>NW_026947511.1:19055000-21577500 GCF_034190915.1 Cavia porcellus | reverse complement strand
GAAGCTTTGAGGATCAAAGCATGGAGAGAGGAGCACTGCTGAGGTACAGGACATAACACATGGGCCTGTGGTAGGACGCACCTGAGCCAAGAAAGTAGCCAGTGAGAGCAGCGTGGATTCTGAGGGAAAGACTAAGCTTGCCGAGACCTACCGAGGGTAAACTGTGCTGTGCTCCTTAAAAAGGAAACAAGCATATGTGCCATCATTTTTATCCCATGCTGGCATATCAAAAAGGTCCATTAGGGTCAAGAACAAAACATGGACAATGATCCAAAAAGCTTTCTTCCCTGGGAAAATGATGTACTCATCATGGGCTTCACTACCTACTCTAAGTGCAGCAGAAGTTGAACAAGAACTCTTTCAAAAGGCTTTAATGCCCTCCATTTTTGTCTGGACGTGGTGACCTTTGCTGAAGCCATAGAGCCTTGATGTAATATGTTGACCCTTTGTGGAATAGCCATAAAGGCATTCTGTAGATGTGTTACCTCCAAGAAAAAAAAGACTACACACTCAAATGTCTCTAGGCAATTTCCCAAGGGCTTGGAATTCACTCAGCCTGGTCTAAAGTGGTCACACAGTATCTCCCCTGCATTAATACTTCCCAGATATTAAATGTACAAAGTTATATAACTACCAAGATGTACCGTGGTACATTTTTTGTAGGCCTGCTGCTAATTTAATAGCTTTCTCCATGGTCTTAGAGTGGACGTCACTCTTACCCAAGAGAAGGAAGAGCAGAGGATAGTGCTGGGACCCGCAGGGATGTGTGACTCGAATGACATGGATTCTGAGGGAATGGGTGGGGGAAGGTGGGGTCATGGAAAGAAACTTCAGTCATTCTTATCCTCTGCTTAGGCTTTATTATACTAAGAACAGCCACAATACAGAAAGCTCCAGTAACACTGGAAACTGCATGTTTTAGCCTCAACTTTCACATAAAAAGATTGCCACGGGTGTATTATTTTACCTTGTGAATGACAAAACAGGTTCAGAACTAAATGACTAAGTCATTAGACAATGCTACTCAGATATTAAGTTCCCAAGGTTGAGTTCTAGTGCAGATCTGCCTTTGCTAGCCCACGCTGCCTTCAGCTCATCTTGGTAGTCTTTTTACTTTGTGCATTTACTATCTGGGAAGTATTAATGCAGGGGATATACTGCGTGACCACTCTAGAGCAGGCTAAGTAAATCCCAAGCCCTTGGGAAATTGCCTAGAGAAATTTGGGTGCGTAGTCTTTTCTTGGAGGTAACACATCTACAAAATACCTCTACGGCTATTCCACAAAGGGTCAACATATTACATCAAGGCTCTATGGCTTCAGCAAAGGTCACACTACACTTAGCCACGGTAACCATGGTACAACTCTTCAAGAGGTGGTGACTTAGTTGGATCAGTCCCAACTTAATGCTGAATAGTAAGAGAAACTCAAGAATCAGATCTCTAGGACTTAATCTTACAAGTCTGAGTTTCCCATGACATCCCTCATGGCGTTCTCTGAGGGCTAGAAATTGACGGATGATGCCTCTTTGGCATTTCTAAGGGTGCCCAGGTTGATGTTATACTCATGACTTTCAAATGAAGACCGCACTGAGGAAAGTTGGACTAGGTTTAAGGAGGCTGACTTTATGCCTTAGAGATTAAAATACGTGCTCACAACAGAGAACAGGAGCCACAAATGGCACCTAACTCCGTGATGCCAGCCAGCAAAGATGGCAGCAATTACTCTTCTTAATGAGAAAACAGTGACTAACTCAGCACGGAGCCTCATGGATCTATTTCAAGGGCGGATGGAAGAATAATTTCAAGAATAATAAACAAACAATGATAGTTGACCCTTTGTGGAATACTGCACCTCACAAATGAAAGCGGGCTGTGTCTATATGCAAAGATAGGCAAAAAACTATTACACTGCAGTCCTTGCATGTTACAAACCACTAGTTCCAGAGCTTCTGAAATTGTTCTCCAACTCCCCACAACACTTAAGGTTTGTGCCAAACTTTGCAATAACTTGAACAAAAACAAAATGTTCCAAGAGGCTTTCAGTGGATGAGTTAAAGATATATTTTAATGGTAAACAATTACATTCTTCTGTCATCTGATACTTTTTTTTCCTCCCTTTCTTTTTTGGAAACATGCTTTCTGAATTTTCAATAGTTCCTTTGTGAAGGCATCTGTTACTCACATAATTGAAAAGATGTTTGTGCAGCAGCATGCTTGAGAGTACAGTTATTTAATCTTAATGATAAAGCCCCGAGGACACAAAATCATAAGTAGAAACCTCTTGTTATTTATCAAAAAGAAAAGGGGCTAAGACACCTAATCTATTATCAAATTTAAATTCATGCTTGATGAAAACTATCAATAAAACATGGGACCTGTAAAGTTTCTTAAACACTAGAGTTAGGGTCAAGGGGGGGGTGGTGTAAGGTAAAAATAAAAATGAGACAATAAAGAGCCTGACAAAGAAAAACTGCTGTTTGGCAAGCTTTTTTTTTTTTTTTTTTTTCCTTTTTTCTTTTTGGGTCAAACAAAGAACTTGCTGTAGTTTACAGCATGACATACACACTTGATTAGTTTGTGCCTGAGGGTGTTTTTACACTCAACAATGTAAACTCCGACTTCTATTAATTACCACTTGCATTTAGAAGAAAATTTAAGAATTTTTAAATAGAGATTTTTCAAAGGCTGTTGTTTATTTTTTAAAAAAACAGAAACCAGTTTTTCCACTCCAGGGCCTGGCTAGGGTTTTGTTTTCCTTTTTTGAAAGTTTCTTGAAATATCCAGGCATTGGAAAGTTATCAGAGCATTTTAGGCACGCTGAGTGACATGGACTGTGAGGCTTTTATGTATGAAATTACTTGACTGTCTTTTGGGAAGACATTCTTTACAGATGATAAGAAGAAGCTATTCCAGGGTGTAGGGTGCTTACCCTGACCCAATTCAGGTCCCTAAAGACAGCCAGCTTGGGAAGGAGAAACAAAGATCACATGTACAGCTTCAGTCTGCCTAACTCTGAACAACTTGTGTCTAATTTGCAGACACAATCAGGGCTAACTGGGCTTCTGCAGGTTCAGATAGAAGGAGATAGTGCCTGGTGGTGGACTGCAGAGGGAGGAGCAAGAGAATGGGCACTGCTTAGGCCTGCCCTTAACAAGACAGTATTTGAGAAGCACTTAGATTGGCCAGTGTCACCCTGGTGAGGATGGGCATTATGTCCCCTTTGGACCTTAAGACAAGCAAGGTATTGGACCCCAAAAAGACAAGCTACAATACTTGTCTTTGGTATGTACAATTTGGAAATCCAGCCTTTGTATTTTCCTGATAGCCCTTTCTAATACCTCATCCCACTTCTTTACATTTCTAGCGAGTGCTACCCTTTCTGTGTGGATTTAATTTAATTTAAGGCTTCATTCAACCTTTACTTCCTAATGTTCATGACACTGCACTGGAGAAGCTTCCAGAAGACAATTATCACGTGGTCCTTGCCCTTAGAAACAGATTCTTTTTTGTTCTTGAATTTTACTACCTAATTATTTTAGGCAATACAGGATGCTCCACTTTGAGTTCTAATCCTGGCTCTTTATGAATCAGTTCAAATTCTAGATTCTCCAGGAAGACTTTTCTTATTTCAGATGGAAAATCTCTCTTTCTTCTTTGATCCCTTTTGAGCTTGTTATTTCTATCTATCATGTATCTGTTTTTATAGTCTTAAGTATTTAAGTCTTTTCCACATATGCATGGCTTATGAGTGACGTCTTGTGAAAAATTAGATAAACCAGGAGTCTCAGCATTTTCCGAGTCCCATGAGCTGGATGTGGCCACATGGAGGTGCCATAGGGGGAAGTTCCAAAGGCTGAGCTTGGGCTCATGGCAAGCTGCGTCACGTTCCCTTAGCAATTTCTACCAGGCTTGTATAGAGGCCTGAGTACCTCCTCATTGCTTGCAATCCTTTTCTTAACTCTGGTTCATACTTTCTCATTATCACCGAGAATGCTGTGTACTTGGCAGATAAAATTGCTCTTGAGGACAGTAGCAATTTTAAAAAGGCAGCTCACTGAGTGGCAAATCTACACTACTCAAGAAAAAGGAACAGGCCACTGGGAAAAGGCTCCTTAAGTGACTTCAAAAGCAGTCCTAGATTGCGTTGATAGAGCAATAGTGTCCCCATCCCCAAAGTACTCTGCCACATCTGGAGTAGCTTTTGGGTATTGTTTTCTGGGAGGGCCATGAATTGGAGACGTCTACATGAGAGCAAGCCAAGCTGGAGAAAGTCCATAAATTGTGATCTGAGTCTCCACTGCATAGAATAGGAAGACTTGGAGTGGGAGAGGAGCTTTGCCAATCATCTGAAAGCCCATCACACACAATGCTTTGGCCTCCAAAAGGCAAGTGGGGTCAACGGGAAGCCACGGTAGGTGTTTTGCTCAGCATGTGCAAGTGTTTAGAGAAAGACCTCCTTCAACAGTGGCACCTCCTCCAAGCTCCCCCACTGTAGCTGTTTAAGCAGAAATTACATGGTCCACCATCTAGCATGGTTCAGTTCTCAGGGAACAGGGCACCCAGCAGGCTGTATTTTGCCCATGGGCATGGCTGATTTAGCTAATGCAAAATATTTTTTAAATTATTGGAGCTAATATTTGGAAAGTAACATGATTTTACACAAAAATGATTATGAGACTATGAAAAGTTCAGGAGCACAGACACCACCTCTGACTGCAGAAATTATATTAGCTGATCCCTCTGGCCCTCTACAGCCCTGAGCTATGTGAACTAGTTTTCCATTCTCCCATCATGCCTCATGCACCCACCTGTGTCACCTGCCCCTATGAACATTTGGGTTTGGGTCATGGTGTGGAGCACTGCTTCTCTAATGACCTGGATGAATGACTGATTTCCTAAATTTCTGATCTGTTGCAGGCTGATACTTTTATACAATACCACAAAAGGCAGTTACTAAATTTAAAAAGAAAAATCCAAGCCCCAACTTTTTATTAGATTCCATGAATGTAAAATTATTCTTGAAAATTTCAATGTAAGTATTATATCAGAGCTTATTCACAGTGGCTGTAGTTATTTGCCCCTTATGGACTAGTCACAAACAGTTCACATACAGGTCAGAAAACCTCATCTGAGTTGCACCTGTCTAAGAGGGTACTAAGGGACCTCTCAAATATAAAAGCCTGAGACGCTGACTGTGACTTGCTCAACTGTGTATTAACTTCAAGGGTGTCAAAATCAGCAAGAATACATGGAATTGTGTCCCAGACATGAACAGTGTCATAAGTCATCTCAACTATTCCTTGGCCTCATTCCATGGTATAATTAGCTGAGTTTCTTATAACCTGATGGATTTTCGGTCTTTATTTTAAAGCACATGCTTACCTTACTCAATGTAAAGCCTCCCTACTCATCTACTACCTCAGCAAAAACAGCAGGCCTTCCAGCTGTTTGTCACTTGGTTTCTGCTCAGCTGAGTCTGGCCTGGGTAGGGCTCACTCCAAGTCATGTGAAGGAAGCTGCCTCAGACACAGCATGACAGTCGGGTCCAAGGAAGGCTCACAGGAAAAGCAGAAGGTTAGAATCTGAAATTGGGCATTACGTATGCAAGAAGATGAAGCATAATTGCTCATTTCCCTCTCAAACAAATACATTTGTTTATGATTTTGATTTCTTAAATACTCAGAAAAGCACATCACAAGTACTTTTTGCCTTAATGCTCTTTTAAAAAATCCCTAATAACAACTTCATGTGCTCCACAGAAACAGACCATGTAATTTATTCAGGAAAATTAAAACCAGTAATCTGGTATTCTGCATAAAGATTTTTCCCCCTGCTTGTGCTTCAAAAACTTAAAAAAAATAGAAAAGACAGAAAAGAAATCTGCATGTGAAAACAAAGCCTCTAAAGTGAATTACTATTCCAGAAAATCAAGTTAAGAAGAATTCCATAGAAGTAGCCATTTTTCTTTTTGCTCCTTTACAGATAAAAGAAAGAGATTCAGAGACTCTTACCAGTTGGACAAGAAAGAAAATGTTCCACTTACAAGAGTCCAATACCCAGGAAGATGTGGACATTTTTATTTGCATTATAATCTGTAATAACTTTATCTATAAATCCTGAGCAAGAAATGTCCAGAACAACCACATTTCATAAGCTTTGCTGAGTTGGAGATATCTACATAGCAACAGCCTTGCAAAGGGAAAACATTAATGCTTTTTATATTGGTAATCATCTGTAACATGAGCAATTAAGTACAGTACTAATGGACTATGGCCAGGAGCCTGGTACTAATATTAAAAACTGACAGAGATGAATAGGTTTGGGAGCAAAACGAGGCTGACAAAGACATTTTTATGAAGTGCTTGGACCTATTTGATTTAAACCAATCAGAGGCAAGTTTGGACGAGTCGGGCCTTCAGCGACAATGATGCATTCACAGGCATTGTACCATTTCTGCTATGCCTTAAATAAAACACCCATTGATTCTTTTCAACAGCCCACACTTTCATTATTACACTCATTAATAAACCAAAAGTACCCAACTAATATACAAGTAACATTTACTGAGGAACTGGTGACTTTTTTCTTGTAGTAAATGAAAACATTTACTGGAATCATGAACCACACTACATGAAAAATACATCAGTTAGATAATGTACAGTAGATCGCTCATTTCTTTTTTCATTTTCTAGGAAAGCAAAGCTGGAAGGAGGGAGTTAGGAAAAGAGCAAGCCTCTACAATAGAATGAAAAGAATAAGAAATCAGAAGCCAAGTAGGGACTCCTATCACTCTAATCTAATTTTAGAAGGACTGAAATATTTCTAGACTAGATGTTGGGCTACAAAATCCTGATCCTTCTCAACTCCTTGGGCCTTTTTAAAAATTGTAGTCCTTGGGGCTGGGGATTTAGCTCAGTGGTATAAGCGCCTGCCTTGCTAGCAGGCAGTCGTGAGTTCGATCCCTGGTACCGATAAAAATGAAAAAGACAAAAAAAAAAAAATTGTAGTCCTTCATCAATCTAGACAGTTCCGCTTTACCTGTGTCCCTGGACCCTGAGACTAGCAAGAATGAATAAATGAAATATATCATGATCACAAAGTTTTGTTGAAGAGTTTAGATTCTTCTTTGCTCAAAGTCTCTGTACAGATAGAGTGTCTGATCTACTTTTCTCTGAAATTAAAAAGGAATTGTCCAGGACAGCAATTCCCAGCCTCCCCTCTTCATCCCAACACGGAAGTTATGGGTGAATTTTTAAAGGTCATGATTGGTTCAAAGGATTAAAAGTGGAATTATTTTAAGTACAGTCTGATTTTAAAAATTAAATCAATGATCTTCAAATTTTAGTAGGCAGCTATTACTAATAACTAATTATTTACAGCATCATCTGTGTTAAATAACAAGATCACTGTGGTCCAGGGAACAAAAGGAAATGCCAAGGAAATGCTAAAGGCTTGCTAATCCCGCTGGAAGCTCTACATTCTGGTCTGCTGGGCTGTAGGTTCTGCATCGTCACTGCCAGTCAGCCATACATGAAGGGCTCTCTGTGTTGGGGTTCCCACACAGCATGAGAATGCTGTCTCTCAACTCCAAATCTACTCTTTCCTACTCTGCTTGGTGATGCTGGGAGAGGGACTCATAAATGACACGCTGCTTTTGTCAGCATTCTGTTGGGGTTCTGCAAATACGGTGCTCTGGCAGTCAGGGAAAGGTGAAGGGACCATTTTCTTTCTGTCTTCCTTGCTGTTCATAGTAATATCAACCCAACAGTAACCTGGCACAACAGTTGGCTCAGGCTTTAGTATCTTTTATCTCAGAACCATTTCAATGCATGCTTTTTGAGATTCAGGAGCAGCCAGCAAGCAGCTCTTCTTCCTCAATGGAACCCAGGTCTCTAAACTCCTTTCAGAGCTCCTGAAGCAGTAGGGCTGGGTGAGTGGGTCTCCAAGGGATGCCAGCGCTGTGGGCATACTTGTCACATTTCTGGGTGGTGATACTACAACCTTCTCTCTATTCTCAATCTTAGGGAACCGGCTCTGAGCTACTTGGTGCATTGTACTAACATGTAGGTAGGCAATTCCTACAGCAAGTTCTCTTTGCTGACTTCATTTTCCTATATGCTGACTGATTTACACTGATCAAACATATGTGGATGTGGAAAAACAACATAGTTCTTTGAAGCATGTAATATGATGAGACATTTATGAAATATCTAGGCCAATCCCAAGGATAAGGAAGATAACTTTTAAAAACTTAATATAGCTTCTAAAGTTTGTGGTGTGTCTATCAGAATTTTCCAATTTGACTGATTGAAGGTGTTGGGGAATCTGCTACTCCAGGAAGAGGTAAATCATGAAATAAAGTATATCATCTTCAAAAGAATATGCGTTGGCGTTTCACTGAAAACTGAGGCCATTTTTATTTACATAACTTCTAAAGGAAATTAAATGCTTGTGTACACACACACAAACACACACTATTAAAATCAGTACTCTCCACCTCAAAACTTACCAACTTACTTTTTGACCACGTGGTGATTTGTAATTTGTTTGATTAAGGTATTTATCCTTCAACAAGGTGAGCTACTTCATGGTTAAGATATACTTCTTTTTAAAATTTTATTTGCTATCTGGTCCCTTGTTCGATGGTTTAGATAATGGGGAGGTTTGCATATAGAGGAAAGTGAGTTCATTCTCAGAATTGAAGCTATTTGAAAGCAGAGAGTGTTTCTAATGAAACTGTCCTGACCAAAGATTTTACTCAGAAGTCAAAAACAAGTATAGACATTTATAGAACACTCACCTGAGAAGCTATTGTACTAGGACATCACTAGACTATCTTTTATGTACAGTGAAAATGTGTGGGCTTTTATATTAAATACTGAGATAAATGTTGCAGTGTTTACATTTAAGGAATTTATGCATGGTGCTGAAAAACAATGCTATAAACAGCAATAAGTTGAACATCTACTATCATTTAAAACGATAAATTCTTCTGGATCGTAACACTGCCAAAGCAATCCCTTGGGAATGCTTTATGGGAGCTTTCACGAGGTACTAAGTCCAACTCAATTTACTTTACAAAAGCAGTCTACCTTTTGTTGAATGGCCATACTAAAAGAGGACTTGGGTTACATTCAGCAGGGGTAAAAAGATACTGCATTTGAGGGGCCTATGACTACGCACTGGTGTGTCAAATGATGTTACCTTCGAGTGCACTTAGGTTACTCACAGGTGTGTATAATTCAGCTATACCGAGGTTGAAATGGTAACTGGTGATAAGAAAAGTAGCCGATAAACTTTGTAGCAAGGGCACCGGTCTGTTTGTTCAGCTAACTGTGTGCTGACTTGATTCTATACATGGCTACTGTTAAAACACATTTCCCCCACCCTGCTTAGCAGTTCTCCCTAATTCTGAATTTGAAACCAGGGTGCCAAGTCCATCTATTAGAATAGGAAAGTGCCAGTTGTGCAGAAGTTGACACAACCTAAATTAAGCGTGGGCTTGAAGCAGGGATAGTACATGGATTCCTTAGCCGATCTTCCATGGTGTTGATAATATTGTCCTAGTGCACGGGGGAAAGACTCCTGTGGATAGAAACTTCATAGGAAACTACTTTTGTAGTTCCTTCTGGGTTGCATTATCCTTACCTTTCTGAAATAAGCAGGCTTGGTTAGAAAACTAAGCCACACAGCTGGGCAAGAAGATTTCTTGGGTCAAAGGCATAGCTGTAGGAGAAAACTATACCAAGATGGGAAAAAACAGGTCCTATCTGTGGCCAGTGCTGTTACCATAACAATGCTAACTAGTTACATGCCAACCTCGTAGTAACTGCAGATGTTTGCTTTTCAGAAGCTGAAAGATCTTACAGTAAATTAACCTAGGGAGAACATCCTGAGTAATCTATGCTGTGCAAAGTGGTGTGGGGGTGGGTGGAGGCAGGGTGAGATTGTCAAACAGGTGGTCACAAGATGAAACCAAATTTTAGAAACAATCCAATTTTTGCTACATTACCCATATAAAGTCATTTTCTCTAAACATCACAGTGATACACAAAATAAAATACCAGAGAGATAGTTTGTTTACTGAAAGGCTCTTTAGATTTTCTTTGTCTTATCTTTGATCATAAGCTTCTTTTCAGAAACACACATTTAATTAATCAAAGACTTTCCAAGAAATAGTTTCTTACCTTTCGTAATGTCTGCGGGTACAAGTGGCGGCGCTGGTGCTCCCTGGATTGCCACCTAATTCATCATAAATATGTTTCCATTGGCGGCGGGCTGTTATCTGAAAAAATGGCAGTGAGAAATTCAATCTAGCATCATAAGAGATTCACAGTGCCAGGCTTCAATACATATTCAACAGTCAGATGAGAACAGTCTGTTCTGGAAACCCAGAAACACAGAGGTCCAAATGAGTATATGGGGAGCCTTATGGTTTTATAGTGAGATCTTATTTTACAATAAAAATGGAATTCAACTTTTGGCTCTATATTTTGTCATCCTTTCTGTATTTTTATCTATTGCATCTCCCTGGCTATTCATGCAGCTATTTGCCCCATGGTCCCAAACTCATATCCTATTTCTTTATGCCATGTGATAAAGAATCAACATAAAATCTTGTTTCAGCTAAACTATATTTTGATTCACTGAATCAAAATTAATATTGGTTGTCTGAGGCTGGTGGAAGTGGATAAATAGACATATAGGTCAAAAAAGGACTTTTCACCAAACATGCTTTTGTATCTTCTGTTTTTGAATCACGTGATGTGCCATCTACTTTTAAAAATGAGTAAAACTACTACACGATTCATGAAAATGATCAAACTGCTTCAGGAATTTATAGTTGTCTCAGGATTTTTTTTTTTATCAGCTCTAACCACCAAAACAAAGTCAAACTCTGAAATTGTGTGTGTCACAAGCTGTTTATTTTTATTCACTTAGGTCAGGAAAATGGGACATTGATCAAATCCCATGAAAACCAACATATTCCAAAGTTAAAATGCTCACTATGTATATTAGTGAGTTGAGCAATAAAAACAAACAGCTTGCAATATACTGAACTGCACACTATGGTTTTGATTTGTTTTCTTTAATTTTATTTTTGCACATAAATTAGGATTTTACAAAATAACAGACGCAATATCTGGCAAATGATAATTTTCAGGAAGCCATGTCATGTACTGCATCTGCATGTCTAATGTTTCCTTGATGCTAAGACAACAAGTTTGAGGTCCTTCTCACTGGAGTTACAGGAAAAACCTGTTACTGGAATGCACAGGGAACAGGGTGTGGCAAAGGTGGTACTTAATACAATCGGGCAGGAGACTTCTGAAAACTAACCACAGAGCTGCTGGTCAAGTTCACCAAGGTGCTAAAGGTACCAATAGGAATATGGGGAAAATAAAATCTTAACTTGCCACCGGCTCTGTAACGGTAATATAAGGAGAAAGAGAAGAGTGGTGAAATTACCCATAATAGGATAAATGGTACCTTCTTCATTTCAGATAAAAAGAACCCTTCATTTCCATAAAGCATTCTCTACAGGCCCAAGTAGGACTTCCAGACACTGTTAGTTTTACACTGCTCCATTTTCCAAAGAGCATTCTTGAACCAACTGATTTCGATAGTTCTTATTAGACAGGACCACCTCTTGAATCTACTAGCCAGGGTAACTGAAAATCAAGCCCTCCATAATTATAGCTTGGACCAGATTCTAATAACTGGTTTCAAACCACTTTCAAAACACTCAAAATATGTATTTTGATAATCATTACACATTTGATTGCAAGCAATCTCCAATATTTAAGTGTATCTGGTTTATCTATTCTGTGGTCATTTATCAGGGAAAATGGAACATGGTCCTTCACACCTGCCCACGCTGCTCCTCAGGACACTAAGGCAACCTTGACACACACCTCCATGTTTCCCTCACTCGCATGAGGTCTGAGGGTTCCCGGGATCGTGGAAGGGCACAAAACAGCCAAAGTATGTCCCCAAAGTCACTTCAGAAGAAACAGGCATTCTTGTCCCTCTGTATCTTATGTATACTATGTTTCACATCTTATAAAGAAACTTCACTTCCTATTATTTAATCTTCCTATACCCTGTGAGGCATATTATTTGCTGTCATCCACAGTAAAAGGAAGTGAGACTCAGAGATGGTGCATAATTTACCCCAGGATACATAGAACTGGATGGCAAAACCCATATAACTGTCTAATAGTACCAAAAGTAAGTTTCTTTCTCCTGAGTCAAAGTAGCTGCTATATCAGAATGACCTGATGAATAGCTTATATTTGTAGCAAGATGATAACATAGAAGGCCTTTTCCTTCATGAGGCAGATGCCTTGGACATCACAGATTTTGCTTTGAATTCTCAACCTTCAGTTTTGGGTCTTCCCCATGAGGAAATTTAGCCAAGGGGTCAGCAAGAATCAAAGAAGGTGGACTGAGTTAATGGTGCTCTGAAATTTTACTCTCTTAAAGTATGAGATAGAACTGTGGTTTCTCTACCTGAACACTTATGTCTCTAGTTAGAACAGAGAGGCCTTTATAAGTCTCAATTATATCAAAATCCATCCAATTGCTCATTCATTCATTCATTCACTCACCAAAAATTGATTTTAAAAATCTCCCATTTGTTAGATATTGTGCCAACATCTGAAAAGCAACAATGAACAACAGACCCAACCTACAGGATGAGTACATTCTAATGAGGACATCAAAAATAAACACATGAACAGATAATTCAAATGAAACAGCACAGACTATGTAAAGGGTGATGAACAAGAAGACAAATTTATTTTTTGTACCAGGGATCAAACTCATGACCTTACACTTACCAGGTAAGTGCTTGACCCACTGAGCTAAATCCCTAGCCTAAGAACACTGAAGTGTGAAAACTGACCTTCTTCACTCCTACAACCTATCATATAGGCAAGGGAATGCCCAAAAAATATTAACTATCACAGAAATGACAAGCTCACTTTAAGAATAAATAATGCATTATCAAAAGGGAACAAATCAACCTGACACAAGTTCTAGCTAGTAGTCCTAGTGTTTGCACACACAGTTTTGACTGCTGAGAATTCACTTAGAGTGAAGACAGGTATCGGCCTTATTGAAAGTGGATTCTGTGCTCCCTGAGTTTGCCCTGCATGACTCAGGCCCTGCATGAATCAGGGCATTTTCAGACACTCTCCTCTTACGAGGAAAACATAAAATGTGCTCATTCACACTGCTAAATGCTTTTAAGTACGCAGTTCTTCTGAGCATATGGCTATTTTTTGGTTCTCCTGATATTTTCAATTCAAAAAGTGATCATGGGCTCTAAAAAAAGCAAGAGATGTCCACATCTTCCCATTGTTGAAACCCACCTTGAGTCTTACAGCCCAATAAAAGAGCAGAATGGGCATGAGACTCTCTCCTGCACCTTGTGTGAATTTGCCGTCTACACTAATATGTTTTAGCCCTGTCCTACTATATATTTGCTGGAGGTTTTACCTTGTTGTCCAGTGTCCTCTCTGAGGCACGCTAGCTTTAAAACCCATCTAGGGCAAATCCAATGTCTGCCTCTCGCTACCTTTCCTCCAACCCCAACTAGTTGGGGAATATGGCCTAACAAAGGGTCTCATTTGACCAGCTCTGTCACTAAGCCCCAGGCCTCCTTGTTACACCCTTTTAGTTGCTGGAAGAAAACAGGAAAATTCATTTAGCAGTTATGTTTCTTGGATTGTGCTTCCCCCATTTCTCCTTCAAGGTCTTCATCTAGATAAGAAGGGTTCATAACAGCACTATCTACCACTGTTTGCCATTTTAAGGCACTGGGCCGGGTGCAGAGAGGTATGGAGCTGGAGAGAAGGTTGGA
The DNA here is from genome assembly GCF_034190915.1 of Cavia porcellus. NCBI lineage: Eukaryota > Metazoa > Chordata > Mammalia > Rodentia > Caviidae > Cavia > Cavia porcellus. Next base: position 21,563,632 of record NW_026947511.1, on the reverse strand, counting down.
TGGAAGGTAGAGGGCAGGGAGATATCATGGAAAGAAAGGGATGCTACTGATTTAATGGTTCATAATTCAATAGTAATGTAACTCCATACAACAGACAGCACAGGAAGCAAAACTGAGCAGACCACACCCAAGTAAAACAAACCAAACTGTATCTGACTCTTAGTCCTACTTAAAAGACATTTGAAAATTACTTTTCCCCTGGTATAAGATCTAAGCAATTCTCAAAACCACTCCATGCCTATTGTGTTCATAAAGTTTTCACTGTTCATAAATTTATGAACTGTTCTAAATAGTGGTTATCAAACTGCTATTCAGAACACAGGTGATGTTTTAAAGGTGTCCTGAAATTAACTCTCTATGTTGCCAATCCTGTCCATTGAGTGGGAAAGGAATCTTTCCCTTCCACAATTTTATTTGATGAAAATATCTTGTCACAAAAACAAACAAACAAAAAAACCAAAAACCAAAACCAAACCAAACCAAACAAAAAAACCTTAGAAAACCACTACTGTAACCCAAGACTCTAAAAGCACTGATTTTACTCCCTTTGAGGTGGCCTGCAGTCAGAAATCTTTGTGGACCCAAGTTCTTCCAATGGCTAAAGAATGTGCAGGAAATACAAAGTCCAGAGAAGCATTTGCCTGTGCACAGCGTTGCTAGGGCTGCTCTGAGAAACAGCTTTCTCAGGACACCTTGAAGGCGGACTGAATTCAAGGAAGATGACTTTTTTTTCCTGGTAGTACTCCAGGAACTGGAGCCTTTCAAAACCACATGACATCATCTTTGGCCTCGAGAATTTTGAATTAAGCCAGAGGTTTTGTCTGTCCAGAAAACTAGGATTGATTCAGAGGATGTCTTGAAAATGATGTCAAAACCAGAATTTGATGTCAAATCCTAATCCTTCCAGCAAGAACACAAGTGACTTCTTCCAGATTAAAAATCATGGTCCTGTCTCAACAAGCGGGAAGAAAAGAGGCTGCTAACCACTACTCTACAAGGAACTGATTGTGTGTCATCCTTTGCCTCTAGGATCAGGTTTATTCAACATTCATTTCCCTCCTCCACCTTCTCTCCAAATATTTCACATGGCTTGCCCCCAAATGGTTAGACAAATAGAAATCACCTTAGTAAAGCACTCTCTACATGCAGCATCGTAGTAACACACCAACCTTTCATCTAACATCGGCTGGTACCCAAGATACTGCAGATAAGGCCAGTTTAGCTTCCAGAAAACCCTTATCCTGTTTGGTTCCAGATGATCTATATTCTAATATGTTTGTAAGGAAAAGTTGAGTAGATGACTGCAGAGGAAGAGTCTTCAGTGCTAACCAATCAAAATGTCAGACTACTGCTTTTTAAGAAATCAAATCTGTATTTGTGGTCAATATATTGTGATCTAAAAGCGAAGAGATAGTTTATGTTTTCAGCAAAAGCAGAAATGGCTGAGACAAAACGTATAGTCATTACACATATGCTGTAAAGACTTAAAATTTCTGCTCTTCTTTTTTTAAAATTCAATTTGAGGGTTATGAAGGAATCAAATGAAATAATCCATAATCCACAATTCAAAACAGAAGGTTTGGAATAGTTTATAACCACAAACAAAAACAAGCCAATTAAGATGGCCTCTTTTCATAACCAGAAAGAATGCCAGAGAGATGTCTTTATCCAATGGCAAGTTAGCAGCAAAAGCAGTACATCTACAGATGTTCTACTTGCAGTTTGTGACTGTTACTGAGTATTTACATTATCCACATTTCTTGATTCATCTCCGAAATTCACATATTTTCTCAAGAATCAGATACTGTCTCTGCAAATGACTAAAACATCTGGTAAAGCTCATGCTATGTACAAAGAATGGACTGAGAGATACTATTAACGAAATCAAGTTATTAGATCCTTTTTCCAAAACATCACCCCCAAGTGGAAAACATGCTAGATACATATGAAATTGTGGGGATTGAAAGGTGATGAAATGATCATTTATGAATTCCTTTCCTCTCAGTGATGCTACAGAAATTGATAGAAGTGCATAGAAAATTATCAGGAAGTGAGAATTTCAAGAATGGTGGTCCTTTGGAATTCATTTCATCTTCATTAACCTGTTTCCTCATTTGTAAAATGGTATTATGAACTGACACAGAGCAAGACTTTTTTTGCACAGAGACCAATTCAAAAAAAATAAATATGCAAGAATGCAGCACTTTCCCTCATTCAAAATGAAAATAGCTGAGTCTCAACTTACACTACCCCTTTAAAGAATAGAAAAACACCCAGAAATTTTGTGTTGCTCTTGAGACTAGGAAATGTTAATATTCTAGCATGTAAATAACAGTGGCTTCATGAAGCAAACTTCTAATCTTTGATACTTATCTTAGATGGAGGTCTCATTTTGAAATAAGGTGCCACGGAAAACAATAGGACTATTAATAATAACCATAGTTGCCAATAGCTTTGAATTAACATCACCAAAACATCAGTAAACAAAAAAATCCTTTGGTTCTCAGATGCAGGCCCACTGAGAGTTTATTCCTTGGTGTATAGGCCTCAGATAACTATGTATACCCCAAAGTTCCCCACCAAAAACCAGAGCTCCATTTCTTGAGAAGCCATTGGGAGCCAGTGTTCTAGATGACTCTCTCTCTTTGAGATCTAAATGATATAAGCCTGCACTTGTTTCTGATACTAGATAATAATCTCAGAGATAAGTGTCTTTTAGTAACTCTGTGATTGATAACAACCTCAGAAGTTCTCAGACTCTGGGCATCATGGTACATTTCCTGAACTGACTTCAAAACTGAATCTTCATTGGCCATCTCAAAGTTTTACTAGTCAAAACACGCCAAAGGAAAAGTGTATTCATACTTCAGAGGTCCAAAACCTTGGACACAGAATGATAGTGGCAAATCTGTGTATCTACATGGCCAACCTGAAGCAGGCAGTAGAAAGGAAGAATAGGAAGGAAGAAAGGAAAGGAGAAAAGAAGAGAAAAATTTCTTTTAAAATTCTGTTCCTAACCAGATAATAGGCAGATACCAGTCTGGTCTTCCATACCTCTCTACCCCAGTAAAAGGATCAGGATAGGCTCCTGGCAAAATATGCTACTCTACCATAAGGATCACGTGTCCTGAAGGCAACTGAAAATTAACTGATACAAGAAGAATTCTCTGCCCTTCCCCTTCTCTTCTTAAAAGCAGCATAACTTTTCCTTTGGGAAGGTACCTCCAAGCACAGACCAGAAGAAAAAAAAGAGTGACTTCTGTCACCAACGATGGCAGTGGACAACCTGCTGTGCAGCCTGCTTCCTGTAGCCTACAATATAATTCTAGGGTGTAGCATTTTGGGGTTCTCCTCACTGAGTCTATCTTCTTTGCACCCTTCTCTATGCAGAATTCCCTTCCTGATCACTTGTCCCAGCCACCTCAGCTACCTACGTAAGTTACTTGAACTCTCTTTGCTCCTATTTTATTTGGCAAATACACCCTGCGCTTGACTGATTTTCTCTGGAAGGGCATGATCATTCATGTGTAAATCCCCGCTATTCTCCCCAGATCTGCTCAGGTGACATCTGAGCCCTCATGGCTTCCTTTAGCTCCTCAAGGGAAAGTTCTCTAGAAGGTACCGATCTTTTTTCATCTTGTCTTGTAATTATAGTTCACTGTCTCTTTTGAATGCAACCTAAGGGCTAGAACTACTGCTTCCATGTTTTTTCTCTGACAGTGGGCCACCCAGGCCGTGACACAGAAGACACTATGTTGTCAGGTGATTTGTTGATTGTATGGTCATTCGCTCATTCATTCATTTAATAAAAGAACAAATACTATTTTTTTCATCAGATACCACAGATGCTTTGAAACTTATCAGAAGTTTCTTCTGTATACACCAATTTGCTGTTGCATGGGGGAGAATGTCTTTATAAAGATACAGAAGATACAAAAGCAGGAAAAATTGATTCTGTTAAATTTGCTGGCGCTGTTCCTATCAGTGAGTAACAAGAAGTTCCTGAGTTTAAAAAGATGTTTCACAATAGCATGTAACATTCTGCAGTCATTACATCTGCAGTCATAGCTCATAAAAAATGTGTACTTCTTTTCTTAAAATTAAAAGCTAGATTTAAAGTCTGAGCTGTAAGGTTGATTCCCAAGTTTATGAAACTGTTTTTGTCTTTTTCACATGGCTAAAGACTATAATTAGCTCATGATTTTGCAAAACTATGAGCCACAATGGCAGAGTCCGTATCTTGGTTCTATCAACAGATTCAACCATGTGAAAAATTATAGTATTTATATAAAGCACTTGATAAATGCAGCTATTAAACTCATCTCTACAAAATATACATTTTACATGTATTTCATTATTACTTTTCTTTATAAGCATGTATATAGTTCATAGCTTAAATTAATATTTTATATGTACATATAGTCACATCAAAGAAATTTTAGTCAGAAATTTCTACAGTAAATACTAGATTATCTGAATCATATATTATTTCCATCTTTTCCCATCCTAAGCCCTTGACATCAAACCGTTATATTAGTTTATGGAACGATATGCTTTATCTGGCAAGAAATGCTGGTTATTGTGTTTGAGCTAAAATAAATTTTATTTCCTTGACTTCCTGTCTCTTACTGTCATTCAACTATGGAACAGAGATATCCCAGATTACTTCTTAAGGAAAGAAAAAATAATTTCTTACTCAATTGCAGAAGAAACTGCACAACTTAATCTGATCATTGTGTGGAGGAAAAAATATTTCCAGTGACGACATCTTCCTATGTCAATTGATTTTATTACAGATGTCATCTCTGTGTGCTATTTTAACGCAGCTCTTTTTTCTTACTTCAAGATCTTAATCTCAGTTTATTGGTTCAGAATACATGCTGTAAAAATCCATGGCCATCAAATTTTCCTGTGGGCTAAAAATAACCCATTCCTGTCAGTTAGAATTAGCTGATAAAGAGTGTCAGAGCTTGTTCTGAATAAGTTTGATAACTTCCTGTTTATGCAGCACTGACCCTTGTCTAATAAAGCTTCTTTGCCCCAGACTGAGAGGAGATTCTGCTGCATTCTATTCCTTAATGGCCAATCCTGATTACTTTTGAAAGCCTTTAATACATTTCCCATATTAGACATGAACAGATGTCAGGTATGTTGCCAAGGGAAATTTCTTTTATGCAATCTTGGCTTGTTGTACAATAATAGCCCTTTCTCAACATGGGAAAAAATTACAGACCCAACTAATTTCCCTGACAGGGGAGAGTTACATATGTTTTCCACTTGTAGTTTTTACGACAAGTTTACAATTTTGCCAAACCTGGAACTAATTGGGACTGTTTCCAAAAGCGGCCCAATAAACCCCCAAAATTGTAGAGCCATTTGAGAAGGCAGTCAATGACAGTTTGCGTTCGCATTTTCTCCATTTTGGCCAAAGAGAGGGGGAGAATTAGATTGCAAAAGTATTTCATTTAAGTTGCTTGAACACTTACTGTTTCATATCCTCCCAGTTTTTGAGCAGCTTGAAACATAGTCCAAAGGTTAACTGTTAGAGGGACAATAAGTATTTAGATAAGCATTGCATTAACATAGTTCCAAGAAATGTCAATTAAAACATTTTGTTTTGCTTTTTTTAATGAGAAAGAGAAAAAAAAAAAGAAAGAAAGAAATACTAACATTACCCCAAAGAGCTCAATTCTTAGGAAACAATTGGCCAAAGGGCATTTAACAACAAAATCTATTATTACAACTTAAAATATTTCTTAAGAAACAAGTCACAAAACTAGAGAGATAGTTTTACTTTCAGGATAAAGGACCACATGGTTTCAGTCTTGTTGCCATCAACAGAGAAAGAGAAGCTAAATTAGAGCTACCTTGGGAAAATGTGGGTGATTTCAAAATTGGCGTTAGTTCTGTTTGTGGTGGTAACATGTAACACTCCCAAAGATCTCTCCCTGATCAATAAAGAGTAGACATGCTAATATGTGATAATAATCACAACAGACTGTCTGATGGCAGCATTGCGTTAAAGGTTCATGTTGTATTTCGCTAACCCATGGTGCTGCTTTGGGCTAAGTAAGGAAAACAAGTATTTCATGAGCACAGCAGCACTGACACATGGATCAAACGGAAGGGAGACGTTCATTCACAGAGGAATGGAATCATGAGACCACTTAGTCCCCTAACTTGCCTGTGTGATACTGCAAATGTATTTTTTTCAAACAGATTCTTTTTGCAGAGTTTACACGTGCCTATGCCATTAAACAGCTCTGCCCAGCAGCCAGCAATCTTGTTCATTTGTATCAAATACCACAAAATGTGACTGCTGTGTTGATTCTCTTTATAAGAGGGGAAAAATTGAACTTCAAGTAATTCCTTGGTAAGGGAAATGAATAAAATGAAAATTAAAAGGAAAAAAAGGCTCTTTGATACAACATGTTTGCAAAGCCTCATTGAACCTTGCACTGTTTCAAAGCTATCAAGAGCCCTGCCTTGGCCTTGATTTAATCTGAACCAATGCATAATGCAACAAAGCTGTTCATAGTACATTAATTTTACTTCTATTTCAAGCAACCAGTTTTCAGACAAACATTGTAATCATTCCTAGTTATATAAGTTTATAATGGCTGCAAGTGTTCTCTTGCAATCAGTGCCAATTGCTATTAAGTATGTAAATTGTTATGTAAAACATACAGGTTTGACATTCTTCATCAAAATGACACATGGTTTTAATCTAGGAAGATGCGATTGAAGAAAATACTATTTCAAGCCAGAGGCTCATCGCTCTGTGTTCCAGTAAAGACAAACAGAGGCAAAATATATATTCAGTTGTGACCGGAGCAAGATGTGATTTTTTTTTTATATGAAATTTTGCTCAGTTACAGATTTCATGATACTTCAATATATTTCTCAAAGTTATTAAACGCTAGGACCTCTGTTCAAATCCATGTATTTCTTCTTTCCTCTGAAATCAGATTTTTCTTTTCTTTTCTTTCTTTTTTTTCTCCTTTTCTGTCACTCATTTTTTCTCCCATTGGCAATTGAATCAGGGCCTCAGAATTGATCTATATTCCTAGTCCCACTCAGCTTTTGAACTTTGAGACAAGGTCTCCCTAAATTGCTAAACTGACCAGGTGGGGTTTGAATTTGCAATTCTTCTGTCTTAAATCAACTGGAATGTTGGGATTACAGGCCTGTGCTACCATACCTGCCTAGATTTTTTTGTTATCTTTTAACAAATTTGGAGCTTTGGAAATGTGTTTTCTCTTTGTGGTTGTTTTGTCCACCTTTAAATGTCTTTCTTGTAAAATCTGTCTTTTCACAGACAACAGCTGTGCCTGATAAGACTACGTCACATTATTATCTCACAAGAAAAACGTTACAGACACTCAAGATTGACAAAACAGAAAATGTGAAACTTTCAACATGTCTATTTCCATTCTTAATCAGTGGATTTATGCCTATAAATATCTCACTGCAACTGTCCCAGAAGGGAATAATGTAGCGGAAAGAGGCAGGGAAAAAATTCTTGGCTTAGACAATTTGTAGATTCAGTATAAACAGAGAACATCTTCAGCCCCAGATTAGAATTTCAACATAACCCTAAATAAAAAAGAAATGTTTTCCCCAATTTGAAGAATCTGAGCAATTTCAATATTTCAGAACTGAAAACAAGTATACTTACTCTGTTTAAAACCTAAATAGGGTATTCTTTCTATGGGCGTCTTCCTTTCTTTCATGTATTTATAAAGTGCCACCAAGAAGGCCTGCTCATCCGCCCTGCACTCTTCACCAATGGCCAACTTTGGTTTTTCTTCATTTGAGACTTTTTTACAATTATTCTGGTTATTCTTCGGCTTGGCCAAGGCTGATCTGGCCTCACATTTCACCTGGAAAATGGAAAATACACCACATTAAATCAGGCAAACTCTGAGAAAGTTTACAAAGACAAAGAGGAGATGCTTCCCACTGAGCAGGAAGGAGGAGCCGGTAATAAGCCTGCTCTGAGATAGCTTCTTAGATACAGCACTAAATATGAACTGTCCTAGACCACAAGATGGCAAATTTCTGTCATAAGCCACCTAGTAAATATACTAAGGATTCATGGTCTCAGTTGACTCTAGAATATGAATATGTAAGTGAATGAGCATGGCTGTGTTCCAATAAAACTTTATTGACAGAAACAGGTGGCCAGTGAGCCACGGTTTTCTAAACTGTGCCAGTTTCTTTAGACTCCTTACGAGTATATTGACATGAAACCAGAAATAGTGTTTATATCTATTGGCAGGAACATCATTCTACTTCTTTATAAATATTATGTTCCTAAAGGCATTATTAGTTAATGTCCTGAACAAACCTTGTCTTCTTTACAGTCACATATTATAAATTTTGCATCAAGATGAATGGCAAGTTTATTTCTTCACAGTAAACCTATCTTGCTGCTACTTTTGCCAGCAACTTGGAAAAACCTATCAATGCCAGCAAATGCTGGGAGCAGGAGTATCAGCCAGGTCTCAGCTGCCTGTCACCTGAAGGTGAGGCTCGGATACAGGCTCAGTAGGAAACAGAAGATCCCACCCTTTAATGAGGACTTCTTGCTTTTCAGTTAGCTCTGCGAATATAATAGCAGGCATTCATTTGCCACAAAAGAAAGAGTACAGGTCAGCTAAAAAAACCCAAGAAGCCTCAGTGAAAAGCGCTAAAATTAAGAAATAAATGGTGGTAAATGGTCCAGATGTTCTTCCTTCCACACTACAGACGGATATGGAACTCGGCATATCAAGCCGGCTAACCTAATGTTCCCTCCTCGCTGCCATGTTCTACAAGAGGCCTTTGATGGTTGTTAAATATAACGCTAAGTTGCTAAGCTATTTTAATTGTAAAAGGGGGAAGTACAAAAGGTCAGACTTGGAGTTCAAGTGCGCCCATGGGGAATGTGTACATTCCAATATTCTTTACATCTCCATATCTAACATCGGGCAGGAAGAGGGCAAGTGCTGGGGAAATGTTATGAATAAAAATGTCCCACAGATTCTGCAATGTTCTCCACTTCAGGTTTTTGAATCCTTTTTCTTTCCCTGAAGAACATCCTTCCAAACACTAAGAACATGAAAGACTTTGCTTATTTATTAAAGGGAAGAACATCCCCTGCAAGGGTTTTCTTTATTGCTTATTCTCTCAAGTGAACACGTTAGTTTGATGTCTTTAGACGGTTCCTGGATAAACAGAACTTCCTGCCTAACTCATTCAGCAGGGCCCCTAGAAAATATTTTAATTTTTAAGAGGCTGTGAAGATGGGATTAAAGCCTTTGTTTCCATACATAGACTTTTTACTTGCAATATTTAAAAACAGTAGTGCTTTGTGATATTACACGAAAGGGCGCATCCTGTGCCATTTCATGTCATCACCTTTCACTGTCAATTTTAGTTGGTGAAGTCTAAATTCTGATGAAGTTTAAAATGTAAAGATTTCATGAAATCTTAAAATCACGTGAGTTTTAATCTGTATCGCCTTCCAACCTTTTCTGAGTGTTTACTAGGTCGCCAGGCTTGCTTGTAAGTGCTGTTTAGGTATTAGTAATTTCATTTCATGCTCACAATAGTAATGAGGAAGGTTACTGTTCTCATATTAGAAATAAGGAAACCAAAGTACAGATAAAATGAGTAAATGTACAAGTTCCTAAGATCAGGAACAGGTTCGTAAGAGATGAGTCTGTAGATAAATCCAGGTAGCCTTGCTCTAAGGCTTGTAGTTTTGAACCATGCTTTACTGAAACTCTTAATAAAAATGTTAAACTGGCCATCAAAACAAACCTGCAATTAAAAGGCCTGTCTTACTACTATGTATTATAAAACCTACTGCTTAGAAATGTGATTTATCAAATGAGACACAGACACGTAGATGGAGCCTAGGAAGCAATGGAGCACTTTCAATGGCTAGACACAGGACAGTGGGCTCACAGATTTTACCTTAGCGTCCATATAAATTGTAAAAGAGATATATTTAACACCATTTTCCAGTGGAGGGAAGTACAGCCTGGTAAGGTCACAGATTTGTCATACAGCTAACGAGGGGCAAATGTCTGAGTTTGGAACTCAGGTCTGCCTCAATTAAAACTTTCATCTCATATAAAGAAGAGGAGAACTAAGGGATGTGTATAAAACAGGGAGATGCTTAACTTATAGTGCTAAAAGACCACTTAGCCTACCATTAGAGTAAAAATGCTACTCAAAAAGGAATATGAGGTTTACTCTTCAGTGTTCAGATAGTTGCGTAACCCTCTGCCTTATCCATGTAGAATCACCAGAGATAAAAAGGAAGCACACCAGGGTGCATAAACCACATCCAAAGTAACTGGGATTCCCCGATATATGGCAAAGGCTCCAAGTGTGGCCAAGCTGTCACCTACTGAATTCCATGCTGAATCTCAGTGGCTTCCCAGCAGGCTCTTCCCAGGAGGCTGGGTAGGAAGTGAACAAAGGCTTTCTATGTTGAACTATATTGATACATTTGTTTTTCAGTTAGCATAAGTGAGTTCTTTAGGATATTATTCAGATTCTGGACAGGACTCCAATTCTTTTTTACATTTTTTCCATATATATCAAAAATATTGTCAGCAGTTTAATCTACTGAATTAGTATAGTGCAGATCCTAATACAAAGAAGAGTTAGTCTTCATGTTGACCTTGAGGAAGACCAATATTTTGATGGTGAGAACTGCTTTTTTTGCCCTGAACACCATAGACCTGCTGAATTCACTAAGTGATTGAGGAAGTGTTAACTAGAGAATCTACATTTAATGTTTTCATTTTTAGTGAACTTCCATCTATTCGATATTAACCACATCCTTTCACAGGGACGAGTTACAACTAATCTAGCCTTCAACTATGGCAGAAAGATGTGCTGAACCAGCAAAACCTAGCTAGATTTCTAATCTTCATTTGGTCCCTAACTTACTAGGTGACCCCAGTTTCCTCCTTGGTAAAGCCAGAGGGACAATTCCTGGGGATAGGAACAAATGAGATGAAAAATATTTAAAGCATCACATCTGTGAAATATCAAAGTATGTTTGTGATTTAAATGAAAGAACATATTGCATACCATAGTTTCCCTTTTCTTTACATTCCTTTTAAATATAAACCACCTGTTACATACTTCTGCTCTTTAAAAATGGTTATGAAAAATGAGAAGTCACTTGCCTTCTATCAATAGGCCTTTGATTGGGGACTTAGGCTGGGAAGATTTCTCTGTTACATATCACCCACCCTAAGAACAAGCCTGTGTTGCAGTTTTGCTGTAAGATGATCTCAGGAAAGTAGCAGGATTGATTCTCATGATGTTTCAGAGAGCTAGTATTTTTCTACTTATGTGACTTTTGCTTAGTCATAGAACCCCCTCTCTCTCTCTGGGAAAGCAGGGTCTTGCAAAGCTGTTGTCATGTTCTCATTGATAGAGTATAGCCTCTTGATAGTGACAGGCAAATTACCAGTCACAAACACAACAAACCCAGTGGGTTCCACTCCAGGAGCTTTTCTATGCAGGGCTGCAGGAAGCCAGTACTTATCTGTAGTTAGAAATGGTCTGTTTGAGGCATTTTTGAGAAAAATGATCATGTGGGTCTTAAAGTCAAACAGCTCACTGTCACCTAAAACATTTTTTCCAGTTCAGCAAATGATGGAATGGTCACAGGCTTATGATCTCCAGTATAACATGTCATGGCAAAAGACCACTTTAAGATACGAATGTCTTTTTTATGATTGTCTTGGTCCCAGCTGTGGTCTGTCCACCATGGACAGGATTTTTCAAACAGGTGTCAACAGAGAAGTTCACTATACATTAAACCTATCAGTCTTTTCCAGCTAGTTGAAATAGTTTCACCAGACTTGCTGGAAATGTCCAAGGCAGAGTTGTAATCCAAATCTCCAGAAAAAGTCAAGCCATTAGCCCAGTTGCCAGGAATTGACTGCAGTGAGACATTTACCATTGTGCCCAAATGGTAGAACGATGATCTGTCTCCTCATAAAGGTTCTGAACGGTAGCTCTAGGAGATAGGAGGTGGGGTGGAGGTTGAATAGAAAACTCTGGCTTGTGTTTCGTCCCTCCTACAGAGAACAGTCAGTAGACATCTAATGTAGTCCTTCTGTCGAGCAGGTTCTTGTTTTCATTAGCTTTGTGAGCCTGAGTTTGAATTCAGAGCTGTCATCCATGGAGAGAAACATTGGAAGTGGTGTTTTTTCAGATGTTTTATGAGTTTTATAAATTTCCCAGAGGCAACCTTGGTAGCAACTCGAAATGACAAGGAAAGGAGCTTCATACTTCTGGGCTGGGGCACAGAATATGCTGGAGTAAACACATGATGTCATCTAGAGGTAGGGCCCAGCACCAATCAAAGGAGCAGGCAATGCAATCTCTGCTGAATGTTGTATCCCAAAACCTTCGTGCTCCATCTGCAGTATCTTGCTGGAACATACAGGCTGCATTGCAGGGAATGCACTGTGCCTGCTGACATTCTTCAAGACTGCGGGAAACAGGCCCTGAGCCACTAGACCTAGGACTGAGATGTCCAGTACACAAGAAAAGTTACTCATGTGCTCTCACTTGAATGAGCGGAACAGAAGTAACTCTAGGAAAAGACAGGGTTTTCATTTTTTTCCTTTTTGCCAGAAAATGGGAAATAACCATTTTTTATTGATTGAGTTCCTTTTAGTTCTTTGGAATCCTGGTAGCATGAAGATATCCTAATAAAAAAAGCCCTTAGAACTTCTTGATAAAGTAATCATACTGGAAATTAAGATATGTAGAATGTAAATGTCTGAGATTTAGTCCATTATACTAGGAAGGAATTGGAGTACATAGTAGACAAATAGTAGATTGTCAACATGGAACTAAATTCATTTTTCTCTTCTAAATTAGATTCCCCCGAGTTCACCAATATTCAAAATGTTCCCATTTTCAGGTTACTTTTTGGATCTGGAAATATGTCAGTTCAATTCTGGTCTTTGATTCCTGTCCTAAGTGGACTTTTGCTGTTTTTGGCTCAGAAACAACACCCACACACAAACACTCAGTAACCAGAATGTGGAAATCTGACCCAACTCCACAAAAGTCAAAAAGATAAGTCTAAAATATGAAGTCACACTTGACTTTTCATGGGGCTAAATACTTCAGGCATGCACTTTAAAGATTCCAAAGAATGCTAACACAAAATGGCCATGGGCCAAAATTGGTCTAGAGTTGAAGCTTTCATTCTTCCTTAGTAGAGATTTTAAAAACACATAAATTTTTTATGAATATATATATAGATATATGAATATATATATGTATATAACACACGTTGCTATATTTCTTTAATTTTACTCTAAAGTGAATCTGAGGTGACTTTGAAAAGTACATAACTTGAAAAGATTAATTCTAGCTATTTCTAATTTCATCCTCTACTAATCTCTGAAACATATTTAGATGAACACATTCAGAAAGAGGATAGTTCAGCTGGTCTATTTTTGATACGAGCAGAGTAAACTATGTCATTGTGTCACCTACTATGAAATCTCAGCCTCAGTGACGTGGAAGCTTAATCATCTGTCCTTTACCCAACAGGCCAAACAGAGAGGTGGGAGGCTTTCTGTTGACTAATCAAAATGCCTGCCTCCCACCACCCGCAGCCACCAGGGAGGGGAGGAGGCAGGAACAGGCACAGCACAGGGCTTCAGAGATCTGCATATCAAAGTCAGATTCTGAATTGAAAATTGCCACCAATACACAAAAGCAGAGAACAAGGAAAATAAAAAGATGCAGCAATCACAGTGATTGATCTTACCTTGGCAACAGCTTTACCATCGGAATTATTGTTGGAATCCTTAACTCCACTGAAGGAATCTCTTCTCTGTGGGCACGGTTTCTTTTTGCGTGGTCTGCCTTTAAGATTTGGCGCTGAAAATGAACAGAATAATTGATATACATTTTCACTGAAATGCGCTGCCTTAGTAAAGACCCACAGTTTCTCCACGGGGTCTTTTCCAGTTGTTTGGGGGAAAGGTCTCTATTGTGGCAGCCAATTTTCACTAGATACTTTTCTCTCTGAAGGGTTATACCTTGATGCTATCAGTAAATAGCCTTCGGTACAAGTTTATCAAAGTGAAGCTCTCATTCTTTATCATGTCTAATGAATATAGATAAAATGAAGCTTAAAGGATGATAAAGGAAAACATTCCTCCTCTCTACTGTTAGAATCTTTTGGGGCTGAAAGACATTATTGGACCAGGTTCTGAGATCATTGATCATTCCCTATGTTTTGTTTCTATCTTGTTTTTCTGAAACCTAAGTGATATGCCTGTCCATCCTGATAGCATAGTAAAGTAACACTGAAAATATCTCTCTTTGAAAGTGTTTGGAGACATGAGTATTTTCTCAATTTATCATACAAATTCAGAGAGAGAGAGAGAGAGAGAGAGAGAGAGAGAGAGAGAGAGCTATGTAGAGAAGCATTAAAAAGCTACATAGTATTAGTCCATGTATTTACTAATAATATTCCAACCAAAAGGTTTCAAAGCTCAACAAATCTGGAAGATACATTTCAATCACCATACTTTCTTTTCTTTTGTGTATTTTTATGAGGAGTCAGAGGGTTATATGAAATAAATTCCAAAGATTACACTGGGGTTAGCCTCATTCCATTGGGGTTACACTTTTTAAAGCTGTAGACAAGATACAAATCAAAGTTCTATTTCATCCTTGATGTTGGGCTTGGTTCCTTTTAAGATCTCTAAGAGGAGGAGGTGCTGTTTACAGAGCGCTGTGATTTTTGTCCGGCAGCAGCTTTCACATTCAACTTCAGTCACCCAGGGCCAGCAAAATTCAAACCAACCAACCAACCAAGCAGTCCTTGAACAATTCCAAGCTTATGAATCTGACCCCAAACAATTTCTGCCATACCTTTCAAGGTACCAGCACATTTTACAGCGTTAAGGACTGAGTAGGACAATGTGATATCTGAACAACACAATCTCTTTTAATTGTTGCTAATCTTACTTATGCCACGCAGTTTCAGCTGTGGTTTTAGGACATTTTACATTGTACTCATTTTACTGACATAATTAATCCTACTAATTTGATTTTCTGCTGTGGATAAGAGTTTAGCTGTCGGTAAAGCTCAGTACGACAGGCAAACAGCTGCCTTTGTAATCAGAGAGACAAAAAAAAAAAAAAATCAAAAAAGTTTCAAAAGCAGTTGCAGAGGCTTGGACTCTCCTTCCCTGAACCATTCCCATCTCATTCCTCAAAAACGTGAGTCTGAAAGTCCATCCCAGAGAGCCACCCCGGAATTATCAAAGGTAAACAAGTTCACAAACAAAATCAAGCAAAGAGAAAGTAGCCATTACCCATTCCAGTCGACAAACATCTGCCTGATGGGTGTCTGTGCTCATGCAAAGCTACAGCATGTGACTGCTGGCCGGCCACATCCCTGGAAGTCCGAGCAGCGCTGTGGCTGTCAGCTTGCCTCCGAATGCGCGCTGCAAGGCTCAGGGCTCTGCTTACAACCGCCCTCCCCCGGCAGCTCCATTACTCATGTAAACACACGGCAGTGACTAGCACCGAGCAGCAGCGTGTGGGATGAGCTCTGAGGCTGGGCTGGAGCTGCCAGACTGGCAGGGAGGGATCTGCTCTGCGCCTCCCCGCGGGCTGGTGATTTCATCCGGCCTGTTCCGTGGATCCTGACCTCCTGCTCCCGTGTCAGAGCAGCGTGATGCTGCGTTCCACGAATCTGACACGGTGCACAGCCCGGAGCCAGGGCGTGGACTGTTTTGTTTAGAAGACCCAGTAGCACAGAAGTGTTTCCACAAGGAGCCCAAGTGCTAAGTCTTTAATGACCGCGAGGAGAGGATGTACTTTCATGTCCCTTATCAAAATAATAGCTGAGTAGCAGACTGACAGAAACAAACAGAACTTGAGGGAACAGGGGCTGGGATGTTTCATCAGAAGACACAGAACAATATTGCCTCTGTTCTAAAGCTTGCTGCTGGGCTCTTCCCCTCCTAGCATTTTGGTGAAAAGCACTTAAACCTAAAAGGCATTTATTTCCAGAAAAGCTTTCAAATCCCAAAGGCCTTTTTGAAAGAGAACTTGCTTTGAACATGCTGTTTTAAATATTGAAGGCGAAGGTTCCGGAAACTGACAAGAAGTCATCCCCAACTAGGTCTATTTTCTGTATTCTTTAAGCTGTTTTCAAGATCCCAGAGAAGCACATGTCCCGCCTCAGCAGATTCTAAGAATTACAAATTTAGAACAGCCCCACACCTAATATTCTGGTCACACAAACTGAAACTTTAAATGGAATGTGACTAAGAGGAAAGGCTTTTGGTTCCTAGTAGGGCAAATCCATGGTTATTTCAGGTACAGCTAGGCAAATTCTGTCAACCAAGGCTGGAACTCAAGTCTCTTAGTTTCCGCTCTTTCTCTGTTCTGGTACAGAATGTATCACTGGATTTTTGTAACAGAGCTGTGTTTTGGGCTTCTTATACTGGATTGATGATCTTTAAGAGTAGGACTGTGTCAGTTCATCTCTCATCCACTTCTGCACAGCCCTCATGGGCGGCGTTACAAACATGGGTTTGTTGAATGAACCAGTGACTAAACAACAAAGATGCCCACATATTTTTGTTTCCTCATGAGCTGGGCTTGCCAACCTAACCACATGGCATACTTGTCCACCTGGACACCTATAAAACTGCATTTGCCTTTATGACTTACACTGATGCTCTGGGAATGTAACCCAGTAATGGAAGAGTATACTAGAAAGGGGGTAGGAGGCCCCAGGCTTTTGGTTCCTGATTACTATTAAGCGTTTGCTTTGGGCATCTAAGAAGGGCCATGATCTTGTCCCACATGCAATGTAGAAATACACAAATACAGTGTTCTGGGGGCACTGGGGTACTCAAGATTTGGTAGTACCCCCTATAGTACAACTGGAGACCTTTTAGATTCATAAATTCCAGGTAGAGCTTTGGGATTGAGAGGCTGGCTTTAGGGAATAGCAAAACTCTATTTCCCTGCCACATCTTTTTTCCTCCATGGTGGTGAAACAAATCTTTTGCTGTGATTCAAAATTAAACACACTGTTGTGTGCGGTGGTCAGGGGTGGGGTAGGCTTTGGATTTTAATTCATTCACATACGAAACAGTCCCAGTCCTTCCAGTCACCCTGAATGGACCTATATCTGCCCTCACCTGGAAAGCCAAATTCTGGCGACCTATTTAGAACACCAGGGACTCCAGACTCCAACTCCAGAGCAGCTCTGGTGCTATAGATAAGATGGATGTCTATCAGCAAAGTTCTGCGGAGAAGCCAGCAGCAAACTCACTGAGGCATACCTGCTTCCAACACTTCTACTTTATACAAATAACAGTATGAAGCAATTAAAACACAGTTACTTAAACTTGTGTATATAACCCATTGCCCAGCCCTAGTCGGGCTCATCAGAGAGATCAGTAAGTGCTCTTTGTAGTAGTGTTTTCAATATTACACTTACGTAACAATAGTAGCTACCGGTAACACTTACTAGGGACTTTGTGCCAGTGATTATTCTGAGTGCTTTCCAAGCAATAACTTATTAAAACTCACAACAGGCCACTGAGGGAGGCACAGTCATAATCCCCATTTTACAGACCAGGAAACTGAAGTAGCAGTGAAATTACTTGTCTCATGTCATGTAATTGACTATTGGCAGTGAGATAGATGCTGACCTAGGCAACTGGGCTTTATTCAGAGTTCTTGCTTTAAAGCACCATCTGCCTAATAAAGTCTCGCTCTCACTGACTCTCTCTCTGTCTCTCCCTCCCTCCCTTCTCCCTCTCTCTCTCTTTCTCTCTGTCTCTCTCTGCCTTGTAATGAGATATTCATATTAATTCCAGGTGGCGGTCACCAGGGAGCTTTTCCCAAATGAAATCACTATCAAATACTACATAGTGCCATCCCAGCAAGCAACACGCATCCCACAGATCTGGCAGAGAGCAGGGTACCCCTTAGTCCTGAAAGCAGTAGGTGACAGGACACCTTCCACTAGAGCCCGGCAAGCCTTGTGTGCATTACCCCTTACAGTGGGCCTCTGAGATCCTCTGCCTAATCAGTGAAAGATCTCTGCTTTTAAAAGACATTCTTTCCTCTGTGACTGTCCATCTGTTCCTTTTACTCAGTGCCAAGAAATTAACAAGTATTCACCTTTGTGAAGTCATTGCTATTTCTACAGGCGTTAATCCCTGGAGATTGAAGCTACCTCCAATGTTCCCGGCCACTCTGACATCTAATCCATGTTTGTGCTATTGTTTTCTTTTTTTAACTCCTTCAAATATTAATGAATTACAGTCTATTTTCTTGACAACACAGCAAAACAAGCTTGTTTTTCCTAAAAGGTTTATTAGATCCGAGACCTGGGCATTCCTGGGTATATTTATTTCACTGTGGGTTCAGACAAGTTATGTGTCAGGGCAGAGCAGGTGTGGGAAACTTTCATCTCAGCCCCTGCTCTTGCAATAATCATAATAAAACAAAGGAAATGTAACCAGTTACTGGCAAAGTAAATTGCTTTTGGCTTAAATGTTCCTGTTTTTTTCTACTGCGTTCTTCCTGTCATGACCATCTCTCTCTCTCTTTCTTTTGTAATGGCATTTATGCTTTTGGAAATACCACGAAGATAAACTGCTATAAAAGCTGGATTGACTCATCAGTTAACAACTCTTTCTTCCCATTTTTCAGAGAGGACTTTGTTGCCAACGCAGCTACATAGTCTCTCGAGAAATTCTTTGTGAGCTTCCAATCAGAGACAGAGCATGCTTATTGGTGAGAAACTGAATCAGAGAAATGGAAAACTAGGCGTAATTTTCCTAAGAGTTTGACCCCTGGGGTCAATGTCTAGAGAAAGTCAACAGAGCGTTAACTCATTTAATTTGCAAGTTCTGTGTGTGTTTGCCTGCGCTAATGTGTGCCTCTGTGTATTTTAAACATGAGCCAGAATGCTCCACTGATTGAAGTATTAGGTACTGACAAACATGATGGCATTTCGAATCTGTTCCTGATAATATTTCGTGTTTCCTCAATTGCTTCTTCTCTGAGCATTGTGATTCTCTGATACATTTTCTTTGCACACAATAATCTTAAAATACCCTGGCAAGTTTTAGCATGGTGCGTTGCTTTCTGGGGGTGAAAACACCCTAATTTAGTTATCATTTTCTGTGTTCTATTTTCACTGTTTCACTTTTGACTACTTAGAAACTTCCTCTTTCGTACAACAAAAATAGGATAAATGGTTTTTAAGTTATTAACAAATGAGTAAAAGATTTAGAAGCCAAGTATGCCACAGTGTTTGATCAAAGCCACTCCTAAAATTTATGAGTGTAATAAAAGAAAGACATTTCACAGATAATCCCTTACAGAATTTCAGTTTTAAAATTCTTGAAAAAACAAAGAAGAAAGAAAACTAAAAGCTCACAGCCCTTATTTTGGTTTTAATTTAAAATTAGCAATTTTAATTTAAAAATTCATAAATATTCCCTGAAATTTTTATTCAAGTCCACATTTTTTTTTAGTCCATGTAATGCCTGGAGGTATTCAATTGGCTGACTCTTTCTATGAATTTATAAAAATTAATAAAAATACAGTTAATACGCAAGTTTATTTTGTTGTTTTCCTATATATAGTATTCCATATCCAATTGAAATATTTGAGAATTACTTTATTGTCTGAGATATGAACACACAGATATTAACTACCATAACTTTATCTTGTAGGACAGTCTGAGTAATGATGAATTTTAAGCAATGGAAAGGCAAATCAATGTTGAAAAATACATTATATGGTAATTGTTCTGACAATCCCTTTTAATTTTTTTTCTGAAATACAGGCATTTGAAAGATGAGTCCACGGTCAGGGATATAGCTCCTTGGCACACAGTATCTGTCTAGCAAGGGCAAGGTCCTGATTTCAATTTCCAGTACCAAAAAAAAAAAAAATTCATAAATATAAATTTAAAAAATGTGAGTCCAGAGATGTGAGCCTCGCTTCTAGAATCACATTTAAATATCTTAACTTTCAAATACCACTAAGACCACAGAGTACTGATCAGCTAGCAATGGGTGTGACCCAGAGGAATTATGCTCTTCACCCAGTGTCACAGGCCCCCTAAAGACCTGGCTTGGAGTGTCCAAGTTTGCTGTTGTAGCTCAAGTCATATTCTGGCATTGCCTGAATTACTGACTACAATGGGGTGTGGCTAATGAACTATGCTGTTACCAAATCCAGGGCCCTACTCTACTGCCTCGAAGAGTTGTATGGGTAGAAAGAGGGTGAAAACAAAATAAAGCTGGCTTTAGATGAGATCCAGTCATTCTGGCTTTTTATCAAAATCACTAAAGCCCTCAGGAGTCACTAATGAGAGTGGAATGTGTTACCACATTTGTCATACCTGGACTGATGGGCCAGTTTAAGTCCAAAACAGCCACGGACTTCACTGACTGCTCAACAAACCATGTAAGTAAACACTCCTGTAATCTCTTCCAAAACATGTCCAGTCTTACTCATTCCTGTTTCATACTTGTGAATGCTGGAGCATTGTTAAGGCCCCTGATCAAAGTTTAGTAATTTCATAGGCATGCGATTTGCATAGCTATTTCCTGATCCGCCCTCTCTCTCTGCCCTGGAGGTCCTCATTTCTCAGAAATACTTAAAATACAGATTATTTCACTTCTACCCTCCCCCCCGCCTGTATGTAGAAAAGGACTTGCTAGCTCATTCATATTGCTAATTGGGTTGGAAACATGTGATTCCATGCGTTCCTGCATTAAAGGCAAACAAACCTCTTTTGTAAGCAGGTTTTATCAGTGAGAGAGGCAGACTTCTATTCTTATATTTCCTTGTCTTGAGTAGAGAGAGAATTATGATGATTAAATATTATAGATGTTATTCCAACATCATATCATAGATTACAGGGTGATAGAGAAATATTCACAAGTCTAGAAAAGATATCAATGAGGATATACTGGTAA
Source organism: Cavia porcellus (assembly GCF_034190915.1). Lineage (NCBI taxonomy): Eukaryota > Metazoa > Chordata > Mammalia > Rodentia > Caviidae > Cavia > Cavia porcellus. The sequence continues at coordinate 21,542,606 of NW_026947511.1, read as the reverse complement.
AAAAAAAAAAAAAAAAAGAGATCAGAGAGCTTTCCACTACCAATTGAGGAACAGAAAAACTCTGCAGAGTGAGGAGAGAGTTGAGTTTTCAGAAAACAGATTCTAAGAGAGAATTCTGGCAAAGGGAAAGAGATTGAAACCCATCCCATACCTTTCAAACCTCCCCCTTCTCCTTGTGCTTCACTGTGGCTGCCCCTAGAGTATCCTCTGGTAGGTAGAGGATCTCCTTTACCACACTGCAAGGGGTGGAAGTGAGGGCTTATAACTGTTGGGCAAAGCATGTAAATCTTTGGGGTAACAGGGTCCATGTACCATGGTGTGGACAAGAAGGGGCCTCAGTTCCCGAGCGTCAGAAGCCTGTGGCAAGATTTCTCTGCCTTAGAATGCCACGTGCTCTGGCAAGAGATGTCAGGGCAGACAGGACACCTGCTGCCTCAGCGGGGCTTTTAAGGGCACAGGGCAGGGTGTCTAGGTGTTCATGCTACGTGCAAAGCCTCTGCTCTCCCCCCTTTGCTTTGTCCCAGCTGCAGGTTATTGTTTTGAAGTTAGAAACCCAGCAAAATCAAGTGTCTAAAAATTGCCACCGTGGTTCAAGTCTGTACTTTTACATTTACCTGGCAACTTTTCTGTCTTACTATCTATGTTACCAGATGCCAAGCAGCCAGGGGCCCTTCCCGGGGTCCTGGCCTGGGTTCCCCTCCAATACCAATAGGCAAAATCATGTGCACTTTTCTGTAATTAGAATAAGTGTGCTAAATCAATGTACTACACTATAAATGCAGATTTAGCCTTTCTTAGTATGCTATTATGAAATAAAAATAGCATATTAATTTAATATAGTTCTATATTTTTGATTTATGGATGTTTAAGAATCCAGTTTGGACCTTTGGAGGATGTTTTAATTTTCACAATTTCTAAAGATTATAAGATAGGACCTCTTAACACACAACATAATTTTTGTCTCTTTCTTTTTCAGTTTGTTGCAATCAATAAACCCTTTCATTGAAGCCTATGATTGAAATGTTCTGTGGTATTGTATTGGACATGACAGAATGGAACTGAAAGCTACATTTTTGTATTGAATAGCCTTGCAAGAAACAGTAAATATCAGAGCAGCTTTCAAACTCGTATATAAACAGAACATTCTTGTTCAGTGATTTCTCCAGGTTTAGAAATGAGATACTCCATTCTCAACATTGAAGATAATTGATTTGCTACATCTCTGAAGAACATTCCTCACTTGGAAACAAGTAAAAGAGAGTTTTTGGGGATATGCACATATGTGGATTAACAGAGCTGTTTAACTTATTACAGAGTTGGATGAATACATTATGAAAGGCATCTTGGTGTTTAAAACATGTACACATAAGAAAAAGTAAAAGGTCATCAAGTAAATACAGACTCCCAATTTCTTTTTAAAAGATCCAAAAGTAATCTGTACTGAAAAGATTTTTTTTTCCTTCTCCTTATGCTTTTCTACCTTTTAGAAAGAATAAGAAGTAGGACCATGCTTTCCTTAAAGCAAAAAGATGACTTATTAGTGGTCTGAGGTTTAGACCCATTTTTCTTTGTTTGGATAAAACCTCTCACCTTCCCTCCCCATTAGGTACCAGTCTTGACTCTGACAATGCTAGCACTTTCCTGGTCTTCAAGATTCATCTGTCTGTGGGATACAGGGACGGTGGTTCTGGAAAATGACCTTAAAACTCTATCCAAAGGACTCAGAGACTGCATAGGTGGGTGTGAACTGGAGCAGGGTGAACTGGTGAGGGTTCAAACGAAGAGCATAGACCCAGAGGTGTGAGGAGAGAGGCGGCCACAAGGTGTGTAACACACGGTGATATATTAACTGTGGACAGAGGACTGTAACTCAGGGCAAGCTGGCGTACTCAGTTAATGGGCACTAGAGTTTGGCACACTGAGGGAGAACAACAAACAGATACTATCTTAAACCCTATGTAATCTCTCCATGGACACAGGAGTTAAAACTTATTTGCATTCTTTTCTATATAAGATAAATAAATAAATACTTCTCTCACTCTTTAGAGTTGCTGTGTCTAGCCACAGGTGTCCAAAGAGCACTTGAAATATGTCAAACGCCAACTGAGGTGTGCAGTAAGTATAAAATATACACTGATTCCCAAGACAGTACAAAGAAAGTAAAATGTCTCACTAACAACATTTTATACTGATTACATATTGAAATGGTAATATTTTGGATATAATAGATTAAATAAAATATATTACTGAAATAAATCCCACATGTTTCTTTTTGCCTCTTAATATGTGGTTATTAGAGTACTTTAAATTACACGTGGCTTGCATTATCTTTCTCTTGGGTGATATGGCTTAGTCAACAATTGAACATTCTGATTATAGATATGACCTTGAAAATATGCATTATACAGCAGACAGAACAAGATAACATCTGAAGTGAGAATAATCAGCAAAAGTCACAATTCAAAGTTTCAGTACAATTTAAAATCTTATTTCTTCTTTATGGGGCATAGTCATACAGAGATGTCAGTGTCTGAAATTTTTGCCAGAGCTCACAGCGCCTCTCTAAATCTGGTAATCATTCACTCATGCCTACTAAAATAGTTCTGATGAGGATGTTATTTCATTAACTTCTTTAACTAAGATGTCAAAACAAATGCTAAGCCTTGAAACAGAATGGGAGAGAAACAAAGAAAATGAAAGAGAGACAGACAAACAGACACAGAGAGAATGATTGGGGGGCAATTATTTATTTCATGATTTATTTATTTCTGTTACAATGTATATAATGTATAAGCCAAGAGATTTTTGAATAAGGGAAAATGGAACTGGAAATTGAATGATTTTGGCTAGTTCTAAAGAGAAAATTTTTAAACTTTTATTGGTACCAGGGATCGAACTCACAACTGCCTGCTTGCAAGGCAGGTGCTTATGCCACTGAGCTAAATCCCCAGCCCAAGAGAAACTTTTTAATCGTAGATTGTTGAGTAGGTTCACGGTCTGACTGTTTGCCTTCTCGAGATTTTATTTGAAAGTAAGTGGAGAGGTAAGATACAGTCTTTATACAAAGAAAGTGAGATTGTGCAGTGAAGATAGGCATTCTAACATGCCCAGAAAAGCTAAATGGAATGATAAGGCTTCAGTTGTGGGGGAGGAGAGAAAACATATTATTTTCCTAATCATTCCTAGCACCAAAATCACCATAAGCATCACTCTGGGAAGGTGGCTGCCTAGTACCCAGCTGGCCAATGTCCCATCCTCCCAAATAAATGGTCACAAGAGCTGAGATCAGAGGCATTCCCCTACCCCCTCACCTTTGGATCCCTAGGCAGAGGGACACAGAACCATACTTAGACATTAACAGCAGGTTCCAAATACAACAGCCAATCAAATGGCTGCACGCTCTCCGGGATTCTCTTGCAGACCCTCCCACTCCTTATGCCCTTAATGGTGGCAGCGGAAATAACCTTGGGAAGTATTTTCTTAGAAGGCAGGAGTTTCTACCACATTTAAGGCAGTAACATGCAGAGAGATTAAGACCAAAATCTGAGATTTAGCTTGCGGTTCAAGCACTTGCTTGGTAAGTGCGAGGTTATGAGTTCAGTCTCCACCATACGACCAAAATCTCTTCTACCTCAGCAAAATGTGAAATGAATATTATATATTCTACTGTATAATACTTGTAGTGCTTTTTTTTTTTTTTTTCAATGAAATCAGTTAGCAGGTTCTACCTACATCCAGTAAAGCAGCCTGCACACCTCTGGTATGTTTCTGATATCTAACTATAGAAGTATTTGTCTTTGTCTTCCAAACTCTTTTATAGCACATGGTACACATATTTCAGCATCCAGCATTATTAACTCATGACCAACTGTCAGTTGATAGCTATCTACTACACGGGGTCTCCACAAAAGGGATCCTTATTTGGGCAAAAGCTCTTGTCTGCCCCAGTCTGTCTATATTTTCCCTTAGAAGAACTTTATTTGGATTATTATTCGCTGTTAGTGGAAACTCAGAGGCTGCCTGTGTGGCAACTGAGAGGCGGAGAAATAAATCCTTAGCAAGTTAAAACACTTAGCTGATAAAAACCATTGGTAGCTTTGTTAGCTGTAAGCAAACTCTCTACCGCCCTCTCGTGGTAGATCTATGTGATACTATGGGACGACCACAGCAGCCCAGAAATTTGAGTTTACTCAAATACAGGTAAGACACTTCATCTGGGTAGAAATAGCCACAAACCACACCTTTATGCTGCTTTATGTGTTTTAGAGTTTACATTTAACAGCTTCCTATGTGGTGATGGGGTCTTTGGGGTTGAGGGCGGTTAGAGCTTATAATATGGAAATTAGAATTTGTCTTTCAGAATACAATGGCTTCACTATATTTACAATCATAGTTGTTATACATGAGGCAAATTGATTTTTATGAGATTTAGAACCTTTAAAAAATCATGCCCACATTTTTACAGTTCCTTCATAACCAAAAATAGACCGATGTTCCAACTGGTTTGGAATTATAGGAACCAAAGAAAGAAGTCTGAATAATTCCCTAATATGGAAGAAAAACAATTTTTTTAAACTAAGGAACAGTGTATTTGTTTCTGACAATAGACAGCATACAGAAACTTGAGACCTATAAAAATCAGTGTAGGTACAGATTTTCTTTTTGTGTTTTTTTTAAAAATAAAAATTTATAAACTTCTGAACTCCAGGTTTAATAATTAGCTGCCCAATTTAGTACATAATTTTATTTTTTAAAACGGCATTTAAAATGTCTGCTCTATGCCTTTTGACAATTTCCTGCCTAACAGCCCGTCCCCAAAAAGCAAACAAATTTGGTATTAAAACAAACTTAGCAACTTAAGAAGCAGCTGGGGGAGAAGGACACAAGAACATAAAACTCTTTTTCAGCTTATTACATTACTGGTAAATGTACCATTTCTCTCTTTTATATGTCTTCTCTTTAAATAAAAGCCACTCTTCTACCCAGAATGAACAAAAATTCTCTGTATTTTCAATATGATTTTAGAGACAGTTTCATCTTAACTTGGCTTTTCCACACACACATGGAAGTTCAGTTTTGCAAGAGCAGTTGTTTGGTTTGTCTTTGAATTAGCGAAGTTCTCAAAGTAATTTTACTATAAAATTAAACAGCTGGGAGTTCTTTAGCAAAACATGACAAGTCTTGTTCTTCTTTGTACTATTGTGCAAGCTGAAATACCCTGGCTTTCATGTCTCTTTATTCTAAAATGAATTCCCTAGTTAGCCTTGTTTAGCTTCTAAAAAAATAATAAAGAAGAGAGTGGTATTTGCTGACCTCTGAAATTCATCTGCTTTTAAGCACAAGCATTTACACAAGGTACACACTCAAAGAGCTTTTGTGTTCGTTCTTATTATAGAATATAAAATGATATTCTTCCCTAATATAATGCCAGTTCTGTGTAGAATAAAGGCGTTTGCATTTCTGAAGACTGAGGTATCTTATGCCTATTTTGCAGATGGGAAAACTGAAATATTGCTAAATGGTAAGGAAGCACAGAATCAAGATGTTCATAGAGGCTGTAATTAAATTTAGAATTTGACTTCTAGCCCAGGACTCTAACCACGTGAGAACCCGGAGTCTTTGGAATCAACAGAAGACCAATTTTAAAACATTCTTTTGACATTATTAACCACAGTCTCAGGCCTCAGGGAAGTGGGGGTAAGGGGCGGGGCCTGGAAATAAAACAGGGCTGCTGGGTGACAGGCTTCTTACGACACTGCTAATAATGTGGATTACCTGATCCAGGCTGCAGTATACTCTAGGAATAGTCGGAGGTTTAATATTCCTCCTGTATCTTAAAAAAATCAGAATCTAGATTTAAGGGCTATCGTAGGTGGCTTTTTGAACTCTAGTGCCAGAGTCAAGACAAAACATGAATTGCTGGAAATGGTAAGCAAAGATCATGCTAGAAGTTGCTGAATCCCAGACACGATGACAGTAGGCTCCTTCATTTGAGTAATTTATAGGCTGATGGAATTCCATAGCTTAGAGAGAACCTCAGGTATTATCCAGTTCCAACTCTCATTCAACACACATCTGAAAAAGCATTACCCACCCCACCCCAGGTCACACAGCTCAAAACAGAGCTGGGAGAGGACTCTTCCAGCAGCCGCACCAGGGCAGCATGTGGATTTTCAGTGGGCCCTGAATACCTCCACTTGGGTCTGCTGGACAAGCTCTGTCATCCCAGGACTGCGTTACTGAAGCACACTTTCCAAGGAGCTGCAATGAATAAAATCGAATGGGAGCTGACAAGGACATTCCCGCTGTGTTCAAATGCCAAAACACACAACAGGGAGAGCTCCCTTGGAGTGTGCGGACCAACCGTAGGTCCTGCTGGCAGCACTTCTGTGCACCACACTCTCAACTGTTCGTCGCCCAACTCCAAGTGGGAGGCACTAAGAGGAAAATGCTTGCTTGGGAGTCATGCGAACAGCACCCGGGCATTTGGCATCAGTGCCTACCACCTGCTTGCTTTTGTTAGGCTGGGCTGGAAAAACTGAGGGAGCCCTTCTGGAATAAGGAAAGGCTGGGTGGGGAGTTCTGGGGGCAAGGAGAAATGGCCTGCAGCCTACTCTGATGTGAACCTTCTTGTTACTTTCTACAATCATAATAAGTGCCTTGGAGGTCCCAAGCACATTCTGTAGCTTTCAACCTGAGTACCTTTGTTCCTCGGCTCCCTCTGATAATACCATTCGTTAACATATCTGAATTCCTACTTGTTCTAGACTCATGATTGGCTTCACTTCCTGTAGAAAGCATCCTTACACCCTCTCATATGCAAAAAGCCTTTGTTCTTAGCTTCTTTATCAAGTGTGCTTCTCCCCCGCACCTGTCTCTCTCTGTATGTAAACAGTAACAATCTTTCTGCCTTGGTGGACTCTACAGAAATTACATCTGCCTTGGTCAACGGGCATCATCATAGTACAAGTCCAGCACATGGTTATGAACAAATGATTCTGTACCACGTTTTGAAAACAGTGCCTGGCATTTCATAAGAGTAGAGGAAACACTGTATTTGTTAACTGCACTGACTGATGGTCCTGCTGGAAAGATTAGGGACACCTGAAGAGAGCAAGGTGGGTGGAGGTTTGTCTGGTGACTCTCCTTACCTCGGTGGAAGCTTCTCTTGGTCATGATTGCAATTAATAAGGGAAAGATATGAACACCACATTTCAATTTGTACTGTGTGACTGTGAGACCCAACAACTGTCAACCACTTAAATATTTAACCAAAAACTGCCTTCTCTGTGGATGCACAGATCCGAACTGTTCTGCCAGGATCCTCAAGCCCAAAGAGATGCTGACTGTCTAGAGAGCCCTGTACCTGAAAATGTCAGCAAGGGCTAAGAGAAAACAAGTTTTCAGGGGAGGATAACATAGCTCCTGGTGAAAACTACTGTTTTAAGGAATCTAATCTCCACAATGCTGCCTAAAAATGTGCCTGCACATGAGAGTTGGAGTGAATTCATAATGCGGAGATGGAATTTAAATTCCAATGAAGATTTTTAACAAAGATCAATAAAATAGGAGATTGATCTGCAGTTAAAGTTCCCAGTAATGGGATAGTCTAGAAATTTCATAAATAATGCTTTTATCTTGATTGCAAAATAATCTCCTGCCACACAAACAAGGCGAATCAAGGTAGGAAATTGTTTAGAGGGAATTAAAATGTCACACTTTACACAGAATAAAGCATTGCAATCACCAGGGAAACACACATTGCAAATGTGTTAACACAAAATTACATACATCACTTAATTATATAAGCACGTAGCTCCTGAGTAACCTATTAGCTAAACATATCGGGCTGAGGTTGAATATATACAAGCAATCTTTTTAGCGCAGAGGGGATATAACTATGTCAGCCCTGGCACCATAAAGCCCGAGATGGCAAGTGCTATTAAACTGAGATGCAATCATGTTGAAAAGGAAACATTAACAAACAGCAGACAATTGAGAAGAAAATACAGTGAGCTTGTGTTCTACTACATGTGCTTCCAAAACCTTATGTAACTATTCATTGTCTCCTTCATCTGGCTTGCATCCCAGGTTTGTTCTATGCTATACTAATTTTATAATAATAAACTGCCACACCAGTTTCATGAAATCACACACAATGAGAGTTGCAGTTACATCTGATTATCTTTTCCAGCGAAGGACACCATCCTGAAATGAAATAGTCTCATGCGAAACCATCCACTTCGTTTAAAATGGCCCCTGGAGTTTGCCTCTGCAAAAACCAATAATGTCATCTTTTCTTTCATCTCCACAGCTCTGGTGAAGCTGGTGAAACTGCTGCTGGCTACCCAAGTTTCACAAGGAGGGACCTAGGGCTCAGGCTTTGAGGCCAGGTAGCTCCGCATTCACATTATAGATAACGCAATTGGGGCAAGTCATCATCCTCCTGGGGCTGAATTTACACATCCTTCAAAGGGAAATGATACGTGTGCCTTGAAAGATTATGATGTGCAAGTTATACACACACGGCCACTTAGAACACACCTACCATACTATTCACTACACTGAGGACACTAATCATGGCGTTACCATTATTATCACTGTTACATGCACAAACGCATGGAAATAATATATTACTTCAACTATTTAAAGAAGCCAGTAGTTGCCTAGTGGAAGTTATTTACACTTGGGAAATGTCTGAGCCCTCTGCACAGAAGTAAGCTCCTTGCTGAATCCAGAAAGAAGAAAAAGTGCTGAAAAACTATAATATCATTTAATACAATCATGTGGCGGGAAGCTGAAATGCTGCCTGAGCTTGCAGATTTTGCAAGACAGAGGCAGTAACTGAGTTGGTAAAGGATACAACATGTCTCAGTCATAATGGATACCGTGTTTGGAGCAACTTTAAATTGCAAGCCACAGGGGCTGGGGATTTAGCTCAGTGCATAAGCGCCTGCCTTGCAGGCATGGGTTATGAGTTCCATCTCTGATACTTGTTAAAAAAAAAAAAAAAAGGTAAGCCACAAATGAAGAAAGGTAATAATGACACAGTAAAGTGTGACCTAAGTAAGAAAGAAGAGAGAGACAGAGATGGGGGTGGAAGACAGACTATGCCAAGAATTAACTTTCTCTAAATAAATCACACAATGTTCCTGAAATCTACTCATTCAATACTCAGGCTTCCAAATTCTTCTGAATCCTCTGTATCTAGGATCAGTACAGCGAAGGCTGTGGCCATTGTAGAAGCCTCACAAATAGACAACAAATTGAATGAGACTGACTGTGGAAGGTATGGAAGAAAGACAGTATCTTGGTTGCAAGAATCTAGCACAGACAAACTTATCTTTCAGGAAAGTTGAATCTCAAAGTTCAAGGTTACTTTTCTGAGATTTTTCACCAGGAAATTTCTATTCATGAAATCATATTTTAAACAAGTTCCTACACAGCAAAAGAGCAGAGCATATTCAACTTATGCTGACGTTAGAGCAGGAAAGTCACTTAGGAGAAAAGAAATCAAGTAAGAGGAATATTTAAAATCCTTTTGTCTACTGAGAGAACCAAGTCTTGATTTTGCATCTAATGTTCAATATCCACTGATTTGATAAATATTTATTGATTGCCATTATCCATCTGACTTTGTGCTAGTCCAGCTAGTAATAAAATTAACAACACAGTTCCTGATGTTAAAAGAGTTGATATTTTCCTTGACTGTGAATATGTATCCTGCTCCCCAGGCATCAGCTCCCCATCTGCACCAGTGGGGGCTCATTAGATGACAGAGGAGGTTATGAACTGACAAAAGTCTGCCTACTGATATAGTTAGTTCAGTTAACATTTTTATAAAAGTCATCAATTTAAAAATCATATGATTTTTCACACAAAAATAGGAATGCCTGACTTTTCTTAAAGATTGAGGAATCTGACAATACTGATCTCAAATCTGTAGAACTCGACAAAAGACAGGCTGAAAAGCGTCTGTCCATTTACACGGAACAGAGGTGTGTCTTGGTCCCTCATTTCTCATAGGCTCCATCTGCTCTTCCCCCACTAGGTTCTCTCCTGATGTCTCAGGACACCTCAGCTTGTGGCCTTTGCTCTGGGAGTGTCTTTGGTTCTTTACATTTCAAGTAAAGTGTAACTGTGAGAGATACCAGTGGTATGAATCAGTTACTTGCAGAGATGAGAGGTTGTTTGATTAACCCACATCCTCTACTGAGTAGGCCAAGTTCAAACATCTTAGACTGGGTTACCAGGGGTATGATCATTGTTTTTCTTAAGTTTTCCAAATCTCTATTAACTACACTTTTATTTGGGATTGTATAGGAGGCAATTCTGCTTGAAGGCAGAAAAGTGGATCAAGCTACAGGAACAATTCCCTGTTTGGTTGACATTTTTATACTTTGCAAGTGTCCAAATAGATTTTTCTGTGTAGCTCTAAGGATGCTAGCTAGGACTTTTTCTTTCTTTCTTTCTTCTTTCTTTCTTTCTTTCTTTCTTTCTTTCTTTCTTTCTTTCTTTCTTTCTTTCCTCCTTTCTGCTTTCTTTTGTGGCACTAGGGATTGAACCCAAGGGCTTTATATTGGACTACATCCTCAGCCTTTTAAATTTTTTTTTAGAATTTTAACATAGAATGTCAGCAAGTTGTTAAGTTGCTCAGGCTGGGGTCAAACTTGTGATCCTTCTGTCTCAGCCTTCTAGACTGCTCAGATAATAGGCTTGTTCCTGGTGGATGAGCTTTGCAATTGGTATCAGAAACTCGGTCATCTCAGCTGCAACTTGAACTGTATTTGCTCTTCATTCATTTTTAGAACATTTGCGCTCCAAAAATGCTTCTCGATGGTTGCTAAGCAACTATTGTTGAATACATGCAAGAGGCATTAATTGTGTGAACATTTTCAAAAACAGGGAAAAAAATTGCTTAAAACTGAGGGTGTTGCCATACTTAAAACATTTCCTTCTCAGGCACATGTCCAGCTCAGAGCCACCACAGGTTGCTGGCTTCTGCACATTTCAGGGTTAGATGATTCACCAAGTATTAATCATCTGCACGTCTTCATCTTCTACTTTTCCCCTCAGCCTCCCCCATACATAAGCAGGCTCGCCATATAACTAAGGTACAGACTCAGGATAACTGGGACTTGCCTTATTAATTATTTTCTGTTTTTCCTGTGGCATGGTTCCCTATCACCCACACTTTTCCTGACATGTATTTCATACTTGCATGTCCTCCGGGCAGGACAACTTGTGGCTCGTCAATTATTACAACAAGTCTCAGAGCCCACTAAACTTATCACACTGCAATCATCTCTTTCTCTGACCCAAATGGAAACAAGAAGAACTTTTCTATTTTGTACATCAAAGACTAAGCTTTCTGCTGATGCCAAATGCTCTGTGCTTTTTACCTGTAAACATACATTTCACTTTATAGTGTGTTTCCTGCACTTTCTTTGACATTCTCATGTCATGATCAGCTACAAAGAGAAAGACTTCTATAAATTGAGTCTCCTGTAAATTGCAACTTCTATAAATTGTTCTATAAACAAGGGTAGAACTTGTTGCAAGGTAATCTCTTTCTTTTGTTGAATATTAAGTGAAGAAACATAAACTTTCATCAGGATGAACTCCTAAGAGCAAAAGAAACTAATCTCATAGTCTTTCTATTATCTGGTTCTCATAGGCAATCAGTTTCTTCATCTGTAAACTGGAGGAAAGGATTCAGTGTTGAGATTAGTGCCTGGCCTGTGGCAAATAGTCCATAAGTGCCAGCCATTATTATTATTATTAGATCCTAACGTTTGTTTTCCCATTATTTCCTAGCTAATTAGTATTATTTTTGTTAATTTCAATAAGTATGATTTTGAAACTTGCAACGTACTCTCAGACAGCCAGAAAGACAGAAAGTGTTTGATGTTCCTAGAACCAAGAGTAGCCTATGGTTCTGGAATTCCCTGGGTAAGTAAACCCATTGCCTCTCTCTGTGTCCTTTAATGTCCTCAAATGTACCACAGACTTTCCTGGAGAGGGGATGCAGGCTAGCAGCTATCTCTTGGTTCAGATTAGTTGTGGAATGTACTGTAAATCTTTTTAGCATTTTATGTCAGGCTCTGTGCTAAGACCTTTCATTTAGTCTTTGTATAATTTCTCCTGGAGATGAGTAGTATCACTGCCAATTTAAAATGAGGAAACTGAGACACAGAAAAGTTGAGTGTGCGCCCAGAAGATCATGGAGGTAAATAACCGAGAGGACTCTGAGCTCCAGACCTTGTGTCTCCAGAGTTCATCCTCGTGGCATTGTGCTTCCTGCCTGGACACAGTAGCCTGACCCACACCTTACCAGTGAACGGACTTTGAGCTCTGAGATGAGGTAGTCAGCAGGGGGAGGTGTAAAGCAGACTGCAGTGACCGCTGGCCCACACCTCACATAAGATTGCTCACTTAGTGCTACAACCTGGGACTTCAGAATTGTCACCAAGCCTTCCAACCAAGAAAAACACAACTCTGAGCTCATTCGTTCCTTTTCCTGTCCCTGTCACCATTAAAGGAAACTCATTTCATTCCAAGCTAAGGTAAACATAATAGCAGAGTTAGGAATTATTTTCAACAGAATTTTCCTGGGCATCAGTTTGTCTTATGACCAATTATTTCTTGGGTCACCAAAGAAACATGAGACCTAATGATAAGGATTCTCATTAGTCAGGGACACTGAATCAAATTTGTGTGTTGGAAGTTAGAGCTGACACACCTTTTCAGTGGTCTCTATTACCCAGGACAGGCAAGCCACACATGGAGACACATACTTTTCAAGGTGTGCTTGTCCTTACTATCACAAAGCTGAGGTTCTGGCATGGGGTGGGGATATTAAAGGGTAGGAGGAGGAGCTGTGGGAGCATCCCAGCACCCCTGGGTGCTGCCCTCAGGGCAACTTCATGGAGACATTCCTGAGGAGCGAAATCTATGCTGACTCTGCAGGGTAGAAGGAGAAGTTGGCCAGGCTGAGGGTCATGCATTGATGACAGGGTTTCTTTTCCAGGAAGGACACAAAGGATCCAAGGGTGAGGAAAATATGTTTCAGAACTAAAATAAGTGCTATATAGCTAGGCGATACAGAACATTAGGGAAAGCCACTGCACATTGCAGGGGGAGACAAACAGACTCAAGGAGCTGACTGAAGACTGGGACAAGACAGGGCTTTCTGGGTGGGCAGAACTTGGAAAGATGGAGAGAAGTAGAGAGGAAATACAGACTGGGTCCCTCCTTACTTTTTCCTCTGCATTATAGACACAGAGCAAAACTAAGCTTGGCTACCCACCAGGTCAAGGGCATAGTTACCCCGCTATCCTGTCACTGTGACACAACTCTTCTTTTGTACATGTTACCCTTGTGATAAAAAGCTTACAGTGACTCCTTTCATGCCCATCAGCCCATATTCAGCAATTTCTGGGACTGACGTTGCCCATTTTAATATATGATACTTCATTTATTCATTTTCAGCCAGCAATTTTTAATTAGCCTGCTCTTTATTAGGGACATGGAGCAGGTTATTAACTAGGTGTATCTTTGGGTCTTTAAAAAGAGTGAAAGACATAATCAATCTACGTGTGATGTTTAGGGGTTTAATTGGTATTAGTCAACATATTTATAGCAAATCTCATCAAGCTCCATTTTTAAACCCTGACTCAAATGACAATACCACAAAGCAGAAGGGAAGAGTGGGATTAATAGATTAGTCACTTGTAAAATTTGCCAGTCTCTCAATTACACTAGTTCCAGTAAGATGTTCAAGGGAATAATTTAAAATAATTTTTTTAAAGGGATAGCCTCACTGTCTACTGCTTCTGACATGAAGGATTCATGTCACTCTGGCATATTACTTATTTATTGCTATAATTGTTTAATTCAAGGGGTTCCTCACCAGGTTTGGAGTGCTTTAAGGGCCAGTGCTCTGATGTGTTCTTTATTGTCCTTGTCTTATTTCCTTCCATAAGGTTACACACAATTACACAGCCTTAACCAACAAATGTCAGTTGGACACATAAATAAATGAACAAGCTGACTGTCTCCACCACTCATATCTGCGAATAAGTGATACAGAAAACCAAGGGATCAAAAGAGCCACACAACTCTCAGTGACATGGAGAAGTCCTTGGGCCACTCTCATTTGTCAGTTCTGCCCTGGCTCGTTGTTCCCTATGGTACCACTAGAGGTTGAATACAAATCAGTAGGAATCTAAACCCACCAGCGGAAAAGCCTCTTGGAATTTAAACCCAACTGAAGCAGGTGAGAGGAGGAGGTGGATGAGTGGTGTCACCACCTAACCAGAAAGCTGGTTCCGAGTCATTACTCAGTTATTTTTTTAATTATCCATTTCCAGACACTTGTAAGAATTTCTATGGGCAGGATCTTGGTGTATCTTCACTAGACACAAATATCTCTTGGGCTTCCAATCATTGAAGGTCTTTTTGGAATCTATTTATGAAACTATTTTAGAAATCCAATCTGCTAGAGTTAAAAATGCAAATAAGTTTTCCATTTGCTTTAACTCCACTGGCCGTGGGTCAACCTGCATGAAATGGCTTGCTGGATGGATTATGCATATAAAATTTGGAGGATTTATATCAATAGCTATAGTATGATCACAAATTTTACTTATATTTCTCCCCACACACTGAGTTGATCAAGAGTGATTTGATTTAGCATGTTTTTCTAATTACAGCTCTGCTGTAGCATCCAGCCCCTATTGTTGAAAAAACACACACACAAACATAGGTCATCACGCTAATTTCAAGGCAATGGATGCCAACAGTGGATACAGCAACAAAATCATAACTTAAGTACAAATGCCCACACTTGCTAGAGGGAACTTTATAATGAATAAAGGCTGACACAGAAATCCAGATTATCTTTTCAGAAAGCCATGAGAAATGACCCAAAATCTTCCTCTCTCCAAACTCTGTCTAAATATACCCATGTGAATCTGCCCAAAATAATGTCACTGAATTCCATGCTAAGATAAAAAGGTTCCTTTACTGTGAGATTTATTACAGTAAAAATAAGGCAGAAATACATCACAAAGATGTAAGATAAGAACTGTGTATGGAAAACACTGTGATAGATGACACATCTCATTAAATATAATTTTATGTGATCGGTTACTGTATTGCCTGTTTAATTGATTTATATACACTTTAGGAAGCTTTTTACTGTTCAGAATGTAATTATATACTTTATAATTGAGTACATACTTGATTAATTACAGTGTTTATGGTTATTTCAACTGAAAGCTGGATATTGGGTCCTTGGTTAGAACACTACTCTTCCTACCTTTAAAAAGTATTTGTTCTTACAAATATTATTCTATGAAAATGAATTACGTTTAATCTATAAGGCTTTGGCTTTCAGCACTGCTTTCAATAGGGTCTTTAAATATAGTAATCAAATAGCTATCTTTTCTTCAGATAATTGTCTATTCCTAAGTATCTTGGTACAGGATCATTATCAAAATTTTATTTTAGAAGCTCTTTCTAAATAATTTCAGAACAAGGAAAGAACAGCAATAGAGATGATAATTTGTATACAATGGGAATGTATTCAGTATCTATCCATCAAATTTTTTCCAGCTTTTCTTCAATGGTTTGGTAGCTTTTGTACTCTTTAATAAGAACAATGGAAAGTTAATCTTTCCTGAAAGAAAAAAATCAGAAAACATAATTTTGTCAAATCTCCTTCAAAGGAATTTCTTTTCTAGCTTCTTATCTGTTCAGAGCTGCTTAAGATATGGTAGTCAATATCAATCAGGAAACATTTGACCCAAAGAGATAAAAGTCCGGAGGTATGAGCGTTTGATGAATGGTTTGCCCTTATCAGCTTGTAATTGCTATTATAAACTCAACAGAAAGGTTGCCTTCCACTCTCCTTTCTGCAATAAGCCTCAAATAAAAACGAGTGGGGGTGTCACCATTAAACCTCCTTGGTGTGCTTGTACAGGGCCCACTGGCTGCCACAGACACAACAGGTTTTGCTTCAGTAAAAATTGAGAATCCTTTTAAATTCTCTCTCTGTCTCTTTCTCTTTCTCTTTCTCTGTATGAATGTAAATGCATGTACCTTTAATATTCGCATCCCTAGATTCTAGAATTCACGGAGACTGAGGACTTATGTCTGTTTTATGCAATAAGGTTTGATCAGGGCCTAATGCTGTACTTAGCATACAGTAAGCTCTCCCTACTTATTGAATTGCTGATTGGTGGCCTAGACAGAAAGAAGAACAGATAAATGAGTGAATAAGGCACTCCATATGAGGGGGTTATCATCCTCATTTTATAGCTAAGGCGATTGGGGCTGGAAAGTGCAGTCAGGGTAGGCAGTAAAATTACCCTGGGATCTTCTATATCGTTGTGTATATATTGCTCAAGATACGAAGAAGCTTCGGTATCTAAGACTCAAAAAGGTGAAGCAGGAGAGGGGCCACTGCTAGTTCTATCTCTCCGTGACCTTGATCACAACTACGATGTCTAATATTTCAAGTCTCCTATCCCATAGGTGGTACTACAGGACATTTCCTGTATAAAATCCTAGCCAGTTTTCATGACAATTGGGAAGCAGCTGTTATTATTCTTGTGTATAGAATGGAAAAAACTCAGCAAAAAGTTAGTAATTTAAATCACAACAACAGAACATATAAGGAGACAAACATCAGGACAGCCTAAGGTAAATCACCTGAATAGTTAGCATCTACTTCTAAAGGTGAGTAACAACACCAACTTCATTTCTTAGGGCCATGGGAAGGCTCTAGCTCATCATCCATTATTAGAACACAAGAGGAATGACAGTGGTCAAGCAAGTGCTGGCTTTTTAAAGACCCTTCCATCCACACAGTTTATTCTATGAGTTCCCACATGGCTTTTGCATCTGTGATAATAGGCTTATCTTATCTCCTATTCTTTTTTTTTTTGCGGTATCGGGGATCGAACTCACTACCTCGCACTTGCGAGGCAGGTGCTTATGCCGCTGAGCTAAATCCCTGGCTCATCTTATCTCTCTTTGCCCATGAGAAGGGCTCTTGGAGAAAGAAGGAGGATTATACTTGCCAGCTAAGTGCTGCTGTGGTAATTTGAAAGGTACGTGGGGCATCGGTGTGAAAAATTACCCATAAAGGCTGTATAATTTCCAGCCAAAAGTTTCACCTCAGGAAATTTATATCACTGGGCTCTGCAGAGCCTTTTCCCCAAGTTCTAGTGATCTCAGTGCCCTATCAGGAGCATTGCACTGATGCTTTCCCTGAGATGTTTGGTGGCTTCTAAGGTCTCGTTAGGTTCAAAATTATTGGGTGTGGATATATCTCAGACTTTTATATTATTCTTTTTTTTTTTTTAAAAAACAGTGAAACAGTAGTAAAAATATTTGTCTTCAAAGAGATGGGAAATCTCTTCCCAAAGAGAGAAGGAAATCTCCCTTATTTGCTCTATTGCATATGGTCAACCTCCTGAGAGATGCTCAGATCTCTGGTTCCCACCTGCTATAGGGGGGCAGGGGAAGTGGCATGTTTGACTCTCAGCCTGTGTACCAGTAGGCTCACTATTGCTTAGCAGAGAAGCAGGCTGGTTGCTTGGTTTCCCAGCACCCTAGGTTCTAACATGTTGCACATCCAGGGTGGTTCTCCCGCTGGAGGGGCTGCAGCCTGCCACACCATAGCTGCTTACCAGGGAGCAGAGCTGGTTGCTTGGTTTCTCAGTGCCCTAAGTTCCAACATGATGCGGAGCTCAGGAGACGCTGGTGGTTCTCCTCCTGGAGGAGCCGTAGCCTGTTTTATATTATTCTTAAAGTTAAAGATCTTCCAGGAAGCTTCTCTAATGACCCTTGACATCAGTACTGTCTTTTTTTTGTCAACTGCATATAATGTTTATCACACAGTTAGTACCTATTTTGCTACGCAAGGTTTATTTTATCATTTAGTTCTAGTTGATTTATATAGTCTCACAAATAGGTTGCATTTCCCAATGTGTCTATGGCGTAGTTCAGAGCAGAACAGCCAGCATTCATTAAGTATTTGTATCTTGACTAAAACAGTCTTTTTAACTTTGTCCCAAAGTATCATTGTTATTTGTTTTATGTCATCCTTTTACTTGAGTAATAATCCTTGCCACAAATTGTCTTTCTACTCAGAGTTGGAGCTATCTACTTCCCCTTCTCCTTCCTCTCCTTTCCCTTCTCCTCCTGCTCCTCCTCTTGCTCCTGCTCCTCCTCCTCCCCCTTTTTCTTTTTCTTCTTCTCCATATTTGGTCAAGAATCTACTTCTCCACTGATAATTTGTTCTATATCCCTCACAATATCCCTTCTCTAAATCTACCTTGAACTGAACAGTTCTCTTGGTTCTCTGGTATTTTATTCTTTTGGTATAAGAAAATGACTCAAAATAGGGCAAAGACTTGCCGTTGTGTTTATAATTATGCCATTGGGGTCAAGTTGGCATAAGGAAACTGAAGAGGACATTGACAGAGGCCGGTCAATTACTCACCATTAATGGCGGCCAAGGGAGATACTACAAGGGACTAGCTCCCTTATTTAAATTTAAGGAAAGAACCACTGGAAAGTCTAAATTGATGAACATTCCAGTACATTTTGTTATTTTCAAAAATTTGATGATTTACTAATACAGGATGTCCAAAGAGAGGTATTACTTTAATCAATAAGTAGACTATTTATAGCAGGGAGCTTCCTTTGAAGGATTAATCATTAGTACCAGGTGGTTCTGCCATGTGTAATAGGTGCTGGGAAGGGAGAGAAGTTTTGCCAAAGGGTGTGGAAAGTCCAGGCGGAGGGAAGACTCAGAAACACCTCACTTTCACTTGTCTCTGCTATTTTTTTAATCTAGAGGTCTCACCAAAACTCAAAATAAACAACAAAACAGATGGGAAGTTAGTGACACTGGCTCCATGAATTTTGCTGTCTAGACATTGAACAAATTTTATTTTGAACTTCAGTTATAGATCTCTGTGGGTTTTTCACATTGAAGGGTTTTTATAATTTCCTTGTAATTTATATTTGAGTCAATCTTCTTGCCAGGTATTATGCTCTCAGTTCTTTTCTGTCATTTCAATGCTATATGGGACTCAAAGAAAGTATATTATTTTTAACACTCCTTTGGCAATGGCCCTCTAAGGGATACTGATATGCCCCCTTGAGAGTCTCACCCATAAGAAGAGCTTTGGCATCCCATTAAAGAGGCATCTGGAGGGTCTCAGCACTCATCTAGTTCAGTCCACTGGACTTCTAGCAAATTTACTTGTATGAACTCTATTCGTGTCACAAAGATCAAACTGTACTGAAACATGGAAAGGGCTTAGCCTTGAGTCTTAAAGCTACTGAAATGACTACAAAATGTAACAATTAGAACAACTCTGAAGATCTATGTGATATCAGGTTTTATTCTACTTTTCCCAAAAGGATATTTGCAAATCATTAATCATTTCCTTTTTCTGGTTTTCCTGTAGCTTTTGTGTCATCTCTCACTTACTGTGACTGTGCTGATGGTGTCAGTTTCTTAAAGGTTTGGCTATTAAAATATATGCACTAATTGTTGACCAGAACCAGGGAGCTATTAACACTGCAGTGATACAGCCCTTCTGGTCACACTTTATTATATCTGTGCAATTGAGTTTGCGTAGCTCCAACTCATGCCTCAAAATACTGAAATAAATTAGCTCCTTTATTTAGACATAAACATTATACTGAACCCCAGAAAGAGCCACAATGGACTTTTCTGATTCGTACATTCCATCCAGAGCCAAGAGAGATACTTCCCTGTATCACTAGCCATCATTTAGATCCTCTAATTTCAGAAACCCATTCCTCTGAAAGAGTAATATTTATAGAAAATGTAATTTGGATTTTCAATTATGCCAACTTTCTCTTTCATATTCAAATGCTACATATATTTGAGAACATGTTTACAGAATTTTCCCATATTTCTAAATAAATACACCAAAGAAGTTCTGAAATATACACATTTTAAAGATGCCTTTGCACACACTGAGTTATTCCCAGATGTTTTACATTCCAAATTTCTCAATAAATGAATAACATGCTAGGAAAGCAAACACGAGCTGACAGTATTTAGTCTGAGTTTTTTAAATGGTATAACACATGTAGTTAAAAACAAGGTTCACTAACTACATTTCGCTATCAGCAGTTATTAAAGAATTCAAAATGAGTATTTGTGGAATTGGGCACAGAGCTGTATATAAATGTGGTCTTTAGGCTGATTGTTTGTGTTTCTCACAACCACATCGTAGCAACAACGCTTGTCTTCTATTTTTTGAATTGAATGTGTATATATATCTCCATGTGACAAACCCATGATCCCAGTTCACTGCCACAAGTGCTCATTAACACGCATCGCAATCCCAGTCAGTGCTGTGAGCTTGGAACCAGTTCCAAAATGAGGGCTACAGCAAATGGCAGCTTGGCCTTTTCACTTCTTCCACTTTTTTTTTTTAACACTTAAAAAAATACAGAAAACCCCCAATAACTGCTCCTTTCACACCTTTTATCTCCTTTATAAATTCATAATATTCGCTCATTAAATCTCTAACTTTGCTATGTTCTTATGTAATGCTGAATTCTCTCCTTCTCTGGAGTTGGCTTGTGAAATGTCTTTAATTAAAAAAGCTAAAAGCGCCCTAAATCTGGATGGCAGACTCATTTCCAGGGCATTCAGGCATGTTGTCTAATTTTAAAACTCTGACAGGATACATGTAAATTTATGCAAGTTTCATAAAAGTCACAATTTCCTCCTTGAATTCAAGCTAAAGAAAACGCCCCTGGGCTCTTTTCAAAGCTGTTTGTTTTACTGCAGAGTTTATTTTGCCCGCTGTGTCAGAGGTGATTATTCTGAAGAATACCCATGTCAGAGTTCCATCCATCCACTAAGAATTTGGGAGTTAAAATTTCCTGATTATTGATCAGATAGGCCTTTTGATCCCTATTCAGTGGCTTTGAAGAACACGTGAGGGAAAGAATGGGGGGAGGATATTATCATGCAAATTATTTTGGTTGACAGTAATTAAGAAATTATATGTTAAGAAAATCAGTAATTGTTAACATGAGTCATTAATGTGTTTTCATTCTTTGTAAAACTTTCTGGCACGCCCTTCCTTTCTTGCTTTAAATAAGCAAGGGCTGGAAAATATGCATAGTATTTGGAACCCAAGGGGAGTGACATATTAATCCAAAGTTTGCTTGGAAAGATAGCTTTGTGGAAACTCAAACATGCTCCCATCCTTTTTGTCACCACCCTTCACCCAGGACATCTCTCCTGAAAGCTAGGGTAGTCTCTGCATCCATATATGAGGGTGGAGATTGAGACTGTCCATCCATATATGAGGGTGGAGATTGAGACAACGATCCTCCCTTCAGAATGTCATAACCAGAGGACTCACTGTTTAAGAAATCTATAAGAAAAACCAGAAGACGGGGGAATCAGACCCAGCCCAGTCGTGGGCAGTTAACCAGTCAGTGCTAATTCTGTGGCTCCTTCTAAGCAAATCTTTGCTCTGAATTAAACCTTTACTGAAGTTTGTTTTGGAAAGGTCTGAAATCCGCAGGAAAAAGACTAAAGCATGTGATGGAAGACAGAGACAAGCTCCCAAACAGTTAGGATACCTAAGAATGAATTCAGGTTCGCTTACACTCCCCGATCACTAAAAGAGCACAAACTAAAATTACATTTTGTTTTTATTGAAAGACAGCCTCAAGTGCTGACATGTAGTATAGGACATGTGATACATAATAATACTCTTAAACCAGTTCTGACATAATATCTCTGGCGGCCTAATAACCACAAATGATTGCTTTAGTTAAGAACTAGCCAGAAGCAAAATAGATCCATGTAAAAGTAGCTTGAACCATAAATACCTCAACAATATTTTATGTCACTTTGTAAAAGTTAAAGGAGTCCTATAATAATTAACAACACAAACGCCATGTTCTTTACTATTGTAGAGTGGTTATGAAAGGTTATTTCTTAGTCCCGAGGCTGCCAGTGCTATAAATTATGCAGGCACCAAGAAGCATTAAGGAGAAATAATAGCAATTTAAATGAAGGCTGACGTAATTCATGATAAACAGTCATTGGAAAATATTACAGTGTTGTCTTTTTTTGAGTGGGTTTAATCAGAAGAATGTGACCATATTCTAACATAAACCACTTCTCTTTTCCATTGTGCTAGCACTTGGAATGTTGGCACCTAGTCTAGATGCAAGGTTCTTATTCACAATAATTGCTGAATCCAGAGCTCCAACACCTCTGGGGACCCTAACATTGTGAATTTGGTATTCTGATTGATGACAGGAGCTTCCAAGACAAAGCTCCAAAGCTCTAGGCTGCATGGTGGTCCAGAAAGGGGCCTGAAATTTGAGACTCACGTAGCCAGGATGCTCTAAAAAATACATATCAAAAAGATGGCTAGGTAATGCAAACACTGAAGAATTCTTTTATTGTCACGTCTAATAGAACCTGGAGATGTAGTAGAAATCCAGCAGCTGCCCTGACACAGCTTGTTTTAGGTAAATTGTAAATATAACAACACATTAAGAAGTCAATACAAGGAAGAAGCCCAAAAGTGCCAACTTTCATTAATGCATAATATCACCAGATCAGGATTATAAGATACGATCACATGCCACAACGGTCAAGTAGATGTTTATTTCTGAATGCACATAAAAGTTGTTATCTTCTGTGCATTACTGCTAATTTGGGCCAGGATTGGGGGAAAATGAAAAAACAAAACAAAACAAAACAAAAAAACCCAAAAAACCTCAGGAACACACCTTATGCCAACATAGAAACTAGATAATATTTACCTTTCTGGCATTTATCCAGTTTCTGGGAATATAAAAAGAATAAATGAAATTGCTATTGTAACTGCAAAGCTTTCCAATATAGACTTCATACAAAAGTCTTTAAGCCACCTATTGATTATTCATGCTGGAGAAAGGAAGCAAGAATAAAGGGAAACAGAAAATCTGATAGCTTATTTTTCCCACTGGTTCCTATTTCATTCATGATCCATTCTTTCCAAGGGCCATTAAGAGCAGCAGAAGTGATTTCATTTTTTCTTCCTCTCCTTTTCTCTGCCAACCTTCGGGTGGAGGTACTAATGAGCTGGAATAAACACAAATGAAAGGAGAAGAGACCAGCCCAGAAAGTCAGGGACTTGGATAATTTACAGACTGAGGCCTTTGTCCCTGATAATCAAAAATTAATTGCCATCTTCCAAAGATCACTTAAAATATCCATTGTACAGCAACAGACTATTTTTTGATGCTGGATCTTTTCTTCCACTTGAATCTATTTAAATCATCCCAGAGGTCAAATTTCTGGCCACTCCTTTAAAAATATTCTTTCAAAATAAGATAAATGGTTTTCCCTGACACTTATACTAATAAATATGTATTTTATCTCCTCTTACCACACAACCTTACTTTCTTGAAATAGCCCATTGCGAACATTATCAGTAAGTTTTGCTCAGTGTACAAATATTTTGTGTATTACAATGAGTAGCAGAACACAAAACTTGCAAATATTTATTTTTAGATATATGGGAAAAAAAGCAATTAGAGCTAAAAATGTGAAGAATGAAAAGCCCACTTAGAAGCAATTATATTAGACATGCAAACCATTTGGCCATCAAACTTTTATTCGGATGCTGTAGAGCATATTAAGAAACATCACTTGCATACACGAAAGAAAATATTATTTCACAGCTGAAAATATCCAATCATTATAAACAACATCTGGGGGTCATTAATAACTTACTCTGAAGATGAATTAGTCAAATAATATGAGGTCTGACTCAGAATTCCTAAATATCTATTTTTAAAGGAAAATAAGAAAACAAAACAAAATATAACACCACAATTTATTTTTGTAAATATGGATGTTTATAGAGCAGTTATGAGCATCTACAAATGTGTGTATGCCTAACAGACAATTTATATATCCTTATGAGACACATACTGTTCGTGTGTTAATCACTACTTCCTCTTACGTAGTCCTGTTTTTATCTTGAGGAAGTTGAAAATTGTAATATTGAGTTTACTCTTTCTGCTCAGAGTCTTGTATATAATTAGCATATTTTTCAGACTGGTGAGAATCTGACCATAAGCAACATCTGAGAAGATGACTGTTCCAAACTACTACAAAGCCTTTTGTACGTAGCCTCGTAACACATTTTAAGAACATGCACACTTTTCAAATATTCCAGCCCTAAGATAAAAAGAACCACCAATCTTACTGTCACGCAACTCACTGTACTGAAACACCCTAAATATTTATACTAACAGGAGTTGAAAATAGTATCAGAGGACAACGCCAAAATATTTCTTCCACACATTATTAGCTATAGTCTTTGGGAAGACAGATGCCAAAAAGCCAGTGCTTGTCTAATTTACTGGGCCCCTTCCCATGGCCTGTTGTTACAGCTTTTGTGGTGAGTCTGCAGGCTGGTAAATAATGTACTGGATGAAACTGCCTTAAAACAATCCATATTTTCAGTTTATTTTTTAATGTCTCTAAATCTTTACTCGAAAGTACTGAAGTAAAATGCATGTTGTTTTTCACATTGCAGTGTCTCCAGAATTGGTGGTCTCCCAACTGGTGGTTTTTATAATTATAATCAGCAATGCTTTTCACCGTGTCAGCAGTATGGTACCTAAAAATGATGTGTTTAAGAAAAGATGTGTTTTAGACTTGAACTATGTATTACCTAGCTGGTTTGTATCAGGGGTCAAGGCATTTTCTTGTAAAGGATCAAGAAAATATTCTTATATTCAATGCCACCATCATAGCACAAAAGTAGTCATAGATGAGTCGCGGTGTTCCAGCAAAACACTACAGCAGACCTGAGACTCACTGTGAGCTGCGAGTTTAGGTTTGTCTAGGTAAACTAGATCACAAACAACACATTGACCTTGGAGAATGGAACCATGTAACAAAGACAGAGAGGGAGCCTCAGCCCTGATGCTGAACTTGTTAAAGGCAGAAACCTTTGTATCCTCTAAGTCTTCTTCATCTAGCAACTCACCTACAGCAAGTGCTTAGCGGATGCAGGGAATAACCATCTTTAAACTCACTGGTCACAGACCGAGAAGCAGAGTTTATGCAGGTGAATTTGAAAAACAAAACAACACAAAACAAAAACCCCGGTTTTCCTTGTTAAACAGAGCACTGTCTTATGCATTTGACAAAAATCCCAGATATTTTGCACACAAGTCAAATTTCTGTAATCGCTATTTAAATTAATCAGAATGGTTAACTAGCTACTAAAATGGGCAGCACAATCTGACCTCTAAGAGCACTGATTTCAACTTCACAAGGCAGGGTTTGAATCCAAGTTCCCTTTTGTAATGAGCTATGTTGGGTGACTTCCTTAAAAAGCTCTGAATTTCTATTTCCTCCTCTGTGAAACAGGGTTAACACTACCACCATAAAAGTATTTTGGGGAGAATCATGGAGATTATGTATACAATAGGTGGTCAATAAATGTTAAAGTTGGCTTCACTAAGCCTTTTTATTGAAATAAGCACATTAAATGTATACAGTTCATTAAAAAGATGTCATTTAGAAATCCAAGATATATTTAAGCACCTAGCACATTATCAGAACTCTGATAAGCTCTTCATAAAAGGTGTGAGCTGCTGCCAATATTACTTCCTTTTGTTTAAATCAGAATTGTCAGAAAATGAATCATCATAGTTAACAAAATATAATGTTTATGAAGAATTACTAGAAATGACTTTGTTTTGTTTGTATGTTGCACTGATAGCATGCAAGCATGTGAGAACCGTAATGGATCATAAAGCTCACCGGGTCCAGGAGTTCTACATCTAAAATTTCACATTCTTTATGAATCCTACAAAATATATGCAGAATATACTATATTTACTTGCTATGTTAATTTTTGCTAGCAACATCGTTCAAATCCATTATTATAAAAATTATGTTTTCATGAAAAGATCCACAGTTTTCATCAGGTTCTTAAAAGGACCCGAGACCCAAAAATGCTAAAAATATGGTCCAACATTTCACTTCATGCATGAAACACGGA
The DNA here is from genome assembly GCF_034190915.1 of Cavia porcellus. NCBI lineage: Eukaryota > Metazoa > Chordata > Mammalia > Rodentia > Caviidae > Cavia > Cavia porcellus. Next base: position 21,516,501 of record NW_026947511.1, on the reverse strand, counting down.
GACTCCAAAAGGTAGGCTGAAGTTTCCTATTTGGTACCAGGGTCCTATTCAGAACCCTTCCCAGAGGATTCTGACTCTCAGACAAGTGCCCTTCCTAGAGCACTGTGCTGTTTTCTTAATTTCTGGGTAATTGATAACATAAGAGTACATCTCTCCAGAATCACAGTTCTGCACTTTGACCTAAGCAAAGGCTTTTACCTGAGGCTGTAAGCACCCGAGGAACAGGCTCTTAACTTCTGCTCCTTCTTGCCACACTACCTCACATCTGCATTGGCTGTAGCTCCACAGTTCCTTCCAAATATCTACACAGAAACAACTGAGGAAGGAGGGAGGAACTAGCAGTAATAAATTTCTTTTTTTTCTTTTTGCTTTTTATTGGTACCGGGGATCGAACTCATGACTGCCTGCTTGCAAGGCAGGCGCTTATGCCGCAAGCTTAATCCCCAGCCCCTGTAATAAATTTCGTTATCAGTTTCAAATCCCCATTACCACTGCAACTGGCTTCAATGCTAAATGTCTTTAAAGCATCAAGTCTCAGTATTTTTTTTTTTTTCAGTTTTCAGGATTGAACCCAGGGCCTTGTGTATACAAGGCAAGGACTCTACCACTGAGCCACATCCCCAGCCCCCAAGTCTCAATGCTAAGTGTGTATAAACTGTGATTAAATTATTGGTAGCAGAGGAATGTAAATTAATATAGTCATTGTGTAAAACAATATGGATGCTCCTTAAAAAATTAAAATGCTACTACTGTATGATTCAGGAACCTCACTACTGAAACTATATCTAAAGGAAATGAACTCAGTATGTTTACTGGTACGTGTACTGAGATGGAAATCACTTAAGTATCCATCAACAGATGAATACATAATACAAATATGACAAGTATGCACAAGATGATACTACTCAACCTTCGGAAGAAGGTAATACAGTCATTTGCAACAGCATGGATGAGCCTGAAGGATATTATAGTAAGTGGAAGAAGCCAGGCCCAGAAAGCAAATACCACACGTTATCACTTTAGGTGATCTAAGAATTTTACTTACAGAAGTAGAAAGTAGAAGGAAAAAAATAGAGACAAAGCTTTTGTAAATAAGGACGGGAACAAGGGTGGAGGGGAGGGCAGGGGAATAGGGGCAAAAGAACAATCAAGATATATTAAGTACAGGTACAAATGCCTATGATAAATGTGATCATTATATATATCAAAATAGTACCAATATAATTCATTTAGAAAAGAAATAGAAAATAGAATGTTGTTTATCAAGGATGAGGTAAGGAGTTGTAAGTCAAATGATCCAAAGGTTCAATCAAGATGTAAGTTCAAGAGATCTGTTACACAACATGGTGACTACTTATGAATGTATTGTATTTTTGAAATTTGCTAAGAGAGCAAACTTTGTGTTCTTAGGCAAGAATAAGTATGTGAGGCGGTGGGTATATGATTCGCTATTTCACAAGGTGTACATATTTCAAAAGGACATATTGTATATGATAAATATGTATAATTTTGATTTGTCAGTTTCAAAAACACTGGTAACAGGATATTGTTTATTCAACTTCAGTAGGTCTAGAAGAAAAATGAAGAATCAAATTTTTAGTGAATTCTTCAGGAAATAATGCAGACCTCAATCTTTTGTGGCACTCACTTTTTTGCCTAAGTGTAGCATTCACTGAAGGAAGTTTTCTCTGGTGCTTCAGAGGGATGCAGACACTCTGGGTCTGTATTCCGCACACTGGTCCCTGGTACACTCCACCAGAGCTATAGGAGGCTTAGGAAATACCTGACTCTACAGAAGGCTCTGATTATCCAATATCTTTGCTATTGCTTAAAAGGAAAATAATTCTAGCCGTAAGACATGCCAAGAATCTTCATAGTAAAGTCATCAAAATGCTGATACCTTTATATATAAAGATGTCCATCAAGGTGTTAATTACACATTATGCATAATGCCAAAATCAAACTATGGAGGAAATGATCTAAGCATCACCAGAAGGGACTATGTAAACTCTCATAAATTTATTTTATGCAGTATTATGCAACTATTAAAATGGGGTTCATAAAATGTGTCTACTAATATAGAAAAATGTTTATAATAATCTAACATTTAAGATATAAAAATGTTCGTAAGTAAATATGAGTGTTTTGGGAAAAGGTTGGATGGAAAGAGATTGATGAGATTATTGATGGTATTTAGGGAGTGCAATTGAGCTACTGATGAGATTTTTGCTGAGATGTAAGGATGTAGTATCAGACAGGATGAGCATGACAGCTTCAAAGCCGGATAAACCTGAACTGGAATCCAGCTTGACTGCTTACTTGTGATGTGACTTTGAGCCCATTTCTTAGCTGGAGTTTCCCTCCCCGTGAAGTGATGGTTAAGATGAACTTCTTCACAGTGATGCTGCAAGGATTAAACAAGCTCGTGTACATAAAGGACTTAGCGAAAGGCCTGACATATGTCACATGCTCTTAGAAGAGTGGCAGTTATTATTATTATACTTGTACTTTCCATAGTGGAAATAATTTCATAATGAGAAAAATATTTTGAAAAAACATATGAGCCCTCTTTTGACCATTTATGTTCTTTCCTCTGAAATATTGTACCAAGGGGACGAGGTCGGGGGAGCGGACTCTAGATAACTGGGGTTTGTTGTGTGTGCCCTTGCAGCTAGGATGCTATGCATTCAGTACCGGGCCACAGCTGGGGGAAGGCATTGAGAGCACCAGCTGAGAAATGGGTGCTCAAGTTCTATGTGACTTGATTTACCGCTGCACTAACTTCTAACCACTGCATTTCTTGACCAGGAGGAAGAGTCAATGCCACTTGTCACCCCGCAATTCAGAGTTGCACAGCAGCAAGACTATGTGAAGGTGCTTTGAGAAGTATGAAGATCTCCCTTCTGCCTGCAGGGCATTCACTCTCAGGAAGACTGAATGGCAGGGCTGAAGTGCGATATCCTTGTTAAAATATTTGCTTTCTCTTAGTACTTTGGGATGCTGAGGCAGGAGGATCGCAAGTTCAAACTCAACCTGGGAAACTTAGTAAGCTCCTGTCTTTAAAATTTTTTTTTAAAAGACTGAGGATGTACCTCACTCACTGCAAAGGCCCTGGGTTTAATCCTTAGTATTGCCACCCCGTGTATTTCAAAGGCGATGTTCACTCCAGGGACTGAAAGGAAGAAAGTGTGATCTGCTAATCTTTGAGTGACAGGAGCCTGCCTTATCTGGGATCTTCCACAGGACTCTCTTGAGAGATATAAAGTGTCTTCTCCAAATACCATTCAGAGCCAATGACTCATAAAATATCCCTAAAGAGTTAGTGCCACCCACCGAGTCATCTTCTACACAATGAACATACCAGCCAAGTCCTCCTTCACACTTGCTGATATGATTCAAGACTGAACTGTCCTCTACGTTATGACCCTAATGCACACTTTAGTTAGAAACCGGCAGTGTCTTGATGCCAGTGGATCAGCCAGAATTGCTTTATTTTCAGTGAATTCTAAAGTCTGCAAGTTAGACGCTGGCATGGTCAACACAATGACCTCTGAATATGGGTTAATATTAATCCTAATTTAAGGACAACACTATTTCCTCAGCAAGAACACCTTCATAAATTGTGAAGACCCCAGGATATTAGAAAACTGGTAAAAAATTAACAATCTTAAACCAACGATATTGAGCAATTTCTGAAGAATGTTCCTTGTGTTTGAAAAGATAAAAATGTTGAGGAAAAAAATCTGGCCCCATTGACCGAGATACTTTCCCTTAAGGATGAAGTCAACAGTAAGCTAAACCTGAAAGATTGAGGTCAATATATGTATATATATATCTCCTACCTGAGTTTGGTGGTACACGCTTATAATCCCAGGACTGTGGAAGGCCCGGGAAGAATGATCACAATTTCAAGCTCAGCATGAGCAATTTAGCAACTTAGCAAGACTCTGTTTCAAAATATAAATGTATAGCGGGGTTAAGGACCTAGCTCAGTGTGAAGACCCTGGGATCAATCCCTAGTAACACACAGGAAAAGAGAGAAACAGAGATATATATATAGAGAGAGACAGAGGGAGAGGAGGAGGAACAGAAAGAGAGACGGAGACAGAGACGAAGAGAGAATAACTCATCTAAGACAGGAGTAAGGTGACGGGCTTTGAGGTCCTCTGGAAAGCATCAAGTTTTCTTACTACTTCAACAAATGCATGTTGTCAAAAATGTGAATAAAAGATATAATCTTACTCCCTCAAGCAGCTTAAAATCCAGTGATGAAAGATGAAAGTAAAGCCAATAATTTTCATACTAGGGAGAAAATAAAACACAAAAACAACAAAAGAAAACATCTTTGAAAAAGTTCTCAGTAACAGAGAAAGGACAAAAAGCAAGCTATTAGAGATGATTAAAATCTACCTTTTAACAAGTCAGGAAATCAAGCAAGCATCGTGCTCCTTTATCTGCTACTGAGAAGTTGGTACATCCCTCTTTTGCTTCCTTAGAGGACCCCAGGGAAAGGGGTGATTTAATAAAAGACAAGTAGATTTTCCTTCCAAGAGGCCTCCCTTGGGTCCCAACCACAATAGGGTGCAGGAGAGAAGCACTCAGGAGCACATGCTCTCTTGGGAACATAACATCTAGGAAGAAAAGAGTTTTGCTTGTGGAGCCTGCTTTTCGTCTATGCTGAAAGCTAAAAATGGCACAGGAAACAACTCTTTCTTTGAGTTTCAAAGTCTAAGTCGTTTCTACCGCTTGTCTTCCCACTTGAATCCTTCAAGGTCCAGTTGGAGATTCACCTCCTCTAAGAAACTTGCCTTGACATCAGAGCCCTCCTTCATGCATCTTTTAACTTCAATTAGCCCTTACAGAATCCCTTGCAGGGCCCATTACATGGCAAAGCTTTCCTGTTTACAAAGCTTTGGCAGATAACATTTTTTCTTAGCCTCAAAATAACTTTTAACTCTTAGCTGCATGTTTCTGTCACTCTGTAGGGCAAAAATGTGCCCATCCGGGACAGCAGACCTGAGTGTATATGCAAGATTAGTAAAGCTATGTCAGCATTAAGCCAGGCCTATGACCCTGTAGAAGCTGCTTAAAATCTCTAAGGTTGCTCATGGGTAAAAATGCAGGGCTGGTAAGAGGATTACAAATAATATTGGTAGTGGACCATTGCTCCATGTTTTATCTCAGATAACTTGGTGTTTAAGTCGCTTGAGGCCAGTGTCCCAACAATGCCTGGAGTTCCTCCTCATACGTAGTCACTGTTCATAAATGAATGGAAAAACACCCAGGGAGCACAAGAATGCACTAGTCTTTTAATGCCTAAATTCCATTCCATTCCATGCCTAAATTCCCCCAGTCTTCCAAGATGGCGGCTGGAGGGCCCAAAAGGCCATTCAGAGAAGGGATTGTTAGGGAGAGAGTTCCTAGGCAGTTCCAAAGGGAGTATGAAGCCCAGATGATGAAATCGAGGCCTATGCCAGATAGCAGTGAGAAGATTTCCTGAGCAAGCAGTGCAGGCACTCTTGTGCCAAGAGCTTGGCTACTCTGTCTCCTTTCAAAACCCATTACCAAATCATGGCAAGCGAAATTTAATTTTAAAAAGGAAAATGATTTATGTGCTATAGGAATAAAGAAGTGACAGAAGCAGGAAAGCTTGCATACATTTCATGTTTTGAAATTAGGCCTATAATTTTTTCATTAAAGAAGGATGCCAAGTTGGGGAAACCAATGTGTTCTAAGCAGAAAATTATAGAGAGGTGTATAATGAAAATCCTGTCAGCATCAAAAGCCCATGTCTTAAAGGGCTCATGAGAACACAGGGCTGTTTACTATCTGCCCCATTTCAACTGCTAAATGTATAGTTTCAGCTCTTAAAGAGGCCTCACATGCGTCTGCTTCTCTGATAAGAGAGGAACCCTAGGAGGGTTAGTCAGGGAGGTGATCCCTCTGGGTGATATGGAGAGAAGAGACCCCAGAACAGCAAGAGATGATGTAAGCAGAACCAGATGAATCAGATGAGAGAGGAAAGGGGCTGCCACTCCTCCAAGGTTTCTTGAGTCCAATCCACTGATTTTCAGATTTTGTCTTTATGATCATTCTTCTCTTAACTAACCCTACATATACCGATCTACCCACTTAAATCCTATAGAACTTACTGCATATTCATTCTCTAGAATGCTGCTTTCATTATGTGTTTCCAAAGGGTTTGCTGTCAGGCATCCTGTGTGCTTTTCCTGAGCAGGATCTGAGCTCGTGGGGAATGGGAGAAGGTCCTGCATGTCAAGTCAGATCATCTAGGTTCAAGTCTTAGTTTGAGCACTTTCTGGGTGCATAATGTTACTATGCTTCAGTGTCCTTATCTGTAACACACAGATAACAATAATCCTGGCTTGGAGTGTATACTTATCCATTCATTTACTTAACTAACATTTATTAAACATCTATTACATGCCAAATGCTGTTCTGGTCCCTGGGCACATATTTGTGCACAAGATAGAAAATAAAGCACTTTCATTATCAAGAGCTCACCTGTAGCATGTGCAGGGAGTGGGGAGACAGCCCACAAACACATAAATAAACAATTGCATGAGTTAATTTCAGATAATGATGAGTTATGGGAAAGTAATTACACACTGAGGGATGGGAGAGAGCTGAACTTATGGAAGAGGGGTGGTTAGAGATTACTCTGGGACAGAGACACTTGAGCTGAGGACACAGTGATGAGAAGGAACTGGACCCATGGTGCTTGGGAAAACACATTTCATGCAGAGGGACAAATAAATGTTTCTGGGTTGTACAGACGGGGAATAATTTTTAGTATCAAATAATATCTCATTTTCCCCAGTTGTAGATATGAAACAATTTTGAGGGTGTTTTTTGAGGACTCACTATGGAGTCAATATGGGGTTAGGGTTGTGTTAGGTGATGAAAGAGGCAGAAGTCAGTTAATGACAAGCACTTCCGTAATACTCACCATGTATCATCTAAGTGCTTTTACTCATTTAGTCTTTGGAACCATTTTGAGAGGTTTATTTCTATGACAACTAATCCATGATCACCTTGCATTTTGTCACTCCCTTTTCTGCATGCTACCATGTAAGCACTTTGAGAGGAAATTTCTTTCATTCACACCTGTTATACACAGGGACCAGAACAATGCATAGTAAAAAATAACAAGTGTGATAGACACTGGCTGAATGGATGAATGGATGAATGAATGATTGAGAGGCCACCACACTAGGCACCATGCTGGGGCCTAAGCATCCCCAGACCTCTTCATGGATGGTCCAGGGGAATCAATCTAGTTTCCCTGATAGAAAGGAATGAAGGGGTTATGTATCAAGAGAATTTTAAGAATTGATCACTTCTAGATCTATTCTGAACCTTATTCTAACATTTTCATTCCTGACCAGCATATTTTGTCTGTGATTTTTCAATAATCTAGTTCTTTTCTTTACTATAAATATATATTTTCTTCATTGATAAAAAATATCTGTTTTATACCAGAGAGGAATATTTGATCTTGTTAATATAGTGGGCGATCTTTCTTGTTTTTCTAAATGAAATGTTAGATGAAATATTTGCAGTACAGAGACATATTCTTCTTTCTGGGTTAAACAAGAGTTTATTGTGTCCATGATTCTAAAGAAGTTAACAAACTAGAGTCTACTCAGCCACAGAAAGAGTTCAGAGTTATTTTTAAATCCCCCTTAAACTTCCAAAAAAAAAAAAAAAGGAAGGAAAGAAATATACTAACTTTACCAATTCCATAGATCATGACTGTAAATTAATTTATAGTCACAGCATAAAAATTCTTTACATTAATCCCCAAAAGAGATGATCTCCCAGATTCCATGTGCTCTCTCTTAGGAGGTCTGCTCTCAGGCCCTCTTTTCACCTTACTGTCTTGGAAGACAAGTCTATGCGGTAGTTGCTGCATTTATTTTCATTTTTATTTTTTTATCGATACCAGGTATCGAACTCATGACTGCCTGCTTGCAAGGCAGGCGCTTATGCTGCTGAGCTAAATCCCCAGCCCCAGTCACTGCATTTATGATGGCGCACTCCTGATACACCTCCACCAACAGATTATTTCGGATTTGGATCACTATGTTATAAAACCCTTAACATTCTCAGTGGCACGGGCAACAAGAAGACAACACCAAGACTGATTTACTTGGACCATTCTCTCCCGATCAGCAAAACCTTTAGAAAATTTCTAAGACAGAGAAGTGAGGCCTCTGAAGGTTCAGGTCTTCTGCATAAACAATAATGTACAAGAAGCACGGTTCCTTTCCCACTTGCTTTCAATTAGAGGAAAATGTCTGTCTTGTTATCATTTGGGAGATTGGTGGGCACCACAGGCAGGCAGTGATAGCCTGAACGTGGACAGGGGCCAGGAACAAAGCCATTTGATCATCGAAATCCACTGTGACCATGAAACTTACTTTGGCAAGGAAAAAAAATGTTTACTCCCTTCTAAATTCCCATGATCCTTAAAAAAACAACTGCCTTTCCTTTCATTTCCAGAAAAACATGTGATGTTTAGAGGAGAAGAGGCAGAGTCCAGCTTGTTTTTTATACTTCAAAATCCTTTTATACATTCAGAGTTTTCTTTCATAAAAAATTCAAGATTTTGTCCCCTCGTCTGTTCTTCTTTCTTCCTTTGCTTTTTCTTGTTTGTCTGTAACGTCATTATTTCAACCAATGGGAAAAATGGAAAGGGAACATTCACTGCAGAAGCAAAAAGCCCCTTTAAAAGCATACTATAAAAGCAGAAAGTGCCATTTCCAGTAAAGTTCTGGGAAGACTCTGGGTTCCTCTATTATTCAACAAACAAGGTCATTTTTAATGAATGTAAGTTGTTCAAGACCTAAGACACTGACAGAAACAGCAGAGAATCTTCATTTATCAAGAAGAGTTTTTAAAAAAATCAATTGAATCCAGACTTTTTTTGAGCCCAGCAAGCTGGCTGTAATTGCCCAGCTCTACAGATGGGACAAGTGAGGGACCTCATGTCGCTTGCCCAGAGGCACAGAGAATCAGATGGTTGAGCCCTGATTTAAACCTGGCGGATTTGCCTGTGAGCTTAGACTCTTTACTATAACCTGCTATCCTCCTCTGCAGCCTCACAGCAGATAGAAGTCTCCATATTGACACAGCCAAGTTCTTCTCCTTGAGGATTAAAGCTCATGGTGTCCACACATGGACCAACCACCTGGTGACAGTCCATCTCATCTCTTTGCTTTTCACATGAATGACCACAGCCTTCCTTTAAGCTCATCCTACACCTTCTGAGGCCAACAAACATAGAAGTATGACTTTGATTTCTTGTGTCTCTTTGCAATTCAAAACTCAGAACAAAATAAAACATGTCTTTTTTTTTTTTTTAAAGTCATTCCTATCCTAAGCCATTTGGGCCCACATAATTTTAAGAATTGACTTTCTCTCATTTGTGTATTCTGGGTTACTTTTCATCTCTCTGATGGGAGCCAGTACCTTAAAGTAATTCATTTATCTGCTATAGTGCAAGTGCCTCTGTTTGGATTTAGCTGTCAACACTTCACACAAGTGAAATCAATCTGTATGATATTAATGTAAACACTGTGCATTACAAAATCGTGGACATTTTATTGTTCTAACAGCAAACATAGACAAAATGTTTGCCTGTATGTTCTTTCTAAAGCAAAGACAGTAATACAATATAAATGACAGTATGTGTTTTATAAAAGAGGAATCACTATAAAAAGAGGTAAAAACAAGACAAAAGGTTGTTGGAAAATTCTCATGTCAAGAGATTCTAATAGGACAGTAGGGGCAAGAATTATGCATGGGTTAAAGATTTTTATGAAGAAAAGCCTGTCATTTATGCTGCTTTCTTTCCCTTCTTTGTTATTATAATCTTATTTCCTAATTACATGTGCAATACAAAGAGTTTTCCCAATGCTTGACCGGGACGTCCATTGCTTTAGTTTTAAAAATAGTCAAGTCTCTTGTGCTAAGGGTAACTGACAAAAGAGGATGTGGAGCCTGAGCTTGTTGATTGCATACCATTAATATGATTCAATTTATGCTTATGTCATAGGTGTAGACATTGTGCAGTGCTGTACGCAAGGAAGGGACTTGAATAAAACACAGCAAAGAAAACAGATGGTGCGCTATCAAAATCTTTCAAGCCTATAATAACCTTTCCCAAGTAAGGAGGGTAGTTAATTAAAACCAGGATATATTTACACTATTCTGAATAGCTCGATGTAAATAAAAATCAAAACAACACTACTGTAATGTTTGATTAAATGATGAAATTCCATCTATTGTATTTTTCTTTAATAGTTTCTAATCAAACTTTTCATTAAACAGCTTCATAAAATTCCTCAGAGAATTTATTTGCAGGGACTCACTGTGGATTTAAAAGCCTTACTTTTATTGTTCAATTAAAGTTGTTATTCAGTGGACAACATTAAAATAGCAAGGAGTGGGGAGCTGTCTGGGCGGCTGAGCAAGGTTGTCGCACAGAGAAAAGTCTCTTTCAGAAGTGAATCTGGGGAAGGCAGGTAAGCCAGACAGGCCCTACCTAGATGGAGGAGAAATGTCGGGGGTCCCTATGTGAGAGCGAGAGCCAGTTCTAATTCCAAAGCCACTTCCTGTGTTCTTCTCAGGTCTGCTCCACCTGTTTACATTCATGTAGAGAGGGCACCAGGCCATGTGTAAATCTCCCTAAAAGGGCAGTGACTAGGGGCAGAACACACCTAAGGGGGGCAACAGTTGACCCAGCTTGAGGGTGGCTAGTTGCTAATATGGAGAGGCAGGTAAGTTTTAAACAATCTGTAATTTTCTAACAGTTTCCTAAAAGCCTGATCTCTGTCTTTTTTCTTTCTTTCTTTTTTTTTGAGACAGGGTCTTTCTATGCAGGTCAGGCTGGCCTTGGGCTCACTTTGTAGCCCACCCTGTCCTGAATTTGCAAGATCCTCCTGCCTCAACATCCTGAATGCGGCGATTATAGGTGAGCACCACCATGCCCAGTTGACCCAATCTCTGTTTCTTAAAACCAGGTCAATTTCTGCCCTTTCTAAGATGCTTACGCTGACCTCTCACCCTGACTCCTACCTCCAGCTGTGCCCACTCACTCCCAACCACTACTAAATTTCTACTGCACTTGTTCTCTGTGACAATTGCCGAATGCTTCATTATTGATTTTCCTATAATATGAGTTAACTTTTCAGGTGCAATAATACTGTCTTCCCTGATTAGATTTCAAATCATCAAAACAAGCAAGAACTATGTTTTATTTATCTTTTGCATACCCCCCCACCCCATAATCCTATTTACTAGAAGAAAGCAAAAAATATTTAGCCAATAAAATACATCATTCCATCATAGGGCAGGAGATACCGTCCTTTTGAGAAGGACCTTAGGGGTATTTTACAGCAATTTATGTATTTCATGTGTCAAAGGTGTAACTAATAAACGCTATAAACTCTTTGCCATCAGCTTTTCTATTCATCCACCTGGTGATATGGCTAATAAAATTTGATTTTTACAGCCTAGGCATACTGTTACCTAAATTACATTTGACCAATTACTGAAGTCACCAAACGTGTGGTTCAGAATATATATTGTGTAGAAATTCACCCGTGGGTCCCCTGGCACTCTCGGTAATCTGACAGAAGTGTTTCAGTCATCTGGCAATGTTTAATATTAGAAACATTTGTTTAATGCTAGTCACTAATTAAATTTATGTTCTTCTACTGTGAGTTGGTTGGAGAAACCCAGCGCCACATTTTAACAAACACTTTAACCCATGTCAGTCTCAAGTATGACCAGTTGGAAGTTTCAAAGGCTGTTCGGTGTTCTCTGGAAAGTTAACTGTGTGGCTAAAAACAGGAGGTGGAGGAGGAAGTTGGTGAGGGCGATCGAATCAGGTCAGAATAAGCTTTTTTGTTCCCTTCCTAACATGAGCTACTTTAAAAAGTATAAACCATTTGAAGTACAAAATTAACTAAAACCTCTAACATTGTAATTATTAAGCTGGCCCTCTAGAAGCTCTTTAAAGGTACCTTTATTCCAAAAAGAAAGCTTCTACTTTAAGAAGCTAAAAGAGAGGGGAAAAAAAAAAAAGCACTGAAATTAGCTGTAACAGAACGAAGTCCAGGGAAACATTCAAAAGTCAGACGCTTGTGTTTGTGAGAACATTTAAAACCAATTTAGTGACTCTTAACAACAATGTGACGAGGGCTGAATTGGAAGTTCTATTACCAATTCTAGATGTAGCAGCTTTGAAACTTGATGACTAATAACTCTTAAATTAGTCCAAAAGGTTAAAACATTTTTTTCATTATATTATATTGTGAAACTCTAATTTCAACTGCTCTTAAATGAGGGAAAACAGTCTTTCAGTTTTATTTCTCGTCAGGAATTTACAGTCCTCATGAGCAGCAAGCAGGATATAGATCATGGGAGCTGGGGACAAAGAAGAAAAACTCACGGGTATTGAAAAGGTTTTCAAATGCTCATCTGAAAAAGAGGGTTTAAAAAAATATACCAGATACATTTATCTACTTGAGTAAAAAGGCTATTTAAATACTTAAAAGCATGATGATAAATATTTTTGTGTGGAATTTGGTTTGTTTTTAGTTTTTCTTTGTTGTTAGTACATGTTTGCGTTGCATAATGATTACACTCCTTGTAGGAGTTGATACATGTACACAATACATCTTAATTCCTTTTTCGCCTCCTTTCCCTCTTTTTTTTCTCTCCTCCATTTCTTGATCTCCTTCCCTTAGAGAAAGATCTCTCTCCCTACTTCCTATCATGTGTCTTCTATGTTTTTATTTATATTTTGGTTTTCTCACATAAGAGAAACCATCTTTCTTTGAGGGAGGAAAATATAATACAAACTCTATTTCCTCATGATAGGTGGAATCACTTGATAAGCCAGAATTATAAACTGCTTCTCATGAAACAGTTTATAAACAGAAAAGCCATGGCCTTTAGACTTCAATTAGCTTAGATGTCTTCGTTCTCTTTGCTTTCTCCTGCCTTCTTTCTTGGATCACTACATCCTGGCCTCCTTTGCTCACACAACGAAGTGGACCCCCTTCCAGGATCAGCAACAGGGCTACCGGGATCATAAAGAATCACATTCAAGATGCCATGCTGAGGCCCATGATGGTTAAACAGGATAACTGGAACTCGAATAATCTACAAAGGAGAGATCTGTGGAGAATAATGTAAGGTGGGAGGGTGGGCTGGACATGGGTTTGTGAACATAGCCCACTCCCCCCCTCACTACTCTTCCCCAAAACTGAAAACAACCGTTCGCACACACAAGTTTTAGGTAGGAAAGATATGGACTCACCAAACTCGTCACATATGCTCTCGTTTTCTATGAGAGTGGGGTGGTCAAACGTATCTCGACAGTACAGGATCTGGGGGTTCTTGCTGACCACTGCGATGCCCCCCAGGGCTAATGCAAACTGGTCCGTTAGAATGGAAGATGGCTTATCCTGGATGCGTTTCAGCATGGAGCGATACCGGCAGTACTGAGGGTAGCTGAGAACAATCACATTCGTTTCTTCCTCGTCTTCCCCTAAATGAATGAGAAAACATTATTATCATTTGCTCGCCGAGACAGAGAGCATTCACAGCCCTGACATAATTTTTGTAACTGTTTTTGGCTTTGGTTTAAGGAGATCATTTTCCTCAAGGTTCTTATGTCACTACATGTGTATCCCACTATGGCAATGTCGGCATCCTCCTGGCTCGCTTTATCAACCCAGCCACACACATACACACACATGCACACGTGCACGCACAGCCTTCTCTCAGAGCACAATCTCATTTGGAGAAAAGAGTGAGATAGCCCTGTGGACATGTTAAAGTTATGTTTGTGTCATTGATGAGTAGTAGAATCAAAAACTATTTTGAGAGAATCTAACAAATTTTTCTAAGCATTATAGTTATTATGGTAGGAAAAAGAATCGATTTGTTGAGCTTCTTCATATTCAGTTTGGTATCACTTTTACATTGAATTGTGAAATTTTGTAAGTGTTTGGGGCCTTCAAAAAGGTCATTTGTCTCTGGAGAGGTGTCCATGGGCCCTCATAGCACTGTTACCTTCTCTCCAGTTCACATTATTGCTCTTTGGTAAATATTTCCTGTTCTCTCTGAGCCGGAGGAAAGGCTCTGTTTCCTTTTGGGAGTCTTTTGGGAGTCCAGAGGTCATGTGACTTGTTTTGGCCAATGAAATATGACAGAAGCAGTGGTCATTTTAAAGAATCCCATCTTTTGGAAAGCCAAGGTAGGATTGCCATGAGTTTGAGATTAGCCTGGACTACACAGTGAGTTCAAGGTCAGCCTGAAACACCAAGTGAGACTTTCTCTCTCAAACCACCCCCCCCAAACAAAAAAACAACAAAAAAAAACCCCAATGCACCACCAACCATAACTATAATTCCCTTTTGTCTTATTTCTGGCCATCTATAGTGATTCAGATAACAGCTCCTCTCCTAGGATGGATCCTGGAGTAAAATTAATATAAATCAGAGCCTCTTGTCCATGAAAAATAGATATACACAATAAGCAGAAATAAACTCTTGATTTTTTTTTTTTATCGGTACCAGGGATCAAACTCAGGACCACATGCTTGCAAGGCAGGCATTTATGCCGCTGAGCTAAATCCCCAGCCCCATCTCTTGATGTTTTAAGTGCTATGGTTTAGGGGCCATTGAAACATGATCTATCTAAACTTGATTGATATGTTCATCTTCTCTACCCTCCCTTCATTTATACCCCCTATCTTTTAATGTTCCTCAAATCCATCTGGTAACTTGGCATCTCTTATAGAACCATGCTGAGAGGACTCCCCAAGCATCATTGTGAGAGTTCCATCAGAAGCAACTTAACTCAGAAGAGTATTTCAGCAAAGTCAGTGAATCCTAATGATTATTTACATGTCACTATATATTTTGCTCCCTTATAAAAATCAGAGAGAAATAGGCAACACTTCCTTTGGTAGCATGCCATATACACAATGTTAAGCTGACTTTAGGCTCCATGATCCACTTTTCCATCATTCTCCATAACCACACTATCGGCACGGTTGTAAGCCATCCCCAGACTTGTCACTTGTTTATCCAGAGGGAAAACACTCAATATTTCGAGCCCTCACCATGCTGCGGGGACTTGCGGAAGACAGTTGTTAAGGATACTGACATTATCATGGCCATCTGGTAACCAGTGGGAGACGAATGAGTTAGGACGGAACATAATAATGAAACATAACCAGTACCAATGAAAGGTGTGCATGTGACCTTTTAGATAGGAGGCCAATACCCAGATGTATTTCTAATTATGTTCACTTAGTTCCTCAGGTTGGAAGCTTCTCCACGAATGGAGATATTTAGCTGCTTGCAAGATGCCATCTTTTAATGGCTTACGTTTCTTAAGACTCCTGCCTGGTTTGTGGGCAGCCACTTCATCAGCTGGTACACTTAATTAAAAGGAAATACATTGTATATTGAAGGCAAGTCCCCAAATGAATACTCTTCAGATGCTGCGATATATCAATTTGAGATTATTATAACAAACTAGGACACTGTAGCTAAAACACCAGGTCCAAGCTTGTTCTTTTTGTAGAATTAAAGCTTAAAAATTTTTTCATGGAAATATTCACTAAACATCCTGAGGAATCCAAAGCATCTGGATTGTATTTCAAGAAGCAGTCCTTAATGTGTCAGTTATGTTATTACATTCTATATTATCATACTCTATTTGTCTGTGACTTGTGAAGGAGAGGGGGCCATGACCACGAACTGCCAGAGCTTAGTCCTTTTAGCAAACAGCATTTAATGCCATCTCTCTTACACAGTAAGAACTATAGAACATGGTAAACACTGATGAACCCCAAAGCCAACTTTGGTTGTTCCATTGGTTTTCTATGAAAGGGGGAAGTTGCAATAGTTTCTCCAACTGTTCTAGGAATAAAATGGAGAAAGTTGTGCTTTTCGGGTTGAAAGAAGGTGAAAGAACAATCATTTGCACAGAAGATGTCACCTGGATTCTTGGACCCACAATACTTTCCTCCATGCTGTCCATCTCTGACCATTTTTCATGACAATGTTATCTCTAATCGCTTCCTAATTCGTTGTTCTGAGCGGAGTCGGCTTCCCAGCAGTCTTCTGTGCTTATTCTTTTTGTTTCTCTACCTCTCCACCTCAACCGAGCTCAAAACATTTATTCCCTTTTCCTTCATGCAGTTCTTAAAACATTAGCCAAACTATGAATCCTTCTTTTTGTTGGAAAAAAGAAAACAGCAAGTTTTCTCCACCCTAAACTCGCAGCAGTATGCCCTTTTACTGTCCATTCCTTCTAGAGACAGTGTCTCTGAGAGAGGTCTCGGAACTGCGCACAATACACATAATTGTCAGATATATAAAAATCTGTATTTTGAAAAATTATTATTTTTTTTCCAACCCTTCTTGTATCTAAAGCAAAATATAAGATTATGTTCCTTTATCTTTTTTGATTTTCCAGTGTCATTGTGTGTATTATAGAAGAAAGCAAATGAAAAAATAGACTTTTTAAACTAAAAATATGAGGGGCTGATTGGTTGTTTTCCTATTTAGAAAGTAGAGCAAATATTAATGCTATTTCTGATATTGATAATAAAGCAGTAACATTTACAGAGGCCTTTCATGTGTAATATATCTCTTTTGTTCCCTTATTGTTAGCATTATGACTTGTTAATATTTCCCAAATTAGAGATGGCAAAAGTTAAGATAGGACACCTAAGTGCGTGATCTGTGATCTCAAAGAGCTAGAAAGTGATGGATGGGAGACCCTCCTCTCATCTTTGAACCTCAAGTTTGATGAATTTTTCATTTTGACAAAAATGTCTCAATAATAATAGTAAAGATAATAGAGTTTTAACTGATTTACAATATTAGAGATGAGGATAGTGACCTTTGATCCAATGAAACATGACAAACTTAGTAGATAATTGTAGAATTAATTCATTGTTATGTCAGATTTACTCTGCTGTGGTTAAAGTAGTTTGCTATCACTTTGAAGTTCTCGATTCTTATAACAATTTAATATTATTGATGCATCTTTCACTTATATCAAGTTTCTACTGATGTAACAGGGAACAGGACCAACCCTAAATTTTGTAAGTCTAATATTCTAAATTTTGCAAC
Organism: Cavia porcellus; assembly: GCF_034190915.1. Lineage (NCBI taxonomy): Eukaryota > Metazoa > Chordata > Mammalia > Rodentia > Caviidae > Cavia > Cavia porcellus. The sequence continues at coordinate 21,499,309 of NW_026947511.1, read as the reverse complement.
TTAAAATTCTAAATTCTAATTCTATTTAAAATTCTAAATTTTGCAATACTAAATTTTGCAAGTCTAATAATTTAACGCCTTCCATTAAATTCTTTCCATGTTCAGAAGCTAGAGGCACAGTGGGGTCTGTTCTAAATGTGGCAATGCCAAAGCAAAAATTCTAATAATTTTCTTGCTTATTAACAGAAACACCTATTTGGACCAGAATTTTGAAATTGTTTAGATAGAGGCAAACCTCAAATGTTGCAACTAGATAACCCTAGAGGAATTGTCTTTCAGATTTACAAAGCCAGAAAAAGCCCAAGAGGGAAGTGAGCTCCTATGGAAGTTACTGTGAGGTGTGGGTAAAGAGAATCCAGAGGAAATACAAGACTAGAAACAGCCAAGCCAGCTGTGTGGGTGTCATGAGGACATCCTCAGCCTCTTCACCGCTGCATAGGCACGTGAGCTTATTTTACCAGAGAGACTCTCCCTCAAGACTAAGTGTGGTCACTCTAACAGGAAAAGGTATAGAATTATGAATTTGAGACAGATTTCCAGATCTAAAACGATGATCCTGCATCATCCTCCTAAGATTCTGCATTAAGTTAATTTCCTTCTGATACAGCTACAAAAAATTTTTCCAGTTGCTGGCATGTTTATTTTGCCCTAGTACCCTACGAAGACCAATAAAGCTAAACAATCATTTGAAGAATTCTTAAATTCCACACCTACTCCCTTCCTCCTTATGTTTTATACTCATATAGATAAATATTCCTATGCAGTTACTCATGAAACAAGGGTTGCCAGTAAATGCTATGTAAGGCGTACTCCCATTTCTAATTCATGTGTAGCAGATATGTCTAAGAATGAATAAAGAATGGATAAATTGCACATTTGTTTGGCAAAATATTCCTGAAACAAAGATTTTCTTTCAACCACACCCACATAGGGAAAGAAATAAAAGTATTAGCCTAAGAAATATTCTTCTAACACACTCTAATATATGTAGATATAGATATAGTTATAGATATAAATATAGATATAAATTCTCATGAACAGAAAATGATCAGCAATAAATTGCTGGTATCCAAGAGTGGAATTTGAACCACCATTATGATATTTGATTAAAATATCATCCAATTCCTCAATTCCTCCTCCCCACAAAAAAGTGACTATGCCTATTTTAAAATGAAATATTCAAAGGGAAAAGAGACCCCAAATTACTAAACTTCATTTCAACCTCACTTAAAAGAACTTTGCCTATTAAAAGTTAATACCTAAAGTACACCGCTTGTAATGTTCAACCAAAATTACTCTAATCCTGTGCTTATATCATAATTACACGTTTTGTTAACCTCTCTCAATGTCAATTTTTCACTTATTTATATATTCTCAAAGTCCAAAACAGAATTCCACAGAGAATCTGTAATTATAATGTGAAACTCCACCCTAGCTTTTCAAACAGTAACTGTACACCATTGCTTTAATCCTCAGAGTGGGGCCGGGGTGGGGAGGGCTGGGGGGGGGGGTAAGAGCAGGCATTCATTCTGAATAGTGTGTTGCTCAAGTTGTCTTTGTACAAAAAAGGATGCATGAAATAGCAAACACAATGCATTAATGGAGCATTGACTTTCAAATATCCATAATGCTATTTTTAAAAAAATACTTAATGATGGCCAAACGCACAGAAGGCTCTAAACATAAATTCTCTAGGACAAATTTGCTTTTATCTCTTACACAACTTAGAAATGTAACTTTTTTTTTTTTTAATTTGGGGGCAGGGGGAGAGGAAGGAAGGCTTGTGTCGGAAACATCACACTATTATGCTTACTGAAAACCACTATAATCTACTTCTAACATCAGTAAGTTAGAAAAAAAAACTTTAAAAAACCCTTCACACCAGGATTTTATAGAGACTGGTGGAAAAAATATGCATGTTCCTTCCTGCACCTAATTACCTCAACTGAAAAATCTGCCAAGTATTTTGCCCTTTAGTTCCCTTAATCGTATTAGGGCAAATGCATTTGGATGCCAATAGAAACAAACATTTAAAGATTTTCACCTAAAAGATTCCAAATATGTATGAAGGTTAACTTTGAAACACAATGTTCTAATGCTTCAAAGGCAACATACAGTTTTTTTTTCCTCCAAGAAGATATGAATTTGCTTATAAAAAGCCATACAGAACTGCCAATAAAAAGTTTTATGTTATAAAACTTGATGTCTAGTTTTGAAACAATTTAAGTAAAATAATGTCAATATGAGAGGCTCTCACAATGATTTATGCTTCCTTCTGTTATCTTATTACATTAGACATTCCTCTCTCAAAGCTTTAGACTTTTCACTGTGCTCCTAGCAACCAACCAAAGGAAAAGCATCAACTTTATATACCTGGCACTATTCCAATTCTTACTGCTATTGACAATTATATTGAAGTTTCCATTTAATTGCTGCTCTGTTGTGACACGGAATATTTGTCATAATTAGGCATTTCCTATTTTCTTTCCATTCGTCTTTGATTATTACTGAAAATGAAATTTTTTATTTCAGAAAACCTAAGCATGAAAATTCTACAGATAAGAGTAGCTACAGCTGTTACTATCATTACCAACATTGTAACATGCAGGGAAAAAAAAAGAATATAATTTCTCGGAAGGTAATTTTGCTTTCAGTCTAAGTGCTCTTATTCATCTTACAGTTACTCAATGATTTCCTGTTCTAATTACAGGACATTATACAGAAAGACATTTGTAAAGAGAAAATTCAGAAGGGTATATGACTAAATAGTCTGAATTGGCTGAAAGTGTTTAAAATTCCAAAGTTGTACATCAACTTCATCAATTCATGGTTATAGTGCTGTGTAAATGTGGAATGTGTCCCTCTCTATTTCTAAATCTCTCTTAAGGCAGTAAACTTAGTACTCAAAGTTAGTACACATCAAAGTGGAAAATACATTTGCAGTTAAACTGATGTTAGGGAGACCAGTGAAGGAAAAATCAGTTGGTTTTTCTGTGTTTTTTTCGCCTCCTTCATCAAAGCTGCTAAATTGGAAGCATGCCAAGACATGGAGTGGAAAATATTAATAATAAAAATAAATTAAATGCCTGATTAAAAGGGAGAGAGAACAAGATTCCATCCGGAATAGAAATGAAAATGCCACAAACTATTTCATAAAAACATACTGTGACGTAAATTACACATCAGTATTGCACTGTTGTGGTTATTTTGAGAAATGGTTTGTACTGTAAGTCAGCTGGTGTGGCTCCACCCCTAATGATTTTGTAATTCTTTACACAGTAAGCAAGTGGGGCAGCTCTGAGATTGCTTAGACAGAAAACAGACCCAGCCATACAGAACTGCCAATAAAAAGATAATGTACTTTTAACATAACAGAGCAAGGAGATTGGTTTTATTAAGTAAAAAAACTACTTTAAATGGTCCCCAGCTTGTCATTCGTTTTGATAAATGAAAACACAGATCTTCCCAGGATAGGCAACAAAAATATCAGTGGAGAACTTGAAAAGACAGATAGGAGAGAGAGAGAGAGAGAGAGAGAGAGAGAGAGAGAGAGAGAGAGAGGATGTATCAGTGCACAGTTGAAAATGGAACAAAGAATAATGCAAATGTTAAACCAGGAGTTTTAGGTGGGTGTTTCCAAAAGCAAGATGCTTTACAGAGACAGATAATCAAATATAAAAATACATATTAATATGTTAACAGCAGTTTTTCCCTTACTGTTGTTTCATCACTCAAACAAGGAAATAAGACAACACTAAATTAAAACCAAACACTGCCATCACTCTGAGTAACAAATGAACCCACTGGGAAGCCAGCCAGCTCCACCTCCAGCGCTCTCCCAAATGGCCACTGAGTTACAAGCCACAGTTGGAAGCCTCTCCAGTGAATTCTAAGCCACATGCAGAAGCCACTCTGGATTTCATCTTGAAAAGTTTGCATCTTATTTCCATATGGCTCGTCTCTGTCGAATTGAAATGCCACGCAAGATAAAGATTATGCAATAAGTGTATCTACTGGGGACACCTCACTATGAGACTGATGTGTAGGTGAAGTTGTGACCATATTTAAAGTGTGATTCTGGAGGAAGGAGCCACTTTAATTTGCCTGCTTTTCATATTGGTTTACCTTTAATTCACAGTCAGCCCCTCATTTTTAGTATAGATACATTTTAATATCTGAAGAAAAAAATATAAAAACTCATGGGACATCAAGGAGCCAGGATCTAGACAAGATTTTTCCTACTTGAAATTCTTGCTGAAAGTTTTCTCAGAGATTAATTTAAACATTTGAACTCACACAAACTCAACCCTCTCCTGGTTTTCAAAGAGTTACTGCTTAACACTCAATTAGCCTCTATGGCATGCATGATGAAGTTGCTGTAAGAAGTAAAAACTAAATCGTTATTAGCAGAATTGGCCTTAAAATTTCAAACAACTTGTGCTGTCCTTCTCTAGGGAATATCTACATGACTTTTTATTCCTCAGGATTTGTCTATGTCTGCCACCATTGTGAAGGCCACAGTTCTGTTACAGCAGGAGTTGTATAAAACCTTGACATTCAAGATACTCTGCTGAACTCTAACACATGAAGAATCCTAATTCAGGTGAGGTATTGCACCGATCAACAGCTAAATGAGTAATTTCCACATCTGTCTTATAGCATGTGAGATACAGATTTGAGCCTTAACAAAATGGCAATCACTATATTTTTTGACTTTCAAATGCATGGTTTTTTCACAAATAGTCAACACTAACCCGGCGAAGTCTAACAGTTATTAACATACTTTATGTCAGAAAAAAGAGAACTGAACGTCCAGCAATGTAGGACTGACCAATGGTGATAATCTAATACCTACCACGTAGAAGACTTTATACCCTACATGTACAAGTGGCGCCTCAGTTCACACATTTATTTCCATGATTCTGGTTTCAGAATTCATTCTGTGTTCCCTGTATACTTACGATGGTTGCAGTTTGGTTGCAGCCAGAATCATGAGCAAATTCTGTGGCTAGAATCATGGAAAGTTTCTGAACTGAGATTTTATACACACACACACACACACACACACACATACACACACACACACACAGAGTATTCATGTGTATATACACGTTTGTATGTGTATATAATGGTACTTTTACTTCACTTAAACTGCATAGGCATTAAAATAAGTTAAATGACATAGCAGGTCTTACAAAGAGGCTTCTGTTACATTAAATAAAAACCCCCAAAATATGAAATAGTATGCTCAGCCTCCTATCTTTTTTCCATAGTCTTATCGGGCTATGATTCCCTCAACTCTAATGTGCTTTTAGCATAGAGTCAGGCATCTCTCACCACAATCAAGTTTAGAAGATTTTCACTACTCCTCAAACAAATCATCAACTCTCTTGGCTCCTAGTCCCCTTGTTTGTCATTGATGAGCATTAATTATCTTTCATTATGTATAGACTTGCCTTGTCATGACATTTGTATACATTAAATCATACATTATGATCTCTTGTGACTGGCTCAGTTTACTTAGCAGGGTGTTTTTAAACACTCCTATGTGGTAGTAACCATTGGAACTTCATTCTTTTATGGCTGAATAACATTCCACTGGATGCATACACATTTTGTTTATCAGTTCATCCACTGATAGGCACGCAGGTTATTTACTCTTTTTAGCTGTCATGAATAATCGATGCTTGTGCAAAAGTTTTTGAGTGCACATATGCTTTCATTTCTCTTATGTATACACTGGAGAATTGCTACTTCAGGTGGTAACTCTATGCTTACCCTTTTGAGGAGCTATCATACTGTTTTCCAAAGTGCCTATACAATTTTTTTTTAATTGGTACCAGGGATTGAACTCACGACTGCCTGCTTGCAAGGCAGGCATTTATGCCGCTGAGCTAAATCCCCAGCCCTGTGCCTATACAATTTTACATTCCCATCTTTAGTGGGATGTAACTCCCACTAAATCTGTGACAACACTTGGTATTGTCTTTTTGACAGTTATGTTACTGGGTGTAAAGTGTGTAAAGTGGTATTCCATAGCCTTGTTAATACCTAAAAATAATTAACACTAAGTGTTGTAAGATATGATATGACCTATAATTCTTGTCTTTTTCCTTTTTTGTCTGCATTTTTTAATATATATACACATATAAATATTTATGAAATTTTGAGGGAACCACTAAGTAAACAAGACAATCCTGAAAATAAAGAATAAAGTTGGTGAATTTAGGATTTTGGATTTTAAAACTTACTTCAACGTTATAGTAGCTAGAAAGGATGGTCTTGTCACATGAGCAGATGTATGCAGTAATGGAAAAGAATAGAGTCCAAAAATAAACCCTCACATTGATGGCCAGTTAATTTTTGACAAGGGTGCCAAGACCTTTCAGTGAGGACAGGGCAGTCTTTTCAACAAATGGTAGTGAGAAAATTGGATATCTCTAAGCAAAAAAATAAAGTTAGACCCCTATATCATACTACACACAAAAATCAACTAGAATTGAATCAACAAATCAAATTTAAAAATCAAAACTCTAAATTCTTAGAAGGAAAATAGGGAAGTCTTTATGGCCTTATTTCACAAAGTTCCTTAAGCATGGCAACCAAAGCACAGGTTACAACAGCAAAAACAGGCAAGCACATTTACCAAAATCTAAAACTTCTCTGAACCAAGGAACACTATGATCAAGCTAGCAGAAAAAGATATACAGTGGGAGAAAAAACTTTCAAGAGAGAATCATATACAAAAACAAGTCCTGCAACTCAGTAACAAGAGCTAAACAATCCAATTAAAAATGCCAATTAAAACAACAAAGGATTTAAATAGATATCTGTGTATATATATACATCTCTCTCTCTCTCTCTCTCTCTATATATATATATATATATATATATATATATATATATATATATATAATGTGACAAAATGGCCACATTATTAGTGTTCAGGGAAATGAAAATCTAAACCACAGTGAGAAACGACTTCAACCTACTGGGATGGCAGATACAAAAAAAAAAAAAAACCAGAAACAAACAACACCAAAGATGGGTGAGGATTCAGAGAAATTGGGGCTCTTATAATATTGCTGGTGAGAATGTAAAATGGCCCATTCATAATAAAAAAGGGTCTGGAAGTTCCTTAAGAATATAAACAGAGGCTTACTCCGTAAGTCAGTAATTCAGTCACTAGGTTTATACCTGGAGGATTTGAAAACAAAGACTCAGATACTTATACATCATTGCTGATGGAAGCATAATCACAATAAGCAAAAGTAGAAAACCAACCACCAATCAACAGATGGAGGGACAAATAAATGTGGTATATCCATACCATCTATAAAAAGAATAAAGTTATGATATATGGTACATTATAGGTGAGCCTTGAAAACATTATGCTAAGTGAAATGAGACAAACACAGAAGAGCAAATATCACTTATACGAGATATTTAACATAGGCTAATTCATTGAGATCAAGGTAAAGCGAAGATTGTGAGGTGCTAGGCAAGGCCATTGGAAGGATGGCTATTGCCTAACAGGTACAGAGTTTCTGTTTGGAGTGATGAGAAAGTTCTATAAATAGATGGGGGAGGATAGTTTTGTAATATTATGAATAGACTTATTGCTACTGAATTATACACTGAGAATAGCTAAAATGGTCAGTTTTATGTTATATATATTTTATTGTATAAAGTTGCATACAAGAATTGTATTTGTCATATTGATACATTCTTGCTTACTTCTGAGGAGGAAAAGGGGTGTTTTCTCCAGGCAGAAGTAGGATATAATGTGCCGGAGGGCACTGAACCAGTGTCCTAACTCTTTGGTATCCTTCCTAGATCTTCGAGAATGTCCACAAATGTAATTACCTGTGGACAGTGTTACAATAATTATCTCTCTCATCAATGACTCTTTCATCAATGAGTAAGAGCAGTCAGGTCATCATTTTACCTTGGGCTCTGGACGAGCAGCTCTTCCTAAAAGGCTGAACAATCTGGAGAAAAATATCTACCCAACAGTTCTGCAGATTGGCAAAAGACCTTCTTATGAATTAGGCAAACATTGCATTTATTGTCTCTCCCTGTGTCTTACTTTACCAACTGAGAGTTTGACTCACCCCCAAAGTTATGAGCCATATCCAAACAACTGCACTGAATCTTGGGAGTGCATATCCTAAGGTGACGATAGTTGCATGGTTGCATTTTTTTCTTTCATTTTATCATAGGCCTCCCAGAGTGCCTCACCAAGAAAGGAGGGCAAAGGCCTCTGTCTTCCACCAGTGACTCAGCTTCAATCAATGTTCAAACTGATGAATCTTTACCCTGAGGGCCCTAGAAGGCTTTCTGAAGAGAACTTACACAGGAATGAGGCAGATCTTCAATTTCTATCTTACTTATTCTTCCATTTCTCTGCCCAGGTATGAGCCTGATCAGTATGGTCAGTCTCCTTTACCTAACATTCACCTCCACTTGTAGTTTTATTAAGACTGATAAAGAATCAAATCAAAATATGGGTTTTGGAGACACTTCCTTTATTGAAATGTTAAGATGTCAAACCACAGGCTCTTGATCTTTCCCTTCTTGCACATATTTCTGTTAAAGGGAAATTTTGGCAGCACAGATAAAGTACTACTTTGGCCTATGTTAGAATGCTCTGAATTCAGAAAAGCCAAAGTAATAAAGGTTAATGATGCTGATCTCTTAAAATGGAGCTAGAATGATCTTCAAGGATATCGGATATCTTTGATATAAAATGGCTAAACCTATGGATAAAAACTTTATGTGATTTATTTTAGAACTGTTATGCTTTATTAAATACACATTTTAAAGCAAATTCATCAAGTCATGTACAATGTTCATTGTAATTATAGTTAATGAGCATTTTATTTTCTATCATGTTTAACATTTACCTATTAAAAAAAAACTCATTCAAAATCATGAGAAAAACAATTAGAAGTCCACTTAAAATTGGGCAATGGCACAGTTTTTCTTTTCAAAAATCCTTTGAGCAGTGTTAATAAAAATATAATGTGAGTCATACATGTCATTAACAATAAAAAGAGCCAGATGTGGTGGCACAGGCCTGTAATTCCAACTACTAGGGAGGCTAAAGCAGGAAGATGACAAGTTCAAGACTGTCCTGGACAACTTAGTAAAATCTTGTTTCAAAATAAAAATGAATTTTAAGAAGGTGAGAATGTTGCTCAGGGATACAGCCTTTAGGGTTCAATGCCAGCGCTACACCAAACAAAGACAAAAATAAAAATGTATTATTTTAATGATCTACTTTATCTAGATCCAAGTATTTCAACATGCCATTGACAAAAAGAATTTTAGTAATAGTGTTTATATCATATGTCACGCTAAATTTTTGAAATGTGATGTGTGTTTCACATTTATGTCATCTTGTGATTTGCACAAGCATTTCCAGTGCTTAATCACTGCAGGTGGCTACGAGCTACTCCATAGTGGAGAGCAGAGCTGAGAAAGTCCATCAAGAAGAAATTTGAAGATAACTGAGTTAGACAGAGTCTGAGGAGGAGCCTGGACTGTACTGGGTTCCGGACATGATCCCAAAGGTGCCTTTCAGTTTTGAGCTTTAGGAAAAGCAGGAGGAGATACAGCAGGAGAGGAGACAGAACAGGAGTAAAAGCTGCTAAAGTACCTTTCGATACCTAGGACTCCCATAAAGGTCAAAGATAGCAGTTGTGTTGCTATCACAGTAGAAATTCCAGGTTGCCACCTTTAGTTTCTAGTGAATACAGCAAAAATCAAGTTAAGTAAAATAATGAGCTTTTCTTTTTAAAGCTTCCACTCTGAAATCCGGTCAGAGCCCTGTCTGGGATCGAGCTATTCTCCTGCTGTAACGAGCCATAGATTCACCTGCTGCCATTTCCATCATCCATTGGCCCTGCTTTCTGTTCTGAAGCCAGGAGGGGCATTTTCTTCTTCCTTTTCTCTTTTTCCAGTGTGAGCAATATGAAAATTAGTTAAACATCTGAAGGAGATACTTATAAAACCGACTGGAAACCGAAAACACTCTTCAATCTCACGGCAATGCGGTCATATAAAATCTCTAGCACTTTCTAATGTGCTCTCCCAAGGAACTGTGGAAGAATATCACTGAAAGCTGATGACACAGATATGCTCTGTTTTACTTCCTCTTGGTACAGTGTTAGTGTGGAAGAAGCTGATGCAACACAGGCAGAGGATGAATGTGGTTCGCTCACACTTCCCATAATTTCACCCATTACCCTCTGAAAATCATTTGCACTGCAAATGGCCTCTTCGCCTCAATCTCTATTATCCAAATCTACTAATTGTGTACAAGAAATAAACTGCTGATGGCTCATATATTAATTCCTGTTAACATTCTGTGGCTTCATAACACAAGCTCCCAACATAGCAGACTCCTTTCCCTGGTATCTCTTAGGTATTTCTTAGGTATTTCTGGTTTAGAGTCACAAGGTTGGCAAACTATGTACACAATCCAGCCTGTGCTGTATTGCAACACAACCATGTCCACTCATTTACATATTAACTATGCCTGTTTTGTACTTACAGAGTCATAAATGTGATGAATGCCTTATGGGCCACTAGCCTAAAATATTTACTAGCTGGCCTGGTTTACCCTTGTTTTGGAGACCATATTATTTCTCCCAGAAATCAGCTATGTGGATCACTGGAATGAGCTTAATTCCTAAGATGTTAACATTTGACTATACTCATTTGCTTATACTGGGTTCTCCTTTGTAGACTTGGGGTCCTCTGGTGGCCAGGAACTAGTCTCAGCATGCTTGAATCCCTAACACCCTAAAATAAGTGAAGCACATGATAGACTTTCAAGTAAGGTTGGTCTCCTTTTCTGGATGTTCACTGTTTGGGTTTCTCACCTCACCCTACCTCCGAGTAGTCTGTTACCTATCTCTCCACCTTACTCTGTGAACCCCTGAAGTTTAGATTATTAGGCTCCCTCTCAGGCTGGCTTCTGTGTAGTTCAACCAACAGAAGATAGCAGCAGTAGATGGGATGCAGGATGAAAGAAGTCGTGATGGTGTATTTTTCCTGCTTTCTCTCAGCTCCAACACCGTTTCACACCAGGTAGTGCTATTTCCTCCGTTCCCCTCCTAATATCAACTAGCGTTTATTTGCCCCTTCATAGCTCTTTTCACCCTAACCCCACTTTTATAAGTCCTTCCTTTGTTAATGTATCTTCACTTGAACCAAGTGGAAGTCTGCCTTCCTCTAGATTGAGAGCCCTCCAATGGCAAGTGGTAACCAGGCACGTCCTCACATTCAGAGGATATGTGCTGGGTGGACCAGCCACATCAGAACCACTGGAGGACTTGTTTAAATAGAAATTCTTGGGTTCCCCTTTCCACCATCTGAATGAGAACACTTGAGCTGGGTGTGTGGAGTCATACTTGGTAAGAAGGACCAGAGGTATTCCCAATGCACACAATAGGAGCAAACCTGGAACTAAATGTGAATAAAATTACATGGAAGAAGAGAACAGAGCTATCTGGAAGAGGGCCCCAGGAGATATCAAAGCTAAAATCAGGGAGTTACTGATTTCTTTTGTAAAGTCTTTAAAGTATGCTTTGCATTAAAATTTACATATCTCATAATATTGGCTCCAGTGGTCTAGCAATTTGTCAGTACTAATGTAATGATAAGCATGAAGATCAATGACTTTGGTAGCTGGAAAAGCATGCACCCCCTAGTTCAACTATATATAGAAAGCAGCACATGTGAATGACAGACTTACAGGACATGGATGTTGGCCATCTCGTACTGGTATGATCTGAGGAAATATGAGGTATGATCTCAGGGCCTGGGGGGCCTAATCTGTATAATGGACTTACAAACAGTGGCTTTCTGGAAGGATACATGAGTTACTAGATGAAAAGTGGTTACGCTATCATAGTGCGTAATAGACACCCAGCAGATAACCCTTATCACCATTATTTTGCAGGTAAATTCCAAAAACATGCTAATAGTATGTGGAAAAACATTAATGTATCACAGAAAGTATTGATTTTAATAGAAAGTTGTACAGATATTTCTTGAAACCTTGACTATGCTAACAGACATGCAGGAGATAGACTGCTGTCTTCCCTGAATTTACTTTACCATGAAATTCTCTCCTTCACCTTCCTGTCCTTTCTCTGCTGTTTTGTCCTTCATGGCTCACCTCAAGAAACTAGTGTCCCTCTGATCACATTTTGGGGACATAACACACCCCACAGTGATGATTCCAGCACTTGCCCCATTCCTTTCAACCCCTTTTCCTGAGCACATCCTCTGAGCAACACTGCATAATTACAAAAGCTCATTATGCATAATATAATCACTCATCTGCATAACACCTCAGAATTTATATAAAGTCCCATCACACGCTTAGATTCACTTAATCCTTCCAGAATCTCCCTTGAGATCTGTCAAGAATACTGCCCATTTTATAAGCGAGAACATGAACTGCTCAAGGAAGTGAATGACTTGCCTGAGGTCACCCAGCTAATGGCAGGGACAGATCCTCTGGCATCCAGTCACACTCCATTCTCATCACATGCTGGCTGTCTTCTGCATGGACCTAAATCTCTGAGAAGAGCTCTGCAGAGTCACCATATTCCCAGTCAACTCCTACAGACCCTCCAGCAGGCTGGTGGCTGGAAAAACCTCATTATTGTGTGAGCCAATGAGAAGAAAACATTTAGTTTCAGGTTGTATTAGTAAAAGACTCATGTCCAGGATAATTTCCAAGACTCATGTCTCATGTCCACAATAATTTCTCAAGTAAAGTTTGGTTTTGCTTCACATGGAAGGTCATCTCAAACAGAGATGACCACTGCCCAAACCTCCTTCTGCAGCATACTCTCTGCTTTTAACCCCTTGGTATACCCAGCTCAGCGAAGCCAGGGGTGTTATTTCTATTACTTCTCCTCTTTGGGTCCCAGGAATAAGATCACAAACCACCTGATTCTCACTGCACACACACAGCTCACCAAACTGTATCGTTACACCGCCAGCAAGAAGCAATCAATGCCCATCTACACACTGATTGCTCAGATATCTCCAGTGGGTTAGGAGGCAGCAGGTGGAAAGAAGGAAGACCAGAGCCTGCCCGCCTCTTTTCAAGGAGGCACAGCCTTGCAGATAGGGCAGGCATATGAAAAAATATATATAAGTGACATGACAGTTGTCACAGCAGAGAAGGCAGTGTCTTGGTTCCAGAAAGTCTTCACAGGCAAAGGCAGCTCGAGGTGACTTTTGAAAGGTACACATTAACCTCTCAAGCAAATAAATATACCATCATTCACTACTGCCTTGTGTGGGTCAGAGAACACATTTGTTTTTTCTTCCTGTGAAGTTGGGATTAGCCCAATTTCACATGGAGAAACTGATGCCAAGAGAAATTAAGTGACTTGCCAACAGTCACGGTGCCATGTAAGCCTGGAAAGTAAACTCAAGCCCAGCCCCCAGGTCTGTCTGCTGGTGCCTTTTCCAGAGCAAAGAAGAACAAGCAGGCAGTTGTGAGTTCGATCCCCAGTACCGATAAAAAGGAAAAAGAAAAAGAAAAAAAAAACAAAAAACAAAAAACAAAGTGCTGTGATTCCAAGAAAGGTGTGATGCTTCTAGAGGTGAAAAGGGACTTCATAAGCTTGCGTAAGGTTTTAATCAAATCGTTAAGGCACCAAGGGTGGAGAGAGATGAAAGGGAGCTAGATTTGAGTCCTGGTCTTAACTTTCCTTTTTTAGTCTCAGGTTCTTCTTCTTCCTGTCCCCATGGCTTGAGTGAGCTCAACTGGCCTTGGTTTGAGGAGACCATGGCCATCTTCTGGATCAAATCTCTTCAAAGAAGAATAAGGTCATTTCAGCCAGTATTTGAGGGCAACATCCCAGGAAGCTAATGAATCTATTTGATCTTTGACAAAGGCTCTAAAATCATATTTTGGAGGAAAGATAGCTCCTGTAACAATGGTGGGAAAAACTAGTTATCTGTAGAAGAATGAGATAGAATATCCCTAACCACACATTAAATTCAAATAAAAATGGTTCAAAGATCTAAACATTACAGCAGAACCATTAAATAATTTTCTGAAAAATAAAATAGGTAAAACACTTGAAGACAGAGAAACAGGAAAGTATTTTCAAAACAGAACCTCAGTCAAATAGGAAATGGCAAAAAGAATCAACAAATAAAATTATATCAGATTAAAACCTTCCGTGTAGCAAAAGATTCAATCAGTAAAGAGACAACCTATAGAAGGGGAAAATTTTTGCCAGTTATCCATCAGACAGAGAATTAATACCTAGAAGATATAGAGAACTCAAAAGAAAAAATAAACCTCCTAAAATTAAAGACCCAGTCAAGAAATGGGCAAGAAAAATGAACAGACAATTCACAGAGGAAGAAATATAAATGGCCAACAAATATATGAAAAAAATAGTCATTAGAGAAATACAAATTAGAACAACACTAAAATTTAATCTTACTCTGTTTTGATGAAAAAGGAACACTCCTGCATTGCAAACTAGTGCAACCATTATGGAAACCAGTATGGAGATTTCTCAAAGAACTGAAATCAGAAATTCCTTACAACCTGGCTATCTCCTTGGTACTTCAGTCATCATACTGTGGTGGTATTTGCCTACCAATGTTTATAGCAACATAATTCATAATAGCTAAATCCTGGAAGTGGGCTGTATATCCATCAATAGATGACTGGGCAAACAATTTGTGGTATCTACCTAGAATGAAATATTACTCAGTTACGAAAAATCACAAACTTGAGGCATTTGTAAGGAAAACACATCAACAGGGCAAGCACCTCCTCCATACTTGGGTGCATATAAGCAGCTGAGGTCTCTTTTAATGATGAAAGATACTACTAATGCTAAGTGAAATAAATCAGACATGCAAACTTGAAAACGGCATGGTATCACTGATTTGAGTGAGGCAAAGTACAAAAAAACAAAATGAAAATAGATGGATCGAAAAGGACAAAGGACAGATTTCATGCAATAGGGAAATGGTCCAAGGGATCTAGGAGAGGGAAGAGGGAAGGGAAGGGGACATGAGAGGAATAAAGATGCCCGTGTACAGGAGTCTAATAACTCTAATCAATGTAAACATTGTAAGCCATAACATGTGCTAAGACAAATAGTAACAACAGGTATCAGAGGAAGAAGAGGGAGCAGAAGAGAAGAGGAAAGAGATTTTAAAAATTGTAATATATACATTAATCACTCCCCAGGATAACTTTAAACTGCATGAATAACAATTACGTATTAATAAAATAAAATAAATATGAAAAAAGTAATATTTTGCCCTTCAATTGCTCATTCAACAAGCTTTCCTTGGTAGCTACTCAGGGCCAAGCGCTGAGCTCAACTAGAGCTTTACTCCGGTGAGCACAGCAGGGCCACCCTGAGGGAACTCCCTGCCTTATATTGTAATTTTGGAGGCTACAGAAAACGAGACTTCAGGTGCACAGGTGATTGGTGGCTTTGAAAGAAGCTATGGAGCCCAAGGGACAAGGGATTAAATTGCCATCTACACTGGAGAGCTCAGCAGTTGGAGGTGTTTATGCCTCAATTCTGAAAAGGATATCTTTTCATCTGACCTTCCAGTTTGAAATTTCAAAAGGTGTGGCCAGTACCATAGTTAGAACAAAAGGTGGTTTAAAAATTGCACTTTGGATCATGACCAGGTTTGTGCAGAAGAAAATCTGGTGCATCAACTGTATTGCCTATAATTTAAGTGCTTTCTTTTTCATTTCTATTTCTGGCATTTGGCGCACACAGAGTCAACAGGGCAAGCCCCTCATCCATACTTGGGTGCATCCAAGCAGCTGAGGTCTCTTTTAATGATGAAAGATATTACTAATATATTTTGTCGCAACTGAAATTCAAAGCCAATTTGATTTTTTTCCCTCAGGTGGGATGTGGACAGAGAACATCTAGATAATAGGTGTTATCATTCACAAGGCCAAGACTGAAAGATATTTTGTAGCTAAATGTAATTCGTAAGGCACAATTTAACAGCTCCATTTAGCAACTCTTCACAATCAAGTTGATTTCAACAGTCTCTGAATGCCAGCCAAGATACCACCAAAGTGTACTTAAATACCAGCAAATATTACATGTCATAAAAATTCCATGGTTATCTCCTCCAACTGAAGAAAATCACCTCTCTCGCTCATCTTTCTAAGGCAAAGGCACTGCAACTTTTTGGGTGGAAATAAAAGGAAGGGAAGAGGTTGGATGAGGGCGCTGAGCTATGAACTTTCCTAAAATTAGCATTTATCTTCCATACCTTTATGTATTGAGTGCTCAGCTTTTAGGTCCTTGTTTCAAGCTAAGTGAGACACTCAAAAGCACCCTTTTCCTGTTCTAGTAACAAAGCTTGAAACTAAGAAGACTTTCAACAGTGCTTATTCTGGGGATTCAGTTGGAAACCCACAGAGCTTCAATATGGGTGTCAGGTATCCAGGAAAGGAGCTCTGAGATCAACACTTTCTAGTCAAGGTGGGTATTGAAGGTCTTCTTTGCCCTTTCTGTTTACAGAGCTAGTTTCTAAATTAATAAGCAATATAATTTACCGCCTTGAGGGGTTCTTTCTCATAACTGTTTTCATGCTTTGAAATCTGAAAATTTCTCACGATAAGGAGAAGAGAAGCACGGACTTTTCAATACTGCTATTCCCCAAGGCCAACAAATCTCCTGTTGCCTTTCTCTAATGAGAAATCAGAACTGGGACAAATGTCCCCAAGCCCAAGTTACTGCAAGAGAGTCCTCCAGTCACCCCCAGCCCTAATGTGATTTTTTGGGTTAGAACCCTCATGTAAGCATGCATGAGTTACCTCTTTATGGGTGACCATGAAGGGACCATCTTCTGCTATAAGGAATAAGATAACTGCTTTATTTTAGCTTACACATTTACAAAGAGTTTTCTAAAAAATTCTCAGCCAATATATAAATATATCTTATGTAAATGCTAAAGTGATGGTCGCCTTTGCCTCCTGAATCCTCATAATTTAATGAAGCTGTGTTTTTCCACTTCAGTTGAGCCTTCCTGATGCCTACAGAGTAATCATCCTTGCAATATCACAGTGAGAACTATCTTTCTCAGGCCAGGGGAGAGGACTGGCCCAGCGATTCTGCTCTGTCTGAAGGAGCTGCCTCTTCTAAAACTCACCTTGAAATAACAGTCCTCATAATTCTTCTAGAGTTGTAGTTTACTTAGTAAAGACACAAAGGCGCCCCAGCTACACAGTACACGGTGCCCGGCTGGAGCGCACAGCAAGGATGTGTTGATGGGAAAACAACCAGCTCAGTGCAAGTCCAACTCCTCAGCTGAGATGCTGCTCCAACACATGGGGAAGTGAGAATGATTACATTTTGTTCAAGGTGTCTCATTACATGGGTTTAAATAAGATTTCAAAACTCGCAAGAAGAAAAACACTTTAAATGCCATTTGTTTCAGACAAGACTCTATATAAAGATAGGCGGTGAAGCCCTTCGGAAACTCACATTGATGGGGACCGTCTATTTGTCGTGGACATCTGACAGAAGGATAATGGAGTTTAGAAACACCCAGGTCAGGTGTTTCTTTCCTGCTTAATGCACCCCTGATGTCCAACGTAATGTGATGGACAGGTGTTAAGAGAGCTGTGCAGAGGGACACCCATTGCAGGCTTTAAGTTCTTAAACTTGATGAACTTGTTTCATCTGTGACAATGTCCAAGTGGTGCTGACTTGGAAACATTTTCTGGGACAATCTCCAATAGACGGACAGGTAAGATATGGCCTGGTTTGCAAAATGCCAAACACGCTTCCTGATGCTTATGAAGACTGCAGTCATCATCACACTGCTTGATGGTGAACTGGAGAAACCAACAGAAATCCTCAGGCTACCTGCCGATGTGTTCAGTTATTGAGCAGCGTCCTGCTAGAACACAGTGTCCTTTATGGAACATACATAATAACACAGGCAGATCCTAGGCCTTTAATGTCTATTTAATCATTGCAGCAACCTGTGAGAGATGTATTTTCTGTTTCTGTTTTATAGATATGGAAACTGAGGCTTAGAGACATTCTATAGCTTCTTCAAGTCACTCCGGAGACCAGGTTTGTCTGATTCCAAAGACCAGGTTGCAGCTACTGCTTGTTAGTCTGAGAGAAGCCTATGTCCACATAAAAGACAGAAACCACTAACACAGCCAAGAATGGAGCTGAGTGCTGAGCACGCTGGACACTGAAGAGCACCTGTTAGCTAATTAAAGACCTCCAGCCATTATACATGTCATAGAAGTCAGGAGTCGCTGTCCTAGAAAGACAAGACCCTTCCCATTGCTGTTCAAGGTCAGGATGAGGTGAGAGATGGTCCAGTCCAGTTTCATAGTTACAGCTCCTCTGCTGGCTAAGTGAAGGCAGGTATTCACAGAGCACAGCAATGCCTCTTATTCTTTTAAGAGAGGTTTTTGGCACCAGGAAGCTGGATGAATTTATGAGATCAGCAGCTCTTTTTTTCCAACACAGTAATAATACAGTTCATTTCATTTGTAGCTGGTTTAATGTGAAACATTGTTTATAAGAGACAAACAATTCACATTTGCTGGGCTTCTCTCCTCCCTATCCCTCCCAAGTTGTTCCACAGGAAACTTTTTTATTGATCAAAGTACAATTACATTAAGGTTGGGAAAAAATCTGCTTTGGGATAAATTGTTTTAAGGACTAGTCACCATGATGGCCTACAGAAATGCAGCCTACAAGAAAGGAACTGGGAAAATCCCTAGGCTTCGCAGCCTGGCTCCATCTCACAGGCCTTGCTCGGGCTTGTCTCCTGCTTTCTAGGGTAGGTAGCTCTAGGGCCTGACCCGGAGTGTGGTCTCTGTGGGCTTCAAGGTGCCTTTGTCCTTCTGGGACCATTTCTCCACAAAAATATTAAAATTCATTTTAGGATTTCCTTGCTAGAAAGACAAATACACAGTCAGGCATCCCCACAGAGGCTCTCCTTTCCCAGCCCCTATCTGAAGGCAACCACCACCAAGGTGCAACTTTTTGCATAGAGCCACACAGGGAAAACCAATCAATCTAGAGGAAGACAAGGAATTCTTCCTGATAAGCAAGAACTCCTGGATGCCCTTTGACCACAGCATTTAAAAGGAGTCCGTTCCTTTTCACTTGGTGTTGAGACCCAGCAGTGGAGGAAAGAAAAAGAAGAAACTGTATTCTATTTCTGAAAATGATGACTTCCTTGACCTCAAGAAAGGAGCTTAAGTTGGACAACCTGATGCACTAGAAGAAGGTGGATGAGAATGGCAAAATGGCCGCCTTATGGGCAGTACCATTGTGCTGACCACGGTGCTGGAGTTTTATGGCCAGCAACCTGGACAGACATTATTTGGTGATGGTTGTCTGGCTTCCTGTTCCAACAAACCAGAAGACATGTAATAGGGTAGAGTTAATAGAAGACATGAACGATAACAATAAAACCATGATCTGAACATTATATATTAAAGCATTTTCTTTGATTTAAAAGAGTATTTTTCTTTCTGATGTAAAAGAAAACGTAAGTATTTTTTTTTTGTCTTTTTGTCTTTTTACCGGTACCGGGGATCGAACTCACGACTGCCTGCTTTCAAGGCAGGTAAAAACGTAAGTATTTTTTAAGCGTTAGTCAGAGTGATGTGCACTCGTAGATAAGGGCAGACCCGTTATTTGCTGAGGATCTGGAGTTGGAGAAATTTGTTTAGAGGGGTTGGGCTCCAGCAATATTGCCTTTTAGTGGAGGTACTCTAGATAGGACAAAGCTGGAGAGACCTCCAGTTTGGTGCCCCACTGAAGAGACAGGAGCAGGAGAGAAGTTCTGGGTGGGAATGATGATGTTAGTCTCCGGAGAGAGTCTGGAGGGGAACCAAGTCCTCTTTTACCTCTCCAGTCTACTGTTGTGCAATCCTCTGTATGATCCACATCGCTGACCAGGAATGTGGAATTTAAAAAATAAAAACAAAATAAGGATGTCTAAAGTCCCTCTCTTCCCACTCTAATATTAGACTCCTTACCACAAGTATTTAAATAACCATCCCACAATACCAAAAGCTGCTTATTCTCCCAGGGGAAACGCACTAATGTAGGATCTAAGAAAGGACTTTGAGGAACAGAGTCACCGCTGTCCCATGCTGCAGAGGCTGACAGGCAGCCCCTCCAGTGTCAGGCCTCCAGTGCTCTGGCTGCACTGGCATTCTCCCAAGGAGGTGCCTGTTCAAGTCTTGGTTGGCCACACTTCACACCTAGTTAGCGCCTTTGGAAGTTTCTGTTCTGGGACACAAATGAATTTAGATAACTGCAGATGAAATTGTGAAGCGCTACATAACTTGAAATCCTGTGTGGCAGAGTCATTTACTCTGTAACTCAACCTTTCTAAATCCTTCAAATATTGGCATTGATGCCCCCAAATCATCTTGCATTCACTAAAAGACATTTTGACTGGGGCTCCATCCCAGTCAGGAAGGGTTCTATCCCACTTGCTCACCAGAGGTTAGGCACTGTCTGAGTATTATATTCTTTTTCCCCAATAATCTCTACAAATTCTCTGTTTCAACAACATATATACTAAAAAGCAATTCACTTTTTCCCCCATTGGCATTCTTTAAAAACTAATTTTTTGAGTTTTGGCAGTGTGCTTCGCTAAAGTGATTTAGTTTCCACATGCTTACAGGATTCTCAGTTCTACCTTCCAACCCAGTAATTGTAGGAAGAAATCTTCACTCATGTCTGGGCTGTCCAATACAGTAGCTATTAGTTGCCTATGGTTATTTACAGATAAATTAACTAACATGAAATCTAATAATTAAAAATTTAGTTTCTCAGTTAGACTAGCCACATCTCAGGTAGCCAATAGTCACCAGTAGTCATACTTTAGCAGCAAGCAAACATGAGCACAGAACATCTCAAAAGGTCTGATGGTAGATGCAATCTGAAGGACTGGACATTTGCAAAGACTACTACAGCCCTTCCCCAACTGTACCTCTGGGAACTAACAGAGACGCTGCCTGACACATAGTAAAAATTCCAGTAAATGGTTAAGGAACTGAAGTATTCACCTCTAAGTGTGGGAACATATATGATCCTGAAGAAATGTTGAATTAGACAAGGAAAAAGTTATATATGCAACGAAAGGGCTAGATTGGGCCAATTGTTTCCATTAACAAAAACTGGAATTTTTTGCGTACAAAAAATTATTTTTAGACCTTTCCCTGTGACAGAAAAGAGTCAATGAGTGAAATCATTGCTTAAAGGATATATGCAGGAGCCATTCAAAACCTAAACAGGAGAAGTTGCTAAAGTCAGTATAATAACAACATAATAGCCATCGTAGTGAGGATGATGATGATGGTGAGGAGGAGAAGAATACACGCGATCAGAGCAGTTTGTATTTATAGAAAACCCTCTCACATCTTATTCCACTTGAACCTCAAAATAATCTGTAAGGTTAGAATTTTATACCCAGTTTATTGATGGGATGAAAGGGACCCAAGACTCAGGATGACTCAGCTGGCACCTCAGAGGGAAACATATCTGGCTTCAGACTTTCAATCTCCAAGTCTTTTTGTTATAGCACGACTACAACACTTCACTCAGAAACTTCCCACTGGGCTTTTCCTACTATGTATCTCTGGCAGTCAGTGGACTGACAGCCCTTCACGGGAGCAGAACTGTAGTTCCAGTGCTTTTGAAGGCCAGCTAATCGATTGCCCTTCATAATAATTTTTGGCTTTCCCAATATTGAAGGACTAATCTTTGGTAACCATAGGTTCCAGCAACATTATTAATGTATCACCCAAGAAGCCATTTGTGCTGCAGATTATCCATCTCCAACAGTGGTCGGGAAGCACAAGTGTGATATACTGTGCTCTAGGTTACACAGCTGCTTTGCATTTTGAATTCTTTATTTATAGAACAAGTCAAATTAATAACTCAAAAATGTTGTTTCAGGCAAAGTAATGGACACACAATAAAACTATTCATTTCCTAAAAGGTCACTCCAGGAGATGCATACATTGTTTAAAAGCCTACCAACAATGCTATTATTCCTTCGAAAACCAAAAATGTATAATAAGCAGTTAGAGCACATATCTGCCCCTGAGACCCCAGGCTAATTTAAAGTACAATCACAAGGCAATCAATCATACTCCAAAATTACTTCATTTTCCAAACTGTTTACACTTTTTAAGTTACAAATCCACTTTCTGCTATTTCAACTCACGATTTACAACTACAGATTTAGACCTCTTGGCAAGCAGCCAAGCACTAGTCATGAGGGAACTAATGATATGAACAGATCAGTGTTTTATAAAGGAGAAAAGCGCATGTAAATTTCCAGTGTGTCTGCAAGTAATCAAGGCACTTCTGACTATAAATGAGACCGTCTCAAATTTATTTTAGGAGAAATATCTTAAAGCTGCACTTTTTATCCGGGCCAAAAAAAGCCTTTAAGAGGAACTCTGAGATTACTCAAATTATTGTAAATAAACGGTTATATGAACAATATGGAAAGGATAGTGAAATCCACAACTGATTTCAAAAACAACTTATTTCAACATTCCTGTCCCACATGTCCTTATCACGATTTCTGCAGTGTTAGAGTTAATGGACAAGGAGGAAGGGATCAGCCATGCTCTGTCTTTCTCCCTCTCAGCCTCCTCCCCTCCCACTTCTCTCCCTCCCTCTCTCCTTCAAAACGCTGTTGTTAACCATAGCAGCAAATCAAGTTTGTTTTAGTAGTCAAAAATGCTCTGAATAAAAAGGAAGGCCCTGGGGACACTGGTTTAAATTAAATATGATCTTTATTGTTTCATTACAATGGCACAGCCAAATATCACTTTGTGCTATTTGTACAAATAATGTAGGATGCTCATTTTCTTGCGGAAATGATTACTCTAGTCTATCATATCCTGCTCGTCATCAAAACCTCCCTCTCTGCTGTCACCAAGCATGTGCATTAGACTCAGGAGGCTAAATTTAGCCAAAGTTTCATGTGTTCTTACATGCTAAGGAGTAAAGCCAAGTAAGCAGATTCAGATGTGAGGGTGCTTGGAAGAGAGAAGCCCAAAATAGCTTCACAGTATATCCATTGCAAAAGTCCCTTCATGATGCGTGATACTTCAGTTAGAGCATCATTACATGACTAAACTCAAATTTTATAATTGGATAAGGCCAGAGACAATAAAGTGGTACTGCACTGTTAAAAGCATCCTACGTCTCCAAAATAACTAATCATAAATCAACCTCATTATTTGAAATGCTGTCATGAAGTGGAAAAGAAAAATTAAAATAAACCAGCTGCCTGAATATTTCATTTAATTTTAAGGAACAACCAAAGCTTTTTATTGGCCTTGAAGTCCAGTCCCCAATGGCTGGTAAAGCATATTTTTTAGATAAAATTGTACATATATAAAATCAATAGCAAATATAATCCTCTTGCTCCCAGATTTTCATACTGGCATCTGGGGTGCACAGTTGCCTGTGTGTGTGTGTGCGGGGTGTGTGTGCGTGCATGCATGCGTGTGTGTGTGTGTGTGTACGCCTGTGTGTTTGTGTCTGTGTGTATGTGTTTTGATGCTAATTGAACTGTGTCTAAAAACAATAATCTTCAGGAAACTGTAGCATCAAATGTAGCTTTATTTTATTAAAATTTTACTTTATCCTGTCTTTGTCAGTCTAAGACAAACCACCAAAAGTAGAATGAATATTTCCAGTTCTAAATGATTTCATAAGGAATATCTGGAACCTCTGATGTCACCACTGTGACATCATTAGGATAAACACGACCGGCTGAGACAATCTTCTAGTTTAACCCTTTCACAGATGAGTCAGGCTATTATGTGACTGATTCTCTAAAATAGCTCCGCCCATGTGTTCACCGTGACACACCTTACGTATACATAATGTGAGTTACAGCATTCTAAAGAGCAGTGGGTATGTCCCATCGGAACTCTTGGTTCTGATAGTATTGACACTCCAAAGGCACTGTGGAAAATTTTTGCAAGTGGAGAAGGAAATAGGAACTTTCTAGAAGTTGGGCTATCCTTATTCATCTCAGTCTGAGAGGTGGGAAAGAACCCTGGATCTCTGGGTATCTCTGTATTCCCCATCCAAAGTAAGTCTGCCTAAAATTAGTTATATCTAAATTAATCTTCTCGTGAAATTGATGACAAATTTATCCATTTTATAATGCCTTTAGAAATGCCAGGCATTGAGAGATTTTCATTATGTGCAATATTCTAGTTCTCAAAATGTTTACAATTAGACCAACACCTAACAAAGGCCTCAAAATTCTGTTTGGACCCACATGTATCACTTCTAGAAATGTATCCTAAGGAAATAATCAAGGATACAACAATGTGGCTTTAAAGATTTCTCTGAAGTTTGTTTAATCAAAAGCTGGGAAAAAAATCCAAGGGCCAAAGATAGTGGAATAGTCAATTAAGATATGACTCTTCCATATAATGAAATACAGTGGAGTCCAATCATATGTGCTTTGTAAAAGAGCATACTAAGGATTTTTTAAAAAATAAAAATCATGGTATAAAGCCAGAGATGCATATTTAAAAAAAAAAAACCCTCACACGTAGGCAGAAAAAAATTCCCTTAAATAGCTCTAGTTATTTAGGCAAATAACACTAGTTATTTAAGTACAATGATATTATGGGCAATTTAAATATTTTCTTGCTGGGGACTTAGCTCAGTGGTTTAAGTGCTTGCCTGGCAAGCATAAGGTCATGAGTTCAATCCCTGGTACAAAATCAATCAATCAATCAATATTTTCTTTCCGTTTCTTTGTATGTGTCTTAACATGAGAAGTATGCATTAATTTTAAAGCAAAATAAACACAATCACAAGAGATTAACCAAAAATGTAGACAAAGAGAAGGAAAATAAGCATACATAAGTTTTCCAAAAATTAATTTCCAAAATTGAATGGTTCAAATGTTTGCTCTTATGTTTTTGAAATAATGCACCAAACTTTTAGTATTTTTCTAACTCTAAGTCCCCTTCCACATACCTCACAAAGAGATGACTACATAGTACATATACTTAGTTAATAATAATGATAGAACAGCTGCATGAAGTTATGGAAACAATTTGGCTTACCTTTACATGCCACTAAATGTATTTTTTATTTTTATTTTATTTTGCTGTTAGCTTCTTTGTGAAAAGCATTTTAAAAGAAATTAATATTGTGCTTAATGTGATATATCTGTTATAATTAGTAAGGTAGCATTGATACAATATTAATAATTTTTATAATTACATTGGGATTCGCTTTTTATGCTATACAGTTTTATGAGGTTTGCCAAAATACATAATGTGTCCACTATGGCAGTACTATATACTATCATTGTGTGTCCTTTTTAAAAACTGAGATTGAAAATTTCTTTCCAGTGGCACATACTGATTTTGCATTATTAAAATAGGCACAAATGTAACAACAACCCCCAGAAGTCCAAGGTACAAAAACACCAGCTACGGAATTTCAGCAAAATTAAACAATCATTATTTTTTGGTGCCAGTTCAAAGGGTGTTTGTGAAAAGAAATAAAACTTTGAGATCAGCTAGTCCTTTTCTCTGAAACACGAGGAGGAGGAGGGCTGATTTAAATTTCCTTCTTTTCCCCTCTAAATCGAAAATTACTATTCAGTTACAAGACAGAATGTCAAGATATAATAAACTGAACTGAAAAAGGGAAAAGAAAACATGCTCTTTTTTTTTCTACCAATAAAGTTCAGAGCTTTTGCCCATTAAAGTAAACCAAATATGTTTCTCTCAAAAATTCCAGCCAAAAGGCAGGATGCCAAATACTTAACAGATAAATCACTGTTCCAGGGTCTTTATTTTACTCTTTTCCCCTTTTCTTTTTTTTTCTTCTTTCCTTTGTTTTACTTACACACACACACACACACACACGCATACACACCCTTCAAAACTAAACCAACATCCCTCCCCCACTACTCAATCTACTCACAGAAAAACAAACCAAAGGAAATAATTACTTTTGTTAAATAATCCATTGTTTGGGGGAAAAGTCATATAAAAATAAGTTCTACCTTCTTCATCAGAGATCAACATTTCATATCTTGGGATCAAGCCATTGTCCTGCACAATATGTATAACTTATTGCAGTTAATTTATCACTAAGGTCATTGTAAACTAGGAGGGAGTTTGTAAACAAAAATGAATCACAGGTTTCATTTTTGTATCCTTTTCAAACTGGAAGACCTAACAGTTTCCTGTTCCAAAATACAAAATACTATTGCTTCTATCAGCCTCCTCGTCTCTTGCCAGCAGTTTCCATTTAATTAAACTGACAGCAAAACAGGGTCCTTGCTAATGGGATCCAGATCATTTTTCCTTCAATGTAAATTCTCAGGCATAAAATTACATCTGAAACAGACACAGTAATCCTTCTATATCTTTGACACACATTTAATCTAGAGAAACAATTCCTTTGTCTATGTTACAGACTACTTGAGATTGGAGCTGACTTTTTTAAAACTGGAATTCTCAAGTGTTACCCTCTTTGAATTCATCTTAGCATTCCTCCAAAGCCTTGACTATATCTAGGTATAGATTATTGTTAGAGATAGATGTCAAAGGCAAAGGTCTACAGCAGGGAGGAACAATTATAAAATCCATGAATTATGTTTCTTTTTGTCTCCTTGTTCTTAAAGTCAATTTATTTAAGTAAGAGCTTTTCCATCAAATGTTGACTCTAAACAAAAGCCATTGGCATTTATAAGTAAGTCTGAATTTCACATTATAATTCAGGGTTTCAAGTATTTCAATATGGTTAATCAAGGCAGAATATAGTGATTAAATATATCTCGGAGACCTGATCATATGAACATAATTAATGGAGTGGCTAACTATTTTTCTCTATTCAGATATTAGTCATTCTGTGATAGCGGAAAACCACCATGTGCTTAAAAGCTTGACTCTTTTCCATGCTTTAAACATAATTATGAAAAATAAAACCTCTATATTTGATTCAGTGGAGGGAGGAAATCTTGTCAGGCAGTTTAGCATGGAAATTAAGACCTTTAAGGCAAAAGGGGAAAAAAAGCTCCAAAAGAATCATATAGCTATTTATAAACAAAATTAAAGCATCTCGTAAGTTGAATGAGGGAAGTGTCAATTTATTCTGACTGTGAGACAATAGAATATGATAATGCTTGAGTGAGAATTGGTTAGTTCAAATGTTATTTTATAAGGGAGCCTCAAGTTTAGGGGTATAGAGCCTTGTATTATATCTTTGTTCTGCAAAACCAACCAATAAATAAACTCAACAACAATGGCAACAAAAACTAAGCTTCTTTCATACTTATAACAAGTCTAGAGATCCGTTGAGCAGGTATAGAAGGATATCAATAATTTGGAAATGCTAAGATCAAGGGTTAAGGAAAACTCATCTCTGTCCTTCCTCAACATCTTAACAAAATGGCAGAACCCTTGTTCTGGGTTTTCTAGCTAGCAAAAAAGATCCGGCAATCAAGTATGATACACACCTGTAATCCTAACACTCTAGAAGCCTGAGAGACAGGAGGATCACAAGTTCAAACGAGCCTGGTCACCTTAGCTACTTAGCAAGATTCCATCTCAAACTAAAAAATAAAAAAGCACCTAGGGGTGTAGCTCATTGTGAAAGCCCTGGGTTTGATCCCTAAAACCGAAAAACAACAACAACAAAACTCTCCCAACAAGCCCAGCCTTTGCAACAAAGGATATCAGTATTGTAGTACCTTGTTTTTATTTTGACCCCCGAAATATAATGGTACGTGTCTTTCTCTATTCACAGGGCTACTGTTCAGGTCACTGCACCAAACTGAGAACTCCCAGTAGTAAGTGAATGAAAGAAGGTGTTCCTACAAGCAACTCCATGCAACAAAGAAACCACTAGCAAATAAGCATTTTAAGACTTGCTGAAAATTATATCTTCTAATATAAAAATGATGCCATTGTTCTCTTGGAAAATACAAAGCAAAGCACTTTATTTTGGGGGCCGAGGGAGTGCGGAGCAGGGAAGAAACTGTCTTCAGAAAATCCTGACAGCCTCTTTGAAAATGAAACATTTCATTTATGCAGCAGAAGACAGTGGTGGCAAGATTAGAAATCATTCCGAATCTCCTAGGCAATCAAAATACAGTCTTTTCATGCGGATGGAAGGTCTCTTGTTTTACAGAAAATGCTAAATAAACAATTCTATGGGCAGAAATGTGAAAGCAATTTATTATTGTTCTATTCACTTTGCTTAAAACTTTAGAAACCACATGAAGCCTATAAATAGCTTTTCTTTGTCTTTGGGATGTTGAAAGCAGTTTCTCAGGTCCAGGGTGAAGAAGCAGGAAATTATTGCTCTGTCTCCACTGAGGAGTAATACCCAGATTCAGACAATGCCTAAAAGTCGGATTTCTTAAAAACACAATATGGGAATAGCAACAAGCCTGTCCGTTCACTTTGAAAAATTATAAGCCTTAAATCATAAGTGGGCTGGTATTGTGGGGTTTTCCTTCGGTTTTAGACATGGGCAGCTTAATTACGTATGACCATATATTAGATTAACAAAAAGAGCACTGAACTGTGCCAGTTATGGTGTCTTAGAAACAGGACACCTTAAAAGGGTTCGTTTTTACACTTTGGAAAAGAAATGCCAATTCTGCAGGGATTGTTATAAGGTTGAGAAAACCTAAGTAGCAATTAGCCAAATTTGAATCTGTAAACAGTGAAGTTTGGAAATAATGTGCTTAATCAGAAAGAAGACATTATGCAAAATGATTTCTTTTAGGTCACTTTTCCAAACACATGTTTGCAGTAGCTTAGTAGGATTGTCAAACCAATTAAGTGCATTATAAATGGAATTAAAAAATAAAATAGTAAAGGTAGACTTCTCGGACATGAGAAGGAGAACTGGAGATAAGGAGAGAGTGGAGCTTGGGAAGATGGAGGGACATAAAAATAAGAAGAGACAGACATGGACCAATTCTCCAGGCTAAATGCTACAGTTATTGGCATCACAAATATGTACTTATAGAAACTTAAAAAAAATATGGCTCTATCAAAAAAGGGATACAACAGAAAAGAAAATGTCAGACTGTATCATCTAAAGGGGGTTAGTATTGTTTGAAACTATTGTTTGTGTGTACATATATACTTGCACATATGTACATATATATATATATATAGATGCATGTGTACTGGCTTATCATGTTAAATGTATTATTATTGTGAGACATTAGTTTGTGTTTATTTATAGATCTACAAATTCTAACCTACAGAATTTTCATGAAATGAGGTACTTCACAATACGATGTAATAAGAAAATTCGTATTTTCAAGAATCTTTTTAAAAACCTAAAGAAATGGAAGCTGGACATAATAAGCCCTTGAGTGTTTACTGAATAATTCAGTAAATGAATGAATGAATATATGTAAGAATGTAAAGGTGGTCTATGTGGATGTACCACGCATATCCAAAGCAAGGGTTGATATGAACTGTTCTCTAGTCTTAGGAAATCACCTTTATAAAATCAAGCTGTACTTCCGTCATTCAGCTTATTTTTCCTGTCTCACACTGTGCACCCATTAACAGAGACATTAACATTCTCAGGCCAGAAATGTATCTGTGGAAACTATCTGTATTACAGTAAAACATATGCTTGGAAGGGGAAAAATTGAGTTAAATGTTTGGGCACTTTGTCTACACAGTATAAATTATTTAGATGAAAGATGAGCATTTATCCATCAACTGGCTTTGCTTGTCATTATACAATAACACTTGGATGAAAAGAATTTTTTTATTTTGAGGCATGTGACATTGAACTAACTCCAGAAAGGTCCACTGCGTTGGCTTTGTACTCATGCCTTCATTGCTGGTGTGCGGCTGCTTGAAGGTAACCAAGGTAGACACACAAGTCACTAAGTCACAAGATCAATTAAAAACTTACTATGACTCAAGAACTTCACATAATATTAATACTGACCAGTAAGGTAAGCTTCCTCCTGTAAGAAACTTGGAATCAAGTTAAGAAGCTACTAGAAATTTGAGTGAAAATATGGTAACATATAAATGCTAAGAATTGTTTGTGTTTGGCAGTTGTTTTAGTCAAATATATTTGAGTAAAGATATAAAATACTTTTCAAACTTGTAGACAACACAGTTGGAAGATGTAATCCAAATGTATGTGAGCCAAGAACAAAAGTGCTTAAAAGGCTAAAAAATGGCCTAAAGTGAATAATACTAAATCTAATAAGGGAAAATGCAGTCTTATACCTAGTTTGAAAAAAAAAAGCAAAGGGGGCCTTCTTAGCTAACCATAATTTATGTGTAAGCCAATAAAGAATACTGCTAGCAAGCAACAATGAAACATGGGCCAAATTCATGGAAATGTAGGTCCAGGACAAAGACTGTCATAGTGCTTACTATATCACATATTGATTAGACAACATACATGGTTGGCTGGCAGTATTTTAAAATGAACATGGAAAGGAAAATGTAACAAATAGTCTAATTTTATAGCACCAGAGATGTTTAACTCAGAAATCAGAAGATGTTAGAAGAATCAGATAGATTTCAGGAACTCTTGAAAGCCGCAGAGAACTATTTTAAAGTATTTAGACAACTTTCAGAAGGGAGATGTTCATACCTTTATCTTGTGGGGCGCCTGGAGGGAACTGATCCCAGTGAGTAGCCACAGTACTTAGCCTGTGTATATACTAAATACTGGGGTCTGTATATTTTAAAAACTTCCTAAAATTCAGAATAAAGAAAACTCCCAGTCGCACAAGGTGAAGAAGGCAGTGTGACTGGGAGGGATTACTGTGATGAATATAAAATGGGATTAGATTTAATTAAAATTCTAAGAGACTAGAGGAGTGTTAGACGAGGGAAGCTTAGGAGAAATATGGATTTTTAGGAAAGAAGTACAGAGCTCTCCTTTTAAAGTAGATTCTAAAATATAAAGTATATTTCACCACTTCTTAATTTTCTGAAATCTGTCATCTAAAATTATCTGTGTGCCTGAAATGAAATCGTTTCTTTTCCCCCAAAAGCTGTTGTGAAGTCAGTAATGCAACCAGGGGCATCTTGTTTAAGAAAAATAGTAAATTGGAAATAAAGTGTTCAAAGTGGTAGCCTCTGGGTAGTGCGACTATCAGTGATTTTTATTTTTTCTCTTTGGGTATCTTTACTTTATGCAATAAAAATCTATTACATTTATAATAGGAAAAAAGCATTCTAAAAAGATGATTTTAAATGATACTAGACGTGTAGGGCATTGTGGCACAGCTACTTGAAAGGCTGAGGCAGGAGGATTGCTGCGAGTTCAAGGCCAGCCTGATCTACAAAGTGAGTTCAAGGCCAACCTGAACTACATAGCGAAACTCTGTCTCAGAAAGAGAGAGAGAGAGAGAGAGAGAGAGAGAGAGAGAGAGAGAGAGAGAGAGAGAGAGAAAGCCATAAAGTGGTACATTCCTGTAGCCCTAGCTCTTGAGAGGCTGAAGCAGAAGGAACATTGTGAGTCTGAGGCCAGCCTGTGTTACAAAGTGAGTTCAAGCCCAGCCTGAATTGCATAGTTAGATCCTGTCTCAAAAAAGATACAACAAAAAAATGAGATTAGATTTTTATCTAGAAAAACTCCACTGCTAAAAACTGAAAGTAATGTTTAAAACATTTCAATGTTTCCTGGAGAATACACAGTTTTAGTGGAGATGAAGTATGTACTTTCATGGACTGGGAAAAACAACCAATGGTTACTCCTCAAGATTATAGAGTCAAACCTAATTTAACATCAATGGCTAAAAAGTTGCTTCTGTGTTTCTGCTTCTCAAATATACCTGTAGAATAATATTTCAATATTCCATGA
Organism: Cavia porcellus; assembly: GCF_034190915.1. Taxonomy (NCBI): domain Eukaryota; kingdom Metazoa; phylum Chordata; class Mammalia; order Rodentia; family Caviidae; genus Cavia; species Cavia porcellus. The sequence continues at coordinate 21,467,390 of NW_026947511.1, read as the reverse complement.
TCTACCGACATTCTTTCATTTACTAAAGTAGTTCATCTAATTTATAAAACTAGAACTTGTAGGCACCCAAAAGACCATTTTTAATTTTAAATAGAAAAGATAATTTTTCGTTTGTGAATCAGCCTCCGCACACAAAAGCTATGCACTTTAGAGGGGGACATATCTTGACTATCTCTTAGCAGTAAGGTACTGAAGATTAACACATCTACTTAACGGAGTAATCAGAATCCCCAGACATTTTGGTTTTCTTTTTCAGGAATGCTTGAGGTTGTTGCAGGTTAAAGGTGTATTATTATTAGACTCCACTCTGTGAGTTCATAAATTGGATTTTTAAAAATAATTGTCTATTCTTCTTCTTTAGTATAATGTTAAAACCAGCATACACTTAAAATTACCTCTTTCCAACATACTAAGGGACCTGGAGAATATTTCCTACTATCTTTAAAGAAGGATGTTTAAAGGAGGTATAGGTTTGAAATATATAGTTTTGAATATACAATGTTCTTTCAATAAAGGCTGGGCAAGGGCCATAAAACTATAAAAAACATATCCTGCCCCTTTGGACTAAAACAGCTAATCATTAGCCATCCATTCATAATGTTTACCTTTTAGCATGCTATTTTCATATTTTTCTTCATGGGGACTAACCATTAGTACCCCCCTAAGACTAACAAAAGTACATTCATTGCCTGCTGGCAAATGATTTCTAGCCCCAAAGCATTTGCTGGTAGAAAAAGCTAAAGTATATCTAGGCTTATATTTCTATTATTGTTGGACATTAGCAGCAGCATAAATTTTTCAGCCCAAGAAATTCACTGCAACTGACTTCACATATGATGGTATAGAAGGCATGCCAAATTCACACACATGACTGACATGATTGTAGATCAAATTATGAAAAACAAAAAATTTTAAACATAGTAGATGTCTCTGAAATCATTTGCTAACTGAATGTATTTTAACTTTATTCTCTACTGCTCTTTTGTCACTTCCTGAAAAGATACCATCAACCCCCAAGTTAATATTCGTTTGCATTTTAAAAAGGGAGCTTGTTTGTATTTAAGCATGGCTATGTAAACAAGGTGTTTGACTGGGGATTTTCATCCCATAGTATTCCAGAGCTAGAGTGAAGCTATTTAAAGAATGGAGTATTCAATTCCTTAGGCCAGATGCTAGTATAAATATGAAACTATGTTCACACTGCAGATGAAACTATTTTTAGTTGCTGCATTTTGAAGAGCACTATTCAGTTAAGCATTGTAGGGTGGGATTGCAGTAAGCTACAAAAAGAATCTAGAAAGAATTAAACCTCATTTAACTCACTGACATCAAGTCTGCAGGGGAGGCTGCTCTTCAGCCGTCTACACCCGTTAGATCTGGCATGATCCAGAGATCGGGCACTGAAGGGTTAACTTCTAGCATACATCAAGTCCCTGGTTGCTGCCAGCCTGAAGGTTTTTGTCCATTCTGACTGGTGCTGCCTGTGACCTCCAGTTGTTAATATGACCATTCCACACTCCCACTACCTGATTATCCAATGATTTGGACTCTGTTATTTGACCCTAGACTTCAAAATCAGGAAAGGTGTAAATCTAAAAGAGATTTGAGGACCACAGGAATGCGCCTAAATAAAATTACTCTGGGACCGTTGCTGGCCATGTTTTTCACACCAGGCATGAGTCCTTGTATGTAAGCCCCTTTAAGTCACTGTTGCTAATTTCACCAAAGCGTAAGCATTTGGGTCACATGGCTGATGTCTTTTCCAGGGCCTGTATGGGGTACAATGTAGCAAGTACACAGCAAATGAGCTCAAGAAATGCTTGTAGTCAGGGGAACTGAAGTTTCCTGAAAACTAAGTATGGGTATAGTAATCACGAGTGAAACGGTCATGTGGAAAGTAGTTCTCAACAAAGCAACACCTGCCTTACACCATTTTGTGTGGAACTTTCTGTGAAACTAATAGGCTTTACAAAGACCTTCCTCAAATACAGGATACTCTACCAAGCTGGTCTTGCAAGCGCAATGACACTGGTTGACCAGCTGTCCAGAAGGGTCTTCATCTTTGTGATGTCCCAAGGTTAGGTTCTAGGCGCAATCTGGCTCTTGCTGCTTCCCTGATACGTGGTTCTTCTTGTGGCTGTGAGTCACACCAGCAGGCCAGTGTAGGCTGACGCCCTATTCAATGTCTCCTCATCAGCAAACCAGAAGGTAACAAATAAATAGGGAAACAGTGCTGGAACAGAATACTCAATGCATCACTTTTTAGACTCTGAAATGGGAGATAAACTAGCCAAAGTGGGACGAATAATTGAGACTCAGAGCCCTTTAGCATTGTCTTTTTCACTTACAGAAAATTCACTTAGAGGAAAGAAATCATAAATTAGGGAAGTAGGAGGAGATAGGAGGGAATGTTTTTTCTTTAATGTATTTTCTTTGGTTGAAAAGGTCATACATTATACAAAAGGAGGGAGGGCCTGATCTCAGTCAGGATGCTCCCACTAGTCCAAATGCAAAAGGGCTCTTCAATTTATGATAAAAAACCAGTCTTGCACTCAACCCAGGAAAAATCCAACCGCGATGCTACAAATATACTCTCAAATATTTCTCAGGGTTCTACTAACATTAAAAACCATGCTAGCATCTCTCGTGGTTTGTTATGATATCACCAAATCCCTTCGGTGTATTTATAGCTTTGTAAGTCATAATTACCAGTCATTTACTCTAAGACCATAAATGCTTACTGGTGACTTCAGTGAACAACTAATACTATTAGTCAATGGATTAAGGTACTGCTCATGGATGAGAAAAATTATTCCAGCACAAAATCCAGGAGTTCGTTTCTCCGGTAGTTTATATTACCATTCTTTTACTGCTTCATTTGTCTTTGTAGTATTTGTATTCAGAACTGTGGTCTCTCAAGCCAACGGCAGAATGCTTGACTAATTCTCTTTTTCATTCATAGTGTAACAGAGTAGAGCACACTCAAATGAAGGCGGTCTTCCCTACTGCTGGAATCTGTCTGGCATATGCTTCCAGATCCATTTCTCAAGCCACACATAATATTTTGATTATTAATGTTCATGATGAGTCATTACAAGCACCTGAAAACGTGGCCATGTGTTTAGATGACCAGCAGAGTACAGCAGATGATGCAGCTACTTTTGGTGGGGCTTCAAAGACGTGAGACTTCACCTTAGTTTTTTGCATTCTGCTAAAGGACATTTCCATTTAAAGCAGTGTTTATTTTGCTTAGCTGAAGCTCAGTTCATAGGCAAGTGACTTGTCCCAATCTAGCCAGTATGAAGGATTCAAAGTCAGCAAATCACCTTTGATGAGGCACATTTCTATGGAAACTAGTTTTATCCAAGACTCAGTTGTGAAAGGTTATAGTTTTGGGTGGTGACAGTGACACTTTTCTTACCCTGTAGATATCTGTATAGCTACAAACTGCTCAAATTGAGATTCTTTGGTTCACCATCCTAAGTAAGGGCTGAGTATTAAACCATCTGTAAAAGTCCAGGCATCTTGAATACAAGGTTCATGTCTTTATACTGGTACTGCAACGTTTAACCTACTGGTGCTCTATGAATACTGGTTGACGCCCAAAGAGGCAGGTATATGGTAGACTATTTGAGTCTTCACATCTGTGTGGCACTTATGCTTCTGAGCATATAGATTGCATCAGTGCAACTGATCTTGCTCTTCCATTGCCTGTCAGTGACAAAAGGCTTGCACGGGCTGAGAATGTCTCACTGCTATTAGAGATTTCAACTAGATTCTTGCTTCAGACAAAAGCTTCAAAGAAAACGAATTTAGTGTGGTGTACATTGGTAGTAGGTAAGTCAATTTTAGGTGGTCCATGGACAAACAGTTTTTATCTTAAGAATTACATTATTTTCACCTTTTTTAAACAGCAAATGATACTGGCCTTCCACTTACAGTAGTGACAAAAATTTTCCTATTTAAAATAAAGTTATTGAAGTAAATAGCAGCTTTCTTAGGGAAAAATTAAGTAAATAAAACTGTCAATCATCGATACGGTAAAAATTGTGATTGGTTTACAAGTGATTCAAGTCTAGGATATCCTAATTTAAAGCTGCAGGCTTTAATAATGCTATCACTTATTGAATGGTTTGTTGGACCTTATGCTTTTCTACATACCTGGAACTCAATATGTCATTAAATACTGTAAAATTCCAAGGACATAGGAATTATATACCCATTTTATAGTTGATGAGAAACTGAAACTCAGACACTTGCCAAAGATCATAAAGCTAGAAATTTGGGATCTAGGCTTCAAGTCCAAGCCTGCCAAACTTCCAAGCTCTTACCACCATGTTATGTTGCCTCTAAATATAAGAATTAGATCTAGCCACTTATCTATTCACCCAATAAATGCATTGAGCACCTTCTACATGCTACAAAATGTCTTGGGTCAAAAGGTTGGCAAACTCTCATTTCTTTCTGTTTAAGTAGTTTAATAAATAGCACATGGGATCTGATCAGAGAATAAGAATTTTTCATTTTAGGCTTCAGATCATGTTCACAAAAATAGGCCAACGTTAGACCGAAACTATGCAGTATGCTTCACAGACACATTTCATTGTTTCACAAATATTTAGAATATTGAGTGGGAGGTTGATTCACCTAATAAACACACTGCTGTTAGACGAGACAAAAGACCTTCAAAAGAATACTGAAGCAGGTCTCATTTGATGAAATCTGATGTATAAAACTTAAGCTACAGAAAATGTATTTCCATCACAAAAGGAGCTCACTTGACCACAAGGTGTCTTCACAGGTTTCTCACTGTCTGTCAGCCTCCTTTGAGCACGCTACAGAGGAAGTCACTGATGAAGATAAGACTTACACAGAACCGAGCAAGATCACCCAGACAGTGGAAAGCAAGTATTGACTTTTGCCCACCTCAGCTTTATGTTTTATAATTTGAAAGTATAAAACAAAAAAATATATGAGAGACGCATACCTTCCTTCCTGTTCCTATCAGAATCTTGGTCCTAAAGTGGAGTCTAAACACCTTGCGAGTCGACACGCATCACCCTTCTATTTCTTATTCATAGCTCAATGGTTCTGCTCTCTCCAAAGGAATCAACCAGCAGTCTTTAACCACGAATAAGGGACTGATTACTGGAAGGGACTCATGAATATTTTCAAATGTCATTCAAATTCTGTGCGTGTAGATGTTTTCTGGGGGGAGAATTCATAAAGTTCTTTAGTTCCCCACAACATCTATGCCACCTTTAGAAGGTAGAGCACCACTAAGACAGAGAAATTCGGCTGACTGTTCTCCTTATCACAAATGCACAAACTACTAGAAAAATACAAAAAATAAAATTTGGCCGAAGTGCCTGAGAAGCTTTTTAAGGAGAGAAGTACTGATAATTAGGCATTTACAAAGTGTTTTCTAACCTATTAATCATTGTAGATCCCTTTCAGAATCAGGTGAATTTCATGAATAATCTGAGAAAATGTGTATTTACACAGTTTAGATTACATCTATAGTGCAGATTTGAGAAGGACTGTCATTCCCATGCAAATGTATCCAGCAGTTTCTAATTAAGAACCCATGACTCTGGTTATTTCCCAGAATATACAGACATTTCACTTATAGTATAAGCTATAGATTTTTTTGGAGGTAGAGTTACTGATGACAATTATCAATACCATCTGCCAAACCGTGAATCACTGTAAGACGTAGATTTGTTGTACACAATATAGATTTGTAACCCCCTATCCTCACTCCCAGACCAGAGATATGACAGAAATTTTATTCAGCCAGAAAGTTCTATCCAAGATGAATTGTATGATTTCATGAGATCCACCAATAACATTGCCTTGGGGAGAAATTGTTTTATATAAATTGATTTGATTAACCACACTAGTCCCATTTGCAGTGTAACTAGGCAGAAAGTTGACATTTTCACAGAAGAGCTCTATCATTTGTGATCAAAAATTGCTATCTTTTATCTTATCTTGTAGATTATACCCTAAGAATGTGATACTGTATGAAAATATTACTGTGATGAATGAAGGACATCCAATGAGAATCTAGAAGACTTAACATTTTGAGATTCAACTGATAGCCTTTCATTGCTAGAGTTTGCATGGGTAGGCATGAGGCTTCACAGTGTTGAAATAAATGAAATTCACTAAGTCCAACTAAATCAAAGAAGAGCCTTGAGCTTCATTATTGTTCCTTCAACAACTCAGAACATTTTCTCAGTGAAGTGCTAGAGCTTTGGCAGAACATTAGCAATTTCAAGGAATACTCAGTGCACATTTTCTTCTGTTAGTCTGACAGTCTTGCGCTGAACTACTAAGTATTTATCAGAGACAATGAAAGGTCAGTACATAGCATTAAGCACAGTATTTCTATCTGGAAAGCCAATTTTGATCTAAGTCCAAGTTTCTAGCTGGATGAATAGGTAAATAAGACCTAAATCAGAGATAACCATAAGATCCTGCATTTCTAGCCATATTCTGGTAGAATAGAAAGAGTATACAGATGGGAAATTCCTCATCTTTACCAAAAACTCAGATATATATAACTGTTACCAAAGAAGCACATCACAATTTCTGCTCCTCAAGTAGCTGCAAGTTAGCTCACTGAGATGACAAGTTCTCCAGAACCCTTGCCCTCACTTTCAGCACACTTTACATACCCCTTCGTGCATACAGTAGCCAAACTGTCTCCAGCTTAGCTGTATCTGTCTGCAGTACTACATTGTGATCTCCTGAGGACAAGGGCTGGACTAGCTCCACAGCAAATATAATGCTTTGGCTTTATTAAGCACTCAGTATGTAACACAGTGATTCCACTTCAAAATAAAAGATTGATTAAACACTGAATTTGTCCAGATCTCTCTAGATCTGCAGTGTCTAATATAAATAGAAAATGAACAACATATATAATCTAAATTCTCTCATAGCCACATTAAAAACATTTAAGGAAAAGGTCAAATTAATTATACTGTTTTATTTAATCTAATATCTCAAAAATATTATTTCCACATGTGATCAGTATAAAAGTTGTTAGTGAGCTATACATTCTCCATTATGTTATATTTTTGAAATCTGAAGTGTATTTTGAAATGACAATAAATCCAATTTGCATGCTAAGTATTTGATAATTAAAATGATACATACGCCTGCTTGAGGCAATAGTTAGGAGAAAAAAATTTACACTGTTTCACTTTTTAGTTTTAAACTGAAATTAATTAAAGTTAAATAAAATTTGAAATTCAGAATCTCAGTCAAAGTAACTACATTTCAGGTACTCATCAGCTATTTGTGTAGAGGGGCTACTATACTAGACAGCAGAGTTCTGCACTACTGTTAAACAGTGAGGAAAGCAAGCTGTAAAATAATCACACAGTAAGATTCTGCTTTCTCAGTAAAACAACTTACACACACACACACACACACACACACACACATGCGCACGCGGAATAACCATCAATTGTTAGCAATGTGTTACTTCCAGGAGGAGGAGGGTAACTGGTGAAGGGGAGAAGAAAGATTTTTACTCCTGTATGGTTTAAATTTTTACATGTACTGCATTTAAAAAGTAAAATTAAGGGGAAAAACATATTGAAGTAACTTTTTCTTTAACTAGAGACAAATGTAGTTATACTTTGGGAGCAGAGAGTCAATTTAGATTTTCAGATAAAAGCTACCAAGGAGGTGAAGGAAAAGAAATCACATGACCAAAGGAATGTTGGATTGGGGCTATTGGTATTTGTCCTGAAGAAGGGAAAATTGGGCATGGAGACAGAATACTATAAAGGCCTCATAACTATTTTCAGATATTTAAAAACAAGTAAAAATTGATCGGTTCTATATTACAAGGACTAAGGAAAATAGTATAGAGTGAGTACAATGATTTGTATCGTAAACCACATATTCAAATTTAATTTTTCAAAATAAGAATTTCTGACAAAGTAATGGATCAGTGATGGACTTGGACTGTCATATGAAGTAGTGAGTTCCCAATCACTGAAAATATTTTAAAAAGTCAAATAACTGAGATTTCTAAAGAGGACATTTAAAGCAAAGTATATACAGGAAAAATGTCATAATTAGAATCTTGTAGTGAGATTATTTGCAGTTCCTATCAAACTTGAGACTTATGGTTGTATGATAGTCATATTATTCTAAGTGCACACATGAGTTACTACTAATGTTAGCATCTAATTCCTTTCTCATTCCAAGAATGCTGGAGGATTATATATCTCTACCTCCTTGAAGTAAGACATGGCCATGAAATTAACTACCTAATTGATTCATGAAATGTGTGTGGAGTGATGTATGTTACTGTGAGTTATTAATTGCTAAAACATTTAATTAATTTCACCTATCATCCTTTACTATGTGAGCCTAGGTGCACACATTGGCATGAAAAGTGTGATGCAGAGTCACCACAGAGAAAAAATCACTTCTGCAGACTTCTGTGCACCACTGTGAACTGTGCCTAACCCTTGTTGTGTTAAATCATTGAGATTCTGGAGATATTTTTTATGCAGAATATCATAGGTTATTCTAATGTACACAAATTGTTGCTCATAACCATGATTAAAAAAAAAAACAACACAAAAACACACACCATTTTCTTTTGGGACAATTAATCACTTCATGAACAAGAGATTTCCAATGTGGACCATCCCACAAACACACAAATATATTCACACATCCACCCATACAGATCCAACAAACCACACAACCAGCCAGATCCCAGCCAGAGAGGGATCAGAGGAGGCCAGCAGTACACATGTTTTACATGTGATCATCCAAAGTACATTTGGAATTTCTGGCAGCAAAATTTCTAGCCAACTAGGATCAGCTGTTAATTATGATCTAAGAGTGATCAGAGGAAGATAAAGAACAGATGATTTGCAGGACGGTCCATCCTTAGGTAAATTTTACCATAGAACATTTAAACCCACATTAAAAGCAATTCAAAATGACCTTCAAGGTTTCCTGGATCCTTAGAGAATGGAGATCAGTCTTACTTAACCCTGAGTGTTTTAGTGCCTTCTTACACTGGATAACTTGAATGTTTGTGAATTAAAGCGATGAGATCACATACTGCTGTTATCTTCATCTTGGTGTCCACTTTATCTTGGGATTGCCCAGCTTAGTTTCTCATGAGAAGAAAACAGAATTTTAGGAGGTTTGCATTCTAAAAGAAAACTAGTATTGTTGAACAAGTGCCCCTACTGTGTGCTTGGTACTTTCCTATACTCGATCTAATTTAACCTTCCACAGTCTTGTGGGACAAGTTTTGTTAACTTCACCCTGTAGGTGAGCAATGAAAACAGAATTAAACCTTTAAGATCACTGGCTTAAAAAACAGATTTCAATCCAGGTTCGTCTTAAAGTCCATGGTCTTTCTACAGTGTAATGTCTGTTTAGTAAGATCTAGTACAGTCATTACAAAAATGCTTTCCTAAAAATCTGGCTTTCATGTTTCTTATTCTTCTAAATCTTTGATTGGAAGCATTAATACAAAATAATAGGAACTAAATGAACATTCTCAGTTTGGGGGAAAAAAAAGGGTAGAAATCCACACGAGACTGTACATGTAAAAGGCCTATATTTATACATACAGCCATCACGTGATGGTAATTAGCCAGGTAACTATAGGTTTTTCTCGGCTAGAAAAGTATATGTTTCATCATGCTTTGAACTCTGCCTTATTATCAGCACTGCTATGAAAACAATGTTTTATTTCTTATTGAGAGACTAGCGAGACATGAAGCTTTGTTTTTGCAGGACCTAATAGAATACTTTCTTTGTGAACCAAAGGAGTAGCATGAGTAGTTGGAAGGTAGAGAATACCTTCTACCATGATTAGCAAGTAACCATTTTAAGGGAGGAGAGGATTACAACAGTGCAATTGCACAGAAAAAGAAGCATTAGATGTCAAGCTAAACCCATCTCCTTAATAACCTGTCACCTAAAAAAAAAGACAGATTACAAACAAGCTGATAATAAAAAAAGATAAAGCCGAGTAAGTCCAGTGTGGATTTGCTTATTTTCCTGCACATTTTTGTCTCTGCTATAATCCTGAAACATGAAAATTGATTCCTTTGAGGAAGAGAGAAAAGTGCCAGTATTAATATGTAAAATGTACACACACAAACATACTCAAAATCTGTCTCAAAAATTTTCAGAAAGAGTGACAGCTGCTTGACAGCAAATTAGGCCAAGCATAGTTACAACCAAGTACTCAACGTACATTTGCTTCTCCTACTGGGTACCAATGAGACAGCCCCTCCACTAGAGGGTGTGCTGGGAGGTACTGTGAAAGAAGGCACACCAACCTTTGAATGCCCTGAGGTGTCTCAGATAGACTAAGAATTCAGAGAAGGATGATCAAAAAAGCCATGTGTTGACTTAACTCATTAAGTATAGCTTTGAAGTTAGATAGTCAGCACTGTAGAGCTAAGGTTGTTACTGGGAAGATAAGACACACACATGAAAAAAAGATCGGCATTATATTGGTAGTTATAGAGTACAGTGCTCAATAAGGTGGTAGAAATACTAAACATGATAAGATAAGTGCTCAATAAATCAGGGAAAATTCTCATGAGCTGGATGACTAAGATTTTCAGTAGCTTAAACTGAGTCTCAAAGGAAAGTGAGTATTCCCCCAACTCAGAGACCTGGAAGGGGCATACCAAGAACAGAAGGCATGAGCTCCTCAAAGCTTATAGGAGACTTTGGAAGTCAAGGTGGGTGCATGAAGTGAAAGAGAAAGAAAGCAGAAAGAAATTTAGGTGAAAGCAGGAGTTTACAGAAGAGCCAGGAGATGAGAGAAGGCTAAACTGTATTAACATTCTGCACACAACTGAACTAGCAGTCTCCCCCAAAATCTAAAGAAATAATAATGGAGAATGATAAGAATTTTAGGGGTTGTAGGAATCAGAAGCAACTGAAATGTTCAACAATAATTAAAAAGTAAAACACTTCAATAACAAAATATTCTGCAGCCAGAAAAAATGTTTTACAACATGGAGACGCAGTCATCATGTCTATACAAAATTAGGTATGCAGGTTTCCCTAAATCATAGATTTTATTTTTATGGGGAAAAAGCTTATGGCCATGAATTCTTGCCTATACACACGTTCACATAGCTTGACACATGTATATTTGCCAATGGGACTTATTTCTGAGAGGCAGGAAAATAATCAAGCTACAGTTTTTTGATTTTTGTTTATCTATGTTGCCTACATTTCCCCAAGTGAACTTACATTCATTATTTCTAGGAATAAAAGCAACAACAGTGTAAGTTATTGATAAAGAGAGAGAGAGAGAGAGGGAGAAAATTGGAGAGTGGAATTGACTCAACAGCTTACTGGAAAAAAGAACATGCTATATACTGAAAGCTAGTGTTTAGAGTAGATCAGAAGTGTTAAAAATAGTAGAAATGATTACATTTTTAAAAGTGTTAATGAGGAGGTCTAAAGGCAAGGAGTTCTAAGGAAAGCACAGCTCTGGGATTTCAGGGAATGGAAAAGCAAGGCCCAGTAAACTAAGTGAAAATACACAGCGCAGGGCAACTAAGAAAACCCCAAATCAGCAGCACTATTTACTCAGCCCCTACTGTGTACGAAGCACTTTGTAAAACCTTTGAAAACCCACTATTATTCCAGTCTGTCCTAAATAAATATGTTTATAAAAATGTGGGCTGAAAGTCCAAACCTCATCTTTCTCCTACAGTGACCTGTACAAACTACAGACTTAAATACATGTTAGAGGGGAGAAGGGGGGTGAATCTTGACATTTAGGGAAATTAATGTTTTGCAATAAAACCTCACATTTAAAGCCCTCTGAAAGATAAACGAGCTGTTCAGAAGAATTGGTGTCAATACTAAGGAGTATTAAGACTAAATGCCCAATTCAAATATCTGCTCACAAAGCCCTGTGGAAAAGTCACATCAACTCACATGTGGGGTGTTATGTGCCTTGTGTCAAAGGTGATGCTATTGTGACACAGCCCTGATAATAGCCTATCATTAGCAATGATGCAGTGACTAAAGAGAAAAGAGGCAGCAGGTGAACAAAAGCATTTTGAAAATATAGTAAAATTTTAAAAAATCAGGCACTCCAACTGAGAGGGAAACTGTCTAATCAAATACCATTTTAAACACAGAACTTCATTTTGTTGGAGTAGCTTCAACAAGTTGGATACTAAGATGACCTTTACTCTGAAGTCTTTATTGAAGTAAAAACCAGTTTGGGCAAGTATCTTTTTTGTGGTGTAGATATAAGTACAGGAACTGCAGAAATACAAAGGCACGGCAGTGCTGATATTGAGCCACAATAGCTGCCATGTTAATTAACTATGATGTTCACTAGATAATAGTCTACATTTAATAGCACTGTGTAAAAAACCCAAAACACAAAACAAATAACTAAACTTCAGGGGCATGTAGTGGTGAAATAAACATTTTTCCGTCTGGGGTACAGAAATGGCAAGGCCATGCAGCTCTAAGGAAGAATTTAGTAGGTTGCTAGTGTCTCATAGTGTCTACAGGCTGTGCCAGGCCAGCTCCTTAGAGCTCTGGCCATGTACCATGAACGTACTGACCTCTATTCCCCATTGGAAGCCACTCTTACTCTGGCTCTAGGATTCTTAGCAGTACTGAGCCCAACAAGACAATTGAAAAAACCGGTGTTAAAAATCAAAACAAAACAACAAACCTTAAAGTCTATCCTAAGACAAGTAACTAAGATGATCAGGAATTTTTAAACCACATCCTAGGGAAGAATTCAAAATATTGAGGTTGGTTAGCCAAACAGAGAATAAAAGACTGATCACGGAAAACAGAGAGAAGACATCTACTGGACCAGTGTCCCTGAAGGTTCTTCCCAGCCTGACAACTCTATGAAGAGCTCTAAAACGGCATGAGTTTTGTTCACTGATTGTATTTTAGAGGTGTATTCTAGTTGCCTGGAACCAAAACACTGCATGGAAAATTTCAATTTCACTTTCGCCCCCTTATTCTGCCCTAACATCTCAAGATTTAAGGACTAGAATAAATTCCTAAAATCTACACACTTCTCTCCAGTTGATTGTCTATATTCATCTATTATTAAAAGACTTGGAATTCTAAAATACATTCATCATTGTAGAAAATATTGTAAGATCTTCAGGTCAAGATAAATTTCAGATGACAGGGTCTTAAGTTGGAATGCATCTTTGCAAGCAATAGCAAAGCATCCGGGAAGCAGAGTGGATGAGCAGCTCCTTATTGGCTCAGACAGGGTTAGATTTTGCAGTTCCCATCCACCAGAAATAACCAAGGTGGCTAAGTACAGACGACATAAATGAATGTTACATATCTGGGACACTTTTTAACGGGTTCATTCTACCATTATTTCAGGATAATATTCAACTATTTTACCAGACAGCCAAACTGAATTCTAACTTTCAAATAAAGTAATCTTATTCTTTGTTGGTATAAATTTTGAACTCCTAGATTCTTAGGAAAAATCTTACTATTGAGCAGTTCTAAACTTTGAAAGTTTTGGATATAGATTTCTGGGAATGTGAGTTTGTTCCTCCTAAAGGGTTTCTACTTTATAATGGCAGGACTAAACCTACTGGAGAAAGAGCTAGGCTGGCCCTTTAATCGCATCCTTCATTGTTGATTATGCTGTGATTAGCATCTTTAAAAAAATCATGGCAAACACAACAGTATTGTCCCAGGATTTTGTAAAAAACAATCCTTTGGCATGAATCGTCACAAATTTTTTTAAGTCCCACATGTAATTGATTTCTATTTTGAACTTAAGAATATTATAAAGGCCAAATTTGTTTTAATGAGTCTGTTCTGCAGATTGCTCCAAATATTCATAAAGAGAGTAATATAGTAATGTATTATTTAATTCTCATTACTAAGAAAAATGGTTTAACTAGCATATCAGCTGAAGACAAAATATAAATAAACAGTGCTTTCAAATGACTTTAATACACATAAAAAACTTCAAACTAGGAAAGAAGAATGAAAAAAGAGAAGAAAGGAGAGAAAAAGAAGTAAGGGAAGAAGAAAAAAAGGAATAATTACTCTAATAAGAAGCATGTCTTCAATTCCCATAAATCCATTTGATACTCTGGGTAAAAAATTCTTATTATAATTAACTGTCAGCATCTTAACATGCTTCATGTTAGAGACATTTATATTGTTTTCTTCAACACAGAATAAGAATCCTTTCCATTACCAAATCTCTAAGACATATCAAACTCAGAAGTGAACTGACACAGGCATTTGAACTACAAGATCTCAAGAATTTCTCAGCAAAGAATGAAGTTAGTTTTTAACAGAGTCCTTGAGAATTCACACAACTGACCACTATTGCTTATTTTGACAGAATTTTTGAAATGAGAGAACTTACATAATATGTAATACACAAAACATTAATTATATTATGTAATATTTTAATACATTGATAAGATATATAAATAATACACTATATAAGCATTACAGTATATTATATATGTAAAAATATATTATACATATAAATAACTATATAGAAGTAAACAACCAAGCATCTAATGAATTTTAATAATAGTTCTCTATTTAGGGAGAAAGTATTGAGAGTAAACTCTGCTCTAAATCACTAGTACCTGTGTATTCAAGTACCTTCAAAAGGAACAAATAAGCCAAAGTTGTATTCCACAGTTCATATCATGGGGAACTTCCTTCTGATAACAACATAATGAAATATCTACTTAGACTTCAATATTGCGAATGTTCCCATGGATATTAATTAATCTGTTCTCAAAACTCTAATGTGATAAAGCAAGGTCTGTATTGTCCACTTCACACACACAGGAACCTGAAGTAGAAATCTACCAGTGACTTTTGGCCACTATTTCCTGGGAGTAACTGACAAAAGGCAGAGCTAAGATTCTAGTGATATCCCATTCCCTGCCTTTCCAACACCACTGTGCTGTCTGCTCCCAAAGTACACGGGGAAAGTCCCAGGAACAGAGGGAGAAGGAAAATCACTTTTTGTCAGTTTGATGGGACTTAAGAAATAGAAATTGGGTGGAGGAAACTGGTATCATTAAATTCAGGCAGCCCCCCCCACACACACATCCATACTCCTTGAGTTTTTTTCTCAATTTCAGATCAGACCCTTCTATCTTTTATGTTGGTTTTTTCTAAAGACATATTTGGAGATGAAACCATTCATAACTGCCCATCCACAGACAGTTTGTGGCACCATAATTGACAATGAGTCTGCTACAAAAAATGAAAATGCTGTTTTAATAACCTTGGCCTAAAATACAGTTTGTTGCATGCCTCAAAGGGTTTCAATAAAAAGTCAACCTGTAGAGACATATTTTCTTGGCTTAAACAACAATAAAAAGCATATAAATGTAGTCCAACTATAATGACATATTTATAGACCAATAAAGCTTACACTGCAGCTTTCATACTTCACTTAAAGGTACTCTGTAAGCAGCAGTGTTACATAAAATAATTTGATTTTTTTTCAAACTATAGCCCAAGGAATAAGAAATGCAAGTTTGCTATGTTTAAGTGATAGTATTTATACTCCTTAGTTGCCAAAAATTTTGTAAAACAAAATAACTCTTCATTTGACTACTTCCAACTGCCATACCAAATATGGGCATCAAGTCCACTTTATTACAAAAGCTAAGTACTGTAATTCTAAAGACAAAAATAAATAACTAGAGGCTTGTGTAGTGAATGACTTAATCAACCTGATTCTTCTGGAAAAACAGGTTCTTGTATTCGTTATGCTTATGAATAATACATTCTTTAACCCTTCTATCTTAAGATAGTTCTTTTTCTTTTTTTTTTTTTAATAAGTCAGTATGAAATAGTCTGAAAGAAGGTAAAATATGTCACTCAGTAAAGTCCCAATTTGCATCGGTTTCATATTGAACTTTCTTTGAAAAGGACAAAGAGGAGGGGAAGACAATGAATGTACTTTACCACATGTTAGAAGTATTTTTTTAAAGGTTATTAGTTGCTCCAGTATCCAAAGTTGTAATTTTAGTCAGCAGTCATTTAGGATCTTAAGTAAAAATTGTAGAGAGTTTTAAAAAAATCACTAGACAGTACATCCTTAAAGCTTGTCCAAATTTGCTCCTTTTAGTGGGGAGAGGCTAAAAATTGAGAGTTACGATTTGAATCAGAGCAGTTATTGGAACTGCCATTTGGGGCAGGGTTTCTCTTTGTGTGTATTAACTTGCTGGCAGACACACATTTGTGAGAACATTTTTGCTTTTTTTTTTTTTTTTTTTTTACTATTCGGAGAGAGACAGGAAGTGACACAAACTGGGATTAAAGGGAATTTATTCTACTTAAGTACAGAGCAAGAAGCGTTCTTTAATTAGCTTTTATATTTTAAAATCCCTTCTTTGAGAGTCAACCTAACTCTTTTGTTACTATTGATTTTTTTTAACAGGATAAAATAACTTAGATTTTTAAAAATAACATGTTGGAGTTTCACTTTATCCATAGAAAGGTGAGAGCTTTCCATTGTTTACTTGCTTCCACCAGTAAAAGAGGAGGGTCTTAAGTAATCCTCCAGTTTATCTTTCTTTGGTAAGAACAATGAAGAGTTCTAACAGAAGGAAAAACCTAATAAGTGTGTGAACTGCCATGAACAATGTGAGACGAGAGGTAGTTTCAGTGTGGCCAAGAGAAAGAGAGATAAGGAAACCACTGTTAGAAATAAAAGTACAGACAACAAATATGTTGATGTTACACACAGAGAAAGGAAGAGGATGAAGAGAAAGTTGCTGGGCCAGGATTGTGTACAATCCTCTCCTTGGTATAAATCCTGACAAGGGTGACTTACAAACTTTAGATCAGGCAGATAGTGGAAACTCATTACATTAAGGAAAGTTTTTGTTTGTCTTTCCACATTATTACAACACAGTGTGCATTCCAATTACAAAAGCCATTTGTCTCAAATTTCCCACAGTTCATACCAACTGAGTAGAATTTCAAGGCCCTAAATTCTATCCTTAAAGGGATATTTTACATTTAAAAAAGAAAAGGTACATGGTGTTTCTTGCTCATGAAAGCCGCCCAGTCTAGTCTTCTGTTGATTACCTCTTTCTCAGCACTCATCACAGAAATGTCTTTCAGGCCACACACTCGTCCAAATTGTCTAGTAATTGTCTTATCTGTACACATTCCTTGGCCCTGCCTCTGTGACTAAGAAGAATCTGGGTAAGTTGGACTTAGTAAATTCCCCTTGTGAGACCTAAGAGCAACTTGACTTACAAACTACTAATCTCTAGATTTTCCAGGCCAACACAGTGGCAAGTACTTTGAATACTGACTGTAAACCCATTTCTCCTAAAATCAATTGCAAAATAAATAGACTATGGACATTTCTTACAATTCAAGAAGATTAAAATATCTATATCTTTTGATCAAAATAAGAAACTTTTTAAAAAGTGTTCATTAGTAAACCATCCTTTTGAAACACAAAATAACCCAGCTATAAATACTCTTGTTTATAAGTGTGACATCAAGCTTAACCATCTACACATCCTTTTGTTCCCCCAAGGGTTTCCTGTTTAATTTTTTATTAGTAACAGTATATTCCATAACTCAAAAAAAAAAAAAAAAACTCAAACAAAAGCTTTCATGTTAAAAAACAAAACAAAACAAAACAAAACAAAACAAGACAATGTTAAAGCAACTTAGATCATGCATTAGAAAGACAATACAGATATATTATTCAGAATTGTCACATATCATAAGAGTAGCCATGGTGTATTCACAAAACTGGGGTGACAATATGTGTAAGGAAACTACATATTTTTTTTCTAGAGAAGGAAGAGCATTAGTTTAGGAATTTTCTCTAATTGTACATGTAACTATCAGTGTGCCAAGTCTACAATATTACTGTCTGACATACAGCAAAAAGAGGCCAGGAAATTGTTGATTGTTAAATTGCAAGAAAATATTAATGCTATTCCCAAAACACAACACAGCTCATCATAAACCAAAATCACATGAAAGACACAGTCAGTTACTGGTGTTATTCAGTTTCTTTATGCCAATTAAAATAAATCATCTGGGTTTCTTGTAATAGTTAAATTCTGGGTTAAAACAAAAAAAAAAAAAACAGGAAGTTGTCACATTGAGGCATAAAATAGGGCTACGAAAATCAGCATTGTGCTAGAATGAAAGAAAAAGATGCCTTAATATGTTAAACATGAAGTTCCTCTTTGTCTAAAGAGGAAACAACCAGTCTAAATCAGAGATCAACAACTTTGTCTTGAGCAATACTAGCAGAGTAAGACAGTGAAGTCCACAAGGGAATACAAACAGAAGGAAAAGAACAGGGAAAGGACACAAAAGTCACCAAAGGAAGTGTTAAAGCAACAGAATTAATTAAGGAGCCCCTCCCGCCTGTCATCACCATGCTAGATCCTTTAGTTCACAATGACTTTTATTTGTATGTGGGGAAACTGAGGTTAGAGGTTATTTGCCTAAGGCTGCGCAGCTAAGTGTTAGCTAGTGTTCAAACACAATCAGAATACTGCAAAGCCTAACTATGAAAAACCCCCAAACTCAAATTCTTTATACTTCAGTGGAAGAGAAGAAAGAGAAGAAAAACTTAGGCAGCTGACCTTAGGTAGATGACCACTGGATGCTCAAAGCTCAAGGAAATCTAGGCCCTCAATACCAACAAGTGGTTCCCGTAACCTAAGGTTGTCTCTCACTCTGCTTTCCATCCGACATAAAACATGGAATTCTGAGGGTGTTAGATGTTACACTGACACATTTGAGCGAGTGCTCAAATTCTTCCTTAATCCAATTTCACATGCTCTAATGAAGTCTTTGGCTTGTCTGTGCATTGGAGCACTGTAACCCTATGTGTCATGTCACACAGTGTAGGAGTCAATACACAGAAGTCTGTGCTCCAGTGGGTAACCCTCATCCCTCACCCACAAAGTTGCTCTCCATCTATATTCCAAGTCCCTTTGAGAGTAATTAAGTGTGTGTGTGTGTGCATACACGCACAATTGTATGACAGGGTTTCCAGAAAAACCTATGACAAGAAAAGCTTACTCTATTCACCCACACACTCATTTCAGAAGTGTGAATTGTATTTACCAAGGTCAGCCTTTTCCTTGAGAACATCTTTGAAGTTGAGTCCGCTGTTGAGGGTGGACTGTCTGTATTTCAGCAGAGCTTCCTTCTGCCCATTTCTCCCCAAGGCCTCCGTTCTCATTGGCCCTGCCTGGAGGCCACATCTCCACTTGGAGAAATCAGAATGTACCCACTTAACCAGGTCTTCAAGCTTCACAATCACCTTTTCAGAAACAGCAATGACTTCATCCTACAAGAGATGAGATGGAACAAAAAACATTAGTTATGAGTTTGAGGTAAATGATAGTCTCAACACAGATCCCCTGAACTGCCATGTGAATGGTTTAACCTTCACCAGTAGACTGTGGTTTTTGATATCCAAAGAATCTCTGATAACCTACTTCATTTCACTGGCTTTTCACTGCTGGCTATTTAAAGAATAATTTATAGTACATATTTGTTACAGTTATAAAGTATCCACAAATAGGGTAGTAATTCTATAGCCATTTTGAATGCTGTTTGCAAAGCGCCCTCCACCTATTTAACCGCTTGGGTGAAAGCAGATTTTTAGGTGCAATTAATTACAAATGTAAAAAGTGAAGGCGAGATGACTAATGGTTAGCTTGTCTCCATATAAATGTTCTAAGTAAATCTAAGATTCTTGGAACTCTGACTCACCCTAAAATTCCTATGTTTATGGTACATTTTCCCTTGGCTTATACACAAATATTGAATTTAACTTTTGTCCTAAAAATTAAATAAAACTGTGATGTAATCCCAAAAGAAATACTTCATAAACGTTATGTGCTTCCCACTGAAAGAAACTTACACATTCTCATGTTTCTCAAAACCTTTGTAAGCTGAGAAATGAACTGAGTTTTTCTTTTAATACATATGGGGTAGAGGGTGAGAGGGCGAGTGAGGAGAAAGTATTTGAAGCTAAGGAAAGTAGTTGAAACTTAAGTTCCTCTTATGGACCATAAATTTGAATTTTAAGCATCTCTAATTGCCTCCAGGAAACAGCCAACTTTTTCCCTCTGAATAATCCAGCAAGATATTTAATAGATATCCACACACAGAACAAAAGGAGGCCCCCTTACCCAAAGGTTCTTTGGGAAAAAACTTATGAAGATCATCTCACTGGGTTTTAAGCAAAATTATTTGAAGAATTTGGCATTTCAGCTTGAACTGACTTTTTTATTTCACATTTCTGAAAAAAACATAGCTGTGAAAACCCCTAAGCTTACAAAATGTTCGAAATATTTTT
The DNA here is from genome assembly GCF_034190915.1 of Cavia porcellus. Classification (NCBI taxonomy): domain Eukaryota; kingdom Metazoa; phylum Chordata; class Mammalia; order Rodentia; family Caviidae; genus Cavia; species Cavia porcellus. The sequence continues at coordinate 21,447,001 of NW_026947511.1, read as the reverse complement.
GACAAAACAACAGGAAGATGTCTCTAAGCTATTATACAAAAGGAATCCACAAGTGATTTGGGTTAATTTTGCTGTAAAACATGACTCTCCTTCTTCCATCTACACCCACACATGCACACTCACCCCCCCAACAAATGTCACTGCTCACAGTGCTCCAAAAAAAAAAAAGGATTTATTAAGATAAGCTTCACACAAAAAGAAGCCTTAGATTTAAAAATATTTTAAGGTAGAATCTAAGATTTCACTTTTTCTCATTCAGTTCCAACCTGCTTCTGAGAAGAAGTTTTGTTAGGTATCAGCAAAGTAATAAACACTATCAAAAATGAAAAGTAAAACTTTGGTAATGGAATCCTTTCTCTTATCATGATCAAATAGGAACTTCCAGTAAAGGGAAGTCAAATTAGAAGCTGTGTTTTTATCTTCTCTTCAAGAAAAAAATTCAATATTGGATAAACAATGGGGCATATTACAAAGTCCCATTGCAGCAGCTGATTTCACCCCGAGTGCCACACCATCCTCTTGAAATAGAAGATCTGTCATTGTCATGCATTTTATAGGTATTACATGGTGATTATTTAATGTCAGAATAAAAATTCAGCCTGGGTATTGTTTCAGTGCATATGGGAACAGCTTCTGCACAAGGCATACCAGAAATGCAGCTTAGAATGTACTGGAAAATAATTAAGTAGCATGTTATATCAGTCTCAATTTTAGTGAAGTTGGAATTTGGCAACATTTTGACCAAATAAGGTTTCCTGGAATAGATGAGTTTGGAGATGAGTGTTATTTTCAAATAGCTCTCTGATCAAATGATTATCATTTCAATTACCAGTTGCTTCAGATCTTTTCCAAGAAATGGCATGACTAGTTCTGTCTGGCTTACACCACCAGCCAAACAGTTTATTAACTAAGAGAAAATACAGTCCTTATGATGTCACTGATGAATAAACTCATCTTTCAGGATTTAACATATATTTCTGTTCTCTCTCTCTCTCTCTCTCTCTCTCTCTCACACACACACACACACAGAGAAATTCCCACAAACATGAAAACCTTGAACCCAAGTGTACATTAATTGTGAAACCACCAACATGTTTTACTGTGGCTTCACAGAGAAACTGGCTCTACAACATTGTCAAATGCCAGGATTTAAAAGGAAATCTGATAAGCAGAGGAGGGGGAAAGAACAAACCAACTCAAAAGAACAGAACAGCCAACACATATATAGAAAATGTCTCAGGAAACACCACTTTGTACACACAATGGCATAAATCACATGGTAGCATTTATTATTCTGAGTGAGTGCTGACTAAAGTTCCTAATATGTACCACTCTTGGGCAAGTCTCTATGTCTAAGAAAAGAATTTCAATAAGCTCATCTCATGATTACATTAGCTCTCTGCAAACTGAGAATTAGCCCTGAATAAATATTACTGACTTACTCTAATACAACACAAAAGGAACCCAAAGAAATATACTTTGTTATTCTATTAATCTACCTTGACTTTTCAATTAACTCAGCTCTTAATCAATATTTATATAGGCCATGCTAAGACACTTTCTAAGTCATTATACCCTTTTATCATTGTTTTAAACTTTCTGTAATTTGAATTTTTATTTCTACGACTATATGCTTATTTAATCATGAGTCCTCAAAGTTAGAAGATCTAATTTAGTCAGAAAAATCTCAAACCATCCAGCCCATGTGTATGTCTAGTCCTCTCAGTGGTTCTAAAAACTTGAAATTTTGCACAAAAAATCCAGACTTCAATTTCCTCTTATAAAACAAAGGCCAAAAAAAAAAAAAAAAAAACAACAAAAGAAAAATAAAACCAAAATCAGCAACAGAAAGCACTTGAAACTGAGCACAAGATGCCTGCTTTAGAAAAGACAGGAAATCCCCACCAGTAACTATGACATGATTTTCAGCCCACTTCTCCCTGACTTGCCTGGTCTCTGGGTGGACACCAGATATTCACATTTATTTAGACCAATTCATTCCACCTCCTTCGTGTTAACAATGAGGGCAGCCAGGTTCAGTGACATATCCAAATGCCGAGTTATGGCAGGACTTGGATGCAAATCCACCTTCCTGTCTGCAAGCGCAGTATCCAGGTTGCCAGAATTCAAATCCCAACCTTGGAATATACTTGCAATGGAAAATTAGGCAAATTCATTAATCTCCCTGTGTTTTCATTTTTTGTAACAAATATAAATAGAAAAAGTCATAATAACTACCTCATTGTAATTATCAAAATTCAATGGGTTGATAAAAATGAAATAGTGTATCAGTAATAGTCATTACTTCTCTATGTCGGTGTTTTCCAAAGTGTGGCATGTAGAGATGAATTTAGATGGTTCGTGGGTAAACTTTTTATATATATTTTAAGTTACTTATTACTACTTATTTTTGTGGTTACTATCTATTTATGGGAAAGTGGTACTGGTTTTCTATTTACAGGAGCTATAGAAAGTTTCTTTTTAAATAATAAGTTGGTTAAAAATGCATCAATTTGAGTAAAGCCATTAAGTAAACATAGGGACATAAGATACAGAAAAAAAAGTGAAGCTTCATAACTGAAGCTTAGGACAAGGTCTCACGTTAGTGATTCTCAAAGTGTAGCCCAAGAACCCTGGGAAATACCTAAAGACCATTTCAGGGGTCCACAGAGCCAAAACGGTGATCAAAATCATGTGAAGATATTAGTAGCTTTTTTCACTTTTGTTCTCTTTCAAGCTTATAGTGGGGTTTTCCAGAGATTGTGACATGTGGTATCGCAACAGAGCAAATGCGGAAGCAGATGAAAATAAAGCTTTTTATTAAGCTTGAGTGAAGAGATTTACAAAAGCCATAAGACTATTCTACTGTTTTCACTGAAAATGTTTTTGATAATAGAAATTTCATAACAATGTGCTACATTTTTATGATGGGTTTTATATTGCTATTTCTTCTTTAAAATAATTTTTCATAAAATTTCCTGTTTTAGGGTACAGCTTTGTGGATAGATTCATATAGCTACCATCAGCACAAGTATCAGATACAGCCCAGTCCATCACCCTCTAAAGCTTTTTGTGTCATTTCTTGTCCTCACACTCTCTCACACCTGTTCCCAACTTCTGGCAACTGTTGATCTGGGCTTCATGTAGTTTTCTGTTTCTTCAAATGTCATATACATCCACCGACTCCTACCATGTGAAACCTTTTGAGACTGTTTCACTCTACATAATGTCTCTGAGACCCGCCCACGTGATGGGCATACATCAACGCATTGCTTTTTATTTCTGAGTAGCACACCGTGGTACTGGTGGCTAGCAAACATTACTTATCCATTCCTGGGTGAGGGACAACAGAGAGACTAAATTTTTGTGATCATAAACAGAACTACTTCCACAAACAGGTTTGTACATGAACACTCATTTCAGTTCTCTAGTGTTAACATCTTGAAGAGGAATTGTTAAATCCTCTAGTAGCTGCATATGTAATATTTAGAAATGACTCAATGACTTTTTTGAGTGACTGTCAATTTTGCGTTCCCACAAGCAATATCTGAGAATTCCAGTTGCTCCTCATCCTTACCAGCATTTGATACTGTCACTGCTAATTAATTAATGCCGGTCTAATATGTACACAATGATTTCTCATCATTTTTCAGCTTTCATCTCCCTAATGCTGATGTTATCAAACATCTTCTGAGGTGCTAATTTTCCATTTGCATATGCTTTTGATGGTTTGCTCCATTTTAAAAATTGAGTTCTTGTTTTGTTACTGCTGAGTTTTGAGAGGTTTTTGTATTCAAGTCTTTTATCAAATATATGACATTAAAACATGTTCTTTCACATTGTAGCAGTCTTGGAATAATATGTCTCGTAAAACGAAAGTTTTAAATTTGATTCAAGTTCCATAGGTCATTTTTTTCTTGGATTGGAGATTTTTTGTATCTATGAAATCTACCTAATCTCAAGTCACAAGAAATGTCTTTGTTTTCACCAAAAAAATTTTATACATTTACATTGTATATTTAGCTGCATGATCCATTTATACCTTTGTATAAGTTATGGCAACATTAGCTTAATATTTCACTTTTGTGCATGTGGATGATATCATTTTAAATGAATTAAATGTTTTAAGCTTTCAGTTTTAATTTCTAATATGATACATATCAAAAGATATGCCCTCTATAATTGGAGTCATTTAGGAAATTTGAGTGTAAGAACGTTGGAGAATCACTATTTGATCATTAACCCAATGCGTTTTCTTATTCTTCAGTTTCCTTTCCCTTTTTGTAGCACCTGATGACGAATAACTTAACTTAGAAATTGAAACACCCCTTCTAGTTATGAACTAAGAAGAGTCTGTAATTTTACCTACTTGCAAACTTATAAGTTTGCCTTACACAGTTTCATAGATAATGCCAGCAGGGGCCATGAGAATCCTGGACAGAGCCAAGGAATGATTTTATGGCTCATAGCAATTGCAGTAGTCAAGTGCCAGCATTTGTGCTGGCTGTCTAATATTCAGTTCCTAAAAGGAGACTCACTGATAGCCGGGCACACATTGGAGTAAATTATAGAAGAGTCCTGAGTTTAGGGAAACCAAATATTTAATACCAGATAATAAGTAAGTCAGCTCTTGGTTCTGGAGCAAGATACTACAAATGTTTGTCTCCCCAGGGTGTTCACAATAGAGACATGTCTGAAGAGACAGTGAAGAATGAAGGCAATTGACAGTTTGGTTTGCAAGATGCACAAATATGCAACAGACTCATGCGGAAAAAGAACATCTACTCAATATCTACTGCCTCCACATGTTCAATTTTTCTTCTTCCTCATTCCATCCCTCATTTAAGGAAATGTAGGAGGTATATATATATTTAGGTCTAGTCTATGTCCATGTTTTCCTCTCTCTATATCACTCCTTGAAGGAATCATTCTCTGTGGTGATTACAATGCTCACCTCTGAAATTCAGAAGTACATTCTAAAGTTTCATCTAGTCTCCAGTCCCTTGTTAGCAAGTTAGATGTCTCATAGTCATTTCAACCACAGTGGAACTGTATAGCTCATCTGACATGTTTGTAAGAAAATACCTTAGTTGGTAAAAGGGGAGTATAGTACTTTTCAGCTATAGCTAACTTTTTCCCAAAGGCAGAATAATAAACTGCTAATTTGTTGGGCACAGAATAAAGACAGCATTTCTCTTCTTCCTTTACTGCCAATTGCAGCCACTTGACTAGGTTACGACCAGTGGCTTGCATCAGTGAAATGTGCACTTTCCAGCTCACCCACTCAGAGGGGATGAGGATGGCTCTGAACTCTACAGATGAGACACACACAGAAGGAGCCTGTTCTCTAAGCCATTTTAGCTCTGAGCCACACACCTGTAGATTGAGAGAGAAAGAGATTTTGAACTGTCAATTTACTTAGACAACTGTAATTATGAGTCTCTGTTATACACAGCTGAATCTATATCTTTAGTAATACAGTATACCATCCCTCTAGAGAGAGAATGTGAATGAAACCTTTACCCTGTGGTGCCCACCAACAGCACGTTGTTGAGAAGAGGTATAATTAGCAGTATACCAAGGACAATGAACATGTACAATATTAGAGGGACTGCCAGGAAGAGGAGAGAATGCTAACAGAAACGAGTGCATTCATCTTCCCCATATATCTCAAATTTTCAGAATGTGCTTTGCAGTATTTAAAACATGAAAAATTTTAGGAACACAAAACAACAATACATGCTAAATAAATAGTAAAAGTGAAAAAATTTAATTGGTTCCACAACAGTGGGAAATTTTCATCAAGATAGAAGGTAATAATGAAGAAAAACTGTTGAATAAACTTTTAACAACATCAGCTACAGACACTTTATTGTAGGCCCTGAGGATCTTCTGGTCAGGTGTGGGTGCCTATGAGGTATACCAGTAGGCTCAGGTAAGGGGGTGAGCACGACACCACGAGCCTGGCTCTGCTTCTTTGCCTTTGCTTTCAACCCCCTCAGACCCAGCACAATGTGAAGCACTATACATTTATCTAATTGCTCTCTCCGTTGCACATTAGTGTGTTCTGCTAAGAAGACACCTATGGGAAAGGTGAGAAGGTAAGTAGCTGCCACTGAAAAATCCGAGGACATCAGGAAAGACAATATGGTAAAGAGGACACTGGTAAAATCAGAAAAATAATAATTCTGGGAGGTTTCATAAAGCACAATTTACAAGATCTCAAGGACTTTCCACCGTGCTGGTGGGGTGTAAAAGAATCAGAAGAGGTAGACAGCACAGAAAGCTGGATTGCAGCAAGCGTTCTACCACCACGCTTAGATTAAATGGTCGCAGTGGGTGGGAGCAGCTATCAGGATCAGGACACACTTCCCACTGGAGGCAGAGACCCTTAACACCACCAACCTAGGAAGGGACAGAGAATAAAGACCTCCCTTTACTGTCTTCCCTTACCAACTCCTGTCAGAGAACCTGTGTCACTGGGTTCACAGGGAGCCGCTGGGCCAGGGGCTCTGTTCATGGAGCCCATGAATTTTAGCTTTCCTCAGCAGAGAGCAGAAGTGGGCAGCATCCCTATGGAAGGACCTGTATACTCTCTCAGTTTGAGACTTTCTCCTTCTATCTAACATTATAATATCTTTTTTCCCCCAAAACACGGATGGTAATAGATGGTAGTCTATTTTTAATATCCTTACTAAGCAAAATGAAAAGCTATCAACTTTAGTTGGTCCCTGTACTGGGAATTATTGTTCTTAATACCTGTGACATAATGTTAAATCTTTATTAGGCTTCAGTATTTGATGCTGAATTGCATAATTCTGTCTTTTACAATAAACACCTGAACTGTAAACACTTTTTAATGGCCAATAACCTTGCTTAATTTTTTTTTTCATGTACTTCCCAAAGAGCCAAGGATTGTGTTGGGTTCACAGCACTAATTTTAATGATGCCTACTCTTTTTGGATGGTTCATTTTGTGAGGTTCTGAGAAAGCATTGACTTCAAGTTTGATTATTCCAGTTCAAATGCAGCCCTACTATATTTAACACCCATATTGGTTCTGGAATTTACCAAAGTATAGTGTAGTTAAAACACTGTAGTTGCTCTTAGTACAATGTTCTACACATCCTTCAAGAAATGATGGCTGGTGCTAAGTACTATCATTTGAATGGAAAATAAGGGAATTGGGGACATGAGTGGTATTCAATCATCTCATCTAAGTAACTGTTTGTTTTTAACTCTTAATTATTTGTCTAGAAAAAATAATGGCCTTATTATATTTTCTAGGTACCTCCAGGGGAAAGTCGGACCAAGAAAAATAAGGACTACCTGAGCTGAGTTAGGGATGTCACTCAGTGGTAGAGCTCTCACATCAGTGTGCTTGAAGTCTTGGGTTCTGTCTCTAACAGTAATAAAAACCACAATCACTGGCCTTTTCATTTTCTTCCACTCTCAAAGGTACAACAGTGGAAAACACTGTCAAGCTTTCTTTGCTTGATCAGGCAGTAATCTGTGAATTTAATGGGCATCATCTCATCTAATCCCTGAAAGGATTCTTTGAGGTAGGTATTTTATGCCCATTTCAGGATGGAAAACTCAAGTGAAGCCAGAAATCACCTAGGCAATGCCATCTTCTTTCTGAGAAATTAGTCTAGCCTTTTCTGTAGTCAAACCTTTCCCCCTCCCACCCTGATACAAACCTTTGACCATTTCCTGCCAGTTTCATGGGGGTATGTGGAATTTAAGAAGAAAATGGATTTTTAAAATTTAATAGTATTTTTACCCCCAAAGTGAGATTATAGATGTAGCCATTCATGAACTGGTTAAAAATTTGAAGAATTTTCTGTTGTCTGAATGATTAAGATTCTCTCTCAAGTATATGCTAAGATTTAATTTGACTCCTTTAACAGGATGGAATGGATTGGCCATGGAGATTCATTAGAGTATTGGGTTCCAATTTCCTAAGCCACTCCCTCCTTTTCCAGCTTTCTCCTTCCTTGTTACCAGACATTCTGGTGAAGTCTGTGCCTCAGTGAATTTTGGGAATCCATCCTGGCACAATTAGAGGGAGTAAGCAAACAGAACAGTGCTCTAAGGCATGATTTGTCAAATGTAATGTGACCATCCTTCATGGTACAGCCAACGGCATTTGCGTATCAAACAAGTAATTCAAAAATCCTGAATATTTTATGTTCCTAAATACATTTTTAATACACACTAATCTGAAGCCTGTTAGACTGCAGCCTGTGTCCCTAACTGGGAAGACCATCTCCAAAGAAAACACCAGACCTATACTATTATCAATTCCCAGTTCTACTTCTTCCCTCTTGGATTTACTATATGTACACATTATTTCATCCCCTAAATTTAAAGGCAATTTACATATGGAGCAAGAAATTGCATCTGGCCTCCTAGATATTTCCTCTCCTAAACAGGCAAGTTTTGATATATAAAGATGTCCTAGTCAGTGGTGGAACTTGCTCACATTTCCTTTGACCAATTTAATAGGGCATTAACTCTACATTCTATTTTTTAAAACTGCTTTCATGTTGCCATAATCAAAATAGTTTGGCACTCAAATACGTATCTTTGGCCATTAAAACATTAACAAAAAAAGACAAATGAGCCCAATTCCAGTGTTTAAAGCCCAGTTGAGTTACCTATAAGAACACTATCAGAGGAAAAACATTAACTATAAAACCCAAATTCAACCACCACCCAGTCCAGCTATTCTATTATGACAAATGACTCCACACCATTCCTTTAGCATCTTCTGGCTTTTTCTTCCCCCATCTTTAGAAGCATATGACCCTTTGCTCAGGTATTTGGTTCAGTGGGCCTATACTCTATAGACTCTCAAAGAAAGAAGAAAACTCTTCACCCATGTTGGCATATGAAAATGGTGATAGAAGTTGTCTGAGTTATTAAAGCTTATTGGTCACCTGGCAGAGACGTGGTATAGCTTTGCCATTAATGAGAACAACAGTCTTCACAGAGGACTGCCAAAAGCCTTAGGCTCATTTAGAACACTTTAATATAGAAACCAAGAAAATCTTCCTGTTTTGTGTAGCCTCTGTTTAAATATAAACATATGATTTAGACATGCTCTCTCTTGTTAGGTTTTTTTTTTTTCTGTGTTCACTTAGCACAGTTCACATTATTATCCTCATATGTACAATGGCAGTAGAATAATTTGAGACCCACAGCTTTATTTAATAAAGCAATTATCCTATATTGGATTACTTAAAGGGCTATTTTTTCTTAGTTGTAGTTTTTCCTACACTATAGTATGCTCTACCTCAGTCAGTGTTTCAGTCTTCAATCAGAAGCCCTATGCTCAGTTTGGAAAACTACTGAGTAGTTTTGAAGGAGCTGGGGTTAATTCAAGAGGCAATTTGCACACACAGTTGGTGACCTTTCTACTCCTGTTCCAGGACTGTGGTGTGGCGGGAAACACAGAGGACAGACCCCAGCATCTACAACCACTGATTCTAAATTTTTTGCCATTGCAGGGTGGTTGTGAAAACCAGATAATAAAGCCAAGTTTTCATCCTACAGTAAGATTGAAAACTTGTATAATTTCCATGCTCAAAGTTTTGTACACTCCAGAGTACAACTTGGGAATGAAGGAAGGAAGGAATACTACTGAGCATTCTCACAAAACATCACAGAAAGTGCTCTAAAATACAGCATCCCTGTCACCCTTAAAGCAGCATGGGATAAGCCAAGCTTCATCCACTGTGGTTAGGAGAGATTTCCCCCAACTCCATTCAATGTGATCCAGTTAACATGCATCAACTCTGCTCAGTGCCGGCCATTGGGTTGAATACCAGCCAAGAAAAGATATGGATGAGTAAGAAGTGCCCAGTGCCCAGAACCTTCTGTTCCTTGCCGTAGAGTGAAGGTTACTCTCTTTTAGTCCTTTGTCAGTGAGTTCATTCCTTCCCCCATCCTCAGTGTTCTGGGCATCTCCCCTGAGCTGTAGTAGGAAGAGGGAGAACTGACCAAGAAGTATTTAACTAGGGATGGGGGTGAGGATTGTAAACCTTCAGCTAAATGTGAGGATTTACATATGGATAAGTGGTCATAAGTAATTTTATCCATTCAATAAATACAAGGCAACTGTGCCATGAATTGGGGTTATGACTAGGGATAGAACAGACAAAAATTCTACACTCCTGGAGCCTACAGTTATGTGTGTGTGTTTCAATGGGGCAGAAGAGCCAGACAGTAAACCAAATCTAAGGCAAGAGAATAGAAGAGGAAATTGTGGGAGGCTAAGGACAGTCCTGAAGATGATTTAAATTGAGTGTCAGGGAAATCTTGGCAGAGGGACTCAGCGTACACAAAGGTATATGGTGCATGGTCAAATTAAAAAACAAAAAAGAAAAAAAAAAGAAAGAAAAGAAACAGTTCAAAATGTACTGTGTATATGCTTTATAGTTGAGATAGGTTCCTCATTTGGAATCCAGACCCATTTTTGCTAAGTTCCCACTAAGTTTAACACGGGACACTATTCATGAATCAATTTCTATTTTTAGAAGTTGACCAGAGTTTATTCAGGGGAATCTTTTCCTCACAGCCTTAATGCCTACATTTATAGGATTGAGGTACTACTCTGGAGACTGACACCTACCCATCCCTAAAGAGAAGTCGCTAACTTTTCTATGAAAAAGCACACTCCTACAGAACTAAAAGATGGCAGGCCAGCTGCTCTCTTATTCACAAGGCTGAAGGGCAGCTAAGAGATACTCAGCTTCTGTAGATACACACATTAGAAACACAAATTAAAACAACAATCCCTCTCATTTGGATTTTTATTTTAAACCAACTTGGTTTAATGCCCAATCTCAACAACTGTGCATGAACAATCCCTACTTTTTTATGCATTAAGGAGTCTATTGTACCAACTACAGGATCCTCTCTCCTCCTTTCTCTGCAGATTTATCATCATGTCAGATACAATGCCCTTTCCAGCAAAACTCTAAATTCATTGATCAAGATATTAGGTTAAAAAAAAAAACTCAATACAGCTTGTTGACATGCTGTAAGACTAACAAATCTTAGCAAATCTTTAAAAGATTAAAGCAATCTGCTGTCTACCGTGCATGTCATTTATAATTACATGCCCAGAGAACAGAGGAGGCATTTAAAAGAAAGTGCCCGAGAACACTGTATAGAAACAATAAAAGGAAAAGAAAAAAGAGGAAGATATCCTCATCAAATTGCTGTCCATCCTAGGGGTCTGTTTTGGTGTTGACTGTAGAGGCAGCTTCTAAGATGGCCCCAAACATGTTTACCTTCTTGCATGCACACTCTTGTGTACTTCTTCTTGAGAGTGGGCTTCATACAACATCGCACTTTTAACACACAGGCCTGGGTTACACAAGCCTATGACTTCTGTCTCCCCTGTACGCTCTGAAGGAAGTCAGCTGCTATATGTGATCTGTTCCATCCAGGTACCCATGTGATACAGCGAAGGATGGAGGGGGCCAGGACCATGAGCTTAGAAGGAGAATCTCTTTCAAGAGAGCTTTGAGATGACAAGAGCCTCAGCGGATTGCTTAATGGCATCTTTAAGGCCCCCTGAACCAAATGTACTCAGATAAGCCACCCCCGATCCAAGGAAACTATGAAGAATAAATGTGACTCTAAGACACGAATTTTGGAATAATTTATCATGCAATAGTAAATAATGAATATACCAATCTTTAACATGGAGCCACATTTACACACTGTCATATCACAGTGAAAAATATTCTGTGAAACAAAGTGCTAAACACCAGTTTCAAGTCTGCCTGGAAAGCTTATCACTTTTAACTAAACAGATGAAAAGCAAATGCTTCATTCAACTGCCTAAATCTTGAATTACCTACCCATACAGAGATCTTTTATTTTGGGAATATCCATAGACATTTCCAAGAACTATTTAACAATGTGAGTGTATTTTTTCAGGATAAAAGGAGCAAAGTAAAATATAATCTCACCAAGGAAGGTTAATTTTTGTATGCTTTATTTTTTCTAAGCAGTCAGAGAGAATGGGGCCAATCTTACTGTTCTCTTTATTTCTGCCACAATGTTTTAGTACATACTACTAAATGTCCAATGAGTTTAACTGAATGAAACAGAAATCTTATTTTTTCAAGAGTAATATTGTGTTATGCCTTTAGCTACGACAGAAGAATTCAAAGCCTCATCGCTCTCTCTTCCCTTTGCACTTTCAAGATTCGTCTTTAAGGACCCCTGGCACAAATGACCAGCTAGGGCTGTGCCTGCGTACAAGCTCAAGCTGCATGTATAATATACATACAGTCCAACAATATTGGCAGCCAACATTAAGCATGGTTTCTTTTTGCTAATGTGAAGAGGAAAAAAAAAAAAAAAGATACAAAGGGGCCTTTAAAAATAAGGCCGAAAAAATTAAGGCAACTGAGATATCTTAATATTCTGACATGCTGAGAATGTTTTCACTCCACTGCTTTGAGAGGTCATTTAAGGAATTCTGAGGGTCAGGAGTGACTTGAACACCTGCTTGGCTGTCTATTGAATTACTGATCTAGTAACATCAAAAATGTGGAGTCAGAAACAGGACCTATAATGTAAAGGAAAAAAAAAGAGAGAGAGCCTGTTGATAATTTTAAAAGACACTACCATTTATGTGACTCATAGAATTTGCATTAGAAAAACAGCTTCAGCCTTTTTTAACTAGAATCTTCTTTTCGCCTGCTCAGATAGTCAGGGATGCATATTTTACAACAGAACACATTGTTGCTGAACACATATTAAGCCAGTAGGAGCAGAAAACACAATTAGACTATTATGGAGAGTATGTGCAAGAATGGAACAGATTATTTCACTGAAGACATAGAAAATTCAATTATTTTCTGTATTTATAACCCATGTATTTTGGAATAATTCAGTGAGAAGACTGAGTACTACAGCAGTATTTTCATCTGAATTCTAGTAATCTGATATACACTGTGGGATTAACCCAAAGCAAAAGGATTTAATGGCCCAGCAGGCAGTCTCTATTTTGAAGATCCTTCTTCTAAGATCCCCCAGCCATTTTGGCTGAGTCTCTTCCCTTTATATTCTTTTGCTGACATTTTTAAAAGAGTTGAACTGGAATATAACCACTCCCCACCCAACACATACACAACACCCCCCTCAAAGAAGAGGAGGGCCAGCGGTCAAGGGGATGAAACAGATTTACAAATTAGGGTGTTTTTAAGAACAGCAAATCAGAAGGCTTTTAGAGAATGGAAGGAAAGTAGTTCTATGTAAGATAAATCTCGTGTTTTGCTCATTCGGTAGATTAGCACCAGGCTTTCTGGCGATTGCATCATGAAAGGGTGGGAGCAAGGGGGCCTTGGGAAGAAATAGGTTCGAACTGGCACTGGGGCGCACTCAGAACAGACATCTGGAATGCAGATTTTGTCTATTGTCTCCACCACCCTCCCGTCTTGTTTTATTTTTTTATAGCCTGTGGCAGAGACGCTCCCAATAGCCCTTCTAATATGTAAGGGGAAGAGAACAGAACAGGTTTGAGGATGCCCCTTCACAGTCACTGGAAACCCCAAGCATGGATCAAAACCTAACTCAATAAAAGTCTCTCAGGATATATGAAGAATCAGGAAGCTTAACTCTACTTAAAATGATAGTTTTTTTAGTCATTGCTTGAAAAACAACAGTACAATGACTCAACCAATAAATTACTTGTTAAGGGGCTGTTAACCTGTTATCTAGTACCATAACAGACTTTGAAAGTAAGGATTTGGCTGCTGACCAGGCAGGGCAGGATGGATGACTAGCGAGCGCTAAAGCCTGAGATAAGACAGGTTAGGGTGTGGTTCTTAATGTACAGATAGATCTTGTTTTGTTGATGTCCTCAGTCTGCAGAATTAACCCATTTCACAGATACAAAGCTAAGACACCAAAGAGATAAGCCAAATAAGCTGAGATGACACAGCTGTTGACTGGCAGCGCACAACCAGCCTCACCTACAAACACCTTGGGTTATGACCGGAATTTTAGGTTTAGTTTACAACCTAAGTCTGGAGTTAAGACCCAAATACCAGCTCTTTGTTTAGTTGTAAACAAAGACTCGCTATGCCAGGGAAGCATGTGTAAGTCTGAAGACCAAGATGGATATGTTTGTGGATGTTATTTCAGGCAGTGCTTTAAATAATTGCTATGATTACTGCTATGGAATTGGCCCCCACAAAAGCTGGAAAAATAAGCTAAGTAAGGAAAGGAAGGTAAAGAAAGGAATCAGGGTGGAAAAGAACAATGTTTAAAAAAGACAGAAACAGATAACCATAGACCTGTTTCTAGTTCTCAAAATGTTCAGACCTATTGAGTCAGAAGCAGGTCCTAGTGGGCTACAGACTCTCCCAAGGAGAGAAAGGACACCAGAGAGCCAGATTCCTGATGTTCCTATGGAAGGGGAGTCTCCTTCCAAACAGTAATCACCTCCCTTCCTACAAGCCAAAGATGTCAACTTGAATGGAGAATATAGTATGAAATTGTTGTTTCTGTTCAACCAGGCACATTTTATAACTTTTTGGTGAATACACTAGGAAAATTATTGGTGTTTCTGGCAAATCATACACATTATACAATCCTGTTTTGTTATGAAAATGGTAGTTAAGGGGTGATTTGGGAGGTTCAGAACACATTATGGATATTTCCAGTACTTCTTATGGAAAAATGGTCTTAACAACCAAGTTGAGTTACAACCAGCCCTTGTGAACAAATTGAGTTTGTAAGTCAAGAGTCCACTATATTCATACTTTGTTTCATTAGGCCCCATGACTAAGAGTTTATATTATAAGGAAAAGACAGAAATGTGAAATTATTATTTAGCATTGCTTTCAGGTTCAAGTCCATATGACATGCCAGACCTCTTGAGCTCTGGCCTCAATCTATACTGCTTCCCATAGATTCCTCTTCATTATCAGATCTAGCATATATCCAGCACTGTTAGGTCCTTCCTTCCTGTTTTCCTGCCTCTGTCCTTCTGCCTAGGATTTCCTCTCCTTTGTTTCTTTTTATCACAGATCTTAACCCTTGAAAGCCCTACTACTTTCTACAACCTCTTCAATCTCAAGCTCTTCCTTTTCTTAGAACTTTTCAAGTGGGCTGCAGGCCTCCTGTGATAGTTACTTATACACTGCTTTCCATTCCTCAATTTCTGCACCCTTCATTAGGCCTAAATGTGGGTCTCGGGGCAAAGTCCAGCTTTTTTGTACAGCTGTTCTTGGCATACCTCCACATGCTGGAACCCTTCTACAGAATGATGAAGGCTTTAATCTACCTGGCTGTTCCCACTCTTTTTTCTGCTGCCTCTTTAGGACCAGCAAGTTCCTTCTGCTTTAATTGTAGGCAACGGGTCAAATAGGAGAGTTTAAAACACTGTAACAGTCCAAAACATTGCTCTAGAGATTGTAAGGTAGCAGCCTGTGGGTCACATCTGCACTGAAGATGTGTTTTGTTTGGCCCACAGAGGGTGTTATAAAAACTGGATTTGAGGGGCTGGGGATTTAGCTCAGCGGCATAAGCGCCTGCCTTGCAAGTAGGCAGTCGTGAGTTCGATCCCTGGTACCAATAAAAACAAAAAAGCCAAAAAAAAAAAAAAAAACAAAAAAACAAAAAAACCCCCTGGATTTGAATAGCCAACTAAAATGACACTAAAATCTGGATTTCTGATTCCTTTTGAAAAATGGAAAGGCTTGGCAATGGCAGAAGACATTTCTGTCTGCCAATGACAGGCAGTCTGAAGAGTAACATTTCAGAGGTATGCCTCCAGTGAATCATACAGCTCGTAATTCCTCCAACCATCACACTGGTAGGCTCCATCACTCACTGATCTCAGCCACCTGAACCAGTGGGCATTTGCATGTGCCACTGTTCTGTACCCTTCATTCCCTTGAGAGCCAATGGAAGGCCTCTGGAAGGAAGTGGCTTTGAACAAGATCTTAAAAGATGGACACACCTGCTGTGCAACTTTATTTCATAGAGTGACACCTTTACCAGTTTGACCACCCCTTTTTTGATACACCTCTTTGCTTGTGAACAGTCATCACAAGGTTTCTGCCATCTGCTTTGCCTGCACTGTGGAACCTAGACAGCTTGAGTTCCCACTCAGTCTCTGTCATTTACCTGATGGATGAAGTTAGAAACATTCAGAAGTGGCTCAATGACTCAGATTACTCTTCTGCCAAATGGAGATCGTGCTACAATTCACCTCAGAGCAGCATTGTATTGTAAAGTGAATAAAAAATCTCATTTATGCTGGTAGCATCTAATTTTATTACTAACTTCAGTAACATTGTTTCAGGCCAGGAGTCAGCAAGTGTTTTCTGGAAAGAGCCAAACAGTAAACATTTTAGGTTTTGTATGTCAATCAGTCTCTGTTGCAATAGTGACCCTGTCTCTAAAGTGAGAGAAGGCCTGGTAAATAATTAGGTGTGGCTGTGTACAATAAAACTTTACTTACTAAAACAGGCAGTAGGCCAGGTTTGGTGTATGGGCCACAGTGTTATTTTCTACCATCTCCACAACCAAACAATGTAAATCAACTCTGAAGATGTTAGCGGTCTAAGTGGTCAACAGGTGTCTGCAGGGGTCATCTCTAATCTGGAGTCATAAGGCCAGGTAGACCAGAATTCATTTTGTATGTGCCTTGAAGCTCGCTCCCAGTATCCATCCCATAATCCATTTAGACCTCTAGCCAAATGTGAATTCTTCCAAAATACCTCCTTAGACCTTCCTCACATGATCATGTACCACTATCATAGGTCCCTGAATTTTCCCTTTGTCATACTAATCAGAAATCACTCCCTTTTTGGATATTTTTGTTGGCCATGTATGTACTTCCTTGAACTGTAAGCTCCATGAGGGTGGAGCCTGACTGATTTCCCAGCTCTGGCTCTCTGGGAGCTGGCACTTCACAGCAAAGGCGCTCTGACCGAGCCTTTTCCCTTGTGAAATGTGACACATGGACCTGGCAGGGTCTAAGAAACCCTAGAAATTTTATTACATTGTACATGGTACTACTATTGATGTATCATCAAGTCAACTGCCAACTGAAGTTCAGGTTCCTGGAGGCACCAGTGAAGACCAGATCAGTAACAATAAAGTCCCTGTGTTCAGAGTTCTCAATATACTCTGAAGTTGTAGGCTAAAACAAGGAGGCAAAAGGTTTACCCACTGGTTCTAGCTAGGTAGAAGGGTTTCCATCCTGAGTCTGAATCTCATCTATATCAGCAAATCACTTACCTTCTCTGATGTACCATCTATAAAAGTATGGACACAACAAAATACTACCAACCTTACAGAATATTAGTGACGATTAAATGAGTCATTTAACTTGTACATGAATGCATTCACAGTGCCTGATGCATAATAGTTACTCAGCAAAAGGAAAATGTAAGTTAGACTCCACAGATAGCTTTGGAATTGAGGAAGATGGGGCATTTCTCTGGTGTGTGAATACATGGAGAGAAGGAAAGCAATCAAGAAATATAGATGTGAATCTAAGACTAAGCTATATGGAGATAGTTTCCCCTTTGTTTCATATGCAACAATTTGCTCCTCCCTCCTTATAACAGAAGAGTAAGTTAAACAGAGAATGGAAAATCCTGTCTATGTATTACCCATCGGAGTTCACTAGTACACTATTTGTTTCTGTAGCAGAGACACTGACACACAGTATATTTGATAAACATTTTTGAAGGAATGAAATGCTCCATGAATATCAAGTATTAGCAGTAATGTTAATTCTGTTTATCAGCCAGATTTTATCAACCTTTTGGCAAAGCTTTTATTAAGCTAATATAAATATTCCTATCTGGTTCCAGGAAAGATTATAGAAATGAAGGTAAGGTCCAGCCTAGAATTCTGAATGTCAAATCAACTTTCTATGTCATTACTGGCCCTCTGGTAAGTAAGTATCTTGTCATACCAATAAGGTCTGTTCTTCATTAGTGATTGTATAAAAGTGATCACCTTATAGAATCTATAACAGAGGGCATTGAAATGACCATCCTTGAGCAAACCTATGGGAAACACTTGCCTACTTTCCTCAGAGTATAACTTCAAGAGCCTTGTACCTTCCCTGAAATGGTGGACCCAACTGAGGGTACAGGGCTGTAGTTCTTCTGTGACTTGCTAGCTCTGAGCATGTACCCGAGCCTCTTCTGGGCTTACAGCTCTGTATCTATTAAATGAAAAGAGCTAGACTCACTGTCTTCCATGTAATAAATCACAAAAGTCTATTAAAATGTCCATGGAAAATTAGACAAGAGCCTTTATCTTAAATAACCATGGTGATTCTTCTTGATCATCGTTATAAGAAAAATGCCAAAGAACCTCAAGCTAGTCAAACCTAAAATCAAAAATGTCTGCAGCTAGCCAAGCCAGAAGCACCACCTCCAATGGATAAGTCAACATTCCATCCAAAAGAAGGCCTCTGAGGACATTATCGATGATCTGTGCCTGACTTTCATTGGTCTGTCCTTTGCCTCACATCAACTTCCTTTTATCCATAATGTAAATTTCCAACCTGAATCATGCCAAAGTTGGGTAGTCATAGAAGAAAAAATAAACAAGCAAACAACAACAACAAAACTAAATTTGCGATTATCATTGAGGAAAGCCTGTGCTGCATTCCAAGGAAATACAGGTAAGTACACTTTGAATTAAGAGAAAAGAATGTTCTTAGGGAGCTGAGGGCAAGCTCAGTGCCAAGCAACAAGGTAGTCACTTGGCCTGTTACATGTAGTATGCAACTTTCCCTCATAGATGTGTGTATATAAATATGTTCGCTTATACATTATATATAATTTTGTATTTCATTTTTATTTTTTCAAATTTTATTGTGAAATAATTGACAAATTAAAAGTATATATATAAATATATATTTAAGGTGTACAGCATGGTGATTTGATATACAAATACACTGTGAAATGGTTACCACAGTTCAGTTAATTGACATCCATCCCTTCACATAGTCACCATTTTTAGATGATCAGAACATTTAAGATCTACTCTCAATAAATTTCAAATACACAATACAGTGTCATTAATTATATTCACTGTACTTCCCGTGAAACCCCAGAACTCATTCCTCTTGTAACTAAAGGTTTGTACCCTTTGGTTAAATCTCCCATTCCCCCCACCCTATACAAACATAGCTTTAAAAACCTATTTCCTTCGTAAAAAGAATACACAGAATTAGTGACTATTCACACTCAGTTCTTTGTCCCCAGTTATAATGTGTACTTTTGTGCTGGTGAAACAACATGTACTTTAATTAGCAAATATCTGTAAATAATTTACTTGCTTTTCAAATACAACAGAACAATGGGGTCAGTTTTCACATACATTCACCAAGTATGTATCCTGGATCACAAGCCAGACTTTCCCATTATTCAATAACTATACCAAACTGTCTCGTTCTTTCTGACCTCCTTGGTAGGGGTTGGGATTGGGGGCCAGAAACCTAAATTCCAGTAACAGCATCCCAGTTTGCAAGATCACAGAAGCCAAGAACATAGAGTTGTCTAGCAATAAGGAAGTAAGCAGAGAGTGAATGGCTGGGAGTAATGATTGCAGGAGGCAAACACTCTCCTGAACCCTGTAACCCCCAGCCCGTGACAGCAAGGGCCAGAAAACACAGGGTGCAGTGCACACGGTCTGTGAATCACAGAACTTCATCTAGGTTCTGCAGGGTTAACACTGGGCGCCACGCAAGCAGTGCAAAGAAAGATGTTAAATCAAATGAGAATGACTGCTCCAGGACTGGAGGCACTATTATTTTGAATAAGATTGAAAAGGCCAGAAAAAGCAATTCAAAAACATTTCAATTATGTATTTCCCAGAACTACATCTTTGAGCAACTAATGCAAATGTTACCGCCACAATAAAACTTCTTTCCACATAAAAGCATACAAAACAGGTTGAACAGCATATACTTTATATATCATATGCATATTTTTGACTATTAATAAAAAATTCAAAATCTATGTATGCTTTACTCTCCTAAGCAATACAGTAATTATGATTAAGGGACAAGCAGTACAAAAAGAGCCAATTTATCTTACTCGTGCTCAGGAATACTATTGTGTAACTAAGCAACTAAAGACAAAATATGGTCTAATTAATTCACTCCTATGCTTATTTAAAAGACACAATTAGAACATTTTTATTTTCCAGCTTGCACAGTAGCTCAACATGCTTGAGGGTATAGAAAGCAAAGCCTATTATTCTCAAAGACAAGAGTTTAATGTTCAGTGCCACCGATCAGGCTTGGAACTCAAATGTGGGGAGAAGGGAGTGTTTCTCAGCTGGGTGTGCCGGGCGTCATGAGGATGGAAGAGGGGGACATTTACGGGGTCACTAGATCGACTAGAGATACTTGGCCTCTGCTATCTCTTTTGCTTACAGGGGCTCTGGAGTTAAGATGGAATTGTGAACTTGATGGTCACTACGTAAAAGGATGTGTCCAGCTGTAAAGATCCTACAGAAAAGCCATATAATTAAACCACCTGTCCTAGTCTGCATGACAAATGTCAAATATCCATCTTTAACACTGATAACAGTACCTTTCATTTAAAAAGCAGAATTAATCTACACAAGTGTGTGCAGGAGACTGATGCCATTAGCATGATTCTAAAGCACCCTTTCAATAATCATCAACATCTGCATGTTTGAAATGTGTTGTCAGTACTGATGCTCACAGCCCAAAATGGAGTGACATTCTTCAGAGGGCTGAGGCCAGCAATATAACTAGGATCACAGTGTGTCTGCAAACAGTCAAGGGCATGGGAGCAGATTCTTCAAGAAATACAGGAATCCATGACCACATCTCCCAGAGGAGAATGAATCCTTAAGCCAACAATCAATAAATTTGTTTTAAATTTTTTTAAAAGCCAAGCCAACAAGTAATCACTAGCTACAATATTATTCTGAGTAGAAGATGGCAAATATCCAACTACCCTAGCTATAAAAAATGACAAGCGAATGCATTTGATTTGAGCAATTATAGTCTGGATATTGGTTAAAACTAGACTTTGATAAATGAGCTGGAGTCATATATCACTAGATGCCACTATGTACAATGGTATGCTTTATTAATAATTAATAGTGAAGTATTTACATGTGTGGGCTCTTGTACTTCATAAAAATAACACTTCCTTACTATATGCAGTCTAATGTCAGTCTAAATGTCAAGAAAGCTTTTAATTGCTTATAATTTTGAGTGACTACTAAACATGTGGCCTTGTTAAGACCATTAGCCAGAAAAACATGCTTGCCCTGTAACCCACCAGCCAACACTTAGGTGAGGAACCATTCTTCCTTCCAGAATCCTGGGTTTCACAGTGCTACCCCAAAGCTCTGAATGTTAGTGAGTCAATGGTTGAAGACTGGACCAGATAAAGATGGTGACTATAGTCTGAGTATTTGGCTCCCAAAATTGGCTCACTTCTTTGATAAATGCTACTAAAAATACCAGCTCACATGTTTTCACATAGTGCAAAATGGTTAGATTTTAGTAAGGGGAAGAAAAGGTTTAAGTTGGGATGTGGACGCTGGTCTACATGTGAGTGACCAGCCATGGACTTCTGCCAGGCAGAAATCGAGCCAGCCTTCCATGCAAAAAGACATTTTAATTACACTGTTCAGTCATTCTGTACCCACTGAGTAACACTGAATATTGTGAGGGACCCAGCGGAGACAAGAACAAGACAAAGGAAAAGAAGTATGCTAAATAAAATATAGGGCAGGATGCATCAAGTACATGAGTGGTGAAAACCAGTGATTGGATTCTAGGCTCTCCAAGAGCAGGATTCCTGTCCGTGTTGTTCATGCTGTATTGACAGGACCTGGAACAGGCTCGGTACACAGTAGGTGCAGCAAATGAGAATTCACAGATGAAGATAGTGATTTCTACTTTCCAGGAAGATCACAACAGTTTACAAGTATGTAGTGATCATAGCTACTGTGTACTTTAACTAAGGAATATAGGGGACGAGTCCAATGGTTCTTTTGTGACTGACGTGCGTCCTTGTGTACAGTCAGTGAGCTCCCTGAGGGCCAGGGTCACCAACCTTCACATCTGTAGTCTAATGTTCAGCACACAGTAGCTCTTTAGTCAATATCCCAGGAAGTAAAGGTTTTCTAAAACCATAGAGATCACAGGCCTTCTTTTGAACATGTATTACATGTATTGTTAGTACAATTTATTCACTTGTTATACATTGTCTTATATTGTTTTTCCATTTTTAAACATGTGTTGGTCTCATCTACTCATTAAGATTGATAAACTTCTTGGGAAAAGGGGCCAAATCACCAACTGGTTTGCATCAATCTTTTCACCTAACAGAGTGCTAAGCACATGGCTAGCACTCAACAAGTAGTTTTGATTAACTTGAGATAGACAATATAGATATTGAATGGAGTTTTAGATCTTAGCTGTACAAATATAGTCTAATGCTTTTTACTCATTCTTAAATGTAACATCCCAGACTCAGTGTTGAAATAGTTTGTATATATAAATGTTAATGACATATCACTGTTAAATTATTTCATCTATTAATAGTTTTTGCTCTAAACCCAAAAGAGAAATGGGCTGGGGTACAGCACATGCTTAGTATGTGTGAGTCCATGGGTTCAACCCCCCCACTCCCACAAAAAAAGAGAGAGGTGTATAATCATGTACCTTCTTTCAAACAACCCTATAGGCCAGAGGTCACCAAGCTTTTTCTGTAAAGACCCAAGCCAGACAGTAAATATTTCTATTCTGTTGGCCATATGGTAACCATCAACACTACACAACTCTGCTGTTGTAGCCTAAGAGATATAAACAATATAGTAAAGAGAGAGAGAGAGAGAGAGAGAGAGAGAGAGAGAGAGAGAGAGACAAAGAGAGAGATAAAGAGAGAGAGAGAGAGACAAAGAGAGAGATAAAGAGAGAGAGAGAGAGAGAGAGAGAGAGAGAGAGAGAGAGACTATATTCCAATATAACTTTATTTACAAAAACAAACAGTTGGCTAGATTTGGTCTTCAGGCCTTGATTGGCTGACCCTTTGTCACATACCAAAAAATAAATTCTCTCTACAGAATTCCTTCATTCTCATCTTAGTTCTAAATGGCCTGCCTAGTAGAGAGTTAAAGATGTTCCTTCACTAAAGTGATTGCTAAAAATAAATTGTAACTATTATAACTGCCACCATCATTTGTGGAGCTCACATATGAACTGTGCTACACACCAGGCTATTTTCATTATTGTGTCTAACTCAGCAGAGTACGGATCATTAAGCCCATTGTGCTGATGAAGAAACTGAGGGTCAGAAAAATTAAAGCATTTCCAAGGCCAGTGAAGATTTCAGAAATCTCTAAAAATCTGCTTACAGATATAGACCAACCCTGAAGGGGCTGTCCAAAAAGAAGAGAAAAGTCAACCCAGTCCTTCTAGATTCTAGAAAGTGTCTGTCTAAACTTGCGCAAGATAAAATCAGGCAATCTTTTGAAAAATCCAGCCCATCCAGTTGCCAACATACTTCAGTAGTGAGATGTAAATCTGTAAGAAGCCTTCTCATTTGGTGATGCAGCTAAACCCAACACAGAAGAATGACAGCCTGATCTGAGTGGACCCAGATGGCCAAATGTCCCAGGAAGCTAACAAAAGGGCCATCACTGCACAGAGAAAGGTTTTCTTCAGTAAGATCCCAGGTCAAACCTCAATGAGAACAGAAATGCTAATATTGATGATAATGACCACAGCCAATCACTAGTGAAATATTTCCTATGTTTCAATTTCAGTTATATACACCTTTTATGTATTAACTCATTTAATCCTTACAGTAACCCTAGAAAATAAATGCTATATCTCCATTTTACAGATGAAAAAACCGAGACAGAAACAGTTTAGAATTTTCCCAAACAGCTAGATTAGGACTGTTTAAATGTTTAAAATTCAGAATCTTGGACCCAAATCCAGATATTCAAATTTATTTCAATAAGGGACCCTAGCCTAGAATACTCATTTTTCATGATTTTAATTAGATGATGAATCTGATGGTAATTAAATGCTGTTAGAAGTCCTGATTGTATATTAGGATTTAAAACACTCAGTTATGTTGATCTTGACTCTCTTGACATCAACAGTTTAGACATTGCAAATTCACAGTTATAGGCAACTGGCAAACTTATAATACATACCTAAGTCAAGGCTGATCAGATTGAAACCCAAGCCTGCACATCCACCTATCTCAAGAGAGTGTATTGTCAATAAATTGGCAATTGGAAGCACTTGGCAATTGGAAGCTGAATGTAATCAGAAGGTACCCAGTAAGAGCACCAATCACCAGCTTACTTTGTCATTTTCTTCCTCTGAAGAGCTGCTGGCTGAATGTGGCAATTGCAAGTAATTATTAAAGACACTTAACTCCTTGCACATGGTACTGCTATTCATTTCATAGTAACTGCAAACAGTACATGATTTACTCCAAGAGACTTCACACAGACACTAAAGTTATTATGCTTTGTTATTGCTTATAAAAATAAAACTGAGTAGAACAAAGGCTACTATAAGCATACGTCCTTGATCTAAGCACTTTATAATGTCTAAAGTGCTCTTACTCATATGACGTCTCTTGGTTCTCACAGCAATCCAGTCAGTCTTATTATTGCTCCCATTTTACAGGTGAAGAAATTGAGGCTTAAAGTATTTACAATTTTTCAAAATCAAACAAGCATCAAAATATGCCTCTTTTTAGAACTCTTTTCAATAGCAGTGGCCAGGAAACGTAAGACAGCAGCATATGTAAGCATACAAGTTATTACCATTGCTGTTAAAGATAATCATAAAATTTAAGGGTTACTCATTATTAATATATAACTGTTATTGTTATAGAGCACTGCCTAGAATTAGCTGAACTTTATGGAATAAGAATTGTTTTGCTACCTAAATACACGGTGACTCTTGGCAAAGTTCCAGTTCTAAAATGTACACATTAGTTCATGCTTCTATAATCTAATATACATCAAGGCTCTGGTTTCAAGGCTGAGTTTCATTGGAGGAAAAACCTTAAAAGTTAAAGGAGGCCTGGGTTCTAGATAAGCGACTTGTAACAAGCCACATATTCTTTCAAGTCTATGGCCTCATCAATAAAATGGGCATAAAAAGTCCAGCTTTGCCCAGTCCTGGACCATGACTGCAAGGATCAGTGAGAAATATTCCAAAAAAAGCTCTCTGCAAATCATAGCACACCACACAGGGACGCTATTTCTAAACTTGCACAATGATCATTTTCCTGCTTTTAGAACTGACGTCTTCACATTTCAAGAAATCATATAAAGCCAGAATGATTCTTTTAAACCAAAAAAGCATACTGAGTCCTGGCTGTCCTTTCAAGATGGATGCTGATGTCAGCTCAATCAAGAAATTATTAACCTCCATTTGGTTACTTAAAATAAACTGTACTGGCTGATTTAATGTGCTGAACATTTTCTCCAAGTAACAGTGCCTATCACCAAGAAAATGTTTTCTTTCAGTTACACATTGCAACTGGCAAATGCATCATTCAAAACTATTTAAAATCAATAACAAAAATCATTTCAATGTATATAAACAAGTTAATGGAGTAAGTGAAAACAAAGCAAATGTCTTAATGAGAGGGCCCTGTTGCCCCCTCTAGGTGCCAGCAGTAAATGCTAGTTTCTGTACTCTCCTCCAGAGGAGACTGCTGTTGCTATTCTGCTAATGAATGACTAACTTAGGCCAGGGGGGAAATGACATCACCAGGGTGGAAAACCAATCTGCATTGGGAAACTTTCTACCTGCTTTACATTTGTCATAATTATTTTGCACAATGCAGTCTGTATTTGCATAATTTTGAGGCGTGTCATTATCTCAATTGAAAATTGTTTTAATATGGCTGAATAATTCACAATGACATCAGCCAAAGTCCTAATGAAATATACAAGTATAATCATACAGCTAATTACCAGCCGTGTTAGCATTAAAAAACAAATCATGCATAATATTAGAGGATGTATATGCAGCTGAGGATTATAAATAGAGCCATCTCCCTCCGAAAACCCCCTAGAGTTTTACTTTTAAATGGCAAGATTAATTTTCTCAGGTATGGCTCATATAGCAGTGAGGAAACGCACAGATCATTACAATGGCTCGCTTTCAATTCCCCATAATGAACAATTAAAAAGAACTCGTGTATTTAAAAATATATCTATTCACTGTCAACAGTTCTAGCTGATGTAATCTTCAGCAAATACTGCTTTTATTCTTAAATCAGGATTCGCTATTTAATTACAGCAACAGAAATTAAAACTGGACCCAGTGGGGTCAACTCAGGGTCTTAAAAAAAAAAATATTCCAATTTCAATTCAAAAAAAGTGACTACAAAATATCCCATAAAACACTGAATAATTTCCTCCGGGGTTTAGTCAGAAGTCTATTAGGCACCAGCTCTTTTTTGGATATTTAATCCTTCCCTTTTCCAGATCACAGGCCATGTTGAAGTAATAAATTTGAAAAGCAAATAATAAGAAATCGGGAGGGGGAGGGGGAGGAAGACAGCTGCGCAAGAAAGTTGGGTCGGGGGAGGGAGCCGAGCGAGACTTTGGGAGGGGAAAAGAGCTCAACCTGTTGGTAGGTTGCAGGATTTTTCACAGTATTTCCAAACAACACCTTTGTAAAATTGCAGGCGGGTGTAGGGAAATAGGTACACTTAAAACCCAAAGCTGCCGGGGAGGGCGGGGGAGGGGTGTGTGCGGGGGGGGCGGGGGGAGGGGCTTATTTCCCAAAAGGCAGAGTGGAGGGCAAACCATTTCTTTTCTTTTTTTTTTTTTTTTGACGAACTCCAGTAATTAACCAGCGTAGACCACAGTTGGCGAACTCAATTCTGGGGAGTGGGAGTGAGCCGCCGTCGCCAAAAATACAATCAACTCCCAACCCAGGGGATCCTGGAGGGATGGGCAGCTCCGAGCCCCGGAGGAGTCAAACCGGGAACCATTCATTTAACAAAAAGCTCCCCAGACCTGCCTCGAAAGCTCGCGAGCCTGGCACCCAGCTCGCTGCCCCCCGAATCTCAGTTTGCTCGCCCTGCGCTCCTCCCGCAGCACAAAGCCCGGCCCCGCGGCCGTGCGCCCTCCCTCCCCGCCTGCCGTGGGCGCAGCTCCCCAAAATAGTTCCCCGGGGCGGGGGGCCGCGGCGCTGAGCCGGCCGGGGAGCCGGAGCCCGCAGAGCTGCGGTCACACGTGAGCTGACACAGCCCGGGAGCGGCCGCCCGCGCCGCTGACAGCCGGCTCGCCCCGGCGTCCTCCGGAGCCCGCGAGCTCCCCGCGGACGCCCAGAAACGTGCGGGGCGCCCGGCCCCTCCCCGGCCCCCCGCGAGCCAGCGCCGCCCGGCGCCCAGCACTCGCGCCCGGCAGGCGCCCACGCGCCCCTCCGCCCGCCCCGTCCCACGCGCCCCCCGCGATCGCGCCGGGAGACGTCCACGCTCCGCGCAGTAATTGAAAACTAGAACATCAAATGGCTCGTCGGGGGGAGGGGGAGTGGGCGAGAGATAGTTGTTAATGCTTAACGTGTTTGTGCCGGTTACACGACCGCTTTGAAATCCGCCCGGGCAGATCTGCAAGTTATTTGAATGTATTATTCCAGTACCTGTCATTTATCACTTTATTCAACACGTCTCTGCCAACTCAATAGCTTTTGATCTCATTCTGCCTCCATTTCGTAATTTCCGCCCTCTTAAACATATCAAATACTTACTTTAAAAAACAAAAAAGTGAACAATATCGAAACCCACCGAAAGAAATCCACACAGTCCCGACCCAAGCAGACACGAAGGTAAATTTTCAAAAGGCAAAAAATATAAAAAAAGATTGTGATGTTCAAGCAGCAATAGCAAGAAAGGGAAGAATTTCTGTCTCTCTGTCTCCGTCTCTCTTACACACACACACACACACACACACACACACACACACACACACACACAGAGTCAAACAGATCTTGAACAAAACCCTTCTCCAACAAGTTATTTGATCTTGACTAAAATCAGCAGTTGGATCCTCTTTGTAAAGCTGACAGCCAAACTCTGACAATGGCAAAATACTCGAGCCCCAGCTAGTGGCGCTACCCCTTTAAAAAAGGAGTCGATCCTGCTCGCCTGCAGAAGTGAATACAGTATTTTCAAGCTTGCCCTGTAATAAGCATTACAGGGAGGGGGGGTTAATAAAGAAAGAAGAGAGGGAGAGATAGGTTTACCACCTCGCCGTGGTCGCTATTTCTGCCCTGGGGAGTGTCTTCGGGGAGGAAATAAAGTTTAGAGCTGGATAAAAGTTGCCGGCTGGTCCTTTCTTCCCACAACAGCTGGAGCTCCGCTATGCAAATCGGATCCTTTGGCGTACATCTTACAAAGAAAAAGTCGCCAAGGGACAAAATTCTTGGTTTGCCTTCAAGGTGGAATTGAAAAGCCTTGTAGAAAATGTAAGGTCCATGCAAGCCACACGGTGAGCCGACCCACTGCAAGGGGGGGAAAAAAGCACCAAATAAATAATGTAGCCATCGGAACACAAACGTCTATTCCCAGACACAGTTACACACAGACATCCACACTCCTAATACAGACGAGCCCACAGATAGATATCGCTGGGTGAAAAATCATAGACCCCCACAAATTTTCTGCCTTCAAAAAAAAAAAAAAAAAAAAAAAACCTCCTGTACCCTCCGACGCCACCCCTGCCTACCTCCCCATCTGAGGCGGCAAAATTACATTATGTATGTATGATCAGTGCGGAGATTTTTTTAAACAATAAAAATGATTTAGGGGGATGCAGAGGGTAAAAGTTTGGTGAAAAGTTTGTAGGGGGTGTGGGTGGGTGTAGAGGTGTGGGCGAGCTGGGGGGCTGGGGGGTGCCGGGGGGTGCCGGGATCGGAGGAGCGGAGGAGAGCGAAATACCTGGAGTGAGTTGGGCTCCATCTCGACGTTCTGAATTGATTGAACTCAACATTCTCTCCAAACTTGTTGGCTTGAATGGATTGCATCAGGTCCTGGCAGGGAAAAACATTCTGTGCCTTCAGCCGGCGTAATGTCTCAATATAAAACTGAGTTCTTGCCTCCCCTTCAGCACCAAAATGATTGAAAATATGACCTAATATTTCTCTTACGACTCAATTTTTAGCTCCTGTCACAACTACGTGGGTTTCCTTCTAAACACGAGCTGATCAAATTCATAATAGGGGGAAAGGCTCGGTCCGATCTCGGCGGGAAACGAATGGATCAAGGCATAAAACAGATAGAAAGATTTGCAAAAATAAAATCCACTTTAGAATTGTGTGAAAAGGTGCTCTTTCTCTTTATAAATGCCCCTGTCTAAGAGTATCCTCTGATGAAATTTTTGGAGGAGACGAAGACCAGCTAGCTCCTCTGTGCATCTGACAGGACCTACTTGTATATGTCTAATATAAAGAACATTTCCTGCAGAGATTCCGGGGCGCTGCTCCTCTTTCTAATGCTCCTTAGCAGATTTGCTGTTATTAGACATGTAGATTTGTTTGATAGTTAAATTACGCTTCCTCACTGCCATGTTTTCGAGAAGTAATCTGTTAAATTATCTTTTGATGCCTATTTACGTGGGAGGGAAAAGTGGGTTATCGATTATATAAACATATAAATATTAATGCATTTGTTGGCTTCGCAAAAAAATACTCAGCAAAAAAGAAGAAGAAGGAGAAGAAGGAGAAGAACAGAAAGACAAGTGAGCAGTGCACACACATCTCGGGATTTTGCAAACAATATTGAACGGACAGCGAATGCATTTAGGGACGGGAACAATAAACGATGCATGATAAATCAATAAATGCGGGCAGCGAGTCTGCTCGGAATATGAATTCAGGCTCCGGGTTCTGCGTGTGCATTCTTTAATTTTGAAGTATGTACACTAGTACGTGTTTACAATGCTGATGGACGCCAAGGGCGCTCTCAAATGATAATGTGTTTATATAACCCGGCGCTACAGGAATAATATACCGACTCTTACCCCACCCCCATCTCCTCCCCCGCCAAAAAAGGGAGGGAGCTTCCTCAATAATAGTTTGAAACTGAAAAAATCCATTTGCCAACTAGTTAAATACAACCAGAAATTAAGCTGTTGAAAACCGGGGGGCATGAACCGTAAGACAATAAAGGCTTTAAACGTGTATATTTATTGTTCTGGAGCCCTGGAGCATTGCGAGGTTTGCATGCACGGCTATTATGCAAACACAGAGAAACTTAAGAGCGACAGAACAAGGAACAGGCACAGACTGCAAAGCCCTAGCTCGCTCGCTCCGACCCAGCTGCCGGTCCTCTGCCAGGCTAGATTGCATTTTCGCAGTGTTGATGTAAAATGGTGTACTCGCTTCCCCCGCGTTCCCCCACCCCTTCCCCGCTCTCCTCCCACTCTTCCAGTACACCACCCCCCCGCGCGCTATTTTATTATATCGGCACCAATCTTTCCAAAGTGGGTCTGGCATGCTAAAAAAGTAAACATGTACTATATGGGGAATAAGGTCTGTATAGTATGACAGTTGAAACTTGATCTGTGATAAAATTACAGGATGTTGAAATTACTAGTAAGCTATTTTTAACGCTTTCGCAACGTTTCACCTCTAGTCACAGCATCTAGTTGAAACAGGATTACTTTAATGAAAATTATATTCACATGGCTGAAGTTAATACACCCGACAGAGCACAAATGCCTCGTATTCAGTGACTTGAGGTGGAAAGACCCTCTGTGTGTATTTCTATGCCTTTTCATAACGTCTGCGTCCGCTGCAGTGAGAATTGGGGCACTTAACATTATCTAAACCACATTTTTGATTCAGAACATGGGGAAGTAATAAAAGGCAAGATCTATCTCGTTTCTGTACACACAGATAAACAAGAGAAAATGGCAGATCCTCCAATTACAATAAGTAATAAAAGCCCATGCCAAAGAGCCAGTATTCTGAAAGCTGTGGAAAACTATTTTAATAATTTAAAGTAATATCACAACTCTGCACCATGGAGGACAACAATGTAACAATTCACAGTCTCCCATCTTTTACATTAGCCAAATTATGACTTGCACATCACTCTTTAATTATCTTCCTTGAAATTTCATCTGATCTTCCTATTTTATAAACATGGGTTACAAAGAGAAATTACAGCTCTCTCTCTCTCTCTCTCTCTCTTTAACTTTGTGATGCATACTGCAGACGTTTGATTAGGCTAACCCATTTTGTTCATTTTTGACATATAAATGGACTTGACTGAAGGGCATTTTACATATTTTTTTTTAAAAAAACATGAAATATGCCTCAGGCTTCTGTTAGTCCCTGTCCTGTTAGCGTAAATATATACATCCAGTTTAAGAAATCCTATATTAAAAATCTCGAGTTACAGTATTTTGACAAGATCTTATTTGAGATGACTCTGAGTCAGTTTCCTGTATGACCAATGCAGCAGCATTTATGCAGGAAACCTCAACAGAATGCCTAAGGGTATCCCTCAATTGTGTATTAAATCTCTCTCTTAAAAAATACACAGCTCTTTACAGCATCTAAGCCTCTTCTGCTGTCTTTGGTGCTGTAAGTCTTTAAGTATCTGTAACCAGTTTCATCTAATTACAAAGCCTGTTTCTGTGTCTCTTGAAGGTAGGGAACTGTATGCTCCTGATCTCGCCGATAGGATTTTTGAGACATTAACAATCACAGGGACTTGGCTCTGAATATTTTTGAATATCTACATTCTTATAATCAGATGAAGGCTAAATTTCAAAACTGAGTCACAGGGGTCACTTTCCTCTCTTTTTACAGCACCATGAGCACCACTCCCACGAATATAATAAATCTAATAAATCAAACCTCACTTCAATACTGTGAATGGCTTTAAAAATTACAGACCCCAATAATGGTACCCCTCTCAGAAAGAAAAAAAAAAACCCTCTATTTTACTTCTTCTTTAATGTGATGCTTGATAGGCATCTGTAAATTATCTGTGTAGCAAATATCCATACAAAGAAAGTTTCAATTAAGATAAGAAGATTGTATTGAAACAGTTCTTTGAAGTAATGTAGTTAATAGCCTGTTTGATTTCTGCTTGTGAGAGAGTAATAACGTGGATTCAAGGCTCCATCAATCACAGAGCAGATGTAAGACTTGAGACACCGACACCCAGGGGAATAGAGGCAAACTCCTGCAGTGCAGGGTCCCTGGGCTAATGTAAAGTAAATACTCATAAACAGATTGAATGTTGTAAGAAGACAATCCATTCAGGACAGTTATAATCATGAAAGCAACTGCTTTATTTATCTATAAAAAAAGCTTGTAGCTGGAACTCGCTGTATATAAAAAAGAGGTGGTCGAAGGGAAGTGTATGTTTATACAATCTACTATTTCTGGGCTTTTTTTTTTTTTTTTGTACTGAGACACAGAAACCTATGCCTACACAGCTACACTCCTACTGCTTTATTAGCCCCCAATCCAACTCCCTGTTTCAGGTTATTTGATATATTTAAAAGGTAAAGCATTAAAAATTATTCTCTCCCCTCAAGGGACCTGGGGGGGGGGCAGAGACACATTATTTAATGTCTGTGAATCATTTCATAAAGGATCAAGAGGATTAAGTTAGTTGCAAAAACCAGCAAGGACATAATTAGGCAGCTTGGACTATAATAAACAAGATCATAAAAAATAAGTACAGTTTGAAGAAAGAAGGCAACAATTTCAAAAATGCAAATATCTTTGCACACTCCTGGACTTCCCCTCCCCCTCCCCCAATTTCAAAAGAAAGCTGAAGCATTTTTGACCTTGGCTACAATAATATTTCATGTTTTAGCACTTTAGTCAGCATTTTATCTACTAATTGCTACACACTACCGCATGTGGCTCGAATCTGCCAGTGCAGCTTTCTTTCATTGGTGAGGAATTGGTTGATAAAGACTGGGAATTCAACCTGGCTGCTTCTTTCAAGCTCCCCTTCAGGGCCCCCTCCCCGCCTTATTTCTTGTTTTTTTCGGCTAGAAGTCGCTAATTTCTACAGAAAATATCCCACAGAACAGAATAGGGACTGTGAAAGGTTCCCTCCTGCCTTTCTACGGGTTAAGACTGGCCACTTGGCAGATCGCGAAGCAAGAGGGGGGGGGGAGGAGGCAGCGGGAAGTGAGTGGGGTACAGCAGGAGGGGGCCTTGGATCTGGGCCCGCTAGGGTGCAGAAGCTCGGTGTTTTGGGATACTGGACCCTAGCCAGTCCGGTCGCTGGGTGGAAGCCCCGAGGGGCTCTGGGCTTCCCACCTGGGGATCTGCAGTTAGGGACACACACCCCTCTTACTTGATCAAAAGGTGGGGTTTGAGGTGGTAGCCTTACAGCTTACAGATTGATTCGTGGGAAAACAAACCAGCCCTGTCTAAGGGTCAACCACCGCCTGGTTCCATCTCCCACCCCCAGCCTGGAGCCATCATGAGCGGTGGGGTGGGTGATGATTTTAATAAGGCGGCCTGCACCAGTGCTGGCTCACCCAGCCAGCGCAACAAGTCCATTGGTTTGAAGGACAAACCGGGTTACACGGGTCATTGCTTTCTAAGAGACATCTAGTGGTCAAAGGTTGAGCTACATCTTAAATTGGGGGTCCTATTCGTCGCTAGTCTGAGGGCTGTCTTGGGGGTGGGACCTTAGCTCATGCCCGGGCAGTAAAGGCTGGTAGTTTAAGAAGGACGGAATGAGGACAGTCTTTCATGGATTTGGAGCCAGGCCCAACCAAGAGTGATGAGAGAAATTTGGAGAAAGGGATCTCCCGAGAAGGGGCCCTGTGATGCCCTTGTGGGCGCTGGAAACCTCAAATTCCTCTGCCCTCAGAACAGATGGAAACGTCTATCTTATTTTGATTTTTTTCTCTGGTCTGAGATTAACCAAGTATTTTCAGGCAAGTGGGATTATATTTACCCAAGTCATTTTCAGTGCAAACAGCAGTGGTGAGTCTGTTTACATTTTATTTGTTTATAAATTAAAGCTAAACCTTGTTCCTTCACTCCTATCACAGACACACCCCAACACCCCTTAATTTTAGCAGTTCATTGCTTCTAAATGCCTTTGACATTTAAGACTTACTTAATTTAGGAATACAGTAACTAAACTTCTCTTAAAAAAAAAAAAAAGTCATGCACTACAGGGGTAGGTACAGGACTTCTGCCTGGATTGTGACCTGGTCTCTCTCTCTGGAATGCCACACCTTCCATCTCAAATGGCAGGGTGCTGGCTGAAAACTTAGTGGTGACTCACAAGCTCCTTGTCCTTCAAACTCAGTTGCCATCCATGTATTAATGAATAATTCAATCAAACTGCCCCCAACATGGTATTAGAGAAATTGTTGGGAGCAACTCTTTTAGGTCATACTAAAAACATCCATCGAGGTTATTAAAACATCTTGCCATACCTGATTTAGAAAATAAAAAAGGACAAGAAAATGTACAGACACAGTCTTGACTCCACTGGGGGACTGTATTTTGCCTACTAAAAAAAATCCCTCTGTGCAGTTTCAAATGGATGTTAATGATGGCTTGTATTTGGTGATTTACAACTTAAAATTACTCCACAAGCATTAAGTAACTCATTATTTAGAAGCAGAGTGAGTGTGGTGGGTAAATCACTAGATTGAAAGTCAAGGGAACCATTCTTCACTGATTTTCTGTGTCTCCATGCCCATAGCTATAATTATCTGCAAGACTCAAACCTTAATTCTGGCTTTGTTGGAATTTCTCAGATAATTGTGGCAGAATTATTCAAACTGGTCATCAGCACCCTGTGCTGAGTTGCCAACCAAACCCCTGGGAGTGCCAGCCAGTTTTCTTGACTACCAGCACTTACATTTTGCCATGTCACAGACTGATAATTTCATGACTTCTTGTTGCAGGTTGAAATATGTAAATGTGGTAATTCACTAAGGGTGTAAAGAGATTTGTGTATTTCAGGGAAAAAAATCAAAAAGAATAGTCAAATTATTTCTGTCCTCATTTTCAAAAAGCTTTGACCATAATAAAATTGGATGGGGTTTGCACAAAGATCAGAGACTGGATGAATCTCTTCCAGGCTGGAACGCGTTCCTATGAACTCTCCAGAGGTGATTATTATGTTTTGGAATTTTGTAAGTTAGCTACTAAACACATTCATTATTAAACATTAAATTAGATAAACTCACAATTAAATAAATTATAAAAGGTAACACACACTAAAAGCTATGACTTTCTAATTATTTTATTATAGTTAATGTTCACTTGAAGTTGTTTATATCCTTTGTGTTTTTGTGTTCTTAATACCATTATTATACGCTATTACTGTACATCTCTACCATATTCATTGACATCATGTCGGTAGCTTTGATACTGGCCATGGTGACAGGACTGACTGAAAAATTCAATGAACATTACAAATCAGTGTTTGATTTATTGCTTTGTTGACATTTTAGACTTAGGAAAGTGATGGAAAGATGTTAATGTTACAGATTGTGATACACCATTTTGTAATCAGTTGACTGGGCCATAGGATGCCTATGTTTGGTCACATTTTATCCTGGATGTGTCTGTGGGATATTTTTGAATGAGATTAACATTTGATTCAGTAGACAGAGGTGGGTGGGCCTCATGCAAGCAATTGGAGGTCTGCACAGAATAAAAGGCTGGCTCGCCTTCTACTCGGCTGCTTAAACTTTGGTATTGGTCTTGGTCAGACTCAAATTGAAACAGTTCTCTGGTTATCAGA
Organism: Cavia porcellus; assembly: GCF_034190915.1. Classification (NCBI taxonomy): domain Eukaryota; kingdom Metazoa; phylum Chordata; class Mammalia; order Rodentia; family Caviidae; genus Cavia; species Cavia porcellus. The sequence continues at coordinate 21,411,198 of NW_026947511.1, read as the reverse complement.
CCTTTGGACTGGGACTAGGACTTTGACACACACCAATTTTCTAGGTCTCCAGTTTGGTGACTACAGATCTTGGGAATTTACAGTTTTCATGACATCATGAGGATCTTTTTTTTTTTTTTTCTTTTACAGTAAATCAGTCTTTCTCTACACATATGCAAACATGCACATTTATGTGCATGTGTATCTATATTTCATTGGTTCTATTTCTCTGGAGAACCCTAATAAGCAAATTAAACTTAAAAGTATCCCCTTCTTTTGTGTGTCTAAAATTCTGTAGTCCATTATGTTGTGAATAGCATAAAAATTGAGGAACATTTGAAAGCTAGCATCTAATAGCAACAAAGAATTTATTAATGAAAACCATTAATGTCATTAATTAAAGAGTGAAGTTTTGGGATCCATTTTTGATTTCTCACTTTGTCATACTCTTTATAGAAGTGAAATACTAAACAATGTTCAGGTAAGTGCAATGCTCATGATTGGATACAAGAATTCAGTGAATGATACTGTAACATTCTGTGAGAATACATTGGCTATGTAGAGGTTGCAGTGAAGAGCATTTTATTTTTTATGATGATTTGCACATTAATGCCATACTTCTTATGTGTCAAAACGAGTAATGTACTTATAGGCACACAACATTTACATAATGTATATAATATGCATTTGCATGTAACGATCTCATAATGCATGTGTACATTTGTAGCTCAAGATCTGTGTATATATAAACAAACACATGCATACTTTTTTAAAAGTAAGAAACTAGTTGTTGAGTACTCAGGAAACCACACTGTAGGCACCCTTGAGCGTAACATATAACCCAAATTTCTGGGATCAGCAAATTACAGCCCACTTACCACTTGCTTTCATACAGCCTGAAGGCTAAGAATATGTTTTATATTTTAAAAGGGTTAAAGATTCACTAGAAGAATAATATTTTGAGGTATAAAATTACAATTTTATACCTCAAATTTGAATTTCAGGGTCCCTAAAAAATTTTATTGAAATGGAGCACTATGTATTCATTTATGTGTTGTCTATGACTAGTGTCTTGCAAAAATGGCAGAATTGAATAGCACAGGGACTGAGTGATTCTAAAAGCCTAAAATATTTACTATCCTGCCCTTTGTAGTAGAGGTTTGCTGATTCCTGTTCAAGAATTCATAGGTACATTCTTTAGCTAGGAGTAGTAGGCTCAACCAAATGACCTTTTGGAATCTTCTCTTGCCACTGACCCCAGAAATACTTCCTTGATCAACAGAAAATAGAATATCCAAAGATGTGAGGGATTCAAATCATTGATCCAGTATCAAGAAGAGAGTTCATGCAATCACAAAAGTAAGAACAATGTTAGATTTCTCACTCCGTGGTTCGTGTTCTGGCCACTGAATGATAGTGCCTTTCTTTCCTAGTGCTTGTCCTAAAGCTCTGTATAATTTTGTTGAGTGTTGTTAAATATTTATTGAGTTTTCTTGTCCAATGTGGTTTGGTTACTATGTGTCTGTGTATATGATGGGGCCCTTCAGGATTAAAGGTGCTATATAAATAGAGGATTATTTTATGACTTATTGCAGGTTGAAATATGTAAATGTGGTAATTCACTAATGCTATATCAGTGCATGTATCTGAGAAACTAGAATGCATTATCCTGCCATTTGAATCTAACATCATTTACATCCTTTTTAAAAAAAAATGCCCAATCAATTTTTTTAAATGAGGAAATGCAGTGGAGGAAAAAAACCTTCTTTAATGCAATACTTCAGCTGAAAGTTTAATGACACAAAAGGCAGGCAATTCAAAGTTACAGTTCCCACAGCAACTGTAACTCTGCTATATAGCACATTTAGGCATAGATTTCACAGCATGTAGTGCAATACAAAATACTCCACACTGGGCATGCAAGGGGGCAGAGTTATGGTTGCTATGGGTACCATGACTTTGAATTTCCAGATTTTTTGAGAGTTTAAATTCTCAACCAGAACATCACATTAATAGTTCATTTTTTGCATTGAAAATAATAAAGGTTATATCACTGTTTCCACTGTCAAGTCCATCTCCAGCTTAGTCCACTGCTTACCAAAGTATTCATCCTACTTGCTAAAATTAAACACATGGCCTCAGCCCAGGGAGTCTTTTAGTTTGCAAATTTATATTTGATGACTTTCACTGGATTAAGTAAATCTACTCCCTCATTCTTTCCCAAAATCACCAGTAAAATCAGGTTAACCCTCTCAGTATTTTGGGATGTTTTATGTTATTCATCGGCTGAGGTAATCATAAATATATTCATTGTATATAAATGTGATGTATATATTCATAATTTATATTCTATCTACTTTTTAAAAAGAACTGCAGGTAGTAAACTGTGTATATTCTTTTATTCCTTGAATACAGAATGCAATTTTTTTTTTTTTTTTTTTTTTTTTTTTGTCTTTTTCGTTTTTATCGGTACCAGGGATCGAACTCATGACTGCCTGCTTTCAAGGCAGGCGCTTATGCCGCTGAGCTAAATCCCCAACCCCCAGAATGCAATTTTATATCTTTGTAAATAGTGGTCTCAGGACACCTTTCCACCTTCAAGAATTATCAGGAACCTTAAAGAGCTTTTGTTTATGGTGCGAATATACAGAGTCTGTCAAAAAATGTATACACACTTCAGGAAAAGAGAAACTTACATAAATATTTTAATACTAAATTTATTGAGACATTATGAGATTATAAGTTAACTCTAACATCTACAACTAAAAGACGTGGTCAAAGTAGTGGCCATGAGCTTCCAGACTTACATCAGTAGTGTGAACTGCTGCTTAGGCAGCAGGCTTGGTCATTGAGATCACTGCACACGCATTTTCAGTTTCTGCTCTAAGGGCAGGCAGTGTGGTGGGTTTGCGGAGATACACTGTATGGCATCCTCTAGGTTTCCCTATAGGCGGGTAACACCATCTCTTGGGAAAATAAACCATATTATTTTTCTTACACATTTTTTGGGCAGATATCCATGCATACACAGATATTTACCATATTAGAAATCAGAATTGAAATATTTAAAACGACTTGTTCATTTAAATCACTTTGAAATAACAATAATAAACCATTACATGTTGAGAAAATAATTTTGTAAACATTAATTCTTGCTGGGGATATAACTCAGGAGCATAAGTGCCTGCCTGGTAAGTGCAAGGTACTGAGTTCAATTCCCAACATAAAGAAACAATGAAAAAAATCCCACTAAAAACTAACTACATCTTCCAAACTGATGAAACTTGATGAGAAAAAGTCAGTATTTTACATGTTTACAATTCATTTTAATGGGAGATAGCTTGATTCTTAAAACTACTTTTGGGCTCAATCTGTTGTATATCACAAACCGCAAGGTTTCTGGGAAACTCCACTGTACCCTTGTGAGAAAGCAGAGTGAGAAAAGCAAATGATGTCTTAGTATTATTATGACAACAATTTTAACCCCGTAGATCACTTAAAATTGCTCAAAAATTTCTGTGAATCATCGACCTCACTGAGAATTGATGTGGTACCATTTACCTATGTTATTCTTCAAATTTTCCCTCTTTCGTGTCTAGAGGAATAGTTCTATTCATGCTCCAAGAAACTAGGGTGAAGTAATTGCCCCTTAGCTGTATTTTTATACTATATCATCCATATGGTCAGTCAGACCATTTATCATATGCCATTTCGATCCTATGTTTGAATAAGCTTTGTTCTTAGACTATGAATTTCTTAAAGGGGAGTCATGTTTTATACATTTTTTTCTCATTTTTCTAACATGACAACTGGCAACATGAAATATTTGTTCTGAAAGTTTTCTTTTAGAACAGCACCATCATCTTACACATGAGAAAACTGAGGCCCAGAAATGCTAAATGAAGCTAGATGATTTATGTCAATGTTCTGAGAAGAAAGATTTAGGGTATTCACTTTGGTAGGGGGAAGATATTAGCTGCCATTAGACAAATGGTTCTTAAGTATGCTACGGAATTCCACCTTTATAAATTGCTTCAAGCCCTTCTTGGACAAGATGTCTCTAAACATAGTTAAATAGAGTTAATTGTGGTTCCTCCATCCTTAGCTGATTGAATTGGTACAAGGGTTGGGTTTTAATGTTCTTAAACAAACTGCACAGAAGATTTCCAAATTCCAGAAGTTAGTGCCTGAGCTCTCTGTTTTTCATTCTTGGAAGTTTTGACTGTAGTGATCTAGAATCTTCTTTGTGAATGAGGAAGTTGAACCAGATGAGCTCTGAAGTTCTGTTTGACCCTCTGTTTAACTTATGGGGCTATGTATATTTCTATGTAGTGTTGCTCAAGTCCAAGAACACCAGTAAGGACAAAATCAGGTTCTTGTAATTTCCCACTGTGTTGCGTAATAGAAAGGAAAGTCCTTTTTGCATACTCTGTATTGTGAATATAACTCTTGAGGCCTGGGAATTCTGGGACAAAAGTAGTCATAGTTTACTATGCCTACTTAACATGGGTTGTGATAGGTGAAATATAACACAATCTGGGAGCTCCTGGTCCCAGGGCAACTGTGTCATGTGTGTATCAGGCACATGCAATATTGATGCCTTGTCAAGAATTAAATAGTGTCCCATGAAGTGGGAAACAATGTAGCGGATCATTATTGTTCAAAACACATGAAATTTGGAGAGGGTTCATGTACATGAACCAACATAAAACTTCCATCCTTTTGCACCTTTATTAACTTCTGAGTGTATTTCACTTTGTCTTCCTTATCACATCCAAGAAGTCCAGTATAATAAGTGGAACATGGGTAAACAATAACAGCAGCTCCTTGTCTCAAATGCTGATGTGGATCCAACCCCATAGAGTAAAGCACTAATATCGTCCCTTGTTCCAGCCTGTGGGTATGTCCACAGAGACCCTAGAGGGGGAGTGGGGATGAAGAGGGGACAAGAGACACAAAGGATGGAGACAAGATGAAGAAGTCCAATCAAGTCTCATTTATTCAAGGAAGGAGTAACAAATATATAGGGTATTGAGGAGGAGGGATTTGGATTCTGAGATGTCAGCAGGTAACTTAGCAACAGTGGCAAGACGAAGGGGTATAGGTCATTGCAAATTTCCTGAGTGCAGGCTCATAAGGCGGGCTGATTAACATAATCCCTGAATAGATCAAGCTAGGTAGGCAAGGTGCTGCTTAACTACCAAATTTAACTCCTAGAGGGAGTTAAGGTGGTGCGGCCTGCAGATATAAGGTGGCAGCCAATTACAGGGCTTCCCACAGTCCCTATTTTAATGAAAATGCAGAGGCATGGAAATATAACTTGCTTAAGACTACTGAATTCAGAGGCAGACCCTGGATTGACTCTAGTTGTCAGTCGCTAGAGTCTGTGGTCTTACCACCCGTGACAGTGTCCAGAATGTCATAGAAAAATCTGCATATTTGATAAATGAATATTAGTGCTTTCCACTATTTCTTTTGATAAAAAATTTAAATAAAAATGAAAGTACATTTATTACCTATAAACTTGGTACAGATTTAAAATAATATCTAGTATTGAGATGGAAATGAGAAAATGAAATTTGCCCAGTTGGTGGGAGTGCCAATTTGTAGTCCCCCTCAAAGGTGACTTGATAGTATAGGCTAAATAATTCCCTCTAACAGAGTGGTGCCTTGGATTCATAATTTCACTTTTATAGATTTGTTCTGAGGAATATTTTAAGTTTAGAAAAATGATATGCAAAATTTATGTCAGAATATTATTTTAAGGTAGCAAAAGTTAGAAACATAAATAACTTACAGTAAGGGGATTGGTTACATACGTCATGCCACAATTCTAATAAGGAAAAATATGCAGAAATTAGTATAATGAAACATGTTTACTAAAAAATATTTCAAAAATGTTAAATTTAAAAGGAAAATATTTAAAATTTAAAATGTAAGTTAATATCTATAGCAGAAGTGAGACAATATAAATTCCTTGTACTCTTTGGTACTTTACGTCTTGTCCTATAAAATATTGCTTATATATAGAAGTAAAATGCTAGAAATTCTTGTCCCAGCAATTGGAAAACTTTCTGCATGTGTACAAACAAGCAGTGATTCTAACTAGAGTTAACTTTGAAATAAAATTAATAGCCAGCATTTATTGTGCATTCATTATGTACTAGGAGAACTGTTAAATATTTTTAATTATTTTTTTTTTCATCCTTACAACTCTTTAGATATGAGCTCTCTCGGTTGTCCTATTGCAGTTGAAAAACTGAAGCATGAAGAGGTTGAATAGCTTGTCCAGGTTCACGTAGGAGGCACCTTTTAAGGGCTGTGAATAATTTGTGAGATTGACAGATAAAAGAATAAAACTGACCATTCCATTTGCTGTTGAAGTGTTATCTTCCAGGGGAAGAAGCATTAGTTAAGGCAACACAGAGGATCAACTTAATTGGTTTAAAATAAAACCAACCACTATAGAGATTGAACCCTTGTGACTGGGGTAAATAACTACTGTATATGACAGGATTCTTGACATGGGCTCCACTTCTTTGCTGAATAGAAAGCAGATTTACTGAGAGATTTTTGTTTTTTAATTGCAAGGGAAACAGCCTCTGAGGAGAAACCTGAAAGTAAGTTAATTCAATTCAGTTTTGATAATTTAGAAATTTGGCTTGGGATGGTATTCCCCAAGTCACCCAAAAATATTTGATTTGTCTTCATAAGTATTGTTCTCTTGTGGTTTTTGAGGGTCACCATATTTGGTATCTTGCTATTCCTTATCATTTATTGACTGGTGGGGAAATACAGACACAGAAATTCTAACTACTGTGGTTACTAGAATTTCTAAACAGTGGGTCCCTACCGTAAATGGAGGGAGGTGGCTAGGCCCTCCTCCTTAAATTGTGTTTGCATAGCACTTAGCATAAGAATCAGAAGACATTAACTGCTAAATCAACAAATGGGCCACTGATAGAGACTTAGCCTCAAGGAAAAGTATTAAAATGTGCCCAGTGACCTAACACTTGGGTCTCTACTTAACCTCAGGGCACCTCCAGGGAAGTTGCTTCTCCAGTTGGGTTTGGTGGTCATTTTTTTCTGCTTCAGATGGCTGGTGTCAGAGTTTTCCAAGTCTCCATCACTGCCATTCTCCTGTTTGTGATACGGTTTTGGGATGCCTCCACCTATCTTTACTCCCTCATCATCCGTGGAAACCTCGCTCAATTACCCCCTCTCTAGAGTTATCAGCTAAGAGCTGAGATCAAGCTCAGTGTACCTGGAGGCCTGTGCTACTTTCCTTGGCCATGACCACAGACTTTAGTATCACTGCTTGTTTGTACACATGCAGAAAGTTTTCCAGTTGCTGGGGCAAGAAGTTCTAACATTTTACTTCTTTTTATATATAAAGCAATATTTTGTAAGACAAGATGGGAAGTACCAAAGAGTACAAGGAATTTATAATTGTCTCACTTCTACTATAGATATTAAAGAACTCCTTTTGGAATATGTTTTTCTTGGTCATTACCAAGAGGACTATAGTTATGTTTTTCCTTCTTTGAAAAACAGAAACTCCACTAGATAACAACAACAGCAACAAACCACAACAAAACAATAGCAGTAATAGGCATCACACAGGCCAGTTTATTTCAATATAGAGAAGCCTAGTGGTTTAAAGTTGGCATCATCTATTGGAACTAACCCTTCAGTACTTCAAATGGTTTTTAAAGTCCTATGTATTGAGAAACTGCTCTGTTCAGGAGGTTATGGTTTCTAGTTCAAGCTTCGATAGTAGAAGACACTGGTCATAAGTTTGGTCCGATCATCACTAAGACATTGCAGTACTAGTTGGAATCTTGGTTCCCACATTTGTTGCAGGTAAAAATGACACCAAGCTGCTTATATCTAGCAGAATTATTGTAAGAACAAAATTAATAGATATGAAGATGACTTTGGTAATTAAAAGCACTAGGCAAGTCCAGGGCATTACCTGGCGTTATTGTAAAACACAAATCGAATCCTGCATTACAGAGGAGATTGCAGCAATAAGGATGGATAGTCAGAATGTAGGGTTCACATGTGATCAATGAAATCAACTATCTGTGGAAATAGCACCCACTAAAGAAAAGCCTGAGTGGTTGAGGAGGTCATAGGGAGTGAGGAAAGCTCATATTCGATCCATGAAGAATGTTAATATTCTGAAACATGGAACTCTGACAATTTTTCCTGAAGTGCTATCTAAAGTTTGATCTGTGAAACATATTTCTTAGGTAGAAAAATGGGTCAAATAAACCTGAATTAGACAAAGTCAAATAGAATTTTCCCTTACAGCCTTTAGAATGCTAACATGACTCTTTAAAACAGAGAGAGCAGAAATCTTTTATCTTTTCATGGGCAGTAATCTAGCTGAAACTCAACCCACTGTATTAAAAAGTTTATGTTCATGTTCTGTTTAGAACTTCTGAAGTGGGAACCAAAGGATAAAAACTTGAATTATGCTTATTCAGCTCCATAAAAGCAAAGGAGACTGATTTGGACAGTCATAGGAACCACAGTCCTAGGAGAGATGCACTTCATTGTAAGGGGGAAAGATTGATCTGGTACATTTGGGTCTATGAGACATCTCCCTTCAGGTAACTGCTATCATTATCCCAATTCTAGGATCATTCACCTCTTTCCTGATTATCTGTCCAAGTTCCAGGTACTGTAATAATGTCGGGCAATCAAAATGATGGGCATCAGCATCCAAGAAGAAAATTATTATGAATTATAATAATTGTAGCAGTGTTCATTTTATTAACTATTAATTGCAAAATGGATACATATTGATTTAAGCTTTCACATGCAAGTAATACAGAGTAGTAAATGGACACACATTCTTCCCCGGTCTCCATATTACTCCCTAAAATATAGTGTGGATTCAATATATTTGAAAAGCAAAATGACTAGAAGCCAATTCATAGTATTCTTAAGTATTTAATGAGTTCTCTAGGACTGGGTATTCAACTTATTTCAGTTTTCCATCATTATAATAGGTGTAGAAGTAAACTTGGACATTTATTTTTGTGCAAGTGTATTCTGTGAAATAGATACATCGAAGTAGAATTACCATGACAACGTGTAAGTACATTTACAATTTGACTATGTATTGCCAAATTAGTCCCAAAAAAGATAGCATCGATTTACACTTCCACCAGCAGATAGGAATTGCTCCTAAGTTTGATCAGTGACATAAATTGCTTGGATACACCACGTGAAGTAATGACAAAATTGTTGTTCTGCACTGTGGTCTCAGGACTTTGGGGATGAAAGAGTTGGACCTATCTAGGGTCTCGTTCAGATGGTCAGCAGGTCATCCTCAAGGACACTGACTTTGCACCTCTTTTCAATTGCAAACTCAAGCACTTTAGGACTCCTGAGATGTGTTACACTATGCCTCTATTTCCTGTGAAAACCATAATTGATTACTATTGGGAGAGGAGCTTATGGGATCTCAAAATACTTCCTTTCTTTTTTGCCCAATATCTGAATTAGGTGAGAGAAAGAGTAAGACAAAGACATTACCTTTGATTTTCCTTTCTTCTATATCTGGGTTTAGATTTATCCCTGTGATTTTATTTATTTATTTGTACACAGGATTGAACCTAGGGAGTGTGAGCTACTTCCCTACCTCATCTCATTTTATGTTTTTAAATATTCAAAATTGTTTTCTTGAGACAGGGTTTTGCTATTCAATTCAGTCTGACCTTAAACTTACTTGGTAGTCCAGGCTGGCCTTGAATTTGCAGCGACTCTTCTGCCTCAGCCTCCTGTGTGCTGCGATTACAGGCATACTCCACCACTCCTGGCTGTTTTTTAATTTTGAGACAAGTTCTTGCTAAATTTCCCAGGCTGATTGTGAAACTGTACTTCTTCATACTTAGTTGGAATTATGGAGATAGACCACCAAACCTAGTGAGACCTGTGACTTTCTAGTTGTGTAGAAAATTATGTGTTTAGAATAAAGGTTTTCAGGCCTCTCATCCCCATTTTTCAGTGTCTGGAGACATTTTTAGTGTAACAACTTGGGAGTGCTGTTAGCACCCAGTAGTTCAGGGCCAGAGATGCTGCTAAATGACCCACACTAGTTAGAACAGCCATGCGGGAATAGGGCGGTGTCTGGCCCAAAATGTCAGTAGTGATGAGAAGTTCTGTTTGGTGTTACCAACTTTCCTAACCAGCTCCTGCTCATTCTTGACATCACCCTTGATATTGGGAAGCTGATATCGAAGAATAGGGGCTGTTTGCTGTGCAAATGGTCTCCCCTATTCTTAATTCTAGCACAGTCAGCTTCTGGCAACCTTGGACCTCTGCTTATTTCCCTGTAGGTCAAGAAGAACATTGTCTGATAACCATGGTAGTGGGTTCAGAAAAATTAGCATATAGACTGGGGGGCAGGGGTCACTCTCCAGGAGGAAGGTGCTTCATAACCTGTGGCTACAGTCCATATCAGAACTCACCAATCAGACTGTATCTTTTCTCACCCTCAGAAAGGATAAATGAGGAGACGGAGGAAAACTGAGAAAGTGTGATTGTTCTCCCTCTAAAGGAGGAAGCACCAGAAATAGGAGAAATTCTTACCATTTATACTACCTCGCCTATCCCAAAGGTAATGTTTCTAGAATGCTTAGCAGGAAAGAGTTCTACGTTTAATTAGTAAGGTGCACCATGAGTGTGAGGAGGGGATTTATGATGTTTGTTACACATTTTCAATTTTGCAATAATTATGCAATGAGTCATATGTGATTAATATAAAAGTCAAGTGCATTTGTGTTTCCTAAGTTATAAAAGGATTTCAGTACAGATCAACTACTTTCAGAGACTTTCTGTCTCTATTTGTCTGCATGTTCCTGGCCAGTTTCTCTTCTACAGCAGGGCGGAGATGGTCTGCTCTCAAATAATTCATAAGGGTCAAGGTCTTTATACCTTTTGGTGTGATGCCCAGCAGAGAACTGATAATTTTACTGCAATGGTTTATAGTTAGGGACTCATATATCACAGCTCTTCAGCTTTGCACAGGAGTAAAAGAGGCAGAAGAGGAGAAGAAGAAGGAGAAGGAGAAGGAGAAAGAAGAGGAAGAGGAAGAGGGAGAAGAAAGCCAACTTTTGCTATTTAACCAAGAATAAGATAGATAGTGAAATAATTAGATTTTTCAAAATATATTCCTCATTGAGAAGAACACATCTACTTATTCACACCAGAATAGTGGGATCTTTAACTCATTAGTGCTCAGTTTTACCTAAAGTCTTGTCAGAATTTGCAGCCTGGGGAGCAGTCTTCAAAGAGGCAGTGAAGTATGGAGGGAGATGTTGGAATTTTGAGTTTATTTTTAGTTCCTGCTGTTACCGGACCCTTACGGTAAAAGTAGGTTGGTACGATCTGCCTCATAGAGCTGTTCTGAGGCCACAATATAGTTGTTTTGGAAAACATTTATAATGTATTTAGCCACTCCAGTTTTATTCTTTTCTACCAATGTGGTATTTGTAGAATATTTCTACTTTTAGAGTATTTTTGTCCTGAATGGAGAAACAACAAAACACAGAATTACAGAGTTTGAGAAATAGAAAGCATTGCTTAGAAAAAATAAACAACATTTATGGGATGCATTTATTTTCCATTCAAAGTAAAAATAGCTTTATTGAGTCCCCTGGGAAAAATCTACCATTTTACAACTTATATTATCTACTTCATTGACTGGGGGAATGTTAATGATAAAATTCTCACAGTTTATAGGCATTCAATGGCAATTATCTGTGTGTATTTGAGAAAGCAGCAACAGAGGTAGCATTTTAATATTTGAACTTCAAGCAAGAATTGTTTGGATTCTATGGGTTTCAGTAATTCTTCATTTAGCATCTCATTCTTTTTCTTCCTTTTGAGGATACAGACTCATAGCACCAAATGTCTCCATGGCATTAAAAAGTAACTCATGTATAGCTATAACACAGTTTTACCTGGCAAACCACCTTATCATATGTATATATTAGTGATCTAATACCAATTGATAATATTATATAAAATTTTAGAATTCTCAGCAGAATTCTAAATTCAAACTCAGTACTAGTAGATACCACTTCTAGAGAGGAGGTAGACATTCATCCAAGGAGTTTTGGAGCTGCTGTGATTTATACATGGTTTGTCCTTTAAGGCTCATGTTTTGGATGCTTAGTCCTTAGAGCAGGAGTATTGAGAGTGGGTGGAACCTTTAAGAAGCGGGATCTAGTGGGAGATCCTTAGGTCATTGGGAGTATGCCCAGGGAAGCCTTTTTGGCTTCCTGTTTGTTGGTATGGTCTTTGTTTCACATGTACTCCTGAAATTGCCATTCTCCATGGGGTTATGCAGTCAAGGGGGCCCTTTACCTTTGACGTGCTTTTGAACTTTCAGCCTCCAAAGAAACCTCTTCTTTACAATTGTAGCTTATCTCAAGTGTTATGTTACAGTAACAAAAAACACACTAACACAAGATTTCTTTGGTAAAAATTTATGTCTTAACAATTAAATACTCCCTTACACTCTTTCCTGCAGCTATAAGTCCCACTTTCCCATCCTTAGTGAGATCTAAAATCTTCTGTGCAGATCGAGAAAGATGTGCCGATGGTTTCTAGTTATGCCAAATTGTCATGTTGGTGCTGCTAGCTTAGTGTGTGCCCTATCTTAAATCATATTTTAAGTCATATTAGAAGATATTTTTCAAAAATGTCTATTGAAAAGCTGACAGATAATTCATTTTTAGAAAAGTACGATGAACTAAAACTAGAATCTGGATAATTTAGAGACCAATCATTCTAGACAGGACTCTTTGTTTAGTATCTGCATTATCCAAACTGGTGTACACAAGAAGTTAAGAAAACAAACCATTGCAATAATGCAATTCCATGGGAAAAAATTCATGCATATTTGAAACTAATCTTTGAGGATAAATGAATGAATGGATGGTTCATTTATTCATTCATTAATGCCAAAAATAATGATTGACTTTCTTACTATTCATTATTCAGGCCCTGGGAACTGAGAATGAGTGAGAAAAACAGTCCTCACTCTAATGAGACTTTCCATCTCACTGAGTTGAGTGAACTTCTTAGGTGATTCTCAACAAGTTAAACACAGTAATGGATTGGCTCCTCCATTTTTTTAGGTCATGTCCAAAGAACATGAGAATTGATGGTGACACTGTAAGAAGAATGTTAGGTCTCTTGCTCCTAAGCAACGTTCTGTTGCCATATCTAGTCTGCAGTATGGCATAGAGATTCATATTTTGAATCAAAATTTGAATTTACCAGAAGGCAGAAGATGCTATTAATAGGACAGTCTAGAGGGAATGATATCAATTTACTTCTGTGTTGTCCATGGCTCCCTTAAAAAATAATCTGAAACACAGCACAGACAAGGTATGCACCTAAAGTAAGCCAGTGGACAACTTTGCTAGGGAGAGACACATGGTGAATGATTTGTCTTCAGCTGTGTTGGTTCTGGCAGATTTATAGGGTTTATATTTTCACACAAATTGTCCTTGAACAATTTCTCCATTACCTGGAACACTGCTCCCTCCTCCCAGCCCCTTGTCAGATGCTCCCATCTGCTGACTTCTGCCAAGATGTTTTAAATAGCAAAGTAGTTGTTGACATTGCAAGAAAAATCTACTTCTTGGTTGATATTTACCTTCTTAAATGTCTTTCTTTTGGAGAAAAAATGAGCTGTGGATAGAGTTGCACATTTTTGGCATTATGGCCAGCTACCTCTACAGCCTGTGTCATCACAAAACAACTGCACTGCCATTTCTAGCTGATTCTCTTTTCCTTCTTGGGAGAGATTAAGAAAGACTAATATTTCTCGTCCTTTATTCTCTTTCTATAGTCCAGGGCTGCTTCATGGAGCAATGCCAACAGTGATTCAAAGGAAAAAATGGTTGATAGATAATAGTTCCCCAAGTTAGTCTTCCCATGCCCACTTTGCATTTTCAGGGTGATTCTGTGATCTTACATATGGCATTTTAAAAATTTGTCTGTTTCCTGTTAGTGAAGGAAACTTGTAAGTCATCATGAGTATCAAACTCCCCATGGTATCTATAGATGATGGTACCTGGCCAGACTAAATGGATATAAAATGAAGATTTGATCAAGAGTATGTCTACCGCCTTTAGGAAAACACCACTGATAGCATGAAGACAGACTCTTTTTAGCATATTCCATTGCAGTAAAGTCCCTACTAACTTGAAAAAAACTATATAAAAGGATATCTTAATTAAGAGACGAAGTAGAAAAATGATTTAAAAGGCTTTAGAATCATGTAATTCTTTGTTTGTATCCCTCCACTATCATTTGCTAGCTTTAGGACAATGAACAAATTACTTAAAGTCTCTGAGACTGTCTTTTCTGTGAGTAAGAAGAAAATAATTGTCTCTGTAGTACACTGTGGTATAGTTCTAAGGATAAATGAGATGTGTGTGAACCTGCTTAAAGCTGTGCCTTGACATCAGTGAGCACTCAGTGAATGGTAATTTTTATTCATGGATATAAAGTGAAATTATAGAATATTTTAAGCAAATGTATTTTTAATTAAGAAAATTCAGTTAACAAAATCTTCATGAACAGGTCCTTAAGGGACTTGTGTAACAAAGAGGTAAGGCTTTTACAGAATTGCTTTATTAATCACTTATTTATGAGAAGAGGTTGCTTTGAAACATTTTTTAAAAAAAGTTCCGAGCAAGATTACTTGAAGATGTACTCAAGAGCAGGGTCAATACTCCTCTGGAAGCCTTGTTTATACATCGTCTTCATTTTCTAATTGCTGCAAAGGTAGATTTCTTTCAGAAGTGATAAACTGGTCAGGATTTATCTGGATTCCTGAGGTTTTATTACTGTGCAAGACTTAAGAGATAAAAAATATTTAATATTTTGAATGTGAACTAATGTGCTGATATTCAATTTTGAACTAGGATATATTCTGTATATGAGTTGACTGGGGTAGGCTTAGTGCTGGTCTTCAGTAAGACAAATAAAATAATAATGACAATATTCCTGCATTTGTCCATAATGGAAATGATTTTATTTGTGCTTTAGAACCATACCCTCATGGCAGAAAACAATGAAATTTCACCTGATTTTTATTGTTGAGAAAATTTAGGTTTGCTAGTCACCTCATGGCACTTGTGCCAATGGTTTGCACACTTTCATATGGCTAGTGTATTGTAGAGCTCTTTCTGGCACTGAAATGTTCTTTGTTTGGAAGGGAAAAATGAACTAGATAACAACCTACTAGCATCACCTTCCTTTTTTGCCCTGATACTCAATGATCCCAAGTCTGAGGGAAGAGCGGATGGTGGCCTTCACTGACAGTAGCCATAGCCACATTGACAAGTGCTCATGACAGAGTGATGCTCTTTGGGTTAATTTTCTGATGGCCTCAAAATCTAGAGTTGCAGCAATGAAATCTGCCAGTTAAGATGGGCAGAGCTGCCTTGGATGGATAAGTAAAATGTTGACTTCAAAGGTGATCTGGCATGGCCTTGCAGCCGGAGGCTTCCTGCTTATCATTGCTGGCAATGCTGCTTATTGTCTGTGTAGTGTACTTGGTATGTGGGACAGTCTGAGAAAGAAGAAAAGAATTAGTGTTGGTGATGTGGTACACTAGGAGGTAAGAAATGAAATCTGACATTTCCAAATTGAGGAAATGGCAGGGGTTAACAAATAGTGGGTCAATTTGTATAATCCCTTACTTTTGCAATCTCCATGATAGACTGAAATCATTTAGATAAGATGAAATTGCACATTCATTCATTTCTTATTGTATCAAACACAGAACTCCATTAGCAGAGACCTACCTAGCTGGAGCAATATATATACATTACCATCAACCATTGTTGGCTCAATCTATGCATGTTTTTTAACAACATTTGGCACAGCAAGTTCACTGGTGTCTCATTAATGGTAGCTGAATGAATAAAAAATCTACTAATGGTAGTTATCTTTAAGTAGGTGTATTTATTTCTCATAGAAGGAGTTTGTGAAGTTGCTTGATATGCCAGATATGCAATTGGAATAAGGTCGTTTTTCCTTTTCCTGGTACTGTTCCTATGACCAGTTGTTGCTCACTGAAAAACTGGTCACCATATCACTCCTCATGGTACAAGTGGACTTAGTCCATGTCCATCCCATGCTTTTACTTTTTCAGTAAAGAAATTGGGGTCCAGAGGAATTTCAGTCAAACGTTTATGTGGAAACATGATCTCTTCTTCCAAAGAGACTTGGATTAGATCTAATTAGCAGGTGTTCTCCTGAGATTATACAATCTATATAGGCAAAAGCTTAGAGATGTACAAAGAGTAACCAGAAGCAATGCAAAAGTGTGCAAAAAACAAAGAGAGAAAAATGAGATCGTTCTAATACAGAATAAGTTCCAAAGAGCTGCTGTAACAAATTCTAAAATACCAGACCTTTAATGCCGTACAATTTTATTTCTTCCTTATATAAAATCCAGTACAGATATTTCTTATTTATAATGGTAGGAGGTTTCTCGATGCATTCATTCATGTATCCATGTTAAGAGAGGCTCTATCATTCTCAATGTGTTTCCATACTACACCATCCTGGAGATCAATCTGTAGCAGGCAAGAGAAAGAAGCATGAGGGAACACACAGGGCAAATGCTTTAAGGCCTAGACATGGAAAACATCACTTCTTTCCATTGATCAGTGTTAGAAATTGATCAGCTGTATCTGATGGAGAACCGGGAAGTGTAGTTGTATTCAGAGGAGGAGGTTTGGTGTCCAGTCAGTAATCTTTGCCACAGAATCCAAAGACAAGATGGGCCTTATGAAGAAGTGATCACTTATTCCTGCTGAAAAAAATCCTCAATGTGCGTGTCCTGTAGTTAGAGTTTTCTGAAGATCATGATTTTGACCAATAGTTTTGATAAAGAAGGATGAATAAGTAATGGAAAGTATTCGAATTATGTTCATCCTTTAATATCAGGACCATACATTTTTTTCCAGATTGGCTCAGGCACAAGTAATCATTTCCCCATCTGAATTTCCCAATGTTTTCATTTTCTTATCTGGCTTATACTCAGTTTTTCACAATCTTACTATCTGTTTTTCTTTCCTCTGTAACCTTGACCAACATATACAGTACTGGTGAAATACTGTTAACGCCTAATTTGCATGCAGATTTCTAATTTGATTTTATTAATAAAATATTTAAGGTTTGAAATCTGTGGAACATGATAATCTCCAAAACTCCTTTAAAGCTCAATCAAATCTACAGTTTTGCTGACCTGATGACATGACCTGGATTTATAGGATAATTATAAACTTCCCACTTTACTTTGTACTTGGACTAAGCTTTTGACCACGAAGAAGTTGGAAAAAAAGTGACTGAGTGTGGAGGAGGGAAACTTCAACTGAATGTATTGAAATCTACTCAACTCTTCTAGAAATACACTGAAGAACCAAGTGGCCTGCTTTAAATTATTGTTTCCTATAGTGAATTAGGAAATGGATTCTCCTTAGTAGGTCGTATCTGTCACTTGTAAATGATTCTAATTAATCTGGTCACATGAGTACAAGAGGAAATCTAAGAGCTGCTTTGTACTGACTGAATTCATCTGTTGTGTAACTCAGCCTCTAATAGTCAATTTATCAGTTATGTAAGAGTATATATTTTTTTTTTCGTATTTTAAAAAGGATAAAACCAGGGAAAATCAAACAGAATAAAACCAATCAAAATAAACCAGTATAAGTGATACAGGACTTCAAAACATTATGAAATCAGCAATAGTTAGCATAATGCCTTTTGTTTTCTTCAAAATAGCTGCAGATACCTTCGGACACAGTAAATATCAAACAGAACAGAATAGAATAGAAACAACAGAAAAAAATCCAATGAATGCAATGCAATAAAGGACTTCAAAACAAGCCAATAGTAAATCCAAAATGGCTACCATAATATGTCTTGCTATCTTTTAAATAGCTGCTCATGCCATCACATTTAACCTAATCAGACAAAACAAAAGAGAATAAAGCCCAACCCAACAAAACAATGAAAATGATATGGTTTCCAGGCGGGGATCACCTCCTGGTGAGGCCTGATTCTCTCCCTCTGCAGTCCGCAAATGGTGCTGACTCCAAGTATGTTTTTTGCTTTCTCTGAATTTGCATAAACTCCAGCGATCTTTTTCCATTTTCTCTTTCATTTTTTGGTTGATAATAGTATTTGTGTTTAAATCACACCTTCTTTTCATTTCTTACATTCAGATTTTTGTTGTGTTTGTGGACATAAGGGCTTTTATCTCACTCTGCAATCAGTCACAACCCAGGGTGGAGGCAGGGATGTTTGATACAATATTTCCTATATAAACAGTTTCTCTGTAAAAGGAACAGTATGGCACTAATTTTGATGTATGATCAGTTTAGAAATACGCAAACACATTCGAATATACATCCTGTACATGACAACAGCAATGTGAAATTGGATACACAAAAGGGTTTTTTTTCCCCTCTAGTGATTTCCCCAGCCTTCCCTCAACCAGATAATATCAGCTTTATTTCCAAGCTTTTAAGTGAAAATGCCTGCTTTGATTGCTTTCTCAAATTGATAAAAATATATGTAGTCCAATAGAATTTTTTTTAACGGTCAAGTTGTCCCCTGGCACACACTCTATCTTAGTCTGAATACAAATAAAAGCAGCTTAAATTGAAGAAGGTTTAAAATTTTTCATTGTAGCTGTGAAGTAAAATTGAAGTGTCAGTAGTATACACATAGCCCAGGGATATTGAAGATACATTTGTTCTGTGTGAGGAAAAAGCACACAGGAAGATCATCAGGTCCAATGGGACTGTGCTGGTTGGGGGCGAACCTTTGTCCTTCTGGCTGGCTCACAAGCTGTGCAGGGGTGGGTGGGTGTTGCTGTGGCAGCCTAGAGGTAGGGATATGTTGGCTTTTCCATCTTTTCCCCACAGTACCATCTTAGAGTTGAGCAATATATTCAGTGAATGTGGCTTTAATTTGGTTACTCACAAACCTATTAGTGATAAGTGAATTTCCAAAAGCTAAAAATATTATCTGTCCTCCTATCACCTTAATACCAGCACTATTAATTGAAAACTTGCTAAATACCAGAGGCAGCTAAACCAACCTATATTATATTATATTTTCTAAAAAGTAAGCTGAGGCTTAGAAAGATAATATAATTTAGGAAAGGTAATACAGTTTGGAAATAGTCTAGTTGGAGTTAAAGCTCAGTCGAGTGGACTTAAGGAGTCATGTTCTTAACTTTGTCAAACAGTCTGTTGGCCCTCACCCACAAGATTTAAGTTGCCGTGCTCTAACCTATTTGTTCATAAATATACATAATTTTTTCTTACTTGGAACACAAGTAAATATGCACATATTCACAGAGCCAATTTTGTAATATTTTCAAATTATCTCAGGGACCTTTTGATGTTAATTTTATATCTCTATCACTATGATTTCTGGTGGCTGGATAGTTTATGTTAAATTTTTTTGTTGTCTGATTTCCAATTATGTGGTAGGTATTTTACTTTTAAATATACTTTTTACATATTTTGTTTCTCTTCACTAAAAGAAAAAATTTAGAAGTATATGTCTCCATTTTGTCGGAGTGGAATTTGAGAGTGTAAGACTTAAGAAACTTACCAAATATTGAACATTTCATCTATGCATGGCTAGGCATAAATGCTAAGATAAACTTTATTTTCAAGTCTTTATTTCCTCTAGTCCACAGCTACCTTCAGAAAAGCAAGCCAAAGTGTCCCACATCTGGGATAGGGACAGGTACTGTATCTTTTGTGGGAGCTATAAGCTCAATGTTTGTATTTTCTCAAAATTCCCATGTTGAAATCCTAACCTCTAAGGTGATGGTAACAAGAGATGGGGACTTTAAAAATAAGCCCAAGAGAGAGTGCTAAACCTGATGTAGTGCCAGGATGCAGGGAAAAGGCATCATCTGTGAGCCAGAAAGAGGGCCTTCATGAAAAGTCTTACTGGCAGATTGATCTTGGACTTCTCAGCCACCAGAACTTCAAGGAATAAATTTCTATTGTTTATAAACTACATTATATGTGGTGTTTTGCTATAGCAGCAAAAATAGACTATTATTCGACAATGTGTTACCATGTGGATAGTAACAATGCAATGATGAACACTGGCTTTTCTTCCTGAGTTTATTGGACGCTAGTGACACAATGTGTTTGTATGTGTGTTCCAGTGACTCCTGTGGTTGTATATTCCACTGATCATTACAACTGGGGGCAGATTTATGCAGATCTCATAATCCGAACTGGGGATGTGCTCAGCGACACAATGCTTGTCCAGGATTCTCAGGGCCCTGGATTCAGGCTCCAGCACCAAAAGCAAAAGACAAATTCAGACCTAGCCACGTGCTAACAAATAGTACGGGCTTGTGGTGTGTGGATCTTAGGTTTCCTAGAGGGTTTGCTCTGGGAACATAACTTCAGATTCCTACCAATACCACACCCACATGGAAATTCCTCTTCTATAAATGCTTCGTGGTCCCTAGCTATTTTTTCTTCTTTCTTTCCCTCCATTCTGTATTTTAAGGCAGGGCTTCCATAAATATGTTGTGGAGATGATTGGCGGAATAATTGAGTTAAATTTTAGGACCACTTACATGCATAATTCTTTAATAATTATTTACTTACTTTAATGTATTTTTGAGAAAAACACAACTAGCACATTCAACAGTGGCTTTTACCTATATGAATGCTTAGAATGGAATGAAATTAAAATAAAAAATAAATCATATAAAGAACAATATCAGTAAAAACAATAAAGGTGATATTAGGGTATGTAAAAATCTTGATGGTAGCTTGTGAAAGATGTCTCTGTTTTTCTGTCACTCTACACTGGCAGTTCTAGCTCTTATTTTAGCCCTTACCTTCCTGATATTTCTGGCTGGAATCATGCCTCATTTACCTTTGAGTCCACCATGATTTTTATACCAGCACTCAATACAGCGCCTAGCGCATAGTAGGAAGTTAATCTGGGATCCTTGGCTTCTCTGCCATAAAGGTAACAAGGTAAAGCCACTGCTTGTCTAGGCTCTGCCTTGCAGTAACAAGCCTGGGGATCCAGGGCTCCGAAAGTCTGATCCCCAACTCAGAGAAGGAAATAAGAGACAGAAATAGAACAAGAAATCTTGAACACAGATAAAAGACTTTTTGATATTTGCATGAAATATGCTTCTTAAAAAGGAACTATTTTTATAGTATTATCTATAAGAGATTATAGGCAAAAATTAATTTTCTAAGTCTTTATAGTTAAAACAGTCTGTGCACAGAAGGAATTTAAAGTCTCCTTTTAATAAAAAGCCATGCATTGTCCTGCAGGCAAAGGGCTTGGTTTCTTTGTGTGATTATTTTGTGATTTCTGAGGCAAAGAGAAATTTGTAAAATGCTATAAAGACGACTATGCCTACTTCACTGCATTCCAAACTCTGTCTATCCTTCCTCATAAAGGATTATTTGAGGGTAGGGGTAGGGCAGAAATATTACAATATAGCAATTCAATAAAGTATTGTAAAGCTATAAAATATAGCCAGGAGAGGAACTGCAGCTTTCTAGGGGAAGAGAGGCGAGGCAGGGCTAACCGTCTGCACTAAATGAACAGGGAGGTTCATAATTGAACATAGAACAAACTGAACTAGAAGCATTTGAAGTGTTAATTTATTAAACAATTCTTTACGTTCAAAGCTTACGCTAAAAAATATTTGTGTTTGCGAAAGTTAGGAGACAGGAAACTGAAGTCTTCTAAACCCATTTTTATGCTTGGAACGAAACCAAACATTTATTCAGTCATAAACCTTATGTGTTTATCTGCAAGGGAGTGCAGAGAAAGAAAGGGTAACGGCATTTGATTTCTATTTAAAGTATCACTCTTCACCCGGGATTTTGGTCCTAACAGGGTGTCTTCATGTGGCGGAGAGGAGACTGCTGTCTCCCTGCCTCTCCCTGCCTTGATCCTCGGCACCCACCCTCTGAGGCTATGTGCATACATTGGCTCAGTTTCCCTGCTTTGGTGGAAATTCACAGGGAAGTGGGCAATGGTTTAATGATCAAAGCTGAACTTGATCTCTGTCAAAGGAATCCTTTCCATCCTGGAAATCTGAGCCACTTGAAAATAGTTTAGATCCGAGAGGGGGACTACTCTACTGTCCACACAGGCCAGCTTGAAAGGAGAGAGGGACAGAACACCAAATAGGACTTTTCTTTAATATGATTGCCCGGGAACAGTGTGTTTGAATGCAAGCTGCTGTCTTTATGCTTCCCTTCCGTGGAGCATCATTCTGGTCTCGTCTCAATGAAGAGTTTGATGAGAACAACTGCCAACGGCCAGGACAAAAAAGTGAATTTCTCATATGACTAGTTAGTTTGAATATTTTTATTTGATGGATGAAGACACTAAGGTCCTGGGAGGTAGTGCATCTTGTAGTGGTGTGTGCCTATGGAGGATAAGACCCTTGGCTCTTAGTTGAGAGTGATCTTGAGCAAGCGATTTAACCTCTTGAAACCTCAGTTACCCCATCCTTGAAATGGGGTTAGTGATAAGTTGTGCTTTCACGTTTCTAAACATCTAACTTCTCGCTTTCACTTACAAGATACTCTCTGTCATACCACAAACTCTGTCTTTACAAAGTGCAACTTCTCTTTACAAAGCATGAAGCAGGAATGTTTGTAGGTTTAGTACAATCTGCTCACTTTCCCCCACGAAATTCTGCTACATGCTGGGCCGGAGGTCGCCTAGGTCTAGAGCTTCAAGAACTTAAATTAATAAGTGCTTACTGTGACAAGGCACTTTACAGACATCATCTTATTTAATTCTTGCAAAAAGCAAAAGACAATTTAGGAGACAGGGGTTATTATTCCCATTCTAAGTGGGGAAAATTGAGCCTTCACTAGATGAGTGATATAAAAGGCAACACAGGCGGGGACAACTGGGTCTCAAACTAGACTGTCATTGTCTCCAAAGTCTAGGCCCTCTTCTCTCTACTGTGCTCCCCTTTGGAGGAAGAGCAGTGGGGCTCAAAGAGGGAGACTGGGCACTATGACCTTGGGACATTTGGTACCAAGTGCCATAAGATTCCCTTCATTAGTTACGAAGGAAGGTACACTGAGTCAGATCTCCTATGGTGTGATTCAAACAGGGCTGAGTTGAGTCCCAAATTGATGCTATTCATCGTTTTACTGTCTTCAAGCTCTCAGTGTGGAGGCTGTGGTGGGAGGGAGATAGTCCAGTCCTCGGCAGGTCCATGTTACAAGTTTGATCTTCTGCTGGAGGAAAACTCCTCTGAATGGTTATTGACATTTTGTGTTTTTTCTGAAACGTAGCATGGCAGCCATCAGACAGCGGATATTTGAAAGACTGGGGAGGATTGGGCAGGACTTGGTGACAGTTACTGCTGCTGCTTATTGGGCTGTGGAGCCAGTAATTCCTGGTTCAGTTCTAGCTCTGTCTCTGCCTAGCCTTATATAGGGCATAATTTATTGACTATTTCTAAGTCAGTTTCCTTTAGGGCAAAAAAGTAATCACTATAACACTTACATACTTCATGGGACTGTTTTTGAAGATCAAATGAGAACATGTTTTTAAAGAAACAAATTAAAGGCAAGATCCAATCCCTGGCTGCCTACAATGTGTTTTATGATGTTTTAACTAGCTTTCAACTTTTAAAAATTACAACACTAAAATTATCTATCATCTATTTCCATATCTATCCACCTACCTGGCATCTATCTATTTTTATGTTTTCCTTCTTCAAATTTAAAATGCATTAAATGAAGATTTTCTTTTGAATCTTCAGAAAATCTGACAAGATCCTCATGGCATCTTGTTCCCTCAAGGCGATAACAAATAAAGATAAACAGCAGTGACTGTCTCAGGAGGGAACCTGTGTTCCAGCTCACCATAGTGCCCTTACTGAGTGCGGTCTCTGTCTGCTCTCTGTGGACTCTGCAGCGCTGTGCTTAGCATACAGTAACAGGCAGAAACTAGCAGAGTCAGGATCTGAACACAGGCAGTCCTACTGAAGGCCAGTGGGATGAGTTATTCTACTCCCTGGCTTTGCCACTCCAACTCTGGCCTGTAGCGTGGCAATTCCATCATCTTTTGGTGGTTGTGGCACACACAGAATCTCAGGGCCTGTCCCAGACATACCGAATCCATTGGCCTTTTAACAAGCTCCCTAAGTGATTCATTTGCACATTAATATTTAAGAGTGCTACTCTCTAGCTTGTGTTATTAACTGAGTGTATGGACCCTCTGCTTTCTAGAGAAGGGTGTTACAGCAGGTAGAGAGTGGCCTTGGCACTGAGAACAAAATTCCAGTATATTTGCTTCGCAACTTTGATCAAGTGTACTCTGGGCCTCATCATCTTTCTGTATACACTGTGAGGACTCAGTAATATTTATGCTTCACATTCCACAAAAATCACTTAGCGGTGTGGCTTCTGGGCAAGAAATTCTAATTCTATTGTGGGCACTAAGGCTACAAAGTCTCTGCAGATGTGGTTCCTGCCATCCTCTGGGCCCTCTCTGTTTAGTATGCTGGAGACACCAACAAATTAGCTCTTAAAGCACTTACGACACACATGTGCTTAGGTTGCTCCTGACGCTAATACTCTATAATCCCAAATAGCACCCAAGATGCACTAAATGATCCCCAGTGTCCTGACCCAGGTAAGAGTCCCCACTTGTGCCTGAACCAGCACAAAACATGGATTCAGTGAAGAAATGGACATGCTGTACTTACAGCCTGGCAACAGGATGAAGCTTCAAGGAAAAGTGTGTGTTGGACCGACTCATGGCAAAGAAGCAGGAGACTCAGGCCTTTATTTATTAACATTTATTTTCAGCGAAAACGCTTTTTAGAAATTTCATTGTTCTAAAAAAATAGTGCCTCTAAGCTAACACTGAATTATAGATAGTGCTAATTTGGTTCAATTATTTTGCTCATTATGGGTAAAGACACAAGTGACATTACAGACCAAGAACTGAGAAATCTAGTCCCAGCTTACTGGTGTGCAAATACAAGTGGGATTTAAAAATGTATCAAATAACTAGCTGTCACACTTGATTAATAACACCTGATCTAAGAGAAGCAGCCATTCTATCTTCTAAAATGTCATTAAAATATCAAAAATAAAGAGTTCATGTAATTAAAGAAACATTATTTTGTTCACACAGCCTGAAAAAATGTGATTAGGCAGCACTTCTAAAATGGTGATACTCAATCAGGTGAGGGCTTGTGTACCTGCTGGCTACTTTGGTTATATAAAATGTTGCTTTGTTATGTGCCTTGTTAGGACAGATGCCAAGAAAGGGAGAAATGGGGATGAGGGCACATGGTTCACTTGCTATGAAGTTACGGGAGTGAATGAAAAAAAAATTTGTTTCAAAGCCAAAATAGCCCTATTTTATCAAATAAATATCTGGGTTACATTTCCTGTCAGTGAAGCCACAGCGTCTACGTTGACGCTTAGATTCCAAATAAGACTGATTTAGTCATTCTGTCACTAAACACATGCAAAATTTCCGTTCAACAAAAACAAGAATAATTGGTTTAGTTTTAGAAAGACAAGCTATCATTTTTCATTAGTGTAGGGGGAGTGAAGCGTGTTGTAGGTTGCTAATGTATACACACAGTGATGCAAGAACTGGACATGGAAACCTCATTTAGCAATTATTTTCTGTGGAATAATTTTCTTAAAGCAGGGACTTTGTATAAAACTGAGTCTTCACACACACACACACACGCACACACACACACACGCACACACACGCGCGCGCGCGCGCGCACACACACACACACACGCCCCACACTGGCCCAGGTGTTTGGCAGAATACATTCCTCTGTGTTGTGTCTTGTTCGTAATACGTACTTGACAAAGGCTGATTAAATTAGCTTGTAGGAATATAAGTAGAAACCAGTTTAACGAAACACCATTTTTTGGTAGTTTTTAGGATACACAATTTAGTGTTGAAATAGAAGAAGGCAAGAATCTGATGCTTGATAATCGAAGGCCTGGGTAGAGTGTGCAGCTAAGCTTTCCCAGGTAATATATTTCTGGGGAGAATACATAGGAGATTTTTCTTAGACCCTGGGTTTTCCAGCACTAGTCAATGAACCAGCTATTCTTCGTGAATAAGTAAGATATTTTGTAAAGAATATTTACTCAGGCACTGTGTCTACCCAGTGCTAAGGCATATGATTGAAAAGCAAAAACTCAATCAGTTGAAAAATTTGTTCGACAAAGGTTGTCCTGAATTCAAGAATAGTTTTACGATCTGCAAATTCCACTGACAGCTGGGATTGATAGGTGGCCCCCTGGACAAGAAGAAATAATCAGACTTGCCTTAAGCTCAGAGGTTTTTTCATTAGTGTGTCTAAAAGGATTAAATTTGGACAATTAGAAGTCCAGTTTCCAAAAACAAGTATGAAAAAATATTAGAACTCTTCATATTAAATTTTGGCCTTGTGTTTTTTACAAGGGGGATGTGTGTGTGTGTGTGTGTGTGTGTGTGTGTGTGTGTATGCTTTCTATTATGCATATGTGAAAATGGTAGAAGTATAAAATTTATGAACAAGTAACTACACATTTGTTAGGGATGTGTGCTCAAACTGTTTTCCAGTAATGCCGTGCAACAACCGAGAAAGTTTAGACATATTGAACTTAGTCCAGCTGTGTTAGCATAGGAATGAGTTTTATTTACTTTTGTATACCTGGTTTCTTGCATAGCGTGCAGAAATTATACTTCGTACAGTACTATAAACTCCAAGAGAATAAGCTATTTTTTATGAGGAGGATAAATTGATTTCTCAAAACGCCTGTGGATGGAAACTTCAATATCAAGGAATTAGCACAAGTAATGTTTGGTGAGGGTCCAGTCATTTCTTCCAAGATGGCACTCGTCACTGCCTCCTTCAGAAAGGAACAACTGTAGCTTCAGTGGCAGAAGGGGCTAAAGGACATAAAAGAACAAAACTCCTTCCATAAACACTTTCTAAATGGCATTAACTCATTCATAACAATGGAATCCAGATAACCTAAATTTCTCCCACTTTTTGACAGTGTTACAGTAGAGATTAAACTTCTAGCGCATTAATTTTTGGGCCACACATTCAGACCATGGCACAAGGCAAAGGTGATCTCATTGGTATTTAGACAGAAAAATGACTGAATATTGAAATGTAACTTAAAAAATACAGTATATATATATATATATATATATTCTTTTTACTAGGAATCAAGCCCAAGGCCTCACAAATGCCAGGAAAGTGCTCTATCACTGAGCTACAATTCCAGTCCAATTATGTTCTTTTAAGGAAATCTGCCTGTATTTTCCTCTGCAAAGCAAGCTACAGAAGATTTCATTTCATTCATGACAATCTATTTTGCAAACTATTATTGTCAATACTATGGTCGCATTGTTTTTAGACAATAAAAAATCAATGAAATATGCAAAATGATGCTTGTGTCTTTGTTAAAGAAAACCTATGGGTTAATCACTTATTCAAGCTAAGCAACTACTGCCTTCATACTAATGTCTTAAAAAATTTAGGTTAAATTGCCAATGTTTTAAGTGTGCTTTTTCATGTACTTATTAATAAAGAAATAGACATTATTATACCATAAAACCACAAAATATTTTGATAAATGTAGTTTACTATAATTAGTTTCTTTTATAGTCCAATGTATTTTTTTTTATTAATTTAAAACATTCTGTCACTGGATATGGTGTCACATGCTTGTAATCTGAGTATTCAGGAGGCTGAGGCAGGAGAATTGCTGCTAGTTTGAGGCCAGTCTGGGCAATATAGTAAGTCCAGTGCCAGCCAGAATTACATAGTGAGATCTTAAAAAACAAAACAAAACAAAAAAAGTGCAACCGTGCACACCTGTAACTTCAGTTACATGCTAAGGAAGATTGCAAGTTTGGGACTGTTTGGGCAACTTAATGGGAATCTGTCTCAAAATAAAAAGAAATAGAATAAAAAGAACCAGGGTGTAACTTAGTGCTACAGTGCTTCCCTAGCATGCACAAAGCCCTGTGCTCAGTCTCTAGTACAGCATAGATAGATAGATAGATAGATAGATAGATAGATAGATAGACAGATAGACAGATAGATATTCTTTTAAGAGATGCCTGAGGTATTATGGTTGATGTTTAGTGTCAACTTGAGAAGGTCAGAAGTTTAACTGAGAGACTCAGCAGGGAGCCAGGATCCTTACTTTGTAAATCTCATCTTGTATAACCGGAAGGCAAGGAGATTTTGTGAGCGTTACACTGGCCTTCAATTAAGGAGAGACCACTGAACTTTTCTGTACTGTTTGTGGGTGGCCTGTGTACAATATAAAGGAGGCGAAAAGTCTTGCTCTGCCCTCCTTTGCTCTAGCTGCT
This sequence comes from Cavia porcellus, assembly GCF_034190915.1. Lineage (NCBI taxonomy): Eukaryota > Metazoa > Chordata > Mammalia > Rodentia > Caviidae > Cavia > Cavia porcellus. The sequence goes on along the minus strand of NW_026947511.1, from coordinate 21,382,761 downwards.
TTTGCTGGCTGCTGCCTTGAAGTGTTCCCCCAGGGCTATGCCACCCTGCCTTGAGCCAGCTGGTTATGGACTGAAACCTCTACAGACAGTGAGCTACATAAACCTTTCCTTCATTTTGGGTGTCTAGTATCTATCCCAGCAGGGAGAGAAAAGTAACCAAGACAATAGGCTTCACCAGAATGCCAAATGACCATTACACAAGAAATCTTCAGAACCTCCAAGATGGAAAAGACATGTTCATGTGGAAACCAGTGTAGCTTGATAGTTAGTGGTTTTCCTCATCTGCTAGCAGTGATTTAGGTCAGGACGTGCTCTACATTCTTTTTTGGAACTCTGATGAGCCATTTCTCCAAGGACTGGCCAAGTGGCAAAGTCAGTGGCATCTGTGGGGTTTCCTATGGCTCTCTTGGGGTTGTCACTCAAGTTGAGCTTGGCTGTTTTATTTTGGTGTTTTTGTGCTGCTCAGGCCATTAGCCATATGTCTTAATGACTCGATCTTCCTGTCTGGCAAAAGCAAAATATGTTCCTGGATTTTTAGGTGCTGGAGCCTCCTTTTAGAAGGCATTTCTAGGTCCTTTCTGTTCTGGACAAAGAATTCAACAAAACAAGCATAAATAGTTGCAGTTTCACATGTATTAAAGAATGGAGAAAAAAAAATCTATAGGAGTAAGAGGGACCCTGAAGAGAGAATTTTGGTCAGAGGAAAAAGAGAGGAAAAAATAAAACTAGATGGGTGTGGTGGTGCATGCCTGTAATCTCAGCACTCAAGAGGCAGAGGCAGGAGGATTGCTATGAGTTTGAGGCCAGCGTTGGTAACAAAGTGAGTTCAAGGGCAGCCTGAGCTGCACAGTGAGACCCTGTCTCAAAAAGGCCAAAAATCAATCAATCAATCAATCAATCAATTAAATAAATAAACACTACAGTGTAGTGAAGAGGTATAAGAGTTGGGAATACACTATTTTGTTTTTAGTTAATGTCATCTGGATAATCCCTGGAATTTAGTAGGTGTTTGAAATTTTTTAAATGAACGCTTGAATGAAATTTTTAAAATGAGTTATTCCTACAGAAGATTACACCAAGCTGTCTTACATAGTTGAGGATGTTTAACTTGTGAGATATTTGCAAGTATTTAGGACACGGTAGAAGAGCTACTTATCCCAACACTTGAAGCACAGAGCAGGAAGAGCGTGGCTCTCACATCTTACTTGCAGCTTTCTTTTGCCTTTACATTTTATACCAGGCTAAAGTTTAGGCAATTCTGAATGATGAAGTCTAGATTTAAAGGAATTTCTTTTTCAAAATTAAGATTCTTCCCTTTCTGGAAGGATCATGGTGTTATCTGTTTAAATAAAGGTAATCTCACACTATAAGAACGCGACTAAATATAAATTAGTATGGTGTTTATATTTTTAAGAATGAAATGTTACCTAATGCAATGCTACCCTCTTACTCATGGTTTCTATTCTTTACTGTTTCAGTTACTCACAATCAATTGCAGTCTGAAAACATTTAATGGAAAATTCCAGGAATAAACAAGTCACATTTTAATGACAGGACATTGTTATAATTGTGCCAATTTTGTTATTGCTGTCATTAATCTCTTACTGTGTACGATTTTCTAACTTAAATCTAATCATAGGTTTATATGCACAGGAAAATACAAAATACATATAGGGTTTAGTACTATTCATAGTTTTGGGCATCTACTGGGTGTTTTGGAGTATGCTTTCAATTAAGGAGAGATCATTTTATTTTTCTGTACTATGTACAGCTTTAGAGTTGCCTCATAATAATATTTATTACTTAGAGAGCAGCAGAGTGACTCATGAAGGTCATTTAAAATACCCTAGTAAAAAAGAGGGAGAGAGACAGTTGGAGAGAGAGAGAGGGGAAAAGAGAGAGACAGACAGACAGAGAGAGACAGAGAGACAGAGAGAGAGACAGAGATTTTCCTTTACATATCTATTGCCAAGCTTTTAATTTCATGATCCAAAGCAGCAGAGTTAGGAAATCTCAAATTGAAAACTTAGCTATACTCTTTAGTAGCTATAATTTGCCTAAAGCCATGTTTTGGAGCTTTAATTTACGATAATTATTTCCTGTAATATTTCCTTTATAAGGCATATGGATTAGGAGTCTTGGTTTGCAAGTCATAGAAAATGTATTTTCAGCTGGCTAATCTTTAATAAAAAATTGACTTGCTCATGCAAATTACAAGCTTTGACGATAGGGATGCCTCTGAACCTGGGTTCTTTTTCGACATCATCCTGCCTTGCTGTCTCTTTTGTGCTGGCCTCCCTCTGACCCTCACGGGGCAAGGCAGCTAGAGCAGGTCCAGCGGGACGCTTTCTATTCCATCAGTCCAGCCATGAATCCTTTGTCTCTCAGGCATCACTGGGCCATTGCCCATCCCTGAAGCAGTGGTTGTAAGTCAGGGGTATTATGAGCTGTTGTCCTCAGTCTTGCTTAGGCATGGACTCCACTGCTGGGTTTACTACCCCTGTCCCTCCGCTATAATCCCTGGGTCCTTGAGTAGGGCACAGGAAGTTATGCTGAGAAAAACTGAAGCAAGTCCTGAGATGAAGAAAGAATGTTAGAACAAAGTAAAACAAGGTTATATACATGAAAGTGCACAGTGCAGACAATCCGTAAAGGAATCACAAGTTGACTATCCGATTAAGTAAATCTCAAGAAATTAAATTGAGAGGCAATTTAGGACAGATTTTGAGATTAAGAACACAAAGAACCTTATTCACTTGGAATAAATTAGTTGGCTTTAGTAAACATTTTTTCAGCATCTATGATGTAACAAATGTTGTATATAGGTCTGGGCTAACAGAAATTACTAAGAATTGATGTGTGCATTGGACTTGCTTGTAGTCTAGCAAATGATCAAGTGTATGTGTCATTTCAATACTGTGTGGCAGTGTTTGATGGGCATATGTTTAGGGGCTGTGGGAGGATCAAGGACTGGCTCCTACCACACCCTTGAGGGGTACTGGAGAGGCATTAGAGAAAGGTTCCCTCTAAGGAGATGCTTTTGATCAGAGTTTTGAACAGTTAACAAGAGCCATCCTGTTGGAAACATGAGATGTTGGAAAGGTTTTTCTGGGCAACCAACCAACATGGGTAGAGGTGGGAGAGCTACAAAATGCACAGTGTGACTGGTGGGAGTAGGTATAGGGCTGGGCCATTTACTGACTCTGATGTATAAATCTGGAAGCTTGGAGTAGCAAGAGATGAGGCTGAACACACATTAATAGGGGCCTGACCATCGGGGACACCATATTCCATGTAATGGGGAGTGGACATTTTCTTTGGATTATGGGAAGCTACTGAATGGATTCAAAGCACATGAATGACATAGTTAAGGAGGAGTTTTTGAAAGCTTATTCTAGCTGGAGCTAGCAAATGGATAAAGGTGGGCTCAGGTAGACCTTAGGGAGCCCAAGAAGGTACTGCTGCTCTGGTTCAAAGTGAGGAAGGGGAGGGTACGGACTAGGGTACTCCTAGTAGGTACAGAGGAAGAAACTGACAAAAATAAAGGAGGAGTTTAAGCAGCAGGTTTTGATGATGTCAGGTGCATGGATTAGGGAGATAGAGATCAGTGAAGTCAGGCATATGCTATACATTGGAGTGCATATGAACACATGCCTTTTCTGATAAAAGATAAAAAAAGAAAAGTAAACAATTGAAATTGAGCATGCCTACTAATAAGTAAATGATTGAGTACATAATGGTGCTTACATGTGGTAGTCTAACCTTGCTCTTCAGAAATAAAAAAATAATACTTCTATCAAATATTTAATGATTTGGAATATGCTTTGGATATTTGAAGTGAAAAAACAAGCTATAGAATGGAATAGCAGTGTGATTCAATATATGTAGAGTTAGTTATAGAAGCATTTGTATTCTGTAATTCCAGATGACTTATACTACGATGTTAAAAGCGTTTACTTCTGAGGATGAAAAGTATTTCTGTTGTTCCATTTCTAAAAGCAATGAAACCGTAAGACTTCTAGAAATTGGAAGAAAATAAATGGTATATTATAAAATAACCCAAATGGCCATTTCTGATAGATCTCAGACTTCCAGGACAGAGATTTTCAGGGAAAACAGGTTTTGGGCTGACGATTGTTCTGATGCACTGTATTAATAATGATTGTTCACACTGGCTTTACAATAGGGATAGCAGACAGACTATGCCTGGGGTATGCACATGCTATGATTTAAATTTGTCTCTTAGAAAGTCAGACATGGCCAGATGATAACATTAAGAGGTGATTAGACCATGAGGGATTCTTCTTTGTTGATCAAATGAAGAAGGACTTTACAGAAAATACTCCACACGGCACGTGACTAACTTGATAGCTTGCACTTCTCTCTTCAGTCCTGTGGAGACCCTGTAGTCATTCCATTTTGTTTTTCTGCCTTTTATCATGTCAGGGCATACTATGAAGTCCCTCACCAGATACCAGTGCCTTAACATTGAATTTTGAACTTTCCTTAACCATCAGGAATAATTTTTTCTTTATAAATTATCCAGTCTCAGGCATTTTGTTGTAGCAACACAAAAGCACAACCCTAATGAAAACCAATGTTCATTACTTGCTGCTGCTTAAGCAAGAGATTCACTCATACCCAAAAGCCCTGGACTAAGAAGACATGAATATGTATTTTCACTCATATTTTATAAACAATAAGATTATGAAGATCTTTGTTCTCTAAACCAGTTTTTATCATTTCTTTTTTGTAAAGAGGCATTAGAAAGGTTTATTAGAGATAGATATGGGGCAGTGCTCAAAACAATGAGGCACTCAGTTTTCTCATTTTTGAAATGGGGTTTAATATTCCCTGCCCTGCTTAACTTATAATGTTGTGCACTTGAACAGTTAATAAAAAGGGCCTTATTGACAATGAAGTGTAACCTGTCTCTGAGCTCCCACTACCTTTTCTTGTGGTGCTGTATGGTTCCGAGCTGCTTCCTCTCCCTAACACTGGCTCCCACTCTGTGGTCACTCAGTGTGAGTAAGTTCCCAAATAAATCTGTAAACTCTCTCCCTCTCCATATCAGCAAATAAATAGTATATCGTATTTTCTGGCTGAAAATTCAGAAGATGTGTGTTTGTTTTTTCTTCTTTCCTTTGTGATATCTGTTGGCCTACATTTCCCATTTGGTCCAATGCATCAGTTGTTGTAAAATTTAAAGGGCCACGTGACGTTGAACAAAAAGGAGAGAGGAGAATCACATTGAATCGAGTTCTAGATGAAAGGCATTTTTCAAGCTTTTGGGTAGAAGGAAGGGTATTCCATGATTACCAAGTGTTCTCACAGAAGTATAATTAATTGTGGGTGTTTCAGGAAGGCACTTGGCAGGCAAAGGCGTTGCCCAGGGGTCTCTGGCGGTACAGAGAACAGCCATTACCTACAAGGATATCTGAGCAGTCTTTCACCTTCTTGAGGATTTTCCTGCGGGAGTGCGATTTCTTGTGGAAGGAATACCAGTGATCACAGTGTGACAGGTGCTGCACAACCTTCCAAGGTGGTCCTAAAAGGAAGCTCACACCGACAGGAGAAAAATAGCCGCTCTTGACTTTCATCAAATGTTACTTTAAACTGGAGACTAAGTTGACTTGCTGTCACAGCTTTGACTGCTTCACAAAGATGTATGAATGTGGTGTCTGAAATAATTTGAATCTTATGGCTCACCCTCAGGGGTGTACATGTGCATTCATGAATTCTGAAATTCATGGCTCTGATAAATGGCTCCGAGGATGCGACTGTACCAATAAGGAAGAAGTAGGTTATTCTCCAAATTCTTAGATGAGTCAACTTACTTGATACAGGAAATATACATTTAAAACTAAAAGTTAGCCCCATTTTCAGTGGCGTAGGTATCTCTTGAGTTCGAAATTATTAATAACCTTTACAGTCGTTGCTAGTCTTCTGATGAAATTCAGGCAATTTTGTTTCCTTGAGTTCTTTTCACTCTTTTCTAAGCCTAAACCAGTGGCTCTTCATGTTTGCCCCATTTTAGCAAGTGTCACCGTCACAAGCTCAGTTACTCAGAACCCTGGAATCATTCATGTCTCCCCCCTTTCATTAACGTCTGATTTTTATCCCATCTGTATTGGCACTGTATCTTAAATCTAATGACTCTTTGACTCCCACTGGTCACATCATGGTTGAGGTCATTATTATGTCTCTCCTACAACACCAGATTAGCAAATTACCAGTTCTCTCAATTCTATTCTTAACTCCCTAACAGTCCACTATTTACATAACAACCAGAGTGATGCTTAGAAAAATATACAGAAATATTTTTCATTGTCTCCAAAGACTAACAAACTATATACTTCAGGGTAACTAATGCAGTTTGAACTTTATAGGTTAACCAATAGCACAAGAGAAAAAGTTCTTTAGAAAAGTATTTGTTAATAAATAAAAAATGTAGTGACATAAGCAGAAAAATACTATTTAAAACTTTAGATAACTATCCCAATGGTTGGTAAGATCACATATAGGAAGACAACTCGATATAATGTGTATATACATATATACAATTATTCATGTGTCATGGTTTATGTTGGTGGCCCCCTAGACTCATGCATTTGCATTATGCATCTGTGATTGGTTCATTGTCTAGCACTTGAATTGGGGGTGCAAGTGCTACACCGGCCCAGGGGTGGACCCAGGATGTGATGTAATGGCAGGAAGAAAGTGTATCTCACTCTCTTGTGGGTTTCCGCCTTGCTGTCATGAACTGCGGCTACCATGAACTGCGGCTCTGCCATGCCATCCTGCCTTGGAGCCAACTGAGTATGGACTGAAACCTCCAAAATCTGTAAAAAATAAACCTTTCTTTTCCCAACTTTGAGCATCAGGTATTTTGTCTCAGCAACAAGTAAAAAGTAACTAAAACACCATAAAAGGTGGATTTTTAAAAACTATGTTAAACCTGAATGTGATGTATCTTTTAGATCTATAAATTTATTAAAAACTACAAGGATAGAGGACCACACAAAGTACAATGGGAATGCACTTAGCAAAATCTCTACTAAAAGCCATGTTACAGGACATTAAATTGATACTTGAACCAACAAATAGCAATAGATACGGGGAAAAGAGACATCAACTCATACCTGTGTTTGGATTTAGCAGTGAATGTGTAGCATCCTGAAGGTATATTGAGACTACTGGTCACTCTTAGGGAGGTGGCAAGGAGAACTCTAGGGATTCAGAGAGGCTTGGGGCTTTCCAATTTGGGTCCAGCAAAACAGCTCCTAGAGGAAGGATGGCAGGGAGGAGAAAAGCCATTCTGCCGCCCATGAGGTGATGACCAGTGAATATGCCATCAACCTTCACAACCGCCTTCATAGACTGGGCTTTATAAAGTGTACCCCTGAAGGCACTTAAGGAGATCTGGAAATCTGCCATGAGGAAGATGAGGACTCTAGATGCACCCAGTGACGTCAGGCTCAACAAAACTATCTGGGCCTCAGGAATAAGGCATGTCCTATGTCTTAGTCATGTATGGTTTCCAGAAAATGTAATGAGGATGAAGGTTCACCACACAAGCTATATGGCTTGGTAATCTACATCTCTGGTACCACATTAAAAAAGTCACCAGATAGTCTAATATTCAAATAAAATTATGAAACTGTAAAAAACAAAACAAAACAAAACAAAACAACAGGTTTAGGGAACATATGGACCTTATTTAGTTCTCTTAAATAAAAATTATGCATATATGTGTAGGAAATGACTAAATGTTTGATGAGATTAAAGAAATTAGTTTTTCGAGTAGTCATTGGATTTTAGAGATTTACATACTGAGTTTGCTTTTTTAAAAAGAGTCATTTAGAGTCATTTAGAGATAAAATGCAGAAATTTTAACGTAACATGACATAATGTCTAGGACTTTTTTCCTGAGGTTTGGAGACTTGAATTTAGATGAAATTAGATTATTGGAATTGATAAATGTACTTGGGTGATAAAACTATGAAAAGTTTTCATATGTGATGTAAGGATGTAGAGCCTGGCCTTGGGAGATATCAAACTTTGACTTAAGTCTCTAAATTTGAGGTTCAGTAATTACTAACAATATAACTTTCAGCAAGTCACATACAACCTCCCAGAACATTAAGGTGTTTATATTTAAAGTAGAAGAAAAATAATTCTGAATGACTGAATTAACACAAAAAGAAGTTCTTAACATGCTACCTGGCGTGTGTACCATTTTGAAAGTTAAATATTTCTAAGTCTTACTTTTCTCAAATATAAAGTAGGGAAAATGTTATTTATGTCACAATGTGATTAATGGTTGTACTATTACCTTGCACATAGCATACCCAATAAGTGGAAGTTCTCTTTTCTCATAAGAGAGAACTACTTCCTAGATTGATCACGAGAAAAAGTTTTCATCTCCAGTAAAGATCATTTTCCTGAAATATAATCCTTGCTCTGGAAGATTATACAGTTGTACTCTCCGTTGTCATCTGTAGCCAATTGATAGTTCAAAGGATTGTAAAGCTTTCTCCAGTGGAAAGAAAGACAAGATGATTTAATGATGCCTAGCATAGTATAAAAATTGGAGAAATGGAAAGAGGTATGAATGAAAGATGGGAAGAGAAAAACATTTGTGGAGTTCATTTACTAGTCCTGCCTTGTGAAAATTTCCTCCGTGCAGTCCTGCAGAGAGTACCTGTTCTACCATGTCCCCCTAATTCTTCTCATCTTAGGAGCCCTGCAGCCAGTACTTAATATTTTTCTGTTTTGCAGCTGACTGGCTGTTCTCACATCAAAAATACCTCTCTTACTTGGAGAGCAGTAATGAGCTCTCAGTAGCTATCATAGAGCCCTTGTTTTTGTTTTTGTTTTTGTTTTGAGACAGGGTTTTGCTGTGTAGTTCAGGCAGGTCTTGAGCTCACTTTGTAGCCCAGGCTGGCCTTGAACTTGCAATAATCTTCCTGCCTCAGCCTCCTGAGTGCTAGGATTAGAGGCTTGTGCCACCATGCCCAAATAGCCTTTGCTCTTTAACTAATTCATTAAACTCAGCAATGACTTACAGAAGGTATAAGGAAAGGCAATCTAACTTTACGATGCCAACAGTCACAATTAAAATTTGAATAAGAAAACATAAGGCTTCAAAAGGAGGCCCAGACACTCCAAACACAGAAATCTCACAGTGTTTTGGTGTTGAGGCTAATAATTCTACTTTCCTTAATAGTCCCTGAGGGTTTCATTATATGATATCAGAGCACAATAATTGGTGTGCACAAAATTGCCTAACTCATAGGGAAAAATAATACATTATAATCATTCTTTTTTTGTTTCAGAAAGCAGAGGAGTCTGTAACCCTCTTTGTAAAGGTCATCACCAATTAATTAAAATTAAGAAATACTTTTTAATTTTGGAAATTAACTTAAACTTGGAAATTGTTTTAAAGTAGAATACCTCATTTACTGATGGTCTTTCATAATTATATAAGATTTTTAATACCAACTACATTTATATAGCGTGTAAAAGTTAAAGGGAGAAACTATGCTTTAGAGAAATTATAAATAAAATAGGAAAACAAATACTAGAGGAAATGAATTCTTGGTTAAGAGACATAGTAGACATCCATTTTAATTTATTTCTAGCACTTAGCATATTCTAGGCACTGTATTTTAGGAGTCTTGAAGGAATGGAATGCAATATCTTGCCTGGGGAGTTCATGGTATAGTAGAAGAGGGCAGAATGTTAAAAATAACCATTAAAATGCAGAAAATAATTCTCCTAGTAAAGGATAAAGGTGTGGCAGATGACTAAGAATAGACGTGAAACTGGGGAAGGATACTAAGAATAACTAAGATTTTGCTGTTCTCCAGGTATGTAAAAGGAAAGACATTCCAAGAATCAAAGAACTCGTATCTTTTTCTCTTTTTTTGACATGGGCCTCAGCCATCTGATTAGAAGAGGAAGGAGGAGTCTGGAAAGAGGTGTGTGTGTGTGTGTGTGTGTGTGTGTGTGTGTGTGTGTGTGTGATAAAGGGATGAGGAGGATTTGAAAGTTCTTGTAGATAAGAAGGAAGTATTAGGGCTGAGTCCAGAAACTTGCTTCCATTAAGTGTAATAGGGGTAAATGGAATTGGAAATGAGCTAGAATGATAGAAAAACTTAAAAATATTTAAACACAAGGAAAAAAATTAGCAACAGAGTTCAATTTGCGTGGTGAAGTAAAGTATGTCCTTAGACCTTGTTGGTGAAGGCACATGTTAGTGGGTTTCTAGCCCTTAGTACTATGGGATACTTTGTAAGTCATGAATACCCACTTGCCCATTTGAAAATGGGGATGAATCAGCTTATACTTTGCAGTTTTCTTCTAGATTCAAAAAGCTCCAATGTTTTACAAGACTAGAAAGGAAGTTTGGACAGAGACAGTGCATATAATGTAAGAGATGACCCAAAGGAATAAGTTATGACCTTTCCCTTAAGAACTAGAAGCAATTTATGGGCTCCTATGAAAGGAAATGAAATGGATAATAGATGGTTTTGTTTAACTGGATGATTTTTCTTGGTATTTTGTAAATAGACTGGGGACTGGACCTCAAAGAGAGGTGATGATATTAATCATGACGTAAAAGGGAATACTCAAAGAGTTACAGCCATGGGAATGACAGTAAGGAAGAGGCCAAATACTGGTGGGAATGTCAACATTCAGGAATGTTGTCTTGTGAGTGAGAGGCATGGTTTATCCTGAAATATGTATTTAGCTTGCTATACTGAGATTGGGACCCTGATCCAAGTCTCTGAGGTGCTGGGTTAGATTCATTTTATGTGTGATGATCGAGAGCTCTGCAGATGTTCAAGGATGATAATTAGCCACATATTCACCTTGTCCTGCAGGAAATTTATGGTACTTGGAGGGAAGGCCTTAGAGGATATGCTATTATGCAACTAATGGAGAACATTAAACTTAATACCACTTGCTCGCCCTTCTAATGTTTCTGATTGTACTGTATATTCTTCTTAACACTTTCCTCAACATTTTGGTAAAGACCTCCTCTGACTTGTCCATGGAGATCAGTGACTGTGTCAGGAGAGAGTCCCAGGAAGCCAGTAACAATTTATACGTTTACAGTTTAGGAACAGTACTCAGAAACTCACCTTCTGAAGCTTCTTCTGTTATTAGTGACAACAGTTTTGTTGGGGACATGTTCCCAGAGACCAGAATAAAAAGGAGCATTAGCACAAAGGCACCTTAGTGCAAAGAAAGAGGTACTTAAGGAACATCTCACTGTGATCACAGAGCCTGAGGGCCTAGAAACTAAGTAATAACAGCACCAAAACCAACGTTGAAGCGTGAGGCAAGCACCCCTGGGCACAATGCTCTCCAATACGTGCTGCAGTAAGTTTAGGGAGAAGGAACATGCTGGCGCATGTTGGGCTCGGATGAATGATGCTTTCTCAGCCTTACTGACCTTGTGGGTTTTCTTTTTTATCTTTTTAGGGGATGTCATATTGAGAATAAGCCAACAAACCAACAAAAAATGTCAAAACTATTTTTAATGATAATAATAAGAAATTAAACATGAAAATTAAGTGATGTTTCTTTCCCACCTACAAAATGTAACTACGCTAACATTTACTGTGCATTTCTCTGAGTTAATTGGAGATCCTTTCTCAATCTATCTATCTATCATATATTTTTTATTCTGTCTCTCCAGAGTGTCCTTATGAGTTGCAATGAGAAAAATAGTGTGAATGCTACTGCCAAGTGCTGTTCAATGGAGAAACAGTCTTGTAAAAATATTACAATGTGTCCATATCCACTATATTCACCAGGCCTGACACCATGTGACTTTGGCTCTTGCCGAAAGTAAAAAAGACCAGGAAAGCTAAAGGTTTTGAATGGATTCAGGACATCAAGGGAGCTGCAATGGTGTAACTAAAGACACTTAGGAAGAGGACTTTCAGAACTGCTTAAGAAATGGAAAGGATGATGGGGTAAGTGTTTGAACAAGGGAGAGTGCTTTAAGATTAATGATACTATTCATTTTATTGTGGTAAGTTTAAAAAATTAAACATTTACCATGTTTTTAGATCATACTTCACATCTATCTATTCTAATATATTTTATGAATATATATATATATATATATATATATATATGAAAGAACTTCTTACATGCATTTTAGTCTGAAACTATGGCTATACTATGGATCTTTTACATAAGCTAGATGTAAATTTACTAAAAAATAACTGTATCACATTCTACAGTGTATATCGTAATTTATTCAGTCAGAGCTCTACTAATGGATATTAAGCATTTGTTTTTCTAGTTCTGTTATAAAAATTCTGCAACAAAATTTATTTAATGCAATATTTTTACTTTTATTTCTGTACGCTAAATTCTTAGTAGAGAAATTAAAAGGGCAAATGGTAAGCAAATTGAAGTTTTTACTTTTCACAGAGTTGTGTCAATCAACATTGCCAACATTAGGATATAAAATATTTTCTGTTCTCATTGTTCCCATTTAGAGTGCAAATCTCAAATTTAAAATGTTGCCACACTGAAGGCTGGCAAGCAGTATTTCATTAGTGATATCATTTATAATCCATTGACAGCTAGAAGGCTGTATATTATTCTGTGCATATTGCACATTTGTATTTTCTTTTCTCAGTTGCCTATTCAAGTACCTTGCCTATGTTTCTAATGAGTTATTATAGTTTTAAATTAATTTGTAAGAGCTCCATATAGCATCACACTTGATTCAGTTTTTCTTCTAAAGACAAATGACTTTCAAAGAAATGTTTAAACTGCACAGTCTTTCACTCAATGGAACTCTCATGCCAAAGCTCAACAAACATAGTAAATGAAAGGAGAGAAACAGAATATGGCCTTTAAATAACACCGCTCACTAAAAATAAGCCAGAAGTTTTTGGAAAAATGGCTGATTCTGTATCTAGAGCAGAAAATGTACAAAAGGCATTGAGAACATCTTGATATACTAGAAAGAAAACTATTAAGATTACAAGGGTCAAATAACAAGGACCCAGCAGCCCAACCTGGTCAACCTCCAGTGAGATCTGAATGTGACAGAATCCAGAAGGACAGTAAGAATCAAAACACATCGAGCTGGGTTGATTATGGTTTACTAAGGATGCTTAAAAACAAATCTTTGTATGATGCTAAGGAACAAACTAATCTTGAAAATAGATAGATAGATAGATAGATAGATAAGATAATTTGTCCTGCTTTTCTTGTATTCAGGATGACCAGAGAGCTGATGAAAACTTTGCACCATGAGTACATCCTATCAGTAGTCACAGATAAACTGATATGCCTGGGATTTGTTTCAAAATAATCTGGGTACAAGGGTGAAAAATGGGTTTGAAAGAAGATTGGCAATGAAGGGAGAGGTACGTGGGTGTTCATTACACTCCGCTCTGTACTCACAATACCCCACAGAAGCCTGAACACAAGCACCTGAGTTTATGTGCACCAAGGACCTTTTCACACTCTGGTGACCACTGATGAGAACAAACAAACTCGAGGCTTATTTAGGAAAGTAGAACGTCCAAGGTGCATTCATACTGTAAGCCAAGAGCCTTGAGGGCCTGGTGTGGCAAGACTGGGTAAGGGGAATCAGGCCCACAGAAATCCTCTAGCTCCAAAGCAGAGGCTTCTATAGGTCATGTGGCAGAACACATACAAATACAAGTTCCTGGGCCCTGCATCTAGGAATTTGAGTTCACAAAACTCAGGCATGCTATTTTTTTTAAAGAAAAAATTTCCACCATTGATTCTATGAGCTCTCAGCAGTTGATTGAACGATTTCCTCAGCCCTGGGCTGGCTTTGCACTGCATAGCTCTGCCTTCATATCAGTATCTCTGCATGCACTTTTTTGGCAGGAGGCTGAATAATCACACTTTTTCCATCCCCACCTGTGGACATTTGCTTTGGACCCAGTGATGAGGTTCAGATCCATTCTGACCCAACTCTGCGGCAAATATTTGTTGTTTGAAGTTGGAATATTTCTCTTTAGTGGGACCCTTACTGCACATTCTCAGTAGGAAGTACTCCTACTTTGGGGCAGAATTGTCCCTTTTCTTTGTTTTTAAGTAGCATTTAAAACTCATTTCTGGAGGTGGGGCTTCCTGTTGCTGCTATTACTTTCCGAGCTAGTGCCTCCAAATGATCATCATGCCTATAAGTTATCTCAGAGATAAGACTCAGAGTCTGCCTAATTCTTCTGGAGGCCCTGACCAACTTTTGCTTTCCTATTATAAAACCTCACTGATTAATAGAGCTATTGCTCATAGCTACTGGTTAATGGATGATGGCTCTGGAGTTTACCTGAATACAATTATTTATTGCTTTATTGACGTGCTACTTATTACTCTGTTAAGTGCCATAGGGTGTTTAATTATGTGAAAGAGACGTGCGAAAGCAGCTGCTGAAAGCTGGCTTTAAGGAGGCCGAGTACCTGAGCTTCTGACAATGTGTCATAAAACAGTTTTAAAACACATGCACACACAAAAGACAAACCTCATTCCAAAGTTTAACGAGCTTGGAAGCAGAATGGGCTTGGGGAAACTGCCTTGCCACTTTGTGGGTTGATATTAGCCATAGCCCAAGCAGTGAAACCTAGTCCATGTTTAAAGATGGGCGGCCCCATACACCATATGCTCGGCTGAAATAACAGGATCTCTGGACAGCATGCCTGAAGTGGGACTGGTGGGCAACCTTTCTGCAGACCCAGCTCTGCACCCCACCTCCCTCAAGCCCAGGTCTCCCCTTCACAGAGCACTTCATCCCAGGACTCTCTTGTGCTAGGAGAGCACCCTCACCAGTTTTGAGTTGAGGAGGGCAAAGTACATTTCTTTGTCCCCTAAAAATGAAGAACAAACTATAAGTTAATCCCTCGATAAATGACTTGCCACAGAGACATCTGTGAATGCCAACTTGAATAATCTGCATGATGAGTATTTTTGTAACACAAAGAACCTACAAGTTGGACTAAGAAAGAGTTGAAATCTTGCTTTTGCCATTTTTTTTTCTTTCAGTTTTATGACCCTGGAATAGTACCTTAATTTATCAGACCCTGGCTTACAAAATAATAGCAACGTCCAAGATTTGTGGACATTGGGAGACCATAGATATAAGAAGCCCAAGCCAGTGCCTGACACATGAAGTATCAGTAAAAATTAATTTTCAATTTTTCCATATAAAACACATAACACTTCCTCTTTTTAGATAATAAAAACAGAGATCACCTTTGACTTTTAATGTGTTCATTTCTAGAAGTTTTTTTTGGAACTATTACAAAGATTGTCCATTCAAAAAATAATGGTATATAAAAAGTGCTACGATTATAAATTGAATACAGCATGTATTTTTTTTCAAAGTAAATTTCTACTAACGTACTTACTAAAAGTTTAAAAGATATTTAGGAAATTAGAAACATATGCTGTACCCAATTATTTATCCAACTTTTTAATACTCTTGCACCACGACTAAGTTCAATTTTGGAAACTTAATTTTATTTTAAAATCCGAACTCTGTTCTCAAGAATTCATAGAAGCTTTAAAAAAAAAAGTTTACAATACTTAGAAGACCATGTTTGTCCTACTTAACCGGGCATGTCTAAGGGAAAACTGGAACTTACTAAGGTTCAAGAGGTGAGAGGCAGCGTGGCAGGACAGAAGAGCACATATGGTCCTGGAAACAGGTAGGGAGGATTTGAATTTCACTTCTTCTACGTGTTAGCTTTAATTTAACCTTGGAAAAGGTCTTCACCGCTCTGATCTTCACTTTCACATCTATTAAATAGGAAACTGATAGCACCTAGCCCAGAAGGTCGCTGTGAGGAATAAACACAGTATTAGGTGAGGCATGTGGCCCCTCAGTAAATGAATATCTAGTTGGCAGGTATTTTTTGATTTTTAGATTCCACTAAATTAAAGTGAGCTCAGTGAGATGCAATGAAAGGAAAAGTCACAGCTAGGACTACTTTCTTAAATTTATTCGTGTTGCCTTGGGTGAATTCTTGTGGAAAAACTTAAGAACACTTTAAGATTAGAGCACTTGGAAAGCGGCATCTATGATTTTATCTTCTTTTGTACAATATATTCATGATTCAGGTGATTAGGCTAGGACTACCAATACTTTGTTGTAGACTATCTTTCTTAATGATTAAAGTTAAAAATAAAGGTTAGATTTTCTTTATTTCATTTAATCTATAATAGTTAAGAGTACTATCAATATATTATAATATTATCATATTATAGAAAGTGAGTGTTAGCAGCTATTTAAAATGTTCTTTTTGCCATCAGGTCAAACTCAGTTTCTGTTTTATGTAGCCTGGGCAAATAACTTATTTTTTTCTAAGCTCCAGTTTTATAAACTGTAAAATACAGATAATAAAAAGACATTTATTTTTGTATCCTCCACGTTCCCTGACATGTAAATACTGCTTAGACTTTTCTGATTGAAATCAACTGCTGGCTGAGTTTCAGGCTTCTGTTTCCTGATTTGGTGTACACATGGTCCTGCTTGCCTGTCACTC
Source organism: Cavia porcellus (assembly GCF_034190915.1). NCBI lineage: Eukaryota > Metazoa > Chordata > Mammalia > Rodentia > Caviidae > Cavia > Cavia porcellus. The sequence continues at coordinate 21,366,205 of NW_026947511.1, read as the reverse complement.
TAGCCTGCCCTGTTCAGACACTGGGTGACTTCATCCCTTCAGTGGCCCTTTTAAAAAAATTTACCTCTTAGTTCATTCTGACTCTTTATAAACGACCCGAATGTGGATCTATAGGATGCACTTGGTGTCATCGCTGACTTCCATACCTACGCTCACTGTCTGACTAACTTCCAGAGATTCAAATCCAGTTCCTTTTGGGAACCAACGTACAGCCTGCATAGGACTTTACACCTATCATGAGGCAAACACGAATCAGACTTGGGTAATTTACAGAACTGGAGAAACATTTCTCTACATTCAGCAGAATGATTAATAGTATATATAGTATATATACATATATATACTGTGCAAATTTATGTGTGTGTGTGTGTGTGTGTATATATATATATATATATATATATATATATATATATATATATGTAGTTTACTGTGTAAACCATAGTAAGTCCTTCCAAAGTATGACATCTCATGATGCCTGCTTTGGGTTTCACTTTCTGGGGAAAGACCTGAAATTTTGTTTCCATTTTAGAGATGAGAAGCCTTGCAGCAGAGAGGCTAAATGACTTGCTTGAAGTGAATAGTTGGCGCACAAATAGGACTTGAATTTGGGAGCTGATTCAAGCTACTACAGGGGCTCTGAGTACTTACTGTGTGCCAGTTACCATATAGAGCCTAATGCCATCTATTTTCATACTCCTGTATCATTTAATACTGAGAAATAGGCATTTCATAAATGGAGTCAGAGATGTGAAGAACTTTGCTCAAAGAAGATAGCTAGAGGACAGTGGGAGTGGGATTTAAACGTTGGTCTGTCTGACGTCAAGCCTGAGCTCATGTAATGCAGCGTCCTGAGAAAAGTCTGAGCTATTTCAACAGTAAACAGAGGGGAAACCAAATCTGTGAAACACCTGAAAATTGAATTATTTGATATTTTGTTTAGTCTTCCTTCTTTGAAAAACTATTGATTAAGCTCCTGTAATGTGTTAGTCATTATGTCAGAGGTAAGAAGAACAGCTTTTGAACTTCTGAGAAGTTACTCTTTCCAGCAATACCCTTCACCAGTGGGGCTGTCCATACCTTGTTCATGGTCTCTCCCTCTAATTACAGATATGTCAGCCTGCTCTCCTTCAGAGCCTCCTTTGGCCACCAAAGCCTGTTTTGCCTACCTACACACTCAGCTTTAACTGCTAGGGGATTAATCTTCTCAGAAACAAACTTACCCAAAGACTGATGGCAGCAAGTGTATAAATACCCAGCTCCCACATCACTGGTGGGATAATCCCGAGGTATATTTACTGTGCTGGCTTTCTGAGTTTCTCCATTGGGCTTAGGCTCCAGTTGCTCTCTGTGGTGACTGGCTTATCGATGCACTTCATATTGGCGGCCTTCTCAAGTCTAAATCATTTTCCTGCTCCACAATCAATGCTTCCTTTGTCTCCACGATCAACTTCTTGCACTCAAATTATGCAAGGGTCTATTTCTAGGAGAACCCAAGTTAAGTCAATACTCTAAGGGTTCCTCAAATTATCCTGGAATCTGCTTGTAGGAGAATCCAAGTTAAGTCAGAACTCCTAAGAGTTCCTGTGGCTCGTCATTAGTTGATATTTTTAATCTTACTAATATAAGAAGCTACATTCAAATTCTTGGGAATTAATTCTTTCTCTAGTAGTGAATTATGTGAGATTGTTAAGAGCTGTCATCTACTATATCCTGGAACTTTTGTAGATAAATAAGAAATAATGCACCAACGCTTCTCCTGAGAGAAAACCATTCTTGCTTGGCAGGATTTACTTTGTGAGGCCCACTGGGGCAAAGAATACTCAGAGCATAATGACTTGAACATGTTTTTATTTTCTTTTCCGTGAATCTTACTATTTCAAACTTAAGCACTTACTGCTCTTGTTGAGGAGAGAAGTACCTACCAGTTTTTGTTAGGTAAAAAACAAGTCTGAATGGACGAGCCTGGGAGTCATCCTTATCTCCGTAGAGGGCATTTTCTTCTGCTGTTCAACAAAAGTTTATTGAACCTTAACGGGGTTTGAGCTCCAGGCTAAGCAATGTGGAACACACACAAACACACATGGGGAAAAAATGGATAAAAGGCACAGCTCCATCTAAGGGTTCATGGATCTGAGAACAGCAATTTCGATACCCTTTTTCAGGGTTCATTTGGGTGGTAATACATTTCATCCTGGAGAACAATCAGAAAATCAAATTGACTTTGGTATGTTTTCTTGATTTTAAAAATATAATCCCAGGGGAGAAATGCCCTGTCTGTGGAGACAAATGGTTACCAATCTCAAAATAGTTTTTTACTGTATTTTTTACTCAGCCACAAACATTCTCTTTTGGAGCCTTAACCTAATTTCCCAGAGTTGCCTGGACTATCTTTCCCCTCTAATTTTAATGTGCTGTCTAAGTCTTTAAGGTCTCACTTGGTTAATGTTTAATGCTCTCCATGACCAGTGTTTGATGTTTACACTTTATTGGGCTAACCAAATTTGTAGAGCAAATTAAATGTGTGCAGGTCTTTGGCAAGCCACATTTAGATATGTGTTGCTGAGAAACCGTCTCCTTGTTCAATACTACATGCCCCAAATAGTTTCAATTAACTGCTCTTCTTTTCCAGCAATATCTGCAGCTATCTGCATTGCTTTTGGAGAGCTACTATTTCTCAGATTTACAAATATTACAGTCTCAGACTCTTTTGGCTTCAGAAAGCATGTCACAGCAGAGAGCTCCATTTCTATGTGAAATGAACGAGTCAGCAACAGGTAACCTATTAAACCAGATTGACCAAAGACCAGAAAAATATGCTAGGGGTGAAGCAGGGGAACGGGCAGGGGAACATTTGTGTAAAGTGGGAAGGAATAAGGATTGAAGAATTAATATTTTTGTTGATACGGATGCACACACACACACACACACACACACACACACACATCTCTTTGAAAAAAAAACATACAGGGAGAATAAAAACAGTTTAGGTAAAGCTCCACTACTGTAATTGCCTGAAGAAATGTTTAGTTTTTCAACCCATGAATTTAATTGCAGTCTTCTCTTTTGAACAAATGAAAGGGTGTTGTGATTCCATGAAATGGACAGGGTGGGGGATACTGAAGCCTGTGTTACATGTTGGGTGATGCTGGGCCTTCCAGCATTGTGACTCAGGTCCTCTGCCTAACCTCACTGGGTAGCATCTGTGAAAGAAGGGTTGGCTATGATTCCTGGAATGTCTTCTCATTGTGACAATCCGGATTCAATCCTATTTTTGCCTCAATGATAAAATTCCTAGGGAATAGAAGATATGGCTTACGATACTCTTCTTAGAAGATATACGTTTCATAAATTATTGGCCGATAGACCACAACGTAATATTCTCCAATGAGTGCCTTGATTATGGCTATTAGCAATTCTTTCTCCATCTTTCCAAACCAGGATTCTCTTTCAACCCAGTTTCGACCCAGTGTGAGAAAGTATCCTAGTAGTTCTGGGATTTAATCAACAGATGAAAATAAGGGATCTCCAAACTGCAGGGTCATTGATGGACTTTGGAGCTCAGGTTTCCACGGGGTCAGATTTCCTTGTCTTCTCAAGGCTACCAGCAAGAGGCCTGGTCTAGAGTTGATAGCTGCTTTTTCTGGCGCAACAGCAGTGGTTGAACACTAATGTGTTTAACAGTTGGACTTATTTTTAATCTACTGTATTAGGAGCACAAATTTAATCAAGAACAAAATGTTACCAATGTTGTTTTTCTGTTCCTGCATATGCATATATCCCTAACACTATTTTGCGATCCCTTGTGCTACAGGGTTCTCCATCTGACATCTGACTTACTTCATAACATTAGTTTTTTTTTTTTTAAGTGTAAATATACGTGAAGGTAAAAGAAACAAGGAGCCCAAGTTCCGCACAGTACAGCCTCACACACCCCCACCCTGTAGCCCCCCACCACTTGCCTAAAGAAATGACTGCAGTACAGATTTTAACAATTAACATTCCTGCAGTGAATGTCGTTATGGATGGAGCTAATAAATGTTTTCAAACACTCCTCGCCTCAAATACATGTTCAGCTTATTTTCAGTCATTTGATGGCATGGGTGGGTTGAGAAATTCCTCCACGCTTTCTTCTCCCCCTCTTAGTCAAAGAAAGAGATCTTATCTCCTACCCACCCGAGCTCACCCCCTCCTCCCTTCCCCCCCTACTTTACTGAAACCTGACTGGCAGGTCATCGAGCTGGTAACAGATTAATTTTACCCAGTGAGAAACACCAAATATTTTGGCCAGGACACATGAGAATTCTGTTATAATATTACTATTTTTCTAAATTAAATATTAGGGAAAATTAAACCAAATTGTGGCACATAGTGTAATGGAAAATATTTCTGTTCTAAACACTCTGCTGTGATAAATGCTTGTGTAAGTGAAAGCACAATAAATATACAGTACATTAAAAACCTAGATTATTCAGGTTTAAGACTTATAGCTAAAAGTGGTTTAATGTTTCATGCCTAATAATAGATTACTCCTATCACATTTCTAACCTTTATTTCTCCTCGCTTTGAAGTCCAGCCATATAAAGGTTGTTTGTAGAACCACACAAAAGTTAAAGCAAATATTACTTAGAGTGATTCATACCAGCAAGAATTTGCAATGAAGGCAGAGTCTTTGTGTGTGTGTGTGTGTGTGTGTGTGTGTGTGTGCGTTTCTGAATCAAAGGAAATGAAATGTTTGTAATATTTTTTGGTTGATAAATTTATTAAAACATTTTCAAGGCTTGTAGTAGAAGCCGAGCTGACATAAACAGACTGACTGGAAGCAGATTATATTCTGCTCTGTGGGGGAGGCAGAATTTCAAGGGGGAAAAATTCCCAGGATTTCAAAAATTGCCACCAGGTCACAGCAATACTTAATTAACTGAATACATTAGTGGAGGACTATAACCTAGATGCTAAAAAAAGGGTGGGAGGAATAGTCAAATTCATTTAATCCTCTGTTCTTTGCTTACAGATTAGCCTTTCAGAATGAGCAACCTGAATTTTTTTAAAAAAGGATCCATTTACCTTCCAGAGCTTTTCATAGCAAAACATTTTGCATGGTTGCAAAAGAAATTAATTTGTTGCCAGTTGCTCCATACTGGCAGGAATTCTGAATAAAGAATGTAAGCAATCTATCTTTGTTTGCAAGATATAATTAATCTGGCAGTTAAAATTCTTTGGAAACATTCTGATGACTTATGTGGAAAAGTAGCAGCATTTTCAAAGAAAACTCAGAACTGTATGCAGAGGAAGATAAAAGATACATGAAGTGTTTGTTCTACGCGATACTATTCATTTAAAGATCATAATGTAACCCCACCCTAGCAATTATTGTGAAAAACAAGACAAATCTCCGTCTATAGCTTTCTGACACAGTCTTGATTTGAGAAACAAAATAAGCACATTACTGTTATAGTCTAATAGACTGCAAGCTGTTTTATTAGAGTCAGCTGAATCCCGTTTTGCATAAAAAAGAACTCTGTTTGCTATCAAGAACACATTTACATTAATATGACTTTGACAAAGTAAAATAAAATCGCATTAAGATGATGTAAGTAGATAAGACAATGAAATCTCTGTGAGAGAGTTTTGGCAGACACTAATTACAGTCAAGTCCCTGCAGGAAAAGAACATATTTTTACACCAACTATCCATGTGTTTGAAAATGTAGAGAGCCTAAAATGTAAGCCTGGTTCAGGTATTTCCTGAACACATTGTGTTTCTGTGTTCTGAGGTAGTTGTTGCTGTTATTGTTTTAAAGGAGTCTGCCTGATAAATAACACTTTCATTTACAATAATACAGGCAAGTGTCTTTCTGAATACTAGCCTGTAATCATCCTGATTATTTTAAGGGACTTTCCAATATAGGGCAGCTGAAAACAAGGTTTTAGATTACATGGTAATTTAGGAATGCATGAAAGCTAAGCAGTTACCATAATAGAGTTCTGGATAAACTTCATGGTTTTTAGAGCAAAACATAACAACATATGTTTTGTGATTTGTTTCAATGATTTTTCTACTTTTTTTTTTGTTCAGGTTCTATCAAAATATTTTGAGGCCTCATCTGTGTACAGCATTTTTATAACCCTATTTTGAAAACTTTGATGTCTCTCTTTTTGGTTCAGTCATTAAAGGGAAGGCAATGATGGATGATGATAATGCCGAGGACTTTATGACTAATCAGTTCACGGCAGTGGCCATATTTCTTTCGTGTAAAACTTTAACATTCCTTTGCCCTTGTATAGGCCAAAAAAAAAAAAAAATTGGAATTTTGCTACTCCGGCTACTTATTAAGTATTACCAAACAGTTATTGCACAAAAGTTAGCTCTCTGATTTAGCACCTGACAAAATGGAGCAACTGGCAAAGACAATCTCTCTTGTCTTTCCTGGCCTCTCACCAATTTTGGCTGCCTTGTGATTGTGTTTTTCTTCTTGTTTAAAGGCGAGATTATGGTGAAAATGTATTCCAGTGGTAGGAAGACAGAGAGGTAAGAAAGTCTTTTAGAGACAAGATGGGCTGGCATTTGCATTTCTTCTCTTGAATTATCTTTGTGATGATGCAGTTTTTATGAGAAACCTGATTTCTGCCTGGAGTACATCTTTGACGTATTGTTCTTGAAGTTGCAACAACAAACACAAGATGTCTCCACTTAGCTGAGCTAGAGGTTTTGGAAAGGAAGGCCACTTCTCCAGGAAAAGTTGAAGCACCCTTCCCTTTCCTAGTGCTCCTGGCTGTTGCCAGGAGAAGACCGGAAAGACTGACTGGGGAGCACAGGAGTTCTTTCATGAGTTTTTGGGTTTGAGCTTGTTGATGAATATGATCTGCGAGGGAACCTGAATTTTGTGTGGAAGTCAGGAAGAACTGGTGTCCCTGGAAATGTTATGCTGGGAAAGGAGTTTAGTGAACCAGGAAGCTGTAGACCAGAATACATTTCTGCTGTACTCTGACAGGAGCTCACTGTATTGGACAGCAAGAGACCATTCATGGGTGAATGGGAGCCTACTGTTTTGGGGGCACGTCAGTTCTGTGGAGACATTTTCGTTGAAAAAGATCAAACTGAAGATCCAAAAGCTAATATGTTGGCTTTCTCTCTACTGGTGGCTGATGTTTCCAATTTCAAGTTGTGATTTTTGTGAACATTTATTCATTTCTTTCACAATATTCTTTTAATCTCTACTATGTGCCAGATATTGTCCTAAGCAATGAAAAGCTAGACAAACCTGCTCTTTCATATGGATTAAAGAGCTTAGTTTAAAATATGCCTTTCCCATTTGGTACTAAAGGTAATAACAGATGCCAGTATTTTCCAAACTGTGACATTCCAAGGATGGCGATAAACATTATTTTGAGAAACATTTTCATATTTTTTATGCTCTGAAACAACTGGTTTGAGTTATTTGATGGTAAACTTAACAACCTTGTATGCTAATTTACACTGCCCCTTTTTAAGAGATGTGTTATTTCTGAAATGGTTTTGGTCAAAGAATCATTCAAATATTTTTCCCATACACTTTAAAAGATTTGAATATGGCATCATTACTCAAGAGAAATATTGCTAGAATTTTATTTGATTATATCATAGACATTATTCTTGCCATGACATGCTGTCATTTTATTTTTTTTTTAACCTAGAACTACCCAAGGCATAAGTGGATATTTTAAGGAAATTGAAAGAGAAACAATACTTTCAAAGTCATTCCTGGAAGCAAGTATTACTTTGAAACCAAAAACCAGAGAAAGATCCAACCAAAAAAGAGAACTGTAAGTCAGTTTCCCTAATGCATATAGATGCAAAAATTCTCAATAAATTATTGGTAACAGAATGCAGCACATCACCAAGAAGATTATACAGCATAACCAAATAGGATTCATCTCAGGGATGTAGGAATGGTTCAAGATACACAAATCTACAAATGTAATAAACCATATCAACAGAGTCAAAGACAAAAATCACATGATCATCTCAGTAGATGCAGAAAAAGCATTTGATGAAGTCCAACATCCATTCAGGGTAACAAAAAATTGGAGTAGATGATATCATCAATCTGATAAATGCTGTCTATGGAAAACCAACAGCCAACATTATACAAAACAACCAAAAATTGAAAGCTTTTACTGTAAAATCAGGAACAAGACAAGGAGTTTCACTATCACCACTTACATTAAAGATAGTTCTGAAAACATTAGCCAGAGTAATTAGATGAGATAAATAAAATAAAAGTAAGAAAAAAACCAAGATAAGAAAATAAGTTAAATTATTATTTACAGATCACATGATATTTTATATAGAAGATCTCAAAAACTCCACCAAAAGACTTCTAGATTTAATAATTAAATTCAGTCTTTTTGTCTTTTTTGTTTTTATCAGTACCAGGGATCGAACTCACTACCACACACTTGTAAGGCAGGTGCTTATGCCACCGAGCTAAATCCCCAACCCCTCCAAATTTGGTCTTGTAGCTGGATACAAAGCCAACACTCAAAGCTCTATAGCATTCCTACCTGAATATGGTGGCACGTGCCTGTAATCCCAGCACTTGGCAGGCTAAGGCAGGAAGACTGTTTCAAATTCAAGACCAGCCTGGGCTACAAAGTGAGCTCAAACTCAGTCTGAAACTCAGTCTGAATTGCATAAGGAGACCCTGTCTCAAAAACAAACAAACAAACAAACAAACCCCAAAACTCCAAAAACCAAAAAACAATAACATTTCTGGTCACAAATAACAAACTCATTGAGAGAAAAATTAGGAAACAATATCTTTCACAATAGTATCAAAAAAAAAAAAAAAAGAAAAAGAAAAAAAAAGGAAAAAAGAAAGACATGAATCAATCTTGTTAACAAAAGAAGTAAAATATCTGAATACAGAAAACTACAGTACTCTGAAAGAGGAGATAGATAGAAGACATCAGAAAATGGAAAGATAAAAAGAAAATGGAAAGATATCCTTGTTCTTGAGTAGGAAGGACCAATATAGTAAAAATGGTCTTATTCTTAAATTTGTTATACAGATTTAATGCAATCCAAATCAAAGCATCATTAACATGCCTCACAGAAATAAAGAAAACAATTCTCAGATTCATTTGGAATAAGAACAGATCTAGAATAGCAAAAACAATTCTAGGCAACAAGGGCAAAACGCTGGCCTCACAATCCCTGACTTGAAATTATACTACAAGGCAACAGTGATTAAAAACAGTATGGTACTGGCAAAAGAAAAAAAAAACCTCTGAGGATCAGTGGAACAGAGTAGAAAATACTGACACAAATTGAAATACACTCAACCATCTTATCTTTGATAAAGGGCCTAAACATGCTCGCTGGAAGAAGGATAGTCTTTTTAATAAATGGGGATGGAAAAACTGACTTTCCATGTGCTAAAGACTAAAGCTAGACTACTGCTGTGCACTAAGCTAAAATCAAAATAGATCAAAGATCTAAATATTAAAACAGAAACACTAAATTTGCTGGAACACAAAATAGGTAGAACTCCGTCAGACATAGGTGTAAGAAGAGATTTAAACAAAGCCCAGACTGAGTGGGAAATGTAACAAAGAACATCTGAGATCTCATCTGATTAAAAAGTTTTACTAAGCAAAAGAAATCACCAAAAGTGAGTGAAAAGACGGCCCACAGAGTGGAAGAAAGTTTAGCAAGTTGTTCCTCAGACCAAGTACTAATATTTAGAACATATAAAAAGAAAGTGCTCTAAACTATATCACTGCATGTATATTTAAGTGTATAAGATAGAAAATGATATCACAGAGTCTTATTGGATCATTGAACAGAACTGTTTGCAGTATCATTGTTGGAATGTCCACTTTACAAGCTTTAATCTTGTGACTTGAACAATTATTTCTAAGATGGCAATATGTAATCTATTAACTAGTGATTTCCTACTGTTCATTTTTTTTCTTCTGTAAACCTGTATAACTTGTACCCTTTCACTGTTTTTTTTTCTTTTCTCCTTAAATAAAAAATAAATAAATAAATAAATAACTGAAAAAAATCAGACCTCCCAAATTTAAAGACCCAATCCAAAAATGGGCATCTGAGTTGAATACACACTTCTCAAATGAAGTAGAAATGCCAAATAAATATATGAAAAAGCTCAGCATCATCAATCATTCAAGAGATGCAAATTAAAATAACACTGAGATTCTATCTCACTCCAGAAAGAATGGCTATTATCAGAAAATCAACCAATAACAAATGCTGGTGGGCATGCAGGGAAAAAGGAACTCTTCTCCACTGTTTCTGGTAATGTAGATTGGTGCAACCACTGTGGAAATCAGTGTAGAAATTCCTCAAAAATCTAGGACTAGAGTCTCTTTTGACCCAAGTACTTCCCTTCTTGGTATCATCCCAAAAGAATTAAAAGCATCATACAATAGTGATGTATGTGTATGTTTATAACAGCATGGCTTGTAATAGCTAAATCTTGTAAACAATACAAATGTCTATCAACTGACAAATGATAAATAATGTGGTTTTTTATACAGTGGAATATAACTCTGCCATAAGAAAGATAAACTTAAGATATTTATGGATCTTGAGACCATACTCAAGTAAAATAAATCAAGCACATGTACAAATATCTCATTGTCTCTCTGGTGTGAGAAATTGAAAATGTGTATAAGAACTGAAATACATAATAGGAATTGTGAAATAGGAAGAAATTGTTCAAAAGGAAATTGCAACCAGGGAGGGGAAGAGAGAAAGCTAGGAAAGGAAAAGAAAAATAATGAGACCAAAGGACAAAATGGAAATAAAACTTTTTAAATAAGGAAGAGGGATTGAAGGGCAGAGGGGAATGGGAAAAAGAATCAAATTATATCACAAGCAGTGCAAATTCCCTATGATGAATGTGATCATGGTGTATACTAAATGATACCAAGAATGTCATAGTAATAATGATTTAAAAACTTAAAAAATATACTTTGGAAAGAATTCTTTGTGTTATCAACACTCAGAATCTTTCCTCTTTCCTCTGACATGAGGTCAGAGCTAGAAGATGAAAGAAGATAAAAAGCCAGGGCTTGAGGAGCACCAGGCAAGGACTGAAGTTGTTGCGTGTGTGTCTGGGGCAGGAGCCCTTGTCCTGTGGTAGGGGGGAACTCTGTCCTCCCTCAGGTTCCAAGCAACATCAAACAGCACTGTGGAAGGTGAACAAACTAAGACACGACTCCTTGTTCCAGCTCTGTTCCTAACTAGCTGGGCAGCCTTAAATAATTCACTCATTCTTTGGGTCTTAATTTTTCTTCCTAAGGAAAAGTGTTGAATATACACTGATTCATTTAATCATCAAAACAACTTTTTGAGATGGGTTATGTTATTATCTGCACTTTGTGAATAAGGACTCTTGCCCAAGGTCACAGAGCTAAAAGTAATGGAGTGAAGGATTTTGAATTGCAATCTTGAATCAGGTATTCTTTTCAGCATCTACTAGTCTGTGATTTAATGAATGTGACTTTTGCAGTACTTCATACTTGAAAGAATTGGGCAGAGAATCTTCTAAGCCGAAATAATTTACTACTTAACTGATTTATTGAGCACATACTCTATATCAGATATTAACCAAAGACTATGGAGAATCCATAGGGAACGAGACAAAGTCTCTGTTCACCGAAATTTATAATCTGTTGGGGTTGGGAATAGAAGACAAGTGAGCAGTTCATCTGTATAATAAAAATTTAATTATTACTAACACTTTTAAAGAGAATGTAACCTTCATATTTTAATCATATAATTGACTTTAAAAATGTTTATAATAATGTATGAGAAGATAGACTATTCATAAAAGCCAAAAGGTAGACCTAGCCTGTATGCCAATCAAATGATGATGGTTAAACTCTGGTGTAGTTCACGCAAAGGAATATTACTTAGCTGGAGCATGAATAGGAATTCAAAACATTATGTAAATTAGAAGTGAGAAAAAAAGGCTATATATTATTCTACTTATATAAAATGTTCACACTAGGCAATTCTACAGAGGCAAAAAGCAAATTAGTGACTGCAAGGCCCTGAAGGGAGGAGTGACAAAATTATTGGGTACAGACTTAGCTTTTGGAGTGATGGATATTCTGTGGTGGTAACACAGCATTGTAAATGTACTGAATGTCACTATTGGTAAATTTTATGTTACACATACTTTATTACAATAAAACAATGTCCCTATTGCAAGATGGTAAATAAAGCCAGGTTTATTGTTGTCATTTCAAGCTACTGAAGCACTTTTCACCAGTTGCATTGTGAAACATTGGTATCACAACCATAGTCATCACAAAGGTAAAGGGGATGTAAACTCTGACTTGACAGATTATATAAGCTACTTATGGGAATAAGTGAAAATCAACATTGAATAATAATAAGGTATCAGTGAAGGACCCTTTTAATGGTAGAATAGGCAAAGTGCTGAGAGATATTTGGGAGAAAGAAATAATTTATTTTCAAATCAGGCTATTAGTAAATCTTCATGGAGGTGAAGGAGTTCCTATGTATTGAAGGTCGAATTGAAATTCTGCAGAGAAGAAGAAAAGAACAGATGAGGGGGACAGATAACCCACGGCAATGCACACAGCAGTGCAAAGCAGAAACTGAATCCCAGCCTCTGCATCCTCTACCTGTGGATTCAGTATTTGTGTATTTAAAAACTTGGTAAAGTTTATTTGCAACCCAAATCAGCAGTGAGGCGTGTTCACAGACATTCATGGAAATACGGAGCGAAGTGGAAATTTTGAGTTGCTTGATGCAGGTTCCCAGATGAGGTTTATCAAGGTAACAAGTGTTCTTTTAGCAGTTTTGTGCTTATTTTTTTTTTGTAATTTCGCTGTTTCATATGGTCCTTATGAATGGCATGGAAATTCTATCTAATGTTCCTAGAAGCAAAAAGATTCATTGTACATGAAGGAGGAAGTGCATTTAGACTTTTGGTTAGAGGTTCAATGTTAATGAATAAATAATACATACTAAGTAACATGTTTGCAAACAGAAACAGATATGAAAGAAAAATATATAGTGCTAAGCTGATAAAAATGTTGTGACAAAAATCTATAGGAACCTCACTTTCCATTTCCCTTACAAGAAATAGTGCAGTATTTGCTAATTTAATCTGCATGGTGATGTTATTCAAGGTATGATCAAAAACTACAGTGAATATTTAAAATTTTAAAAAAATATATAGTAAAACATTGATTGCCAGTAATTCCCCCTTAAACTATCCCCCCTTGCTCTAAAAATTCTTATTCCATTGTCCTTGCTATTTCCTGGAACTGTTCTGGATGTACCTTTTCATGAATGTCTTTGGTTGAATTGTTGTGGCTGTCTCTATGTCCTGAATCAATTCATAACCTTTATCTTCATGGTCATTGTAATTTTGAGGACAGCCAGAAGTTGCATAGTATCAGATACACAGCATAAGATGGATGAGGATACACTGTAATGTTTTCATAAGTCCATCATTGGATTTCTTTTTTTTTAAATTTTATTTAAAAGGAAAAAGAGAAAAAACAAAACAAAACAAAGCAGTGTAAGGGTACAAGTAATACAGAACTACAAAAAAAACCAGTAAGAAATCACCAGTTAATAGATTACATATTATCATCTTAGAGATAGCTGCTCAAGTCACAGTATCAAAGCATACAAAGTGGACATTCAAACAGTGAGACTGCAAACAGTTGTGTTCAGTGATCCAACCAAAAACATTAATATGGTCAGCTATTTAACACCCCTAAACACACTTGCTGTTGTATCTTTTAGAGCACTTTTCATTGGATTTCACTCGGTGTCAGAATTAGCTATATTTTTTTATCACATCTTGTTAAGACATTCATGAAAGAGGACTTGCAGAACTGCTTCAGAAACTTGCAAGAATGATGATGATATAAGTGTGTTTGAAATGAGGGAAGTATTTGAGGGGATTTAATAGCAATGTCTATTTTATTATAATGATTTTCAAAAATTAAACACACCCTATTCTTTGATCAGCTCTTATAGAACATAACTGCTACAAATGATTATAATTGACTATACTTCTAATGATTGTCTATTACCAGGTTTGAGACTGTTCTATTCCATTTTCTGACTTATCATCAATTCTACCTTTCCTTCCTCAGAAGATAGCCCTCCCCCACACACAGATGCACAAACACACACACAGACACAACCACATGTATGTGCACACACCTGTACACATAGACACATGTTTGTCCTCATAGGTGATTGCAAGAATTTCAGTAAACATTTTCATTTGCGAAATGAATAGGCAAAGCCCAACGGAGGGTTTAAACCATGCGTGCATGGTACATGTGCAGACACACACTCACATCGCTGGCTTCCCTGGGTCTTCCTCCACCCGCACAATTGTGTCCTCACTGTATTGCTTATTCCTTTTTTCTTGGCAAAGACAATCTTCATAGTTTTCTCTATATTATTTGAGAAAAGAAGTTTATCAAGTCATTCAGACTTACCAAGTATCTCTGGGGAAGGTGTTTTTTGACACAGCGTGGAACCTGGTGGCAGGAGGATTGACTTGGCCTTTAGCCTCCTTAAGTTGAGTGACTTGGGGGATTTTCATTTTCTCACTGACAACTGAACAGAGTCATGCGGCCTTGCATGTCAGAGCAAAACAGAGCTGCAGAGCTCTAATTTGGCTCTCATGAGTCCCCGGGGTCACATTCCCTGAAAGAAAAGAAATCTCCTTTAATGATTTGAGAGATCCCAGTTTAGCTTCCTTGAATTTCTTGGACAATGCTAGGGTCTTGGCAGCCTCTCACAGGCAGCCTTCTTTCAAGGACCATAGGCTCCCAGAAAGATAGCAAGGCTTCCAGGACAGAAGGAGGAGGATGTGGTAATACAGTCCTGAGGAGGATTTGCTTGGCTCAGAACTTGCCCTTTCCAAAAGTTGTTGGTAAGGCCGAAGCTAGGAAAGGAAGGGAGGAGAGAGTAGACATTCATACAGCTCACTGAAGACAAATCTCAGGGGGCACATTTCCTCTCTTGCTTCTGCTCCCCTCTAACCAAGCAGGGGTAGTAGAAGTTGGGGAGGCCTTGTAGACACGTGAGAAGGCAGGCCTGGCTTCTTTCTGGAAAGGAGGATCAGGCCAGTTTGCTGGTTCACTACCTACTCCTGCACTGTGTGTAGCTGTCTCTGTTTCTCTCTTTGTATGGCACACTTCACAGGGCCTTCATAGGTACTTCCACAAGGCCTTCTGAGCCCTGTCAGCTTTGTTGATCACTTGGTGTTCTCCTCTTGTCTCTAGTTACACATGTCTCCTTTTTATAAGGACAATTATAAGGCATGCCCTGTTTCCCTATGACCTCATATGAACTAATTACATCTGTAAATCTCTATTCTGAAACAAGGTCATGTTCTGAGGTATTGAGGAGCCAGACTTTAGCATATGTGTTTCAGGGAGACACCATCCAACAGAAACCATGGTGGGGAGGAACAGGTGAGATTTAGCAAGAAGGGTACTGAGGCTGGGTGGACCAGAGCAGAGGGCTCAGTGCAGAGCAGGACGAATGGGACTTGGAGCTTTCCAAGTAACAAGAAGGGTTTTAAACCAGGGAGAACACATCCAGACTTGGAGTGGGAAGCAAATGAGAGTGACTGAAGGCTCTTGAATTGGGTTGTAATAGTGTCAAATGGCATTTTAGGTCACTGACACCAGCCGTGATCTAGAAGATGGATTGAAAGAACTGTCATGCTTTGACCTGTATTGTTATGTTGTTATGTCCTCTTTTATCTCAATCTCTCCCTTATTCATTAAAAAATTATTTAGTTATTTTTTATGATTTTTTATTTAAGGGGAAAAATCAAAAAAATTAGCAGGATATATTATAGTAACTTTTTTGATTTCCTATTAACTTGATTTGAAGTTCTGTAATACTCCCACTATCTTGTTTTGACTGATTAGACTCTGTTCTGTTCTGTATGATAGTATCAAGTTTGAGGGTATAGGCAACTACTTTGAAGGCAATAGGATTCACTATGATGCCCATTCTGGTTTGACTATTATCTCTTTTGGAAGTCCTGTAATGTTTACAAGATTTAGGTTTTATTGGTCTTGTTCTCTACTGTTTTGTTCAACTTTATAATACCTAATGAGATAGACAATTCTTTTTAAGGAAGCAAGAGGCATTATGGTAACCATTGTTGATAACCTTGTACTCTGTTTTTACATCATGTGCTATGTCTATCCTTGGTTTTGACTGACAGCTTTGTTTTGCCATATTTGACTTTATTCTCTTCCAAAAAAAGTAATAAGAACTAAGGAGTAATAAAACCCAAAATGTGTAAATTTTGTTGTAAAAAAGAGAGGAAAAAGAAGTGCTCTAAAGGATACAACTGCAAGTGTGTTTAGGGGTGTTAAATAGATGATCATATTAATGTTTTTGGTTGGATCATTGGACACAACTGTTTGCAGTCTCACTGTTTGAATGTCCACTTTGTATGCTTTGATACTGTGACTTGAGCAACTATCTGTAAGATGATAATGTGTAATCTATTTACTGGTGATTTCTTACTGTTTTTTTTTTGTTTGTTTGTTTGTAGTTCTGTATTACTTGTACCCTTACACCGCCTTGTTTTGTTTTGTTTTTTATCTTTTTCCTTTTAAATAAAATTTAAAAAAAATAAAAAGAAAGTATATGTCATGGAGGCAGGGGACGGGCTGGAGCCCGAGTTACAGCGAGAGCAGATTGAATGGCTGTGAGGGATTTTAAAGGCATGAAAACATGGTAGAACTTGAATCAGACAATGAGAGCTTCAACAACAGAAATCTGGATTGGTAATAACTCTGATGATGGAAAGGGGGTAGGTGGAGGGTATGTCTGCACATGTATGTGCATACACATATCAAAATCTTAGTATGGGCAGCATTGAGTTTGAAATGATGTTACACATCTCAGAAGACATGCTGAGTTCAGAGGTCAGCGCATTTCCCGAAAGGGCCAACTAGTGAAGAGTTTCAAGTGTGTAGGCCGTATCAGCTCTGTTGTAACAATCAGCTCTGTTGCTGGGTCAGGAAAGCAGCAATAGATAACGGGACAATGAATGAGTATGGCTACATTCTGACAAAAGTCTTATGAAAGCAAGTAGCCTGCTGGATTTGGCTGAAGGGGTGTAGTTTGCTGACCTCTGCTCTGTGTAATTAGAAATCAGATGCAATCACAGATTTATAAGAGAAGGAGCATGAAAGTCTTCATTTTTTGCCTTTGACATTTGGATTATTCTATTAATATTCTATTCATCTCTTTACTAGTGTATATTGTTGCAATACATCATAATTATATTTATCTTGGGGAGTTGGTATATATACATATAGCATCTTGATCATTTTTACCTCCCCTCCGCACTCTCTCCTTGCATTTCCTCCCCAGATTCTAAAAAGAAAAGAGTCATAGAAGTTGTTTAAAGGCTAATTTGTGAATTTTATAGTCTTTAGAGTATTCAGTAGGAGGGTTAGTACCGAGTCACCCATGTGTGTAGCAGTCATTCTGAGAATCAGCTAGGTGCTAAGTGGGCTCACCATCCCGCTCACTTTGTGAGTAGATTTCTCATTTTACAGATAAGGAAACCCAGGCAGTATTCAGTAAGGCAACTTGAAGTTGCTAAACTTTCTTTCTAACTAAGAGGTTTATCTAATTGCTGGCTAGAGGCCTTCCTTTCCAGCAAGGATATTTGCTAGTACAATAG
This sequence comes from Cavia porcellus, assembly GCF_034190915.1. Lineage (NCBI taxonomy): Eukaryota > Metazoa > Chordata > Mammalia > Rodentia > Caviidae > Cavia > Cavia porcellus. Next base: position 21,348,468 of record NW_026947511.1, on the reverse strand, counting down.
TTCTACAAGGCAGTGTTGAATTTATTATCTGCTTATGTGTTGTCAAAGTTTTAACTATGCACTCAGTCAACAGTCTTCAGGCCGACTGTCCCCTGTTCTTGTTAGAAGGTCTTAAAACTGTGTAAATAGCCACACAACCTTGTGACTTAAGGTTTGTGATACAATTGGATTTGTTTATCTAGATCATCTCTTTTTTTCTGTGATCAATTTGACTGCTGAGCCCCTTGTGGGATCTTTCTCATGTAATAATCTAAGACAAATATCAATCTGTTTTCTAGAACTGCTAAAAAATGTAGTGTGGATTTTGTTCCTGTTTACCTGAGAATTATTATAGAAAATATTATCTGCTATAACCTTGTGTATTGTTTCTTGTGAGAAGTATCTCATAATTTGAAATAAGAAATATTAGTTATTTCTGAGAAAATAATTCTGATTCTCAGCAAGAAAGAGCCATACAACTAATTGTGTTTCCTTTTTTGATAGGGCTTCTAGGAAGCTTAAAACTGTGTTTCATGTGCAAAACCAGAAACTATTACTATTTTCCTTTATGTGTTTTTCAGGATGAGCAACTTTTTTTGTTTTTATTTTATTAATTCTCATTTTCTTACCATAAGCTGTTTCAAATATCTCTTGGAGAAAGACAGTGTTTTAAAAGGTTAACTTTGATTGATTCAGAGTCAAGGTGGAGAGTTAGTGCATCAAGACAGTAACCTAAATTTCTTTAGGCTCAGGAAAAAAATGTTGAAAGACTAGGATTAAGAGCACATATTTACTTGGGTGACTCTTAGAGGACTTAATGTTTGCTTTGTGATGGCAAATTATTACATGTCTGATGAGTGAGCTGCCTAAATGAATCATTATACACGTTTACCTTGAGCCTTACGCCTGGGCATGGAGGAAGTACTGACAACAGGAAATAAGCATCAGCTTTAAAGATAGGTGACCTAAGGATGTTTCAACTCTGTCACTAAGCACTCAGCTGAGGACCCTGAAAGTCAGTTAGATGAATTTCAAATTCCATTCAAACTGAAACTCCTTTCTAACCGTAGCTTATCTGGCGTTCTCTGCCACTCACACTTTTGCATGGTTCCTTAAATTAGTTCTGTTTTTCTAAGAAGACTTTTTGTGAAGACTATCTCTAGTTAGGCTAGGTTTTATATCAGTTTATTTTTATTTATATTCACTGAATTATAGAAATCATCATATTCCAAATAGGTATGAAGTTTTGCGAAAATGTGTATAATAATATAAAATAAACTTAAACTAAAAGCAAAGAGAAAAATTTACGCAGAGAGAACAAAGTATAAAGACTAGAAATTGAGAAGGCAGATAGAGAGCAGTTAGGAACCTGTAGACTAAGACACTGGCATTCATATTCCTGCAGAGAATATATTTGGTTTATGCACAAATAAAAATTGCTTTGGAAACTGAAGCAAAGTGGATTAAGAGCATGAAGAAATCTCTTTGTCTTAAATTAAATGCAACCACCACATGACAGAAACAGCATGAACCGATTGAGTGTTCAGAGTCAGGTGCTGATCAATGATCTATAAAGTTATTTTTTTGAATCTGATAAATGGAAATACCCTTAGAGCTTCTAATTTCATAAAAGTTTAGGAGAGACTTGTTATAGTGGGACAAAAAAAAAGAAAAATATACTTCTGGTTTACAAGTTTTTAATTTAATATTTTAAAACGGATCATGTTAATTCTAGTTCTTCATTGTATCCTAGCACTTAACACTAGACTTGGTATATAATAGGTATTCCACAAATATTTTTAAAAGTTAATAAAATTTATTTTGAGTCATAGTGCCTTTAGTATATGAGCTTCTGAAAGACAGATATGGTTTATTATTCCCAATTTAATCCCTAGTTCCCATTCTCTATGGTAATCGGCATAGGGTCTATCTACTACATCGTAGGAGCTCTATAAATATCTGCTGAACGAATGAAATATTAATGGCAGTACTACCAACTTTCAAAGCTTCAATTTTTTTTTGTTATGACCACCTGCTACATAAATCTTTCTTATCTGTGTATTACAGTATTCGAGTACTTCCCTATGAAATACCAGAAAATATTCCCCATAGAAAAGGAATACTCACCTATGTCATTTTGTTGCTCACTACTTTCCTAAGACCTACTTTCCTAAGAGCTGCTTTCCTAATTCCCTAATCATCTTCCTCTATGTTTTTCATTTTTATTGCTACTATCTGCTCTGCATCCAAAGGGGCCCCCACATTGATGGAATCATAGGCAGCCACCATGTGTCAAAACTTCTTTTCAATGAAACATGTCCTTATGAAACAAAATACCACTCTTCCATTGTCTCACTATAACAAATGAACATTTTGAGTTGATTCAGCACATCAAGGTAGTCACACAAAGACACAGCAAAGAACTTCTAGAACTGCTTCATAACACGGCAAGAATGAAAGGCTAAGTGAGCTGAAGATTGGAGGGTATTTTGAGAGTGATTATGACAGCATATCTTTTAGTATAAAGTTTCAGAAGAAAATGTAAACATTCATGGTGTTTTTCCATCACCCCTCGCAGGTTACAATACTTCCTGTCTGGTGTCCGCAATCCACAATACTAATTGATCACAGTACCTCCTGCTATGCCTGCCTGTGGTCTCAAAATCCTTCTCAATGTATTGTAATAAGATGGTGACATAAGATGGCCACAAAAGATGAAGTCTGTTAGCCCTGTGAAGGGCCTTCAGGCCCTCCAAGCTGTCAGTGAATCCTTGAGTTTCTTATGGGCTTTTTCCTTGACCCTTTATTACATTTTTTTTCTCAAAGTTTTGTTGCAGTTATCAACAGTTGTTGAAAGTTACTGACAGTAAGTTGTGACTAAAGAATTTTACAGTGTTAGAAAACAACCTCATAATTTTATTTTTTCTAATATGTAGTAATGTAGATACTTTAATATAACTGTAATAATTTTATTATACTCAATACCTAGCATGAATTAAGTATATACAATATCTTATGAATCTCCTTATGTGCTTGTACATATTTTATTTCATATTATTTTTGTCACATTTTTGTTCCCTGAAACTAAGTTGCCCACCATTAGTAAGTAGTAGAACTTGAATTCAGATATCCACAATGTGTCTGATCTCCAAACTGCAGCTTGTCTTCTGTCTGCCCTGTGAGCCCATCATTTCAGGGATGTAAGTCCTCCCAATGGACAGAAATCACCTCTTCATTCTAAAATCCAAGTCATAATTTGAATTTTCAGGACAAAGGATAGAGTTGGTCGAACTCTTAAACTCATGTTCTGTTTTCTAACTCTGGCAGAGGAGTAAAGAAGATGTAGTCTGTTTGTCCTCAAGGGGTCTCAGAGGGTCAACAGCTGGTCCAGTCTCAGCAACATGCTCCCCCGGCTACCCATCACCACCTATGGCTGTCAGTAGGACACGACAGCTGATACAGAGTGCCTGACCTTGAGAGAGAAGGCGGGAAAGAATTGGACCATTATTTATTTTTCTTTATTGAGGCTCTCTGTAAGCTGATGAGAATGTCAATTTTTGTCTTGCTCTGAACTCATTCTGGGATAAAACTCACAAGAATCCAAGGCAGGCATTAGAAACAAGAAGCAAGTGCTATAGGTTGGGAATGATTTGTCCCCAAAAGGTCTTGTGTTGGAAGTTGAGTCCTCAGTGCAGTAGTGGTGACGCAGTGGATCTTTAAGAGGCAGAGCCAGTGAGTGTTGACGTCAATAGGTTTCTGCTCTCAGAAGGGTGTGTTAGTCTCCTGAAGTGATATTGCACCATGGTGAGTTGTTATGGGGCAAGCCTAACTTCTAAGTTGTTCCTTGACTGTCTATTTCTAGATATGATCCCTTCATCCTGCATATACTTCTGATGTTGTTTTCTATGAAGTCCTTATCAGAGCCCATAATCTTAGTATGATGCCCTTGGACCTCCAGAATTGTGAGCAAAATAAATCTCTTTTCTTTATAAACTTATTAAACTTAGAGTATTTTATAATAGTAACATAAAATGGACTAATACACATGAAATTAGGAAATCATTATGCCTAAATAATTAAGAGTTGACACTAAAGAGAACAAACACATTTTCTGAACAACTATTCACTGTTAATATGCTGAGTGACTGTGATAGTGTAGGAAGTAGAAACAACAGTTCTGTTTCTGAGTTCTTATTATAAATTAGATAGAATTTTTTAAAAAGTGTGTGACTACATAAAATGGAATTAGTTTAAACCAAAATCATACCATTAATAAGCTATGTGACTTCAGACAATGTTATCCTAGCTATATATTTAATATTTAATAGTTAGGGAAACTAAAGATCATAGAGGTTAAATCATTAGCCTAAGGTAACACATCTATAAATGGTCAACTCAGGTCAAACCAGGATTTCTGTACAAGAGGCTCTTAATTTACTGAATTTGACCTATGTGACAAAGATCTATAAATTATCAAGCACCAAAGAGTGAATTTACCACAAACCTAATTAAACTTAAGTGTCAGAGTAGCTTACTTGTACAGGCTTTTCCAAAACCCTAAGGGGAGGCACCATTAATTTTTACTTAGAATTTTGTATTCTTTTACTTAACCACTCTTACCCTTTTCCCCAGGGAAATTACATAAGGCTTTGGTCCCACAAAACTTGAATCTGCTCCTGAATACACCTCATTATTCCAAATTAAGTGATGCCATGATCCTTCCATTCTTTACAATGTAGTATTGTAGATTCTTATCATCTGTTAAGTGTCATTCACCTAAAATTTTTTAATGTTTTTCTTCTTTGGAATCTTGTTTTTTGTTTTGCTTTCTTTGATATTAGAAGGATTGGAGAGCGAAAGCTTCCAGCCACTCAGAAAGATGTGTTCATCCTTTCTTCCTCAGCTCACATGTGACATCCCTAATGTGTGTTTGTAACCCCTTGTGAGAACAGCCAATCTAAATATAGTAAATGCAGTCAAGGGAAAGGGCCAAGATTCTAAACAAACAGCCACAAATTCTGTATTTACATGTCATGCTCTGGAGTCATCTTTTTGTGAGTCAGGGTTATGCATTTAGATCATGCTACAGAGAGCATCCTGTTTTGTCAATTTGGGACCCTTGGGAAGAGCAAACTATTTCTAGTTAAATATTTTAAGAAACTTTTTACTCTTTAAAGTAAAGTACCTTGGTAAATCATTAATAGTTCATGTTAAGTGAACTGTGTTTTCAAAACTGTAACGGTGTGGAACATATTAGTAATAAGAGATTCAGCCAGCACTTAAAACACTGAATTACTGTAAAATGATTAGGAAACTAATTTGAGCTATTTAGAGTTGGGGACAATTATAAGATGTTTATTATTATTTATTATTACCCCTAAAAGTAAACCCAAGTAAATTATTATTACTGTTGACCTAGTGGTAGGAATTGAATCCAGAGTTTCACATATGCTAAGCAAGTACTGTGCCACTGAACTGTATCTAAACCCTGGAAGAATTAGTTTAAACCAAAATCATACCATTAATAAGCTACGTGACTTCAGACAATGCTGTTGCTGCAATGATGATGATAACAGTAACAATAAAAGTTAGTGCTATTGTTTCCTGTTTTAGGAATTGTGCTCAGCTCATCATCAAACCTTCCAATTCTATCATTGTCCCCATTTTCAGATGAGGACTGTGAGCCTCAGAAAAATTGAGCAACTTGCTAAAGTCTCTTGGTAAATCATGGGCCTGGCATTTGAGCAAAGTCTGTGGATTGGAGAACACAGCTCTTAATCACTCTGTGTGCTCTACTGTCTGTGTGGGGTTTTGTTTCCTATTAGCACAGGAAGGACGTGGCCTCTCTGATCTTTTCTTTCTTTCTTTCTTTCTTTCTTTCTTTCTTTCTTCCTCTTTTTTTCTTTCTCTCTCTCTCTCTTTCTTTCTTCCTTTCATTCATTCATTCTTTCTTTCTAAAGCTGGCAGCAAAAGAGCTCTTGGTTTTCTACTAATGTGTTTGTTTTTCTAATTGATCTCTTCCAGCTCTGGGTAATTAAAACCCTACAGCTCTTACATTCCCTAAACAAACAGAAGCTTGCCAGTTCACTGCTCCTTGTGGTGGCCAAGGCATTGATAATGCACAGCACATATGTCAAAATCCAAATATATGTGGGAAGGAGCAAATTCTGTGTGAACAGAAAAGATGAGTAAGTTCTGAATGTATTCTATATTCTGCTTATTTATCAACAGTACTGAGTGTTGACCTGATTCAGACTTCCATCAATAGCCTCAGATGATCTTTTGGTAAATAGTACTTTACAGTCAAGATAAACATACAGTGGAATGGGGGGTTTAAAAGTACAGATTATCATTGTGCAGCTTGCAACCTAGGTAACCATTTATTATGGCCATAATATTAGAATTAGCAATATGAAAAAAATGCTCAGTCTTCTTGGATTAAGATATTATCATGACAGAGTCCTTGCAGCACAGCCTTAGTTACCATGGGGATTATGGCACAGAATGTTCTAAGTTCTTGACATTGCTGCCCTGTGAGTGTTTACTTGCCTTTTGTGTAAAGATCTATGCTTGAATAGAGACAGACACAGATCAGGACTTCCTACAAGGAGAATAGATGGGACATTTCATTTTGTAACCTGGGTCCTTCAAGAACGGTCTGTCAAGAAGGAAGGCCTTTGGTCATTTCATGCAGTTACTGAGAACCTCCTTTTTCACTGCTAGTCCTATAAAAGTATAGTACAAGGAGACCCTCTTTTCAGGAAAGCTTGTAGTAAGAGAGAGATATGCACAAAAATCCACCTTTCTGTCTAGCATGGCTCATACTTTTTTTCTCTAAATTATCTTATTTTTATGAAAAGATGGTATTTTAAGTAGGCCTTCAGGGAAAATAATTTGGACAGATAGAGATTGCTTTGAATATGGAAAGAATGACAATATAGGGGAAGAAATTATAAGACGAAAAAGAAAAGAAGAAACTGAACCAGGGTAAGGGTGTTTTTTCCTTCATAGCATCGATATAGTTCATTGTTTGTGTTATCGTTTGCTTACTGGCCATGTCCCCAGACTGGATGTCAAAAGCAAGGATGAATTCCTTCTGTTCGCTGATGTGTGTCGAGTACCTATGAGTGTATATAAAAGTAGGAGGTGATCAGTAAATACGTATCACATAAGAGGAAGAAGGAAAGTTTGGGACAGGACTGGTTGCGTGTGGAGAAATACACAGCAGGGAACACTTAATAGTTTATTTATACGGAGAGTTAGTCAAGGCTTACAGAGAAAACAACCAACAAGACAAAAACCCCAAGCTGGGCAGACAACAAGAATTAAAATAAACAAAGCAGACATTAAGATTGGGCAATAGAGATGAAGACAGTTTAATTTGGTTCATATATGAGCCAGGCATTTTGGAATGGGAAAGGTAAGAGAATACAAAAGAGAAATCAAGATCAACTCCAATAGAATTTTAAAAGGGAAAAAATGTAGATTTTTGGATACGTAGTACCCCTAGGAGAGGTAATGATTCAAGTAAAATATGAACAATGGTTAAGAATTTTCTAGAACAGAAATGGAGAAAGGGACACTCCAATAAAAAAAAAAAGAGGTGGGAAGAGAAATAGCATTTGTGGAGAATTCATGTGCCAAGAAGTTTGATATGTGCTTCACTTAAATAATTTTATTTATTCTTTATGATCAAGAGGGCAGGATTATAAGTTAGGAAACTGACCTTTTTCGCTGTTGTGTTTCTCCTCCACTGGCTCACATCTTCAGAGGTGGGGCTTTGGGAGATGATTTCCTCATGGAGGGGTTTCACTCATTGGTGGAGTGCTGTGAGGGGGCAGAGCCTTGTGATGGTTTATATCTAGATGTCCTCCCAAAGCCTAATGTACTCATAGGTGGGACTCTGGGAAGGAGACAGGGGTCGTGGGGCTGGACACTTGGTGGTCCAGTACACTGATGAATTTATAGCTAAATGTGATGTTGGGAGGTGAAGTGTGGCACAAGAGGCAGGTCTCTGGGGTCATAGCCGGAAAGGTTATACCTCCTTCCTCTTCCCTTGATCACATTCTGCTTTCGGCTGCCACCATGCCCTTCTGCCATGACATCCTGCGCTAGAGCCAAGTGAGACTATGGACTGAATCCTCTACAAACTGTGAGCTAAAACAGACCTCTCCTTAACTTGTGGGGGCTGAGTATTTTGTCCCTTGGGGTAGAAAGTAACTAAGACAGAGCTCATCAGAAGAGAGGCTTGTTACTGGAAGTGTTTATGTCCCCTACCCAGCTACTTCCTTGGCTCTGAGCTTACTGGTCACTGTGATGTGAGTAGTTTCCTTCCACCACACCCATGCACTGTGCCATTCCTGCCTTGGAGCCAGCTGACTATGGCCTGAATCCTTTAAAGCCTGTGGGCCAAAATAAGCCTCCCCTCCTTTAAATTGGGGGTGTTGGGTGTTTTGTTCCAGTGACAAGAAAATGACTCAAACATCAAGAGAGCTGTGACTTGAATCTAGGTCTCAAGACAAAAAAAAAAAAAAAACACTTAGAAATTTTAAAAACATTTCAATAATTATTTTAATATACAACAGAAAAATAATTAGTATGTAAAACTAGTGAACTCAGAGCTGTTTTCACTTAGGAAGAGGTTAATTCTAAGTAAAGTTTACAAAGAGTAATTCACACTTGTATTGTCAGCATTCTGGGAGGCTGAAGCAGGAGGACTGTAAGTATCAGTCCAAGTATGCAAGTATGGGACTATAGCTTAATGTGAAAGTCTTGTTTCAATACCCAGGATGGAAAAAAAGGGAGTTACTTTTAATTCAGTATTAAAAGTAACTAGTGCAACAACTGATACATTCCTTTGCAAGATTTCTGAGGGTGGCAGATGTGGAAGCAGGAAAATTAAGCTTCACTTGCTACATGTATGCATTTTGTATCATTGTGCCTCAATTTCCTGCTTTACAGGGTATCAGTGTATCTTTTCTTTCTGTAGGTAGTGTCAGAACTAGACTAGACCTCTTGTAATGTTCAGATGACACTCCAGTGCACTGGCCATGCCTGTCTATACTGTGAAATTGGGGGAATTTAATCTCTGCCTTCTCATCATCCAGTCAAATTTGGGACAGGTCCAATCTCAGTGTTACCAGACTTTAAGTATGAGTCTACAGTTGAGTGGTCTCCGGGAAAGAGAACATCATGGGTAAGAGTGTTTCTCCATTTGATAAGTGATGTAAGCTCCAGCTTTGATTTGCTCCAGGTATAGGCGTGCTCCCTGGCTCCACATGGCCTCCTGAAGGTTTCCCACCCACAAATCTTTCCCTTGTTACTAGTCCCTCACTTTCATAGTGCGAGCTGACTGAGAAAGAAACGTTCTCTTCCCAGGGAAGAAGATCCTGCTTGCTTCCTCAGGGAAGGTCCTTAGTGCATTTAGGAAAAAAACTCTTTAGACAGTGTATTGCTGTACTGTGTAAGTTCAGTCCTTAGGAAGTTGAATTAAGTTACAAAATGTATCCCTACCAAGAATCATTTAGCTGCCTACTGCATAGAGACATTTATGGATCAGCAAGACTTGCTCCTTTATGAAGCAAAAGGAGAAAGGAAAGGAGCTGGTTAAGAACAATGCCAGACCAAGACTACAGAATACTTTGCATTTGCTGAGGTTGCTGTTGCTTGGCCGTGGGTAGAAACTGACTCAGACTGAAGTAGTAACAAGAACAAGTTGGACTCCCTGATCTGTGGACTCATTGAAATGTAGTGGAGTGGCTCATCTTTGTACTGTACATAAGGGCAAAGCATAGATTACTAACTTTAAGGTAGGATGTATTTAGAGACCATTAGTGCCCATAGTTTGGACTGCATTGGAAGGGGATTTTGACTGTACTTGCTAAACTGTGTCAACAACTAAATTTTTAAAAATAGCACTAAAGATTGCACCCTCAATAAGTAAAGTCAGATATTCTGATTTCCTGTCACGGTTCTGTGGATGAATCTGCCTCAATTTATCTTCAAGTTAGTAATGTCATGGCTGATGGTATCATGGTTTACCAAATATTTCATTTCCCTTACTGTACGTTTTTTGTAGAGCAATTATACATTTCTGCTTCGGTAAATTCACAAGTCACCATGGGATTTGCTTTAGCTAATGGGGAATGGTCTACGCCATGTGTAATGCCTTCGAGAGCACATCTCTTTATCCTTTGCTGCAACAGCCAGCTGCAGTCTCGATTGAATTCAGCCCCAAAGACATTTGTCATAAAGCCATGGCTGACCTGTCTTCACAGATGGGTAGTGAGTCCAAGAAATAAAATTTTCTTGTTGTAAACCATTAAGTCTTTTTTTTTACCATTAAAGTTTTTTTATTGTTTATTATGGCCAATAGCTCATCCTGGCTGATAAAATTATCATTGTAAACCCCCAGCAATAATGACTTTGTTTTCTTAACACATACTATTGTGATACACATGGCGCTAAGCATTTTGCATGCTTTATTTCACTTAACATGGTAACAATATTGTGAGGTAGACAGATTTCCTCGATTTATAGATAAGGAAGTTGAAACTCAGAGATGCTGGAAAGGTTTTTGTGTTCATGTGCTTAGTACATGTGGTCAGGATTTGAACTGAGTCTTGTTTTTAACTGCTTTACTGTATTGCATAGCCTCACCCAACAACTTTCATTAGGATGTTGTCAGACACAATTGCAAAGTTTTAGATTCTTAGGTCTCTCAGGACTGATTCCCTGCAGTGAATAAACCTACAAAATCAAGCCATAGCCTCTCATGATCTGAAGTACAAAAACAAAGTAGCGAATGCACTGCTCAAAGCATATAAAATATACAGCTAAGAAGTATAGAGCCATACACATAACTTTGTATTGTGAACTAGCACCCTATGCCTATAAGAATAATTCAGTACTTGTATTATACTGCTGACATGATAATATTTTAGAAAGTGTATAATGACACCAACATTTATCACCAAAGATATTATTGGGCAAGAAAATTTTGAGAGGAATGTAAATATATTGCCATATTAAACATATTCTGCTTTGGAAATAATGGTCTGGGTGATACACAATTAAACTACAAATATATACTTCTTAAATTCTCGTTATTAGATAATTATAGGCCACAAGAGCTGTTGTACAAATATGCACCACTTACATGGCAGAGCAAACTAAACCAAACAAACTAAATTAATAACTATGTAACAAAGCCACATTAATTTGTAATTATAAAACAAAAGCATCAGCAATTTAAAGACATAACCAACCAACCCATGATAATGCTGATTACATGTTGATAAGAAAGGATTCTTCCTGAAACTTGTGGGCATTTTGGCTGTGTGTGCCTGAGTTTGTGCTGGAGCTTGCAACACTGCCAAGCATTGTGTGGGAGTCAGAACTGTTACCAGAGCAGTGAATGAACATTCTCAATGAACTGGTAAATTGATACTTTGAGTTTGTGGAGACTGAAATTTAGTGACTTCTAATTGCCCATGTAGTAATCCTCAAGTCTATGAATTAAATCAGGATCAGTTTCCAACCACTTAGACAGTGGCTGATCAATGAGACTCACTGAGCATAGTTTGATAATCATTCTTCTGAAGCAAACTGCACAACTTTTTTCCTTTTGATTCCAATTTCAGTGCATCTTCTGAGATAAAATCCTCACTAACTGAAGACCATGGGGCATCTGCTCTCTATGCATTTTCGGAATGGTCTTTGTCAATCTATCAGTCACTTCTGAGAATGCATTTGGTTTTCCAGGTGCTTCAATATTGATAGAGAAATGCCATGTGTCAAGATCTACTGCAGTTTCCCTGGCCCAGAGTGAACGTCATGTGTCCTAACACAGTGAGGATGCTAGCATTGCTGGGTGTGGAACAATAGAGCCGTGTGACCAGCCTGCATTGTAGCTACACTGGCAGATTCAGGGCACTTCAAACCAAGTAGAGAGAGGTATTTGGGGTTTCTTTCTGGGAGCACATATCTAATTGCTTTATGTGACTTTTCCTCAGAGACCCTACCCTGACCAATATTAGGATAATTTTACTGACTTCACTGTCTCTTTACTACCCAGTCTTGCAACCCTGCCTACTCGTTATCCCCAAATAGCAAAATGACTGGCTGCCTATTTCAACTGACTTCCCCAATTAAAGACATTTTAATTTTTAAAAATTTTTTAGCTTTAAAAATGTATTACTCTTTTAAACTGTATAGAAAACAAAAAGTAGTCATAAATTATTTTCACAGTAATATTTGCTTTTACAATTGCCTGTGTATTTACCTTTATCAAGATATTTAATTTTCACCAAGTAACTGTCTATGGCTTTCCTGTCTCCCTGCAGGACTCTCTTGAACATTTCTTGCTGGGCAGGTTTAGTGGTAATTGCTCCTTTGGCTTTTATATACTGGGAAATGTCTTATTTTCTCCCTTGTTTTTGAAGGGAGGTTTTGCCAGATATAGGACTTTTGGTTGATAATTCCGTTCTTTTAGAATTTTGAGTATACCAACCTATCATGTTCTGGGTTTCAAAGTTTTTGGAGAAAAGTTTGCTGATAATATTACTGAAGAGCCCTTGGATATAAAGAGTTGGTTCTCTCATGCTGCCTTCAAAATTCTCTTTGTCTTTAAAATTTTTCCCATTTATAATTTTTTTTATTTTTTAAAGGGAGTAAAACCAAGTAAAATAAAACAGAGTAAAGCCAATCAAAACAAAATAGTGTAAGTGATACAGGATTTCAAAACAAGATAATAGGAAATCAACAATGGCTACCAATAATGCCTCTGATTGTCTTCAAAATATCTGCCCATATCATCAGACATAGTAAGATCAAACAGAACAGAACAGAATAGAGCCAATAAAAACAAAATAATGATTGTAATACTGAACTTCAAACAAGATAATAGTAAACCAAAATGGCTACCATAATATATCTTGTTATCCTTGAAATAGCTGCGCATGCCATTAGATATATTAAAATCAAACAAGAAAAACAGAATAAAACCTAACCAAACAAAACAAAGATTTTAAAACAAGGTAATAGGCAATTAACAAGGGTTATGACCTTCCGGAGGAGATCCCTCATAGTGGCTATATTATGCATTGTTGTCCTTTAAATAGATGATCAGACCACTGGTTTTAGGTCTGAAATCAATAAAACACTAAACACCACAAGCATTAAGTTGTATTTTACTTCAGTAGCTATCGTCTTAGCCTGTGATTCTTCAGATCAGCTGGTTGCTTATGGCAGAGGTGGAATGGGGGCTTGGCTTTTCTTGTCTCTCAGCCTGCTAGCTGGAAGGGGCTGGTATCTGATTCTCCTCCTTGTGGCCTGTGCATGGCACTGACTCACAGGAAGGAGCTGGCTTCTTGTTCTTTTTCCTAGCAGCTCACAAATGGTGCCAACTCACAGGAAGGAGCTGGTGTCTGATTCTCTTCTCTGCAGCCCACCTTGAAGGCATTTTTAAAAGTTAAAGTTTGATCATTCTGTTTGAAACATGATGCAAGTACATTCTCCTGATGTGCATTTTTTCTGCTATACTAGGAACTGAACTCAAGGCCTTTGTGCTAAATCCCTAGCTCTTTTTATTTTTTATATTGAGATCTGGACTCACTAAATAGACAAGTTGCTCAGGCTGGGCTCAAACTTGAGGTTCTCCTGCCTTAGCCTTACAAATGATAAACATGTACCACCAGAGAAAGATTCCTGTGCATTTCCTTTCAGCATTTAAATTTCCACCTAGGTACTTTGTGTTATGGTTGAATTGTGCTCCTCAAGGGAGATAGATTGAAGCCTTAATCTTTCAGCACCTCCTAATGTGATCTTACTCAGCAATAGGGTCTTTACAGAGATATCAAGTTAAATGAGGTCATTAGAGTGAGCCCTAATGTATATAATGAGTGTCCTTATAAAAGGGGGAAATTTGGACCCAGAAACAAAAATGAGGGAAGACTATGTGAAGGCACAGGGAGAATGGCATCTAGAAGCCAAGGATTGCCCCAGGCTGCCAGAAGCTAGCAAAGATGCACAGAACAAATTCTCCCTTGAAACACTCAGAAGGAATCAACTTTGACAACACTATTATTTGGGTCTTGTAGCCTCCAGAACTTAAGTAATAAATTTCTGTTGTTTAAGCCACCTAGTTATATAGCCCTGGGAAACTGGTCCACCATGTCAATTTGCAAGTGGTATTAATTCATTAAAATTTAATGCAGTTTAACTAATGCCTATAAGTGAATTCAGGCAGAGGTAGAGGTATGTGATTGCAGCTTAAGGTGCTTCTGCCTTAAGTTTTTTGTATCTCTTCTCCACTTCACTGATGCACTCATCTTTTCACTGCCCTTCAACTTTTCAATGTTCTCAGTTTACTTTCTACTCACCTTAGATTTGGTCAAAGACTTCACCATCATTATGATCACTTTTTCAGATTCCGTCAACTTCTGAGTCCTAGGGCCTTTCCTCATTACAGCCTTCTGAAAACCCTAGGCTGAAGTAAACTCCATTCTCTCCCTGTACCCTGTACTTCAGTTTGACTGTAGAAAACACGTATGCTAAGCAATTATATTTTAGTTAAAAACTGCCAAGTCTGGTGGTGTGATATATGCCAATAATCATGCACTCTGGGAAACCGAGGCAGGAAGATTGTAAATTCAAGCTAAGCCTGGGCAATTTTGCAACATAGTGAGACTCTATCTCAAAATAATAATAAAGAAAGAGAAAATAATAAAGGGCAAGGGATACAAATCAGTTTGAAGGTTCTGGATTCAATTTTTACTACTGCAAAGCAAAACAAAAAATGAAAAACAAAAAAACAGAAAAAAAGAAAAACAACCCACTAGGTCTGCCGAACTAACCAATCTAGTCTTGTCCTTTCCTGTCCTTTCCTTTCCTTTCTCCTCTCCTCTCCTTTCCTCTCTTTCCTGTTCCTTTTCCAAAATCCTGTTTTCTTTCTCCTCAAAATTCTAGTATCGCTCCTCTTCTTCACAACCAGCTAATGATCCTGCTTCTTGTATAGAATCCAAGGAAGATGCCCACGTGATTCAATTTACACATTTATCTGGGTCACGCTGTTGTATTCCCTGACCGCCTTTTACCGTGCTGGTCTTGCCCGTAAGCCCAGACTCTGACCCTGGACAGCAGACCTCGAGTCTTCTACTCTAGAGACAGCATCTGCCATTTCAGCCTTCTCTCCTCCATCAGTGGCTCCCTGTTTACTCATCTCATGAATATTTCCCGTGAGCAATCCAGCATGCTGTGGTTTTTCACATTTTAAAAGAAAGAATTTTAAAAACAATTTTTTAAAAAAAGAACCTCTTGTAATAACTCTTCCAGCTTCCACTCCATTTCTCTCTATGCAGAACAGATATGTGTAAATTATCATCTTTCAATTTCTCTTCTTTCAATTTGACTCAAAATCACCCCAGCCAATCTTTTGCTTCCAGCCCTTCACCACAAATCACCCTGTGAAAACCATGCGGTGGTCTCCAAACTGTTAAATTCATTGAGTAGTTCTCAATCCTCATCTCACCTGACTCATCAGAACCCCTCCACACACGATTGCTTCCTTCTCATGTAAACACTTTCATTCTTTGGCTCTAAAATTCTGTACTTACTTGATTTACCTTCTTTCTCAATGGACACACCGTCTCCATCTGCTGTGATGGTTTTCCCCATTTCCAAATGCCAAAGTTTGGGGATGTCATGGCCTCAGTCCATGCAACTCTTTTCTTTCATATGTACTCTTTCCGGTAGGTGATTATCAGCATTCAAACTTTCTAAATGCTGACTATTCCTGTGTTTATATTTTAGTTTTCATCTCTTCTGTGAATTCCAGTTTGAGGTGCCCACTTGACACATCTACTTAGACTTCTAATAGATTCTTATAATCACTATAGCCAGAACTAAACTTTGCTCTCACTTCTCCCAGTGTTTTTATATTTTTTCTTCCAAAAAAGCCCTTTTCACAATGCTTGGCAAGTGTCCCTACCAGTGGCTCAATTTTCAACTCGACATTAACCTCTAGCTCATGTTTCATAGTCAGCCTCTCAGAAAAGAAAGATGTTGACTGTCCTTCAAAAAGTGTTCAGAACTCAAGGCCTTCTCCTCCTTGCAGTATCCACTCTTGGTCCAACCTCCATCCTGTCACACCTGATTTGTGCAACAGCCACCCAATTGGTTTGTGTGTTCCTGCTCTAGACACTAAATAGCGTTACCAAAGCATCCCCAAGGACAAATGGTTTCTTTTTGCAATGACAGCTTTATTGAGATATCATGCGTGTACTTTCTAATTTTCTCATTCAAAATGATTAGTTGTATAGTATATCTATAGGATTATGTGACTCTCATTGCAATTTTTGGGGGCTTTCACCATTCCACCAAAGGAGAAGTGACTTCTTTCCTCTTAACCTCCCTTGCTCCCTTAGAGTTACTATGAGTATATTTTGATTCTATAGATTTGTCCTTTCTGGACATTGAATGCATCATAATTCTGTAACATTTAACCTAATTTCTTTCAAAGTTTATTCTTGTTATACCTTGTATTAGTATTTTATTTTTAAATCATCAAATAATATCCCATGCTCTTTGGATATGTTCCATTTTATTTATACATTCATCATTTGGTGGGCATTTGAGATGTTTCCTGTTGGGGTTTTTATGGAATACAGTTGGCATGACTGTTCATACGCAAGGTTTTGCAGGGACATCTTGCTTCATTTATCTTGGGGATATAGCTAAGAGTGGAATTGCTGAGTCGTATAGTAATTCTATGTTTAACATTTTGAGGAACTGCCAGACTGTTTTCCAAAGAGTCTGTACCATTTTGCATTCCTACCAGCAATGACAGAGGTTTCTAATTTTTCCACATTCTTGCCAACACTTGCTGTTATTTGACTGTTTTGTTTATAGCCATCTCAGTGGCTATGAAATGACCCCTGTGCAGACTGAAATCATGTTTTGCTTTTTTCCTAGGCCCTCGCTTCATGGCTCATCATTCACAGTAAAATCCGAAGCCCTTACAACAGCTTTTAAGGCTTGTGTGATTTTCTCCCTCTCTTTGAGCAACCCAACTCTCTCGTCTTGTTTCCTGACACTTCCTTTATTGCTCAATTTGTTCAATCTGTCCTCAAACCCTGTGAAGCTATTGATCCTCCAGTCTAAAACATGCTTCCTCCAGACAGCTGCAGATAGCTCATTCCCTCACCTCCTTTGGATTTGTAGATAGCACGACCTACAGAGAGAAATACTAATGCCAGGGAAGATTTTCCAACAGGTAGTTTCTCCAAGCTGCATGAATTTGGTAACCTGAATCTCTTTCTGACCAGGCCTATGCTGCTCAAAGCTTTGGTAGGAATTATTACTTGACATATTAAAAAAAAAAAAAAAAAGCCCAACATGGTGGTGCACACCTCTAATCCCAGCACCTGGGAGACTGAGGCAGGAGGATCACCGCAAGTTTAAGCCCAGCTTGAGCTATGTATTGAGTTCAAGGCCAGCCTGAACACCGTAGTAAGACACTGCCTTAGAGCAAAAGTGTTGCTTTGGATTTCTTAGTTTTTATGATGAGGGTAAGTGGGAATGGCATTAACAAATTTTCCAGAGGACACATTGCTGAGAATTTGTCTTCATTTGTTCCCTAGGCCCCTCAATTGGAGATGTCTTCTTGTTATCTGGAATAACAAAAGATAATGGCATGTATGTGTATATGTGTGGGACTGCTATCAAACAGAGCAGTTTCTGCCTTGACACTCATTGTTTTGTGTGACACTGAGTAAATGACCAAAGCTTCCTGAGCACAGCTGTTCCTCTGTTGGTACAACAGGGAGTTGGACTACATAATCTTTGAGGTTCCCCTAATCATAACATGCTACATTCTGTCATACTTTTCACCAATGAGATAATAATGGTGGCTTAGCTTTAGGATAGGGGGGCCTAGGAAGTGGCAGGTATCAAAAGAAATCTCCAGATGCAATTTGAACATCATAGAGCTTGATATATTTTTGTATCACGACATCAAGAGATCAAGATTTGAGTTGGCAATATGGGGGATTCAGTTACTATTTTTGACAAGTAGTTGGACTTACTGAATGATACATGGCATCTGGCAGCATTACAGTGAATAGGGAAGAGGACAGAGTTAGGAATTTCAAAATAGTTGAAGGGCCTTAAAAGATTGATCCTAATGACAGTAGAATCTTTGAAGATTCAAAATGTTTGTCTTGAAAAACTGTTATCATGCAGAACGAGTTTCTTAAAACCAGGGGATGGAGGTGGTGTATGGAGAGAAGGTTAGGAGGGAAAGAGAGCCTTGAGAATGAAGGAGGCTTGGCTGGGCCAGGCAGAGGACTGCTATTCTCACTTTCAATGGATCAGTTTATTTTTTACTAGTGTGCATTGTTAGAGAGGAAAAAATTATTCATGAAATTGTGAGGTTAGGAAAAGTTGGGGGTAGTGGGTCTTTATGATGCTTGTAGAATTAAAAGGTTTTTGCCTGTAAGACAAAATACCTCTAATGAAACGTAAAGATTAGAGTTAATTCGCGCTGAGGTGATGACATTTCTAAAACTGGCTTTTTCTGTGATAGCCTCACCCTGTGTAATTGACATGCCCCAGGACTACCTCAGCCCAGAGACTGCTTGCTGGGTCAGGTTAAGGATGGATGATACTCTAGCTCATGCAAAGCCAGAGGAAGATAAAGCTATTGGAGAAAGTGGGGACATTGTTTAGAACTTCTGGCTCAACAACTTGGTGTCTCCTTCTGTACCATGCGATCCTTGAAGATGTATGTCTAAGAGCCCCTAGGGCTGCCTTTCTTATGATTTTCTATACATAGTTCTGAGCACGATTAGCCCATAGATATAAGCAGGGAACTTGTATTTTATTATTTTGTTTTTTATTTTTATTTTAAAGAGAAGAAAATAACAAATGCAGTAGTACAAAATTTCAAAACAAGATGGTAGGAGAGTATCGATGGTTAATACATTCTGTGTTGTTATTTTCAAAGTAGGTACTCAGATTACAAGACTCAAGCATAAAAAATTGATCAAACAATATAAGCACAAACATTTTGTTTTAATGAACTAAAAGAAATTAGTAGTATTGATATCTTAACTATCATATATATATAGTTTTTTATACATATACATATACATATACATATATATATACATACATACAGCCATATATACAATATATATAGTTTTTTTTGCTTTTCCCTTCTTTTTCTCCTTTACACCATCCCAGTTTCTCTTTCCTCTTGAACAGTTTCTTTCCATTTCACAATATTTATTGTGTATTTGGATTCTTGTTTACTCTTTCAGCTTCTTACACTAGGAAGACAATGCGATGTTTATACATGAGAGTCTGATTTATTTCATTTATAAATGTGGTCTCAAGTTGCATCAATTTACCTGTAAAAGACTCAAGTTTATCCTTCTTTATAGCTGAGTAGTACTCCATTGTATAAAATCACCACATCTTTTTTTATCCATTCCTTGGTTGATGGGTATTTGGATTGTTTCCAAGATTTATCTATTATAAATTGTGCTACTAAAAAAACAGGTGCACATATATCACTATTTAATAGAGAAGTGGCCTGTACTTTTCGTGTTGAGCATCAACTTTAATTAGTATTAATTTCCTGATTGGGAGGGATTTTTCTTTTTTAATCTAAGTTCAACAGTGAAGGAGTACCTCTTTGTATTAACAATATCTTCCATGAATGAGAAAGGTAATCGTATATTTCCAGGTTGTGTGTTTACAGTATCTTTCCTAGTCCTCATTTTAGAGAAAAAGTTGAGGCTACAAGAGGAGCTCTAACCAGTCAAGGTCACACAGCTCAACCCAGGTCTCCCTACTTTGACGCCAAAGAATCTTTCATCTTGCAAGCTGGGAGCTTCTTTCTTGAGCGATGGTTACAAAGTGTCAGAAAAACATGAAGCAGGAGTGACTGGTCACGTGAAAGCCCATAAACACTCTGCTTTGAACAGTATTGTCGGCTCTGCTTTTGTTCTTGGTTCAACAGGGTCCAAAATAGCACGTGGTCTGCTCATATTGTCTGGGAAAGCCACAGTACTATGTAGGCCACAGAAACACTGTTCTTTGAGCAATTAACCTTTTAAAAGAAAAGTTCATTATTCTATGGAGACACAAGAAGTATGTGCATTTGTTTCAAATATTAGCCTCGCAACGTATGATATGGAGCCTTTATTGTTTGGCACTCTGAGTATCTGCTTTTCTCCTAACGGTGAGGCTGCTAATGTAGGGTTTCATTTTAGCACAAAGGTTTGTGTCTATTGGACTCTCTGTTGGATGCTGACTCCCATCTCATGCTCAAGATTCTGAGAGTTTAGGCTGCTGCTCAGAAATCGTCTTTGGTGGAAGGAAGTTGTCTTGCCTTCTTGGGGGCATTCTGTGACTAGGAGCCATCCACAGAACGGCAGTTCTGAAAGGACATCTTGGCTGTCATTCTTCAGTGAGCATTGCTGAGGCTTTTGTTTTAAAACATCAGTTAAACTTTTGT
The DNA here is from genome assembly GCF_034190915.1 of Cavia porcellus. Classification (NCBI taxonomy): domain Eukaryota; kingdom Metazoa; phylum Chordata; class Mammalia; order Rodentia; family Caviidae; genus Cavia; species Cavia porcellus. Next base: position 21,327,968 of record NW_026947511.1, on the reverse strand, counting down.
CTAAGCTCACTGCTGCTCCCTTTTCTTTCTGGTAAGTGTTTCTCCTCAGAGCACATCCCAGTAAGCATCCTGTGTGGCTCTTACCCTCAGAGACATACAGAAATGTTACTAGATATCTGGGCATTCTTTAGCCCAGTCAACAGATACATAAAATTAGCTAACATAAATCTGTCCATTATCAAATCAGTACCCATACACATTTCTTTAGTCTCTAAATAAAGATAATAGCCAGTTATAATTCTGCTAACATGATGCAATGTGTACTATTGTAAACATACTAATCCTTTCCCTGAAGACAAAAATCTTTGAGTGTTTGCTTTTCTCCCAATATTCTATAATTTAAATATTATGATATAAAATTAACAGTATTTAAATACTGATATAAAATTATATCTTATGGACATGATAACAGAATAACAAAGGAAAAAAGTAAATATCTGATATATAGCTGTGGATGCAATATACATGGTATCTATAACAAATTAAGGAAATAATTATGACATTTATGGTTCTAGTTTCTGGTCATAGCTGGCATTTCAATTGTATTCTACTATCTGTTCTGAGTTGTGTTTGTCTTGATCAAACACCTCAAGTGCTTATGGTTCTTTACCTAGTTTACATTGATAGAGAGCCACAAATCTCCATTGCAGAAGGATCTGGGCTGTGAGTAGTCTTGCTTGCACCAGGCCATTGCTTTTCATTGATATTAATGCCAGGGTATAATAATGGTAAGGATGGCCAAAGTATGTCTTGTCTTCTAGATGTATTCTTCCTTACCTCCACCGTGTAGTAATAGTAAAATTTCCCCTTGGTATTTAGAATCAATGACCACAGACCATAACTTCCCCTTTTGCCTGTTGATTCAGAGGCATAAGAAACTTAAACTAGCTGGGTGGGCTTAACTTCCAGTTCAGTGGAATCATTTGCTAATGAGTGGGAGAAAAAGCATCACATAATGGTTGTTGACTCAGAGAATATATAGCCTGTAGAACTTTGCACAAGTCCTGCTAGGAATTGTGACCTGGCTAGCACAATATCTTGAGCTTTAAAGGATCACTTCACTGCTCTATCAAGTCGGCTGCTTTACGGAGTTACAGAACATGACAAGGCCCGTGAATACTATCAGTGGATCCATTACCATATTTGCCTAGCTATAAAGTGAGTACTTTGATCAGAGGCATTTCTGTGGAATACCATGATGATCATAAGCCCTTATGTGGGTCCAAGCATGGTAGTTTGAGCAGAGACATTGCATTTAGGGAAGACAAATCCATATCCAGAGTAAACGTTTCTTATAGAAAGTGCAAAATACTGTTCTTCCGATGGTGTAAGTGCTCTGATCAATCAATCTGCCACCTTATACCTGAGTAGGGGTGCCATGTTATTGTTTCAGTTCTGGATTTTGCTATGATGAACTAAGAACACAGGGGTGACCATAGCCAGCTCAGCCTTGGAAAGTAGAATTCCATGGTCATGCATAATGTCCATCCTGCTACCATGATACTTCATTCAAGAGCCAACTGGACAATGACAAGGGTAGCTATAGAAGAGGCTTATTGTTTTCATATCCGCTTGATTATTAAAATCCTTGCTGAGGTCATCTTTTGGTGCATATTCACAGAGGAACAGTATCTTCATATTGTTCTGTTACAGTGATCTGTCTATATAAATCTTCTCCAAATTTCTTTGTCACCAATTTTTAAATCATGTTATTCTTGATAACTATCCAGCCAAACCATTGATTATGGCCCATAAATTGTATTTAACTGTATGTCTGGTCATTTCTCCTACATTAAGTATACAGTAACACGTGTTGCCCAAATTTCTGCTGGCTGGAATTATTTCCTTTCACTACTGTCCTTCAGGGATGTTCTAGAGAGCCATTTTAGTACCCCAGCTGTTCTTTTGTGTGGGGCCCAAGTAACATGCAGATCTATATGGAAATCAAAGTCTTTTCTTTGTCTCTCAGATAATTGTGGTTCCTTCTTCTATGAGGCTGTAAGTGTAGACTGGGAGAGAAGAGGCAGGGTAGCAGCAGCAGGTACCAAGGATCTTTGGACTACTGCTTCATGTAACTTATTTGTGGCTTCATTCCTCTTGGGCTCCTGATCACATATGTCATGGTTTATGTTGGTAGCCCCCATGCCTCATGTGTTTGCATTGTGTATTTGTGATTGGTTCACTGTCTAGCACTTGAATTGATGATGTCAGTGCTACACCCACATAGGAATGGAGCTAGCATACAATGTAACGGCAGGAAGAAGGTGTGTCTCTCTCTCTAGCCGATTTCAGCCTTGCTGTTTGCAGCCACCATGAACTGCAGCCCCACCATGCCACTCTGCCTTGGAACCAACTGAGTAAGGACTGAAAACCTCCTAAAACTGTAAGAAATAACCCTTTCCTTTCCCAACTTTGGGCTTCAGGTATTTTGTGTCAGCGATGAGTAAAAAGTAACTAAGACAACATATATACCATTTCTATTTGTAGGATACTGATGAGCATGGGTAGTATTTTAGCTTGGTAGATGAAAGATTAATGATTTTTACATAATTGGCCAGTTTGATTCCTGCAAAACTGCATTAATTCTGTTAATTAACAATGTTCCGTCATAGGATCAAACACACGGTTGCCCTAATTTCATTTGTTAAATTGGATATGGTGTCATTGCTAGTGTAGATTAAAATGGGTTCAGATATGTAGACCCAAGTATGATCATTGATCTAGTGAGTAGATTTTTTCTTCTATCACCATTAACAAGACAGATCAGAAATGATTCACATTCATGTGGAGCAGATTTTGTTGACCACTGCTATCATATGGTCTTAAAGAACCATACTGAATGAGATAGGCAAAAAGCAGCAATTAAATGGATGTAGAATATAGTACACTGTATATTAGTAGAATATATGCACCTCAGAAAGTAAGAAATACATTTTATGAAAATAAACTACTGCACTGGTAAAACATTTAGATATCAGGTGTCTAAGTTATGCTGAGAAATCGTCTCCAAGAAAAAGAACAATTTTGTTCCTTTCATCCTATCACTAAAAAAAGAGCAGTGTTTAATAAGTACTTTGAGTTCTAGGGTAGTATATCTTTTACTTGGCAATACTGTTTCAATCCATTTTCTATATGACATGCAGAACTGCCAGTTTTGAGTGAGACAAGACCAAGCAAGAGCTCTGTAACAGCTCTTGTCTGTAATGCCATTGGATTCCTAGACCTAGCAGATCCTGTGATATTATAAGTCTGTTTGACAGGAGAGACTATGTGGAGTTTATGGGCGACTCCAATGGGATCTCATTGTAGACTCCTGCGGTTCTAGAATAATGCCATGCCAGCTACAGTAGTGTAAATATCTTTTTAAAAAATTCTTACTTACCCCTTGGAAGACATAGCATCTGATCTGGTATCATCCAACACCCTCATGGTCAGAGTTGCTTATCATGAGATAGATTTTCTCTATGAATGTTGTGAAGTTAATATTGATTTCCAACTTGATTGGATTGTGAAAAGCCAAGGAAATTAGTGAAGCAGACTTCTAGGTGTATCTCTGTGGGCATTTTCAGAGAAGATTTTTGAGTAAGGACACAAACTGCCCTGAATGTTGGTGGCACCATCTGAAAATCTAGAAGCCCAGATCTACAAAAATGGATGGAGAAAGCCTACTCACAAAGGCTGTCTTTCTGCTTTCTGACTGCCATAGGCTGCGCAGATTTCCTCTGCAGCACCCTTCTCCATGTTACTGCCTTGCTACAGTCCTTCATCAATAGAGCTGGCTAACTATCAACAAAATTCCCTGAAACCATGACCCAACATAAACCTTTGGCCCTGTAAGTTGTTTTGCTCAGGCATTTTGTTACAGTGATGGAAAGTCAATACAACTGGGTAGACCTATCATCAGTCTACCACCACCACCATCACCATCATCATCATCATCATCTGTCAATGACCATGATCAGGTTCAAAAGGCATAAGTAAGCTGCACAAGATGGCTAGACCTATATGTGTCCTCAACTTTGGACAGTTCTTCTCTCTGAGAACAAACTCATGAACACATGAAGGGTTCTTATGAGCAATGGAAGAGAAAAGAACAGAGCTTGGTTCATGGACATATTGGCTCAGTATGTGAGGAGAAACCAAAAATGAGCTGTTGATGTGCTACCATTCTGCCCAGTGAGAAGCAGAAGTGAGGCAAGGCAGTTCCAACAGGCAGAAGTCCGTGAATGACATGGTCCTTCACCTTGTCAAAAGATAAACTTAACATGGTCAAGACGCATGAAAAGATTATACTTAGACATACTATAGCTGCATGTATAGTAATAGGGGTGGCTGGGCTGGGGCTATCTGGGGAAGAGGCATGTAGATGCATTCATGGGAGATGGACGCAAAGCAAGAAGATCTTTGTAAAGCATGCTAACTCCCAGCTCCACCTTCCCAATAGGTGCCATGAGCAAAATGTCGCTGGCTAATGTGTTGACTGGATTATTGCTTGGATTTCAGATTATTTTGTACCACATCAGAGAAAACTTCCTTAAATACCTTAGCTAAAGTATTTCCCTCACTACTCTACCATATCTTGTTCTATTTTGTTTATTGTGCTTAAATAGAATAATTTTAATTGTGGTGTATTGTCTATGCCTTTACTAATGGAGAAGTATTTCTTTTTTGTTTACAACTTTACCCTTTATATGAGAAATATTTCTTACAGAGTATATATTCAAGACACACTGAATAAAATAATAGAGCCTAGAAGGATTAGGTAACTTTCCTAAAACCATACAGCTAATACCCATTGTAGTTGAGTTGTTAATGCTATCTTTGTGCTTTTGGAGAAGATAACATATGTGCCTTAGCTTCTTAATCTACATACAAGGATGATACTGGTATCCACATTGAGTTGTTAGGAGGATCAAAGGATTTATTATATGCAGATGGTCCTTAATTTAAGATGGTTTAAATTTAATGATTTTCTGATTTTATAACTGTGCAAAAGTAATATCCATGCAGTGGAAACTATACTTTGAATTTTGATCTTTTCCCATGCTAGCAAGATACTCAGTGTGACCCTGTAACACAATGCTGGACAGCATAGCAAGTTTTGTTTCCTTTGTGCCAGCTGATCATGAGGGTAAACAATTGATCCTTTATGGTAGGTTGTGTTGCTCAGGTATAGTGTTCTACAAGTTAGGTTTACTAAGTGTAACTTTGACTCAGGATACTTTCGATTTACAATGGATGTTAATTCTGGATACAACCCAATAATAAGTTGGGGAATATTTGTAAAAGAATTTAGAGTAGTGCTTGATATGTATATATGACAGAGTAAAAGTGTTTTATTCTTATTAAGTAGTAGAAATGGGATTTAAACTTGGGTCTGACTCAGTCTTTAGCTTTGGTAGATCACCAAAGGGCACTGAGAAATTGTTGGGAAAGGGTAAATCATCTCACAAAAGCAAAGGGTTAATATTTAATGTAATGGTCCCTTCATAATCTCATCTCTCCTGTGTTTTGCGTGACTAATGTATACTAAATGCAGTGATGGGCACCACAGGAAACCTAAAGTTAACTGTAATGTGATCTCTGTCTTTACATCATTCTTACAGTGGTGGCAAACCTATGGCACATGTGCCACAGTGGGCATACAGAGCCTTCTCTGTTGGCATGTTAGTCAAGTGTCTGAGTTGTTTTCTTTAACCTAAAACCTCAGAATTCAGGTTTCAATGCAAAGTTGTCACTTTGAGATATATAAGTGAGTTTTGGGTTACAGTTTGGGCACTGTCTTTAAAAGGCTCACCATCACTGCTCTAGAACATGATGTTTTAATCTCTCACAGCCACATCAGAGCCCCAAGTTATTATAGCAGGATTGAGGCAGGTAATGTCCTTCTCTAGGGCTGAGAATGGTCAGCCTGGTGACACCTGCCACCACCTCATACTGTTTATATATTCCCTTTTCTGGATGTATGGATACAGCTATAGAAAACCAGGAAAGACTTCCTCTGACATAACTTCAACCATCTTGACTTGAAGCACTGACTTGGTTCTTCAGCCTATGCCGAGTCTCATCAGAAAGAATTAATGTAGTCTTCTCAAGACCTGATCCACGTAAGATTTGACTTTTGGACTTTTTGACTGCGGGAGACCTCAATCACTGATTAGGAGGGATGTATGGATCAGGAGTGCTTGGTTTTCTGGAATTGACTGATGGGAGCATTTGACTACTTTTTATTCCCCTCACTGAAAACTTTGCCTAGAGTACTCTTGGATGAATTACATTTAATTTTGTCCAGTAGTTTGAGGCAGCATTGTTTATTGAGCCATGGGCTTATATTTCCTGCATGATTTAACTGAGATTTTTACTTTTTTAGGTTGAATTTCATGCATTAAGGTAAATCATGAACCCATCATACCTTACTTTGTAGGGTTTTTTTCATAACCACTGTCACAGTGGATTCTTGTATTTCTGACAGAGGTGGGTGATTTTTACCATCTAGGATGCCTAAGATGCTAGGTAAACCATTGCTGTGCTAATATTACAAATATGGCCTTTTCTAATGTGGATGTGTTTGAAAAAATTCTTATCCAGCAGCTTATTTTGCTCCTCTTTTTGCCCTTGGCAATGTATTGTTAACTTCTTCTTTGCTCACGGTCTCAGGAAAGGTTATATGTTGTTTTAATAGCATGTGTATATAATGGCCATTAGTATTAATGGGATGTATTCTTTCAACAGGACATAATCACCAATAGCATGCAAATAAGCACATTTGCTCTTCTTCAACATTTGCTGAAGGCTCCATTCTTGGGAAACATATGGTCTCCAAGTCACCTCCTCACTCTGTTCCAAAAATTTTCCTTACTAATCTTAATCATCAATTTTTCTCCTATATTTAAGAAATAAATTAAGTCAATAAAAATTGGGATGACAACCATTTTTAGATTGAAAAAAATCTATTTTCTTTGCTGCTAAAATCTACAATTGCATTTTTCTTTTTCTTTTCTTTTATTTCTTTTTACATCACCAATTAGCACCTCAAAATGATTTTTGCATCTGGCATGCATGGGGTGTGAATTACAAAAATTCTAGTTTCAAAGCTTCTTATGCTGTATTTTGCAGGAAAAACATTATTTTATCAAGTGATTGTACATGCTTAAGAGGTAGTAATATAAGACACAATGTGAATAACATCTGTCCAGATAGCTGAAATAATTTTTGAAACTGTCTTCTAAATGTCTAGTGAAAGCTAATCTGATCTATACCTAAAGAGAATAAACCAATTTTGAAAGAATACCAATTGTGTGTCAGGCTCTGTATTTCCCTAGAATCATTTATTTGTTTATTTTACTAAGCAAGGCAGAAGTGACTTGCCTGGCTTTATTTATTCTTGGGGGAATTAATCTTTTCACCAGAAACATAATTATGGAACCCTAGTTTGTACTAGGCATTGTGTTTGGCACTAAGGAGAAAGAGAATATCACACATGTGATGTGCCTGGTCCTTGTTCTTATTGGGTGTACAAAGACAAATACAATGTGATTAAACTAAAAATCAACAAAAAAAGGAAATGATTAGTAAGTACCATAAGGGACAATAAATAGAATACTGAGTACAGAATCATTGGGAGGGCAGGGTGAGAGAACCCCAATGATTTTGGCTGCCACTGTAAAAGGTAGGGACAGAAGCCTTGACTGAAACCCTGGTTAAGCTCGCCCCAAAGCTTCCTTCCGATGCAGATGTACTGAATTTCATCATGATTTTGATTTTCTAACATTTCTTGAGTCTGTACTATTTGGTGGGTTCAGTCTTGCATGCTTTTCTTGCTATCTCATGAAGTGAGAATTTTTTTTCCTTTATTTTTCAAAAGAGGAAACAGAATAAAGGGGATTTTGCAACTTGCCCAAAGTGACCTTTTCTTTGGGTCCATTGGTCACATTTTAACGGCTACATTTTGTTGTTCCTCCACCTTCCCTGATCCCCAACAAACACGTTGCCCTTCATCACAGAGTATAAGGGTTTGTGTTGTGTCCTTTGGGAACACAAAGTCTTAGACCATGTGAAGTGGCCAGCGGATCTTTCTCTGTCTCCATCTTTCTTCCTGTTTGTACTAGGCTGGCCCCTGGAAATCAGAGTATAATACAGCTTTATTTTGAAAACATCATGTTTTTCAGGTCAAAAAACTGATAAGTACTTATTGTGGGCAATTTGAAAAACTAAAACAAGGACAGAAAAATGTAAATACAAGAATAAGAACAACAGTTTCACCACCTAGAAAGGGCAGTGTTTTGGTTCCCTGGAATATGTTTTCAATGTATAATAACAAAAATGACTGAAACTTTATAGCATTCATTATGTGCCAGGCATAATTCTACATACATTGTATATATTAGATAATTTAATCATTTTAGTATTCTTAGATGGAAGTACTATTATTATCACAATTTTACGGAGGAAGAAAGTGATGTAAAGAGTGATGAAATCATATTTCCAATACCACAGGATCAAGACTATTTGAGCATTTCTGGATCTGGATGCTATGCTATATGCTTTGCTATCTCATTTATATATAAAAAGAATTCCTTCTATTCTTTTACATCTCTGGAATCATACTCTACTGCAATTTTAGATTCTGCTTTTTAACATAACATTATTTCATGGGTATTTTTTCAAGTTTTCACATGTTCTTCAAATATTTCTACTGGCTACATAATTATAACCATAAGTACCTCCCATATATGCATACTTAGGTTGTTTTTGCTACTATAAAAACGATGCCATGCATGTCTGTGTATGGAAATCTTTGATCCTCAGGACAGATTCCTGGAAAAGGATGATTTGGTTAGAATTTTTGGCAGTTCTTCAAATTCTTGGACTGGAGAAAAGGAAGACAGATAAGTGTTCATATGTGTGATGCAGACTTAAATGACAAAATTTAGGAAAGTCAGAGATCTATGTGGGTTAAGAAAAAAAATCAGACATTTTCTTGACGGGCTGGAGTGGAAGATGAGCAGGTATTAGACGGTGGGGAGCAGGGGCCTATGGGAGTGGGGAGGCCTCTCAGTCTCTGGACACTCCTTCTTCCAGAAGTCAGTTGACTTGGGCAGAAGGCAGATGCAAGAATACTTTTCTGAGTAGGGACTGAGAGGACCAAAAGAAATGTGGAATACAGAGAAGAATGTGAGTCGTTTAGGCAGCAGGAACACATGGTGTGGGAAGACCATATAGGGCTTTCAGTTGAGGGAGGGAACACTTGACAGATGAGCTTAGATGAGATGGGCAAGGGCGAGATTCTACACGGTCCTGCGGCTTCCTGCCAGGATGGAGGTTCTTAGGGCAGCAGTGGAGGATGGTTGGAGTTTGGCCCTGAAGAGAGATGCGATCATGTGCGCATTGTCAATGGGACACTGTGGCGCCCAGGATTAGATTACGTGGGTGGGGTGAAAGCAGAAGACTTATAGGGGAGCATGTTTCGGGGACCAGAAGGAGAGTCATTGCCCCAACACAGTCCTGTTTCCAGCTGCTTTTCCCATGGCAGGCTCTATGCCTGCTGTACCCTCTCTCATGCCTCTTCAGAAGGGCCACAGACTGAACATACACAAAACCCTGACATGGAAACGAAAACCCTGCAGAAATTCCTCTGTTGTTGTTGAGCATTAACATCCATGAGAAACACATGTGTGTTGTGAAGCAGAAAATAATGAGGTGACATACTTCTTCACGCAAATTCAGCTCATCATCGCTGTGGCCTGGTGCGGGGAGGATGGGTGAGGGCTCTTTCCCTTGTCAGCATTGGCTGCTCCCTTCCGAGCAGACAGGTCACTAAGTGCTTTTCTCCACGCAATTATTTTGGGGATGATTGAAGATTTCGATCGACCAATCAAGCTTTTATAGAAGCTACTTCCCTTGATTGTGTCCCCAATCTTTAGCTTGGGGAGAGATTTTCCTCTGTGTGGTTCCACAGCCTCAAGCTTACACTTAATTTCTCTCTCCACCACCTGCATCAGCTTTGTATTGGTATGTTCACGGGTTTACACAAACTTCCAACGTGAGCTCCTAGAATGGGCCTCCAAAGCACCTGAAACTCTTTTCTGGCCTTCCCTGTGTGAGGAATGTCCTGAGAAAGAGCAGAGGGACTTACAAACAGGAAGGGGAGGTAACAGGGGGAGTTGAGATGGGCACTGAAGGATGTAGCAGATTTAGATGCCTGGGTGGCTGGATTCAGGACCAGCCTTGGGATATGCAGAATGAAGCAGTGTAAATCAGTGCTCAAATGAAGGAGTCATATCCCTGCTTCAACATATATTGATGAGTAGTTTGAATTTTAGTGGATGCATATCTATTTCAGGTTGATTTATTCTGTGGAAATTACTGTTCTTCTCTTAAAATAATTTTTTGCATAACATACAAATTACTTAAAATGTTACATAAATTAGCTCAGATGTTGTATGGAAAGTGCACATGAATTCCTTAAGATGAAGAGACACTGGTCTTGTGAGAACAATTTTGGAATCAGAGCCATAGATAGAATCCAAGCTCTGCTCTTTATTAATGTGTTCCCATGGGAAAATTACTTAATAGTTTTTGGCCTCAGATTTCTCATCTGTAAAATGGGGAGGTAAAAGCTATCTGATGATGCTATTGAGGGATTTGAAGATGCATTGGCCCATATATTTATTCCTTAAATTATGAAATATTTATTGCATGTCTGCTGGTGCTGTTTACTCTCCTAGGCATGGGGAAGAGAACAGCAAATCAAATATTATCTTCCTGGCTAGATTTTCCATTCTAACTAGATGAGAAAGGTGATCAACAAATAGACAGGTATGTAAAAACCATCAAGCACTAAGAAAAAAGCAGAACAAGTGAGAGGGAATAGCAGAGCTTCTGAAACAGAATAGAAAGCAATTCGGAGGAAAAGGAAGATGGTTATTGTTAGCAGGCTTGAACCCCAGGGAGGGAAGAAATGAGAAAAGAAAGTCAGCTGGTCGTATGCCAGGGAGAGAGGGCCTGGCAGGGAAGGAAAGAGAGCTTAGATTACGTTAACTGTGACAGGAGGAAGGATAATCAATATGTGGTACCTCTTAAAAATGATGCATTCAATTGATATTTAAACAGCTATATTCCTAGCGGCTACTATGTGCAGAACACAATATTAGCCTCCCAGATTTTGGGAATATTCTTGTTAGGGAAACGGAAGTCAAATCAGCATCAAATATTCATTGAATACTTGTTCTATGCCAAGCACAGTTCCAATACTTTCCATGTCATAGTCCAAGTAGTCTTTATAAAACAAAAATATATACAAAATCAGTATTATCTTCATCTTATAGATGAGGAAGCTGTGTCACAGTCAGGATTAGCATACTGCACATATGCCTCTCAACTTTCAAAGAAAAGCAAGGCAGATTATGAGCACTTCCCCTGAGTGCTGAGGTACACAGTGCAGTGCAAACATTACGTGGACGATGCACAGCGCTCAGGGGCTGCAGGTGCTCTGACTTTTAGGATGGGCATGTTGCCTCTGCTCACTGGGGTTCAGTCTCCTCATTGCGAAAATGGGGTCAGCAGGGGTATCTGTTCTGTAGTGTGACCATGAGGATTAAAGGAGGAAGTTCTTTTGCACAGAAGCTTTCACCCAGAAAATCTCTCTTAAATCTTAGTGGTAGTCCCACAAGGGTTTGGGGATCTGGGCCTTAACACATAAGGAAGACTAACAGGAAAAGAAGTTTAATTTTAGTTCACTGGAAAACAGCTCGAGAAAGTAATGGAATATTGCAAGTTCATGATGTGATTGGTACCCACTTTGTGGTGGACGAGGCTGTAGCAAACGATTCTTTTAATTTGTGACACCAAGGAGAACTTGATGATTATCCTAAGAACAGTGTGTTAGCCTGCTGGGGCTGCTGTAGTGGGTTGTAACAGCTGGGTGGCTGAATCAAGTGGAAATCTACTCTCACATTCTAGAGGACAGAAGTCCCAGATCAAGCTGTCAGCATGGCTGCTTCTTCCGAGGCGGCTCTCCTGGGCTTGCAGATGACCATGTGTCCTCGTGGCCATTCCTCAGCGGGTGGGTTTGTTCTTTGTGTGTAAGCTCTCCTTCATCTACGGATACCAGTTCTCTTGGGTTCAAGTGACCTTCTTTCACCTTAATTTCCTCTTTCATGGTCCTATGATATGGATTTTGTGGGAATATACTTCAGGCCATAAGAAACAGTGAAGCTTTGCTTCTTTCAACAGAATAGGTATCTGTGGTCTGACCTGTGAAGCAGTAGGAGAGGAAGACAGAAAGCTTCAGGGTAGTAAATTCAGTGTTGCCTCCTTGTAGGGAAAGGATGGAGGAGGGGGTGATGGACAAGACGCTGTAGAATTTGCAGTGCTCAGAGGCTGATTTTTTCAATTTGGAGCCACAGACACACACACACACACACACACACACACACACACACACACACACACACTCTCTCTCTCTCTCTCTCACACACACACAAATCCAATTTGTCTCACTCTGGCCTCTTTCATTTTCCCCAGGGACGAGTCTACTTATAGTTCCTTAGTTTTTCCATCTGTTAAGTGGGAAAAATAAAACTGGGATCTTATGGCTCCCCACGGGATATAGTCATATGCCACGTTAGCACTGAGACTTGCACAAATGCAGACTGGTTTCCTCCTTCATGCTATTAAAGAACTGTCTTTGTTCCACAAGAAAATACCAACAAAATTGCATTCTCTAAGTATCAGAAAGCCATGGTTTGGGTTTGAGCTATTCATTCACTTATGATCTGAGATTATTCTAAAAAGACTTTACAGCTAAGTCTAATTGGGTAATTGGGATGTTTCCAGATGAAATTCGACTTGTATTTTTTAAAAACTGCTTTGAAGAACCGGTTGCCATGGTGCCGCTCTGCTGACAAGATACCTCACTTGCTCCCCCTAAGCAGCGATAATGGCCTTCTGTTGATTGTAAGTTTCAGGTTACCCACCTGAGCATCCTTCTGGGAGGAGGCAGGGTGTGAACCCCAAGGAATCAGTGAAGTCTTTTCTGAGCTTTCCTGGGTGGGGAGGATATGTCTCACCAAATAAGGAGATTTGTAATTGTAGGGGTGAAAGGACTTTGGCCTCACAGAGGCTCAGCTGGCCCCAAGGGACTTCCCAGACCACTTCCCTGCTGGGCAGCTGGGAGCTGAGGAAGAAACCACTGTTCATTTGCCCCATATAAACTGGGGGGATGCCCCTGAATACAAGGACTAATCCCCTCACATCTGAGGGCAAATTAGGTGTCTTGCAGGGAGAACTGCCTTTAAGACATAACATGGTCTTAAAAGTTATATTAATGTTTTTGTAGTATCACTGTTTTACATTTGAGAGGGCCTTTGTTCCGAGTCAATTTTTCAACCCAGTGGACATGATTCTTATCCATCATCCTTGAACTTCTTGGACTCCAGTGTTTATTATAAGAATGTGAAACATCTTCCCCAGATGCAATGTTTTGGCTTCATTAGAAGTTTTTCTAGTTCCTCTTCAGTCATGTCAATATTTACCTTGGACAATGCTTTGTATCCTTTTGTTTATAATTCCAGAATTCTCCAAGACAAACTGATTATTCGTGGCTTTCTGGCCAGAATTACAATTTAAACATACCTTAGGTTAACGTTTTAAGAGTATGAACCCCCCAAGCTATTTCCTCTCCTCGTAGATTCATAATTTGGATGAATCATTTTGTGCCCCATATTCTTCCTTTTCCCTGTTGCCTTCCAAGCACGTCTTTATTCTTAGAATATCAGCATGTGAACTTTTTCTTCTTTTTCTTTTAAAGTCCTAGGATCTCTCTCTCCTGCCAAGCATGCTTTTAACACAATGTGTTGAACCCACATTCTTTGAATGCATCTATTGTTTTCCTAGAGAGCACACTCTCCCACACTGCTGGCTCCCTCTTACTGAATTTCTGATCACTGATGCAAAGAACACAGGATCCCTGTCCTCACTGTCTAAAGACAATAGTTTAACCCTTTCCATCAGTTATCAGAAGAGCTTGGTGACAACAGACATCAGAAAGCTCAAGTACGTCTACAGAGACTGTTATTTTTCCCTAATCACAAACAATTTTATAGTCCTGTATATCTCAGTTTCCTATGTGTACCTTATAGCTGTAGAACACTTTAAATTTACTAAAGATTTCACAAATGTGCACGTGTGCACGTGCACACACACACACACACATTCAAAATTACATTTGATTCTTACAACAGCCCTGTGAGGAAGACTTAAAGGATTCAAGTGACCTGTTTAAGATCACAGAGTGAGTTGAATAAGAAAACTTTTTGCCCTTCAGTTATTTATATGAGTAAACTATTGGAACTTACACGAGTCTTTCAGTTCCTCTAAAATGCTGTACTTTTTCTTGACTTGGAGAATCATTTATGCTATTTCCTTTGCCCAAACTACCCAACTTCCCTCTTGGGAGTAGCAAAATTCTTGCTCATTTTTTAAAACCTTAGCTTCAATTTCACTTTCTCTAGAAGCAGCCTCCCTCCCCCCAAGTCTGGGCAAGGATTTCTTCTTTGCTGTTCTCCATAACATCCTTAAAATTACATTAGCAAGTTTAACAGAATGTCTGTGACATTTAACAAATAGTAGTTATATTATTCTCCATCCTATCTCTTTTCATACTGCATCTATAGCACTAGCCATTGTATCTGTAGTACATAGCTCTGGATAGATTCTAAATGAACAGTTGTGGAATTGTGGAATGATACCCATTGCATCCTATGCTTGATGTAGTCTTAGGTGCTTGGACTCAAGAACAAATACTGGAGAGAACATCAAGAATAGTGCAAAATTTGGGGCATTTCCAAGACCAATCTACAGAACACCAGATGAGTGTTGGTGGCAAAAGTGACTATTATTTGTTCACTAAATATCTTTTTCCTTTACTTTGCTTTCACTTTTCCTTTGAAAAGCTCATCACTTTTGATCAGAGTTTTAGAGGATTTGCTCATGCTAATTAACCAGGAGTATGTCTAATGTACATATTGTAGTCCCAGTAGCCATCAAAAACACCGTAGAGGACACACAACCCAAGACGAAACTCTGAGGATGGTGGATTCTTTTTCCTTTTGAATATCTCAGTTGCAACAGAAACAAGATTGAATCCACAGGTCCTCTGGGAACAAGTGGATATTTCTACATAGAAGTCAGTACAGAGGAACTTCAGCCAAGACACAGTGGTAGAGTGAAGACCTGATGTCGATATCATTTCAGTACTTGGATTCAGCAGTGCCTGAAGAATGACACCCCTTGAATTTCCAGATTTAGAGTAACTGATAGATTTCCTTTTTGAATATCACTAGTTTGGGTTATATTTTTGATAACCATCAAAAACTGTTAATGTTTTACTAATTCCTTAGGAAACAAAATACTATGCCAGTTTCATTACTGATATTAGTGATTTTTGTTCCTTTGTGGCTTTGCCTTATGCTTGAGCTTCTTTATGTGCTTTGGATTCATGTAATCTGTCCTACATATTTTATGATAGATGGAGTAAGCAAGCATGTGTTTGAATTTTTTTTCCAAGTTCAAGCTACATGACAGGCTTGCTGGGTATGTACCAGTTCATAGTTGAGTGAAATACATGTTTGAGATTTTTCTTTTGGGAAAAACTGATGATTTTACAAAGATTTGCTGTCCATACTCCTACACCTACCTGTTATTCTCCTGGGGTAAACTGTCAGAGGGCAAATACACTGGATGGTCAGTGCTTTCAGAGCAACACAGATGAAGCTCAGGAGAGCATGAAATCAGAATGTCAAAACTGAACCCGACTGAGCTTTATGCTCAGTCAGTTTTGGTCAGAGAAGGCCTTCAAATTCTCTTTGGAGACAACTTTCTGAGATATCAAAAGAAATCACAAGCTATGGATACTCAGGGTTGGTAGACCTTGATCATGAAATGCTTTGATGAGTCCATGCATAGACCTTTTTGTCCACTGGACTGAAAGATGGAGACTCTTCATTCCCAGAAACCCTCCATGAAGTGCCACTCAAGTTTCTTATGGTGATTGTTTGCTATAATCAATAAACCCATCAATTACCTGTATATATGATTTAAGAAAGGCATATTAGCTGTTAGAGCAGGGATGCAGTGGTTTCATTAATACTGAATTGGTCTTTTCCTTTTGCCAATATGTGTTCCTAGAAACAATCATTGAGTGCACCACTGCATAATGGATAATGCATTCAAACGGTGTTATATTTGGGATTTATTTCTGCACAAAGTTATAGCATCAAAATATTAGAGATGATCTTTGTCACCAAATCTGAAATAGAACTTGCAAAATATTGATATTGAGATTAGTTTCTGATTACTATTTAATTATAAAAATATAAATTAAGAAATTTAAAATGGAATATGTTTTATTCTTATTGTATAAATGCTTCACTTATATAGGAAGTACTTATATATCATATATGAATATATTTGGCTATTATAATTTAAACAAATCAGCCTTGTGCTTATTATTAAAAGTATTCTTACTTTAGAATTAAATCAGTTTTGCATGTCTTAGAATGTTGAAGACTTTCTTTTTGTACAGGGGATCAAACTCATGACCACATGTCTGAGAGGCACACACGTATGCCAACTGAGCTAAATCCCTGGCTATTGAAGACTTTTTTGGGTTAATGTTTTGGATGGTTTAGATCTCTTTAAATCACCAGTGAACTGACCTTCTCTTTCTCATTTCCCTCGAGTAAGCATGGATTTACCCAATAACGCAAAACTAACTGTACTAGAAAATATTTGATACTGATGATTGTGATGAGAGTGAGGAGAGTGGTGTTGCCCTCTCTGAACCAGGTCAAGGAATGGAGAAGTGAAGTGACTTGTCTTATCCACAGAGGAAAAATGTCATTAACAGTCATACAAAAATTGTCCATGAGGTGAAACTCATTGCATTGTGCACTGTGTTTATAATTCAGAGGTAAAATCTGCTTACCTCCCTCATGGGACTAATGCTCATTTTCACAAGGGACATTAAGCAAGATTATGTGGTTTTTCTATCTATTGTGAATGTCCTTTCCGCTGCTCATTTGTCCCATGCTGTCCAAACAATAAGATTTGAGTTTAGGTGGATGGAGGGAGAGCATGCAGAAGTCCTGATTGGAGATAGAGGATCCAGCACATCCTATCAGAGAGCCTTACCTAAGGCCTTAGCACACAAGCACAGCTAATGATGGAACAGTGTCTGTTTTATTTTGTCAGGATTTCTATTAAATATGACGTTCTACAAATTTGCCTATAGATTCTAGTTCTTGAATCTCTAGGACTGTGTCTTCTTTCATCAGTATCTTATATTAATTTCTACCAGAGCCAAAAAGGAAGTTTTCTGCCCAGCTCCAAGTAAATCGAAAAGTCAATTAAACAGCATCCTCCGAACACTACACTTCATTGATGCTTAACTATGCACATTCTTGAAAGGCAAAACTAGATAAAATTGACATTTTGAGAGTTGTATTTTGCTTTGACATAGAAATTGAGATAGGAATGCATTTTTGCATGCTTGTTTTGATAGTGTTTTTGGAGAGGTACAGGATGCTTGTAATATCAAGTTTTTGTTTTATTTTTGGTGAATATTTTCACTATAATGTATGGCATTTGGTGAAGAGATGGTGTTCAACAAAATTATTTATTTGCTTTGGAATTTCACTGCTGCTTTCTTTCTTGCTTCTCCAGATTATCTTTGGATATTTAGGAGTTGCAACCACTGGGATTAATGTTGACTTTTGCATTGGAGAATTTTTCTTAACTTTATCCCAGAATTAATGAGCACGACAAACAGCTGTGCTGATAGACCCATTCTGCTTGGTGACACACTCTTGCCAGCACAGTTGGCAGATGGTCTGTCTTGCAGGGGGTTGCAGCAGAATGGGGAAAATATTGCTAGGAGAATGAGTCTTGCTTATTTGAAGGCAGGTTCCTCCACTTTTCTCCTGGTGTTGAGCATCTTGTCTCATAATTTTTTCTCACCACTCTAATTAGGTGGACAGTCTCTCTGCCATCTCATATTTCCAGTTGGTTGTACTTTTTAAAATTCCAACATTTTTATCTTGGACACTGAAGATTTTGTTCAAACCACTCTTGATTGAGTATCTGGGGGTATTGTTCCATAAAAAGTATATGACTTGATTCAAGCTCCTGATGAAATTACTACCAGAAAGCAACGGAGTGAATAAAAGGATACAAAATGCACTGAGTGGCAAAGGCAATCTCATCAGTGTAATGTTACTCAAACTTATGTTAAACTGAATGCAGAGCTGGTGTGTATTCTAAAACGTGGGTAGTGCTGAATTATCTTTGTTTTTTTGTTACCATGCCTTGAATGTTACCATGCTAATTCTTGCATGTCTGATACGTCTCCTGGAACACATTCTTTTATATTCTATATCTTATAGTATGAGAGGCCTATGGACAACAGATTTGCCAGTGTCTGTAAATCCAGGTATTATTATTTTTGTTTGCTTAAAAATGTTCTTGAAGGAAACAAAAAAGGGACATTAAGGAAACTTTTTCTAAGGAAAAAAATAGTTTCTTCCCCTAAAGTCCAATTGGAGAGGTAATGATCCTAGAGACAGGGATGGGCATGTCACTGAAGCTCAGAATTTTATCCTTGAGTTGCCTGAAATACACTATTTAGAGCTCCTCATGGGTTTTAATTATCAACCACATTTTCTAAAGCTGTACTTTTATTATCTATCCCCAAGACAGACTTTCTTACATTGGAATTGTTTTTTGTCATTTCAAGATGAAAAATGATGACTTCAGTAAATCATTTCATGATGCAGGAGCTACCTTTGCCATTCCAGAGAGTGTTTCGGGAGACTTGACGCTGTACCGGAACACAGGAAAAGCACGTATGTCTACACAGGGCAGTAAGACTTAAAAGTGATTGTCAGGGACTTCTTATACCATGGGCACTTGGACTATGTGATATCAAAGATGCTTTCCAGTCCTGACATTGAAGGAATGTAGGACTCCATTTTTCTATAATTCTACCTTCAGGTGGAAGATGTCCTCTGGGTTGAGTTACTTCCATGGTTGGAACTCACTACACTAGTAAAGCCAATTATTTGAAGTTTCTGTAAGCATGTGAATTATTCTCCTCAAGCAAAAAACTGTCTGTCCCACACTTCAAAGCTCCATATCTCTCTTCACATGGCACATGTGTGGGGCTGTCCAGTTTTCTCTTTCTTCCTTGTGCTGCACCCAGAGGACTGAGACAGAAGTTCTAATTGAAAACTTTGATTTCCATAGGTTATTTGAGTCCTAAATGAAATTTATAAATGTTCCCTGACATCAAAGTAGGTTCCTTTTGGCTAATCAATTGCGTTGTGTGTCCTTCCCTGAGCACTCCACAACTGGGAACATATGTCCAAGACTCCCTTTGCCAGTAATTTGGAGGCTCCTAACAATACAACATCCTTTTAATAAGAAAAAAGGTTGTCCTGGGGAATGGTAATACAGCAGAGACTAACAGTGAATTATTTCTCCCTGAAAAAACGTACAAAGTGTGATGGGTCCATACCTGGATAACATCTACATAATTTGAAAATAACACATTGAAAAGAATAAAACCAACCTCACTATCCGATTCACATTTACATCTGGAACAACCGCTAGGGCCTCTTGGAGTTGATTTTGTTCTATTCTGTAGGGCCGATTTGAAACCCAGGCAGAAAATGAAAGTGAGCAAATTTACCTCTGGCATTCAAAGAAATGCTTTTGGTCAAAGTGAGTATTTCTGACCATGACTCATTTTCAAAAGAAGCATTGAATTCGCTTTGTCATCTTTGCCTGGATCGGGCTCAATCGGCCCTTTTATGATTTTTAAAATATCTTATATAGCTGGGATGGCATTTATTAGGCTTCAGCTATTCAATATTGCATTTCAATGTATAAAAGTCACTGTTCAATTGAATATTGAGTTTTCTAAGGAAGTAAACCTACAGAAAAGAAATTTGCAAGAATCTAAAATAAATGAGTTTGAGGAAGATCAAACTGCGCTTTTGACTGTTTCAAAGATCAAAAGATCTCTTCTTTACAGAAATCAGGAGCAGTTTGAATAGCTTCTTCCCTCTACTGTAAAGCCCCATTTTTTCCCACTATCATTGATAGCTTGGGACTGCATCATAATGGTATGAAAGGCTTTGGGGGAGAGAGATGGTTTCATTCTCCAAAAGCATCCAGGACTTTTGTGCCTGAAATAAGTCTTTTAATTTAATTTAATCTGGAGTCTGGTAGACTGAGCAAATGAAAAAAATCTGTCTTAAACTCCTCCAGGAATTGTGGTGGCCTCGTAGGGGACAAGAAGTTCTCCTCATAACTGTTTTAAAGGTTCCCCATTTGCTTTCACCTGTAAGAATATTATCTTTGGGTTCACACTACCCTAGGTTCTACCTAGCCTTAGGAACTTACCTAATCTTCCTAGATCCCAATAGCTTCATGTGTAATGTGGGGATAATATGATTCAACTTATTGGCTAAGATCTTTCCAACTCAGAGCCTTTGCTCATATTGTTCCTTTGACTGGGTAAGAAATTAGGCAACCTAAAATAGTCACCCATGTATTAAAAGAAAACACAAACAAAATGTTAGCTGATTAAATTAAATGTATAAAATCTAGCATATAGTAAACAATGAAGACATGGCAATTCTTTCTCTTCCCTGTACTGTGACTTATTGGACATCAAGACAATCCCTATCTCTCTACCACAATCGTCTGAGTAGAGACTTCATGGAATAGCTGACCAGGGAATGTCTGTAGAAGTGCAAATTGATATTGTCAATCATAACTCTCCCTCCAATTCTCTTCTTTTCTTGCTTGCTTCTTTGTCTTCTTTCCAAGAGAGCTTTACTGATTGTATTAGTCAGGGTTTTACTAGAGAAAATAGATATAACATGAGGTATTCAAATGTATAAGAAATTACAAGATTGCCTTATGATGGTGAGCAAAGAGTCAGATGAGAAAACGTGCAGAGGGTATCTATCTGCCCATCAGAATCTGAAGGATTCAATCCAAGGTCTGGAGTTCACTGCAGTGTCCTGTGCAAGTCTTCAGCAGTAGGCCAATGGGTCTGTGACAGAAGGCTGAAAAGTCTATGCCAGAAGACTGAAGAGTTTGTCCAGGAAGGTTGAAGGATACAAGGCAGAAGCTGGAGAGTTTGCAATGAAAGCCTGGATATGATGCTCAAGAAGAAGCAAAGACTGGAGCTCCTCCAAAGAAGGCAATCTCATCCATCCTTCTTCCCTTTTATACCATCCAGGTGATGATCCACCTGAGGGTGGGACTTCTACATCCTAAACCATTTTAGTTAAGCTTCTTGAATGTCTCAAGTTGGCACAATCAACCAACCACAATATTTTTGCTGTAGTCAGGGGTTGCAAGAATAATTACATACAGGATACAGAATTTATAATATTATTTTGTGATAGTCACCCAGAGTTAAATACAAGGAAGTGCAGGACATCTGTCCACAGTGCTAAAGACCCAAGGAAATCCAGCTGAGGGCCTGGATTCCACAGCAATGTCCTGTATGAGTCCAGGTGAAGACCTAGACCCCATGACAGTGCTTCCTAAAAGTCCAACTGGAGGCCTACAACCCATGACAATGACTCATGCATGTCTGTTTTATGAATCTGTGTTGAGAAGGCCCAAAGGTCAGTGTTGGAATCTAGAAAGTCTGTGCAAGCTGGGTGAAGGATCTGTGCAAGCAGGGTGAAGGATTTGTACCAGTAGGTTGAGAGTTCTACACTGGAGCTAAGAAGTGATGCTCAAATTAAGGTCCAGGGCTCCCCTGAAAAGTACCACAGACATTCTCAGCAACAATGAGGTCTTGTGGTCCTCTGATGATGAAAACAGCCAAGTACATATCAGGAAGCCAGCATGACAAACTTCTGGAGATTAAACAGGACACATCTTTGAAACAATGCTCAACATAAGAAACAGAGCTCCCCTAAAGTTAACTGCAGTCACTCTCAGTGACAAAGTCCAGCGCTCCTCTGATGATAGTGGCTGAATTCATATCAGAGAAGCCACCATGCCAGGCTCCTCCAGGAGAACCAACAGTTCCAAATGACAACACTTAGAAGAACTCACAACCCTACACTCTTCCTCTCCACATCTCCTTTTACGCTGGCAACTTTTCTCAGGTGGGCCATCTACACTCAGTGCCATGCCGACTTAATTCAGCTGGAGTTAAGATGACCACCAGTTTTTGATCCATAACACTGATTTTCAGGAAAATGGTGAAGGTGTTGTTCATCCCTTCAGCTTTATATTGAAGCTTTTGTCTTTTGGCGGGGAATCAGCCTGATACAGAGTGCTATGGTCTTCATAGTGAGCCCCATAGGAGAGGTTTGTAGGAAGAGGCAAGGCACCCTGGTTAAATGGTTAGATGGATTTGAGGAGTTGTCAATATCCGTCCTGTGAACCTGGAAAAATAAATCAGTTCTCTTAAACTTTTAAACATCACTTCCAGTATTATTATCATCATCAACCACAAATATGAACCTCTTTAAAGTCTTCCTATCTAGAAAAAGAAAAATCTGCATTAATAGCATAGACAATTCATAGTTGAATAGTCACTATTAGACTTGTTCTGCTTTGGTTAAGGTAAGTATTCATGAAAAATTATAGTACAACCATCATGGAAACCAGTATAGAGATTTCTCAAAGAATTAAAATTTGAAATTTCTGTATGACCCAGTTATTTCTCTGCTAGATATCTTCCTCAAAAAGTTTAAATTATCCTACTATAGCAATATAAATTATCCTACTGTATCAATATTCATAACAGCACAATTTGTAATAGTTAAGTCCTGGAAGCAGCCTGTATACTGACCAACAGATGACTGGATAAAAAATGTGGTATCTGTATAAAATGGGATACTACTCAGCTATAAAGAATGGCAAACTTGAGACATTTATAGGAAAATGGATGCATGTAGAAAATATAATGCTGAGTGGAATAAACCAGACAACCAAGTTTAGATACCATATGGGCATACCTCATTTGAGTAAGGCAAAACACAAAGAAAGAGAATAGTACAGGATGGATAGAAGGAGAAAGAGGTATAGATCTCTCGCAATAGGGAAGTGATACAATGGAACAAGGGTGAGGGGTGAGGAGGAGGGGAAGGAGAAATAAGTAGAATAAAGATATGCCATAAACAGGAACCTATCAACTTCAATTAGTGTAAATATTATATGCTATATCTTGAGCTATGATTAGTAATACGAACACTAATAAAAAATGTAACAAGGGAATTGGAAGACAAGGGAAAGAAGGAGATTAAAAAGAAAGAAGCTGTAGTATGTACATGTACTACTCCCCAAAATGATTATAAACTACATGGACTGAAAACATGTATTGATAAATTTTTAAAAAAATTTTATTTAAAGAAAGACTAAACAAAACAGAAAATGGGTAGAAATACTATATATGTTCAGAGAAAAAATAAACAGTAAGAATCACTAGTTGATGATTACAGATTGTCCTCTTATAACAGTTATTCAAGATACTAAAATGGAGCATATAAAGTAGGGATTCAAACCGTGAGACTGCAACCAGTTCTGTTCAACTATCCAACAAAAATTTAGAATTACGGTTATCAATTCTATACACTTAAACATACATGCAGTTATCCATATCTTTAATTATGTTCAGATTGAACAAACTCAAGCAGGCTAATATCACTCTGAACAAAGAATAATACTACTGCTGGGTTTCACATGATGACACTTCAGGATCAGTACTGGGTACTTTAGTGTCTCTTTTTCTTTAACGTATCTGCTCATTTCATCATGTGTCATAAGATCAGTTCTCATAAACTGTTTATAAATTCTACACATGCATGAATCTTAACATGTATTTATATCCTTTGTATACTAGAGGGAGAAACAAAACAAAGCAAGGCAAAACAAAACATATTCCTATAAACATATGAAATGCAAAAGACATATAAGACCATTGTACAAGAAGTTCCACCATAGTTCTTTGTTGTCTCTTGTTATCTTCAATAGAATTGGCTATATCATCAGACATAGTAAAATTGAATATATCAGTATATAACAGTTTAATAAAAACACAACTCTGTATATAGTATAAAACTTCAAAAACAAGCAGTTATAAAATCAGAATGTGTATTGTAGAGTCTTGCCATCTTCAGTGTAGTTGCCTATACTCTCAGAATTGATACTATCAACCATATCAGCTTTCAATAAAATCTGTTGATACCAAATAGCAATCAAACAAACCAGATTTAACTAAGATCAGTCATGATAAACACTATAAGTCATACAAGTTCCAGATTAAGATAATAGGAAATTAAAGATGATTACTGTGCTATATCCTGATATTTTTGGGATAGCTGTCTGTGTCCTCAAATGTAATACAAGTAGACAGACTGAGACAGAATAAAATCTATCTAAGCAGAGTAGTGCAAGTAATGTGGGTTTTAAATCCTGATACACTATTAACAATATCTTCTGCCATCTTTTTAAAGACTTTCTCTCCCCTTTTACTTCCCACACTGTGCATTTTTGGGTCTCACCAAGACCCTTGGTTTTAAATTTGGAGGGCAATCTGCTATTAAGTGTTTCTGAACCTTCTCTCTCCTGGATTTGATCTCTAATTGTATTCTTTTACCTATTAAAGCCTGTCTTTCCAACCTATCCATAAATACTGGTCTAGTTGCCCCTATTACTCTCTGGTTTTGTCACATAGAGTATTGTTTTCTCATATTTGATTTCCAGTCCATGTACTTTTTTTCATGTTAATTATATTTCCTATAAATAGCATCTTGGTGGACCCTACCTCCTGATCTACTCCACGTGTGGTTCTTTTTTTTTAAATTTAGTGTATTGAGGCCATCTATATTAGAGATTATAACCAACTTTCTCTGCCTCATTTCTGTTATGCTCTTTTTTTTGCCATCAATTGTCTGCTTATCTTCTTCATTCCGTTTTCTGCTCCATTCATTGAGGCCTCTCTGCCACTGTTCCTGGAATCCTAGTACTTTTCTCTTTCTCTAGAATGTCCTGCAGAATTCCCTGTAGAGTTGGATTGGTGGTTACAAATTTCCCAAGTTCCTCTTTGTCTTGGAAGCATCTTGTTTCTCCATTAATTTCTATGGACAGATTTTCAGGGTATATCAATCTGGGCTGGATGTTATTTTCTTTCAGAGCTTGGAATATTTCACTCCAGCCTCTTCTTAACTTGATGGTTTGTGTTGAGAAGTCTGCCGTGATTCTGATGGGCCTTCCTCTGTAGGTTATCTGTTTCTTGTCTCTAACAGCTTTTAATATTCTGTTCTTATATTGAATTTCTGGGATCTTGATTATTATATGCCTGAGTGTAGCTCTGTTTTGGTTGTACGTGGCTGGAGTTCTGTATGCCTCATACATTTGAATATCATTTCCTTTTCCTATGTTTGGGAAGTTTTCCTTAATTATTTCTGTGAATAGCCTTTGTAATTCCTTTGTTTGTACCCCTGCTTCTTCATTCACATTCTTTATTCTCAAGTTATAGATCCTTTTGTTGTCTTCTAGCCTTTGTATTGTTACTGCTTTTTTCCTTGTTATTTTTAAAGTTTTTCCTTCTATAATCCCACATTGCAAAACTGTCCTCCAGTTTGGATAATCTATCCTTAGTTTCTTTCAAGCAGATTTCAAGTAATCTCTTTGAATCTGCTTTATGTATTCTATATTTTCTTTATATTCATCAAATGGTTCTCTCCTTTGAGTTCCTCCATTCTTTCATCTGTGTCTTTTTGAGGAGTGCTTAGCATCTCTTTTATTAACCTTATATCTTGCTTTACTTGGCTAAATATTTCACTTTTGAACTCATCTGTGAGGTCTCAAAGATATCTCTTTTTGTCCACTGGTGTTGTGTCTGATATTGCATGTTTGCTGTTCTCATTCTCCTTTGTATTTACCTGTCCTGGGTCAATGTTCTCAGGGTTGGGACCTGGGGAGCTTTTCTTGTTGCTTCTTCTTCCCATCTTTTTTGTTTCTTCCAGGAGGCCCCAGTTTCTTTCTTTGTTGGTTACAATTCTTCTGAAGCATACTGGCTAGGTGACCCTTCCCACTGCAGTGTGCTAGTGAGTTGCAGATAGGGGCAGTGTATGCTGGCCCCTCCCCTCTGGATCAGTCAAGCTGCTGAGGCCTGCACTGTATTACTGTGCATCGCCTCCTCTCGGGGTCAGTCCAACTTCTGAGGTCTTCACTGCATTAGTGTGTGCTGTCGCCATAGGGAATTGATTTCAGATAACCTATTGGGTCTCATATAGGTCATGTAACCCAGGCTTAGCTCACTCCACCAATCCTGTTCGGGAAAGAAACAACTGACTGAAGTCTCTGCTGCCCCTTGTAATTGACAGTCCTGCCTAGTCCCAGAATGTCATTCATCAGAGCCTCACTTTCTGTGGAATGGCTTCACTCCCATCACTCACCACAGGTTAGTGCAGGCTCCCCACCAGCTCAGCTCCGATTTGTTGGCCAACCCCCAACCTCAGTGTTACTGCGCCTCTAGTGAGTCAAAGTGGTGGGACCTTGGATGGCTTGGCAAGTCACCTGCTGCAGTGGGAGCACTGAACCTTTAGCTGTTACAATAATAACACTAGGACTGTATGTTTGATTGGTTCTTCTCACCTTAATTTTTTCTTGGGATGAGAGAATTCATCTCCCTCTGTTTGGGGCTCCCCACTTTGTATTATGTTGAATTGTAAGTTGACTATCTCAGGGAGCTTCTATAGCCAGCTGTTATCTATCCACCATCTTTACTCAAATCTCTATTGATAAATTTTTTTTTAAAATACTAGTAAGAAAATACTGAGCACAATACTCTACCATAATATTCAAGAACTGATATGAAATATATTAAGCTTTGGAATATATACACTAATAAAACTCAGAATGATAATGGAATTGCTCATTATTAATTACTTATTGTGCACTAATTTACCAACTCATCTGAGAAGATGAAGGGTCAAAAATTAAAGTATTTGCTTACCTGTGTGGGAAGGAAATATTTCTGTCTGAGGTGAATTATAGGTAACAATATTCAGTCTAGGCATTTATAGCAGAGATGATTTTTATACATTGAATAAGGATCTCAAAGAAGTCCTTGTAGACTGGAGGAGGGGACTGTAGTAAAAACTTCCAGGAATCATAGGTTAAGATACCAACTCTATCCTGGTTCACTGAGACAGCTACTGTCTCTGTTATGATCAAGCTAGTGATGAGGCAGTTAATTCTCCAGCTGCCTACTCTTGGATGTCACCATGGCTATCCCAACTTGAACCCTGTTGGGAGCCGCGTCTGTGATAGCTCGCCTTGCGCGGCGGACGTGCGGCCTGTGGTAAAGAGCAAAGCCTGAGGTAGATTACCCCTCCCATCGAATATGTTAGTTTCCTGCTTACCGCGTAAACAACCCGCTCAACAATATAGTCTGCCTGGCAACTGATGATGTTAGCCAATCAGCTTGCCTTGCTCACTTTAACATGATTGGACACTGTACCCGTATATATACCGGTGCCACCCCTGGGCGGAAGTAGAAGCCAGGTAGAAGCCCGGAAGTAGAAGCCCAAAAGGAGCCGCGGAGAGCGGACTGGTAGAGGCTTTGGGGCAGACTGAAGCACAAAAGGAGCCGCGGGGAGCGGACCAGAGGAGGCTTCAGCTGGGAGAACCCAGGGCAGGCTGTACGGAGAAGGAAAATAAAAAGAAAAGGTTGTCCACTACCAGACTTTGTCGTGTGTCCTTCCTGCCGGCCGGGAGCGGACATCGACAGAACCCATGAAATAATGTTGCTTACCGCAAGTTGTCATAGTTCTAGGGTCTGGTCCTGGGACCCTGTGCTATAGTTCCCAGCCTTCTTCATACCACACTGTGTAGCAGAAGGAGTAGGACACAGGCTCTTTCTCAGAGTCTCCTTTTATCTTGTGCCTCTAGTGGGATAAGATCTGCTTGGCTGAAGGTAGGTTTCAAATAGAACCTAAACTGCACAGCATTCTGGGAAATGAGACCTTTAGCTTTTTAGCTTCTTGGAGACCAAACAATTAGCTATGAGAATCTTGGAATAGAACAGAATGAAACTGTCTGTAGATTTTGCCTTATGTGATGGAGGGGCCAGAAAAACATTTTTTGAGGAAAAAATAAATGGAGAGGGGGCTAAAATATCCTTGGTTGACCTCTCAACTTTGCCTAGCTCTGGTTATTAATACAAGGCATTTTAGCAATGCCACATCAAGAAAATACTATTGCTTTCTTTGAATAAGTAGTTTTGAGATCTGCATGTAAACTTTTCTAAATACATAGCTTCTGTCTCCTATGCCCTGACATTTATTATGGGGAATGTCTGAGCACTCTTCTTGGCAGAGAAAGTGAGGTCCTGTTAAAACTTATACAGCCTTTTTGTAGTCACAAGTGTGTGGTCATTCTTTAGGTTAGCATCCATTTGATGTAGAAAATACCTTGTGATAAATACCTGGAAAGATTAGCTTCCAATGCTTCCTGAGACTGTGTGGCATTTATTACCAGGAAAATAACCATTTCCCCAATGAATTTACTCAAATGAGGGCTTAAAGTTGGTAGATTTTGATGAGTCCTGGAATCCTTTCCAAGTTCCAGAGATAAGAAATCAGTGGTACTATCCTGCCATCATCTCTTTAACATTCAGTCCAGCAAAACACCTTAAGCTTTAATAAACATCGCTTTCTTTAATAGTCTTGACTCCAAGCTAATAAGGCAACTAGCAAATCAAGTGAAGGTAAATTCTCATTAACAATTTATTTAACTTTGTTGTAGAGAGTAATTCCAACTTGTGCTAATTGAGTTTGCAACAAAAACATGGATCCATTTTACTGCCACCCTCAGGACCTTAATCAAACTCTGGGAAAGGTAAAAGTAACTCATTAGCAGATTAAGGTAAAAATCCAGGATGGAATGGAAGGTACCAGAACCCTGTTAAATTCTAGGAACTTCAACAGGATTATAAAACAGAGGTAGTGAACTGCATTTCACAGTGTTTTGTATTTTATTTGTTAGTGGGAGAGTCCTTTTGACAGGAAGCTAAGCCAAGACACACGTAAGACTTGAAAATTCTGCCCTCAGTATGTGGGTGATGCCTTCAGTTTCTCTTCCTTTATTTAAAATCTCTCTGAGGAGCGCACAAGAGACAGCTGGGGAGACCTGTAGGAAGAGATGTTTTTTCAGCTGATCCAAAGCCTCTTCTTATGGCTCTGGTAGGTGGCAATAATCTAGGAGTTTTATAACGAAGGGCTGAGAGAGACTGCCTAAAGAGTCAGCCTGTGGGCCGAGGGTCATGTGGTGTGTCTGTGATTGGGCAGTGATTGAATTTGAAAGATTTAGTAATTCTTGAATTTCTCTCCTTTTTCTTTAGACTTTACTCTGGAGGCCTGATTAATGAGTATTATTTCATCTTAAGTGATTTTACAGGTTGCTTATTTTGGATTTATGGGCATCAACACGTTTTAAAAAGTATTAACGAGCTGTGCTGCTGGATACCAGTTCTCTAAATAATTTATATCAGATAAAGACATCTTTCAAATATTATTTTAGTGTTATCTCATGCATTTTTTAAAAAATAGATATGTAAAAGTACCTACTATGTGCAAGCATTGTGCCAGGTCCTAAAAACACTCCAGTGAACAACAAACCTGGTTCTTTCTCCCTTTGCACAGCAGAAAAACTTTAAAAATCACATCCAGTCACATCTATGTTATTGTGAAATTATGAGGAGTCAATCTCAATTTGAATTAATCTTCCTTTACCGTTTAGTATACCTCCAAAAAGCCCCACCTATGACCACATGAGGCTTTGGGGGAACATCCATGCAAGGGAATAACTAACCCTTTTTCCTTTATCACCATTTCCGAAGGTACCTATCCTTTAGAATTTGTCAAGCTGTTCCAAGTCTGTATCTCCAAAAGAGAGACTGTCCCTACATTGGTGGAAATACTTACATTGCTTATTTTTAGAGGCACATTGGAGCCTCCACAAGAGTCAGTACAAAAGCTTCTGTTTGTCTGCCTACCTGTCTACAGGGTTGGGGTCTAAGTTAACTTCTACCAGCTGGAGCTGGTAAAGACAGTGTGACCAGGTGAATCATTTGAATCATGATAGAAAACATAATCAGAAAGTCCAACACAGATAATTGAAACTAATTATTAAGCCAGAGGGATGAGGTAAGTGAATACAAGATGGTGAGTCACAATGTCAGGATCCTGATGATTATATCCGGTATCAGGTTGACTGGTTCAGAATGGGAGATCTGGAGAATTTAAGGGGAAAAGTGGCTCTCTGCTTCTATGAAGTTGCAAAGTGTTACAAATGGTGTCAAAGGAAGAGCTTTCGTTAAGGTTCCACACCCAGATACTCCCACAGGTGGTTACCTGTACAGGAGCATGTTTCCCCAGGAAGCAAATTGTTCATTTAACCAATGACTTTGAGAAACCTGTACGAGTAATGTAGAAGAAGAGCCAAAGATGCCATCTTTTTCTGGAAGAAAACTAAAGTAACCCAAGCAATGGAGAATTCAGCAGCATAGATGAGGCTCAAGACTTTACAATAGTCTTACAAAATCCTTTTTCCTGTTTCAGTTATTTTTCTCATTGCTGAGACAAAATGCCTGACACCCAACGTTAAAGGAGCAATGCTTCATTGTAGCTCACAGTTTGTAGCAGTTTCAGTCCTTATTTGGCTAGCTTTAAGGCAGGATTGCACAGATGAGGGGCATCTCAAAGGATAAACAGTTCATGGCAGGCTGAAGGCAGCAAAGTGACCACAGCAGGCTTCTTTCTATCCCATATAGTTTATCCAGGTTGCCCACCTTAGGATTGTTAGCACTCACACCAAGGGTGGGGTACCTTTAATCCTAGCACCCCAACATGAATCAATCCCAGCATCACATACTTAATCACAGCATCACACACTGTAGATTCAGCTACCTCCAAAAAGCCCCACCTGTGACCACACGAGGCTTTGGGGGAACATCCATGCAAAAACCATAACCCCACCCTTGTCATTTATCTCTCTGTGGTATCTCTTGATGGTCCCAAGATGCAGACAGACAGAGAGAGCATGGTTCTTACTTGACCCCAGAAACCATGGACAACAAGTTAAATTCAAATTAAGGTCACAAAAATATTAAGGTACAATAGACTTAGGGATGAATCCAAATCTCCTCCTCTCTAAGCTGCTCTCCTTATTAAATTACAATTTGATACTATTTGAATTACACACAAATACAGATAGATTATGAAACAGCATCAGAAACTCATTGACCCAGTGATGCATAACTGTAAGATTGTAGATTGTGATTCCTTTGCAGTTCTTGACAGTTTTCCTTGGGCTTTCCCCATCTTTCTTGCCCTAATGGAGCATTGATGGAAATGTTCCTCTGAGTATTGACCATACTTGCTTGCCCCAACAGAGACCTATGTTCTAACAATCAGCGTAGTCCTAGGGTAATTAAAATGGTGGAGAATCTGGAAAAATTTTATTCAGTGAGATTTCACTCACATGCTTATTTCATTGCTGACTTATCTTCCAGAAATAAGTCAGAAAAATTTACCATTCTATTTGCTTGCTTTAGTTGGGAAATATGAGGGAAGTGAATTTAATTCATCATTCACATTTCTAATTAAAACATTTTACATTTCAAGCTTTTGACAAGAAAAAAGATAATACAAGAAATACTCTGTGGAAGGTAACTTTGAGAAGACACAACTTATGCCTGATTGCTTCAGAACAAGAAGGGTTAAACAAGGCAACAACAGAAAACCTGCTCATTTTTGCTTGCTAAAAAAAAAACATAAACTATCTCCAAATGTAGTTTAATCCATTTTCAGACTCTATACATTATGCATCAAGATTCTGTACAAAAGGAATCTGAGAAGAACTTTTGCATGAAACCACTTCAGTGGATTAAATTTTCAGCTCAGCACATTAGACTCAAAAAGTGTACAAGACATTTTGAGAGACCTGTGTCCTTTTGTATGCACGGTTCCTACTTTAGGTAAATACCTTTGTAAGAATGAGTGGATTCCAACAGCTGTCTTTAAAAAAAAAAACAGTAAGAAAGAATTTGGCTTACCTTCCACTTAGTTTAACAATGACTACAAATGTTTGAAGAACATAAAGCTCAGTTAATCTCAGCAGTTCCATAGATCAAAATGTTCTTTCAAGCAAAGTTACTTTATCTGAGTTGGAAAAACTGATGTGAAAAGACACTCTTAAAGAGGCTCACACAGGTAGCTTTGCAATAAAACTCTACCAGGGTTCAGCTTGGAGTGTATTATTAGTATGGTCAAACATGTGGATGGAGAGCTCAGCATCACTCATCCAGATGTCTTCACCTAGTGGATGCTAAACACTCTGGGTGTTTGGATGCAATAACATTTTTACTTTCTGCTGTTTAAATAACTGATTGTTGGGATCCTGGACACATAGTGTCTATTTCCTTTTACTCCAGAGACCAGGTACCACTGGAGCAGCACAGTTTTTGGCATTTTGGTTGTCATGAGTAGCAGAAGAGCAATCCATTTCTGGCTCTTAAAAATGGTAGTTTTCTTATTTATTTATTTTTTTAATGGGAGTAAACTGAGAGGCTGTCTGACTCCTAGACATCATCACTGTTACAGATCACCAGCTAATTCCCGCCCCCCGCAGCAATCTAAATAGCATCTGAAAATTTCTATAACTTCTTTTTTTTGAGAGTTGAGAAGGTTCTAGTGGTGTGGCTGGTTGCCTGGGCTACAGCACTGTGTTGACAGCTGTGGCCTTTTCCTGGCAACTGAATATTTGGACAGTGACCAATGAGAGGGCTGCATTCTTGTTTGAACTTTCCATTAAGTTGGTGACTCACTTTGAAACCCACATTTTATGAAATATGTTAATTTAATGTAATGTGCTTGTTGAGGTGTCTACATTCAAATTGGATTCCATTAACTTTATAGTGTGATTAAATGCTTGAGTCATGATACATAGGGCTGAATTTATGTGCCTTCTGAAAGTACTTTTGAAGACTGGCAGCTTCAATTAGTATAATTCGATCCTTGGGATTAGGAGAAGAAAGCTAAAAAGATATCACCTCAACTCTTATGGGGATTGGAGAATCCAACTTTTGAGAGTTGAGGTGGTTGATCATTCTTTCATATAGAGTGGGGTTGTTATGTAGCATGCCTATTTTTTGCTTCAGAATATTTGATTTTTGTTGAAGGATTTTTGGACGGAAGGACTTGGTTGTCTACATGATAGTGGTTTTCTCAAATGTTAAAATACGTAAGCATTAGCTTGGCTACTTGTTAAAAATGCCAATTTCTACTTATTTCTACTTTCTGACTCTGAAATGTTGGCACTATGGACTTCACTGGGAGAAACCTTAATATACTCATTCTGCATTTGGAAAAGGGATACTCCTCATCCATGGTCTGCCTCAAGTAGTCAAGTGAGTCAAGACCTGGAACTAGAACCCCGCCCATATTTCCTTAGGCAGGGTTTCACCACCTACTTAGTTCATGCTCCTCCAGATGGATATTCATGACATGGAAATTATTGGTAGTGTGAAAGTCGCATATGCCATGTTGGAAAAGAAGAACATGGAGTGGCAAAAAGAGTGAGTGGTATATTGTAATTTACCAAAAGTGAGATCTGACATCTCATTTGAAAATTTAAAGCACAGAGAGAGGTTGAATGGGAGATGCACAATATTTCATATAGGCAGTTCCTGCCCCAGCAGTGTGCAAAATATTTTTATTTCAGTATTTCTCTTTGTGGGTTTTTTTACCTTAAGTACTCCAAAAATTTAAATAAATATCTGTGCATTTAAATTCAAGAATTAATGAAATTAAAAACTTGTCATCATTGCTAAAATTTGCATTTGTTCTTTAATTTATGAATTTTTGTTCATATTCCTTGAAATTTTTCTGTTGAGTTGTTAGTATTCTTGCATTGATCTGAAAGAGCTATTTATATACTAAAGTTATGAGTTTCATTTGCCTAAGTTTTGTTTTATTTTTTTGAGGCAGTCTCGCTATCTCGCTCAGGCTAGCCTTGAATTTGTGCCAATTCTCCTGTCTCGGTCTCCAGTGTGCAGAGATCACAAGTGTGTGCCATCACATGCAGATACGGTTTTATTTTGTTTACAGTAATTTTTCTTTTCCATGATGAGGTTCAAAATTTTTCCTATGAAAATATTAAAATTTCCTTTGGCCTGTTCTTCATGATGACATTTCAATACTTTTTTGTTGTTGTCCAAGTTTTCTGTCATAACATCAGGAGAATAATCACTCATACTGTCTTACAGATATTTGTAGTTTTAAATATATTTTATAACATGCAAATATGAAATATAAATATGTAACTTACAAACATTTTTCCACGAATAATTATCCTAGTGCCATTTTATAGAGATTCTTTTCTTCATTGGTTCAAATAATGCTACCACTTCTTGTATGCTTAGATGTAGTGCTAAATAAATGTCTCTGTGTGTACGATAGGGTCTTGCTGTGTGGTTCAGGCTGACACTTTAACTCACTGCATGTCCCAAGGGCTGGCCTTGCATTCATTCTTATCCTCCTGCCTCAGCATCCCAAGGGCTGGAATTATAGGCACACACCATCATGCTTGGCTAGTGCTGAATATTTTTAATGAGTTTTTCATTTTAAGGAATATACATTTCATTTCACTCTTGTAACTACACTGTAGTGTATTTTATAACTATTTTACAGTTGAGCAAACCAAGGTTTAGGTGAGCTTAAATTGCATACGTACTATGAGGTGGAGCTGAGAGGAAACCTCAGGATTGAGTGATTCCAAAGGTTATGGACTCGGTTCCTAATATACATTTTACCATAAAACAAATTCTTGGTATAAGTTCATTTTTGAACCTTTATTCTGATTTGTTAAATTGGGTTTGATTTTTGCAATAACATCGTACTTCTAAGTATTTGAGGTTTATAATATTTTAAAACCTGAAAGCCTTTGCATTTTATTACTTATCAGTATTTATCCTTGTTTCTTTCACTGGCTCCATATTCATGTTGATCTCAGACTAATATCAGTGGGTATAAAAACACTTCCTGAGACTTTCCATGGAATTAGACTTAAAACTTGACATTAATATTTAAACTTTGCGACTAGCAAAAGGTGCTTTGGAAGAGTCTTACATTTTTTCTTTATGAAAGTTATTTCCGTTTCTTATTGTCACCACAAGTACATTGTAAGGTGTTTTCTAGAATGTTTCTTAATTATCATTTGTTTATAGAAAATTGATTTTTAAATATTTTATCTGAGTTCCTATTGGTCTTTTAAGAGTAGCTTTTCTCATGGATTTTCAGTGTAAGCAGTCATGTAAGATTACAAATAATGATTTTAGCTTTGAGTTAATTATACTTTTAATTCTATACATTATTTTACTGCAGTGGTAAGAAGAGCAAACTATGATTGGGGAAAATAATCTACTGAGTAATCTGACTTCCTGCCATTTATTCTTTCTTCCACAAATTATACATGAAATACACGCTTTGAGTTGGCACCAGGCTGGACCCTGGGTGTAGATTTCTGAATGAGCAGACACTTCCCATCTTTTTAGAACTACATCCTTGACTGGAAATTGCCATTAAGTAGGTGATTGTACAGTTAATTCAAATCTCACTTAATTATCTCATTCTTTATTTTAACATATATTTCAATTTTATGCCAATTTGTGATGTTTAAAAGTCATTTATTGTTTTTTAAAGGTAATGGTCTAGTGTATTTTTGTCAGAAATATTTCTTGAGTTTTAGGAAGATGCTTTACAATGTTACTTCTTTTTATATATTGTCACCCGTTTTATAATTGGTAAACCTGATACCATGCTGCTGATTTTGAGCTAGTTCTTCCTGGAATCCAGCTTTAAAAGATGTCTCACTAATAATGCAAGGTCAGTCTGTCTATTTGCTCAATGCTATGAGTCATCTAGTGTTCTGATTTAAGTGAGAAACTTCTTCAGAGTAAGAAAAATTAGTGGGAGCTCTTTATGCTTTCCTGGATTGAAAAAGTTCCTGCCGCATTCTAAGCTTGCTGTGTAAAGACCTCTCCCAGTCCAAGGAGGGCAGGGAAAACTCCCAAGTTCTGGTGGATTGATCCAGAAACTGGTGTGTGGTAAATAGCATTGAAGGCTAAGGTGTTGCCCACACCTTTTGGGAGAAATGTTTGTTTGTTTCTTATTAGAGGAAAATAGTTCAATAGAATTCAGGAAAAATACAGAAACTAATTGAAGAACACCTCTAATCTCACCGCTGGAGGTAACTCCACTTTGTTTAATATTTTCTATCAATCCCCTCACAGCATATGACATACTAAATGATAATTTATTTTTTACTTTTTCCATTTCATATCATGAACAATGCCCCAAATCTGAAATTGCTCCATTAGTTTGTTTTGTGTCCTCAGCTTAGTCCTGGTTCAATGAGAATTGCTTCACTGTGTTCTAGAAATTCATCTGGCGAGTCATTTCGAAATAGTTCTAACAAATACAGGGCTGATGAGGACACCTTGAGTAAAGACACTTAACTTAATCTGAAATGGCTACACTTGGTTGAATGAGTGATGAACATGTCATCAAAATTTCAGCAGAAAGGAAATGGTAATGGTGTGAGGCCAGCATCTTACAATCTGAATGAGTTTATCTTTAGAAACTTCTAACTATTTTTCATAGAAAAGTTGGGATCCAAGGCTTTAGTCCAAGATAAACATTTTTGAACCACACCCACCACAGAGATAATAATCAGCAGCAGTGAGATGACCTTTGAAAAAAAAAAGAAAATATCTATCTATGCATGTATCTATTTGCTGCATCTGTGTATGTATCTTTCTGCTTAAATCTAAATTTGGAATGAAGAATGCTAGGGCATTTCAAGGTACAAATTGTTACAGAGGTTGTAATAGTCAGCTTTCCCATTGCTGGACATAATACCTGACACAAATGAAGAGAAGGCTTTATGTCTAGATTCACACACCTTCCATGAAAACTGAAAATCCTCCTCATCCCACACTTTATGCATTGTGCATGCCCATAGAGTCAATACCATGTACATGATGCAAAAGTCTTCCACTAGCATGGGCAGTATCCAGGTCCCCAGAGACCAGTAGCAGGCTCCAAGTGCATGGATAACTGATCACAGTGAAATGATTTCCAAGGAACCAACTCCTTAGGTGGCCCATCTAGAGCAGGGGGCCTAGGAACTCTCTTATGAAAAATTTATATTTTTACATCCTGGAGGCTAGGATGAGTGGGGTCTTGCTGGTTCCTAAGATACTCTCAAGGTATCTTTCTTATTGTCCCTATATAAAGTACATGGTTCCACTTTACAATGCTGATTTTTTTCAGCATTCATACTTCTTTTGGTCCCCACTTTGGATAGTGTTCCTTCAGAACCCAAATTTCAATTTTCCATCATTGTTCTGCTCCATTTTTATCCCAATTATCACTATAAAGCTGGCTAAAAGCATCCAGCAGGATTCATGCCACAATTTGAGTGTTGGACTGTCTCACAGTTTCTTCTACCAGACTGATTAGTTCGCCACCTTTTGTCTCAGTTTCCTGCAAAGTTTCAGGACATGGCAAAATATAAACAAATTTTATACTAGATCATGGTCCGTAGTCTAACCATCAATGGACTTTCTCTCAACTTAAGCCTCCTAAATGTGGCTTTTACTGTCTGCATTCCTATCAGCATTCTGGTGTTCTGATCTCTAATCAGAATCTTCCACAACATTTTTTTTCCTGCAGTATACCAGAGTGCCTCCGACCGATATCTCCGAATCTCCCCAAGCTCCTCCCCCAAACCCATTCCAAAGGCATCTAAATAATATTTCAAGTACAGTTACGGCAGTGATCCTCCTTCTCCTCCTCAGTCTGCTCTCCCGCTTCTGGACACATGATGCAACACACAATTTAAAAGTGTAGAGGTTTAATTATTTATTTTATAGTTTAAGGGAATTCAGTCCATTGATAATGGACAATCTGCACTCACCTCTACACTACTCACTAAACTTAACATCTATTTTTCTCTTGAATAGAATTTGAATTTTGCCCAACAACCAGCTGATCATGTTTTCAGGGTCATTCCCCAACTCTAACTGGTGAGTCCTGACTCACCTACTTTACTCATGGTACATCTATGTTCAATACCAGTGTTCAGTTTAGGATTGGCATGTGACACAGTTCTAACGAAAGGGACATGGGAGACGTTTTCCTGACAGGCTTTGGGAAAACTTTCTCTTTCTTTCTTTTTT
Source organism: Cavia porcellus (assembly GCF_034190915.1). Taxonomy (NCBI): domain Eukaryota; kingdom Metazoa; phylum Chordata; class Mammalia; order Rodentia; family Caviidae; genus Cavia; species Cavia porcellus. The sequence continues at coordinate 21,289,621 of NW_026947511.1, read as the reverse complement.
TTTTTTTTTAAGAGATACAATAAAAGTAAAAGCTCTCTTTATCTGACTATTTGGTGAGGATTTCACTGCTACCCTGGAACTAGAAGGGGGCAACTTGGAAGACAAAAGCTATATGAAAGATACCTTGGGTAGAAATATTTACAATCTTGTGGATGTTACTGAAGCTCCCTACTTCTGAACTTCTTTTTTGGTAACTAAAGTAGTATGATACTTAGGACATTTGGATATGATGAGCTTGCTTAGTTGCAGCCAAAAGCATTCCTATCTGATTCAGGTGGTCACCATGACAAATGAACAATTAGTACCTGGGCGTATTTTTTTTTTTTTTTGTCTTTTTCATTTTTATCGGTACCAGGGATCGAACTCACAACCGCCTGCTTGCAAGGCAGGTGCTTATGCTGCTGAGCTAAATCCCCAGCCCCCCTGGGCATATTTAATGGAGGGAAAACACATTCTGTTTCTATCCAACTCTTTATGTCTTGAAGCTTTTATTTTAACCTATATTAAATAAACCTCAAGCTTTATCTTAACTACTATAAAAACAAGAATAATTCTTTAAATATAATTACTATCCATAACAAATAGATCACATTTTCTCTATTAAGGAACTTATCCTGGGATAGGTATGTAATGAAGAATTTTTAGTAAACTAAGAAGTGTATCATCTGAAGATAAGATCATCTTATTCTAAGGGAAGAAATATTTACAAATTGATAATTTAGATTCTTATTTATATTGTTATATTAAAGAGTCTCAAACCAATCATAGATGTTTTAAAAATTAGTAGCCTTATTTAAAGAAAAAAGTATGTAAAGTGCAATCATTGGTTTCAAATTCTTGGGTATGCAGTTCATCATACTTGTGAAGCCCAGTAAATTATTTCATAGAACATTTGTTTAGGAGGGACTGTGCGCCTATATAAACTATGAAGTAATTGCTTTATATAATAAATCTACCATCAGGCCTCTCATTAATGAATTTGCCAGTTATTTCCTCATGTTATAGATACTAAGCCATATGAGATAGGTTACATAAGTATAAGCACAGAGAGACGTATCCATGGAGTTAATTAGGGCTGGTTAGATTGCTGTGATAGACACACCTCAAAGTGAAATGTCTGCAAGAAAGAAAAATTTCATTTCTGCTCATAAAACAGTCTAGATACATATCCACAGGTCCTCAGTCAATGAGGATCTCCTATGAGGTGCTCGTTCAGGAACTAGGCTGACACTGGCTCTCTGCTCTTCAGATCTTCATGGTTAAGGAGCAGGGCCCTCCACATGGAGAAGAGACCTTTGAGGGAGTCTTGTCTGGTTCTGATTAATTTCCTTAAAGGGACACATTTCACTTCTGTCCACTTTCCACGATTTGGAAATTAATAATCACACTTGACCACAAAGAGATCTGGGAAATAGAGTCCAGCCATGTCCCATTCCACAAGGGGAACCTATCCTCCTTTTCCGTTCCCCTTTCTGCAGCGAAAGTTACCTATGCACAGTGCAAATATTCTTGTCCTTCACTGATGATCTTCAAATTCATGCTTAATTATTTCAGTAAATTATCATTATATGGGGACAAACGTACGATTCTTTTGTCCTGATCTGCAAGGCTGTATATCGTCTAATCTACTTTTACCTGCTCATTTTCATTTTCATGAGATGGTCTTGCTCACTTACAAGGCTTCAGCTGCATAAGGCTTTCACACTTTTCACCTCTCATGTCGTATTTCCTCAGGGGTTTTGCAATTGCTGTTCCCTTTACCTGAAAATGATTTCCTTCTCTTTGTACTTAATTATTGCCTATTTATCCTTAAAGCTGAACCTCCATGATTTGGTCAAATTCCTTTATGCGAGCCATCAGAGAAGGGTATTTTTCTTTTTGTAGTGCTCACTTAGATTTTTAAAAAAGTATTCGTTGCTGTTATTGATTAAAATCTGTATCTTTCACTGGACTATAAATTCTGTGGTGGTTAAATTCAGTGGTTATTTCTATTTTTGTGGGCATTTGCTTATCATAGTCTCTGGTGCACTGAAGACACTCAGTAAACATTCATTGAGTATAAGCATATTTGAGTAAATCAATGAAGATCCAAACTCTGGTTTGGTCCCTTTCACATTAGGTCCTGTAACCACAGTCTTTTACTTTTCTGAGCTCCCAGGGTATGTGGATGATGTTAGGACTTCCAGCACCGTGGTTCTGTGGCCCTAATCAAAGTTGTGTTGTGAAGATAATTACTTCTATTTAATTATCCAGCTATGTTTTTGAAACAGATGTAACAAATTCTGAGTCTGGCAAAGTGGCACAAGTACATCTTTTATTATTTCTTTTTGAATTTTTGTGTATTATAAATTAACTTGTTTTTTAAAAATTGTACTTTAAAGAGAAAAAATAAAACAAAATTTCAAAACAAAATAGTAGGAGAATAACAAGGGTTAGTACATTGTGTGTTGTTATCTTTAAATTAGTTACTCGGAGTATAAGATATATGTATTTAATTGTTCAAATGATATTAGAACAAAACTTTCTTCTTTATGAACTAAGAGGAATTAGTAGGATAACTATCTTAACTATCACATATATGTATTTTTAAAAATTTTATTTAAAGAGGAAAAACAAGCAAAACAGAAAAAAGGGTAGCAACGATACAGAATTCCAAAGGAAAAAAAGAAAAGAAAACCACTAAGAAATCATTAGTTGATAAATTACATACTGTCATCTTAGAAATAGTTGTTCAAGTTACAAAGTTAAAACATACGAAGTGGACATTCAAACAGTGAGACTGTGAACAGTTCTGCTCAACTATCCAACAAAAACCTAGTCATCTATCTTACACACTTATGGTCATCTATCTTACACACTTATGGTCATCTATTTTACACACTTAAACATACATGCAGTTATATCCTTTACAGCACTTTATTTTTCTATCTTTTTTACAATAGCAATTACACATTTTGGGTTTTATTACTCCTACAGTTCTTATTACTTTTTACACTAGAAACACAAGGTGATATTTATAAATATGATTCTTATTTATTTCTCTTAATATGATAGTCTCAAGTTGCCTCCATTTACCTATGAAGGCCTCAAGATCATCCTTTTTATAGCTGGGTAAAATTTCATTTTATAAAAATACTACATCCTTTTCATCCACTCTGCAGTTGATGGACATTATTTTTTCCCTTATTTTTTTCTCTTCTTTCACCTATTCTAGTTTCTTTTTCCTTTTGAACAGTTTCTTCCTTTTTTACAATATCTATTGTACAGTTTGGATATAGTTTACTCTTTCATCTTCTAACACTAGACAGACAATACAATGTTTATAGGTGTGAGTCTGGTTGATTTCACTTACAAGTATGGTCTTGAGTTGCATCAATTTATCCATAAAAGTCTCAAGTTTTTATTCTTATTTATGGTTGAGTAATACTCCATTGTATTACAAAAATATCACATCTTTTTTATACATTCATCCATTGATGGGCATTTGGGTTGTTTCCAAGACTTAGCCATTACAAATTGTGCTGCTATAAGCATGGGTACACATATACTTCTCTGGTATGATGTTTTTAATTCTTCTGTAAAGATACCAAGAAGAAGTAGCTGGGACCTCCAATTTAGTTATTGAGGAATCTCCACAGTGGTTGCACCAATCTACTCTCCCACCAACACTGGAGAATGATTCCTTTTTCCTGATAGCTATGCCAATATTTGTTACTCCTTGATTTCTTGATAATAGCCTTTGTTTCTGAGATGAGATAGTATTTTAAAGTTGTTTTAACTTGTATCTCTTAAATGACCAGTGATGTTGAACATTTATTCAGGTATTTATTTGCTGTTTGTATTTCTTCATCTGACAAGTATGCATTCATCTAAGATACTCATTTTTGGGTTAGGCCTTAGTTCTTTTATGTTTTCTATAGCAATCTTTTGTCTGAGCAACAGCTGGCAAACATTTTTTCCTACATTGTAGGTTGTCTCTCCACTATGTAGGTGTTCTTTTTATTTTGTTTTTGCTTTGAAATAGCTTTTTAATAAGATGAACTCCCAGTTGTTGATTCTTTGCTATAGTTTCTGTGTGGTCGGGGTTTTACTCAAAAAGTCTTGTCTAAACCAATGTCTTCAAGAGTTTTACCTATTTGGGCTGGAGATTTATCTCAGTGGCATAAGTGCCTGCCTTGCAAGCAGGCAGTCGTGAGTTCGATCCCTGGTACCAATAAAAATGAAAAAGACAAAAAAAAAAAAAAGAAGAGTTTTGTTTTGTTTCCAAAAGATGAAAAATATTTCCAAAAGATGAGAAGTATAATACAAAAAGCGGCCTTTATTCTGAGAACATGGAGAGAGATGACCGGAGAGAGATGACCAGCACCCCCCACCGCTGGAGTCCAGTGACCTCTCTGGTGGACACATGGCATGGGGGTATGTAAGTAGCCTCAGGTTTGGGGTGGAACCTAACAAGGGCATTAGGGATGCACGGGTAGCCCATTGGTCCTACGTTTGGCTCCATAGGTAAATTTCCAGGGGTGGGAGAGATAGGGGCTTCCTGCTTCCGGTTGAGGCTTTCCTGGCTACAGTGTCCTGTCTGGGCCAAAACCCTTTCAAGTTTTACCTATTCTGTCTTTCAGCAGATTTAATATTTCTCTTTTAATATTTAGATCTGTGATCCATTTTGAATTTAGTTTAGTGCATGGTGAGAGATATTTTAATCTTTGGCATGTGCAAAGTCAGTTTTTTCAGCACCATTTATCAATGAGTATATCTTTTATCCAGGGAATGAATTTGGCATCTTTGTCAAAGAGGTATTGCTAAGTATGTCTAGAGTTGTTTCTGCATCTTCTATACTGTTCCATTGATCCTCAGATGTGGTTTTTTCCTCATTCTCGAAAAGGAGATTTATAGCAGTGAATACCCATATCAGAAAAACAGAGCAAGGGCAAATATCTCAATGTGAACATCAGGCTTCTAGAAAGAGAAGAGCAGGCTAAGTTCAAAGCTCATGTGAGGGAGGAAATTATAAACAGAGCAGAATTATAGACTAAGAAGATAATGCAAAGAATCAATGAATTGGAAAGTTGGTGCTTTAAAAAATTAAGTAAAATTTACAAACACCTACCCAACTTTATCACTTCCCTCCTTCTTGTCCTCCTCACACTGCTATATTGCAGGGTCTAGATGGCAACTCTCAAAGAGGCTCTTTCTCTGCTGCTTACCACTCTGTTTTGACTATCGTAAATTCACTCCAATATTTTAACTGTATTCTAACCCACTAAGTCTAGTTACCACTGAAAAGGAAATTGACAAGATTTAGCAAAAAATAATAATTATTATTCTGAAAAAGATAAGAAAGGAAAATTCACAAGCATTGTAATGGTCATTGTAAAAGATTAAATCTGTATAGGTAGAAAGAACAAGTACAGGCTGAGCATTCTTAACCCAAAAATCTGACATACAAAATGCTCCAAAATCTGAAAATTTCTGGACATTAATATGATATCACAAGTGAAGAATTCCACATGACTTGATCTTCTGTGATTAGTCTCAGTCAATTTACAGTAACCAGCTATGGGAAAGCTACCTAATAAGATATCTTTCTTTCAGATTAATTTTGTTTCGTTTGATCAAGATTCTATTTTTTTAATAGATTTTACTTTTTAGAACAGTTTCAGACATCAACAAATTGAGCAGATATTACAGAGTCATATAATGTTCCCCTCCATCGTTTTCCCTTATTGTTACTCATTATTGATTTTTTAAATAATTTTACATTTGTATGGCACATTTGAGTCAATTAATGAACCAATATTAAAAAAATTATTAAAGTTCATTATTTACTCTTTGCTGTGTAATTTCCTTTTCCTGTTCCAGAATCCTAACAAGTATACTGCATTACATTTACTCATCATATTTTATTAAGCATTTCTGGAGGGGGTGACATTTTCTGATACTTCCTTTATTTTCGGTGGTTTTGACAATTCTAAGTAGAACCAGTTATATTGTTGTACCAAGTACATTTGGAATTTGCCTGATGTTATCCTCATAATTGAAGTAGGGTTATGAATTTTGGGGAGCAAGATAGAGCTAAAGCATTATTTTCACTTGCTACCAACATGATTTATGCTCGTCATATCACCTGGCTGATGATGTTTACCACTGTGTCTAACTACAAAGGTGCCCTTCCTATATATACCCCTTCCATACTTTCTTTTGGAAGGAAGTCATTTTGTACAGTTTACACGAAAAAGGGAGTTTGCTATTTCTTCTTTGCAGTATCTCCATAATTTATTTGGTGTTCTTCAATTAGGGTTCCTTTAAGCAAATGAGGTGATTGGGATTTGGGTACTGGCCTGACAAGCATTTTTGTGGCTATAATTCTGCATAATCTGTCAAAATAGTCAAGTAATATGGTCTTGCCGGCATGGTAGAGGAGAGAGAGACTAAATTAGGAATGCCAGTGTCTGAGTCTGTAAAACAGCTTGTCTAGTTTCCAGGATCGTGACCCTTTTCCCTGAGACCTGCTTGGAGTGACCAGAGGTTGTACTTGCGAGTGTAACACAGAACACCTTTATTTTCTGCTTGCAACAAATACTCCTCATCACAGCCTCTGGTTGATTTTCTCTTACAGGTCTCAGCTCAAAAGTCATTCTTTCTAAGCAATTCTCAGAGCATTGCATGGAAATTTGCTCTCACACTCCAAAACATTTTGTTCTATGGCTTGTTATTATTATTCATTTGTATTCTGTATTGTCTTATCATCCTATTTATTCAATTGCTTATCTTCTCCCTATAGATTATAAGATTCATTAATTCCATGAAGTCAAATACAGTATATAGTGGACCTTTGACTTACAAAATTAGTTATTTTTTTCCCCAAGGGTTGCTTGTAACTCAAGTTGTCGACTGAGATTTTGGGCTCCTCCACATCACCTTCAGAGTTTCTCTCTGTGTACAGGCAGATCTAAATGTTCTCAGACAGACATTGGCCCAAGATTTCTTAATTAACCCCATTCAGCAAAGAATGTTGTAATGTGCCTTCCAGAACTCTTTAAGGATTAAATCTGTATCTGAGACCATCTAGAAACATAACTAGCAGGCATTCAGGTCATAACTCAAAACTCTGGTTGTAAGTTAAAACCAAAATTCTGGTCATAGCCAAGTTGTTCATGTGTCAGGCTCGTCTTAACTCAAGGGTCCATTGTCTTGTTTCAAAGTAGCCTGGATAAATTTTAGGCCGATTATATATTATTAATTATTATAAATTATTATTAATATAAAGTATTAATATTATTAATATTATGTATGAATGCACATCCACTAGAGCTATTGCCACTGACCATTCTTTGAAGCTAAAAATTAAAATTCAATACAAAAAAGGTCTTTAGTAACTTTGACCAAATGTAACACATTGATCTTAATTGCTGATACTTCCATGAAAAACCAAGCGGCCCCTTTTAGCATTCTCTGTTTTACCATTTACAAATTCCAACAAGATGAATTTATTGTGACCTAGACTCATTTTGCTTAAGAAACTTAATTTAATAGATACTTGGGCCATGAAGGAGTCTGACTTCTTCTACTTAAAACATTAATATCCAGAAAAAAATGACTTTGATATACAGTCAGGGAATGTCTTCCTGAGACTGAAATTTGAGATGTCTGGAGAATTTCTCCTCTACAACTGTTGGGAAAAACTGCACGTTTATTCACTAAGGGAAGTGGAGCATAATGAAATGCAATCTAAGAACATGCAAACTTATTATCTACCAGGATGGTTGAATGGTTCCAATCAAATGGAGGACAGAAACAGGGCTTTATGTTCAGATTTTGGAAAAAATAACTCCACTGTTATAATTAGATGCAATAGTGCCTGCAAAGACTCATAGTAGTGGTAGTCTCTAGCTTGTGCATAACATAATGAGTGTACTTGCTTGTTGAGTGTTATCATGGGGTTGAGGAGACACTTTTCCTAAAACTATTCCTGCAAAGGCAAGAACTGTCTTCCTGGATATAGTGAGAGGAAAAACTGTTCCTTTCCCAGAGATAGGTGAGCGTTATCTTTTAAACTGATGTTTCAAAGGCTTGCCTTGTGCCAAAGATCACTTATATAGGTAGACTTCATGACTGTAAGAAAGTCAAAGCTTCCGTATTTATTCCACTTTTAGAAGTTGCTAATAAGTGAATATTCACTTTTCCATAGTGGATAGAAATTTTGGTACTGAAAGGTCCTCTTTAGAAACACTAATCTGATGTCACTTCCTATTTAAAATTTACTAACAATTTCATATTTTTTAAAGTTAAAACTAAAAATCTGTAATGTTGGCTATGCCCCTGTAAGAGTTCGGTGTCTGGTCATTCAGCCTGTTAGTTTTGGGGGATTTTGCATGTACTTCTCTGTCTCCCTGAAAGGAAGCTTCCTTCATCTTCCTCTTTCTAGTTGCATTCCACTTAGCTCTCAGATCTCAGTCCAAATGTGAATATTCATAAGAATTTTCTCTAACCTGTGAGGCAAAACCAAGCTCATTTATTTTATGCCTCTACAATTCCCCGAAGCCTATCTTTATCACAGATAATGTTAATTGTAACAGATTATTAGGGAAGAGGCTATGTTTCTTTGTCTTATCACTCAATACTCAGGCACATAAGAGGTGTTCAACGAATATTTAATACAAGAATGAATGAATATAACTGGCTTATACATTCTTCCTTACATAAAATTTAGAAAATTTTATGCTAAAGACATAAACAAAAGAAAAAAAAATCAGTTCCCTATCATGCTAATTGAAATGGGTACATGAAGATAAATATTAAGTATGTAGATTTTACAATCATATAGGCTCAGATTCAAAACCTAACTCTATCACTTAGTAATTGCAGAATCATGGGAAAATTACTTAATATTTCTCTATTACAGTTTCATTATCTGTAAAATAGGTCTGAGTTTGAAACCCTGATCTACTGGTTGTTAACTGTGTAACTTGTTAATAATCTCTGTAAGCTTTAAGTTCCATGACTGTAAAATGAGGCTAGTAATATCTGTCAATGTCTCATGACTGCTTAGGATTAAATGAATATATACATTTATATAAAATATAATGTATCTGCTTATGAAGATATGAAAATCGATAATTCACATCAGTAAAACAATAAGATAAAACTGAAACAATGACATGAAATTATTTTCCATTAGAATGAAGAAGAAGAAGCATTGGCTAATATATGCTGTTAGTAACAATGTAGAGGGAGCCATTCATAATACACTGTGAATCCACCGAGTAGGAAAAAATCTTAGCTAGTTGTTCTTGAGATAAACAATAATATATGGAACATGTAAAAAACTGAAAAAAAAACAAACCCTCAGATTTAAAGATCAAACCCCAAGATGAGCATCTGAAATGTGTAGGTACTTTTCAGAAGCAGCAGCAGTACGAAAAGCAAATAAATATAAGAAAAACTGTTCAACATCACTGATCATTAGAGAGATACAAATTAAAACAATGCTGAGATTCCATCTCACTCCAGAAAGAAAGATTGCTATAAAGAAATCACCACTAACAAATGCTAATAGGACAGTGGGGAAAAAAGAACTCTTCTGCCTTGTTGGTGGGAGTTTAGACTGGTGCAACCACTGTGAAAAATCAGTGTGGCAATTCCTCAAAAAACTAAGAGTAGTGATTCCATTTGACTCACTATTCTTGATATTGTCCCAAAAGAATTAAAAGCATCATACAACAGCAATGTATGCTGCACAGTTTAAGACTGCTAAGTCTTGGAAACAGCCCAAATGCCCATCAACTGACAAATGGATAGAAGTGTTTTTTTTTTTAATACAGTGGAATACCACTCTGCCAGAAAGATGAACCTAAGAAATTTATAGCTAAATGGATAGACTGAGATCATACTCTTAAGTGAAATAAATTGGTCACATGTGTGTAAATATCACATTGTGTCTGTTATGTGAGAAATAAGAACTAAATGGGTGTGTAAACAAGAACTAAAATGTATAATTGATAATGTGAAAAAGTAAGAAATTGTTCAAAAGGAGAGGGGCAGTTCCCTTGTTCAAATGGAGTGGGAATGAAAGGGAAAAGAAAAAATGAGAAGGAAAGAACAAAATGGAAACAAAGCTTTTGTAACTAAGGAGAAAAATAGATGTTGAAGAGAGAGGGAAGGGAATGGGAAAAAGGAGGAACTAAGATACATCATGCACAGGTATAAACTCCCTATGTAGAATGTGATCATTATGTATATCTAAATTGTACCAATATATTAACAAAAGAGAAAAAACAAACGCACTGTCGGTGGGTTTGCAAAATGGGGCAATATCTTTGTTTCTATCAATATTCAAAATGCGCATACAATTTGACCTAGAAATTCCTCCTCTGTAACTTCATGCTATGGACATATTAAACATATTTACAAAAATGTACACACAAGATGGCAATGTAGCAGTGCAGTAACAAAATAGTATAAAAAGTAAAAATTATCAATAAATCTAGTTAAAAAAATGATGGGAATTGAAAAAAATGAAATATTATATGGTCATTAAAATTTATTGATATGGAAAAATGTCTTTCAGATATATTATTTGATGGAAGCAATGTAAATTGTGTTTTAATAAATCACCACCTCCAGGGGTATAGCTGAGTGGCATAGCACCTGGCAAGCATGAGGTCATGAGTTCAATCCCCAGTATCAATCTATCAATCAATCACCACCCATACAATTGTTTGAATAAGTAAATCTCTAGCTGCCTGTTGGGAAAGGAAGAGGATACTTAGGGAAAGATTTTTTTTATTGTTTTCATTGTGTACAGTGTTTGTGTTTAAATTGTTTTGTTTTACAAACTAGTTGTATGCTTTTCTCAAATCAGCATTTATTTTAAAACACAAAGAATATGAATTAAAAGTTTTGTTACTGCTACCATGATTGCTTTCTGTTATTAGATCCTATTATTGTTTGAACTGCCACAAAGATGCCTGGTTGGTCCAACATAAAACACCGAGGACAGTAGAGAGACAGATTAGTCACTGTGGGCTGTATGAAAAAGAAGGGGAGCACACACCCACCCATAGGTTCCAAGAGGGAGCCAGGGGAGCTGGGAATTCTGGCAGAGAGGCTGCTCCAGCAATTGAGTGTGACATTTTGTACATCCTAAAATGTAAGCAAATCAAATTTTACAAGAAAATCCACTTAGCATGAGTTTATTGAATTCTCTTAATTACCTCAAAAATAGGTGCTATTCTCACTTAATAAATGAATAAATAAGAGTTATGTGGCCTGTCTAGGGTCATACACTAGGCAGTGGCAAAGCCTGTTTCAGTCTTGAAGAATCTTAGCTCCAGCTGTCAGGATGTGTGTTATATTGTCACTAGGCAGTGTTTAAGGATTGTAATGCCACTTCTGATTCGGTGATAGGCTCCTGGTACCCTTGCTCCAATAAACACTTTTTATGAGAAGTGCAGTTCCACTTTGTGCCGAGGATTGCATTTGAAGCTGTGCTTGGTGATTTCTAGAATCTTCTTTATTCCGTTTGTGGTTACCCAGTTTTACTGTTTTTCCTGGGGAAAAGACTGCTGAGGGAACCCAGATTTGTGAGTCTACTACATGATCTCCTCCAGCCCTTAATGCTTTTTTCAGAAAGGACAGCTAAAGGAAGAAACACATCTCCAGGTATTGTTCCTCCAGCCTGAGAGCTAGAGGAACAATAGCAAGATTTTATCTTAAGGACTACTCTTAATTTGCAGATTAGTATAGTCAGAAAATGACCAGCAGCTGTTAGCTCTATGTTCCAAGTGGGGATGTTTTGAGAAGTTCCTTCCATACTGATAGAGAAGGTAAGGGTATAGTCCATAATTAGCCAAATGCCATCCAGCAGTAGGTATTACACAATTTTGAAAACTCTTGAGGGATCTGACTCCTCCTGCCAATTTTCTGCCTCCATTCCAGAATCTGCTGAGGTCTAGGAGCTTCTGAAAGGGCTTAGGCAGTAATTAACTAATCTGTTTAACTAGGGACAGTCAGCACATGCAAGGCTACTGTGTTTTAAAATTATATTTTCATCAGGGTATTTAAAAACTTGAGATATTCTTCAATCATTCCACTGAAACGTAATGGTTAATTTTAGGAACTCTGTGAGTTTGATTTGTATTTAAGATTTTGAACAATCTATATATAGGTTGGACTTTAATAACCATTTATACATCATTTCTTTTTATATAGGTCATGTATTCTCCTGGGAGAGTAACAAGATTAGAAATAACAAATACAGTGCAGAATAAATTAAAATGCTTCAAACTGCATTATATAATTTCAGAAAATTGGTTTCACACTGTAACATTTAAATAAGAAAACCAAATGATTTAAGTTTAAAAAAACTTCCAGCATATGTGTTTGAATTGCCATTGTTTAGCAAGTTTTATTCTCAGTAGTGTAGTACTAGTATCTTTTCATAGTGCTCCAGCAATGTGACAGTTCATTTATGTAAATATGGATACAATTATTATTATTATTTTTCTTTGTTTTTGGTTATTTAAAAAAGCTAGTTCATTCTCAGTGAAGATGTAATCTTTATTAGTAAAAACGTCAAAGAACTATCATAAAAATAATTGCATTTTTATATGTAATTCTCCAAGCTCCTGTATACAAATATTTTCATTACTGTGGTACAGTAAATTCAGAGGCTGTTACGGTACAGAGGTGGCAAAATTGGGCTAATACTTTTTAAAATACTTATGACAATAAAAAGTGGGGCTCGTTTTTCTTTTCACAATGAAATGAAGACGATCCAATGCTCTAGAGAATCTGTTATTCCAGCTAGTTTTGTTTGTTTCTGTGAAGTTTAGCATCTCTCTTCTTGTACCGAGTCCTCAGGCTTTTTTCAATTTTTCTATTCGAGCATTAAAGGCCTCTTCCTGTATTTGCAGCTTTTCGTTTATCTTGTTCTGTGAAGACAATCATAAAAAAGTGGTTATGATGGAGCTATCTTTCGCTGCACATTGTCTTTGTGGTTTTGACATACTATAGTGCCTAAAGACAGACATTATCCCTCACACACCTTCCTGTTTTGCAGACACAGCCGTGTTTCAGCCTGTAGTGATGTGATAACACTTTATCATATTTCTCTGCACATTCCCAATGTATAGCATGTCTACTATGAACAGGAAGTGGTATTTGGACAGCCATTTTTCAATAGCCATGTGTTAGAAGATAGGATAATTTATCTGTATTTTCAGACAGACTTTACCAATAAGCACCAAATCAGAATAACTGCTTTGTGCTCAGTTACTGCTGTGTTGTTTGTCCCCTCCACCCCTTTGCAATGGATGTTTTTGTCTTTTGCGTAAGGCATTCTAAATAGGATCCCAGAAAGCTTCTGTTGTGAAATAACAACACAGATAATCTCATAATTAGAACAATTCTCATAATTAAGCATATTCATCATACATTATAACTCTTGGAATGGTGCCACTTTGTAGTATATTTTTGGTAGAAAAAAGTAAGCAATTGCTGACAGGTTTTAGTGATTGCTGAAGCTGTGATAGCATTTAGCCCCTGGCAGGATATTCTGTGGACTAACATTGCTACCTGCACAATTCCAGAAATACTTACACATTATCTGAACATTAGTAGCACTGCAAATGTCTTTCTTTTATTATAGGGGATAATAAAACGACATGCAGAGAAATGTTTGCTTTGTTGGCTGATGTAGCAAAAAAAAGATGTTATTGTTATTATATTTGCGGTGATTTAAAAATGCCTATGAGATTATGAAGAATAGTGTCTACACTATTATAGTACACATATATATTAATAAATTATAAATTGAGAATATACATATCACATAATTTTAAGTCTTTGTGGTAGTTGCCTTTTGAGAAAATTTATTATTTAATTTAGACACAAGAAATGTGAAAAATCAATGTGGTTTTAGGTACACATTAATTCATTCATTAATTCATTTATTTGAGTACAACTATAACAGTTTAGAAATGTCTGCCTCAATTATCTTTTCTGATGAGATTTTGTTTTACCAGCAGAGGAAAGGTTGGTATTTCTCACAAGATCACACTGGTGCCAGCAATTCTGGGTTCAAAATACACATGAATACAAATGTTTGTTTGTTGTTTTGTTTTTTGTTTGTTTGTTTGTTGATTTCATTTTCTTTAATGCCTCGGGACCAATTTTTGGCTTTTGGTTTTATTCCTACCTTTTCCTTTCTAGATGGCTGAATGAAGGGTGGAAGGAGTGATAAAATGATCATCCAACTTGCTATGGAACTTTGTTTTCAGGATGATTATCTCCCTCTTGAATGGTACACTTAAAAGAAACACTGGCCTATGAGTAGAAAGACTTATGTAGCTACAGAGTCTTGGGCAAGTCACTTAATGACTCTTATATAAAAAATTAGTATGGCCAGGTGTGGTGGTGCACACCTGTAATCTCAGCACTGGGGAGACTAAGACAGGAGTATCATTGTGAGTTGGAGACCAGCTTGCGCTACAAAGTAAGTTCAAGGCCAGCCTGAACTGCATAGCAAAATCTTGTCTCAAAAAGACAAAATAAAAAAGAAATAATAAATAAATTAGGGAGAGTTTAAATTGGGTTAATTTTATATCTTAGCTTTAAATTCATAATATACTTCACCAATTACATATTTCATTGTGATCTGTTGGTATGGGTTGAAATGGGTTGAAGAAATAATCTTGTCACGATTCCAAAGAGTTGGAAGAATAGCTCTACCCAAACAATCTTTCCACTTTAATGAATGTTCAGTGCTCACTGTGCAATCTGTGCTTTCCAGCTGACTGTCACCTACAACTTATACTTCACTACCTCACGAGGGCTTTCATATTCACCTGGAAACCTCCCTGGTATTTCACTGAAACAGAATTTGTTGAGACAAGTGTGGCCTTGGGGAAAGGTTCATGACTGCAGAGTGCATCTAACAGAGTGCTGTACCTCGATGAGAATAACCTTTTAGACCTCCAGGTCTTGGGGATCAGACCTGGAGACCTTGGTTTATGCACAACCAAGAGAGCCTTGATCAAAAGATTTCATGACTGGACCAGAAGATGCTATCATTGGTCTGCCTGTGTCTACTTCTTATCTCTGAAGACACTGCTGATTAGAAAAGCTATTGTACAACCATCGGAGCTGGATCTGGTTCTGTTTTCTTTAGAAAAGAATGTAAAACCTTTAACCTATGTTCAGTAGCTTTTCATTGACCACTAACTTGTGGTGATCTCCTTCAAGTTTTGTAACCTTTAAAACTCAAAGTTAACCTAAAGATATCTACAGTCCCAAGATGGCAAATTTTCCTCTTAAGTTTTCACGTTGTTTTTATTCCAGGAGCCAACATTTAATGCAAGAATTTAGTGCTCGTGTTATTTCTCTGAAACGTAATTCTTTAACTATATTAAATTTTGCTCCATTGGGTGTAATTTTTATTATACAACTCAGGGCCAAAATAATTTAATTTTGAATGTATTTTTAAAATTAAAATACCTAAACTATATAGGCTTAAAATGTTTGCTCTATTCAGTGTAATTTTAATTAACAGCTGAAGGCCAAGATAACTTCATTTTTAATAAATCTCTGAAACTATAAAGTGAGTCAATTGGAAAATAAGTAGATTAGCATAAAAAATTTTAGGATTCACACTATGTTTTCAGAAATGTCTGCATTATAGAGATGATATATTCTTGTAACCATACTAGCGAAGAAACTCTGAAAAACATGCGTAAAATATGAATTCTCCACTGATTCTTCCTGCAAAAACTGCAATAATGGTGTGAATTCTAAATGAAGAAGAAGAAAAAACTATGGGGAAATGTAAACCATCTTACAAATAATAGTTCGCTAAATGTTTGCATAGCACATTTGTTCAGAGGGCATATGTATAATGACCACTGACATGCAGCTGCCTTTACAAAGGATGTGGGCATTTTTAGATTCAGGAACATGGGAAGTCAGATTTTAGAAGTAAAAAATAACTTACTCATCTGAAACAGGAGGAGAAATTTTAGGTAAGTGGAGAGTAATTACCCAACTTGGAATCTGACCAAAACACAAGGGTAAATACTGAAAAAGTATCACCCCACAAGTATGTTAAAATCCAAAGTAGTCTTCTGGTGGTATTAGACGTTATGTGGTTTTTGTGGATCACACTGGTATTAGAGCTAGAACCCAGTTCATAGCTCCCATTCAGGGGCTTTCATCAGTTGTTGACCCTGGAAACTCTAGACAAATGACTTAATCTTTGTGAGTATCATTTTTCAATTGCTCAGGGGATGTGCCCTCCTTATTCACATGGACTATTGAAAGAAAAAAAAATACGTAAAAGAGTTTGCCAATTTGAGAATATATAAATCCACATCATCTTGCTATTTCATTGAAAAATTGGCAGTAATCTGGTTGAGGCTGATGTCTACAGATCCACTTAATATGGAAATGATTGTGGCATCAAAGGTCCTGTATTTCTCTCCTCTGGTTCAAGTTCTTTTGGTGCCTAATTGCATTTAGGTGAACAAGCTAACAAACTTTAAAGATGGAGTTAGGCCAATGGGAAGATAATGTGCACATACAATAATCATATTCCTTCTACTATAGAGTAAAGGTATAAATGCTGCAGAGTCTAGCATTAACAAATTTAGTGACTAGTTAAAAGCATACTGCTCACTACATGGAATATGACCTTGGGAAAGATGTTTTCAATTTTTTGGGTCTGCAAACAATTCTATTGCTGAGTAGTTCCTCGGCAATAATTTCAGAGCCGCAGGATTGCAAAGGAGCCCAGGGCCATGATTATACATAAACTATATTTAGATGAAATGTTATCAAATCTAAAAAGGAGATATGTTCTGAACTCAGCTTAATTCAACTGCACTCTGCCCTTCCACACAGTAACCAGTTATTACATTCACAGGGTTGTTAACAATAAAGCTTTGTGTAAAACGTGTTCTTCTACTTTTGCTGCTAAACACTAAACATCCCTTATTAAGCTGAGGACTTTGGCTGATTTTGTTGGCATCAAATCATTAAATGTTCATGTAAATAATGCAATAATATTCAATGATTAAACAAGTATGAAGGAGTACTTATGCCAAGATAATCTTTTGCTCCTCTAATTTAGTTATTAATATAGAATGCTTTTAATATATTGTCTTATATTCAGATAACAACTAAATCTTTTGACATGCACTAGTGTTTTAAATACGTGCTATGTTGGCATACTGATTTATGGCTATTTCTAAGAAATTGCAAATTTGCTTAAAAACACAATTCACTTATTTAATCATTTGGCCTGGAAGATTAGATGAATTCCTATACGTCTTTGTGCTAGGGTAGAAATATTTGTTTGTTTGGAAAGAATAAGAAATAATTTTGCATAAAGCTGATCCAGGTGATCGATTGTTGCCTGTTGCTATTGAGATCACAGTTGCCATGGACCTTTTCAAACTGCCATTGACATAAATTGTTTGACTATTAGTGACATGTGAAAAGGAATAAACTATTTGAGAAGGATTTCAAATACTCTTTTTTTTAAAAAAAAAATTTTGATGAGAAAAACTTAGCTGAAATTGTCCATTCAATCTTCAGTGTTTTACTGTTTAGAAATGTAGGGTCAGGGATGTAGCTCAGTGGCACAGCGCCTGCCTGGGAAGTGTGAGGTCTTGAGTTTGATTCAGAATACAAAACAAAACAAAGCAGAAAGGAAGAGAAATGTACACCAATTCTCTTCATATAAGCAATGTTGATAGTGTAACAAGGTACAAGATCTTTACCATTTTGAATTTGGGGACTTCAATGTTGAATGACTTTGCACACTGATTAACACATACCATATCAGACACTGTTGCTAAAACTACTTGGTGACCTTACTGAACCTCAGATGACAGTGTCGGCATGGTAAACTGAACATCCCCACCGGCAGTATCACTCTTGCTTGCACAGCGTTGGCTGTGTGTGCAGATGAGAAAGCTGAGGTTTACTAATTCCCAATAATGAAGTGCTTAAACTATCAATACTCGGTACCTGGACATCTGTGAAAATGTCATCTGTAACTTGAGCCAGTATAGACTTTATATCCTCAATGGTGAAGCCATCTAAAGGATCCATCTCCAAAATGTCAGATTCTGGCTGGGACTCCTCATGGCCTTGTGCTTGATCCAACCCCTAAAATGAACGCAAACAACATTCAAGTGATTTGTGGAACATTCAATGATTAATGGGTAACCTCAAATTTCTACTAGATTTTATACAAGGAAGGATGTCAGTCTAGGAGATTTTAATTTGATGTTACCCTATATAGTACTTTTATTGGGATTTATGACAGATCAAGTCATGGCGGCAAGGCGGTGTTAACTTTTGGGAGAACGAAGGTAGAGATTAGGGAGTATGAGACTAAAGAAATTAAAACCACTGAACTGCCATCAACTGGTACACTTGGGAATCATTGCTAAAATCAATATTTACATCTGTCTGGGAAAATTCAGAGGCAAAGATAATGGAAGAACATCTGCTTTTTTCTTCCCACCCCTAAGAATGTAATTCCTAGGCTGCATCAATGAAAATACAAAAGAAACCTTACCTGCATTTCTTTATCCAACATTGGAGGTGGCTCAATGAATTTTGAGTAAATATCAAAAGAGATTCCTTCCTCCAGAGGACTTGGAAAAGGGCCCCCTGCAGGGTTGGCCATCTCTATTACTTGCTGGAAAGAAAGAAAATAACTAAATTTTGACAACCTTCCATGAATAATCACAATTTCAGTCAGTTTCCTGATAAACCTACCACACTTCCAAGCTGGAATCTTTTATGTGCCATCTCCTCTAAATCTTTATGCCACTGCCCTCTCAGTTACCTGGTGCTTTCTGAGCTCCATAACTCATTGTTTACGTTCTATTTTTCCATATACGTAACCTCTTTTTATATTCTGTAGTTTAGGATCTCGTATTGTATTTTGTTTCAGGCCTTAGTGCCTTACTCTTGCTTACGAGCTCTCTGGAGGTGGAGAACCCAGCTTTAAAAACCCTGCTCTTCTTCTCCGGGTCAGGCAGATAGTACTATTTCATGACCGCCTTATGTTGATGGATGCCACTCACCAGAATGCAGCTCTTATTGTGGGCAGTAATAAAGTGGCCATCAAGAACTTAGTGATGAGGACAAAGCTCTAAAGATTATTATGTACAGCCGGTACACTGTAGATCAGATCAATTACTGAAAGCACAGAGGGCACAGAAAGACTTCACCATGACCAACTGACAACTCTTTAGCAAGAGGGCATCAGTCAGAGGGAGGGTGATAGTCAAAATTGGAAGTGAAGAAGAAAGACAGTGAAGCCAACTTTGGCAGTGCCCATCAGACCATAATTTGAGGGAAAGAAAGAAGAGATGAGAGTACTAATAGCATTAAACATCTGAATCATTTAATTAGTTCCTCTTATTCTAATTCCATGGTTAACAAGCAACATTTTGACCATAATTTAATTTCCCATCTCAATTGATCTGTAAAGACATGACCACTTGAGTGTCCTGGCTTTTGTGCCTTTTACATTCCTCACCATAAATCAATAAATGGTTCCCGTTTGTACAGCAGATTCTCATGAGCTTACCATTGCAGCTCAGAGATGAAGTTGCTCACCATTTTCTGAGAAAGTCAGATCCTGTGCTTACAAGTTTGGAGACTAAACTCTAGAAATGCATAAATTCATTTAAAAAATGACCATCTTATGAAGCATAGAGAAAAATCATGAAATTGTCATTCATGGTTTATAACTTCTCCATGTATTTCACACAAGCTTCCATGTTACATTTCATTATTTACATATTAACATTTTTTTGATTGAGATACGTTTTGAAATACAGTAGAAGCTAAGTTTTTTCTTCGTCTGACCAGTGTGTATGTATTTTGGATTAAATTTGTGTTACTGATTTTAATTTTACAAGAAATTTCCAAGTGTAAATATATAGAAGCTATGAAGTGTCCTAAATTCAAAGGCAAAGGGACTTGGAAACCAAGAGGCTAAATGGCCTAAAGTCAAAGGATTCCCTACTGTAGGAGTTAAACCTTGGTGTGGTCACTTGCTTTGTGAAGTTTTCAGTAAATTGTAATATATCATCAAGTTACCATACTTGGAAATTATTGACCTCGTTAAGCACTGACTTTTATTCTGTTAGATGACATCATTCGAGATTGTTTATTTTAAGTTAACTAAATGTTGGTCAGACCAGAACACTAAGAAAAACATGTTAGAACAGTTCTTTTCGATCAGTACGTGCAGGAGCCACTTTTTAAAAAGTGGGCTGCACAAGTATTTGCGTCTGTTTGTACATTGTTCTACCGTTCTTGAATTGTATCCTCCCTCATCTTCTATTGGTCTTCCTTTGCTGCAGCTGGAAAAGCAGCCAGCCAAATGTATTTTAGGTAAAATAAAGAAGCTGCTTATGAGAGTCAGAGAGAAGGGAAAATGAGGAGATATTTACTTGGTGGTATAGACTTTAATATTTGGTGAAAAACAAGGTTTGAGGGGGAGGGGGTGTGAATGAGAGTTTGAAAGGAACAAAGAATTGGACTTTACTGAACTTGTTTCAGGCACTGAGAAAACACACGTGTGTTGATTTGCAAGGTAAAAGTGTTTTCTTTTAATGAAGCAGAATTTTACCTTGTGTGTGGCCACTGTATCTGTGTCACTGCTACGCTTTTCTATACACAGGATGGACCTTTCTGCTAATTTGTCCTCACCCCCTAGCGCAGTTCTCAATAGATGGCCTCTCCGTTTTGGTAATAACAGATTCTACCACCCGCCTCTCATGCCCTTTCCCCATCAGATCATACACAGACATTTGTGTTCCAATCTCTCATTTCATCCCTCACACCTCTGTGGCCTGCATTCCTTTATATGAATTGCTCACAACTACCTAATTTCCTGGTCTTTGGCACACTACAATGTGCGTGTGTGTGTGTGTGTGTGTGTGTGTGTGTATCTACTGGGTAAATATACATATTTGAAAACTTGGAATTTTATGTGTTCACATTATCATTTGTTTTAGTACAGTGAATTTCCCATTTATTGCAGTAAATTGAAGTTTAGGCTGAAAGTCTGGCTTTTGTTCCTTCTTTTTTTGTGAGGGTAGCTCATATAACTAATAACTTGATTTAATTTGTGCACAAAAAGAAGGGGTATTTCTTTTCTTCAGGCAGTTTGTGTACTATTAATGAACTGAACCATAGCTATGTTTTTCACTTTTATACAGAATTGCATTTCTTTATATTAGTGAGTTACTAGAAGGAAAAGAAATGCCACAGTTTTAAGGGGAGATAAAAATAAAGTTTTCATTAATAATAAGAAGGTCCACTTTCCAATATATAGTTTGAAATAAACATAAATGCCCAGAAGCATCACAGTGATTTTTTTTCCTATTAAAAATGAGTAGCCCTTTTTGAAAAACAAGTTTAAGGAAAATTAGAATCAATAATTGTGGTGAGAACACAGAGCCAGCAAATATGCTTAAATGAAACCGTCTGATGCAATACTTTCTTTAAAAAAAATACAATTAGGCCTTTGTATTTTTTTAACAAAACCTCATGTTTTACAACATCACTGGTTCTGTAATAAAATCTATTTAAAACAGAAAGACATGGTCAGCTTTATTAAGTTAGATTTTCTGAAAGAACGTTATAATTTCCTCAATTCTATGAATAGTTGAGGCAAATTAAATAAAGCTAGTTTTATAACTATTTTTATACATTCCTGTAGAGTTAGAATTGTCTCATATTTTTTTCCTCAAAAGTTTAATATGTTACCTCTTAAATCTGAAAAAATAAAAACAGGAAAAAGATCAAGTAAGTTTATTAAAAGAACACTTCTATTGTAGGGTTTACTTAGCAAACTTCTATTTCCGTATGAGAATAGCACCCATAATATCAGGAAACAAAAGGAAGCACATTAAGTGACTTGCCTCAGGTCTAATGCTGAGATTAAATATCAGGAGTTTCTGATTATACACATACATCCATTTGGCCAAATGATTGGTTTTGCTTGACTTTCAAATACCCTCTAAATATTACTCTGAATGTAAAGCAGTAAATATGCTTCTCTTGCCATTTTTGAATGTTTGCACACAAATGGATATAATAAAAGCAATCATGTTGTTCCATGTGAATGCCATTTATATTTTTTTCTGATAATGAGTAGACCATTTGAACTGAAGGTGAGTACATTAAAAGCTCTAATAAAGAAGAGAATAGATCTCTACACAGAATAATGGACTGTTAAGTGAACATACAATAAAGACCATCTACAGATGTGGTCACTAGAAAATTAGTTTTGCATAACTTACCAATACACATTTCTCCCAGATGTTATCTGTTACATGAAAATTTAGTTAGTTATATTGTAAGTTACACGCACATTGTGTCAGTGTTATTTAAGATGATTTACAATCTGCACTTTCCTTTAATTGCGTTACGGTATTTAAGGCATATCAAGTAAGTGACTTTTTGGCATAATTGAATACTCCTAAGTATAATATTTTAGTATCAAAAATTATGAAGAATGCAAGATCTTTACTTATAAGCCAAGTGAAATCACTTGAAATCTTTAAAAAATTTGTATATTTAATATGAATTGGACATTTACCATGGGAATAAATGGCAAGAATTTTGACCTCTTCTGGAACTAAATACAGGGTCAGTTTGGGTCTAAAAACATGCTTATGGGAAATGGACTTTGCTTCAAATTTTTGTGTGTCAGAGAAATAATGTAAAGATTTTACCCTAACATTGTTTCACTTCACACATTCTTTTTCTTCTTCATGCGTTAACACTGTTGATAAGATTGACTCAAATGTATTATTTTTTCTGGGCAATTGTTTTTGGAGAGAATGTGATTTGTGGGTAATGTTATACCACTAAAATATTTAATTAATGTGTAATTGTTAAATTATTAAAATCTATCATTGAGCTATTCAAGATATCAAAAATGACATTGCAATTACAACTTTCTACTAGTAGGAATGGCAGAAAGCAACATAAATCTGTTCAAGCCTTTTGGAGTCACAGGCACACAGACAAAAAAGTAAGTTTGTTTGAAAAGACATTTGTTTGGAATTGTCAGAGGATGACTTCATATGTAAATCAGAACTAACTAAAATATGGCAAAAGTTTCAAAAGGCAAACTTTATTGCCAACTCTCCCCACTATTAACTAAAAGAAAGAGGCACAAAAATTTCTGTAATGTTTTAACTATTTCCCCTCACCCTGAAGAAAGGCATTACTTATTTGCAAGTCTAATTAAGAAGTACTTGCATGGCTCTGGAAATTTTTAACAAAAAACTGTAACTCATTGCCCACAATGTATTGCACATAAAGTAGCAACACATGAATGCCACCTGCGAGATGCAATAAACTGGACTAATGTCATACTGGGGTCATAAATTTAAAATGAAATGAAAGGAAATTCAAAAGCTAAGATTATCAGAGAAACTAATTAATCCACTTCTAAAGTACTTTTCTTTTGTGTGAAGACCATTGCAAATGTCTTAATATACCCTGTAAATGTAGGATATCAGTTCTGCTACAAGAGTCCTCCTCCTCCTTTGCATTTTTGACTTGGAAATAAATTTGCAAATGCAGCACATTAATTTTCTTTCCTATGCTTAACATGCAGTATTTACATTTTGAAAAGGTTCAAAATGTTGCCAGGCTTCTGCAGGGTATGAATAGACATCTAATAGCAACTTCTATTTTTATCCACAGCATACTGGTAGTTTGAACATTTATAACTTAATAGAGCTTTGAGGCCATCAAATCCACACATGCTAATCACCTAAACAGTGAATGGTAACAGAGCACAAGTCAGGACAGGAAATGAAGACTACCCATTCCAGCTGAAGCTGCGAGGAGGAATTTAAGTTGGCAGACCACAGTAAACTCATTTGCAATTTGGCTAGAAAACTCCAGTTAACACCTTGTGCCATTTTCATTTATATGTCTTGATTTGATCTTGTTTAACTTGGGCTTAAAATAATTTTTTAAGAGGTTGAATAGTCAAAGAAATGGATTAGAGCATTTTAGAAATTTTTATTTCTAACTGTACTTTTGTTGGAGGCTAATACTACAGTTTGAAATCTGAGTACTCCTATCTTAATGACCTCAAACAATGAAATCCTCTCTAATGAATCAGAAAAGGACTAACTTCCTGTAGTGTAAATGCAATTTAGGAAGAAAAGATGTTTTGATCTGGCTTTCCTGCAAACATTTCCTGAGGGATATTATTGTTCTTCACATACCCAGATATTTTCTACAGATGCAATAATCTGCAAGATAGATCACTGAATTACAGGCTTTAGCCTTGGCTTGATTCCTAATTGTGTGATGCTATGAAAATCCCTAGGCCTCAGTTTATTTATCTGTAAAAGAAGGATAATGATAATTGCTACTGGCTATTTCATAGAATTGTTTTAAGCACAAATTAGATAATGTGGATAAAAATGTTGGGAGTTCTTCAAAGGGAAGGTATTATTAAACCTCAAGGTGTATTATTATTATTATTTATAATTACTGTTATTATTGAAAGGTTCATCTTTCTAATGCCATCATTTTGAGACATTTGACAGACTAAAGTAACCATGTCTGAGGACATGGTCCGTGCTATTTGTGTATGTATTTATTAGCATTGCTCAGGCAGCCAATTAACTCAGAAGAATTGTTGCGGATATGCTATCACTCTGTTTCCATACAGTAACAGTCTTTAGAGTATCAAATGTATAACAGTGCTATCTTTGAAGAGTTCCTCAGACCCAAGTACGGATCTCTTTGAGAGCCAGATAACATGACATAATTAGATAACTATGTGGTATAGTCACAACTAATGCAAATCACCTATCAGGAAAGAAAAGTGTTTACATCTAACTTTCCAAATGAGAAAATCTGCCTCTTTCCCTTCTCTGCCTGATCACTTTCATTATCTTTTTTTTTTTTTTCAGCATCAAATGTGGCCTGTGGTTGTCTAGATTGAATTTACTTCACAAAAACTGCCTCGAACAAGTTTTACCAAAAATTAAGAGAGTATTACAAGGCACACTTTTAACACATGTTGGCTACATTTTTGTGAAAATGAAGTATCTGAGCTCTTTTTTATTTTGTGAAAAAAGAACACAGAATTTCCCAACTAAATAATAAAAGAGTAGCAGTAGTTATTACACTGTGAATCATTATCTTCAAAGTAGTTACTCAGAGTAGAAAAAATCAGAAAAGATTCTTTCAGAAAGGAAACATAATAACAGACATCTCTTTTTTCAGTGAACTAAGATAAACTAGCAATATAATTGAAACCATTAACATACACAGTGTTTTGAAAAACTTTTGTAATAATGGAATTTGTAATTTGGAGAAGTATTTGAACTTTTCTCTATTTCCTATTAATCTCTCTTCTATCTCATTCTTTGTTTTTCATATAAGCGCTTGATAGGAAAGTTCAACACTGTATTTTTGGCTTTTAGATTGAACTTATCTGGCAACTTCTTCAGGATGAGTCAGACTTATGGTTTCATTGTAAATAGCTGGAAAATATCTAATGCTTTTCAAAAATAGTTTTTAGAGGCCACTTTGGACTAAGTTTGCTTAGCCTCCTAGATTATACTCTCAAAGGCATAGCCTTGAAGTAAGTATAGTATCTCAAACAACTGTAGTCACAAATAAATTTTTGCTTGGCTTCATCAAGGATGAAAGAGTTGAGGATTTTAATATTTTAAATTGAAGATGTATTCCAACCAACCTCTTTTCTAAGGATTTGAAATTAAATATCAGTATTACTCAATTAGAATAATAAAGATGAGTTATGTAATTGCCTTTTGGAAGATCCTGTTTTCAATTATCAAATACAAATTTGTAAGTTTTATTTTACCTATGTTGCATTTTCACTGTACCTTATGATAGCTTATGTGCAGATGAAGCTATTTCCTGGCTTTCATATTTGAGAACAGTTTATTTAACAAGTACCTGTAATTTGCAGAAATTGTATGAGATAATAAATTATAATGGTTAGAACAGAAACTACAATGGAAGAATGTTATGTCTTGGTTCTAGTCTTTCTTTCTTTTTTTTTCCCCCCATGGACTTTTTGTCATTTTGACAGTTTAAACTACCTGAATAAGAGGAGACTGAAATTATTTGGACAAAGCTATATCTGCAATTTATTTAACTTCAAAGTACACTGATTGAACTTCAGTCCTGGAATCATCAGTGTAAAGTTAAGAAAAAAGTTCCTAAGACTGTATTGAAATGAATTTCATTTAGAAATACAAAGTTTTTTTTTCCAAGTTAAAATGTTTATAAAATGCTATAAAATCTTTAGAGAAGTTAATGTAATTATTCCCAACCTCTTAGACCTAAGATGTCTATTTTAAGTAATCTGACATTAAAAAATGTGCTGACAAATATAGATTTAAAAGACAACACAGGAAGTTGTAAATCAATTGGTAACTCTTAGCATTAAGGAAATGGGAGAACATGAACATGTAGTCATTTACTTTGGTCAATCTCAACCTTAATTTTTAGCTAAAGAAAATTTACAGAAAGCATGATGCTTACATTTTGGATATTTCAATCATAGCCTGTGTTTCCTTTTCCCCCAATAGGGTCATAAATTATTACTAAGAAACATGTTGCCACAGTTATAAATATTTCCCTCTCTGCTTAGCTTCCTCTACCCCCACCCCATTTTTTTAAAATCTCCAGTAACTAATTATTTAACTTATTAGGCACACTTCTCTGGTCAGCAAGGAAGGATTTTCTTGCTTTGGAGTAAACTGCTCTTATGTACTTGCCATTCTATAAACAGGGCCCTTTTTAGGAAGAATTTAAGCCCTTCTTCTTAGGCAGGGCTGTTCTATATGTAGCTGCTGTCATTTCAATGACACAAAGAGTTATTAATTCCTTTGTACACAACAGATACTTTAAGGTTCTGTGGCTTTTTGTAAAAATCTTAGAAATTAATTACCAAACTGATTTTGTGGACAATGGTGTATCCAGCAATACAAGTTCTCAAAAAAGATCCTTCACCTAATCTATAAGACATGCCAGTTGAGTTAAAAAGCGGTAGCTCTGAAACATGTAGGTGGTATCTTTATTCCAGATTTGAATGTTTGAGAAAGCCAGGGTTTTTTTCATCAAATATGCACTCATAGGCCTGGATTGGCTGTACTGCGTGGTAGAGAGTAGGTCACGGAGTGGTTTTTTTGTTTGTAAAATTAAGGCACTGGATTAGGTCATCTCTGGTCCAGTTACAGATGTTACATCCTATGTTACCCAATTTCAAGTGGCTTTTATTTACATAAGGCCCAAAGTCTCCAGCCTGTGAAGCTCTCCAGACTTAATTTTTTTACTGTCACGATGAGGAAGAATATTTGGACTACACACTCAGTGCTTACTGGAATCTTAGACAGGCTGAATCTTGTCCATTTATTTCTACTAATTATCTTCCCAAACCTATTTCTCCTCCCGTCATCCTTATCTTTCAGTCACATCACCAGCTTCTCAGTAACCAGACTCAAAGTCTTGTGGTTATCTTCGGTTACTCTCTTTTTCTTGTTTCTGACATTAAATCAACCACAAAACTCTTCTCCTGGGGGACAGCTCTGTGACATCTGACACACTGGCATCCCTATTTTCCATGACGGTGCCCATCTTGCAGCCATCAAAATGCACCTCACACATCTTCAGCTCCTGCTACACTGGACTACCCACTCTCTGCTTATATGCATCATGGTTCGAATGCATGCCTGGATAGTCTGCGCCTCGTAAACACTTGTTAGATGATCAAAAAACCAAACAAACAAAGTGAAGAAGCATGGCTGAAGCTGCTTTCCCAGCCCATCTCTCTTTTTTTTTTTTTTTTTTTTTTTTTTTTGTCTTTTTCCTTTTTATCGGTACCAGGGATCGACTGCCTGCTTGCAAGGCAGGCGCTTACGCCACTGAGCTAAATCTCCAGCCCCCTTCCAGCCCATCTTGTGTTGGCTGCTCCCTCTGCTGGGCAGGCTTTTCTTTCCCTCATCCCTGCCGGTCAATATTCCATCTGGTTCCCTAGGTTGGCTCATTCACCTCAGTAGAGTTTGATTTTCTTCCTTGTGTCATGGGAGTATTTCACATGGTCCTCTTGCACAAAACTTGTCACACTGCCCCGGAATTGCAGCCATGTATAAGTGGTTATTTCCTATTATTTGGTGCAAACAACTTGAGGGCACATAGTATCATAAGGCCTTTATTGGATTTTGCACATATCACCAGGGTATACATCCCCTGGGGCTGCCTCGTTTGTTTGATCTGCTACAATTCTGTTTAAAAAGTCTGTCATGGAACATGATTCCAACTGGAAGCCAACCTGGTGGCTATACTTTTGGGTCAGAGCAGTGCTGGTCTTTCCCACTTATCAGTGAAGTCCTGGAGTATTTGTTTTATTAGCATGATGCCACACAACCAAACAGATTTCCACTGATTTGATTATAACGATAGTTATTTTTAACTGATAATTAAACTGATGTATAAACTGATTGCTGGTTGTTTTGTAGACATAATGTAGTTTCAAACTATGAAGGGTTCTTCAGTGATATTGCTCCTGTACCTAGCTCCTGATGAAAGTAACATGAAAAAAATCTCTGAGGGCTACTGAGATAGCCTACTCTAGGGAGCACAATTCACATTTTCCAAGTCACATTTTCCCCACCAGCCCCATGCCCGATGTAGGGTGAGAAGATCTCAATAGAGGTGTGCAACAGAGAGGGCTTGAAGGGTGGGTGACCATTTGAGAAAATAAATGGCGATGATGGGACAAAGCAGCAGCCCTCATTTCCTGAGAATTTACTTTGTGATTGGCATTTGGCTGGTTGGAAAATGCATTATCAATATTGGGTTCTTCAAGTCACACTACATGCTTTTTTTTTTTTTTTTTTTTTTGTAAACAGATGAATAACCTAGAACTCAAAGATTGTAAGTAACTTAATCAAGGTCAGATGACCATAGAATGGTAAAGTCTGGTCAGAACTTGAATGCAGATCTATTTGACCCTGAAATTCTCCTATCTAATCCTTAGTAGCAACTGGAATTCTACCGATTCTTTCATGATATCCCAAAATGTTTATCTCCAGTTTATGAGTAAGGAAATAAGAGATTCAAAAAGTAACATGATATCACACACTAGGGATCTGAAAAAGTTCTGTAGGAATTTCAGAGCTAACATAGGTCCCTCAAAGCATCACAACTACAGTTCCAAAAATAAGTCAATGCAAGCATGGAGAAGTGAATTTTTAAAAACATGGTAAGATATAAAAAGCACTGGGTTTATAAGGAAATGTGATAACATGCTTAACTTATTTGTGTAAACTAAAAAGCACAGGCGCATCAACTTGCTTTTGGTGACTAAAACTGCATAGTACTATTCAAATAACAATTTATCCTAGTTATTGCAATTGTAATTACTGTTTTCATGAGAATCACAGTTTTTTCGAGGAAAAGCATGCAGAAAAGCAACCAATAACATAGACAGTTAAAAAATGCATTGAGAAAAATATATGGGTATGACTGCGTGAACAAATCTCTTCTACCATGTGCTGTAATGTGCTTTAAACCCATTTCCATATTTTTAATTAACACTTAGTTTCAAAAAACTTTCTGGAGGCCATTTAAATCACAAATTGAGGAAAAAGCAAATTTACTTTATCAGAAAATTGACTATGAACTATTTTGGTAGCTTTTATTATTTTTACATAGTCATGATTAAAATTAAATATAGTCTGATTACTCAGGACAGAAGACGATAGTGAAATAATTTTCATGACTGATACAATTTTAAAGTCAAACCTGGGTGAATAAGATATTAGTTCTGTTGTGGATAAATTTCATTGTCCAACTTGCAAGTTTTAATTCTTGATCAGATCTATCCATTTCATAAAAGAAATTATAGAGCTGCAACAATCCACTCTGATAGCAAAGACCTGGTCACCCAATGGCTTTGTCTCTAAGGCTGTTCTATGGGGACTGTGGTACTTCTGTACTATGGGTTTTAGGCACCTTCTTTGATGATTTGAATCATTCATTTCATTGAGTCAGAGTGAATATATCCTATTGCACAAATATTATTTTAAAACGCTAGCACTAAAAGCACTAGTCATCTGCCATATGGAAACACTGTCATTGTCACACGTAGAGGGTAACTGCAGCTCTCTGAGAGGCCTATTCATTCTTGATCTGATGATAAAAGCTACTGTTTCCTCATCTAGAAACAGGATAAAAATGGCTAGTCGTCCTGTGAATTTTTATGGGGATTAGATCAATTTATAAAAAGCACTTACAGTGTCTGGCAGGTACAAAAAAGCTTAAATGTCTGAAGTTTACTTTCTTTTTTTCTGGTGGGGATTAAATTTTCTTCATCATGCTTATGTCTTTGACAATGCTGAACAACGCTAAAAACAGGATTTTAGTCCCCAAATCCAGTATTTAGCAGGGAGCTTATCTCAATGTTTCCCCCTTTTATTATATTGTCTCTTGAAACACAAGGTAGCAAATCTGAGGATTTTTCTCCCAACTCTTTTCCTCTCTCCAGTATAATCTTTATACCTCATATTCATCCCTGCACCTAGAGTTTTTCATAGTTTTTCTGTTTATGGTTAGATTTTTCAAAAGGTATCCATGCTAGATGGAGTTATGCAAAGTGAATACACGGTGGCAGAGACTAAAATTTCAGGATGAGTAGCCTGCTCTGTGATGAGGGAATTATTCAGGCCAGGAAAACCCTTGAAGGGTCGTTCTAGTTTTCACACGTGTATGAACACAGCATTGGTATCAGGGGTTGCTAATGAAGTCAGTGATGTTGGCCCAGCATGTTAATTTACTTGATTCAAGGAACTTCCTGGTACTGTATTTATAAATGAACTCTTTATACTGTGCAACATATATTTAGATAAGAAAATCAGAAGACAGCACCTCCTGTAATTCAGTGCTTCAACAAACTATAATACCAATCCTCTCAACACAGATAACAGTTAAGTAATCAAAAACAAACAAGGACAATAAGCTACTGTTTTGAAATTCTCTTGCTAGACATAAGACACCAGGGCTACAAACATTCAAATAATAAAGGTGAATTGCAAAACTGCGCTATAGAATTAATTGGGTTAATCTAATTATACAATCTGCAATTAAGCCTTAACATATTTCAGATTGCTAGTATCATTGGAAACATCAGCCATCTGATTACCATCATTGCCCCAGGAGGAGATGAAGGCTTTACCTTTGAAAGATCCGATGTTCAAGGCATGTTTTCCAGAACAGATAGACTATCAAAATGTTATGAAAAGATACATTTTATCTGTTTAGCTTCTCTTTGTATTAGAAGCTTTTCATTTTCATTCTGCAGAACAATGATGTGTAAATACTAAGAAATGATGGAAAACATTACTGCACTAATTCTTTATTCTAAACAATACCAATTTCTTTCTGGTTTATTTTGTTGTAATTGGTATATTAATTCACTCACTTATTGGTGAATAATTTTACTTTAGTTTTAGATATAGAAATATAATATTGTAATTGATTTATTCTTCTATCAGATAGATTTTTCTATTGGCAAATCATAAAATACTTCATTATTTTAACAGGAATTTTTCAAAGCATTTGCTATTATATCTCTGAGCCTCACCATCTCACTAGCATCTGTCAGATTTAATCACCTACAGAACTACCTTATAAAGATTACCTTATCAGAAAAAGTGTCATCTTGTGAGCTTAGGTGTGAGAATTGCAAAATAAAGCTGAGCTACACCAACAACTGCTGTGCTAATTTATTGTAAATTATACTTTTTGTTTGCAGAGATAAGACATGAGAAGTGTTTCTATTTAAATTCATTTCCTATTATTTCAACATAAATACCAAACGGCTCCACACAAAAATGAGAACATAGAATATTCCTTAAATAGGTTCTGGTGAAAATGAAATTTATTTTCTACGCCATTGGTACCAGTCATATTAGACTGTTTTAGGTACAGAACCATACATTACAATTAAGACAAAATATAGATGCTAGATGGAAATTTCTGATTGTCATGTAGTGAATACTGATTTATAGGATATGAACTGGAAATAATTGCATAGAAAGCTGGTCAACAACAAAGCTTTAATTCACTGGGCTGACACTGTAAACTCATAATCTGTCTACCTAGCACCAGCCATGATAGATTACAGCCGTTCAGAGCACATAAAGCATGTCCCTTTCATGAACATTCTGGGAACTGTAGTTCAGATGACCCCAGTAAAAACAACTGCAATGGTTTTAACCAAGCTGGTTCTCTAAGAAATGTAAAAATCATGAGTCATTATATTATTAAAATTCAGAACTAGGTGGCAATGAATCACATGAAGTTTTCACCTTTAAATCACTGAGAGCATAAATTGGGTCCTATAAAGCTTCATGAGTCTCAGTGCATTTTTAACAAGATGAAGCTCTTATATAAACAACATTTTATTATCATATTTACTGTTATTATTACTAAAACTAGAGTAAAATTTAGTACTCATAAAAATGAAGGTCTAATGTTACGGGCCTGGGCCTGAAAGAACATAGGCCTGAGTTTTGTAGACTCTCTTAGATAGCTTTGCCAATGTATTTTGACCTATTTTCATTCTTATGAATCAATGCCAAACATGGGAATTTGTGTGGTCTTTGAAATATGCATTAGTGAATAAAACATGTGGAAAAAAGCTCTCAAATCTATCATGGTTTTTAACCTAAACTGGGACTCAAACCCTATCTTTGAAAACCAGTTGTAAGTCAACAGAACTGTTTCATCTTGCCAATTCCTACTTTTTACAAACACTTTGGATTTAAAAAAAAAAAAGAGAAACTTGAAATATCATTTAAGAAAAAGTAAAAAAAAAAATCATTTTCCTAGATTTGCTATGACTCTTTGCAAGTAACTTTATGCTGAGTGTATTTTCGACTTTTGTGTGAGGCTTAGATTTTGGTGCAATTCAATTGATTTGAGTGTTCTTTATGTTCTAGACACAGCACAAACAGGGATTTTGTCCTCAGGGGGATTATAGTCTGGAGGTAAGAATATATACTTTCCTGTAAGCGATTATGACACCATGAAAATGGCTACACTTGGGCCACGGTAAAGGACTGTTGAGTTTGTCGAGCTTTATTTAGCTGACAACTAAATACAGTTCTATACCATTCAAGGGTCAGTCTGACAAAGAGAAAAGCAAGAAGCATGTGGCGGGTATGTGGTTGGAGACCACTGTCATCTAGCTACTCTTCTGAGGAGTCACCCAAAGCCAGAGGGAAAAAGAAACTGGCATAAAGAACCTGTAATACTAAAATATGTCAGAATAAATTTGACTCTTGGAAAATTTACATGTATTTGCTTATTTCTGATAAATATTACTTTGATTATAAAGAACAGAAGAAATACTGTTGTTGGTCAGTGGTTAGTTTTACTTTAAATGTTTATAGTTTGAAGTATACAAACAGACTTCTGTTGATACCATATGAAAAACATATTTGATAGCTAAATATAACAAAATCTAAAAACTAATAACTACTGACATTTATATAGTCTTTTTCTCCCAAAGCTCTTGACAAATATTACAGACTATGCATACACAGGAATAGTACTGAAATGTAACTTCAAAGGACCAGCTATTAATGCAAGGAAAGAGTAGCAAATGGGTGATCTACTAAAATATAAATCTGCAGAATATAGGTATACATTTTGGAATGAAAACTCACACCTCTACTTCCTTCTCAATGTGTTTTTCGTATGTAATTTCAATTTTATTGAATTACAAGTCTTATTTACTTCTAGTCTTTTACTAAGTCTCACACTGTGTGTGTGTGTGTGTGTGTGTGTGTGTGTGTGTGTGTGTGTGTATTTTTTCCCCTCTGAGGTGGGGCCTGAGGTGGTCTAGTGGTTGCCATTGGGCAGTAAGTGCCAGGGTGATGTCACTCGCTTTCTGTAGAAGGTAGCTGTAGACGGTAGCTTCTGTAGAAGGTCTTCAGCACCTCTAGCTTGAGAAAGCTTATATACCAGTGCAACACAAGCACGCCATCCACTGCACTTGCATTTCTCTGAAACCAAAAGGAACACCATCTGTCTCAAGCTACTTTCTTTTATGAAATATTTGATCAAATGAATTGCTACTGGGCTACTTGATGGCACTGATTAAAAGGAGAACCCTTGTCATACTTGTTTGGACAAAGCGTAAACTACATAGCAATAATCATTTTTAAAGACCAAAATATATAAAATCTTGAATGTACAAGCTTTGGGCCCTTACTGTAAAATACTGATTATTTTAATGCATTATGAAAGCAATGACAAGCAATGATATAAATATAAATTAAGGATCTTTACATTTCCTGTAATGATAAAATTTGGACATTTTAATTCAGAGCTTATTTGAAATAACTCACTTTAAGCTTTAACATCCTTCCTGCCCTCCACGATAAATTCTCTTACCTCTTCAAAAGTCAAGCTGAACTCTCAGCAGTTCCTCTCAGCTTTCATAATTGTTTTCAGAAAACAAGGAGATCTATATTGAGAAAGCTCTCATTTTTGAGCAAGCACTACGAGCCAATTCTGTAACAGGTCGTTGGGGGTTCATAGACAGCCCACAAGGGCTTGGTATGATGACATGGAAACATTTCACAGTTAAGTAACTTATTACAAATACATGTAAGAAACCTTAAAATGTAGAAAAACGAAGGCCTATTCATTATGATAGGAGGGTCGTAATCAAGCATTTGGGGAAAACTTAAAAGGGGAGAAAGAGCCCGTGTTGAACCCTGAAGGATAAATGTGAGTTAGTGTACAGACAGGGTTGGACAGGGAGAGAAAAATCCCAGAAATATAGACAAAAAAGAGTACATGTACAAAAGAAGAGAGCAGACAAAAGATGCATGCTGCATTGGTGAGGACTTGGGGTCAAACAGGCCTGTGTACAGTTCTAGCTTTGGAACTTAATGACTAAAGGATCTCTTGGTACTGTAATCTCCCGTAAGTTTTAGGATTTCCATCTGTGAAATGGGCCGACTGGCCAGTTGATAATAATTTAATTAGTAGTGTGAATTTTCTTGGGAAAAAATATAGAAAATTAAAATGGAAATAAAAGTTATTGCATTAAGATCTAACATCTAACAACAACAAAATAAAGTCTGGTTGATGAGTGTTATGTTTGAAAATACTGTAAATGTTTTAAATTTCAAATGATAAAGTCTTGCAGAGTAAATCAGGTCTAGAACTCAGTGTAAGGTTTTGTTTTTGTTTTTTCTTTTTCCCTAGAGTTATACTGAAAAGATAGAAGATAAAGTAAAAATAAATCAAGGGGCTTATTTCTCGTATGTCCAAATAATATCCAGCAATTTTAAAAAAACAATTTAGCAAAAGTTAGAACAATGTATATCCCTCATCATTTGCTGAGAGGAAGCCTGCTTGATTAATGTAATTAAAGGGCTGCTTGTAACTCAAGACTCAATTAAAAAAATAAATTTGGCCTTATTACTTTCCTTCCAACTGGTGGTTTTCCTAGTGTGATTTTTGAGCTAAAATCTGTGGCTGCTTTGTTCATGACACATGAATTGTTTTAGCACATCCTTCCCCCTGCTGTGCATATGATTAAGAAAGCAGAGGTTAAATAGTGCAGTAAAGAATTGGGTAAATTCATTCTATTTTTGCTCACAGTACCTTTTGTCTCCCCTCCCCCTTTCAGGACTGGAGGACCTCAGGAACCTATTATCGTTTTCTGAAATTATTTAAGATATGCTGAAAATACGATCTCTCCTTTTAACATTTTCTAGTACATTGATTTTGTGCTACATTGTTACAGGTATTGTCTGTACAGCATTGGCAAGAAAATGAAATGCAAGTATATCCTATCATTATTGGGTGTTAATGTATGCTGGGTACTGTAATAAAATTTTGCATGCCCTGTATTTTTTTTAACTTTGTGAAAATCCTGAGTATAATCATTCTCATTTTAAGAAAAGGAATAAGAGGCTCTGCAATGTTATGCTAATGTTCCAAGGACCTCCAATTAGCAGGTGAAAGAACTAACTGCTAACTCTAGTCTGTCTCATTCTAAATTTGAGTTTTTATATACTTGATTTGTGCGTGTATGTGTGTGTGTGAGTGTGTGTGTGTGTGTGCATAGTTACATTGATTCAAGAAGTCTGATACAGTTTTGGTAAAGAATCATGCATATATTTGGTATAACACATGTTAAGTTGAATTGAGCAGAAATCTCACGCACATGCTGTCTTGCAGGTTATAGTCTAATGTGGGTGGGGCTGCAGCACTGTGTATCATATGATAAGCAGCATGCAGGGCAGCACAGTACACATGACAAATGTAACATGTTCTATGCACAAGAACTCTTCTTTTCCTTCCTCAGTCTTCCGTGTAATAGTGGTGCTATTGCCCACCAAGCTGGGCACCTAAAACCTGGGGGGAATCCTTGATTCTTCTTTTTCCTTCACCTTTAGCATTAATTCTTCAGGAAACTCTGTCAGCTTGGCTCTGAAATGTGTCTGAAACTGAATTCTCATCGCCTTCCCTGCCACGATCCCTTCCAAGAACAGGAACACTCAGATCATAGCCATCATCTTCTACCTCCCTGCCTCCTCCAGTCTACTTAAAAGTCATGTACATAAAACAGCCAGAATGGATTGTTGAGGCCTGAAGCTAATTCATGATGCAAAATTAGGTACAAAATTGAATATATAGTTCACAAAAGTGAACACAAAAATAATTTAAAAATCAACAATAAATTGCATTTATTAAAAAGCTAAATTTTATGAGCAGAATACAATTAACAAGTAAATTAAAAATTGACTGCTCAGTCCATATCTATAATACATTTTACCCTATTTTTAGACTTCATATTCAGCTCTTCAGACATAATAGTGTTGTAATATTACTTTCCAGTGCAAAAAATAAGGCTATTCATTGTTTCCTCTAGTTTTGTTAATGGAAATATTTTTATTATTTATTTAAGAAAGGTGCAGTCTCACAACTTATCACTGATGATAGCATGCATATTATAGGATTGAGGTCAAATTTCAGGAAGCCTTTAGTAAATTCCCTGTGTTCATACATAAACTGCAAAAGCTACGGTTTTGTTCAGGTTCTCTTACTCAAAGAATTTAAAACTTTTCACTCCCTGAAGAAATGAGTCATTATCCAATTTGTATTGATGGTCTTATTTTGGAGGAATATTATAATTTTTAATATTGATTTATATTAATATCTTTATTAAAATGCATGCCAGAAATTTAAACCATTTTCCCGATGCTATGTGATTTATTTTTCTCTATTAATTGAATCATCAACCAATCTAGAAGCC
Source organism: Cavia porcellus (assembly GCF_034190915.1). Classification (NCBI taxonomy): domain Eukaryota; kingdom Metazoa; phylum Chordata; class Mammalia; order Rodentia; family Caviidae; genus Cavia; species Cavia porcellus. Next base: position 21,252,234 of record NW_026947511.1, on the reverse strand, counting down.
AATTCACTGTTTCTATTTTAAATGTATCTCTTCTTATTGGATTAATACTTTTATTATGATGTGAATTTTGGGGAGTTGCAATTTACCTCTTGCTCTCACAACAATTTATGATTTCAAAGCTTTTTTGTATTGCTCATTTCATCTTCCATTATGTTTTGATTTTTCTCAATTCTTAAGCCAATTTTAAGATGACAAAAGAAGGTACCTTGCACATATATTCAAATCAGAAGTTGCAATCACTTGTTCATCTGAAACATTCCAAAGGTCTATCCAAATTACAGTTAAAATAGTATATTTAAACTATATTGAATAGAATGTTTGCATTTCATTTGCACTTTGGTTTTTAATCCAAGTCTTCAAAAATATATCCTAGAGTTTTTAAAATGTCATTTAACTCATGGCAAGACTTGAATAGCTTTTCACACAGCTGATGTTTAGTAGAATTTTTCCATAGATTAACTGCAAGTTCTGTATGTTTCAAACCTGCTTTATCCTCTACTCCTCACACATGTCCAGAGCTTAGCACCAGAACACTCACCCATGTTGGAATATAACCTCACACCTGGCACTTTTTTTTTTTTTTTTTAACTTTTTATCGGTACCGGGGATCGAACTCACGACCACCTGCTTGCAAGGCAAGTGTTTATGCCGCTGAGCTAAATCCCCAGCCCCCAACCTGGCACTTTTGTACGATGATGCCACAGTTGATGTCGTACATATATGTCTAGACATACATTAGAAGAATTCCTTCTCCCACTATGATAACCTTTTTAAACACACATATGTTTATCTAGCCCCAGGTCTCTAGATGTTTGTAAGAAGTTTATATAGTGTCATTTTCTTATCATGCTAATTTCCATGTGTTTAACACTAAACTCCTCACAACCACCCTGTAATTATGAAAAAGTAGTTTTTATTACATTAATGGTACAATTACTCTTTCATATACATTTGCTTAATTCTATGCAGATTTTGGATCATCTTAACTACTTAGTCTTTCTTATCCAAGTCGGCCTATTTCTATGTTAAATTTCTCTCATAATGTTTATTTCTTACATCTATCCCTTCCTTTCCATTACCATTCTAGCAATTTTTAATAATTTCTCTAAATTTTAACTTCTTAATTAGTCTCTCTGTCCCTAATCACTTAATTTCAAAATGTTGTGTATAACACTGCCAAGTTATTTTGCTCAAAATACTGTTTTTATCATACCAGTCTCATGCTTAACACCTGCAAACTAAATTGCTGTTTGTAACATTTATGTGAGAATTCTTAACAAAGATAGAGTTAGATTCTGGGAAGGAAAAAAAAAAGCACCAAAGATAGAGTTCAAAAATTAACTTGTATGCCTGAAAAAGTTAAGCCACTTTCTTATCTATTAAATATTATTAATTTGGATGAATTGGTGGGAAAACCAGCCTGAACTTGAGAGTAGTCTGAATTACAGAATATTTGCTAAGTAGATTTCATTTTTAAATAGTAAAGATTCTCAGTCCTTCAAGCAAAGGTCTCAGACAATTTTACACTCATGCCCAAGGCATTCACTATTTGTAACGAATTAACTTCTCTCCCATGCATCTGGAATCTTACTAGCTATGTATTATCCTTAAGAAATGAAGAAAATAGTTAATCATTTTCTTAGTTTCTTGCAGGACCTCTTGAAAAAGACTGGAAGAATAACTGGAGATACTACTAAAATGTTACAAGTAGAGACTGGATCTATTTTAATGACAGAAAAGCAAAATGAAACAAACAAAAAACCAAATTTCATTATAATTAGCAATGGTCATTTGCATATACACAGCAAATGCTGCCAAACTCAAACTCTCCTCTAGCAAAAGCAGTTATATTTGTGTGCCAAGAGTAATGAGGTCTTGGTGTACAAATAAGTGTCTATGCATAGGTGTGTGTGTGTGTGTGTGTGTGTGTGTATACCATATATAACATTCACATTACCACACTCTTGAAAATAAATAGCTGCTGTTATCAAAATTACAATTGTCTTCATACAGTTTGTAATAAGGTTCAAACTACTGTAAAATTTATTATCTAAACTTCTTAAGGTGTAGTCATTTTTATATTGGGTTATAGGATGTTTTGTGTGTGTGGTGCGAGGGCTTAAATTTATTCTCTCAAGAATGTTTGGAAAATGCTTTACCACTGGGCTATATTCACTACTCCAGAAAAAAGTAACTTTTGAAAGCAGAAAATATATTTTGATTATCTGGGGCTGTTATTAAATATTTAAAAAGTTAGGTGAATAGTACATGATCGTTAACAATATAAAAGTAGTGACCGAGGGTACTTTAATACCATGAAGTATTAAAGTGAGAGAAAATTCAAAATTCCAGAAGATTTAACAAGATTCTATTTTATTTTGCCTTGGCATTAGCAGTCCTGAAATAACTAGCACAGAGCTGCTATTGTGGTTCTGCATTTTCAGGCTTTCGCTTTCTAGGCCCTCTCTCTCTGGCTGCTACGCTGCTGGTTTCGACTCTTGAGACTACCATGGTTCAAATTGGCTGTACCACCTACATCTGTGTTTTCCATGTGCTAGCCAGTAAAACAGGAAGGTAAAATAAAAACAAAAACAACAACCAAAACAAAGCACACCAACTAAACAAACTAGCTACACACTTTATGTTAGGCGCAGTGATGTATGACTGTAATTTCATCTACTTGGGAAACTGAGGCAGGAAGGGTGCAAGTTTAAAGCCAGCTTGAACAATTTAGTGAGATTTGGTATCAAGAAAAGAAAAGGGGGAGGTGGGGCTGAGAATATAGCTCAGCTTCCCAGGGCTCACGGGTACTGGAAAAACAAACAAAAATCTCAACACTAAAGTCACACATTATTTCTACTCACATCTCATCAGGCAAAACTTAACTTTGGCTAAGTGCACTAATGGGTTGGGGAATGAAGTATTTTTTCCATTTAACTGCTCATCCAGCCAAAAATCATCTAAGAGGGAGACAGTGTAGATACACTGCCAGAGATGGCATTGTCCTTAGTTTGATGTGCTTCCTAACTGTATAATAATAGATCATAACTCTTGTGTTCCCATCTCCTTAGAGGAGAAGATGGTAGGTGGGCTTAATGCTAGCAAATTATACCCAGTTACAGCAAAGTTTAATCTACTGGTTTGCTGCCATCAAAATCGTGAAGCTTCTAATAACTAGAAGATGTTAAGTCCTATTCTGTCTATTGGCAGTGGGGAGTAGAGAATTAATAGTCTCTTTTTCAAAGAGCTCTAACCAGTTGGGTTACAGTAGGGGTTCTGAGATTCTGCTGGGGCTTCTGAACAACTGTATTCCAAAGCTGTTAAAGGAAAGGGATATAGGAAAGACTGAGAAAAAAAAATCTATGGTGCCCATTCCATTCTTTCCTTTTTCCCCTTACTTCTCTCTCCTGGTCACTCATTCTTCTCTTCCCCAACTCTCTTCAAGCCTTCGGACTAGTTTTTGCTCTGGCTTGTATAACAGAGGAAGTGAAACAGGGGAAAAGTAATTTAAGATTGCAAACAAAATTTCCTGAAAGGAAGCTGATGGTAATGATGACATTCAAAGTTACAAACAGCTACTTGAAGGTGGGCTGGCATTGTTTTAGGAGGAGCTCTCTTCAATAGCAGAAGCTTGAGGAAGTCAGAGCAAGCAATGGTTACGCTGCCTGGAAACCGCTTGCACCTTTCTCATCCTTGTGGTGGAAACCAAGGACTCCAGATTTCAGCATTATAATGATCTAGGCTAAGATGATCCCACCTGGATGACTTTGATGCTTTTGACAGAGGAATACTCAGACATTCTTGCAGTCTAGAAAGACAGCAAATTACATTTTGGCTGATATTGACTTAGCCTTCTGAAGAGCACATACATGTTTCCTTTGGAGTCAAGAGATGCTCACTTTTAAAGGTTCTTTGCAGTTTATTCTGCACCCCTTGGAGGGACATTATCTACTTGGGTCCCATATTTATTTTACTGATCTTAGATCTATACAGGCACCTTAAATTTCACTTTTGCTTATCAATAATTCCATAAATTCCTGGTCCTGGAAAATTTCATTATTCTGCAGTCTCTTTGGAACACAGAATGCTCAGTACTAAGCTTTCATTATTTAAAATGTTAAGGTTACTCTTAGGTTACACTGAGTTTCTCAATTATGCTTCTAATCTAATCTGGTCTTGCTAATTAGATCATTTTTACCAAGGGAAACTAACACTATCTTCTCTTCTGCTTATTTTCTCATCCTATTTTTATTTTTATTTTAATATTTTCCTCCTAGTCTGGATAAGCTTACTCATAATTTTTTTTTTTTATCATGGCTATGGCTTCAGAAAGAGCACCACTTACTTCTCCATTTATGACATTGCCAGGTGCCTAACAGTCTATAATTACAGACTTTTAAATTTTGAACTACCAGTGTTTTACCCTTCCTGTTTACAGGAGACAGATTTAAAGACATTTATGTGAAAAGACAAAACTCATTGTATTTTCTGTTAACAAAAAATGCTGCAGGTAGTTTTCTGATTTTTTTTCTTAACACTCATTAATATGCCTCCCTTCTTAAAAAGTTCTTAATTAGAGTCTAGTGGTTCTTCACACCTATTTAATTTCCTATTGAAGGAAAGGGAAAGGGTTTATTTTTTTGTGGAGTTAGTAGGGATCCTTACCAAATTAGAGGTTTGGGCTGTGAAATAGTAGACTGAGACAGAAAATCAGCAACTGTAACGGGAAACATCAGACACTTAAACTGACCAACCTGAGACTTGTTTACATATTGAAACTTTATATATGTGCAAGAAGAATAAAGAGGTTTGGGGTGTATATGAGTACGTGTGCGTGCAGAGGTGTGTGTATTGTAACATATGGTAAAGTTCATGTTTCTACACTCTTGATATTAACCAGAAAAGGAGGTTTAGGGGAAGAAGAAAGCAAATGAACCAAACTATTGAGAAATACGTATCTCATAAGTACTATTAATATATTCTCAGAGAAAATATTATTGCTTAGACTAGGTAAAAAGCCTAATAGTTTGAGAAAAGCTACCTTTTGAATATTTTGATATATATCAATGAATATATATTCTAAAGTTTAATTTTTTCATCTTTGTAATTTAAAAATATTACAGTTGATGCTTCTAATCAGCAAGCTACATTTATGACATGAATCTAAACGTATCTTAGCTGAGAAATTTATCTACTTAGGGATTTGATCATGTTGTTTCCATTTACTTAAGCAAAAATTAAGGAAAAATTTATTTCAATAAAATCATTAAGAAATGGATACTAAAAGCTGACATTCCTCAATTTGTATTTTGTACTGAAAATCTTCTGAACTGCAAGTGATTTTTATATCTTGAAAGCAACTTATGCTTACAAATTTTAAGAAATGACTGGACTATACTGAGCTGCAGTAACCCTGAATGTCATTGACTTTGCCACTTAGTTTGGAAAATCCTCCTCATGGTCACGGGGTGAAGTTTTAGCCGAACTTCCACAGGAGGGCACTATAGTGTGACTCTGGTACAAACTGCAACTGAAGCAACCCATCTGTTTGAACCGGCTCTCGATTCAATGTCTCAGTGAGTCCTTGTCCTGAATTATAAAATTCCACTGCTCAGAACTCAGGAGGATGTGTTTTATATGTGGCAAAAATTTGTTATCTCTGTTAAAAATGAACTAAGGTAATTTAATCTCTCTTTTGAGGCATATATTAAACATAAAATTTTATCTCAAAATATAGAAAAATTGGTAGCATGAAAGAAATAGACCAAATTATATAATGCTTTTAAAAAATAATAGCAATATTTTAGGACTACCAAGCTAAGCAATCAAAACCAAAAGGCATTACAATAAATGCCCTTATTACTCATAAGTAATATGCATTTACAAATAGTGTGCATAAACAGTACTACTTACATATGGTATATATTACTTATAATGGCATGTCTAGCTAACTAGATGGTAGATAAATCAACCTTTGTGTATGCAGAAATAGAATCAAGATATAGATTCTAAAGCATTTCCAGACTGGTTCTTATCCTTTAAAGGCTCTAAAAAGGTTCACCATAATAATGAAGCCCAAATTAAAATTTTAATAATATCTCTGTCCTAACTTTCAGTTTAACTAGTATATTTTCAAGTCATTCTCCAGAAGACAAAATATTTTAATATTTTACCGGATTTAAATCAATATAAAAGTAATTATAATCTTGGCAGTTGCATGTGCCGTTGTGAGCCTTGACTTGATTTTTTGAGGACCAGCAGAGCCATGCAAGTCCATGAAAGCTGTATTGAACATTTTCATTAAATCTGAAAAGTAACAGGAGTAAGTAGTGGTTACAGATAATAGATTATCTTTATAATGTATATCTCCAGTTTATTCATTTCATTTTGGTTTTAGCAAAAACATCGATTGGGGAAACTAACAATGAAGGAAAAAGACTGTGAAAAGTCTTGGTTGTTTTCAATACCTTAATGGATGATACATATTGTATAGTCCAACACTGGCAGTTTTAATGTTCTGGGAATTTATAGTCCAATAAAATAATGTGACTGTAGCACAATGCTGACTGTTTTCTGAACCTGATCCTTTATCAGAAATTGATGGCATTATGATTTCATGTAAATGCAAAGTACTTGCTTAAAGCTGAGGCATTCTCTAAACTTTTGATGGTTCACACCTGGATTGAATAATTAAATTTGTTAGTAATTAGAATGCTAGTTCATTTCTTTCCTGGGGAATCCAGACAGACTGTTTTAATTTAAATATCTTTGTTTTAGCTCATACTTGTAGACCTTTAGGTTAATAAATAATTCAAAAAGTAAGTTTAAAAATTAAAAAAGAAAGTAAGAATAAGATAATCTGCTTGTACATGATAAAATTACTTTGAAATAGTTAAGTAAAATCAGCAAATTTATGAAGTCAGAATCTTAAATAATAGAACAATGATATAATCAATATTTTTCTTTGCTTTTACATCTTCAGTCTAGCTAACCAGAATATTTAAATTATTATTTGGAAATTTTAGGAGACATAAGTGCTAATCAAATGACTCGATGCCAGTAACTCAAAATACTGCAACCTCTGTTGATCTACATTAAGAATTGGGTGATTCCACAGAAATTTATATTACTAAAGTTACTGAAAGATCTCCCTAAAAAAGTTTTATTCAGAAATTTTCCCCCAACATTAAGAAGACAAACCAACAGTACTTTTTTCACAAAAATACACGATAGCCTGTCAACATAAATGCAGATTTTTCTTAAACAAAATGTTCCATTTCTTAAGCATTGTGATGTAAAAATCTATTTAATTTTCAAGTTTGATGCCTCTAAAAGATCTAGTATTCTGAGAGGTAACTGTTGTTTCTGTCTTACTACAGGAAAAATCAGAAAGGGAAGTCTGACATCAGGTGAAAACTAGAAGCCCCTGCAATGCAACTGATAGGAGGAAGATAGTTGGAGATTTGCAATCCTGGTTTCTCTATAGACTTTATTTTCAGGTTAAAAAATGACAGAACCATCCCTTTCTGGTTACGATTATTTAATGAAACACCAGATGTGTGGAGGCATCTTCTCCTGGAGGCTCATGTGAACTTTCCCATTGTTTCTATGGTTTCCGCCTTGAGATTTAAAATATTACATCAAATTTTGGTCAAAGTCTTTTGTTTGTTTTACTTTTTAAAGTAAGTTAAGAGACTTCAAATGTTTGCATAAGTTAGTGAGATAAATCATTGTGCGCCTGTATAACATCTGTGAATAAATTACAAATTAATTTGAATTCCCTGTCATCCTTCAGTGTGTATTTCTTAAGAATAAGGACATGGTCATTCATATATTGATAAAGACAAAGATAAAGACTGCCAAAAATGTTATCAGGTGAAGAAAAACTTGTATAAATATTTTAATCCTAAATTTATTGGTACATCATGAGATTAATACAAGTTACCTTTGACTTCTACAATTATAAGAGGTGTTCAAAGGTGTGGCCGTTAGCTTCTAGATATTTCTTAGTATGTGAACTGCTGAAGTGTATACATATATCTTTTGGCCAACTCTATATAAAGGCTATTAAAATTATTTGTGATCTAATATTGCCATATAATTCCAAGACTTCACTAACTTTACCAATTATTCCAACAATATCATTTTTAAATTTAGCATACAGTTTGGGAGCATGTGTTATATTTCAATATTTGTTCAATCTATTTCACTTTGTAAGAGTTTCTCAATCTTCTCTTGATTTTCTTTACCTTTATTGTATATTCAAAAGCAAGACTAGTCTTTTTTTCAGAATATTCATCTTTAGTGTTTCTTTATGATAGCAAGTCATTCTATTTGATACCATGCTTTTGAGTACTTGGAATACCACAGACAAGTAAAATGGTGTAATATTTATCTTTCTGTAATTGACTGTAGTTAATTTATTTCAATATTATCCATATTGCCCACATTGCAGAGTTCCCTTCTTATTCAAGGCCAAATAGTGTTCCATTGTATGCATACACTATTTTCTCTATCCAGTATCCGTCAGTGTCCACTTAGGTTGTTTCCACACTTTAGCTACTGCAAATGACGCTGCAGTGAGTGAATGTAGAAGTGCAATCAATGTAACTTTGAGATTCCATTTTCAGTTCTTCTACATAAATACCCAGAAATAGGGTTCCTATATCATAAAGTAGTACATTTTTAATTTTTGAGGAACCTCCATATTCTTTTCCATAGTAACTATACCAACGATGTGCAAAGGCTTCGATGTCTCCAAGTTCTTGTCTATATGTTGATATATATATAGATATATATAATTTTTTCTTTTATTTTGTTTTATAAAATAATGGCTAGCCTGACATGTGTGAGGTGGCATTTGATTGTGACTCTGCCGTATATTCCTGATTAATGACACTGAGTACCTTTTCATGTACTTGTTGGAGAAATACCTGGAACAGGATTTATGATATTACAAAACATTGGTAATAACTGATAATTGGTAATAATTGATAATAATTGATTGAGAAAGATCTTGGCACTTAATTGTATATTACTGCAATCAGGAAGACAGTGTCAACTTTCTTGGCTTTGGGATCTGCCTGGGGGTTGGTGGAACATACTTTTAGATGTGTCTGAGTGGATCATGGAAGGGTGGGTTTAGGGTTCATGTCTGAGCGCATACAATGATCCTCTGCTCTGCTTTCAGGCTGCCATAAATTAAGCAGCTTTCTTCCACTATATTCTTCTCCTCTAATGTTCCTGTCTTGGAGCCAGCTGTCCATGAATTGAATTTTCTTAAAACACGAGTCAAATTGAATCACTCTTTCTTTAAGTTGTAAGCATCAGATGTTGAGTCCAGCAGTAGAAAAGCTGACTAATATAAGACTTCAAAATAAAGGATAATCCTTAAATATGTGCACTGTTACAAAAATAATTGTTGTTCTTGGCCCTCTCAGAAGACAAAGTTAGAAAAATTATATTATATTATATATTAATTTTCTACCTAAAAGCCATTAGTTCATACTAATATCTCTGGTATCTTCAATGTAACTTTCTTTTTTCATGGTGACAAAACCTATTTTTCTTGATTTATTCATGTATCTGCTCTGTTCTCCCATATGTGACCACTTTGCAAAGCTGTGCCAGCCAAAAGCTCCATCTTAAATAGATGTTGCCCTCTTTCTTCCCCTATTGTTCCTGATTAGGATCCAAGAAGGGGAATAAGAATGGAATGAAGGAAGGAGGAAGGCAATCAGCCTTAGGAACCTTGATCCCAGTGACATCAGTCCCCTCCCTACACAGCAACCAGTTGTACTGGCTGCAAGATGTACTGGACTGGAATGGATAAACTGAAACTCCCTAGCCAATTACCAACTATCACGAAAGAAGCTTAGACTGATCCAAATTCTAAACTGAACTTTTGGGTTTTATTTAATATTAATTAAAATCATCAGACGAAACACATAAACATATCAAAGAATATATAATTGTCATAGTCTCTCTTCCCTTGTAATCTTGAGGACTCAAAACCTTTTTATCTGTACAAAATGCATTGAGATATTGTAGAGTTCTCACTCTTTTTAAATGAAAAAAGGAAATCTAATGAACTTAAAAGGCTGGCTCTTTAATGTTTTGTTTTTGCCCAGAGATCTGCAATAACCTGGTGACACGTGGTGTGGCTTCATAAACTTGACAGACCAATTGTAATGCTGGTAAACTCGTTTCCATATGTCCACATTCCAAAAAGATATTTTGTTATCAAACATCTGACAAGTCACAGGCCAGATGTTAGAAGTCTATATATATATATATATATATATATATATATATATATATGAACTAGGTCTGTATATTTAAAATAAATACAAACAAGGAAAACGGAAAGAATAAAAACAACACAAAACAAAACTTAGCGAAAAAGAAATTGGAAAGAAAGCTTTTAACAAATCAGAAAGGCATATAATCCATACCTTTAGATACATTCAAAACTGCAGTGAAACAAAAGAGGGATAAAAAATGGGTTTAGTCCCAAGACATTAGCGTCTAAAAATACTGATGTTTATGACCCTCAGATTTTAAGCCTCTAGAAATAAAATTTAAAACCAATTCAGTAACAGATGCTAATGTAAATGATGCTTACAGGCATTGATAAAACACTTTGCCTTCCTTCTACTAACATATTCCATAATTATACTGTGACTTAAATAGTTTATATATAGAGAGATGAATGTGGAACATGAGAAAAGTGTTCATACATTAGCATTCAGAGTAAGTAATTCAAACATCTAATTGTTCCAGCCCAAGGAATATTTTAAAATAGTACCAGTTAGGTGCTCATGTTTTTTTTTTATTGAGTCATGCAGATCATTTGCAAAATTAGAAGATGTTCTTGATGAACATACATGCACATTACAGCAAACAGAGTAAAGGAACAGAATGACAATTATCAGGAAAATACTCCTGCTTTTTTATTTTTTAATCCCAGATGCACACAAAAATCACTTTTTTCTAAACCAAGCTTCTGCTGCTTGAAAAGAGTTATGGGTGAAAACAGACATTTCAATACTTTTTAAAGCTACAGAAATGCAGTGTATAAAGGGTTCTGAGTACATTCTTTGAACTCTAGAGCTCTTTAAATGCGTTTTAATTAATGTGAAAGAATTTGAACATGTTTCTTAAATATTCTTTATCAGTGAAAATCTTACTATTATAAAAATTATCCTTGAGATTCATGCAATACCAAATTTATGAATCTTTCCCTTTGTAACTGGAATGATTTGAAATTTTAAAATCTTTGTAAATTCCAGGTTTTTTTTTTTTAGTGTGAATGCTAAGACTATATTTTTTGGTAGTTGCACAAGTACAATTGGTTCCAATCAATGAATGTCTATTGGATATTTTTCTAGGTTAATATCTATAGAAAAGTCAGTCAAATAAGAAACAACTCAGCCTTCAAGAAGTTTGTAATCTAACCGAAGGTAGTAACTCAAGGCTGTCATTTTATTTCTCATTATTCATACAAGTTTCATAAATGAAGTCTGTGGAGTAAGAAAGAGGTCGTGTAGTTCTAGACAATCATGCATGACTCCACAAGTAAGAGTATTTCCTAACTACATGTTTTTCCAGTACTGGGGATTGAGACTATATTTCAATTGAATTATGACTTTCAGTTTTGTTTTGTTTTGTTGAGACAGAGTCTCACAAATTGCCCAAACTGTGTTCAAAATTATGATCCACCTGCCTCCCACACTCAGGGTGCTTGGATTACAGGTATGCACCACCATTGCTGGCTTAAATTTTTTTCCTTGAAGCTTTTGGTTAGTTGTAATTTTTGGCTGAAGAGCTGTTTCAGAGAAATTTTTGCAAGAACTTTTATTGTAGTTTTTTTACATATATTTTTCATTTTTAATTTCAGTGCATCATTGTCAGGAAGTTTATGAACTATTTCTAATACAGAAATTTGCTGAGGGTTGTTTTGTGAAATATTGCATTTAAACAATTTAAATAAATGCTTAACATCTCTGTAGGCAATAGATAGGTATAAGTTTGTGTGTGTGTGTGTGTGTGTGTGTGTGTGTGTGTGTGTGTGTTGTGTTTTAATGTTCACTAAAGACCATTCAGCATGGAAGAATTAAACAACCAATCAGACAAAATAACTCTGCATGTTGACATCAACTAGCTTTTGACTTCAGCCTCCTTGGGGCTGGTGTACTGGGCACATGGCTGGCCATTTTGAGCCTATGTGGGATGCACTGATGAATAATTGTTACTCCACAGCTGCTCAATAGATTAGGCATCAGCTGCATTGTACTTCTCTGTCAAATCCTTTCTTCCCCTTTCTCTTCACAGCTGTTGATCTTCACTACCAATTTTGTACACAAACTCCATTTTAGCATATGATTCTGGCAACTAAGCTTGTGACACTGAAGCCAGATTCTGTGGACAAGTGCAGTTCTCAAAAACATACCTCGCTAAGTAGAAGACTTCATTTCTCCAACTTTATACATTTTGAGATTATATAGCCTGCACATTTATTTGAATACCAATTTGACAGAGTGTGTAATTCTGGAGGCAAATGTCTTTTCTTCTTAAACTCTTTTGATATTGTTCTGTAATAAACTCTGCTGATACTGTTCTTGCATCTGATGCTGCTAATTAGAATTATTAAGTCAGTGTTCTCTTATTTATTCTGCAGCTCTTCCTTTGTGGGTGACTAATTTTTATTGCCTGGATGCTGAAGTCCGTTAACTTCACTATATCAGAGTTGTCATTCTTTGCCTTTTTCTTCGAGAACAATAACTCCTTTTGTTCTTCAGACCCTGTCTTCATTCAACTCTGACATATTTTAATTATCACTTGGAATAATTATTTTGCTCTATTCGTCTCTGCTAGTTTCTTCAAAGATAGCACTGCCACACATGTTGAATGCTTCCGGGATCACTGGTCATCCTCGTCACCTTATCTTATCTTTTTGCTCACATTTCTTCTTAAAGCTTGCTCTCTATGTTGGAGGACTGTTTCTTTGCAGTTTAATTTTGACTCTCTTTTCTTTCTAAATATTTCAAAGTTCTTTAATGTCATCATTTCCTCTCTCTCTCTCTCTCTCTCTCTCGACAGTTTAATCTTATTGCTTTTAAATTTATATGTCATAAATGTTTAATTTCTTTGGAGGTTCAAAGCATATGTACCTTTTTCAGAGTTAAGTGGTCTTTTAAAATATATTTACCAAGTTTATCATTCTTAATTCCACAACCAGCACTTGTCAATCTCTCCCCACATCCCGGTTTCCATGAGCAGATTCTCCCCATTCCTTCCTCTCCTACTTCCTGACATGGAATTCACTTCCTGTAAAAGGACAATTTTGAAACAAAGGAAAGGCCATTCTTTGGGACAAGGGAGTAAAAGTTCTTCAGAACTCATAAGAGTCGTCAAAAGTTGTCCTTGCCCTGTGTTTTTTCCCTAGTATGTGTTTCAATACACAATGATGATTCACTGTGAGGAGCTGGTTCATGTATATACCACAGCTTAATTCTTTTAATTCCCTTTCCCACATCTCCCTCTCCCTGCCATCATCTCTTGAGCCCCTTTCCATTTGCAAAAGATGTATCTGTTTCATATTATCTATTTTTATTTTTGCTCTTTATACTTTGAGCTTCTCATGTAAGAGAAGCCATATTTAATCTTGTGTATCTGGTTTATTTCACTTAAGATTACCTTGTCACAGTGCATCCATTTCCTCCATCAAATTCATCCTCCATTATGGCAGAGTAGCACTCCATTCATCTCTTGATGGACATACAGGCCACTTCCACGATTTAGCCATCATGAATCGTGCTGCTGTAAACGTGGATATGTATGTATCACTGTAATATAATGTCTTTAACTCTTTGGGAAGATATCTAAAAGAGGAATGGCTCAGTTGAACAGAATTTTTATTTTTAGTTCGTTGAAGTCTCTCCACACTGATCTGCATAGTGGTTGTACTAGTTTACATTTCCATCAACAATGTAGAAGGGATCTTCTTTTACTCGAAAGTCTAGACAGCATTTATTACTATGTAATTTAATTTTTTGATAATGACCATTCTTTCTAGAGTAAGACAGAATTTCAGTATTGTTTCAATTTGCTTTTTTAATGGCCAGTGTATGTTTTCATTTATGTTTTGGGCATTTTTTGGTCCTTTGAAAAGTGTCTATTCTTTTCTGTTACCCTTTTTTTTTTGTTGATTCTTTTACTTTGGAAGAAGTCTAATTAGTTGAGTCCTACCTATATTTTAGATATTACACCTCTGTCAGATGTGTAACTGGCTAAACTTTTTTCCCATTCCATAGGTTGTCTTTCCTCTCTGTGGATTGTTTCCTTTGCTCTTCAGAAGCTTTTAAATTTGATACACTGTGATTTTTTGAACCTTGATGTTATTGCCCATGCAATTGGAGGTCACTTTAGAAAGTCCTTGCTTATGTCTGCGACTTGAAGAGTTTTACTATTTTCATCTTTCACAAGGCTGTTTCTATTTTAATATTTAGATCTTTGATCCCTTTTGATTTAGCTTAGTACATAGCAGGAGATGTGGGTCTAGACTTAGTCTTTTGCATGTATATAGCCAATTTTCCTAGCACCATTTATATACTTTAAAATGTTTTCCTAAGCGAAAAGTCTTCATTGATCTTTATTGCTACTCTTTACCTGTTACGGTTTAGATCTACAGTGGCCACTAGAGACTCATGTGTTTGGAAGGTGATTAGCTCAGAGGGATGCTGGATCTGACTTCTATTAGGAAGTGAAGTCTGCTTGGAAGACTATAGCTCCCTTTCCTGCTTCTCCCTTTTCTCTCTGCTTCCTGGCTACCACAAGAGGAGCTCATTTTCCTCTACGGTATCATTCTGCCATGACACTTATTCCTGGGAGCCAGCACCACAGACTGAAACTGTGAACCAAAGCATCTCTCCTCCTTTAAGATGTGTGTGTTGGGTATTTCATCCCAGCTACAAGAAAGTATCTAGGACACGTTCTGCTCTCCTCTCCTCTCCTCTCCTCTCTTTTGTCTTTTCTCTTTTTTTCTTTTTCTTTACTTTTTTCTAGTGTCTTATTTGCAAAAGATCTATCTCTTTGTTTCCTATTATCTATTTTTATTTTTTTTCTTTAATTTATACTTTGAGTTTCTCATATAAGAGAAGCTATAAGATATTTAATCTTGTGTGTCTGGTTTATTATTACTGGTTTATTATCATTATTGTTACTTTCTCAATGTCAATTATGTCTGAATTTTTTTAAAAAGGTGCTGTATTGATTTTTAATTGAGAGGATCTTTTTCTAGTGCCCACTAACATTTTCTCAAATTCAGTAAGAAGAAATTAAAAGTATACACCAAAAAAAAAAAAAAAAAAAAAAGAGCAAACAATATGGAGGAACAGTTTCCAAATTAGGAGTTTCAAAATATTTTCAGAAAAATATCATATTCTACTGCTTAATGTGGCCTCCCAGGGACACTACTCTTGAAGGATAAGTTGGAAAGAACAGGGCGTTGTGTAAAGAATCCATTTCCCGTGTACTTACCATTCCTACTCCTGCAGTGGAACACCCAATTCTATGCTGAGTACATTTTTGGCTTTTTCCAAAAACAAGGGAGGCGATCTTCAGATTTTCTATGATGTATCACTCTATATTGTACTCACTGGAAGAGTTCAAGTTTGGCTCCACTATCTTCTCTCAATATTATTTATATAATATTGTACTTCACAGTCTCACTTTGCAGTGTACAGCTTAGGTCAAGCCTTTCTTAGTTTAGGAAGGAAATGGTTTTGTAAACATGCCCTTCTTTCATTGGGTTTCCAAGAAACTCATTATAACTTTCATAATTTGTTTTTTTTTAAGTGAGGAAAGCAATGATCAAACTTAATGTTTGGTTTAAGATACAGGAATTCAGGGCTTTATTAATACTTCCTGAAACACTGAGGCATTTAGAAGTAAATTATATACTGGAATTATTTTACTCCATTAGTTAATGTACTCAAAAGGTGATTTATTTAATCTAATGACTTTCTATAAAATTAGCAAAGTGTTTCCAAAGCATATTTACGAAATGAAAAGTAATTGATGAGTTTTTCATTTGGCAATTTTGCTGAATTTTTTATTATGAAATGGGAATCAATTTATAAGCACCTAAAAGGAATAGACATTAGATAAAAAACAATTTTTGGTAGGAGAAATATATCTATCACTTTAATCGAGTTTATTTCTATAATGGAATGAAAAAAAGTTGCTAGGTCTGGTGAAATAATCCATGTGTAAATACCTTCAAATGGATAAACGTACAGTGATTTCTTCACAATGAATTGGTAAATATTTTAAGCTTGGTTGTTTGAACTTTTGCCACTGAATTGTCTACTTTGTGGACTGCAATTACAAATTGATTACTTGGTTTGACCTGAGGTCGTTCTAACCTGCCTACTGACCCTAACTTTGTAAATGAAAACACACAAATGTGTGGACACACATGTGTGCACACACACACTCAAGCTCTGCCTTTTGTTTCACATTTTAAAGAATAATGCCTTTGTGGGAAACATATCTTTATATTTTTATTTAAACTGGTTGCTTTTCACAAATAATTTATAACTATTTAAACTTAGTTGATAGAATGTTTTCCAGAAAATTGACTACTTTTTGAACTGCAATGAACCGCTAGATTGTTTGCCATAACACTGTAGCCCTAACCTACCTCCTGACCCTGACTTTGGAAAGTAAAACACCTCCACAAATCATCATGTTCATGGACACAAATATACACCCAAACTCTGACCTTTGCTTCATGTCAAAAATAATAATCTCTTTCTGGAAAATCATGCTGATTTTATGGCAAACAAGAAGAAGTATTTCACTCCAATTACATACTTTCCTATGCTAAAACTCAGTAAAGGTCCTTTAAAACCTTAAATACGCTCACAGTCAAGCATGAAAATGGCTTTAGTTGTTTTTTTACAAGATGAACCACAGTGGCTAGCATCCATTCAGAGATAGCCATATCTCTCTTACTGTACTAATTAGACTGTATTTTCCAATAATCTTGAATACATAGTCTTCCACAAGGGAAGCAGTCTCCTCTCTGCTATTAAGTTCAAATATTTTATTCATTCTCACCTGCATGCCCATGCTTACGTTGTTACAAATTCTCACATTCTCACAACTGAACTTTGAATGTTCTTTGGCAGTCTATCTAAATTCTACTTAGCTTTGAAAGGCCAGCTTAATTCCCAACTCATACAACAAATTTTATTTTGCTGTTTTATTGCACAATGATCCCACCCTTTCCTGAACTTTTATTTTGTTCCTTTTAAAGTGAGCTTCCCCACACAATACAACATATAAAGTAGTATGGAAAAAACGAGATACTCAGGGTCAATTTAACAAAGAATGTAAATGATCTGTACAGTGAAAATTATAGTACCCTAAAAAAGGCCATCAACAAGGATATCAGAAAATAGAAAGATATCTCTTGCTCTTGGATAGGAAGAACCAATATAGTGAAAATGGCCATACTCCCAAAACTACTAAACAGATTTAATATAATTCCAATCAAAATATCATTAGTATATCTCATAGATCTAGAAAATCTATTCCTAAAATTCATTTAGAACCAGAAGGGACATAGAATAGTAAAACCAGTTCTGCGCAACAAAGATAAATTCGCAGCATTAAAACCCCAGACCTGAATTTTTTTTTTTTTTTCTGAGACAGTCTCATCACACAGTTCGGCTGGTCTCAAGCTCACTTTGTAGCCCAGGCTGGTCTTGAACTTGCAACAATTCTCCTGCCTTAGCCTCCCAAATGCTGGGATTATGGGCATGAGCCACCATGCCAGATTTTTTTGTTTTGTTTTGTTTTGTTTTGTTTTTTTAGACCTGAAATTATACTACAAAGTTACTGTGATAAAATCTGCCTGGTATTGGCAAAAAACCCAAACAAACAAATAAAAAAAAAAAAACACAAAACAGACTTGAGGATCAGTGGGCCAGATTAGAAGATGCAGACACAACTATAAACACACTCAGCCATTTTATCTTTGACAAAGGGGCCAAACATGTTCAGTGGAAGAAATAG
The DNA here is from genome assembly GCF_034190915.1 of Cavia porcellus. Taxonomy (NCBI): domain Eukaryota; kingdom Metazoa; phylum Chordata; class Mammalia; order Rodentia; family Caviidae; genus Cavia; species Cavia porcellus. The sequence goes on along the minus strand of NW_026947511.1, from coordinate 21,234,150 downwards.
TCTCTTTAATAATTGGCACTAGAATAACTGACTTTCCATAGGCCAAAGACTAAAACTAGACCCATGTCTATCATATGCTCTAAAGTAAAAATGGATAAATATTAAAATAGAAACACTAAATTTACTGGAAAAGAAAAACAGGTAGAAATCTCAAAGACTTAGATGTAGGCAGGCAGAGACTTCATGAACAAAATCCAGACTGGGAGGGAAATATTACAAAGAATCAACAAATGAACCTCATCTTATTAAAAAGCTTTTACACAACAAAAGAAATCACCAACAGAATGAAAAGATAACCCACAGACTGGAAAAGATTATAGTCAGTTGTCCCTTAGACAAAGGACTTATATTTTGAACATATAAAGGATTGAAAAAAAATCAGACACCCCAAATTCAAAGACCCAATCCAAAAATGAGCATTTGAGATGAATATACACTTTTCGGATGAGGAAATACAAATGGCAAATAAATACATAAAAACATGTTCAACATCATTGGTCATTTGAAAGATGCAAATTAAAACAACATTGAGATTTCATCTCACTCCAGAAAGAATGGCTATCATCAAAAATCAACTGATAACAAATGCTCATGGGGTTATGGGGAAAAAGGAACTCTTCCTCACTGTCAGTGGGAGTGTGGACTGGTGCAACCACTGTGGAAATCAGTGTAGAGATTCCTTTAAAAACTAGTACACGTCCCATTTGTTCCAAGTATTCCCCTTCTGGATATCTCTCAAAAGAATTAAAAACATCATACCATGTGTTTACCCAAGTATATAGCAGCACAGTTTGTAAAAGCTGAATCTTGGAATCAAACCAAATGCCCATCAACTGAGGGGTGGGTGAAAAAGGTGATTTTTTTTAATACAATGAAAACTACTACCATAATGAAGGAAAAATTGGAGATTTTTATAGGTAAATGGATGCAACTCAAGACCATACTCATAAGTGAAATAAATTAAATCCATATGTGTCAAAATATTGTTTCACTAGTGTGAGAAACGGAAAGGGTAAATAAGATCCAGAATGTACAACAGATAATGTGAACTGGGAAGAAATTATTCAAAAGTTAAAACAAACTGTGATGAGGGAAGGAGAAACGAAGAAAGGAAAAAGAAAAAAATATGGATTTAGACACAAGATCGTTAACATATAGCTAGTTTCTCTTAGTTCACTGAAAGCAAAGGTTTATGTTAATACTGTGTGGGCAAAATATCATGTCTGTGTCTCGCATTCTGAATAACTACTGTGAAGAGAGCAATATGCAATGTGCTAATATTAGAGATTTCCTAATAATGCATTTTGAATTCTGTTTTATTGTTATTGTTGTGTTTTCTCTTTACATTCAAAAAATAAAAAATTCAAGTGAGCTTTCCTGTTAATTCCCTAAACATTTAATTTTACTTCTCAAGTACATAGCATCATTTTCTCATGCCGGGTACAGTATTATGCTCCTTTCTTTCTTTCTTTCTTTCTTTTTTTTTTTAGTCATAAAGTATAGCACTGATCACATAATAGTTTTTGATTGTTAAGCAAAAGTATCAGAAATTTGTTTAGTTTTCCCTAATTATAATGACACATTATTGCCTGTAAGTAGAACATAATGTTTAAAAACTAAGTTGTTATTTTTTTTTTCCTCTGTATGGGTGGTTAAAGATTTTAACATACGTTAAAAACTTAAGCAATTTAGGACCTCAAAGTTTCAATTGGGGGGGAAATGAAATTCAGGAGCTAAGCACTACTCCATGTAAAAAGAGTAGATTTATAATTTAGATGAAATATGCTCCATTTTTCCTTGAAGTTCTTAGCTTCTTTTATTCTCTCCTTAAGTAGTCACTATACGTCACAATTTCAAATGTCTTAGAATAATTTAAAGTCTTAAGGGTTTCTTTTTTCTGTATCTTCTATTTTGTGTGCTTTTAATTCTTGGATTATTTTTGTTCCTTTTCTTTGAAGGCTTGTGGGATATTAGGATGTTACGAGGATCAAGCATTCAAAGGTAAACCTGGTTATAGTTAAAGCTCAATACGTGTTAGCCATTATTTCTTTCTTTCTTTGTTATTATGAATTTCCCTTCCCCAACCCCCCACTATGAGCCTGGAAGATATTTGATATCAGGTTTGCCTACCTCTATCTAAAAAAAAATGATTTAATATAAACAGGAAGGTAACAAGTCAAACGAACTCGGGAGAATTTAATACTGACCTATTAGAAAATTTGGATTTTACTGAAAACTTTATTTAATAAATGTTTATTAAGCATCTCAGCTGCAAAAGACATGCTCAGAGTATTTAGAAATGAATTGCACTAATTTCTACAATGTGAATTTCTTACTTCAGTAACTAGAAAGAAACGTTATTTAAAATATAGAGGAGATAAGATTTATATAAATAATTCAAGGTTGAAAGTTAAAAGTGCCCTAAGAAAGGTAGAGATGAAATGAGAGTTCACAGGGGAAAATGTAGGAGCTATTTTCAGTTTAGGGGGTTAATAATTAATAAAAGAGAGAAAATTTGAAATGAACTTGGATAAAAGAGCTAGTTTTGGAAAAGCATAACGTTGATGGAGGTGGGGAGATGTAATGGATTTTGGGTGGCTGCAATGCCTCTGTGGTTTCCCTGGTTGTGAGCTGGAGTTTAATCTCTGTTTCCTTGATTCCTATCTCGCTCTGTGACTGCTTCACCCAATACACTGTAGCTTAAATGACTGTATGTGCCCTTCTGGGCTTAAACTTTTTGTGAACTAGAAGCTTTTGCTCCATCCCCTTGACAACTCTCGCTTTGGGATCCAAGTCCTCTAATGAAGTCCAGTTAACTCCATGGAGACTGTGTAACGATACATCAGCTGATTCTAGCTGATTGCCAGCTTTCCACTGCTGTAACAAAGATGCATGAGATAATCAGCTTATATGAAAGATTGATTTTGGCTCACAGTTTCAGGGGTATTGGTCCATGGTTACTATCTTTGCTTTTAGGCCGGTGGTGAGGCAATACATCATACTGGAAGCAACTCAAGGAACTTATTCATCTCATGGCAGAAAGGGCAGAAAGAGAGGAGTGGGAGGTAGGTAAAAACATTCCTTTAAGGACATGTGCCCAATGAACTACTTCCTCTGAGTAGGCCCCATGTCCTAGAGAGTCCACCATCCTCTAAAATGGCAAGAGGCCCCAGGGATCAAGCCTTCAATAAATGAGCTCAGAGGAGACTTTTAACCAACAAAAGCTAATAAAGTTGAACATAAGCTTTTGTTTGGGTATCTGCTTTTATGAATTGTGCATTTAAGTTTCTAAATATTGGCTTATCTACTTCATATTTTATTGATTTGGAATTTATTTGGATGCATCTTTTGTCACACATATTTTATGGAAAATATTTTCTCCCAACACCCATAGCTTTACCCTTGTATTACTGTCTTTTGTGAAAAAGAAATCCTTCATATTAATGTAGCTTATCAATTTTTTCTTTCATGTTTTTCCGGGGGTGTATGTGACATTTTTTGAATCTATGTTTTTCTATGCTGTCTTTTATAAGCTTAAACAGTTTACTTTCATGTTCAAAGTTACAATTCATCTGGAAATAATCTTTTCATATTTAAGTAAAGAATGTAGACTCATTATTTTTCTTCTGAATATTTATTTGAGTCTAAATATTTATTGAAAAGATCACTTTTTCTCTTTTGCAGTATATTGTCACCTTTATCATAAACTAATTATAATGTAAATCTATTTCTATTCTCAAATGTTCTCTTCCAGTGATTGATTTGTCTGTTTAAAACAGTTTAAGTTAATCACAGTGTTTAAAAATTTCTGTAAATTTATCACTGTTGAAACATAGTAATATAAACCCTCTTAATTTAGTTTCTTAGTATTATTTTAGCTATTGTTTTTTCAAATTCCTTATGTATTTAAAAATCACATTGTCAAGTATATGTTTGAATTTGTCTAATAATCTTTTGAAGTTTTCCACATGTATATATACATATACATATATATGCTTCACATATCTTTAATTTATGCTTATTGGTGCTACTATATTATTCATTTTCTTATTTTCTAGCTAGGATTTCTTTTTATATATTAGCCACTTATTCAGTAATATTGTGAAATTATTTTTGCATGCCACATGACTGAGGGTTTAAAATCTTACTTTTCCTTTTTTCCTCAATTATGTAATGTTGACAGACATACCTATTTTCATACTCAGGATAAAAGGCTTCAACATTTAACCATTGGTTACAATGATTGATGTAGGTATTTGTAGACACTTAATTTTTAATCATATTAAGGCAATTTCTTTCCATTCCAGGTTTGCTCACAGATTTTAAATGACTGGTTTTTATTTTATATGATGACTATTCTGCTTCTAATGGAAAAATCATATGGTTTGTCATCATTATTCTAATAGTGTAGTAAGATAACTGATAAATTCTCAAATAGTAAACAAAACTTGCATTCTTAAAATAAACTTAAGTTGGCCATGACGTGCTATCATTTTATATACCACTGGGTTTTATCTGTTAACATTTTGTTTAAGATTTTTTCAATGGATATTCATAAAAGAGATATGTCAGAAATTTTCCTTTCTTAAACTGTCCTTTCCGGATTTTGGTACTGCAATTATGTTGATCTTTTTCTAAACTCCGGAAAAGTTCATACAAAATTTATGTTATTTCTTTCCTAAATCTGAAGCAATCCAGGCCTGTAAATTTGTGGAAAATATTTTTAAATATTTAACTTAATTCTATTTCTTTAAAATAAAGCTATTAAAATTTCCAAAGTTTTCTTTTTTTAAGTAGTTTTTATTTTATTTTTTTTTTGGTGTTTTCTGAAATCTCTCCTTTTATTCTTAATGTCTTAGTAGGAAATTATTGGTTCCACTGGTCTTTCTCAAAAGTACCTCATGTGTTTGTTAGTTTTTCCCTTTGCATATATTTTTTATTTCATTAATTTCTGTAGTTTTTAATTTTCTTCTCTTTAAGTTTGATTTGATATTTTTGATTTTTATTTCTCTTTCTCTGACTCCTGGGTCTTAGAATTTCTGCCAGGATCTTAGAAAGAATGGCATCCTAACTCATAAAGTAGATAAAATCCTAGCCCCTTTAAAGTTCTTGGCAATAATCATTCCTTACTACTTCTCTCTATTTATAAAATTCCAGTGATATCATCTCTCTCATTGCAGTCTTGGTAATTTTGCCTTCTGTCTCTTCATTCCTGCTCAGTCTGAATGGATATTTATCAATCTTATTGATTTTTTAATCTACTTTAAAACTTGGATCACATTCTTATTTCTTTTTTTCTTGTTTAATTTGTATTTAATCTTCTCTTGTTTACTAGTTCCTTAAGGTTGAAGTACTGAGACTTTTGTACTACAAATTTCCCTCTAAATATCTGTTTAATTTTATAACAGGAGTATTAATATTAATTTTATCACATGAATATCAATATTTTCTATCTAATATTATAAAAATACTTTTATATAATTTTTAATTTCTTCTTTTATCCATTGGTTATTTGGAACTGTATTACTTTGTTTATACACATTTGAGAATTTTTTTTACTAAGTTCCAATCATATAAAGATCTAAAAAAACACCAAAAAACAAAAACGTCTACAAAATCCAGTCAAAAAATGTACAAGTGAAATGAACAGACACTTCTCAGAATATGTACAAATGGCCAACAAATATATGACAAATGTTCAGCATCTATGGTCCTCAGAACAATGCAAATTAAAGCAATTTGAAGATTCCACCTTAAACCAGAAAGAATGGCAATCATCAAGAAGCCAAAGAGTAACAAATACTATTGTAGCTGCAGTGGTTTTCAACTAATACAGCCATTATGGAAATTAACATAGAGATTTTTCAAAGAAGTAAAAATAGAATTTCCATATGACATATGACCCAGCGAGTCTCCTTCTAGCTATCTTCCTCTAAGGAGCTAAAGATATCATACTACAGTAGTACATGAATACCAATGTTTATAGCAGAACAATTCATAATAGCCAAATCCTTGAAGCAGCCAGTAAACCCATCAATAGATGAATGGATAAAGAAAATATGCGATCTATACATAACAGAGTACTATTCACCTATATAGAAGGATAAATTCAAGACATCTGTAGGAAAATGGATGCATATGGAAAATATAGAGTTGAGTGAAATAAATCAGACACGCAAGCTTAAAAACCATATGGCATCTCTCATTTGAGTAAAGGAAAGTACAAATGAAGAGCATAATAAAGGCTGGACAGAAATAAGAGGAAAGATTTCACGCAAATAGAAAGAGGTCCAAGAGACAGAGGGTGAGTATTAGGAGGAGAGGGAGTTAATAGAATTAAGATATGCCATGGACAGAAACCTAGCCCCTTGATGAACGTGAGTTAAGAACAATAATATAAAATGAAAATAAAGAAAGGGGATTTAGAAGTGGAGGAAGGAGGTAGATGGGAAAAGGAAGGGGATTATGAAGGAGAAAAAGCTGCATTATGAACACTTAATTACTTTCCAAGATGAAAATAAACTTCATAAACTAATAAAATGCAAACATATATTAATAAAATAAGACGTAAAATTCAGTTGTGATTATAAAATATAATTTGTGATATTTGAGTCCTTAAAATTATTTCAGATTTATATTGTGGTCTAGAATGTTGACTACTTTGTAAATATCTTTTGTGTGTTTAAATGATTTTGGTGTTATGATTGTTCTTCACATGTTAATAAGGTCAAGTTATAACACTGGCCAAATTACCTACACTTTTCTACTTTTGTCTTCTGATTATGACAATTTGTGAGGATGTAGAAATTTACCATAGTAATTATACATTTCTATTTCTGATGCCAATTCAGTTATGAATGTCTATTTCTTCTTGAAGTTTACTCATTTTGCTTCAGATAGTTGTAGTCTCTGTTATTTTATAAATCAGTGTTTAGGATTGCTATGTACTCTTCTGGAATTAACCCATTTATCAGTATAAAGTGGCTTTCTTTCTCACTGATTAGATTGTTTTAATATCTGCCATGCCTAATACTTACAAACCCATTGCTGCTTCTTTTGATTGCCGTTGAAATAGTATATATTTTTCTTTTCTTTTTCTTCAACCCTGTTAATGTCTTTTTATTCATAGTGCACTTATTGTAGGCACCATAGAGCTGGCTCATCTAGTTGGCAGTCTGATGGGCTTTAACTTTTATATGGGTTATAATGTTTAATATAATTAATATGGTCCTGTTTACATTTCCACTGAATAACATGCTATAGTTGGATTTCTAACTATCATTTTACCATTTTTTCCATTTGTCCTATACGTCTTTTGCTCACTTTTGTTGGTTTCTTTTGTATGAACTAAGTGTATTCTTTATTTTATTTCAGCTTCTGTGCTTATTAGCTATGAGGTTGTGGTTGTTGATTTCAAGATTATACATTTTTATACTATAGTATACCCTAAATAATAACACTTCATGTACAGAAACTTACAACAATAGATACCTAGCTTGCTTTATATTACTGTTGTCATACATTTCACTTCTGTATGTGCTATGAATCCAACCTTTAGTTTTGCTTCACACACAGAATTTTTAAAAAATAATTTTTAAATGAGAAAAGTCATTTTATATTGGTTCACATGTTTATTACTTATGGCGCTTTTAGTCCTTTGTGGAGATACAAATTTTCATGTGGTATCAGTTTTTTTCTTCCTGTGGACTCCTTTTAACATTTCTTTTAAAGCAGATCTGCTTATGATGAATTTTTATACTTTTATACATCTGAATAAGACCTTATTTCACCAAAATCAAAAAACACTCTCACTGGATATGAAGTTCTGGGTTGCTAGTTTATTTCTCGTTAATGTTCTACTGTGTTACTGCCTGCGCTGTTTTCACCTAAAATCTGCTCTTATTCTTAGAGTTTTTTGTTCTGTGTGAAGAAAATGTATTTTATTTTCCGAGTGCTGCTAAGACTTCTTTCTATCACTTGCTTTTGACAATATGATTATGATGTACGATGTTTTAGTTTTCTTTGTGCATCTCATGTTTATTTTGCTAGGCTTCTTGGATTTGTGAGTTTATATTTTCCATGAAACTTGGATTAAAAACTGCCCACTATTTCTTCAAATGTTTTATCTTTCCCTCCTCCCTTTTCTCTTCGAGAGGTCCAATTACACATTATTTCACCATCTGCAGCTGGCCTATAGCTCCTTTACTTATTATCTTCCTCCAGACAGGCAAGAGTAGAAACAGATCACTCCATCCAGTCATGGACTGAGCGGACTGCAGGATGTTTTTCAAACTCTGGAAGGCTAGAAGCACCTATAATTCACCCCTGATCTTAGAGTGCAGCACGCCAGGTTCTCAGCTAACTGAGATTCTTCAGCTATTGGTTTCTGAACTTTAACTGTTTTATAAAAAGCCCTAAGATTGTAAGACTGCAAAGCCTCTGCTCTGTGACAGATCCTCTCTAGAGTGACTCGTTTGCCACAATGGGAGAATCAGCAAAGCTGGGGATGGGCGCTGTCAGGAAGACTCACTCTGGATATCTGTCTGCTTCCTGCCACCTTGTCCTTTGGAACCCAGCCCTTCTGCAAGCCCGGACTCTAATTTTGGCCTTGTAGTCTGAGAAAATTACTCAATGTTCTATTAGCTTCTGTTTCTTAGAAGCTGCCATCTCTCTGTTCATCCCACCTTACATCTTTTAAAACTCAGGAAATACTCCAAGGGGCAAAGTGGAACATGCAAATTGTATTCTCTTCAGAAGTCTTCAGTTCTTTTGGAGTCTGTGGCTTTTTAAAGACCTGACTGCCTTGGAAGACCTTCAAAGCCTTCGGATAGATTTTTTTTAAGTACTCACTTTCCTATTTGTTCTTGATTAGAGTATGGTCTGTGGTAAGACATACCATCACAGTTGGAAGCAGATGGACCAGAATGATTATTTTTGAGTAATGAATTTTTTATATTTGAAAATATAAAATTATTTATAAATTTTATGCTTTATTGTTACCATATTTTCCTGTTTTTAAATTTTAAGGAACAAGAATATTTCTGTGTTTACCCTGTATTCAGGGATTATAAATAGCATCATAGTTGCTTTAGGATGCAACTGTGCTCAGCAGAAACTTAGAGATTTTCTACTTAATTGTCAGATTTCTTTAAGGTGTTGTAGTCAAGTCATTTTCACTATCTCTACATCAATGTCACTTCACACACAGGTGCACGCACATACACACTTTCAGCATCTGAAGACTTCAATCACAATAATATATTGGAACTGGAAATTTGCTGCATAGGAAAAAAAAAGTTTCCATTGACTATATTTTCAAAATGTCAGTGGAAAATTATTTGAAATGGTAATTAGGTGAATGTTTTCTTGTTATTGGCAAATAAAAGCATTATGTTCTTAATCCATCCTGTCTACATTTTGAGGTAACAAAAATTTAAATTTATAAATTATGTAAAATGTTTATTTTGTGAAGTCACTCATACTTTAATTCACGTCCTTCCCCTTCTTAATTCATTTTGTAATTTTGAAATGTCAGTGGAGCATATGTTAGCACAAACATTTTCTTTAATCCAAAAAATGTGCTGTTTTAAAAGCTGCTCAACACAAATACAGCTATAAATAATGCTTTCTTCTTCTTTTTGGTAAATCAGTTTGTTACATTTTAGATAATGCTTCATTGGTGAAATAGCAAGAATGAGAGAAATGAGAGGAAACAGAATTCAGTTGTTGTCAATATGTATACATTGCTTTTCTACTTAAAAGGAAGAGAGAATCAAGTAAAAAATGATTTAAATGACTTTAAAAGACCTGCTTTTTTTTTTTGCCTTTTGTTTTTAGTCATTTAGTGGTTACTGGCATCCTTTTTAGTATGTAAAATAAAATGGTTCAAAGGCACTGATTTTTCGAAATTTGTGTACAAGAGCTATGCATTTACTGTGAAATTTTAACTGAGTTTTTATGGTTGTAGCACAAAGTTAATAAGACAATTCAAATATTATGGCCATGATTTAATGAAAGGTGACTATCTTAAACTGACTTAATTCCAAATGTCTGGCCTTATTTTAATTTAATGGTTCTGTGTCTAAGCAATAATTTAATTTTAAACTTTTTGTTTATTCCAAGTAAAGTCGAACAATATGTGCATTTGTTAAGAATAATCTTTGGGTGATACGAGTTGATGTATCCCATTAGGAATGATTAGGGGAGTCTCTGTTGGGCAACCAAGCCAAATTGTCTCTTGTTCTGATTTGCAGAAATAAAAGAGGTAAATTAACAATACATTTTCCTATTCAAAATTTAACTGCTGAATGTTAAATATTTTCCACATCTATTCATTTTGGATTTATAGCAGTAACTTTCAGAAATGGGACCTTGTCCAAATTCTTAGAACATTTTAACCATAAAAGGCATAAAAATATTTTATAATCCCATGGGCAGAAATTTGATATTTAGGAGTTTTATAAAAGGAATGAATAGAATATGAGCATTTAAAATTAGAACTCCATGATGGTCCACCACAAATGTTTATTTCAGTGCCTATAATGTTTGGTTCTGAAGTACAAATGGGATAAGAAGAAGAAAAATAAAATGTATGGAGTATTATTTTCTAGATATCTTAACTGTTATCTAAATTATTACAGCATTCTATGAAGTTACTATGGTTTTAATGTTTGTGCCTCCCCAGTTTGCACACTGAAACCTAATCCCCAGGCTGTAGTTTTGAGAGCTGGCATCTTTGGGAGGTGGGTGAAGGCAGAACCCTCGTGAATGAGATCAGTTCCCTTATCTCATAAAAGAGGCCTAAGTCCATTTGTTTGCTCTGTCCACCTGTCACCAAGTTTGGGGTACTGGAGCCTCCTTCTGAAAATCATTTCTATGATCTCTCTGTCTTGAGTAACAGACTGGCTGAGACATACACAAATTGTACCAAAGTTTTATTAAAGATAGGAAAAGAAACAGGCTCTACAGAGGGAAAAGTAAAAGTCGGAAAAGAAGGACAGTGCATCCTACAGCATGTGGTGGGCCACCATGCAGGGGAGAAACTGTGGCGAAACTCAATGTGGACGGTCCTTTCTGTACTTCCCACACCTCAGGCTGGTGTCTGGTCTAGACACTACTAAAAACCTGCTTGAGTTCTCATGAGAAGTCTACATGCAAGGCTTTGAGAATCATCCTGTGCATGTATTCCGCGACCTTGTGATGCCTCTTTTCCCTATTTTAGCCAGGCCATACTTTCCTGTCTCACTCCAAGAGATGACAGCACAAGAGTATCCATCTGTGATGCAAACAGCAAGTCCTGATCATACACCGAGTCTACAGTTGCCTTGATCTTGGATTTCTCCATCTCTAGAACTGTTGGAAATAAGTTTCTGTTGTTTATAAGCCACACAGATGAGGAAATTTTTGCATTATAAATAGTTATGTAGAAATATCGTAGGCACTCAGACAAGGCTGGGCCCTCAAGAAGTCAAAGCAGAAGACAATTGTGGCTGGAGATGTATTCACAGAAGGCTAGGCTTGAAGACAAAGAACCAATCACTCATACCTTCCCTATGAACAGTAGCGACTGATATTCTAAGTAGGCATCAATCACCTTGGCCTGAAGGACCAATTAACCATCTTCCAGGAAAGTCCTTGCGACATGACTTGTTTCGCCATTTGATCCCCATTTAACCAGTATTACCCAAGTGACCATACTTGTATACTTACTGGTTGATCATAGTTTTGTTCCACCTCACACACATACTATGATTTGCCATTGGAACAATATTAACTTAAGCAACTACACTTGTAATCTTATTGATTATAGTTCTGTCCCTTCTTAAACCTACATCACGTCATGGCTCTGCTTAATAAAACACCCTTGAGAAGTACACTTGACCACTTTTCACGTCCCCTTCTGTTACTCTCAGACAGAAGCTTTCTTTCTTTCAATAAATTCTTCCTGCTCTTAATCTCCACTGTTTCTAGAATACATTCTTCAGTTTTAGAGAACAGGAACTTGGTGTTTTGGACATCTGGCAGGTGGGAAGTTTCATCCTCCTTTAGGATAGCAGCCAACGTGGACTAAGATGGAGGCGTTATCACAATTTTAAAGTGGATCATGATGAAGTTAAGTAATTTGTTCCTGATTATAAAGGCAGCAGGTGAAGAGGTAAAATTTAAACACAGGGAGAAGAAAGAAGGTAAGTCATAGTGACCACAAGATCCCATTCAATCGCAACTCATTCACCCATTTGTCCAGTCACTAGCACAATTACACGGCATCTGTCATATGCTTGTCTGTGCCAGGCACTGGGCATATAAAAGAGATAAGTAGACAAGACTTCAACCTGAAGTTTAAAACTTAGTATTTTGTACTCTCTTGAAAAGGCAATGAGAGAAGAATGTACAAAACAAACCTTATTTGCTTTGTTAAGTGAGTCACTGTCCCATGTTAGGTCTGACCTTCTATATCTTTGCAACCAAGGGAAAGGGGTATTATTACTTCTTTCATTTTGTAGTGAAGAAATTGAGTTTCAGAGAGATTAGAAAATTTTTCCATGGTAATTCAGGGGCTAAGAGACATTCTGTGTTTACCTTGGACTAAAATTGCAGTAATGTTCCACACTTTTTATGCACTCATTAAAGCATTAGTGAGAAGCATAGATATTATTATGTATTTGTTTGAACTATTCCATGGTAGTATCTTTTTCTCAGTAATATAGTTAAAAATTCAGCTGATTGATTAAGAAAATATTAATATGCCAGTGGATTGGTGAGTGTAGCCTTAAGCATGATCTCCACCTAAAACATGGCAAAAGGCATTGGACTTCCCTACCTAGAAGTCAGTCTACAGTGAACAGTCACTACGGAGGTAACAAGTGATGGTGGAGACCCTCCTGCGGAGGCTGTTCTTAATGCCCCACTGAGGGAATATGGTCCTTGGACACCCCCAGATGCTAATGGCTAGGAAATCACTGAATGGGCTGCACAGTATTCCATCTTACTGAGCTGCAGAACCTTTTCTCTATGCTATGTGTGGAGAGTCCTGGCACATCAACCTAACTGACTGTAGGACACCTTTGAGTTCAGTCGTTAAGCAGACTATCAAGTCTACTGAGTGAGCCACATTCCCCAGTCCAAATCCAAAAGAAGTCAGTACCTACAGCGTGCTCAATCCATCTACATAGTGTTCTTTTGTCAGATAATCTCACTCAGCTCTCTCTTTGCTGTTCCACCCCAGATTTCTCCCACAATGCCTGCCCAATTAGCTATCTAGATACCACTTACATATGTAAACAACACAATGTAGGGTTCTATTTTGAAGGTCAGTTCTTTGAGATCCCTATTCCTGGTATCAGTGACTATACTGTCAAAGTTTTAATAGAAAATAACACACTAAAATTGAGTAATGGAGGAAGAATCAGCCAAAGGATTACTTGAAAAGGTGCAAGTTAGTTTGGGACAAGGTCACAAAAGGGTAGTGTGACATTTCATCTTCTTATTCCTGAGATAACAAGGTCAGGGAAAGGAGCAGCTTCCAGAATACAGAGAAAAGGGCTGCATAGACAGCTTGGAAACCTGGACCCCTGGACAGGCAGTGATTCAACAGTAGGGAAGCTAAAGGAAAACAATTTCTACCTCTAATACATCCCTGGTCTCCAGTGGCCCAGCTAGGAACCATAGATCCAAGGAGTCTATGGGTGCTTTCCCTACAGGTTGACCTCCTGATTTGCAGAGGACAGTGGAAATGAATCTAGAGAAGGAAACAAACAGCACCAGAGATACAGGCCAAATGTTCATTGCAGAATTATTTATGCTATTTAAAGTGCATCTGGAAAATGCTATGCTCAACTTAATTGTTTTTACCTGGATATCTAATTATGTTGAAAAGGTGGCTGCATTCATTTTGTAAAAACAAAACAATTAAATATTCAGAACTTCATCCAACGAGTTTATCTGAAGCAACATTTCAAAGTTTTGAAAAATTTACACTTATACTAGTTATTCTCATTTGCATTTAATGATCATATTATTTCAAAAACATTCATTATTTAACAAAGAATAATGAACTACTTTGCGTTTTTTTTCTCAATTTTGGCTGTAATTTAATGTATGTACAATGTCTGTTCTCATAAACTGTATATAAATGGAAACATACATATTTAGTTAGTAGTATTTATTACATAAAGGAGAATATCATGAGGTTCATGGGTAGAAAGCTTAAGGCAATTTAAAGGGTCGTAAAAGTGATGAATAGTTAAAATAACTTTGTTACAATATTATTTATATCATATTTTATTTTTTAAGAGTGCATGTTAGGAAGGTAATAAAGTTAAACTCTGCCCTATTTTAACTGTTGAAATATCTTAGATAATCGTACTATTCTGTGCTATTCATCTTAAAAGTGGTTTAAACAAAATCTTTCATTCAGGGCTCTCTTTGAAACCTATCAGAGTTAAATCAAAGCCTTTCAGAGAGACTTTGGGAAAATAGTTAATTATGTAGACATTAGTCCTGGGTTTCATAGCTTCAAACTGTTGTTAATGGTGCCTACCTCCAATAGTAGGTGTGAAGGGCATGTGTGTTGATGCTTGTGAATTTACTAAATTAATGTCTGTTACTCTTAGGCTGCTAACATTATGAGTAACTGTGTTTGCGTGTGTGCACGATGGAAGAAAAGTAGCATTTTTACTTTGAATGACTGACAGGGTCACCAGTGTCCTTAGAATTCTGGTAGGCAGATTGCATTCAGTCAATAAATATCTTGGCAATCAGACTCCAAAAAGGCACTAACCTGGAGATCACAGGAGTCGGAAAGGTGCTTAGAAGATATTGCATATCTAAAATTGCTTCCATGGCAAAGTATTCAGTGAGCTTTAATAGCACTGCAGCTTTGCCCATGTGGAAGTGAAATGTGTACCTCCCCTCCTGCTCCTGTTCCAGAAGAGGAGTGGATTGACCCAGGGGAAATGTTCCAGTTATGAGGAACCAGTCTTACTTATACGTGGCTTAGCTTCGAACACTTAAGCACTTCTTTCTATAAATCTAATCTAAATTATTAAGAAAATGTTTTTCAACAGAAAAACATTTTTTTGCATAAGTCAAGAAGTTGATATCTGATGATGTTATCGACAGGTATATACTGAACATCTATTATGTGCAATGGTTTGAGATATAAGCTCCTTGTGATAGACAATTGGATATTTTTAAGTAGAATTCTAGGAGAATTTTGGGGGGTTCTAAAATATGAGACAAATTGGAAACTTATAACAACATTTGGAAACAGAATTCCATGGTTCAGGAAGCTGAAAGCAGATCTTCTAGGTGACATCATCTCAGGTCTCTCAAGGTCACAGTACCCTATTGAACAGCCTGCTGTTCTTGGGAGGCCCAGTATGGGAGAGTCTGCTTCCAAGCTCAGCCCTGCATGGTGGGTGAGTCTCTGACCCCTCCAGCAGCTCCTGAGCACCCTCACACCACAGCAGGGGGCATCTCCCAGTGCTAATGACTCAAGAGGGAAACCACCAGGGAAGCCACCCATCTTTTTAGAGAACTGACATCCTGGAAGTGACATTCATCATTTCTGTCACTTTCTGTTCACTAAAAGCAACATTCTCCTGAGACCAGTTCAGTTTTCAGGGCAAGGAAATTAAACTCTGCCCCATGAGTGGAGTAGTATTGAACAATTTGTGAACATGTTTTTAAAAACAGCAGCAGAAATTTGGACATGGGACTGTTTAGATCTTTGGGTGATGCCCTCTGCGTAACCTTTAGGCTAACCTACTTTTGAAAACCTAAAGAGTCATTTGCAAAGATAATTTATATTGTCCCTCTCTTCCTTTCTCTCCTTCTCTCCCTCTTTCTTTTTCATTCTCTCTCTGTGTAAGAGAGAGAGTGCAGAAAAATCTCAAGCAACTTGGCTCCAGCCAGATTATATCTAACCTAATACTATAAGGCACAATGTCTTAGTTCAAATCACAACCGTGATTTCTTCGAAGAAGCAAGGTTCTGCAGGGGCAGCATGGTCTCCTTCCACATAATCTACAAGAGTCAGCAAAGACTTATAAAAGCCACATGAGTTGTTCCAGATCACATGTATTAATCCATGTAATTTATTAAATATATAATGCTTTTCATTGAGGAAAATACAATTCAATTCACATATTCATACTTTAAATAAAGCAAAATATCTACATTCATTTGTTAGCCTCATACATCTTTGCTTCCCATTAAAATACACCTCTTCAGCTGTAAATCACTGATTATTTCAAAGGGCAGGAAAATATTCCTAGAATAATAGATGGTCTACTAATAGATGGCCTAGTCTTTTGTTGAGAGAGGAAAAGAGAGTAAGAGAGAGAGACAGAATATGAATACGTCTCTGTCAGCACATATATACCAGGCATGCAGACCTTAAAATAAGGGAAAGTGGGTTGCAGTTCCCATCTAAATTCTTATTAGTCCAAAAACTATGCTCTGGGAGCTAGGAAACTCCATATTCATCAGTTAATCTTACCATTTCTGCCATGGTCATTAGTGCTTCAGGCAAATGGAAGAAAAATGCAACTTAAAAAAACAAAACAAAATTATCCTGCAAGACCCCTCTACCTCATCTACACTTACATTTCCTTGATCAAACACATGGCTATTTTGCTACAGAGAACTTCGCTGTCTTTTTCCCTCTTCACTCCTATAGTGTCAATGGTGCCGATGCAGCTGCATAATTTGCATAAAAAGTTGCGATTTTGTAGTCAGAATACCAATAAGGTGGCCTCTTTCTAAGCATGTTTATTTTCTGTTGATTGACTCTTCTCTTGCATGCTTTTCTGCACAATGTGTACTTACTTGCATATTCTCAGCCATCCGTCAAACACTTGCCAAGCCTTGAGGGTGGCTAAGTAATCAAACTTGAACACTATGGAAACGTTATTGTTATGTGGCCCAATAATACAGAACTGCGGCCAAAATTGTTGTTTAAAAGAAAATCATCAATAAAGAATATATCATTCTGGAGTCTTAGTTGACTTACATTTGATTACACTTAGGAACCTGTAAGTTTGCATTCACCAAGGTCGAGCCAGCTGTATATTTATAGTAAATGGCTTTCTAGTTATAAATGGCTATATTTCTCTATCCAGTCCAACTGTAGCAGTCCAACATGATTTCCAGCCTGTAGAAGGGAATCCACTTTGTCATTCTATTAGTTATGCTACCCGGAGTAAGACTGGCTCATCATAAATTCTGAACCTTGCTAACAAGAAGAACATTTGGAAGTATGCTCATGGGAAGAAGAGGACAAAATCATTTAAACTGGAATTATCCTAGAAAATCCTAGAAAAATATGGGGTAGTCACACACTTATGCAGATGCCTCACTCAATTTCCATTCTATTCTTTAAATAACTTTAACAGTATTATTTAATATGAATCATATAGGCAAAATTGAAATATATTCAAGGAGGATATAACTTGTTACTTCTCAATTCATTCAATAAAAAGTTATTAAGTGCCTTCTGGTGCACCTTCTGTTTGGCAGGACCTGTGCTGAGAGTTAGTAGTGTAAGTAAGACATGTGCCTCTGTTCCTCTACATGTACCTCTTCAATTTTTAGATACTTCCATTTGGAAGGCGATTGTATTTATTTAGTCAAAATCATCCTCCAACAGACTTATAGTGTTCTTTGGTTGCCATCTGGCATTTATACAGACAAAATTGACTCTCTCTCTTTTTTTTTCCTTTTCATCTTGTCAGTTCTTTAAATTTGAAGACAGTTATTGTATCACCTCTAAATCTTTTTCTTCTTTGGGGCCTCTGTTCCCAAGGAATCCAGGTTACATTCCTCTAAATACATTTTGAATGTGGATGACTAAAACTAACACAATCTACCTTAGGTATGTCTAGACATTGTAGCTAAGTCTGAAAAGCTTTAAACCAGAATCTTGGATTATAAATGGATTCCATAGGTATGTAATCACAGAATACAGACAAGTTGACTTAAACTTCATTCATCCCCCTCTATCCTGCCATCTATTGGACAGATAGTATCTTACATAGTAGAGTAAATCTCTATAGCTTGAGTCCTTGTTATTAACCTGGGCACTACGTGTGTGCGTGTGTGTGTGTGCTCATGTGTGCATGCCTACGCACATGTGATTTCTAAAATTCATGAATAACATAATATTCATTCTCTAGAGACAAAACCTCATTTACAGTAGAACTTTTGCTTTAGGAAAAATGAACACTGCATAATTACATAAACATGGAATATATTTCTTCAAAATGAAAGACATTTTCATCATGTTATGCAATCTTTTAACATTAAGCAAGAAAAAATAAATAATGCTGAACAAGGAAAATAAAAGTGGATTAACTAAAATTTTTATAGTCTAAGCCTTTCTTTTTTAAAAAAGCTACATTTTGATTGTTAGAAATAATTTCAGGAAATACAGTCAGGTGTTAAAGAAAAGCAAAGCTTATTTGCTGTACTATCAACATCAATGACTACTGTTAACATTTTTATGTCTGTCTTTCAGGACCTGTTTTCGATGTATATACATAGTTTTGATATAAAACAATAAACTGCAATCACAATAGACACATTTAATGGGTTGTTTTTATCACATAATTAACATAGTGTGAATAATATTCCATTACAAATGCAACACTATGTGGTGAGTACTTTTAATGATGACTGAATTATACAGAAGGCCAACAAAATTTTAAACTTACTTTCTGATGACAGACATATAGGGAATCAACACTTTATTGCAAGCAAGCATATACACTCATATTTCTGCCCATTGTCTATTTGAGATCTGAGTAGTGAAGTACAAGTGTTGACTCAAAAGATAAACACATTTAAAAATTTACTATATCTTGCCAAACTGATCTCAGAAAAGCCCGTTAACTTATATTCTTCTCAGCATATGGGAGAACACAAAACAGTTTTATCATTTTAACTTTTGAGAAACTAATAATTAAGTTTAAATTATATTTTTAGTACTATAAAGGGTGAAAATCTTTGTATAAGTTTTTGGCTATTTACCTTCTAGATATACTGTTAACTTTTCTATTCATACAATGACAGTTTAAATTGATTTTTAAGAAATTACTATATAAGCTATTAAAATTATTATCTCTTTTCTGTCATTTATAGTCACAATTTTATTTTTAGAGTCTGATTTTTAAAATTTGTCTGTTTTGTTCTCTTCTCCTATAACAGAAGTTTTAACTTGTGATGTAGTAAAAAATATTAATGATATCATAGAGCACTGACCTATAAAGAGCTATATTCAGACATTTCTAAGGTGGCCTATATAAAACAATTTCCCCATAATTAAAATAAAGTAAACATCCTTGTTTAAATACCAGGTTTTGATTTCTTGATAATAATCTTAATTATTGATAATTTAGATGATTGATTTAAGTTTCTCATTTTACACCAATAATACTTTCCAAATAGTATTTCGAGTTAGTAAATAAAATAGAACTTTCCTTCTTTTATTAATTGATCTAGTAAAACTTAGTTGAGCATATGTAGTTCCCATACTGAGGCAAAAACAGAGAAGCAATGTCAGTAACTCTGATCTTGTGGAATATACAAGCAGTTTCATGAGACGTAGACCTATGGCGAGAAGTCAATGGGTTCTAAAAGAATCCATAATGATAGTGTTCTTAATCAAAGTACTAAAGTTAGGGCAGATTCTTTCCTTTGCACTCCTTTCCTCGATTCTTTCTTTCCTTTGCTTTTTCTTTTGTTTGTTTGGTTTTTTGTTGTTGTTGTTGTTGTTGTTTTGTTTTGTTTTGTTTTCCTTCAGGAGAAATGTCTCTCAAACTCAGCTGTGATAGCATAACAGGTTTAGGTTGGCACAAAAGATGGGAGACTATTTCAGGAAGTAGGAAGACTCTCACACTCCCTGGCAGAAGTGACCAGAAAAACCGTAATTACAAAAAGACCAGCCTCGTTCAATGAGAGAGTGGGTCATGGACTAGCCGAGACTGACGCTAGTGGATGGAAACAAATATTTGAGTGACAGGCTGAAGAACTGAGTGCCATGTGGCCTGGGAGAGAAACCATCTTTAAATTATGCTCTTGCCATTTATCAATTGTTTTGCTGGAAACAGAGTCTTTGAATTTACCCTAAAATATTTATCTTTGGGGAAGGATGATTATTTTTCAGTGCTTTGAAGAAAAGGACCAGAGTGAAGTTTGATAAATTATATACTGAAGCATCAACCATTTTCTTTAAATGATAGGTTCTAAAGTCAGTTAGTCACACTTGCCAGGTAGAGCGGATAGAGTTATTTTAACACAACAAATTCTGATTGATTTTCTTTAGCAACACCCAATGTGAACAGGTCAAACTACAAATTATGCCCTGTATTATTTTCCCTTCCAGCAGTTTGCTAATGGGATCATCCAACAAGAAAAAAGGCTTTTCAAGATTAAAAACATCATCTGGATAAGTTTAGATTATTTTGATAGGTACATCTCAAGGGTAAACTGAAGAGAAAAAGGATACCTTTGTAGCTACGCTTCAGTTGGCGTCTTCCTTTCCAAATATGATCAGACATGCAATGTTGTTTTTGCCTCTTTTTTTTTTTGTTAAAAGGGTAAATGTTTACGTAAGTCTCATATTTTATTTATTCAGGACACTGTAACTTTATAGTTTAAAGAAAGAAAACAAAGTTTATGTTTCTATCTGGTTATTTTTCCCTTAACAGCTAACAATTTTATGTACACAGACATTAACACCCATAATCTATGGGAGTTTTAAAATAAGGAAAAACGTTTTCTTTATTTTGTTTTTGCTTTAGAAGTATGTGCTCAGAACATGAAATTATATACAGTTGACTCTCATTTATTTTAGAGAGGTCTGAACTTCTTGTATTTGCTGACCTTAAGTGGAATTATTTTGGGTTATGAAAGGCTGCCAAAGCCTGACTTTAGACAGGGAAACTTACATATATTTATGATTTCCTTTAAATATCCTTCTATCATATTTATAAGAATCAGATCCTGGTACAGTACTGCTTGTGAAAACAGGATCTCTACTAGTGACTACACAGGTTGTCCAATACCTAACTCTAAAATCGTATGGTCCACAATGCAAATGGTGTCCCTGGAATTGTGCAAAAGAGGTGTGTGTGTGTGTGTGTGTGTGTGTGTATGTGTGTGTGTGTGAAAATATGCATGTTATAGAGTAACATAACACAGCATAGTAAGTATGCTGGTTTAAACAGAACTAAAAATATATACATCTATCATATTTTGGAAGTTATTAAAAAAGAATACATCTTATGAGACTTTAATTTCTTGAATGCAAAGCTGTATACATGTGCATATATGTGCATGTATTTAAATATATATATCCATATATAATATATGTGTCCATTGAAAAGTACACATAATATCAATTTTATTTTCTTTGGGAAAATTTAGGATAGTGTACTTCAGCATCAGATTTTTTACTATGTAAATGATCTTTCAGCAAAACCTTGCTTTACTTAAAATGTAAATATGACAGAAATGCACTTGTAATGTATTTAATTTTATGATTAAAAGTTCAATGATTATTTTTCTATTCAGACTTTGTTCTGTAAAAACCCAGCTAATGTCTTTGTAACCAACTTTCTTTCTGTCAATATGTTAGTAGTAAGCATATTTTTATACCTATATTTAATTTACAAGATGTGCCTCAGTACTTCTTGGGAATAAACTAGGGAACAATTTTATTCTTGTACGAGTAATACATGAAGACATTCACACTGTTGTAAATCTGAAGTAGCCAGAATAAAATGTCCCTTTTCACATTCTGTCCAATTCCTACTTCTACCCCACTACCCAAGGGGAAGCTATATTAAGAGTTGCTATAAATTCTTCTAGTTCTTTTTCTGCCACTTGTATGTCTATGTCTTTTCATGTTTTTATTATTTTTATTAATTTTTTTTTGGATACCGGGTCTTGCTATGCAGTTGAGGCTGGCCTCGAGCTCACTGTGTAGCCCAGAGTGGCCTCGAACTCAAGACAACCCTCCTGCTCAGCCTCCTAAATGCTGGGGTCACAGGTGTGCATCACCACACCCAGTTATGTCTTCTCACTTTTATCTGCTTATAAAAATAAAGAAATGGGGACACTACTGTTATTGTTTTTCACTTACTCTTCTTAATTTAAGAATATGTTTTAAGGATATTTGTGTAACCATACCTAGGAATTTACTCCATTTATTCTAAAGACTGCATAGTTTTCAACAGTGTAACTATAATGCATTGTATTTAACTACCTTTTAATTCACCTTCTGCAAATTTTAGAAGTTATAAATTGTATCTCAAAGAATTTTCGTTTTTGAATATTTTTTATAATAAAGTCCTATGCTTACAAAGAAGATTCTAAGGCATTAGGGGCCAAAGGCTATTCATATCAGGAAAACATTATAGATTTTGCTAGTCTGCTCTGCAAAGTGGCATTACAAAAATAGTTTCTCAACACTTACAGAGCTATGCTTTTCTGCATATGTTTTCCTTTCACTAAAATAAAATGTTAATTTTTTTATTATTAACCAATCTCCTAACTGAAAAAAAATTCTTTTATTCCTTTACTGTTTCAGGCAGTTATTGGTACTGTACAAATGCTTCAGAAATCAGCTTACCTGGAGAAAGCTTTATTGTGGCTTATCATTTTGGAGGTTTGAGTCTGTGATGGGTTGGCCCTGTTGCTTTTGGGCCCTGACAAAGCAGAGCATGATGACAAGAACACATGTCTCATGTCCCGGAAGCAAAAAGAGAGTGAAAAGGGACACAAGGTCCCACAGTTCCCTTCCAGGGAGCCCCCGTGACCTGAGTATTTCTCCCAAGGTTTGTCTCTTAAAGGTTTCACAGCACCACCGTGCTGGGGACGAGGCTAACAAATGGGATTCGGGGGACGCAGGTGTCTTGATAGCTATTAAGGTTTATAATAGTTTACATCTGCTCATGGGTAAAGTGTAACGTCTCTTTATTTTTACTTCTTTAACTTGTTTCAATTTTTAAAATTTTGTCGTAATACTTTGTGTTGCATCATATCAGAGAAAAACTAAGGCATTTAGATCCATGTCTCCAACATGCCCTTTTGCATTCCGAAGACTCTTGCCAAATCGAGGGGCGGGTGCACAGAGACCGGAGGGTGCCAGCGATTGTCATCTGAAGGACACTGGGAACCAGGCCACTGAGGGTTATCTTAGAAACTGCTCTCCTGCATGCATTCTAAGTCAGCTGTGTCTTATCCATATGTGTAATGCTCAAATCTCTCTCCTCAAATGTTTAGCATTTCTTCATTGTGAAAACTTTCAAAACACTTTCAGCTTTTTGAAACACAAGGTATATATTACAATTACCTTTAGTCATGTTACTATGTAACAGAATGCCAGTTGCTCCTATCAAACTGTAATTTAGTACTCATTAATCAAACTTCCCCATTCTTTCTTTCTTTCATTCATGATTGCCTTGTCTAGCTTCTGGAGACATCATTCTAATTTATAGGAGATCAATTTTTAATTCTACATGTGAATAATATCATATGATCTATCTTTATTTTAATCAGTTAGTTCACTCAACATAATAATCTCCAGTTCCATCCATGTTGTTGCAAACGACAAGATTTCATTCTTGTTTGTGGTTATATAATATTCTATTGTGTAATGTTTCCATTGCAAACAACAGTGTTTTATTTTTGCTTATGGTTGTATAGTATGCCAATGTATTTTTTATTCACTTCTCAGTTGATGGACACTTCAGAATTTTCTATTTTTTGGCTATTGTGAATAATACTGCAATGAATGTTGGGGTACAGATGTATGTTTGACACACTGATTTGATTTTCTTTGGATATATATACCCTTCATGACATAATGGTTCTATTTTTAATTTTTTGAAGAACTTCCACACTGATTTGCATAATCTCTGTCTTTTATCCTCTTTTCATCAATGTATAAGGATTCACTTTTCTCCTGATCCTCACCAAAACTTGTTATTTTTAGTCTTAGTAGCAGCCTTTCTTACGAGGTGAGATATCTCTCTCATTTCAGATTTCATTTACATTTCCCTGATGATTGATGATGTTGAGGATATTTTCACATACTTTTGGCCACTTGTCGGTCTTCTTTTGAGAAATACCTGTTGGGCCTGCTGCCCACTTTTGTCCTGAGTTTCTTGGGTCTTTTGCTATTGAGCTTTTGGAGTTTACATTGGTGGTTGCTACTTTTTGTTTGTGCAGCAGTAACTCCATTAGAACTTTTCTTCTCATAACCTGCGATGCTGCTCCACACAGGCAGCTACTGCGGTGACTCAGTTCAGGGATGCTTCTGTTTGTGAACAGTCTGGTTCACAAATGAAACATTGGGCGAAACTTTACTTCGTTTGCATACTCTGCACTGGCTGCCTAACACGACCCTGGTCATTTTTCCTGCAAAAAACATCAATGTGGCCATCTTTGCTGGGATTGTGAAATGAATGAAGGTTATGAACCGAGGTACTACTGTATTTCCTTTGGACAACTGAAGCTATTCCACCGTCTTTTGAATCTTTTTTGGTTGTTGTTGTTTTCTTGGATGAGAAGTCAGTTGACAGTCAATCTGATTGCTGTTTCCTTGAAAAGAACGTCTTTTTCTTCCATGTCTGGTTTTAACATTTGCCTCAATTTTTGTTTTCAGAATTTTATTTTGATATGCTTATGTGTGGATTTACTCAGATTGGTGATTCACAGTGAATCTTAAATCTGTGCCTTAATGTTGGATATTTCTGGAAAGACTACTCT
This sequence comes from Cavia porcellus, assembly GCF_034190915.1. Lineage (NCBI taxonomy): Eukaryota > Metazoa > Chordata > Mammalia > Rodentia > Caviidae > Cavia > Cavia porcellus. The sequence continues at coordinate 21,209,376 of NW_026947511.1, read as the reverse complement.
TAAAATGTTACTTCTATCTTTTCTCTCTGTAATTATCTCTGTCACACTTTTCACTGTAACCATATTCTCTTATACTTCTTTTTTGTTTACTATAGCTTTGGATACCTGCATTTCATTTAATTTTTTTCTTTGGCTTATATTTGACCTTATCAGTTTTTTCTTTTTGGTTATGACTAATCTACTGTAAACACATCTATTTGGCTTGCAATTTCAAGTACTTTTTTCAAGTCTATGATTTCCACTTAATATTTTTTTAAAAATTTCTTGTTCTCTGCTAAAATCTAACATTTTATATTTTTGTCTAAGAAGATTTGTTTTTTCTCAAGCATAATTTTTTTAATATGACTACTTAATCATGTGAAATACTTGTGGTCTGTTCATATTTTTTTGTGACCACTGTTTATTATATGACAGACATAGTTATGAAAAAATGTTAATGTGGAGTGTGGTATAGTTCATGTTACTTTAGAAATGGTTAGCTCTACACACAGTTAAATTCACTGGAATCTGAGATAATCTGAAACTGAAGTTCAGGGCTGATGAGTGCTGATTTTTTTAAAATCCTTTGGAGTCTTACATACAACTTTTGCTATTTATTGTATTTTGTTTTCCTTCCCATTTTCATTTTTGTAGCTCCATGTGTCTATCAAAGCTCTACTTCTTTCTAAGACTCTTAGCCATACTTCTTAAACTTCTAGATAATTATATTGCCTGCTTCCCTCTTGTACTCATATTTTTTTTAAACTCTGCTCCCTGAATTTTCAAATACGTAAAACTTCAAAAATACTTTGGCTAGCTTTCCTAGTTGTTTTCAGGGACAATTCTGGGTTAACTATCATGTATCAATGTGGGACATGGTTGTCATGATGGGAAATGGATCTTTTAATAAACTGGACTCATTTTAAAATTTCATATAAGTCTAAACTTTTAAAAATTAAACTTATATCCCAACTTATTTTAAATGCTGATTCCGTAAATATTTACATATATATGGTAATAAAATTCATTAATTTAATTTTGAATTAATTTAATATGCATTAATTTTAAATTTCATATTTTAAAATGAATAACAGTAAGCTGAATACTGACATCGATATTTAATGTGTAAATATATCTGATTATATAAACACTGTTTTGTGTGTTTTGGATATATTGACTTTGAAGTATTACTATATTGTCTTTTACTACTATATGAAAATATCCGAGATAGGCTAACTTTGTAAAAAAGAAGAGGTTTACTTAGTTCACAGTTCTGGAGACAGAAGGGCAAAGTGCTGGCAATTGTGAAGACTCTGAGGGAGCTGGAGAGAGAGTCACAATGGCAGGAGTGTGTGTGCAAGGAAGAGGCTAAATCTTGAAACAGGAAGCTAAAGACAGATTGGGGTTCCACAATCCTTTCCAAAGGTGTGTTACCAGGGACCTCAATGGCTAATCCTTCCTAAGGGCATGACCTCAGTGATCTAAGAAAATCCTTTTGAAGATCATTCCATTGACCTCCAGTAGGCATCAGCTCTTAAAGATTCAGTTAGTTTCAGTCTCACCACACTGAGGAGCAAGCTTCCAACAGAGGCTGCACTTACACTACATCCAAACCATAGCATAGAATTCAAACAAGATACCTACACTGAAACTGAGCTCCTTTTAAATCTACAGACTCAATTTTCCATACTTTATTTTATCACCTTGCAATTTTTCTCGAACATTCCACATAATCTATTTTGTAGAAACTTGCACAGCATTGCTGTGATAATCTTAGCATGCTCTGCTATCTTCCATATTTTAAGTAAATGAGAAGCTGGTGTTAGACAAACAACCAGAAGATGGACCATTTCAAATGTCTAGCAAGAATAATTCATAGGTGGTGTTAAGGATCGTGCACGCAGTCATGGGGGGGGAGCTTTTCAGAGGTGGGTGGATCTACAGTGTGTAGTATTGGGATCAAGAGTATGTGATTACTAAGTCAGTCCACTGACTGGCACAGTCCTGGCTAGGATTAAGCATAAGAATGCTACCTCTATCCTAGAGAAGGCATTCTGCCTAAAATATAAAGGTTCGAAAGAAGGCCAGCATTCTCTCACCTGCTTGCTTGCTGTCAACTATTTCTCCTCTGTGATGCTCCTCTGTTATGACAGCCTGCCTTGGAGCCAACCAACTATAAACTGAAACCTCTACAAACTGTGAGCCAAACAAAACTTTTCTCCTTTAACTGTGGGTGTTGGATATTTTGCCTCAACAGAGAGAAAACTGAGAAAGGTGTTTTTTATTTTATTAGGTGGAAAATACTCTGGGTTCCTCTCTTTTTGTGATACTAGCAGCCACTGATCACCATTACCTAGATCTGTTATTTCATTAGCAGGTGAAAAACAGAGATAGTCTATTACATTATTGTTCTCACTTATGAACAGGAGAGTTACATTTCCTCTTAATTGCCTAACTTTTGTTAAGAAAGAAACCAAATTGTTTCATTGTTTTCTAAATTGAATGCTAGCTTGAGAGTTAAATTTGAAACATTCATAGGAATGTCATGTGGCCCATATTTGGTCACAAAAAATTTGAGCTCAGCATGAATAATAACACATGAGTGAGGCCAGCTTCTGAGTCCCCCACGAAAAGTTCTTAATTACAAAACATATTTGCACCAAAAGTTATCAGATATTTCTGAGACTCCATAAGATATAAAATATAATATATACTTTCTTAATGTTAATCCTTTAAATTCTATAAGTCATATAATTCTGGAAGGCCCAAGATCTTGTCCTTAAAAATGTTTTTGTGGCTCTGGTCAGCTGGGGGAAAATAAAAGAGACAGTGGAAAGAGCCAATCTCTGTCTGCTTCATCTAATTTATCTTTCCATAAGCACAAATGTCATCTAAATATATCTTTACAACATAGAAGAAAGGCATTGTTCAACTAACAAAGAAAAAAGGCACTCTGAAATTTTTGGGGGATGACTCCAAATATCTAGTTGTTTTACTCTTCAAGCCACGACATTCTCCAAAATTTTACAAGGGAGATGAGGTAAGGTTATACTTCAAACGATGATTACCAACCATACCACTGTCCCACTGTGTGATATAATTCTGAAATGGAAACATCTTCAGTGAAAGTTTGTCCAGTGATACCTAATTTAAACTAGAGGATGAGAAGACTGCAAAGGAGAAATTTTAATGAAAATCTAAAGCAAAAAGGACTCTTCGTTTTCCTGCTGCTTACTTTTAAGAGGGCTCCATTCAATAGGAACTCAGTGGAGAGTAACAGTGATAGAGTTGTTTTTGAAGTAAGCAATTTATAAATCCCAGAATAACAATCCGAGGACGGAACAGCTGTGACTTTGCATCCAGTGCTCAATGTCAGGAAAAAATATAAAAATAATGTAAATATCTTCCTATTCACTGTTTGATTCTGATAATGATCACGACTGTACCTGATACTTCTACGAGGCAGTGAAGTCTTGTAAGGGGCTCGAGAATTTAAAGGATCAATTTTTATAGCAGCTTTCATTTTCTTAAAATGTTTGCCTATTCAGTATTGATTTCTAGTAATTGTAAATATGTAATTCTAGTAACACTATCTAGAAGTGTCTATAGGTAGACTACTTGTCACAGAAGCAGTGCATAGCACTGAATAAGCGTATGTAATATTAACTGAGGAGCTATTGTTTCCAGTATCGTGTTATAAGCTGCCACAAATCAAAGTGAAATAGCTGCAAATCCTTGCTTTGGGAAAATTACTTTTGAGCTTCCTGAGTATATCAACCCACAGGAAAAAATTAGAACACCATGTAACAGTGCATATTTACATGCTTATTGTATAACATTACTAAAATTCATGAAGAGACCAACTGAAATAAAATCATAGACTATACATAGACAGTTTGTCTGAACCCTTGGTTTAATATGTATGTAGGTAAGATAGGCTTGCTTCATTAAGGAAGTAGCATTTCAATTAGACCTTAGAAAATGCATAGACCAAAAATAAATGTGAAATTATAAGATGTAACCAAATTAACTTGTCTAATTTTTTTCTGTTTTTATTTGTATGAAGACACATGTACCCTACTCAATTGAGTCAATAATTATTTTGTCAAATAATCCATAAAGTCTTAAGCATACGTGATTAACAATGATTCTGCCAAAAGGCAGCTTATTTTCTTAATCCAAAGTTCACTTTATATAATTATTCTTTTTTGCAGACTACTAGTTGGTTATATTAACACTTGAGTAATCTTGACAAGAATTTGCTTTAAGCAGTTAAAGATCCAGATGCTGATCAGCATGCATTAAGTGATTCTGCTTAATTGGTCCCATCTAGATAAATTACTTACCTCAGTCCCTATCGCAATTTCTTCCCTGGCAGAGTAGAACAAAAACTCGTATAGCTTGTAGTGTTGAAAGATGCTGAAACACAAAATTAATGTGCTGCGTGACAAATTTATATCATGCCATAAAGGTATTTATTAAAGGAAAATTTAGACTGACCAAGCTAAAGATACTAAATCCTAATGTAAAATTAGCCATCTCCTTATTCCAAAAGAAATTGCACACAAATACAAAGAAATCAAAATTTTGATTTATGAAACACTGGCAATACAACACGATACCTGGAATAATGCCAGCAAATCTACCTGTGATGATTAAACAGATTTTGGATAAGCAAACAATTAGATTGCATCTTTGTTTTTCTTGGCTGAAAAATAAAAATGCACTATCCATAAATAACATCAAACTTTATGTTACTATGTTTTGTTCTGAACTGGAGTCAATTTTCTGATGTGAATGGTATTGATTTATATAATCTACTTATATATCAAATATTATTTCTGACATCAAACTGTTTCAAGATTAAATTAAAATATAATAACACTTGAAAATGATGTGATATGAAGTGAAATCCATTTAGAGGATGTCCAATTTTCCTGCAGAATATTCAGTCACACATCAAAGGACAGAATAAATTTAAGATGTATCATTTCCTTTGTTCCTACCTGAAAACTAGAAGATGGTCCATGTATAAAAACTACAACAAGCTAAGACATAGCAGTTTCTGAAAATAAATATTCCTAGTAAATTTAAAGAGCTTAGCAATGTATCATTGAGAGTTAAAAATTTACTGAAGGGTTGACTTCTAATATCCTGTTTGTGATAATATTTGAATTTTTCTAATTCTCTTCCTGCTGGTTGGGAAAATTAATAGACTCATAATACAGCAAAATGCCCAAGAACAAAAATTGTCTTAGTGGTTTCTCTTTCACTCTGGTGCCTCTTGCTATTTAAGAAAATTGATTTTAATATAACTGAGAAATTAACATTTGCAAAATGTAGCTACAGAGCATGTATAATAATGGCTTCTCCTGAATGCTGTAATGGATCAAAGTTTCAATTCATTTGAAATCAATGAAGAAATCCTCAGGCAGCTGGGTCTCTCTGAGTTATATTAGCAGCTGATCTCACTACTAACCCAATCCATTAAAAAGTGACGGGTGTGTGGACTCAGTCATGTTTTTTTTTTTTTTTTAAACCTTGTATGCTTGAATTATTCATCAACATTTACAAAACTAACTTAGCTTTTGACATCATTTTGAATTGTTGGTTAGAAAAATACATTAAGATTAGTAAAATTTGAGAATTCATCGAAGCAAAATAAATTCTAATTCTCCATCCTTTACAGCAGTGACTTACCAAAAGTTGTAAGGTCAAAAAACATTACACTGGCAATAACTGATTTTAAGTAGAAAAATTAAAGACTATTTTGGAAATGGTTGGCTTCCTTTAAGTGAACCACAGTGAAATTTCTCTTTGTCTATCCTGTGTTGCACAAATAACTTGACTCATAAGTTTTCTTTCCTGCAATTTCATAATCTTTTAGTCTTATTCCCCATTTATACTTAGGAATTAAACCTGTACCAAGACAGAAGTTAACTTCCTACAATGAAAATACACTGCATGACCCGGATGCAGCTGAAGATGTAGGGCAGGGGACAAAGCCAGCCCTAGGATAATCTGTCCAAGTGAAGGAGTCTAAAAAGAAGGCTCTTTTCCAGGGTCAGGCTATGTTCCCACTCTTGCCTCATTCATGGGGAGCTATTAAATGGTCTTGTCTGAGAACAAAGTGACACTTCAGTTATGGGGATGCATTTTTCTTTCCTCTTTAGATTTCTGCCTGCCTGGAACTCCAGACTATTCCATGAAACATCTAATCTCAAATATAAATTGATGGAAGATGGTTTGAAAATGAGGCAAGATATCTGGATTCGTCCCAGGAACTGCAGCACCCTGGTATACACAGAGAAATGGCGCTGATTGTTTACCTTGGATATATACCTGCATGAGATATCTGCCTGGCAATAACTGATTTCAAGTAGGAGACCACACACAGAAAAGTGTACTTGGATCTGATATATACATGTAAGTGATGTTAATATTGAAAGGCTACACTGGTACTGATATGCATTGATATGTATACTTGCATGCAATATGCAACATGTAAAAATGCATATATTGTATATGTAAATTTCCTAATCCTTAGAGTATTGTGGGAGAGTATTGTGGAGTGTTAGTTTTTTTCGGATCACAGACACAGCACAGAATACACAAGCTGAACATTATGAGTAACAGTGAAATTTAATTTATTATCAAGTAAGTTCGTGGTCTATGGGCCACATTCTATAAACAGTTCTTCCTCCATCAAACAAGGTTGTGAGAGTTGAGATAAATTTAGTATCAGGTTAAACTGGGATACATTTATACTTCTGATAATTGAGTTACCTTCGTATTTATAAAACTGCTTTGTAGTCATTAAAAAGAACATACTCTATGGTTTAATTGCTGCTACATCTGTGACCCTATGAGATCTACTGCACAGGTGTTGTAGAAAAGCACATTTCCCTTCACAAGACTTCAGTATCAATCCCAGGTATCCTACTAACATCTTTCTGTAATAAGGATATGTAAAATGTATAATTTATACAAAAGTCACTATATGAAGATTGAAGAATACTAAAAATAGCACTGATTTACTTTATTTGATTCATATATGGAATATTACTTTTAGAGTTTTTATTTTTGGGGTGTTTTTGTGGTATGGAGTTAAACTGAACCAAGAGCCTTCATACTGAGGTTCATTCTATTTTCTATTCACCCCTTTCTATTTTTTATTTTGAGACAGGTTCTCACTAATTTGCTAACTTTCTCAGGCTATTCTTGAAATTATAGTCCTCTTCAGCGCTCCAATGTTCTAGGCTTACAGGGCTTGTAGAGATTTTTGACATATGAAGTTACTCTGGTTATGATCTAAGTTAATCATCTTTTGAAAAAATGTTAAAAATACACTGATGTACATTTGCCTAGAGATGTGAGATCAGCAAGGAAAGAGAGGCCATTCTTCATTGTTCAGAAAGTGTCATCACGATGCCTTATGTGGCTTTTGCTGTGGTGGTTAACTGTTGGTACAGTGCCCATTACAAACCTCCTGGGCCTGGAGCTCAGCTGTAATAATATGCTTTGTAAGAGCAACCTGGTATGTTCAAAAAAAGAGGAAATGGAAAAGAAGGATGCTACTACAAATGTGCAGGATAAATTCTCTTGCCCAGTCATTCTCAAGGCCTGAGGGGCAGAAAGACAGTAAGGCACAGATTCAATTATGAATTTCCAGCCCTTTCTTTCCACACCCACAGGATTTTATCTTACTCAAACTGATGAAAACTACTGTCTTTTAGTGAGAAGCACTCATTAGGAGGAATGCTCTTAAGAAAACACATTGTATCAAACATCATTAAATAAAAACATATATTATATGCTATTATTAATCCATGCCAAAATCCAGTATATAAACTTTATCATTTTAAACACACTAATACTTATAAAGCTTCCAATTGACAACCATAGTCCTTGCCAAGTAAATCATGAGCATGGCTAGGATATGATTTGGCAGTCTATTTTACAATGTTAATTTTTAACATTGGAAAACATTGGCAAATGTAGCATAAGAGAAACAAAGATACTGTACAAAAACTTTAGTTTGGCAAAAGAAAGAGTTTTACTATTCTAATTTGAATGTTTGCAAATTCTGAAAATGTCCCTTTGGAGAGAGGCATGACTCCAAGGCAGACTATGAAAGACTATGTAAGAAGACGACTTTCTAACTTCATCAAGGAAGAACCACTGATAAAAACACTCTCCCTCCAGCCACCATCATTTCTAAGTAGAAAGAGCTTTAATCAGTTTGTTTGGTCAATTGTACAAAATATTTTGGAGCACATAATAAATTTCATAAAATGCATAAATTTCTTCAATTTGTAATACAGAGCTACTTATAATAAACATTAAAATGGAAATGAATGCTGTTCTTTAAAATGTATAATTAGGTATTTGTGAAGGTCAGCTACCTAAAACAGAGATCCTGTTGTAACTGAATCTGTTTAATAAAAAATACCATTTTGTTAATAAAATTGTATTTAAGTTTCAAATAAAAGAAACATTTCATGTAATTTAGTATAACTAGATAAAATTATGTTTTATCAACAAATCAAAATTATGTTTTATCAATGTCAAACACAAGACATTTTTGGGAATGCAACATTAGCCAATGAACTGGTGTTTGTTTATTAGATGAGAGATTTGAAAATTACATTTACAGACTTATTTGACTGCCATGTAAAGGCTACAAATCTGATTTTAGTTAAAACTGAATTTAAATTTACAAGACATTTTCTAAAAGAAACAACTTTATGAAAGAAATTCATACCTGATTTTTAAGTAATCAACGATAGCGTTGGCTTGCTTTACATTAAAGGTGTCCCATTCATCAATTCTTTGAGTCTGGGTTGGTCCGATTTCAGCCATCACCTCCCCAAGCCACTTTATGTTGTCCTCTAAGGACATATGTAGTGCTAAAAGGAAATCCAGACAAATCTTAAACATTGCTTTAGTACATATTTTAAGAGCAAAGTAATCCAAGATGTTTTACATGTGTCAAAAATGTATTCTGATCAGCATTTGTGAGGACAAATGATAAAACTCGTATTTCTTCTGATAAACTCATAACTCATAATTATATTCTGTGTAAAAGAACAGCAGATGACACACCCAACAATTGTAAATTACTATAATGCTACACAATTTTCCCAGGAGTTCGTGTTTCCACAGTCTGATACAAAAAGAAAAAATTCAGTGAGATTACAGGCGCACACCTATAATTCTGGTATTCTGGGAAGCTGAAACAGGAGAATCACAACCCGGGAAACTTAGCAATTCAGTGAAATCTTGTCTTAAAATTAGGAAAAAAAAAAATGGAAGAAAAGGCTAGGGATGTTACCCAGAGCTAAGCCTCTGGGTTCAGCCCTCAGTACCGCATCCCCCCGTCCCGCCCACACAAAACCAAAAACAACAAACAAAAAAATCAAAGTCTATCTAATGATTATTTAGAATGAAAAGGATAATTTTTGGGAAAAAATAGAAGAAATGATATATTAAATTACATAAAGGTAGTGGACTTAGTGGGAAAACCTCAGATGGTAAATTCAGTCACCGTAGAGTGCAGACCTGAATTTGAAGCTTGAAAAGGTAAACGAATGGAGTTAATGGAACACTTGCAGTAGCTGAGCATTACTACGTGAGAATTTGGGCTTAAATATTTTCAATAGAAGCCAGCCATATGGACTTTATTATTTTTTTTAGCAATACGGATTTTTATGTAGAACATCAAGATATTTTTTCATCGTCCACAGATGCAGACTTAGAACTCAGGTAAGCTATTTCCAAACACATACTTAGGAAGGCTGGTGTGAGACAAAGGGAAAAACCAGTGATACAACTTCCCCATCCTTTCTCAAAACAGGCTGTTGGTGTATCCTCTGACAGTTACCAACAAACAAAACAAACATCCCAAACCATCTTCTGTGACATTTGTTCAGTTGAGAAATAAGTAAATAAATGTAGGAAAAACCCAAAAAGCCAGGATGGTGGTGCACATCTGGAATTCCAGCACTCTGGGAGGCTGAGGAAGGTAGATTGCAAATCGGAGCCTAGCTTGAGGAATCTGGTGAAACTGTCTCAAAATAAAATTTACAGAACTTTGGGGACTTAGTCCAATGTGGAGTCCCTAGGTTCAATCTCCAGTTTAAAAAAAAAAAAAGACACATTTAGAATTTCTATAATAATAAAATACTAATTCTAACGGTTTATCATGCTTGTTTTTAGCAGAGACAGGCAAAATATTATTTACAATTGATGTATACATCCTCCCCTACTCCCTTGGAGGATTGATCTTGGTGCCTGGAGTGTCCACGGCCACTGTGTGTGTTGACAATGTTGAGTGTCTGGACAAAAGGCCAAGGAGGCAGGAGTGGAAAATTAAAAGGCTCTCTGGAGAAACCAAAACTGGGCTGGCTGTTCAGGGGACGTCTCTATCAACTGAGGCCCCTGCATGGGGGATATGAAGGAATTTTGCTTGGAAACTATCAGTAAGTGTCCCACTTTTTGTAACAGAAGGGAGCCGGTGGCAGAATGGAAACAAAAATAAACTATGAAAATATACACTGATTGGTGAAGCCAGCCATTTCTGAATAAATCAGGTACTCTTCCTGGTACGTAAATGCTAAATCCCCAATATGAAACTTACCAATGAAATGATTGTAATTTAATTTTTTTAAAAAACATACTGTGAACACTCAACTTCAATTTGTTTAGAATCCTCCTCCATGTAAAAACTAGAAGCATAAAACTAGATAGTAATTAAAATCTGGCTTAATGAATCATGATCAGCCTGTTTTTCACAGCCTCGCTCCCAGTCATCTTGAAAGTTTATCGGAGGCATTCATTGGCTGTGGGACAGGCTTTCCTCTATTACCCTAAGTGAAATTCAGCTCATTTATACATTTCTCTTTTCATGATAAACTTTTTTTTGAAGTGGTGAAAAAAGCTTCAGAAATGAAAAAATCTATTGGATTAAGAGAAGATTATGAATGAATGGAAAATCTGAATCATTTTATTAATGAAATGGTATTATAAAGGCAGAGAAAAAAGAAATTCTCAGATAACCGATTATAACTCAGGTTGAAATTATACTTATCAAATACAAAAATACATTTATAAGTGAGACTATTTCCTTACACTGAAAAATAACTGACTCCTTAAAACTTTTTTTTTTCTATGCCTAATGTCTTTCCACAGATAATTGCTTTGAAAATTAGGGAATTTATCATTTCATTTATCTACCTGAAATATTTGCTCTTTAAAAATCACGTTTAGTGATATGATTAAAATAGGAAAGATTAAACACTTAAATAGTAAGGCTCCTAGAAATAAAATGTATTCTTGAAAATCTAAGTTAATGAATACATGAGATTTATAATTAGTTGAAATATTTATGGTGTCCTGTATCTCATAACTGACACTAGCTAAGTAACCTAAGACTCATATCTTTGTGAAATTAGAATAATACCCATTTTCAAAATGACAGTGCTGTTGTGACAATCAAATAAGAAATGTATTGGAAAATATTGATAACTAAAAAGATGTATATCTATTGCATTCTATTATATGTGTTTAGTGCTTTCAGGAATGCAGCCCAAAGCCAGGTATGTTCGGTTTAATAAAGACAAACTCTCATTTGCTGAGATTGAGTGTGTGTAACTTTGAGTAGTTTAACCCTTCAGACACTTATCTGTTTGTCTCATAAGATTTTGTGCAAGCTGAATAAGGCATTATTTGTATAGCAGTTAGCACTGTGCATGGCACATGTTAATCTTACATAAAGTGCTGTTATGATTATTCTTATTTTGGGTAAAAGGACTTTAGCCTCATAAAAATTAGAAAACATTCTCTAGTTATTTACTAATAATCATGTTATATACAAGGGAGTCAATCTGGGTCTGGGGATCTAGATAAAAGTCAAATATCCATCTGTCTAATACACTACAGCTTGTCTTTCTTTAGACCCTAGCAAAATGAGGCAGTATGATATAGACAGTTTTGTCTCAGTATTAGCACAGCATTAGCTCCCAGGCCTCTCCCAAGGGCACCAAAATTTAGTGATGCTCAAGTTCCTGATCCAAAATGGCACAGAATTTGCGTATTTTCCTATGTATGCTTCCTATATACTTTAAATTATCTCTAGATTACTTATAATACCTAATTCAATGCAAATGCCAAGTGCATAATTGTTAATACTGTATTTTTTGGAGGATTATGACAAGGAAAAACACCTGTGTCCAATGCAGTCAAAATTTTTAAATAATATTTTCCATGCTGGGTTCATTGAATATAAGAAGAGTCTGCTATTAAGATAACTTTCCAAATTTTTGGTTCTACACTATTTCAGACTGACTATTTTCACTCGATGTAGAGCATAGATGTGCAGGACAGTTTTGAGACAAGGATGAGATCTGAAACACAGGCTAAAATGCAGTTGCATACTGGATGGGCCACACCAACCCAACCTGGACTGTGCTCTCCGGAGCTTTCTCTATGAAATTGTGGCTGAATGGCAATGACAACTTGTGTCCCTAGGATTCTAATATCCCTCCGGTTATGTGTGAACATGTTTTGCTTGCTTTAATATGTAGACACACAGAAATTACATTTTTTCCTGATGATGTCAATGGCCTTGTTAGGTTTGTAAGTTTGAAAGGCCAGAAGGAAAAATTAAATTTCTTGCTGTTTTGTCTGGTTCTACATATGCACTAATGCTTTCTGAGGGTTTAGGAGTGGTTAAATGGATTCTGCTCAAGGTCTAGAAATTAATTTTTTAAATTTTTTTGTCTTTTTCATTTTTATCGGTACCAGGGATCGAACTCACGACCACACACTTGCAAGGCAGGTGCTTATGCCGCTAAGCTAAATCCCAATCCCCTAGAAATTAATTTTGAACTGTCACCAAACAGAATAAAGTTTCACCTAAAAGAAAAATTCTTGAACCAGTTATAAGATATAGAGAAAGTATTAAGTGGGAATATTGTCTCAAACTTGGAATGTGAGATCCATGAAAATTTTTACTTTCTTTTATTCTCTCTTTAGTTTATGATTACTGTACTTAAATGTTGAAAGGTTGCGAGGCTTCAAACTACATGTCATATATTTTCTTTTAAAATTTACTTTTTATGTAGGACATATATATGACTTTTTACATACACATATATATGTCTTTTTCCAACTCTTGAGGTCAACATGCCCAGTTTTCACTCATCTTCCCCACAGATGATTTTGATTATCAGATTACTTCTTATTCTAACATTTACTTGTGTATATGCAAATAAAAATATTAATTCTTATTTTTTCTCATTTATAAGCAAAAACACAAAATGGTTCGCTTTACTTTTAATCAATAAGAATATCTTTCACATAATACAGTAGTACCTGGAAAGCTTTCTCATTCTTTCTGTTTTGTAACTGCACAGCATTACATGTAATGATGAGAACAGGCTAAATACCTATTGATGTCTTTTCAATTGCAAGTGGTTTTAGATATATACAACAGCTGGAAGACTATCATAGAGTTTCCAGGTATTTGGGATGTGTGATAGGAAGACTTAAGTGACAATAACACATCTTTAGCAAATTAATTATTTCGAGAACTTTAGTTGTGTTAAGTATTATTTGAAGTTGCAATGAGGCATGAGTCATAACATTGCTATACTCAGAAACATATCCTATAGTTTTTATTTCTGATGTATTTTTTAAAACTGGGAATCGAACTCACAACTTCATGCTTGCCAGGCAGGTGCTGTGCTGCTGACCTAGATCCGACACTGATGTATGATTATGTCTAAAATGTCCCCCAAAGTCTCATGTCCTCAAAGGTGGAGGCCTTAGAAGGTAACTGGCACACTGAGGTGCTGCACTCCTCCCATGATGAGTTCCTGTCCTGTTCGGGAGTGTGGCCTGGTACTCCCAGGTGAGTCACTCAGAAAGCGGCCCGAGCTCTAACCTTTGCTTTCTGCTTCCTGACTTCCATGTGGTGGGCAGCATTCCTCTGCCACACTCCTCTACTATGCATTACTTCCCCGAAGCCAACCAGCCATAAACTGAAACCCTCAAATTGTGAGCCAAATTAAACCTCTTTAAATCATGTGGGTCTGTGATGGGAAACTGACAAATACAAAGGACTGCAATGAAATCAGAAACTTTTGCTTAAAAACATTAATTTATAAGGTAGAATAAATTTCCTTTTCTTAAAAAAGAGAAAAATAATGTACTTACTTTTAAGATTATGAAGTAACATATCCAGTAAAGTCATAAATTTTGAACACTGAATTATAGAAAAGTCCATTTCTTTGGCCCACAAAAATCCAGACACATAGTAATCTAGCAGGATGGAATCTTTTAAACAAGTTTGAAGATTTTTGAAATTCAGAAACATTCTCAGCTTTCTATAACAAAAAACAAATGCAGACATTAAATTAGATTAAATACTGAACAGTTCCTTTAGCTTAGAAAATCAATGTGTTTCTTGAATGAAAATTCTCTAATGCTTATAACATAAACATGTTCAACTGTACCTGGAACCATAAGCTTAAAATGACAAAAAAAGTGAGACAGAGACAGAGAGAACTCTATTTTATCCCTTTTCTTCCTTGTTATTTTCTAATACTCCTGTTCCAGTTTTTAATATGTCTTTAATGTCTAGTACTTTCCCTCTGAAATTCAATATCTCTTTTCATTTGTATCATTAGACTTCTTTTATTTCTGAAGATGTTCTTATACAGGGTTGTTAAATATTCTGTTCTGTTTTCTTTTTTAAAGGAATCCAGTTATGCATGTTTTGTTAATTTTATCTCAAGCTATAATTTTTCACTTTAACATTTAAGTTTTTGCAACATATTTCCTTTTTATTTTGTATATTTCATAATATTGGCTTGTCTGTCCTTTAGTGTGTTTTCAGCAATCATTTCTTCTTTGGACGGCTGTAAATTTAACCTCAAATTCTGTAAGATCTTTTTCTTTAAAATATGTTGTGATCCTGCATTTTTTTTGTTGTCTCTTCCTTGAGCTTCTGTTTTATGTTCTTATGATTGCTTCAAAGTTTAAAATAACGATAAAATATTTTAGCACCTTTTTTGTCTATTCCCAGCTATATATTTCTGGTGCATTTTCTTAATCTGCCATTTCTTTTTCCTATTCCTTTCCTTTTATTCTTTATTGCAGTGCTTTAGATGCTTATTTTTTTCTTTTTTACTTATCTTTTACTTTTCTTTTTACTTACCAGTGAGATTTTGTCTTTGGATAACTACTTTCAGGATATACAGTGGAGGTGGAGACCTGGCTGTTTTACAAACCAGTCAGCATTTCCTGTTTAAAGTAACTTTCCGTCAATTTCTCTAACATTTACTTTTTTTAGTAGGTTGGATAAAAGAAGAAAAAATATGGGTAGGTTATGTTTACTGTCACATAAACGGTCCACTTCCTGTGATACAGGAAGTATCTGCTCTAAATCTGTACACTCTGATTCTGCTATTGTAAATTAGGTCTTTCCTCTTATGAGAGAATATTTTAACCCATTCTAAAATCTGCAACTGTATGTTTTTTCAATCTATTTTCAGTTGTGGAATTATAAAGATTGTGGCTACCGTCTTTATATTTTATGGTTTATGTTTTCATCACGCTTCTTGTTTTGATTAAGATAGGTTGGGCATTTCCAGCTAGCTTATACATGACTTCTTGAGGTAGGAGTGGGGACAGTATGTGTGTGAGAACTTAATGCTGTTTTTTCAAAGCAAGACCCTAGTCATTCAAAATAATAAAACAAATTATATGATCAGAATAACAATCGATTAAGCAAATATGAAAATAAATAAAGCTGATGCTAATGTGTTTAACTCTGATGTCTGCTTCATGTTCAGTGGTATAGAGCAAATATCAAGCTCCAAAATGAGCTTGTGTGGGATCACTGTAATCCCACTCTCTTATAATGTCATCCAGTATGTGAAATTTTTCTATAATAATTTTTTATGGTGGACACCCTCTTAGATTATTTTATTAATTCCTAAAGATGAAGTTTATTTTCTTTTGATGAATGAATATTAATACGTAAACAAATGGCTTTGATAAGTGACAGCTTTCTTGTAATCACTATATAAAACATCACAAAATAGCAAATTTAGAACTAGGTTGACTTCAAAGTTATTTGAGTTAAATCCATATATATATGGATTTAACATGGATGATACACAGTATATTTATAGATATATTTATTCACATTATATATTCATAAAAGAATATACCATTTGTATGTGATACATTTTATTTTAAAAATCAATATAATCAACTTTTTATATTATATATTTTTTAATATTTTATTTCGTCAAGCATGCAACTCAGCAGTTAGATTCAGATCTGGAAAGACACTCTGGTGGTGGGAATGAGGTTTGTGTCCTAGCCAGGCTTCTTTAATTTGCATTAAATTTTTTTCAGCAATATTTATTTGAGTAATATACAGCATCATTTAGTTTTAAGAGAATAAATAAATAGGCCAATGGATCAGGTACAAAGTAAATAAACAGACCAAATGTCCATAGGTACTTGGTACATGACAGAAGCAGTATATTTCAAATCAGTGAAAGAAGTACGTACTGTGGTTATGGGACATCTATCCATGTGAAAATTATTCAGTGCTATAAAATCTAATGGATGAAGTTATTTAAATGTTAATTGCAAATAATGCAAATGTTTACGTCAAAAATATACTGTGACATTTGAGTAAGCCAAAATGTTTTAAACATGATGCCAGAAATGTTATTCATACAGAAAAAGACCAATAAATGAACCTGTGCTTAAGGAGACAAAAAATGTCTAAATGATGAAAGACCAAATAACTAAATTGAAAAGACAGGGCTGGGGATATAGCTCAGCAGCACAGCACCTGCCTGGAAAGTGCAAGGTAATGAGTTTTATTGCTGGTACAAAAAAAAAAAAAATAGAAAAAGTTTGTAATGAATATAACTAAAATAAAAAAAAAATAGTATTCCAAAGGTACCAGAAGGCCTCTACATATCCACTGAACTTATTAGGAAAACTGAGCTCTAAGTAATAATGAAAGTACATTGGGAATATATGTTCTGAAATGGGCAATAGGTTTCAATGTCCTCCATTGGTTAAGAACCTAGAATAAGGAAAGATGATTTAAGACATTCCCCAAACTCCAGTGATCTTTAAAAAAAAGGAAAAAATGTTCTTAAAATTAGGATTGCTGGATTGTATTTGATATGATGAAATGTATTATTAAGCTTCCCTTAGAAAAAGGCAGTGCTAAATTAGTTTTCTATCAATACCATACTAAAAGGTCTGTTTTTCCATACTCCAATGTAGTCTGAATTCAGCCTATGATTATAGTATCTATTAATTTATTATAAAATCACTATCTTGTGTATTTTTTGCTTCTTTGTTACAAGATATTCATTTTTAACGTGTTCTCTTGGTTGTTTTCTTCTTTTATTTTTGTACTAGGTGTTGAACTCAGGACCTTGTACTTGCCAGGCAGGTATTTATGCCAAAGAGCTCTATCCCTGATGGCTGCTTTTATGAATTTATGAGTTTTTTGTATACTTAAAGATATTAACACTTTCACATCTGATGCAATTTTTAAAAAGCATTCCAAAACTAAATTTTATTTTGATGAGAGGAGGATATTAGGTTACTCTTTTTTTTTCTCATGTGCACACTATTTTCATTATATGTTCTAGAAGAGTTGGTTCAGTTTATTATTATCATATTAGATCTTATTTTAATTTTAAATGAGTCCCATGCTAAATACCAGTCTTTTTATAACACAGTTTATCATTAGCAATTTTGTTGTTATAGTTACTTTAAAGTCACCAACTGATTGATTCATGCTTTTGTTGTGCAAAGAGGTAGATATTTTTATATGACCACATGAATACTGTATTTTCTATTCTGAGTTGTTGCTTATTTTACAGTGAATTATCATCATAGTTAAATGACAACCTAAAGTAGTATTTTATTCTGGAGTCACATTCTTTTGATTTCCTAAATTTAGTAACTTGTCACTCTGCTGATTTTTGCCACCTAGCACTATTGAAGACAAATCTAGGGCCTATTCCTCTCTGGGTATCTTTATCCCAGAAATGAGATGATACATAAGCTTTATTATACTAATATATTCACATCAAAGCATTATTTTACAAGATTTACTTTTTCTGATTCATTCTGTCAAGTGCATTTTCTAACATCTCACTGCTTCGCTATGCAATTTTACGTTTTCTTAAATTTGTCTTCCCTTGTTACTGACTTGCCTTTCACAACATCGTTCTACATTAGTTTTATTATCTATCCTTAGTTCCTCCCTTCAGTTATAAAAGTTTCTTATTAACAGATTTTAACATTCCATTTTTAGTCTCATTTTGTAGAACTGATGTCCTCTTTAATCATCAGCTTCTGCCTAACATTTTCTTCTGTTTCTAGTGTTCATTTTTCTGCTTTCTATTCATTTGCCATCTGCATGTTGTGTTTTGTTAATTAAATATTTGACTTCAATATTTGCATATGTCTTTGCACTCTGTATTTAATCACAAGTATGAGGGAAGGAAACTAGTTATCTTTTGGTAAAATCCCTTTGATCTCCTACCACCTTTCCTCTTTCCAAAACCCCTCCCTGAACTCTTCCTTTCTCTAACACCACTTGAATCTTCCCAGTTAACTTGAATTAAGGGGCTGAACATTTATTATTTCTGCTCTTTATTCAGTTATGTTTCTTCAAAGCATCTTAGGAAGGGAGTCACGTAAAAAACAATAATTTTTACTATTGGAGTTTGAATGTAAAGTATCCCTGTATTTTTTGGCACATTTTTAAGCTTTTATTTTGGATATACAAAAAGGTGGAACAGGAGACATAAGAGAGATGAACATACTATGGTTCAACAGAGAATTTTAGTAAAACTATTATTGTGTTATTCTTAGATGCTCATGAAATGGAGTGTGTTTATTTCTAGATGATGATATGAAGACTAAAACTTTAAAAGTTCAGAAAGGTCCATGTATAGAAAGGTCATTACAAGATGTCTTGCTGCTGTTTGTATGTTTATAAAGTGGTTTTATTTTCTGCTTATTTATTTTTTGAGACAAGGTCTTGTAGTTCAGGCTGGCCTTGTACTCAGTACGCAGACTAGACTGGTCTTGAACTCTGGATGATCCTCCTGTCTCAGCTTCCTGAATTCTGGGATTGCAGTTATGTACTACTACTTCTGAAATATAAAGTTATTTTTAAAGTAAAGATTATCTTTTTTTAAAAAAAAGGCATTTGGCACAGATATACAAATAAAGACAATTATATTTTAAAAATAAGAGATTGACAGGAATTAGGAGTCAATGAAAAATATACTCATATTTATATTCCAAAAATACATTTAATAATACTTTGGTGTTTTATTTGCATTCATACAGAGCAAGTCTTTATTTTAAAAAGTAGGAATATGTACTGATGTGTTATAATTAGGCATATACTTTTATACACTGTGTAATTTCAGCATAGTTATGTTACTTAGTCATAGGGCACTTAAATATTTCTGTCACTTTGAAAAGTATGTAATTCCTATTTTTAAATATGCTATTTGAAATACTGCAAATATTTCAGGATTACCAGTTAAGAACATCATAAAAAGTACCACAAAAATTGACAAAGAAATGGTTCCTTAGGGAGCTGGGGATTTAGCTCAGCAGCATAAGTGTTTGCCTTGCAAGCGGGCAGTCGTGAGTTCGATCCCTGGTCCCGATAAAAAGGAAAAAGGCCAAAAAAAAAAAAAAATGGTTCCTTAGATAATATTGACTTTATTAATTTAAAGATGAGATTGCTTTATGTAATTTTATATTAATGAGATAGTTTACAAAGATCAATGTTTACTGCATCTTGCTAATTTCTCTATCATCTTCTGTACCATTTACATTGATTGTCTGAGATCTCACCTTCCCTAAAGATGAAAAATACTTTTACAGTTCAGATATGTAACAGCAAAAGGAGTCAATAACTTAAAAATATATTGTCAAGCAAAGCACACTATACAGAATAACATAATGTGGTAAATAATTCTAAAGACCAGCATCGTCTTTAATTTTACTTGATTGAATGTAACATCTTTTATCAAATACTTAATACAAATAAAATATACATAGTATTGAATATATGTTGAGTTATATTATGTTGCCTAATATTAACTACCTATTATTTTTCATTAAATTGATCAAAAGTCCTTGGTGTACCTAGAAATAGAAGATATTTTACATAAAAACACATGGAACTAATGAGAGAGGAAAGTCAGTGATGTTAACATCATGAATGCATTTTTATTAGTGCTCACATCTAGCAGCAGATTTCTCAATGAATGTTACTTTTTTATGAAAGAATGATAAAATTGTCATGAAATGTTTGGTTAAAAACTGGAGATTTTAATTCACCAACTAAGATCCAGTCACCAAGCAATGTGGTCAAATGA
This sequence comes from Cavia porcellus, assembly GCF_034190915.1. Lineage (NCBI taxonomy): Eukaryota > Metazoa > Chordata > Mammalia > Rodentia > Caviidae > Cavia > Cavia porcellus. The sequence continues at coordinate 21,188,938 of NW_026947511.1, read as the reverse complement.
CAGGTCAGCAGTTTGCAAGAGCTAGGAGTGAAAAGCATCTTGGGAAAAGGCCTACTAGAATTATATAGCTGCTCTTTTTTTTTTTTTCCCCCAAAGGATAAAACAGAGAACAGAACAAAGTAGATCAGAACAAAACAATGCAAGCAACACAGGATTTCAAGACAACAGTCAGTCAACCATGGGTACCACAATGTTTCCTTTTCTCCCTGAAATAGTTGTCCATATATTCACACACGTTGAATTCAAACAAAACAAAATAGTATAAAACTGATCAAAACAAAAAAAGAAAGCATTGCAAGCCTTTAAAACTAGACAATAGGAAAATCAATAATAGCTACCATAATATCTCTTATTCTCTTTAAAATAGCTGACCATACCTTCACACATATTGAAATAAAATAACAGAAAACAGACTAAAACCAATAAAAGAAGAATAAAAAAATTATTGGACTTCAACACAAGGACAAGGTGAAGAAAATCAGCAATGACTACCATAATGTCTCATTTTCTGAAAAGTAGCTGTTCATACCTTTACACATGATAAAATCAATTCTTGCATATTTTTAGAAGTTCTAGGTATGTATAAGCTTACACATCTGTCCTTTCTGTATTAAAGGGAAAAACGAAACAAAACAAAGCAAAATATACGAAAAACAAAAAACAACAGAAACAAATAAATAATAATAGCAAAGACCCCCAAACAATACCAATATAGGCTTTCAAAACAAAGTTAGTTATATTCCTACCACCTAGGTACCTGCTCTTAAAAAAGCTTTCTCTTCTCAGATTTCTCCCTTGGCCAGTACATTTGTCATTTCTCCTTTTCAGTAGTAAAACACCTCTGTACATAGTATTTGTAAGTTTTGCCCATGATAACTGTTGACAGAGTCATTTTCTGTTTTTCCATTATGGTGCATGACACTGTCTTTTTGTCACAGGACTGGACTATAGAGACAAAACATCAGGATGCTGTGGTCCTGCCCATCACACCATCCCTCTCTCCACACATTATGGCTAATCAGACTTTCATTACAAAGTGAGATAATTTTTTAAAATGGATAATTATTAGAAGCTACATCAAGGACATTATATTGTTTAGTATATCTGAATAATGTTCTACATAATGATGTACTATAAAATAGGAAGCTGAAAAAGAATGAGATGTATAAATGTTGAATTATTTCCTGTAAGTTTAGTTATATTTTTAAGCAAAATATATGCAGTCAAGAGTTTTTAGTATACCTTCATTTCTAATCAAAATCACAGAAGTCTGACCAATATCCAAAATTTACAAAACAATAAACTATATCAACTATTAATATTACAGAAAATGCAGTACTTTTTTCATTTTAACAGTTTTATGAATGAAAGAGAAGAGAAAAAGATGCCATATGCTAGAGATCGCTTTTACAATAAATCTGTACTCTTAGTTAATATTAGCAAGTTTGTTTGCAATGTATTTCTCCCACTAAGAAGACTGCCAAGCAGTGCAAAAAGTCAGTTATTTTTCAGTTTTGTGCTCCAGAGTCTGGATATATTTCAGTGTACAATAAAAAAGTTTAACATTTATAAAGCATATCATGTTCATTCACAAATGAATTAGAGCTGATCGATGTCTGATTGTAATACTTCAGTACTTACTCTTGAACTCCATCTGCATTCTCTGCTAGTAAATCAGTGATTTGAACAGTTGAAAGAAAATCTGGAGACAGAATCTTTTCATGCTCCTGGAATTCAGCATTTTTCTATAAAAACATAAGAGGAAAAAAATAGTTCATTTTATATTTTGCATATTAAACTCAGTGATACAGAATGTATTCTGGCGGTCTAGTTGCTATCAGAAAAAAAATTAAAAACAAATCTCTTAAATATTTAATTATTTTTTCTTTTCCTTTTTTTATGTGATGGTATCTCTTCCCTGAAAAGTCAAATGGCTCGTCAGCCTGTCTTTTAGCACGTGCATAACTCAGTGATAGGTTTGTGCATATTTCTCCTTAAAGTTGGAGCTCAGAAGGAGGCAGAGGCACGTAATAAAGTCTTGCTAATGTCAAAATGCTTATCGTCCAGTAGGAGGAACAAACCCATGAGTGACTAACATAAGAACAGAACATGATAAATGAGGCACAATAAATGGGAAATGCATTCTGTCCTGTCCCCTGCTGGGTGCAGGACAAGCAGTCCAGGGGGAGGACATCCAGGAATGATCTGTTGGGGCTGGGTGTGGATAATGCCCAAGGTGAATGCATCAGCAACACTGGTGTTCTGCAGACCACACAGTTAAGGATGGGGTCTGTAAGTATAAAGCAGCTCGTGGTGAGAGGGTAAACACAGGGGATTTTAGTTGAACACAGGTGGGCAGTGAGCATTGGAAACATTATTTTATAATATTTTATATTTAGTGAGTTTAACTATTTACTGAAAGCTTGCAAGATACAAGACACCATAAATACTGTAAACCATGACCAGTTGAAAAATGACAAGTTGAGGAGCTTTTACTTAATAATATAGACAACAGAGAATTCTTGAAGTTTTCGAGCAGTTAAACAAGATAAACTTGTGCTTCATGGAAAAGAAATCCCTGGTAGAAAAGGGACACAGAGGAAGAGTTACATGTAGAGAAGTGATGCAATGAAAATAGTATAAACATAAAGCACTGGAGTTGGGCGTGTTGCCTATAATCCCAACACCTGGAAAGCTGAGGCAGGAGCATAGATGTGCTTTGGGAGAATGAAAGAAGGAAGAAAGAGATATTTCTGAAATAGATGACTTGAGATAAAAGGAAGGACACTCAGGGCTTCCACAGTAAATATGGGCCACCTTTGGGTGAATTAGACAAAGTCATCCTCTTTGGGCGGAACAAGTGGTAGAGACTTTCACAAGGCTGACAAAGCTCTGTGCTAAAACATATCTCATGTGAATGTAGTTTCAGTTCTAACACTTCAGCCAAGTGTTTTGTTCAAAGTACAACTCACATGACCGTACATATCATTTTCGTAATACCAACAGAAATTAGGTGGATAGAAGGTGATTCTTTTAAAAAGGCAAGGTGTTTTATTCCAGTGACTGAAGGCAGAATACATGTAGCAAGGAAGACGTATGTAGATTTTAATTAGAAATGCTGGGGTCAAAAAGGTCAAGTTTAAAGATGTTGGATTAGGAGTCAACTCTACTAAGGATGAGAATGGATGCACTTGTTCAAAGCCAGAGACAGATGAGCAGCTGTGCATGAAAAATACAAAAAGAGGTTCAGACGTAGGTAAGAGACAATAGCAGCTACACTGAAGTTGAGGTACCATGAGAGTCTGGCAAGGGAAAAATGGGTAAATGTTCTTCAATAGATGAGATAGCACTGAACCCTCCACGTGGATAGTCACCAAAAAATAAAGGCAAGGAAAAGCTTTGCTACAGTTGACCAGCTGACCTTCCACTTTTTTCCTACTCTTTGTAAATACAGGAAGATCTCAGAGCTGATACTTACTGGTAATGGTTATTGGCTTAGTGTTTTTCTTTTAGTATTAGGTTATTATATTTTATTTTAAAAATCCTAGTTTAGGAAGTCTTTGCCTGTGACCATGGCTTCAAGTGTTTACGCATGTTTTCTTTTAGCAGTTTTCACATTTTAAATCTTACTTCTGGGACTTTGATCCATTTTAAATTGACTTTTTGCAGAGTGCAATGGAATATCTACCTTCTATCTTATATATAAGTGCACATCCAACTTTTATAATACTGTAAGAGATTCTTTTCTCCAATGTGTATATTTCAGTTCCTTTGCCTAAAATCAGGCTGCTGTAATAGGATGGGTTGATTTCTGTGTTCTCTATTCCATTCCATTCCAATATTCCATTTCAACATTTCTATTTTTTATGTTAGTACTGTACTGTTTTTGTTTTTATGTCTTTGTCATATAATCTAAAATTAGGTGTTATGATGTGTCCAGCCATGTCCCTTTTGCTGAGGATTGCTTTTGTTATTCTTGGTATTTTTTATTTCCATATGAATTCTATAATTTTTTCCCAGTTCTGTGAAGAAGGTCATTGTATTTTTATGAAGGTTTTGTTAAATCTGTAGATTGCTTTTGGTAATATGGCCATTGTGGCAATATTAATTTTGCCTATCCATGAACATAGGAGATCTTTCCATATTCTGGTGTCTTTTTCAATTTCTTTTTTCAGTTTTCTAAAATTTTTCAATGTAGAGGTCTTTCATCTCCAAGGTTAAGTTGATCCATAGGTATTCTATTTTATTTGAATCTACTGTGAATGGAATAGTTTTCTTAATTTCTTTTTCAGCTGGTTCATTACTCAAGTTTAGTAAAGCTACACATTTTTATTGCTGATTTTATATCCTGATACCTTGTTGAATTAATTTATCAGCTCTAAAAGTTTTCTGGTAAAGTTTTTAGGGTCTTCTAAATATAGAATCAAAAAATCTACAAACAAGGGTAGCTTGACTTCTTCCTTTCTTATTTGTATACTTTGTATTTGTTTTCTCTTGCCTAATTGCTTTTGTCATACTTTCAAACACAGTATTGGATAAGATCTGTAAGAATTAACATCCTTGCCTGGTTTTTGATTTGAGAGGAAATGCTTTCAGTTTTTCCCCATTCTGAATAATGTTGGCTGTGGGTTTGGCACACATGGCCTTTACTATATGGAGGACTTATTCTTCAGTAACTTCTTTCATTAGAGATTTTATCATGTATTCCTGAAAAGAATGACAATAGTACAGGAAATAATAGCAAGAATCAACACCTGGGACTTCAAATTTAAAAGTTTCTGCACAAAAAGGGAATGAAATAGAGTGAAGAGACAGTCTACCAAATGGTAGGAAATCTTTATCACTTACTTTTCCAAATAAATAAAGAACTCAAAACTTTAACACAAAAAACTCAAATAACCAAGTCAATAGAGGCAAGTGAACTGAGTAACACTTTTCAAAAGAAGTACAAATAAACAATGAGTGTATGAAAAATTGTTCAATGACTTTAGTCACTGGAGAAATGCAAATCAAAATGACATTTTGATTCTACCTCACTCTATTCAGAATGATTACCATCAATAATATTAAAAAATTAATGCGGTTGAGCATGTGGGGGAAAGGAACTCACTTTTTGTGGGAATGTGAACTGCTACAAGCACAGTGAAAATAAATTTTGAGGTTCCCAAAAAACACAAGGGATGACTTAAAACTACAGTGAATGTTTAAATTTAAAAAGTCTGTTATAGTAAGAGACATTCCCAAAAAAAGGGCACATATGTTTGAAGCAAGTATTTTGAGGCAGATTAATGGCAATATGTCTTTTACTCTAATTAAAAAAAAACATTTAGCATAGTTTTTGACCCCCCTTATTGATCAACAGGTGTCAATTAAAATGCTATTTTGTGTCTTTGTCCACCTTATTCACTGGATCTGGCACTGGACAAATTTGGTTCTTTGTCAAAATCAAAATGACCAAGAAATTTAAACAGAGCTAGCCAAAACGTTCCGGTAAGGACACTCATGAAAGAACTCCAAGAACTCTTTCAGTGATAAGACTGCTTCAGTGGAGATAAGTGTGTTGGAAGCAAGGGGGAATGTATTCAGGGAGATTAATGACAATGTGTGTTTTACTGTAAAACTTTTTTAAAAGATCACTGTATTTTTTATACCACATGTAGCACTTCTATTTATTCTAGTTATACAACTCCTTGATAATACCCGAAGGAATTAAAATCAACAAACTATAGAGATGCCAGTATAGTCATGTTTATTACGGCTCAATTCACAATGTGGAACCAAACTAGATGCCCATCAACAGATAAATGGATAAAGAAAATGTGGTATACATGCAAGATAGAGTATTATTCATCCACAAGGAAGGAGAGATGTTTGTTATTTGCAAGAAAATGGATGGGTCTGGAGACCATCATTTTGAGCAAAATAATTAGGAATCGGAAAGATATATATTGTATGTTCTCCTTAATGTCGTATGTGGAACCTTAAAAAGACAACAAGAAAATGGAAAGGAGACTATTATTAGACAAGAGGAGAAGGATAACAGAAAGGGGAGGGAGATTAGGGGTGGATTATTGGAGAATGGATGTGAGAAAAATATATAAACAACCCCAAAAGAATGTGACACTAGAGAGGAAGACAGGGCAGGGGGGTGATGGAGAGGTGAAAATGATTAAAGTATGTGCACATATGAATTTGCCAAGATGAAACTCATTAATCTATATAACCCATAAAAAGAGAAGAAACCCTACTTTAAAAATAAAATATGCCATATTAATCATCTTGTAATCTAGGGTGAGCAAATTAGCCTGAACTAGGACATATGATTAGAATATAAATTCATTAGGAAAAAATATTTTAGTGCCTAATGTAATATTTTGTCCCTATTAGTCATTTGGACACTTGTAAATTGAATTAAATCAGTAAATTTTAATATATGACAGAACTTTTATTCCTAATATATAGGTAATGATGATATACAGTTTTATTGGAAGTCAAGTATAGTTAATTACTACATGGTTGATCCCATTAGGTGGTAAATCCCTGAGGGATAGTCCTGCAACCTTTTAGTTCACTTTAGGGTTCTGCAGATCCCTGCAGGCCAACATAGGTTACTTACTGACTGCCTGCATTCATCTTTATCACATGGTAACACTATTCAGTGCTGGTACATGATGAGAACAAGATTTAGATGAACTCAGGAGTTGTCATGATTTGACTACTGATTAATCTCATGACCTAAGAAAGTATTTAAACTTAAATCTGGATTCCTATTTAAAATTTTATTTTATAGGTTTTAATATAACCAGATTGCATACTTTATGAATAGTAAATAATGGTATACAAGAAAAATGAATTATCCAGACATTCCGATCAATTTATTTGATTTGGAAAAATCTGTAGATAGGACAAAGGTAGGGAATTACGTGAGAGAATAAAATAATTTTAACTTTTCGAGCAATAACAATAACTAAGATGGCTAACATTAGTGCAACAATTTTTACTAAAACTTACTTCACTTATCTAAAATAATCTTCTTTGGTATAGTTTGTCTCTGGGTTATTTTTTGTTTTAAATTATATTCCTGGGCCTACTTTATACTAGGCCTCTTTTCTGTTTGTTTTACACAAGAAAGAATATTAGGTGGTTAAAAACCTTTGATCTTGGAATACATACATTTTGATTTGTAAAAATTAGAGATTCAGTAGAAAATTAACAGTCTGAAGATGTGAATATATAATTGAGGCTTTCTCTATAAAATTACGTCTTTGACTAGAAAAATATGTAAACTAAATTGCACTGTTAATTCGGTTTACTCCACCACCTGGTTGATTTCAGCAGTTATTCCAAGAGCAATAAAATTTCAAGCTAATATTACTTACTGGATAATCTTTTCTCTGATTTCTTTCTCCTCTAATGTAGCCTAAACACTCACAGTTGTACATGTCTTTCTTTTCTAGAATAAAGCTTTTAAAGGCATGCTTGTATCTACTGCTGGTAGTTTTCAAATAGAAAATATTCTTGATAAGTATTTACTAAAAGAAAGAAAATGGATTTCACCCGATCAGTAAAGAGGGGTTTCCTAATCACAGAGCACCGGGTTTGCCTGCAAATGTCAGATTTTGAAAGGCTTTTGTCAAGCCTAAAATAAACGAACTAAGGAAAAGTGCTGTTTTAAACCACATGAGAGCCTGAGGCAAAAGAAAAGTCAGTAATACTGACCTGATCTTTATTTAAAAATTTGATCCATTATAGATTTTGTGCATTAATGTTGATTTCACTAATGCAGTGAATAAAATATAATTTGCCTGGGTCACTGGGTTTTTAGCGGCCTCTTAAATTTTGTACTTAAGATTGCCTCACTCACCTCACCATAATCTTGCTAAGGAGCTCAAATGCCAAAGGAAATAAATAAACAGAAGAAGAATTAAGGAAAAGACAGAGAAAATTCTTTAAATGGAGAAGAGAATAGACAAATCTCCGGTAAATGTGATTTTTAAAAAGAAGAAAAATAAATATATGCCATACCAACTGGGAATAGAGTTTAAAATTCCAAGGAAATGAATAAGTTCCTAGGAAAATAATGTTATCAAAATTGAAAGGGGATAAGGGAAAAAACTTATCTGATCAAACACAAACTAAACTGGGACTGTACTTTTTATAAAACAACTATGCCTATTTTAGAATCAAGAACAGTTTGTCTAAAACTTTAGGTTGAAGTGAGTTAATCTTTAAAACTAAGTACACTACATGCAAAGCCTGGTACCAGAAAAAAGGGATTATAAACTAAATCACTAATGAAAACAGATATAAAAATATAATTAAAATACATTTTAGAAAATTGAATCCAGCAGTGGATTAAAGAATAATAAGCTATCATTATGACCAAATATGATTAATTCCAAAAATAAAACATGGATCATTACTAATAGGTCTAATAATTTTATGCCAAACTAAATGATTTGAATCTTATAATTATATATATATATATATATATATATATATATATATATATATATTAATTAAACCAACACTTTGTATATTTAGAAGTGAAACTCTCGGTAAATACAAATAGAAGAGAATACCTAAATGTGAAAGACACAATCTGTCAAAATAAATATCAAACATCATTTTGAATAGTGAAATAGTCATTCATAAAAACCAAGAACCAAAAATGGCAACAACTAATAACATTATTGTGATGTACCTCACTATAGAGGTCCTGATGCAATAAAACTAAATATCATATATGGCTTACATATTAGAAGTGAAGATAAAAAATATTTATTTCAAGATTACATGACAGAACTGCATACCTAAGAAAGCTGATATTGTGCTAACATTGTTTCAGGTAATAGGAAATTTGGTCAAATGGCTAAATACAATATATAGAACAGTTGCATAAAATATAAATATATAAAAGTTATTTAGTTTTCTCTACATGAGCAACTAATCAGAAATGCCAATGACAAAAGCTTGATTAAATTATGCTTGATTAAACAGCTAAATATTATAAATGTATAATATAACAAATAATTCTATTTGGTAATAAAAATAATAAAGAGATAAATATAGTTCGTATAAAACTACACAAATTCTGAAACTTTTATCAGAAGTCTAAAATAAGAATTGATAAAAGAAGTTTACTGGAAATCTTCAAAGAATTGGATCCCTCTGAGGCCGTACATTCAGTATGATGACAATCTGAAATCCCAATGGGATTGTCCTGGAACTTTGCAAGAGCTCTTACAGGAGGACACATACATTTGGAAAAAGAATAGTAAGAGGTACATTTCTAAATCAGATGTTAAATGGAATATGAAAATGATAAAATAATGACACAACCATGAAAAAATATATATATATATATAATTTTAATTCTTTTTGTTGTCCCACTATTCTGTTCATACTAAATGCCACGTGTATGTGTGTGTGTGTGTGTGTGTGGCAATAGGCGGTCTGTCCTCAATGAGAAGAAACAATGGTTTAATCAATAAAGGAAGATGACAACTGGCTATTCACCTCTAGAAGGAAGTAAAATTAAGATTCTCATTTCAAATCTACAAAATACATCTAAAGTAAATTCTAGGCTTTTAAATACTTGACTTCAGCAAAATAAAACTTATGACATCTTTCAAAGGTATTGAAGATTATGTGGAGCCAGCCAACAGAAGAACAAAAGGCAGTGGAAGGGCATGACTTTTTAAACAAGACAATAAACCCAAAGAAAATAGTAAGAAAGAGAAGTCTAAATATTTGTCAGGGTCTTCATACCTACTGCAGAGGTTTTCTAGCAGCCCTAAGTGTCGGATAAACACTACGACTGCATACTAACATTTTTTGGCACATTAGTACTTTTTTATCTTGCATCATTCCATAACCTGCCGAGGTTGATCTACATTATCGACCACAGTATTTGCATTTGCACTGAATTATTCATAAATTTTATGAAATGTTCTAAAATGATATTGAAATTGCAGCAACCTGACCATCATGCACTCATGTTGGACCCTGAATTTATTACCTTCCAGTGGTAGAATAAGGTCTGCTTTCTAACATTTTAAGGACTACCTAAGGCAGGGAGAATTGCCTATGAACTCCTCTGGGACATGGACAATCTCAAAAACAAGCAACACCATCTTTCCACTCAAGATAATATATGCTTCCTGATAAAGCCCCTAAAGCATTGAATAAACATTGTCTGTTGGGGGAATCTGGTAATTCTTCAAGAGGCATTATTAGCTGGGTGTAGGAATACACCTATAACTCCAGCACTCTGAGAGTTGATGCAGGAGGGTCACAAATTTCAGCAGAGCCTGTGGGCAACTTAGTGACTTGACTTAGAGACTATGTCACCAAAAAAAAGGAAGGAGGGGGGATTTGAGCATGTAATTCAGTGTGAAAGTCCTGGGTTCAATCCTCATACCGAAAATGACAACAACAAACAAAAACAAAAGCATTACGAAGAATACTCAGAAGAAGCAACTGGAAAACAATCATTTTTACTTTCTTTTAGGTCTCTGATGTGAACTGAAGCGTATTCCTTGTAAGTACAGTACTTAAATGGTTCTATTTTCTAAGTAGTATTTTTAAAACTATTAAGAAAAAGTTGAAGAACAATGCATAGAAAATGGTCACTACATGCTAAGCATATGTTTATAAACTTCCACTTGGTGGTCTGTACAAAAAATTATTTTCAGATTTTTTCATTTTCGTGTTTGTTTGTTTGTTTGTTTGTGGAGGAAGCATCTCACTATGCATTCCAGGCTGGCCTTGAACTCAGTATGTAGCCCAAACTGGCTTCAAATTCACAACAATCCTTCTGACTCAGCCTCCTGACTGTTGGAATTACGAATATGCACTACTGGGCTTTTTCTCTGTTCTTAAGTATTCATATGGATAAATGCCAAAATTTTAGTCTTACATTTTAAAGGGAGGCATTTTCTCTAGTGTTTTAAAGAAACTGGAATGTCGAATTCAGAAAGTTGGCAAGCAAAGCTTATGCAACATCACAGAAAAAAACAAATCCTTTTCCCTGGATCTGTGTTTCATGTTTGCTTGTTCACAGAATCTCTCTGAGAAGAATTTAATCCACAATAACTACCTCTCCTGGCATATTTCAGGCCACCCATGAACTTAATTAGTTATCATAATTTACTGCGCACCTACCATGTGATTAGGTAATCTAGGTGTTGGCCACACCCAAGACATGGGAAATCTCAGACTACTGGGAGCTTATGCTTTATTTCTGATAGACTTGGCAAGTAGAAATGTTTCACTATTACTTGGCTCAGCTGACTATACAGTCTACTGGCTAAGTCAATTTAGATAGAGGATTTATTCAAAATGATACTATTAAGGACTAACTCTTGGGACCAACTCTGGAAAGGGTTTGATCTAAGAACCGTTCAGTGCACCACTAAAACATGGCAGTGTTGGGAATGGACTACTAGGGAGTCTTGTCACCTTTTTTATCTAACCTTTGAGACCCCTGGTCAGTGCAAACAGGAGGCAGGAAGGAGTTGCCATTCCAATGAATGACATCCCTCTATGGACCAACTGTTTGTCTTCTCTATGGTCTTTAAGACCTCTGCTTTCATCACAGTGGACAAGGTAGTTTGCACCATACAGTGTAATAGTGTGTCGTTTTAGGAACTGTGCACTACAAAGTGGATCCATGTTACAATTTATTAGATTTGTTACTAAAAAAACTAAGCATGCTCGGAAACGCATTCACATTATAAGAAACAACTGCTCCTTCAAGAATTTAACAAATAGGGAAACGATCAGTCCTAAAGTGATAATTATCTAAAATCTATAACTAGTTCATTCATCCGACTCATCCATTACAAAAAGCAGTAAGTTTTTGTTGTTGGTGGTGGTGTTTCTTCTGAAAGGCTTGGACTTCTCATCATTTTGAATTATATTTTTTAAAAAGTCAAATATAATTTCATTAAGAACCAAAAGTATCAGTTTTCTTTAAAAGTATATTTTCTACCTGGATAAGTATAAACATATGTTCATTGACAACTGTGTATTCTAGGGTGTTTTGTACATGTTTAAATAACACAGTTTAATTGGGAAATTTCCTATGCTACTTCAGAAACTGTATTACTTACATTAGAGATCACAAGGGAGTAACTGGCTTAGAAATCAGTTTATCACATTAAAATATGCATTTAATGTATGCTAATTTTATTTCAAAAGGCTCATATGAGAGTCTTATGCCTCAGCAGCCTGCGTATAGCACTGGGAGATATTCAGATTGGGAATGTTTTGCGTGTCTGGAAGCAGGACACACAATTACTGGGCTCTCTGCATTTCTTCACTTACGAAATTGCAGCTAATACTCATCTTCGGCATACAAAAATATGGTTTATACTAAAATGTGAGCTGATCAAAGCAATGTTAACATATTTTTCACCTCAAAGGCTTAAATAAAACTGAAGAAAATTTCCTTTTACGATAGACTTTGTGTGAAGATTTATACATTTCCGAGGATACTATTTGGTATGACAGAATAGTAGGTTTTTGAGTAAAGTTACGTAAAACAATCTACTATGCAGAGTTGGTCCTGGTTGGAACCTAAGGATACTTTCATGTTACATGAGGAGGCCATTAGAATTCAGAGTTTAAATGTCTTTCCCGAATGCAATTTGGTGGTGAGGAGCACCAACTAATTAAGCCTGGGTGACAAGACTGATTTTCTAGCTGCTGTCTTTTGTCCTGTCTTCTGGCATGTATTTATGTGTTCTGAGAAATGGGAAAATAATAACAAGTACGGAAGCTGAACCGGGTCTTCTAATGTTAACCCATGAATAATTATTATTCAGTGACACCTTTTGAGTAACTGCAACTTTGATCATCACAGAAGAATGAATAGCAATTTCAGAAAGGTATTAAAATATCTGAGCTCCTGTAATCTTAGCACGTGGGAAGCTGAGTAAAAATGTAAATTCAAGCTCGAACCCCAACAAGTTAACAATTTAGTAAGACTCTCTCCAAAAACAAAACAGAACATGAGAAAAGCATGAGGATGTAACTCAGTATACTTGATCCTCAGTGTGAGTTCACTGTTTAATTTTTTAATTTTTGAAAAATTGAGGGTGAAAAGAAAGAAAAGAAGAAAGAGAAAGAAGAAACAAACAAACAAACAAAGAAGGAAAGAAAGAAAAAAAAGAAAGACAAAACAAACACCTTGGTTGTGAGGTTGCTGGACAGGGACCAGTCCACTGCAGGAATTCATACAGTTTAGAATCTCAGGCCCTAGCACACCAGGGCCAGTTAGGGGTGGTGTAGGGAAGGCAGACAGCACGGAAGGAAGGGGTGCTAGGGAACCCCACCCTGCTCCTGGGCTCCCTAATTTGAGACGCCCTCAGCCCAGCAGACCTCTGCTGCAGCGCTCAGACCTGGGCGCCTCCGGGCCGACCTTGGCCTTGGCCGGGATCGCTGAGACCCAGGAGGTTTGGAAGCTGCCTGTACCTCGGACTCGGGTGTGCTTGCAGTCTGGGTCATCCCTCCGAAGTCTTCGCCGCCGGGAGCACTCCCCAGCTACTTCGCCCGGAAGTCGCGGGAGGGAAGCGACCTCGTCGCCTGGGCAACAGGGGTGGGGCCAGCATCCTGGGCCTGGAAACAGATTGGGGCCCCAAGCCTCTCCCCACCAGGGCGCTGGCTGGAGAGCCGCGCAGGCTCCGCAGGCTCCTGCAGGGACAGACTTGTTCCTTTCAGTGAGAGTGAAAGCTGGGAGGAAAAGGCGATTTAAATAGCAACTTTAAGGAACCAGTATGTCTGAAAGCACCTAATGCTTGCGCACTGCAAGTTCTTTCTTTCTTTTGCAAGTTCTTAATAAATACTAGAGCAAGATAAATTATTAGAATTTTGACCATTGGTAGATATTTGATCTTAAGTAATTTTTATTATATTTTAAAGTTCCATGATAGTATTGTGGTCATGCTTAAAAGGATATGTACACCCAAAGGTTTAGGGTTGATGAAATGTTATGCAGTCTGTGTTTTACTCAAAGATAATGCGAGAGGCGTATGTGAAACATATAGAAGTGTAGTGAATAAATCAATTATGAATATGATGCCGAGGGAAGTGGGCTGAGAGTTGTTGAGTACATTATTCTTTCTACGATTACATGTATTTGACCATTTCCGTAACAACGTCTCTTAAAAACAAGATACATTTCCTAGAAGTCTGAATCTTCTGGCTTTTCCAGATGATCCATACCTATTTGAAAATGGGATGTATTTTGTTTGAATTTTCATACGTAGAGATTGATATGCCTGTCACAATCAGATATTTTTAAATGCTTCTGTTTCTCCATCTGTAAAATGATATAATGCTATTGGCTTGGAAGCCTCATGCGGAGAATACAGCAGTATATTATGTTTGGAAATGTTTAGATCAATCCTGGTTGCTAGTAGTGGTCTGTGCATGCTTGTCAGGTTTAGGATCAGTGTTGTGTTTCCCCTGACTTCTTAACTTGTGTACAGCTGCCAAAGTACTGTTTCTTTTCTGATAGCATTTAGTCAGACCAAATTTAACAGGTTAGCTTTACATAGCCTCATAAGTAAGCCTTTCTTTCAAATGACCTCACAGTTCAAATTATTGTATCTCATTTGTGCCATCTCTAGTTTGGCTTTGTACTTTCCCTTTCTTGATATTATTTTCAGTCTTGAAGAACCTAGTTCATTTTGCATTAAGAAGTATCAACCTGTGTGTTTATGATTTTCCCATTTTACAAAGACTATATTAGAATTTCATCAATTATTGAAAATATGATCAATATATAGTGATTGCTAGAGTTAATGCTGGAGTCACTACCTGTCTTGGTTACTTTTTGTTCTTTGCCAAGACAAAAATACCCAAAATTGAAAGAAGGAAAGATTTATTTATGTAGCTCCCAACCTCCAGTTTCTGGAGGTTTCAGTCAATAATCAGCAGGCTCCAAGGTAGAGTGGCATGGCACAGGGGCACCAGTTCAAGGCTGCAGATTATAGCAAACGCAGAAAGAACAAAAAGGGTAGGGGAACAGGAAGATTCTTTTCCTCTCCCAAGGTGGCTAAAGCATACACAGCCTCTCTGTGCCCATCTCTAGCACAGGTTGAGGATATTTACAAAGGACAGACCCTGGAACCCTGCTGAATCCCTTCTAAACTTCTCAAATAATGTATCAACCGTAACAATCCACCCCTTGTCAACTTGGAAATAAGACATTTCTTTAAATAGGTTTCTGGGTACAAAGACATGGTTATTCTTATCATTTCACATCTTGAACCTTATAACACAGGTTTAATAATCCTTAAGAACCAGTATTATGTCTATCAACATTATATTACTTTAGCACCGTAACATTTTGTCCCTGGCCCCCCAAAGACTCATGCATATCCCTTTATGCACAAGGGATTTTTAGTCCATCTGCAAGAGTTGCTGAAGTTCTAACCATTTCAGCATCGCTAAAGAGTCCAAGTCCCATGTCTCCTCTGAGATATAAGGCAAACTCTGAGCTGCAAGCCCACATATAAATGAAAACAAAGTTAGACACTTCCAACATTCAATGGCATAAGATAAATATTTTCATTCCAAACATTACAAACAGCAGAATACAAAGGATTGGGACCAAAGCAAGTCCAAAATCTAGCACGACAAACATTAATCCTATAGTTCCAGCATCTAAAGCAATCTGTGACAACTTCTGAACTCTAAAGGTCTATGTGATTCAACCCCCATGGCACTTCTGATGGTTGGGCTGGCTTTGCTCCCTCCTTGTGCATTTCATTAGATGATCTACCTTCCTGACTTTTCCAAACTTCTGTGGTCTTCACTTCCTTCTGAAAGTCTTCGCACTTTTGGCTTCACACTCACAGCTTAGCACACTTTCCTCTCAGGGACACACTGCTTGGCCTCCCAAGCCTTCTGAAATTGGGATGGAAGCCATCTTAAACCCATAAATCTTGCATTCTACATACACCTAAAAACAGTGCCAAAAGTGGATGGTGTCAAAATCTGCTACTATATGGAGCAGTGGCCAGGCTTTCCTCTCTCTTGGCTGTAGGGGTCAAGGGTGTGGATTGATAAGCACTCTGAATCTAATTTTGAGGAACAAATTTTCTGTGCTTTCACCATTCTGAAACTCAGTGCAGCCACCACCATTCTAGAACATGTTGCTCTGAAGTTATCTCTTCAAAGTGAAGTCTTTAGCGCTTGTAATTTTGAAGCTACAAAGGGTAGAGACTTGCTGCTTTTGGTGATGCCTCCACACCATCTTTTATATTCTCTTGTAACTCTTCAGCTATAGAGAGCTCCTCAGCTATATCTTTGTGGTCTGCAACTTTATTGCAGCTTCCTTTCTGACCAAACTCACAATGTTATAAATCATCCTGCTGGGATCTTTGCTCTTGATTTGAAACATAAATCTGGCTAAAAGTCACCAACAATAGCTATGCCCCCAAGATTCAACGGCCTTGAAATTTCTTCTGCCAGATTAATTAGTCCACTGCCCTTAATTTTAGTCTCAGGCAGTATCTGGATGTGAGCAAAATACAAACTTTTTTGCCAAGCCATAGCATACATCATCTGAGATCCAGCACCCTATACAGTCCTTTCCAGCAGAAACTTCCCAAGCCTGGCCTTTACCAGCAGAATTTCTGTCGGGTTTCTGGATTTCTGAGCTCTGACTGGGATCTCCCATATAGAACAGCCTAAGATATTCTAGCTCTATGCTTTCAGGAAACATCTCCAAATCTTTCCAAACTCTTCCCAGGAGCCATTCCCTAAGGCTCGTGAACTACATCGTCAGATACAGTCACAGCAATGACCTTACTTCTCTGGTACCAAGTTCTTTTACTTTCTTCCTTATTGCTGAGACAAAATATATCACACCCAAAATGAAAGGAAGAAAGCTTTATTTAGCTCTCAGTTTGTGGAGGTTTCAGTCCATAATCAACTGGCTCCAAGGCAGGGTGGCAAGGCACAGTGGCAATACTTCAAGGTGCTGGAGTATAGCAAAGACAGAAAGAGCAAAAAATTCTCTTTATCAGTCATGACACCATCTTATACATTTGTGATGCTCACTTTTTCCATACTTCGCTTTTGATCCCTATTCCAATTGAAAGTAGCTGCTCACTTAACATTCTTTAAATTTTGTGTTTGTTAAAGTACTGAGAGATTTATTTCTTCTAACAGATTCTAGTTTTCTCAAAGATTGATTTATTTTTCTGCCTTTTAATTGTCCTTTTCTTTGACAGTTTAAGATTTTCAGTACCCCTTTTGGTTTTTGCCCCAGAAGTAGATGGGCTGGTCCATTAAATATGGAATCCATTCTGGGGCTGGGGATGTAGCTCAGCGGCATAAGTGCCTGCCTTGCAAGCAGGCAGTCGTGAGTTCGATCCCTGGTACCAATAAAAATGAAAAAGACAAAAAAAATATATGAAATCTATTCTATCAATATCAGGAAGGTTACACCAAGAACCAAGGGGTTGTTTTGTAGGAATTCCAGTTTTACTCTATTATATTTAATGTTGTAACTTATTAAAGAAGTTAGTATTCAGGAAGCAGTTTAATTTATGGGGTAGAAATAATTTGCTTGCTAGGAGTGGTATTGAAAATTCACTAGTCTGAAGATTATTTTTAGTTTGCACAAGTTAGAGCTGATTTTGGCCTCCCACTTCTTTTTCAGAGTCATGCCAACAGCAGGTGCCATGCTTTCTTACAGGAAAGATCAGATATGTCTTCCTTCTGCTCTCTTTGAAGATAAAGACTGAAATCAAAGCTTGGAAAGTTTACTTGTTATCTTATTGTTTACTGTTTTAGGGCTGGAAAATAAGGAAACACATGAGACCTGTAGTTATATTTATTTTTTAAACAGACCTCTGACTTTTACCACATCAGAAAATATGACTCTTGATATTATTATTTGATCTATTTGGGTTAATGTCTGTTGTAATGAAAGAACTCTAATATACACACCTGCAAAACTATGATCACCTCAACATTTAACAACTAGAAATAGGTTTTCTTGAAGAACAGTAGTTTCATAATTGTATGAATTTGATAGGATAAGGCATATTTGGGGGTACCTGGAGTTGAACTCATGACCTTGTGCTAACCAGGCAGGTGCTATGCTACTATGGTATATCCACCTCCCCTGGCTAAAGCATAATTTAAATACAAGAGAAATGAGTAGAAAAGACATAAAATGAGTTTTGGTCAGGAACAACAATAAGTGTCAAATGATGAATATTCAGCTGTCTTCTTAGGATGGGCAAAAATTTCTACTTTTCATGATTTTTATATCTAGTTCATCTTAGTACTAATAGTGAGCACTAATGATGAGTATTCAGCTGCCTTATGATGGGTAAAAATTTCTACTTTTATGATTTTTATATCACTAGTTTTTTTTAAGTATTAATGAAACTCATCACTAGTAAATGAAATAAAGTTTCTAATATGGTTAATACCATACTGGCAGTTCAAACGTGGTGAATCCTGAGATCCTGAATCTATAAGTGTCCCTCATGACAGTTTTAAAGATTTAGGCTGGAAAAATTGTGATTTGTCTTTTAAGTGATAGTGGGAGAACACAGAATTCTGCAGATGAAGCTTATATAACACATTGTACCTATCCTTTAATCATAGTAGAATTATAGATGCAAAAAGAAGAAATACAAAAAAGGGATAAAACTGATTATCTCAATAGTTGAAGAAAAAGGCTTTGACAACATTCAACATCCCTTCATGATAAACGTTTTGAAGAAACTCAATATAGAAAGATCTGCTTTACCATAGCAAATGATATAAATGACAACACCAAGACAAATGTAAAACTGAACAAATAAAAACGGAGAAAGCAATCCTAAAATCAAGACGTAGACAAGATTGTCTACTCTTTCCACTCTTATTCAATGTAGTACTTAGAATTTTAGCCAAAATAATTAGGCAAGATAAGGAAATTAAGGGAAAACAAGTTTAATTATCTGTATTTGCAGATATGTTCGTTTGCTCAGAAGACCCCAAAGATTCACCAAGTGACTTTCAGATATGAATTATGATATCTGAAATGATATAATAATATCATAATTATGATATCATAATTCAACAAACTAAAAGAATACAAAATCAACATAAACATCCATAGCTTTTCTACACAACAATAATGAATCTGCTGAGAAAAAAATCTCAAAACAATTCCAACAACAACAAAAACCTAGGAATAATCTTAGCCAAGAAGGTAAAAAACTTAGCAATGAACACTGTAATACAGTGAAAACAAGAAATGAAGAAGATGCTAGTAGAAAGATCCCCCGTGTTTATAGATTTTCAGAATCAATATTCATAAAATGACAATATTTCCAGAAATGATCTAAAGATGCAATTCAGTTCCTGTGAAATTACCAACTGCATTCTTTAAAAATATGATTATATACTAGAAAAAATATTAAAATTCAGATGCAAGCACAAAAAGACCAGACTAATCACAGCGATTGTGAGTATAAAGAGAAAAGTTAGAGAAATTACAAAACTTGATTTCAAGATATAGTACAAAGTCATAGTGAAAGAAATACAATGGTCCTAGTATAAAAGCAGATGTATAAATCAATGAACCAGAACAGAGGACACAGATGTAAACTCAGGAAGCTACAGAATCTGATTCTTCATAAAAGAGAAAAAAGTCTCTTCAATAAATACCACTGAAAAAAATTCTGAATATCCAGACATAGAAGATTACAATTAAACCTCTATCTCTCATTGTGTAACAAAAATCAATTCAAAATGGATCAAAGACCTATGTATAAGACTTGAAACTTTGAAGTTGATAGAGCAAAACATCAAGGAAACACTTTAAGATATGGGCACAGGCAATGATTTCCAGACTAAAACTCTAATTGCTCAGGATATAATAGCAAGAATGGAAAAATCAGATTGCATCAAATTAAAAAAGCTCCTGCACAGAAAAGGAAGCAACAGAATGAAAAGAAGCCCATATAACGGGAGATCTTTGTCTCTTACTCTTCTGACAGAGGATTAATATCCAGAATATAGCAAGCTCTCAAGCATATTAACACTAAAGAAATCACACAATCAGTAAAAGGGTAAGTGAACTAAAGAGTCACTTCTCAAAAGAAGTACAAATGGTCAATGACTACATGAAAAAAAGAAAAACACTCAACATTTTCAGCCATCAGGGAATGTACATCAAAGCTACACTGAGATTTCATCTAACCCCAGTCAGAATGACTCTCATTCCAAACACAAAAACAATAAATGTTAGCAGGATACTGGGGAAAAGAAAGATTATACCCTGTTGGTTGGGAATATGTATTAATATGGTTATTATGAAAATCAGTGTGCAGGTTCCTTGTCTTAGTTATTTGTTTCTCATTGCTGAGACGAAATACCCAATATTGAAAATTAAGGGAGGAAATGTTCATTGGCTCACAGTTTGTGGAGGTTTCAGTCTGTAACCGGCTAGCTCTGAGGCAGGGTGGTGGAGCATAGCGGCAATAGTTCAAGGCGGCAGAAGATTGCAAAAGCAATAAAAACAAAAGTGGGGAAAGCAAGCCTCTTCTTTTCCCTTATATTATAAGCAGGCTACCAGCCACCCCAGAACTCACATAGCAATCAAAAAATCTCTGTGGCCTCCTTTGCACTGGCTCAGAATGTTTACAAAGAGAAGATCCTGGCCCCCTGCTGAATCACTCAGCTAAACTTCTAATCTTCTCAGGTTGACACAATGTATCCATCTCACCCCAGTCAGAATAACTCATTGGAACACAAAAATCAGTAACTGCTAACAAGGATACTGGGAAAAAGAAATAATATACACTCTTGATTGGGAATGTAAATTAGTACAGTGATTATGAAAATCAGTATGGATGTTCCTCAATAAGCTAAAAATAGAACTACTATGTGATACAGCTATATGACTCTTTGGTGTTTATATCTGAAGATACTAATGTCTGACTAGTATATGGGTACCATACCTATTTTTATTGCAGCATACTTTACAATAGCCTATCAGCCTAAGAAATCAAAAATTGATAACTGGATAAAGGAAATTGGATTTTTATATCTGTATGTATACATATATATCACATTATTATATTATATAATATTTACCATACAATATACTGTACACATACATAAAGAAACATAGTAGAGTATTATTCAGTCATAAGCAGCAAAATCATGTTATTTGCAACAAAGTGGGTGGAACTGGAAATAATCATATTAACTAAAATAAGTTAGACTCAGAAAGACAAATATTAGATTTTTCTCTCATATGTGGGATCAAAGGTAAGGACAGCATGACGGCGACTATTGCAGAAGAGAAGGAGGATTGAGGAAGGAGAGGAATGGGCAAAGAAAAGTAATGGGGGATAAAAATGATCAAAGAACTTATATTCATGTATACAAATGCCAAAATGAAGCCTATTAATATGCACTAATAAAAAATGCAAAAAAGCAACTGAATTTATACGTAATTGGCTTTGTTACTGTTATATATTGGTCTGCGCACAGAATATTCTGATTTTAATGTATTTATAGTTTTCTAAATCTCTACTAATCTTCAAATTTAGTCTTCTCATTTTAATCAAGTACTGTAATCTTTGCAAATCATGTGAGAACAGTTAAAATTCTTACCTTTATAAAAACGCAGAAATGACATAGCAAACCTAGCATAGTGTATATGGTCCTTTTGTTTGTTGTTCTTCTTCTAATCAATCCCTTTACAGGGGATCCTTTTATTTTTCAGGCAAAAATTCTGTCTTTCTTCGAAACTAAGAAAAACTATCTTTTCCTTTAGATCCTTTTAAGGAAGTTTTGTAACTTGCTCATTTCTTTCCAATCGATTTGTTGAAAAAGTGTCCTCTCACTCACCCTGCTCTCTGAAATCTCTCAATTCCTTTGTTCTCTTAAAACTGTCTCCTCAAGTGCTACCAATGGTTCCCTTCTTCCTTGTTACGTGGGAACATTCTCTTATCCACCCTCCACCCTTTTCCACTCGGTCTTGTGCCCTGGAAGGCTAACTGCCCAGGGCTCTTTATAGCTGGATCTATCTTACTTCTTATTCTATAATTTATGGTTGGGGTTGGCCAGCTGGAGCACTAATAGGTAAATGAAAGGCAGAGGGGTAAGATCACCGTATCCATTCTCTTTGTTCCTTGCCCACAGGATTACAGATTAGAAGCACCTGGATTCCTATACAAACTTCTGCAGGGCAGCAACCTGTCCCTCAACCCTTTCTCAAATTTAATAATCATTTTTTCTTTCATCTCTTTTCATACCTGAGTATTGGAATGGCTCCCTGCTGCTGGTGCTGGGATGCTTCACCATCCCTTATTGATTTTCTTCATGTTTTCCTATGTATTTGTCAATATTTCTCTCACTAAGCTTTTCACTTTTCTCAGTTACCATCTTTGTACTTTGTGTTTCCTGATGGAACCTTTACTGATATCAACAAATATTAACTCCAAAATTAACAAGGAAAACTATGTCTGGCTTGTGTCATGTCATTGTTATTACCAATAACTGACTTTTCAGTGAATCATACTGTCTGTAATTGATCGTGGGCACTGGGTATAGATTCCAGATAATTATCTAGGTGGGTAGGACTGCATCCCGGTTGCTTGCACTCCCCAGTTGGAGAGATTGCATCAGGTTGAACCATATTCAGGATTGACAGTAGACAGAAAGGCTATCACTACTTTGGGCACTGACTACCCACACCATGGGCAGCTGGTTATTTTAAACAATTTATGTGTTTCTCTGGCTGAAAAATCCTAATTTCTCAGTGCCACTCTGACTGTATGGTTCCCCTGTTGACGAGACTGCTTTAAAACTTGCCCCACAAAGAGTCAAAAGAACATACTCCAAGGGCCTTGGAGACATCTTTCCAGGCCTGCTGGGTGGTAGAGGGAGGAATAGTACTTTACTTTTCCTCTTGCTGCTTCTGGTCTTGAAGCTTTGACTTCCAATAAAGCTATGTCCCAGGACATGTGATACTGTGTAATTCACCAGAAATGAGAAAGGCCACACCAGGTAGGGGCACTCTGAGAAAGCTTGATGTTCACAAATTCGCTCATTCCAGGACATTTATGCTTATATTTTCATGTGAGTTCCATAAATTATTTCCATCTGTGAAGTAGCCTTTATTGCAGTATTTATATTTGTGGTTTTATCACTCCTTTTAGCAACCAGAAAATAATTTTTGAGTTGTTGATCCCTATTTAGGAACTGATAATTTAATGCAAAAATCAAGTTAACAAACTTAAGCAATGACACAGATGTTTTGTGAAAATGCTTCACTTCAGAGATAACCTGAACCTGTTTTCAGAATATTTGTCAAGTCCCATTGACCCAAATTCTTAAAGCACAAGGAGAATCTTTAAATGCATGACTTGAGTTTGCATCGAAACTTTTGATAAAATTAATCATTCGCAATTTAAATTTGTGAAATATTCGATTCCAGTTATTTCCCACACCCACAAATTGTGAAATATGTATGGCCAAAACTGTGTCAATGGTATTTTATTTTTCCTTTTGAAACTGTCTCATAGTGACTGGAGGCTATTTAGTTAATGGCAGGAATCTTTATTGTTTCGTGAATACATTTTTGAGCACCATTTCTCTGGGGGATTCAGAAAGTTTTTGACTGAGCAAGCATTGCCCCCTTTGCCATTACCCTCCACCCCTAACCACTTTTAAACATAGCAATTTCTGTTTTATCTGTGTTACATAACAACTTTCATGTAAATGTTGTTGGAAGAATGGATTTTTGAGCAATAAAAAGTTTGAAAGCTAACAGATATTTGGCAAAGAAGCTTCATCTCTGGAAATTCTATTATGGTATTATTTCCCAAAGCTTTCATGGCCTGAGACATCCACTTTGGCAAATAAACAGTATTACTGTTATTAAACACTTCTGGAGCATATGTATGTGTATGGTTCCAGGCAAGTGAAGTAACTTATTGTCACACTCAATTATTGGACTCACATTAAGAGAAAGGCAGAATGATTTTGCTTGTAGACAAGGACACTAAAGCTTAGAAAGATGAGGTAACTGATGTGAAGTCTTATGATTAAATATGTAGCAGGAAAGTTGCAAGAATAAATGAGCTTCTTTGATTACATTATTTGCTCCTTTTGCCTCACTACATCATGCCGTTGCAGCTGTGAGGCACACTCTAGAGCCTGGGTGGGTAGTTAAAATTTACCTCTGGAGGCCCCGGACCCATCTTTCCCTCTATGCCCCTTCTCTTTTCCCCTGTCAAGTTTCCAGAGTACTCTGCAATAACTGCCAACTCACTTACCGTTTTATACTTGGCATGTTATCCATCTGGGTATATAGTAATAACTAAAGTCAGAGATAATATGGCTTAGCACCTACTAAGGAGTGTTTGTACTTTATTAGGAGACTAGTGAAGATGTAAAATTCTTTTGCAGCTCAAGTAAATGAGGCTTTGATAAGATTGCCACATTGTAAGGTTTAGATCTTAAAACAGGAAATCTTTCCTGGTGGCTTCTTAGACCTCACTTAAAGACAACTTTATTCAAGTTGCGTGTGTCAGAATCCGTTACTGTGACTTCCTCTGCTCTCTATAATTTCTGTTACAAGCCTTTGATAAGCATTCAATAAATAGGTAAAGTAGGATGGTGAAAAGTAAATCAATAGAAAATATTTTTATAGTGATGGATATTCCCAATTCTACTTCAATAAATACTAAACTTTAAGCATATTTTCTTACATCATCAAAACTCCGTGTGTATCCTTTTCAGATAAAATGCATTTTCATGAGTTAAGCACTTACATTGCAGAGATGTATGATGTCATTGTGCAGCTTTTATATGATTGTGACCAGCTATCACAGAGATTTTTCTGCCCACTTAAATTTTGTACATTATCTATTATGGTAGATTGATTGTGCATAAGTACTGGAGGCCATGTGTGCTGGGAAGCTGATTGTCTATGTGTGTCGGGAGGTCAGGTCCATAAAAAGAATGAGGTTATATTTGATATTTCTCAAACTAGTTATCAGGGACTTAAAAGTTTCTTGGTTGTTTTTGATGACAGTGTCATCGTGCCCAAAGAGCATGATACTATACGTGTATTTTTTAAAGCCAGAAATTGTATTCTGCTGCCTGATGGTTAATAGTTTGTTTAGAAAGTGGTGAGTGCTATGGGGGGAAAAATAGAACAAAACTGAGGTGGATCTGAAGTGTAGGGTTGAGGGGAATTTGGGCATGATGTTTGCTTGTATTTTGGTACTGAAGATTAAATCTTGGGCCTTCCTCACACTGAGCTACATTTAAACATTTTGTTTTGTTTTGTTTTGATTTGTTTTTATTTGATACAGGTCTTGCTAAAATGTTGTATTGTCCAAGTTGCCCTCAAAATTGTGATTTATCTGACTCGGCCTCACAAAGTACTGGAATTACAGGCTTACATACCACCTCCAGCTCCAACATAGTTTACAGTAGGAGAGTCAGGATAGGCCCAGGAAAAAAGATAACAATTGAATAAAGCTTATCACTGTCACTATCATAACTAGCACTCTAGTAACTGTTTTCTGTGCTTATCTTCCTACAGATGTAATCACTGGGACTTAAAGAAGTTAATTATTTACCTAGAAGTGCAGAGCTATTCAGTAAAGTTGATGGAATACATAACCGAGAAGAATGTAATTAAGATCCTAAGTTACACTATACTGTACCACGCTCTGAGCAATAGTTTACAAACTGAATTCAGCAGCTCTAACAAAATTTGACTTTATATTACTTTTTAAAAACATCTATAGTTATCCATAGCTTCAAACTGAATTCAAAAGCATATTCTCAAATAAATCATAATCTTCTTATGCCATGTTAGAGGGCCCTGAGCTGTTAAAATATGTGTAAATTATGGTTTGCTTGTGTGGAACACTTTTTTCAATCTGTGCATTTGAATAGTGCATGAAATTTTCATTGATTAAGAATGTTTTTCAGTTGTGTATGATTTTTTAAAAAAAATTCAAGCCTTGGCCTGTTTGTCTTCATGAAATTGTAAAACAACTCAAGTATAGAATCATGTAGAATGTCTGCTGGTTACATATTTGCTGCATATTAGAATCATAGAAAACAAGGGCAGCTATAATATTTATATAATATCATAAGAAATATCATTCCTATAGTATTCATATGTATAAAGCTTTTATTCACTTGACTTGTATTTGAGAAAGGCTAAGATACAATTAGTGACTAAACCTCAATTTTATTTTAAGCTCTAAATTACCTAATTGGGGAGTATTCCAAAACTACAAAGCTTTCTCTTTTAAACTGGCATTTGTGGGATGGGAATATAGTTCAGTGGCACAGAGCTGGCAAGTGCACGGTCATGAGTGTGCTTCTGGGTACCAACAATAAACAATTAAGTTAAAATTAAAGAAACTGGAATTTGCAGAATTTTTTGTATACTAGAAAATCAACTCAGAATATTGGAAGAGAATCACATATGATTAGGAATAGATTATGTTAGGTTTTTTTGTTGTTGTTTGTTTGTTTGTTTGTTTTCGTCTTTTTGAGACAGTCTCACTATGCACTTCAGGCTGGCCTTCAATTCAA
This sequence comes from Cavia porcellus, assembly GCF_034190915.1. Lineage (NCBI taxonomy): Eukaryota > Metazoa > Chordata > Mammalia > Rodentia > Caviidae > Cavia > Cavia porcellus. The sequence continues at coordinate 21,162,337 of NW_026947511.1, read as the reverse complement.
CTTTGTAGCCCAGGCTGGTCTTGAACTTACTACTGTTCTCGTGATTCAGCCTCCCTATGCTGGGGTTACAGGCATGCATCACCAAACCCAGCATTATATTAGTTCTTACAGTTATAAGCAAATATATGTTATAATAAGTAAATATAGTGATAATACACATCAAAATAGACTATGAACAATATATACAAAGAAAAATACTTTCACTTATTTACATAGTAAAGCTTAATTAGGAATACCAGAAGAAGGTTGTTACTCATTATATAGATATGGAACTGTTTTTCTAAAATTGAAACTACCTAAGGAAATAAAACAATAATGGATTGTGCTCGTACTTCCTCTAAATGAAATTAGGAAACATCATTCCTTTTGTGAATATAAACATTTCAATGTCCAAAATAATTTGTTTTTGTTTCTCTCACTTTATCTATATAACTGTACCACTAAAGAAGTTGAATAGTATAAAAATTTTTATAATTCCTTTAATCATTGACTTCAGTCTTCTGAGCTTGGAAGGAAACTGTTGCTGGGATGGTGAGAGTAAAGAGAAAACTCACTGGACTTTCAAGTTGTAATTACTATGTCTATAAACCTTTAATAATTTTATGCCTCTCTGCTAGACTCATTTATAGATTAACAATGATAGTTCATCTTTTCATCTAAGTACAAAATAGTTGTTCTTTGTCCAGTAGTAGAAGGACAGACATGCTTACTGCTATTTCCTTAAGAATTACTTTGGCTGCTACATTAGTTAGGGTTCTCTAGAGGAACAAATTCATATATAAATATATATAAAATATATATATGACTATGCAAGGGATTTATGAGGTAAGCTTACAGGATCAGTATCGGAAGAGTCCCAATGCCTGTCAAATCAGACACAGAGAACGCAAACTGGCCATCTGGGAACTGAACTGAAGAGCTGCAGGATCAGTAGCAGTCTAAGGCTGAAGCCCTGAAAACTTACTGCAGAGTTTGGTGCAAGTCTGTGTTGGAAAAGTGAAGGGTCTGTGCTGGCAGCCTGAAGGAACTGGAGACCAATGTCTGAAGACAATGGTGAAACCTGATCCCTTTCAAAGATTTCCTTCTTTACACCCTTTGTATTCTATCCAGACTACAAGCTATTGGTAATGTTACCCACATCTGAGATGAGTCTTCTCAGTTTGCAGCCTTCATGTCAATCATCCATACACATACCCAGGTAGTTGCTAATCTGCTAGAGTCTTTATTCAAATCAGGTTGACATACTGCAATTAATGATCATAGCCACTAAAGTGAACTATCTTCAGTGGTTGATTAGTATTGTTCTAAATATGTATTAATCATATTCTAATATGAAGAAATTAACTAGAAAATATTTGTGTTGAATTAGTAAAATTATTGAAATCAATATAATGTATTATGAAAAAGGATAAATATCCCTTTCTCCATAGAAAAATAAGTAAATATATAAGTGGTATCACAAAGAAGACATATTAAAGAAAGAGATACAGGGAATGTGTTCAATCTCATTGACATTGAGTGCAATACAAGTTAAACAATCATAACATTTCCTGCTGATCAGAACTGGCTAGCATGTGGGGGAATAGACATTACTATGCACTTTTAAGTAACAAAAAAATTTCTATTTATACAAGACTATGCATCAAAGTTTAAGGTTTTTACTTCTTGACCTAAAAACAAAATCTCTAGAAATGTATCCTAAGGATATGATCATCCAAAAATATTATAAATAATCTTCAGTGTAAAATTATTAATAATTATGAGTGAAAATTGAGAAATAAGGTAATATCCAAAAGTAGAGAATTAATAGAGAAAATCAAATTAGATTTATGCAATGAATTTTATGTAGTTAAAAAAATCAAGTACTTGAGAAATTGTGATAAATTAATAGAGAAACATACAAAGGAAGCTATGCATCATATATATTATATATATATATATATATATATATATATGAGATACACATGGATTTGTATGATTATAGAAATCTATATTTATTTATCTAATAAGAGAACCAGAGGAATGTTGACTAAAATATTGTTTTGGAATGATTTCTATTCGCTTTTTCATACTTTGAAAATTTTCTATATAACTGTCCCATACTATTTTAAAATTTTTAATAGAATTATTAAAGGTTTAAAATTTTTAAACTTGCAAAAAGTAGAGACAATAACAAAATGAGTGTCCATGTACGTGTATCATACCCTTTCAACAATACCCACTATGGCTTCTTTGTTTTAAAGAATGAAACATTAAAAAGAAGTTTAATTTCCGAGAAATCACTGTCTTCAAAATTCCTCGAGCTACTTACTAATCATAATTTTTTATGACAAATTTTTATGTCTTCCTTTGAAAAACATTTGGTTTCACAGTCCAAACACTGTTTTCAAAGCATTGACTTAGTCACCCAATGTTTTAAGCAAAAACTAAACGCACTTCAGTATTGTTATTGAAATTAGTTAAGCAATAATATGATTTCTTGCTTTTGTTTTTTAAATATCTAGTTGTGACACTTTGTTGTTGCTTTTGAATATATGTACAGGAAGTTATAAGTAATAAGATGCAGACGGTGATGAAGCCAGTGGTGTGTGGTTATCACTACCGTTTTCAATAGCTTTAGGGATTAGGCAAAAGCACATCTAAGTAAAAGGTCTTTTCTATTGCGCAATCAGTTGGGGGGCAAGTTCATTCTCGAGTTCAGAACTTGACATGCAGTATGTGATATGCAAGCAGATATCTTCAATTCTTGCGGAAGAAATCGAGTCATGATTCCTCCAAAGGATTATGTAGTCAAGTGCAAAAAGCAGACTCTTATGACTTTAAATATTTTTCCACTGAAGATTAAAAGACACAATAGAGATACAGCATCCATCATCTAACATTGATACCTCAAAACCTGTCTTCCAGACTCCTATTTTTCTACCAAGCTTTAAAGGCACATTTTTTCACACTGCATTTTAGTGAGAGTCTATGCATTTTGATGGACTAACCCTCTGGCAGATTTTAATGTATGCTATTTTTTTAAAATCTTGGATAACTTACTTTGGGAAGGTAGAAAATTGTTTTATTTCTTTTATTTCCATAAGCCCTAGCACTGTGTTTTCAAGGCATTCAATGTAACTGGACCATAAAAATAATAAATGCATGACAACATAAGTATAAACATAACAAATGTCATGCTTTCACATGGCAAATTGTCAATATCTATTGACATTTGTTCTTATGGCATCTATTAAGGCCACACCATATTTATTAACTCTGGTTTGATTACACTGCTCCATTAACTTGGTAATTTCATTATAGTTTAAGAAGGATTTTAGCTGCTGGATTTAGTTTAAATTTTATGCACATGCCCAGAAGTCCTTGGGCACTGAGCACATTTCGTATAAATCAAATAAATAATTAATGAATAAAGACTATTTCAGAGAAACAAAGCAACAGAATCATGATAACTCTTTAATAACACATAGAGAAATTGTGCATGGATATTAGAGTCAGTAACTGTGTACTCACATCCTTGTTAGTAAATTATAGCCATATAGAAACACCTATGTCAGAAGAAAACTTCACTGCAGTTAGAAAATTGATGTTCAACCCAAATAGAACAGCTGGGTATGGATAGAACAGGTGGAGCATGCCTGTAATCTCAGCACTCAGGAGGCTGAGGCAGGATAATTTCTATGAGTTTGAGGCCAGTTTAGGCTAAAAAGTGAGTTCAAGACCTGACTGAACTAAGACCTAAGGAGACTCTGTCACCCCCCAAAGCCAAAAAAAAAAAAAAAAAAAAACCCCAAACAACAACAATAACAACAAAATCCCCAAGAAACAGAATAAACAATGAAGGAAGAAATTTGAGGAGCAAGAGGATGCTTACATTTGCTCATTTTTGAACTAATTGTATACTGATATGATAGAAATTTCTTGAGAAAATGTTTCTCTCTTATTTTAGCTACTATATATTAGCATATAGACTTTAGTATATAGACTTCAGCATATAGACTTTGATTTGGCTTTTCTGTTCTGGTCCAGTAATTTGTTTAACTTACTGTTCTCTTAGAAAGTCCTAAGAGAACTTTAAAAAAATGTTTTCAAACCCTTGACAAATGGACAAACATATGTTGTACTTACCATTTATTGCACTGAACAAAAAATTTTGGATGAACTTTACATCACTACAGTGAGGACAAACACTATGCATTAACTAAAGGAAGGTTTCAACAGAACCTATTAAGTTTTATGAGCTTAAATGTGGCAAATTCTACCTATTTGAATAACTTACATATCTGTAAGCTCCCTCTACCATGTTAGCATTAAGAATCAAGTATCAGACAATTCAGAAAAGAATTATAGCTTGTAGTAGTGTCTTAAACATTGTGGGAAGAGAGAGCAAAAATTATGTTTGTAAATTTCAGAAATGATTTCCAGAAACGTATTACAGGCTAAGTGCTTCATAGTGTGTGTATCGTTAGCAGGTGTTGTGAGTTCTTTATTTCTTACACACAATGCTGACATTTTACTACTTTATACTCTTTAAGGGAACAAGCACTGTAATTGGAATTGCTTTGTGAATGATTTGTTATTTTTTTAGACCTTCACAGGGAGTAAATGGTAAATACAAACTGAGTTTTTGGACTTTAGTGTCTATTGGTTGGGCAGATTATACACTAAATTTTTAAAAGGAAGGCAATTCAAGCTGCACTTGGTGATGCTAGCAGCTGTATGGTTATTGTGTAACAGTGGCCCACCTGGGCTGAATTGTGAATTGCAAAACAAAACTGAATGCTTTCAATTCCATGGTGTATTCTGCTAGAAGGGGAGCTCTCAGCTAAGCTAAATGTAGAACTACTGTCAGACCATCCGTCTCCGAATGACTAAAGCACTGAAAAGTGACTGTAGTGATATCACTCGGTGAGATCATCACTGTCTATTTGTTTTAATGTTTCCATCATTTCTGATCCCAATTTTATATCTCAGAAATTTGTTTTCAGTAATGAAGTTTTTTTTCACTTTCTTAACTTTGGAGGGCGTCTATTAATTTTCTTTTAATTTATTTCAACTTTTTGAGTATGAGAACACACACTGTCTCCTTTCTCCTGCATTGTGAGCAGTGTAATACATGGATGAATTCTAGGCAGTGGGGTACGTATATGCTATGATATGAGGGTGTGAAATTCCTCTACATGTAGAAAAATATTCTTATAAAAGAGTTAACTCAGCAAAAGTAAGCCTTCTTGAGCTTATGGATTTGATATTAAATTATATGACTAATAGCTTTATATGATTTCACTTACAGGGAAAAAATTCTATAGTTCCATCAAGACCTTTATTATCTGCATTTTTCTAATTTTTCCTCAAACTCTTGGTGAAGAAAATAATGGAGGCTTCCAGAAACATTAGTTCTTAGAAAAGGAAGGAATTGAACCATAGGGGAACCATGTGGACTTGCTGTGAATCATCACAAATTTGAGCCAAAGAAAAGTTGGGCATCATACCAAGCACTGTTTTCATTCCAGGTTTTGCTAAATCTGGCTGTTTTACAAACACTTCAGGGGGAGTTCAGTGTTCCGTGTTTGATTCCTAGATCTGTTGTATGACCCTGAGAAATTATTTAAGTTTACAGATGTGTTTGAAATGGATGTTAAACCACCTTTCAAAACATATTAGTAATAAAAAGTATTTGTTTGGATGCTTTATCTTTATATGCACTTAGACAAAAGCATGGAAATAACACAGGCATTATATTTTGATGCAAAGAATAATTCAATTTTTAATAAAGCCTAATGGCTGTTCGGATAAATCTGTTAATCAGTTTTCTCTTTCCTTGTTTTCTTTCTGTAATGTGGTTTCTATTATCCACTTCAATTCTGCTTCATTGCTAGTAAGCATCTGCTTTAAAATATGGTTAAAAATTGGTATTCTTGGTCCGATTCCAAGGGGCAAAATCAGCAGGAATACGTAATCCCACCGCTTTAAGAAGAATCTTCTAAACCATGAAAAAAAAAAAAAAAAAGCAGTAAGTACTAAACTTTGAATAAAAGAGCCATAAATGAGTCTGGAAGCCTCATTTACATTGTAATGTGCATACCAGCATGATGTCATTATCAATTAGTGTGGGTATTTTCTAACAGCCATCTATTCCGAGTATGTAGTCATTTAGTTTACGGTTATGATTGCAATGTGTATGTGTAGGTATCAGAAAGAGCAATGTCCACAGAAAATAGTAATACAGAAAAAATTTATGTCAGCCATGAATCAGTCTTACTTCATTTAATGTTATTTATTGATACAAGGTAGATATAGTACCTGAGTAATCTAAGCATGTTGAATAGAATGTCAAAATCTAACTGTAATATAACCTTCCTACTTTATGAATTAAAGCCAAAAATAAATATGTATATTCTTTCTTTTGTTAGTCTGATCACAGTGTAATGCTTTCCTTTTGGATTTTGGAGTGCTGTAGATGTTGTTGAGACTAATATTTCATTCTCTGCTTTTTGCTTCACTCAGTCTCTGCTTTGATTATGTTTCAGCAATTCTGGTGCATGAATTTGTAGTCTGATATATGAGGGGACTATGTCGAGTTGAATAAAAGTTTGTTTTTATAATTATGAGAATGTAGGGAGCTTGTATATACATTGATGTAGTTGAATTAAAATTTTTTGATGAGACCACTATTATTTTTAGGCCCAGTTCTTGGGACTTTTAAAATATAATTTTTATAGTTTTCTTTAGACTTTAAAATATAATTTTGGAAAGGTTTATGCTAACATCATTTGAAGAATTTTTATGCCCATATTTTGTATGCCAAGAAATTATCTTGAAGTTGAAGATAACACTACACAATGTAGTAATTATTGTTTTTCTCCCATTATTTTGTCTTCTTAAAATTTTGCTTACTATTTTGTTTTTTATGTTTCCATAAATATGTAATTTTGTTTGTTTCTACTTCCTTCTGTACACTCTAAAATGTTTAACTGATTATTTTAAGACCTTTTCTGCTTCATTTCATTTCTACATATGAAGTTATCCCAATGATTAGGATACATTTTTCCAGTGTATGACTTCAGAAGATAAATACTATGATGACTGAGGTCAGCTAATTCCTGTGTTTATGGAGAGTATTTCTCAATAATACTGCTTAATAATAAAAAATAGAAGTATACAGTGTATTTAGGGGAGAAAGTATCCAAAATGGTGCTGGTTGGTTTTATTGCTTTTTGCAATAAAAAAAAAAAAATTGCAAACAAACAAAACAAGAATAAGAACAAAACCCTATTTGGGGTTCTTTTCTAAAAACATTGTCCCAGAAACTCTGATGTTCCCGTGGGCAGCAGCACATAGCCACACCCTGGACTCAGACTGAGGCTGAGGTGCTTTGGTCTGAGCACACTGATCTGTGTAATGTTCTGTGCCTTTGTTAATTTGCAATGGAAAGATTCAACTTATTGAATCATTTGCTTTATTGTAACTCCAGAACTGCCTCGTGGGAACCTCCTTGGAGGGAGTAATTGTAGAGGCAATCACTACGTAAATACATCTTTTGAATTCCTGTAAATGGCACCAGGAGATCTCCTTACAGTTCAGTTAAGAAAACAAAGTAACCACTTTGAGAAGCTTTGCTAGTAGAAGTCTTTCATACTGTCTTTAAAAACTTCATGGTATTAAATTTCATGGTATTATCATGCTAAACTGCCAGGGTGGTAACTGAATCTGATTATATATGCAAGAGCATTTAGAACAGTGCTTGGTAGATAGCGAGCACTCAACACATGCTAAATATTCAGCGTTTGCTGGTTGTGAGCCACGTTCACATCATGTATTGTATTTCAAATGGACATCGACCTAATAATGCTTGGCTTGAAATATTGGACTTGCCCTATTTTTTTCTTGTACATGAATGTATATTTTTGAAAAGAAGATGAAAGTCTTCCACTTGATCCTATCCTTTCTCATTTTCCTGCACTTTACCCAGCAGAAAATATCCTAAGTCATTTCATGCCAGTCTCTCTTGCTATCAGCCTCTTTTCTGGAAGCTATGAATATTCATGTTTCCTGCTAAGTCTGGAATATAAAACATAATACTTCTTCTTGACCCAACTTGCTCTTTATGTAGTTGGCTTAGGTTTATTCTTCCCATCTTAGCCAAACATTGTAGAACAGTGGTCTATCTTATGTCCCTCCCAATTCCCTACATAATTGGAAAGTGACAAGTGATAGGACAGAATGAATATAAAGTTATAGCAGCGTGTACAGTATCTGGAAGGCGAATTGCAAACTGGGAGTGAATCAAAACCAAGATGCCAACCTTGATAACTTAACCTCGCAGCATCTAAAGCATGAGATTAGAATGTAAGAAATTATCCTGTATTCTCTGGGAGTTGCCAGGAGGGCCAAGACACAGTTTCTGTCTCTGAACTGCTCTTGGAGTACATGTGGAAAAGATCCTATATGAGGGAGGATAAGTGAGAGTGAAATAGAAGGCCAGCGAGAAATTATGGAGTTGAATGAAAGGGGTTGCAGAGAGTCTGTGGAGGCATGTATGGTGTCACTGCTAGCTGCCTAGGATTGGGAAGATGATTCCTGAAACTGGAAAGCTGATAGACACTGTGTTGAAGAGGAGGTGGTGGCAAAGTGATACCTGAGTTTAAAGACTCTTCCAACATGACGAGGTTAAGATGCAACTCCAGGTGAGGGATGAGAATGTAAATATGGTGAATTTAAAATTTTGGTAGACAGAAAGGAACAATCTGGCTAAGAAAATTCTTACACGGTGGCAAAAATATAAATCAACACAAAAGCATCACCTGGTGTAGACTTTATTCATTAAATTTATTCCCAGAAAGTGAGAGGAAATAAGGACTAATGCATTTAGTTCCTTCAAAAAATAATGACAACTGGCTATCTCATCAATAAGTGAATGCTAAACAACTAGGCTGTCATTATTCCCAATTTTAACTTAGTATAAATTAAACAATTGAATTAGCTTTTCCAATCCTTTAGGCGAACTATTATTTACTGCATAAATAATTATCTGGTAGTTGTCATTTAATATGTTAGTGATGCTTATATGATGCTACATTACAATGCAGAGGGAGTGGTATTGTCTTCCTGGATGTTATTTCAATAAATGTTTGAATACTATTCATGTCAGTATGATTTTTACTGCAAACTATCTTAATAAATCCCTGGGTTACCTGATACTCTGTAGACCATTTTTAGGAAGAAATTATATTATACTCCTAAATTACAAGTTCTGGATCATTTTCAAATTCTACAAAAATCATTAAATTGATAAGAAGAAGGCTGAGAGGGCTCAATTATTCCACCTCTTCCAGAATGTAACTTATTTCTTGAAGCCACACATAAGATTGGGTATGGCCAGAGGTCCATTTCATAAAAGACATTTAAAAATGTCTTTTATGTTCACTAGAAAGGGACCATGAGACTTGAAATTATTCATGTGACTTCCAGTCATCTACAGATGAAGTATGCTTATTTATTGCTCTGTGACAGAGTTTTACTATCTAGATGCCATTTTGTTAAATTGGGTCATTCTGTGTAATATTGCAAAATATGTGCTTCTGATTGTTTTCCCCTTGTGAAAGTCTGTGTTCCTCCAAAAATGTTTTATAGAATAATCATTCATTAGTAATTTGTGGTAGGGGGTTGGAGGTAAGAGCTAAATCTCTAAGGAGAGCAAAGTATAGACAGAACACATTCGCAGGTCTGTGTCTAACTAGGTGGATGCCCAAAAGAAGAAAGAGCACTATTATGTTTAAAAACATTAAGTGAGGTCCTAATTCTATGACTTGACATTAACTTTTCATCTAAAACAGCATCAGCAGAGGAACATATCTATCTGACTCCGATCCTTTGACAGCAATCAATCATGGTTACTTCCCATGAACATTTGAATTTGACCTATAACTGCTGAGTCAATTTTAAAACAGTGTGTTAGCCTAAAATAATATGATTCAGTAATCATCTTTTTTGTGATTTTCCTATTAGAATTTTAAAAAATCATGAAGCAATTGGCAGAAAAATCCCCAGTGTTAGAAGTGACATATTTTAAAGATCTACATAATGTAGTATAACAGAATTAACCAAAAATTGCTCAGAAAAACCAGAGCTAGACCAAACATTGTTACATACATGGAAAAAGATATGTCACATTTCTGTTAATATAGTCTAATTTTTCTTGGCAGTATTATTACATAGGCTAATTTATATGAAGTTTGAAATTGGCAATTATGGTTCAGAATCTTTAAACGAAATTAAGAAAGAAAAAAAATCTACTTAATTATCACTCAAAGGAGATGACTTCAGTTTCATATTTGAAGACTTCCAGGAAGTCTTTCAGAGACTCATCGTGATGGGAGGAAAGTTAACAATTTTTTATCTCAACTGCTTAACAACATTAATCATCAGGGTTTTGATCAAACTAAAAACCTAGTATCATCTCACATCTTCTGGAATAGTTTTCACAGAAAAGATAAGACATAAAAAATGTTGATGAGGGTGTAGAGAAAAGGAAATCTTTGAACATTGAAGGTGAAAATGTAAACTAGTGTTGATAGCATGGTAAACACATGGGTAGTCTCAAAAAAATTGCAAATTGTGTCATTTGCAACAACATGGGGGCCTCTGGAAGACACTGTGGTAAATGAAATGCATCAGGCAAAAAAAAGACAAATACTAGATATGTGATATCTCACTTAAACGTGGAATTTTAAAATGCTGAATGTATAGCAGAAAATAGAATGGTGAACAGAGAGGACTCACGATGATCAAAGAATGTAAAATTTCAGTTGGATAAGAGGAATAAAGGCAAGAGACATTTCACAATGTGGTGCCTATAATTAATAACAATGTATCGTGTATTTTAAAATGTCTGTTATTGCCACAAATAAATATGTGAGGTCATGTTAGTTTGATTTATCCATTCCATTTATCCAAATTATACATATGTGCATATAATTTTTCTTTGCCAATTTGAAGAATTAAAAATGAATATTCAGCTCATCTGGCTGTTTTCTAGTTGAGTAACGTAAGGCCCCAGGAACGTCTGAATCATCCAACTTCCTACACATGTGTCCCTTGAACCAGTCAGCCACAGACATGAAGCCATGTAATTTTGAAATTTCTCTAAGATTCTATGACTCTTCATTTCATTGTGCTGTGGTATCTTGTAGTTCACTAATTATTTTTCTTGTGAATGATGCACAATATTTTTGATCACTATTTTAAGCACTGGTTAGTTTTTCATTGATTAAAGTTTGAATACACTGTAGGCTCAGTGAGCTATGAGCTTTGCTGTTTGACAGGCATGGATTCAAGTCCAGGTCCTGTCACTTCCTTAGTGACATTTGACAAATTATTTAACCCATGCCTTAGCTTCCTCATGAGTAAAATAATATTTATATATTATTTTGAGTGCAGATATTCAATGCCGATTGCTTTTGCTAGTCAATAAACATTCAGTGGTCAGTTCTGGGGTTCACTACTAGTCCCCAAAATGCTTCTCTTTTAATATTATTTATAAATGATAGTAATAATGTTTAGAGATAAAATTTGTGAATATGTCCAGCTATGTTCCTTGTCAATAATAGTTTTAGGCGTAAAGACTTCATAATCTACTGATAGTGAATTTGCATGTATGGTACAGAAAAACATAACTTTCAAGGTAATTTTTGGATTTATTGGTTAGTCAGAGGGAGGTTATAGTTCAAGTGAAATTTGACCCAGAAATTAATAAACTGTGTTACTCAAGATTTCATTTTTTTTAACTATGCTGCTAATGCATCTGCTTCATCCAAGAAAGGCTCAATTTTGAAGAACTGAATGCTTCCTGATTCACATTAAGTAGTAAAAGAGAAAAGATCTATTTTAGCTTTCAAAGAACAGGATAAAAACTATTTTCTTCGGAAACTCTCAACAAAAATCTTCTTGGGTTTCACTGACCTTCGCTAGTCTCTGATCATTATTGCAGCGATCGGATGTATGAACTGGTCAGTCAGGAACCATGTCTGGTGTTGGGGGACAGAGTCAGCTTCTGCTGAACTGAGTGTCCTGTGTTGGTGAGGGGAAGATGCTAAAGAAAATTACATTGTACTAAGAGAGAAAGACAGTGGCCAATGATGGATAATGGGTAGGCCAAAATGTCCACCTCTTAGCAAGACTGCTGGATACCCAAATTTGATATCAAATGTCAGATGTGATCCCCAGTTCCATTTATTGTATTTATAGCACCACAGTTTTGCTTCTGCAATGATTAAAGTAATCATTACGAACAAACATATATCATCATGGAGCTATTTAAAGAAATATATCTAAAAAAAAGAAATACACTCATTTCTATTTACATTTTCTCAATGTCTTCCCAAAGCAGTGACTCATAGGAGATATCACTGCTGTTAAATACTGAACAGCACATTTCCTACTCCTGAATTTGGAGGGAGATCTTTGAAATTTTCAACCCAAAGACAAATTATTGGCATTAGTTTATATTATTATCATGTAGTTGAATTTTCTTTCTAAAAAAAATCTAATTAGGCGAGACAGAAATGAGACTAGAATGAATTGACTTGAATCATTTTAGCCAAAAATATAATTTCCTTTTTTAGCAAATCATAGTGTTATCATCTTGTAAAACTTATTTCCCCACACATCACTTAACATGATATTAGCCAAGTTGGAAAGTTTTTTGGTTCTCATCAAAGAAATATGCTCTCCATTCTGATATCCTCTCAACACTGTCATTGAATATCTGAGGATAGAAAAGATATCTAAGGTATAGTGGACTAAAAATAATTTTGGCTTGAATGTCATTTGCATCCCGATGGAGAATATTCAACTCACTCACAACAACAACAGAACCAAATGAGATCAAAGTAACACAAAACTATGCAATCACAGATTCCCAGAGGACTTTCAGAAGAAAGAATCTGACTTACTTTGGACTTCATGGCCTTTGAGTGCATCAAAAACTCTCATGATAGTGACTGACTAGTCTAGAAGCGTGCAGTGTTTTGGGTACTCTGTTAAAACTCAGGGTAACAGATTCTTTGATAATTAGATAAAAGATACAAACACACCAGAAAAAGTGCTCCTCCAAGCAAAACGTTACAAACAATTTTAGGGATTTACTGACTCCCTAAAGCTTATTTATATGAGCATTTAAAAACTATTTTTATGTGAGTGAAAAACTAAGCAAGCCCTTTTTTCTTGAATTTTAAATTATAATATCTGATCTGTTATAAGGTATAGCTTTAGGGAATCTTAAAAACTGAATTCATTGTTTTCTAAAATATATTCCTAGTAGTTCAATCTAATATAAATAAGAATATGGGAAAGGATAAAAATGTAGAACATTAATGAGCTATTCCAATGGTTTGCACATAGTAGGTATAATTAATCTCATATTACATGACAAAAATATCAGTTTTAGAAGTATGCAGAGATAACAGCTCAATTTTAATCTTATAAAAGCAATAATAGACAAATACTATTAAAATAATTTTCCTTATCATAAATAAAGTACTTCCCTACTATACACTTTTTAGTTTTCTTGTTAGAGTTTCTTAATATGTGAATTTATTTGAATACATAAAACCCTTGAATGTCTTGCTAGTTTGTTGCAGTTCTTTGACTTTCTAACTTTAGCAAAAATTTTTTTAAATGAGAGAATTCAAATAGTTCCATGGAGAATATTCCTCATAGTTGCTACTTTAAGAAGTGTTTTATTTATGTCTTTCAATTTTTATAATCACTAATAAGCTGTGTTTCTAAAATCAGTTTTCTCGTTGGAGATGATCCAACATGTCAACTCAAATGACTGAAAAAACGTGATTGATCCTAACGCTGAGCAAAACTATGTGGAAAATTTGTAATGACTTGTAAACATTTTCACACTTATTATGATTCAGATATGGACTGTGGCCCAGAAAAGATTTGGATTTATTTTGATAGTCCCTGTAATTAGCTCAGCAATGTTTTTCTAAGTTATGATTTCATGCTATTAGAAATTGTACATTGTTAAAATGCCACATGCAAAGAAGGTATGGGATTTTATGGTAACAATTAAGCACACTACAAAGTAAATTAAACAGGATTTCAAACCAAGAAAACATGGAGTAAATATAGCATAAATAGATTCAAGAAGGGAAAATTGTATGTAGCCTTACATTTTAGACAAAATTCTAAGCACAAAGCACAAATCAATTTTGAGAAAATAGAGAAAAACTAGGGTACTGATGAGGTGATAGAAAACAAGGACTTTACCACTGTAATTATTGGCATCAGTGTGGAAACCAAAGAGATATTTTTTGGCTCCAATGTTGTATCATTAATGTCTTTCATCCTGGGATACAGGACAGGCATGACTGGATATAGTTTGTAATGCAAAATAAAAATGTAGGACCCTTTGGTTGCATAGTTTGTATTGCACAATAAATACCCAAAGCCCCTTGGTTACATAATTCATAGGGCAAAATAAAAATCCAGAGTTCTTTGGTCTGTATTGGTTTTGAATTTCAAGATGCTCATCTGGAGAGTGATGCCCTGTACAGAGCCTGTAAGAATATGCCCTCCTCCTTCATCCATGATAGATAAGCAAGGAATTGTAGAGAACTTCTGAATCCCATCCATTCCTGTCCCCACTCCTCCTGGGCTCTGAGGAGAGACTCAGACTAAGCCGAGGGGAAGGACCAGCTCTTGGGTATAAATTTTGATGGTGAATAAGATGACAAAGGCAGTTCCTTCCCGAAATCCATCCTCTGGATAGGTTGTGAGGATTAATGAGTTAATATCAGGAATTGCTATAGGGCAAATCCTCACTTGCCTAAAAGAGCATAAAATTTTTATTTTGTCTTTTATGCTTTCTGACAATCCCTTCAGTCTGCCACTAGGCTTTTAGTGGAGCGTGTAGAGAATTTAGGACAAGATGATGAATCTTACTCAAGGGCATCTCGATAGCTTTGCAAACTTAATGCAATAATGTAGGTCCTGGACCCTGTGTCATGGAGAAAATAAAGACAACAGAAATTTCAGATTAAAGAGGCTATAGCTCATCTATTGTTATTTAGGAGACAAATTATGGCAATGGAATTCTTCCCCTTTTAAATATCTTTTATCATTGTGTGTCCACCTGATTTTATTTTAAACAACTATGGAGACACTGTATTAAATATGTAAGGTTGAATTTTACTTTAAATAGTGCATATATTTTGGCCTCCTTGAAAAATAAGAAAAGCTAGACTGTACTACTTGGGAGCAGGGCTAAGTCCCCAGCACAGGCTATCAGAATTGCTGGGGTAAAGTTCTTTGCTCTGCACTTACCTGAGAGTCAAGAGAGTAGGTGCAGGCTCCTGCCTATTGCCACCGCCCCAGTTCTATTCATTGTCTTAACAGCTACTTGAAGGCATCTGCCTTAAATCACTAGTAAAAAAAGTGTTAGTGTAACATTTAACACTTGTGCTCTATTGAGGTAAAAAAGCAAACAAAAAACCTAAGGAAATCGGCCAGAGGCAGCAGAAGAGAAAGAGGGATGTGAGAAAGCCCAGTACAGTAACAGTTTAAGACAGTACTCGTGTTCAACATTCAGACCCAGAGCTTTCTCTTTCCTCTGTCCCGTGGTTTTTGCCATGGACTGCAAAGTTTGTAAGTAGAAATTGGGTGTTTTCAACTCAAGAACCTCTGGGGGATAACACTGTGGGACAGACATCTGATTTTGAGGACCTTTCACAGTTTTAGTGGAAACTTATCTTCAGTGGAAACCTTATCCTTCAGATAAGGAAGGTACTACTGAGGGGAATCCCAAAAATTTCCTGAAGAGGTTGGAAAGGAGGGAGAGGAGAGAGAGAGAGAAACTGGGACAGCTTTGCTCAGGAGGGTGCTTTCAGAGACCAAGTCTTAGAGCTGTGAGAGGGGAGATGTGGAGGCAGAGTAAATTGTGTGGATTGACTATGGTAGGTCACCTACTGTATCACTGTAGAGTAGTATGCTTTTCACGGCTTTCCAAATAGCTTGAAGAACCAAGTGTCATTAGTGTCCTTTAGAGAAAGTAAAATCTGATTATCTGTTAAAAGCAACAAAAAGATCAAGGGCGTGATCTTTAGAATAGCTAACCACCAAAAACATTATGGTACCTCCTTCCATACATAACTCATAATTAGAAACTAATACATTCATGTGTGTGCTACAATTCAAATATTAGCTTATTTCCAGTTTTTCATTGCTAAGTCTTGCATAAGTTAATTGAAGATGACCTTGTATGAATACTAGCACCCTATGTTCTCAGCGTTTGATTATATCTCTTCCTTGGCTTATTGGATCGAAAGACACTGTATCCAAGGATGACAGAGCCAGCAAATGGCAGGGGAAGGATTCAAACTTATGTCTGTCAGTTGTCAAAATTCACAGTTTTAGTGTGGCTTTCCCAGTGAGCCATGCCTAAGGTGAGTCCAACTCCTGTGTGTCACTTAAAAGCAGTCATATATATGAAATCAGAATGTATAATAAGAAAAGTTTCCTGGGATTCTCTGTGAATATTTTTTGAGACATTATCTCTCTATGCAGTTCGAGATGACCATAAACTCCTATGTAATCTGGACTGGCCTTGAACTCAGAGTAATTCTCCTGCCTTAGTCTCCCAAGTGTTAGAATTACAGGAGTGTGCTACCATGCCCAGCGGCCAAAATAGCTTTAAGTACCATAAAGCTCCTTTTTATTGTGTTGTATTGTTGTTTTGCAGATAATTATATATATGTATATCATAACCTTGATTTTCTCCAAAAAATGGCTCTTCTACGATTACAGATGTCCTCATAGGTTTGCATATTTCCTTAGATACTAGAGAAAGAAAAGAAAAATGAGTGGGCTGGCAAAATGGTACTGGTGTAAGGTGATAGAAACATACATGATAATGCACTGCGATCTACTATTTATTACTGCAAATAGATGATCACTGAAAGTTCTCAAGGTCTCAGAATAATGAAGTCAAAAGACAATATTGATTCATCTGGACGATAGTTTTGGGTTCTATTTCTTATTTGGGTTTAGTTTCTTTCCCCCCTAAGGCACAGTAAGAAAGCAGACAAAGTTCTCTAAATCTGTGAGCACTTAGTTGTATCAATTTATATACAACCAACAACAAAATCCTTGTGCAATAGAGGCACTCTCAACACACCTCTCATTTCCTCTCTGCTTCTGAATACAGAAACCTTCATTCCATTTTCATGGGCTACATGCTGATGATGATCGAAAGTGCCTAA
The DNA here is from genome assembly GCF_034190915.1 of Cavia porcellus. Taxonomy (NCBI): domain Eukaryota; kingdom Metazoa; phylum Chordata; class Mammalia; order Rodentia; family Caviidae; genus Cavia; species Cavia porcellus. The sequence goes on along the minus strand of NW_026947511.1, from coordinate 21,145,067 downwards.
CCACATACCCTACCCCATAATAAACAGTAAAATAGGGGGGAGGTGGGCACTGAATGGTATGTGTGAGTGTGTAAGGGTCACTTTTCTTGCTCTCTTCTGCAGACTACTGCCTGGCAGGATGATAAGCACAGCATTTTCAGATCTTCCAGTTTAAGAAAAGAGCTGAATTCAGATTTGTACACAAGCACTCTGTGTCTTTAATGATTTTCACTAAAGCACATTTTTTCACAAGTAAGCCTATCTAGAAACACTTACAATAACATGCTATGGTGCCTAGGATGGAAAAGGTTTTTGGTGAAAAGAGCTCAGGAAAGGTTTGGCACATGGCTCTTGGGCATGTGGCGGAAGTGAGGAGTGTGGGTTCCATGGCTTGGATGAAGAAACCCCGAGCACATATAAGAGACATCATAAAGTGATACACTGGAGAAGAAGAGTGTCTGTAGTCTCATAAAAAGACATTTGTGATTACTTTTTCTGATTTTAGTTTTGCTAAGTGTCTATAGTCTCATAACAATCTATTCTGTTTCAGACCTATTGTTAAAGTTGAACTTCCAGCCTGAATTCTGAGATGTTACTTCCATGAAGTGTAAAAACTTTCTCTCTCCACCCTAATGACAAGTGCACACATCCCATATATTTCAGGCATGTAGAAATAGAATGTTGCTTTGCTCTTCTAATTACTTAAGAGTCAGGGTTAGGGATGAATTGAACTGTTATAGTTTGTTATTGCATGCTCTCAGTTCCACCTAACTTAAACACCTCCTACTAAAATCTGTTATTCTGTCCATGTGCATGAATGTTCTTAAATTTCATTCTACACAAGAGCACCTGTGATGTTCATTAAGTCATCCTGGGAATAAGCTCTCTTTAGAAATGCTCAGAAAGTATCTCTCTAAACACTGAAGTTCTATATCTCCATCAAAAAGATGAAGGTATAGACGTTACTCTGCTATATCTTAGATCGCTGAAAAACCAAGCAAATAAATTAAATCAGTGCCAGAATATATTTAAGAGATATTCCTTATATAGCTCATGACTTAATAGCAGCAAAATCTTCCTCTCTATTCTGTTTTCAGAAAAGGGCACAATAATTATGGAATATCAGACTCTATTAATTTTTAAACAGTCCTGGAAACTACTGCTTTTAAACATGAGAATATTAAGAATTTTTATGTACCCCAAACAGATATTCTCATTTTAGAAAAGTGCTTCTTCACCAGCTAGCACAATGTTCGTTAGCAAGGAGCCAGCTAAAAGGAAGTAAAAATTTTTTTCTGCATCACAAGTCTGTCTCCTCTGCTCTGGTTTAAGCTAGTAACTCATTTTTTTGCAGCCACAAGGGAAGAACATCAAAATTTCTGAGTCATCATGGGAACAGCATATTATTCATGATCCCAAAGACACGTTTCTTGATAACACTTTGATTACTGTATCTCTAAAAGGATATTTCTGGTGCATTGTCTGTCTAGCAGCCGTGTATTCCCACCTATTTGTCTGGGTAATTTCAGGCTTCAGAAGAACATATGGGCCATATTCACAACTTTTACCATTTTCAGTGTTTATCTTTATTCTGTCAAATTTCTTAAGAGTTCTTTCCATTTTCCCTTCTGTCTCATTACTCTCTTTTCCTTCAGAATGCTGATCAGCAATTTATTTTTATAAAGCTTTCAGCTTTAAAGTTTGTGGGACAGGCAAGCTCAGTATTAAAAAAAATGATAAATCCCGAAACTGAATTTGTAATATTTACTTTACCATTATTTAACATTAATAATTCTTATAGATTAACCAACTCATGTCTTCCCAATGAGATGTGGGGAGCTACTTCCTACAAGCTTGCCAGGAATATAGTGGCAATGAAGTATAGATAAGAACTACTTTGAGACTCTGGGGACATCTTGAGGTTTGACTTCACTCTGCCAATAGCTCATGGTTTTGATTTGCAAGTTATGTTGGGGGTTGTTTGCTTTGGTTTCACCATCTGAATGATCTGGCAATTATTTCCCCACCTGCTTCACAAAGATGCCTGAGTTTTCATAAGCAATTGTGATACTTCATAAAGACCAACACTTCTGAGCATCAAAGGCAGTGTGAGATGGCTTTTCAAAGAGAAATATCAATGTGTGCCATGGCTATCAATGACCTATTAAGTGCAGGTACCACTTAAATGACTTGTTAATTTACATTAATTATGTGATTTTTCTAATATTTTTATTCTCTCTGAATATGTTTATAATCATCTCTATTCTTTCATTTGGATGACAAAATTTATTTTTGTTTTCATTTTAAGGAGTTTTGGGGAAGTTTAATAGGGGCTAAACCCAGAGCTGCGAGGATGCTTGGTAGGACCTCTAACAGTGAGTTACCTCCCAGCCCCAGAAACATAGACTTGGCATGAAAAAGCTATTCCAAGGTCATAGAACCGAGCAAGAGAAAAAAACAGGAGTTTGAATATAGTTTGTCTCATTTTTGACATATTTTTACTCCAATAAATGACAGCTAGTGTAGTTTTACTCATGTTTGCATAATCAGTCTGTATTATAAAAATTTTACAATACAGAGCAATTTGATCTAAACTTCTGAATGTCACCTGTCTATGTATCAAAGAAAGTGGTAACTTCAGAAATGGCTTCAGGGACAAAGTAGTTTAGTGTGGTTGTTAATGTGAGTTTAAATACAGATGCCACAAGGGAGTGCATTCTGTATCTAATCTGTAGTTACAGAAAGCAGAATATTGGCTGCTGGGGGCCGAGGTTAGTGTGGACTTACTGTGCAGAAGACACAAGGGAACCCTTCGGGCTGATGAAAATGCTCTGTGTCTTATTGATGATGGTGGTTACACAGGTGCATACATTTGTCAAAATTCATTCATCTCCACACTTAAATGCGAACATTTTGCTCTAGATAAATTATGCCTCACCAGATATAGTTGGAAAATACAGGTACCATTATCTACTTACTGTTGACTGGGAAAGTTACCTAACCCATCTATGTCTTATATTCCTTCTCGGTAGGTGGGAACACTGAATATACCAATTTTAATAATTTTGGGAAGCATTAAATAAGTCATATAAAGCAATTTCTTATACTGACTTCCAATTGTGATCATAGGGATTGTTTAGCACATTATTAGGTTTTGGTTAATTATTGGTCATATGGGGGAATTCTACGAAGCTCCCAAAATGAAATACATGCAGATTTTATTAAAGACATTAATTCTGAATCTGAACACATGCCTATTTAGAAAAAAGTATGTGTCAGTACTCTCAGTGGTAAGACAAAGCTTTTGTTCTAACAGAGCTTCTGTTCTCGACTAAGTAAAACATAAACAGGTAGATGAAAAGGTAACTAAGATAACATCAAACGGTAGTGAGTTTCGTTGTCAGTAAAAACAGTCATGCAAGGCTGACTGAAGCTGGTGGCCATTTCTACGAAGAACTTCGTGAAGAAGTGTCATTTCCAGTGGGATCCAGATAGTATCAAGGAGATCACCAGGACAAAATCTGTAGACTAATGCTCCAGAGAGAGGAAACAATGTCAGAAATATAAGGAGGAAATAAGATTCTATTCAAGGGGCAAAAGAAGAAGAGTAAGAAGTGGGTTTGGGAAACTCAGCAACAGCTTACTGATGCGACAGGAAAGTGACAGAAGGAACTGAACAGGGGATGATGTGATCTGACTCACATTTAAACAAAGGGTCTTGGCTGGTGTGTAAAGTTTGGGTTCTAAAGGGATGAGAGAAAAAACAGAGAGACTAGGTGAGAAATAGTGATGTTTGGACTGAGAAGTCAGAAATAGAGATAGTGAAACATGGCCAGACTGTAATCTATTTTAGAGGAAAAAAACCAAAACAAAACAGAAAAAAACTAGCACTGCCAATGGCTTGGATGGGGCAGGAAAGAGTGAAATTAGTTTTGTTTTTTGGTTTTAACTGCTAGGTATAAAATCTTTCCTATTTACAGGCTTGACATTCAGTGATTATAAGAATATTACTTAAAATCTACTCAATAAGATATTAGACATTTTGTAAAAATATTTCTAACTATTGATATAAAATGTCTGCGTGCTAAGTACTAGTGTGGGGGAAAACTCTTAGCTTTAGGACTTAAACTGTCTATCAGGTAACTAAAAGTTTGTTCTGATCTTGTTCTGAAGTCAGAGGTCATTTCCATATTTCTGTGTGAATCTGTGTGGGATCAAGTGTGAACATATGAATCTACATAAGCAGTGTGCTCTTGAGGCTTCAGATCTCTGCTTCCAGGGGTGACAGGTAAGGCCCGAGCCTAGTGTTTCTTCCCAGAAGGGAGGGGCCTTTATGTTACCTGTTACATCGTTTGTTTGTGCCAGCCTACATATGCATAATATTTATTATGCATAGACATTGCTCTGTTGTGACCTCTTCATTACTCCCTTATGTTACTAGAGCAACTGGAATTTCATCAGTGTTCCCCAGGACATCTAGAGGAGCAAGCAGAATAACGTCCAAGAGATTTCCACTGTATCATGTCAGCTTAGCAGTCAAGGGCTGGTGTTTCATTTTATTTCTTTGGTGAGAACTAACTTCAAATTCAACCTCATTTTAGCTGAGGAGGAGAGGCCTCCTTCCCACTCTGCTTTGCAATGACTACTTGTCCCACCTCCCTCTGCAGCCTCCTCCCTTCTAGAAACAACTTGAAATTTCACATAAAGTGAAGAACTAACTAACTGGGATAAATCAATGACCAAAATTCCCCGGGGGACAACTGACAGCTAGAGATTTTTAATTCAATAATAAAATAAACAGTTGTTGCCCTCAGCTGAACACATAGTACCTACCCAGTGCTTTGTAGGAGTTCTCCCACTAAATTCTCTGGCAAATGCAAAATCTCCCTTGTTCAAACTTGTAAAGCTCTTTTATTTTCTGCTTCTCATGGTTGAGTACATGAGCTCAGGTATAAAATAATTTGCTCAAGACCACACAGTTAGAAATGACAGAACGAGGATGTCAACTGAGGTCTTTCTGGCTCCAGATTCAAACTTTATAACTACTAAGCTACCGGGTCTCCATCTCTAAGTCTTCGAATATGGAAATTTATAGCAAGAATCTTGGCTGAATACTCTGTCACTACTACGATGCTGACCTCAAAGCTTAGAGAACAGCACCACAAGCATGAAGGCTTTGTCATAATTAAAGGTCAACTTTTCTCTGTTATTCATGTTGAAAGAGCTGTTAGGTTTTTCACCTTTATCAGTACATGGAAAGTAGCAGTACCCTCATCTTTGAGTTCAAAGTTCCCTGATTTTATGCTGATTAATATGTTATTTAAAAAGTACACCTTTAACCTGTTGACATTAATTCACTATGGAACTATAAAGATAATAATTCATGCATTATTAACCATAAAATTTTCTGTGTCCCAAATATTGGAAGACTTTTTTTTTTTTGTATCAGAAATCAAATTCAGGACCTTGCACTTGCCAGGGAGATGCTGTGCTGATGAGCTGTATCCCCAGCCCAACTAGGTAGACTACTTGTAGTACTTTGAATTCCTTATGAGAAATTCAGACTTGTGATGTTGAGAAAGTCAGTTCAAAAAGAGCTACTCAACATTTTCAGAAGTACAGAAGACTATTTTTAAGCATCATGTAGCCTTAAGTTCCAGTGAGAACTTAGGAAAGGTAATATCAAAGTGGGTAGGAGAAACACAGACACCATCACAGAGAGAAACAATGCATTCAACTTAATGGTATTTCTGGCCTGTTTGAAAGCAGGGAATATTGGAAATATTTTTGAAATCATGCTCTCCTGGAATTTCTATGTCACTTTGGAGGAATGAATTACTTGCCTAATATATATGAATGAACTTTAGTAACTAGCCTGAGAACCAGCCTAAACAAAGCCTGCAACTCCTCCATTGCTCCCCACAAACTTTATTTGCTACAATGGAGGACCCGAAACCACTCATCCTCCTATTACAATTTCCTATTCAGAGAGTCTTAGATGTACTCCATTTGAGTGATGGAAAAATGGAAGTCTGATTTACACATTGCTAACAAAGCAATGCAGATGAATGCATTAAAGTGTATCTCCTCAGTGTTTTGTTTTTGACTTCCAATTGGCTTCTTTTTTTTTTTTTTTTTTTTTTTTTTGCCTCTTGGCTTTGGAACTGAGAATAAAATGCCTCTGGAAACAAAGCAATGTGATCTGGGAGTGTGCATGCTATACAGAATTCCAAGAGAGATCTTTGTGCTGTTCACAGCTACAGCTGTCACCGATTTTTCATTTACAGTAAGGTCAGCAAGACAAAAAGACCCAAGACAACACATTCAGTAGATCTTTGTTCACATTTCAGTTTAAAAGAAGCAATTTCTTGTAGTGACTTCCAATTATGGTCACGGTAATTTTTCAGCATATCATTGCTTTAGATTAATTGTTGATCATCTTGGGGAGTTCTTTCAAGCTACTAAAATAAATAACTATAGCTGTCATTAAACATGTTAATCCCAAACTGTAGAGGTATTCTCTAGCCCTTTATGCTGGAACCTGGTTGGTTAGTACCAATTTGTTTTGTGGGGATAAGGATCAATTATTAATTCAAAATGATTTTTTATTATAAGAAGCCCATTGTGTTATGCAGGCTTTGATTATACAAATTATTATTATTGATATCCTTTCTCTACTTTGCACTATTTTTTTTTTCTGAATCTATCCTCATCTTTTTCTATATCAAATGGCTGGATACGATCAATCTTCTATTTATTGTATCACACAGAACTGTTAAGAAACTGAGACCAAAGAAAAGAAACAGGTTTAAGGATTGCTCAACTATCATTACTTGTCTTGTAATTATTTGTGGCTATTAAAATGTCAATAATTGCTTTTTTATTTTTAATTAAACTTAATATGAGCTAAGTAAAGAAAATCAGAGAACTTTTAGCCCTATCCCTCAGTTTATTTTTATTTCAAAGGCATGATTTAGAAAAAAAAAAAAACTCTGTATCTCTTGAGCATTTTACATGACAATGATGTCTTTTTTTTTTTTTTGGTGATTAAATGAAATGCAAGGTGCTAACATGCTGATTTAAATTTTCCAGCAGACTTTGTGTTTTAACTGTTGAGCTTCAACTTAAACAGAATTCATTGTTTCCTTCATTTTCTTCCTCAAAGATTATTTCATGTGCTGTCTGCTTCCAGAATACTTGATTTTATAAAAAGTTCTAGGGAAAGAATTTGACACAAGACAAAGACTAGTGCAAAGAGAATACTTTTCATGTTACTGCTTACCCTTTTTTCCTCTCTTACTTATGTGGTTATACATTAAATGGAAGGAGGCAATAGCCTTCACAGACCTGCACGTCTGTAATTAAGAACTGCCTCCGACAAACCTTTTTTTTCTATTGACAAATAAATGTCACTTAAAAGAAGGATATTACAGTAAGAATGGTATAAAATAGGCAAAAGGGCAAAAGTGTTCTCTTCTTCATGTTGTAACACAGGTTTTCTTTCTTTTCTTTTTTCTTTATTTCTTTTTTTTAATAAGTACTTACAATAAGTACACTATTGACTTGGCATGCAGATCAAAAGACTGACAGATTTAATTCATGTTTCTGTGTTGTACAAACAATGACATGTTCCAACCAATCTGGGCTGCTTTCAGCAAGTAATTGAAGGTAGTGCAAACAGAGACTTTAAAAGATCAGTGGCTCAAAACTGAACTGTTCCACAAAAAGAAATCCGACAGTGCATATTCTTTTGACTGTTTCGTTGAGATTTCTCTTTGCCTGCCCTCTGCCCTGCCCTGACTCTCCTGGAATTAATAGCGACTGATAGCCCATGCATTGTGTCAGTGGGACGGACACACATACACTGTATATTAACTGGCTTGTCTGCTCCTGGGTGAAGAGATAAGCTCTGAGAGCACAGAGAATAATCTGGAGACGTCTGCAAGTTAACCACAAGAAATCAATGTTTGCATAAGCTTCCATTACACAGGGAGCTTTTGCTCCATAATGGGGGTAGTCTGGGTAATAAGGTAGTAAATTCATCCACAAATGTATAAAGGATGACCCTGCCGGATTTTGACATGACATTTTCTGTGGATCTAACTTGGTTGGAAATGACAGGTAGCATTTTTCTCTGGTAATTTGTGTACTTGATGTGTTTTTTTTTTTTTCAAATTGCATAGTGCCAGCAATTTGGTTTTTAAATACAATAGTCTTTTGAAAAGTACCAAAGAAAATGAATAGAAAATCACCAGCATCATAGCAAATTATCCCAGGTCAACACATAATGCCTTCATTTTCCAGATGTCTCAATTCAGGCAGCTACTTTGAGTATTTTTGTCTAAGGATGCTTATAAGCATTCCCAGTTTAATAATACATTTTCAGTTGTATGTTACTATGGGCTGTATGTGTATCGTCTGCATTAAGATTCCAAAAGAAATGGATTTAAAACAGTATACCCAGAGGCAATGCTTTGCCTGAGAGTTTCAGATAAATTATTTGCTCAAAATTCTTCCTTTTAATTAGGGTCATAAGAAACTCATAATTCTGCCTCAGTTATAATATAATCATTGCTTTATGTTAAAAGGTTAAAATATAATTTCCAAGCTTTTAATGCCTAGAGTTTAAATATATGAAGGTTGTGTATGCCATACAAATTGACAAATCAGTTTGAGACTATTAGGTCTTGTTATGACTGACTTAAAGTGATTCATTATAGCAATGGTAGCTCAGTATAAAAAGAATGAGAAATTTCCCATAAGCAAAACCAAAAAAAACTCCAATATTTATAATAATATTATCCCTCCAGAATAATTATTATCTCTCTGGCGCTATTATCTTAAACTTTAAAACTAGTATTTTGCTCATTTTTAAAATAAGTAATAAGGAACTTGAGCCATATATATATTTTTTTTTTCATGGAGTTGTGATATGCTTTTGTAAGTCTCTTCTCTACACTGAATTTCTTTGTGGATTTTTTAGAGTCTAGAATTTTGGATTAGAAAGATTCCAGTTATAAGTATTCCTTATAATACTAATTAGGAAATACTTCTGTAATAGTTCCAGAATTATATGGGCTGGTTAGTTATAGGGAAATAAAATAATTAAGAGAAATTGTTCCTCAAAACTTGAACAGAAAAGTAAAATATTTTAAAAATATCACTATAAGGAATAGTCAGAAGTAGACATGTTTAGTTTAGCAAAGGAAGCTTAAAAGATACTTGTTTAAAAAAATATTGGAAATGTAAAATTCTTTGTGAAATTTTGTCTTCGTTGTGGCAGCTATGACAAAAGTCTTGTACACTGAGTAGCTCAAATGACAATTTATTTGGCATGGTTTTAAAGGTTGAAAATCTGGGTTTAGGGAGCCACCATGGTTGAGTTCTTGATGAACGCCATTTTCTTGATTTATAAATATCTTCTTTGTTATAGTTTTTTTTTGAGGCCAGAGGAGACACACACACACACACACACACACACACACACACACACACACACTCATACACACACACACACAGAGACAGAGACAGAGAGACAGAGAGAGACAGAGAGAGACAGAGACTGGAGAGAGAGGGGGAAGTTTCTCATGCCTCTTCTTACAAGGGTATTAAATACCAGATGAGAGTTCCATCCTTATCATGTATTTAACATCAGGGATTGGTCTGGGTTTCAGTATAGCACTGGTAGTTTGGGAGGATATTCAGTCCATAGTAACTTTTCTAGAAAAGAAAAAAAAATGTAACTCTAGACTGTAGGGTGGAGTTGGTGCTCTTATTGAAAAGGAAAGATTACCAATTAGAAATACTGAACAAAAAAGTCAAGCATGGTAGTGTACTCCTGCAATCCTAGCATTTGGGAAGCAGAGGCAGGAGGATCATTACAAGTTAGAGACCAGTGTGGGTTACAAAGTGAGCTCAAGGCCAATCTGAATGACTATGTGAGACCCTGTCTCAAGAACACCAGAGAGAGAGAGAGAGAGAGAGAGAGAGAGAGAGAGAGAGAGAGAGAGAAATACTGAACAATGACATAAACTGTATTTCAGGCTCTGAACCCGTCTTTGTTGGAAGTGACCAGGGCAATGCTGAATTACTATTAATTAGGTATTTTGGATAAGGGTTTTTACATGAAAAGATATATGAAAAAATGCCTCTGTGTCAGTTACTTTCTCATCACTGGGACAAAACACCCAACACCTGCAGCAAAAGGAGCAGAGGTTTATTTTGGCTCGTGGTTTCAAAGGATTCAGTCTGTAGATCAATGGCTCCAAGGCAGAAACAGTCTGGTAGGGGAGCTTGGCAAGGGAAAGTTGTTCAACCTATGTGATTTGGAAGCAGAGATAGACAGAAGGGAAAAGCTATGAACAAGAATATACTCTTCAGATCGTGCTCCCAGTGACCCAAACTTCCAACCAGCGTTCAACTCCTAACTGAATATTCAGTTATCATCTTATCAATGGATTAATGTACTGAGGAATATAGTGCCCCATGTTCTAACTGTATTTCCTTTAGATTGAGACCGTAACAACTTCCTCCTCGATGACAGGAAAACCATAGATCCCCAACTCTTTGAGAACAAGATTATACATATGCCATATTAAAACCTAAATAAATCTGCATAAAAACAATGAGCCAAAATAAAATCAGTTCTTAATTAATCCACTGTTTGGATAATACTTTCAATTGTCAAAATATTAGCAGGCATTTTGCTATCTTAGTTGTGAGGAATACTTTTGGTTGTAGAGATACAGAATTTAAAAGCTGCAAAATTATCAATGGGAATTTTCAGAATTTTACTTCGCTACTGTAGATTCTACATGCCAACTTCAGAAAAATAAGCCACAAGGAAGCCTAAAGAAACAGGGAATTATATGTAACATGCATGATTAAGTGAACTGTGTTTGATTCTTTATGTGCAAAATCTAATCAGTTAGTCTGCATATGAAAGCATTGCAATAATATAGTCTAGAAGCAAATGAACATAAATCACTACTCTGGCAAGAAACCAAACCAATAGGGAACAAAGCCTGAGTTAATTCTTCAGTAGTAGAATAGCAGCATAACCCACAATGACTTTATGTTATTCCAGAGACAGAATGGGGTTCAGCATTATTCCTAAATACTAGGCAATATCTTCAAAGGTGAGATGATCATTATAAATCAAGATGTTGCAAAGAGAAGAAAAGAGCTGTAGCTAGAGACAGATGCTCTAATTAGCAAGATACCCATTTCCAAATTATTATGTTTTCAAATAAATTCTGACATGCAATTTTGGAACATTGGAAAATAATACTAAACCAGTCCAAGTAGAAACAGGAAGTAAATCTTGGCAGAGCTATACACCCTCTGCATATTACTAATAATTCATTATGTTGCTGAGAAGGGGTGGTGAACAGAGTGATTTTCAAAATGAGCCTTTGACTTGGGATGCTTTTACCAAACTTGGAGTTACTAATTGAGACGGGTAAAGTCATTTAAAAAATCTTATAATTACTAAGGCAGATAATGCAACCAGATATTTTAAACTGTTCTATAAGGACCCTCATGTTCCAAAATATCAAAGACAGCTGAAAAGTCTTAGGAACCTAATTTTACTCTGTGGTAGATGTTACAGCTCATTACACATCTCAGTGTATCTATACTCTTTCTATAACCATGCATAAAATTCTATTTGCTTTTAAGTCCCTTTATGTCATACATTTGGGGCCAATATAGGTCCAAAAATTTTTAAACCCCACTCCAATCTTTCATCACCCTAGTACACACAAGCTAGTATTTCAATGAGAAAGAAAGTACATAATGCATGCACCATACAGAGCTGCTGTCTTGATAATATAGGAAAGCGGGATAAGAGAGCATTTTCCAAAGTATAACCTATGCATTACCTGTGGCTGAATCAACTGCATTGCTTCCTATTAGCTCAATTTTCTAAGCCCATCCCAGCCCTATGAAATCAAAGTTTATATGGGTTGCACCTGTATGTTAAATGCCCTCCATAGGGATTTTAGTGCATTAACATATGTATATCATTGATTTAAGGGAAGTTGGAGGCGTCTCTTCTCCAGAACCCTCTACAGCATGTAGTATTTGTCAGTACTCTAAAATCAGCATTAAGGAATGAGTGCTTGGACTTTTTTATGAGATGAAGAGGAAACAGGAAGAATAACAAGTTTGAAGACAAATAATTTGAAGTCTGAATGTCTGAGTACAGACTAATGTGTGACATATGTAGACATGAGCTATTGAAATCAAAAGCAATCGTTTGGGGATCAAGTGAGGGAAGGATATAAAATGGCTGTGTTCTGAAACTGTCATTTATGTCAGCCTATTGCTTGTCACTGGGAATAAGCAGAGAATCCCCCTTGTGTAGCACAGTGATGAATCTTAGAAATTCTTAAAAGGATGTTTAAGTGCCATTTGAAATTCAGTATAACTCTATTTGCATTCAGTTTGTAAGACTGTCGCCAGTGTGATTCTATTAATAATGTGTTTTATGAGAGACAATGCTCCAAATGCTTTAGATATATTATCTAATTAGTTTTTACAACAATTCTCTGATGCAGGTGCTGTGAATCTTCCTGTTTTACAGATGAGAACACTGAGGCAAAGAGCAGTTGAATATTTTGATCGGTCTTAGTAACAGAATTCGGCTTTAAACACAGAATGCTATTCGGAGCCTGCTTTTAAATCCAGATGTCATTCCATCTCAAACATTGGGACCACATTAAATAGCAGGAGTCAAACGTTTTTTTTCTGTAAAAGGCCAAATAGTATATATCTTAGGTTTTGTGACTATAAACTGTATGCGAAGATAACATGAAAACCATAGACAAATTGCCTACAAATAAGTGTTACTGTATAGTGAGAATCCCATACTTTACTGCATTCTAATAGAAATTTATAAAAACAGATAACTGCAGTTTGCTGGTTTCTGTTCTCTGGTATTAAAAAAAATGTTCACAATTTGTGATGATGTAAAAATGTACATATTACTCTTTTTTAAAACATGTGACTTGAATGAATAAAGGTTTTATATTCTCTGTTAGTTTTCTAGAAAAAAAAAATCTACCCATCTCACTGCCATCTCATCTCATTGCTTACCACAGACTTGCAGAAGGAGAGGTGAGCTTGCTTAGAGATGTTCACACTGTCTCACCCAGCTGTCCCCGTGATCCAGGACACTGATGCATAGAATGGCTAGGTGATTTAAATAGGTGGTGTTTTCAAGAACAGAGAAAAATTTTGCACTAAAAGGGTATAACTCAACTGGAAGAAGAGTTAATCTGTGCTCTAGTCTTCTTTATCTTGCTTTAATAGAAAGTGAGGCATCCAAACCAGACAAAGCCAACTATATTGAGGAACACACTGGCATAATGCTGTTAAGTGTTTTTTTTAACATTTTTTCTCGAGAAATGCTTATCCCATCTAACATAGTTTGATGACATCTTCTTAGTTTATCAAAATGAGGGAAACTTTTCAGTCTAAATTTTTTCATATGGCTTGTGAATGAGTGGCTTGCAAATAATACATATTATTGACATTGGCTATTGGAAATTCAATAAACTCTCTATAATTTTGCTTTTCTCTATCTGAAGTTGGGATCATACTCCATGAAGCTGGGAAGACTGAGTGATAGACACTACTAGAAAGCCTTGATAAGTACAGAAGCTGTATAAAAGGTGTGATAAATAAAACTGTGGCAAATTCTTGACTTAAAAAAATACCATAAAAAACATGCCTGCTAATTCCCCTCAAAATAGTTTCTTTTACCTATTGACCATTCTTGTCACTTTCTGAAGCGGTTCTGGAAGTCTTCTTTTGTGGGACTCTTCAGTTTCATGGACATGGTTGTCTAGCTGTCCTGAATTGACAAAAAGGGTTTATCTTTCACAGTCACTTTGACTTTGTAGATGAGCCAGAAGTCTAACAGTGTCAGATCTGTAGAATAAAGTGTATGAGGACATACCACAACAGTTTTACAAGGCTGCCTTTGCATTGGTTAGCACTGGACAGCATCATTCACTGTATTTTGATCACAATTACAAAGACACAAAAGAAGACTTCAGAACTGTTTCAGAATGTGGTAAGAATGATGGGATACATTTGTTCAAAGCAAGAGGAAGTAGTTTTTTGAGGGGAAAAATGGTGATTGTAGTTTTTTGTAATATATTTTTAAGACTTTAATTTTTACTGTGTGTTGCGGTCATATCTGGTATTGACTCTTTTTGGTAAGAGTGCTATTTAAACACATTTTGAGGCAGCTAATTGTGTCCACTGCCTATCTATGTATATATGTGGGCTTGATGAAACTAAAACAGTAAAGTATGGGATTAACCCTATAAATTAACACAATATTTCAACAGTTACTATAAAAGTTCATTTGTTATAATCAAACACTGGAACTGACTTATAATAAACAACTATGCATTGTTAAAGGGACATGGATTTGCCCTAGGCATAGTGATGCTGTGATAAAATATGACAAAAGTCTATGCTTATTTTGAATTCAAATGTCTCACAGTGGTAATTGCCAGTTTTCATTTGTTTGTTGTTGGTTTTCAAATGAATGTCCTTATTTTAAATAAAAGGAAAATTATAACTCTAGCAAAGTCAGAAGCAGAGCTGTCCTGTGGACAGAGTTTCTAGAGACAGTGATCTCCTTTCATTGCTTTATGTAAGTTTTGCTTTGAGCAATTATCATTAAGTGACACCAGCAGACACTGTTCTAGTGGCAACAACTATTTGTTGGTGCCAAGAAAACCAGCACCTACATAAGGGAAACAAAGAGATAGATTTGCATAACTACTTATCTAGGTTGTTAACTGCAAACTCTAGAATTAGATATATAAATTTTGATCATTTAGTTTTTCTTTTTTGCTTTGGTAGGAACTGGATTGATAAAGGTGGAATAAGAAGGCCTCTGCCTGCTGGGTGCCTCCACAGGGAGGCTCTTTCTTCCACGTGCCTAATGTGGGGTGTCTGTGCACTGCTGCCAAAAGGCCAAGTCCCGCAGGTGGCCAGCATGGGTGGAGAGAACCAGCAGATCCACCTTCACCTTCGGGAAGCTGTCACCAGAAGCTCCTTCTTGCAGGCAGCCAGTAGGAGCAGGTCCATGCAGCCAGGTAAACTCTGTGCATCCGCAGGCCACTACCCTTGGTTCCCTCAGGCAGCCATCACTCACTAGCAGAAGCAGACAAACACACCCCTGTGTGTCTGCCACCATTATGGGAGTCCCAGTGCAGACACACAGGCTGAGATGCAGCCCCACATTCCATGTACCCCTGATCATCAGCAAAGACACTGTGTAGGTGCGTAGGTCTGGGGAAGCCTGCTCCATGCCCTGCTAATTCCTTATAATCTGGAATTAGAGAAACCCAGGTGCCTGTTCCATTCCCCTAAACTGCCTAGGGGCAGACAACCTGGGAAGTGCCTGGGGCCCCAAATCAGTTTTTTGGGAGGAACCCAGTAGAATGTTAAGACAAAAGATCAAAAGGCAAACTCAGACCTCCAGCCCACACAGACTAAGTCTGAGAGATACAGTCATGGAAGAAAACAGAAGTCACACCTGAAATTTCTGAGAGGATAGCAACTGAAGTAAGGAAATTTCATGAGATTGTAAAAGCAGTCAAATCAGAAATAATGATTCAGGTAAAAGAAGAAATCACATACTGAAAGAATTGTTCAGCAGGTCTAAATAAGACATAGACCAAAAAAAGGTGCATAGAAAAATAATGGAAACCTTGAATGAATGTAGAAAGGAATTACAACACATGAAACAGATTCTAAGAGAGATCCAGGAAACTAAAGATTCAATCGAAACCTGGAAAAACTGCTTGAGAGAGACTGAAGACAGACTTTCAAACCTTGAAGATAGATTTACAGCTAGTGATCGTGAAAGGAAAGATCTCTTAAAAAAAAAATAACACGGAATCAGGAAATAACAACTCAACAGGTGCAAGATGATACAAAGAAACATAACTTAAGAGTAATAGGTGTCAGTGAAGAAGCAGGGATCAACACAAATGAAGTTACAAAGATATTCACACAAGTAATAGAAGAAAACTTCCCAAACATGGGAAATGGATCTATCATGCAGATAAGTGAGGCACATAGGTCTCCAACTAGCCATAACCAAAGTAAATCTAAACCCAAACATATAATACTGAAGATCCTAAAAACTCAACACAAAAACAGTATATTAAAGGCTAGTAGAGAAAAGAGACATATTCATCTATAAAAGAAACCAATCAGAATCACAGCAGACTTATTAATACAAACTATCAAGTCAAGAAGAGTTTGGAGTGAAGTGTTTCAAATTCTGAAAGAAAACAACTTCCAACCCAGATTGATCCACCCTGCAAAACTATCTTTCAAAATTAATGGAAAAATAAGATACTTCCATGGTAAACAACAATTGAAGAAATTCATGACTACCAAACCATCCTACCAAGAGTGTTAGAGAATATTCTAGAGAGAGATAAAGATGACTATGGTTCCAGGAACAGCAGCATAGGAAATCACCAAACAAGACAGGCAATTGAATGAAGCAGAAAAGTGGAGGGTGAACAACAGGAAGATAGCAGGGCAGAGAAAAACCAATGTATGCCGGTTGTAACCGTCAATGTAGATGGCTTCAGGTCAGTGATAAAAAGAAATGGAGAGTGGTTTAAGAAACATGATCCATCAATATACTGTATACAAGAAACACATTTCACTGGAAAAGAAATTCATAGTTTTTCACTGAAAAATTAAAGAAGAGAAAACAATTGTTCCATGTGAGAGGAGACCAAAAAAAAAAAAAAAAGCAAGAATAACTTACTCATCAACTGCAGAATGGATAAGAAAGTTGTGATATTTTCATGCAGTGGAAAGTTACCCAGGTATAAAGTAAAATAATCTCAAGGCTCCTGTAGGTAAATGGATGCAACTGAAGATCATGCTCATTCAAACTCATACATATGAACTGTAGTATAAGAATCAGAAGGAGTTAATGGGATCCAAAAGCAAAGTAGTTAATGTAAAAATAAAGGGGAAGATACACCTGGGAGGTAAAGGTGGAAACTAACGTCAATTTTTTATTGTCTTATCTTGAACTCTTGCATTGTTTACACAATTTTGTTACTTTTGGCTTTATTCTGTCTTGTTTTGCTAGATTTTTATGCTGTGAAATGGTGGGGCAGCTATTGTCAATATAATGGGATATATTATGGTAATCATGGTTTTTTATTTTATTGCTTTAAAGTTTTATAATTCTTTAATTCATTTGTTTGATTGGTTTTATTCTGTTTTGTTTGATTTTATTATGTGTGATGGTATGAACAGCTATTTTGAAGAAAACAATACATTATGGTAGCTGTTGCTGATTTACTATCACCTTGTTTTGAAGTCTTACCCTACTTTTGTTCTTCTGTTTTGATTGGTTCTATTGTTGTGTGTTATTTGATTTGAGTATGTGTGATGGTATAGACAATTTTTTTGAGGAAAATGACATATTTATAGTAGCCATTATTCATGTCGTAGTTTTTGGTTTTGAAGTCCTGTCATGCTTTCATTCTTTTGAATGGCTTTATACTGTTTTGTTATGTTTGATATTATTGTGTATGAAGGTATGGTCAACTATGTAGAAGACAAGAGACATTATGGTAGCTTACTGTTGATGTCTAGTAGTCTTGTTGTGAAGTGCTATGTTGCTTGCACTGTTCTGTTCTGATTTGCTTTGTTCTGTCTTTTGTTTTATTCTCTTTAAAATAAAAATAAAAAATTTTTAAGTGGAAGAACAAGAATAAAAAAGCAGTGCTGTGAACAGTGGTATAAAGTAGCCCTACTAAAATTCTAAATAAAGTTTGATTTATCATCATTATAAACATCTTCTGTTGAGCATTTAATCTGTCACTAACCATGCTTAATAACATAAATCATTCAGTTTATCTCCACAACATCTCTATAAAGTAGATGATTTTGTTTTCTACACTTTTGCAGTTCAAGAAATTGCCAGAGGCACACAGTTAATGAGATTTTAACCTACATGTGTCCTATATCAAAAATCATGGCATGTGATCACTAGTTAGAAAAAAATGATCATAACTGGCACTGCACTTGATTTATATAGTATTTTAATGGACTCAAGCTCATGAATAATTCTGATGATATAGTTAAAGAAAAGGAGAAAGAATTGGAAGACAGTGGAGATACCCAAAGCAGTATAAAGGTCACCTCCTCAGAGCGTTCCTGGCCACACTACTGAAAGCTGTACCTGCAAAATATTTCGTTTCTCATCATGGTGTTTGCGTATTATCAAGTGAGCATCAGAACTTAACACATTTAATTTGCCATTTTTGTTTGTCTTGTGCTTATTTTTTCTCTTGGAGTGTTCATTCATGGTCTGCATTTTTCACTATCATATTCCTAACACCTCTTAGGACATTTCAAGCGCCAAAAAACATACTAGTAATAATATATATTGAGGCCATACTGAATTCTAGATGCTCTTCCAAACACTTTATGTATATTTTCCTAAATATTATTGACCATGACTCTGAAGGAAGTGCTCAAGAAGAGAAAGTCACTATGGTCTTAGTGAATTCAGTTATTCATTTTCAATAGTTTTTATTCCCTACCATGCAGATACATTGTCTGCCATTTCAATATATCTTCTTATCTAAGTGCATAACAAACATGTTATTAATTTATTTTACTTTTATTATTTGCTTGATTATTTTATATAAAATATATGTAACCTATTATAGTTAGCACACTAATATTCATAGGGATTTATCTTTTCCTTTATGAAGCTAGGTCCATTTTGTTGCTTATACTTCTGATAACAATATCCTTAAAGTAACTTTCATAAAACATCTAAAAAATAAATAAAATAAGCTCAGCTTCCAGGAAACAATAACTGTTTTTAAAGGAAGATAAAACTATTTTCTATATATCTATTGAATTTCTGGTCCATTTTTATCTCTGTGCTTGTGAAGAATAAAAGAAAATTTCAAGAGCTAGTGTCACTATTAAGGAATTTAAGACTTTTAGAATTGTGAAATACCAACATTCTTAAGCCTTTTGGGAAGATCTGTCACATGTCTCTTCAGGTGTACAAAAAGCCCTTGACTTATATAAGTCACGTTGTGGTAAAAGGGATTTGCAATAAACCTCTGTCTGTAGATTGGTAAGTATGTCCTGCAAACAAGTACTCAATGCACATGTGAGTGTATGTGTGTGTGCGGGGCTTCTATGACTAACAGCACATGTCAAATGTTGTATTAGTTTAGAATAAAATGGGAAAATAGGAGCTTCAGTAAAACGGTAGGCTAGATGATCCAGGAGAGATAAGAGGCAAAAATCAGCTGCAGATTAGAGAAAGCTGAACTAATCTAAGTACAGAAGGTGAAATTTTAATAGAATCTTGTATATAGTAAATATTCAATAAATATTTGTTTAATTGGGTTTCAAGAGTGCTTATGAGTAGTAATGGTCTTCTCTACCCACATGTCAGTACAAGTCTTTCACAGAAGCACAAGGGAAGATTAGCTGTTTATTTTTAATCATCCTTGAGAGCAAAGCACATGTAAAAGATTACCTTGTTCTCTCATTTTCCTGTCCCTCCTCCACTCTGACCGTGGTAAATCACTCTCCCTCACTTCCTCTGTGCTCCACCTATGGGATTTGTAACTTCCAGTCTTAGACACATCTGGGCCACGTGGGTAAAAGAACAAAGTGGGAAGTCATTTCCTTATCTGTTTCTGTAAACAGTCCAGGGACAGAAGACTAATAGGAAAGTCGGTGTAGGCAAGTGCCTAATGTATTTCACTTGGTGTTTGGAGGGCTGTGGGGCCAGGGACTAAGACTGAGGGTGTAAAAGAATTTAGATATATTAGCTTGAAGGAGAGCTTAAAAGACGTGTCTCGTTTTTAAGAGATAATGATTAGAATTAAAGATTTAAATTAGTTTGCTTTGCTTTTTCACTTAAACAGCACCAGTTAAAAGCAGAGCCAAGAATCTATAAAAGGCATGATTCTGAGAATTAAAAATTCCCCCATTGAAAAAATTCAGGGGGTATTGATAGATACTATTCCAAAAACATTCTCTGCATCATGTTTCTGCCATCCTGAAATGAGGGGAACCCCCTGGCATGGGCTTGCCACATAACAGCCAGTATCTCTGCCTTCTCAAAATGGAAATCTGGAATGGCAGCTTTGAGAGGAATTTGATTTATTGGAATGTGCATAATAGGACAAGAGGCAATATCTTTGATCACTGGTTTCCAAATCATCTAAGCAGGGCTATAGAGATTTAATTGCTCAAATTGGCTGGAGAACAAATTGAAAAGTAGGCAGATGGTCATTGCCTGCATAGGACTGCAAACCTGAACATTTGCCGTAAGGCACACACTCACCACGCTGCACCATAGGAAGGATAGAGCTAAGGAAAAGAGAGTCATTTGCCGGCTTTACTTTTTTGATAGCTGTGATTTCATGCACGTTATCCAAAATGTCTCTCTCTGTCCATCACTCTTGTATGTCATTGTCTCTCTTCTCTTCTTTTTTCAATCTCCCCTTTCTCACTCCAGAGGAATTATCAAGGTTCTGCAGTTCTACACAGTGTTTCTGTTTCCCTCGGTTCCTCCCAATTTATTTCCTTCTTCTTGTTTCTGTTTTCTTTCTTTTTTTCTGGTTAGCAGCTGATTTGTGCACATTTGGCATGTTGAAGCTTATAGTAAAATATTCAACTATTTTTGGAAATTGAGCAAGTCCTAAAAGATATGTAGATAGATGGAGTGGCCAACAGCTTGCAGAGCACCATGCCCAAGTTTTATTATGACTACTGTGATGTATACCTCACTCATGACTCTCCATCTGTGAGAAAGACACTACAGTGGTAGGAAACACAAAGGAAATGTGCAAGACTACTATAAGAAATGGGTGGAAGAGTGGGCACAGAGCCTGACTAACAATGGCCACATTTCAACAAAGTACGATACTTCCTCCTCTGTCGTCTGCTCTCCCTCCTGCAAAGGTGACTGCTGGTCCTCTGTCCCCCTGCCCAGTGTCCCAGGTCCTCTTTGCCCTGGCATGGAGCCAGATCTTAGAATGAGGTTGCTCACAGAAGGTCATGATACCTGAAATTCCAGGGATGAAACTTCCTACACTTGGTCCCAGGATGGTGCATACTCAGAAATGACTCTTTCAGAGAGATAAGGGAACAGGAGAAGCATCTTTTATTGCGTTTTTGTAATAATTGCTTGGATTTACTAGGAGATTATAGTGATCTGACACCAGTTGTTTTCTAAGAGCATGACAAAGTAGATTTGCTTTCCTCTCCTAGGAAAAAGAGAATTTTTTTAGAGAGGAAAATTGGGACAAAAGTATATATTTAGTTGATATTGTAAATTGTGCTCATAAAGTTAGCTACTGTTTTAGTCCAAAGAAAAGATAATGGAGGTAGATAGCAAATACTTAGAAAAAGTCAGAAAAAACACAGGGCCAAAATGATTAATAAATTATGCATTTAGAAATGATGCAATTTAGATTTGGTGACTAATGTTTCCAACAAGAGTTTGTTTGTTTGTTTTTAATTTTGTTTTTAATTTTAGTAGTCAGGGGAGGGAAATAGTATTTTTTGTGTGTGGGGGTAGTATTTGCAGTAATTTTAGAAACATTCTTCTCTTCATTGGGAGGATCAGATTCATTTCACTTTTAATAAAAACAAAGACAGAAATAAAAATGAGCCATAATTATTCCAATTCAAACACAGATTTTTGTCTTCTTTTATGAGCAGAAGACTGGAAACTTCTTCTGACTATAATATGATGGTTCCCAACACTCAGGCCACGAATGAATATAGGTCTGTGGCCTGTTAAGCTATCTGGCTGTGCAGCAGAATATGGAAAGCTCATGAACTAGATGAAGCATTACTTGTATTTAGCTCCCCATCTCTGGAATTATCTCTAAGGCCTGGCCTCTTGTCAAATCAGTGGGGGAATTAGATTCTCACAGCAATGTGAAGGCTGCTGTGAGCTACACATGGGAGGGATGTAGTTTGCGCACTGTGTAGCTGAACTTTTAATCAGGAAACTGTCCTTCCTCCTTTCCCATCTTTGAAAAAATTGTCTTCCACAAAACTAGTCTCTGATGACAAAAGGTTGAGGATACTTTTCGGCATATGTCAGAGAGCTCAGTAATTTCAGAATTTTAGAACAAAAAGGAACTTGATCTGAAGCCTGGGTCAGGAAAGAGTTCAGCGTTTGCTAGTGTTACACTCCAGCATGACATACCCATTCTCTCTCAGCCCCTACTTCCTCCTTACCAAAACAAGGGTAGTGCTATGGTGAGATATGAAAAGCTCACATAAACTGTGGAGTACTGAGCTCTCCGAAAGCATCCACATGGAAATTTAACATGAAGCAATTTGATGAGAAATTTTACTTCTCTATCACTGTCTCCCAGTTTCTCTGTTTTTGTGTGTCTCACTGTCTCTATCTCTGTTTCTCTGTCTTTCTGTCTCTTTCTCTCTGTCTCTGTCTCTTTGTCTGTCTGTCTGTCTGTCTCTGTCTTTCTCTCTCTGCCTTGTTCAAAGCATGTGTAGAACTTCGATATTTTTCTCACCAGAAAGAGAAAAATTTAAAAAATATTCAGCCAGGATCTTCTATTAGTGGTTTTCATTTTGCTGTGGTCCTGGATTTCCACAAGAAGCTGATTCAAGCAATGAATTCTCACTTCTAAGAAATATCCCTGTACACATGTTTACACACACACGTTGTGCATGAATACAAAATGCCAGGTTCTGCCTGTCAGTTCCAGCAGGGGACAGTAGAATAAGCGTGGACTCCAGAGTATTTAAGACCTTGTTTAACTCTCTCCTTGCTTCTCCCAAGGTCCATGACTAGATAAATCGTTTAACTTTGAGCCTCAGGTTTGTTCCTTAAATTTTAATAGAGTTAATACCCACATAATACATCTTATTATACGTCAGCAAAATATATGAGGTCTTCAATCATTGGGAGTGGCAGTTGTGTTTACTATTCCTTATAATTTTCTATGTTTTCAAAAGTTCTGGTTTTAATTTGACATATGCCTCACAAGATTTTGTGCTTGTGGAATTTTGCAAGATCTGTGGATAAAAATTACAGTGCAGAGAGTTTTAATTTTGTCAAATTAGAAAAAAGAAAATTTTAAGAAATATTTAAATTCCACCAGTGAAAATATTCTCAACTGGGGAACATTGTAGCTATAACCAATGAAAATGTTTTTGCTGGAAAGGGTAGATAAAAATGTGTAATGGCCAGACAAATACAGCTGTAAATCTAATTTAACAATTTAAAAATATAACTTTTGACTGGGTAATACCTATCACTTAGACTTCTAGTGGAAGTATAAATTTGTATTGTAGTTAGGATAAAGTAGATTTGAAGTCAATTAAGCCCACATAAATGGTTGTTTTAATGGGATATTTCACATTCTGTGCTCTGTCAGCTTCCTGGATTTTAGCATTTTTCCATTTCCTTTATGTTAAATATGCCCTGGCTTACAGCAATCATTCTTTTCATATGGACCATATTTTTTCTTTCTGATTGTTTCTTTCCCCAAGTTTCTTATGTTAGTCAGTGTAACATCTAACATAATTTGGGTTCCCCCATTGCATTTGGTTTTAAACAATCACATCCAGATGTTGTTTTCATGATAGTCTGATTCTACTTGAGAAGCTTGGGTATTTATAATGTTTTACAATTAACAGCTTCCTTTGCATTCCTTTCAGGTCATAGTGGTTTAAATGTTCCCATAATCTTGTTTTCAACATGGAGGCATACAGCTGAAAGGGACATTAGAGGTCATTTCATCTAATCCCCTATGTTGGAGATGAGGAAGCTGCACTACTGAGTTTTTGTAACCAAGTTAATAATACAGCTAATATTTGGAAAATCTAGGAGTACATGCATGGATCTCACTTCTCATTCCCAACTTTCTAAGTACTACAAGGTTGACCACTACACGTTTTTAAACTTAAAAAAAAAAAAAAAATCACTCGTCTATCCCCTATATTTAAATTCAAACCAGGAGAATGTTTAGCAACCATAGGCATGACTATAAATTACAAAAACTTTATTTTGGTTTTTCTTTAAATATGTACCTTTTAAATCAGTATTTTGTGCCTCTGAATTTGAAACACATTTGTACTTCTTAACGTCTACATTTTTTGAACAATTTAAACAAAGAGGTCAAATTTTAAGCAGTAAGTCTTTGCCATTTAAGACATTTCCAAATGTGAAGTCTGGAAATGAACAGCAATGAAGTCACCAGTGGATCATATGTCATTTAGAGGCTCCGGGGCATGTGTAGAACTTCGATATTTTTCTCACCAGAAAGAGAAAAATTTAAAATCTAATTCATGTGGAAAGGAAAAACCAAGAAGAACTAAACCTTCTATTAAACAAGACCAAAAAATATAATTTAGAAAATGTATACTTTAAGTGCTAGTGCATAAAAATGCCTTCATTTTATTCACAGTCCTCTTTTGATTTAACTGGCATTGAAACGAGGAATGCAAAGGCAAGTTTAAAATCCTTTTTTAAAAAATGGGATATCTGCCAACAACTAGCAATTGAGTAATTATTTTTTCCCCACAGGACACTTTGGGCTCACTGGAATGTAGCTTAAGATAATAATCAGATTCAAAGAAATTCTGATGCCAATGTAACGTGAATTTTGGTTGCGATGCTCTTTTCAGGAACATATTAAACTTCTTTTGGAGAAACAGGATCCTATTCTACTGTAGCACGATGTCCACTGGTAAAAAGAGACTTACACCAGCTCACAGTCTCCCAGAAGACTTCCATCTGTAGGCTTAGAAAAGTAATTTACTGCTTCATCCTTTACCTTAATTGGTAAAATTCTTTCAGGTCACCATTATATAAGGAGCAATATGCTTGACACAGGATCAGAAATTAATTTTATCTCAAAATATACCTACTGCAGCATTGCTTTTTTTGAGAAAAGAATAAACATGGAAATCCATTTACAAAGTCCATCAGTAATGAAAGTTATCATTTAGACATGTTACATAACACTGTGTTAAACATTTCTGCACATTAATAATACATTCCACTTCATCCCCACAAATACCCTGGGAAGTAGATACTATTATATTTAATTTTAAGGAGAGTCAATGAAGATTAAAGAAGTTAAATAATGTGATCCAGGTCGTATAGCTAATATGTAGTGAAACCAAACTAGAAACAAATTTGATTTCAGACTTGATCACACAATCTGATTTTGGAACTGATATTTTAAATTTTGTAGCAAAATAATGTCTCCAGAGGGTCTTGACAATTATTTCCCAAGATAAACCAGTTTAGCTGATGCCAGCTTTTATTGCTAGTATTAAATTACTTATACCCATTAAAATAATCACCTTGAAGCTCTGTGTGTGTGTGTGTGTGTGTGTGTGTGTATGCCTTGCTGGAGATTGTTGAAGCAAATTGAAATGTAACCTAGATTTAATATCTTTTAGATATTAGAATCACATATGAACTAACTGCATCATCCAAAATTGTGACAATTTGCAATGCAAATCCCATGATTGAGTCTTAAGGAATTCATCAAAAGATCTAGGAAACTGAAGGCAAAACTGTGATTCATAGAATTATGCTTCAAGGTCTTCATCTAATGACACACAGGATAGTTTCTAATGCAGGTCATGATGAAAGTTCTACAAGCGTGTATGTTGAATTTGCTCCACATGTTTGTGTCATGTAAATGGAATGTTCTGTAAAGGGCTAGTTTAAAATCTAATTCATGTGTCCTAAAGCACACTGCTGGGAAGTATGAATCTCTGGTTTGCTGCTCCTAAGCCATATTCTACTCCCGCATTATACAACTTCTACTCATTGAACAAATGTAATGGGGTAAGACTTTAGAAAGTGAGGGTGCTAAAGTTTTATAGTATCTAATATTGCTTTATACTGTTGATCTATGTCATAGGAATCTGAGAAATTTGAAAAAGAAATGAATTACTGTATTGATAGTTCTTTGCATTTACATTGTAAGATTATACCGGTATGAGGCTGCTTGCAGAAAGACAGACTATAGTTAGAAAAAAATGATGAGTTTGTATTTTACAGAACAATCTTGCTTCTGTGCTGTTTATAGTATCTATTAAACCGCATATATATGGAGAACAACTTTTATAACAGTTTATCCTCAGTCGTGGAGTTTCATCTTGTATCTTCACACAGTAAAGATATTAAAGTGTTGCAGTCATTTTTAACTCAGGGCTTTCCGGTACTATTTGACATTTATGCCGTTTTCTAGTATTAACATGGAACTAGTATTCTGCAGAGTATGATAACATTCCTATGGTAATAACCATTTTGATACAAAATGTTTCATTTCCCATCTCCTACTGATTTCTTGTTTATAATTTTTTTATTTTTCAAAATATCAAACATACATAAGAAAAAGTATAATAAATGCCTTATACTTCCCAATGAAGTACAACAACTGTTTGAATTTTGCCTTATTGCTTCCTCTATATTCTGAGGTGATGTAAAGAAGTTTAAAGTATCAATTTTATCCTGGTCAGCTTTGGCATGCTATCATAAAGCATAAGACTTACCTTACGTTTTCACTGTGCCATTGTTTCCTCTAACATAATCACCAGCCCTCTGCTAATTGTGTCTAACACATAGTTGATATTTGAAATTTCTAGATTGTTCCACAATACTGTATGTCTTTTAAAGCACCGAATGCAATAGCTTTTAGTGTATTCATAGAATTGTACAATGAATGCCATCAACTTATGAATAGCATTTCTAGTGCCCTCGAAAGAATTCCAGTTCCTCTTAGGTGCTGCCCTCAGATTCCCACAATTTCCCCAGCCTTAGCAAAGCACCATTCTTTCTGTTTTTAGATGCTTGTCTATTGTGGACACTTTATGCAAACAGAATCATTTACTATGTGGTCCTTTATGCCTGGCTTCTTTCACTTAGCATAATGTTTCTAAGGTTCATTCATGTTATAATACGTATCGGTACTTCATTTCTTTTTATAGCCATATAACG
This sequence comes from Cavia porcellus, assembly GCF_034190915.1. Classification (NCBI taxonomy): domain Eukaryota; kingdom Metazoa; phylum Chordata; class Mammalia; order Rodentia; family Caviidae; genus Cavia; species Cavia porcellus. Next base: position 21,118,036 of record NW_026947511.1, on the reverse strand, counting down.
TTCCCTTGTATGAAGACATCAAATTTTTATCTATTTGTCAGTTGATGGACATTTGAGTTGCTTTTGCTTTCTCCTGACTTTTTATTTTTAAAAACCTTATGCATTTAGAAAAATTTCAAACATATATTATGTAGATAATGCAATAAACCCTTAAGTACTATCATCGCTTAGTTTTCACATTATTAACTCATGGCCTATCTGAATATATATCTGTACTTTGGTAATCCCTTGTTCTCCTTCTTTGAAATAATAATGCAAAATTATTTTGAAGTAGCAATGTAATATTATTTTGAAACAATATTATTTTGTCTATATTTTATTATGTATTTATAAGTAATAGCATTTTAAAAATTCACATCTTCATATCACATTTAAAAATATCAGTAATTCCTTAACACTTAATATATGGTGTACTGATATCTTAACACTTACCAAAATATTTGTTTTCATATGTTATATTTGACTTATGTAATGGATATTAAATTTCTCAAAGCCAATTTTTTTTTGTTTAGAATGACTTGATCTGCTAGAGGAAAATTACTCTTCTTTGTTTGGAATTGCAAGTGTGAAGATTTTCCTTGGTAAATGCTATCACATTGAAAAATATGTCACTCTTTCTGGGTCCCTCAAATGCCCATCCCGAAGCTGAGATGTACACAAGCTTAGGGTTCAGAAATCACCATAAACTAACTTTCTGGGATCTGGAAAGGAAAGCCCAAGATTCAGTGAATATTGATTTGCTGTGGAAACGATGATCCACCGTCCAGGAATCTCTTCTGCACACCTAGATTTCAGAGTATAGTTCAAGGCAACCACCATGAAAGTAGAAGCTATATTATGATATGGCAAAAATTAGTGCAAGTGAAGGTTCCAGGGGAAACAATCTGCTTTTACAGATAAAATATCTCATTGATTTTGATATATATTTATGTATATTTTCTTCCTTCCTTCCCTAAAGAAAAATTGTACTATTTATCATTAAAATCATAATGGAGATTTTAAAGCAATTTTGAAAAGTCTCTCAATTTATTTTTTACATAATAATTAGTGTCTGTCTAGCTATATAAAGAAGAAACTGCTCTTAACACTTTCTACCAAAGGATAACAATTTTTGAGAATGTGCATGTTTTTTGTCCTGCAATAGAATGATGAACTTAAGTTATGGTGGATTTAAGAAATGGTGTTTTCATGTGTATTCGTGTGCGTGCAACTGTGGGTGTGAGTGTCCCCCAAATCAGTATCTCCATGTCTCAGTTTTGTAACATTGTGGAGTACAGTGTTCAGTGAATCCTGCAAAAGGAAAAGCTGTGATGCTGACTTGGTGTGAACCATCAGCTGTTAAACAGGATGATTTATTAAAAATCTGAAATTAAAAATTCTTCAGAATGTATCCTTGAGTACATTTTGGAAGCACCTGAAAACCTTCAAAGTAGCAAGTAAACATGTACATAGCTGTGTGGACTTAGCTGTTGTGGTGGTGGTTTTGTTTTGAGAAATTTAAACCTTTCAATAATTTCTCACTGCAGTCTTTGGTTCTTCTTCTCCAAAAGACTGTCAACCAGTCATCTGAAGGTTTGACTAGAGAAACCACTAAAATTCTTTGAAAATAAAATTATTTTCTTATGGCTTCTTATCCCGATAAAATTTTAAAATTCCAAGCACAAGTCAATATTGTTTGAAGGAAAAGTGACCAAATATAGTTGCTTCTCTTAATTTAGTAATTTTTTTGAATTTTGGGAAGTCAAAAATGATCATTTGTTGATTACTCTGTTGAATATGTCAGAGACACCCTGATGGTTCTATGGGAGGATGGGGTGAAGGAGTAGGCTTTATATCTTATATGGCACTAAATATCTCCAAAGCCTTGTTACTCTGCTTACTGATAAAATGCTTAAGCAGTGGATTTTAGAATCAAGTTCAAGGATGCAGTTAAGTGGCTGTGTATCTGTAGCTGAAGAACATGCTGGAAATCATTTAAATTCACATAAAAATATAGTGTGGTACTCTAGGTACATGCTAGACCCATCCTTTCATGTTCCTTTAACCTTCTTACATGTGATGGAAAGTCCTGTATTATCTCTCTAAATCTAAAAGTGCTGTGATATCTAATGGGCCACTACTTGAAAAACCCAGAATAGTCAAACTCTGGAGCTGGCATTTCCTTTGAAATTTTGATTGCTTATGTATTTTGTATTTCATTAATTTTACTCTCTTCATACAGAAGAAAGAAATTTATATCCTTCCAAACCAAAATATAATAGCACTAAGGACAGTAGAATATAGATAATATGTTGATATTAACACTGATCATCTCAGGGGATAAACTGGAATTTTCATATTGACAATGAAAATATACCTGAGCCGAAATCTCTTTGACTGCCAGTAGCAATTATGAGCAGGGTGTAAAGTTCTGGATGGAGCTGTTTCCATAGTTGCAGGAGTCCTGCAATAAGCAACACTATCTTGGGAGTGCATGTAACTGCAAACTAGAACGGGAAGTGAAGACTGACAGGTCTAATTCAAACTGTGGGGTAGTTTTTACTACCTATGGTGCCAAAATTTAGTCAGCATATTTATAGGACAAATGACCAGGAGTTCTTACTGGCCTTACAGGATAAGAATGATCTGCATTTTATTTGAAAAAAGCAGACTAACAACAAGGAACCAATCTTCCTTGTGTTCTTACCTCAATTTGCATTTTGGAACCAAGGGAAGGAAAATTCATTTAAAATAGATTATCTGATGACAGGGAGTCAGACTTATGAAAAGAATATTTAAGCTTTATACCACGGAAAAAAAAGAATAAACTACATTTTTCACTGAAACATAATCTTTGTGAAATTAAACATGTATAATGATTATACTTCAAACTTGTCAGGAAGCCTTATATAACAATGAGGCTAGAAAAGCAAAGGGAAAACATTATCTCATCAAAGGGACTATATAACTATATAAAATAATGCATATTTAATATATATAACTTACTTGAATTTATATAACATTATAACTATTTGTCTTAATGAGATTATTGTATTATCATTTGGACAAAAACGTGTAATAGACAAATTTTAGTTCCACATTACTCGAGTGAAACTAAGGTAAAATATTTAGTTGTGCTATAAACTTCACAAATGTCTAATAGATATCTTGAAGAAAAGATGATAAAATATGCCTTAATCCATTTTCAGGAAATTTGTAATGTTCATTTTCTTTCACAACTGAACTCGGCTCCCTAAAATTCTGCTTTTGCTGATACTTAGATATGTCTTCGGGAATGTGACTTTCCAGAGAAAGTATAATAGACACCAAAATCAAATCAAATATGGTGTGTTGGAAAAAAACAGCAGATCGGGAATTAGGCATCTTAGATATTCATTCTCCCTCTAAAGCTAAATTACTGTTGTGAATTTGGGCAAACATCTGAGTCCCTTTGAACCTGGCTTATCTGAGCTGTATGATGAATTAGTTGGACTAGATTTTTTAAATGTCCTTTTTGTTCTAATAAAAATAAAATTCTAAATTTCTCTGTGAGCTAAATAAGCACCACCAATTTGGTTAATTGTAAGCCTTCAGCTCCTTTAAAATGCAAAACAGTTAATGTGAACTTAAAAAAGAAAAAAAAATTCAGCTAGTCTCCACTCCACTTTGCCTTTGAACACACAGTTTCAGATTTTTAAGTCTGTATGGTTACATTGTGGGCCTATTTATTTTTCCAAAGACCTTTTACTCTGATGATTTGATAAGAAACAATATTTTTTTCAAAGGTATTGAGTTATTCCCTTGGTTTGTATTAGAGAAGATAAGTCCTTCGAGTTTTTAAATGAGTTTACATTTTCATTCCATCTCTTTGATTCAAGTTTGAAGGGATTCTATTTTGGCTATTTTATCTCTCTGCCCCTAGGAAAGCCAGACTTTAAGTTATCCCCAAGGTATCACTGGCTGCATTCCACACCATCTGTAATGTATAAATATATTCAGTTATTCAGTCTATTCCAACTTTGCTAGCTCTAGTAATTTTAGATTATTGGAGTCTTTGAGGAGAAAGGCATTCATGCCTTACTGATTTATTCCTTACAGTTAGTCCTGAACTTTGATTCAGCTGACAAGTAATCTAATAGAGAAACAAAACCCTAAGATTTTTCACAATGAGTTAACTAACAGATAGAAAGTTCTGGACCCCATTTATTGTCTTTATTGCAGTTGACTGGCTGAACACATTTGAACGCCCTTGACAGATTTCAGATTTGAATTTAAGAGACTTTCAGCAGGCTGAATTATTCTCAATAAAGAGTACTTGGTTTTGCAACTCTTCACTTGATGCAGCCTTGTACTTCCCAACACAATATCAGATCAGTTTCTTTGTCTATTTATTCTCTTTTGAAAAATTCCTCCTGCATTTTGTTTCTCTACCATTGTGGAGAGAGAATAAACTTTCCTTTTACCAGCGCAAAATTCCACAATTTTTCTCTTTACATGTGTATGTTAAATATGAATATTTTTGGCTTTCTACATACAGCTCCATCTACATGAGGGCTTCTAAGTATACATAGGCTTGGTCACTATGGTGGCTTCTTGTCATGTGAGCTTTCATTTAGGTATGAAACACAATAGAGAGTAAGCTCAGAGAAAATATCTATGATAGTAGGATAAATAAGAATTCTAATCCAGTGTCTTGCATTGTTAGTCATGTAACCTTGAGAATGTCCTAAACTTTTCCAACATTAGTTTTTGTCATCTTTAAGTTGGGACAACAGTTATAAAAACTGTCTTACAGTAATCTGCAAAAATCATTATGCAAGCTGAATTAGTTATATAACAATATATAACATTTAAAAATAACAATTAGTTATTTTTAAAACCCTCTTGTGCTTTTTACAATAAGTTTATGATTGGATAGGATACAGAGACTTAATATGTATGATTATTCTTGGGAATATTCTGTTTAGGTAAAGTTTTACATTTGCTTCATAACTTGTAGAGATTTCAGTTCCGAGTTGGTTGGTTCCAAGGCAGGTTGGTATGACAGAAGGGTATCTCAGACGAGAAACAGTTCATGGCAAGCAGCAAGCTATGAAGCAGCAAGTGACAAGAACTGACCCTCTTTCTGTCCCTCTATATAATCCAAAGTATCCACTTTAAGGTGAGTAGCACTTACAGGCAGAATGTGTCAGCCTTTGTCACACAATCATACCATAAGTCAATCCCAATGTTACAAACTTGAGCTTAGCAGTATACACCCTAGATCCAGTCACATCAGCAAAGTCCTACCTGTAACAGCAGGAGGCTTTGGGGGGACATCTAGATACAAGCCATGACATCAAGCGTACAGACAAGAAGAAGCAACAAGGTAAAGCAGGAGCCATAGACTGATTCTGTTGTGGATCAGTGGTGGGATTTGTGCCTGTTAGGAGACTTAAATAGTATGTCTGTTTATGCATATGCAGCAATCTAAAAGATCAAGCATATACATTCTATAACAATCACAACCAGATTAAAGGAGAAAAATCAGTAAAGCTGCAAAAATATATAAGAGGCTAAAAATGTTGGTAAATACTCTGAATAAAAATATAGGGTACAAATATTATAGTAAATAAACAGAAAATCACTAAAAATAGAAACAAAAAAGCCCGTCACTAATAGTATAGCTAATATTTATTGAGAACTTGAGGAAGCTGAGTGTTGGCCAAGTCTTTTTCTTATATAATTTATAGTCTAAGGGAGTATCCTGTACTTTGACATTTGTATATAATTCACTTCACTTCTTGATCTGCTTATGGGAGTGAAATTCCAGAAGTCCTCTCATTTTCTTTCAAAATTCTTGGGCTATAAGATCATAGATTATGCCAGGTGTGGTGGTTCACACCTGTAGTCCCAGCACTTGGGAGGCTGAGGTGGGAGGATCGTTGTGAGCTCCCTGGGCTACAAAGTGAGCTCGGCCAGCCTGAACTGCACAGTGAGACCCCATCTCAAAAAAGATCCAAAAAAAAAAAAAAATCATACATTATTTCTCGTTTCATACCGTTAATTCTACAGAATTAATTTTGTTTTGTTTGAATATTTGTCTTTGAGCTGGTTGTCACTGATTTATACCCTAACTCTACAGTGTTCTTTAGTTTTCAATGGGTCAATGACACAAAATGAAATGTGTAAGCAATTTGTATGAAAGTTGGATATGAATGCAGACTGATCCAAGTACATACAGCAACTCACAGCTCGTACTGCACTACTGCATGACAATGTCTTTAGTGTAAACAAGAGCATTCATGGCCCCATGAAAATATTTCAACCATTTTCACTGGCCAGTGTCCCTTCTACTGCCATGGTTTTGATCTTACTAGTCTCCTTTGTGCTCCACTTTGGACATGTTCCTCTCCTGAACCATGTAATAAAAATATGTTACCTTATTTAATACTTACAATTACTTTATATTAATGTCAGATGGATAAGTTTTTCTTCCTGAATAATCTGGAGTCAGAAATTACCAGTGAAGACTGAAACTGGGAAACTCCTTGATATAATATGCTAATATCTTACAGAAACACAAGAAAACATAACCTTCATTGCTACCAAGAGAACTGGTAACGCTCTGTTGTATGTATATGAGCACGAGGCATTAAAATGATGGGAAGGAGTGGAAATTATCAAAAATATAAAAGACATCTTTTGAAAATTGAACTGTTATAGGTCTGACTGGTTTTATAAGTGGAAGGCATCAATTTTCTGATAAAATAATTCAGAATCTAGGAAAAAATGCCAAAAGATAAAAAGAGAATTATTTTCTTCTTTCACTTGTAGTTTTCATAGTAGATCCAAAGCTTGCAAATTTCCTTTTTATTACTGTGACTCAAGATGCATTGCTTTATTATAATTATTTCTTATTTATTTGAGTAAATATTTTATTATTTTATAAGCAAAATATGAAGATTTTATTCTACCAAATTTCTTCTACTTAATGCTGTTATAATATTCATGTTGAAATTGAAATATTACATTGCTTCAAATTTATTCCTCAAATAGTGATCACAGTTGAGAGTTTATCAGCAGCTCACATGATATTGCTGCTGCTGCTACTGATGATGATGATGAAAATGAGAAATGCTTACTGAGATTTATTCTGTGGCAGATTGTATATATATAAAATCTCATCTGAATCTCCTGCCGATGCTGGGCAGCAGGATTATCTCTAGTATTAGTATTTGTATTTTATTTTTGCATAATTTTGAACAACAATCACAGACAGTTAAATGGTGTATTCAAAGTCATGTCAAACAAATTGAGTGATCAAACTGTATTTGTATGATAAAGATTAACATTTGATGGTTTTCTTTCTTGGCTGTTTAGATGCTTCCAGGGTTGATTCTGTTGCAATGTGGCAATAACATAATCAGATGGTGAGCTGGACCTTACCAAACATTTCTTTTCTGTTTTCTAATAAATGACTCTTTAATGAAAAAAATAAGATGTATAAAAAGAACAAGGGGGAAAAAAAACTTGTCACAACTAACAAGAAGATTTTAGTAGTGGAAATTTCCCTTAGGATGAATAATAAAACACTAAGAAATGTGAGGCATAGAAATTTGGATCACTTGCTCAAGGTCAAACAGCTAGTTTTATAATCACATTTTCCTTTTCAAAGAAGTTAAGTGTTTTTAGTAACCAATTTATTTTAATGTTGGAAGATCTCTATAAATCTTCCCACATTACTTAAATAAATAATTTGCCACTAAAATTGTTTTTCAGTAATTTTGTTTAGCTGTTTTAGTGTGTGTTTTTCATAATCTCTAACACTGAATTTCTCATCAATTCAGCCCTCCAGATTTTATTAGGTTTTGCGTGCTCAGGAAATAACACCATCAAAGCAGAGTTATCTTCACATACGCAGGACAATTATATTGATATATCATGTGCTGTATTTTAATTTCAAAATTATTGCCTCATTGTTTCCTCCTAGAACCCAGTTTTATTTCTTTCTTCTTATCATTAAAGGTACAGTGAAAAGTAATTCACCCTTAAAAAATAGAAGAGAAAAAGAAAAGGTTTGTTTAAAAAAAATGTAGTCAGAAAAATCTCCCACAGAGTGAATTCCCACAGTGTTATGGGAGGATGTAAATTTAGCCCAGTGTGATTCAAACAATCAAGTTAGGAATTTTAATTTAATGGTTTGTTCCTTTGAATTGTTAGACTTTTACCTCATTGTGCAAGTCCCGTTTGAATTGGAGAAAATTAAACTAAAATGTGTTGAATTTACTTCAGTCGGGGTATTCTGGGAGTTCTGATGCACATGTTGAGTTATGAACTAGAAGAAAATGAATCAATATATGTAAGAAAAGGATTAAATTTTCTTGCTTTAATAATAATGACTCTGTAATCCCTCAATACTTTAGAATTTAAGTTTTTGTTTTTGTGGTGACTATATTGTCTTAGCAATTTTAACAGGCTTGGAGAGTAATCTTATCTTTGTTTCAAAATAGTGCAGAACCCCATATTTCAGGTATGTTGGTTGGAATCTGAGTGCCTTAGTAGATGAGAGGTTTTGTAAATTAGATCCTGTCTACTGGGCTGACTTGGCTGTGCAAATGAGATGCGGGAGAAAACAGAAAGGTGGGACAGACAGGAATAAGAACCAAGTATGTTTTATAACTTGGAACAATCCAATAGGCCAAATGGTTCTGGATGATTATGGCTCATTTGGAATTACATTTGTAAGCTTTAGTAAAATCCAGCACACTTCTTTGAAGGTAAGAAAACATAAAAATCCCATGAAGAGGAAATAACTTGGTTATAAGTCTCTATGTGTTTACCCATAAAGAAAGAAATGTTAATAGAGTGAGCTCTTTAACAATAAAATGGAGTTCTTACCACTTATGGACTTTAGAAGTTAGACCATGCAGGGACCTTACATTGTTCAATAATACTTCAAATCCAATGAGGTCAAAACTCAGAGATAGCATACCACACCAAGGATCATGGGAGCACTGACTGGGGAAAAGTATCCCCTTTTCCTTTCGTGCCATGTTTCCTTGCCTTCTCTTGGGAGTACTTATGTCTTAAACAGCTGTCATTGTTCTTGAGGTTTTTTCCTTGAACTTAACATTGATATTAATTTATAGCAAGCATGTGAATGACCATGGTCATGTAACACATTGGTGGCAAAATTGTTTACATTACCAGTGCTGATAATATATTGGCTCGAGATCTTTGTACCAACTTGCTGGTTCTGAAAGCCTTCAACTCTTCTGCAGCTAGATCTAGCCCCTGCCCTAGGGTACCTTAACCTAGAATGGATCTACGTATCATTTTTCAGCATTCACCAAAGGCATCTGTCATGTGTGCATGAACAATGTTAGTATAAAGAAATTAGGCAATGCACAACAAAATGAAAGTCTGAGAAAGCAGTCTCTTTTATAGAAATGGAGAATATTCAGTCCACTATACCAATTTTACCAAAAGACCCTTAGGCTAGGAAACTTAGACTGCTAAAGATTTAAATGATTTTAAGTCCTTTAACTTTCCTTACTCTTAGCTTCTTCATCCCTAAATAAAGGGATGGATTAAGTCATTGCTAAGGTCCTTTCGTGCTCTAGAAAGTTCCTTTAAAACAGACATCTGTGTTGTCTTTGAAGTGTTGAAAGAATACATAAAATGATATAGACTAATACCTTTTTAAAATCCTGATTGCAGAATTGCTCTCAGCCAAGATTAACTTCATTATATGGTTCACACAAAAATCTGGATGCTTTTTAATTTAATGTGCTTTAACAGGATATTTGTTCAATGCTTAGAACAGTACTTTTAGGAAATACTTTCCTCTCCAGAATCCTCAATAAGCGGTCCTTAAGCACCAACTTAATGCAGAGCGCTGTTGGCATTGAGAGTTCAAAGAATTATAAAATCTGGCAGTGGTCCCCAAGGAAGTTTGCAGTGCTGTTGAAGGAAAGAATGATTGAGAGCATATTTAATTAAGTGACAATTGAGTGATCTAGAGAATAATTGCAGTTTGTAGCCTATTTATTTAACCACCTAATTTTCCCATATAGAGGATTTCTGTTCTTTAAACTCTATCATAGTTTAAATAAATCTCCTTGGATTTGACTCATCTAGCAGTGAATAACTGTGTTCTTATGTTCTGTGATATAATTCTAAAGAAAACTTTTTGAAATTTTCTTGGCACTTGATTCTAATGATTGGAATAATCCCAATGATTATATCTAAAAAATATGTGTTATCTATAGCTCTTTTGCTATGCCAACACTGTCCCAAAGCTCAAACAACTATAATAATGCTGCTAACATATGTCATCTATTTGCTTTTTTAAAACTAAAAATATATTTTGATTGCACTTGATAAAATATATGTGACTTAAAAAATTACATTTACCAACTTCCTTGTAGAAAGTGTAGCCACATGACATAATTTTGTTCAATGGGATACAATGTAAATCACAGACTGGTCCCCCTTAAGCTCCTCATGGCTAAGGAAAAAGACACAAATGGCAAGGGTTTCTCTCCTTTATCAGTCCATTTCTCAGGAATGTAGATAGAGATGGGCACCATTTTCTGGGGATATTTTATCGATCTATCATAATTTTAAAGGGAGTTGTTCCAGCTTAAGATGCAGGCCAGCTGTAAGTATGGAGGAAGCTGATCTACTGTGGATGAGTGGCAGATTTAAGACTGTGATGGGCCCCTCTTATTCTGGGATGCCATCTCCTAAGGAAACATTCCTTATGTCATTGAGAGAAGAACTCAGGACACCTTAGGACCAAGGTGTCCATCTTGATACATGACACTTTCCTGAAGCCCAAAATCCAAGGGGTAATATATCAGATTTTACACTTATTTCATAGCTGGCAGATGACTTTCATCTTGAGTTTCAGTTACAATATTTTTGTTATCAAGCTGCCTAACCTCACTGAAAAAAATATTCTGAGTCTTTAGGACTGCTAGAAGGGGTATACACATGCGAGATGAAGATGAGGATCCAATATTGCAGGTATAATAAATTACAGCAAACATAGTGACTTAAAACAACAAAAATCGTTTTTCTTCGGTCCTTGAGTTTAGAAGTCTTAAAGTTAAGTGCAGAGTTTTAACTGATTTGTTGTAAAATCTCCAGCTTTCATTCACAACAAGGCAGTAATTTTTAAAACTTACGTTAGTAGCAAAAACCATGTTAATTGAAATCTTACACATGTAATCACTGTGTCCCATTTCACCATCTAAGAGTTCAAAATAGGATGACCTCTGTTCTAGTATTCAAATGAAATGATTTCAAGGTCTATTTTGCTGTTATGAAAATGTCTTTTTTTTTCTTCTTGGATCTTTTCTCACTTACTAAACCCAAGAATCTTAGAAAAGTGTACTAATCCTATGATATGTAAATCACATGGTGAAAAAATCAATATAGGACCAGGGAGATAGTTCAGTAGCACATGTGGCCTGCCTGGTAAGCGCCAAGGTCCTGAGTTCTATTCCAGGTATTAAAAAAGAAAGAAAGAAAGAAAGAAAGAAAGAAAGAAAGAAAGAAAGAAAGAAAGAAAGAAAGAATCAAAATAATTTAATGAATTTAATGAATATGTACCCTGGGCCAATATCTTCATTTCTAGTATTACTATTGCTGCCGTATGCAATATGCCACTGATGGGGATTAGAAGCTCACAGTCACTATAGAGGGTCCATGAGAAGCAGAGACTTTTGGCTGGTGATGGACTGTGGTTGTGGAGAGTAAAGGAAACTTCTCTCATGCTGTTAGGCAGAGTTGTGTTGGTTTGGTCCCTGCTCTTACAACAGTATCATGAAACTGCTCTTTCCTGATATAATCTGCAGCCACTTGCCCTGAGAATTTCCTTCCACAATGTCTGCAAATCTGAGACATGAGAGATTTCTTGTGTCAGAAATAGGACATCCAGAGCTAGCTTCTTTTCCAACAACGGCATCCTTGCCCATGAGATTAGGGAAAATCGTACCTTTGATCAAATAAATTTTTCTTTCAAGGGATTAGAACTAGAATGGGAGAAAAATTAAAACATTAAATCCTAGAGGCATTAGCATGACACAAATTTATGTTCTATCTTATTTCTCTATCGTATATTTGTGGGGTGTTTTGCTTTAATTTTTGTTTTATTTATTTTTTTCTTTTGGTACTGGGGATGAAACCTGTGACCTCATGCTGCCAGGCATTCATCATGTCTTCTTTTTTTCCCAAAGACAGCTTATAGTCTAAAGCATTTGATAAATCTATAGCCACAGCATCACATCAAGAAAACAGGGCTGAGTTCAATTCCTGGCACCAAAAAAGAAAGAAAGAAATAGATAATTACGTGGCCATAACCATGTACAAGGGAGTGTAGGAAGCATCAATTACATTCCAGATGATCAAACCTGCTAAAATAGAAGGATGTTATTCCAAAGAAAAAATGTTACAATCAGTAGTCTTCATTTTATAAAATAGACATGAGCAGACTGATCTGGTGAAAACAGCAGTGGATCCTAAATCCCTGCCACTCAGTCTTCGCTATGGTCTTCAAAGCTGTGCCAAGTCCTGAGGACTCAGGAGTTCAATATGAAAACCGTAATACATAGATAGCAGCTCACAGTTCGGAACTATTGGATTCCTACTTTAGGTGAACAGGTTTCCTTATGTTTTGAGATGAATATAGGAAAAATAAAGATAGTATTAACAGTAACCCCAGACTTTCTCCCCTTGTAGAAAGTCTCATTATTATACAAAGGTCTCTTAAAAAAGGAAAACATTTCAGATTCAGTTGGAATTCCCCTTAATCACCATTCAGGTTTATAAGTTTCTTTTTCTAAGTCTAACACTGCTGTCTCTAAAGTATATTATAATATTGATGTATATCCTTCCAATTCATTTTTTACCCAATTAACTGAAGTCCATTTTTATTTTCTTTGTTTTAACTTAGTGTCCTTTTTTGTTGTTGTTCTAGAATCCCTTACAGGGATTCTGCTTTATAATTAGTAGTCATGGCTCTACTAGGCTTCTTTTAGGTGTGACGGAGGCTCATAGTTTTCCTGTTTTTGATAGTTTGGTTTAAGTGCTAATTTCCTTATATCAATGGCGCATTTTATTGACATGACTTATGGCTGTTTATATTCATCTTTATCACCTGACTGAGGGAACACTGGCCAGATTTCTCCACTGTAAGGCTGCTCTTTCTCCTCTTTCTGTCATGTACTTCATGGAAGGAAATCTCTTTACACAGCTCACATTGCATAAGGGTGAAATATCTTCTTACTGTTGAGAATAGAGTATCTACTTCTGCATGAGAGACTTATCTCAGCTCTCATTTATTTATTCAACCATTTATTTGTGTCATAGTTTCATGCATATTTATTTCATTCATCTGTGTCCAATATTACTGTTTTGTGCTCAAATAGCTTTGGCCATTGAGAATTCTTTCAGGGAGCACCATGTCTCTTTGACAACCTGCTATAGCCTGCTTGCTTATTTTTAGAAATTCTTTATTTTATGATATTATAAGATGCTCCAGGCTCATAATCCCCCAACCCTAGAATCAGCCATTTCTTGAAAGAGTTCTGATTTCTTTTCCTGGAGCATGGCATTAAGAACCAAGTCTTATACACTAGTCCTGCTCACAATGTTCATATACATATATCCGTGGGTAAAGTTAGAAAAAATAAGGCTATAATTGTGACATTTTTAGCATTCAAGGCACAGGTGGCAAAATACTTGAAGTGTGATTGTTGGGACCCCCCTGAGAAAGCAATCACTTACTCGAATTAGAACCTGAACACTCTGAGCCACAAGGTCCTTTGGAGAAGCTGCTATAGGGAAAACAGACTTTTGGTACCCGACTTCCAAACCCAGGTAGAAGTAAGCACACAGAGGATGTGTCTGAGATTCCTGAGATCTGTTGGCTCACTGAAATTCTGACCGGGTCAGGAGTCTATGGTGCCAGAGAAGACATGAGAGACCCAGATGCCCCTTTTTTGCAGGTCCTCTCAAGTCTCATTTTCATTGTGACTTCTTTTCTGATTGAGGAAATGGAGTCATTTAAAAAAGCCTGATTTAATAATATAGCCTCTTTATTGATTACAAACGTTGTATTTTAAGATGTTCCTTTTATGTAAAAAAAACCACGATGAAGTGGTTTGGGGCTTTTTTTGGTTTCTATGATTTAAAGAAAAAAATCAGAAATAATTTGCATAGTTACTTTAATTCATGTATCTTTCAATTTTGTTGGGGACATTTCCTCTGTGAACTCCTATTTAAACCTGGTACAGAGGAAAAGGAGATATACTTAAAATAAGGTAGTGTTTGTGAGAACTGGCATCAGTGCCGGATTGAAAGAATTAATGGAGTTAAATATCAATATATATATATATATTTTTGAAGCTGTGTGTAACGCTGATCATTTCAAGGTGGTTTTTATAATCATTTCCAAATGTTTTAATGAGCCTATTTTTCTTTTCAAATTCCTTTTTAAAAATGTTTCCTTTCCATACAGATTTTTCTAGCCACTTTCCTTAGGGCCAGTGTAGGCAAGCCAAGTCAGATACTTTCAGTTTGCTCTGGGAACATCCCTCCACCTCCAAGCCCCATCACTCTTCCTGTCTCCTGAATGCTCTTCATCTGCGGAAATGCCTCTCCTTTCTGTCTCTTGCAGACTGAGTCTCAGGCCATGCACAATTTTTATTTCAACCTGTCAGTCATGGTAGCAGCTATCTTCTCTTGTCATCATGTTTTTTAAAGATGTCTCTGAAATAAAATCCATGAAAAATTTTAAAAATCTAATTTATTGATTATAAATGTTAGCCATCTGTTTAATCATATCTGCATTCCTTTGGTTTCAGACTTTGCCTTAGAAGCATTCTTTTTTTACTCCTGGGTATTTCTTGCCAGGTAAGAGGTCCCTTCTCTACTATATCAGGTAGCAATAGTCAATTAGGCTGCCCACTGTGACACTTGTCACGTGCCAATGCTTTTGGACAGCTCTGTGTAAACACACACTACCAGCCAACCCAGGCTGATGTCAGAGATTAGAGTCAGAATGTGCCTGCCATTCCTTCAGACAGAGGTCCTGTTAGGTCATGATAAACAGCCACAAGATTTATGGTTTCCTAAAGAGGAAAACCAATTCACTAGACTACTGCTTGGAGTGATATCAGTATGCCAGACACTCTTCGCCTTGCAAACATCATGACACAGAAACAAGATCACTCATCAAATGAGTTGTTATGTTGCAGTGCAAAGAGGATGTGATATTTTCTAAATGGTAACAATAATATACAGGCCTGTTTTCCAGATTTTCTTGCTTCACTGGGCTATTCAGATCTAAATGCCTATTCTCAATTTAGTCTAATATCTTTGTTAGTATGGCCCTTTCCCCCCTGAACTATATTATTTATACAAGTCTATTGAGAGAGTCTGTGTTTTTATTTTGAAATCAAAGAGGTCAGGATACATCCCTTCAATGGAAAGGGAAAGTACGTCTCAGCTGAAGTCATGATTTTTTCCCAGGTTACCAGAGTTGACAACACTGCTATAGTGCGTCCTGTGTTCATGTTTGGGTATTTAAGCTTGCTGATTCCTTAGATGAGGGGCTGTTTATATAAGTGATATTAAAATTGTTCTGTCACTCAATAAGGAAAAAGCAAATCAGGTAACTTGTTTTAAATATAGGTTTTAAAAATTTGGGTCACGTTACAATGTTATCATCAATTTTGAAGACTGAATTATCACTTACCACTAAATTAATAACCAATTATATACAAATATTATATTTCTCTAGGACCACTGAAAGGAGACAGTGAAGCTTATAAAATCATTTAGGTTAATGTACTGCCCTCAAAACCCAGTTGTTTTCTTTACGTGTGTGAATATTTGGAAATGTAAGTTTGAGGCTGATATTTTTTCCTTCCAACCTGGTGTCTCGCACTCTGTGAAAAGCCCAGTGAGTCTGGCTCTGTAGCTAAAAATTATGTAGTAAGAACACTCATCAAGCAGTAGCAGTTGAAGAGCAAATGATGTAAAAAAAAAAAAAAGACTGAAAAACTCCAGGATCTCTCACACATGAACTGGGTTCCCAGAATATCACTCCATGCTTTCTTTATTGAGGGCCACAGAGTGATTGATCTTACCTTGGTCTGGTGTGCTTGAGTTATTACAATCTCAACAACAAAAAATGATTGCTTTAACTTAGTGAATTTTATTAATAAGATTAATTGGCATATGATTTTATAATTGAGAAAGGATACCAAAAAAGAAGATAACATAGGGGGGCTCTAATGGGAAACAGGTACAGGCAGTGGGATGAAACATTAATACAAAGAAAAGGAAAAAATGTGCAGCTGCTGCATGTAGTGGTGAGCTCCCTCCTAGGGCTACGTACTGGCTTCCAATTCCGTTCCCCATATTATCTCCAACTTGGAAAAACTCTGCTCTTAGAGTTGAAATTCTTCATGCTATGGATTACCCTAAGGGAATGTGTTGACTTTTTCTGGGAGTTTTTATTTTGTGAAAGCTAATTCTCTTTTGATTTTATATAGGCAATGATGTACTTTAATAACTACAGGGCTGGAACTCCCAGCAACTATTCGTGCACTCTGCATTGCCCTAGGAGGAGCTGGGCGCGGCCAGTTCACTCTTCACTAGCATCTGTGTCTTCATTTATGTTCTGTTTTTTCTGAGGTGCTCTTCCTTTCTATTTCTTTGACCGTAAGTAATCATGAGTGAGCCTGAATTTCATTTCTTCCATGGACTTTACTTCGGAATGTTGACCTCCTTACTCTTGCTTCTCTTCAGAGTTCATTTGGCATGGCTGACTCCTGCGTGAGCCTTTAGACACCATAGTATCCTCTGTTTTTCTCTTTCCATCTTTATTTGTCTCTTAAATCCTCCCACAACCCCCACACCTGCACACACACACACACACACACACACACACACACACACACACACAACATATTCACTTCAGTCTTATTAGCTAGACTGTATGCTGGAAAGACCAGAGATTTCAAGATTTTTTTTTTTTTTTTTTGTCTTTTTCGTCTTTACCGGTACCAGGGATCGAACTCACGACTGCCTGCTTGCAAGGCAGGTGCTTATGCCGCTGAGCTAAATCCCCAGCCCCAGATTTCAAGATTTTGTCTTCCAAGATGTCTCTTTATATCTTTTAGAGTGATTCTGAGCAAGTTACACTATACTGTTACTACTTTTCCACTTTTGAGTTTGATGTCCTTGGATAACTAGGAAACATTATTTTTTATGGAAAAAGGAGCCCCTGAAGAATTAATGTGAAAATACTATCTAACTATTTTGTTAATGGATTGTAAATGATGACTAGAACTTCTAAGGAAGCTGTCACATGTTCTCAGCTGTCCACTTCTTGCAAGTCAGTTTCAAAACTGTGTCAGATCAAGCATTTTAGACAAAATTATTCCAGTATCATTGCTTCAGGGGAGTATTTGATGGCTCTGTCTTTTTGTAACCCCATGGACAACTGCACTAGTCAGATCAGCACAAAATTGGTTTTCCATGTGTTAAGATCAGTTATATCGCATTTTTAAAATGTGAGTTAAAATCAGTCATAATGTTTTTCCATTTGACACATATCCCTTATTATCAACGCTAAATCATATTTCTGGGTTAAGGTGGATGAAGTGTTTTAGAAAGATTCACTGCTGGGCATTTTAACATTTTGGTGTATAGTATAACAAAGACAGGATGAAAACCAAACATTGATTTTACCGTTTGCATACACTGGAAAATGTATTCAGTTATACCTTCATTTCACTAGTATTGCTGATAAAACACAGTATTTAAAATGTTGTGAAAGAAGTTAAAGAAAACTAGAAAGAATTTACGTACTCTTCATATGTTGTTAGATTCACATCAACATGTGAATTGAATAAGATGTTAAAGTCCAAAGAATAAAGATTTTAAAGAATAAAATAAAGGACAAATAAACAGAAAGGGGGAGACAAACTTTTTTTTTACTGATGGAAACACGACCAAGAGATGAAGGGAGGGAGGAAAAGGTGAGGGGAAGGGGATGGAAAAAGAATCAAAATTTGTTACTTATATATACCAAATGCTCATGATGAATGTCATCACTGTGTACTGCAAACATGTACTAATAAAAATTTTAAAAAATTAAACAAAAATAAAAGTTCAACTTATAGGAAACATAATTGAAATAAATAATAGATGATCAATGAAGACAAAAAATTTTCTTATTGCATATCAAATGTGAAAGAAATATGCTCCTAACATGATGGTAGCTCCATTTGGTGGTTGCTCCACCCACTTTGTGCTGCAGCTGTGGTGTTTGCCATAAGTTGAACATATTCTGAAACTATCAATGACCAAGTCATCAATCTGGTAGTGAGTCTATAAGAGAGAAAATATAATTCCAGTATCTTAAAGTTGATGTTACTGCATTCTGGTTATCCCATGAAACATGTCACAAATATTTGCTAATGAGATGCATTTGTTAATACAAAGTGGACAGTATTTTCTTTTAGCTATAAGTTAAAGCAGATTCTCTGACACCTCTATAATTAACTTTACTTTTACTTCCATGTAATGTTTTCTTCAAATGGAAAAGAAAAGACATGGAGATAAGGGAGAGAGCTAAAACTGCCACTATTTTTAGGTGTGACCTAGGGATTGTATCATATTTAGGGCTCTCTATTTTATCATAAAGTGTCTCATTTTCTTTGATTTATCTGAAAATATGTTATATTTCTATACTTCAAACCAAAATGTATTCCTAAAAATTGACAGCGCCTAAATCTCATCCTTGGATTCTTTCCAGTGGTCATAAAATTGATATGCTAAAAGAATATCTTTCACTTATCCTAAGTTATGGAGGACGCAGCCAAGAACCCCAGCTGCCTGTGTTGAGGTTATAGCAAGAATATAAAATAAGAAACAGAGACAAATTTAGTAATACATGTTGAGTGACTGGAAAGTCAATGTCTCTAGATGGACCAAGAGAATGACACTGCAAAACAGCCACCATTTATAGGTATACAGTGATTAGTAGGGCTACCAAAAGATTCAAAATTGGAAGAAAATTTAGAGGACTATGACTCAATAGACACCAAAAAATCTTGCGGTGACTCAAGAAGGTGGAGACATTTTTATGCTAAAAAGGATCTTGCCCTGGAGTGTTTTTTTAAAATTAGTACTTTTGTTTTAGTCTTAATGCCTGGGAAAGGATGGCCCATTGTAAAGAGTAAATGGGAAATCTCAAAAGGTGGCATGATAATCCCAAACCTTCATTGTATCCCTTAGGGAAGTATGAAAACTTGGCCATTGTGTATTTGTGTTCCCCAACACTGAGTATCATTTTAGTATTCAAAATGTGAGAAGCTGACAAAGAGGATGTCACGTGCAACAATGGGCTGCACCAATATTTCACAGTTCGTTCCAGGCCCATTTTGTTGGATCTCAAAGGTTTAGTTGTTAGTTGCATCTGGAAAATATCTATCTGAAGAATTAAGGGCTTCAGTAGTAATGAAATCACTGACAGAAATAGACTTTTATCCTTGGCGTTGATTCTAAACTTGTAGCTTCTGCAGAAAGGGGCTATGTCTTATTCAGAGAGGAATCACTGATGCTGAAGACAATCTGCCCAGTGGAAAGGATCAGTGAAGGTAAGATGAATTTATCTGAAACCACACAGTATCTTGGAAGAAGGCTGGGACAGAGAATAAACAGAAATGTGTTCTGCCACCTACACAACCACTATTGGCATTTGACATTGAAAAAGTTGCATCCTTTTCTGGAAACCACCTTCAGCTTTTTCCTGTATCTATATCATAAAGGTACTTGAAATGCATGATTTCTAAAATATCAAAATATGCTTGGCTTTGTGCGTATGTTTTTTGATGAGTCACACCTACTTATAATTTAACAATTACCCATAATTCAACCTATCCTGTACAATAAGTACTCCATCCTGTGGCAGACACTTTACTGAGGGCTTTACACATGTGAGCTCATGCAATCCTTCTCTTACATGTAGGGATAAGCTTTGTCATTCTCATACTACACAGAAGAGTACCCTGAGCTTTGAACTGTTACTTCAAAGTAACAGTGTGACAGAGATTATGTTGCATCCAGGCAATGCCTGATTTCTCAGTCTTGGTTCTAATCCAATTTACTACATCAAAAAGTGTGAATTCTGTTCACCAACTAATACAACATTTATCATTTTACACATAATTTCTATATTTGTATTCATACATGTTACAAGAGACTAACAAGATATTGATAAGTGATCATACAACTGATTAAAAATAGGAGAGAGACGAGGAAGAAGAGATATAAAAGTCAGAGAATATCATAGCAATGTAAGTTATCAGTTACTTATTAATTAGATTGAAACATTCTTTATTACTAAAAACATCATCTCTAGGCATAAACAAAATTTAAAATCTGATTATGCAATTATTTAAAGCTTGTTTCCTTTCACTGACTTTAGTAGACCATAATAATTTTCTGTAACTCTACTACTAAAGGAATGCAATATTTTAGTAGCTTTTTAAGCAAAGCAAAACACTGTTTTAGGCTGAAACAACAACCCTTATCACTCGCATTTGCTCTGAACTCCCCATTAAGCACAATTGGATAATAATGTAGTGTGACCACTGTTGTTCTCCATTTCCCTTTGCTTCAGATCAAGATAGTACTTCTTATGATTACAAATGTGTTCATTTGAAATCAGGAATGTCTCCAAATTACTAAAACTAACAGTTTCAAAGTTTACAGATCATTAATGTGACTTAAATTGATTTAGTGACTCAAATATTGCAATTATCCTTTACTGAAACTCTCACTGGGAGATTCGAAAAATATTGTAAAGTGCTGATTTAGAACTGGAATCCAATATGGGCGATCTTTTCCCCAACCCTTCATTCCTTATCTCTCTGTGCTTCTTTTCCTCTCTTTTTCCTACTGCCCTCTCCTTGGTTCCTTTCTATTTTTCAATTGAACTAGACTCAGCATTTTTTTTCACCAGTAGAATGCTCTGGTTGAATATTTGAACAAATTAAAGCAATGTTTCTGGTTAGAGTCTGTCTAATACAGAGTCCTTTGTATAATAACAAACATTCCTTCTAAGGACAAACATTCTGTATTAAATGTTTATTAAGTTACCTATAAGCTTTAAATCTTAATTTCTGCATGCAAAATTGAAACAATACAAAGCAGAAGCAAAGGAATTTGGTTATGAGAATATATTTTAATTTGTAAGAATTCCCGAAAACTGGCTGTTGTTTGAGTTAAAGGCAATTTTATTTACTATTGTATTATGTGAGTAAATTTAATGCATCATTAATTTAGATACCTGGATTCCTGTAAGACTGTGGATTTGGCAAATTCTCATTATATGCAAAAGCATCCTGCCGTGTTCTTTGCTTAGGGAATCCAACCTGTGCTTATAAACCTTTGCAAAATTTTTGTGGTTCACCACAGGGGGTTGATACAAGTAAGTGAATAAAAATGTTTTTAAACCAAAAAGGAAGGAAAATTCATTCTTTCATAATTACAATTCTATAATAGTTCTGAGAAACAATGCTAATGATCATCACTGGTGTTAGAGATGAATCGGGAATGTGTTTGTATTGTGTGCATGCACACATCTGAACCCTTACATTTTAAGAACATTTACTAACAGCGTAGAGTGATCTGCAAAGATTAAGACCAGGGCTGAGTAAATTAGTGGTTCGTTCCATTCTCGCTGATCTGGGACATCTTGGGAACAGAGACCTGTGACACAAAATGAAGCATCAGCAAAGCTTATGCCCACAGAGATTCTCAAGGCATAATTAGGAAGGTAACCAGCCTTCTGCCTCACTCTTTTTTTGTTTTCTTTTAAAATTTAAATATTAGAACTCTCTTTAATCTTATTCAGAACCCCAACACAAAAGAAGGAAAAACTAGCAACCTTCAAAATGGTGGAAAGAATGGAGGTTGGAGTTCTGGTTACTAAGGCTCTCTCCTGTTCAAGTGTTCCTTCACAACATTTCTCTGTGGAATATAGAAACGTTCTAGTTATTTTTAACTTGGGTTAACATTCAACTATAATATCTGGGGAGGTTACCATTCTCTGCACCACATATTATCCTGTCCCACCTTTATCGTCCTTTGTTAGCAAGTAATCAGCAGAGTCCTGAATGACTGAGGCAGTGAAGAGAGCTCTAAACTGAGGGGAGCTTTGGGGAGAAAAATAAAACATATTGGCCCGTCTCAGGGAGGACAGAAAACGATTGTCAGTAAGAGAAACTCACACTTTCAAAACAGTGTTAAAGCACTAGTTTCTGGCAGAAGATACATAGAATAAGGGGGAAAGTGTTTTGGAAACAAAATAGATTTTGGACCATGGATAGTACCTATATTTATTTTAGGA
The DNA here is from genome assembly GCF_034190915.1 of Cavia porcellus. Lineage (NCBI taxonomy): Eukaryota > Metazoa > Chordata > Mammalia > Rodentia > Caviidae > Cavia > Cavia porcellus. Next base: position 21,095,637 of record NW_026947511.1, on the reverse strand, counting down.
AGTCTCTAGTCTTGCAAATCTGGTTTGTATTTACTCCATTTGTTGAGAAGTCTCATTAATATTGAAGACCTTTTCAAAGCTTATTTTCCCCAGGTGATAGTCTAAGAAACCAGTGGAGTATTCCAGAAAGAAAGAAAAGAATGGCCCAAAGTTCTGATTGTAGATCTCATTTGTGGATGTTAGCTTTTTGGGCATCTTCAGTTTGGACATCTACTTGGAATAATGTGGAGCTCAGTTACATAATAATTAGTGTTTGAATCCTTTCTTGTTATTGATCCCCAAGGATTTTTTGAAACAGGAAAAAGTAAGATTGCTTTCAGTCTTAAATCTCTCGAGTGCCTCTAATTTTTCCATAGCTCATCACACAAGTTATGTAAAAGTTATACAAGTTATTTCTATTTTTCAAATGTGATGATGAAAAGAAGTGCTATATGTGTAAAGGAATGCAAGTGAGCAATTATGTAAGTCAGTAGCTGATTTGCTTATAGCGTGTGCATGAATAAAATAATAGGAAAAATAGTTTTGAGAATCAGTGCTTCAGTTCCTTGTAAATCATCTATTAATAAATCTGTATTTTCTTTTATTGACTTTGCCTTCTTTTTTAATATATCTAGGAGCAAATCAGCACTTTGCAGGTGTGCCTATTTGTCGGAATAATATTTTTTTTTAAAATTTTATTTAAAAGGAAAAGAGAAAAACACAAAACAAAATGAAGTGGTGTAAGGGTACACGTAATACAGAACTACAAAAAAAATAAAAAACAGTAAGAAATCACCAGTTAATAGATTACATACTATCATCTTAGAAATAGTTGCTCAAATCAAGTATCAAAGAATACAAAGTGGACATTCAAACAGTGAGACTGCAAACAGTTGTGTTCAATGATCCAACCAAAAACATTAATATGGTCAGCTATTTAACACCCCTGAACACACTTGCTGTTGTATCCTTTAGAGCTCTTTTTATTCCCCCTCTCTTTTTTACAACAAAATTTACACATTTTGGGTTTTATTACTCCTTAGTTCTTATTACTTTGGGGGGGGGGAGAATAAAGTCAAATATGGCAAAACAAAGCTGTCAGTCAAAACCAAGGATAGACATAGCACATGATGTAAAACAGAGTACAAGGTTATCAACAATGGTTGTCAACGAAGTCTCTTGTTTCCTTAAAAAGAATTGTCTATCTCATTAGATATTATAAAGTTGAACAAAACAGTAGACAACAAGACCAATAAAACTTAGGCATTGTAAACATTACAGGACTTCCAAAGGAGACAATAGTCAAACCAAAATGGGCATCATACTGAATCTTACTGCCTTCAAAGTAGTTGCTTATACCCTCAAACGTGATACTATCATACAGAATGGAACAGAGTCTAATCAGTCAAAAGAAGATCGTGGGAGTATTACAGGACTTCAAGTTAATAGGAAATCAAAAAAAGTTACTATTATATATCCTGCTAACTTAAAAAAATTTTCCCCTTAATTAAAACAAACATAAGAAATAACTAAATAATTTTTTTAAAGAATAAGGGAGAGATTGAGATAAAACAGGACATAACAATACAGGTCAAAGCATGACTGTTTCAGCAACCTAGTGCTTCACCACCAAATAACCCGACTTAATAGTAGCTACCATAGTGTCTGTCTTTTTCCTTGAAATATTTGAATAAAACTTCATATACTATAGCTTCAAATATTTCCATATCTAGAAGCCCAGAATAAAACGTTTCCAATTAATAAGTGAAAAACTTTATAAGGCTTCAAGGCCACATAATGGGGAATCATGATTACCACATATTTTTATATATTTGAATCATTAATTACATTAGGAAAACTATTCGGTATTCACACATGAGAGATTGATTTATTTCACTTATGAGTATGGTCTCAAGCTGTGCCCATTTATTGATAAATATCTCAATGTGATCCTTCTTTATAGCTGAATAATACTCCATTGTATAGAAATACCACAACTTTTTTTATCCATTCCTCAGTTGATGGACACTTGGGTTGTTTCCAAGATCTCGCGATTACAAATTGTGCTGCTATAAACATAGGTGCACATATATCACTGTGGTATGATGCTTTCAGTTCCTCTGGGAATATGCCTAGAAGTGGAATAGCTGGAATAAATGGGATTTCAAATCCCAAATTTTGAGAAATCTCCAGACAGACCTCCACAAAGGCTGCACCAGTCTACACTCCCACCAACAGTGCAGGAGAGTTCCTTTTTCCCCACAGCCTCTCCAGCATTTGTTGTTGTTGGTTTTCTTGATCCTGGCCATTCTTTCAGGAGTGAGATGGTATCTCAGTGTGGTTTTAATTTGCATTTCTCTAATGACCAATGATGATGAACATTTTTTCATGCATTTATTTGCCATTTGCATTTCTTCATCTGAGAAGTGCGTATTCATCTCAGCTGCCCATTTTTGGATTGGATCTTTGAATTTTGGGGGTCTGAGTTTTTTTAATTCTTTATATGTTTTAGACAAGAGTCCCTTGTCTGAGAGAGAGTTGACTAAAATCTTTTCCCAGTTTGTGGGTTTTCTTTTCACTATGCTGGAGATTTCTTTTGACATGCAGAAACTTTTTAATAAGAAGTGGTCCCAGTTATTGATTCTGGGAAGTATTTCCTGTGCGGTTTGAGTCCTGTTCATGAATTCTCTACCTACTCCTGTGTCTTCAAGGTTTCTACCCAATTTGTCTTCCAATAGATTTAGTGTTTCTGTTTTAATATTCAGATCTTTGACCCATTTAGATTTTAATTTAATACATGGTGATAGACATGGGTCTAGCTTTAGTTTTCGGCAAATGGAGAGCCAGTTTTTCCAGCACCATTTATTAAAGAGACTGTCGTTCTTCCAGTGAACCTGCTTGGCTCCTTTATCAAAGATAAGGTGGTTGAGTGTGTTTGTAGTTGTGGTTGTATCTTCTAATCTATTCCATTGATTTTCGGCTCTGTTTTGATTCCAATACCATGTTGATTTTACTACTGTTGCTTTGTAGTATAACTTCAAGTCAGGTATTGTGATGCCTCCTGCTTTGTCTTTGCGGCTTAGAATTGCCTTTGCTATTCTAGGTCTCTTCTGGTTCCAGATGAAATTTAGGAGTGATTTCTCTAGATCTATAAGGTATGTTGACAGTATTTTTATTGGGATTGCATTGAATCTGTACAACAGTTTTGGGAGAATGGCCATCTTCACAATGTTTGTTCTTCCTATCCATGAGCAAGGGATGTCTTTCCATTTTCTGAGATCATCCTCAATTTCCTTTTTCAGTGTATTATAATTTTCATTGTATAAGTCTTTCACTTCTTTCGTAAGAGTAATTCCTAAATATTTCATTTTTTTGCTTGCTAATGTGAAGAGTGCAGTTTCTCTTATTTCCCTCTCTGTGATTTTGTTGTTCGTGTATAGGAATGCTATTGATTACTGAGTATTGATTTTGTATCCAGCCACATTACTGAATTTATTTATTGTATCTAAGAGTCTTTCAATGGAGTTTAGGGGGTCTTCTATGTAGAGTATCATGTCATCTGCAAACAATGATAATTTAACTTCTTCTTTTCCTATCTTTAACCCTTTTATTTCTCTCTCTTGCCTAATTGCTCTGGCTAGTACTTCCAGTACTATATTAAATAGGAGTGGTGATAAAGGACATCCTTGTCTTGTGCCTGATTTTAAAGTAAAGGCTTTCAATTTTTGGCCATTTAGTATGATGCTGGCTATTGATTTGTCATAAATGGCCTTTATTATATTGAGGTAAAGACCATCTATTCCAATTTTCTGTAAAGTTTTTATCATGAATAAGTGTTGGACCTTATCGAAGCCTTTTTCTGCATCTATAGAAATGATCATGTGATTCTTATTTTTGACTTTATTGATATGGTGGATTACATTTATTGATTTGCATATGTTGAACGATCCTTGCATTCCTGGGATGAATCCCACTTGGTCCTGGTGTATAATCTTCTTGATGATTTGCTGCATCCTATTTGCCAATATTTTATTGAGGATTTTTGCATCTGTGTTCATTAGGGAGATCGGTCTATAGTTCTCTTTTTTAGTTGGGTCTTTCTCAGGTTTTGGTACTAGAGTAATATTTGCTTCCAGGAATGACTTAGGAAGGATTGTTTCCCTTTCAATTTCATTGAATAGTTTGAGGAGTTTCAGCATTAGGTCTTTGTAATTCTTGTAGAATTCTGCAGTGAATCCATTTGGGCCTGGGCTCTTCTTGGTGGGTAAGGACTTAATTACATTTTCAATTTCATTAACAGAGACTGGGTTATTCAACAGTTTTACATCCTCTTGATCTAGCTTTGGTACTTCATATGCTTCTAAGAATCTGTCTATTTCTTCTGTGTTATCAAACTTTTGAGAGTAGAGGTTTTCAAAATAGGTGTTGATGATCTTCTGTATTTCTATTGGGTCTGTAGTGATTTCACCTTTTTCATTTCTTATTGCGTGAATTTGAGCTTTTTCTTCCCTTTTTTAATAAGGTTGGCTAAGGGCTTATCGATTTTATTTATTCTTTCAAAGAACCAACTCTTTGATTCGTTGATTCTTTAGATTGTTTTCTTAGGCTCCATTGCATTGATTTCTGCTCTGATTTTTATAATTTCCTCTCTTCTTTTGGCTTTGGGCTTGACTTGCTCTTCTTTTTCTAGCTGTTTGAGGTGTAGCATCAAGTTATTTATTTGTATTCGTTCTGTTTTCCTGATGTGGGAACTCAGTGCAATAAATTTTCCTCTCAGGACGGCTTTCATTGCATCCCACAGATTCCGGTAAGTTGTATCTGCATTTTCATTTTCTTTTAGGTACTGTTTAATTTCTTCTTTAATTTCTTCTGTGACCCACTGATTACTCAAGAGTGTGTTATTCAGTTTCCATGTGTTTGTGGGATTTTTGCAGTATCTTTTATCATTAATTTCTAATTTCAGAGCGCTATGATCCGATAACATGCCAGGGATGATTTCAACTCTTTTGCATTTATTTAAATATGTTCTGTGAGCTAATATATGGTCTATTTTAGAGAATGATCCATGTACTGATGAGAAGAATGTGTATTCTGATGTTGTTGGGTGGGACATTCTGTATATGTCTATCAAACCCATTTGTTCACAGGTGTGATTCAGTTCTGTTATTTCTTTGCTCTTTTTCTGTCTGGTTGATCTGTCCCTTGGTGTCAATGGAGTATTAAGGTCTCCTGTTACAATTGTGTTACTGATAATTTGAGTTTTCATTTCTGTTAATAGTTGTTTTATATAACTGGGTGCTCTGGAGTTTGGTGCATATATATTTAAGATAGTTATCTCTTCCTCTTGGAGTTTTCCCCTTACGAGTATGTAGTGACCTTCTTTGTCCTTTATGGTCATTGTTGGTTTAAAGTTCACGTTGTCTGCAAACAGAATGGCTACTCCTGCCTTTTTTTGCATTCCTGCTGCATGAAGAATTGTTTTCCATCCTTTGACTTTCAGTCTGTGAATATCCTTCTGGGTTAGATGGGTTTCCTGTAAACAGCATATGGTTGGATTTTGTTTCTTGATCCATTCTGCTAGTCTGTTTCTTTTGATTGGTGCATTGAAACCATTTACATTAATGGTTATTACTGTTAAATGCTGGCTTATTGTTGGAATGTTATCTCTCTGCTGTTGCATCTTTATCTTTCTGTTCTGTTTAATTATTTGCTTTGCTTAGTGGTTTTTTCCTTTGTGTATCTAAACTGTCTTTCAATATTTTTTGCAGGGTTGGTTTGGTGTTCATGAAGTTCTTCAGCTGTTCTTTGTCATGGAAGTATTGTATTTCATCATCAATTCTGAATGATAGTTTTGCAGGATATATCAGTCCAGGTTGGAAATCATTTTGCTTTAGGATCTAGAATACTTCACTCCATGCTCTTCTTGACTTTATTGTTTGTGCTGAGAAGTCTGCTGTGATTCTGATAGGTTTTCCTTTATAAGTGATCTGTCTTTTCTCTCTGACAGCTTTTAATAATCTATTCTTGTGTTGGATTTCTGGGATGGTGATTATTATATGTCTGGGTGTAGTTTTATTTTGGTTATGACTATTTGGAGTTCTATATGCTTCACTGATCCTGATGTCGGTTTGTGATCTCATGCTTGGGAAATTTTCAGCTATTACTTCTCTAAATATACTCTTGACATCCTTTATGTTGTCTCCTTCTTTTTCATTAATCCCTATCATTCTTATGTTATTCTTCTTTGCATTGTCTTGCAGTTGTTGAATTGTTGTTTCCTGATTCCTTGTTATTTTTGAAAGATCTTTCCTTTCCTGTTCACTAGCTGCAATCCTGTCTTCAAGGTCTGAAATTCTATCTTCACTTTCATTAAGGTGGTTTTTACAACTTTCAGTGGAGTTTTTTATTTCCTGTATATCTCTGTGCATCTGCTTTATGTATTCTGTTTATTTCTTATATTGCTCGTCTAGGGATTCTATCTTTTTGTTTAGTTCCTCCAATTTTTTATCTGTGTTTTCTTTAGATATATTCAGAATCTCTTTCATTTCTTTTATCATTTCTTCTTTTATCTGGGAGATTATTTCGAGTTTGAATTTCTTTAAAGCTTCCTGGAGTTGCTTGTCAATTTCAGTAGCTATTGTGTCTGATATTTGAGGTGAATGGCATATATTTTCTTCTATATATATATTGCTCCTAGGGTTTCTTGAGATGGGATGGAGGTTTGAGGTTGTAATTTGGTCTTTTGTTTTGTCATTTTCCTATATTTCTGTGTTTCAAGTGTTATTTGAAAGCTTCCTCAGGATCTGTTGAAAATCCCCTTCTATGCTTGCAGCTACTGAGACTCTGGCACCATGCTACCCCAAGCCACTGGGCCTGCAGAACCAATGGCCCTCCTCTGCCTGCTCAGAACTCCACAGTTCCAGACAAGCTGGGCCTCAGGGACACTGTGCGCCCACCTGCCCCTTGGAAGCTCCACAGCTCTCCAATCGCAGCCGGGATGTGGAGGCAGATGCACACGCCTCAAACCCACCTCTCCACTTCACTGCACCTGGAAGCCTGGAGGGACCCAAACAGTCTGGGCTCTAGGCAGAGTGTGCTGAGCACTCACCACAGGCTGCAGGGCCTCCGGAACCCACGATGCTCCATGGCCTGCCGAGACATCCACAGTCCTCCAGACACACAGGGAGGCAGATGCAGGCGCACCAGATCCGCCCAGCCCCTCCTCTGCACACTGATGGCTAGGCGAGGCAGTCTGAAACAGGCTGGGCTCCGGGGATAGTGTGGGCCCGCCCACCCGTCGGAAGCTCAGCAGTTCTCCAAGTGCAGCCGGAATGGGGAAACGGATGTAGAGGCCTCAGACCCACTTCTCCACTTCACTGCACCTGGAAGCCTGGAGGGTCCGAAACAGTCTGAGATTTGGGCAGAGTGTGCTGAGCACTCACCACAGGCTGCAGGGCCTCTGGAACCCGCGATGCTCCACCGCCCACTGAGACATCCACAGTCCTCCAGACACACGGGGAGGCCAATGCAGGCACCCCAGATCCCTGTCGGAATAATTTTAACTTGGGTGCTTCCCTATGTGATGCCCTTAATACAGTTTATAAGCAATTTTTCACATATAGTTGTTTTAGTGACTTGGTTTTAGACACAAAGATGTAGGCTAATATTATGTATTAGTTTCTTATTTAAATATTTTTATTCCCTTTTTTTGGGTCTATAAATACATATATATCAGATCATTTGATGTTATCATATGGGTCTTTAAAATCTTATCCCTCTTTTGGGGATGTAGAATATGCACCTATACAGTGAATAATTTTTATCTTTCTTTTCTGTGTTACTTACATTTTGATGATAATCTAAGCAATGACATTTTAATTTTGGGTATTATATATTTAATCCAATGTTTCCATTAATTTCTTTCTATAGTTTACATTTTTTTCCTGGGAATGTCTATCTTTTTATTCTTTATGAACATGTTTTTCTTTATAACACTGAGCATGCTTATAATATTTAAAAATTCTTCTTTGATAATTTGAATGAGTCATATCATTGAGTCTTCATAATCTTGTCAGTCAAGAATGGGTAGCATTATTTTGCTTCTTTATATGTTAATTAATTTTGAATCATATGTTGGACACTATAAATGTTATATTGTAGAGGCAATGGGTTCTGTTATATTCCTCCATAGAATATTGATTTATTTTTTTAGTAGGCAATTCAAACTCAAAATGCAAAACTCTGTTCCATGTTCCATATGACAATTCAAATTGCATTTAATTCTTTTATTAGTAGTTAAAATGCTAGGTCAACTTCATGCTTGTGTTAAAGTATCAGGGTTGTGGGCACAGTTTATACCAAGAACCTGAGGCTTCCTCTCTTAGAATTTCTAGTTATTGCAATATGCTCCCTCATTACCCACTGTGGTAGTATGACAGTTGCTTTGAGCATTGTCCTCTGGTCTACCAAGAAAGTTAGTAAAAATGAAGTGTGCATTAAACTTTTAGCCAGTTCACACAACTTTAGCTCATGGTTTACTCTCACACAAAAAATTCCACCAAAAGGAAAGCATATCCTATTAGTCCCTTCTCATAAGTTAAGTCCGCTAAGGCATTTTCATGCTTATTCCCTCTAATCAGTCTTCATGTAGTTTTTTCTGTTTTGTTGCTTTTTTCAATTTTACAGTTGTTTTAGCTTTTCATTCTCTATTTACCTTTCATGTTTATGCACTTAATCTGTTACATATCCTTCTGTGTTTATGATGTCAGGTAGAGATAACTTTTATTTTTTATATAGTGAGTCTGCTTCCTTCCAAATCATCTACTAAACAGGTGATGATTTCTCTATTGACTTATAGCACAACTTTAATCATGTAAAAGTGGTCTATTCTTTTAGATCTTTGTTTTGGTATATGTGCCTGTCCTTATGAGAGTAAAAGTTTGTCTTCATATTATGTCAGTATCTGTTAAGTCGCTTTTATTGTCTTTTATTTCCATATTTTATTTATGTACTTGTACATTTTTATATGAATTATTGAATATATTTATTATCTTCTTAAAACATTCATAGACATAGATCTATACTAGTAAGTCATTACAATCAAGAATATGAAATGTCTCTCCATATATCTAAATTGCTTCTATATCTTTCTATGATTTAAAAAAATTAATCTCTATGTAGTCTGTAACACCTTGGATTACAGTAGTTTTGCATTGTTATGAACAGCCATTTATATTTGTTATGTTTTATTTCTTTTTTAGCTAAGTTTATTGATACACTTTAGATACACATAATGATTGCATTCATCATCAGGAATTTGCACCTGTATGCAATGTGGCTTGATTCTTTTAGCCCCATCCCTTATCTTTTCTTCAACTTCTCTTCCCCCTCCTCATTTACAAAAGCTTTGTTTCCATTAATTATGTTGTTGCTCATAAGAATGTTATTGATTGTTTAGTTTACTTTTGATAGGTGCCAAACATGAAAAATCGATCCAATAGCTATAAGAAGATGCGAAGAAGTCTAATCTTAGATTCTTTGGAATTAGCAACAAATCAGAAGACATAACCAATAATATACAAAACTTGTTTAGAGAAACAACAGCAAAAAATTTCCAATATAGGTAAAGAATTAAACATACATTTAAATGAGTAGAAAACTAAACAGTCAAAAATGACTCCTCCGTGATACATTACACAGTCAGAATCCTGAAAGTACAACACAGGGATGGAATCTTAAAAACTGTGAGAGAAAAGTAATGTCACTTATAAAGGTAAACTCATTAGAATTACAGCCGACTTCTCAAAACAAACCTTAAAGGCCAAAACTACCTTTCAAAATTGTTGTAGAAATAATGTATTTCCATGACAAAGAGCGCTTTAAGAAATTCATGAGCAACTAACTAGCACTATGAAAAATTTATAAGGATATCCTAGAGGAGACAACGAAGGCAAAATACCAGAAAGTCTGATAGAAGGGTATATCAGGAAGGGTGAGCTGTTAAGCTTAAAGGCAGGGGAGGGAGGAGTAAGTGACATGGAAACAAAGTGATGACAGCATTAAGTCAACACCTTGAGTAATGGCTCTAAATCTGAACGGTCTCAATTCTCCAAACAAAAGACACAGATTGGCAGAACAGATCAAGAAATACAATTCAATGATATACTATATATAGGAAATACATAGAAACCAGAAATTCACACCCTAAAAGTCAAAGGGGAGAAAATAACATTGCTTGCAATGGGAATCTGTGAAAAAGTGAGTATCCTGTTTTCAAACACAGCAGACTTCAAGTCAAAACTGATCAGAAGAGGTAAAGAAGGTCACTACATATTGGTTAAGGGAATGTAATTCATACCTGCAGAGTGTTCTGCTCAACAACAGAATGCATATTCTTCTCAGTACCACATGGGACTTTTCCCCAAAATAGACTACATATTAACCTATAAAGGGTGTATATGTGTATGTACAAGAATCAAAATTATCCCATGTATATTATCATACCATACTGCAAGAAAGCTAGAAATCAATGGCCAAATAAACTACGGAAATTGTACAAATAGATGGAAATTAAACAATGCCTTCTAGAATAATTAGTGGGTCACAGAAGAAATCAAGGATGAGATTAGAAAGTTCCTAGATTCAAATCCTTGCTGATACTCAAAGTTTCTCATGTTAGACTAGGTTTTCTTCTCAACATTTTTGGCTTATATTTTATAGTCTTTTCTAACTTCTCTGTTTTCATACATGATAAGATCTCATATTTTAATTTTTCTCTCTACTAAAGCTATTTCTATAAGAAATCTTGTCTCTTTTTGTGTGACAATGTTTGCAAGATCACAGTCAAGTACTGGAGAGTCTCACTGATAATATTGTTGGTTACTTAGTCCAATAGAGATCAGGGAAGACTCACAAAGCTTTTGAGAATGTTACACCTGCAGCAATTTTGTCAGCTTGCACTGAATGTGGTAGAGAGAAGGCAAGTTGAAAGAAAGCTGTTCAACTCCGAGTCATACAGGAAGGAAACGAGCTGAAAAACTACTTCACCGCCAACATGAGCACCCTTCATGATAATGAAGGACAAGTAGGAGATCAGAAGTGTTAGCTATAGTGGATCATTCCTCACATTTGGAAACCTTTGTCCATCTAAATTTCAAAATCGCTTGGGAATAGTGATATGTTTGCCCTACCTTCCCCTTTTGAATGAAAATATATGTAAACATTATCTAATGCCTGCATCACTGTTGCATGTTGGGAGAAGATAACTTGCTTCTTGAAACTCACAGGTTCACAGATGGGCAGGAAGTTTACTACAGGAAGGATCATACCCGAAATCTTGCCCACATCTGATTTAAAGGACTAACATAATGAAATTTTTAATTTGAATTGATGAGATTTAGGTGAGATTTTTTAGGCTTGAGTTAATATATGGTGGTTCAAGAGTTTTGATGACCTTGTATAGAGATAAATATATTCTTGGATGTGAATCTTTCAGGTTACAACTCCTTTAAATACATCCAGATGTTAACTCCTTAAACCTGTGAATACTTTTGCTATATGATTAAAAATAATTTTGTAGATGTAGTTAAGTAAAGGATCTTGAGATTGTGAAGTTATCTTTGATTACCTATCTGGGCATAATCAAAATGAACTTTAAAAGTGAGAGATGGGATAGATAGATAGATAGATAGATAGACAGATAGATAGCTAGATAGATAGAAACAGACAGACAGACAGACAGACAGACAAAAGAACCAGAAGTACTAGTCGAAATGTGATCATGAAAGCAGAGATTGGGATGATACAAAGGATGAATCATAAACCTGTTTTGGCTGGTAACCCTCAAAAAAAGCAGAAAGACAAGGAAATGGGTGATCGTCCAGAATGTTCAGAAGAGCCAGGCCCTTCCAATACCATGAGTGTAGCTCAGTCAAATTATTTTTGACTTGTGACCTCCGGAGCCAGATGGAAACAAATTTGTTCCATTTTAACCACTAAATTTGTACTTGGTTATAGCAGGAATAAGAATCTGATACATTGATAAGACTAGTCTTTGTATTTAGGACTTTTCATGGGTATAACAAGAAAACTATATTTATATATATTAGATAATACACTCCATGCTTGTACTGTTAGCTCCAAAACAAGATTAACATCACTGAAAATTATTTACCTTCATTAATTTACATTAGTAGTAATTTTTTACCCATGAGGAAAAATTGAGTCCTCAGTGACAAAAAATTATGTATTCTATTACAGCTTAGAAATTATTGATCTTATTATTATGGTAATACCACTGCTACCACCAAAATGTTGATTACAAAAACTGCTTTATTTTTAGATTATATACCACTGAGAATGTAAACTCAAATTATGTCTTGAAGTCATTTAGAATAGATGTTCTCTGTGTGACTATGCCACCAACTGGAGACCAAATTAGTTTCATTTGTTTCAAGTTTAGATTTTAATGATTAGGTTTTTTATTGAATTTTTATAACCGTGTAAAATACTTTTATGGTTCAAACATTAAATCTTCAAATTATAAAACATGGCTACTAGTCCTGTCGTTTCCAATGTTTACTTTGCTTTTTATGAGTCCATACATTTTTAAATCACTGGGCTAATATTATTGCTTTATTTTAAAGAAATTCACAGGGAAAAATGTTCTTTATAATCCAATAGTAATATAAATAAATATCAGAGGTCATGAAAATTTGAAAGCATTTTAAAAATGCACAGGAAAAATTTATGAGAAATCCTGAGTTACCATCTATCATACAACTACCAACTAATGGTTCCTCTGTTTTTGATCACTAAAGTCCACTCACTTTATCTCTTGCATTCTTTTGAAACAAAATCTCAAGGTCTGTAAATCTTTATAAATGTAGTATTTTTAAAAGTTAAGAAATCTCAAAAAATAAACATAGTTTGTGTCAGTGATTATTTAATATTTCCAGATATAGAGGTTGACATTCCAGGATTCATTTGTATAATTGTCTTTTTTGAATTAGATCTCAAAGAAGTTCCACTCATGGCAAATTCTTCTTTAAAAAAATATATATTTTTAAATCTGTAAGTTCCTTTTCCATAGTTTCTTCTTTCCTTGCAATTTATTTTTACTTTTGTTGTGAAAGCCATATTATTATTGTGTGGGCCCTCAAACATTTAATCTCTTACAGATGCATCCTTGCTATGTAATTTAATGTGTTTATCATGAATTGTCCATAAATTGGTGATTTGATCTAGGGTTTTATAAGATTTATTCTAAAAAGGTATCTGTGTTTTATTTTTCAATCAAGAGAAACATGAGAAACATGAGATGTAGTTACTCCACTCCAATTCTTGGGGGTTGAAATTAATCCTCTTCATGGTTTTTTTGTATTAGCTGGAATTCCTCCATAAAGCTGAACTTCTTGTTTATGAGTTGACTGCACAATGATAACATTAATACAGAAATGCAAGCTAAATGTTTAATTGTTTTTTATTCACACATTTTCAAAATAACAAATTGATTGCTGACAACCTCAAATAGCACTTTTAGTTTTTAATTTGTATTGTTTTCCTTTTTTTAAGGCATTATAAACTTCTGGATTTAATCCCCTGAAATTATTTACATTATTGTTACTCCCTTGTTTAATCCTTGGACACTTTAATTTGGCTCCTAAATCATTTTGACACAGTTACAGCAGCTTATGAGAGCTTCTTTCCTTTTGGCATGATACTTCATGCTCACTCTGTACATTTCTTACCCTTAATCTGTATCAGCCTTTGATCCAAGGAGACTTATATTTTTGTTCTTGTGTTTTGTTTTATTTTTAAGAGTAAAAATTGTGTCCATGCTATAATTTAAGTGCTAAGAGAGCCAAATATTACTGTATTGATTATTGTTTTGGTATTTCTCCATAATGCTATGAAATCAGTCACTATTATCAGAAATCAAGACCAGAGAGATTATTTGTTCTCTATTAAAACCTTTATATTACATCTGTATGTTTTATTTCCTACAAAGCAGTCACAGTTATCAATAACATTGGGACTGATAGAATTAGTCTTTCAAATAACTAACTTGCCACATCTATAAAACAAGTATATCAAGACGATTATTAAAATTGCTTATAATTTTTTTCAGTTTTTTATCCTTATTCGTGGTGAGTATATCATCGAATTATTATGTTTTAAGTTGTCTTGAAGCAAATATTCTATGAGTAGTAATGCTGGATATACATATACATTTATTTGTTTCATTTCATTTCACTTTTTAAAATAATAGATTTTACTTTCCAGTGCATTCTTAGATTTGCCAAGTAAATTAGGGGATGATAGAGAGTTCTGACCACACAGCCAGCCACTTTTCTGCAGTATTCTTTTGTTAGTGTGGCACATTTGATAAAATTATGGGCTAATATTAACACAGCATTTTTAACTATCCCATTGTATGTCACTCTGTGTGCTGCACACCCTATGGATTTTGGCACATACGTAACGACGTGTTTTCACCACTAGAGTTTCATACAGCATCCTTACACCCCCAAAAGTGGTGCATTACCCACACTCTCTTCCCTGCACTCTGATGACTGAGATGCCTACAGCTTTTCCTTTTTTAAAATGTCATGTTGTTAGAATCACACAACACAGAGTTTTTAAGAATGCCTTGTTTCATTCAGCAATACACACTTTAGGTTCCTCCTTTATCATGCATTTAGAATTTGTTTCTTTTTACAATGAAATATTATGTTGGTTGGATATACCACAGTTTGTTGATCTATAAACCTAGTGAAGATTATAATGGTTGTGTACCTTTAGAACAATGAATAAAGTTAATATAGATATCAGTATGCAGAGTTTTGCGTGGATGCAACTTTCAACTAAGAAAGTATATGTGAGTACAATTTATGGATTTCATGGCAAGATTATGTATGGAAGATTATGGATGTGAAAGGCTAAAGACTGACCAGATTTCTCTTCTTTATATATGGGTATCTAATTACTCAAATGCTGTTTATTGAAAAGAATCTACTCATTTGTAAACACAATTTATCTCTATCCATCCTATTCCTGCTATTATCTCTCTACCTGTAGTTAACATTGCATTAAAATTATGTGCCAACCTGTTTCCTTGTATTTTTCTCCTCCTCTTTCTCTGCTTCCTCTTCCTCCTCCTCCTCTTCATTCTCCTCTTTCTTCTTCTTCCTCAACTGGATCTTGCTATGTACTTATGGCTGTCCTTGAACTTACTTTGTAGCCCAGGCTGAGCTTAAATTTGTGAAGATCCTCCTGCCTCTGCCTCCCAAGTGCTGTGATTATAGGCATGTGCCAACATGCCTGACTATACTTATTCTTGTTTAGTTACATTTCTCAGTAAATCCAAGACAATGTGTAGCTGTACCATCAGGGAAATAATGAACAGATATTTGCTTTCCTGAGTTTGTAAGCCTCTGGGGTTTGCTGATTAAGTAAGACTAGTTTTTGGATGAATGATAATGGGTAGATACACAAATACGTAAACTCATCTTAAGAACATTTCCATCAATTTGGATCTTTTGAGTGTTTTAAAAATGAATGGATGTTGAACTTTGCCAAGTGCCTTTCCCATGGAGATACTAAATTGATTACAATGATAAATTACATTTGCGTTCAGTACTATTGAAGCACACATTTCTCCTGATGCCCAGTCACTATCATCTGGCTTTAATGTTCTGTTGGATTCTGGTTGCTAATACATAATTTATATAAAATTCTGCAGCATTATTTATAAGTCAGATTTGTCTGTATTTTATGGGGCAATACTTGCCAGATTTTGTAATAATTGTTTCATAAAAGCAGAGTCAGTAGAACTCTCCTGTGAAACCCTCTGAGCCTGGTGTTTTTGTGTGAGGATCTTTTTGCTTGCTGTTTTTGTCTTTTACCGAAAACAATTTTCATTATCTCTTCATGAAAGCTATTTTTGATGAGTGGTATCTTTCTAAAATATTTATTTCATCTTGATTTCTTAATCATCTATTATCTCCCACCCAAAATCTTTTTTCATATATTTCTCCTTTCCTGCTTTGTCTAAAATTTCTGTTGCAGTATATTTTCAATATATTTTCATTTTATGTTGGCCTTTCTTAAACATCATTTTAAAAAAGTTAGTCAAGGACTAGGGCTATAACTAAGAGGTAAAACACCTGCCTGGCAAGCATGAGGTCCTGAGGTCAATTCCCTGTAAAAAATAATTTTGATTATTTTCCAGATTGTTCCAGTAAGCTCTATTTTTATTGAAATACTTTGTCTAAAGGGTGATTTGAAGGTGATTCTTATAAGTCTCAGGATTTTTTAAAAAATCAAATTTAAATTATATGTTATTGAGCAAAAACTCTCACAGTCATAGACATATTTCTATTAAACTTTAGAAACAATACCATTCTAGCTTCTTGGTTCTTCTATTCAGTGAAATTCCTGCTGCTTTTCAATATAGTTACTCGCTTATTTATATTGCCTATTCCAATAACCTTTCTTCAATTTATTATCCAGTTGTTCAATTTATTATTGTTTGAGTTTCATCCCTCAGTTGTCTGTGAAATTAGAATTCCCTGACTCTAACAGGTCAAGCAGTTTTTCCAGTATTCCATAGTTATAAATACTACATTTTACCTCATGACCTAACTACTGTGTATTCACAAACTAGAATTTAGAAACATTTTCTATGTATATATTACAAAATAAAATAAAATAATAATATTTACCATTAGGCTGAACAATACACTCTGTTTCCTTGTCAATTTGATTTTGTTGGTGACATTATGCACTGTAGTGAATTAACCATCTCCACTAAGTCAGCATCTCCACCTTGAAAACTGTATGAGGACAGATACAAGGGAAGGGTTGAAGATTATCTATGGTTTAGGAGGTGTTAAGGGAATATCCCGAGGAGTCATAGATATCACTGAGTTCTTCAGAAGAATTTTGTTTTCTGCATTACATTGAGTAATAATTTTGTAGAGGCATTCACTTTTAAAGTCTTAGATAGGAATAGCACCATTAGATGGAAATCTGTTTAGATTACCCAATAAAAACCTTGATAATTTGGTGAAGAAGGGATTGGATCAATGAATATTCTAGCATAACTGACCAGTTTATCCTACTAGTAAAGGATGGAAGCACATATGGAACTTGACAGTTAATGCTAATTTCTGAGGCTATAAAGCCAATAGTTGTTTCAAAGAAGTGAGTGCTCAAACAGGAGACCAGAAGGCAGTTTAAAATATCTGTACCTATCCATTCATTGCTGCTACCGCCCTGCCAATTCACAAGCTTTCGTCTCTCTGATTTTTCTTATGGAGTTTGTGTTAATTTTTCAGATCAATACTTCTTTCCCTTTCACATTTTATCCAGAAAAAATTATATTTGGTGAAGAAATAGTGGATTATATTTTGGAAGTCAACTATATTGGCTCTTATCAAGAAACTATAGGCTTAAAAAGCATACATTTTTAAGATCAAGAAGAGATTCAATGATCACTCTGAGTCTATCATATAATAGAAATCATGATGTGAAAAATAAATTAGTATATAGTTTTATTTTTTCAGTTTAATATTGCTTTCACATTTTATTTTCTTCTGTGTTACCCATGTAGGTAGTATGCATTCTTACATATGCCAGGCGAGGCATTGGTGTACATTTTGAGTGTATCTGTGCAACCAAAGCCAAACAGGGGACTCTTGTCACAAATGCACTAGGGAAACAGTCAATATAAATAGATCACGGAAAACAGTCTTTGCATGTCTCTAAATTTTTGGCTCATTAAAGATAATTCAGGTCACTGCTTTTGCTGGCAGTGCATTATGGCTCAGATAAGTATACACTGGGGTGGATCCAATAAGCAGATGAGATAGGGCTCCTACTCTGTATGAACCCTTTGAGATACTCGCCTACATTGTGGTATTCATGTTGATTAGTGCTCATTTCTCCACTTCACTTCTACAAATGACACCATCATCTTTCTCTTCAAAGATTCTTTATCCTCCCATGTTCCCTACATCTGTACCTTCCACTAAAAAAACATTCACTTGCATAGTGATTTGTGGATCTTTCTTTGATCTCACCAACACAGTCTACTTCTGTTAGTTTTAACATGTAAATTTTTCTAGAATCCATAATTTTGCTATCTTTGTTGTCACTGTCCTTGGCGTTTCTCACTGGATATGCCCACAGTTTTCATACCAATATCATTATGTCAGGCTTATATTTCTCTAATGTATTCTCTCATGTCATTGAACTATTTTGACCATGTCAATGCTCTGTCAAAGCTCTTTAATATCACTCAGTTGCCCCTGGGATATTTTGCAAATGTTTCCCCTCACTAAAACACAACAAAGAGACACAACACACTTCCATTAGTATCAACTAAAGCAGTTGATCTGATGACCTCATCATATGCCCAAAAAGACAGACAAAGACAAAAAGGTAGATCTCCACCTGCATGGCTCGGATGAGGAGGGCATTCCTGAACTTGATAGGTATTCATGAATTATTTCTTGAATAAAAAATGAATGTGTAATAGGAAAGGTAAACATGGTAGCAAGAAGTAGAGGACAGGTTGAGAACATAAAGTTATTGAAAAGAAAGAAAGAACACCAGGAACTTATAAAAGCTTACTGTCATGTGTATGTGTGCTCATTCCCACTCATGTGCATTCATATGTTAATATTTACCAATAATTGTTCCATAGAAAAATGTATTTAAAGATAAAATTGTCATTTAATTTTTCCTTGGTCAACCTAGTTTCTTGCCTGAATTTTGGTCATCCTTATTGATAAACTCAACCTAAACTGAAAGGACAGTTTAATACAATCATTTGCCAATACAAAACTTTTAAAAAGACTCCTATAATATAGTAATTTTCTATGACTGCTTAAACTTGAACAAATTTAACTGGCATAAAACAACAAAACTTTATTTTATAGAGTTGAGGCCTTGTGTAGCTTTCATAGGATTATGACAAGCTATAGCAGGTCTCTATACCTTCTAGAATTCTGATGGGACAATCTCCTCTCCTTCCTTTTAGAACATTGAGAAAGTTCCACACTCCTTGGCTAAGGGAACTTGATCATATTCAAAGTCAGCAATTTTAGGTTGAGTTTTCTTATTCTGCATCACTCTTGACTTTGATAGCTTGCCTTCCTCTTACATCTGAGGGTCCTTATGGTAGTATGGGGCCAGCCGAACTAGTCATGATAATCTTCCCATCCTGTCAATTGATTAGCAGTTATAATTATACCTGAGATTCTAATTCTATCTTTTCCTTCAACATACTCACATACTCTTCACATTAGTGAACAACTTCAGGAGAAAATATTATGCTGTCTACTATGAATACATGTATACGCTATCATACAGCCACTAGGAGATTATTTGTATCGGCACTGTGAACCCTAAAACACTGTTGCTACAACTTCTTCTTCCTCTTTCTCTCCTCTTTCTTTTTTTCTTCTACTTCTGCTTCTGATTTCATTTCTGCTTCCACTTTTCATCCTCCTCCTCTTTCTCTTCCTTATCTTCTTTCTTCTTCTCCTTTTCTTTCTTTTTGGTTTTATGAAACATAATCTCTCTTAGTATTTCAGGTTGTTGTTGAACTCACTGTGTACTCAGGCAATCTTCCTGCCTCACCTTCCAAATTGCTGAGATTACAGGTTGTCACCACCATACCCAAGTTATTGTTCTGATAAACCTAACCAAGTGTTTCCAGCTGAAGATGTCTGAATAAAGAGGTTCCTGTGTGATGCTGCCACCATCAGAAAGCTTGCTTTCTTATAGGGAGCCAGCATGGACAGAGAGATACAGCCAAACTTACCCCTGCTTGTCTACAGCCATTGGAAGGCTAGTTTCCTGCGGGTAGCCAGCACGGACAGAGAGATGCAGCCAGATATACCCCATGCACTTGTAGGCCGCTTTTGGAAATGCTTGCTTTGGGCATCCAGCCTCAGAAGAATTAGACAAACACACCCCTGTATGCCTGCTGCCATTGGGGGCCAGTGTAGACACGCAGTCTGAGAGAAGCAGCAGCCCCAGCACCACACACGCATGGCCATCCGGGAAGCCTCAGAGTGGGTGCATGAGTCTGGAGAAGCCCAAATCAAACTCCTCAGGAACCTGGGTTCATAGGAACCCAGGTGTCTAAACCATTCCCCTACCCAATGGAGGAGAAGCCAACATGGGAAGTGCATGGGACCCCACAACCAGCTTGTTGGGAGAATCTGAATAATGTCAAGATGAAGGAGTAAAAGACAATCTCAGATCTCCAGCCCACACAGAAAAAGTCTGGAAAATACAGTCATGGAAGAAATGGAAGTTGCATACCTGAAATTTCCAAGAGGATCCCAAATGAAGTAAAGAAGCAACTTCATGACACTGTAAAAGTAATCAAATCAGAAATAATGTCTCAGGTAAAAGAAGAAATCACAAACATAATGAACGAATGAATTTCTGAGTATATCTAAAGAAGACATGGTTTAAAAAGAGGAGCATAATAAAATATGGTAGAAATCTTCAATGAACAATATAAGAAGGAATTAAAATGCATGAAACAGATTCGAAGAGATTTTCAGGAAATTAACAAGTCAATTGAAAGCTGGAAAAACTGTTTGAAAGAAACTGAAGATAGACTTTCAAATCTTTAAGACAGGGTACAACTAGAGATCATGAAAGGAAACATTCTTAAAAAAAAAAAAAGGAACCAGGAACTATCAATTCAATGGATGACACAAAGAAAAATAATTTTAGAGTGATAGATATCATTGAAAAAGCAAGGGGGTCAACACAAGTGAAATAAGTAAGATTATTGATAGAAGTAGTAGCAGAAAAATTCCCAAACATTGGGAAAGGATCTAGCATACAGATAAGCAAGACATACAGGACTCCAACTAGCCATAACCCAAAATAAAACTACACCCAGATATATAATAATCAAGAGCCCAGAAATTCAGCACAAGAACAGAATACTAAAAGCTGTTAGAGAAAGAAACAGATCACCTAAAAGGAAAACCATTCAGAATCATGGCAGACTTGTCAACACAAACCATCAAGTCAAGAAAAGTTTGGAGTGAAGTGTTTCAAATTCTGAAAGAAAACAACTTCCAAGCCAGATTGATGTACCCTGAAAAACTATCTTTCAAAACTGATGAAAAATAAAATACTTCCATGATAAAGAACAATTGAATGAATTCATGACCACCAAACCAACCCAAAAGAGATATTCTTGATGCTAAAGGATGCTAAAGGATATTCTAGAGAAAAATAAAGATGACCATGTTTCCAGTAAGAGTAGCTGAGGAAGATGGCCAAACAGGACAGGCAACGGAGTGAAAGGGAAAAGTTGAGGACCAACAGAAAGAGGATAGCATGACAGAGACAAAACAATGTGTACCAATTTTAACCATTAATGTAGATGGCTTTAATTTACTAGTAAAAAAAAATACAAAGAGAGTAGATCAAGAAACAAGATCCATGATTATACTGTCCACAAGTAACATATTTAACTGGGAAGGATATTCACAGACTGAAAATCAAAGGAGAGAAAACAATTGTTCCATGTTATTGGTGACCAAAATAAAGCAAAGATAACTTGCCCATCAACTGAAGAATGGATAAGAAAGATATGGTATTTTCATACAATGGAAAGCTACCCAGCTATAAGGAAGGATAATTTTGATGCTCCTGTAGATAAATGGATTCAATTAGAGATCATGTTCAGGGGTGAAATGGTTTGGACTCATAGGTAAACACTGAGTTATCTCTCTAGCATAAAAGACTGAAGGAGTTAGTGGATCCAAAAAGCACAATAGATATTATGAAAGTGAAAGGGGAGAAATCCTAAAAAGGGAAAGTGGGAACCACTGTTAATTTCCTACTATCTTGTTTTGAATTCTTGTTTTGTCTTGATAATTTTGTTCAGTTTGGTTCTGTTCTGCCTTGTTTTGTCAGGTTTTACTGTGTCTGATTGTATGGACGACTATTTTGAAGATAGCAGGATGTATTATGATAACCATTGTTAGTTTCCTATTACCTTGTATCATCTTACTTTGAAGTCCTATAATGATTTCATTCTTTGGTTTTGATTGGTTTTATTCTACATTTTTATTTGATTTTATTATGTGTGACAGTATGGTTAGCTATTTTCAGGAAAGCAAAAGATATTACGATAACCATTGTTTATTTCCTCTTATCTTGTTTTGAAGTCCTGCAATGCTTTAATTTCACTGTTTTTATTGCTTATAGTCTGTTTTGTATTGTTTTATTTTATTATGTGTGAAGGTATGGACAGCTATTTTGAAGAAAAAGGAGACATAATGGTAGCCTTTGTTGATTTCCTGTTGTTTTGTTTTAATGTTCTGTATCGCTTGCATTGTTCTGTTGTGATTTACTTTGTTCTGTCTTGTTTTGTTTTGTTTTGTTTTGTTTTATTCTCTTTAAAATAAAAAAAATTAAAAAGAAATAAAGAGGAAAAGTTCTAACTTGGTTCCACTTGAGAACTTTAGCAATATTAAAAGTATACGCAGCTAAAATAGATGAATGTGGTACTTATGCAGTGGAATATAAGAAACTGAAAATAGATCCATGCATTTTTAAGAATTTACTACAGCTAGTTTTCAAAATTCATATGGCACATTTTTCTTGAGCTTATATATAAAAATTCTCAAACTATTCTATGTAAACTAAACTTTGGATTTTACATACATAATGCTAATCTCTAATTCTGTCGATACTTCTAAGAACATCATCTAGTTTCCTTGTGGAAAATTTAAAAGATTTTTTCTTAGGCCATTATATAAAATAAAAATAGAAAAAATGGATATGCTAGTATTTGTGATCACATATTTGAAGTACAACAGGCAATAATCAGCTGAAAGTGTTGCATGTCTATGGTCTATACCTGTTTATTATGGATAAAGTATTGTTCAGTCACTGAGTTAACAAAAAATTAAAGGCATGATATTGTGTTAGAAAACAAATGGCTTTTTAAATAAAAAGTCAGAATATGGACATGAATTTAAAAAGAAGTTGTTAAAATTATGAGTTATGTATGAAATATTTTCACTTATATCTTTTTATGTAACTTTTCATTCAAATATTGTTTTATATACTACATTAGTTTCCAAATGGATATATATGGGGAGAGGAGGAAGATGATTAAATGAAATCACAAGGTCCTAGAATAAAACATGGGTGAATTTCTTTATATGGAATTTGGAAAAAATGTTCCTAAATTTGATTCAAAATGTAAAAGCACTAAAAAAGCAATAAATTTAATTTTATAAGATAAATAGTCATCATGACTGAGTAAACTAGAAAGATAAAAGCTGAGCATGTTGGTACACTCCTGTAATCCCAGCACTAAGGAGGCTGAGGCAAGAGGATTGTCACAAGTTCAAGGTCAGCCTGGGCTACAAAGTGAGCCCAAGGCCAGAATGGACTGCATAGTGAGATCCTGTCTCAAAAAGACAAAAAAATTACAAATTAATATTTAGGAAAATAGTTGAACTTTATCAAAGACAAGAGTAAATAATGCTTAAAACATAAAGAGCTTCTGAAAACAGAAAAATGACTTATAGATAAATGTGTTAGCAATGAGGACAGGTCACAGAAATAGAAATTCAAGAAGCTCTTAACCATATGAAAATTTGCTTACCATCATTTATAATAAGAGAAATGCAAATTAAAATATGATTAAAAACATTCTCCCTACCAGACTGGTAAAAATTCAGTCTGACTGTATAATTATTTTAAAAGGTTTTGGTTATAGATGCTGTTACACATTGCTGGTGAAAATATGTTAAAGGGGATTTTGTAATATCTACCAAAATTACTTATACCATTTGGTCCAGTAATTACCTATATAGAAATCTATTACAAATAGACTCTGGCACACATTTGAAAAGATGTTCAAGACTTGTGTGCCATCAGGGTTAAAAGCCTGGAACCAAATGTTCATTGGCAGGTAGGAAATTAGTTGAAAAGAGAATGTTGAATAAAACATTATGGATCCACAAAATGGAGCATTGTAAAAAAATATAATGAAAAGTAGGTTTCAATAGTTTTGTGGTGCTGTCTCTAGGATATATTGAAAAGAGAAAACAGATAAACTGGTAAAATATGCTAATGTTAATTTAAAGAATATAAATATTAACAAAGCAAAAATCACCCCATAAGGTGGAAGAAACAACTAAATCTCTTCAAATGTACCTTGTTTTTAATATTAGGCTTTAAGATATTAAGTTTTGTATATAGTTTTAAATATTTGTATATTTTGTATATTGTATATTTTTATAATAAAAAATTACCTTCAAAATCAATACACTAGAACCTAAGCAAAATGAAACAATTGAATCTAAATATCTTGACAGCCAAAGCAATATCTTAAATTCTAAAACAAAATGGGGAAAAAACAATCTAACTCTATATCCATCGGACCTAACTCCATAGAAAAAACTATCCCGAGTTACTTTAAAACTTACTAATTTGAAAATATTAGTTGTTACTATCAGGATACTGCTAAAAGGCAAAAAAAAAAAAAAAAAAAAAAAAAAAACAAAACCTTTTCAATCATCCCACTTTTAGTAGTGCAAATAATATAGTTATCTTTATGTGTGAAGTGGGACAAAGGCAAATAAGTAATTAAATTTCACTGGGAACCATGATTTTTCAGCATGGCAAAGAGGGAAAACAAATGTAGGCCTAAAGCCTTGAATTTGAAATGGAACATCAATATGATCTATCAAAATATCATTTAATAAGATATATATTTACTTTATTGTGCCTCTGAAATAGCCAGGAAACAAAGTAAGCCCAATTGAGTTCTAAAAACACTCATATTGAATTCTTGAAATACCATTTGCCACTAACAGAAATCAGAGTTTTAGAGAAACTATTGTTTCTTGGTGTAATTTAAAAAATGTACAAGTTAAACATGGTACATTTTCTGCTTGTTTGAAAGACTCTATTCAAACTGACTCAGTAGTTATCTTGAACTAATTATTGCTAGAGAAATATGACACAACCCGTTGGAAGTAACACATTTGAAATACCAGACATTGACAAATCAGAAATCATGTTGATTCCTGGATACTAAAGAATAGTCAGATCCAAACATTTACCTTGGCTTTCCCATGGTGCTTTATATTTTATAACTTCCAAGTAAATGATGAACAAGTTTCCTCATAGATATAGTTCAGATTATCAACAGAAGAAATGTTGGTATTAGAATGTTACCATTTTTAAATTAGTGGATATTGGTAATAATTATGAAGGGCTAAATATAAGATAGTATTAATTAATTCCCTGATGGAAATACACAAAATCAGGTATGCAATAGGCTACAAAATAATTTTAATTGTCTAAGTTTTATCTTTCTGCTATATTTCATATGGAGAGACAATCAACTAAATTCTGACTGTGGGAGATAATATATGGCTAAAGAGCCAATTTCTTCAACAACGTCAGTAATAAAAAGTGTAAAGATTAAAACCACAGTATGCTAAAAGAAACTATAAAAGACACAATATATATTAAAGAACCACAATGTGTGCACTTTATTTGAATCACAAATCAAGTATGCAAATATTTAAAAAGGAAAAAGGGAATTTAGGATCAGCAAACACAAATGAAGATGTGAAGAATTTAAGAAAACGTGTTACATTTAGGTGATGATGTTTGTGCTTTATTGTAAACACAAAATCCTTTCTAAGAGTTTAAACATGGTTGAAGCTGGGTGGTGAATTATAATATCCTCTCCACTCCTGTTTGTTTTTAAAACTCTGTAATAAAAAGTTAAAACTGTTTCCATTAATTCAAATTTGTATAGTTACTAATAGCAACAAAGAGAACTCTTTTATCAAAAGATTTTTGATGTTGAATTTTTCTTGATTAATATTTCAAAGAAGTTAATAAAAATACCATTTAAAACAGAAAAGCAATTACCTGCTCAAGCTTCATGTTGGTAAATTTTTTTCCAATCAATTTCCTCTGATTTATAAAAGTCATTTCAAGCAAACTAAGAGAACTGTAAATGAGAATTGAGAGATAAACTATAAATTCAGAAGTTTATTTTATGGTTTGATTTCTTACTTAATCTATGCTTTCCATAATACATATTCACTGTTTATCAAATAAAGCTTAAAGAGTAGACATATATATCCTATTTAGAGATGTCTCCTGTTTTAATCTATTAAGATGTCTTTTCCTTTTACTCAGTCCTATGTTGTTCCATAGAGTAGAGCAATTTTTATATATAATAAGCTGGAAAATCATGCCAGGAAGTAAGGATATATGAATAAGCTTTCGCATTCTAATTGGCTAACCATTCAGGAAAAGAAACAAATTATATCCTTATTTCATACTTACCAAAACTAATTCTATATGGATTTTATATTTAAATATTAATAATGAAATCATTAAAGTAACACAACTTAAATTATTGATGTGTTTATATAGCTGTCTTAATCCATTTTCTGTTATTATAAGTGAAAGCCACACATTGGATAATTTATAAGGAAAAAGAGGTTTATTGTATCCAGGGTGCTGGAAGCTAGCAAACTCAGGATTCTATGAGATATTCCTGGCTGGGGACTCTGCAGAGTCCAAGATGGTAGAGTAGGGCAACACACAGTGAGAGAAATGAGCATCTGAGATTGTCTCTCCCTTTTTTACAAAGCCTCAATTCCAGTGGATTAGAACCCTATCTTTCTGGCATCATTTAACTTTAATTATCTCCTAAAAGAACCATCTGTAAATAGTATAGTCCAATTTTCTACCTTTTTAATAGCTCATAAGGGGATTCAACTACAACATGACTTTTAGTGAGGACATTCAAGCCTTAGCAGTAAACTGCACTGAGGAATGACTTTTGGGGAATATTGAGGCAGAAACTACATATAAAAATACATATAAATATTGATTAACTGAACGCATAAAACTTTAACAGAAAGATTAGAAGATTCCCTTTTCCTCAGTTAATGGTCAACTGGCAAATGTTTTAAATTATGTAAAAATACGTAACTAAGAGGTTTTCCTAGTGGTAGTGGGGGTTCTGAGGGATGAACCAGAACTTTATTCTCTGCTCTTTGGAAATTATGAAATAGGGTCTTGCTCAACTGTTCATATAAGTCTTGGATTTGTGATCGTTCTGCCGTAGCCTGCCAGAGTGCTGAGTTTATAGGCTGTGCCAGCTGAGAGTTAACATTTTTAACATATTAAGGGCATTTAACTTATGAATGGGTGAGAAAACTGTTTTTCTACTGTTTTTCATGCTCATACTAAGAGCATGAATAAACGATGCAAAAAATCATACACCATCAACCAGATGTGGTTAAAATTCATATATGTTTGCTATTGGTAAAATGAATGCAAGTTACCGTGAAGACAAGACGTCACTTCCTCATTCACCAGAGTGACACAGATCAGGCAGGCAGGTGGTATTAGGGAGTAATACTGTACTGCTGGGAGGATAGAAATTGACACAATCTTTCTCAAGGTAGCTCGACAGGCTAAAACGCAACATTTGCCTAAACTTTAAAATGGGAATCATTTTCCTCAAGTTTACTTTTTAAAAAATAACAAAACTAGTAGAGAAAAAACAGTATAAATGTTTGTTGCAGGATTATTTAAAATGGAAAAAACTCTGTAGGTAATCTAAAATCTAAGGATGGAGAATTTGTTCAATTTTTGTAACATACAGACACTGAGGAGATGTTCATTAATATAAAAAGATGTAATAGCTAATGTTAAATGAGAAATGAAAGCTTCAGATCACTTTATATTGTTTTGTCCATATATGTGTGTGTTTTTATATGTATCCCCATCTCCTATGTATTATATATGTATCATATATAATCTATTTTCATTTTATATTAGAAGACTGTAGCTTCTGTAATAAACAATTTCAAAAAGATGGATTTTTTCCTAGTTACATTTGAAAAGTTTCTTATAAGATCTTGTACTCTCAAATGTAACTATGGCAATATTATTCAAAATACTGTGATTATTTTCTTGCTTAGATGGAGAGATTCGTAGTGAACCACAGTTCCAGAGGCAGCATCCAGATAGGGAGGAACTTGTATGCTTATTCTCTGATCTGATTTTAAATGTTACAAATTGGAGAAGTAATATATCTTTAAAACTTTGAGGATTAAAGGAGTGGAATCTGGAAAATTGTTTAAGTCCAGGAAGCATAACCTATATATACATAAACATTGAGATACATGCACATAAATATGCAAGCTTGGGCAGAAAATGAGGGAAGACTAATGCATTCATCCTAATAAATACTACCAGCTAATAACTAATGAATTTTAATTCAGTGATAAATCAAGTCCAGAGTTAAGATTATTGTCACAATCAGAGTGCAAATTATCTAGCATCTGAAACTGTTCCGGGGTAATATCGGAACTCACCTAAGTGGTCATTCACTTATATATTCATTCATTCATTCATTCATTCATCCATCCATTCATTCATTCATTCATTTGTGCATCACGTATTAAACACGTGTGTATGCCAGGTATCACTTTAGCCTTTTGGATCTGTACTCACATGTAGCTTTTGGTTGATAACATCAAAATGATGACAGAAATGTTATATTTTTGTAGAAGTGAGACTTTGCAGAAAAGGTAATAGAGTTTTTTAATGGGGCTTAATCATTCACATTCCCTAATTGTATAACTGCAGACAATGCCATTTGTTTTTTTAAAAAACTGTGCTTTTTATACCTTTTATAATTAATTGAACTCTGAAGTCTGTCTGGAGGAGACTGCCAGCCTTCATATCAATGGGGCTGGACACAGGATGTCCTCTGCTTACTTTTCTCATCCTGTAAGAGCAAGATAGAGGTGTCATATGCAGATAATTTCCATTTTATTTAGTCTAACCATCCAAAACCATAAATCATCACTAGATTCTTTGTATTTTATTTTTAAATATTTCTCTAACTTTTCCATTTCTATCCCTATTTAGTCTACTCTCTCCCCCACCCCTCCCCTAAGTCTGGCTTACCTGGGCCGTGGTAATGTCTTCCTAACAGAGCTCACTATGTTCACTCATATTCTGTTCCCATCTGCTTTGCATGACTATACTTCCAGTACTAGCTATAGGGGCCACTGAACACAAATGGATAATCTATATTGAAACACGTTGGAAGTGCAAAATATTAGATATAAATCAGTTAGTATAAAAATTATGCCAATTTTATTATTGAAAAAATAGATGTAATGTTTAAATCAGGTTAAAATACCTATTTTTTTCAATAATTTAAATTTTTTTATGATAATAGCATTAGAATTGTTTATTTTGCTTTTTTGAATTATACATTATGTAATTATTATACGTATTCACCCTTTGTACTATAACACCCCAAATGTTACTCTCAATTAACTTATCTACTTAAGGTATTAAGTTCATACCTATAAATGTAATACTTTCAACTTTGAATTTCCTTTTCAAAATTGTTTTGGTTTTCTAGACTCTGTAAATTTCTGCATACATTTTATAATTTTCTTGACAATATCACATAGCATCTTGCTAGCAATTTGAATGGAATTATGTAGAATTTTATAGCAACTTTGAGAAAATTATCATTTTAATGATAATTAACATTTCCAATTCATGACATTGACTATATTATCATTTATTTAGGTCTCTTTTAATTTAAAAAATTATAGTTTTTATTGTTTAAATCTAGCACATATATTTGCACACAGTATTTTTAAATTTATGATTTGCTGTGCAGTTTCCCGTGCAGTTTGATCATTTATTTTAATACTTTTCATAATATTTTCCAATTTTTTAGGATTTGTGGCGATTTATTTTTTAGTTTTGAGTTTTTGTTGTTGTTGTTTTGTTTGTTTGTTTGAGACAGGGTCTCACTATATAGTTTACTTTGGACTTGCGCTCATTATATAGACCATGCTGGCCTCAAACTCACAGCAATAATTCCGTCTCAGCCTCCTACATGCTGGAATTAGAGGTGTACACAGCTATGACTGGTTGATTTCTCTCTCTCTCTCTCTCTCTCTCTCTCTCTCTCTCTCTCTCTCTCTTTCTTTTTCTTCCTTTCTTCCTTCCTTCCTTCC
The DNA here is from genome assembly GCF_034190915.1 of Cavia porcellus. Lineage (NCBI taxonomy): Eukaryota > Metazoa > Chordata > Mammalia > Rodentia > Caviidae > Cavia > Cavia porcellus. The sequence continues at coordinate 21,065,560 of NW_026947511.1, read as the reverse complement.
TTCCTTTCTTTTTTCTCTTTCTTTCTCTCTTTCTCTCTTCTTTCTTTCTGTCTGTCTGTCTGTCTGTCTGTCTGTCTGTCTGTCTTTCCTTGCCCAGGAATCTAACTCAGGACCTAGCACTTACCAGGCAAGCACTGTGCCACTAAGCTATCCCCCGCCCTTTCTTTCATTCTTTTATATAATTTTATTTTATTTTTAAAAGATTAAAATAAAACAAAAAATAAAAATAGAACAAAACAGTAGACATATATAGGATTTCAAAACAAGGTGATAGGAATTTAATAATATTCATTATGTTATATATTGTTATCTTCAGAATAGTTGCTCAGATTATTAGACACAGGCATGCAAAACAGATCAAACTATACAAGCAATCACAGTTTCTTTCCCTGAATTAATAGGCTCAATAGTACAGTTATCTTAGCTATCTTGTGTATGTATACATACATACATGCATATATATGTATTATTTTTCCCTTTCTTCTTTTCTCTTTTTCCCCATCTCAGTTGTTTCTTCCTGTTGAGCAATTCCATTTTCTCTCACAATATCTATGGTACCTTTTAGATCCCACCAAATCTTTCAGTTTCTTGTACAAGCGAGGCAATATGATGTTTATACAAGTAAGTTTGATTTATTTCCCTTATGAGTATGGTCTCTAGTTGCACCATTTACCTATAAAAGTCTCAAGTTTATCTTTCTTTACAGCTGACTAGTAAACCATTTTATACAATTACATCTTTTTTTATCCATTGTTCAGTTGATAGCATTTTGGTTGTTTCCAAAATTTAGCTATTATAAATTGTGTTGCTATAAATATAGGTGCACATATATCACTGTGTTATGATGTTTTTAATTCTTCTGCCAAAATATCTAGAAGGGGAATAACTGGGATTTTAATCCTAGTTTTCTGAGGAATCTCTGTATGAATTTCCACTGTGATTTCACCAGTCTACACTCCCATCAACAATGAAGAATGGTTTCTTTTACCACACAGCCCCAACAAAATTTGTTATTGGTTGATTTCTTGGTGATAGCCCTTCCTTCTAGAGCGAGATGGAATTTCAGTGTTGTTTTAATTGGAATTTCTCTAATGACAAATGATGTTGAACATTTTTTAATAGATTTATTTGCTATTTGTATTTCTTCATCTGAAAAGTGTGCATTTATCTCAGATGCCTACTTTTGGACTGGGTCTTTGAATTTGGGAAGCATGATTTTTTAAAATTCTTTGTACGTTCTCGATAGGAGTCCTTTGTCTGAGGACAGTTGGCAAAGATTTTTTTTCCAATTTATGGGTTTTCTTCTCAATCTGTTGGAGATTCATAGATTTGCATAAACACTTACTGATTTGCAAAAACATTTTAATAAGACGAGATCCCTGTTGTTGATTCTGGAAAATATTTCCTGCACAGTTTGATTTTTGTTCATGAACTCTCTGCCTTCCACTATGTTTCAAGATTTCTACCTACTTTGCCTTCCAGTAGATTTAGTGTTTCTGTTTTAATATTTAGACTTTTGATTTATTTAGTGCATAGTGATAGACATGGGTCTAGTTTTAGTGTTCAGCTTATGGAAGGCCAGTTGTTCCAGAACCACTTATTAAAGAGTGAAAATGTTTGGAAGCTTTGTTGAAGATGAGGTGGCTGAGTGTATATGTAGTTGTGACTGTATCTTCTAATCTGTTCTATTGATCTTTACTTTTTTTTGTCAGTACCATGCTGATTTTATCACAGTACCTTTGTAGTATAATTTCAAATCAGAGATTATGATGCTTCCTGCCTTGCCTTTGTTGTCAGGATTGCCTTTGTTATTCTAGGACTCTTCTAGTTCCAGATAACTTTTAGGATGATTTTTCTAGATCTGTGAGTTATGCTAATGGTGTTTTTATTGGCATTTCATTAAATCTGTATAACAATTTGGGGAGTATGGTCATTTTCAAAATGTTTGTTTGTCCTATTCATGTACAAGGAGTGTCTTTCCATTTTCTGAAATCCTCTTTGATTTCTTTCAAAGTACTGTAATTTTCAATACATAGATCTTTTACTTCCTTTGTTAGATTGATTCCAAAACATTTCTTTCCTTCTCTCTCTCTCTCTCTCTCTCTCTCTCTCTCTCTCTCTCTCTGTCTGTCTGTCTCTCTCTCTCAGTGCTATTCTGAAGGATGTGGCTTCTCATTTCTTTCTCTGTAAATTTGTTATTTATATACAAGAATGTGATTGATTTTTGATTGTTGACTTTGTATCTAGCTACATTACTGAATTTGGTCATTACATCTAGCAATCTTTCAGTGGAGTTTTGTGTCTCTTCTATATAGAGTATTATGTCATCTTCAAATAATGGTAATTTAACTTCTTCCTTTCATATCTTTATTCTTTTCATTCTAGTTGCTCCAGCTAATGTTTCCAGCCCTATACTGAATAGGAGTGATGATAATGGACATCCTTGGCTTATTCTTGATTTTAGGTTGAAAGTTTTCAGTTTTTATACATTTAGTAAGATGTTGGCTGCTGGTTTATCATAGATGGGTTTTATCGAATTGAAGTAAAAACCATTTATTCCAGTTTCCCATAAGGTTTTATCATGACTGATTTGTAGGACTTTATCAAAAGCTTTCTTTGCATCGATTGATATGATCATGTGGTTCTTATCTTTGGCTCTGTTTGTGTGGTGCATTACATTTATTGATTTGCACATGTTGAACCATCCCTGCATTACTGGGTTGAATCTCACTTGGTCACGGTGTATAATCTTCAGGATGATTGGTTCCATTATGTTTGTCAGTATTTTACTGAGGATTTTTGCATTCATATTCACTTGGGAGACTGGCCTGTGGTTCTGTTTTGGGTTAGGTCTTTCTCTGGTTTTGGTATCAGGGAAATACTTGCTTCCAGGAATGACTTAGAGAGAACTGTTTTCCCTTTCAGTTTCTTTGAAGAGCTTAAGGATTGTTGGCATTATGTCTTCTCTAAATTTCTTGTCAAATTCAGCTGTGGATCCATCAGGACCTGGGCTTTTCTTTGTTGGTAAATTTCTAATTACATTTTTAATTTCATTAACTGAAATCGGGTTATTTAGTAGTTTTCTATCTTCTTGATACAGCTTTGGCCATTCATATGTTTCTAGGAATCTTTCCATTTCTTCTGTGTTATTGAACCCATGAGAATTAAGGTTTTCAAAGTAGATGTTGACAATCTTCTGTATTTCTACAGGATTTGTAGTGATTTCACCATTCTGGTTTCTAATTGCATGAATTTGAGTTTTTTCTTTTCTTTTTTGATAAGGTTGGCTAGGGGTTTATCAATTTTATTTATTCTTTCGAAGAATAATAAGAACTCTTTTATTCTTTAATTCTTTGTTTTATTTTATTAGTCTTTATCACATTAATTTCTGCTCTGATCTTTTTAATTTCCTCTCTTCCTTGGGCTTTGGGCTGCCTTGCTCTTCTTTCTCTAAATGTTTTAGGTGTAACATCAGACTGGTTATTTGTGTTTGTTCTGTTTCTTGATATGAGAATTCACTGCAATAAAATTCTCTTTTGGGACTGCTTTCATTGCATCCCACAGGTTTCTTGCATTTTTGTTTGCTTGTAGATATTTTTTTGATTTCTTCTTTTAGCCATTGGTTATTCAGGAGGGTATTATTTAATTTCCATATATTTATAAAGTTTTTTTAGTTTCTTTTGTCATTAATTTCCAGTTTCATGGCATAATGGTCAGATAGTATACATGAGATAATTTCAATAGTTTTTCATTTACGTAGGTATGCTTCATGGTCTGTTTTAGAGGATGTGCTGTGTGCATCTGAGAAGAATGGTGTTGGGCAGAATACTCTTTACACATCTATTTAAGTCCATTTGTTCACTAGTTTGATTCAGTTCTGGTTTTTTTTTTTTTTTGGCTGAGTTTTTGTCTAGATGATGTGTCTCTCTGTTTAAATGGAATGTTAAGTCCTGCCTTTATAATTCTGTTATTGCCTATTTGATTTCTCATGTCTAATAATATTTGTCTTATATTGTTGGGTGCTCCCGTATATCTTGCATGTGTATTTAATATTGTTATCCCTTTTCTCTTGAAGTTCTCCCTAACCAGTATGTTTTTATGTTTTGATCATTCTCAATTTGAAGATCACCTTGTCTGCAAACAGAATAGCTAACCCTGTTTTTTTTTCTGAGTTCTTATTGCATGAACTATTGTCCATCTTTTACCTTTTACTTTCAGTCTATGAATTTCCATTTGAGTTAGATGAGTTTCTTTTTCTTTTCTTTTCTTTTCTTTTCTTTTCTTTCTTTCTTTCTTTCTTTTTTTTTTTTTTTTTTGAGACAGGGTCTTGGTCTGCAGTTCAAGCTGACCTTGGGCTCACTTTATAGTCCAAACTGGTCTCAAACTTGCAATGATTCTCCTGCTTCAGGCTCCTGAGGATTACAGGAGTGTGCCACCATACCCAATTTAGATTCTTGTATACAACATATGGTTGGATTTTGTTTCTTGATCTCGTCTGCCAGTCTGATCCTTTTAATTGGTGAATTGAGGCCATTTGCATTAATGGTTATAACTAATATATACTGGCTTATTTCTGTCATACTATCTTTCTGCTATTGGTTCTTTACCTTCTGTTTAATTGTTTTTTGCTTGGTGGTTTTTGCTGTTGTTCTTGAAATCATACTCGTTTTTGTGTCTATCTAGCATATCTTTCAGTACTCTATGGGGTTAGGTTGGTGATCACGAAGTTCTTCAATTGTTCTTTGTCATGGAAGTATGTTATTTCTTCATCAACTTAGAATGATAGTTTTGCAGGGTACATCAATCTGATGTGGGAGGTGTTTTCTTTTAGGACTTGGAATACTTCAGTCCATGTTCTCCTTGAGTTGATTGTTTATGTTGAGAAGTCTGCTGTGACTCTGATGGGCTTTCCTTTATAGGTGATTTGTTTATTTTCTGCAACAGCTTTTAATATTCTGTTCTAATGCTGAATTTCCTATATCTTGCTTATTATATATCTGGATGTAGATTTATTTTTTTATGGCGAATTAGAGCTCTATAGGCTTCACTTATCTGTATGTCAGTTTGCTTTCCCATAATTGGAAAATTTTCTGTTATTATTTCTGTAAATAATCTTTTTTATATCATTTGTGTTGACTCCTTTTTGTTTATACCTATCAAACATACATTGTTTTTCCATACATTGTCTTGCAACTGTTTTGAATTGTTATTTCCTGATTCTCCTTATTCTCAAAAGAACTTTCCTTTCCTGATCACTGGCTGCAATCTTGTCTTCAAGGACTGAAAATCCATTTTCACATTTGTTCAGGAAGTTTTGCCAGCTTGTGATAGAATTTTTGATTTCCTCGTATCACTTTGAATCTTTTTCATGTGTTCTAATTCTTTCCTATGCCGTTCTTTCAAGGTTTCTGTTATTTCCCAATGTGCCTCTATGATTTTAACTATGTCTTCTTTAGATGTGCTCTGAATTTCTTTCATTCTGTTTATCATTTCTTGTTTTATGAAGGAGATTATTTCTGATCTTCTTCTCCTTTACAGCTTCAGAGAGATATTTCTTTACTTCAGATGCTGTCATTTCAGGTTTGTGACTTACTCTTTCTTCTCTGTCCATGTTTCCTGGATTTGTTTGGGATGGGCTGGGGGTTTAAGGTTATATTTTGCTCCTTCATTTTGTCATTTTCCTGTGTTTCCCCAGAGCAGCCAAATGCTAAGTCCCAGTAGCTTCCTGAGGTGGCCTGTCTATCCATACAGGAGGGAGTCTCCTGGCTGAGTAGAGTTTGCTGGACGGGGCTTTACCAGGCCGAGTGCAGCACATCGTGCTCCCTGACTAGTTATTACTGTGGGGCAGGCCTTTCTCTGCCACCCGTGTGTCATGCTAAGGCTCCCCATCTAGTTGGGGTTGTTGGACAGGGCTTTCCCAGGCCCTGTGTAGTGCTCTGATGCTCCTCTTTTGTTTCATTAACAATGATAATTTGTGCTTTATTTTTTTTCTCCTTCTCTCTGTCTCCTAATCATTTTAGTTATAAGTTAATCAATTTTATGTATCTTTTTGCACAGTCTACTTTGTGCTCATCAAGTATTGTTTGTTTCCATTATTAATTTTTTCATTATCTTTAGTATTTTCATTTTTTGTTTACCTTAAACTTAAGTTTTTTTAAAAGTCCAGTTTTATATAAGAAACTGGTTGCTAGCAGGGACATTACTTGAATTCTGTTATGTAAAACCTCAAAGATTATTGGTTAAATCAATTTTCAGAGACAGAAATGAGGTTTCAGCTGTGTAGTACATCATTTGGTTAACATTTTTACTGATTATCTATAGCTAAGTAATAAATTATTGCAATGGTACTTGTGTAGTGCAGAAAAAGAAATGAAAAAATGATTAAAAATTACAATTATTTCCAAAATACCAGAGAAATATCATTATGTAGAAAGAATTGAGATATGGAACATTGGGAAGAAGCCATATTGTAGTTCTAGATGTGGGATTTTTGACAAACAATTTTTCTGAGCTTTAGCTTGTTGTTCTGAAAATACAATAACACTACCTTTAAATAGGCTGTGGAATTAAACAAATAAACATATGGAATACACCACAAAAATATCTATCATGTAACAGGAGTCTACTAGATGTCATTTCTATATGTTTTAATACCCTTCATTGTAAAATGTGCTCTCAGAATAGAGTTGCAGAGTATAAATAGCATGCCTTGCACTGGATATAGTCCATTTTTAGATCCATGCAGAATGCAAACTTCTGAGTACCTGTAAACACTATGATCATATTATAGCAATTGGAGATGAGGAGAAATCTATAAACCAATTTATAAGGTTTTTCAAACCGAAATTATTTCAAAACGTTTATAAGATTTTTCAAATAAGATATGAATTTTTTTGTGAAAAGCCTATCTTTGAGCCAATACTATTGTAAAGGAAGACATGACACACATGAAATATACTGGGACCACCATTTTTGACAAGCATAGTGAAAAGATAAGGAATTTTCAATTATTTTCTCATGCATATCTACCATGCCATGGTCCCTTCATTCTTTTTCTTTATAAACATTAGAAGCACTTAAAACTTCAGAATGGAGGTTGAAAATAAGTTGTCATAAATTGGCTCAGCACTAATATCTTCCTAACTTTGAACCAGGATTTCTAAGTGATATACATGTCTTTATTCATTTTCTAGAATCTTGGAAATCAATATTATTACCTTTATTATCAGATGAAGAAGGTAAGGTACAGAGTGGTTTGGTGATTTGTCCATCACACAACATCAGAAAGCTTGGTTTAAGAATCTACACTCTGAAATAGGACTAAGTTCAGCACCCTTCTCAGAAGACATAGCTGTAACTATATCTTGGATAATAAAACATTCATTAAATCAATAGAAAGAAGATAGGTTTTGATTTGGGGAAACATCAAAAATACTAGGAAATCACAGAAGACACTCTGGACTTTTATTCCTTTGTAATTTTGTGTGCCATCCACAGTTCAAACATGCTGGCATGCTGAACTCAGAAGTGTAACAAAATGATCACAGTAGATATGACCTCTTGTTTACTTTTGCAAACTGATATTGTATCTCTTTAATTAAAAGCTTGTCTTGTGACTGTAAAGAAAAGAATGCTCAAAATTATTCATCCCTTTATCTAGGTCCTTTGTAACTATGTTTTGAAGAATTGCATGCCAGGCTGAGTTAATGTGCACCAGGTCTGTAAATTGGGGCAGGATTTAGGTGTCATAGTATAACCATCAGTTTGGAATAGGCCGGTAGATTGAGACTATTTTTCCAAAATGTATCAATGTGTTTCAATACTGCACACATCAGAAAATATACTTCCTCTATTTTTTCCACGTTTCTATACAGGGCCCTAATACATAACTTACACTTGTTGTTCAGCATTTTATCTTTATCAGTGTTTGAGCCAGAATTCAAAGGAAAAACATTTGCAAGTTTGTATAGGGCAAAATGAGTGAAAATATGCAAATGATTTATTTGAAGTTAGTTGATTCCTTTGTCCTATATAGCATTCTAGGATTTTAAAAATCTTTTATGCACTTATGCAAATAGCAAATAACAATTAATGAGTAAAGACAAAATGAGAAATCATAAGTAATTTATTTTGTATCTTCTGAAAATAATTTATTTCAATTTCCTCAAATCTGCATTTTCAGGAATCAAATTGTGTAACAACTGATATTTGCTAACTGAATTGTGTTATCATCCATGAGACAGGTTAGCAAACGGCCATCTAAGAGGTTGCTTATTTTTTTAAAGAATTTTATTGGAGCATAGCCATATCTCTTCATTTATGTATTATGATCCATGGCTGTTCTGGGGAAGAATTGAGTATTTGTAACAGAGAAGTCTGGTCTAGAAAGTCTAAATTATTTATTCTCTGGACTTTTATAGGAAAAAAAGAAGGCTAACCTCTAGTTCATGAAAATGATATCAGCGGCTGAATTGCTGATGTGAGTTGTTTTGAGTGTTCCTCATTCTGTGATCTGTGCGTCGTTTAACATTACAAATCACCTGCTTGTCTGTGCTCAGGAAAAGCCCCTAAAAAGACAGTGACCAGAAATCCTAGTCCCGTTAGACCATTAAAAACCACACGTAGGATATAATTAAACCCGTCCCCAAATGTTGACAATCAGAATAAAACTTAACATTAGCAATTTAATATCAACGTTTGGCCAGACACTCATCCTAGTCATTCTTTTTTATAGTAACTCAAAATCCAAGACACATGATAATGACAGTTTGGTGTTATAGTCTAAGTTAAATTAAGATTTAAGCAACTAATAATTTAAAATTGTATACATATCTATATCCCTGAAAATTTTGATTTGCAAATAGTGAAACAGAAAATCCAGAAAGAACTAGGGGCTATAGATTTAACTAGAAATGTAGCTTCGTGGTAGAATGATTGCTTAACATACGTGAGAGCTCAAGTTCAATTCCTACACTGCAGGAGGTGGGATAAAAAGATTATCATGAGCTTACTGGGAAATTATATATAGAAAAACTTGATTTAGAAAATGTTCCTTTTAATTTGGGGGAACATAGCGATGAATAATTTTAAGCATTCTTTTCTTAATAGCCACAAGCTTTTAATTAAAGAGACAAAATATTGGTTTGCAATGCAAACAGAATTGATGCCTACTGTGAGCATTTTATTATAGCTCTGAGTTCAGCATACCAGCTGACTTGAACTATAGATGTCACACACAATTAAAACAGAATGAAAGACTGGCATATCTTCTCCGGATTCCTATTCTTTTGATTCCCCCAAATCAAAACCTCACCATTATTTCTGCATAATAAATCAAGCAAATATTTCTATTAATTTGATGAATATTTTATTTTACCACATAAGACTGCTGCTGAATCTTTTAGAAGTATAAGATGATGAAGAAAGTCCCTGATAATAGTGAATATTAACTAATCAGCTGATCATAAAGAGAAGAAAATTCAACAGGTAAATAACATACTATCTTTTTTGCTGAAATGCCTCAGTTTATCATTTTTAATCAAGGCAACTTTAAAATTTATTTAATCAGGACAATTTTTTAATTTTGAAAAATTCAAAAATGAAGAGAAGTGGAACAAAAGTGAACATCCACAATGAGAATTCAGTAATAGGTTATGTTGGTGTTTTCATTTGCTTCTTCTGTTTTGAATATTTTAAAATCTAGACTAACCTCCACAGTTTTATTATATATTTAATTACACTTGATTTAATTTTTTAGTTTTAAAATTAGCTACTTTAGGGCTGGGATATGACTCAGTGGCACAGCCCTCGCCTGGCAAGCATGAAGTGGAGTTTGATCTCAGTTAAAAAAAAAAATTTAAACAGACAGAGACCATATTCATAACTGAAATAAATCAAACTCACATGTGTGAATACCGAATAATTTCCCTAGTGTAAGAAATGATTCAAATATATAAAAGTATGTGGTAATCATGATTCCCCATTATGTGGCCTTGAAGCCTTATAAAGTTTTCAAAGGATTAATTGGAATGGCTTTATTCAGGGATGCTTGATATTATTGCCTGTGATGAAATGAACAGCTATTTTGAAGAAAACAAGACATCATAATAGCTAGTGTTGATTTCATATCATCTTGTTTTGAAGCCCTACCAAACTGTTGCTCTTCTGTCTTCACTGGTTTTATCATGTTGTATCTTACTGCATTTTATTATATGTGATAGTATAAACAAAAATTTTTATAGGCAAAGAGATAATATAGAAACCATTGTTTGTTTTTTGTTATCTGGTTCTAAATACCCTGTAATACTTTCATCCACTTGAACGGTTTCACACTGTCTTGATATGTTGGATGCCCCTCTACTACCAGTGCTGTGTGATGCAACGCACTGCTGCACTGAGGAAGAACATTGAGATGCACCCCAGCTCAGGCAGCTGAGCCGGATTTGCCTGTGTCAGTGCCCTCCCACTGCCACTGCACAGAGGAAAACCTAGGAGCTCCTGGCTCAGGCCACTGAGCATGCCTGTGACTCAGCATGCTCCTCTGTTTGCTGATCTGTAGGGCCACTACACTCACCCTGGTTCAACCTGCTGCCCTCGGCTCTCCTTCCCATCTCTTAGACTAACCACTGCTGTGAACGTTTGGCTCCCACTCTCTTTCCTAGAACCTTGAACTGCGGTGGAGTGGCAGTGCAGGTTTGATGGGAGACTTGGTGGCCCCTTGCCTTGACAGAGGATCCCAGTAGGTTCCAGTCACTATGTTCCTAACAATCAGGCAGACATCAACCACACAATAGGACCCTGGAACATACACTGTGGACAGTTGTGACTGTCAGGATTAAATAACCAGATATTGGCCCAGAAGGTGAAAATGACAACATAAAAAACCAAATTGCAATCTCAAACATCTAGTCCATCAGGTGCAAGAACAGGTGACAGTGAAATAGAGGACTTTAAAAGTCATGCACCAGAAATCTCTGAAAATATAGCAGATGAAGTAAAGAAACAAATCCATGAGGCTATCGAGTAAATCAAATTAGAAGTAATGCCTTATATAAAGACAGAAAAAACAACCTTAGTAAAGGATTTGCTCAACATGTCTAGGGAAGAAGTAGATTAAAAAAAATATAGGAGCATGGGAAATTGATTGAAACGTTGAATGAACAATGTAGAAAACAAGCAGAATCCATAAAACAAATTTAAAGAGATATCCAAGAAAAAAAATTCTATTCAAAGCTGGCAAAACTGTTTAAATGAAGCTGAGGATAGAATTTCAGACCTGGAGGACAGGATTGTAGATAGCAACCATGAAAACATAGAACCTATAAAAACAATAAAGCGGCATGAAATGACAATCCAGCAGCTTCAAGATGACCCCAAGAGAAACAATGTAAGACTAATAAATATCAGTGAAGATGTAGGAGACCGTGCAAAGGACCTAACTAAGCTGTTCACAGAAGCAATAGAAGAAAATTTCCCAAACATGGGGAAAAAATCTGACATACAAATAAGTGAGGCACATAGAATGCCAAACAGACATAACCAATATAAATCTACACCCAGACATATAATAATTCAGGTCACCAACATACAGCATATAAACAGAATATTAAAAGCTGTTCCAGAAAAGACACAACTCACCTATCAAGGAAAGCCTGTTAGAATCATGGCAGACTTCTCAGCACAAATCTTCAAGTTAAGACAAGCTTGGAGTGAAGTACTTCAAGCCCTAAAAGAAAACAACTTTCAACCCAGACTGGTGTACCCAGAAAAATATCTTTCAAATTCAATGGAGAAACAAGATACTTTCATGACAAAGAACAACTGAGGAAATTCATATCTACCAAACCAACCCTAGGAAGAGTATTGAAAAACATACTAGAAAGAGACAAAAACGACCACAATCTCTAGAAAAATAACAGAAAGAAACCACCAGGCTGGACAAGAAATTAAACAAAGAGGGAAAGTAGAAAACCAATAACAGGAATATATGTCAAAGTCAAGGCAGTACATATCAGTGATATCCATAAAGGTAAATGGGCTCAACTGACCTGTCAAAATAAGCAGGTTAACAGAATGGATCAAGAAACAGGACCCCACTATATTCTGTATACAAGAAACACATCTGACTCTAAAAGAAACTCATAGACCAAAAGTCAAAGGATGAAAAACAGCATTCCATGCAACAGAAACCCAGAAAAAAAGCAGGATAGCTATTCTGTTTGCAGACACAGTGAACTTCAAAACTAAAATGATTAAAAGATATGAAGAAGGTCACTACATACTTCTAAGTGGAAAACTACAAGAGGAAGAACTAAGAATTATAAATACATATGCACCAAAACCAGGAGCACCCAACTATATAAGACAAACACTAATAGACATGAAAAACCAAGTACACAAGAGCATAATTGTAATAGGAGACCTTAACATCCCACTGTCACAAAGAGATAGACCAACTAGACAAAAAGTCAGCAAAGAAATAACAGAACTAAATCACGCCTGTGAACAAATGGACTTAATGGATGTTTACAGAGTGTTCCACCCAACCACATCAGAATATACATTCTTCTCAGATGCACATTCTCCAAAATAGACCATATACTAACTCATAAAACATTCTTAAGTGAATGCAAAGGGAGTGAAATTATCTCATGCATAATATCTGATCATAGTACATTAATATTGGAAATCAATGGCATAAAACAACCTGCAAAACTTAGATAAATACATAGAGATTAAATAACAACATTCTAAACAACCAATGGATTACATATAAAATTAAAGAAAAAATAAAACAATACCTTCAATGCAATAAAAGTGCAGACTCAACATAGTGTAACCTATGGGATGCAATGAAAGCAGTTCTAAGAGGAAAATACACAGCGATTAATACTCACATCAAGAAAACAGAATGAGCACAAATAAATAACCTAATGCTACATCTCAAGCTCTTAGAAAAGGAAGAACAAGTTAAACCAAAAGCTTATAGAAGAGAGGACATTGTAAAGATTAGAGCAGAAATTAATGCAATTGAAACAAAAAGAATTAATGAATCAAAGAGCTGGTTTTTTGAGAGGATAAATAAAATTGACAAACCTCTATCCAACCTTATCAAGAAAAAGAAAGAAAAAACTCAAATCCATGCAATAAGGACTGAAAAGAGGGAAATTACTACAGATCTCATGGAAATTCAAAAGATCATGAACACTTACTTTGAAAATCTCTACTCACATAGGGTAGAAAACATAGAAGAAATGGACAGATTTCTAGCAACATATGAACTACAGAGCTCAATCAAAAAGATATAACAACTTCGAGTAACCCAATATCAGGTACTGAAATCTAAAACACGTTTAAAAACTTACCAACAAACAAAAGCCCAGGTCCTGATCGATTCATGGCTGAATTCTCCAAGAAATTTAGAGAAGATTTAATGCCAGCACTCCTTAAACTCTTCAATGAAACTGAAAGCAAAACAGTCCTCTCTAAATCATTCTTGGAGGCAAGTTTTACTGTGATACCAAAACCAGAGAAAGACCGAACCAAAAAGGAGAACTATAGGCCAGTTTCACTAATGAACGTTGATGCAAAGATTCTCAATAAAATACTGGCAAATAGAATACACCAAATCATCAAGAATACACCATGACCAAGTGGGATTTATTCCAGGAATGCAGGGATGGTTCAATATACACAGATCAATAAATGTAATACACCACATCAACAGAGCCAAAAATAAAAATCACATGATCATCTCAACAGATGCAGAAAAAGCTTTTGATAAAGTACAACACTTGCTCATAATAAAAACCCTATAGAAATTCAGAATAGATGTTATGTACCTCAATCTCATGAAGGCCATTTATGACAATCCAATAGTCAACATTATACTAAATGGACAAAAACTGAAAGCCTTCACTCTAAAATCAGGAACAAGACAAGGATGTCCACTATCACCACTCCTACTCAATATAGTTCTAGAAATATTAGCCAGAGCAGTCAGACAAGAGAAAGAAATAAAGGGAATAAAAACAGGAAAAGAAGAAGTTAAATTATCATTACTTGCAGATGATCTGATACTCTACATAGAAGACCCTGAAAACTCCACTAAATACTACTAGAGATAATAAATTCAGCAGAGTAGCTGGATACAAAGTCAACACTCAAAAATCAATAGCATTTCTATACACAAACAAACTCTCTGCATACTGAGAGAGAAATTATGGAAATAACTTTTCACAATAGCGTCTAAAAAAATCAGATCATTAGGAATCAACATAACCAAGGATGTAAAAGACCTATATGTTGAAAATTATATTACTCTTAAAAAGGAGATTGAAGTGGATATTAGAAAATGGAAGGATATTTCTTGCTCTTGACTAGCAAGAACCAACACTGTGAAAATGGCCATACTCCCAAATATGTTGTACAGATTCAAAGCAATCCCAATCAAAATACCATCAACATATCTTATTGATCTAGAAAAAATATTCCTAAAATTTATCTGGAAACAGAAGAAACCTAGAATAGCAAAGGTGATTCTGGGAAACAAAGGCGAGACAGGAGGCATCTTAATTTCTGACTTGAAACTATACTACAAAGCCACAGTAATAAAATCAGCATGATACTGGCAAAGAAATAGGCCTGAGAATCAATGGAACAGATTAGAAGATGCAAACACTACTACAAAGACACTCAGCCACCTTATATTCAACAAAGGGACTGAACATGTTCACCGGAGAAAAGATAGCTCTTTAATAAATGATGTTGGAAAAATTGTCATTCCACATGCCAAAGATTGAAAATAGACCCATCCCTATCACCATACACTAAAGGCAAAATGAATCAAGGATCTAAACATTAAAACAGAAACAGTAAACCTACTGGAAGACAAAGTAGGTAAAAACCTTGGAGACGTAGGGGTAAGGAGAGAATTCATGAGTAAAATGTAAACCACATGGGATATACTTCAAAGAATCAACAACTGGGATCTCATATTACTAAAAAGTTTTTGCACTTCAAAAGAAATCACCAACAAAGTGAGAAGAAAACTCACAGAATGGGAAAGAATTTTAGCCAATAATTCCTCTGACCAAGGACTTATATTCAGAACATATAAACAACTGAAAAACATCAAACACCCCAATTCAAAGACCCTCTCCAAAAAAGGGGGATTGGAGATGAATACACAGTTCTCCAATGAAGATATAAAAATGGACAATAAATACATGAAGAAATGTTTACCATCACTGGTCAGTCAAGAAATGCAAATTAAAAGAGCATTGAGATTTCATCTCACTCTAGAAACAATAGCTGCCATCAAGAAAATAACTGATAACAAATGTTGGCAAGGATGTGGGGGAAAAGGAACACTTCTCCACTGTTGGTGGGAGTCCAGACTGATGCAACCATTGTGGAAATAAGTATGGAGATTCCTCAAAAAACCTAGGATTGGAAGTTCCATTCAATCCAGCTACTCCCCTCACAGGCATTTTTCCAGAAAAACTGAAAACATCATGTCACAGATATATGTGTACCTATGCTCATAGCATCACAATTTGTCATAGCAAAATCCTGGAAACAACCAAAATGCCCATCAACTGCAGAGTGAATGAAAAAAAGGTGGTATTTTTATACAATGGACTACTACTCAGCTATAGAAATGATGATCTTGAGGACTTATAGGTAAATGGAGGCAACTTGAGAATATCACTAGTGAAATAAACAAGACTCACATGAGTAAATATCACATTGTCTCTTGTGTAAAAAACAATAAAAACTGACAGAATAACGGGATCAAAAAAGTAGATACTGTAAATGTGAAAGTGAAGGAAAGTGCTCTAAAGAGTATAACGGTATATATAGTGTGTAAGATAGTTGACCATATTACTAAATTTCTATTGGAGCGTTGAACAGAAGGATTTGCACTGTCAATGTTTGAGTAGCCACTATTTATGCTTTGATTTTGTGACTTTGGCAACTATTTTTTAAGACGACAATGAGTAATGTATCAAATAGCGATTCTATGATGATAATTTTTTGAATTTAGTATTGTTCTACCCTTATTTTCTGTTTTCTATTTTCTTTAATTTTCTTTGCTTTATTTGAGAAGAAGAGAACAATAGGCATTATAACAACCATTGTTAAATTTTTTCATTCTGTTTTAAAGACCTGCATTGTTATTGTTTTGAGTCTGCTATTGTTGTTTATTCCCTTTGCTCTTTGTTATTCTTTTCTGACTTTTCTCTTTTTTAAATAAAAGATGCAGAGCAAATAAAAAAGTTAGTCACTTTGAAAAACTGTAGGTTTGAATGCAATTATAAGAAATGTCATATAATTAATTTCTATTTATCTTTTCCTCAGTGGTCCCAAAGAAAACATCTTGCAAAATGATACTATGATATCTCAGTTACAATATTGACATTGACTCAGTCATGACCAGAAAAGTGTATGTCCCTCTTCCTGCCCTGTTGTAGCCACAACTAGTTTCTGCCTTCTCCTTACCCCCAGGAAACCACTAATCTGTATGTCAATCTTATTAGTTGACTTTTTTTTTTTAAAAAAAAGAGGAACTGAGCTTTTTCACTGATTGTCCCATATCTTAAATTATTTCTTGACTGTTAACATTTGCTTTTGTTTATTATTTGTTTGAATTCACACCTTTATATTTAAACAAAATAATTATTTTTAATAGCCAAATACCAACATTCAAGTACCATTCTCAAAACTAGCTAGATTAAGTCTCTCACAAATGCACTTGTGTAGTTCTTGTTAAAACTAGAGTAGCCTTTGATTAAATTTGCACCTTATGGAATGGTAGGCTAATACTTTACACTTCCTATACTCCAGATTTGAATGTGATCATTTCCTCAAGTACTTCTTGGAAATGAGAACTTGTTCATGAGAAGTGAGAATTTGTAGTTTCAAGACCAAGATCTAAGTGTCAGAAATGTTATTTTTACTATGGTATTATTGCTTCTAGACATTTCAGTGATAAAATTAAGATAAATGTAAATACACATGTAATTAAGTAGGGAATATAAATTGATATTTCTGTAAAATTTAGACCCAATCAAAAAACTGACAGTTGAAATATAGACACTTATTATAAGAAGTACGAAAGCTAATGAGCACATAAAATGTTGTGTCCTTCTTTGGCCTGTAGATAAATGCAAATAGAAACAACACAGACATTCTATTTTGCCTGAAAAAAAATGATTATCCTTAACAATCTTAACACAACAGAAGCTAATGAGGCTGTGAGAAAAAATGAACCTTTCTACACTGTGTGGATATTAACTGCAAAAGTATGTATGAAAATCAGTGTGGAAATTCCTCAAAAAATTAAAAACAGAAATTCCACTGAAATCAGCTATTCCTATTCTGGGTATTTTACCAAAAGAATTAAAGACATTATATAGTGTTGTATGAATACCGTGCTATAGTAGCACAATATGTGATATTGTAGCTAAATATTGAAACTGGCCTATATGCCCATTAACAGAAGAATGGATAATGAAAATGTGGTATTCATATGCACTATTACTCTGCCATAAATAGCACTACTTTATCATTAAAGAATGACAAATTTGTAGAAAAAATGGATATACCTTGAAATCATATTGCTTAGTGAAATAAATCAGATACAGAAGGTTAAATATTGCAGTTTCTCATATTGAAGTCATATAGAAAATTTTCTTTCATTATAAGCAAAAAACAAAGATCAGTAAGAGAAATATCATTGGAAAGCCTCAAATCTTTAAATACAGCACACTTCTAAGTTCTGCTTAGATCAAAGAAAAATCACAAGGAAAAATAAAATTTGGGGTACTCAATGTAAGAACAGTAATTACATTTCACAATTTCTAGTGTATGTTAAAGCAGTATATTCAGAAAATTTATAACTTTTAATGTTTCTATTAGTAATGTGGAGGGTTATATAGCAATGAATTAAATTTCCTTTATTAAAATTTTCACAAAGAGAACTAATAAAACCTAAAGTAATTAAAACTACTAAATGATAAAAAGAAGACAAGCATAAATAAAAGTAAAAAACACAGGGGAAAAAGTATCTGTGACTAATAAAATTCAAGATTAGGTCTTTGAAATGGTCAAAGAAACTGAATCTGAAAAATTCTATAATATTTCTCAAAAGAGAAAGAAAATACAAATTTTCATTGTTAAGTTTGAAATAAGTAATCTCACTTCTGAAATATAATAAAAGAATATTGTGAATAACTTTATTCCAATAAACCTGAAAATCTGTAGAAACTGGAAAATGGTAAAATTTACCAAATGTTAAATTGAATCAGAATAACAGACACATGATAGATTCTGTGTTAAACATTGAATTCCTTGCTTAAGGGCACTCCTAAACTTAAATGCCAGCCTAATTGGCTTCATAAAAGAATTCTACTGATTATGGAAGGAAAAAGTAGTCCTACATAAGCTTTTCAATAAGGAAAGAAGGAGGCAATATTTTCCACAACATCTCAAACCCAGAGTATTCAAATGCATTGCACAGAATCAAAACGAATGATCAATATTCCCCATAAAACTAAATGCTAAAATCCTTAACCCAATATTTAAAATTAAATTAAACATTATAAAATAAGCAGATAAATACATGAGAATGAAATGAAATTATATTATCCTAGTATTATAAGATGGATTTAGCTTTCTAAACTCAACAAACACAATTCCTCATGTGGAAAATAACAGAAAAATATATAATCATCTCAACAAATGCAGTAAAAATATTCTGCAAAAATGTGTTATTCACTCAGTCTCAAAGCTTTCAGCAAATTATGAGAAATGAAATCCTATAGCTAACACTATATTTAAGATAAAAATCCTGAATAATTTCCTAACAATACTGGGGAAAATGAAAGATTATATATATATATGCTTCCACTGAATATGTTCTACATGGTTAGTTCAAGTGCCAGCTTCTACAATAAAACAGGAAAACAAATTTAAATACATACATGTGAAGGAAGATGTAAAATGATTTTTTTGTTTTATATAAAGTGAATTGTCTGTTGAATATTATTATCTTATGCACAATTCCTAAAGACTTTAGAAATACTAACTCATATGAAGTGATATAGCATCACATAGCATAAGGCTTTCCAATGATATTTCTCTTACTGATCTTTGTGTACCAGTGTACCAAGATCAACTGTGTTTCTACATACTTGAAATGAGCAATTGCAGTGATCTTAAAGGATATAAAATTACAGATATTTTTCACAATGTATACAATACATTGAAAACTGAAAAATTTCTTAATGAATTTAAATAAGGTATAATTTAAATAAGGTATAAGCAACATCAAAATTATAGAATTTTGAAAATAAATTCATTTGGAAGACTTATACCATCTGATTTCTAGACTTGTTTATCAATCTATAATAAATAAGATATATGATATTGGTATAAATATAAATAATTAGGTCAGTGGAATAGAATTGAGAATTCTGAGATATGTGCACAAGTATGTGATGAAAAGTTTTAGACAAACTCCCAAGATCATTCTGTCAGGGAGAAAGTTGACTTTTCAGCTGATGGTGCTGGAATAATTGAATACGTATAGTTACTTTCCTAATACCATACACAAAATTTGATTCAAAATGAATCATAGAGTTCAATTAAAGAATTAAAAGCACAAAGTTCTAAAAGGAATTACACAAAAACATCTTTGTGATGTTGCATAAGGCAAAGTTTGTTTCAATAAGACAAAACATTTGAATGAAAATAGAAAAATTATTAGTTAAATTTTCCAAAGTAAAATCTTCATCTGGAATAACATAAATAATAAAAAGGAAGTTCACAATGGGGAAAAACATTTACAAAATAAAATTGTTAAAAAAAATCTTGGTTTCATTATAGACAAAGAAACATTACAGTTCAATAATAATAAGATGATGACCTCATAAAAAGTGAGAGATGACTTGCAAATAACTAACAAGTGCAGGAGATACTGCTGAGTATCTCTGGTCCTTAGGTAAGTGCAAATGAAAACCACAGTGATGTAATATTGCACACCACAGGAACAGCTGAAATTAAAACTAATGCTGAGAAAGATATGGAGCCACCAGAACTCTCAGGAACACTTACCGGAGTGGTACGTCAGGAGAAGAGCGGTGCTTCAGAAAAGACTGCTCTGTTATTCTAGAAGCCAAAGTGATGAGGAAGAAGAGCAAAGCCACAGTTAAGTCAGTTTTTCAAATAAGGCAAGTAAGGTACAGGTGACTGCCTTTCTTTGAGGTCTGGAGATTTTTGTTACAGCAAATTTTCCAAACACTGAGAAGTAAAGTTGTATTTTGACTTTTAACTGGTATTGTATTGCTTTTCTTGCCATGAAATTTATTCTTTTGTAGTTGAATTTTTCAATCTTTTCTTTACTGCTTCGAAATTTAAACCGTAACTGGAAAGACTTTCCCACTTTTTTGTTTTAAAATAATTTATCAATAATTTCTTCTGGGGTATGTGATATTCGCTCTTTCTTGTTTGAACTCTTCATCTATATGGAATTTTTATTGGTGTTTTAGAGTGAAATGTTCAGACAATCTTTTTCTAAAGAGGGATCCAATTGTTCTGAAAACATTTATTTAAAATTAATCTTTGTTTCAGTAATTTGCCACTTTTATCATATGTCAACTACCTAGACATATTCACTCTAATCTTGCACTTTTTATTTCTTTCAGCTTTTGATCTCTTTGTTCTTGTACAAATATTTACACACTATTTAATTATAGTGGCCTAATAATATGGTGTAAAAAACTTTCATTATCTTTTCTAAATACTTCCTTATCTATGTATCTATTTTGAAATCAAATTTTTATTTTTACAAAATTTAGTGTTTTATTGGAATTGTATATTTTTATGATTTGTCACATTTATATTTGCTTGAATACCATTGGCTTTTATGAATCAATCACCCCATCTACAACTATAAGCTATGGTTTTGCCCAAGCTTATTTTTTGTATCTTTTAATAACATTTTAATAGTAATCTTATACACAGTATTTACCACACATTTCTTGTTTAATTTATTCTATTTTTATTTTTATCTTTTGTGTGAGATCTTTTTATCTATTATATTTTCATTTTTTGCATATGTGGCAAATTTGCACAATGATTCTATATTACTCTTTGCAATCATATTTTTATTGATTCACTCAATTACACTGTCATAATTATATAGATATATTTTATCCTTTCTTTTATACTTATTCTACTCCTAATTTTTTGGTTTATGATTACATTCCATAAAATCTCAGAAACAAGAACATATAAAAATGATTGGCCTCCTTGTGTTCCTTCTGTCTTAGTAAAAATTTATGCAGTGTTTCCCCATAAAAATGGTTCATTTTGAGTTGAAGAATGAATGTACAAACATACACAGACACACACACAAAACACAAACACATGCACACAGTCTCTCTTTAATGATGAGTCACTGAATTTTATTTCTCAAATTTTTCAGGTTAGAGACTGAATACCTCTTAAATATCTAGGAAGATGAATGATTTTGTTTCTTTAAGTCTATTAGAGTTATGAATTATGTGAATTGTGGTTCTTTTCAAAACTGTTGAGGTGTTCGTACCTTCTAATAAAAGATAGTTCATCAGAATGTAACAGTCTTTATAGTGTGGTACTTGATTTTGTTTGCTAATATTTTATTTGTATTCTTTGCATTGATATACACAAATAATGAAATTATTAAAATTCAGACTTCCATTTTCAACATTTGCTCCCATTATAAAAATAATTTACATATTTCCTTCTTTCACTGTCCTTTTCAATATTATTATTTTCTCATGTCTTGATATGTATAGAAAAACTACTCATAGAGAAATTAGACTTTGCCAAGGGTCATTATATAATAGAAACTATTATACAACAAATACATGTTTTGGGAAAAAATTTACAAAGTGTAAATGAGCCAAAGAAAAATATAATTAACTAACAATATTAGTAAAAGCAAGTATCCTTTAAAATTTTGAATAATATTTTACCAGATCTTTTACTAATTGTAATATAGAGAATCACCAGAAAAAATAAATGTGCTTCAAACAACCCTTCTTTAAATAGAAGTCTGATAAGCCTAGAGGTTGATTCAGTAAGACATTCTCATTTTCTTTATATGAAACATCTTAAAATACTGTGAGTGGTTCACCTAATAAGCCATTAATCCATCATTCTGGAAGGGTAAACAGTGGGCCTTTAAAGAGTAGGAAATATCTAATTTCTGTCAAACCAGATGGGCCATACTGTAACAAATTAGTCGTATGAACAATCAAAAGGGACCAAAATAAAGACTATCATTCTGTAGATGGAAGAAAAAGTTGTGAGTACTAATTGTAACCTTACCTTTAAAAATACTAGTTGAACATTCACAGAACATATACCTGAGGTACTAATGGCTCAGCATCTTCTTTGTGATTAGATATTACTGAGCTGAGGTACTGTTACAT
Organism: Cavia porcellus; assembly: GCF_034190915.1. Lineage (NCBI taxonomy): Eukaryota > Metazoa > Chordata > Mammalia > Rodentia > Caviidae > Cavia > Cavia porcellus. The sequence continues at coordinate 21,043,079 of NW_026947511.1, read as the reverse complement.
GGATACCTGATAAATACATTTTTAAGACAGTAAAATGTACAAAAGAAAATATTTTAGTTCATTTATTCTACCCAGTGTAATTGTTTCTCATTTGCTATGTTTCTGTGGGCTACTTGAACATTTTGGGAGAATTCTATTTTGCTTTTATTTATAGAATTTTTAGTTTTAGTAGTCCAAGATACAATAATACACATATATGACATCACAGTCTGTTATTATCGTTTTACTGCTTCAAAGTTTCCAAAGTAATTTTTTTTTTTACATTTAGGTCCTTCACTTTTCAAATATAATTTTTTTCATTATTTTCCTCATCTACAGCACATGAGATTTTAGTTTTTGCTTTAACCATAAGATATAACATAGGAAACTCTTCATAAGTGGAGCCACCTGTAATATTTATCTCCATTTATCCTCATTCTGCTGTTATTCATTCTTTTAGCGTTTCCTTTTGGTTTAGAGAAATCCTTTTACCTATTGTAACAATGGGTTTTTAACAATAAATTATCTTTCCTCCTCAGTATGTTCTTATTGATTCTTCTTTCTTTTAAAAGCATTTTTTTTTTCACCAAATGAAGAATGTATAGTTGAGTTCTTTTCTTCAGATATTTGAAAAACATTGCAATTTTGACTGGTCTCCATGGATTTTGATATTAAATTGGCATTTTCATTGTGAGTAATGTGGTATTTCTCTCTGACTGCTTTGAAGACTTCTTTGTGTTGTTTTCAGAAATTTTAGTTTGGTATGTTTTGACATGAATTTATTGGGTTTATTCTATTGTGCAATGAATTTGATTTATAAGCAGTTTTCTTATCTTCTTGAATTTGTAAGTTTATGTCTTCTGCCAAAAGTGGGAAAATTTTAACCATTATCCATTTGAATTCTTTTTCACTTCAATTATCTTATTTGTTCCTTCTAGGGCTCAAATGGCCATAATATTTGCTCTTTCATTATTTTCATTAAAGACCTTGACTAATTTATTTATAGTCTTTGGATTCCTGCTATTCAAACTGGATAAATTCTTATTCTCTACCTTAAAGTTTACTGATTCTAGGGTCTGTCACCTCCATCCTACTATTAAGTATATCTGCAGAATTTTAAATTATTGCTTATTGTACTGCTTAGTTCTATAATTTCCACTTGATACTTTAAAACTTCTATTTTTGTTTGTTAAGCTTTTTTTTCTTTTAAATTTGTCATAACAAGGGGATCATTTCATAAAAGTTATTTTAAAATCTTTATCAAATTATCACAAATTTGATTCATTTTGATGCTGGATTTGTTGGGTACTCTTCTAGTTCATGTAATGTTCCTTGTTCCTCAAGTCATGAATAATTTCAGTAGTATCCTAGTATCTTGGCTGTTCTATTATGAGCTTCTGGTTTCTATTTAGTGTTTTTTATATGTGCCACGCCCATGGCTAAGGTTCACATTAAGGTATATGTCGTGAGTGTCTAGTGCACTCTGGACTCCGGGAAAGGCACACACACACACACACACACACACACACACACACAGACTGGGACACGGGGGGTGCAGCACTCGGAAAGGAAAACAGAAGAGACACGGCACTTTTATTGCCTGCACTGCACTGCACTGCACTGCACGCCCAATCTTTATTTTAAGATTCCTATATAGTAAAACGGATCAGTTCACAGAGCCCAGACAATTAAGTAGTGAAAAAGCATTCTTTGTGACAAGCTACAATGTGACAGACTACAATGTTTATTCTGAACTATCTAAGTGAAGTAAACAACCACAACCAGTTCTCCTGAATCCTCTAGCCCAGGAGGAAATTCATTAGCCCAAGAATGATGTTAATTATGTTTGCTGCTAGTGTCACAAAGGGTGGCCTGCCACTTCCTCATGACTTCTGCAAAACAAAGCCAGGTCACACAGTATGGTTTCCAGAGGGTGAGAGATCCCACTGAGAACAGGCATTCCTGTCCTACCTCTGTCTCGCATACCGGGGGCTATTATTTACTGGAGGTCTGAGGGGGTTGGGGCCTTTAAAGTGACACCTCATCCCCCACAGGTATACAAGGTTGTATACAGTCAGCTTGTTGCAATGTCTCTTGTTGCAAAGTATAAGATGCTTTTGTCTTACTTTTCTTGTTGCTGAGACAAAATGCCAGGCACCCCAAGTGAAAGGAGGAAAAATTTATTTAGCTTACAGTTTGTAGAGGTTTCTGCTATAATGGGCAGACTCCAACGTGGTATGGCATGACAGTCAAATATTACAGAGAAGAAGCAGGTCATAACAGGCAGAGGTAGCAGAACAAATAAGAGACAACTACAGCCCCTTCTATCTCTTATATTCTATTCAGGTTAGTTAGGGCATGTAGCATTCACACCCTTCATCCTAGTGCTCTTGATTTTACCACTGCACCATGAAACAATTCTAATGTCACACATGCTAGATTTGCCCACCTCTGAAAAAAACCCACCTACAACCACATGAGACTTTGAGGGGACATCTAGACACAACTGCTTTGTGGATACAGGATGTAGAAGGACACTCCACTCCACGGTGAGGTACTCTGACACCAAGTGAGGAACAAAAGAGCTGCAACTAACCCTAATATATCTACTGTTTTTTAATGCCAGATAAGGATGGAAGTCCAGCTTCTTGTTGGGTCCTGCTGACTACATGGTAGAAAGCAAATAGGATAACTATCATTGTCGACTACCCTGATTCTTCCCACTTCATTCCACCTCCTTGATCCTAAATGAATATGGAGCTTCAATTCTCCACCAAATCATACTGGCACCTTAGGTGGAGATTAAACTAGAATATTAGGACCTCCTTGTTCAATCTCACCAGTGCTGAATTGAGAGTATAGGCTCAACTTCCCACAAGACTCTGTTGTCACTACCCTGTGGAGCAGTAGCTCTTCCTACATTTAGCAAGCAGGGCATGACAACCCATCATCCTGTTCAGTCCTTTGGACGTCAAGCAGATCAGAGGGCATCATAATGCTACCTATTTTCAACTGTGCAAGAGACTGTGGTGAAATCAACTTCACAATTCATGGTTGAAACTATGGGAGGTGGGAGGTGTATTATTCTTGTTTAGCATATGGTAGGCATTGTCAAAGGGCTTTCTAATATTAGACTATGTGTTTGAAGGTCCCTTGCCTTGAGACAAACAGGCATTTTTTTGGGAGTCTTGTTGGTCTGTGCCTGTTAGCACTTCTGGATGGAGAGCTTCTCTACTGCCCCACCTTGGATATGTGAGAGGCAAGAAGGAGACCCAGGGAACTCATAACCATGTTGATCTTCAAGACCTGAAGTCCTTTTGTAGCTCAGCTTTCTTTACTTCCCATTTCTGAGAATCCCTATGGTTGTTTGCTGTGTGCTTCTTGGGTGGTTTTCTTGTTTGGGAAAGAAGAAGACTTGTATAGAATAGGACTACTCTATCTGGGAAGAATTAGAACTCCATATTACACAAAGTATACAATTTTCAAAATCACAATCAACTTTAATTTTTAACTCCATGTGTTGTACAGGAATCTCTTGTCAAATCAGATTCTAGAAGATGAAGTGTTGACTGGGGTTTAAATAATTATTGATCTGTTAATAGAAGGTGGGAGGCAGCTCTTTTACCTGAGTCACTAAAACAGAATTTATAAATACATCTTTAGATGATAAACGATAAGTGAGAACATTTGATCTAAGGACAAGTATAATATTTCCTCTGAATTTATATGCACCATTTAGTACCACGAAGTTTAGTTCATGGACACATTAGGTGATAAATATCCCTTTTAAGGTAATTTTTCTATATCTAAAATAGAGACCAGTGGAAAGTGATGGCCAATCCATTCCCCAATGGTTGCAGCACGGAAATTCTGAGTTAATCATCAATCATACCCTCCGTTCTCAAGATGATTATCTTTGTGGAACATTGTAAAGATAAATAAATTTAAAATATTATCAGAGAGAGTAAAAGAGAGATTATAAATCTAAGCATAAATTCATGATTCTGAGCACCCATTGGAATCACCTGAGGAATTAAAAAAAAGAGTGAGTTTGCATTACCCCAGACTTTTTACATTACATATCTTGGGTAAGACTTTTTGAAAGCTCTCCAAGTGATTCTAATGCATAGTCATCACTGAAAATAATTCAGAGTGGTAGGTGCTGTTTTCCATAACAAGGGACTTTTTAATCAAATTGTATGTATTATATAAGATGAAATTTAGGACTAAATGCATATTCTGGTCATACGAGATAACTTAAAAGAAGTCCATTTAAGATTGTTCTTCAAAACTTATTTTGTTATCGATTTATTTTGCTATCAGAAAGATCTTTCAAGACAATATAAGTGCAAAATGATCTAGAAATATTTCCTCCAACATCTAATCACGCACTATGAATGTGGAAAAATAGTTCACCAGTGATTACATAACTGGGTAAGGTCATTAATTCTAGCCTAGAATATAATTACTTCTGGTTGACTTGTTCATCTCTCATTTTGCATATTTATTATTAAAGCTTTTCTATATAAAGAACTCTACAACATTCAAATTATATGAGATGGTTCACTAGACTCAGTATAAATTATAGTTGGTGGCTCTTTAAAAATTTTTGTGTGCAGCCACTAATATTCTCGATTATTTATCAGTCATTTCTTACCATGTCTATGTCAAAAAAGAGTGTGAGCCTCACTGTCTATATCTATGCAGAATCGCATCACACATGCAGTATATTCTTGATCAGGGCTCCACATCTACCAAGTGAAAATAAATTTTTAAAAATCTATGATGGATGTATATAAAGCTTAAGGAATGTTAATTCATTTTCAATTAATAATGATCACAAAATTTCCTTTAAATTTAATATGATCATCTCATCACATATTAGATGTTAAGATAGAAATTGAAGAGAAAAAAATCCATTTTGGCTGCGTAAGCAAATAACTGGCAAAAAGACATAAGCTGCAGTACATTACTTCTCTCCATATTGGCTAACTAAATTATGTGCTTGTTAGTTTATTGGGTTGATAAATGAGATGATAAAAAATGTACATGCTCTTACAAGTGAAATATTTTCACAGAGGTTAAGGAAGTCTGACTAATTTGAATTAGATTTAAATCCTCTGTCTTTTGTGATGATTAATACTAACACAATGAAAGAGTGATCTGCTTCTAATTCTGAAGTGACCAGTGACTCACCAAGTAAGAATCTGGTAAATTCTTTTAACTAATGGCTCTGTATCTCGTCTGCAAATGATAAAATTCAACAGATTTTTGGGTCTGTACTTATTTCAGTGAGGCTGTGCCATCAGATAAAGATTCTAAGAGGTTTTATATTTTTGACTTAGTTTTACTTATAGTAAAATTGACCTGATGGTATTAAACCAGATGTTTGTAGGGTCAAGTTCATTTAAAGATTGAGTTACATCCTGAATTGAGAACTCTCTAGAGTCAAGACCTATAATATAGCTACAGCAATTAACTTGCTGAGTTCTTAGAAGACAATGGGTCCAGTGATGTATTATCATAAAATAGGATAATATAAATGAAAATGCTTTGCAAACTATTTGGGGTTATATATATATGTCAGGTACCAGGCATTGTTATTACCTTATTCACTTTTATAGAGGGACCAACTCAGAACTAACTTCAACAAGAATACATAATAAGTTCAGTAAGCTGTAGAAAAAAATCTATTTTTTATTCTGACATTCCCTCCATTTCTCCATCCAACCAATATTGAAGAAATTCTTTCTACTTACAAAACACTGGTGAATGAATTTAAAGAGGTATTTATGACATCATCACTGTCCTCAAGTTTGCAAAAGAAAAAATATATTAATGCCATCATATATTTTTCTTTTAATGGTTTTATGTGTAGAGGATTATTTTCTCTAAGGTCCATGTTCTTTACAGGCCCAAATACCTTCTATTTCTTTTGAATTTCATAGTGTTGAATGGCAATTGGACATGTCAGTCCTACAAAAAATACTTTTATGGAAAAATAAAAAATAATCTCTATGATAAATTTTCGATCTTATAAAGTGCTGCATGTTTGTAAGTTATTACTGTATGTTTATAACTTTTTTATTGCAACTTGAGAAGGCATCTACACTTAATTGAACTTCACTAAGTGAAATGAAACTGAATCAATGACCAAAAATAACGAAAAACAATTTTTCTGGAGCAGTGATAATGTGCAAGACATTATGCTATCCATTTTATATTCACCATCTTATTTTCTCCTGAAAACAGTCCTGCTGTGTTGGGACTTATCAACTCCAGTTTATAGATAAATAGAGTAAGAGTTTTGAGATAATAATAATCACAATGTTGTGAATGGCAGAACTATAAAGCAAATATAGGTGGTGTAGTTGCCAACACCTGAAGGGAAAGTCATTGCTGAACAGTAAAAAATATCTTGAATTTTTAATCAATCTACATAAATAGTTCTCAGTGGAGGATGATTTGTGCTATTAGGAGCTATGGGCTGAAGACTTCTGAAGGTGTCACAATTGTGGGAGTGCTATGAAGTCTAGTGAATAGAGATCAGGGATGCTGCTTTAACATCTTCTCTATAAATTTCTCCACCAAACACAGACAATACAGAATACTCTGGCTCAAAATCTTTGTAGGCAATTTCTAATCTAGACTTCATTTCCTCTCTTTCCATTCTAGGATAGGTCCCTTGTAAGTTGATATCTTCCTTCTTGTGATTTAAGCAATCATGAACATACATGGCATAAAAGGCCAATGCAACATTAGGCAAGTGTGACTGTATAGTCATAATCCCAGAGCTTCTATAGAAAACATGTCATGTCTGATATTTATTTGTTTCCAAAAGGTAAAAAGAGAATTCTCTTGGAATACACAGCTTTGCTGTGTAGGTCAGCTGCTCTCAACATCTCTCAACTTCTTCCTAAGTTATAAACATGTCTTCTAGTTTTCTAAAATATAAAATACAGTTGAAGACTTCCTTACATTTGATTTTCTTTCCAGTTATATAGCTTTATCTACAAATAACTAAGATAAATAGCTGTAGCAATTTCATGGTACTTAAAGTCACATTTCTTGATAATCCTTGGGTTTTCAGGGACCATTAGAGATCTCTATGTGAATCTCGGAATAATGAAAAGTACATTTTAGCAGAAACTTTAGATTTTTGCTGTTGCTGCATTGATTTAGAAACCTACTTCTAAATCAATTTTTTTGCAAACTTAACTTACAATAAAATGAGTCTTAACGAAAGTGCCCTTTGCAATCTAAATGCCTAAGTTTGAAAACAGCACACAAAAATGAGAATTAATTAACATTTTGAAGTAACAGTTCTATATTGTTTAATCTTAAATGGTGCTTCAAATAGGCATTGATTTGTACACCACAGAAAAACAACTGTTTCCTCTTCCATGCCCGTTTTTAGAATAAAAACTATGGCTAGTACATATTTAGAGAATAAGACTAAATAATGAAGTGATTAAGTATTTTTGATGAAGCCATAATAATATCCTATTACAGCATCTATGCTCTCCAAGTCATCTTTATAACTTTGAGAAAACAATTATTATGGAATAAGTAAGAAAATCCATCAATGCTAAATGCATTAGTATAATTTATGTATTCGTAAAACTGATAATAGACATTTATTTCTAAAAATTCTTAAAGCATAGGTAATAATGGAACCAGTCAGCAATTTGCCACTTTCAATTAATCACTCTCTTCATATTCAAAATATTCAATTTTACTTACTGTTTGAGAGAGCAATGATTAATTGATAAAAGTTTAACAAGTGCACTAATAGCAGGTGCTCCTAATTGAAAAGTCTTCAGAATGATTCTCCCCAAACCTACTTTATGCTAATTTGTACAGGATTAGTCATAACACTTTATGATTTTACTTTTAAAGTGACTTTTCTTTTAGTCACCCTAATTTAATTAAGAATTTTAACTAGTTACATGTATCAAGAACACCAATGAATTTTAAATTTGTGAGTTTGATTACCATAAGAGATTAACAAGAAGACTCATAAAAATGCACACTTGCCAATTAGAAGCATTAACACTGTGTAAATTAGAATTTGTTAATTGGTTTAGCAAATGTAAATTCAATTTTTTGAAATTTTATGAACTGAAAAATTGATTATAAATTGTGAGTCTCCAGAAATACATTATTAGTTAGTGGATGTTTAGATTACACTTGTATTTTAGCCATGAAAGGTTCTACTTAATTTATTTTAAAAATACCTTATTTTAGCATTTGCTTTTAATCCAACATGTTTATCCCTCACCATCCACACTACTAAATGAATACTCAAGTACACATTTTTCTTTCATCTGTCTTCTCTCTCAACAAGACAAATAAATATTCATTCTAGGTAAGGACTTTTATTTTGTACTTTCCATAAAGTACATGTAATTTATTTAGTTTCCTTAAACACTATGTACTTATGACAAGATCTACAGATACTTTTCAAAGATGTGTATTTAAATAGCATTTCAGGTATGCAGATTAATACTATTTGCCTCCAGGAAACAGATCTAGTAATTTTGCATTTTATAATTATAAGAAGAACAGAGCTGTATTTCATTATGCACTGTGGGATGGAAAAGTGTCTCAGCAGTGTAAGGTCAAAACCTGTTCTTAGCCAAGTGGATTCATAGTTTGATCATGAACTTTCTATCAGTTACTCCCATGTTGAGTTGCCATAAGGAAAGTAAGGCAGAATTTAGGACGGGCCTCAGATATTCTGTCACGGAGTGTGGGTACTGAAGTGAGGCTGTAGGGAACAATAGGGAACTGGATTGTTCTGTGAAGTCAGAAATCTGTATTTTCCAGATTATTTGACTCATTTGAGAGTAGACATAAACACCTTCACTTTACCCCTGAATTTCAACTCCTCCCAAAGCCATCTTTGAAGTCATAATGCTTGGTAATCTCTCTTAAGGCTCTACATTCAGCATGTGTATTGGACCAATCAAAATCTTTATATATTATTTTAAATGAATATCACTAGGCTCTCTATTCCTGATTAGCTCCCAAGGGACAAGACACCAAGTAAAATCTGTGAGGGCCAAACCTTGTGTCTTTCTTTTTTATCAGCAGGATAGGAAGGACATTTAGAGAGAAATTACTTCATGCATCTACCTCTGTATCTCATAATTGAGCAGAATCTCACTCAACTAGACTTGGGAACCAAATAGCAAAAGAAAAGCATTTGACTGGGAAGGATTATGCAGGAACTCAGATTTAAAAGAAACGTAGTCACCAGAAATCAGCTGCACTGTGGGGAGCAGAGCTGCTCCAGGCTACTAAAAGCCAGGGTGTTTCTTTTTTAATCTTGGCCCCTTCCTCCTTTCCACCATCTTTTCTCCAATATAATCTTCTGTTAAGCTAGTTTAACAGAAAAAAATGGAAACCACAATTCCCAAAATAAAAATTATTGTTTAAGTAAATTTGGATATTATAATTAGTGGAACAGTATATATATGGAAATACATTCACAAGTTGTGAATCCATTGATTTCCCAAATGTTGTTGCATACATATTCGATGTCAGGTTCTACTTCCATAAATAAAACCAACCTGTCCCCAGTGTGCTTAAATTTTAGTGAGATATTCAGTTAAAAACTAGACAAATATAAAGTGTAATTTCAAGATTGATAATCCCAGTGAAGAAACATGACACAAATTAAAGCATCAGAGGGAGATAAGAATGACACTTGATTAGGTGCACATTTAAGATATTACAGGTCTACACACTTAGGTCACCAATGCATAACATGTAGGGATAGCATCCTCTGAGGATAAAAAATCAACACGAGCTCTCTGAATAAGGAGTAAGAAGGTTAGACACAGAAGCATAATGGAAGAAAAAGGCATCTCTCGAGGGTAAGTTCTGAAAGAATTGATAAGCAGAGTGTCAGACAGATTTTCTCGTATCCAACCAGGTGTGGACAAGTGTGGCTACACCTTTCATGTATTCATTACCTGTGAGCTCCATGTACATTGTGCTGCTATTTAGAATCTGTTTAGTGACTCTTCCAGGACCAGATGCTCCAGAGCAAACAAGAGAACATGCACTGCGGTCAAAGGAAATGCTGTGAACGAGAAACTTTATCTTTCTTCCCCAATTCATCAACAGGCTTCTTCTTCATCAGACGTGCCCTCAATATTTCTGTTTATTAAATAAAGTCTTCTAAGTTTCACTTTTTTAAAGGTGTTCTTATATGTGGTATTGGGAACCTTTGAGGTCAACACAAGATTCTGATTCTCTCCTCTTCAGTTGGAGTTTTATAAATGACTTCTGGGCAAAACCATTCCACTTGAAGTCACAATTTCTTAGGCTATTAGTGAGGAGAATAATATATATCTTTCACACAGGGTGGTGAAATGGTTGATTAATAAATGCTTCAAGAGTGTTTTAGAGAGTACAAGTCCCAGCTATTATTGTGATTATTATTAGCTGATACCACTATCTCAAATTAGATCGAGCACTGGGTTATGGGTGAATCTTTAATCTTCTATATGTGCATTTTATTCACTAGAGATATTACATATAAACCCAGCATAATTAATTAATGTTGCGCCTCACAACTATTCTGAGAACCACCATGGCTTGGTTTGAACCTTGTAGTTACATTGATTCTGATTGATTTCGTTTACGTTACAGATCATATACTGAGAGTCTCCTTCCTAAATTCTGTGTGGTACCTGGTAGGCTGCTAGCATAGCATGAGTGTCCAATAAAGCCCTCAATAAAGCTGTAATCATCTTTCCATTTCTCTTGATTTGCTTTCATATTAAAAAAATAGACTAGAAAAATTTATTTTTTATTTTTGTCAAAAGATAATTCAAAGTCTCTGCTAATGGGAACATAGAATCTTCTTTCTTCTACCTACCAATCAGGAAAATGAAAACTATTTACTCCAAGATGTCTGGTTGTATCACTTTTAAATCATTTATAGCCCTCTAAGTGCTTTGAATAATGGAAGAGCTAGGAGGGCCTCTGATTTAATTTTGTCTTCTATGTTTCTTCAGTATCTTTGTGCTTTCTTGCATTTAGGGGAAATAGCACAGAAGAAAGAGTTACGATGATTTTTTTTTTCAAAAAAGAACGCTATTAAAAGCTTTTACAAGGGACTTGAGCTTTAATAAAATGTCTATTTATGCAGAAAGGCCAAATCTCCAGGGATCTGGAGACAACCTCAAAGTTAAATATTTGAAAAGCAAACTAAATTCATGGGTTTAACATCACTTCCTTTCTTCCATTCTTATCTCTTTACAATATACAACACTGATACAGTTCATTCTTTAACCCAAAGTCTCCAGTACATCACATCAAATTATAAGAGCACATATTTAGATGAAATCTTTAGCTTATAAAATGTTGTTACACATATATTAGTTTTCCATTGCTGCTATAACAAACTACTGCAAATTCAGTGATTTAAATCAATATTTATTATGTTACAGTTTTCTAGGTCAAATTTGCAAGGACAGATTGGCTCAACTGGCTCTGTGTTCCATGTCTCAGAAGGCTGAAGTTAAATCATATGTAGGGCTTTACTCTTTTCTACAGTGTCTGGGACTGAATTCACTTCTAAGTTCTCTTACACTGTTTGAAGAATTCAATTCCATGTGGCTGTAGGGCTTTAGTTTCATTTTCATGCTGGGTATTGGTTGGAAATTGTTCTCAAATTTTATAGGGAGCCATATTCCATGACTAATGGCCTCCTTTCTCCAACTGGAAAGCCATAAAGGGAATACCAAGTCTTTTTCAAGCTTTGAACCTTTCTGACCTTCCCTTTTGCCTTGTCTCTCCACAGCCTTCTGCCTGAGAAAATTCTCTTTCGATGGCTCATGTGATTAAGTTGGATCCAGCTAGATAATCCAGAGGAATCTTACCGTGTCAACATCTGTCAACTCCATCATATCTGCAAGTCCCTTTTGTCATGTAATATAATAGATTAACAAGTTTCAAAGACTAACGTATGCTTTGGGGAAATATTTTTTAGTCTATGGAATTAGATATCATGTGAAGTATAATACATGCTTCATCCCAAATTTATAGAATAAATATATGATCTTAATAGCATAATTGATGTAAGTAGGTCATAGGGTAAACAAATGGCAAAGTTAGGAGCAACGGCTAAAATTTTCAGTTATTCTTTGCTTTGGACACACATTCAACGGGTATATAGTAATTTGAGATTCTGTAATAAGTCTGGGGATAGAGGAAGGAAAACATCACTGAATTTAAAGTATTCAAAATCTTGCAGGCAAAACCGACAAGTATGTAAGCAGTTGTGATGAAAAAACACAGGAGTACAATATCAGAGAGAATAGACAATGAGAATAGACAATTCTTAATGAATAGACATTCAGAAAGACACCACAGACAAGCCAATCCTTGAAAAGACTCTTCAAGCACTACTAGAAGTTTACTCGCTAGATATCTGGAATATAGTAGCAGCCACATGTGCAAAGCTTTGGTGGCAAGGGAAGCTAACAACCAAAAAATGAGATAAAGACACTAATGGAAAACGGATAGACAAGGCTATGAAGGTGAATAAGCCTATATTCTATGACAGTGGGTAGCGGTATACATATAAAGGATTTTTGCACACTACTCGCCCTTAATTATTCCAGTAAGTATTTTATAAAGTTGTATAAAACAAGGAGACTTCATAAATGATACTCAAGAAGGTGGACAACAGGAACAGTGATATTCATAGAACTTACTATATACTATGATGGTTACAAAAATGTAAGTAATACTTTTGCTGTCACAGTTTTTTTCATCTTGTATTCAAACTCTTTTGGTTGCAATGTGCCAAAAGTCAACTCAAACTGACTTTAACCAGTAAAGCAGTATCAATTGTTTCATGTAACCAAAAAACTGTGAAGGTGGATGACTTCAGAAAGAACCGAACGCAAGAGTATCATCCAGGGTGTTCCCTTGCCAACTATGATTTATGATTTTCTCTCTCTTTTGGGGGGATAGTTCAAAAAGTATCCATTCTTATGTCAGCAACAGTGGCCAGCATCAATTTTAGGTTTACATTGCTAAAAACCACAGAGAAGAGAGTATTTTCTTTCTCCTAGAATACATATTATTCTGAAAAAGACTCTCTTGGTCTTGTTTAAATGTGCCCATACACGAACCAATTACTCTGTTTCTAGTGATAGTACACTCCAAATAGCTTTTCTTCCTTATACATCAACCTCTGGTCCAGGAAAAGTGGAGCAAACCTTATTTGTTGCAGCTGTAGCATTTTCTAAAATAGAGAAATGATGGATTTTCTCAAATAAAGAATGATAGTAGGCAGATATATCAGGTGCCCTTTAGATTGGCATTCACAACACCCGAGGATGCTGTTAAAATGCAGCTTGTAATTCAGTAACAGAGGAATGAGACTTGAAATTCTCTAATTTTAAGAAACTTCTAGGTGATGCTAATTCTATTGGTCGATTGGCCACATAGTCAGATAGCAATGCCTGATATGGTCTCTTGTAGGAGCCAGCCATATGGAAATATAATAAGAAAAATGAAAATGATGATTCAAAATGATAGAAGAGATATAAAAAGAATTTTGAATAAATGTTAAGCATTACAAAGAAAAGAAAATTTCTTTTAGGTTAGGTCAGAAGTTCTCAAATTGTGGTCAGCTGGTTGATCTGAGATGATTTCACTGAGTTTGTGAATTCAAAACTGTTTTCATTAAAACACTAGGATATTATTTGTCTCTATACTTGCATGGACATCTGGTGGCAGAATAAGTGCAGTAAGTCAGACTACTAGCATCTTTTTATGAAGGAATCAGGGACTTCAAGGTAGTAGTTTACGCATCACAGCTACTGACGAAGCTGATGCAGGAAGCTCACAAATCTGAAGTCAGCTAGGACAATTTATTGAGACCCTATGTCAAAATAAAGAAAGTAAGTAAACTGAGGGTGTAGCTCAGCTAAAACACTGCCGAGTTCAATCTCCAATATCATATACACAAAAATTATGCATTAGTGATAATCTCCATTACTGATGTGCTTTCATGCTAGAGAAAATAAGAAAATTCTGGTTTTACTTTTAAAACATCCCTAGTGATATAGTAAAATATATTAGTTTCTTGAAATCTCAGCCATACATTTTATCATCTTTTTAATTCTGTGTGATGAAATAGGAATTATGCGTAGAACATTCCACTACATGAAGATTTCAAGGGGAAGAGTACTTACGTGACTGTCTGAATTTTAAACCCAAGTAGCCGTGTTTTCTATGGAACACATTTACTACTTGAAAAAGTGATTGACTGATAATGTTTATTCTGATTCGAGGTGTTTTAATACTTAGAAATTAATAAGTGGATCTCCTACTTTGAGAAAACAAATGACAGCTTTTATTCTTAAATACATTTGGATTTCTAAACAAAAATTAGAACTTTGGAAAATCTGTTCTCATGGGTTTGATTTTATCTCAAATTTTAAAGGCTTTTCTGGTAAGATTAAAAGTATGAGTAAGTGCACTTTTATGTTTCTGTCATCATTTGGGTGACTTATATAGTTTTGTGAGACAACTTTTCTACATAGCCAATGTATGGTACTAAAAAATATTCAGGGTAAAACTCCATACACAAGACAGATGTATAGATGCCAATATAGCATGTACACAAAGCTCTTTCATAGAATTCTAGATTCCATATGCAGCAAACCTTGGAAAAACTGCCTCTTCTGGTCCAAGTGTAGAAACAAAGGGTGTGCACAGTTGTTTAAAAAATCAATTAAAATGTTTTATTATTCCAAAATACATAGCTGAAAGGAATGGATTTCAACACATACTTTATCCTAAACTTTCCTGCAACAGATTGAATGTAGTAGCTAATAGGAGAACTCAACTTTATTCTCTAAAACTAGACATTGCTAAGGTTTACAAAAATATGAAATAAAAAATTGCCACCCTTGATGCTGATTGAACATTGGAAAATGTACTGATTTTTAATTAAATTATTTCATTTATTTTATTATGTATTTGATTTAATGTTACTTAATAGCATCAACACATAAATATTTAAACATTTTCCAGTTTAAAATGTTTAAGTATATAATTATTTATTGCTATAATCAGCTTGAATGAAAAATCTTAGGGGTTTGGAATAGAATTTAAGGCTGAAATGTGGTCCCACGACCAAAATATTTGACTGGACACTCTATGAAGCATTGCTCGTTTTTAGAAGCACAGAATAAGCCAATAAAGATCTTTAAACTTAAAAAAAAGTTTGAATACTAATGGAGAAAGCAAATCAGGAAACTGCAATTGCTAGGGTTGTATTGCCTTTTAATTATGAACTATCTTTTAATAAAGCAAAACCATGTTTCCTTTTTCTTAAAATAGGCTTTCTCATCTGAGCAAGGGCAAGGATTTTTCATCTGGCCTTATCTTTTGGGTATGGTATCTAAAACAGAACCTATGCTTTTAAAATTTTTCAAAGAAGGGCCAGGTACATAGAGCTCAGTAGCACAAGCGCTTGCATGGCAAGTGCAAAGGTTGTGAGTTTGATTTCTGGCACAAAAACAAACAAAAACCCCACAAAAAATCAGACAACATAAAGAAAAAGTAGCCATAAGTAAATGTGTAACTGGCCTTATTTAAATGCTTCTGAATGCAATAGGGCACTAATTGTTCCTTTATTTAAACACAATCTTAAAAAATAAAAATCTTAAGAAAAAATAAAAATCAAATCTGACACAAATCTGAATTAAATGCTACTTGGCAGTGTTTCCCTTTGTCCTAGTTTTTCCATTGATTAAGTTGACAAAACACACCATATCTAAGTAGCTTTTCAGAGTTAGAAGTTCTCATTTTTTTGTACTTTGCTTTCCCTTATAATTGTAAATCAAAGTATGAGTCATAGACAGTTGGCTGGTAGATATTCCATATAATGTTATTATATCAAGATGAATTATGAAGTCCTATTATGAATAACCATGTTCTTTCTACCTAAAAATAAAACTTTAAAGAACGATAGCTTTAGTATTTACTATGAGAAGGTTTCTATTGTTCACAAGACTTCTAGATGTCGTATCAATTTTGATAGGTTTAAATGTCTTTAATATTTTTTAAAGGATTTGTAAAGAAATTGGGAACCACAGAGATTAAGTTAGTACTGAGCAGTAAAGAGTTCAGGAAATCCAGCTTTGAAGATAAGTTCTTAATCAAGACAGTATGGTGAAAGGGTGCTTCAGTGGAAAATCATTTAGAGAGTAACATTCCAAATGAAAGTTGATTCATTTTGGTGAAAATGATCTTAACTGGGATTTAATTATACATTGGGTTTATACTTTTACACTTATAAAACTTCTGAAAAAAGATTCAGGAAAAGTTGTGGGGACAGAAGTTACAATAATTTGGAGTTGGTGGATACAGTAATGTTCCTCAAACCTTGCCAACCAAGTATTGATCAGTAATACAAGTATGGGAATATCAGGTCTCTATTCCAAATTACAAATACACTTGAAATTTCATAATGTGTCTTAAAATATTATTCAGTTCTTCACACTATAATACTATATTAAATAGGAAAAGTATTTTGAACTGCTCATCCTTGTATAAAATGATAAAATAGGATGATCCAGTGATCCCATTTCTTTTGCAACATCACAGTTCCTAGCACGATCTTAGCAAAAGAAGCCTAACTCCTCAGAATATTTTTGGAAGACCATGAAGAATTAGCTTCTCTTTGTGGTTCTTCTTTATGCATGAAAGCTCAGGGACTTTTACCAGTGTAATTTTGTTACATATTTCTGAATAAAATATGAGGCGAAAGTTCATGGGCAAGTCTGTAAGCTAATTGGATCTGCCAGTGTCAATGAGTGGTCTTTTTAACTTATTTTCCCTTCTAATTATACCAGAAATAATAAATTAAATGTCTAAAGAGACTAAGTAGATAACAGAAATTAATGAAAAAAGGTCAAGTATACATATTGTAGGATATTTTAGAGAATTTTGTGCTTGGAACTACACGTGCTACTATTTAATTTTATTTTAATTGTACATGTTTGTAATACATAATGATTACAACTCATCCCAGAAAATTGATGCACATACATAAAATGTTTTCATTCTCTTGTCATCTTCTTTTCTTTTTTCCCCTCCATCTCTTCATTCCCTTCCCTTTTGGAAAATATCTATCTCCTTGTTTCCTATCATATACCTTTAATTTATTTATACTTTGTGTTTCTCATATAAGATCAACCTTGTGATCTTTAAACTTGTGTGTATCATTTACTTTACTTAACATTATGGTCACCAGGTGTATTCATGTTTTCAAAAAATGAGTCAAATTTATTCTTCATTATGGCAAAATAGTACTCTATTTTGTAAATGTAGCACATTTTCTTTATCTGTTCATTTGTTGATGAACATATAGACCATTTCCAAGATTTAGCTGTCATGAGTAGTGTTATTATAAACACAGGTGTGCATGGATTACTGTCACATGATGCCTTTAAGTGTTTTGGGAAGATACCTAGAAGGGGAACAGCTGGTTTGTATGGAATTTCTATTTTTAGGTTTTTGAGGGATCGCCATATTGATTTTCATAGTGGTTGAAAATTAAAACAATACTGAAATTCCATCTTATTCCAGAGAGAATGGCTTCATCTAGAAACCAAAAAAATAACAAATACTGGCAAGACTACAGGAAAAAAAAAAGTCACTCTGCATTGTTAGTGAAAATGTAAATATGTGCTATTTAATGTAGGATACAACACACACCTCCAGCTCACTAAGTATGGAGCTCAAACCACCACATTTTAGGATCTTAAGATGTTAAAAAAGAAATTCAGTGTATTATTTAAACTTAAATTCTAATTTTATTAAATATTTCAGTTTTATAAAGTACATGAACAATCAAAAGTTTTTCAGACCCCATGCTATACAGTCTTCCAGGGAAAGCAACACTATGTAATACAATTATATAAATCTTAGGTTGGTAAGTGAATAATCTTTCATGGTATGTTCAGGGAAAGTATGAAAAGAGAAACTTTTGTCTTCTAATCACCCTAAAGTTTTTGTTTCTGGCTACTTACAACTCCCTAGAGAAGAATTAAGATATTTTTTGAAGAGAATAAAGAGTGACTTCTCTATCATGCTTATAGTATCATTATCTATGGAACATAGATTTGTGGAAAAGGAGAAAAACCATTTTCCGTCATCTGAAAAAGCCTCTTTATGTATCAAAATAGTCATTAAGTTTCTCCTTGACCACATCTTTGCTTTCTTTAGACCAAATAATCCCGACCCCTTAATATATCTCCACAAGGCTTTATTTTTGTTCATACTTTTTAATTGTTTTCATTTTAGACCTTGGAACCTCTCCAAGTTTCCCTTATCTTGCTTACAATGTAGTCACACTGCAACAACTTGTTCTCATAAGAGTTTAGCCAAGGCTAAATATAAAGAGAACATTATTTGTGGGCACTACAAGTTGTATCTTTGTGTCATTTTCAAGCTGCATTGCATTTCTGACTGATATGTGACTTGTAATCTGCCAGAAGCTCCCTTGTATTTACATATAGCAGCCTTTTCTTATTCTTTACCCATAATATGTGACATTCATGACCTTATAATTCATTCTAAATAATCTCCTTTCTGTTTTATTTTCCATATCCAGAATTCAGGAACATTAATGCCAGTATCTATTAGTCGTCACCATACAATATACTTAATATGGGAAATAATTAAAATGTAATTGAGGCAATGATCTCAAGAATTTTTATTACATCTAGTTAATTAGAATCTAGATTTATGGAATCTAGCAGAACATTTTCCCAAACTTGACCAGAGGTTAAAATTGTGTGTAGAGGAAGATCTTTTCAAGTGTTGGCTTTTGTTTATTAGCTATTTGATTCATGCAATCCCTATGCTTTTGGTTTTCTAAACTAGAGTATACACATAACCATGCCTGTCTTTAAAGTTATTGTGATGTTTATATGAGATATTGATGGAAATGTTTAAAAATTTCTCAGCATATAACAAATACCCACAAAAATGCTAGACTGAGAACAAATAACAAGTACAATTCTCCAAACATAAAACACTATATATGAGTAAATAAAAAAGGGACATTTTTATCATTTCATGTTTTTTCTTTCTGAATGGTCTTATGATTGAAAGTCTTTCTGGACCCCAAGAATTCTTATTTACGGTATTCTTTCTTGATAACTTACTTTGTCTTACTTTCTGCTCAAATTAAATCCATGACACAGGACTAGTAAAATACCCACTCTCTAAGGTTAGTCTTTCAAAAATCAGCTGTAGTGTCCATTTTATCATTTTAAAATTATTTTTGTGAGATTATAATCTAAAAGTAAAGCATTGTTCACTGACACAAAAGGTAAATATATAACTGGCATCGAAATGATTTAGAGACGCACAAAATATTTGAGGTTGTAATGAAGAGAACTAATTGCTTAACTAAGAAAGAATCAGGGCTTAACCAGAGTGTAACTTGAAGGATGCTCCAGGTAAATTGTTTTGGTTGAAGATGGCAGATGTGGTAGCTAAGGTGACATGGATGAGGCCACTATGGGAATAACAGCTTTAAGTATTCCAGTGAGTGTCAGACTATGAAAAGCTATAGGAATAGCAAGAAAAGTAAGAGGGATGACAGTCAGAAGTAACTCACTGCAACATAAAAATAACAAACTGGCAGACTTCATGGATATTAAAACTGACAGTTCCAAAATGGTGAAATTGATGTGTGCCTCAATGTACAGAAAATATACTTAAAAGTGAAATTCACAGTTTCATTGTTTGGGAGTAAGTTGCTCAGGATTCTATAAGGTTTATTAATCATCACCAAATGTTGATGTTTACAGATGACATCTGTTACTACAAGTTACTATAAGGTAGTCATTCACGTACAAGCTTAGAATTAAGCTTGGAATTCATTAGAATAATTTTCAAAATCTACATGAGTTTGCAATACAATTTTAATTTTCAGTCACTATAATAGGTAATTTCCCACTCAAAACTATTTCAAAATTACAGTCTGTCTCAAGAACACATTGGATTTTATTTTTATACTGTTTAAGTTTACTTACTCTGGGAGATGGTTATGGACATGAGACAAATAAACATCACAAATTCTATAGTCATCAATCTTACTGTTAGGCTTATTCTTAATTCTACCTTTTTCTGTATTGAGAAGTAAAACATTTTTGAGGTTACAACATACTGCTGGTCCAAGTATTTGGAGTATTAATTTGTTTTTGTATTGAATTGATATGAATAAATATGCTTGGAAATAGTGAGACTAAAACTGATCTAAGAATAAAATGACAATTTTATATTAGTTGTGTGATTTGTGAGCTCTCCACTGTTTGTTAGGTAAATATTTTGAGCCTCATCTTCCCATTTAGTTAAATGGAAATGATTTTCTGTTGGCTTAGAAACATTATTTGATAGAACAAAGGAGATGAACCAAGGTCATTTAATTATCACAAAAGTGGAACAAACATATGTAAAGCACTATTACTATTACTTACTAATATTGCACTGTTTCTATTATTACAGCTGCTGCTACCATCACTAACAGTGTTATTTCTATCTTGGGGTTGTGTTAAATAGCTATTTCTTATCCTGTATTTGAATGTAAGTAGTTGATAGATAAAACATATATATATATATATATATATATATATATAAAATATACATATATGTATATACATATGTACATGTGTTTATGTATATTATATGTATATTGTACACATGTGTATATTACATATATATGTACATATGTGGAAATTATACATATGTATATATATATATATATATATATATATATATATATATTCTTCCCATACTTGGACAAGTACAATGGTGGAAGATTACATAATACATAGCAATATGGTTCTTGTATTTACTTTAATGAAATTAATATATATATAAATTATTTTAAATGTCAAGAATAAAAAATATGTTGTAAAAAGTGAAATGTTACAATAAAAGAAAGAATGATGCTTTCTATTATCCTCTCCCAATCTTAAACATTAGAGATTATTTTATAGTAATTTTTAAAACTACTTTTTATTAAAGCATCTGCTTTAGGAAAATAGATTTAGGATGTAAACAGTGTTCAATATCATACAGATTTCTAAATAAGTGAGCAGACTAGCTTTCAAATACTTTTGCCTATTAGTGAGAACACAAAATTAACTTAAAACTTTGTCATTCACAAGTAAATTTTGAGTTGGTTGGTACACAGAGGGTACTGGTATCACCAACAAGTAGGAATTCTCAGCTCTTTTTCTGTTAACTTTCAGGCAGGCTATTGTTATCTTTTATCTGTAATAGCAACCTATAGTAGTATCAATTTCTAAATTTTTGGTCAATGTTACAGCTTAAATATAAAGCATCTCTCAGGCGCTCATTGTTCATAGGTACAGCTTTTGGAAAATGATTAAACCACAGGGCTGTTGCTCTCATCAGTGAATTAATCCATTGGTGAATCCATAGTTCAATGTGCTGTTAAGAGTTGGGGCCTTGTTAGAAGAAGGAGGTCACTGAAGGTGTGACCTAGATGGGTATATTCTTATTTCCAGCTCTTGTCATCTCTCTCTGTGTCCTTACCTTAGCTTGAGCAGATTTCCTCTACTATGCCTTTCTGTCATGCTGTTTTTCCCTTGGAACCAGCAAACCATGGACTGAACCAAAACTATGAACTAAATCAAACTTCCCCTCCTTAAAGGGTTGGATATTTTGGTCCAGCAATGTAAAAATGACTAACACAATAGATTGTTGACTTCTCTTACAGTTTTAAGTTTATATTTCTTCTGTAATACATTCCTTATCACATAGAGTCACTAATTTCAGCAATCAAACTCGGGTCCTATTACAGTTTATCTAAAGACAGTGAGTGACTTTCATTTTAAATGCAGTGTTGAAGATGTGAGTGACAAGTAAAATCTGGAAGACACGTTCATAAATGAAACCATCAAACATTGCATATTGTAGATAGAAATGGAGTGGCTAGATTGAAGTAGGTTTCTGTTATTGACATGACTAGTACTGTGTGTGGATGACAAAGGTGGAGATTGAAGAAGAATGATAGGTCAATCAGATGAAAATGCATGCCTTTGCTTAAAATTGTAGCTAAAGAATTCGCCCATGTAGTTCTAAATGACTGATAATCAGAAATATGTCACAACTGATGTTGCCATTTACCGTTGTGCATTATATTGTCTCTGATATTGTGCTATCGACGATGGCTACAAGAAATGCCTTTTGCATAAAGACCTTTTCATGTTTGTGTTCACTTCTTTAGACTACAGTTCTTGAGATAGAACTTCAAACTGAAATATGCCAACATTGCAGTGACATGTGTACAATATGGACCAACTCTCTAATTCACAAAATTGAACTTGCAGCAATAATGCTTAAAATGACCTCTCTTTTTGCTTCCTGTGCCCCACCCAACATGTCAATTCTGATACTTTGATATAAAAGAAAGAAAAAATTATGTTCCCATTTTCTTGACTGACAAGTCTATTAAATATTTATGCTCCTGCCTTTGTGAACGGCTAATTAGCATTGAAAACTTCATACAACCCTTAATAATATCTATGAGCTTTTCTTTTAAAATATCTCATTTTGTTGTCATTGTAATCCTGCTTCTATTTTTCAGCCCTTTAATTTGAACTATGTTGTCTTTCATTTATAGAATCAAAATTTTAAAAAATCAGATTAATGACTATTTTCTTCATTTTAATTAAACAATACAATAAATGGCAAGTAATGATTCAAGGCCATTTAATAATCCTAACCTATACTTCTATTACCAGCATGCTCATGACTACCATTATAATTTTAACTTGGATTATAAAGAATAAAATGTGAAAATCCATTTCCTTTGTTCTCTTACACTAAACTAAAAGCAGAAACTGTCAGCAGTTTGATATGTGTCCATCAAAGCTTTTCTTTTATATAAATCCACAACCTCTTTGCCTTCACCTACTTAGTCTATCAATCTTGGAGCTCAATGAATGGAATTTTCAAAACACATCTTGAATGGCTCATTTGTCTTTGTTTCCAGAGCACTTTTCTAAGTGCAGGTCATAACCATCTGCAAATCCCAATGAATGATCTCTCAACTTCCGTTCTTCTTCCCAACAATCCAGCAATCCATTATCTTCACAGTGGCCCTCAAAGATCACTTAAAATGCACTTTCCTTTTAAACTATTGAGTAGTTGTTTTCTATTACAATTAGATTAAATTATATATCCTTAACCATTTCATAAGGCTTTGCAGGGACTATTTCTCCAGCCCATCATTTGCTTCTTTCCTGCTAATCAACAATACTTAAAAGCTTTCCAAATTCCAGCCACAAATTGGTCTTTCACTCCTCTTTTCCCTCACAGTCTCTTTATCTAGCTCACTTAAATTCGTGTTGAGTACTATTCAGATTTGTTATTCCTCAGTTTCCTCAATTTAAACACTTTTATACTTTCAGTTTTCTATTGTAATATTGCTATCAACTTGTAATAAATAATCAGTGTCAAATTAAATTGGGAATTTGAAATGTAGTTTTTAAAAGTAGGATTGCTAAAGCTAAGCTACGTGTCCAGCTTCCTCGTGCTAAGAGCACCAACTCCTACCCGCTACCCTTTGGCACTAATGCTCAAGAAGTTCAACAAAATCGAACTTGTAACATTTTTCTGGGCATGCTCCGGTGGATCAAAGTCTACCTAACTCTAGATAGGCAGATTTTCTGGCTTTTGTTTCAACCCATCAGTTGAAGGTATCTGTGCTTCTGCAGTGGAGGACAAACTGCGCTCCTGACTTGAACAAATGGTGAGAAAATACATTTTTTCATATTTATGAGATTGTTTCATACTCTTTATCAGGGTGAGAGAATAACTCCAGATAGACTCAAATTCCTGGTAACAATTAGTGCAAATATTTACTTGATATTTGTTTCCTCCAGTAAACCAGGAACTCCCCACAAGCTAGAACATGGTTTGTCATATTTACTAACTTTTAGGAGAGAAGGGGTATCATCCAGGTAGGGCAACCGGAAATCCTGAAGTGCTGAAACTGTTTTATATCTTGATTTTAATAATGTTTTACATAACCATATACATTTACTTTTGCCTATATAGAAAAATAAATTTGTAAAAAACTTTTAAAGTTTAATAATCTTGTAATAGTATTATTATAATACTGTTATTAATATGCATACAATCCTTCAAAAAATCAAAAATACGCACATTTCAAATTTTCATAGTAAATCTCCAATTTTTCTTCAAAGTTCTAACAATTCATATTTCAGGCAACCGTATACTAAAGTATTCTTTTCTTCCAATATGATAAGTGAAGGAGTATTCTCACCATCTACATTTTCTTCCTTGATTGTTAGTGAAACTGAAGTAACATTTTAATTTATCTGAGATTTATTTCAGTACATGATGTAAAAATTTAATGTATTTTCCATCCTCTTGTCTCAGAATCATGTGTTGAATAATCTTTTACTTCATCTTTGATTTGTTGCACCATTAATCTTTATCATATGTTGTGAAGTCAGTGGCTTTGATAATATAAAAAATTTTGTATATAGTAGTATCAGTTTTCAAGACATCTATTCTCACCCATTCATTTTCTTATTCTTGCACCAATTGATTAAATTAATCGAACTTTTAAAAAGTCAGCCTCATTAATCTTTTCCAAATGTAAGTGGAATCCTGATTCTTTACGTGTGAGTGTGTGTGTGTGTGTGTGTGTGTGTGTGTGTGTGTGTGTGTGTGTTTCTCCCCACTTTGGTTACCAGGGAATCAAACTCATGACCCTGAGCTGCTGGGCTAAATCCCTGGCCTCTGATTCTTTAAACGGTCTCCAAAATGGTTTAGTTACACTCAAAAAAGTACCCACTGAGATTCTGATTTGCACTTTGCTTTGGGATGGGTTCCTTGGGCAAACAACTCTGAAATGGAGACTCGCATGCTGGAAGTTTATTTGGAAATGCCCTTGAGAGTTCACATTTCTAAGCAATTACAGATGCAGAAAGAAAAACTGATCTGTGATGACGTTGCAATAGAAGCTTCATCTGATCTTATGAAACTAGGATTACTTATCTTAATTGATCAGAGTTGAAACAAAGAAGCTATACCAAAAAGGCAAAGGACATAGGTTGTTTCTAAAGAGGAAAAGCCAGGGGCAAGGCCAAGCACAGTTTCAGGAGATAGAATTAGCCTGGAACTAGAAATGAATGATCTGGAATGATATTTTGCCACAGAACTTATTACATGACATTTACAACCCTGCTTTCTTCCCCAGCAAAATTAGTTTTTCCTTTTATTCAACTACTTTATGTCTTACCTTTCTCAGGCTAAAAAATTACAAAACGTAAAATCAGAAAAAAAATAGTATGAAAAAGTAAACTCAGTATACTGGAGGAATAGTAAGCCCAATCAATGAGGGACCCAAGAATAAATGACAGACACAAAAGAAAATCTCAGAATTACTTTCATTTACATTTTCTTTATGGCTAAAGATGATAACATTTTTTCATATACTTATAGGCAGTTTGTTCTTCACTTTAGATGTTTTAATTCATTACTTTTTCTATTTTAATGGATTGTTGATTTGGAGGGAGTTATTCTTTTTTATTTGTATATATTCTAAATATTTGTACTTTATCAGATGAGTAGGCAGCGGAATTTTTTTTTCCCATTCAATATGTTGTGTCTTCATTCTGTTGATTGCTTAATTTGCTTGTAGCTTTGGAATGTGATGTAGTCCCATTTGCTAATTTTTATTTTTTATGCTATTAGAGTTTTGTTTGGGGAAACTTGCCTGTGTCTATGACTTCAAATGTTTCCCCTAGGTTTTCTTGTAGCAGTTTCAGAGCATCTGTTTTTGTATCTAGGTATTTGATCCATTTAGATTTGATTTTAGTAAAGGTAAGAGAAATGGGGCTAATTTTATTCTTCTCCATGTGGGTTATAGTCTGTTCTGGGAGAATGTTGTAAGTCGGATTCATTCATACATCTAACAAAATGAGTCTTACACATCTTTGACCCAAATACACAACGTGTAACATAAAAAATCAGATATAACCACAAACAGAATGAGTGACATCTACCATCTTTTCCTTTCAATCTCTCGGTTATTTTCACTTTTGTTTCTATGGCTATTGGTTTGCAATTTCTATCAGTCCCCTCCACATCACCACGGCTTTTCTCTTGCCTCCAGGCATCCTAGACTCTGACTGAGCAATGTTCTACTGTACAATGTCGCACTACACATTAAGCACAGAGCAGCACACTTGTGGCACTGTTCAGCAGACAAGTGAGTTACTTGGTTGCAAATGTCTATAATGCGAGGTCCACGCCTACCTGTGAAAGTTTTCAACTCAAATGTTCTTAAATTAGGGCCTTATGGGAAGAAGCTTTTTCAGCAATACTTATGAAAAAGGCTATCTTTTCTCCAGCATATATATTTGACTGTTTCGTAAAAAAATCAGATACTTTGCATAGGGTTGCTTCTGCATTCTTAATTCTATTCCATTGGTCTACAGGTCTATTTTTGTGTGTGTGTATGCCAATACCAGAGCTTGTAGTATAACTTAAAGTCAGAAATTGTGCTTCTTTCTAATTGGACTTTTGTTTTGCTACAAGATTGCTTAGGCTACTTGGTTTCTTTTTTCATTCTTTATAATTTTAAAACTGTGGTTATAGATCTGTGGAGAATGTTATTGGTATTTAATGGGATTGCATTATATCTACATATCAAAAATAAATCTCAAAGGCCATCTTAATCCAGTTAAAATAGCTGCCACTAGAAACACACCACACAGTAATAGTAGGTCCTGGAAAGGAGGTGCATGAAGTAAACCTTTCTAATTACTGATAGAAATTTGAACTGTACAGTTTCTATACAAATAAATATGATGATTTTCAAAAAGCTAAAAATTGAAAGTCTATTTGACCCAGTTGTATCTTCCCTGTATATATTACTCAAAGAGTTAAAGACATCAAACTATACTGATATATGTATACTCATATATACACAGAGCAATTCACAATAAGTAAACTCTGGAAACACCTAGATGCCCCTCAATGGACAAATGAACAAAGCAAATGAGTTATATATAGATGATGGAATTGTGTTCAGCCATAAATGATGGACAATTCTAAATAAGTTGAAGAGCAAAGCAAAATAAACATTTTTTAGTGGGGAAGAGGATCACTGGAAAGAGAAAAGAGCAAGATTTGGAGAAAAGGAGGTAAAAAATGACCTAAATTCATTTTGATTGATATACCCATCCCAAAATTTACAAATATATATTGAAAACAAATACCAGTGAAGCAAAGAATGATAAAGAAAACACAAAGAACAATAAATGACAATTTAACTCCGTGTTATCTGAAAGCATAATGTGGTTCTTAGAAAAGTAACATCTATCCCTTTGTGTTTCTAAACTCCTTCATCCACCCTAAACTATGAAAAAACTTCCATACCATTCTCTCATTCCTCCCAAACTCTGCATCTATTGACATGGCTGACCACCAATACCAATATTAGTAAATGTGCCTTAAATATCTTTTTCCTTGAATATACGTATTATCTTTACCTCTAAAAGCTGCTCCTCCCTTCAGGTTATCTTTAACTCTTCTCTCATAGCTTACTTTCAGTTTGTGGACACACTACAAATGGTGTGTGTTTCAACCTCTCTGCATTTTTAGCCTCAAGGCTACTGCCAAAGATCACAGTGGCATTATGTCTTAACATGTAAGGCATGTGCTGTAAAGTCATTGCCCTCTCTAGCCCATTATGCACGTCAGTAACACCATCATCATCACTACCTATGCTCAAAGATAACTATTGCTCTTAAAATAATGAAATCCAAATATGTTGGTATGGAAAGCAGAGATCTGCACACTGGAGACCTCACCTGCCCGGCTTTACCATACCACTGGAAGGTAGTTTATGCTTCCTTTGCACATTGCTTTTCCGTGTCTCTCTTTTCTGTTGTAAATTTTCCTCTGTCCAGACTCCAAAGCATTGGGTGCAGCTTCAAGAAAGATACAACCTAAATGAACCTAAGTGCTGCTTTGGCTTCCTACAGTAGAAATTGTGTATGCTTTTCATTTCCCTCAATGCTACCTTTATACCACTCTTTCAATGTGCATCTTGATTTTATATATTTTTATGTTTCTCTGAATATACTGAGCTTTAGTTGGTAGGCGCTGTTTGTTTGTCTCTATCTTGTTCACAAAGCCTGGACTAGCCCAGTGTGTTAGAGTGCAAAATATAATAGAGCCCTGAAATTTGCAAGGGTTATGTTCCTAGAATATGTGTGAACTGTGAACAATTTTACATTTCAGATAAGGTTAGGAAAAGGCCTATCAATGCCTATTTTTATAGTTTAAAAATGCTATGTATCTTTCAGTTATGCAATTTAACTTAATAAAATGCTGTATTAATACACCTTTAGAGATACAGGACATTTTGGTAGCATTTTAGGGGATTGTAGAACTTAATGAAGAAAAAAACCAACCCGAAAGATAGCTACATATGGTACAGCAACCTGTTACCATGTGAGAATGCTGGTACATCAGCCAGAGATGTCCTGTCAAAGAAAACAATTGCAAGGGCTATTTGTGGTTTCAACAAATTGCAGAGGTTTCTGTGCACAATTGCTAGCTAGGTTCTAAGGACAAATGCTCCAGGGATTGAGGCCAAGAACTCTGAACCTCAGCCTCAAGGATGTATAGTGTGTATGATTATGTAGTGTAATTTTGGTGTTAAGACAATGACCCAGTTTTTCATTCATTCAGTTTTGAATGGAATGAATGTGAAACTGTACCCCCAATATGGTTATTTACATTTACATTAAGTGACATGAAGGGTTTAGTTTCTTAGTGGTAATAGCCACATTTCATGCCAGTAAAAGCTACTGAACTGAAAAGTGCAGATATGGAATATTTTCACCAACACAGAAAGCTACACTGGACAGTTCTGTGTACTACATCAGAATCTTTCCTGCTACAACTTATTTTGGTTGGGTAACAACAAAACTCAGACCCTGAAAAAAAGGGTTGAGCATCTGTAATTTACTTAGGAGGTGATCCTAAGATCAAGGAAATCAAACTTGAGGAAGAAAAGTCAGGAAAGGAAAAGAGGAGGGCAAATCAATACCATGTTAATAAGTGAGTTTCTACTCAGGCGACAGACTTCATTGAGAAAACATCTCATCAGGTGTGGAAAACTTTCATTTGCCACCCCCAAATCCCATTCCCTATTGAGTTGGCCTACAGAGGAGGGCTTCCCTACAGCTTCCCCAGTCCCAGAATTGCACCTGCTGGAAAAAAAGTACAGTTACAGGCACTCAGGTGGGAAAATGGTCAGGGTGCTGGAAATGTTCTATTGTGGTCCCAGATCATCTCAGATGGGTGACCGTAAGCGGGGTGTGAAACAAGTGACCCAGGAACCTATCTAATGGGGCTGGTAGCTTGCCTGTCATGTAGTCGTCTGGAGAAGGCAAAATGTAATATTCGTTAATTAAGTTCCTTAATAATGAAGGAGCCCTGGGTTTCTTTTTCTGCAGTAGTTCTAGTTTCCTTTCTAGAGTCCTCTTAATGGTCTGCAGGATTGTTAAATGTCTGAAATTAAATACCCCACAGATAGAACAAGGTGGGTGTAGCTTGGATCTCTTATTAAGAGAAAGACTTTTAAGAAAGTCTTTTCCTAAAAGACTTTCCAGAAGATTTCTTTCAGATTTCAGTGTACCCATTTTGTATCATATGGCCCTGAGTGAGGCCACACTTGAATTGTCATAATTTGTTTAGACTAATCAACATTCACCTTTGGTTCTTGGAGGGCCCCTCTTTTCTTGAGTGTGCTATGTCTATGCAGCTAGCAATTTAGTGAGAGCTGGTCTCAAAATAAAAAATTTAAAAAGCCTACAGCTCAGAGAAAAGGCCCTGCGTCCAATCCTTAATACTAGAGAGAGAGAAAAAAAAAAGTAACAAACACAAGCGAGTCTAGAGGAAAACGATCAGAATTTCTAGAAAATGGGAACCACCACATATTTTACATAAACATTGCAACCTAGTACAATTCAGAGCTCTGATTGCA
Organism: Cavia porcellus; assembly: GCF_034190915.1. Lineage (NCBI taxonomy): Eukaryota > Metazoa > Chordata > Mammalia > Rodentia > Caviidae > Cavia > Cavia porcellus. The sequence continues at coordinate 21,012,976 of NW_026947511.1, read as the reverse complement.
TTAAACAGTGAGTTGCCCAACACTTAGATTTTCTTTCCTGATTTGCAGAATAGGAAACTAAAGGGTATTTTGATCACTACCATTCAACATATGAAAAGGTACCTTTGCATAGTACATTAAATTTAATTTTATGATGCACTAGGGGCTATAGCTAGAACCAGTGTAAGAGTTAGACTTTTTTAATATATTAGACAGAGATTTCCCCTTAACAAATAGAATTGCTCATAAATAATATGATAATGGAGTAATAGCCTCACAAATGGAAAATCAAGCAAAAGCAGTTATATTCAAAACTTACATTGTAATAGTGCATTACATTTCAAAACATTATTTCACTTAACCATTCTTAAAACCCTACAAAATATGGAATATAATGCTATCAACATTATTTTCTTTATAAAAAGACTGAGGCTTGGCAATTTTAAAGATTATTCAAGATAATGAAACTAATAAAATGGCTTATAAGAGACTCACATTCAAATTTCCTGACCCCTATGTAGTGATAATTCCTGAATCTTTATAACTATTTAGCTGCTTAAAATATTTTATGTGATTTAAAATAATACAATTCGATTTTATTATGGTTCTATTGCTTTATTTCTTGTGACTAGAAGACTTGTTTTCAGGAAAGCTTTCATTAGCTACTGAATATTTCTCTGCCTTTTAACTTTGAAAGATATTTCTTTGCTTTTTAGAGACAGTGTCTTGCTATGTTACCATACTGGCCCCAAATTCCTAGACTCAAATGATCCCCTGCCTTATTCAAATAACATTGCACTACACCTGGTGTAAATATATTTCTTTCATCCCCACTGCTACCTCTTATATTGTGCAGACTCTAGCTGTACTGCCTTCCAGAGAAAAATGCTTTATTTGACATTAGTTATTGACAGATTCTTATCCATTCTCAGTGTGCTCTGGTGTTTAATTTGTGAATAAATGAAAATAGTCCTGGAAGTAGATCTTATTTCTCTCTTTGGTCAGTTTAGATTTTCTGTTGCTCTTTCATGGCGTATACTAGTTTATTTCATGATTCACTTGAATATATCAACTCTCTCCTTGTATTAGATATACAGTATTAAAATTTACTGGCCCAATACCCTTCTATCCTAAACTACTCAGTGGACTTCTCTACAAATTAAGGAATTCTAATTTAAGACATGGAATATCTTGATAAAATTCTAGATGTGCTTTATAGTTCTATTTTTTCACATCATTATAAACATGCTATTTCTCTAGTTCTGAAACCTGGATTTTTAATAATCACCAGAGTTTTTCAGCTTTGCATGATTTGAAGCAGTTCATTATATTTGGATATGAAAAAGGCGGGGCTTTGCATCTCAAATGTGTTTGATGGGGGTTTTCCTTTGACTCCACATATGGATTGCTTTTGAGCTATGATGAGTGATTGTTGACACTGCACTAGTGAATTCAATATGTCATCTTTGGTATTCCAAAGAATACCAACAAAGTTTCAACTCTAAAACATGAAAAGATTGCAAATTTTGTAAGTGACTGTATGCACTCTAGGGATTTTTATTTCTTAGTATTTGCAGTCTGTTATTTTCTACTAATTGGTGCTTTGTTTTATGGCAACAACAACAAAAATAATGTCATAGTTAATAACAATATCTGTTTCTGAGGGTTTACTATGTATTTAAGGGGTGATTTAAGTATTTTACAAATACTGGAAAAGAGTAACTATTCCTTAAAAATTATTATTATTATTATTATTATTTTAAAAAGTATTATAAAATTTTTCCAGGTTGGAATTTTTAGAGAAGTACAAAGCAAAAAAGGAACTTGTTCTTTGTATTATTTTAATACATTTTTACATTTTCTTGGAAAAAATTCCTAATACTTCATCTTAAATGTTTGTACATTTATAATGTAATCAATATTGGTAAACTTTGGTAAGTTAAGTATTTTTGAATAATCCTCTGACAAAAGTCTAACATCTTTGAGGCTACAGGTTGTACCTTATAAAGTTTCTGAAAGGCTGTTTTGGTTTATCTTTGAAGGAATCCCAAACTGGGAAGTAAAGGCAAGAGAGGAGCAAAGCTTGCCAGAACTGGAGTGAAATAAATAGTCCTACTAATTTTAAGGACTATAAGAGAAATATTAACTAAAGAGATAGCGTTTATAACACAAGGGCTAAAAGAAGAAATCAGTTTAAGTAGTAATAATATACCTAGATGAGAAGCAAAAAATTAGAATATTCAGAAATAAATGTCAGTCTAAGAAACATTAAATGTCTATAAAGAGATGCAGCTGCATGTGGGAAAAAAATATTAGAAACACTGAAAGCAATAGAACCATGAAAAAGAAAGAAAGAAAGAAAGAAATCAAGGAGATGAATAAGGAAAGTAAACAACAAAAGTAGAGAAGGAAAATATTGAGATGACAATATTTACAGAAAAATCCCCTGATTTTAAATGATTAAAAGCTACATAGGAATATGAAAGAAAGGCAGAATGGGTCATTCCTCCTGCAGGCTCCTGTGGTAAAGTCTGCCATGTTTCTTTATTATGACAATTGACCAGCCAGATAAATAATGATTCAGTAAGTTACAGGTGTGGGAAATTGGGTGGAAACATACAAGGGACTCAGAAAACTGTGAAACTGCTTTGGCTTTATCAGTGGACTCCTGCTGAGTCCACCTAGTTGATGAACATTCTTATCAGCCAGCAAATATAAATGACTTATGGGAATAATATTTCAAGGCATAATGACACAGCTATATCTAGTATTCTTCTAAGATCTGGGTTATTAAATATTAAATATCAAAGCTGTAAATTATAGTAGCAGCTTTATATAGCTAAATTAAATTCAAACAAAACCTAATTTCCTTAATCATTGACTGTAATCCTCCAGGAACATATGCTATTAACTCAACTACAAATGGCACAGAAATTGTATGACTTCAGTTCAGTTATTTGATATCAAGTTCTAATCCAGGGCAGACTTCTCTGTAAATCTCCTATTGGGATTTTAATATTTCTACAATTATATTGGCTTTTTACAAAGGAACTAATCTTTTCATACTTTGATTTCTCCTTTATCCAATTTCGTCTCATTTTTTCCATCAGAGCATATTCCTGGTTAAAATTTTTTAAATAAACTGCTCTTGGAATTTTATTTTTATCAAAGGCTGCCATCAGAGTTATTACAACCTGAGATTTTTGCAAAGCAAACCATAAACTTTATTAAGTATTTATAGATTCAATTAACTGTTAATGACCATGTATGTAAAAAAAATAGTTTTAAAAAAACTGATCAGTATAATTTTGCTATTGTCTCCCTTAGCCAAACATTTATCATGGAGTTTGTTCAGTGATAAGGTATACTGTGGGTCTTTGTAGTTAGAAAACACACAGCATAAGTGAATTAATTTTGTGTTCTTGTTAGACAAATGTTAGCTGGTCTGCTATTTGAATATTTCATTATGAGTGTAGACTAGCTGCCCATATATATGATTAAGAATCTAAAATTTATTGATAGCAGAAGAGTTTGAAAGGGTGAGAAGTGTTGTTAGTTCATGCTATTTGGGTGTGTTTACTAGCAAAGGAGAGAGGAGTATTATTGAAAGTGGATACCTCGTCAAATTTGGTCCACTGTTAGCAACTAAGGTAAACAGTGGTTTGAAGTACAAAATTAGTCTTGACAGGTTTTAAAGGAAAGAGGATGAATTTCTAGTTTTAGGACTGGAACTCAGGTTTCCTGAGAGCCAGAACAGTTCAGAAACCTAGAGTCCAAAAGATTCTAAATTGTTCAAAGTGATGGGTTGACCAGCAGAGGAGATAATTATTTTATTTTGGAGAGGCAGAAATGATGAATTATCCCTGTATATATATTCTGAAGACTCCTAAATGTTATTTTCTTCAGTTAAGGTTGTCCGTAGGCTTCATATCCCTCTAGACTCATATCTGCTTGTTTACAGTATCTTCACTGGGATGCCTGGAATGCAGACCAACAAGAACTCTGCTCTTGTCACGGTCAGGGTCTCAGCATGGATAGCTGCATGCACAAATGGATAAACTGGAAATTTGATGAAGCACAGTTTGCAGTGTGAATAGAAATAGAGGAGCCAAGTCAGAGCCCTAAAACATTGTGATAACACTGGAAAGCTGCCACCCACTTTAACCCTGCAAGGAAAAGGGAGAAGAAGCCCGGGGGAAGCATGGAACCATGGAATGAATTTCATAGGATTGAAGCAGTCATCCCAGAAGTGCATCACTGGCACAACTGGAGGGACCAGAAGGACACATTATTCCTCCTGTCTCCTCTCAGCTCCTGCAGTTGCCACCTACTTCCCTAATTCACTTTTCCAAGCAGGTTTGTGTGTGTGTGTGTGCGCGCGTGTGTGCATGTGTGCGTGTGTGTGTGTGTGTGTGTGTGTGTGTGTGTGTGTGTGTGTTGGGAGGCAGTATGTCTTCAATTATTACACCAATTCTTCAAAATTAACACACATCCCATTCTTTCCTTATCCTGCCCTACTGAAAGTACCATTAGATACTCACCTGCTCACATGAAAGAAAAAAAAAAATCAAGGGTTATTTTCATTCTTTCCTTTTTTTTTTCTTCATCTGAGAATCCACAAATCTCATTCAAACCATCTTTAATTTTCCATTGGATAATATCAGGAATAGCCTGATTCTTTGTCCATGTCTTGCCCCTACCCTTCTCCAACCTGCCTCTGCCTCTTTGTTAGGCAGAGGCTTCCAGGTGGTGACAAGGAGCATTCACAATACAAACAGCTGTCAGTAATGCAGTATCCCACTTCATTTTATTTCATGCTCATCTCCTGGGATGAGTTCACTATAATAAATGTTTGCAAGTTTAATCCTTGTAGATTTGTGAACAAAACAAAGCCTATCCTCTAATGGGAGTTTTGCTTTCTTGTAGGAATAAACAGACAATAAACAACAAATATAAACTATTCCAGGTGTTAAAGATATACTATGAAAAAAATGAATCAAGTCAAGCAACTAGAGAGTAACAGAGCTGCTATTTTGGTCAGGTATCTTTGCTAATGAGGTATTTGAACAGAGCTCTGAATGAAATGACAAGGAGCCACGATCCTTGCCACTGTGGTACACATAAGCACAGGAGGAGGGAATGTTAAGCCCAGATGCAAGCCAGGTCAGAAAAGAGGAAAGGGGCTAGGATCCTGCTCATGGATTCTTCAGCTGGTGATAGCAATTTAAATTGAGTGTGATGGGTGTGAAGTACCAGCATGGCAGGAGTCAGTTACACTTCTAAATTCACACCCCGAGTACTGTGTGTATAACTGGCAGAAGGTTGAAGGCTAGGATAGGCTCAGGTTTATAAGTAGAGAGACTAATGAGGAGACTGTGGTTGTAGTCTAGGACAAACATGGATTGCCGGGAAAACACTAATGTGTTGTAAGTTTTTAGGATTTAGGGTGTATTTTGAAAGTAGAATTTGCTATGAATTTTCAGGATATTAAAAAAAAAACAATTTTAGTGAACTCTGAAGTATGGCCTAAATGTCAGCTATCTCACAAAGTGTCATTTATGAATTATTTGCATTACTTATTCAAGGTAAAGACTATTGACAGCCTTCCTTTTATGATATTTAGTATTTTCTTAATGATTTTAAATTACTAAAGTATAGTTTTTCTCTTTTGACTCAAGAATGAATTACAATTTGATTAAGAAAATAAAATTCAGTAAATTATAGTGTTTTGGGCTATTTAACCATTGTGTGTTAGCATCCTGAATGGCTAGTCACCCTGACTCTGAAGCTGAAAACTGCTTCTTAAGTCATTTGTTTTTCTCAGGTAAATTTATCCTGTTAAAAACAAACCTTTCTTCCACTCTTCTTTATTTTTGAAATCCAAAGTCAATTTGAAAGTAAAGATGTCATCTTTGTATCAGTTACATAAAATATTGTTGGATAAAGAAAACACCTGGGATGAAAAGAATCTTATTAAGAACTTGGAAATTATGAATGACCAGAAAATTTACAGTTTATGATTGATTCCAGGGGCCCAGAAAAAGACTCTCACTGATTTGTTATTTTGGGTCTGTAGTAGAAACTCAATAAGTTTGTATTATTGAATTAGAAAACGCAATAAATTGAGAGGCAAATAAAGGAGTTATAACTTGGAGGTAGGCTAATATAATTTATAAACACTTAGAAAAAGTTAATTTCCTTGTGTGGGATGCTTGGACTTAAAATATCATTGCTACAAAAAGGAACAAAGTAGCCCATATTTTGGTATATCCAGGAAAAGTCTAAAAATAATCACTCACTTCAAGTTTACAGAGATAGGTTGATATATTTACAAAGTAGCTCATATTTTGGTGTTTCCAGACAAAGTCTTAAAATAACCACTCACTTCAAGATTACAGAGATAGATTGATATATATTAGTAATGTTGTTATGAGGTAAATTGAATTTTAGAGAGTTAAATTATATATTTTTGTGTAGGATTAAGATATAAAAATACTTGGAATGGATCATAAAAAGAAATAAAATTAAAACTATACTAAATATATTTCTTACCAATAGATTTCAAAGAAACAAGAAAAAGAAACAAAACATAGTATAACTGCATATTCTTTGGATGAGCCTGGTGTCAGGAGGATAATCCTTTTTATATATTTTGGTAGAAACAATAGTACAGCCTATAAGAAAAATAATATGGCAATATTTGACAAAATCACACATTCATTTCCACTATGACTGGCAATCTCACTGTTAGAAATCTATCTCAATGATTCATCTTAGCAAGGCAATTCATTGTAATGCTACTCCTGTGTTATCAAAATGCTTTCTTTCTAGGTAAACAGAACAGTGATGAGGCAGAAAGATAGGGTAGCTAAGACTAGCTGGGAAAGGAGGCCCAACGAGATCCCAGAACACATGCTCTCAGACCCTTGCATGTGGACTCTTTGCAATAACTCCAACACTATTATTTATTTATTGGTACTGAGGGTCAGACTCATGAACTTGCACTTGCCAGACAGGCACTGAGTTATATTTCTGGCCACCAATACCTTTTTGATAGGACAGTTTAGACATGGGCCAGTGTGGGAAATATGAAAGGGAACAGTAGCTATAAAGGACTCACTATCTTTCCTCTTCAGCATAACCCGCCCTCCACTGTAAGGTATTCTTCCTTCCATTTTTACTCCATCTAAACTTGTTCTGCAGTGTCTATTTTTGCATTTGTCTTGTGTTTTCCCCCTACCTTTATAAATGTAAAACTTTGCCACCATTTGTGCTCACTTTGTTAATTCTTTGTCCAGGACAGAAAAGACCTAGAAATCACTTTTTAAAAAGGATACTCCAGCATCCCAGAGCCCAGTGACAGTAACACAAATACTCACTTTTCTTTAGGTTGTTTTTCTTTCAGTAAGATGGTCTGAAGAGTTCTTCAAAGTGAAGTTTGGAGACAGAGAGAGAGAAAGAAAGAGATTAAAGCAAAGTCAGAGATAAAGACAGAGAATCCTCATTTCTATATATTTTTGTTCTGCATTTCAAGTACAAATGAAAGTCAATATTTTAAGTACTTAATTTAGATATATGAGCTGATTAACTTTTGTATGGCCCAACTGACTTTAAATTCTTGCTTCTGCTAGGGTTCTTCTCTCTATCGAATTGTGAATATCCTCAAAAGCTTGGTCTTCAATGCTGTATTCTTTCTAATTACAGTGTATTCTCAGAATCTGATCATTGCTTGTGGTGTCTGGCCTCATGGAACAAGAAATAACTCACTGAGAAAGTGTAAGATGAGAATTACAGAATTAAGAGGTCTCCTTTTGCTATAAAAACATGATATTAAAAATTAAAGAAGGACACTTATTCCTTGTCTTAATTAAAATTGATATAACTTAAATTAAAAAAAGAGAAATGGGACAACTAGTCCATTAAGCTAACAGTAAAGAGTCTAAATTACATTGTAACACTAGACTTATTTTTTCTGCAATCATATATAATCCTTGATCTAATGTGGTTTTAGTCAAAATAATCCAAATGTTTCCAGAACTCACTAATTTATAACTCTAAGAAAAATAAAAAAGCATCAAAAGATTTTTTTCAAGTCTCCGAGAACAATGTTTGTCCAACATATAACTGACCTTCTCCCTGCCCTGTTTAAGAATCATCTATCTTACAATAATAAATGACCATCTGCAGAAGCCCTTGGGCTATTGATTAGTGAATGATCACTTCTAGAAGTGCCTTATTGGCAGATTCTTCATGATGATCTCCAGAACAGTGGGGGCTGCCACTTCTGGGATGATCATCTTTGGAAATGCCTGGGTTTCAGATTCCCAAACAACCATCTCAAGAAATGCTGGGACTACAGATTTGTCTATGATAATCTCCAAACTTTTGGACAGCCAGTTTCCAGATGATCTTCCCTAAAAGTGGCTGGACTGTGCATTTGCAGATGACTATCTCCAGAAGTGCCAGGAATGCAGATTAACAGATGTCCACCTCCAGAATTACTGACTGCCAAGCCTTAGATCCCCATCTCTGGAACCGCCTACACTGAAGATTCCTGGATGATCATTGCTGAAAGGTACAGATTTGCAGTTGATGGTCTTTTTAGATGTACCTGGATTGCAAAGTTCCAGTGGGTCATCTCTGGAAATGCTAGAACTGCACATTTCTGTATGACCTAAGTTCCCACACTGTGCATTCTCAGAAAATCTTCTCTGGAAGTGCCTAGATTGTGGAGTTCCAAATAATGGCCAACAACTGTTGACACAGGTTCCAAAATGACCATTTCCAAAGAGTCTAAACTGAAGATTCCTACTGACTACCTATCAAATTGCCCCCACTTCAGATTCCTAAATAACCTTCTCCAAAGTTCTTATACTGCCAATTCTTGGTGATCATCTCTAGAAATGCTAGCACTACAGATTCCACTTGACTGTCTCCAAAACTTCCCAGGCTGCACATCATTGGATGATCATATTTGGAAGTGTCTGTACTATGGATTCATAAATAACTATCTCCAGAAGTATGTGTACTGTTGATTCCATGGGAGTACGTGTGTGGCAGATTGCAGGTCCTTACTTAAGATGTTCATATGATGGGATTGTTCCACCACTAATATGCAGACCTCCATCACCTATTCCACCTGACAATAAGAAATTGCCCTACTCTTCTCACACCCCATTCCAGCACTGAGTTCTCTACTGAAAGCTTGTTTTAATACGTACCATGATCATGTAGGTGTCTTAGGTTGGCAGAGTTCCAGGATAAATGCAGAGCTCATAAAGAGCTCTCTTTCCTCACAGAATCAGAATTCTTCATCAGATTAGTTAGTGATTTCTGATTCTCTTGTTAATGTCTTTCTTATTAGTCATCTACCATTTTAACTTCCTCCCTAGTGGCTTACATCCCTTCTGTGAATAGAATTCAATAGTTTTTTTAGGTTTATGGATCTCCCACGAATTTGGAAGCATAGCCAGGTCTTCTAGTTTGAAATGTTCAAAGTGGAGAGCTTAAGGAAGACTAAATGGTCTCTTTCTCTCTAAAGGCAAGTGGTATGTTTTGGTAGCTCTATACAGGTAAATGTGTAGGAGACAAGGGGTTGAGAGGTTTGAAATATGCGTGAAAGGAATTACCATCTACCCTCCATGTAGCATGTTCAGTTCTATGCTCCGAACTTGATACGCCTTAACAGATGTATTCAGTCAACTATACCAAGGCTTTCCTTCATGATAATAAATATTTAGTTAATTCCATTTAATGTGTTTTCACTTATGGACAAAATTTCAGCTCTTAATAGTTTCAGAAAATGATAAAATTTTCCTGAATGTCCCATCTCAAAATCATATTGAGTGGACTGATAAAGGATGATTTCCAAAGCTTCTTAAATCTTTTATAAAAGTACCACTCTTTATTAGTCTACTTCCCACTATTTCCATTTATCATTTGTCACTTATTTCACCACCCCGACTTCGGGAATTTGTTGTTGCTGTTGTTAGAAGGCCACCAGCTTGACAGAAGTTAGCAACATAGCAGAGGCATGGTGACATATGATTTATTTTTAAGGCTCTGTGGGAAACAAAGGTAACATTGGTGTAATTCTTGGATTTGGGACTTGTTAAAAAATCCATTTTTCCTACATTGGGGGCTTTGAAAATATGAAGCAGGAAGAACTGCACTCAATTTCATGCTCAATACAAAATATTACAAGCTGGAAAATTCTGTCCCAGAGGCTTTAAAGAAAATAATAATAATAAAAAAACCTGCATAGCTCATTTTAAAAGCATAAAGCTTACTTGTTCCATTAGGTAATTTAGAGAGTCCAAATGGCTTCAACTATTACTGTGCAGTCTCCACAATTTTCTGAAGAAAGTTACTCTTCAAACTACAACTGTTTGATAAAAAGAAAAGAATCTGCAGTCATGATATTTGTACAATATTTCTGCATTATCAAGTTTTGATTCAGAAAAGGAGAAAAAACATACCCTTAGAATCCCCAAGGAAAATCTGTACCAATCCATTAAATGAATCTAACATTGCACCTTCTGGAGAGTTCAGAAATTGTTTCACAGCAAAATTGCCTTGCTTTTATTTACAGCTTCGTGGGTCATCTCCAAAATCTATGAATGCTCTACAGTGAAAAATAGAAATGTCTTAGTGTTGTTGCACACCACAGTTTGTTTGTTTTTTCTTTAGGATTTACAGAAAAAGATGTTATATTAACAATGAAAATATTTCAAGAGCTTTCTTCAACTTAGTTTTTAGAAAGTATTGCACAAATTATGAAATCCACCTACTGATGAACAACAAATTGGGGTTGTATAGTATGATGTTCAATGTGTACACACACACACACACACACACACACACACATGCACATGCACATGAACACAGATATAACACGCTGCTTTTGTTAGGCTGGTTTACATTCTGGATGTACTTTAATTGAAAACCCTTTAGATGTAAGCCAAGTCTTCCCATAAAATCCTTTCTTAGTACAATGTCAAGATGGCAGGACAGTCAGACCATGGAATCAGATACCCTTGATAGTAGTCAAAGATAATAAATGAAAAAGAGAGTGACATCTTCAGTCAGGGAGAAATATTTTCAAGCAGATATCGCCGATGCAGTTGTACTTTCTGCTAGAATCTCCAATTAACATTTCAAAAGTCAATTTTGTGCCAACAAACTTAAAGGCTAAGAATGAGTAGTACTCTGTTCTCACTCTGGAACCTAGGATCCTCACTAGATTTCAAGGAGGGAGTGAGAATTATATATGGCTTTTCACGTTGTGTATCTAAGAATCATCCCTAAGTAGGCACTCATTAAAAACAGGTTGGTTGTCTGTTCTCTTTCCCAGTTATACCTGTACGACTGGAAATTATACCATAAGGATAATTATTGGGTTGATATTTTAAACATAAACTTGGTCTTTGATAATGAAAAATACTTTAGGTAGGACTTTGATCATTGTATTAATCAGCTCAGGCTGCCAGAAAAGGATATTGCTGACCTAATCACTCAAAAAAAAAAAAAAAAAAAAAAAAAAAGACAGGTATTTTTTTCCCCAAAGTCTGGATATTGGAAATTCAAGATCAAAATGTTAGCAAGGTTGATTTTGGGTGAGGCCTTTTGTTCTGGCCTGTGAAAAGCTAGTTTCTCACTATGTCCTCACATAGGCTTTTGCCTCCTCACACACAGGGGAGGAAGAGACGGAGGGAAGCATTTGGCAAAATTTGGTTTTTGTGTGTGAACTCTGCTCTGGGTGTCATATCCAACCATCTTTCTCTTATGAACATGAATGTGACTATCTTTTCCAGAATTTTGGAGTGAATTAAATTCATGAACCAAGGTACCACTTTAATTATAGTATGAAGTAGGGTTTCACTATGTGAAGCATTCTGCTCTTGTAGCCTTTATGCTATGGACTGTTAAGGAGAAGAACAAACTTCCCTGAAGCACTTTGCATTCTTCTCTATCGAGTTAGTATGCTTTTGGTTGGAGGACAGTTACCTCATGTAGTGGAAATATGACCTTATTTTCCTCTTGTGGAGGTTATACATAGTTGAAGTATAAGGTACCAAGTAGAAAACAGTGGGTTTATGATGATTAATTTTTGTGTGTCGGTTTGACTTGGTCATTAAATGGTCAATCCTTATTCTAGATGTTTCTGCAACAATGTTTTTTGGATGAAATTCACATTTGAGTTGGTGGGTTGAGTAAAATAATTTGCCTTCCATCATATAAGTGGGCCTCATGCAATAAGCCATAAATAGAACAAAAGACTGTCTCTCCCCAACTGAAAGAAGTTTATTTTGCTAGATATCCTTTAAACTGTAAGTCAATTGTTTTCAACTGAAGGTCTTTGAAATGAGAGGTACAGGCTCTTCTTCCTGGCAGCCTTCAAATTCAAGCTGGATTTAGGCTCCACAGATTTTGCAGAAGTCTGTTTGAGTCTATTTTTCTGAGGAACTCTGACTAATGCAGACAAAGGCATTTCAAAGCCTAGCTATCTCCTACTTGTCACTTAATCATGTGTGTTGGAAATGTTTCCTATGTGGTAAAGGAATCTGACTCCTCCACTGTCTTGATCAGAGACCCCTTTAATCCTCCCCCTCCCCAGCACAGCTGCACCTGGGGACTCACAGCACTATCAGCCCTGCTACTGATAGGAGCCACTACTCCTCTCATTTTCCCAAGCCTCACTTGTCCTTGGACAACCGTTACCACATGTGCTCTGGAGCCTCAGTGCCCCCTCCCTGAACCCCCGCCTCCTCATGCCCTCACAAAAGACCCATAGGCTGCCAGAGTATCGGTCTGGTCTCAGTGCCAGAGCAGTCCCCTTGAGGTTTGTTCTGAAATAAACTTGTCCTGTTGAACTTACACCTCTGTTTCTTCTTTTCTTTTTCCTAGCATTCAGTCATGTTTCTTTTTCTCACTGCAAAATTTAAGAATCAGAAAAACTCAGTATTAGTTCCTACAGTTTTCTGACTCCTAATGTTAATTGGAAGCTTGAATGATTACAAAATGCTTAAATGACAGTAAAGTAGTTCTTAAGCTCTCTAGTGAACTAGCTGAATGACTTCCAGTGAATCACTTACATTCTGTAAAACTCAGTTCCTTATTTATCACATGGGGATCAAAATGCATCCTCTTTTTATTTCATATAATCATTTTCAGATCTCATGAGGTGGCACATGTGAAAGTCCCTTTAAATGTACAAAGTGCTATTGTGTGAGAAGTTTAGTATGAGTATTGTATGATATAAACTTGTATCTGTTATGATCATTTTATCTTGAATTAAGCTATCTTAAACCTGAGCTCTGAATGTAGTTCAGTGGTAGAGCATAAGATACTGATCCCTCGCATTCCTAAATCAAATACAAGAAAATAACTCTCAAATCTTAGGAAAAAGATATTTTGGTGACACACTCCTTTGGCTAAATCATGTATGACAATTAAGAGCACATATGCACCAATTGTCCCTTTCCACTGCCCAGGAAAACACTTGAAATCCACCAAGAAGGTTCTTGCCCATTGAGATGTCAAGGACTTTAGAAACTTCCAATGCTCACTGTTCCTGGCAGCCACCACCAGTAGACACATAGGTCAATATATTATCACCATCTCTCAATTATTCAGCAACTGATCCATTTAGTACTTCAGTCTGTTCTGTCACAGTAACATCTAACTTACTATTAATTTATGTAGTTTATTGCAACATGAATCTATGCATGCAGAGGAGAACAAATGTACAATCTCCATAGCAATAGGTAACAGTGGGAATCATGGCTTCTTCCTCATCAACCTCTCTAAATCATATCTCACATATCTGAGCATTAAACATTTGTGGTAAGAAATGCAGGAACTTCTCTGCTTCTCAAATTTCCAGGGACTGTAGTTTTCGAGAGTTGCTTTTGAAAAAAAATAAAGAAGAAGAAGAATGATTTGAAAGGATATAAGAAATCAGAAACACTGTGTGCCAAGAGGAGAAAATTGGCTAAAGCATCTACCTTCTTCACTCCTCCCTCCCCCACCTTCTCAACTTCCTGCCACCACAACAGGCACAGCTAGTCTTTCTGGAAATATTGTCTCCATTCTCTTTCAAATTACACAGAAAAAAGCAGAGTTCTCTGATTCAAGTAAGCAGAAAGTTTTATGTTTCCTTTTGTCACTGAGTCATAAAAAAGAAACAAAACAAAACACATTCACCCCAATCAAAATCTAACCAATCACATAGCTTTATTAAACATAGCATCCCAGAAAGAAAATATGCAGTCCTTGCCCAGGAAGGATGGATGCCAAGAACAGAGTAATTTTCTGGCTTTGTCTTTGATATCTATAAATTTATTCTTTGTGCAGCGCACTGTTACTGAATAGCTGTTGATATTAAACATGAAGAGAAACTCACAAATGGACAGTGAAATGCATTAGGGATTACCAGATGTTAACTAGCCACACTTCATGAGAACCCTGCTACATCTGCTTTGGGCCTTAGAATGCATAAAACATTTTCTTTTCTCATCTATTATTCTCTTTCCTTATTTTTTTTTTTTGTGGCCAAGTGTATATTGGATAGAAAACTTGTTCAGACCAAAACTTGGCATGTGAACTCTTGATTTGGCTGCAGTTGGGTTACCACCAATTTGCAAAATAAAGTATGAATAATAATCTCAGCTGTAAGAGTGTAAAGTAAAATAAATCTTTACATTACCAGCTTATCAGGGAATATAAATCAATCTGGCATGTAAGTCAACCTTAATTTCTATGTAAAACTTCCAGATGTAGTTACGATTCTATTTTATAAATATAACCAGCATGTTAGACATAATGAGAGCTATAGACACCATGGATCTCATAAATGGTCTTTTCTTCATGAACTCAGTCCAAGCCTAGTGCCATGCAATTCAACTGAGTACACTTGACAATTCTGCCTGTATCAGTTTCTCATTTAATTATTTCTATCCCTTACTCAATTCAACTTTCTGCTCTTTCTGCCATGTATTTGCCTCCTTCCTACCTCAAGGCATTAGGTTGGCACTCTTTGGAGCAATGGAGTTTTCTTTAGAACACCTGTCTACAGTAGTGACTTGAGACACTGATTCTCATTATTTGCTGTTCTCAAGGTAGGCTTCAATACTAGATTTGCTAATATTGCTAAAAACTTCATGGAAACCCTTAGCCATACCAGATCCCCATCATTGCCCTGCCCATGAGGCATGAGGATGCCTTTATGCCTTTAGACCAGAGTGTGAAGGCCTTACATAGAATAGCAAGACTGAACACCCCTCAGCAACAAAGCTTTGAAAATGCCGCTGGCTCTCATGTATTATATGTCTGCCACACACTGTGGTGCATGTGCGCTGTTCCATCCTGATGCCACAGCAACCTGTTACTACATTGCTCTTAAAAATAAGAAAAGTGGGGCTTAGAGATATTAACGTACTTGCTTACAGTTACATAATGCTGTCAATCTGAAATCAAAGTCTCCATGTTCACGTGGTGTTGCTATTCTTCCTGCCATATTAAAGGCCATCTAGTGCAGCCATTTGTCTCATTTTGTGACTCATGGTTACCAAACACAAAGCATCCTGACCTCATCTCTGTTCACTGATGGGTTTTCATTCTTTACCATTTTATAATTACACACTTCTAATGACTCAAATATCTCAGGATGCATTCTCCTGGCACCCAAATAAACTTCTCTCTTTAAGTGTGTTCTCTTTTGAAGACAGTGGCATCTGGTTTTAATATTCTGTGCCTCTCCTTAGCTGTGCCCCCAGCTATTTTTATTTTATTCAAACTTGGCCAGAAATTAACAGCTTAGTTTCAAGAGAATTTTAATTTGCTGTGACTTCATAGAGACATTCAGTTTCTTGTTTCTATTTTATTTGAGTTTGTTGATGTCCTCCAATCCCTTTTTGCCTTACCCATCCTAGACTACCCAGCTGGTACTGGAACAATTGGTATCAGCATCTTTGGTTGCTTAGGTCCTCATACCATGCTGACCCTGCCTCAGAAGAGGTCTACAGTCCACTTTCTCTACTGCTGGATAGCTGAGGGCTGCTGGAGGAAATGGCATATTCTTATATGTCAGCGCCAATAGCTGCTCAAAATTTCTCATTAGCCCTTTATTTACCTTCGCTTGTATTCTATTCTCTAAGGCAGGACCAAATCTTTGTCACTCTCAAGTTTCCTACCTAATACCCAACCCTCACTTCCACTGCACAGTCTCATACCCTACTTGTTTATTTTGTACTGAGAATCAAACTCAGGACTTTGTGCTTGCCAGGCAAGTGCTTTGCTGCTGAGCTAAATTCTCAGCTTTCTACCCTGCTTGGCTGTGGTGAATGAGATTATCAGGTCTGATTCATGCCTATTTCTTATCTACCTGCAGCCCTTACCTTATCTAACCCCACCTCCTTCCTTCCTCATTGCAATATTGGAAGACAAGATGCCCTTCTCCTACCTAGCATCCCTTCCCCTGTCTCTCCCTTTGACTAGCACCTCACTCATCCCTTAAAACTTCTCAGCTAATTACTCTTCCAGGAAGGGTTCCCTAAATTCAATCTCATCGTTGGGTTATACATCTTTTCTTGAATTTTTCTTACTGCACACATCTACCCTGTGTGTATGACATTCTGCAATAAAGCCCTTTAGATGTTTAATTTCTCAACCAGACTGTGAAATACTCAAAGTGAGGGAACAGACTGTGCTCACCTGCAAATCGCAAATGCCTAGGCAGACATGTCATTTGTTTGTATTTGCTTTGCAATTAGCCTTTCATCCTTAACTGAGCCTGGATATACTTTTATAACAGTCTAGAAAACAAAAACCCCACAAAAAATCAGACCAGCTGTGGTGGGGAGGTTGTTGCTCATGTAGCATGTGGAAGATTCTGAGTCCATCCCTGGCAACATGCACACACACCAAATAAACCCAAGTGGCTAACAGCCCCACAGAGAAAATGTTTTATGCTTTGACATCTTATTTCTCTTAAAGATATATATGTGTGTTCACATAGAAAAATGTACATATATATATATATATATATATATACACACACATATCCTACTATTTTATGTACAACAAAAATATCCTTTGCTTCATATTTCATGTTTGTTTTGTTTTCTTGCTTTGTTTTTGAGACAGGATCTTGCTAAGTAGTTCTGATTAGCTTTGGACTTTCTGTGTAGTCCAAGCTGTCCTCAAACTCAGCAATCTTCTTGCCTCAGCCTTCAGAGTTCTGGGATTTCAGGTGTCCCCCACTATATCCAGCTCTTTGTTTCATATGCTAGAAACTACCAAAACCAAAAAAGATTGTGACTAGACAAACAATCTACCCTTTCTGGGCCTCAGTTTGTAAAGCCAAAAGGCCACACCAGGGAGCCCTATGAACTCTACCACACTCAGACAGTAATTTCATCAATGACAATAATAATAAAAAGTTTCCTGAGTAGAAAACAATAGAAAGATGATTAACTCTGTTGCCCTGAATGTATTTTCAGAATTTCATGGAATAATTCCTTCACCTGTATTTCTAAAATTTTTAATTTATAAGTTGCATTCAGGTGAAATAAAACAATCAAATAAGATCTTACATGATTGGCCCTTCATATCTAGAGGTTTATAATCTGTGGACTGAACCAATTATGGATGAAAAATAAATGTTAAGAATTCTAGAATGTTCTTCAAAACAAATGTTGAACTTCCTACATGCCAAGCTCCATGCTAAATCCACAGCAGGTAGTATATATCCCGCTGTAGCTTCCCTCTGTGTTACAGGTCCTCAATTTTTCTCCCCAACTTGTGAGGGCACTGTTTGACTCAAATATCTTCTTAATAGATCCATTTGTGCTTACAGAGTTACATCTATGTTAAGTATGACAGATTTTTTTTCTTGTCATTCCTTTAATAATATGACAGCCACTTACATTGTATTTACATTATATTAGGTGTCATAAGTAGTTTAGTGATGCTTTAAAAATATGGAGAGGATGTGGATGTTTGTCTTAGAAATGTTCTTATAGCTAAGACAAAAATACTTGACACCCACAAGTTAAAGAGGAAAAGTTTATTTCAGCTCATAGTTCATAGAGACTTCATTCCATAATCAGCTGTCTCCAAGGCAGGGTAGCACAGCAGAGAGGAGAAACAGTCCATAGCAGAGCAGGCATGAAGCAGTGAAGCATCAAAGGGGCAAGCTTCCTTTTGCCTTTTATCACATTGGGCTACAGCCTTTTGAGTGTTGCCACCTACCCAGAGCAAAGCTTCAGATATCTGGATCATACTCGATATATGCAAAACCCTTTATAGTTATCACACATCTTTAATCCCAGTATCACACATCCTAATCCAGTGTCACACACCCATGACTCAGCTACCTCCCAAAAGTCTCACACAAGAGCAGATAAGACCTTGGCGAGACATCTAGGTATAAGCCATAGCAATATTTATCAGCTATATTCATATAGGATACTACATTATTTAATTGAAGGAACAATGCATTTTGGTTTCCTTGTCCTGAAACCTATCCTTGTAGATGCCAAGGGACAACTGTGTTTATATATCAATTTACTTTAAAAAATAATTTTATAATAGTTTTAAATTTATATAATTTGAGAAAATGCTACAGAGTTCCTATACACCCCTCAGTTCTTTCTGTTGTTTGTATCCTATATTACTATATTATATTTGTCACAAATATGAAACCAGCATTGGTTTCTATTATTATGCCAACCAAACTTTAGATTTTATTTGGATTTTCCAAGTTTTCACACTGATATCCTCTTCATGTTCCAGGAGGCCATCAAAGGTAACAAAGTACATTGACTTGTTGTGTCTCTTCAAATTCATCAGGTCCCACAAGACTTTTGTCCTTGCTTGCTTTTTATGATCTTGACAGCTTTGAGAAGTACATATTGGATACCCTGCACAATAACCCTTAGTTTGAGCTGTGTTTTACTCAAACAACTGAGGTGATAGGTTTTGAGAGGAAGGTCACAGAGGCAGAGTGCTATTCTCAAAACATCAGTGCGCAGATGCATATCACCAATATGACCCATCTCTGATGATCACCTTGAGCTCATGGTACAAAGCATTTCATATTTATTGCATTATGTTAATCTTTTAATGATCATGAAATGGATAAGGCTGCCATTCTCAACTCTATTTCACACTAAGAGACCTTGAGACCAGGGTTAAAGTTCTATGTCTGTTCACCTCAATGATTTCTTTACAGCACCCTGACCACCTCTTCTAAATAAAACATAAAAGAAGCATTTATAACAAGTAGTATCTTACAGTTCTTTCTGGTGTAAACTCATTGCAATGTTTCTGAGGTTAGCAGTGTGTTACGACTCAGTGATACGTGTTAGACTTTAAAAAAACAAATTCAGATCAAAATGATAATGGATCAAATAGCAAACAACAAATTATACAAAATAAAAATCATGATTTAAGTTCATGTTTAAAATACACTTTATTTTTTCAAACTATATTGTGGTAGTAATGTATTATTTTCTTAGGAATCAAGCTTTTTCTGGACCTCAAAAGTTATTTAAAAATGATTTCCTCATCCAGAAAGCAGGACTGTGATTACAAAAAGACACAATATTTTGAGCATGTAACAATGTTGCTCACTTTTCAGTCACATAGGGAGGGACACTGACAGCTGTCTCTGTGGCGATATTTACAATGAAAACAATAATTGTTCTAATTTTTATCTATACATATATCATATGCACATTCCTACATTGTTATAATGAGATTAGTATTTTAGCAAAAATAACAGCTAACAGACTTAACCCTTAATAAGAAGCAGGTTTTATCCTAAACAATGACATCACTCCACTGTCTAAAACCTATGATAGATTTGAATGAGGAAACAGGTTCAGAGAGATAAGGAACTCAAGTTTACATAGATCATGTGTTTGGAGAAATACTAGTTTGTTAGGGCTGCCATAACAAAATACACAGACTGAATGGCTTAATCAACAGAAATTCACTTCCTCACATTGTGATGTCTTACGGTCCAAGATTAAAATGCTACAAGTTTGGTTTCCTATCTTAGAGGCCTCTTCTTGCCTTGCAGACAGCTGACTGCTCACTCTATCTTCCATGGTCTTTTGAGTAGGCACATCCCTGGCATCTGTCTGTATGTCAAATTTCCTCTCCGGCACATGTGTCATGTTGGAATAAGACCTGACATAAGAGTATCTATGACTTGCAAGTATATCTTCTAAGATTCAGGTATTGCTAATGTGATAGTATTAAGATATGGAGCACTTGGGGCTGGAGATTTAGCTCAGTGGCATAAGCACCTGCCTTGCAAGCAGGCAGTCGTGAGTTCAAACCCTGGTACCTATAAAAACGAAAAAGAAAAAAAATATATATATATGGAGCACTTAAACAGTGATTAGGCCATTAGGACTCCTCTCTCATGAATGGAATTAAGTGCTCTTGTAAAAGGATTTGACTAAGCAATTCTTTTTGCCCTTCTGCCTTTTGTTATTTGAGGACACTATGTTCTCCTCTAAGGGAAATGCAGTACTAATCAGAGAACAAATCTACCAGTGCCTTGATCTTGGATTTTTCTGTACTCCAGAACAATGAGAAATACATTTCTGCTTTTTATATAGAACCCATTGTTAAGTATATTGTAGTAGTACAAATAAACTAAGACAGGGATCTCATTTTAAACTTTTAAAGACATTTTCCTAAATTAGAAGTATGTTAAAACAAAAACTGCAGTAAATCATGCTGCCAAGTGTTGTTCAATGGAAAGACAGGGACCAAGAAGCCAAAAGAGGCATGTTGAACTTTGAGGTTTTAGCCTGTTTGGTGGAATCAACTGATAATGAGTTAGGGTCAAGAAGTGTGAGTGTGCTGTAAGTCATGGATCATGAGTAATACATAAACATGAAATTTGGTCAGCTTCATGGAAGGTGTATGACTGTGCTGCTTTGGATTCCAGTTTTTAAAGAGATGCCATCACAGCAGCTGAAACGTAGTTCCACAGTTTTAATCTTGAGACCGAGTTTCAGATTTCTAAATGGAAATCACGCAAGCATCCTATGTGAAAAAAAAAAGTGAGTGTCAAGATCTAATATCTAGATGACATTGATTGTTTTCTTAACTTAATAGAAGATTGTGAGCTGAGTTTGTGTCCAGGAACAATATGGTGACTTCTGAGTATATAGATTTATTAGTTTAAGAAATACAATACAAAAAATATGTATATAGAAAACAACAGGATAAATGTACAGATGTTTTAATTCTCTGTCACAAGAAAGCCCATATCACACATCCTGTTTACTATGGCAATTTCTATCAAATAAAACATTACAGTGTGTTTTCATCCACCTTATTCACCAGATCTGGCATTGTGCAACTTCTGTCTCTTCCCTAAACTCAAAGTGACAATAAAAGGCAAACATTCCCGACTGATGAAGGACATTAAGGGAGCCATCTCAGTGCAAGTCAGGAGAAGGAGGATTTCCATAACTGTTTCAACGGTAGCAAGAATTACTAAATATGCTTAAAGTGAGGAGGGTATTTTGATGGGGATTAATGGTACTGTAATTTTAAAAATTTAAGCCTTCACTGTTGTTTATGATTATACCTTATATAGTTACATACTGAAATATAACAATGACTCAATTTAACTTGGTTTGCAAGCAAAAGCATTTCACGAAATTTTCCTTCCATTGCATTAGGTGACAAATGCGACCAAGGATGTCTTCCTTCTACAAAACATGAAGATTTTTAGTTATTCTTACCTCACAGAAAAGGAAGTAATATTTCTACTGATTAGTGACCTCCCTTAACATGATAAAAAAGGCATTGATCTCATAGTATTAAAATGTATTAGCTTTATTCTTACTCCATACTTTACAAGCAGCTGGCCTTACAAGCGACTCAGTGACAGCATCAGTTGAGAAATATTATATTACTGTTTTAGATTTTGTAAATTACCTTTATTTATTTATTTATTTATTTATTTATTTATTCGACAAATATTTAAGGAGTGCCTGCCATATTGCAGGCACTTTCCCTAATCACTTCTTTTTTTTTTTTTTTTTAAACCGGTACCAGGGATTGAATTCAGGACCATGTGCTTGCAAGGCAGGCGCTTACGCGGCTGAGCTAAATCCCCAGCTGCTCTAATCCCTTCTGAAATGTGAACAAATTTAATCCTAACAATAAACATTTTTTTAAATAGATGAGAAACCAAAACTTAAAAAGTCAATTTTCCAACAGTCACACCATTTAAGTGGATCAAACATTGAAAGAAGGTATCCTCATCCAGGTCTTCCAGGTGCAATTCAGCTTTCTCTTCTTTTCTGGCTTTTGTGATGTCTAAGATTGATAATTATCACTTTTCATTACAAGTTTTAAGAAGAGTGGTTTCTATAGTTGCTGCTAGCTTAATAAGTTTTTGTTTGCCTCCATTTTATATAGGACGTGAGATACTTATCTTTACTGTTCTATGTGTTATAGATTAAAACTGGTGGCCAACTTAACACCAGCAGAATTAAATTACCATGGTTCTGAGTGTAGATGCTCCACCTGAGGAAAATTGCCAGCATAAATAGATATGAGGAGAAGGAGAAGAGGGGTGTTGAGGCCTTGAGGCACTGTGGGTTCTCCTAGGTGTTGCTGTTTGAGCCGTTGGTTCTCCTGGAGAAGCTTTGGTCCTCACATCGAGCATTGCTTCCTGGCTCTGGAGGGGAAGACATGTGCTGCTTGGTCTCCAGGATGAACTCATCATGCTGGCTTCCTGGCATGTACTCAACTGTGCTTATTGTTGGGGGAGCTTGGGGCTTGCATGTCACTGAGGATGGCTGTGGTACTTTTCAGGGCAGCCCTAGTCTTTGTTTTGAGCGTGACTTCTCGGCTGCAGTGTAGAACCCTCAATCTACCAGCACAGCTCCTTCACCCTACTGGCATAGACTTTCTAGCTTCCACCACTGATCTTTGGGCCTTCCCAGCACAGACCCATAAAAGAGACTGCTGTGAGTCCTTTTTGTGGGCTTTAGAACTCCAGCTGGATTCATGGGAGGCATTGTCATGGGCTCTAGGTTTTCATCAGGACTCATGCAGGACATTGCTGTAGGATTCAGGCCCTTGGCTAAATATTCTATGTCCTTAGTGTTATGGATAGATTTCCTGCACTTTCTTGTGTTAACTCTGGGTGACCATCATGAAATAATATTATAAGTTCCATGTCCCGGTTTTAATCATTCTCCTCACAATCCCTGATTAAAACACTATGTAGAATTCTTTTTAAGGAAACAAGAGACATTATGGTAACCATTGTTGATAACCTTGTACTCTGTTTTTGCATCATGTGCTATGTCTATTCTTGGTTTTGACTGACAGCTTTGTTTTGCCATATCTGACTTTATTCTCTCCCCAAAAAAGGGAGTGATGAGAACTAAGGAGTGATAAAACCCAAAATGTGTAAATTTTGTTGTAAAAAAGAGAAGGAAAAAAAGTGCTCTAAAAGATACAACAGCAAGTGTGTTTAGGGGTGTTAAATAGCTGACCATATTAATGTTTTTGGTTGGATCATTGAACACAACTGTTTGCAGTCTCACTGTTTGAATGTCCACTTTGTATGCTTTGATACTGTGACTTGAGCAACTGTCTCTAAGATGATAGTATGTGATCTGTTAACTGGTGATTTCTTACTGGTTTTTTTTGTTTGTTTGTTTTTGTTTTTGTTTTTGTTTTTGTTTGTAGTTCTGTGTTGCTTGTACCCTTACACCGCTTTGTTTTGTTTTGTTTTTTCTCTTTTTCCTTTTAAATAAAATTTTAAAAAAAACAAAAACAAAAAAAAAACACTATGTAGATTACATTTTGTAAGAGAAATGAGACCTATGAGTTTCTATTTCAATTCTTTGAACTCGGAGCTAAGACTCTGACTTTGAAATGACAGAAGATTTTCAAAACTCAGGAGGATTTTCAAAACTCAGTAAAATCAGTGACGGAAGCACGAGTAAGTGGGATAGGAATTCCAGGAAGACTAGCTACAGAAAAAATTGTGTCAGTGGAAAAAACAGAGCAGAAGAAAAGCGTGTGAGGTATCAGAGATGAGCACAGTTTCTTCTGAGAGCCACCAAAGAAGCTAATCATAGCAAATAAGTAGAAAGAGCAATAATGCTCGTTATTTATTCTATAGCTATATTGAGAACAGTAGAAATGGCTGCAGAACATCTCTGTTTCCTTAAACAGAAGTCATTACAAATGATTTTTTTTCTTAAAATAAAACATAAGAGCTATCCTTAAAGAAAGGTGTAGGGAGAAGCTTCTATTAAGAGTGAAGAGGATAGTTGGAATCAGAGCATTTCTGTGGGTGTTATGAATATTCACAGCAGCCAGAACTAGGGAATGAAGTACAGGAGCTCAGTCAAGGCAGATCTTCCAGAATGAAATACACTGAAATACACTGTATACCCACCCTAAGAGGCATTTTTCTTACCTCAGCACCCCTGCCTGCTCTTCCTCACTGTGTTCCACAGGTAACCTCATCTGACAAGTGTTTCATGCTCCTATACCCTAATACCACAGCCTGATCTCCAGATAAACAGTAACCTAGAGTACTCATTCCAAATAAATCTCACAATCAGCCCAGTCCTTGACTTGTAGGAGTCAATGAACAATAAAGAACCATCAGATTATTTAAGGATCACTAGATTATAAACCCTGAGTAGACAGGGTACATTTGAATCAACAGAGCCACCAACAAAATGAAAACAATCCAAGAAGACAAAATAATTAAAAAACTATGAATAATACTCTTCAAGATAATTTTAAAGGCTCTAGTATCTACCAAACATGAATTAGTGGCTATGAATAAAACAGGGGTAAATTTCACTATTTGTACAAAATGAATAAATAAATAAATAAATAAATAAAAACTGATGAAGATCAGAATTAAAATAATCTGAAGGTAAACCTAGATATCTAGAAGATCAATTTAGGAAACATCAGCATATAGATATAAATTATATATATATATATATATATATATATATATATATATATACCATATATATATAGGGTATATATATATGGCATTCCAGAAGGACAAATGGGAAGGGGCTGGGGATTTAGCTCAGCGGCATAAGCACCTGCCTTGCAAGCAGGCAGTCGTGAGTTCGATCCCTGGTACCGATAAAAATGAAAAACACAAAAAAAAATTTAGAAAAAAAAAAGAAACAATGGGGAAGAAATAAACAAAGAACTAATAAAAGAACATTTGACTCAACTGAATACAAACAAAAGACTACTATGATAGGGAGGGCTTATGTAAAACAAAAAGTGTAACATTTAGGCACAGTCAAATGATAAGCATTCTGTGATAAAAAAATACTAAAATATTCCACATAGTAAAAATTACTTATCTTTAAGAAAGTAAAGAGACATATGTAAGTATCAGACTTGTTATTAGTAGCAGTGTATTCTAGAAAATAATGGAGACATGTTTCCTAAGTTCAGCGGAAAAAATACAAGCTGAAAACACACTAAATAATGATTATACATTTAAGCATTTTATTTATCTTCAATTTTTACAATCAGCCAATTAAAATATTTATAATTATAGTTAGAAAATAGAATGTTACTATGATAGACAGTATGAATAATAGGGATGGAATGAGAAATAAAATATTATAAACTTAGTAGATCCCCAAACTGACATGTCAAGATCTATGAGCTGGTAAATCAAGAAGTGAAGGAATGTAAAATATATTTTTAAAGTTATAATTGTAACCATCAGAAAAAAACAAAATGGGAGGTGAATAATTATTAAAATTCCTCTAAGGACTAGACTTGTATCTCCCTATAGTGAAGAGGGTATTACACACACACACACACACACACACACACACACACACAAATACACAAATACACTAATGATGTCTGGATAGGATCAAAATGGATCTCAGTAAATAGGTGATCACCAGGAAACTGTGGCTTCTGAGAACAAACTGTAGCTTTCCTGCTCTCTGGATGGAGGTGTGCTTTCACTGTATTCCAATTGTTAGGTGATAGGTAGGTGCACAATTGCATACCAGTATTGAGATGGCATCAGTCAAGAGTACCTTTGATATTACAGGCAGAGTGTGTGTGCACGTCAGCCCACAGCTGGATGGTACTGGGTGTCAGTCAATGTGGCTGCCATCTGAATTCCTCTCCTTCTCAAACTTCTCTGTGCAGAATCTCATGTTGAACTATGGCAACACTAAACTGTCTTTTTCATAGGCATGGTCAAGGACTATACTGCAGTCCGTCTACAACCTGTGAAGTCCATCTATAGCTCATGATATGACCTGGAATCTGAAGATAAAGAAATCATTCCATTCAAGTCCCTTTTCTTTGGAATTTGAATTCAATTTGGAGACATTTAAATGGGGACTAATAGTGTCAGAGAGTTGCTCTGCAAAAGACATGAACTGCAAACATGCTACTGAGTCCACAGTTGACTGTCACTTTTTGATTATTCATCATTCCAAGGGATTCCACCTCCATTTTTAGATCATGAATTTCCTTCTAATAACTACTCCTTTTATTTGCACTAACCTGAATAACTCTCCTTCTTAAGACCCAAATCACTCTAATTCAAAGATACCTGATGACATGACACATGATGTTCACTTTGTAGTAAGACGGGAAGAGAGGTCTGGTGACTGGTGGCCTTTGAGATAGTAAGATGAGCCACTTCTGCTTTACAGTTTCCCAGTCTGCATCACAAGAACTACTGCATGTGATTGAGACTGCTTTTTCAACAAGAGCAGATTTTCCTTAATTGCTTATTTTTTTTCTTCTTTAAAAAAGACTTTTGAACTATTAGATTGGAGGTCTCAAGATATTTCTCAAAGCCTCCAGTCTTTTTAAATGGGCTTAGGAGAAAATTAAAAAGAAATAACCCTTAAATTCTCTTTAATGATAGCTTTGTTTTTCAGATTCAGAAACAAGGCTACCTGTACTGCATCTAAACCTTCAAAATATGGGAAAGCAATGGTATTTGGAAGATGTCAGCTAATCTCCCAATTTCTTCAAGACAGCCCTTCCTAGTATGCACGAGGAAGAGAAAATCCTGACAGCAGGAGACTGGTTTGCCCCCATCCTTCAAGACTTAGTAACGGCCTTTTGAACATAAAAATGTATCACAGCATGAAGCAGGGGCAAGTCCGTGACTGTGACAGATCAAGACACAAATAAGACTGATTTATAATCATGTTTGAGAACAGTCAAAGCGTGAACATGGTACAAGACACAAAAGTGATCAAACATTTCTCTATCTAAATTGCATTTATCAAGACAGTCATAAAAGTCATCCCACTTTTTGATAATATCCAATCTAAAGTCTAACTCTCTTAATCCTCAAGATTACCTACTCCAAGCCCTAATGTTCTCTTGCATGCAATTTCTAACACTTTTTAACTAACACTCTCTTACTATGATGCCTTATGGCTCCCGATGTCGCTGTGTCCCCTCCCCCTTTTAAAAAGTAGTAAACCCTCTATGTTTCCACTGTCAGGCTGGAGAAAGTTCAGTGGGCCTTAGAAATGTCATGTTCTCCCACTCCTGGTCTTCATTCTCTCAGAAAACAGCAGCTCATTAGACTGACTTTCTTGCACCTAACAATAATCACCAATGTCTACCAAATATTTTCTAGCAGATATTTTACGGGGAGTATTCTATCTGATCCCTCAACGCTTTATAAGTAGACAGGATTAATACTCAGTTTACAAAAAGAAAATGAATATCAAACCACAGCTCTACCAAGTGAAGGAACTGAGCCAGCAGTCCCAGACAGTCAGCTGGTGGGCACTGGGGTTCTGTCTACCCAGTTCTATTGCCTCCACTGTTTCCTCTGGCCCAGTAGTGGATCACTGTGACTTCAGCCTGCATTGAAAGGCACATAATAAACAGGAAATGATTGCTAGGTTTCCTGTAAGATGTGCAGGAATGCAAACTCTGACCAGGAAATACAAAAAAAAAATAATAATAATAAATTCTTCCAGGTCTCAGTACTAAAAATAACTTCGATGCTTTTTTTTAAGAAGTCAGATTTCTTTTTCACCTGGTGGTGACAATCATTTAACTCAGTTATTCAACTTGATTTCTAGAAGTTGAATAAACCTAACGAAGGAAGACATTCTCTTTATATTTTTCTTCAATATTACTGATGTGGACAAAAGATTCCTATCAATAGTAACAAGACTATCATTTCTTTAGCTCCCTGTATAGGAAAGAAAGGGGAAACTGAGGTGCAGAGCTTTGCGGGTGATAACAGCTACTGAGAGTTCATTTTTCTTCTTTACTTTTATAATTACCTATAGTCAACTATATGGGCTTTCAGTTCACTAACAATGCAAAAGGTCTTTAAAAAATAAATTCACTGCAGTAAAAGTTGAATTTCTTTAGGGAAAAATGTTAAGCAAATAGTAACAGAACTGGTATTGGACACCAAACAAGGAAGCAGAGATCAATGATTTTGGAAACTGACTTCAGACTCCTCTAACTTTAGAGCTGGAAAGACCCGAGTTAAAATCATGGGTCAGTGATCTCCGGAGTGTGGGTCCTTATGGACCAATTTCACCTTTTACTTTTATTCATGAAATATCCTTTGTCTCCTTCTTCACTTTCCCCTGTGTCCTGTGTCTCCCTGCTCTCATCTGGTCAGGGGAAAACGCCTTTGTTTTAATAACGCTGAGACAGAAGACCACAAGTGGCCAGAGCGACCCACTCCCCTGGTACAACAGCAAGAAAGTAAGTCCAGGACGGCCCAGCTCCTCCGACTTCCTCAGGTCCTGGGAAGTTTCAGTTCTTCAAACTGGACAGGAACTGCCTCTCTAAAACTGCCTGGACAGCGAATTCTTTGGCTCCTTTGCGTCCTGGCTTCCAGTCACCCTGAGAGCGTGTTCCTGAGAAACGTGGGAGTAAATCAGAGAAAGTTCTTGGGTAGGAAAGTGAGGGGGCGGCGCCCCGCCGGTCCTCCCCTTTCCTGGCTGCAGCACCTGGACCCTCAGTCCGCCTCCCGCCTCTCTAGGGCGCAGGGCGCAGGGCGTGGGGCGATGCGCGCAGACCCTCGGGGGCCGGGGGAGGAGACGCACAGTGATGGGTGGGCAGCGCGGGAGAATAACGCCCAGGAGCCCTGGAGGGAAGGCTCCAGACGCCCGGAAATCTCTTCTGTCTAGAAAAGCTGGGTTTGGATTCTCCTCTCTAGAGTTCTCAGGAAGTTTTGGGGGAGGGGCGAGCCACGCTCTCCTATCCTACCGGCGCCGGGCGCGATAGGGCGTGCAGGGACGACCAGAGCCTCGGGTCTCAGTGCTGTCACCGTCCTGCCCTCGAGCGGGCTCCGGGTGCAGCCGGCGGTTGAGGGCTGCAGGGTGGTGGGCAGCAGGCAGGGTAGCCATGGAGGGTCTGGTTCTGTTCAACGCCTTGGTCACCCGGCTGCTCTTCCTGCTGCACTCGCTGGTCGGGGTCTGGCGAGTGACCGTGGTGATGAAGGAGTCGCGGTACTGGCTGCTTGCATTGCTCAATCTCTTGCTGGTCCTGGAGACTGTGCTCACCCTCAAGTTCAAGCGCGGCAGAGGCTACAAATGGTGAGAGAGCTCTGGGGAAGGGAGGGTGCACGGGGGCCCTGGGCATTGTTCCCGTGACACTTGGAAGCAGCTTCAGAGCTCACCTCGCTGCAGCCCGCGTTCCTTGGCTCGCTTCGGACCCCTTTGTCCTACCCCGGTTTGAGATGCCTGTGCGTCCTTAGTGCGCGTCGGTGGCACCACTGGGTCCCAGGGCATCCCTGGGAAGCCTGGAACCCTGAGCGCAGCCAAGTGTCACTCAGCCCAGGTTTGGAAACTTGGAACGGGGGTGGGAGAAAGGAATGGGGAAGAGCTTCTGCTTAGCACAAAAGTACCCCCCAGACAGGAGCTACCCGGGAGGAGGAGGTTGCTGTGGTCTGTTTTTGGAAATTCAGGATGTGTGGTGCGCTCCGGTTATTCTGCGTGCGCGCAAGTGTGGCAGTTTCTCTCTCTGGGCATCAACTGTCTTTCCAAGAGCTGTGCGCCCTGGGCAGCTTCGCACAGGGAGAAACCACCAGCCGGGCATCTTTGATTTCAGCTACTTCGCTCCTTTCCAGCCCCTGGCGCGGCGCCTATGGGCTTCTGCCACTTCTCAGCCTTCTAACCACCAGCATCCTAGTTCCGCGGTGGAGCAGCTTCAGGTGTCTGGGTTTGGTGGCTTCGGAACTCAGCTTGCCAGGCCCTGGGCTGTGTACCACACTGGCTGAGGAACCAGTAGGCAGTGGCTCAGGCTTAACCTCAACGTACAGGAGCTACAATGGTGCTTTTTGTCTTCCCCAGAGCCTTGAATGGCAGTAGAATAGAGAAAAAGAATCTTTGGCTATTTTCTAAGTGCCTCCCCCAAGCCCACCCATAAGCTACCAGTACATTTAGCTGAAAACTTCTCCAAGTTATGCCTCTTCCTGTATTTATCTAACATCAGCAAGGTTGTATTTGCACAATTTTTAATCCTGTAAAAATACCTAATACCAAAAAAGGAGATAATCTTATTAGCCAATTTGAAATTACACACATTCCAATATTCACCATCTAATTCTGAGGGGGAAAAAAAAACCAAAAGGCTCTACAGTTTTAAACTACAAAAGGGTATGTATTTCATGATAGAGCATAGAGGAAAATATGTTATCTCTGAATATGATGGGGGTCTCGCCTAAATATTCCAATGCTGAAAAATTTCTAGAATCATCAATGTTCGTTCAAGAGCAATATTAATTTAATACATTGAAGACTGAAATGTTACCACCTCCTTGCTTTTCATAAACAGTTCATTAAGCAGCATACTTTCCAGTATGCCTTTTGGAAAACTCAAAGAAATATGGTGTTAGCTTTCCAAAGAAACCACAGAATTAAAGAAACAAAAGAGAAGGAAAGTGTTTGTTCATCTACCAAGTCCTATAACATTTAGTTTTTACTGAATAGCTTTAATATATTATGTATAAATATCTTCCATAACAGTAAGATGAAGTCTGAGGCTGAAAAATGTTTCATGTAAAGTAATCCTGCCACCAACCATCAAAGTTTCTAGGGCAAGTGTCAACTGCAGAAAGGAGCCAGCTCAGCAGGACCTGAAATAACCCCCTTCTCTCCAAGAGTCAAACAAATTTATTCCAGTTGTGTAGAAGTACTATAACCAAAGGAAGTTTAGCTTTGTGTCTGTACCATTTCTGGTTGCTGATTTAAATTGACATGGAATTTAATCCAAGAATGTTTGGAGCAAAAAATAGGTCATGGTCAATGAGTCAAATAGAGAATGAATGTGCTAGTATTTAGAGTATAGACCTCAAAATCAGATATAAGTGGGGTAAAATATGCACCTTCCTACTTACATTCTGTGATACATTGAATATATTACTCCATGTCTCTGAGCATTGGACTCTAATCAGTAAACACTTATTTCATAGGTTGTTAAAGAACTATGTGAACTAATAATGTGATGGTCAATGAATAAAAAGCAATGGTCTTCTCTAGATCCATATGTTTCCCTTTGTGTTGTTCTTATTAAAATATTATCATATCAACTAGACATATTTTATGCTTGTACCAGTCAGACAACTTTGCTTGAGAGATTAACCATTAAGCCACTGGTTTAGAATTATTTTTTTTTTTATGCCGCTGAGCTGAATCCCTAGTCCTGGGTTAGAAATTTTTTAAAAAGCTTTATCTCATGAAACAGACTTATCTTAACACTAATTGAAAAGAAGTCTTGCTGGCTTAAGGCATAAACTCAATTTATATTTGAAAATAATCAAAGAAGTTGATAGATTTGGGTTATTATAAAACTTTAGAAACAAATGAAAGCAGTCTAAATAGAAATGTGCCTAATAATGCTTTGTTCTACCAAATGTACTGCTTTGATGTTACCAGATACAACTAAATGTGTTAATTATGGTAATTTGTCCTATAGATGAATATCACACAACATGTTATTAATTTTAGAAAAAACAGTCAAAAGTTACACTGCTAAACAATAGAGTAAGTTACCCTTGAAATGACATAGTAATAATAGAAAAAATTTCAGTTGGGACATATTTCATTTCTTAGTTGAAGCTGTCTAGGTAAAAAAGGCATTGTTTGTTGCTCTTGAATACTAAGAACAATTTTTCATTGGAAAAATCTAAACTGATAAAATCATTAAAGCATACAATATGGAACTATTTCTACTATTATTATAAATATTATATTTATAATATTTATATAAATATTATATTATTATAAATATTATATTATATTATAAATATTACTGAATATCAATCTGTGCACAGAAGTATATACATATTGGTAGATCTTTGACTCATGGGTCTTGTATTTGAAAATTTACCTCATGGAACCAAAATCTCCAGTTTTAAACACACATACAAAAATACTAACTCAAAAAAAGACCCATCTTGAATCATATTAATGAGAAATAAGCTGAAAACAATCTGATTATCCATCAGAGGAATAGTGGAAAAATTATGATATACTCATGCCACATCATATTTTGGTGATATTAAACCTAATGGGCTAGATTTGAACTATTTGGCATGTTCGTCATATATTGTCAGCACACGGTGATGCATACTAATAATTCCTTTTTTAAAAAGTAGACTTGGAATAGGATTACCCTTTGCATCAATTAGAAGTTGTGTTTCAGCAATTTGATTAATGAAAATATGAAGGAGAAGGAGGAGAAGGAGGAGAAAGAGAAGGAGAAGGAGAAACAGCAGCACCATAAGGAGCAATAGGATGAGGAGGAGGAGAACAAAGAGGCAGCAACAGCAATAGTCACCCTCCAATTCTGAAAACGGACAGAACAGAGTAAAACTTGAATGGTGGATAGACTAAACCTCGTGTGCATATGGGATGAAAAATCCCTTTTCCTTAAACATCAGATCCATGAATCTCTTTGTAGTATTTTGAGTTATTTTAAACATTGCTTTTACTACACTTTATACCTGGACACAAAGAAAGAAAATCTGTAGAAATAATGGCTCAAGAAACGATGCTATAGAGGAACATGTGAACCAAATTTCTTGAAATGTAGCAAACTTATTACATGTGCTCAAGGAATGTTTCTTTAGCTATCCTTTGGAAAGGAAAAATGGAACTAGAGTTGCTGAGTTCAGCTGTCCAGGGACAAGCAACATTACATCAACACTATTAACTTGCCAGTTGGAGAAGTTTAATTTGTTGGAATCCTATAGGATTGAGCGGGTGAGCTGATGACGCAAGTCTTGTTAAATTTAACAAATGTACTCAAGTACATTTTGCTCTTTTTCTACCTAGTATTCATTTCACCTGTGTAATCACTTATGTTTCTTTAAGATGGAAGTGAGTATTACTTAGCTTAATATTTTTCTTGATTTTATTTTCAGTTGTCTGGGCAACAATCCAATGGATCTGAGAATTACCATTTAGGTGAAGTCAAATACGAGACAATATTTCAGTTGCTTTCTAGCCAATAGTGATAAAATATTCCACAGAGGATAGAAAAATTACCAAGATTGTGACAAGCTTGAAGCCTGTTCACTTGAAAGCAGGCAGTATTTGAGAATAAGTAGAAATATAAATTTAATGTACTGGCAAAATAAGAGAATTTTAAGCACTGAGCCTGTTCACCAATGTTTTAAGTCTGCAAAGAAAATCCAAAATTTTTAATTAATTGGAAATAACTAATTGTTATCCCTCTTTAGTTTTTCTTTTATTATGTTAAATCAAGTGATTATATATTGAATTGATGCATAAACAAACACACTATACCTAATTTTGTGTGATCAAGCAGGAAAAAAAAAAAGACCAAAAACAAACACTACTAAAATTTTGAAATGAAAGATAATATTTGGATTGAGTGCTCAAATGTATAGAATAAGAATAAAATATTTATGTCTTCCTGTGTTCCTGGTTCTTCCAAGGGTCCCACATAGGAATCTAGTTATTCTTGACAGCAGTTGCAACCATTTTCTGCCTTTCTGTTCCTCTCATTTTTAGAACAGGAAACTGAGGCACAGAGCTCTTAAAACTTTTCTCTATTATACAGTTAGTGAAAGATAAAGATTAATAAAATCTCTCAACTCCTACTCATTGTATTCAGATTGCTGGGTGGAGGAGTAGGAACTTCAGTTGGTAGCCTTTGAGTCATAGCAAGACAAATTGGTGGCATCTACATTTGGAGAGAGGAGTGCACAACCTGGACACTGCAAGTAAACAAAACAGGTACATTAATGCCTTCATAAAATCTTGTATTTTAAGCAAGAGGCTCAGGAAATAACCAAAAAGGCAACTGACAACAAACACCCTAATGCATAGCAATAAGCAAGTACAAAAATGAAAGAAGGCCTACACAGCATGGGTGGCGGAGCCAGGGAGCATGCAAAGGAAGGTTCCACTGTGTGATCAGAGAGGTGGTCGGGAAGTGACTTTTGAGTCAAGGTTTCAAGGATGAGGAGCTGAGCATAGCAAGCACAGAAAACTGAAAAAACTTTGCCATATCTCATTTTAATCACTGCATGTTAAAACTGTCCAGATGGCCCAAACATGATTCTCTGAGAACAGAAAAGACCAATTGGGAATCAGAGGAGGTTGTTTCTTAAATCGATCTCAAATTCAAACCAATTTTGTAAAAAACTTTAATGAAATCTCTTTTGATTATTAAATTGCATGTGAAAAGTTCAACAGTGAAATTAAAAAAATCTTGATTTGACAGATACTGTGCAAAGTCTGATCTTGATTAAAAAGTTTGAGCTGTACAGGAGAACTTGGTATGATGCAATTCTGTAGAATTTAAAAATACGTACTTTCCTTCACCAAAAATGTTTATAAAAATGCCAAAGAAAAAATTGAGAAATAAGCACACACACCCTATCTCCTGGGGAGAAATTTGGAAGGGCATCCTGGAAATTCCATATGGTCTACTGCACACTGGAAATTCAACAAGAAGATAGACTATTTCTCTTCCTCTTCATACTTGTGGTCCAGGTTTCCTGAAATCTAACCTTAGCTTCTTAGTTATTCCAGTAACATTATCTGCTGTGCATTGTATTTATCCATACAGCCTACAATATGTATCTGGAGTTTTATAATATTATCTTCCGATATGTTTGTGAACATTTGTGCTCTGTATTCTAAGCCTTTAGCTCAAACTAAAATGTGACTTGAGTTTTCATTTTTGGAAGAAAACACTGAATGTTACCAGTAGATAACTTTGTTTGAGTAATTGAAGTCATAGTTGAGAAAGAAGACTTTTGTCCTTAAGTTAGTCTTGTACTACACTCTTAACAAGAAGTCTATGTTTACTTCCTTTATTTCACAATGAACTTGGGACCAATATAATTATTATGTCTGAGTTTAGAATAAGATCTCCAAGAAAATGAACCATTGAACACTGACCATGCTTTTCTGCATGAATATATCCATAAAGGCCTCTAAAACTGAGAACTAGGG
Organism: Cavia porcellus; assembly: GCF_034190915.1. Lineage (NCBI taxonomy): Eukaryota > Metazoa > Chordata > Mammalia > Rodentia > Caviidae > Cavia > Cavia porcellus. The sequence goes on along the minus strand of NW_026947511.1, from coordinate 20,977,490 downwards.
TTACTACTATTTTACAGTTTTTTGCTGTTGACTGAGAGAAAAAAGTACAAATTTTTGTGGGCAACTCCAATAGGTCAGTATAAATATATCACTACTTCTAAATTCCATGCATTTCTCCTTCATGACAGTGATGTGACTGTGCATGCAATATCAGAATAAACGATTATTTAATTTTTTTCTAACAGTAGAAAATTCACGTGTCTATCAAGGTTTATTTTCTCTGAGTGCATATCCCCCTTGCTCTGGAAATTTCTATAAAATGCTGATAGGCCAGTAAAGTTTCAGGTACTTAAGTAATTTTGTTTAATAACAGGTGTGTTTCCTTTAAGAAAACAAAAATAATTAATATGTGTACCACAAAACATTTTTCTGAAAATCACATTGCAAAGAGATTGCAAAAAGTCAAGATGGGTATCGATTTTATTATTTTTCTCAGACTATATACCTAGTACCTAGGTATTTAGGGAAGAGGTTATATTTTATCTTCCTTTTATCTGATTGCCCTCAAAGAGCAGACAATATACAACTGACTTAATGTTACACGCGTAATAAAGATTAATTATTCTTAAGAAAAAAAGAGAAATCTGCCTAACATCAGTTCTGCTGCCAGCCCTGATTGGACTCTGACGTATTCTTTGCTTTCTTATTTCCGAGATTGAGCCTCCTGTCTCATAAAATGTTAGTTCACCCAGAGTAACGTGCTGATAAATTGGTTGTGCCATTCTCTGGCACTCTGCTAACTGTAGTGATGAGGATGATGTTGCAGATAACAGTTACAGTGATAATGATAATAGAAGTGGTAACAGTTATCAATGACTGTGCACTGACAGCACTCTGTGCCTGCTTTACAGACATTCTCTCATGCCATCCTCATGATGACTCTATGAGTTCATTCCCATGTGCATTACCATTTTAGGATGAGGACCTTGATACACAACAAGGCCACCTCTCTTACTTACACCCACAACTAATCATAATAAATCACAAAAGCAATTTTAAGCATCTGGTCGGTTCTCACACTTATTGAGGCGCACATTTGTCTTCTGCGCATGACTTCACAACATCTTTACATTGGCCTGGTGGTATTGTTGCTCCTCTTTCCAGATAGGAAAGTCAAGTTTTAGGATTCCTCTACCCAGGACTGAAAACATAGTAATCCCATGTTGAGTCGTCACCTTAGTCCATTACCGTTTTTGTTGAGCTCTGCATTCAATAAACTGGATTTCACCTGTAGTTATTAGAATTAAGGTTTTTCTCTGGTGAGTAAAAGGTCAGAGTTGCTGTTTTTCTTTGTCATAGTTTGGGTAGATAAATTCCAGGTGACCTACTGATGGAAGATAAGGATGATTTTGCGATGAGTATGAGGTTGTAAAAATTTTTATGCAAACATGAGGCCCAGAGACATTTGTGTACAAATAGATATCCTTGTAAAAACAGAAAGTGGTAGAAAAAAATAAAAGGAAAAAAATCTAGACTGTCTTCAATTTGGGTCTCCTAGCAAAGAAACAACCTCTTCTCCAGAACAGACATAAATACATTGTCTTTATAAAAAAGAAAATAAAGTATTCCACACACAACATTCTCAATGCATTTTATAGTTTCAGAGAGCCTTAAAATTCCTAGAGTCACCAGCAATTTAAGTTCACTTATTCATTAAACAGGTATGTATTATACTAGAAGTTCTTAGGGTGTTCTTGAAGGAGTATAAAATACAAGCAGTTGTATGAGAGCAGTACAAAGTAATATTCTGAGGATCAAATAATTTTCCACAAGGCCCAGAGTACAGGAAGTACATCATGCAGATGCAATCAGCAAGGTTGGCTTTTTATACTAGGAGACTATCAGAGGCAGAATTTCTGTACTGGTCTTTCAAGTAGCCAGAGGTATACAGGAGGAGAGAGGAGAGACAGGTTTTTCAGGTTGAGGAAGTATCATGATAGTGGAATCAATTCATTTAGGAAGATGTTGTGGCTCTCTTTGTCTCAGAAATATTTTATTGGAAAAGTAGTACAGTAGATCCTAAATTTGATTAAGATTTTTCCCCCTATGATTACTGTATTAATGAAGTACACTGCTCAAGTAGAAATATAATAAAATTTGTACTGGCTTCAGACATATTCTTGGGAAATTTGAGGTTAAGCCACGTATGTGGAATACTCATTTTGTTTTCTGTTTATATCATAATATGGAAATATCACTTTAGTTTAAAAACTGACAATAAAAACAATGAAATCACCCTTCAGAGCCCTAATATTCACTTTTAGAAGTATTTCTCCTTTGCAATCTTTAAATGTTTGCATTCCTCAAAGGTTTCAGAAGTACATAGAATAATTGCATTGCAGTACGTACTCCTGACCCATTTGAAATTCCTCCCTATCTCCTGTGTTATTATTTGTATACTTGCCCACAAGATCCTTGAGAAAGCAAATTTATCATCTGATCTTGGCACTTATTAAACATACCTAGACCATATCTAATTTCCCATTTCTTTGGAGATTCTGATGAGCTTTTGACCTGTGGCCTCTCTTGCCAATGGGCAGGCACATATAAATGCCCCTTGCAAGGGCAGTGGTGGAGAAGGAACCACTAGTTAAGAAGGTAAATGGGTAGAGGTTGGGGTCGGGCTAGTTAGTGCCTTTTTAGACATTCAGAGACTGGGTGTTCTGCAGCAGTGTGGGGTTCATTTTGAGGTGCTGTGGAAAGAGGTGAAATTCAGAGGTTGTTGTACTGGTCACCATGTTGTCCCTGCACACTGATACAGTCTTTGCTGAACACATCAGTAGAAATTGTGTATGCAAAGGCTTAGAAAAAGCAACCAATTTGTAAGGAGGACAGACAATCTTAAATTCTTAGGATGGGCTTTAGGGATTCAAAAGAGAGCGTCTTTGCTGCACTTCTTTACTTCTCTGAAAAGATATTTTCAAAAATGAATTTTACTTTTTCAATAAGAAATTAACCTTAATTGTCATTTTTACAAAGAACTAAATGGAAACTTAATTCTAGACTAATGGTGAGCTGAAACAAATAAATAAATCCATTGCAAGACTAAACTGCTAAGTGTCATGACATAATCATTTTGTGAACACATAATTTATTGAAATGACATCTTTGTATAAAACTAATGGCTTGTTTTTGGATAAAATGAAATAAAAAAGCAATAAGTATAGCTCTTAAAGAGCTCAGAACAGCATTTAGAATGTAGCAAGATATATACATAGTTGATCAATGGGCAAACAAAATAAGTAAGATAAGTTTAACTAAAAAATGCATAAGCAAATAAAGAAAAAAATACTTGTAAGATATTGTTTATGTACTTTGGAGACAATTAGTAGGTTTGACTAATGATTGTGGAATTTAACACTCCCAAAATTAATGTGGAATGAAAGAATTATTTAGGAAGATTTTAATCTAGAGAAATCAGCTGAGCAAAGTAATTTGGTATTAAGGTATTATCACAACCAACTTTAGTATTCTGATAGGAGAGTAATTATTTCAGTTGTAATAAATATGAATTTCTAAGAGAACCTGGCTCATTGGTAATAGAGTATTATCAGTTTTGCAAATATTTCCCTTGCATATATGTATATGTGATATATATATATATATATATATATATTTATATATTCTGTTCATGTTGTATATTGTGTTTCATATAGAAGTATCTAGAAACCAAATGTAAGTCATTTCTATGTGGTCCAGCTCTTTCTATGGTATTATCTTTTCTTTTTTTCCTTCTATAGTATTATTCTTCAATTAAGGTGCCTGTCATTTACTGACTCCTGATAGCATCTAAACCAATACTTAAGTAAAATTAATTTCCTAAGAAAAGGTTTATAATTATATAACAAAAGGTAAGAACAGAGCTGGTTTACTAATTTTTAGAATTCAAGTTTATCTCAGTTCACAAAATGAATTATATGGATAACATCCAGACTGCAACCCTCAAAACAATAAATAATAGCTGTAATGTCACAATGAAATATTAGACCTTTCACAGGCACAGAATCATATTACATTAATTTCAGTGAAACTTCCAATGAAAATCAGCATGTGATGATACTTCAAGATAAGGTTCCTAGTTAAAGTGGCACAAAGCATTGAGAAAGTCACAAGGATAGATGTACTAGAGTTTTACCAAATCACAAGATGTATTTGTGGGCAGCCCAAATGCCACACTCTGGTAGGAGAAAAGGCTATCATTATGAGCACACAGACACAGTTCTCGTGCTTATGTTTCTTGAAATTATGAGAGAACAACAATTTGATGGCATTAAATGTGTGCACGCTCATATCTATCTGTAATTTTAAATTTTGAAAATATCTGGAGTAAAAATGAACAAGGAAAAATAATTCTGACTTGAGGGTTTGGCAGAGTTTTCTAGAGGAGTCCTACACCTGACCAGAGCTGTTGAGATTTCTAGGAAGACTGATGTACATGTGAGGTCTAAGTTAAGAGGCATCTAGTTTCCTTCCTCCAACTAGAATAGCACTGCTGCAGGAGCATGTGAGGGAACAGGTAAATAACACAGCCCAGAAGACGGCAGGGGCCTGGCTGTGCAGTGTCTGGGAACTGTGGTGGGAAATGACCCATGCAAACCGTAGCTGTGTGACAGCAATCGCCTTAACTGTGACTGCAGAGTTAGGCGTCATGATGTCCTCTGCATTGCAAAACTTCTTAATTCAAGTCATGTCTAACAGGTTTAGTATTGAGAATCATGGTTCAAAACCAGGGTCTATCACAGGTTACTGGAAGAAACCATCTCTCAAAGCCGGTGGCCTGAGTCATCTTGAAGTGTAGGTGCCAAACCTGTTGTCATGAATAAATCTGGAGAGCCGAGCCCAAGGAAACAGCAGCTACATGTATGATGCACTCGTAACACTGGCTGCATTGCACACAGGGTCTCATTTAATCGTCATGTGATTTCCCCATTTTAGAGAGAACACTGAGCCACAAGGCAATAGTGAATTCCCAAAGACAGATGAAAAGAAGAGGCAGAGTTCAAGTTTGGTTCTTCAAAGTTTGTGAAATTTCTACTAGCATGTACACCTTTTTAAACAGTCACAGCTCAATGAACGTGCACAATACTGGGCCCCCTGAAATAAAAGTCTTTCAGTGGCTAGTAGCCTTCACTCCTTTCATTAATTTAGTTGTCCTTTCTTCATAAATTCAGACACTTAAACATTCACTTAACAAACATGAAGTGAAAGTTTAGTAAAAGACTGTGACATTATGGGCGAACAAAAATGGAGAGGTGGAGAAAGGCAAGACATACGAAAATGTAAGATTTGGGGTCTGCCATTAAGGAGCTTGCATGAGAAAGGTTATGTGCACACACTAAAAGCTAATCAAACACGTGTCAGGTCACTGGAGCAGTTCAGGGTAAGGTAAGAGTAATTCCTGTCATGCCCTGCAAATGCAAGTGGGATGTAGATGAGTCGCCATGAGCAAAGGCTATATTCCCTAAAAAACTTCCACCATGTGGAGAGATGTTTGCTAAAACGCCTTTATTAACCAAACTGGACAAATGCAAAGCATGTGATTTTGAACAGGGGTCTACGCTGAGTTCAAGAATGTTAAGGATTGAGTGAAATGCAGTTAATTCCTAGAGTCTGCGGATGGTTCCTTCTTCCTATCTCTTTTTTTGTTTCCCTAAAGTAAATCTAATGATGAGACATTGAGATAAGGTAACTTTCTAATCCTTTATTTTTTCAGTGCTAGTGTTCATATCAAATCCTCTACCACTAAGCAACAACCCCAGTGTGCATTTTTGTTTTGTTTTAAGTACACCGGCCAGAGGAAGTACTGAGTTGTCCAGCTTGATAAGACGTCATAGGGGAAAAGGAAGAGGAAATGGAGATCAAACCAAATAAAGAGGCCTCAAATATCAGAGTTCAGAGTTCAGATTTTCAATACTAGATAACAGAGAATCTTAAGTCTTGTGCTATGTATGTGTTTCTATAAATGGCTTCTTAAGAAAACACTCTTGAAATGAGAGTATTTTTCCAATTATAGAAATAAATTTTATGAATTGAAGATATTTATGCTCTTTGTTTTATTTCTAGCCTCTTTCAAGAGCCAATATATGTTCAGTCTATTGTTTCTCCAGATTATTATTTTAGCACTACTGTTAGGGGAGTTAATCTCAAAATTAATCCCAAGAGCCAACAAAATTTCTGTCCAACATTTGACATGTTCTAACAAAAATTTACATATTCTATCTGTCCCTCTGACCAGAATTTATTTCCTTCTCAGTTTCACACAGGAAATCTCTCCCGGTGTTTCCTTTGATATGTAAGGTCAAAGAGTTATTCTTCCTTTTTTAAAAAGGAGCTTGCTCAACATGAGCTTTTGATATTTCCCTGTAGCCCAGCCATCTTCCAAGTCAGATTTGAATAATATCTTGACCCGTAACCTTTGTTTCAAAATTGATTTTGGCAGGAAATCAAAGGTAGGGAGTATCTATATTAAATATTGATTTTTAAAAAGTTTTTTTTTTTGTCTTATCCTTTCTCCTTTTCTCTGAGAAGCTGAAAGAAGATTTTAATGAAAGAGTTAATAGCCTTTAAAAGTGTGTCCTAGTATTTCCCTTTTCATTCACCCTTTCATTAGTTTTCTCTCTGGATTTTGATTTAGTTTTGATTGCATTTCATTTCATTTCAAAAGTGTTAGTGTGACAGGGCATGTGACACAATCCTGTAATCCCAGAACTCTGAGAGACCAAGGCATTAGGATACAAATTAGAGCACAGCCTGATTTAGAGAGAGCCTGTCTAAACAACAACAACAAAATCAGCTGGGAATGAATCTCTTTGAGAAGGTCCTAGTTTCAATCCTCAGTATTTACACACATACACACACACTCACACACACACACACAAACACACACAGAGTACAAGTGTGTCTTAAAAGCATTTTAATAAAATATATTGACTTACAATATTATCTTTGAGACATTCTATCAAACAGGAGCCCAATATAAAATAAAATGTGAATGGAAGACATAAATCTAGAAAGTATATTATTTTACCTTATTTCAATTTTTTTTTTTTTTTTTTTTGTCTTTTTCCTTTTTATCGGTACCGGGAATCGAACTCACGACTGCCTGCTTGCAAGGCAGGCGTTTATGCCGCTCAGCTAAATCCCCAGCCCCATCAATTTTTAAGAATATATTTCAACTGCACAGTGTCTCTTGATGTTACTAGTAATACCTGTCTTTTATTCAGTGCTGTCCTCTGCCAGGTACTGCTTTACAGAAAGTGTAATAAAAACCCCTATGACCTCAATGTGACTAAATGATGTCCCCCTCCAGATTTATATATTGAAGACTTAACCACAAGTGAGACAGGATTTGGAGATTCATTTGGTAATTAACATTAAATGAAGTCATAATTGTGGGTTTCTAAACCAATAAAATTGGTGGTCTTAAAAGAAGTAGAAACTGTGGTTTCCTAGTATATATGCAGAAGAAAGTCTTTGTGAGGATGAATGGAACAGGTGAGTAAATAGGCCAGTAAGAGCCCTCCAGTAAGAGCCCTCACCAGAGCTGCACAGTGCCACCATCCTGATCTTGGACTCCCTCCAGAACTAAGACAAAGATCAGGGTCTCTTGTTTAAGCCATGTAGACCATGGTACTTCATAGTGTATCCCATGTTGACTGATATGGTGACTATATCCATTTAAAATTAAGAATCAAACTACGTAGTTAATGGTAGAATGGCATTTAAGCCCCTGCTTGTCTGACCTCAAAACTGTGCCCTTAGGATTCTTCTCTGAATTTTGATCCAGAAAATAATGCATAGCCTTTCAAAAGATCCAAACACCTTTGGCTTCTTTTATGTATTTTTATTTTTGAAATTTAGTAGATCAACAAAAAGTCAGTGAGTTTTTCTTATTTTTCATCCTTATTATCTGATATTGTTTGTTCCAGCAGGATGTTATCATCTGAGCTCTCTGAATTTCAGGTTAATGTTGAAAAATATAGCCAATCATTCTGAAATTGCAATGTTGAAAAATCAGGTATTTACTATTGCTGTATTTGCATTTTGTAAAGCATATTAAATACTAAATATCCAGTGTTGTACCTGTAACCAATTGGCAGTGTCCCATTTAACCATATTAAAATTAACAACTATTAATTAGATTAAAAATTCAGTGAGAATGACAGCTGCTAGTGCCTTTTACAGTTACTGTGTTTCTCTAAAATCCATATGGCAAAAATCACATATTGTTTCTTCCCTCATGGAATTAAGCACTTAAGATAAAATGATTTGATTTGATGTGTGTTAATTTGTTTTCTTTTTTTTCTTTCAATTTGTTTCTAAAAGTGAATCTTTTTTTTCCCCATACACAGGTTTTCACCAGCCATATTTTTATATCTGATTAGCATCGTTCCATCATTATGGCTCCTTGAAATGCATCGTAAGACCCAGGTACTAACCTTTAGCAAACAAAAAATTGGAATACTCAGCCATCAGATTCACAGTATGATTTGACTTATTTCAGAAATGCACTTTTCTAAGGGGCTGGAGTTATGAAGACCTGAATAAATAAGCGGCACTGGAAAGAAGTGACTCTAATATCTGTCCAAAAATTCCATTTGTTTCAGAATTAACACAGTTAATTAACATGTTGTTCTAGTAATTTTGTCCCTAAGACTCTCTCCTTCACTTACAATATATTAATGTTTTCTTGTGACAATTTGATTGTAGCCCTGGCAGCTTCAATGCACTCCTCTATTGTGCTAAGAATTAGCAGACCCTAATAATTTGAAATCCTGCAAAGTGACATATTTAGAAACAACAATTTAACAAAAAGGTATTTCTTGTGTGCTATATAAATTTTTTCAAATTTGAAGTGACTATTTAAAATACAAGTCACACAGATTGTAGCAGCTTCATTCTGGGGGTTTATGGGTTATCTTAGTTAATGAACAATGTCATTACAGAGCCCTGAAATTAAAGTCAAAGGAGAGAAGTTTGTATGTATTCAACTACACTGACCTAGAAAATAAACTGTGGCTTCCAATGAGAGTCTGTAATTTTTATGTAGATACTTTAGTTGAGCTTCTTTCTACACAGACATTGCTACTTAGCCAGCTCTAGCCTGAGTTCAATCATTTCTGGCTGTGCTTCCTCTTGAATAACTATAAAGGCCATTCAGCAAAGTTATCACATTCCATCTTGGGTTTTTTTTTGTTTTTTGTTTTTTGGTTTTTTTTTTTTTTTTTTTTTTTTTTTTTTTTGTCTTTTTGTCTTTTTTGTTTTTATCAGTACCAGGGATCGAACTCATGACTGCCTGCTTTCAAGGCAGGTGCTTATGCCGCTGAGCTAAATCCCCAGTCCCCGCATCTTGGGTTTTAAGGTTGAGATTACAGCACAGTATTACAGATGACTGTGGTTATTATATAATATTTCTTACCTTCATTGATAAAATATTTGGACAAAAGCTGTGAAAATTTGACCCCGAGCAAAATTTTTTTTTTTGCTATATTTAGCCATTTTATAGCAAACATAAACCTTCAACTTACAACCTCTTATGGTTAATGCTTGCCCCCAACCATAGGTACAAAAGAAAAATTATTTTCTCTTTAAGTATCCTTCTGAAAAACGTTAAAGTCATAGGCTATTTCTACATCTGGACCAAAAAGATTTTTGTTAACTGTAGATTGTTTTGTTTAAATTAGCATGACCTTTTTAAAAAGTAGTATGAGGAATTAAGGGTCTCTTTCTACCTTCTCATTCTTACTGTTAGGGGGATATGAAAATAAGCTCTGGTGATCTGAATCTAATATTTTTCCTGTACATATGCAAGTCTATGACATGGCCATCATCCACAATAACAACTCACTTCCCCACATGCTTTAATAATATGTCTGCATTGTGAAGTTAATTGATATACAGGTCAAATCCCATTACAACAAATCGCATGCAACCAAGAGCTCTCTTTTTAATAAAAAGAGATTTTTGAGCCCCAGGCAGTACCTCTCTAATTTTCATACTACAAAAGAAATTGAACCTTTAGTAGTAATGGATTTGACACTGAGAATTAAAATGAATGCCCAGAGATTGAAATGGGCAGGGTAAGCAGAGATAAAAGTAGGGAAAGTGAGAGAAACAAAAGATGTTGGGATTACACTTATAAAAATAAGAAATGATGGAATAAGGTAAATTAGAGCAACTCCCTTGGTCCACTCAGGAATTTTGGTTGTGATAGTTGATTTTCATTTTATAGAAACCTGTGTTTCTATTTTCAGATACATTTTCTCATTTGTAGACATCATGCATTGTAATTACAGTACATACATGTTAGTATGATAGAAACTTCATAATATATATTATGATAATGTATGATAATATATATGATACACATTTTACACTTATATAATAATACAATATATAATTTATATATATTAATGTTTTAGAGGAATTTGTATAATTTGAGTTTTTCATAATGAAAAAGCATGGCATCCTTTTTTCCATTTATTTACCATCCTAAATGTTCTAAGCTATGACTTGACATTAGGAAAACATCCTGACCTATTTCATGAAGACATTGCTCTTAGATGACCAACTGGGTGCCTTGACTTCTGAATCTTGTAGAATGTGTGGGTCAAAATGGTTATGATGACTGTGACCCTGAGCACTGGAGAGGTCTGTTTATGAAATGGCATAATATGGTCTTGATAGTGTCTCAGTCCGTTTGATCCAAAGACATATTTTTGAAGCTACTGAAATTTTTAAAAATATATCCCATGAAAAGTCTGCATATTGCTGCTCAAATCATCTTCATAAAATTGCCTACACACTGATGAATATAAACAACATAAGCAAAAAACAATTATAAGTCAAATTAGGTTTAAGGAGTAAATCACCTGCTCATTACAATCTAATATAGTTGTCACATAAAGGAAAGTTTGTCAATCTGTAACATAATAACAGTGAGGAGAAATTTGGATAAATCACACTATAAAATGGGCTGCAAAATTATTTGCTCCCAAATTAGCTTATATTGCACTAAAATGATTTTTTTTCCTAAATAATAAAATGCTTATGGATTTTTTAGTAATAAGGATGTAAAAAATACATCTGATTTCAAGCCTTGGGAAAAAGTGATAAAAATGTGCTACCTCTCGACCATTAAATTCTTAGCTAATCATAAAACTATTCAGCAATGGGCATTTGTAATTCAGTTCAAAAATACTTTTTAATCTTCAATTTTTTTCTTGGAGGCTTAGCTGCACGCACACATAAATACATACACACACAGCAAGTATACAAACAGCTGTATTTTTGCTTCTAGAAATGTGGCACATAGCTATTTTTCTTATTCTTGTCATTTCACTCATAACCTAGTTATTTGGATAGAAAGTAGACAAAAATAGTTTCTTGTCAGACTTTTTAATCTATTGTTTTCAAGTAGTGTGCAGAATGATCAGTGAAGTACCCAGAATAATTTATATATATATATATATATATATATATACATATATATATATATATACATATATATATTAATATACATATATATATATTACCTTTTAATAGTTTCTTCCTAAAAACAAATGTGTGATTGTGGCTGTGAGGTGGTAATGGTTGTGGTATATATGTGTATGTGTTACAGTACTGCAGATGTTTTAAAACTTCAACCTTTTAAAAACTCAGTTTGTAAAATATGACTACAGCTATATTTTCAAGTGGCTATGTCTTTTCTTATATTCTTTTCCTTCTTCTACTCTACATTAGGTTCCCAGTATCTGGTTGGAAAATAATAATGTAGAATTCATTTTAAGGAAGTTATATGCACAATGAAGAAACAGGGAACCAAATATTAAGGCAATTGTTAAAATTTTTGTAAGCTGACTTCTGAACTGACTTTTAAACTTATATAATACCAAACATGCCTATTTTTTGCTTATTATAATTTTGACAGGCAAAAGGCAAAGAAATTGGATTATTTACTGAAATAGAATGGTATTTAGACAATGAGGCTGCAAAGGCCAAGATCATTAATGTTTTATTGTTGTCACTGGGTGTTTCTTTTTTTTAATCACAGTAGGGGCTTTTTTTAGTTTTTGGGGGGGTTTGTTTGTTTGTTTGTGACTCGTTGCTAGGACAACACCCAAAATGAAGAAAAGAGGGGTTTATTTCTTACAGTTTTTCAGAGGTTTCAGTCCATACTCAGTTGTCTCCAAGCGTCAGAGTGGCATGGAGGGCTGCCATTCATGGCCACTGGCAAACAGCAAGACAGGAACCAGAAGGAGCAAGAGACACACCTTCTTCCCGCCCTTACATCATATCCTGGCTCCACCCACAGGCGGGTGTAGCACTCGCACCACCAATCCGAGCGCTACACAATCAGCCAATCACAAACGCATAATTGTTTGAGGTTTGGGGGCCACTGAAATAAACCATGGCAAAGGGGGAACATTTGTTGTCAATCCATAAATTCTATAGTTTTCTATAATGACTGAGAGCATCTACATCCTCACTGACCTATACAGTGAGTCCTGAATAGTTGACAGTCTTCTCACCTCAACTTAAAAGTAGTTTTTTTTGTTGTTTTGTTTTGTTTTGTTTTTTTAATCTCCAGTCTATATTCTGATCCTGGTAAATGCGTTGTGTACAAATTTCACATATTTGTTTATAATCTATTGAATACATTGAAGCCTTATTTTAGTAATTTTTTGTCATACTTCCCCAATTCTTAGGATTGCAGTATTCAGTCTGAAAGAATATCACAGAACACCAGCAGAAAAGATGATTTCAAACAACCATTGTTGTTCAATGAAGAAAGCAAAGGCGTGGAGGATATCATTGAGACGGTGAGAGCTAATCCCCAATATTTGTAAAAAGATATAAAAAGTTGGAATTTTGATGAAGAAAACATGCCTTATATTTCTCAGCTTATTCTTCCCTGAAGAAATTTTTCAATTTAATTATTTGGTTCAGAAATTCATACAACAGTCATTTGCTTGTATCTTAGTAAGCATGTATTACTTGCACGATAAGTATATACAGACAGTCCTTGTGTAATGATCAAGTTCTGGTCTGGCAACTAGGTCATTAAATTAATTGGATGCTAAATGAGGAATTGTATATGGTTTTTACATTGCAATATTCAGAACAAATGGTCACAGGAAACTCCAACTTGATGACTTTGCTTTTATTTGCATAACTCTTACATGCAGTACTGTAATGTATAATGAACATAAAATTCTGGTTCTCTACAATACAATACAATCAGAAAAAAAATCACAGGACTGTATAAACAAAGTATCCTGTACAAAAGGGACATTGAAGACCTAACACAAAAAGACTGAGATGTACAAAATCAAAGAACAGATTGTAAATTCTAGTGGTCCATCATAAGTTCAAACAATCATTAAACAAGTAGGTCATTAATGAGGAATATCTGTATGTATGTATGTATGTATGTATGAAATATTTTAGTAAGTATTTGTAACCTACAGCATTAAAGAATACAATTCAGACAATATTTACATGAAGCACATAAGCTAAGATATATAGTACTTCAATATTTTAATTATATACTCAAAAATTTATGATTTCTAAATATATAAATTATATACATGGATAAGCAACTGTGAACAATAGAATAATATTCAATACTAAAAATAAATGAGCTATACAATGTAGTGTTGCTCAGCTATAAAGATGAATAAACTTGAGGCTTTTGTAGGTAAATGGATTCAACTTGAGATCATACTCATAAGTAAAACAAATTGGACTCTCATGTGTAAATACCATAACTGTTTCCCTAGTGTAAAAACTGAAAGAGTAAATATGATCCAAAATGTACAATAGATATTGTGAAAGGGAAAGAAACTACTCAAAAGTAAAGAACAACTGGGATAGTAAAAAAGAGAATAGAGAGAAAAGATTATATATATATATATATATATATATATATATATATATGTATATGTATATGTATATAACTATCCTATTAGAGGTTGTATAACTACGCTGCTAATCTTTGTTAGTTCATCAAAAAGAACAGTTTGTGTTTTCATGATCCAATTGTTTGATCATTTTTATGCCTATATCTTGTAATCTGAACAACTACTTTGAAGATAATGACATGCAATAATTAGCCAGTGTCAATATATTAATAATATATTAATAAAAGAGATTAATATATTACTATTATTTTGTTTTGAAATTCTTTATCATTGTTTTTACTCTTTCCTGTTTAAAAAAAAATCTGTGGAAAGATACGAAGAATTTTAATGTATATTTCCAAGTAAAGGAGTCCAGTTTGAGCGGGTCATGGTGGGGCACATCCCAGCACATGGACGCTAGGGCAGAGTGGAGGCAAGTTGGAGGCTGGCCTGGCCACATCGTGAGTTCAAAACCCCATCAGAGCTTCAGCCAAGTTCTCAAAAAAAAAAAAAAAAAAAAATCCTAGCCTGAAATGAAGGAAGATAAAGACTTCATATATAGTTTTAGGTTCACAGATAAACTGAGAAGACAGAGATTTCTTCTATGCCCCATGTCCTCACATAGGCACAGCCTTGCTAACCATGAGCATTTTGCATCAGAATGGTTAAGTGGTTAAAAAAATGATGAACTTACGTTGCAAGTGATTATCATTAAAAGTCTGTGATTACATTAAGAATAATTCTTGGTACTGTACATTTTTAGGTTTTGACTACCATATAGTAACATGAACACACCATGTTATACCATGTAGAGCATTTTCACTGTCATTAAGATTTAAAAATATTTTGAATGTGCTCACACTTTATTTCTCCTCTTTTTCCCAGCCATCAGCAATCACTGATCTGTTTTCTGTCTCTTTAGTTTTACCTTTTGCATATATCACACTGGTGGAATTCTCTGGTGTAGCTTTTTCATGTGGATTGTTTTGCTTAGCAATATACTACACAGAAAGTTCCTCTATGTCTTCTTAGAGCTTGATAACTCATTTATTTTTAGTGTTGAATAACATTCCATTGTCCACTATTTGTTATCCTGTTACCTATTAAATAGCATCTTGGTTTTCCCATGTTTTTAAATTATGAATAAAGCTGCTATAAACTCCTATGGGCATTTTTTTAATGTGAACAGGTATTTTCAATGCTGAGTAAACACCAAGCAGCGTGATCCCTGCATTGTATGGCTAGGATGGGGTTAGCTTTGTAAGAAACTGACAGCTGTCTTCCAAATTGGTTATATCACTTCCCATTCCTATCACTATGAACAAGATTTCCTTGTGCTTCACGTCCTCCCAGCATTCAGTGCGGTCAGTGCTCTGGGTTTCGGTCATCTAATATGTGTGTGTGGGTAACATTTCACTACTATTTTAACTTACATTTCCCTGATTATCTTTTATATGGAGCATCTTTTTCTTATCTTTATCTGTTATTTTTATATCTTCTTTCATGAGATACCTATTAGGGTCTTGTCTCCCTTATTGGATTTGTCTTTTGCATATTTTTCCCAGTTGGTGTTTGTCTTTTTGTTCTCTTGTCATTGCCTTTTGCAAAGCAGAAAAGTTTAACTGTAATGAAGTCTAGTTTATTATTATTTTCCATGGATCACCCCTCTGGTGTTTTATCTAAAAAGACATAGGCATACACACTGTCATGTTCATTTTCTCCTATATTGTCTTCTAAGAGCTTATAGTTTTGTATCTTTACTTTACTTCCATGGTCTATTTTGATTTACTTTTTGTGAGGAGTAGACGCTCTAGGCCTAGATTCATTTTTTTTTTTCTTTTTGCCTGTGGTTGTCCAGTTGTGTCAACATCATTTGGTGAAAATAGTATCTTTTTTGCGTTGTATTCTTTACTAATTTTTAAAAATTCAACTGTAGGTTTATGTGGGTCTATTTCTGGCTGTCAACTCTGTTTTATGGGTGTATTTGTCTATTCTTTCACTATCTTGTTTAATCTAGTTTATAGAAATCTTCAAGTCAGGTAGTGTCAGGTGGCTTTTTCTTCTTTAATATTGTATGACTATTCTAACCTTTTGCATTCCATATAAACTTCAGAAACTCTTTGTCAATATCCACAAAAGTCCTGCTGGGACTTTGAGTGAGATTGTATCAAATTTTTGGATTTTTTAAAAAGAAGTAACATCTTAACAATATTGAGTTTTGTTGTCCATGAACATGTAATATGTTACTATTTAATTCTTTTAATTCATTCTTCAAAATTTTGTATTTTTCTGCATATCTAAGTTTTCCTTCATTTTTGAGAGCTCAAATATAACTAATACTGCATTTTTAATTTCAAATTCTACTTCCTCACTAATATGTAGGAAAAAGATTGACTTCTGTGTATCAACATCTATCCTACAAACGTGCTTATTATTTCCAGGTTTGTTAGTCAGTTCTTTAGGATTTTCTACATGGACAATTATATTATTAGTGAGCAAAGACAGCTTCACATCTTCCTTCCCCAATATGTATCTTTTTATTAATTTATTTTGTCTTATTAAGCTAGCTAAAAATTCCACTTTCTATATTTTTAAGTATTAATTAATAAAATGAAAAAAGTTTTAGTCAAAAATAGAATAGCTTCTTTTTTCCTTTTAGGTCTGATATTTGTTGAGATGCCCATAACTTGTTTTAAAATGTTATAAAGGAGAGATTGCAGGCAAGGCCTGTATCACTGAAACATGTTCTCAGAGTTGGACAGGCTATTGATTCCCTGAAGTAGAATAGACTGAATTTTGGGGTTTTTTTTTTCCAGCTTCTAACCACAATTTATTTTTGTAACTTAATTATGTTTCTTTATATTTCATCTGACAATTAAAATAGTAATGTTTATCTTATTAATGTACTTTATGAATTAAATAAGATATGTATGAAGTTTCATATAAAGAACTGGGAGTGAAAGATCTCCGTGAGGGTTTGCACGCTTTTATCCTTTTCTTCCTGTAGTGGTGCATTTGTTTTCAGCAAATCATCAAGAGGAGTAAACAGATTTGGCACAAATATAATTAAGTCACTTGAAAAAAATGAATTGGAGTCATTATCCCAGCCCCTTGAAATATATGACCTTGTTGTCTAAAAGATTATAGCCTGTTGGGTCTGTAACAGTTTTGAAATTTATTTAAAAGGTAAATGGATAAGAGATATCATCCAGAGTATATTAGTGGGATGAAAAATTTTCTTATGGTCCAAGAGTGAAGGCAGAGAAAGGTTTGCTTTTGAGCCTATGGATTATTGGGTATGTTACATATTCAAAATAAAAATAATAATTGTAGTTATCATCATTTTTCTTTATATAAATGGTATCCATTATTACATTTCCTCATGGTTAGATATGACAGAATTTTAAAGCAATAATAAACAAAAGGAAAGATTGTATCATGCTAAAAATATTTCCAATTTAGTAATTTCAGATTTAAAATCCATAGAGCACAAATACAAGATTGTTTTTTGTATTTTTACAGAGTTTATAAAAATTTTTGTGAGTTATACATTATTATAGCATACAATAAAATAAGTAATAACTCTTTAAAAACTATAAAACTGACTTTTTAAAGTATCAGTCTCACTGTAAGTTTTAAATTACTTGGTGGTTGTTAAGAATCATATTTTTAAAAAATTTTTAGAGTGTTCAGCTGAAAGAAGTGTTACTTTTGTTAACAATTGCAGAATAATTCCTGACAACACTGAAAAGCAAACTCTTGCTTGAAGACCATGATGAAGAAGGCAGTTTTCTCTGGCAGCTCATACTGCTTTTCTCTCTGTCACATCTCTGTTAAACAGGCTAAAGTCTTTGTAAATAACCTGTCTACGGTGTGTGAGAAGTACTGGACCCTGGGCCTCCATCAGACATTCCTGCTAATGCTCATCATTGGAAGATGGCTTCTCCCCATTGGAGGCACCATCACTCGAGACCAGCTCTCCGAACTCCTTCTCATGTTCGTGGGAACCGCTGCTGACATACTGGAATTTACCAGCGAGACTTTGGACTTAGAAAATGTGAGGTGAGCCCTGCAATGAAATGACCTTCTTTTCAAGGTCAGGACCACACATCTGTCTCTTTATTCTGTTAGTTATATTTTGCATGAATAAACACTTTAGGGTAGCATATGCTTATTGTTAGGATTGTAGCATTTACTGCTATTTAGACACATACTGGGAAATAGCACAGGTTTCATAATGAAAAGTACACAAATGGGGTTTTTGGTAGAGAAGGAGACACATAATACGCCTGTGAGTGAGAACAGAAAAGCTATGTGTATTTGCATGACTGACTACAGATCGGGTGGGCTTGCGATTATCTAGAAATCTGCAGTGAGTTTCTCACCTATCATGCCTTTCATAGTCTCGCAAGCAGAGACAATTGTGAAACCTTCTAAAGCACAGAATAGCCACAATTCCAAGAGATGTGGAGAAATCTCTCTTTTCTGCAGTTGGAGAATTTACATTCCCTGGTGTGAATACAGAATGGGGCAGATGAAGTTTTATTTTCTTAAAATTTATTTTTAGTCAGTTTTGTTCAAAGTGCCCAAAGGCTTTCTGATGTAGATGCTTATAAATTAAAATTTATTGAGTTGGTACTTTTATTTTTGCCACAAGCAAATAAATTCAGAATCCATGATCACATCTGGTTATGGAACTACTTTCGTCCCATTAGGGATTTAAGTCTTAGTGTCTGAATGTACTTTAAGCTTGAGTTGTTTTGCACTATGCTATAAAAATAAATTGGAATGGGGCTGGCTTTTAATGCTACAGTTTACTTTGTACTGTCTTTTTCAAGCAATGTGACATAAAGCTGAGCAAAATACATTAACTTATTGAGTAAACTTAATATCTCAATTATAGTATGAATTATATTTATAACTATATGTTATCTTAGCATGATCATTTCTTGTTTCATTCATACTAATTTTTCTTTTAGCTATTTAAGGTGACTTTAAAAAAAAAAAGAATCACATGTAATCGATTCATTGCCTTCAAAGTATTATTAGTTTTGTAATTTTAATTCCTTACAGTTGATCAGTGCTTTATATCATACTATGAGTACTTTTACGATAATTATAAACTCTATTCAATGACAAGAAAGTTGTGAAAAATTGTGATAGAGCACATAAAAATAATGAATATTTATAATATCATAAAGTAACAATATAATAGCAAACTAACCTCTCCAGAAATAAATACATACATCTCAGAAGATGGGGAAAACATAGGAAAGAAAAAAAAAGTAGTAAATAGAGTTAAGTTTTATGAAGCTGGTCATAAAAATGTGAGTTATGCCAAATTTAGATATATTAATGAATTCTTTCTTTATCTGTCCCATCCAGAAATAACACCAGAGGAAATTTTATAGATCTGTATTTGCCAATAAATGTTGATTATTAAATACTTTTAATTACATACCCAAATAACAATAACAACAAAGTACACAACCTTGAAAATCATGAGGTTTTTTTTTTCATTTATCAACTATGAATTTGTTTTCTAATCTGTGCCAGCACTGTGCTAGGCACAGTTTGAGGAACAAATGGTGAGCAAACAAAAAGAAAAAAATGCACAGTTCTGTCTAAAAAAATGATCATTTCAATTCATTAAGAAGTTAGAGAGCACAGTGTTTCAAGACATTGTAAAACCCATTTCTTCTTTCAGCTACAAATTAGTCTGACTGCTTCATGAAAGCATATTGTTAAAATTTTAGATGAGTTATATTCCAAGCAAGATTATATATAAAGCACAGTTGGCCTTATATATTTCAAATTCCTGTTCATGGATAGTAAGCAATACAGTAATAATTCTCATGTACAGAACATATACAAACTTTTGTCATTTTTCCGTAAGCAATACTCTGAAGTTCATTTTCTCTCTTTTTATAATTTACAAAGGTTTCAAAATCCGTGATCTTGCAATTTTTTTCTTAATAGCATTAAGAACAAAAATTCAAGTATTGTAGTTCTATAGTTGGTGAATTACTAAATTATTAATTATATTGACATTTGGTAAATTATGGATTTGTGTCACTATAAATGCCACAAGATTTTGAATATTCCCACCACTACAAAAAGATTTCTTATGATTATCTGCAGTCAGTTTTGATTTCTGCCACCTACCTTAGGCGGCCAGTGATATATTTTCTGTCTGTATAGATTTTTTGTTTTTAGACTGACTGGATTTTCCACATGATCTTGGGGTTCCCCATGCTGTTACATGTTTTATTCTTTTTATTGTTAAATACTATTTCACTGAATGCATGTTTAAACTATACATGTATATGTGTATTAATTATAATTTTTGTTATAAAAATGATATAAGGAGGATTTACTTATAGTTTTGGGGTGGATATGTTTTCATTTTTTCTTACATAAATACCTAAGAGTATAATGGCTAGTTTTAAGTTAAGTACACATTAAACTTTTTGAGAAACAGTCATCAAACTATTTCTAAAATAGGTTTGCCACTTTGTGTTCCCAGCCCACAATGTATGACAGTTCCAGTTCCCCCATGAACTTACTGTATGGTACTACTAATTTGTTCTATCTCCTAAGCTTTTTCTACACATAAGATGATGTGATTTGTGAATAAAGACATTATTCATTCTCATCTACATGGCTTTAGTTTTTTTTTTCCTTAAGTTATTGTATTGGCTAGACTTTTCTATGTTGAACAGAAGTAGAAAGAATAAATATTTCAATCTCAAGGAATATGCAGTTTCTTTATTCAATACGATATTAGCTATACATACTTTTATCAACTTGAGGCAATTTCCACATTTGAGGAGTATTTTTCCTAATGTGTTGAATTTTATTAAATTTTAATGTTTTTATTTTATTTATTTATTTTTTGGTACTAGGGATCCAACTCGCAACCTCACACTTGCCAGGCACTTGCCATCAAGCTAATTCCCCAGCCCTTAAATTTTAATGCTTTTATTGGATGATTTTATATCAATTGACTTTTATTCTATAAGAATACATTAACTAATTTTCAGATATTAAATCAATCTTGATATCTTGAAGTAAACTGCACTTTACTATGATATAGAATTTTTTAATATTTTTTTGGATTCAATTTGCTCGCATTTTGTTTGTTTTTATCTATGGGCATTAGATGTACTTATCTGTAGTGTTTTTTTCTAATTTTTTTTCTTGGTTATGTATCAGCATAACACTGACTTTGTTGAATATCTCAGGAAGCATCCATATTTTTTTCTTATTTTCTAATAATTTTACTCAGCATTAGTGTTATTTCTTCTTTAAATATTTTATAGAATTCACCTAGAGAGCCATCTAGACAAGGGTTTTCTTTATATAAAGTTGTATTTTTTAAAGTTACCAATTCAGGGCCAGGAAATTAGCTCAGTGGCATAAGCGGCTGCCTGGCAAGCATTGATTCCCAGTACCAAATAAATAAAGTTACCAATTCAATATTATTATTCCTTTTAGGTGTATTTAGATATTCTATTTTCTCTTTATTAGTTTTGGATGTATTTTTGCTTCTAGGAGTTTTTCCATTTATCTGAATGGCCTAAACTTTGACATATGATTGTTAAAGATACTTACATAGGAATTTATTTCTGTAGAGTCAGGTGTTACGCCCTATTTTCATTCTTAGATTTGAAAATTTATGCATTTTATGATGTTTTTTGAGGGGATGGAAATGTTTATTTTTTATTAGCTTTATTGATTTTGTTGATCTTAACAAACTACAGGTTTTTCACTTTGCTAATCTTTCTCTTCAATTCTTTTTTTCCATTTCTGCTCTGTATAATATTTCCCTTATATTTGCATTGGACTAATTGACCCGCAAGTTTCTTCATATACAATATTAGGTTATTGACCTGACGCTTTCCTACTTTGTTTAATATAAAGAACCAAAGCAATGAATTTCCTTCTAATACTGCTTCCCTAGAATTCTGTAAATTTTGATATGCAACCCTGTGTTTAATGCAATTCAAAATATTTTAAAATTTTACCTTTGATTTTTCTTTGGACTAATTAAGTATTTGTCAGTTTCTTAACTTCTATATATATAGAGGTTTCTCAAATTACTTCTTGTAGATTTTTTCAATATAAAACTCTATTATAGTCTGAGAATATTATTTAAATTAGTTCAATATTTTTAAAGTTAATCAAGTCTTGATTCATGGTCTAGAACATGGCCTACTCTAGAACATGGCTAGAACATGGCTTATTCCTGAATAAGCTCTACTTGACTCATGATCTAGAATATTATCTAGAATATAGCCTACTCTGCTTCCTGCTGGTCTAGAATATGGCCTATTCTACATGTTCTATGTATGCTGGAGAAGAATGTGCACGCCTCTTCACACCTTCTCATAGGTTAATACTAACTTTATTCCGGTAAAACACGCCAACATCATTCCATTTGATCATAGTCTCATTCTCAGTGCTCAGAGCTCCAATTCATTCCCTTCCTGTTTTGCTCTTAGGATTTTGTTATAATGGGTATGTTGTGTCTTTGTATATTATAAAGCAAACAGTATCACTTCATAATTATTATTCTTTGCCATCTTTTGGGGTGATTTATATATTTATTTTGAGACAAGCTCTTTCT
Source organism: Cavia porcellus (assembly GCF_034190915.1). Lineage (NCBI taxonomy): Eukaryota > Metazoa > Chordata > Mammalia > Rodentia > Caviidae > Cavia > Cavia porcellus. Next base: position 20,954,960 of record NW_026947511.1, on the reverse strand, counting down.
ATATGATTCAGGCTGGTCTTGAACTTATGGTGATCATCCCGTCTCAGCCTCCCAAGTGCTAGCATTACAAGTGTACACACTGTTTGCTAGGTTTTCTTAAAAGAGAGTAAAAGAAGAATATGTGTATATAGCTATATTATATATTCATGTTATTTTTATTTACTTGCATATTTACCATTTTTGAGTGTAGTTCTTTTTTTATTTTAAAGGATTCATTTACCATGGCTTCTAAGCCAAATCTGCAAAAAATTGTTCTAGTCTTTATTTCTCTGAAAATATGCTTATTTTACTTTCATGTTTAAAGAACAGTTTTGGTCATACATAGAATTCTTGGTTGACAGGGTTTTTTTTTTTTTTTTCTTTCAATGCTAATATCTATAGCTACCATCCCACTGTCTTCTTATCTTTGTTATTTCTTATCAGATGTTAGCTGTTACCTATTAAGTTGTTGTCCTGTACATGATGAATCAATACCTTCTGTCTGTTTTCTAGATGCATCTTCCTATTGGTCTTCTAGTCCTTTAATTTGTATCTAGTTGTGCATATGTTTGCTTTTAACTATTTTAAGGGTTTGTTGAACTCCATTAACTGTTTTACCTCAGGAATTTTAGTCACTATCTCTCTAAATATTTTCTCTGCTTTGTTTTTCTCCTTTCTTCTGGGACTCCTGTTTAAAAGTACTTAATCATGCCCGTTAGGTCTGTTAGGCACTGTGGATTGTCCTCAAACTTTTCTACTCACTGAATTGTGTAACTAGTGTATGTTTAGCGAACAGTTTGGACATAAATTGTGATCAAACACTTTGAGGCCTTAGAGTTTCCACCCTATGATGATCTGTGTATAGACTAAGTAGCACATTTAAAGCTGAAGATGTTTTCATATATTTGTCAGCTGTTAATTTAAATTAGGCCCTCCCGAGTCTTCTCTGTGCTTGATTTGCCAGTCAGTCAAGCATACTGGATAACATATGTAGCCCTTCCATATTTCTCTCACTTTTAGAATCTCCCCCTGAAATTTAAAATGAGTTCATCACTCACCCCAATTTAAATTGCAACCTCAAAGTAGAAGCTGTGAGTTCTTCCTTTCATTTTGAACTAGGTTTGTTACTTTTAGTGATCACATCTCCTGCTGTGAAATTCTATAGTCTTCACCAAATCAAGTCAGCAACTTCTGGCCACAAGAAGCCTCTTCGTCATCAACAAACCATCCTTCGTAAGGCTATCATGCTGTGGATCAAGATATCCTTGACATGTTCACAAGTTGAGTTAATTTTATACAAAAATTTTCTGACTATAAGTCCGGTTTCCTTTTCCTTAGATCACTTACTTTCAAAAAATTTAAATTCTTTCTTTGCGTCTTTGAGATATAAATCTTTTCCCAGCCTTGCTAACCCAAGAATCTTATCTTTCTTAAAGGACCTTGGAGTCCTATCTTTGAAACATATATAGAATGTAGTTTGTGTTAACAATGTCATAGAGAAGGATAGGATCCTATCTGCCAGTCTCTTTTGATTTCTGCCAATTACCAAACTCAGGTGACCTAATTACTTCAGCAATGAGATCCTTCAGTACTTTTTTTTATGAGCTCACTCCAATGTTTAAATCTCTGCTTTTTTTTTTTTTCCAGAATTAAGTTCAGTCTTTCTGCCTTGTTGAAATAGTCTCCCTTCCATACTGCAATACTTGCGAGTAGATGCTTCCTTACCTGTTTAAAATTCCGAATTCAGTGGAATTTTTCTTTAACTCAGACAAGTTAAGGATATAACAATACACAGGTGAAAGAGTGCTGTAGATTTTTGCTGTTCTTACAGACTGTTCTGCCAGCTTTCCATGAATAAATTTCACTCAGTTTGTTGTTCATCCCTGGTTGATTTCCAAAGTGCTGAATGTTTATTTTTGACAATCTGTCCAGTGTTATATATATTTGATGGGAGGAGAAGTTACTGACCTTTTCATTTTTCTATAGCTACCTTACAACATTTTCACAAGTCTGAATTTCAACGTTATTGCTAGAAACAGTTTATTGGTTATCTACATCTACGGATATTACTCAGAGAAATATTTTTCTGAGCACAAATCATTTATTAAAGAGTTAAAAAGATGCTTTTCCATAGCATCACTGATACTTCATTGTATTTACATAAAAGCAAATCCTCTTATGTTTATACAGTTTCTGTTTTATTTTAGTTGATAAAACATTTCTTTCAGTATAGGTTAAAACCTTATTTCTTTCTTTAATTCTACATTATTTTTTCCTCCTCTTAATGTGTTGACCAATTTTTTTTAATAACTAGCTAGCTCTATTCCCTGATTATTTCTTGTTTGTAAAAGTATTTATATTTCCAAAAAGAGATACTCAAGCAAGTTGGGAAATTTTTATTTTTAATTTCCCCCCATCTGGTTGGGTGTGCTGATTGGCCAAATGCCACAAGTAGAAAAGTGATATATAGATAATCTCATTTATACAGATCTTTTGTCTCCATATGCATAAAATCCATTTCCAACCGTGCTTCTCATTTGACACTTGTGAAGGCAGATTATACAAATGGCATACTAGTTCATAAACCACTCCAAATTTCCTTCGCCAATCTTGAGTGTTAGCCACTTAAACTCAGTGATTTTATTTACATTCCAACATTTAACTTTCCTGAGTAATTACACTGTCTAATTTAATAATTCATACTTGTCTGCTTTAAAATTTTGACCTACTTTTCCAAAACTATTTTTGTTCACTTTTTCAGTATCTTTCTCAACATACATATTTTTCTATATTTGGAGTTTGGATAGATATATAACAGGAATACATTCATATTGTATGTTTCAAATTGGAGACACCTGGGCTGGAGGATGAAATTGAGACACAAAGAATTTAAGAAGTGTATTAAAATTTATTAGTAATAAATAGTTTTACATAATATTTATCTACCACTTGCTGTGTATCAAATACAGTAAGGTCTTAAATTTAATGAGTTACTGTTTAACACTATAAAGCAGATATTATTATTATTGCTATTTTATGAGCAAAAGAGTTTTAGAAATTCTCAAGATTGCATGTAATAAAAACTAACTAACTGGCAATGTTCTGTCATATTTAGCCTGTCAGGTGCTTTTCCAAGATCTTCATACACTTAACAAATTAATGTAACACACTCAGAATTGTCATATAAAATCCAATAAGCATTATAATCTTACTTCACAATACGGCTGAGAAAAAGTATTCGGATGTTAAACTAGTTGTTCTCTTTCATATTGCTGATAAATGATCAGGGATTAGAGCCCCACATCCTATTTCTGTAAAAAGAGTGGGAGCTTGTTTTAAAATTCTGTTAAATTGGCACCTTACTACTGCATCTCACTGCCTCGCAGTTAAACAGCACATTTGTTTCTGGTGAATTACTGAAGTTTGAGATTATAGGAAACTTTAAAAGTGACCATTTTAGGAAAAGTCTATTTTGCATTTATTGGAAAATCCACTCCAAAATAGCAATAAGTTTTATTTTTTCTGCAGGTTTGTTTGAAAAATCCTGTAGTAGATAAATCAAGTAGATACATTTTGTGCTTTGAGGTGCTATTATTAGAAAGTATTTTATAACATTATGGATTCTTATAGATACAAGTAAATCCTTTGAACCGGAATTTGTCTTCTGAAGTCATAAGATGCAAATGTAATTTCTTTTCCCCATTATAGTGGTTTAAATACATAAAACAGTCTCTAAGGAATTTTCTCTAGTTTTTAGTTTCTTTAGTTATCCGGGTATAATATAACTTCAAGCTCCCGTTCTACCCTACAGTCTCTGTTTGTTACAAGTCAATTTATAAAACTCTCATAAAACACAAAGCTCAATACATAACATTTCAAGTATGTTCTGAACATTGCCAAATAGACTAGACTGACGTTTGCCATTCTTTCCTGGAAATAGAACAGTGTAATTACTGAAAAGGTGTCTGCTGAAATCAACTTCTGGTTTTGGTTTTTGCTCTCACTTTTTATAACCACGTTACTTCGTACCAATTTCCTCAGCTCTCTATGCTTCAGTTTTCTTCTTGGTCAACAGAAATAATAATTATGTCTAATTTGTCAAGTTGATAGGAAGACTATGCATGGGGATCAAGAATTTAAACATTTTGAAAACTGCTCCTTACATAAGGGGAGACATCAGAAACTGTACCTGATGTTATTTAAAAATTGAGGCATTCTATTGAAGGTTTACTGGGTACTGACATTGATGTTGTAAAGAGGGAAAAGTATAGTATACAGGCCCAACACACTTTCACTTAAAATTATAGACTATATTTCTCGTGAATTGATCCATGAATGCATATAGTTGTAGACAATCATTAATCATGTCACATTCTGGACCCATAGTTAGATAATAAGGAAAATCCTTAAGGCATCTTTTCTATCTTAGTCTATACTAATTTATATAGTATAGAAAAATACTATATAGTTGTATTTTCTGAAACCTTGACTGTGTTCTCCAGGTGCTGGTTTCCTATCCAAGCTCCGTGTCATATGTGCAGATGAGAAGCCTTCTATGAGTGTATTACCCAGGTCACTAATGAAATGTGAAGAAGAAGAGAATCACAGATAGAGCCTACAGCAATGAAACACATTAGAGGACTCCCACTCTTTGAAGAGTCGTTTACACAGTTAGAAATCAACTGAGTTCTCACACTGAGAATATTTCTTAATTTTGCTAACACCGAACTATGGGAGACTTTTTTCAGGAGGATTATTTAAATCCATGTCCGTTATCAATTTATGTAGTAGTACCTGCTTGGTAATCCCCAATTGTATTTTTTTAATGGAAGAAGAAATAATCTTAGTTGAATGCAGTTGTTCTTGGAAACTTGTACTGATTCTTAATAATTATTGTCTTCTTCAGTAAGGACTCTCAAAAATCATTTGAAGAATCACTTATATATACTACACATCAATAGCAATATGTCTTTGGTAGCTTCAGATATATTTCTATTTCTTTTTGAAAGTTGAGACTTCATTTCTCTGTCTCCAATACTGTGTCTACCATTACCTGCCTAGACAGATAATGATGGCTTCGAAATCTCATTTACGAATTCTCTGAGTCTTGGGGTTTAATTTTTAGCATCTCAACCCTTGCTGTCTCTCTATGTAGTTATATTTCAATTACTCTGGTGTCATCGTTTCCTAGCCCTCTGCAGTTGAAAATCCCTCTCGACAAAAAATGGGAAAAAAAGCCCAAAAACCAGTTGTCATTGCACCACTGACTTTCAATTATTTCTTTGATATATTTACCAAAAATAAATGTGACTTGGTAGTTTTTTAATATCCTTTGCACTTCTCTAACCTTTATGCTTTTGGACTTTAGTCTTCCAGGCCCTTCTAGGTTTCTGAAATTTGTATGGCTCCCCAAGTAACTATTCTTTACAGGAGTGCATGTTGAGTACCCAGGCAGAGGTGTACATGAGAGAAGAGCAAATGCCTAGCATTCATGAAACCCCAGGTCTGATCCCTATCCATCATAAAACGAACCAACAAATGAAAACCCCACCCAAACACAGATGCGGGAGCGTGCACACACACACAAACACACACACACACAAACACACACACACACACGCTCGAATATACTAGTTTACTATAAATTTTGTTTATTGCATTTGTTTCTCCACTTTTTTCCACTTAAGAGCAGTTTTCTTTTACATGCTGAGATTCTAATTTTGGAGTATCATCTGGCCCTTCTGAGATTTCTCTTCAATTAGTCTTGAATTCTGGGAAGAATTATCAGTATTTATTCCTATATTTTCTTGAAATCAGACTCCTGAAAATTCATGTCAGTATCTAATTTTTCCCCTAATATTTTTCTCCTGTAATATTTGTATTATTTTATAAAACTAAGGTAAACAATATTAGGCCAAGAAGATATGTTATACTTTATGCTTATGTTGGGCCGAAGTGTTAGAATTTTCATGTTTCATAATCATGCATGGATTTTTTCCATGTATTTATTATGTCACCATGATACTTCATCAACTCAAAAGGTTTGTTAAAAATACACTCAAATATGGGTAGAGGGCTCTATCTTCTGAAGGTGATCACTCCTTTAATCACTAACTTAAAAATTTATTCACATCCTAGGACAAATACTTCCCTTGTCTGTGCCATCCTTGTGATATGGACGTGGAGCATGCTGCAGTTTCCACTTGACCTGGCAGGTAAATGGCTTAATATTTGTGCAAAGATCCAGGCATGGTGGTGCACACCTATGATCCCGGCACTCAAGCGGCTGAGGCTGGAGGATAACAACAGCTTTGAGGTCAACTTGGGCTACACAGTGAGTTCAAGGCCAGTCTGTACTACATAATGAGATCCTATCTCCAAATCAAATTTTAAAGACCCCACTATTATCTCATTGAGGCAACTGTGTCCTACAGCTCTATCTTCAATATTTGTGCAAAGAAACAGAAAATTATAACTCTTGATTACAAACCACTAAAAAGAGAGTGATTGATGGGATTATCCTTCTGATATCCCTATGTTAGTTCCAGTTCAGTTTAGAAGGAAAGTAGACTGGTTCATTCCAGTGTAGTGAGCTCAAGATAATTGATTGGAAAATATAGATTTGTATTCACTTCGAACACTGGTTCTGCCACTTACGATCTGTGAAACTTTCTGAGAATTAGTTAACATATCTGTACCTCAGGTTTTCATCCATGAAATGGGATGGTGTTCCCAATAGCTGGGATTGACAGTGCTTATAATGATTCCGTCAGCTTTAGTTTGAAGAAGGCTTGCTAAAGTGTCTCATTCCATTGCCTTGTCATCCCTTTCCTTTCCTCCCCCTGACTCCCTTCTATGGTCCCAGGGATTGAATCTTGTGTTTTCACACTGAGGACATCCAGCCTTTTAAATTATTCTTTTCAGAAAGTTTTACTAAGTAGCTAAATTGTCCAGGCTGAGCTTGAACTTGTAACCCTTCTGCCTTAGCCTCCTAAGTAGCTAAAATTACAAGTGTACCAACACATCTGGTTTTTGTTGATATTTATAAGGGATCATTTTCATTTCTTTATCAAGCATGTATTAAGCTAATAAGAACAGTTCCAGGGCCTCATATGGAATACTAACATTTTCCTCAGAAGTGGCCTTTGGATATCATTTGTTTTTACTTCAACAAAGATATAAATCTTGAAGACTTTTCAAGAAGTGGCCGGGTATGGTGGTAATCTATAATCTATAATTTCAGCACTCGAGAGACGGAGGCAGGAGAATTGCTGTGAATTCAAGGCCGGCCTGGGCAACAGAGTGAAACCCTGTCTCAACAGACTTTCCAAAAAGTAAACTATTTCCTAGGAATTTCATACTAGTGATGCAATGGCAGGCAGACACATGGAAACAACATCCAGGATTTAGAGGCAGATTTATTTATGTTGATGGGCACTGATCAGGCTCATTCCCAGAATATCAGGCCTTGATGTCTGGTGATCTAGGGCTTAGACTGCATGAGCAAACAGGAAGTACAGAGGCAAAGTGGCCTGCCAATTGGGGACTGGCTTATACAATGTGCATCACAGTGACCAGCTGCAGATCAGAGAGAACAGCATTTCCAAGACACAGAAGCAATAGAACTGGAGCAGGGACCATTACCTGGGCAACTAACAAACTAAAGTCTGCTGGCTGGTGGCGGGGTGGATTTCTGTGACAGTGATGCCTCACAGCCACGTTGTTCAGTAGAGTACCCACTAGCCTCACACAGCTTTTCAAATTAAAGTTAAAGTTAAGTAAAACTAAAGGCTCAAATCCTCAGATGGCTACCATATTTGACAGGAAAGATATATCACATTTTTACTACCATAGAAAGTTCATCTGGACATTGTTAGCCTAGAGCAGTGGTTGCAATGCTATGCCACACATGCTAGAGTGGGCTGTTTATATCATTGAAAGTTTCAGAAAATTCACAAGTTCACTCTCACCTAGAGAGATACTGTAAGTTTGTGATACCCTGGAATTTTGATCTGGGAGTTTTCTTGCGTGTCACATTATTTTGATGAAATTCTAGAATTTAATTATATATAAACTATATATGAATCTGGCTCACTTTTTGAATCTCTCTACCTACTGGCCTCAGAATTAGCATTAATCCTTGAGACAGAGATGTTGAACATTTTTTGTATCTATTCTGGGTTAACTTTGATAAGTTAAGTTTGAAACATTTTAGATCATAGCATCCACATTCTGAAACACCCAAAATGGTCAACAGGAGAAACAGAAAAATTGCTGTGATTTTTTCAAAATATTGAAAACCTAATTACTGATTAGGAACAAATGTAAGCTGGTAATATATCATTAGTTAGTACATCATACTTATTAGTCACCTGGTAGAATAATAGCTGGTTAGTTGGCCTACTGATAAAATGATGGATACCATCCCTTTACATATCGCTTTTAATATCTTTGGGGAGCCCTTTGTGAGCTATTTCATGACCCTGACTTCTTAGGAAAGGCAGTTAGTAATCCTAAAATGTTTTTCTCCTGTCATTCACCCTGCTGATTCTCACCCTCTGCTATCTTGTGGTTTACTGCTTTGCAGAAAAATTTATTTAAGAAAGAAATTTTGTAAACTTTGAGAGGTGATAATGTTATGCAGCTGTTTGAAAAACAAAGACCAAATGTTACTTGTGACTAAATCAGTATTGTATTTTCCAACAAACAGTACATTGTGTGTGCCCATATCAAAGCAGCTTCGTAATACTTGCAGACTGTAGTAAGAAGAAGGCATTCTTTGTTTAAAAACTCCAAATGGAAGGCTTCATTATTACGAAGGAATAATTTTTTGTCCCTGACCCTGAATTAATTTTACATTTTAGAAATTTTAAAAAACTTTATCTGTTGATTGCAACTTCTTTTTGTTCATCTGTAAAATCAATAATTATAATGTCTTTCTTGCAAATTGTGAAACAAAAGCATAAGAAATCAGGGCAAAGCAAATAACAATGCCATTTATTTGGGGTTCGTCTATTAGCAAAAGAAGTTGATTGAATTTAAATTTGAATCTAAGCACTTGAATTTTCACAGCATAATTTGCACATCTGACTTAGTGAGTGAACCACTAAACATGCTGATCCTAAAGAAAATACCTGGAGTGAGCTGGGCCATACCGTGTAGCTCCATCTCCACACTTCGCAGTCTAGCAAGTCACTCACTACCCCACGGGAAGATAGAGAAGAAAGTGGAGAGAAGGGTGAAGTGCTATTCTCATGGAAGCAAAAGGAGTCAAGGGAACAGACTCTCTTCTCCCATCTATTTTTATCCCAGTCTTCACAAGAAAAAGCTGAGTCCTAGGTTAAGAGAGGTTAAGTCATGGTGCCAGCACCTACCTCCTTGTTAGATTTAAGGCATCTGGGCTTCCTGACTCAAGTCCTTGAGCCCACTTTGGTGCTGTCTCCCCACACTGCAGACTCTAAACTGCAGCACGCATCTCCTTTTATTCTTTCTATTTAGCTGTGCCTTTTTCAGAGTGAGAGCAATCTGAAAAGTCTTATGTGTTTGGGAAGTAGGTAGCAAGACGTTTTACCCAGAACCAAACTGCAGAATCATTTCCCACCATTCATGACAGGGCACCCAGAGCTATCAACTTGTCCAAGCTCACCTGTCTAACACGTCCACATTCCGAGGGCAAAGCTAACTGGTCCGTCTTGTGCTTCCAGTGCAGCAGGTTGTGTGCCCCTCCTCTGTGACAGCCAGGGGATTCCCCAGCCTGTTCTTCTGCCAGTACAGTTCTGACTTGTGGAACATCGGGATCAGTGTCTTCATCCAAGACGGCCCCTTCCTCACCTTGCGCCTCATCCTGATGGCTCATTTCAATGTGATCAATCAGATGCTGGTGTTCTTTGCCGTCAAGAATCTCCTGGTGCTGCTGCTACACCTTTACCGTTTGGTAGTTTTGGCATCAGCTTTCCGTGCTTCCCTACGAAGGCAGTCAGAAGGCCTCAAAGCAGAACAGAGCTGCTCCTGTGGACCACCTGCGAGTGGACTGGGGATCTGCGAGGGGAGCTCCAGGGAGGGCCTGGCTATTCCACTGCAAGTCTCACCAGCCACCTCTGACGCCTCCCCTCCCACACCATAGTCATTTATTCCCAGCAGGATGCGTTAGAAAGATGGACGTTGCCAGCTCTTCTTACAGACTTCTGCCTCTTTTTATTTTCTTTCCATCTTAGCACATAATAATTTTTAAAGAAATATCCTGCAAAGGTGATCTTAAACTAAAGTCAAGAAATTTTCTTCTTTCAATGAAATGGAAGGAACTTTGATTAGTGGTGAAGGCCACAACTTCTTCGTGATGGTATAAGATGTTACAGTTGTTCAACGACTAAGTGATTTGTTGGTGCTGAACTGTTTGAAGAGCTATGCACAAGGTTGCCGTGACATGTCCTTGAAAGATTCAGTGCAAACTGTGACGGCTGTTACCTGAAAATACAGACACTTTGAACCTTGGCTCCCAAATCTGACTGTCTCCTCTGATCTGTTCTGCCATATCCCTCCGACATCAAAAAGTATACATTCATTGAATGCAGAACAAATGAAGGACCAGTGCCTGTACAATTACCTCACTGGGGGCTGGCGGCAGTGAACACGTCTGCTCAGCTTCCAGATCAGAGACCCACATTTACCGCTGCACAAGCTTCCCAGGAAAACTGTTTTGCTGGGCTGATGTGGTGCTACACCACGGTACACATTCTTTTATAGAAGTGTTATTGTATTTGGCTTGGGTACTACAGCACTCACAGGAAGTCATTCGGTTACCTATCTGCTGGTGGCAAGTCAGGAAACACCAGCAAAATGCTGGCACAGTCATAGTTTCCACTTGGAATATAACTTGCAGTGGTGTCAACCCCACATCACCATTTTCTCCATTACTAAGTCGGATCACCGGAGGTGATTCAGGGATGCTTGGAGCATGAATGAAGGTGTTCTGGGCCTTCAGGGTGACCAGGCTTTCTAGTGTCTGCCAGCAGCAGCAAACACAGGTGCAACAGCTCCAGGCTGGCACCCCTGGAGCTGGCCCTTGGTTCGGGCCAGGAAGATGGATGGACGACTGTGGCCACCTGAGCCACGGCCCACGATGAGGGACAGAGGGCGTTGGAACTGCCTCCACGTCATTAGATTCAGACAATTCACTTCATCTCTCTGTGTTAAGACTTCGTTTTTCCACAATTTAAATAGCCATTTGGTCCTCTTTACGCACCTCTGTACTTTCCAGAGGGAGGTGATTCTGAAACTTTTAAAGTGATTTTTGTTTTTGATGATAAAGTGGAAAAATTTACTTGGTTGTGTAGCAGTAATTACATATGAAGCAAAGAATTCCAAAACGGTAAGGGTTCCAAGTATCATTCCTCCTATGTTAGTATGCTCAGGAATTCAAAGGGGCATTTTCAGACATGAGCACCCCTAATTGGTTGTGACCTGTGTCACAATTTTATCTATAAATCTCTCTGTGACGTAGTATCCAAACATTTGATAAAAAAAGTTTCACAAATACCTTCTGCTTTTACAGAGAGTAATGCATGTTTTTTAATAAATCATTTTTTCTTCCTATGCTTCTAATTTTAACAATATAAGGGTTATAAAATTACACATAAAATGAGTGGAATACATTTATAATTATACATAATAATTCTATGCAAGTTGTGATGAGGAAATTATATTTATATAAAATAAAGAACTTGACAACTTTTAAGGGCATGTTATTTCAAGTGCTTAGCAATGGAAAGCAAAATAATAACTGCTATTTATAAAAATGCCTGCAGAATCTGTTTTTATGTTGACTGTTTTATGTTGACTCCTTTCTTCCACAACATGTATGTGCTGCTTATTATTGCAAATTTGCTTGTGGCACACTCTTCATGTTTTAATTTTTTTCTTCCAGCAAAACAAACACTGAGCCTCTATTTTTAGTATAAAGTAGTAAGGCTGTTGCAAGGATATTTTAAGTGCTTTTAAATCTGAGACTTGGCTTGGAATTGTGAATGAGTTTCTAGTGTTTAAATAAAGTATTTTGTAATTAGCACTCTTCCAAAGGCCTGGGAAAGAAAAGGCCTGTTCCAAATCTGGCTTTATTTAGAGTGCCAGGAAGTCAAAGAGCACCTAGGACCATCTTGGAAATTAATGATGATAAAAAATAGACGTATATTCTGCAAAGTTTTCAAGGAAACTTGCCAAGGGCAACATTTTTTAATCGAATTGCTTGTACTTCCATTCTCTTAGACTGGCTGTCTTTATAGTTTTTTTTTTTAAATCTGTTTTTGCTTAGTTTATTTGAAAAGAACCCTAAGTACAGTTTGTGTGCCTGATAAAAACTTATAAACATATTCAGTTAATTGTATGTTTCTGCTTGAACAGCTAAACCTTGTTATGTTTTAAAATATCTAAGCATTTACTCTAAAGTGGTTACAGTATCAGTTATCTCTTGTATAATGGCATCCTGGGACTTGCATTTTATTTGGAATAAGCTAACTGATTCATATCATGTGTATAATGTGACACAGGCCAACCCCTCTACCCGCGCCCCACCCAGCGCCAGCCTTCAGACACAACACAGGTCAGTTCCCCACACTGAAAAGAGAGCTTTCTTTGTAGTTGCTGGATCTGTTTTGATTGCCATCATTGTTATCTTATTTAATCAAATGTCATCCCTACAAACACAACATTCTACAGTATTTTGAAGAAAACAGTGTAAATGTTTTAATGATACTGTGTAGAAATACAACTTGAGCCTATCTTGTATGTTTCACTCCCTTATTGGACTAGGCTCAGATGACATGCCAAAGTGTAACAATGAGGAAACTGTTCTTATCTTTGATTCTTCTGTTAATTTTTAGTTAAACTGTGATAAGAAAGTAAAAACTTGAATTGATAAGTAATATTCTTTCTAATCTTTCAGTGAAGAGTCTCAGACAAGTTTATCCATTAGCATGGTTATAGCTTCATTGCTCCTTAATAGCTACATAGATTCAGGCAAGAAATGCCAAGATTTGGTATTGTAATATAAATCATTAGCCAATTAATTAATAAAAAAATTTTTCAAAAGAGTAGAATGCTCATGGTTTGCAGCTTCCACCAGGTTTCAGAGTTAAGCATTGACTCTTTTTCATCTTTGGCATTGAATAGAAATGACTCAATATCAGTTATTCTATTAACAAAGAAAAAAAGTGGCAAAAAACAGGCCTCTGTCTCCCTTCACTCCAAAAAAAGCTAATTAAAGTATGTTACACAGCCTCAGAGATACAAAAGAAAAAGCAAACAATCTTGAATTTCAGAGAAAAAGAAAAATCATTGCTTTTTATAATTTCATATTTTGCTTTTTTAAATTAGGGTATATTTTGGTCTGCTTTTGGAAATATCTAATAAAGTTAAACTAGGCAGCTAGAGGATGTTTACAGCTTCAAGACTTCAAATAACTTTCTGTGAGGGGAATAACCAAATAATATTTGAATAATTAATTGCTGCAGCCTTATATTTTATAGGTGCTTATTTTCTGACTATTTCTTACTGGAACACTGTGTAAGGTTTTTTAAAATATTTGTATTTTGATATGATTGACCTATGTATTGTATTATATACATTAAATAGTGAGTGAAAATTTTTATCTCAGTGTCTACTATATTTTGCCTATATTTCATGTCTTTGTTCTCTGCTATAATTCATTTCCTTTATGGTTTTCAAAATGTAACTTGAAAAACAAACTGATCTACTTAGAATATGATTAAAGTTGCATTTCAAGACAATGAAAAGAGGATGACCAATTTTATAAATGATGTTGGGAAATTTTGCAATACATCTGGAAAAAATAAAGTTAGATTATTATCTCATACAATATATAGAAATAAATTCCAGATGGATTAAAGACCTCAGTGTAAAATGAAAACTATAAATATCAGAAGAAAATATGGAATGTGTCTTTACCATTTGGGGGTTGGGAAAGATCTTCTGAAGCAAGATATGAGACCCAGAAGCTAAAGAACAGATTGACATATTTTCCTGCATCATCATTTAACATTTCTGAATAGCAAAAGGTATCATAAATATATCACCACTGTTTTTTTGTGAAAAAAATCAGTGAAATCATATAAAAGAACCAAGAAATTGAAAGAAGTCATATGAGATTAGATATTTTAGAAAGCCTAAGTAACTATTAACAGTTAACCAGAAATAACACAAAAGCAATAACTTTTCTATATGCCAATATAACAGAATACATATATGGAGAAACGATTCCCTATGTTATAAACTAAAATTATAAAATACATAGGAATGAACTTAAATGTATAAGATCTATGTGAAGAAAATTTTAAAATAATTTTGAGAATCATGCATGAATAATTTAAAAAATACAAAGATACATTCTTTGCTTAGTGGTAAGATGTCGATATTTTAAGAATTAATAATTTCTCCTAAATTGATCTATAAGTGTAACACAATCTCCGTAAGGCTCATAACAAGTTATTAATTTTTAGTCACTAGATAACCTGATTCTAAAAATTTCACGCTAAAATAAACATGAAAGAAAGCTGAAAAATATTAAAAGAAAGAAGAAAATGCTTCTTGTTATCTTATTTAATCAAATGTCATCCCTACAAACACAACATTCTACAGTATTTTGAAGAAAACAGTGTAAATGTTTTAATGATACTGTGTAGAAATACAACTTGTGCTTTCAATATATTTAACTGTATTATACTGCTAAATTAACCAAGATATTTTAGTTCTGGCACATGAACAGGCAGGAAGATGAACATAATAAAATTAATAAATAGACTGAACTACTAAGAGATTTTGATATATCATAAATCATAGGGCTGGGATAAATATTATAAATGGTTTAGATTTTGGAAAATATTAAATTGCATTTCCACCTCAATCCTTATGTCCAAAACATTTCCAGATGGATCAAATAATTAAACAATAAATAAAAGCCAAACATAGCAAACACTGATTTTGTAACTGCAACAGTGAAAATGCTTTTGAACAAGTTACAAAACAAGAAAGCAAAGAAGACTCATAAATTTAGCTCATTGAATATTTTAGCACCATAAAATATTATATACAAATTCAAAAGGTGAACAATAAATTGAGTAAATGTGACAATAAAAACAAACTGGATAGGTATGTTTGTAACAACTCTAAACAATCTTAGTTTTTTAGTGAATGAACAGTTATTCTGAGTAAGGAAAAAAGGTGAAAAGCTACGGGAAAAATGTGCAAAAGGCATAAGTATATGATTCACTGCAAAAGGAATAAAAATGCAAATCAAGGGGCTGGGGATTTAGCTCAGCGGCATAAGTGCCTGTCTTGCAAGCAGGCAGTCGTGAGTTCAATCCCTGGTACCGATAAAAAGGAAAAAGACAAAAAAAAAAAAAAAAAAAAGGCAAATCAAACAGCAATGAAATACCATTTTTCAAATGCAGACTAAACGACAACATAACCACATTTTATTTATTAGATATTCAAAGATCCAAAAGCCTTTTTGGAATGCTGTAGTAGAGGTGAGTTGAGGAAAGTAGCTATTCCTATTCATAGACATTGAGGGCAAAGAGGGTGTAATTCCTTCTTAAGACAATTTGGCAATATGGGCTGCAGACAAATTATATTTATTATTTGGCCTAATAAGTCAGCTTTTAAGATTGAATTCTACAAATTCACATCCACAAAAATTTTGTATAAAGTTACTCAGTATTTTCTACAATATCAACATAGTATTATCAGTCAGGTCATGATTAAATAATGGAATCTCTCTCCTGTGTAAAACCATTTAGATTATACAAAGGATCAAGTACAACTATAAATGTTGATAGGGGACAATGATTTGGATATTTTCTTAGATAAAAGGAGGGATGAAAAGAAAGTCATCATGTTGTTCTTTTTGTAAATGTCCTTTACACCTTTACAAGTGGCTACTGTTCAAACATATAAAATGATACTCAAGTTTCAAATGACCACAGACATTCCTGCCTTTTTGAAACTTTTACATTTTGCATAATTTGGGTCTTAAAAATTACCCATTACTTTTGTAATTAATAAAGCAGTTACAAATAACAAAAAGTCTCACCAACTTACAAACTTTACATGAACTTGTTGCTATGGACACGGGCCTTGAAATAATTTTCAAGTAAAGTAAAAATATCATTTTTATAGAAGAAAATAAAGATTTTGCCATTATAACTAAAGATAAACTGCTGAAGCTTGAGATAAATGAAGGCAGACTGTCACAGTTTAACTGCATTGTGAAGCATCAGATACTTGGGGAATGAAATCATGAATAGGTCTGTAAGAGTAAAGAAAAATCAAACAAATGCATCTGGTCTTTCTTGATGAGTACCATGTAGATTGCTTTAAACATGTCAATCTGATGCTTTTTTATTGGCTGATACTTATGGCGTCACCAAACCCAACTGATTTTCCTGAGAGAGAGAGAGACAGAACTAAATGGGGCAGTGACAGAAAATAAAACCAGAAAAAATCTGTGTGTCCATTTCCAAATCCGTATTTTTAGTCCATTTAATTTGTGTATATAAATGTTTTGGATTTAGTCAAATGATTACTACAAAATCTACAGTTGATTAGAGTAAGTAATCAAATGAGTCATATGCAAATCTAACCAAATTGCGGAGGAAAACAAAAATTCCTAGACCAACAATATGTCAAATATCATACAATCTTCATACCCAAACTAAGAATTTTGGCCTAGGAACATCAAATGTATACAATGAAATATGTTCTGTCCATGGATGCTGGTCCTCAGCTTCTCCTAAATGCATAGCTGGAGAATTCAGATGGTTGTGGTTTTGAGATCTTGGGGTTATTCCTACTTCCTGGGAAAAAATATTTTCTATTGTTTGAGGTTCCCATATGACTTGAACAATAGCTAACAGTTGGGCTCAAAAGCTATAATTATTCTATCAGTTGTCGTGGTTTCAATTAATCCCTATAACTACTAGTTGTTACTGGTATCTCCAAAACCAATCTTTTATTGGACTTTAGGCATGGATTTGCATCTCCACCTGTATATTTTGTAAGTAGCATAGACACAATATATACATATATTCTGTATTCAATATATACATATATTCTGTATACATATATTCTGTTATAATGGCAAAATCATATACATAATATATGTATACATATATTATGTAGAAGATATTTTGTCTCCAGTTACTTAGACACCAGATGCATCCTGACCCTGGCCTCCTATTTCTTGTATTTCCAAATCAATTTCTACAGTCTTCAATACGCTGGTTATACCTCTTTTATACCTTTATTCTACCAACTCTATTCCAAATGACACTTTCTTAATTTAGTGTCGCAATCTTTCCTAATTCAGGGATTATAATCATCTTCCAATTGGTCTTCCAACTTCCTGGCTTAATTCATCATAATGACTTTCTAAACTGTATTGAGAGCATACTTTTTCAAAACTCATATTGGATCATGAATTTCTTCTATTTCATATGCTTTGATTGATGATAACAATTGCAATAAGATCCAACTAAATTTCCAAGAAATCCATTTAGCACGTTTCATGTGTCGACCTTAATGTAATGCTTCAACTTTGTTCCCCATCACTGCCTCCTACAAACACAAATACACAGAGCAGCCATCATTGGAAACTACTCATTTTTCCTTAATCCTTCCATTATGCAGTGTAGCTGGAAACACTACCCAGCAATACTCATTCTTGCCACTGTCCTATTATTGATTCTTTGTCTACTCACCCATCTCCTCTTGTAGGAGGCCCAATATTTCCTTTTAGAGTTGATGACTGAAGGAGAAAAAACAATTCCAGCAGCCAGAATTGTTCTGCATCCCCCAGAAACTCCAAGAGAGTGAACACAGTCATCTTTCAGTTCTGAGAGCAAATATATCCACAGAGTTCTAGCTTCTAGGATTTCCTTTGAAGCAGCAATGATGATGAGGACATCGAGGAAGACAGAGTGGATAGAGAGCTGTGGGATTTAATACTTATCATGGACCCCAACTGGAATCTGCAGGAGAAGCAACAGGTCAGTCAACCCTGGAAGTTCCTTTTTCTTCTCAAGCTTGAGTAAACTATGAACTTCCTCTAGTATATTACAGCTTCTATTTATATTGCTATGGTGATGTCTTCTGCTCCTTACAAAGATTCCTTTTCTTACTATCTTAATTCTTACCATCTTTTCTTGTGGGAAAAAACTACAAAAACTCAAATTTCATCTCCTCCTGCTCCCTAAAAAGTGAGTCATTTTTATTCTATATTTATAGCCTTCTGTACTTACACGAGGGCTCATCATAATCTAATATATTTGGAGAGTGAGAGAGAGAAAGAGATTTTATGTATGTGCCATCAGACTGACTTGTCTGAAGATATAGGCCATGTATGATATTCAATTATAAAGACAATTCTTTTTGAGAATAATGTTTACCTAGTCTTATGAGTGGACACAGAAAAAAAACCTAATCCCCAAGAACTGTAGATTTCCCATATATCATCCTTCCGAGGCTTAGCATTTTCATGGTGGCCTCCTTATTCACACTGTGATGTGGGTACCATACGTACTGGTTCTTATGTTTTCTTATTAGCAACCCCTTCTCTACCCCTGAATCTGTCTCTCCCTTCTCTCTCCAGATACAGTCTATGTCATGTTTGTTTGGACTGAGCTCTTCCTTTGTGACTTCACTATTATAGATGAGCTGTACATTTGCACCTCCAGTTCTCTCCAAAACTCCTCTTCCGCATTCCTACATAGAAGACTTTCAAGAAGTTCTAGTTCCATAGTGTACAGTTGGATTCAAACCTTTGCTTCTTTGAAATCTGTTCCTTTTCTTAATACCTCCATTTCTGTTAACAGAAGTATCAGTTTTTTCAGTTTACACTGAGGAATCACCTCTAACTAAGGCTCTTCATTCACACATTTGATGAATTCTTGATCTTGCTTTGCATATTGAATATGTTGCTTTTTCTGATTGTATAAGTCATATGTAAATTCAAATAATGATTTCAAATACCCACAAAAGTATGAGAAAATGAGTAAAGTTAACACAAAAATCTGCCTTATTACAATGTTCCTCATCAACAATTTAGAGTTAATTCATTTTTGTCAATATTTTATGGTAGATAGATAAATGATATGGAAAAGGGGATATATGATACCTTGATAAGAAATGAAATAATATGCTGTTTTATTATTAAGGATAAAAAAACCTTGAATGATAGTTTAATATAATTTTGCATTTTGAACAATTTCAGTTCTAATTTATGTTGGCATTACTCCTAATAAAGCATATGCAACTTCACTAGATAAAAATGAAAACTGTTTTAGGATCCCTTTGGTAAATGCTGAAATTGTGACCTAGTGTTATTTGTGTTTCTGTGTCCTATGGAGATTTTTATAGCACATACAAAACAATTTTTTATTCTCTGAATGATCAGTAACAACAATAAATATGTTTTAATACCAATCACATACAAGCCACTGCTAGCTATGTGAGGGATATACAAATGACAAGACATTGCCCTTGATTTTGAGATTTATCTCAATGGACTTTCTAAAAAAAAATACTAGTAAAAACTTCCATAAACTTCAGTCCCCACCACCCACCCTGCTGACTGTGAAGGGCTCATTTTGGTTCCCTACAGGTGTTGTAAAGAAATTGAAGCCCCTAGCCCTGCTTCCAGCATGGACTCTGAAATATGAAAAAGGACACAAGGGGAAACGAGATCTTAGAGCACTGGTTTTAAAAGAGATAAAAGTTGTTTGCTTTTTGAAAACATATTTTTGTCAGTTGATGACACTTGATCTCTGTGGGATGGCCACTGTAGGACCCCAAACAGTGAAAGAACTCATCTGGGACTTGTAATGCTTTTGGTTGTAATCTGCTGTCTTCTTTTCAAAGGACGAAGCTCTTCTGGAGAGGCTTCTGTCTGAACTCAGCCATATTTCTATGCTCAGAGTGGTAAGGCATCATTCATGTAAAAGCCTCATAGAAGATTTGAAAGCATTGTACCAACCTTCAGAATCACCTAAAATGTATTCTTGGTAGATGTTCAGGGCAGACGATGCTCTTTGTCACATGTGAGGGAGCAGTGAAATGTATTTTTATAGAATAAAAGGAAAAATATAGGGAAAATAAATAGTAGATGTCATCACATTTTAGCAGTCTCAACTAGGGTAAAACAATCTTACTTGAGAAGTAAAACCTCTCTCATTAACTTTCTCTAATTACTTTTACAAAAAATTTAAGATTATACTTGAATGGTATAAAAACCTTAAGGACATTACTGGTTGGGAAATATGTCATTCATTTGTGAGAGCAGATGTCCACCATTTCTCTTCTTTGGGAATCATCCCATTAAGATGCATGATGCTGAACTGAAAATGATAAAAAATTGCTCAGCCCTGCTTATTTTGGCTTGAGATTCAACAGCAGGAAAGGCAATGGCTGGTATTTCTGGATCTGTGTTCCTTTCACTTGTGAGTGTACTGGATCAGACTTGACTGAACTCACAAAAACATCTCTGATTCTGATACACACATGTATCTTCACAGCCTGAGCACTGATGGTTACAGCAACTTGGTAATTTGTGTTTTAAATTTTTTACACCTACCTGCAGAGCTGTGAAATCATCACCAAAATCAGCTCACCCTGGAATCTCTGTGGTGTATGCTCTTCCATAGAAGACTAAACATCCAGACACACATCCATTTATTATTCCATACATGGCATCTCTGGGGTGACAGCCACATTCATCAAAGCTCCAGTCTTTCCAAAGGGATAATGTCCAGGAAATATTTGAGCAGCTATCAGAAAAATACGTTCCTGCCTATGGCTTTTAAAAAATGTAATAAAATTTTTTCTCCTTTCAATCAGAGTCTTCCAAAGAATAGGGATCACATTTCTCCAACATCTTTAGAGAAAGCAAAAGCAAACATCATCTATTATAACTCTTATTTTTTAGTTTCAAGTCCTTCAAAAATGCAGTGTTACTTAGAGTCAGGCTGTTGACTTCTTCTCAGAGGTTACCTGCATCAGAATTTTACTCATGACAGATTTTGCCCTTTATTTGTCCTTTGAATTACATTCTTCTAGAGTATATGTACTTAAAGAGATGTTGGATCTCCTTGCCTCTTTGAAAATAAATGAAACTGAAAGAAGAATCATTACAAATATACTCCAGTAAATGACAAACTTAAGATGAAAATGACCTGTAGACAAAAGCAAACTAAAAACAAAATCATACAAAGAAAAACTAAGCACCTTTAATTACTACTCATAATTCATAATATTTATAATTTCTTAAAATAATCTTGCCTACCATTTTATAGTTCACATAACACCTAACCTAAATTTTAACAATCACTTTGGAAGCAAATTCTAAAATATAACAAGAAAATTTTGAGAGTCAAGAAGCTTGCTAAGGTGATATTTTGGAGTTGGAGGAGCTGGAGTCCTAAAAGTTTAGCTCTTGATGTAGGAATGCATTATGAAATCACTGTGCAACATGGGGAGCAGTAGTGAGCACAAATCAATCAAAAAACTAATAGATTTGTTTTTCTTATTGTTAGAAAATTTCTCAAGCTTTACCCTACTGTCCTTGGAATTGGTGATAAAGCTACCTCCATGGAAATGACAGGTACATTATCAGCATAATCAGAATGGGATTAAATTACCATTCTCGCTCATTCACCATGAACCAATTTTCTCCCCCAAAACTCCCACCCTAGTACCCACCAAAAATAAGAAAACTGATTTGATTGACTTTTGCCTAAGAGAGACTGGGATGTGCACATCTGTTCAAATAAAACATATTGTTGTTTCTGTGTTACTGGGATTAATTTGGCAAACATTTTCTTTTGATTTCTTCCTTTTCCATATTTAATGGGACTGAAAAAATAGTACTTATTTTTCTTTCTTCCCACAGTGAAATCTTTAGTGCATTTTCTAAGACAATTAAAGGAACACAAGAAAGACACGGTGATAGAGAATTTGTAGGTTCTGCTAAAATCTCTGGAATTTGCCTGGTACAGACCGCCCTTCTTTATCTTTCTAGGTTTTCCTTTTTCCATAGAAGCACTTTAGGTCATGGAGTCTACAGCAAGTAAAAGTGAAAATGAAGCAGTAAGTCTTTCTCAGACTTCTTCATTTGCATAAATTAAAACCTGCTCTAACTGGCCTTGTCTGTCTTTCCTGAGGATGGAGCTCTTCAGTGCTCAGTAAATGGTGAGTCCCGGGGATGTCACTTCATCATGTCTTCTGCTTCCTTAACTTTTTGTCCCTCAACTTCTTCCAGACATCTCCTGTCAGACTGGTATAATTCTTTCTGTAAAACCTCAATTGGTAACCTTGGAAAGCCTGAATTCCATCCAAAAGGAATTCATTACCGTGTGGGGGTGACTTTGACTTTCATGAAAATGAATGCTCTGAAACTATCAGCTTTGGAAAATAATTCATTACACCTTTTTTTTGGTGAGGGAGGGGATAAAAATGTCTTACATAAAAGCATCTCTTGTGTGGGTATCCTGTGTGACCTATCTCTTATGAAAGAAAATGTTAGGACAGTCAGCTATTTGGAAACATTGCGCATGTAAGCTTTTATGCTGAATTTCAGTAAGAACAAGATGAATCATGAATACTTAAAAAATGTCCCCATGGTTTGCTTAAATTCTATTTTAATTGTTTCAGAGTGTACACTGGGGAGACTCTGTGCGACACGGGTATGAGAATTTCAACTTCCAAAATTATCTAGTTTAGTGGCCAGTGGTAATATAGCTTCCTAGAGTTTTTCATTTTAATTCTTCTTTCTCTCATTATTTAGGCAGATATTTTCACATCTTTCTTTCTCCACTGATAAAATAATACTTTACACTGCTCCCAGTATTTAGAAGTTAATAAAGTACCTTCAAATATTTTTCCTTGTCTGAAAAATATTTTAAAGAAACATGAGATTCATATACCCAACTTCAAAATTTAAACTTTAATATTTCCCCATTTGTTTCAAATCTTTCCATATGAATGCAGAAATATAATAGAGGCTAAGATAAAATCTTCTTTGACTTCTTTTTAACTGTGTTCTCCTCTCTTCCTCCCGAGAGATACATTCATAGATTTGCTATTTATCCATATTTTTATATCATCACTACATATCTTTAAAGAATATGTAGTTTTTGAAGCAGACAATTCTAACTGGCCACTTTCTTGTTCTTATTCCATATTCCATTCTTTCAAAACCCTGGTCTTATTTAGGAAGCAGTGGTTCAATGAGTTCCTCTTACTCCCTTACCCAATTTTGTGGCTACTAGCTCAAGAGTAGTAAGGAAGAATATAACCTAGTTTTCATCAGGGAGCAATAAGCAGAAGAGTAAAATTTGTGGCCCCTAGAAAATTCATTGTTTTCTTTATAAAAAGAAAGCAGTCAAAAATTCAAATATATCTTTTATCCTCTTTATCTTTGGGCCCAAGCAAGGATGCATTATTTGACATAGAAACTATCATCTTGTAAACTTGAACACAGTAAGATGACAGAGAAGATGGGGTAAGAAATGAATCTTGTGGAAGGGGTCCTGGTTATAGCTTTGAGTCTTTATGAAAACAAATTTGAGTCCACTAGGAAAGACGAGCTAATGAAATATATTTGCCCATCTTACATTCTGATCCCCTTCAGGACCAACAGACAAAGTTAATTATGTGAGCATCCCCTCTGCTTTGTAGGACCTGTCTGATGACTTTTAGAGGCCACCTTCATGTGGACCACCTTCAGCTGAACTCTTATAGGACAGAATTACAAACCCTTATTTGGTTAAATCATGATCAACGAATTTCTTTAAAGGCAGCCAAATACAATCCTAATTGGTGGTGTGTTGTTTTATTTTTAAGATCCTAGAGAAATGATGGTATCCTAGCAAGTTATTCCATAGCTTGTCTTTTCTACTGGATATTGTTTTACTTCTCTCTATCCCATAATACATATGTAGCTCATGTATTTTCAGATCATTTTTATTTTCCATTTTTAAGAGTATTGTATATAACATTTCACACTGTTACTAATGATATTGCTCTGCAGGACCCAGTTCAAATATGGAAAGAAGTTTCTGTAATTTGTGTGCTAGATGTGGACTCGGATGAATCCTTTTGAGATTCTTAACTTGGCTAAAGGTGGCTTTTTTATTGATGGATAAGAATTGTACATCTTTATGAAGTATAATGTGTTGTTCAGTACATTTATACACAGTATAATGATCATCCAAGGATATTTAGGTCA
Source organism: Cavia porcellus (assembly GCF_034190915.1). Classification (NCBI taxonomy): domain Eukaryota; kingdom Metazoa; phylum Chordata; class Mammalia; order Rodentia; family Caviidae; genus Cavia; species Cavia porcellus. The sequence continues at coordinate 20,930,692 of NW_026947511.1, read as the reverse complement.
TCCTTTATCTCAAACATTTATCATTTCTTTGTGATGAGAACATTCAAAATTCTCCCTTCAAGCTATTTTGAATTATATAGCACAATAATTGTAGGCTATAATCACTTTTGTATTTAATAGAACACTGAATCTTATTTCTTTTCTCTGGCTATGAATTTTGCTCCCATTAACCAACCTGTATCTTCTTTCTTTCCAGGTGGGTTTTTAAAAATGGAATTATTTGTGAATTCAGAGATAGGTGGATAATGGCAGTTTCAGGACTCTTTAAACTATAATCTGTCACTTTAACTTGCTTTTCCTTCTGCATTGGTAAGCATCTCACAAAACTGGAAACAAAATTCTGAGGAAAATAAATCAGAAACAGCAATATCTGAGAAAGAAAGATTTTGATTTCCAACAGCTTTATGACATTTCTTTCTGCTGGATCCTTTCTGCAAGTAAAACTTTATACCAAAGATAGTTCAGCTGTGGTGCTATTGACATTTTGGGCCAGGCTGCTAAAGTATTTGGCTTAAGGAAATATATTTATAACCTTTAAATTAGGGGAATTAATCTAAGATGGTTAAAGAGTTTTGTAAAACAAAAATAAAAATGTAAAAGTTATAATGTTGCTTTGAGTCTGAGAATTATCCTACGCAACATATATCTAACTGTTTAATTTTCACAACCTTTCACAAGGCACGAGTATCACTGAATATTCATTTTACACATAAGAATACTGAAGGACATGAAGGTTATGGTTTGTTCTTTATGAAGACTTTTTAATTCTTACAATAAATCTTCAAGATTAGTGCTATTGTCACCATTTGATAGCTGAAGAAACTCAGAGAGGTTAAGAAAACTGACAAACATCCCGAAGTTCAAATTGTGAAATAACATTCAGTGTGAACCTATATGGATCTATTCATGAATGTAATGTTTACCTATCAAAGCCATGTTGCATTCAGAAGTGAGCTTAACTACCTTTTTATAAATATAGAATAATTAGATCTTATGATTTGTCATAAATTATGTCTAAGCTTACAAATTTCAACTTACTTCTTCCTGAACTTCTACATTCTTTTTAGTAAAGATTTAAGTAAGGCCATTAAAAAATGTGTAAAACTAACAAATCATAATTTCAAAAAACATAGTACAGAAATATACAGTGAGTTGGAAAATGGTGAGCAAAACACCTTTTAGGATCTATACAATGGTGTGAGAAGGCTATAAATAAGAATTCTGCCCTCACAGCCCGTGTGTGGAAGGAGACCTGACCAGTCCCACAGTTCCCACACTCACTCGCTGGGGCACTCAGAAGCTACAAGCTCCTCCTGTTGGGCCTGGCCAAATCATGTTGCACACAGGGCACTGAACACATTCTCAGCAGCATCTGTACAGCAAATGCAGGGCTGAACTTCCTAAGAGCTAGACAGTAGTAAGTACAATTCCAGAAAAGTATAATTAGTAACTTTGCGCTGACCTTTTATATTGTTTGTAATTTACTTCTCTCTTGAATATTATGGAGTCTTAAAAATGTCAAATTTAAAGAATTTTATATATTACAGTAATTTTTATAATCTTTTGAGTCTTCACTTGACACTCTTATGTTGACACATTTATGTATTTTTGACATGTTTTTACTTTTGCAGCCTTTTAAAAATTCCTGATTGTGCCTCAACTTCCAAAACTGATATACTGAACCGTCGTAGGGTCATTGGTTGTGCTACTAACTTAATAGTGATTTATGTAACTTTATTTTCCTTGCCTGCTCAGTTGCTTATATTCTGTAAGGCTCAGGGCACTTTATAAATTAATAATTTTTAAAAAGCCTATGATAATAGTTGCAGTACCAGCAAAACCCACACTGGGCAGATTTCACTTTCTGTTTTAAATTGCTAGCACAGGTTTATTAGCAACTGGAATGATGATGAGGATTATAACGGGTTTTCTTGCATTCCAGTCTTAAAAGAAGAATCATAGAGTAGGTCCAGGTGTAGAAAGCTAACATTTCTAGTTCTTTTTGCAATTCATAAAGTATTGATATTTATCATTATCATTATTATCATCATTACCATTACAAATACTGAAAGTAGAAATGCATAAATAAGCCTGCCCCAGGGGCAGCCTGAAGCTATATTCCAGCAAGTTACTGTGCTACAGTATTATGAGAATTTTTATCCATCATCAATAAAAAATGAGCATAGCAGCTATTATGGCAGTTTCCACAGTGAAGACTGTTTCTGCTATTACACTTCTTAGTAAAAAGGGTGGTGGACTTTCCATTATATGATGTCAACTCGTCTACCTTTCTGACATTAAAGTATAATGTACAATCTTTACATGGATTCTTCCCTAGTGAAGTCACATTTCCATGAACTTGGGGCAAGGACACAATGGGACTAAATTAACTGTGGGCAGAAGGTAAAGTAAATTGCATTTTTTGTAAACCAATAATAGTGCTGAGATGTATCCATTTCTTTTTCAGAAAAGAATGGAGTTGAAATGAATTTGATAAAAGATATTTTACAGAGTAGGCCCATGCTCTCCAGTGATGGAATTAGGCCAGAGCCATACCCTTGAGTATACAGCCTGCATACTGCCTGTAATCACAAATAAAGCACACACTTCCCCGGGACCTTAGCTCCCTGGGACCAGGGGTGTGAATAACAGCTACTGCCCACTGCCTGGCTGCTGCAGCCCTCTTCCCAGCAGCATGGAAGTTGGGGCTGGATTCTGACTCCTAAAGTTCCATCCTTACATCTCTCTTTTCCTTTTGTTCCCCTAAACACTTTCATTTCATTTTATATTACTGTTTTAACGTAACAACACTTTGTGTTCATTAAAAGGATTCCTTGATTACTTATTAGGGAGTAGGCATTAGGAAATTGAAGAAGCCCAAGATTTGGAGCAGAAAAACCCCCAGTTCAAGTACATTTCCTGCCCCTTTTTACCTGTGTTGTTTTAGGCAAATTTCTTCTCCTCTAAAGAGGAGACTGACCACTCTAAAGTGATTTGCCCTTCTCTAGGAAGCAATGCGGTCTCATTTGTACAGTCCTTTCTTATAGTGAGTTGCACTCTTCTAATCAGATTTTCTTCCCCAGAAGGGTAAGTAAAAGGTGAGTTGTACAAAGGTTCATTTTGGAGAAAGGAACAGAAAAATCTAGTTTGCAGGGAAAAAAACAAATGTGGATGAAAAGAAAAAAAGGAGGAAGACAGGAAAAGTAAACAGGGTCTTAGTGCATTTGTAAGCTATCCTGAGGGAAAAACAGAGGATCATCTTGGCCGCTTTCCCATCCCAGAGTCCCCACTTGGATTCCACATGAGACTTCACCGGGTACCTGTCCTCAGGTATTGTGAGACATGCAGTGTCTTAGTGCTGAAGTTCTTTTTTGTTCCTTTTCTCGATGTTTTTTTTCCCTGCAACCATATGAGTTCTAAGATAGTCTTTGGGGTCTTGATTTCTTTTTTTATTTATTTCTTTTTTTTTATTTTAAAGAGATTAAGACAAAAGAAGACAGAGCAAAAGCAGGTTAGGACACAACAATGTGAGCAACACAGTGCTTTACCACAAGACAACGTGATATTAACAGTAGCTACCATAATGTCTCTTTGTTTGAAATACTTGAGCACCCTTCACATACAATAGTATCAAACATAACAAAATAGTATAAAATCATTCAAAGAATAAAAGTATTACAGGGCATTCAGAACCAAATAACCAAAAAAAAAAAAAAAAAAAAACCAAAAACAAAAACAAAAACAATTGCTACTACTATATTATCTTGTTTTCCATAAAAAATTGTTTATAATAACACAAATAATAAAATCCAATAAGATACAACATGATAGAACCAATGGAAACAGAGGAACAAAGCTGCCATAATGTCTTCTTTTCTTCAAAAAGACTGTTCATACCATCACACATAATAAAATCAAACAAAACAGAATAAAACCATTCCAACTAATGAATGAAAACATAAGGCTTCAAAACAATGTAATGGGGAATCATGATTACCATAAAATCTTATGTACTCTTAGCATTTCTTATGCAAGGAAGACTATATGGTTTTATACATGTGAGTTTGATTTATTTCGCTTATGAGTATGGTCTCAAGTTGCATCCATTTATTTATAAATATCTCAATGTGATCATTCTTTATAGCTGAGTAGTACTCCATTGTATAAAATATCACATCTTTTTTATCCATTCCTCAGCTGATGGACACTAAGGTTGTTTCCAAGATATGGCTATTAAAAAATGTGCTACTATAAACATGGGTGCACATATATCACTGTGGTATGATGTTTTCAGTTCTTCTGGGAATATGCCTAGAAGTGGAATAGCTGGGTCAAATGGGGCTTCCAATCTCAGCCTTTTGAGGAATCTCCAGACTGACCTCTGCAGTGATTGCACCAGTTTACACTCCCACCAACAGTGCAGGAGAGTTCCTTTTTCCTCAGAGCCTCTCCAGCATTTGTTGTTGGTAGTTTTGTTGATCCTGGCCATTCTTTCTGGAGTGAGATGAAATCTCACTGTTGTTTTAATTTGCATTTCTCTAATGATTAATGATGAAGAACATTTTTTATGTATTTTCACCATTTATATTTCTTCATCTGAGAAGTGTGTATTCATCTCAGATGCCCATTTTTGGACTGGGTCTTTAATTTTTGAGGGTCTGCTTTTTTAAGTTCTTTATGTTTTAGACAGAAGTCCTTTGTCTGAGGGACAGTTCACTAAGTTTTTTTTTTCCCAGTTTGTGGGTTTTCTTGTCCCTATGATGGAGATTTCTTTTCATATGAAGAAACTTTTTAATAAGACTTGATCCCAGTTATTGATTCTGAGAAGTATTTCATGTGTGGTTTGATTTATGTTCTTGAAATCTCTACCTACTCCTATGTCTTCAAGATTTTACTTAATTTGTCTTCCAATAGATTTAGTGTCCTTGTTTTAAGATTCAGATCTTTGATTCACTTAGATTTTATTTTAGTATATGGTGATAGCCATGGGTCTAGTTTTAGTTTTCGGCATATGGAGAGCCAGTTTTCCTAGCACCATTTTAAAGAGACCATCATTCTTCCAGTGAACATGTTTAGCCCTTCATCAAAGATAAGGTGGTTGAGTGTGTTTGTAGTTGTGGTTGTATCTTCCATCTATTCCATTGATCTTCAGATCTGTTTTTATTACAGTACCATGCTGATTTTATTACAATAGCTTTGTAGTATAACTTCAAGTCAGAGATTCTGATGCCTCCTGTGATGCCTATGCTGCTTAGAATTGCCTTTGCTATTCTAGGTCCTTTCTGGTTCCAGATGAATTTTAGGAGTGATTTCTCTAGATCTATGAGGTATGTTGATGGTATTTTCATTGAGATTGCATTGAATCTGTAATAACAGTTTTGGGAGAATGGCCATTTTCACAATATTTATTCTTCCTATCCATGAACAAGGGATGTCTTTTGATTTTCTGAGATCCTCTTGGATTTCTTTTTCAGGGCATTGTAATTTTCCCTGTATGGATCTTTTACTTCTTTTGTGAGATTAATTCCTAAGTATTTCATTTTTTTGGATGCTACTGTGAAGTGTATGGCTTCTCTTGTTTCTCTCTCAGTGGTTTTGTTGTTAGTGTATAGGCGGGCTATTGATTTTTGAGTATTTATTTTGTATCCAGCTACATTGCTGAATTTATTTATTATATCTAAGAGTCTTTCAGTGGAGTTTTGGGGGTCTTTTATGTAGAGTATCATGTCATCTGCAAATAATGCTCATTTAACTTCCTCTTTTCCTATGTTTACTCCTTTTATTTCTCTTTCTTGTCTAATTGCTCTAACTAGTATTTCCAGTACTATATTAAATAGGAGTGGTGATAAAGGATATCCTTGTCTTGTTCCTGAATTTAAGGTAAAGGTCTTCAGTTTTTGGTCATTTAATATGATACTGGCTGTTGGTTTGTCATAGATGGCTTTTTTCATATTGAGATAAAGAGCATCTATTCAAATTTTCTGTAAGTATCTTATCATGAATGAAAATGTTGGACCTTATCAAAAGTTTTTTATGCATCTATAGAAATGATCATGTGATTCTTACTTTTGGCTTTATTGATATGGTGGATTACATTTACTGATTTACATATGTTGAACCATCCCTACATGCCTAGGCTGTATCCCACTGGTCATGGTGTATAATCTTCTTGATGTTTTGCTGCATTCTGTTTACTCAAATAGCCATAACCAAAATAAATCTACACCCAGAATAATAATCACCATCCCAGAAATCCAACATAGGAGTCTTTATTTCTAAGAACCAGAAATTGCCCAGCAACTATCCCATTGTCGGCATATTGGGACGCATTAAGTGAGTTGATGACAACAATGTGTTTTGTGATTATCCTCTTACAAGCTAATTCATTTGGTTAACAAATGCATACTGGGGATTTGTACCTCATACTACAGGAAAGGGAATAAGAAAGCAAATGCTTTTAAAAACAAGGAAGTATATTACATAATAGAAAATAAAAGGAAGAGAAAAAAAGTACCATAGAGATGACAGGTAGGGAGGCCAGGGCTTGCTGCTTTATGTCAGTTTGTGAGAATATCTTCAATAGTGAAGCATCATGCAAGAGCGGAAAGAAATTAGTGGGTGAGATGGGAAGACTTCGGAGAACAGTGAACAATGGGCAAGGAACAAGAGTCCTAAAAATGAGGTGGACATTTTGTGTTTGAAGAAAACAAAGAGACATGGTAGAAGACAAATCATGGAGAGATCAGTATATTACGGTTAAGATCTTACTCAGGATGAGATGGGCATTGTTGGAGATTTCTAAACAGCAATGTTATGTGATCTGACTCCCATTTGAAATACAGCAGAGGGAAAGGGTGATGCAAAGAAATCAGCAAGGAAGCCACTGTAACAGTCCAGGTGGGAGAGTCATGGTTTGAGCAAGAGTGTTGCCTCTTAGAAAGAGATTTAAAATGCCAGATTTTTGTTTTATTTAAAGGCAGAAGCTATAAGGTTTGTTGACTTCAAGATGAATTTGAATGCAGACAAGAGTCAGGAAAGATTAGTCTCTGGCCTAATGAAAAGACGGCTCTGTCATTGATGAAATGACAGGTATGCCAGTTATCTAAGTGGGAAAAATAGAGAGTTTAGCTGTGAATATGGTAAATTTCAAGAAATTCAGGAGGTAGAAGTAGACAAATTTAATTATAATTAAGATACATGAGTCTGGAAATCAGGAGCAAGTCCTAGACTCACGTTTGTATTTCTGCCTTTACCTTTGGCCCTTCAAAATGACATCTCATTTGAGGGTGCTTAGGGAGACTGAATTTTTTTTTACAGACACTAGGGAAAGAATTAAGGAGATTACGGATGATGTGCTATTTTCAAATCAAAGGTTTGGAAGAGAAGATAATTTGTTTTACAGCCCTGATTGACATTTCCGGTTTTCTGTAATTAGTCTAGGTCAATGTTTCTTTTATCTTTGAACAAAACACAAGCAGCAGCAAAACATCTCATATTTATAAATAAATTTATTGGAAACACTTGGGGATTTTGATTCAGAAAATAAATAGAGAGATTACTGTGATAATAATTAACAAATTATTTTCTATATATGAATTGGTAGAAAAGCATACCAATGATGGGATATTTATTAAGCTCTGAATTGTGCTGCTATATACAGGCAAATACACTCTAAAGCTAATAAAAGTCAATCCTGATAAATTAAGTAAATACAAGCAAAACTTTAATTAAAGAAAAAACAACTCCCTGCCTTTAAAGAATTTATAGAAGAAATCTTGAAATCTAGTATATTCCCAAAGTTAATTTCCAACAAATAAAACATTATCAAAATCTATGTTTGGGACTTTATTTTACAACTACTTTCAAAATTTAAGTTAAAACATATCCAACTTCCTACCAAGCCAGAGAAATTGAACAATAGGGCATAACTTTAAAATACATGCAAAGAAAAATATTCTATGCCCAGCACATCTCAACTATTGGAATAAATTTGGAACCAGGAAGGTAATGTAATTTTCTATAAAAAGCACCAATTTGGAGTTAATTTCTCATTACTACTTACAATGTCACTATTCAGCCATGTTACACTGACAAATTCATTTATATGGAACACGTCACGGCCTCAGTGGTATAAGAAATGAGGCAATCGTCCTGTACCAAAGTCTCAAGCATGTCCATCTCCAATTTTTCAGCCTTATCTATTGCTTTATAATTACTTTATTATTCAATCTTTAGCAAAGTTTATGTGCCTAACCCCCAAACATTTTAATGTTTAATTATCACAGAAGCAACTGAGAAACCAAGTAAACATCTACTAGTCACCTACCAGATACTCTTCTACATGCTAGTAATATGAACTACAAAGGGCAGGCAGCTCCATTTTTAGCCAAGGAGAAATCACACAAATATATAAATTTTAAAAATTTCAAAAGGAATATTACAGGGGCCCAGAAAAAAAAGTACTTATCAATTCAGAAGTGTCAGCAAAGTCGTCTTTGGCAAATCTTAGAAGACACATAGGTGTTCAGCAGGCCAAGAGACATGACAAGTGTGGGTGGTATGCAAGATCATCCTTGTTAGCTAAAGCAATAAGAAAGACCAATTAGCCAGTTGCATAAATTTATGTGCTATAAGAATACAAACAATAAATATCATGAAAGTTGCAACTAGAGGGACAAATTAGAATTCATGTGAGGGTTTGAAGTCTGATATCTAATCTGCTCTTACCGGGAGCCATTGTCAAATCAATTTTTTCTTGAAGAGCTGGAAGAAAAAAGAGTATATTAAGTAACTAGGAACTAAATAAATGATTTTTTATAACTACAGAGTTCTCTTCTTTTATGTTATACAGATGCCTGGGGAGAAATGATGCATGAGGCAAGAAAATATATAATATGGAAATTAATCAGAATATTGCTTCTTTTATATAAAAGTCATCAGAAATAATGATACATGCTATAAGCATCTTTTAAATGATTATTAAAGATTGTAACCAGAAAGCATAAATATTAAGTCAATGACCTTTGGGATTTCTTACAACAGATTTAAAATTCTATAATTATGACCTTGCTTTGATTCTTGTGTTTGAGGAATTACCAGAGGGTAAGTATTTCTGAAAAAAAGTATTTCTAAAAAAAGAATTAAGAGCACTCAGCCTCAATTACAACAGCTCTCTGTTCTCAGTGTTCACTTCATAGCAAACAATGAGGATATTCACCAAAGTTTTCTCAAAATTATTTCCAATTTCAAGAAAATACATTATAGCAACTCAGAAAAAATTTTAAAATGCTTACAAAAAGTTGCAAATTGTAAAAATATGAATTAAAGTAAGACAACAAACAGCTTACTATTGGCATATAACAGATACATATAGTATGTAAACTGATTCTCACTGACGGTCTTTATAATGTGTGTCTGAGTCTGTAACTAGAAATATAACCACTAAGACACATATTTTTGGATCAGGTACATTTTCATTTTAAAAATTATTTCACAAATCCTGTAATTATTGAGATTGCTGACCAGTACTATTTGAAAACCCTTTGTAATCCAGGTCAATCATCATGTTGGATAAAAATAGGCAAATGACATATGCTCCCTTTTAAGAGTTAGAGTCCCTGGCTTCATGTAACCTAATTAAGCGGTTAGAGTAGCCATCCATAAAATCAGAAGCTAGCACTTCAGGGCCCATTAGCATCACACCATGAATTTGTTCTTTTTTGTAGTCTGAGTTCTCTCTTTCCAAGCCTACAGATACTAACCCATAATATATAGTAGGCTCCATCCAAATTTACTTTTTGCTTTAGTCCTGCAAGTGGTTGGAGTAGACTGTTAATAGATTAGAGTAACAGGTTAGAGTAGACTGCCAATAATGGACTGAAGTCCTGAGCAGTTTCTTGTTTTGTTTTGTTTCTTGATTGTTCATTGTGTTTACACCTTGCCACAGTTAGTTCCATCAAAATTACAACAACAGACAAGTTGTAGATGTACCCATATATTCTTTTCTAGGAAGCACACTGTAACTTTTTAAAAATGGATTTTAAACATTTGTTTTATGAAACTCTAATTCTCAAAACAAAAACAATTCCGTGAGTGGTAAAGATTCCAAGGTAAACTCTTCCATGTTATGTGTTGACCTTTGACTTTATATTCCAAGACCAAATTTTAAATGTGGCATGGATGGCTCCCTCAGCAGAGTCTCAGCAATGGCACATTGAAGTCTCTGATAGTTCCATCTGGAAATAAACCCATTTCCCTTCATTTAATCAGAATAGTCAAACTTACCTGATCTCTTTTGTTCACTTATGAAATATTATTAATGTCCCACTGAGTTCCACAATTTTGAAACTTACTAAAAGAAATTAAATAAGAATTCTGAAATCTATAGTATTCAAATAACTTTATTGTATACCTGTAACTTCTGGAAAAAATAGAAAAAATGATGAGAAAATTCTGAACAGACATAACTGAATTTTCCAATAGTAAAGATAAAAAATATTAACAAAATTTTTGAATCTGTTAGTGTGCAAGACAAACCTAATTAAAATCAAAATTAAAACTTTAAAAATATACATATTTGAGATGCTGAAAATAAAACTTATGATTCATAATTATGTACCAGTTAAATAAGACAAAAATAAATACACTTTCATCCACATGCCAATCAAGAGTGTTTACCACATATCTTCACCTTAAAGATGAATTACAAATTGTCAAGCAGATGTGAAATCAGCACTGATAGAATATCACTAAATGTAATAATCCCTTAACTGCAAAAACAATTTGCTGTTTTATGTATTTTATATTTTAATTGAAAATAACAAGATGGTAAGTTGAAATGATTAATGCAGGGAAATGGATAAATACTATGTTACAAGAGATGGAGAGAAATGTCTTATTTCATTAGGACTTGTTAGAAAATATGTTTATCTGCGTGTGTTTTTAAAATCTAGAATACTTACTAAAATAATAACACAATTAGACCTTTTGTTTCTGTAAGGAAAATAAATGACACTGAAATTTTTATTGATTCAAAAGAAAATAGCAGAAAGAGCAAAGGACAAGCTGTGAACAGAAAACACTGAATCAGAAGCTAAAATAAGTCTAAATAGATTGATACAAAAAGGTAATTAAGTTCACAAGAAAGACTATAATTGCTTAACTAAGTTTATTAATCAAAATTATACTGACAAATTGAAAATATGCAGATGGGAAAAGATGCCACACAAGCATCAGCAAAAATTAAAATCCTGGAAGGGAATTATTGTTGTCAGATAAATAATAATTTAAGAACTGAATTGAAACAAAAACTAATAAAAAAGAACAATTCACAAAGAACATGTAAGAGTTATGAGGCTTTTTTCTTTATCCACATTTGGATTTTACCCGTATGAAACAAAAACTGGCAAAATTAAAAGGTAAATTTCACAAACAATTATGTTGAAGTATTTAAACACAACTCTCAAAAACTTCCAGAAATTAAGTAGTTAAGATATAGAAATTTTGAATGAGACACATTAACAAAGAGAAAGAAGAGGAGAGGGAAATGGGTAATGTTACACCAAAGAATTAAAGATTATGCTGTCATCTCAAGCACACAGGAAATATTTACTTAAATTTATGCATTCTACACTGTCTGAAACTCTAGAATTAAATTAAATTAGTAATTAAACAGTAAATTAACTATTCATTTTAAAAGTTAAGCATTTAGAAAGATAACTTACTTTTAGAAATATTAAGATGTTTAAAGTTTAACAATTGAAAAATATAATAATTAAAATGTGCAATATTTTACCAAGGTTTTATTTGGAATAAATTTGAGTTTATAAACCTTTGGAATGAAGCAAAAATATTTGAAAATAAATAAATTTAATTTATAAATCAGGCTAGAAAATAAGAGCAAAAACTCTTAATTAAGGAAAAGAAAATTTAAAACATAATAAAATTAATGTCAAATCTAAGAAACTATCAGTAAAACTAAACATAGTTATTTAATGAACTAACAAATTAGTCACATTTTTTAACAGGAAGAATAAAATAATTGTGCATTGTGAGATAACAGAACATAACAACAGATGTTGCATTGAATTTAAAGGTCACAAGAGAGCACTCTAAATGTTAAAAAAATAAAATTCTTGATGAAATATAGATATTTCAAGAATATAATTTTCCAAATTAAAAATAGAAACCTATAGTAAACAAGTAGCTATAGAAGAAACGGAACTTAAAATCAAAATTATTTTCTTCTTTCTCATTTTCCATATTTCCAAAAAATAAATAAATAAAAGGAATTCAGGAAACTGACTAATTTTAAGGACTATTTTGTCCAACTTTCAAAAAGGAAATCAGTACAAACTATTTAGCCGAACAGGAAAACAGAAAGGCACAAATTCGTTTCATGATGCAAGTAATGAAATCAAAATCAGACAAAGACAGAGCAAAAATCAAAGTGAAAATTATTAATGTAATACAAAATCCATAAATAAAATAATATAGAGGACATGAACAGGCAACTTGCAGAAAAAATTATAAACATATTAACAGATACCAAACTTTAATATTCAGGGAAAATATATAATTACTGCCAACATAAAAATGAGAAACATTTTTGCACACACACAAGGCTGGTAAAATCAAAGATTTATGATAATATTAGAAAAACACAGAATTTTGACAACACTTAAAATTTCCAACTTTGGTGGAAAAGTCATAAATTGCTACAACTACCAACATTTTGTTTAGTAATTGGGCAATATCTAATAAAATTGAAGAAATGTACACTTACTCATGTTACAACTTCAGTTATACTTTTTAGGGAAAATGGTTTAAAAATGCACAAAATTATATGTACAATATGTGGATTTTAGTACTTTTTGTAACAGCAATAAAAGTGGAAATAATCTAAAAATCTTCCAAAAGGGAAATGAGCGAAAAAATTGTAGTTATTATTACTATGAAATTACAGTTATTATTACTATTTTAGCTAGAAGTTTAAATCAGTGAACTAGAATTTCATATATCAATATTAATAAACATCAAAATCTTAAAGGTAAACAGAAAAAGGGACAGAATAATACAACAAATTTTGTACGTAAAATTGAAATCACAAAGATAATATCATGAATTGTTTGTGAACCTGTATATTTGTAGCAATAGCCTTCAAGCAGCTATAGAATAAGCTGTTGTTAAAATTGGAAAACTAGCAATTTCAATCTATATAGAGAATATATGTATGTATTCATTCTGAATGACACAGTTGAGCTGCAATTCAAAGAAAATGATCAAAAGGAGAAGGAAACTACATTAAATATTCTAAATCACTGGTCAAAATAATGAATATATTACATATCAAAATTTGTTTCAGCATTAAATATGTGTGCCAGAAAAGGAAAAATAATTCAATATTCATGAGCTAAAAAACTATTTTAAAATCTCAAAAAATAGAAAAAATATCAGAAAATTAAATTATAAGAAATTATATTGATATTAAATACAGAAAAAGAAGAAAAAAGACAAAAGCAGAAATTTTAATGGGACTGCAAAAAAAAAGAAAGACCATTTTTTCAACTCATTATCTGAAACCAAAATTGCAGTTTTTGAAGAAACTGTCTAGAACATCAAAAGAGGAAATTGTAATCCAATTTACTTATGAAGATAGATGCAAAAAAACTGAGCAGAACCAGATGGTTACTGATTTACAATTATTAATTTTACAATGTTTTGACTTTATAATGATACAAAAAGAATATGCATTAAATAGTAACCATACTTGGAACTTTGAATGTTAATCCTTTCCTGAACTAGTGATAGGCAACAGGATATTCTCTACTCATGCTGGTCAGTGGTCCCCAATTAGTCACACAATTTTAAGATAAAATCTTCAATACTGTACAGTATACTATATTGCCAGCATTTTCTGGTATAAATATTCAATAAGTTACGTGAGATATTCAACATTACTATAAAGTGGGCTTTATGTTACATCTTTTATCCTAGCTATATAGGCTAATGTAAGTGTTCCAAGCATACTTAAAGAAAGTGAGGGTAAGCTACAATTTTCAGTATGTTAAATATACTGCATTCATTTTGACTCGAAATATTTTCAATACTCTATGAGCTTATTGGGATACAACCCTGTTATAAGTCAAGTACATCAGTTTTAGCAATTAGAATCTAGCAACATGTACAAGGGGTAGCATATCAACAAAAGTCAAGTAATTTCAGGAATGCAAGATTGTTTAATATGAGAACATTAAAATGAAGTCACTACTTGGAGACCACAGATGATTTATGAACATTTCAATTGGTGAAGAAAATTTATTTTATAAATTAGTATTTCCCTCCCCCCTCCTCCTTCCACAAACCTAGGGGTTGGCAGACATTGGCCTTGCCTCCCCCCTAGCTCCATGCACCTAGGAGTTGGGGGAATCGTTGGTCACCCTCCCCACCACCTAAAAAGACCATAGCAGCTCAAGGAAAACTAGTGACCCTTCCACCACCTCTAGAACATTGGTGGGCTGGGCCCACCTCTCAGCCACACAGAGGGCCTCAGCATCCTTGCAACAGCATGGTGAGTTTCTTCTCAAATGGAGGACCTCACTTAGTAAGCAGAAACATCAGTGAACTTCCCAACCTCTCCAGCTTTTAGGAGCTTGGTGAGTCTGGCAAGAGTGTGGGTGAGTCCTGCCTCCATACAGAGAACATCAGGTGGGTTGAGGTGAATGCTGACAAGGCCTCCCCCAATCTGAAGGTGATCAAAAGGGCCTTGATACCCAGTAACACAGTAGGGTCCCAGCTGAAGTGCATACTGTAGTCAGGTAGGTCTGGAAGCTTGGAGCAGCCTGCAGCTGCAGTAACAACAGAAGTTGACTTACATCAATATTCTTAGGCTAGTCAGCCTAGGAAGAATATAAGACTCACCCAACAGACTCTGCAGGAGGAATTCAGGTGACTTGGCCCCTCCCCTTCATTGTAACCCAGAAATTGGGCAAACACCAACCACCCAATAGGAACCTTAGGCACACATGATGGACAATTGAGACTAGTGGGATTAAAAAGACCAAAATATTAACCCAAGATGTGAAAATGACAAAACAAAAAAAAGCAAAATGCAATCTCAAACATCCAGTCCATTAGAAAAAAGTACAGGAAACATAGAAATAGAGAATATTAGAAGTCATATACCTGAAATTTCTGAAAAGATAGTAAGTGAAAGTAAGGAAATAAATCTATGAAGTAATAGAGGAAATCAGATTAGAAATGATCTCTCAAGTGATCATGATCTCTGTTATATTCTTCCTAGGCTGACTAGCCTAAGAGTATTGATGTAAGTCAACCTTTAATTTGTGTTGTTACTACAGCTTCAGGCTGCTCCAAGCTTCCAGACCTACCTAGCTATAGTGTGCACCCTACTGTGGGTGCACAGCTTGCACCCTACTGTGTTACTGGGTATCAAGGCCCTTTTGATCACCTTCAGATTGGGGGAGGCCGTGTCAGCATTTGCCTCAACCCACCTAATGTTCTCTGTATGGAGGCAGGACTCACCCACCCTCCTGTCAGACTCACCAAGGTCCTCAAAGCTGGAGGGGGTGGGAAGTTCACTGCTGTTTCTGTTTACTCAGTGAGGTCCTCTATTTCAGGGGGAAACTCACCATGCTGTTGCAAAGACACTGAAGCCCTCAGCACAAACCCTCAAGTCAACAAAAGCTTGAGTGAAGGGTTTCAAGCTCTGAGAGAAAAAAACTTTCAATCCAGATTGTTGTACCCTGCAAAACTTTCTTTGCAATCTAATGGAGAAATAAAATACTTCCATACAACTGAAGAAGTTCATGTCCACAAAACCAACCCTAGAAAGAGCACTGAAAGGCATACTAGAGAGAAATAAAAATGTTTACAATTTCCAGAACAACAGAAAGAAACCACCACACAGGGCAATCAACTAAACGAAGGGAAAAACAGGGAATAAACAGCAGGAAAATAACATTACAAAGTTGAGCCAGTATATATCAGTTATATCCATCAATATAAATGGCCTCAATTTTCCAATTTAAAAAAAAAAAACAGATGATAGAATGCATCAAGAAACAGGATTGAACAACACACTATATACAAGAAACACATCTGACTCAAAAGGAAACTCATAGACTAAAACTCAAAGGATGGAAAACAATATTCCATGCAATGCATGCTCCATCCAGAAAAAAGCAGAGGTAGCTATTCTGTGTGCAAACAATGTGAGTTTTAAACTGAAAATGATTGAAAGGTCACTACATACTTGTTAGGGAAATAATTCAAGAGGGAGAGCTAACAATCATAAATATATATGCACTAAATACAGGAGCACCCAACTATATAAGACAAATACTAATGCACACGAAAAACCAAATACACAAGAACACAATTGTCATAGAGGGTCTTAATACTCTATTGTCTTAAAGAGACAGATCAGCTAGACAAAATGTCAGCAAAGAAATAATAGGACTGAATCAAACCTGTGAACAAATGGGCTTTAGAGAGTTACAGAGTGTTCCACCCAACCTCATCAGAATACACATTCTTCTCAGCGGTGCATGGGACATACTCTAAAATAGACCTTTTCTTAGCCCATTGAACATTCTTAAGTAAATACAAAGGGACTGAAACTATGCCAAGCATATTGTCTCAACTGAAATTGGAAATTAATGGCAAAAAATATTTAAAGCCTACATAAATGCATGGAAATTAACAATTTCTTGAACAACCAATAAGTTACAGGTGAAATAAAAGAAGAAATTAAATAATACCTATGATTCAATGAAAATGCAGACACAGGGGCTGGGGATTTAGCTCAGCAGCATAAGCGCCTGCCTTGCAAGCAGGCAGTCGTGAGTTCAATCCCTGGTACTGATAAAAACGAAAAAGACAAATAAATAAATAAATTTAAAAAAAGAAAGAAAATGCAGACACAACATACTGAAATCTTTGGGATGTGATGAAAGTGGTTCTAAGAGGGAAATATATAGCAATGAACTCTTCCATCAGGAATACAGAATGAAGACAAATAAATACCTTAATGTTATACCTCACACTTCTAGAAAATGAAGAGCAAGTCAAGCTCAAAGCTCACTGAAGAGAGGAAATTATAAAGATCAGAGCAAAAATTAATAAAATTGAGACTTAGAAAATAAGACAAAAATTAATGAATCAAAGAGCAGGTTCTTTGAGAGAATAAACACAATTAAACCTCTAGCCAATCTTATCAAGAAAAAGAAAGAAAAAACTCAAATTCATGAAATAAAGAATGAAAAGGGGGAAATTACTACTGATTCCATGGAAATTCAGAAGATCATGAATGCCTACTTTGAAAATCTTTACTCACATAGGATGGAAAAAACAGGGGACATGGACAGATTTCTAGAAAGGTATGAATTAACAAAGCTGTATCAAGAACATATAAAAATTTTGAAAAGCCCAATATTAGCTACTGAAATTGAAAAATGTGGCTAAAAACTTACCAAAAAGAAAAGCCCTGGTACTGATGGATTCATGGCTGAATTCTACCATAAATTTAGAGAAGATTTAATACCAACACTGCTCAAACTTTTCATTAAAATTGAAAGAGAAGTAATTCTTCCTAACTCGTTCCTGGAGGTAAGTATTATTTGATACCAAAATCAGAGAAAGACCCAACCAAAAAAAGAGAACTGTAGGCTAATCTCACTAATGAACATTGTTGCAAAAATTCTGAATAAAATACTGGCAAACAGTATGGAACAAATCATCAAAAAGATTATTCATCATGACCAAGTGGGATTTATCCCAGGAATGTAGCAATGATTTAACATACACAAATCAATAAATGTAATACATCACATCAACAGAGCAAAAGACAAAAATCACATGATCATCTCAATAGATACAGAAAAAGCTTTGGATAAAGTTCAACATTTGTTCATAATAAAAACCCAACAGAAATTTGAAATAGATGGTCTCCACCTCAATCTGACAAAAGCCATCTATGACTGACCAACAACAAACATACTAAATGAACAAAATCTGAAAGCTTTCACTCTAAAATTAGGAATAAGACAAGGATGCCCACTATCACCACTCCTATTTAATATAGTTCTGGAATCATTAGCCAGATCAATTAAACAAGAGAGAAAAATAAAAGGAACAAAGATAGGAAAGGAAGAAGTTAAATTATCACTATTTGCAGATGACATGATAGTCTACATAGAAGATTCCAAAAGCATCAAAAGACTACTAGAGTTAATAAGCAAATTCAGGACTACAGATGGATAAAAAGTCAACACTCAAAAATCAATAGCATTACTATACATAAACAACAAATTCACTGAGAGAGAAATTATGGAAATGACACTTTTCATAATAGCATTCAAAATACTTAAATACTTAGGAATCAACCTAACGAAGGATGTAAAGGACCCATACATTGAAAACTATGGTACTCTATAAAGGAGACTGAGGGAGAAATCAGAAAATGAAAAGACATCCTTTGGTCTTTTAGACATCCTTTTGGTTAGGAAGAACCAACATTGTGAAAATGGTCATACTCCCAAAATTGTTATACAGATTTAATGCAATTCTGATCAAAATGCCAAAAACATATCTTATAGATCTGGAGAAAACATTCCTAAAGTTCATTTGGAAACAGAAAAGACCTAGAGTAGCAAAGGCAATCCTGGACAACAAAGGTAAGGCAGGAGACATCATAATCCCTGACTTGAAATTATACTACAATGCTACAGTGATAAAAATCAGCATGGTACTGGCAAAACAGCATATCTGAGGATCAATGGAGTAGATTAGAAGATGCAGACACGACTACAAAGACACTTAGTCACCTTATCTTTGACAAAAGGGTTAAATATTTTTACTGGAAGAAAGATAGCCTATTTAATAAACGGTCTTGGAAAAATTGGCTTTCTGGATGCCAAAGACTGAAGCTAGATTCATATTTATCACGAACGCACTAAACTAAAGTCAAAATGGATCAATGATCTAAATATTAAAACAGAAACCCTAAGTCTATCGGGAGACAAAATAGATAGAGATCTTGAAGACACAGGAGTAAGTAGTTTATGAACAAAACGCAAACTGTACGGGAAGTACTTCCCAGAGTCAACAAGATCTCATTTTATTAAAATGTTTTGTACTTCAAAAGAAATAACCAACCGAGTGAAGAGAAAACCCACATAATGGGAAAGAATTTTAGCCAGCTGTTCCTCAGACAAAGGACTTATATCTACGACATATGATGAACTGAAAATCATCAGGAACCCCCAAATTCAAAGACCCACTCCAGAAATGAGCATTTGAAATAAACACTCATTTCTCAGATGAAGAAATAGAAATGACAAATAAATACATGAAGATATGTTCAATACCTCTGCTCATTCAACAAATGCAAGTTACATTGAGATTCCGTCTCACCCCAGAAAGAGTGGTTGCCATCAAGAAATCAACTGATACCAAATGTTGGCAGGGCCATAGGGAAAAAGGAGTGCTTCCCACTGCTGGTGGGAGTGTAGACTGGTGCAACCACTGTCGAAATCAGTGTGAGGATTCTTCAAAAACTAAGATTGGAAGTCCAATTTAATCCAGCTATTCCCCTTCAGGGTATATGCCCAGAAAAATTGAAAAAGTCATTCCACAGCATTGTATGTGCACCAATGTTTATAACAGCACAAGTAGTAATAGGTAAATCTTGGAAGCAACAAAAATGTCCATCAATCAGAGTGGGTAAAAAAGACGAAGTATTTTTATACAATGCAATATTACTTAGCTATAAAAAAAGCACAATCTTGAGGCTTTTATAGATAAGTAGAGGTAACAAGACTATACTTATAAGTGAAGTAAGTCAACTTCACATTTTTTTATTATTTTATTTAAAAGGAAAAAGAGAAAAAAACAAACAAAAAGAGCAGTGTAAGGGTACAATTAATACAGAAGTACAAAAAAAAAGTAAGAAATCACCAGTTAATAGATTACACATTATCATCTTAGAGATAGTTGCTCAAGTCACAGCATCAAAACATACAAAGTGGACATTCAAACAGTGAGACTGCAAACAGTTGTGTTCAATGATCCAAACAAAAACATTAATGTAGTCATCTATTTAACACCCCTAAACACACTTGCTGTTGTATCCTTTAGAGCACTTTTTTTTCCCTCTCTTTTTTACAACAAAACTTACACATTTTGGGTTTTATTACTCCTTAGTTCTTATTACTTTTTTTTGGAAGAGAATAAAGTCAAATATGGCAAAACAAAGCTGTCAGTCAAAACCAAGGATAGACATAGCACATGATGTAAAAACAGAGTACAAGGTTATCAACAATGGTTACCATAATGCCTCTTGCTTCCTTAAAAAGAATTGTCTATCTCATTAGGTATTATAAAGTTGAACAAAACAGTAGAGAACAAGACCAATAAAACCTAAACCTTGTAAACACTACAGGACTTCCAAAGAAGATAATAGTCAAGCCAGAATGGGCATCATAGTGAATCTTATTGCCTTCAAAGTAGTTGTCTATACCCTCAAACTTGATACTATCATACAGTCCACAGATGGCTGTTGGGGCAACTTCACATTTATAAATATCATATTATCTTCCTATTTTAAAAAATAATAAAAAATAAAAATCTGAAAGAATAAATATCCAAAATATATAATAGATATTATAGTAACTAAAGGGAAAGAAAGTGATCAAAAGAACAGAATTACTGGGATGGGGAAGGGAAAAAAAGAAGAAAGGAAAAGATTATATGTATGTTGGTAAACATATAAATTTATGTATGCATATGTATGCTATATAGATAACTATACTACTAATATCTCTTAATTCATCAAAAAAGACAGTTTGTGCTGTCATTATTTGATTGCTTACTTTTGGATCTAGATTTTGTAACCTGAACAACTAGTTCTGAGATAAAAAAGTGCACAATATTAACTAGTTTAATTCCCTACTTTTTTCCTTTCTTGAAATTCTGTATCATTTCTATCCTTTGTTTCTGTTTTGCGTTTTAAAATAAATAAATAGAATCATTTTCTCTGATAGGCAATTTCTTATAAAGGAAAAGGATTCTGAGGTTGTGATTAATTTAAGGATGTTAAGGTGACAGTATTACCCTTGACTACCTTGGTTGTACCAATGCAGTCTCATAATTTCTTCCTGGAAGGAGACAGGAGGGCCCATGTGAAAAGGAGATAGATGGCAAAAGCAGAGTGAGGGGAGATATAGGGTCACAAGCCAAGGAGTGTAGGCCACCTCTACACCTGGAAAAGGTAAGAAACACACTCTCTAAATCTCCCAACAGGAATATAATTCTGCTTACACATGTTGGACTTCTGCCCTCTAGAATTATAAGATAATAAATTCATACTACTTTAGACTGCTAGGTTTCTGGAAATTTGTTACAGAAAGCAGGCATAGAAAAGTAAGACTTTATAATTCACAAGAAAAAAATCTTTTGATCTTACGTACAACAAATATTAGAATGAAAATGAGCATAGAAGTTAAAAAGAACTGGTTTCCTTAAAGATATGACTATTTCAAGGGAATGAGTTTGGAACATCTCTTATCATGTTATAAATTAAATATGCACTCAGAAAATGAAACAAAGCCAATTTCAGGAGGCTCTCTGGCCGAAAAAGTGATCTCTCCCCCCTTCTCTCTTTCTCTCTCTCCCCTTTTCTCTCTCTCCTTTTATTGGGGAAATGAACTCACATTCTTCATGTTGAGCTACAAATTGTAATTGTAATATTGAAAATGCATTGGATCCCATGTTAATAAACTGATCCCAATAATCTGATTGAAATAACATATTATTTGCCTTGGGTATGTGTGCTGCTGAGGAGAAACTAGATAGATAGAAGACTGCTGAAAAGATAGGTAGATATAGAAATACACATCTGGGTGTCTGTGTATTTGTGTCTGTAGTGTTATCAATTGTTAAAGCAGGTGAAGAATAAATGGGAATTATTTGTATTAATTTAATAAAATATATGAAAACTCCTGAACATGAGAAATTAAGAAAAATTTAAACTCTAAGTAGACATATGTATCATGTTCATGAGTTGGAATATTCATTCTTGCAAAATTAATTTTTAAATATATTTGGCTTCAAATAACAAAGTTTCAGTCATTTGGTTTTGTTTTATTGGGACAAGATCTTGTTCTGTTTATTGGTTTTATTTATTGGGACAAGATCTTGTTCTGTAGCCCAGGCTGGTCAGAACTCAAGATTATTCTTCTGCCTCAGCCTTCCCAGTGAGGGGATGATAGGCATGTGTTACCACACCCAGATATCATTTGTTTCAAAAGAAAAAATATTAAATATTGATAAGAGATAGTCTGAAATACATACAGAAATGTAAATTTTAAGAATACCCAAAAATTTTTTTGAAGAGTTATGTTCTCTCCCTTTATTTCTTGAGCAAAAACAAAAATTTGAGAGAAATGGTGCCATCATGGATCAATTCTTGATGGAAAAGTGACAACAAAGTGACAACAACTAGTTAAATAGTATATGATTTATATATATTTTGTCTTTTTCCTTTTTTATTGGTACCAGGGATCAAACTCACGACTGCCTGCTTGCAAGGCAGGTGCGTATGCTGCTGAGCTAAATCCCCAGCCCAATAGTATATGATTTAAACAAACATGAAAAAATTTTGAAGAATATCAAGGCAAATCCTGTCACCTTTAATTTATGACAAACATGCACTGAAGAACACTGGATAAAAACTCATCTTTTAATTTATTTATTTACTTTTTTTGGTTCTGGGAATTGAACTCAGGACCTTGTGCTTGCCAGCAGGTACTTATGGCACTAAGCTGCATCCCAGACCCCAAAACTCATCTTTTTAATAAATATTGCTGCGTCAGTGGATATCCATACATCGGGAAGCAAACCATCCTTACCACACCCCTTGGGCAAAAATCAATTCCAAGCAGAGCAACGACCTTAATATGAAAAGTAAAGCAATTAATACAGTTCTAGCAGACATGAAAGAATTTCTTCATTATATTAGAGCAAAGAAATATTTCTTAAGTAAGGCAGTAAAACCTATATCCATAAAGAAAATATTATGAATTGTACACATTAAAATTAAGAACTTCTGATTATCAAATAGAAATAATGTGAAAGGACAGCAGATATGGAAATATATTTCTAACATTTACATTTTGAAAGGTGCTTAAGCATATAATCCAAAGAAAAAAGAATCATATACGAATCAGTAAGAGAAATATAACAACCCAATAGTATACTGGATGGAATGCTTGAATAGAAGCTTAGTCTGAATGGGAAAATGGACAAAATAACCACATTAGTCATCAGGAGAATGCAAATAAAAATCACAGTAACACTTTATAGTCATCAGGCTAAAGTCAAAAGACTGCTAATGTCAAGTGTATGGCAAGTTTACAGAGCAAAGGAAACCTTTATGTACTGCTGATAGGAATATGACAGTTATCCTCTGTGTGCACATAAATGAACAGATCTACATGACATAAGAACTGGTTGAAGGGCAAATGGCCATAAGTTTCTTTTCCAGTTAAAAATAGTTACTCTCTGTTCAAAATACTACATACTAGGTGACTCCTAGAAGAATGAGCAGAATAAACTCCCCATTGTACTCATCAGCCATTCTGCATGGAACAAGTTAGGACATATACATATGGTTTTCTGATTCTGAGTATCTTAGGAAGGGCACGGAAGCCATGTTTTATTACATTCAAACTTTTGTACCTTATTTTACTGTGACATACATTTTAATTTATTCCATTAATTTACTGCAACTACGTTATAAATGATTTTAATAGTCTTCTTTCTCCTATTTCTCTTTTAATTTTTACTTCTGTTTATAATACACACACATCTTTCAAATAACAATAAATGATTTGCAAACTGCCTCACACCCTATTTCCCATTTTAGCCTCATTAAAATCTCCAAAGTCTATTCTAGAGTTCAAGTTTCTCAAAAATCAATGCAGACGTCACTTACACTGTTAGGCTTTGCTGATCCATCCCTTGAGGAGCTAATTTGAACTTCTCCCAACTAAGGAATATGGTAAGTCATTATTCTGTGTCAATATTTGCTTTAAGTTCTTTTCCACTTGATGGAGTTCATGAAATGTATAAAGCATTTTCTTGGCTCTTCAAGAATCAATTATATATGTATGTAAAAGGAAGCGAGTGTAAACTTTTCCACCAAACCTTCCTAAAATTAATGATCACTTTATTATTTTCTCACATAAAATTAACTCAGTCACTTGAAAGAAATACAACACTCATATTTAATGCAAAGTATTGAGATGAGAGGATGAAATATATCTGTATTTATAATTCATCATAACATTTTATATTCAATTTTCATTTTTCCAAAATGCATCCATCATTGCATTTTAGAAAAATACAGGAATTCTTAATGCTTCATGAATAAAAGTAGAGAGGGGTAGAATTCCCTCCAGTAGTAATTTTATTTCAACACAAGATATATTTTCAGTTTTTTTGGTGAAGGAAAAAAAATCCCAAAGAAAAATGTAAATGTTTCAGCATATCCTCTTAGTGTATATTTTATAAAGAAATAACTCCTTATACTTAGAAATATAGCTTGATAGCAACCTTTTACCTTTGAGCCCATCAAGTTTAAGTCCTGACTATAGGATGACAGGAGTTGGCCAATGAAAGAATAACATTTCTGAGAGTTCATTTTACCCTCGAGTCATTTTTGCATGAAATCATAGCATCCCTCTTAGGACTAGCCTCAATGTATCATTCTGTAAATTACTTACCATAGATCAGTCTGGATTCAATAGAATATAAAACATAGATGCTTTTTATTGGCAAGAATTTGCATTTTTATAATAGAAAATAATGTTCTTCAGCAGAAAAACATCAAAGAATTAAGAGTTACAAGCCTAAAATGAGGAACTAACCACTTCATTGCTTGCAAAATCTGTTTTTCTAGTTCTTTTATATGCAACCTTCCAATTTTTCTGCCAAAGAAGACTGAAGTTGCAAATGTAATTTCAACTCAGACTTACATCATTCAAGTCAAATAATTGATCAACAATATCTTAAGGTTTCTTTTCCCTGGTACTATTTTTTCCTTGTTGTCCAAATTTTTAAAAATGAATTGAAATCGTCATTTGAGTTCTCTAAGTGCTCTTAGAGACTGACTTCATCTGGGTCATTATACTGGGGACCACAGAACTGTTTTATGTCAGACTGATTCTACCTTCGTGGTTCTCAAATTTGGATCTCTTGAATATTAGATTCCTTCAGTAGCTAAGAAATAAAATGAGATTTATACATCTTCCATTAACCATTACAAATTGCTTTTCTCTGAAAATCTGTATATACGTATATAACTATATATTTTGAATCCTATTACTTTATAAATTCAGATGCTTTTTTGACAGATTAAATACTGAAAGTGGTCCTCTATGCAA
The DNA here is from genome assembly GCF_034190915.1 of Cavia porcellus. NCBI lineage: Eukaryota > Metazoa > Chordata > Mammalia > Rodentia > Caviidae > Cavia > Cavia porcellus. Next base: position 20,905,229 of record NW_026947511.1, on the reverse strand, counting down.
ACTTTGGCCTAAATCCTAAAACTGTGGCACACACAGAAACAAAATCAAAGGACAAGTTCAACAAAAAATCATTTAGTGCAAATGATTTCTTAGTAAGTATAAAATATGATTCAGTTTGGAAATAAAAAAAATGGTAATGTGGGTCACAGAGGAAAATCTTCATTATTGGAAAAAGATCATCATGGAAAGTTCATACTACTGAGCAAAGTAAATTACCTGGCTCTGCTTTCCACTGTCTCTTCCTACTCCTGCTGATGTGAATTGATGGAGGAGGGCAAGTAGAAACTTAATAAGAGATAAGGAAGGTTGAGGACATGAACTCGAGAGAAAAATGAAGAAAGAATTTCCAGAATCAGATAGTGAAACCAGAAAATTCAGGCAAACATAATTACTAAATATATTCATTTTAGCAAGAGCTTTGGTCAGTGAATGGAGTACAGCTGTGACTAAAATGTGTGACTATAAAAGACAATGCTAATGTTTTTTCATTTATAACTGGAAAAGAGCACTGAATTTAGTGAAAAGGCACTAGTGTTAGAAAAATCTTTAGTGTCAGCAGAGAGCAAGTTGATGATAAGAAGGATTAAGTGACATGCCCAACTTTTTACATGGACTGTCAATAATGGAGGAAAACTGGAGTAAACATGATCTGGAATTTTCACTCCCACAATACTCCCTAAAGTTGTGTGTCTTTAAGCTTTTCATTAATTTGCCTTCATTCCAGTTATATACTGAGCAATTTCCTAGGTTCCAGGCATCATGTTTGGTGTTAAACAAACAAGACACAGAAGTATCATATTAAAGATACAGTCTTTATATTTATGGAACATGTATGGTTTTTACCAATATCAAATTACTATGCACAAAACTAATTACAGCTGTAACGAGGGCCAGAAAGGAGTAGACAGTGTTTGAAAACGTCAGATATTTATCTTGGGCTCCAGTTCTGTTCTGCTCTAATTCATCTTACTAGGCTTTTAAAATATATGTTCTTTCTCATTTCTCTTGAACACTTGAATTTTTGACATTCTTGCTAAGTTTCTCTCTGTTTGTAGCTTCTATTCTTTTGACATTGCTAAAGTGGTGTCCTCATCAGCCTTCCCAATAGGGTGGTGGCAAGGTTTTGGGAATGTGGACCAGGTTGCAGACAGATTGTGGGATGGATTTGTGGCTGTAAACTGTGGACAAGACATTGCAAAGTGATGCTTCGGTAGGGTAAAAGGTTGATTCTCGCAGATTTTAGCCACAACACTTTGAAGCAGTCAAAATGAACAAAGCCAAGATAAGGATAGACAGTTTGGAGAGCATGAATATGAGACACACCAATCCAGGTATAATTTTCTGAGATTCTTACTTTGACAAGTGTTAAAAAAATACCAATTTCTCATAGCACAATAATTCCTACAGTAAACAATATAAGTGTAACCAATTAATTAAGACATAAAATTTGCCTTACATTGACTGCTGTTAGAAATGTGCAGACAATTTAATGTTTAAATTATTAAGCTTTTATGTTTCACTTCATCCTAAATCATACTCCCCTGAAGTCCTGCAGTCATACGGCTTCAAGAAAGAAGGGAAAAGTCTATTCTGTGAAATACAGTGTCAACAGAATGAAAAATGAACCACAGCCAGGGAGAAAATATTTGTAAAAGATGTTGCTGATAAAGGACTATTATCCAAAATACACAAAAATTCTCAACATTTATAAACAACCCAATTTAAAAATAAGTCAAAGACCTTGAGATGCCAGCCTTTTCCCACGAGTCAGCATCATTTTGTGGACTGCGAGGGAAGGAAACAAGAAACCACCAAAAAGGAAGTCCATCCTGCAAATCAATGTCATGTATGAACCACTGTAGGGACAGCCAGACAGCAGCCTTTTCCATTGTGCAGACTGGGAAGGAAGAAGAGTCAACTGTCCCCTACCCCTTCAGCTCCCCACCATCGTAAGTGACCAGCTGATCTTGAGAAACACAGGCTATGATAGCTATTGAGATAAAATACAGTTTAATGCTTGTAGTGTTTACTGTTTCACTGACTTTGCAGGTCTAAAGCTGGTAGTCTAATCGTTTATTTAGAGGCTAAAGATACACAATATGGCACCTATGGGGGGATCTCCTTCTGAAGGTGGTAGCATTGTTAATTATCTATTATCTTGTTTTGAAGTCTTGGGTCATTTTCATTGTTTTGTTAGGTTGGGTTTTATTCTGTTTTGTCTTATATGATTTTATTATATCCAACAGCATAGGCAGCTATTTCAACCCTAACAAGGTATATTATGGTAGCCATTTGGATTTACTATTATCTTGTTTTGAAGTCCTTTATTGCATTCAATGTTTTGTTTTTATTGGTTCTGGTCTGTTCTTTTTTGTTTGATTTTTACTATGTCTGAAGGTATCTGTAGATATTTTGAAGATAACAAGAGGTATTATGCTAACCATTGTGGATTTCCTATTGTTTTCCTGTGTCACATATCCTGCTTTGTTTTGATTGGCTTTCTTACATTTTTTTTTGGTTGATTTTATTCTCTTTAAAACAAAAATACAATAAAAAATAAAAATAAGTCAAAGACCTTAACTGAGCCTTCACTAGAGAATAATTAGATATGTAAAATGAGAACATGAAAACATGCTCCATGTCATATGTTGTCAGAGATATGCACATTAAAACAACAATGAAATATGACTATACACCTATTAGAATAAATGAAAGCAAGACCACTGACAACATAAAGTGCTGGCAACAGTTTGGAGCCAAAAACCTCTTCTTTCATTGCAAAATAATGCAGCCAGTTTGGAAGATATTTTGGTGGGTTGTGACAACATTAAACATAGTCTTAACAAAAGTCCCCATTATTGGTATTCACACAAATGAGTTGAAAATTTATGTACACACAACAATGTGTACACAGCTATTCACAGCAAATTTGTTAATAATTGCCAAAACATAGAAGAAACAAAGATGGTCCTCAATGGGTAAATGAAGAAAAAAAATGTAGTACATCTGGATAATGGAATGTTTTTCCTTACTAAAAATGTTTACTCTTGAGCCATAAAAAGACACAGAGGAAATTTAAAAGCTTATTAATAAATGAAAGAAGTTGATCTGAAAAGATTACATTCTGTATGATTACAATTATATGACATTACGCAAAACATAAAACTACGAAGACAATAAAGATCAATGGTTATCTGGGATTAAAGGAAAGAGGGAACTAATAGATAAGTAGAGCAGCAAATAAACTCTATAAGATGCTTTTTTAGTGGATATATGCCACTATATATTTATACAAATTTGTAAAATAAGCAACAGTTTTCTAAATTAAGAGTTTGCATAGTAATGATGTGTCAATATATGTTCATCAGCTGTAACAAGTATAGACTCCTAGCACATGTTAATAATGGTTGAGGTTGTATGTTTGGGATAAGGGGTAGATGGCATATATAAATCGCTCAGTTTTCCTGTGACTTTAAATCTGTTCTAAAACATAAAGTCTAAAAGAAAGAAAGAAAATAAAAGGATAAATAATGCTGTAACAAAAATTAAGATGTAATGTAACGGAAGTCTCTGTTAGGTAGTCAGGAAGTAGAAGTACTTCCAGTTGGGGCTGGGGATTTAGCTCAGTGGCATAAGTGCCTGCCTTGCTAGCATGCAGCTGTGAGTTCGATCCCCAGTACCCCCCCCAAAAAGACAGGACTGAGGATTTATTTCAGTGGCACAAGTGCCTGCCTGGGAAGTGTGATGTCATGAATTCAGTCCCCAGTACCAAAAACAAATAGTATTAGTACCAAAAAAAATTGCATGCACCAATTTCCCAATTATCATTTATCACAAACATATACTAATAAAATGATTTTTTTTAAAAAAGCCGGGCGTGGTGGCCCACACCTGTAACCCCAGTACTCAGGAAGTTGAGGCAGGAGGATCATTGTGAGTTTGAGACCAGCCTGGACTACAAAGTGAGCTCAAGCCCAGCCTGAACTGCATAGTGAGACCCTGTCTCAAAAAGACAAAAAAAAAAAAAAAAAAAAAAAAGTACTTCCAGTTATGATATCAAAACAAAAAAAAGAAGAACATAGAACAAGGCAGAGGAAAACATTTTATTCTCCTCAGAGTGGAGGAACCTACAATGTGGAAAGAGTAAAATGCTAAAAAAAAAAACTGTATGTGCATGTGTATTTGTTGAAAAACAGAATCTGTTAAAAACTATCAAAATATTAAGATAGAAGGTTAATCATCAAAGCATATCTGATAAGGGGCAAAAAACCCCTAGCTAAATGACATAGAAGGAACAAGGTGAGGGACAAACCTTAGAGTATCCCACAGATTTAGTACATTGCCATCTGGCACACCATAAGGTCAGAAATGCAATCCAGGGAGCTGAGGCCGCACAAGGTGTGGTCCAGCACATGGGCACGGGCCTGGTGAGAGTTTAAGATCATTGCTGCCAGCAGTTAAGTGCCTATCCAGCTTCCAGCCAAACTAGACTAGGTTCTGCAGGTTTTGTGGGCCTAACAGGGACATGCCCAGTGACATTTTCTCAATCCAGGGAGCTGAGGCCATGCAAGTTGAGTTCCAGTACACCAGTGTAGGCCCAGGAAGAGTTTAAAACCATCACTCCCAGCAGTTAAGTGCCTTCCCAGCTTCCAGACACAGTGGACTAGGCTCAGGAGGTTTTGTGGGCCCAACTAGACCATGCCCAGCAACCTTTGTTCAATCAGGGGAGCTGAGGGCATGCAAGGTGAGTTCCAGCACATTGGCGCTAGCCCAGGGAGAGCTTTGGACCATCACCAAACTGGTTAGAAGCCCGCCCAACCTCCTGGAACACCAGAGGTAGCATGAGAGGTCCTACATGACTGACTGGACAGTGCTCAGCAACCTCCATGCAGTCCGAGGAGCAGCAGGCATAGGAGGCAACTTCCAACATGCCCAGAAGCTTTAGAACATCACTTGATACACAGAATGTAGGAAAATGGCAAGATGAAAGACCAAAATACAATTTCAAATCTCCAGCCTAACCCAAGAAAGCCTAGAAGCCATGTACATGGAAGAAAATATAAGCCATACACCTGAAATAATAACAACTGAAATAAAAACCAGCTTTGGGAAGCTATAAAGGAATTCAAATCAGAAATAATCTCCCAGTAAAAGAAGAAATGACAAAAGTAATGAAAGAAATGCTGAAGACATCTAAAGAAGACACAGTTAAAAAATTAGGGGAACAATGTCAAAAAATAGAATTCCTGAATGAACAATATATGAAACAGACAGAATACATGAAACAGATTCAAAGAGATATACAGAAAATCAAAAGTTCCATTGAAAGTTGTCAAAACTGCCTCAAAAAAAGTGAAGATAGAATTTAAAACCTCAATGACAAGATTGCAGCTAGTGAACAGGAAAGGAATGATCTTTTAAAAATACAGGGAATCAGGAAATAACAATTCAACAGCTGCAAGATGATGCAAAGAAAAACAACATAAAATTGAAAGGGATAAATGAAAAAGAAGGGGATAACACAAATGATATCAAGAAACTATTTACAGAAGTGATAGCTGAAACTTTCCCAAATGCAAGAATGGAAACTGACATAAGGATTAGTGAAACATATAGAGCTCCAGATAGCCATAACCAAAATAAAACTACATCCAGACATATAATAATCACCATACCAGAAATGCAACATAAGAATAGGATATTAAAAGCTGTTAGAGAGAAAAGACAGATCACCTATAAAAGAAAACCTATCAGAATCAAAGCAGACTTCTCAACACAAGCAATGAAGTTAAAAAGAGCATGGAGTGAAGTATTTCAGATCCTAAAGGAAAACAACTTCCAACCTAGACTGATGTGCCCTGAAAAGCTGTCCTTCAAAATGGATGGAGAAATAAGATACTTCTATGACAAAGAACAGCTGACGAACTTCATGATCACCAAACCAACACTGCAAAGAATACTGAAAGCCATTGTAGTTACACATAGGAAAAAGCCATTAAGCAAGGCAGACAATTAAACAAAATGGAAAGATAAATATACAAGAGCAGAAAGATAACATGTCAACAATAAACCAATATATAGCAGTTATAACTATTAATGTAAGTGGTCTCAATTCAACAATTAAAAGAAACAGACTGGCAGAATGGATCAAGAAACACCATCCAACCATATGCTGTCTACAAGAAACCCATCTAACTCAAAAGGAAACTTATAGACTGAAAGTCAAAGGATGGAAAACAATACTTCATACAATAGGAACCCCCCCAAAAAAGTGGGGGTAGCTATTCTGTTTGCAGACAATGTGAATTTCAAGTCAACAATGATTCAAAGTGATAAAGAAGATCACTACATACTGGTTAGGGGAAAACTTCAAGAGGAAGAGATAACAATCATAAATATATATGCACCAAATTCCAGAGCACCCAGCTATACAAAGCAAGTATTAACAAAAATGAAAAACCAAATAAGCAATAACACAATTATAAAAGGAGACTTTAACATTGACATAAAGGGAAGGACCAGCCAGACAGAAAATCAAAAAAGAAATAACAGAACTGAATCACACTTGTGAACAAATGTATTTGATAGATGTATACAGAGTGTTCCATCCAGTGACATCAGAATGCACATTCTTCTCAGCAGTACATGGGACATTCTCTAAAATAGACCATATACTAGCCCACAGAACATATTTAAGTAAATACAAAAAAATTGAAATTATCCCATGCATGTTATCAGATCATAGTGCCATGAAACTAGGAATTAATGATAATATAAACTGCAAAAAACCCCAAAACACATAGAAATTGAATAATACACTTTTGAGCAATTAGTGAGTCACAGAGGAAATTGAAGAAGTTAAACAATACCTACAAGCAAGCAAAAATACAAATACAACTTATTGGAATCTGTGAGATGCAATGAAAGTGGTTCTCAGAGGAAAATTTATTGCACTGAGTTCCCACATCAGGAAAACAGAACAAACACAAATAAACAACCTGATGTTATACCTCAAACATCTAGATAAAGAACAAGTCAAGCCCAAAGCCAAAAGAAGGGAGGAAATTATAAAAATCAGAACAGAAAGTAATGCAATAGAGACTAACAAAAAAATCCAAAGAATCAATGAATCAAAGAGATGGTTCTTTGAAAGAATAAATAAAATTGATAAGCCCTGAGGCAACCTTATTTTTAAAAAGGGAAGAAAAAGCTCAAATTCATGCAATAAGGAATGAAAAAGGTGAAATCACTGCAGACTCTGTGGAAATACAGAAGATCATTAACACCCATTTCAAAAACCTCTACTTTCATAGGTTCAATAACACAGAAGAAATGGACAGATTCCTAGAAACATATGAACTACCAAGCTGGGTCAAGAAGATATAAAACTGCTGAATAATCCAATTTCTATTAATGAAATTGAAAATGTAATTACGTCCTTACCCACAAAGAAGAGCCCAGGGCCAGATGGATTCACTGCGGAATTGTACAAGAAATACAAAGAAGACTTAATGCTGATACTCCTCAAATTCTTCAATGAAATAAAAAGGGAAATAATTCTTCCTAAATTCTTCCTGGAAGCAAATAGACTCTAGTACCAAAACTTGAGAAAGACCCACCTAAAAAAAAAAGAACTACAGGTCAATCTTCCTAATGAACATAGATGCAAAAATTCTAATAAAATATTGGCAAACAGGATGCAGCAAATCATCAAGATTATGCACCATTACCAAGTGGGATTTATCACACGCATGCAGGGATGGTTCAACATACATAAATCAATAAATGTAATCTATCATATCAATAGAGCCAGAAGTAAGAATTACATGATCATTTCTATAAATGCAGAAAATGCTATTGATAAGGTCTAACACTTATACATGATAAGAACCTTACAGAACTTTGAAATAGATAGTCTTTACCTCAATATGATGAAGGCTATCTATGACAAAACAACAGCCAATATCATATTAAAAGGCCAAAAACTGAAAGCCTTTACTCTAAAATCAGTAACAAGACAAGGATGAACCTTATCACCTCTCCTATTCAACATAGTACTGGAAATAATAGTCAGAACAATTAGACAAGAGAGAGAAATAAAAGGAGTAAAGATAGGAAAAGAAGTTAAATTATCATTTTTTGCAGATGACATGACACTCTACATGGAAGATATTCCAAAAATCCATTGAAAGACTCCTAGATATAATAAATAAATTGAGCAATGTAGCTGGATACAAAATCAATACTCAAAAAAACAATATCATTTCTATACACTAACAACAAAATTATTGAGAGAGAAATAAGAGAAGCCATACCATTCACAATAGCATCCAAAAACATGAAATACTTAGGAATTGATTTCATGAAAGAAGTAAAAGACCTATACAGGGAAAATTATAATACCCTGAAAAAATTTGAAGAGGACCTCAGAAAACGGAAAGACATCTCTTTTTCATAGATAGGAAGAATAAATATTGTCAAAATTGTCATTCTCCCAAAACTGTTATGCAGATTCAATGCAATCCCAATGAAAATACCACTAACATACCTCATAGTTCTAAAGAAATCACTGCTAAAATTCATCTGGAACCAGAAGAGACCAATAGCAAAGGCAATTCTAAGCTGCAAAGGCAAGGCAGGAGACATCACAATTCCTGACTTGAAGTTACACTGCAAAGGTGTTGTAATAAAATCAACATGGTACTGGGATAAAAAGATGTGAAGATCAATGGAATAGATTAGAAGATACAACCACAACTACAAACACACTCAACCACCTTATCTTTGATAAAGGAATTAAATATGTTCACTGGAAAAGCGATGGTCTCTTTAATAAATGGTGCTGGAAAAACTGGCTCTCCATATGCCGAAAACTAAAACTAGACTCATGCCTATCACCAGGTACTAAAGTAAAATCTAAATGGATCAAAGATCTGTATATTAAAACAGAAACACTAAATATGTTGGAAGACAAATTAGGTAAAAATCTTGAAGACATAGGAGTAGGTAGAATTTCATGAACAAGAATCAAACCATATGGGAAATACTTCCCAGAATCAGTAACTGGGATCTCATCTTGTTAAAGAGTTTCTGCATGTCAACAGAAATGTCTAGCATAGTGAAAAGAAAATCCACAATCTGGGAAAAAAAATCTTAGTCAACTGGCCCTCGGACAAAGGACTTCTGTCTAAAACATATAAAGAATTTTAAAAATCAGACCCCTAAATTTAAACCCAGTCCAAAAACGGGCATCCGAGATGAATACACAGTTCTCAGATGAAGAAATACAAATGGCAAACAAATACATGAAAAAATGTTCACCATCATTAGTCACTATAGGAATACAAATTAAAACAACAGTAAGATTCCATCTCCCTCGAGAAAGAATGGCCAGGATCAAGAAAACTACCAACAACAAATGCTGGAGAAGCTGTGGCAGAAAAGTAACTCTAATGCACTGTTGGTGGGAGTGTAGACTGTTGCAATCACTGTGGAGGTCAGTCTGGAGATTCCTTAAAAGTCTGGGATTGGATTTGACCCAGCTATTCCACTTCTAGGCATTTTCCAAGAAGACGTGAAAGATTCATACCACAGTGATATATGTGCATCCATGTTTATAGCAGCACAATTTTTAATAGTCAGATCTTGGAAACAACCTAAGTGCCCATCAGCTGAGGGATGGATAAAAAAGTGGTGTTTTTATACAATGGAGTACTACTCAGCTATAAATAATGATCACATTGAGATATTTATAAATAAATAGATGCAACTTAAGACCATACTCATAAGCTAAATAAGTCAAACTCACATGTATAAGTACCACATAGTCTCCATAGTGTAAGAAATGGTAAGAGTACATAAGATTTTATGGTAATCATGCTTCCTCATTATATTGCTTTGACGTTGTATAATGTTTTCATTCATTAGTTGGAATGGTTTTATTCTGTTTTGTTTGATTTTATTATGTGTGTTTGTGTGAACAGCTAATTTGAAGAAAAGAAGACATTATGGCAGCCATTGCTGATTTAATATCATCTTGCTTTGAAGTCCTACCATGCTTTTGTTCTTCTGTTTTCATTGGTTCTATCATGCAGTGATTTACTGGATATTAATATGTGTGATAGTATAAGCAAGTTTTCTATGGAAACTGAGATAATATAGTAGCCATTGTTCAACTTCGGTTATTTGGTTCTGAATACCCTGTAATAGTTTCATTCTCTTTAATGGTTTTATACTATTTTTTTTATATTTGATACTATTATATGTGAAGGTATGCTCAACTATTTCAAAGAAAGTGACATTATGGTAGCTTCTGTTATTATCCACTTGTCTTGATGGAAGTGCTGTGTTACTTAATTGTTCTGTTCTCATCTGTTTTGTTCTGTTTTCTTTTGTGTTAATCTCTTTTTTAAAAGTCAATAGCATTTGTGTATGCAAACAAAAAACTCACTGAGTTTGAAATTATGGAAATAATTTCAATATTGCCTTTCACAATAGCATCTAAAAGACTGATATATTTAGGATTCAACCTAACAAAGATTGTAAAAGATCTACATGCTGAAAATTATTCTATGCTAAAATGGAGACTGAAGAACATGTTAGAAAATGCAAGTATATTCTTTGCTCTTGGCTAAGAAGAACCAACATTGTGAAAATAGCCATACTCTCAAAACTGTTATGCAGATTTAATGCAATCCCAAACAAATTAATATTAACGTGTCTTGCAGATCTGGAGAAAACACTCCTAAAATTCATTTGGAAACAGATGAAATCTGGAAGAGCAAAGATGATTCTAGGCAACAAAGGCAGTGCCAGAGGCATCTCAAGGCCTGTCCTGAAACTATACTACAAAGCTACTGTAATTAAATCAGCACGGTAGTGGCAAAGAGATAAAGCTGAGCATAAATGGAGCAAATTAAAAGATGCAAACACAACTATAAAAACACTCAGCCACCTAATATTTGACAAAGAGACTAAACGTTCACTGGAAGAAGGATAGCCTCTTTAATAAATGGTGTGGAAAAATTGGCTCTCTATATTCCAAAGATTAAAACTAGACCTGTGCCTATCACCATGTACTAAACTAAAGTCAAAATGCATCAAAGACCTAAATATTAAAACAGAAACACTAAATCTACTGGAAGACAAGGTAAGTAGAAGTCTTAGTGACGTAGGCATAGGCAAAATTCAAACCACACGATCAACAACTGGGATCTCATATTACTATAAAAGTTTTTACACTTCAAAAGAAAGCACCAAAAGAGTGAAAAGGAACTCACAGAATGGGAAAGAATTTTAGCCAGCAACCCCTCAGACAAAGGACTTGTATCTGGAACATATAAAGAATTGAAAAACATCAAGGCCCCCAAATTCAAAGTCCCTCTCCAAAAATAGGCATCTCAGATGAACACACAGTTCTCAGATGAAGATATACAAATGGCAAATAAATACATGAAGAAATGTTCACCATCACTGGTCATTCAAGAAATGCAAAGTAAAACAGCATTGAGATTTCATCTCATTCTGGAAAGAAAAGCTGCCATCAAGAAATCAACTGATAACAAATGTTGGCGAGGCTGTGGGGAAAAAGGAACACTGCTCCACTTTGGTGGCAGAACAGACTGGTGCAGCCACGATGGAAATCAGTATGGAGATTTCTCAACAAAGTAGGATTGAAAGTTCCATTCAATCCATCTACTTCCCTCCTGGGTATTTCCCTAGAAAACCTGAAAAGTTCATGTCCCAATGACATGTGTGCACCCATGTTCATAGCAGCACAATTTGTAACAGTTAAATCTGGCCAAATGCCCATCAACTACACAGTGAATGAAAAAGATGCGGTATTTTTATACAATGGAATATTACTCTGCTATTAAAAGGATAATCTCGAGGGCTTTACAGGTAATTCAAGGCAACATGAGACCATCCTTATAAGGGAAATATATAAGAATCATATTTATAAATTATCATATTGTGTCTATAGTTTAAAAAGTAATAAGAATTGTAGGAGTAGTAAAACCCAAAATGTGTAATTTCTATTGTAAAAAAGAGAGGGAAAGAAAGTACTCTAAATGATACAACTGCATGTATATTTAATTAAATTTTTGTTGCATCATTGGACAGAACTGTTTGCAGTCTCACTGAAAGTCCACTTTTTATGTTTTGATTTTGTAACTTGAACAACTATTTCTAAGATGACTATATGTAATTTATCAACTAGTGATTTCTTAGATTTTTTTGTAATTCTGTATTATTTCTACTCTTTTTTTCTGTTTTTTTTTTTCTCTTTAAATAATATTTAAAAAGATAAGAGAGAGTCAGAAATATGTGAGTGCCTCTTATCCAGAAGGCTGTTTCAACTTTAGATGCTACGGAGCATCTAATTAAAGGGAAAGTGTCCCATAATAAAAGTTTGTTGACTCTGACAAACCAAGCTGAGACTGTGGTTGATAACGAGAGAACATGCACACCAGCAAGAATAAAGTAGACAAGAAAAGAATTATCACACAACTTTGCATTTATATTCTTCTGATTTGATACAAAAGAAGTAGAAATACGTTTCACATGGCACAGTGATGCCATGATCAGCAAGGTGATTTCACAGGACCTATCCTTTGAACTCTCACTGGACATATTGATCCTTGAAGTTTTTCCCCCAAAAAACTGCCTAATTTTTGGATGTAGAGAACTATGATTTATGCTTTCATATAGGAGGGAAAAGGAGTATCTTCAAACAAGCTTGCACATAATTATTTATGGGAGCTTTATTCATGATAATCAAAGGGTAAGAAAAAGCCAAAGTTCCATGAAGAGATAAAGCATAAACAAAATATGGTATATCCATACAATGGAGTATTTTTTAGCCATAAAAATAGTGGACCACTGATACATGCTATCACGTGTTGAAATTTGAAAATACATTGAGTAAAAGAAGTCAGACACAAAAGACTATATATTATATAATTCCAGTTACATAAAATATCCAGAGTAAGCAAACTCACAGATTTATGTGGTAATTGTCAGAGAGGAAGAAATGGTGAATGACAGCTTCCTGGAAACCAGTTTCTACATGGAGTGATTCTAATGCTCTGGAACAAAGGAAGTGACGGTTGATCAGTACATTCAGGACTCTTAACCGCTTTCACTGTCTCTCTTGCATTGAATTTCTCTTCATTTTAGACACTATGTACATTATGAGCATCAGAATTCCCACCTCTTGCCATGGACAAATGTATGATATTCTACCCAATGTAGAGGGTTATACTGTTGAATCTTTGGGTTAGGCCTCAAAATCCTAGATATTTTCTATATCTGGATGGCAAATTCCATCCCTTCCCCAGCTCAGAAGGACTGAAGTCATACTATTCAACAGAATCTTTTCCTGACCGAGAGAGAATGATGCAAATTATAGAGTGAAAAGTAGAATGTATGTGTGAAGTATTACTATAATGTTGCTATTAACAGGCGTTATGTAGTTTAGCCAAATTTTCTAGAAGTATATTTGATGACCATGAAATTTTTGGTACAAAAAATACAGTGGAGACCTTAGAATAGCTAAAATCTATTCTGATAAAACTGAAAAAGCTTCAAGACACTCATTAAAATAACATTTAAACCTCTACCTTTATATTAGTGAACATGGAGATGTCCTAACACATAGATAAGTAAAGCATTAATTTGAAATATGTGCTTTTAATATTAGTGCATGGTTATATGTTTCTTAACAGTTAAACATGCTTTTATGAAAATGGTCTCCAGCACTTTTGGAATCTCTGCTGATTTAGTGCTCCGATTTACCAGAAATTAAAAAAGAAACATAGATAACAGGAAACTATTGAAGGTAGCACAGTGACTTACTGAATGGAAAAGTTAATCAAGGTTAGATTCCAACACTAGCTTCTTTATTGTGACTTAATTTTCCCAAGTACCAAGACCTAGTTAAATAACCTTTCTAACATTCATTTTCTAAGAATTGATTAATAATGGCTCAAAATTGTCATTGAACTTTTATTATTTTAATTGCATAGCTGTCAATAGTTTTGTAGAGATTCGTTAAAGATTGTTCTTAATGCAATGTGAAAATGATTTTCTTTCAGACAACTGATTACTGAAGAATTTTGAGTGTGGAATTCTTTTAGAACTGGACTTTGATTGCTTAATAGGATTACAGTTAATCTTTTGATGAATGATAGTGCAGAATCCTTTATTTGTAGCTTCATATTTTGTAATAGCTCATTTTGTTACACTCGACTGTTTTATATTTTCGTTGCTCTGTCAATAAGTACAAATATTTCTCAGTCTAAAGTGCTCTCTTACTGTTCCCAGTCTAGTCAGAATCAAATGAGATGAAAAAATACTCCTTGATAAATTCACTCTGGAAAATAAAAGGACATGATTTGCAAGATTTCCTTGAAAAATCCATTTTCTTGCACATTTTTGCTCAGGGATAGGCTATATAGTCATTTATCATCTCAGTGACCAATAGATTATTTACAAATTTCTGGAAAGAAATAAAAATGGGACAGTAGGAAGCAGTAATTGAGATGATGATAAAAACTGAAATTTGTGGCTGTGGCTTGTCTTTGTTCTAACTGAGACACAGCTGAGATTTTCTTCTGCGAGTACTGAAAAATAGTCCCCAAAAATAAACACAATGACGGTTGAATATATATATATATATATATATATATATATATATATATATATATATGAAATTATTTTCCAAGGATATTTTGTGTAAAAGCTTGTCTGATATTGCACTTCAATACATTTACATCTTAGAATTTTAAAGGACCTATCAGTAGGCTTTCTTGAACGAGTTTTCAATTGCACAAATGGTCTCTATCACATGAAAAGCAACACTGCTTTTTGAAAGGCAATGTGGTTATTGTGCTACCCACATGGGACTATCAGTGCCTATTGGCTACCAACAATTACCTTTGAAATGAAAAATATTGTTTGTATCAAAGAACTGTTTGAGTCTAAAGAAAAAGCTTTGCAGCCTGCCAATCATCCTCATATCCTGAGGATTATATTGTTGGGAGTTTTATACAATTTACATGCAGAATCTGAAAATGACTCCAGCGAGTTATAGAACCCCATGGGGTATTTTCAGTCTGGTTAGGTTGGATTTCCTGACACTGCTGACATCAGATTCTTTTTGTGGAGGTAGGAACCAAGGCCTTTCTGGTTTTAGATGTCTGATGTCTGCCCACCAATTGCTATCACCAGTGATTAATCTAAATGTTTCTTTCTTCCTGGTTACAGAAAAATCACCTTTAATAGTTCAGTAGGTGATGAAAGAAAAGTTATAACTGTCTCTCCAGATTATTGATTTGGAAAAACAAATAGAATATGAATGTCACCCAGATTATCAAAGTGAGTTACTAGGGCTACTACATTTCCAGAAATCAAAACAAGTCCTAGAATCTTTGTAAATCAGCATTTTAGAAATTTTTAAGTCTTTATTATTCATTTTCAAATCATGGAGATGAACCAGGCTGTCATTTTGAAACATATTTTTTTTTGTTTCAAAATGCATCTGTAATTTCTTTATAGTGCGAGGATGTGAAGGCAGCACACTGCACTGGCGGCATGAGACATGCCAATGCTGTTAAACAATCGACACATCTGCCTACTGCGTGAAGTATTATAACGTTTGTTATAAATAGATATGTTATGTGATATATTTATTATAAGATATGTAGTGGAGGCTTAAGTGTTATCAACAGGGCTGGGGATTGAGCTCAGCGGCACAAATGTCTGCTTGACAAGTGTGAGGTCATGAGTTTGATACCCAGCACCAAAAAAAAAAAAAAAAAAAAAAAAAGTCACCAGACATTCATGGGGTCTCCAAGGCATTTTTTCCAAAGAAAACTTCATCTGAAATTAATTCCAGTTATTAGCAGAAAAGAGACATTTTTATTTTAATCAAAAACATACAGATTTATATTTCAAAAACAAAGCAATAAAGGAGGGAAGTATTAGGGTAATGCAGAGACTAATATTGCTCTCAGTTATAAAGTAAACATATAGAGATTAGAATGTTCATTAGCAAGGATTTATGCCATAAGTAATATCTGCATTTATGTGTTTTGGGGGAATAAGTTTGCTTATTTTTATCTCATATATTTGTGAGTCTGTATATTATTTAGTGCAGACAGTAGCCAGATATCTGGCAAATATTTTACTAGCTTTTATCATATTCCTAGATTATTAGGAGACCACATGGTTACCACAAAAATTCCCAACATACTTTACTCTTTGGTAGCCTGCTTTTAATTTCATTTAAATCCAAAATCACAAATGTCAGTTAAGTAAAATCAATGACTACTTACTCCTTGGACTGCTGAGGTTTTAAGCTTGTGCTGTGTGCACTAAATAATAGAAATATTGAAGGACCTAAAGATGGGAAAACTATTAAATTTTCCTGTACAATAGGAAAATATTCCCATTATTTGTGACTTGCAGGGAATACCTAGGTGCCAGTGAGAAATATGTATAATTTGAAAGTCAGGTTAAACAGTTGAATTGGGGGGGGGGTTTGAATCCAGGGGAAATAAAATGATGGCAGCAGAGCTCTGTGGGCAGAAAGTGGGTGTGACTATTGGAGACCCAGGTGATAAATAAAGAAAGTGTAAGTTGTGGCTGAGGGTCAAGTGCCAGTCGTGACCTGAAGAATCTGGTAGCAACAAGCTGATCATCTCTGACTCACTGTACACAGAACCAAATTGGAGTGCTCTTGGCTGTGTTGTCCTTCTTGAAATTCACTTGCTTACTTATGACATGGCTGACTTTTGAAGGAAATTAGGATATTCACAAAAGAATAAGGTCAAAATAACTTGGGAGGGACAGAGGTGGATGAAAAGGCAAGGAACATGTAAGGACTCTGTTCAAGGCGATGAATAGCCAGGGAAATTCAGCATCTGTCCAGGACATTGTAACCAAGTGGATGACAAGAATAGGAGGCAGGAGGAGGGACAAGAAAAACCTTGGAGATTACCTGGCATTAGAAGCCTGTGAAAGGGACTGAATCTGAATACAGAAAGAAACAAGGCTGGATTGCAAGAACGTGACATTTGTTGTCCTGTCACTTGGTCAAGAAAGAAACTGGAGACGGAAGCACTCCAATGGCTCATCTGAGTATGTGATATGCCTCCTGTCCTGTCATGGATAAGAGATTCACAGGGGACAGAAATTGATGTACATGGGTGAAATGAGGATGAAGAGAAAATGTGAAGGGGGACGATGCTAGGAGGAAGACAGATTGGGACAGGAAGAGGGGGACCACAAGGAGACACAGATGAATGGAGCCAGCAGAAAGAAGGGGTGAGAGGGAAGCATGGAGTATAGAACGGAGAACACGTTGGTGTTGAAATATTCCTTCACACACCTGGAACAATGTCAGGAAACAAGCTCATCTGGGGCTTCCTTTCGGCCCCCTGACTTAGTCCCCCTGGGGACACCTTAGAAACAGCCGCGCTTGCCTAGTTCTTCTCTTTGTGCTCTGGTCCGCTGGTCCCTCGGACTTCCCAGGACAGTCTCAGGGCTGCTGGTGTTTTAACCCTGGCACATGTAAGTTGAGGAGTCTGTCACTGAACCTGTAGGAGTCACACAGTAAAGTAGTTTTTGGAATGCTAGACATGAAATCCTGCCTTGAGATTCTTCCCAGGAAGTGACATTAAAAAGAAAATGACAAATAAATAGAGCTTTGTTTTCGTTAGTAGGAGGAAAATGCTTCAGGTAGGTGTCTGTTTTTCTTTTTTGCCATTGTTGCTTTGCCATCATGAACAACAGACCTAAGAAGTAGAAACTGTTTTCATTTTTTTAATGTATGGGAATCATGATTGAGATGAAAACAGAAAATATTGCTAGTAATTAAAGAAATGTAAGCTTTACCTTGCTCAGCATTACCACAGAAATCTAAATTGTGTAGCAGGGATTTGCTGGCTTTCCAACTCCTGGTTCCCTCCCCTCCCCTCCCCTCCCTTCCCTCCCTTCCCCTCCCCTTCCTTCCCCTTCCCTCCCTTCTCCTCCCCTTCCCTTTCCTTCCCTTCCATCTTTCCTTCCTTCCTTCCTTCCTTCCTTCCTTCCTTCCTTCCTTCCTTCCTTCCTTCCTTCCTTCCTTCCTTCCCTCCCTCCCTTCTTTATTCATTCTTTCCCTTCCTGTCTACTGCCCTTCAACATTTCTTGATTTTTTTCCATTGTTCTAGGGCTACAGCGAAATTTTGGTGAAAAACATCAAACATCTACTCTCATTGGGTGTCAAGTGTATTTCAAATGGAGTACAATTAAACATTTTCTTTTCACAATTTAATCGAAGTACTATTAAAGTGCTAGCAGTGGGTGCTATAAGGGGTAGGCTATATCAAAATAAACTTTCTCCAATAAAGTGTTAAGTATAGTAGACCACAATATGACAAAGTCATATGTTGGGGGAAGAAAAGCCTGAAGAAGTTGTCCGGGGAGAAGAAATATGATATTTGATGTATGAAAAAAATCACTAAAAGCATTAAAAGAAATTGAACTGGGAGCAGGCTATTGATTATGATCCATGAGAGGTGATACTTAGGTGGTACGTGAAGGCCAGCCTTGTACCAGGTATGTGAGGACGATTCACTCTCCAAAAGCATATGTATGAATACGTGGTCACTACATAATAAGAGAAAACTCATTACGTTCACATCCATAGCTACAAAAAAACATTAAGGTTAATACCATTCAGGAAAATTTCTTGATAAATTGAGATTTAAAAAGGATATTTTCTTATTTTTCCTCAAATTTAAAGAAACATCCTACCTGACAGAATGGAAAACATGTGCTTTAAAGTTAGTAAAAATATGCTTTTATTATCACTTTTCTTTCACATTTTTAACGGCTTTCATAGGCAAAAAAAATTAAAACAAAAAATGCATTTTAAGAATTGAAAAATAGTAGGGACCATGCTTTGGTGATAAAATCTCCCTTCAAACTACTAAACATATAATTGAATTATGAATGGTTAATCCAACCTATATCAACTGAAATATTGGTTAAAGTAAATATTTCAACTCACCTAATATCCTAGTTGATAATATAACTTAAATGTGGCAATAGCTTTGTGTCGGTGAATTACTGACCAAAGTAAATGGTCCATGTTTGTCTTTCCTCAGTATCTTTTATTATCCAATCTGTCTTCAATTTTCTTTCCAGATGCATTTCAGCAGTTTCTTGATGTCTACGTGGAAACTGTAAATGACTGTGGGAACGCGCCCTGTGAAGGTCTTTTTATTCTTTAATTGTGCCCCATATCCAGTAGTTAAATGATATAATGACCGTAAGACTTTGTTATAATAAAATCTTTTAAGTGCTGCACAAGAAATTTTATAGCATTATTCTCTCTTGCATGAAAACAAACATTTTAAACAATGGTTTTGAATATTAACTATTATCTTGAATATGCAAATAGCACAACTTTTCTCTAGGCATCACTGGCTTTTTGGCCTCTAATTAGTTTTCTTCACCTTGTTAACTCTGTTTGCTGGCATCTGTCACAGTGAGGCCAAACTTCACAGGAAACATTGTAAATCTTAATGTTTCATGTACTTGGCATTTAGTATAAACAGTGTTAGGGCTTAAAAAATTATCAGAAATTTTTTTAAGATTTGGATTTATGTATTTCAACTCCTTACTCAATAACTTAGAAAATTTGTATTCAAAATAAGATTCACTTAATTTCTTAAGTCTCAGTTTGTCAGTACAACATGTACATATCAATATATGACAGCACCAAATTTCTGTGGATGTGCTGAGGGTTAAATTAAGTATGAAGAGTCAAGTAGACAGTGACTGCTACTTGGGGCTGAGTTCCCTTTATTTTTTCCATTTAAATTATCAACAACGTATGCCATATAATCGAACTCTTATAGCATGATTTCTAACCTCTCAAACTATCCATTGACTTAAAGGAATCAAAACTAACACTTCACACTATGGTCTCTAAGGAAGTCAAATTCTTAAATACAATTTTCATTAGGTTAGACATTATATTCGACAAGTTTCTGATGCAATAACAAAATATGCAACACTAAGTACTTTGTAAAGAAAGGAGATTTATTTATCACTTGATGTTGGAGAGGAAAATTACATGACTGGGTAGCTCCATGTGTTTGGGGAGATCCTTCTAGCTATGCTACCATGTGACATCATGAAGGAAGTGGCATCACGGTGGGAGTATATGCAAGAAAGGGAGAAAGGAAGCAATGAGACAAGATACAAGGATTCAGGAGTTGTTCTTTTTAAAACAACACACTGCCACGGGAGCTAATTAGGATCCAGTGAGTCTTTTTACATTCAGTCTTTCCAAGAGTAGCAACCTCATTGTCCTATCCACTGCCCACTAGACTCAACTCTTAATAGTTCCGCCATCTTTTAATACCACTACAATGGAGCCCATGCTTCCAGTACATAATCTGTGGGGAATGCGCACTCATATTATGCCCAAATTGTTACAGGGATCAAATCTGTTCTGTTCATGACTGTGTCTTCACAGGAGGGTACATTTCCTCTTATACAGGAAACCTCAATAAAAATTTAAATGAATGAAATATAAGAGATCTAGAATATCAAGTAGTCCAACAACCTTATGCTTTTTAATGGAATAAAATTCATATAACATAAAATTTAGCATTTTAACCGTTTTGAGGTGTTGGATACATTAATTCTAACATGAGGTATAACAGAAATAGGTGGTAAATATCTAAATTTATAAAGCTTTTTACAGTAAAAGACATATTGGTATCTTTCCCCTTCAAAATACGCCATCTGACTTCAAAGCATACTTATCCCATCTTTTTTGTCGCCTTCTGAAGCAGTCCCAGAAATTTTCTTGAGTGCTTTTATGAGATGTAATGAAAAACAAGGGAAGGGCACTACTAATTAGGTGCCATCAAACAGAAATGCAGGCTCTTAAAAACATTATGCTAGGGGTATGCTATATAGTTTAGTGGTATAAGCATCTGCCTGGCAAGTGCAAAGTCCTGAGTTTGATTCCTGATACCCTCCCCCACCAAAAAGCCATTATGCTGTGTCCTCCCCCACCTTACTCCTAAGATCTGTGGCTTCTGGCTTTTCCTTATGGTCAAAATGACTATGAATGGTAATCATGTAAGTTGATGAGGCCATTGACGCAGCCATGATAGCACAACTGAAGACATTCACACAAGAGAACTTCCACAACTGCTTCATAACACGGCTAGAACAGTTGAATAAACATATTTCAAGTGATAGAGAGTATTTAGGGAGAGTTAATAACAGTGTTTCCTTTACCTTACTGAAGTTTTAAGTATTTAAATGTTGCTGCATGCCTCAATCACATGTCATACATTCATTCTTTGTATAACCATCATGACTATTTAATCTTAAACATTCCCCCACCAGAGCCCCCGCTCCCCTGCCAAGAACCTTATACTACTTATCCTTTCCCAGGTCTAGGTAACAGTGAATCCATTTTATGTCTCTATCAATCATCTTATTTTCATGGGGAAGCTGAACTTATGGACAGGGAGTGACTCCCACGTCACACCGCCAGTAGTTACAACTCAGAGCTGGGCATGAATTCTAGTGTGATTTCCTCTCTAGAGCGTCATTATGCATTCTGTCATATGCAGGTCACCCAAAACTGTTTTTCTCCCAGTTTCTGACACATTTAAGACAATAATACACATTTTTATTCCATCTACTTGAGTAGACAATTAAGGAAAGACTCTCCATTTTCTTAAGTGTGCTACAGGAGTAAATGACACTGGCGGAGTTTGTCCCAGGCACTTCTGTAAATACACCGCAGACATTATCTTACCTTATCCTCACTATAGCTATGAGAAAGGGATCAATGTGCTACTTCTCAGGTGAAGAAATTGGGATACAAAGAATGTAATTCATCCATTCATGGTCACATTGATGATAAATTAATAATTCATCTATGTCAATATAATTTCATTTTAGAAATAAGAAGGGTTGCAAGCAATGTAGATTCAAGGACTACGAAAAGCAAGTTAGTATTATACACCGTAGTATTTCTTTTTAAATGATTGAAAGAATGTGTCAATTGCCTTATTGCATTAAGAGTCTTAATTGATTAATGAATTTCTGAAAAGAGAATGCAATATGAATCATTTCTCAAACATGTGAACAAAAGAGCTTTTAAGACCAAAGTACTGAGTTACACTTTACATGTGGGAAATAAACCTACCTTAAGAGAACAGCTCAGTGAGTTATGAGTCTCCACTATAAGCAAGGTAAAGAACAATTCTGTCACCTTTTTTCCTGGAAGTGTCCCCACTTCTCATCTCAGGCAATTGCTTTCCATCACTATAGGCTGCATTCATCTCTTCATATATTATCTCATAAAGTGTATGCTTTTTGTGTCTGTCTTCCTGTACTCAGCATAAAGACTTGGGTACCAGGAACTGAATTCATGACCTTCCACTTGCCAGGCAGGTACTTGTGCTGCTGAGCTAAATCCCCAGGCCACAGCATAAAGACCCTGAGATTTATCCATGTTTCTTTATATTATATCAGTAGTTTGCTTTTATTGTTGAGTAATAGTCCATTGTATGGATCATATTTATTTATATTTTCCACTTTAGAATCTAATGAAATGGATCCCTACTAATGGCAGAGTTTTAGATACTTATAGATTATTTGAAAGAAGTATAAACCAAAGATGTAATATAGTTTGAAATTTTCTTGGTCATCAGGCAGCTTTGACATGGGAAGGAGGAAAAACATCTGTCCAGAACCTTCATCGTATTAGACATTTTGCTGAATATTTAACATATCTTGGTCCATCTAAGGATCACAAATTACTCTGGGGAATGGAAAGTTGTATGGGTGCATATGTAGATACATGCATGAGTGTGTGTGTGTGTGTGTGTGTGTGTGTGTGTGTGTGTGTGTGTGTATACTGTATTAAATAAGACAGAGAAGAACAAGAAATTCAATCTCACCATAGATGAATCAAACACAGGTTTGTGACAAAATGTTAATCTAGCTTCAGTTTGTAGATCTGATAGCAAGTGCTACATAAAATAAAATTATAAATATGAAGGATTAGACGTTGAGTCTGATTTCTATTGACCTAGTAATTGTATAGAACTCACAAGCAATAAAATGTTCCTGTGTCATACTGAATCTGTGTCTTGTTTCCACAATTATCTTTGTAACCAGTCTCAGTCACTATTGCAAAGATCTCTCTTCCCTATTACAGCACTAATCAATTAGGGGTTCTCTAAGTGCCTTTGTTCAGATTCATTTTTTTCTTTCAGTTAATGAACAGCCATCTGCAGCTGCTCCTCGATCTTAATCCATCTGCGTGGATATGCCATTGTTCCACACAGCATTCTATAAATATTTCTATGCTGACAAGCTGACTACAGATGGGGGGTATTTTTATTACTATTATCCCTGATTAAGAGAGAGACTGGATGGACAACACAAGGGCTTTGAGGTCCCTTCTCTTCTGTAAATTGTCTGTTCACATAATTATATTTCTAGTAACAATATTACAACATGCATTACAATAATCACTGTGGTTGTTATTTGCTGAGTACCACTTCTGAATTCTGTGTTGTATGAGACAAGGTATGAGAAAAAACAGAGTTCAGACTTGAAAATATTACATGTGTTTATTGTTAGAAGAAATTTTATCAATCCGACAGAACCAAGTTGTTGAAGTAGGTATGGTGTCTTGTGCCACATTTACAAGCTATGGATTATACAAAGGTTTTTACTGTGTATATGTCAGCTCCCTACTTACACAGTGAGAAGTGTCTAAAGTTTCTATGTTAAAGCAACACATTAAAAGAGAAACATTTTCATTTAAATTCAGAATATGAATGCCTTTTTAATGAGACATCTTGACAGATGACAAGTTCACAATTAGTGGAGGAAACTTCCATTACCAATGAGTTAGGCTAGTTCTACTGTAAAACCTGAAAGGAAAAATGTGGTCCAGTTTCTCAGGATAAAATAAATTTATTAGGTGCCTAATATATGCAAATAATCATGTTAGGTGATAGGACTACTGTTGTAAACAAGATCAACATGGTTCTTTACCTTTGATAACATTGTGCTCTAGTGGATGTTGAATTACTTGGGAGTAAGTCAGGGATACACAGGGTGCTGTGGAGCATAATTATATTTCCACAATTATAGTAAGTCCCATGGGGGAGAAAGGCATTTTTTTTTGTGATTCAACTTGCTGTTGCAATGACAAAAATATCTGTTAAAATCAACTTTAAAACAAATATTTAATTTAGCTCAGAATTTCATAGATTTCAGTTCTAAGACACTTGGCTTCTTGTTTTTAAGATGTGGTGAATAAGAATATCATGGCATGGATCATGTGTTAGAATGAAGCTCCTCTACTCATAACTAATCAGTGAAAGAGAGGGAGAAGGGGTGGGAGAAAGTTCAAAGGGTAAAGAGTCAGGAAGATGGCACATCCTTCCAGGACATGCCCATTAGCAACCTGCTTCCACTTAGGCACCCCCTCTTGCATTTTCCAGCACCTTGCCATGGTCCATTCAACAAAGAAATTCACTCTTAGATTGACCATCATGATCCGATCATAATGCCTGTAAATTAATTTGAAAAAATAATATTCCCAGTGTAATTAACAATCCTGAGATAAAGAGACTAATTTGGATTATTGGGTGACATATAAATCCAATGGCAAGTGTCCTTATAAACCAAAGACAAAAACTACTTGAAACACATGGAAAGAAAAGGTGTAGAAATAATGAAGAGCCAACAAAACCATGAATACAGATATTGCAGAGATGTGGTCACAAGTCAAGGACTGTTAGTAGCCAACAGAAAATGGAAGAGTCAACAAATGGATTTTTCTCTACCAAAAACCTTGAGAGGGAGTATAGCCATTCTGACACCTTGATTTTGGACTTGGAAACTATGAGACAATAAATTTCTGGTGTTTTCATTCATCCAATTTGGCTCTTAGGGCACAAATAAATTGTTTTTCCTCCAGTTATCAGAAGGCAATTTGAAGAAGAAAACTTAAGATGGATGGTCTTCTGAATTTTCTAATTATCATTAAGCATGAAATTATAACTCAAATCAAATAGCCCAAAGGGAGTAGACTCTTAATATAAGGAATCTTAGAAAGATGTCTTTGGTTTAATGTTGTTTATGGTTTAAAAAAAAAACCCTAAATATGTAGACTTACAAGTCATGAATCTCCAGAAAATGTACACCTCTTTTAGAGTGTACTTTGTTTTTTGGTTTTTTGTTTGTTTGTTTGTTTTTTCCTTTTTCATTTTTATCAGTACCAGGGATTGAGCTCACAACTGCCTGCTTGCAAGGCAGGTGCTTATGCCGCTGAGCTAAATCCCCAGCCCCTTAGAGAGTACTTTGAAGCATTTTATATATTAAATATAAGTCCCCATGTAGCCCACATCTAACATTCTGGTCCAAGGTTGCACTTGTGATGCTTGAAGGCAGGAAGGCCCTAGGATGTACCAGTTATATCTGGCCTCTCTCTGATTTGTCTATACCATTTTATTGCTTGTATTCCATAAATTAGCAGTAAGTCTTGATAGTGGGTAAAAATCTGTGACTTGTGTGAAACTCATTTGACAATATGAAGCCAAATAAACTGGAGACAAAGGAATTCTGAGAATATTACCTGAGAGATTATGTGTGCTAATATCTAGTGTAGTTGCTAGCTTATGTGGTAGGAAAAATTATAAATTGATTCCTCCCCCTGATATTTTTCTGCCCCTGCTACCTACAGGCTGAAATTTCCCCTCATTTGCATAGGAGTAAGACCTGTGCATGTGATAAGAGCTCCTTCCTTGATCAGGTTATGTTAGATGGCAAAGGTGATACGATAATTACTGCGAGGATCTTGTCACATTTTGCAACATTCTATTTGAGTGGACTAAAGAAAGGTCTTCCTGTTATACTTGAAAAAAGATCTGCTGTTATGAGAAGACCTGTGAAAGGACCATGCGACAAAGACCTGAGGATGGCTCCTAGTTGCTGAGAGGGCTCCCCAGCCAACATCTAGCAATGAATCAGGAGCCTCAGTTATACAGTTGTGCCTCTTCAAGCTTGGAAAGAGGTTTTCCTGCATCATCCGAATCAGAACAGACTGACAACTTGACTTCCATTGCCAAAACCCAAGAAGAGGACCCAGTTGGGAAGTTCCTGGAGTGCTGACCCACACACATGGTAAGATTAACAATATTATTCTGTTTTGCTAAATCCGTAATTTGTAATCAAAAAAGTAGCAGAGGGAAACACATTAATTTTAAAAAGAGTGCTATTGAATAGTATTCTGACTAACATTTCTTTGTGTGTAAAAACACTCCTGTAAGAAAAAGAACATGTAATAAGAATGCAAAGAATGATGATACGGGATTCAACTTATGGGTTTTTACATTTTATCAACCAACTATATAGGCAAGCATTTGGAAGTTTTGAAATGGGTCTAATGTAATCAAATTGAGAAATTTTTTTTTTTTTTACAAAATCACTTTGCTAATGTGCTGTTTATGCTGTAACAAACTAATTAAAATAGTGGCTAAAAGCAACACCAACTTGTTTCTTTCATTTCTGAGCTTTATAATGCCTGACATGGCTCAGAGTAAATGAATATCTTACTGATGTCAGACTCATGTTTCTTCTAGACATTCTGGATGAGAAGTTATTGGCTTGATTTGTGAAGCTTCAGAGGCTGCTTGAATTCCTTAGCCGTGTCACTTTTCCTCTCTCCTCAAACCCGGTAAGGTTGTAGCTCCTCTCTGTACTCTTTATTTTCCTGTGACTACAGCCAGAAAAGGTTATCCAGTTTTAGAATTTGTGCTTAGATTGAGTCCATTCCAAATAATTCAGCATGATCTCCCATCTCAAGTTCCTTAATGTAATTACATCTGCTAGTTCCCTTCGCCTTGGAACATATGTTCTCAAGTTCCATGGGCTAGATAGAATACAGACCTCCTTGGGGTTCATTATTCTGTCTGCTATAATCACCGACTGCCCATGGGGAATGGAATAGAGAGACCAAAGTGGTTGAGGCAGATATAGTAAGAATCTATTCCAGAATCCATGAGTCATTAGAGCTCAATCCAAGTAAGACATGAATAGAGACAGTTGGTCAAGTTTGTAAGATATTTGGTTGTGTTTATATTTGATGTAGATGCAGAGCAGGAAGAAAGAAATAAAAAGTGATTCAAGATTTTGGCTTCAGGATCTGTGTAGAATGTGGCCACCTTTGCTGAACTAGAAATTATTAGAGATGGATGTGGATCTACCTATCTACCTCTACTATACAAAATGGCTTCCTTGGCTGGAGGTCCCATCTACCCAGCTATTTCCCTTCTGGGTATTTTACTAGAAGAATTAAAAACATTGTACCACAGTGATATATATGCAGCCATGCTTATACCAGCACAATTTGTAATAGCCAGATCTTGGAAAGAACCTAAATGACCATCAACTGAAGAATGGATAAAAAAGATGTGGTATTTTTATACAACAGAGAACTACCCAGCCATAAAGAAGGATACATTTGAGACTTTCAGAGGTAAGTGGGTGCAACTAGAGACCATACTCATAAGTGAAAATAGTAATAAATCAGATTCATATGTGTAAACATCGTATTGTCTCCCACATGTGAGAAACTGAAACATTATATATAAGATAAGATAGTTTCACTACTAACTGCTTTTAGTTCATTGAAAAGAAAGGTTTATGCTAATATTTATTTGAAAATATTAATAGCATGATGTTTGGAAAACTAAATGCAGATATCTTGTACTCTGAGTAACTAACTTAAAGATAACAATATGCAATATATTAACCATTGTTGCCCTCTAATTATGTTTTGAAATTTTGGGATTTTTTTCTCTTTAATATAAAAAAAGAAATAAAATAGCTTCTTTTTGCAGTGAGTTAATCTCCACTCACTACCCTACTCTCACCCCCAGGAAAGTTCCCTTTATGGTTTATATTGACAGGTTGTTATTTCCAGTTTTATTCGCCAGTAAGGCAGAAGAAAAAATACAAGGAAAAGAGGAAAATAAGAAGTAGATACTACATGGTCCTGACTTAAGAATGAGTTACATTATAGGAGAATATTGTAAGTCAGATTCATTTATAAGTCCAAAAAAACTGAGTTTTATGCACCTTTGACACAACTATACAATCTAAAGCATAAAAACTACTGCATACAGAGCTAGAGTACTCCCCAACAGTACTGTTCCTATACCCTGTTGCACTATACAGTAAGTACACAGGAGCACAACTGTGACAAGGTTCAGTAGACACATGAGCTACTTCTGCAATTTTTTCACATCTACAAACTTTTGCAGGAGGAAGTCGGTTCGTGCTGGTGAATGTTTCCAACTCAAATGTTTTAAGTCACAGACTTACTGTATCCCACTGCATCTCTTCCTGCAGGATTCTCTTGGGTTGGTTTTGTCTCCCTATCAGATGGTCTCTCCCAATTGCTGTTTCTTTTATTCTCTTCCTACACCCTCTCACTACCTCTCACTACTTGGAACCACTTTCTTCCTTTATCATTCAGACCCAGGAGTGCCAATCGCTTGCTGGTGTTACGAGGCTCACAGTAATGCACCAACCCTCATTTTTTTTTTCCCTTTATCCACAATTTTGTGACTAGATCTTTTATGAAAATGTCTTCAGTTTCCTGACAGAAGCCTCAATTAAACACATTCCATAGAAAGTATATTGATTTATAGAAGATTCGAAGGCAACCCAGTGGAAATTTGGATGATCTAAAAGGTGATAAGGTGTGAATTGGGGATATGAAAGTAGATGTTACCAGCATAGAGATGATAACTGGAGCTTTCTCAGTTGGTGAGATCATTTAAGAAGAAGGTATAGATTCAAAAAGCAAGGAAACAAAGTCTAGCGTAGAGCAAAAGAAGTCCTAGTGTTTACATTTTGAGATTCAGACAGAGCAAAGCAGCAAAAGTAGAATCAGGCACAGAAATAAAAGCAAAACTCAAAATAAAAACATGGCACAAAAAGAACAAAGGGGATTTAAAATGAAAACGTGATTGAGTATATCAAATGTTGCTAGGGTGTTATTTCCAGAGGACACTGAAAGATGATCATTGAGTGGTACAATACAGATTACGAATGTTACATATATATATATATATATATATATATATATTAGCAATTCACTTTTATGCAATAAAAACTTACTAGGTATAAACTGTGGCAAAATTACAACTTAATTTCTCCTCTACCTCGACACTAAAGTCCAAAGCATACATCAGTTTAAATGCAATGGTAAAATAAACCAGTAATACAAAACTCTGTAAAACTCTAAAGGAAAGAATCAACTATCATTTATTGGATTATATCTAAGTGTCAAATACTGCACTATGTGTAATACACATATTGTCTTCTTAAAAGCTTTGCAACAATATTAGAGAGTAGGTACTATTATTAAATCCATGTTTATTCTCAACAGAAAAGGAAATTGAGGTTTGAAAATAATAAGAAAATTTCTTTCTAAGACCTATGCTTAGTCACTGAATGGGCTGAGAATTAAATGTTTTTGGCAACAAAACTCAGGTTTTAAACTGAATATAAAGGACAATTTTGGTAACATGGGTTTTCACCCTATCAAGAATAATTAATACACAACCTTTGGACTCTATGGCTTCTTCAAGATGATACGAAATATCTCTGGATTCACAGGTACTGGTAGTTGCAAAAGAACATGAACATCTCTGGTGCCTTTATTCACTTTCCCCCAACCAGCACGTTTTAAGAACTGTAACACAATGACAAGCCAGGAAACTGACTTTGTGTGTGCATAATATGACATTGTATATGCAATATGTGTGCACAATTCTGTCATCTTATTACATATACAGATTGTACAACCATCACAACAATCAAGATACAAATTCCTCCAACAATTTAAAGATTTTCTTTATGCAACTCTTTTATAAGCACATCCATTCCCAGTCCTCTACCATTTTTAACCCCAAACAACCATTGATCTGCTATCATCCTTATTCTTTCATCATTTTGAAAATGCCAGGCAAGCAGAATCAAGCACTATGTGGCCTTCTGGTACTGACATTTTAAACATCGAGCACCATGTTTTGAAAAGCTACTCATATTGTCAAATATATTAGCAGTCCAATGTTTTTATTGCTGAATAGTATTCCGTGTTATAGACATATTTCCAATTAAAGAACATTTTGATCATTTTAAGTTTGGGACTATTACAAGTAAAGTAGCTATGAATGGCTGGGTAGGTCTTGTGAACAAGTTTTTTATTTTTCTGACATAAATTTCAAGAATAGCAATTGGTAAGTTGTATGATAAATATATGTTTGTAAGAAACTGCCAAAGCATTTCCCAGAGTGGTGATATGATATGACATTACCATCAACAGGTTGGTGAGATGCAGTTTATCAGATTCAGCAGCAGCATTTGGAATCCCAGGGTTTTTCTTTATTTTTCAAATAAGTGTAAGGGATCACTCATTATAGATTTAATTTGCATTCGCCTAATAGCTGGTGATGTTCAGTGTCCTTCCATGTCCTTCATTGCCATGTCCTCCACATTTTTCATAAAATATTTCTTCATTTCATTTGCTAATTGAATTATTTGATTTTTATCACTGTTCAGTTTTGAGAGAGCTTTATATTCTCTAGATATGAGTTCGTCAGGTGTTTTTACAAAATACTTCTCCCAATCTGAAGTTTCCCTTTTTCTTTTCTTTAGTACCTTTCTTTCTTTCTTCCTTCCTTTCTTTCTTTCTTTCTTTCTTTCTTTTCTTTCTTTCTTTCTTTCTTTTTGCAGGGAAGTACTAGTAATCAAACTCAGGATTTCATGCTTGCCAGGCAGGTGCTGTTCCACTGAGCTAAATCTCTGGCCCAAAGCTTATCTTTTATTGTCTTTACCAGATCTTTCACTGAGCAAAGATTTTTAATTATTTATATGTATGTGTGTGTTACCCACACATTTTTTATATATCATGCATGTATGTGTTTTATATATAATATAAATTTTATCTATAAACTATAGCAACATCAACTTGCAAGTCTTTCATACGAACATCATTATCCACAACAGAAATTTTGCTGTTTGTACTTTCACCTTGGCCATAGCACATGAGACAGTGAATGCCACAGTTTTTTTACACACCAGGCACTTTAAAATGATATTCACCCAAAACTTGGAGCCTCACATGAGCAAGCCGCTACTAAACCATATAAGTGATATATTAACAACACAGGCTATTCTTTAAAAGCTTTCCAAAACACTTTCATCCAAGATAGTAACTTTCATAGGCAGTATTTTAGAGTCAGAGATTAAGAACCTTGAAAGGAGGTATTCAAAGAGACAGAATTTAGAGTAATTTCTTAGAGATCAAGATTTGTAAGAAATATCTGTGCTCCATTTCTTAGTTGATTAAGTTAAATACATACATTGGAATGTATAATACAAGCATGGAAGGACTGTGTTTTATAATGTGTATGTGAATAATCCTTTAAAAAGGGTTATTCTATGGGGTGATTGGGTTTCTTTTAGCACTAAAGTGAAAATGGAGGGAATTCTCTACCTTAACATTTTCTGGGTTTGACTTCGTTTTCTCAATTTATTTAAATTTCATTAGCAATATGAACATGACACAAGAAGATGCATATCTTCCCTTCTAAATGTCATATTAATTATTATTAATCCCAGGTTTGTATTGGCAGATAAGCCATTTATTGTATTGATATATGGTATTCCTTTAGTTATTTTCTTGCTGGAGAAACAGATAACTTTAGCCTTTGCATGTCAAATTTCTTAATATCTATTAGCTAAGGAGAAGTGGTTTCCCTTGGCTTTTTAGGTTTCTGAGTCACAAAGAAAAATTCCATCAAGGACAAGATAATCTAATTTGTAAAATCAGATTGCCTCTACAACTTTAGTATTTTATTAGAAATCTTTTCTTAATAAGAATCTAGAGGGTATAGTTAAATTTTCAATTTAATAAAATATCCTGAAGTATTTTGAGCTTTCTTCCTGGGAAACACTTTTTTAAATAATGATTGTTTCAGCTATAAAGAGGATATTATTTTGAAACTAATGAATTATAGCTTATAGAACAGTCTTACATTTCTTCCCCTGTCCTGGATGAGATGCTGGCTTTAGACCAAAAAAAAATCTTCTGGTGGTAATAAACTTATGGATCATTCAAGACCACCCTTTCACTGAGGAAGAAATCAGTAATTAGATAACAGGCTGGTGGGTTAACCTTAACACTTGGGTCTGTCCAACTGTGGCTTCATGTGCATTCCATTCTCTCAATTAAGTTCCTAAAAGATTCTTGTGGAAATAAGGGCAAAGGGCAAATTGCCTAGAAAATCAGAACATGCAACAGAGGGTAAGCAGCACAGTAACAGAAATGTATTCCAGATACATCTTTCTATCCTGGATAGACAGTGTGATATGGATAGACTGAGGAATGACCAGAGAAATCCCCTCAGTCCAATATCCTTATTCATTCTGGCGATTGTGCTGCCAGGAATATATTCTGTAAATTGAATACTTATTATAAAACATTAATGTAATTTATCCCAAGAATGTCTGTTCAATCTCTCTCTCTTTTATGGGAGAGAGAGAGAAGTTAGTGGCAGTTTGCCATGGTCATGTGATATTCTAGCAAAAAAATTCTTCATGTTATATCACAAACATATGGTCTGGTAATGGTTTTATATTATATTCATTTAGTGCTTTATTCTCATTTTTAGGAGGCCTCTCCTAGACAAGAGCAATATGTTTTGTTGTCAACCTATCACACTGACTGTTAACACATGTCTCTACTTTTAGAGTTCATAATGGTTAAAAAGTTCAAACTTAACCTCATGTTTCTTGTGACCTAAATTTTGATTATGCGGTAAAATTAATCACTAGCATTCATTTGTATTTAAGTTACTCTGTTATATTTTCAGTTAATGAATTCTCTTTGCTTTCTATGGTTAATGCTCCACAGTTATAACTTTTAAAAATTAGAACGTTACAAATATGGCAAGCAGAACAGTTAAAAGGACTGGAAATTTAAAGTCACAAAACTAGCCTCTCATAAGCCAGCGCTGGCTCACAGATGTGTTTCATTTAACTTACACAGCATTTAAACATTTTTTTGCTTCATTATCAACATTTAAAATCCAGGATATTTGAAATAAAAACCTACAGCTTCAGATTTGTCTTTGAAAAAAATCACAAGGATCTCTGATCTGTATTTTCACACAGCAACACCTAGGGGGTCCTGGATAGCTTCTGTGTTTTCCCCGCCTCTTGCTTCTCTCTCTCTCTCTCTCTCTCTCTCTCTCTCTCTCTCTCTCTCTCTCTCTCTCTCTCTCACTCTCTGACTTACTTCAGACCTATACAACATACGTTTCCTTGCCCACATGTGGAGTCCAGTGTTTGCCTGTGTCTGAGCTGGAGATTCTTCCCTTAACTATGTTAGAATCACTGATTTTTGGTTTTGACAGAGAAATAATCATGGAAGATAACCACCTATTCTCAAATATCTAAAGGGTTGATCCCTTAATGATTATATAATCAAGATGAAGCCATCTCAGAAGGGAAAAAATATCCAATGGAAGACAAATATTGCTCTCATGAAGCAATAATCTACTAAGTGTGGGTTACTGCTAACATGCAGTCATGTGAAACACAGTGACTCAGCTTACAGAAGGACGGCCAGTGAGCTGGTCTCCAGGTCCCCTTCAGCTCCATGAACCTATACGATTGCCTTTTTTTTTTTTTAATCATTCTCTTTGGAGCTATAAAGTCAGGCATCTGCTAACTGGAAATCAAGTCTGAATTTTAAAACATCATATGAATACTTAGGTCTTGGGCTGACATATTTTTGGACTCCTTGAGAAAAGGGTTTAGTGAATGCCAACATTATCCTTTTGAATCATGCACAACTCCCTAATTAGATTTGTTTTAGAGCGTTATTCTCCAGTCATAGGGCATTTGATTTCTTTTCTAATAACACATGGCAATCAGATGTACACTCCTCCTGGGGAACACATTGATTATTTTTTTTAAAAAGAGTAACAGCACAACTTTCAAAAAAGAGTATTGGCTTTCAAATCATTCTGAAGCTTTTATTTGCTAGAAGGAATATATATATATATATATATATATATATATATATGTTCTTGAACTATTTACAAATCACTTAGAAATTACAATAATTGCGTCGTAAAATAACAGTAATATGGAAAGCATAAAATTGGTGTAGACAATTAAACTGTTACCTCTTTATATGAGGATTAGCAAACTAAAAGCCTACAGGCCAAATCCAACACACCTCCCCTTTTCATAAAGTTTTGTTGGAACACAGCTGCTCATTGATTTCCACATTACTTATGGCTGCTTTCTCAGTACTGTAACAGACTTGAGCAGTCCAATTCTGATGACCTGGAAGATTTATAGCCTGACCCGAAACAAAAAAACATTTACTGACCTTTGACTTAAACTAGCTGACTTGGGCTGTTTATATCACCGCTTCTTGTAAGTAAAACAGTCAAGGGAAGTCTCTATCTTGATATTGCTGTAGAAGGAAATACCATAGTTTTCCATTTTGACACTTTCATCTTCTGACTGCTTTGTCTCTGTCTTCATCTTGCAATGACTGAGATACTAAACTCAACATCTTTTCATTTTCACACAAAGAATGCACTTAGCAGCATCGGTGAGTCATTTGGGCTTCAGGAAAGTGTTTGGGAGATAGGGAGATGTAGAAGAGAGGGGTCACATTCTCCCTGGTAAACAGTTTCAAAATTTTTTTGAAAACTTCCCCTAGGCTTATTGTTTTGCTTCAAAGTTGTTAACAACTTAGTGAAAGAAACTTCTTTACCAACTTTGAATATCTCCAAAGTGAGGTGAAACAAAATAGGAATGTTGTTTATTGATTTAGGAACTGCGATCAAAACTGCAGTGAATGTTTCAATGAAAAATTATTTTTTTTTTTTGTCTTTTTCGTTTTTATCGGTACCAGGGATCGAACTCATGAGCAGGCGCTTATGCCAGTGAGCTAAATCCCCAGCCCCTCGATGCAAAATTATTACGGTAACAGACACATTCCTATTAATCTCCTCAAATACTCCTTTCCCTCAGAACACAGCTGTCCCCTCACTCTTATCATGTTCCCAAGCAGTTCTGGAAGTCCTTTCTTATCAGCATCTTACCTGCTCTGTGAATGTTCTCTCAAAGTTCCGAATAGATTGGAGACTTTTATCTTCCACGGTCCTTTTACATTTGGGAAGAACTTTCACAGTGCCAGATCTAATGTGTAAAACAGATGACGACACCACATAACATTCGTGTTTGACAGAAATCATGACAAACATTTTGACTTGATTCAGGATATCAAGGAAGTCACACAAAAACATTCACAAAAGAGGATTTTCAGAAATGCTTCAGAAGATGGCAAGTGCCGTGGGATATGTAAACTCATAGTGAGGGGGAATATTTTGAGTGAGATTAATGATAACGTAATGAAAATAAATGTTAAAGTTTTAATTTGAACATTTATCATAGTTTGTTCTGATTTTACTAAAATTGCCTTTGTTTTGTTTTTCCATTTCTGGAGACTTTTGGAGGACCACGTTATCCCAGTTCAGAATCTGTATGTAATATTTGGTCAAAATGTGGAGACCTCTGGTTTGTTAATGTAATATCTCCTAATTTGCTTAATAGTATATTTCACAGACCATCTAGAAAAGTAATGTTATTACTTCTTCTACTGAGACTTTTAACTCTAACAGCTATCATAAAAATTTACATGTTTGATGGCAGGAGAATATACTGTTACTAAATATAATTTTATGTACACTAAAGAGAAAAACATTTGCTCAAAATTTGAATGTAATGAATATTTCTGTTGCTGGCAGTATGTCAAAAATGTTACACACACACACACACACACACACACATACATACACACACACACACACACACACACACACACACACACACACACACAAAGTTTCCTGCTCCAACATTTGGAAATGCCAGGTAAGACGCAAACATTTTTTAAAGGCAAAGCTGAGCTCACAAGTAAAGAAATCTTCAAGGGTCAAAACCTGACAGGTGCCCTGAGAGTTTTCCACTTTTATTTTTCTTCCCCAAAGCAAGCAGCTTTCCTGGATGTCTTCAAGGGAATGGCAAATTCTCTTCTCTTATGCAGAGCACTTTGGCACCTATGTGATCTTTACCATCACACTTTCTTTCATGTTTTCCTCAGAAAGAAACATTAGACCACAAGTAAGAGTCTCTCCTTCTCCAGAAGGTAGTTATATGTCTTTTATCAGATTGTCACCCTGTCATTACCTAATACCACTTCCCAAGAAGGGTTTATTGTAAACAAATACAGTGTTCAGTTGAAGGAGAAATCCTATTGCATGGCATTTTCCACATTTCTTACCAGCATTTGAAATAGGATCATCTGAATTGAAATGGAAGCAAAATAACTGTTGTGTGGCTTTTTCTTCCCTGAGTGGATGAAGGCGGGCCGAGTTCCCAGCTGGTCATAACACATCTAGTGGTTCAGTAGTCATCCCTTACATCAGTCCCCAATTTTCCCCCACTCCTCGCAGACACTGATAATTATCCCTGACTGTGACTCTATGGTCCTTTTACCTCCAGTAGGTAATTCAAAGTGGAAATCCGTCAAGGTAAAGGAAGAATGAAAGAAGTTTTGAAAACACATCATAAATACAAAAAGCTGTCTGTGTCAAGAAAGGCTCTTCCAGAGTCCAAGTGAAATGTGAAATACCTTGAGATATTGATGGAGAAATTGGAAAAAAATCAAACAGTTTTGTTAAACTATTTAGCTTCCAAGATTAAGTTTAATTCACTCGACTCATCTTTCAGATCTCAGCTGAAAGATCACTTGCTTAAGAGTTTCCTGACATCTTCCATGTGTCAAATCCTCCCATCTTCCCTCTCATAATTTTTGAATTTGTTTTCTTTGTGTCTCTTGTGAAGATAATGAGTTAATTAAATGATTCACTAACACATAACTCCTCTCTAAATATTCATTCCAGGAAAGAAGACCTTTTCTATCTTATGTGTTGGTCTATTTTTGGTGTAAAGCATGTGGTAGGCATAGACTTGGCTATGCTAAATTAATGAGCTATAAAATTATTGCAATTAAAAAGTATAGCTTTTGTAATATTACATGTTTATAATGCACTTTTAAGTAATGTTTTTCAAACTTTTATAAACTACTACTCAGTTAAAAAAATTGTGCATTCTGATGTTTACACACATCAAATTAAACAAAAAGTGTGACTCTAAATAATGAAAATTAGCACATAAAATTCATCCTACAATCATTCTATTAATTTGGTTTAAATATTCAAAAGCGCTACTCATGATTCTTTAAATTGATTCCATGACCTACTTATGCATTATAACCTATAGTTTGAAAAATCCTACCCTAGGGCACTTCATAGTCATAGCATAATATAATACTAAATGTGCTTAAACTTTGCTTTTGTTCATCTATGTATCTCATGGGATTTAAACAAAATATTCTTTCTAGATTGAGGACAGACCCTTGTCAAAGGGCCCAACATTTCTAAAATTAACGTCCAGTTAACAATGTCCCACTGTAGGCCCTTAGAAACAGAGGGCACTGTGAGCAAGAGGCCCATTATGTCAAAGGTCACTTTATCCCAAGAGAATAATTCACTTGCAGAAAATATAACTGTCTGACATTCTGAATGTGCATTCATAATTAGATATAGATTTCTTGCCTACTTTTACTTTATATCAAACTAATACATCCCCTACTGGAGATGGAAGTCCCAGGTCAGTCAGCATCAGGATCCTGGTGTCTGGAGATTGGAAATTAATCGTAGGTATGCATATAAACCATACAGATTAGACTGTTGTCACATGTTCAGAACTGCCAAAACAATCAGGCAACAAGTCTAGAATACACTAAGTGTCACTTCCTCTTCTTGGGAAAGTTTCTATTAGGCCTGGAAATTGAGAAGTTTTAAAAGCAAACACTAAACTCTAAATACCACGACCAGATGCATGCATTTTCTTGGTCATTGGACAGAGTGGGGTGGTGAGACACATGGATCTACTCATTGCTGTCAGTACAGTAGGAGTAACCTCAGGCAACCGACAAGACTTTTTGTGCGTTCAACAACAGGAGAGTATTTTTACATGTGAATAAATAAAGTTATATTCTTCTTTGGGTTAAGAATGCCCCATGTTCTTTCTTGCTTCAGTGACATACAGGCCAGCTAATACCTGTCTAATATTTGTCTGTCTGGAATTAGTCCCAAGCCTGATCTTATTTAAAAGAGCCCACATTTTTATAAGCTCACAGAGACAAAGGCCAAACTCACAAGGTGGTAAAACACCTCTAATCTGCAGTCTAGGGGACCCCTCCTTTTCTCAAAGCCATCATATTTGAAATTTGTAAGGGTAAATTTACATTAAAAAGAAAATCTTGACTAGGAACAAATGAACCTTATCTCAGATATGCAAGGCTGGTTCAACTTTCAAAAATCAATTAGTGTACTTCATCACATCAGCAAGCTAAGGAATAAAAGTTATACAATTTTGTCAAGAAATGCAGAAAAAATTAAAGTCCAGTGTGCCATTTATAATATAAATTTCCCCATAAATCAGGACCCCTAACCCATCTTTATAAACGAATACCACAGGAAGCTTTCAGCTAACATCATATCTATTGATGAGAAGAAACTAAAAGCTTTTCCACTAAGATCAGGAACAATGCATGGGTGTCTTCTCTCATTACTAATTTTCAACATCATACTGAATCTTCTAATTACTGCAAAGGCGAGAAAAGAAAATGAAAAGTGTGCTACATAGAGAAGGAAGAAATAAAACTGTTCATAGAAGGTATGCTTGACTATGTAGAAAATTCTCAAAGTCAGGGGGCTAGGGATTTAGCTCAGTGGCATAAGTGCCTGCCTTGCAAGCAGGCAGTCGTGAGTTCGATCCCCGGTACCCATAAAAAGGAAAAAGACAAAAAACAAAACAAAAAAAAAAAAAAAAAAGAGAGAAAATTCTCAAAGTCAAGAAAAAAATCTTCTAAAATTAATATAGGATTATATTAACCCTGCAGGGTATGAAGTATATATACATATATCAGTTGTTTTCCTGTAGACTGGAAAAGAACAAATGTGATTTGAACTTAAAACAGTGCTATTTATATGTATATACAAAAAATACTTTTGCATAAACCTCAAAATACACAAGATCTATATGAAGACTGAAACTTTGATTAATGAGATAAAAAATATTCTTATCAGCTGTTCCCCACTTGAAATTCCAATAACAATCGCACTATGTTAATTTGTGTTTATTAAAACTGATTCCGGAGTTTATGTGAAAAAGCAAAAGACTTCAAATAGCCACCAATATT
Organism: Cavia porcellus; assembly: GCF_034190915.1. NCBI lineage: Eukaryota > Metazoa > Chordata > Mammalia > Rodentia > Caviidae > Cavia > Cavia porcellus. The sequence goes on along the minus strand of NW_026947511.1, from coordinate 20,865,757 downwards.
CTGTTGAGGAAAAAGAACAAAGCTAAATGACTGATATTAAGACCCACTACAAAGCCATTTTAATCAAGGCAATATGAATTTGAAGCCGGGCATAGTGGCGCACACCTGTAATTCCAGCACTCAGAACGCTGAGGAAGGAGAATTGCTGTAAGTTCAGGACCAATTTAGGGTACAAAATGAGCTCAAGGCCAGCCTGAACTGCATAGTGAGACCCTGTTTCAAAAAAAGAGAAAAGGCAACATAGCCTTGGAAGAAAAAGACAAATAGATCAATAAAACAGAATAAAAAGTCCACAAGTAGATTTTCATAAATATAGTCAATTTGTCTTTGACAAAAGAGCAAAAACAGCTCAATGAAAAGACATTGTTTTCAGAAAAAGATGCTAGGACAACTAGAAATCTTCATGCAGGAAAAAGATTCTACACAAATATTATTATACCCTTTATAAACTTTAGCTCCATATGGGTAAATTACAGGCCTAAATACAAAATGTAAAGCTATAAATCTCTTAGAAGATACATAGAAGAAAACAGAGATGACATTGGCTTAGTGATGTCTCATTAGATGTGACATCAAAGACATAGCCACTAAAAATAACTGATATGGCTATACAGGAATTGTATAAAATTAAAACTTTTGCTCTGAAAACAAAATCAAAATAACAACCACAAACAAGGAGAAAATATTTCCAGAAGGCACATCTGATGAAGTACTGTTATCCAAAATACTACACAAAGAATTCTCAAACTCATTAGAGTAACTACCAAGGATCTTAAGAGACACTCACTAAAGAAAATATAAAACTGAGACATGTAAGCTTATAAAAACAAGTTCCATATCGCACCTCATAAGGCAAATGTACATCAAAACAAAAATCACATATCACTACATATCTATTGGAATTGATAAAATCCAGACCACTGGCAGCACCAAATATTGGCACGAGTAAAGAGCAAAAAGACTCTCAGAGTCAATTTGAAAAATGACACAGTGAATAGTTACAAAACTAATCATAGTCTTGCCATACATCCCAGAGAGCACGCTCATTGGTATTTACTCAAAAAAGTTATAAACATGCCTCCCCACACAAGAGCCCACACACAAATGTTTATGGAAGCCTTATTCATAATTACAGAAACTAGGAAGCAACCAAGATGTCCCTCGGTAGGTAAATGGATAAAGTGTAGTACATCCAGACAGTTGAATAGTATTTATTATTTGAAAAAAAATTAACTATAAAACCATGAGTGAACTTAAAAGCTCACTACTAAGGAAAATAAACAATCTGAAACTGCTACATACCCTGTGCAAAGTCAACTACATGGCATCCTGGAAAGGTCAAAGTTACAGAGTAGTCAAAAAATACAATCAGGGATTGCTAGAGCTTTGGAGTGGGGAAAGATGATTTTAGGGAATTAAAACCATTCTATGTGATACTACAGTGGGAGATATATGTCATCTTTTGTTTGTCTAAGTATGTAGAATGTTCAGCAACCCCAAGAATAAGCCTTAATGTGAACTGTGATTTGGAGAGAAAATGATCATTTAACCAGTCATAACAAATGTACCATTCTAGTGGGGAATAATTGATCATAGTGCAAGTGAGGCGTATATGGGGGCAGCGGATGTATAGAATAGCTTATGCATTCCTCTCCACTTTTTTGTGAAGTTAAAACTGTTTTAAGATATATTTTTAAAATTGTAAATCTTACAAAAAGCTTCATATAGAAAAATTCAGCAATCATAATTAGAAGTCAGTATTTTCCAAAATGAACATATCCAAGTGATAGCACTCATAGCAAGACTCATAACATTTCTAGTTATGCCAGACACACAATTCATGTCTTCTTCCAGTCATTACCTCTCCCCTAAGGGTACCTATTATTTCACCATCTAGTACAATCGTTGACATTTACTCGTTTTTGAATTTCATGTAAATTCTAGAAAATTACACTTTTAAATACCTAGTTCTTTCTTCTTTTTTTCTTACTTTACTATATTGTCATCCACATGGTTGGCTGTTATGGTATTTCTTGATTTTTAAAGTTGTACAACACTGCATTGTATGAACATAGCACAATTTTTATACACATTCTTCGGCTGATGAACGTTTTGATTGCTTCCAGTTTGGAACAGGTATATATAATTGAACTTTCTGTGAATATTCTTACACAAGTCTTCTAAATCTATAACATGCATTTCTATTGCAGTGCCTAGAAGTGTGGGGATGTAAAAGTTGAACATATTCAATTTAAGTTTAATTCTCTAACTATTGCTCCAAAGTGGATTAGATTTCCCTGTCAGGGTGCTCAAGATTCAATCTTTCCACACTCTCATATTACTAGTCCTTTTCATTTTAGCTGCTTTGGTGGATAATTTTAACTCGAAGAGCACTTACTTTGGAATTAGATGTGATATTTATTCTTATTCGGTTGAGTTTTATCTTTTATGTGGCCACAAGCAAGTCATATTTCTTGTCTGTTTCTTAAAGTTCTTGTTTGCAAATGGTACTAAAAACAGTTACCTACTAGGAGAGTTGTGAGTGATAAATGCAATGGCGTGTGTGAAATACAGCGGTACCTCGACTCATAAAATTAATTCATTCCATGATTCTGGGGAAGATAATCACGTTTGTGTTCAAGGCCCAGTGTGGGGTTCATTACTGGAAGCAATATTGTCAAGTATTTCTGTTTGCCAACCCAACTGTTCATGAACAGATGTATTCAATAACTGTGATATTATTGTAATGATTGTAATTTCTTAAAGGCCTACCATACACTAATTACCATGTTAAATATTTACCTGTAATGAGGAGCATATACATCATTCTTATGAATATCAACAGTAAAAAATAGCTATATTGTCCTATATCAGGCTTGTAAACATTTGATATTCAGTCGAGCATGGACTATACAATGGGTTAGTCTCACCATATTCCCAGAAGATTAGAAATACTAGATATTACTATATCTTCTAAGACTAGGGAGGTTCACTGCATTTCTTTAAGTCATTCTAAAAAAGTGCATCCTGACATCATAGAAGTGGGCATAATTTGGTTATTTCTGTCTGCTACTTCAAGGCTCAGAGTGCCCACATCCCATCACCATGTCATGAAAGAAACAGTTAGGAGACAAAAGAACTAGCAGGTGAAGAGTACCTTTATTTTTCACTAAATTAAGAACAAGCAACAACTGTTTTGGGCCATCAATCACGCTTTCCAAATGCTTTTCTTATAGCGTCTATGTAGAATATAGTCATTTGTCAAAACTTCACCACATCCTCTTCCGAAAAGAGGTATCATGTTGCATTAAGAATCAAGAAGCAAAACTGTTTATTGTCTGTCTTTCTGTTCAATATATGTAAACAAAAGCCTGCCTCAGTTTAAGAAAAATGAGGTCATGATTTTCAGAAGACACGAAAAAACCTCCAAGTTGGCAGATTTCTTTCCGTAACTGGTAAATACATAAGTTCTCCAAAATCCAGGGCTTTGTCTGCACTACAAGAAAGTAAACATTCAAGCAGAAAATGAAACACTACAGAGGCTGAGACCGCGAGTTGAAAATGTACCAGTCACTTTCGTTATTCCTGTGTCACTGGGGAGGGAGGACAAGGGGATTTTTATGAGCTTTCTTGCTGGCTGTTGGGTACCCACTCCCACTTGGCTTCACAAATATAAGCCCCTTGGCTCTGACTGAACCATGCCCTCGCTTGTCTTCAAGTTTAGTAAATAATTGTATATTCTTCTAGTACAAGGCTGTTTAGAAACGATGGAAGGCTGACTCAAGTTAATAAACTTAAAACACATTTTTTGAACATAGTTTCTTTAATTTTTAAAGACTTGTGTAATTTAAGGGAATTTAAATGCATGTGCTTTTTATTCATTTACACTGACATCATCAAAACAGTCTTTTAACAGCTGGTTGAGCCTTTTTTAATAAAGGTCTCTTGTGACTTGTTTCTTTTTGAAAACAACTTTTTTTATTTATTTATTTTTTTTTTTTTTTTGGTCACAGCCAAACGAAGTTAAATGCCAGAGGATTTGGGCTTAGATCAAAATTTAAGACCTGTAAAATTTATAGGTTAAAATTTTTGAAATTGTCTCCTGACTTCCCATTAAAACTATCTACACAAAAGGAAAATGTACCATCTGAAGGAAGTTCATGGTCAAAGCTGGTATCAGATGACTAAAGAAACATCTTTATTTGCTGCTTAATTCTGTGCTAAATCTGAAACAAATCAATGTCCAATGTGTATTGGATTATTACAGAAATATGATCCACTGCCAAATACTTAACTTTTCCACCATCTCTGGTTGTCATGAGAAAAATCACAAACCATTACTCTCCATTGGTTAGAAACTGAGGCTAAGATTTGTGAGATGTGATTGTTTTAACAGAATTATTTTGGAGAAAGTTTCCTTGCTGAACACTCTAGAGTTCAGTATATACTTATATGTACATGTGCATATATACAGAATATGTATATATATATATATATATATATATACACAACTAGGAATTTTTATTTAAAATACTTTTATTAAAAATAGTCTCTTCTAAAGGTATAATTATTTATCATGTAGAATTATATTTTAGGTACAAAACATGCAAATAATTTCAAACTTTAAATATATTCTGGATATATATATATATATATATATATATATATATATATCCGAGTTTTGCTATAATTGAAACAAAACTCTTAAATCTTTTTGTTATTAACAGTCAATACTGTTTTGTTTTTCTTGTCAAAATGTATACAGTTAAGCAGTAATCAGAGATGTATGGCTGAAAGAAATTCAATTTTATGGAAAACTGTGAAATGAACAGGCATTCCAGTTGCCTGTAGCCCTCCAGCAGAATTACACAAACAAATGCTCCACTTGAGAAAAAAAAAATTGTCTGCTATTAAAAAACAAAAACAAAAGCAAGAACCCTCCACAAAGGATATTTCTTCCTGAATAGGAAAATGAAAAGAGAAAGGAAGAGATAAGAAATAAAGACGTCTTCTGATTTTAATTTTCTATTGAGATTTTTAAAAAGGAAAATTAAGCTTGTGAAAATAACATTTACAAGTTTATAAAATCTTTAAGAAGCTTAAGAAAAAGTTTACAGCAAAAGTCAAATTTACAAAAGAGATGACGTCTTCCATGTATGTTACTCTGGTCTACGCTTTATGAAAGATACTTAAAGTTTAATCTATCTTAAGATCCTATTGAGGATCTTAAGGCGGAGACCACTGTCTCCAATAGATAGAAATCAGTAGATAGATACCAAAAAGTATATAGAGATATGCTAAAATGAAAGAATTCTCTTGTGACTCTAGAGCTATGGAATTTTTAATAATTTATTGCGGTGTGCATTTAAGTAAGAATATTCACTGTTCCTTGAATAATCAGCTAAAGATCGGGGAGAAAGTATTGAAATAAAGCAGGAAAAAAAATTTAAAGAGCAAAAACAAGTTGAAGAGTTGCCAGTGACAAATAGAATTTGATTTAAAGACTTGTGATTTTTATCTTTTGAATAACTCTTTGATTATATAACATAAGGTATATCTCTATTTGTATTGTTAGGCAATAGAAGTTTCAGAAGTGCTTTACATATTGACTTTTCAGCATTGCCCAAAAAATGTTATTTAATATTGGAGGTAAAAGTGCTAGATTCTATGGCTAAGCTATGTTACGTTGGCAAGTTAACAAACTTCTGTACTGTAGTTTTCTCATTTAAAAAGTGATGTCAATGATATATAGACATATTGTACAAGAATGAATGTACTGAAATACATGAAAGTGTTTTGAATTCCTTGTAAGTTACAAGTATATCACTGTATTCAATTATAATTACACAGGAAGTCTCTCTCTCTCTCTCTCTCTCTCTCTCTCTCTCTCTCTCTCTTGCCCATTCTCTCTACCGAACACATTTTCAAATTTCAGAATCCTAGATTTTCAGTTGGAAAGTGCCACAGAGATCATGAATTCTATTAAAGGAAAAAAATGTAGTTATAAAAAATGATATTATTTATCCAAGACCATAAAGCTAGCTAGTTATGTTTGGAACTTACAATCCTAGCTTCCTCTTTCTATCAGACTCATTAAGATAACAAAATCTGGTGACACTTTAAGGTTTAAACTGTACCAATGTTTTGCATCTCTCTAATGTGGATAAAAACAAGATCTAATTTGTGAAATTCCTATGAGGCATTAAGCACCTGGGAGAAGGCCTGGAACTTATTAGCACTCAGTGAGCAGCACGGATTGTTATCATTGTCTTAGTGTATTTCACGATTTCTCTTGAAATGGATTAGGCTGCAGCCACTTTTATTTGTCTGAAACAGAGCCATGATTTAGGAGTTGTCTCCTCAATGGGCCTGGTAGATTCACTTGACAGTATTTGAAATTAATCTCAGTGCTAAGAACTCAACACTTGAGATAGGTAGTGGCATGATGGTACTCATCATTGCCTCGGGAAACTGAGGCAAAGAGAAGTAACTTGTTCAAGGGTCAGGACTAATAAGTGATCGAAGAAGGCTAAAGACCTGTGCCAAATCTTCTAAGAGTAATAGGGATGAGATCCCAGATCCAAATTCCCATGGATGCTTGTCCAAGCCCAGGCTACTGGGTCACTCTTTCTGCTGTGGACAATACTGCCAATCAAGTTCCTGAGAAGCTGCATCGTATATTACAACAGTTGGTTTATGCGGGTGAAAATCTGCTCAGTGCACATCTCTCATTCCTAGAAGCATTACATTCATGAGCACGTTGGTGTTTAAAAAAAAACCTCATGTAACAACAGAGATGAATGTTTAATTATTGTTTGATTTGGGGTTACAGCCTTTCATTTTTCAAACATCTTAAGAACAGAGAATGAAAACTGTTACCTAAGAAACTATTGAAATTCTCTTAACTCTTATTATGTATTCTGTGAGTTCTCTGCCAAGGATATAAGTCAGAAATTCTCCCGCTGGTTTTGATTACAGCTGCAAAGTCACAGATTTGAACAGCTCTAGACAATCATTCTTCTGAACCTACACATAAATATAAGACATTTTCTTTATCCTTACCACATAAAACTTCAATAAGGTCTGCTTCTATCTAATTCCAGTTTTCTTCCAAATTTTCCCATTATCATTTTAACAATTAGCAAACCACATTTTTTTGCAACAAAATGTACATATTTCCACTTACATATTCAAAGGTCATTGTACAAGTTCAAATTATTTAATATCAAAGCAGTGATAATTTAACAATCTCCTCAGACTCAGATTAAATATAAAATTACACCTGGCTTTTTAATCGTGTACAATTACAAAAATGTGATAAAAATACAAAATTGAGATAATGAAATGAGCAAATAATGAGCCACCAGTTAAGCTATGGTAAATTTTCTTCATATCCAGCTTCAAGTCTTTGCATTGTCACTTTATTATTTAAAATGGAGTCATTGCATTTCAGTAAGCGATATCAAGAACATAATTTGTTAAGACGCCTCTTTATTTGAGGTGCTGTCAGGACTGGCAATGAGAAATTACACAATTTCTCAGTTGTAAGTGACAGGCGCCACTATATTAGTCCAGCACTTGTGTATTTCTCTGCTGTTTTTTGAAAAATTGCATTTCCTTTGTGTAAGCAGAACAAAAAGAAATAGAAATCGGTTCCATGTGAATTCTGTGGTTCTCTATATTAAACTGTAATTGTTTCCTGGGATAAAACCAAGACTGCAAGATTTCCTGAAAAATAATTTACAAGGTTGGGTACTGAGTCCAGCTTATTTTTTTTTCTTCCTTATGCTTCTGTGATTGATGACACTGCAAGGAGCTGATAGATTTGCTGCTGCTGTATCTCCAGAAAGTTCTTTTTCTTTAAACAAACTGCAATCTTTAAAAAAAAAAATCTTACAGGGCATTTACTCTCCTTGCTTCTTGGTTGGTCACTGCTTTGCAACTTTGGCATGACTCTGGGGGGGACTGAGTTAATAGGCTTAGCAGCATCGATACTGCCATGAAGACAGCTTGAATGAATTATTTAAAGTAATAGCCAGGCAGAAATTTGTAATTCAATTGCTCTAGCTCAATAGAAAGCTCTTTAGAGATAATATGGAAAAAGAAACTGTGGCATTGGAATCCCACAAACCTGAGTTCAAATCCTTCCTCTCCCTCTGCATAACTTGTGCATATCATCTGAACTTTAGGACCATAGTTTCCTCTTCAAAGCTAGGAAATGAAGATGCCAACTTTTCATAAGAAGAAGCAATGAACTTACTGAATGGAACCATTAAAAAGTTGAAACATACTTTAATGTTATGGTGGTTTTATAACTAATAAAGCCTTGTACATGTTCAGTCAAACCTTGACCTCCACTCTTAGAGGAGTCTGGTGTTATTTTAATAATAAAAGCTGAAGAATAAGAGCTAAATATCATTAATCCTTGCTGTGTATCAGACATTGTGGTGGTTATATAACAAACATTATCTAATTTGCTCCTGAAAAAATTTTCTAATGGATGTTGTGACAGGTGCCACTATATCAGTCCAGTACTTACATATATTTGTTTCTTTGGAAAACATTCTACCAGTATATATTACAGGTGTTTCATTTTTCCATTTAAAATGATAATTATGTATTGTAATTTTTGACTACACATCATTGTGTTATACACTGTGCTGAGTAATTTATAACCATAATGCCATGTAATCTTTAAAATAATTCTATGAAAAAGCATAGTTATCCCTACCAAGAACACTGAAGCTCGGGATTATTACCCAAATTCATAACCAGTGAGGGGCATTACCACCTCCTATGAATTATATCAACATCATCTCTGCTTCTATACCATTTGATCTCCTGGTGTTTTATCTTTTCTCCTATCTAAAACTTAGGTACATTTTAATCTCACATTATAAAAATGTGCAGAGGAACTTGGGGGTAGAAGAGACTGTGTGATTTGTTCTGAAATTCTCACTTCTTTCACATTCTCCAGTTCACCATAGTTCTGAATTTAGAACAGTGCAGAAATGCTAAGGCCAGAATATCCTTATTTCTGCCCATTGGCAAAGCTCTGGTGCATGACATAAAAATATGAAAGACATGATTTTTATGAGAGACAAAAAGATCTAGACGTACCATGTCATGTAAAATGAGGAACATGCTAATAATCTCTGCCTGGAACAGTCTGACTGTGAGTTTGAAGGGAATACTAATTAAGTCTCATAATGGCCCTTCTATTCATTCTTACTGTTTGATTCAGTCATAAATAATAAATTTTATTTGGAGATGTTGCACCTATAGAAGAAAAATAATCCTTCAAGTCTCTTCTTCTGGGAATGATGGAAGGGTAAAATGTATGGCTTGACAAATTCTGTATCAAACTGAGAGGAATTGAAGAAGCCTAGCAGTGTCCTAAATAAAATTTCAGAGGACCTCAAAATGCTGCCCTAATCTGATGAAGTAAACATTCACACCTTCACATAATAGAGATATTTTAGTAACCAAGATCTGTTTCCCCCACAGACAGAGAAATCTTCCATGTCCATGTATTGGATGACTTAACTAATGAATATTAAGCATTGTCACATGCCATATACAGTATAATGGAGAGTAAAGGGGAAGACATGTGCCATTTAACCTGCAGGACAAACTTGTCATGCTGGTTTTCTGGCATGTATTGAACTGTTCTTATGTCAGAGGAGCTTGGGGCTTTCATGTCGCTGAGGATGGCTGTGGTGCTTTTCAGGACAGCCCTGGTAATTATGAGCATGACTTCTCAGCTCCAGCGTACAACCCTCAACCTACCAGCGAGACTCCTTCACTCCGCTGGCATAGACTTTCTGGCTTCCACCGCTGACCTTTGGGCCTTTCCAGCACAGATCAGTAGAAGACACTGGTGTAAGTCCTTCTCGTGGGCTCTAGACCCCCAGTTGGACTTGTGGGAGGCATTGTCATGGGCTCTAGGTCTTTACCGGGATTCATGTAGCACATTGCTGTGGGATTCAGACTCTTGGTTGAATATTCCATCTTTAGTGTTGTAGACAAATTTCCTGTGTTTCTTAACACAATTTCTTGTGTTAATTCTGGGTCACCATAAAATAATATAAATATTGTATCCTGATTCTAACTGTTCTCCTCACAACACCTGACTAAAACATATACTAAACCCAAAGTACATGCCAGGCACAAAGCAGGACTATGCCTGTCACTCAGTGAGCATCACAGATGTTGGATATGGATGTTCTCAGGGGTACTGGCGTACTCTCACCTTTGCTTTCTAGATGTTCCCCCACCAACTCTGACCCTAACATGCCTATTCCTTTAACATTTTGGAGACAAATAAAGATGATAAAAAAGGAAGGAATAGAGTCTCTTGGGAATAAGAGAGCAAGGAGGGATGCTCCACAATCTGATGGAGGATCCCTCAGATGCTAACCTCACCTTAAGGATTTACACAACAGTTTCTGAGCTCAGGCAAAAAGGTTGACCTTGAGGTACTTATCTATAAAATGGGAAGATGTCTAATACAATTGTTTTGGCCTCCCCTGGGGAGACATGATCTTTGATGTGCTGTCAGATAACAGAACACCAGCAGGCAAAGAGTAATGGACATAGATTTCTGCCAAACTCCTAAAGGTCAGTGAGAGACACACACACATGCATTCCATCACTATTTTTGCCAGAAGTATTAAAAACTCACATGAAGACACTATAATATGTTCATCTTAATTCCCAATATGAGGGGATATGAAGTGTCATGCAGGCACACATACATATACCCTTGTGCTTAAAATATTTTTATGATGTATCCTTATTATTAATTTGTATGCAGTATTTTTATTTTTTTATTTAAAAAAACAAAGAAAAAACAAAATAGAAAAAGAAGGATAGAATAGTACAGAATTCAACCAAAAAATAAAAAATTTAACATTCTAGTAAAATATGAAGATAGTTTTAAAAAATTACAGAAAACATAACATTAGAAATTACTTACCCAGCCTTTCTTGGTATATTCTATCTGAATGTTCCTTCCTCAAAGTAACGATAACCCAAATGTGTGTCCAACATCACCTTGTCTTCCATTTATGCTAGTGTATCATGTGTAAACATTATATTCTTTTATTTTAGTTGCCTTTGACTTTAAAAATGCTTCATGTAATTAGTGTAATTTAGGATTATTATTTAAAATCATTGATAAAAGAAACCCATTTTGTTAAATGTAGCTAAAGTTCATTCTCTTTGATGCCCATATTTTATCCCACTGTGTCAATGCACCACACCTTATTCATTCTTCTGTCAAGGGGTATTTGAATTACTTTCATTTTTTCAATATTTCTTGCTACAAAAACTATGCTTATTAAGCAATAATGATTCAGTAGACATTCAGTGCTTTTTTAGAAGCACTTCTGCCATTCAGATATATTGTAATGAAACTGATAAAAAGGAAAAAAAAATAGGCATGTGGGGGGGGCTATTTTAGTAAGAACTTTGTTTGTTTATCAAGTCCAAAGGATATATAGTCTCTAATTACTCTATCACCCTCTGATGCAGTCAGTTTTAATAAATAGTAATAATTTTGGCACCCCGAACAAGTCACTTTGCTTCTTCGTCTATGAAAATAATTAGGAAAAATTTTTAAATCTCTTAGATCCACTCACCAAGATATAGAACCTAAAGGAAAGAGAGTGACCTGTCTCCATGAAGAAAATGTAACATTCACTGTGCAATAATTAAGTACATGATACTATATATTTTATACATGGTGTTTTACTTAATGTTTTAAAAGCTATATTTAGTTAGATACTATTATCATCTACATTTTGGTTGTAAAGAGTGAGGCGCTGATAAATAAAGAAACAAAACCAAAAATACCTAAGATTTTATATACTTAACCTAATGAGTCACAAAATGATGTTGGGAATCTAAGCAGCTTAAGACAAAGCATTCTGTATTCCTCAAAGGTATCTTTTCATTCTTTCAATCTCCTAAAAGCCATTGTTAAATTCAATCACACGGTTTTCAATTCTAGCTTAAAGTTTACCCTCCCACAAATGAAGAATAAAAATTAGAATAGAGCAGAACGCAATGAAATGGAATGGGATCGAACAGAATAGCTCTTGGAATAAAGCTGTTCGCTAATGTAAGCATTTGTTACCACAAACCATTCATAAGTTATCCCAGCAAAAGGAAAGTTGCTTAGACAGAAAATATAAAATGTCTGACAAAGTAATGTGTGTCACACAGATTCCACACTGTCCTACGCTAGCATATTCTGAGGACGTTTTCTGTACTTTTAGACATTTCACATAATATGCTGCAGCACCATAGAAAATTTAATTTCAAATGTAGAAATTAGTGTTATATTTAAATATTTTTGCCAACACACGAAGTTGCAGCCTTTTCAGGATGTTAAATATTATCAGTGTATGAAAGCTTCAGCTCATTAGAAAGCTGAAAGAATAGTGTTGCCAACTTTATAATCAGTCAGTCAGTGAACATTCATCATGTGCTGTGTTCAGAATACTGAATTAGGCAGTTATGATAAAAGAAGCAAAAGACTGCATCAAACGATTTCATAATTTAATTGAGGAAATTATCTGAACTTAAAAAGAGCTTATTAAATATCAAATATAAATTTAAATGGTCTGAATTGAATCAAAATATACCAAAGGAATTGAGAGTAATAGAGGTTTCACTGCTTAATCAAGGATAATCTAAAAGATATACCATTTGTATTAAAATTATGACACAGATAGCACCTACTATGTACATGTCCCTAAATTTAGCACTGTGGCAAAGTAGTATCTTTAATCTTCATAACAATGCTTTGATAAAGTGCAATTTTGCACTAATCATGAGATAAGACCATGATCACCCAGCTAACGATAGCCTGGGTCAAAATCTAAAGTAAAGTCAGTCTAACATGCATGACGAAGTCCTGATTGCTGTGGAAGAAATGCAAGCGAGCCTTACAGGAATGGACCAGAGCCAGGTGAGCCTCTTTCCTGAGAACAGACATGCAGGTAAGGGTCATGTGGAAAATTGGGAAGAGCTAGATTTTTTCTGTTTACTTGAACAATTTTAGTTTTACAAACAAATTACAAGAGTCCTGAAAAGCATTTTTTTCAGCTTCTTCATTGTCCTCTAATATTTACAACTTTTGAAATCGCATTGTGATGACCAAGAATAAGGTAATGTTGGCCCATTATTACTAATCTTCTGATTTTATTAAATATTTTAATTTTTTCACAAATATCAATTTTATGTCCTGAGATCCCATCTAGAATCCCGTGTCGTGCTTAGCTGCTGTTTGTCTGAAGTCTCCACCAGGCATAATAATTCATCAGTCTTTCCTTAATTCATTTTAATGACTTTAACATTTTCAAAGCATAGTGCTTACTTTATAGATGTCCTCCAGTGTGCACTTTTCAATACTGTCTTATGACAGGAACAAAGTTATTCAATTTAACATAAAATTACTATCTCTTCCTGTTTAATTGATAGATACTTAGGAATGTATATTTTGTGAATCTACAAATCCTGTTTTCCCTCAAATAATTGTCCTCTCAAATTTTAGCACTGGTTTTCTCTTAAATAACTGCCTCTCAAATTTTGCAACATTTATGGCTGCAATGTTAGCCTAATAGTGATTCTATAATTTTCTTTCCTTTTAAATTTATTAAATGAAATTCTACTATGAGAAAGAGCTGCCACTCTCCTACATTAATTTATTTGATTGCTTATACATATAGACAATTATTGTGGATACTCATTCCATGGGTTAAATCCAATATTGTTATTTATTTTGCTACTGCAGTTGGTTTATGTTTGGCTTTTAGGCATTCCTTTAGGTTGTGACCTTGTGTTCTTTTTCCTGTTGTTTTTAAAGCATTTCGTTGACCTCTGGTATCACAAATTTTTTTTCTGGTTTAATTTGTATTTTTCCCCTGCTTTGGAATCTTCTCCGAGAAGACAAGAATTGTTTTACCGAAGAATAGTGACTAGAAACCTAGCATTGGGGAGCAAACATGCTCAGATTAGTGTTTTACTGCCATTCTCAGACTTCCCTGTTCATTAGTGAGCCCAAGTTTTGATGAGATGGGATTGAGAGGCAAGTGGGAAAGACTTTTGAGAACTTTGCTTATTGACATAAGGAGTGGAGATTTGGTTCTGTTGATATTAAGGAGAAATTTTATAAAGCTAAGCAGGATAATGAGTGATGAAATTGAGTTACAAGATGATCCTCATGCTGGGGGGCGCAATTCAACAAGTGCATGGGCTAAAACCTGTATGATTAAAAATAACTAGATAAGGCTATGCTTGTGAATGGAGTGAGAAAATCTGGCAATAGAATAAAGGAGTCAGAGGAAGGAAGAAAAGGAAGAAGCAGGAATATTAGAGAAAAATAATCGGTTAGAAATAGTGACAGAAGTGACAGAGGATTGGGAAGAAGTGTAAAGTTATTCTGTTTGTTGTTTTGGAGAGCTGAATAAATGGAGATGCCGCTGCAAAAACCAGGAATGATTGACTCTGTGTCAAGAAAACATAGACTTCAATTTTGACATATTTAGTTTAAAAATTATTAAGGCACGTTAATGGAAATACCTCCAGCAAAGAATGGAAGATATTCTACCAAAGATAGATACTGTATTTTTGAATTCCTGATGCCTAAGTCTGAACCTCATTACACAGGTTATTCAGAATAATAATAGCTAAGATCTTTTTAAGTGCTTACTTTGTGTCAAGCATTTTTCTAGGCATGATTTTACTCAGTACTCACAAGAATCCTATTGATATAATTTTTATATTTTGGATGGAGAAAATGAGGCATAAAATGTTAAATAACTTGAACAAAGATATAATTAGTAAGTCATGATACCAAGATTCATTTGACTTCAAATATATCTAGTATTAACCAATAAGCTGCTTTGAGAAAAAGATAGGTAGATATACACAGTGTTCACACCCACAACATAGCTTAAAAATATATTTCAGACTTCTCTGTGAAAATGAAGGTACTGAAAACATAAGACTAAAATATGAAAACACAGATACTAGTGCAAAGTCTGCAACAAAATAATTTTAAGGGAAAAAAGTAAAATGTGATTAAAGAAACTAAATAAAATGTTGCAAAAAAGAGTGAATGATGCAAAAAAAAAAGACTGTTAACATTTCAAAATGGAAGGAAAAATGGTAAGAGGCTTCCAGTTCCACTGATGATAGGTAAGTTCCTTGCAGACCAATATTCCTGCAAAGGACAATTACAAAATCTAAAAAACTTATGAAATACTTCTTTGAAGGCATCAGACAGCATAGCACAAAAGAAAGCACAGGTCCAAGATCTCAGAAGGAAATGAAGCTCCCAGATACACCTAGCATGGACTCAATTTTCCCTTTAAGGCATTTTCCAGTTTTCAAGGAGAGCAGAGACACTATAAAGAACTTCTGGAAAATTTATGAAGCGTGTAGTAAGATATTAGAGTTCAGGGCTTACCCAGAAAGGGGAACTTTAATGACCATTTTAAGTTTTTCAGATGGCATTCAAAAGATTACACTCTGCATGTTCACCATCCCTCACATGAAATTAAGCTCTTGCCCAATTACATTAATCCACAATTGAATTAAGATAATAAGCTCAACGTTAACCACATTCAAAATGAAACAGTGAACCCTTTATGAAAAAGAAAATCCTTTACAATTTTTCATATACTATGTCTGACCATCATTAATCTAACTACTAATTAAGAGATAAGAATTTATGCCTGAATCTAAAATAGCAAAAGTGCAACAGAAATAGATTTTTATGTAAGATCTAAACATTATCAGGTCTGATAACAAAATACACATAATCATTTTATTCAAAAAATAAGAACACAAGAAGAAAACTTTAGGAGACAAATGGAAACCATAAAAAGGAATACAAAGGTAGCTATAGAACAAAAACATGATGACAAGAATTCAAACTTAACAGATAAGAGCGTATTAGTCAAAACCAGAGGTTATTAACTAGATTTTTTCAGAATATTCAAATTCAATTAGCAAAAGAAATAACAGGAAATAAATTTTTATAGACATATATAATAGTAAAAAACATATAGCACATGTATGATAGGAATTATAGAAGAAATGAGGTAATAGGACAAAAGAAATACTTGCAGAATAAATGAACAGAAAATCTTCCAAATTATTGAAGATATACCATCACAGATTAAAGAAGTGCTACAAATTCTACCAAAAGGTCAAGAAAATAGAAAGAATATATCTAAGGATATCAAAAATTTCTAAACCTTGAGTGACTTTTCAAGAACACAGGAGTGTACCTACAGAAACAGCTTGAATAAGCATGCACATGTGAAGAAGTTCTCACTATCTAAAGATCTGTGTGAGAAATTTCAGCCCCTGGATAGAACATAAAAATAACAAAGGACACATTAAGAATGTTGGGAAAGACAACTTCCCATTATCTGTGTCGGCCCTCCCTCAAAATGCAGGGGAAAGAATAAAATAACCACCCAACTTTGTTACAATACCCAAAACCAAGCCCATTGCATAAACCCCAGCACCAGACTGGCTCCAGAAGCCCATAGACCCAGTTCCAACTATTGCTGCCAGCATTCAGATCGGTATCTGCAGATGGAGGCTCCAAGCCCATTTCTATAGACTGCATTTTAAGGACACTGATAAAATGAAAGGACAGGGACAGAAAAGGATATTTCATACATGGAATGTGTGGAACATTCCATCTAGGATCAGCAGAACACACATTCTTTTCAAGTAGACCTGGAATGTTCTTCAGTAAATATATTAGGTCACAAAACAACTTTAAGAAATTTAATAAGATTTAAATCATATCAAGTATGTTCTTCAGCCAAATAGTATGAAATCAGAAATCAATATATGAAAAAGATAACGCACAAATGTGTCGAAATTATGCAACACAACCCCTAACAAAAAACATGTTTAAAGAAAAATTAAAAGCAATCTTAAGTTAAATAAAAATGGAAACATGACATACCAAAACATATGTGATACAGCACAAGAAATTATGAGATAGAAGGAAATTCATAATGATAAATACCTACACTGAAAGAAAAAAAGAGCTCAAGTAAACAACCCAACTTTATATCCTAAATCTTGATTTTTCTTGATGAATTCTACATAACATTTAAAGAATTAATGATAAGTATTAAACTCTTCCAAGAAACTGAAGAGGTTGAAACACTTTCAAAGCCAGGATACAAGACCAGGATCACACAATAACAAAATCAGTCAATAACATCACAAAATTTTTTTAAAAGCGTTCATATTCTATAATGAACAAGGATACAAAAAGTCTCAACACAATAATATCACATTGAATTCACAGTGTGCTAAAAAGATCATACACCGTGACTAAGTAGGATTCATCTCTGTGATGCAAAGATGGCTCAACACATGTAAATAAATGAAAAAAAAAATGAACCACATTAAATGAAGAATAGCCAAAAACCATGTAGTACTGACTAGACATTGAGTAGTCAGAAAAAGCATTTGACAAAATTTAACATCTTTTCATGAAAAGAGTTTTAACAAATTAGGTACAGAAGAAATATATCTGTTATGGTTTAGCTTCAAATGTCCCCCCAAAAATCTGTTATTTTCATTGCTAGAAGGTGACCTAAACAGGTATGTTCTGGTCTCTAGCTCTTACCCTCGCTCACTGTTCCCTGGCTGCCCTGGGGTAAATAGCTGTTCTCTCCCATGCTCCTCTACCATGCAGTTCCTGCCCTGAACTAGCTCGCTGCAGACAAAACCCACTGGAACCAAGAACTAAATAGACTTCTCCTTCGAATGGTGCATGTCTGGAACTGTGACCCACTGACTGGAAAGCTGCTAAAACAGAAAGTCAGTACCAGAGAAGTGGGGTTGTTATAGTAAGGATACTTAACCATGTTGTTCAGAAGCATTTAAAAATGGTTTGTATGAAGAGTTGGAAAAGACTGGAAATGCAGATCTATTAATCAGCACAATAGAATAGAAAGCTCCAAAATGAACCTATATATTAATGATAAATTGATCCGTAACAAATATACTATAGAGACACAATCAGTAAAACATATTTTCTTAATTAAATGGTTTGGGGAAACTAATAACCACATTCAGAAAAGTGAAAATGAAAAGTTTTCTTATACCACATACAAAAATATCTCAAAATTACTTAAAAGTTTAAGACTAAAATTATAAAATGCCTAGAAGAAAACCTAAGGGGAAAATATCCTAACATTAGTCAGGGTGTTAATTTTTTGGCTATGACACCAAAAATATATAGGCAATAAAATCAAAACTAGACAAATAGAATTGCATGAAAAACCTCTGCACAGCAAAGTAAATAATGAACAGCCTGAAAAGGCTGCCTATGGCAAGCAAACAATACCTGAAAATCCTTCATCTGATTAGAGTTATATCAAATATACAAAGAACTCACAACACAATGGCAGAAAACAGAAAACTCAATTTAAAAGATGGACCTGAGCAGACATTTCTCAAATGGCATATGAATAGCCAATGATATATAAAATATATTCAACATCAGTAAACATTAGGAAAAACCACAGAGAGATATTACTGCACTCTTAGTTAAGATGGTTCTGAATTGTCCCCCAAAAGTCTCAGACATGGGAAGGCACTAGATCATGGAGCACTATACAATCAAATAATTAATCCACTAATGATTTCAGTGGTTACATGTATTGTTAGGAGGTAGGGCCTGGGCGAAGTGGGGTCACGAGGAACAGGACCTCTGAGGTTACGTTCTTACACCGTTTTCCTTCTCCCTCTACTTCCTGGTTGCCATGAATTGACATTTTCTCCGCTCTGCTCTTGCACTGTGATGCATTTGCCTTGGAATCATGGACTGAAATGCACAGAGTGAAATCAAGTGCCAAATCCGACTCTCCTTTAAACTGTGAGTTTTGAGTATTATGTCCAGCAATAAAGAAGTGACTAAGATCTATGTTGCTAAGCAACAAGAAATCAGTATGGGTAATAATGTAGAGAAAAAAGAAATTTTGTCCATCATTGAAGGGAATGTGAATTAGTACAGTCGTTATGAAAAACATTATGAGTAGTCTTCAAATAGAAAAAAAAAAGACTAAAGCCAAGATATGGAGAAACCCCAAGTGCTTATCAGTGAAGAGATGGATAAAGAAAATGTGGTCTATATTTATATACAATGAAATATGAAGGAAAAGAATGAAATCCTATAATTTGTGATGGTACAGATAAATCTGAAGGATATTACACCGAGGCCAAGCCCTATAAATACTGCAGGCTCTCATTGATATTCTGAATCTGAAAACTTTGAAGTTAGAGAAACAAATAATAGATCAATGATTTCCAGGGGCTGAGTGTGAGGGAAATGAAGAGATGTTGGTCAAAGGGTGCCAAGTTATAGCTACACAGATCAATAAGTTATGATATTTAATATATAGCATATTGATATATTTTATTGTACTGTACTGTATATGTTAAATTTGCAAAGAGACTGGATTGCAAATGTTCTTAGTCACATACAATGTAACTGTGAAATGTCAGATGGGTTAGTTTTACTGTGATAGTAATTTTATAATGAATATGTATCTTCAAACATCATACTGTACACCTTAAGTATACGCTGTTTTCATATATTTATGAAAGTGAGAAAGGCTTTCCCAAGTAAAAAGTAACAAAGTAAGATAACTGAATTCTCAGAAAAAAATACATGAAACTAGAAAGCGTGAGATTAGATGTTATTTTTATAATTGCTTGAGAAAAGTTAGAAAAAGAATGACAAGACATTTATGCTCCATCACCCTTCCAAAAGGAACGAGAAAATAGTAAGATGCTGTCAAACGAAACTAGAGAGTCCAAACTAGCAGACCTTTACTGAAGGAAATACCATAACACCTTCTCCAGAGGAAAGTAAAATGATGCCTGACTAAAACACCGAAATGATGGAAGAAAAAGAGAAAGAAGAAACACATGTTCATTCTAAATGAATAGTGCCTTTTGACAGAACGCTAAGTAAATCTTGTAGAACTTAACACACATGATTAAAATACACAGAAACAAAAGCAGGGCATAGGAAAGGAAAATTGCAATTCAAATGTGTTAAGAACATGACATTATTCGTGTAATAACAGAAATATTTAAATTAGAAGTTAGCATGTCAAAGATACAGATTGCAGAAAGGGTAGTAAAAGAATATAATAACTGTCACTTTGAAAGAAAGTAGAAAAAAATCTAAAACAAGGGAGTAAAGAGTTGATACATAACAGATATAACCAAATAGATCAGCAATTTTGCTAACTGTAAAATATACTGAAGTTTCTAATTTTTAATAAGAAACATCACCAGATAGTATTTTTAAAGACTACAGATAGCTTAAAGTGCTATAGTTTAAATACAAAGAAATATGAAAGTTAAATATGGAAAAGACATATAACACCAATTGAATCAAAAATTTAGCATAGTAGATCAGAAAATGTAGATATAAAGACAGGGGACAGAGAGATAAAACAAAGAATTTTCAGAATTATGATGTAGTTTATTAGTAGATGTATAAAAATAAATTCATATATGTAGCAGAATAACTACTGCAAAAGTTAGAAATAAAATAATAGAAATTAACAATAAAGCTAAAGATTTAACACAATTATCTTTCTGATTGAAAAAGTAGACTGAAATGAACATTAACAATATAATAATAATTATAGTTATGAACATGTTTAGTGCAATTGATCTATATTGAATGGTTTCAAAGACTATATTTTTAAATGTGTATAGAATATTTTCCAAATTTAGTAAGATGCTGAGACTGAATGAATTTTAAAGACTGATATCAAAAGAATACATTCTGTACCTAGATTAAAATAATTCAAAACTCAGGCTGGGGATTTAGCTCAGCAGCATAAACGCCTGCTGGCAAGTGTGAGGTTATGAGTTCAATTCCCAGGACCAAAAAAAAAAAAAAAAAAGAAAGAAAGAGAGAGAAAAACAAAAAGAAAAAAATTCAAAACTCAATATCGAAGTGGAAAAAATCTACAATTATGTGGATCAACTAACATATTTTTTATAAAAATGAGTGATCAAACAAAGAATAACAATCAAGCAAAAACAGTTATGTTCCAAGTATAATAGTGTAATGAAAGTACAAGTTGTGGGATCCATCTACAGCTGTTTAGAATTAAAATTATAGCCTTAAAAGCATATACCAGAAAAGAAAATGCACTGAGAATCAAGTCTCTTAGTAATCAGAAATAAAACAATGAAATGGAAAAGGGAATAATGAAAAGCAGAAATAAAACAATAAAGAAAAGATGTCCAGTATATTTTAAAAGGCAAAAATAAAATTTAAGATTTCCAAATAAACCCCTAAGTGAACTGCGTATCAGTAACAGACAGCAGGCCCAAATTACCAGCATCCGAATCAATGGGAGCTTATTATCTGAAAAGTCCACCAAGTTTATAAAGATAGGTTTTAAAACCACAAATTGGACAATTTAGATAAAATGTATGAATCATTTGTAAAACACAAATTATTAAACTTAATCTCAAAAGAGATAGGAAATCATCCGACTGGCAAAGAAAGTGTGCAATTACAAACCTTCCTATGAAACATTCTACACATAGAAAGTCACTGGTGAATTTTTCTAACCAAAGTAGAAATAACACAAATATTACCCAATGCCTTACAAAAAATAGAGAATGGAAACTCATTTTATAAGGTTGGCATAACTTTAATATAAACTTGGATAAGGATATTACAAGAAAAGAAAAACATTCTCTCATGAACGTCGATACCTACGTCTTAAAATTATTGGCACGGACTCGAGTCTAAGTTGAGACTGTTCCAGGAATGTAAGATTGAATCAATATTTGAAAATTAACCAGTGCAATTCACCATGTTCATAGGATAAAGAAAAACGTCAAATGATTCAATTAATATGTAAATGCAAAAGGAAAGACTAAAAACACTCCACTATTTATAACAAATACTTATAAAGCACCTGGGAACAAAAGGAACTTACTTAATCTGGTCAGAAAATTTCCAAAACATTTTGCTGCAAATACAATGCCTGACAGAGAACTACTGGAACATTTCCATTGGAACTTACTAGACAACAAAGCTCACCATCACTATGTCTATTCAAGACTGCACAGGATGTTCCAGTCTCTGCTATGACTCATTATTTATAGAAGACATTTAAGTATGCACAAAATACAAAAATGTCTTTGGATTAACTCATTATTTAGTATTCATTAAATATCAGGTCACTGTATGGAAATCAATTGTAGTTTTATTACCAGCCAAAAATTAGAAAACAATGAAAAGTAAAATAAAAACTAATAATAAATCTAATATATAATATATCTATGAATATATGAAATAATTATACATAGAAACTGCAAAAGGTAAAATATATTAAGGAGATCTAACTAAATGAAAGAGCACATCAGGTTTATGAGCAAGAAGACTGAATATTAAAATGTTGATTAAGCTGATCTGTGTATGCAACGCTATCCCAATCAATTTTCAGAGTAGTTGCATTGGGTGTGTGAGTGTATAAATTGTCAAACTTGACATGGAAATTTAAAAGGCTATTTTAAAGGCCATTTTATGATAAATTGTTTGAGAACAGATGATAAATCCTATTAGAAATATATTAAATAATCCTCATTTCATTTAGATGATGCTTATTTCCAAAGACAAAAATATTACAAGTTGGCAGCATTAATATTTTCTCCTTTTGTCAACCCTACCACTGTCACTTTTATCTGAGTATCATCATTTTTTACCTGTGGGAATCACTTAACTTCGTAATTAGTATCTCTAATTCCACCTTTGCCCCTTCTGTCAAGTATTAAAACCGTAACTTGAAAGATTGTGTTGAAACATAAGCTCCTCTGTTGTATCTTAAATATATTAAGCGCATTTCTGCCTCAGGGCAGTTTGCACCCACCTGTCTCCCTCTTGGCGAGCTCTTGTCCCTTTTTCCATTTGCCCGAATTACTTCCCCCCTTGCCTTTTCTAGGTCTGTACTCAAATCACTTTCTCTTTCAGGCTTTCTTTGCCTACACCATTAGAAGTAGATACCTCTGATCCCAATCAGCCCTTTTGAACCTCCTTCCTTGTTTGTTCCTCTCCATAGTAAGTCAATTCCAAATAAATTATGCATTTTACCTATTTATCTTCTACTTCGGGGTAGAATTAGGTTACCTTTTTGTTCACCGCATACTACCTATAGCAGTGTCTGGCATGTAGTATGCTCTGAATAAATATTTGTTGAATGAACTAACTAAACAAATACATAAATGACACAAATGGAACTTTCAACGTCCAAGATGATTTTCATGGGAAAAGCTACTGTGATATTTGATTGAGTTTTATTTTATTTTTCATATTCTTGTTTAGTATTTTTTTTTTTCATCAGGCTCCAGACTCAGTCCTTCTGGGGCCCATAAAGATGATGTTTTACGATCGAGATGGAATGTTCCATGACAGAGTGAGACGAGAGATAGCATAATTCTGCCATGAGAATTGAGCATTTTAAAGTTGGCTTCAATATTTTTTAGTGCATTCATAAAATGTTTAATGAAAGTATGATAAAAAAAGAAGAGTGGTTTTAGTAAAAGAAAAATAAAAAGTAGTTTGTGTTGTTTCAAAAGAGCATCTTTGGGTTTGATACTCACAGTGAACTGAAACAAGAGGACAAAATATGCTTGAAAATAACTGATTTGGCATGTTATTTATAATCTAAAATGGAGCGTGATCCCAAGGAAGTAGGTTATTTCTTTATGCACATATAAATTTGAAATTAATATAATAAAGAGTCAAACACTTTTGGCTAAGGAGAACAGTAAAGGTCACATGTCAAATTCATAATAAAAAACAGTGCTGCAGCTAGACTAGAAAGTTACTCTCTGATCTTTTTAGGGTTTTTCAATAAGATTTTCTGATAACTTTCTCCCCTCCTTTTTACCATTTTTGTAGTCACAGTCTTAAAAGGCTCATTTTCTGTCAAGAATAATCACTCCAGCAGAAAAGAAAATCTCTCCAAAATTTCAACAATAGTTGGGCTTGTTAAGGGTCTCTCTTTAAAAAGAAGATAAAAAAGAATGTCTGTTTTAGAAAATGACTAATCTTGTATTCTTTTGCGATAGTCAGGGCTTCTATGAGTAATTTTGGCAAACTGCTTTGCAAAATTGTATGTGCCAAATTAATATTCACTACAAAATAACTACAACTTTTGAAGAAAACGTAAAGCCTGTTAATTTCTAGCAGTTGATGACTTTTAAGTTCCTTCTGTGGCAAAGACTTTACAATATCCTTATGCAGCAAAAAAATTGTATCAGCTTCTAGCGTCATTAAGAAATTTTCTTTTTGTGGCATTATCTTAGAGGATGATATCAGCATATCCTAAGACTCATTAAAGAAAAATACATGAGGACGAAAAACAATATATGTAAGCTTTTGATGAGAGAGAGGGAAATAAAGGGGTAGGAGGAAAGCGAGAGATAGACACAGAGAGACAGACAGAGAAAGAGAGAGGGACAGAGGCAGAGAGACAGAGAGAGACAGTGAGACAGACACAGAGACAGACACACAGAGAGACAGATTTTTCAGATGTGCTGCTTCAACTCCTCATATTCCTAATCCCTCAACTCCAAGGCAGCATGACATTCTGGAGACATGGGTTAGAAGTTATTCAAATACATGCACGAATTCCATATCTGCCACTTCCTAGCTATGTGAACTCATGTAAATTACTTAACTTCTTAATGCCTTGATTAATTGTCAATAAAATGGGGCTGGTGACAGTTTAGGAAGAGCAGTTAGGAAAATTACAACACTAATTTATGAGAATGAGTTGCACATAGTAGGTACGTTAGAATACATTGATATACTTTTAATTTATATCACAATAAAAGTTTAATTTAGTTTTGCTTTCTGTCTCATGTAGAACTCGTGACATGCCATTCTTGTATCATATATATATATTTTTTTCTTTAACATGTGTCTCTTCACCATATCCAAAAGGCTATGTATTCTTGTATAAGTGCTTCATTCACTACAGCTCATTTTTACATCACCTCTCTCTAGGAAATCTAGCAATTAGAAAAAAATAAAATATTATATTATATATATTTATATAGGTATATATATTTATATATGTAATATATATTATATATATTATAAAATATATAATGCTTGCTATGTGTTAACACCACACTGATAATTAATTTATATTTTATATATTATATACTATATATTATATAATATTATATATATATAATATATTATATGTAATATATATTAATATATGTAATATATAATTATATGTTATATATTATATAAATTATAAAATATATAATAGTTGCTATGTGTTAACACCAACCTGATAATTAATTTACTTTTTGCATCAACCCTACAAGCTATGTGCTCTTACAATTTGTATTTTATGTATGCAGAGAATGATAAATAGAGAAGTGAATTATCCAAGAATATATACAAGCAGGACTTATCAGAGTCAATCATTGAACCCAAATGAACCCAGAGTCTTTATTTGATATCATTATGCTAGAACACCCATCAGTGTAGTTTAACTTGACCTAAAAATTTAATCTAAAAGGGTTCCTCAAGACGTTCATTCTTTGAATGAGGAATTGAAAAAGATAAAGAAGAGGAAATTAGTTAGTTCTCAGCGAGGAATCACCATGTACAGTGTCCCTCAAAGATAGGGTGTCACTGTTATGTGGTGGCCCTTTGCTAGAATAAATTTTCTCTGCCCGGCTTCCTCAGGGAAATAAATAAATAAACAGACAGATAGATAAATAAATAAATAAAATCAATAGCCTGAATGTGATCCAAATAGGGACACTGACATGACAGAAGTGATTTCTGAAAATACTGTCCTCTGAGTAATGTCCAGTGTGTATTTCTTTCTTATCAGAGTGAATCAAAACTATGTATCTTGGAATTTTAAAGAGTTAGTATCTTCAATATCCATCCTCTAAAAGTCTCTGTGAAGCATCCATTCTCTGGATAATTTTATCTAATCATTATAGTAAACTTGTTAAAGTAAAAAAAATATCATTTTACTTATTTTATATATACAGAAACTGGTACTGGAAAGCGTTATAAGTTTTTTAACAAGCAAACAGTTAATAAGCTGGGAATTGGAGATAGTACTCGCTGTACAGATGTTGACTGATGCCTTAAAATGTGAGCTGAGTTCTTTAATTTAAGCTTTGCTTGTCCATCCTAGTCTATACAGCTGATAAAAACTGACATCAGATCAATGAAAAGACTTGCCCAAGGTCCCCAGATCACATTGGCAGTACTAGAGTTAGAATTCTATTTTCCTATTATCCTCCTTCTCCATCTTTCCACCACTTGGTGCTGCTTCTTGCTCAGGTTTTAAAAATGATGACAAACTCTACTGGGAATAATTTTGAGAACTTCCAAGATGTCTGTTTTCTGCAATTAATTTGAAGGAAATACGTGAGGGAAGTCAGCAAAGTTGGAAAAATTGTGGAGGTGGGTCAAAGAGAAAGGAATATAGAGAGAAAAGTCCTTTACAAATGTCCTTAACTGGCCCTTACTGAACAGTGGAGTTCTTTGTTTAAAATAACTTTACTAAAAATAAGCTTGGAAAATTGCCCCTATAGGAAAAACAACATTTCGTGCGAAAGCATGATTTCAGTAAGTCAACCGAATCCAAGTTTAGACTGTGATTCATTTTACAAATGAAGTTACACCCCCAGATCATGTATGTATCCAATTTCAGCCTTTGGCCATATTCGTCATCACTCTTGTGGGACATGTGTTTATTAAATTATAACCCGTGCTCTGTTCTGCGGTGTGGCCTGTTTATCTTGTAGATCTGAAATAACATAATTACTTAAAGCAAGTTTGAATGGCACATTATTAAATTCCTCCCTTTTTTTCCTTTTCTACCAACAGAAAGTATTCTCATTTTCTAAATTTAAAATATTTATCGCTTTAAATTTTGATACAGTATCTTTGATACATATGCAATAACATTAAAAGTTGTGTGTGTAATTATACTGTCAAATGGTTCTGTCTTCCCTCTTAATCTTTCTCCAACATACTCAGCATCGACAGAGTGGTGCTGTCGGACTCTAATAAATCATCCCTGCAGGCCTGGAATATTAGTGTTGTAAAAGGGACATTCGAAAAGGATATATGCTTTTAAAGAAAATGCATATAGACACTTTGTATTTGTACAGGTGACTGCTTAGGGTTGCCACTTGAGCTGAATCGCCTCACTTTTGAAGTAAAGGTAGTCAAGGCACCACATCTATGCCACACAGGAAGTGGTTCTCTGTACATAGCTTGGTTTGATTGTTTTATGCTAAAGTCAATGCAAAATTATGCACTAACTATCAAGTTCACATTGTGTGGTAGGCATTTTATCCTGAAAGCTCAGAGACTCCGCAAAATAAAGCATATCAACTGTTTTTTATTAGTTTAAAAAAAAACTCTCTGGGATCAAAGTGTTTAAAGTTTTTTAAAAAGTGTCCTTTTTAAAACAAAGCAGAGGAGGTAAAACAGTAAGTGGCAGAGATTAGAACCTAATTAACAAGGGTTGAAAACACTTTGGGAAAGGTTGATTTAAATGATTTGTGCACTGCCAACCCTGAAAGTCTGTGGTTTTCAAAAGCACAGATCACATCTTGCTCAAAGGCACAACATCATTTCTTCAATCCATGCTACCTTTTGGCATTTCTTAAGGAAAAGAATCTTTATTGAGCACTTACCTTCTGCCAGATTCCGTGCTGGCTCGGTGGCTCCATGTACACTGCTTCATTTATACCTTTAAAATACTTCGGAACCCCCGGGACTCAACCCAGCTGCTTCCTACCCTGGCCAGAAGTCAGGCCACTTAGCAGGCAATCAGAAGACTTTCATAGGTGTCAACTCTTGTCTACATGCCAGAGTACTCCTAAAATGGGAAAGTGAGGCAGCTTCTGCCTATCTTTACTTAGGACAAACACATTGAAACAGAAAATACTAGAATGGATTGGGAGCAAAGATCCTACTCAATGAAGTCTTATTGGATTGTTGCAAAATATTAAACACCCGTTTCCAATATAAAGGAAGGAATGGAAAGCGAAAAAGTGAATGAGACAATAATTTGTCCAAGACTTGGTAATTCTTCCTGTTATTTTCTTAATGGGAATGAATGGGGCAACAACTTTAGTTCCTCCCATTTGTCTGTGTTTCTCCAGGTGGGAGCATTTTCCTGTGCCAGCTCTGCCTTCTGAGGATCTGGAGCATAATCTAGTAAAACAGTCATTTTAGGGGAGCAAGCCAGCTTGTTCTCCAACAAACAAGTGGTTACTTATTTAACACAGAAGAAACACTGGCTGTGAGAGGAGACAGGTTCCTAAAGAGTTCAAGAATTATCTAGATCCCACTTCTCAAACTATCTATGGTGAAACACTACTATTTTGTTAGGGATATTTAAGGTAATACTTTTGTAAAGTAAAATAAACGTTAATTAACAGAAAATAACACTGCTTTAATATCCAGTTGATGTGCTTTCCCACAGCTCTAATACTTACTCATTGCTAATGAAAAACACAATTTAGGGATGGGTCCCAACTCAAGGAACAATCTTTTGAGTAGCAAAGCTCTAGATGATGTACATTATTTAATGCTGGTACCAATTCTAAAACCTAAAATCCTCTTTAAAATAAAACTCCATTTTCTATTCAAGTGAGGACTTTCTACTGCTCTTTAATAATTTCCTTTCCTTCTTGTCTTATTATCTCAGAGGTTCAAGGTCCTCAGGATCTTGCTTTACCATGTCAGTTTCTCCTCTCAATCCTCCAGCTTTCATAATCATTACAGAGCCCTATTTTGGTAACACCTGCCCCCAAACATCCTGTATTTCTGGTCTTTTATGTGTTTCCTCACTTTCTGTGGCCCACACACCTGGGGTCTTTTCTGTAGAAAGGTAATAAGCTACTGCTGTTGTTCAGTGGATTTATTCTGAGATACATGAATACACGGCTCATTCTATTCAATGGAATTCAATATAAAAACATCAGATTATTTGCACCTGCTGTGTTTAAGGCATACATTTAGAAGGACGTTATAAGAGCTACAGTTCCTGCTCTCAAATAGTTTAACATCATACCACCACATTTTATTAGACCCCACTTCCCACCACCCCGAGCCTGGTTGGCCCCTCTCACTGCTTCCTGAATACACTATTATCATTTAGAGCTCTGTGTTCTTATCCAAGTTATTCAGTCATTTTCCAGGTGTTTTCCTCTCTTCTACTTAACTTTTTAGGTCCTGTCTAAGTTCACTTTCATCATATATCTGCTAAAAAGAAGAACTCTACAGGGAGGATCCTATGGATTTGTCCTTAGGTGCTATCTGGCTAAACTCGCAGTCATGACATTTGATATAGCACCACATCATGTGGATCTTAAGTATTAAAAGAGGCATTTGTCTTTTCTCCCTACGTTACAAAATCTGCAAGGTTTTTATTCCCACTTAATACTATTTTTAAGTAACCAAAAACTTCTAGGAACAGGCAGGAAATTTTATCCAACTGTCAATGTAGGAAGAAGACCTCATGTTCTATGGGTACCTTCTTCTGGAGCAGGTCTGGTCTGCCTGTCTGCCTGTCTGTCTGTCTGTCTCTCTCTTTAATCAAGGTCTAATAGGCATGTTGTCATCAGAACTTTCATCAAGAAGGGGAGAGTTCCAGATGTCAGGATGCCACCTCTGTTCTACACTAAGTTGGCCTTATAGTTTTATCTATCCCGGTGTCAATGGATTTTTTTTAAATCACCATAATGCCATAATAACGAGCTTAAGGTCATCTGTAGTGTCAGCATAGTATTCACATCCAACTTTGGAGACTGTACAATATGATAGCTGTGGTCAGCAGGTAGGAGAACGTGGTTATTTAATTCCCATCTTTAACTTCTTCTGCAAGCCAGCAACATGTGTAAGTGAACAGAACTGACAGTACAATAGATGATTAGTACTTTACAGTTCAATCTGGTGACAGTTAGATTTCAGATCCTTTTTCCTTAATATTTTGGTGCTTGATATTATGACAACTGGTGTCCATTCATAGGTTTATTTGTCTGATTCTCCACAGATTATCCTAAGGACTAATTCACTTCTCTATGGGCTACAGACATAAAGTTTCCTTGAAAATTTACAGTCCAGGGATTCTAATCAATTTTGTAAGTCAATATACTATGTGGAACCCTTGTCCTGCCTCATAGTCAATGAAAAGAATATTAACTGTCAAATAAACTTCAAAATTTCTGCATACCCTACTCCCCTCCCGGAGAGTCTCATGGAAGATAGTGCATGCAAATTTTAAGAAGTTTTACAGGCAGAAAATTTAACTATACAACAGGAGTTCCTTCTAAATAATTTGACAACAAAGTGCTTTAACCTAAAAATACTAATATATATCATAACTAATGTTTTTCACAATATACCCAGAAAAATTTAGATTAAAATTCCAAAATTAAAATATTGTAACTGCATTTAAGTAGTAATATTAATTTTATCAGGTATCATAATGATGTATTTGTTTTTTTAAGTGCTATTTCTGTGAGATGAATGCTGAAGTATTTATGGCTGAAATGACAGTATCTGGGGTTTGTTTTAAAATAATCTAAGAAAAAAGAATTTGAGGTAGACAAAAACAGTCAAAATGTTGAGAAATAATGAAACTTGGTGGTTAATTCGCAGGTGGACATTTAAAAAGCTCCATTATAGACAGCTTTACTTTCATATTTTATTTCATTTGTAATATATAAAAGCAGCCAAACTTCATTAACTTGGAATTCACTAATTTAAATTGTGTGATCACCAATACATTAATTTAATCAAACTGTAATTTGTTTTTAGTTTAAAATGCGTCTTCAAAATGTACTCAAAGTGAATGTAAATATAGAGTTCCCCCAAAATATAGAGAACTTACACATCTCAAGAGAACTCTGAAGCTGTCTCAATGGTGTTAGGAACCAAGGCAATCAGTGGGGCAACTGTCCTACACAATCTGTGAAACCCCCAGTTTAGCTCATTAACAGAGGAAAACCTACTTTAGATTTTTGTTTTTCAAGAACACTATTATTAAATATACAAGTGTAAGAATAGCTGCTTTAGGCCATGCCACTTAACCCGAAAGGAAGAAGTCTACTAGACTCAATTTAGTGAAGCCCTTTATTGTTGTAATCTGCCAAGAGTTTAAAAACTGATGAATTTAATTCTTAGCCTTTCTTTCCTAATAATTGGGCAGAGGACAGGGAGTACTCTGCTTGGGGACTTTGCTGGGCTTGTGTTTTGAGAGTTGGCAGCTTGCTGGCAGGGAGTCTTCTATATGGTCTGGTGTATATCATGCCAGGATTCTTGCCCTTAATTTACAGCAGGTATTAAACTTGCATGTCTCTAGACATGATTCACATGAGGAAGCTCTGTACAGCCCTTTGAAGTCTGGGACTTAGTTCATGGAGGTTCTGCTCGGATAACTTCAGATAAGATATACTTGTTTGTCACTTTCTCCGCAGATTATTCTAAGGACTAAGCCATGCCTTGTTCTCCACTGGAGAAATCTGAAGAGCACAGAATTCCATATATGCAATGCTTTACAGGATCACTGAGAACTTCAGAAGATACCTCAAAGTGTTCATCTTTATCATTCATGGAAATGGAGACCAGTG
Source organism: Cavia porcellus (assembly GCF_034190915.1). NCBI lineage: Eukaryota > Metazoa > Chordata > Mammalia > Rodentia > Caviidae > Cavia > Cavia porcellus. The sequence continues at coordinate 20,834,026 of NW_026947511.1, read as the reverse complement.
AATATCTCTTTGTGCTGCTCCCTGAAATACAGTTCCTGACCATGGAAAGTGCTTGCTGTTGAAATTCAAAACACAGCTCTAAGGCAGATGTCTCGAGTCCATTCAAGCTATGTGAATCCTTGAGCTTGAGCAATTTACTTAGTCTCTGTAAATCCTAGTTTCCTTATTTCTCAGAGAGTTGGCTCACATATTTTTATCTGAGTACAGTATTTCCCCAGCATCACTGTAAAATGAGAAAAGATAAGATAAGCCTTTGCACAGACTGCCTTGGTACAAAGTAGAAAGTTAACACACTCTTATTCTTATCATTGGTGCTATTCTTGGTGGTGATGTTACTGTTGAGAGATTATGTGCTTCTGTTGCCTTTACTAGTTCTCCTAGTAAAGCACCATGGGAAAGCAAATCCCCAGTCAAGATTGAAAACCTTTATATAATAAGCTTGACTCCAGGGACACCTGCCAAGAACTCAAATCCTGGTGAGGTGGAGACGCTCTGAAGAACCTCTCAGTTCCACAATATTTGCCCTACTTTGACATCATCCCTTCACAATCAGTGGAGATCAGAAACTCTACTGGCACCAGATACTAGACTTACATTTATTTAGCAATTAGCTTCTATACTGATACCATGTTTAGAATAAAAAATGAGATCAATCCATTATAATATTTCTGGAACATTTAACTCCATCTAATTAGGTTGGCACCACTTGCTGAAGGCCGTGGCCATTTGGCATACTTTCAAAAACTATAGATAGAATGCCATTCATTGCCAGAAAATGGACAGCAGTCTTTACAGGAACAAGGCCTGATACACAAAGCTGGCCATTGGTTTCAATTCTTGACTTTTCCACTTTAGCTATCTCCACCAAGCAAAGGATATAGTCCTAATCACAGAAGGAGAGTGAAGTTTCATCTGTTGATAAATGAATTTGCTGAATAGGTTCTCTCTTTTGCAGAAGAACATAAATCTCTACAAAGAGGCTTTGGTTTGGTTTTGGCACATGTGAACAATGAGGTATCCTCAAGAAGCCAACTTTAAATACTTCAGGATGAAGCTTCTTAGCAAATACTCCCAAAGAACAGGCAAGCAAATCAAAGAAAAATGTCAAATCCATAACACTCTCCCAGCCCAGAAAAATGTCAAAGAGCTGCTAGGAAGGGAGGAATGGGCCTTCAAATAATGTATAGCCAGAAAGAGGGGAGAAATAAAGGAAGATAGAATCTGATTTATAAATATTTATAAATCAATCATTAGGCTTGGCTAGAACATGCAGTTCTTCCCTGAGTTCACTGCAAGGAAAAATAATAACAAGCATAGAATTATTCAAATAAAGGCAAGAGAAGATTTAATTTCTTATTTTAAAAAATCCACCAGAGCTCTTCAGACTGCATAGTGAGAAAGGTAAAGAAGATGAGCTCAGTGTAATCCTGGACTTGGACTGACTGGAGGAAAGCAGCTCAGATATAGGTTCAGAGAGATAAATGGGCCGCCAGCCTCATCTGGTAGCTCCTGGACCTTAGAATCCCCTGTAAATAGGTCCTTGGCTCATGTCCCCCTGCTCCTGCTCACAGGCAAAGCCACTCACATCACCCTCTCCTCCCTCCCATTTGTGCAGTACAAAGTAACTGCTCAGAACAGGTTCCAATAGTTCCTCCTCCAGAAACCCAGTTTGGGTCCTTCTTTGTGGACAAAGATAATTTAGCAATGTCTTTCTGAAGATAATTTCTATTAGGGACAGTTGTCCCACTCATGTTTGCACCAGACTTAATCATAGCCAGGAGAAGCAGTAGTCTATGGAGAGCTTGCCATGTGCTGAGTTCTGGCAGGCCAGTAAGTGTCAAAAGCAAGTTCCAAGTGGCCAAGAAGTATGAGAGTCTCCACCCTTTCATAAAGCCCAGAATGTTCAACCTCCTTCAAACCACACCTTAAAAACCTTACAATGATTAAAATTATCTTTAGACATGATTTAAATGACTCCCTCTAAAAGCTTGCCTGAATTCATAATTATTACTTTGACACATAAGACCCTTATGACTGTTTACCTCCAACCATTTGTTCAAAGATTTCTGTTTACCGTGACAAATGAGCTCAAACTTTCATTGCATTTTATAAATTAATTTACATGAAAATATTACATAGATGTAAAGTTATGATTTTCCTGTTTGTGTTTTTTATATGTTAACTGCATAATGCAGTGGACATTTCTTTTCAACAACCTCCCTATTGACATTAAAAAATCAGATTCTCCGTTTATTCCAGTGTTCAATACTATGGAGTATCACTAAAGAGTGATGTTACTTCAACAAGAAATACATATATAATACTTAATTCCAATAATACCTGTAGACCAGTGATGGCAAATAAGTGCCCAAACTACAACCTATAACTCACTTGTTTATCACAGAGTGTCAGCACTCTGATTAATCCTCACTATGTCCACAGATTAATATCTTTTATCTTAAAAGAAAAATAGATAGCATATTTGTGATAGGTTCACCACCATGCCCTAGAACTGTCATAAATGCTTTACATATATTTGACTCTCTTACTGCTCACAAAAAAATCTGCAAAAAGAAGACTAACATGCCCATTTTAAAGCTGGAAATTGGAATCACAGCAGAGTTAAATAACATGGCCAAGCCACACAGCCAAAAAGAAGTAGAACTGGAATTTTTAATGCAGTACACGCCAGTGTGGGCTATACTGGCTTTTAACCACAAAGGAAAACGCTTGTTAAGATGAATTCTCAGTTGTAGAGATATCAGTCCCAATAGGGCAAAAAACTGATTCTTGGTGGACCTAAAAGTTCTTATTCTTTTTATGTATAACACATAGATAATATTTGATTTTTAAACAGATAATATTTTATCATGGAAATAAAGCACTTATGGAAAATGCCTTCAAAGGAGCAATAATTAGAAAAATGGGAAAATATTGATTTAAGAGGTAAGTCAGTATAGCGTTACTGATTAAAATGTTCTCCCGGTGACAACCGTCTGTGCAAGCTCACAGATGCATGAACATCAGATGTCCTGCTATTATATTTCAAAGAGATGTTTTAGATGCCTGCATTTTTCCATATTAGAGATTTGTGCCTTTGGATCATGGTAATACTACCCATAGGTGATCCATTCAAAACACAAATGTCACTATATGAGTATCTTCATAAAAGTTAGTGAAAGTGAAACTAACAAGACACAAAAACATAAAATAAGAGTAAGTCATAACAGGTCACAAAATACTCAGTTTGGGAAGATAAGCTTGTGAGCATGTGGAGAGTCAGGGGGAATATGTTAGATAGAGCCCAGCTTGGTGGTGTAGAAATTTATGACAGCATCGATACACCAGGGTCTGAGAAACTGACAAAGAAAGGGTGAGGTAAGAGTCACCTGATTCTGGGATTTGGCTTAGCACTGCACTGAATGAAACTCACAACTTGGCCCTATTTTATACCAGCTCTGTATTCTTTGGCAAGTGACTTAAGGTCCCTGGGCCTCAATTGCTTTGTCATTGGTAATGAAATGTTAATATTTTGTCCCAGTGCTCATTTGTTTAATACTCAAAGCACAAGCTAAACCTGCTTGTATTGATCTCCTCAGTATTTGCTACCCTTTTTCTCAACCAAGGCATTTTATTCTGTACTCATCATTTTTTTGTATTTCTCCTGCCTCCAAGAACCAATTAATGATGAACACCAAGGTATGACTGTAATAGACTTCAGTGCATAACTCATGAGAAGTGACTGGAATGAAGCAGGTAACCTGTAGGTCCTGGTTTAAAAGTTGGTTATTCTGTATCTTTATTTTCTATGGTATTTTAATAATAGTCATGATTGACTCATAGTCTTACCCAGGGCCAACCATGTACTAACTGCTCCCTTTCAGCTCTGAATTCAGTGAGAACAGGAGAAAGGAGAAGATGCAGCCTGTCTTCACGTCCTTTCCCACAGTCCCTAATTGCATTGGTATGTGCTTAGGCTTCTCAGTGGTTTTCTAATCACATTTCTATACAGACATCAAGGCAGCTATCTGGCTTACGTAAAGTAAACTCTCTTCTTTATTGTTGCAAATATTTCCAAAGGGAAATTAAAGGTGTAATTTTTCTGAATCAATCAAGTGATTGCCAAGACGAGTAAACAAAGGCTTTTCCACAAAAAGAATCAGCAGCAAGACAACCACTAATTTACTTCTGTCATCCCCAAAGTCGCTGGGACTTTGATTCAACCAAAAGATGTTTCCTGGGTTTTGATTTACATCTTCAGTTCCTGGGTTTGGATTTGTATCTTTTGGGATGGAGTGTAATGATCTTCCTAGAAAGAAGGTCATATTTACAGAACAACAGAAATGCACAATAGATGTAGAAACTCAGAAGCCATTCAGTTTTATTTGAGCTAAATTATTGTGGTACCATTTCTACATGACCACTTTTTCTCCTCTGTCATAGGTTCCAGCTCTACTATGGGGAAACATGATCTCCTCCTACCAGACAAAGCTGCACCAAGACCTGAAGCTAGCAAGATCTCTTTCTGTTGGGAGCCGCGGCCGAGCCCGGTCGCCTTACTTGGCGGACGTGAGGCCTGTAAGAAAGAGCAAAGCCTGAGCTAGATTACCCCTCCCATCGAGTGAGCCAAGTTGGCGCCTGCTTCCTGCCCCCTGATTGCCCTGGCGACTTAAACAACCCGCTCTGTAAGATAGTCTGCCTAGCAACAACTGATGTTAGCCAATCAGCCCGCATCGCGCGCTTTGAACTGATTGGCCACTGTTACCCTATAAAAGTGAGTGCCTCTCCCGCCACGAGAGAGAAGCACAGAGGAGATAGAGGAAGTCCACCGGTGAGAAAGGACTGGTGGCAGAGCAAAGGCCTCGCGCGGCCCACGCGGAGACAAATAAAGACAAGGTTGCGCACCGTCAGAATTTGTCATGTGTTCTTCCTGCCGGCCGGGAGCGACACCGACATCTGGTGGCCCGTACGGGGAACTGATCACTCCCCTCGGTGGTGTGCAATGCTCCAGCATGGTGCTGTCGGACAGGTGAGTAGGGGATAAACCTGGGCTCTGGGTGGCGCGCACCTACAGGGCTTTTAGACTCCCCTCAGGCTCACGCGTAGGTGACGGGTTCTCTAAGTCACACGCGGTGAGTAACAGCCCTTGGAGGTTGAGGATGGGTAATTTACCGAGCACGGAGGCACGGCCCTTGGTTAAGGCCCTTAGAAAGCTTTTAAAGTCTAGAGACCTCAGGGTAGGTCAAAAAACACTGGAACTATTCATAGCGGAGGTAGATAGGGTGGCTCCCTGGTTTTTACCCACAGGGCATTTAAACCTGCCGTCATGGGAGAAGTTAGGCAGGGACCTCGCCTCGGCGGAATTGGGAGGCGATATTTCGCCGGCTATTCGCCCCCTGTGGGAAATGATACATGCGTGTCTTGAAGGGGAGGGGAAGGGGTTCCCGTCGGCAGGTAGAGACGCGGAAATCATGGATGCACGCAAGGCTTTTGAGCAGGCAAAATCGGAATGCTCTCGGGAGGGGTCTGTCCAGGAGGAGAAGATCCAGGGAAAGATAGAGAACACCCAAGCTCTGGAGTCCTCCGACTCAGATAGCGAGGAGGAACTAGAAGGTGGGGCAGGAAGCCGAGAGGCCCGAAACCCCTATGCCGAGTTGCGCCGCGAATTGTGTGCGTGCGCCGCTCGAGAAAAGCAAAGAGAGGAGAAAGGACCCCCGAGCACCCCCTGGCGGGGAGGAGATAGAGAGCCATCCGCTCCGCCCTGGAGTTCACTTCCAGAAGCGGTTCCCCACCGAGAGGCCGCTACAGGGGACCCCCCCTTCTCTCAGCCGGCACAGAAAGTGACGCCCCGTTCCACTCTGTCGCGACCGCCATCCTATGACGTCGCGCCGCGGGGTGGACGGTATTTTCATGGGCAGCTATGGAGGGGTGAACGATGGTCCGGAGGGGATCCACTGATGCAAGGAATAGATTACGGTCCTTATGGAGTATATCCTGTGCAAATGGCCCCAGGCCAAGGGCGCAATGTTTGGGAACCCTTTGAGATAAAGCAGATCAGAGAGCTTAAGAGTGCTGTCACTTCCTTCGGTCCTACTGCACCCTATACCATAGCTATGCTAGAAAACTTGTTTTCTGGGCCGCTCACCCCAGCGGACTGGACCCAGTTGGCAAAAGCATGTCTACCCTCAGGCAGCTACTTAGACTGGCGAGCATGGTACGCAGAGTTCTCTGCCGAGCAGGCTGAGAAAAACGCCAGTCGAGGAAACGGGGGCTGGGGATTTGGCTCAGCAGCATAAGCGCCTGCCTTGCAAGCAGGCAATCGCGAGTTCGATCCCTGGTACCGATAAAAAAAAATAAATAAAATAAAATAAAATAAAATAAAATAAAAAACAAAAAGGGGGAGTAAGCCAAGGCCTGCCTCCAAAGGCGCGGTTATCTATGGCATTATTCACATACAATTTTTTAAACTTAAACAGTGAAAATTGCTCCTCAGCTATGGCACATTGTACCCCATCCCCAAAAAATAAAGGATGGGTTAGATGGAAAGATGTCCTGACGGGACAATGGATGGGCCTGGATCTGGTGGTTAGCTGGAACCGAGGCGCGGTTTGTGTCTTTCCGCAGGGACCGGGACGAGAACCACTGTGGGTCCCAGAGAGGTTGACGCGTGCGACAAGTCCCTCGACTGAAGATCAGGCCTGTTCCACCAGAGGCCAACCGCAGACCCAACAACAAGATGAGCCCTAAAAGAACTGCAGGACAATCCCTTTTTGGGGGCCTGGAACGGCTTGCTCCCCTATGTGCTACCCTTGTTAGGCCCTCTATGCTCCTTGTTCTTGCTCCTGCTTATAGGACCATTCTTGCTCAGATGGGTCACATCGTTTATTAATGGATGCCTTGCAGCGGCCCGACGTCAGGTCCGCATGGTTGCCCATGCTGCTCTGGCAGCGGTCCAGAACGGGCAAAACGACCCCCAGGCATACGCATGGCTCGCTCGCATGGCTCACTCACATGGCCTACGACCGCGTTTAAAAGTGACAGGCTTCCCACATTCTCCTCCCTAGACAACAACATGTAGCAGGGTGGGTGAGTCAATGACGGGTAAGAGCGTGCCTCCCCAGCACGACTCGACCTAAGCCAGGCCCTACCCCACACTGCACGAAAGCCGCTGGATTACTAGAATCTGCCCAGATCTAGATGTCTCTCCGAGGGGATCGCACGGAGGGGCATGAGTGCATGCCTATGTGCATCCAGGTTCCGTCCAGTTCACTCCTGGCCCTGGAAAAAGGACGAGGGTCTCAAGGCCTTGGCGGACCCAGGAACGGCCAACCAGGGTCCAAGCCAAGGGCCTACGGTGGGCCTCAACACAGGGCATAAGCCTCTGCACTCAATCCAGGGCGGGCTGCGATGCGTACATTCATTCAAAATAAATAAAATAGGGGGAGATGTTGGGAGCCGCGGCCGAGCCCGGTCGCCTTACTTGGCGGACGTGAGGCCTGTAAGAAAGAGCAAAGCCTGAGCTAGATTACCCCTCCCATCGAGTGAGCCAAGTTGGCGCCTGCTTCCTGCCCCCTGATTGCCCTGGCGACTTAAACAACCCGCTCTGTAAGATAGTCTGCCTAGCAACAACTGATGTTAGCCAATCAGCCCGCATCGCGCGCTTTGAACTGATTGGCCACTGTTACCCTATAAAAGTGAGTGCCTCTCCCGCCACGAGAGAGAAGCACAGAGGAGATAGAGGAAGTCCACCGGTGAGAAAGGACTGGTGGCAGAGCAAAGGCCTCGCGCGGCCCACGCGGAGACAAATAAAGACAAGGTTGCACACCATCAGAATTTGTCGTGTGTTCTTCCTGCCGGCCGGGAGCGACACCGACATCTTTCTTCAGTAGAATGTTAACTTTCTTTCCTAACTGTTCAAAAGATCCAGAGTCTCTCATCTCCAAACTCTGAACAGAAAGACCAAACACGACTACATGAGCATGAAACTTTCTTTGGCCTTCTATACCTCATCTTTCCCTCATAGGCTTTCTCATCACAATCCTAGTTTTTAATGCCTGCACCCATTGCTTTGAAATCATTCTTGCCAATTTTCCAGATGCCCCCTTTTCAAATTCCTTTCAGCTGACTCAGATGGACATATTTCTGTGATCTTGTCTCCCTTAATTGGGCCAGATCTTACCATTGGAGGAGCCTCTAGAGGAAATCGCTCCAGGTTTCTTCTTCTATCACATATAGGTTGGGGATGAAGCATGACCAGAGAGAGCCAGAGTAGAGCTTGCTAAAATTGTGATGTCTACTAGATCTCATGACTATTTAAATTTTAATTAATTATAATTAACTACAATTTAAAGTTCAGTTTTTCAGTCATGCTGATCATATTTCAATTGTTCAATAGCCACATGTGGTTAATGGCTGCTGGGCTTATACAGAACATTTTCGTTACCACAGAAAATTCCACTGGGGAGCATATGTTTAACACAAGGAGCTCAAGATCAGGGCCTTCCCGGCTATGCCCAAGGGTTGGGTGCCACTCTTGAAAACCATGTTGGCTTTAAGCTTGGATATTGCTCCTAGTTGCAGTCTTCTGCAAATGACCCTCGAGAAGCTTTAGATGGAAGATTTTGCATATGAAACACTAATTCTACTCTTCAGAAACTTGGCAATCTAAATCATGATCTCTGTATGCAAGAAGAAATGATAATATTTTAAAGGAGGGTACTTATTTTTATAAATTAATTTTTATCGCGATAAAATATACCTACCACAAAATTTATGATTTTCATTATACAATCAGTGATATTAAATAGCTACACAATGCTGTGTAAATATCACCATTGCCTCTGTCCAGAGCATTTTCATAACCTCAAACAGAAACTCTCTGCCTATTAATTAGTAACCCTCCATTTCCTTCCTTGTGATAATCTTTGGCCGAATTTCAAACTACCTATTCTAGATCTTTCATGTAAGTAGATTCAGACAATATTACTCTTTCTATATATGGCCTCTTCACCTAGCATAAATGCCTTAAAAGTTTATCCATGCTGTGAGCTGCATCAGAATCTCGTTATTTCTATGTCAATGAAAGTTTCATTCTATGCATATATAACAAATTTTATTTAGAGAAAGAGATCATTTTTAAATAGTCAAAGAACTGAGGCACATTATTTTGCCTGCATAGAAATTAAAGATCTTTTGTGAAACTTTTCTTCTGAAAGGTAAAGTAATTGAACAGGAGCTGGTCCTGAGTAATTGGACAGAATAAATGTTCTGTAAGTATGTACAGTATAAATGCTCACTATTGTTGATGTTATTATTATTATTCTGTTGGATCAATAGAATATGAAAGATATCTTGAGTCTAGATATCCAAAAATGTACTTAGCATTGATTCTTAAACTGCTAGATGAGCAAGATGATCTAGTTATTTAACCTGGACATTGGTGGGATGGCTGAATGTAGGCATCAGACCACTTTGTTACACTCCCACATTATTGGAAAACCTGTTATGTTTTGGATACAAACCTTCTATTGCTTCTGCAAGTTGTCCTAGTTTTGCCCTGGAGTTGCATGTAGTCTTTTAGGTAACAATGCCCTGGTATTTGAAAGTAAGCATCTCCTTTTTATACCTTCATTTCTCCAGTGCTATCCTAACTAATTTGATCCTCTGTTTATTGTACCTAGTTGTTTCTAGATCATTTTTCACCTAAATTTCTCCTCTAAGGATATTTTAACTTGTTCAGTATCCTCATAAGGTGTGTGTACCCAAAAGGTTGTGTACAATAGTCCAGCTCTGGCCTTAGTTACTTTTCTCATTGCTGAGAAAAAAATATCCAACACTCAAAATTAAAGAGGGAAAGGTTTATTTAACTTACAGTTTGTAGAAGTTTCAGTCTATAATTGGCTGGCCAAGACAGGGTGGCATATGCCAGAAAACAACAGTTCGTGGAGTTGGAAGACAGCAAAAGGAACAAGACAGAGCGAGATAAGACTGTGTGTCCCTTATATTGTACCCAGTCTATCAGGATTAAGGCAGTGCCAATTCAATCAGTAGAATGATCCAGCAGTCACCCATTCATAGCCCAAGCACTGAACCATGAATCAAGCACAAATTCCAGATTTAGCTATGTCCAAAAAAGCCCCATCTGAAAGTGCTTGAGTCTTTGCAGGGGCATCTAGACACAAATCATAACATCACCTGACCATGAGGCATCATTTAAATATTGTTATATTTTATAGAAATATATAATAAATATGTAGACATACTAACCCTCTGTATACATCTAATTGCTTTCTATAATCACACATAACTCCTCGCTATATAGATATAGATATAGATATAAATATAGATATAGATATAGATATTCGACCTGCTTTCATATATCTATATATCATATATATCTGGTTATATACCTATCATGTATATGATACATATCATATATATTACACATATTCTACCTGTATATATATATATATATATATATATATATATATATATATATATGACAGGTAGATAGATAGACGATAGATTGATATTTCAATTCAGATACTTTGTGTTACAGTAGCATGGGTGTTTTCATGTACATGTTCTATGTTCTCCAGGATCTATGATCTCTAAAGAACATAATGTTCTATTAGGTCAGCCTTCAAAGGTCAGAGTGGTGACACTATGATCTTGCTCATCTGTAGGGCTGGACATGATCACCAGTGTTGTTGATGACCTGTTGTCTTTGGATGTTTACCAGAAGAACCATGCCTACTAGCCAAGGAAAGACTTCAAGAAGCTTATTGACCTTTACCTGGAACATCGTCAAAGTGGCCCCAAATACTATGTTTGATACTCTTACAAGGTGTTTAGCACTTAACTATCTCTTTGATGTATTTCCACTGAATTTTAAAAATTTCAATTTATAAATCCATCAAATATTATTTTCACCACATCTTTATCTATAACAACTCATCTTTCCTGTTGTCTCTCATCTTATCCTAAACTCTCCAAAGTACACTGTAAACTCCAGTAAGTAACAGCCCATATGCATAATAGGGCCAGACAACAGAGGAACTATGAAGAAGCCATAGATGTTTATATGGGAAGAGTTCAGTTATATAACTTTTCTACAGCTCAATTGGAAGAGTGCTGTTTATTTATTTTATAAAAAGGGAACAGAGAGGAGGAGACATTGAGCCTCAATAATGAAATGACCTTTCCTCTGAATAGATCAGCTTCATAAGTTAAAATGACTCAAGGTTCAATCTAATATCTGGGGAATAGAATCCTCTGTTTCCAAAGACAGATGTGATTATGACACATAGTCAACGCTGTTTTTCTTCATTATTGTTTGGCCTGAAATTGGGGTTTGTTGGGAGGAAAAGAAGGAAAGAGATTGAAGACTTAGAGAATAATAGGGATTGACTGGGAATGCCTTTATGACTTTATGTCTCTGTTACAAAATTTTATTATTGGTTTCAGTAAAGTATTATTTAGAATTTATCATAAACTTTTTCCCAGGTCTTTTGATAAATCATTCTCAAAGGATAGAATCTAAATCTTGTGAGGTTGTTCTTCATTAATTTAACAGAAAATCCATACCCTTGGAATAAAAAACTAAAGTCAGGATATGGGTTTCCTAAGTTACCGTAACAGTGCAATTTAGAATGTGGTGTATTACTGTTAGTGCATGGATGTTTCTTTTATGACATTCAAAATATAACAGTCTGTTCTAAGAAAACATTTGGTTTCATTACCTCAGTGATTCTTACAGTCTTATGACAATAAATACTAAATATATAGACATGAGATAGTAAAGCTAGTCTTTCAATACCTATTGACAAGTCATTCAATTTCTATGTTTCTCAAATGTTAAATATTTTAAAAGGATTCAACCATATCAAATATTGATACCTTATAAAGATTATGATAAGAATGAAATAAGGAGTAACACTTTAAAAAGCAATTTGGAAGCTAAAAATATGGTCACAAATGTACTTAAACAACATGAGCTGTAATTGATTGCTCAATTTTTGTATGTCAGGTATGAGATTGAAAATTTTACATATATTTCATTTATTATTTCATGGTAAACTTATAAGACATATACTGTTATAATGTTTCCTCTACCAGTTAGAAATGATGATATCAACAGGATAACAGTTATAAAATGAAGAAATTAGGATTCTTATTTTTCTTACATCAGAACCTGTCTCAGCTAATTTGCAATACTTTCTCATTTAGTATGAGAAGACATTGATGTCTATGGTTAGAGTGTATCTCAAGGCTTAATATGAACGGCCATAACACTGATGAAATAGTTGGCAGCCTCTGAGACAATCTGAGATGACCACTATTTCCCAATGTTAACGTCTTTATGTAAGCTCCCCTTCCACCCTCATGACTGAGAGGGGATTTCATGAGTAACTTCTATGAAAAGAGTACAGTAGAAGTGATAAGATATCACTTCCAAAGTTTAAGTTTTAAGAAGACAGTGGCTTCCATATTGTCCTCCTCTTTCCTAGACTGTCTTACTCTGGAGAAAACCATCTGTTGTGAGGTAAACAGTCCTGTGGAGAAGATCACATGGTAGTGAGATGAGGCCTGCCAACAGTCATGTGAATGCACATGGATGCAGATTTGGGGGGCCTGACAAGCCAAACGAAGGATGCAGAAGATTCTGCTCAGTTGAGTATTCAGATGATTGCTTTGGCCACAATGTTATCTCATGAGAGACCTGGGTGACCTGCTCCTAGATTCCTGGCCAACAGAAACAGAGAGATAAAGACTGTCATTTTGGACCCCATAGTTTTGAGGCCATATTTTATGCAATAAATGATTAACACAAATGGTAACTGACTGGCTGGATAGCTGCCACCTTTCCAAGACTGCCCCCTTCAACTCCCTCTGCAAATACTTATGTGTTATGATCTTACATGCTGGCATCAGATGTGGTCTCTACCCTCCTGCTGCTAATCATCTAATGGACACTAGCTAAGGAAAGAAATACTTTAAAATATAAAAAATTAAAATCCTTTCTAAAATTGTGGAACAGAAAAAGTAGAGTAATGGAGCCACCAAACGAGTTCCAATTGCAAATTTTGGATATGAAATTTGGGCAATTCTTTATTCATTTATTCACTTGAATGATGGACACTATCTCTGAAAAGTTTATATAATTAAATAAAAGAATATGTGGAAACACATGGCATGGTGCACAGTGTATATTAGGGGGACAACAAATGCTAATTCTATGAGTCTTCCTGCTCTTTTAAAATAGGTACTAATCAACCACATTGCTTAAGGTTAATGAGTGAAATAAGTACTGGCCACAGTCCATTTTATATGTACTGAATATATTAATTCATACTAGTTTCTGTGGACACTATAAATCACGTTATATCTATGAGAGATGAAAATGATTTTATAAAAAATTCTTGTAGGATGCAAATTTTTATTTAAAATAAGTATTTTGCCTTTTCAAATAATTTTGGTTATATTTTGCAAAAGACCTAACTATATATGCCAATACAAAAGCCAGAAAACAAGGATCAGATGAGATTTTTGAAAGTGAATTTTGAGCAACTTTGTGTAACAAATCAGATGAACCCTGGTAATCAGAGATCAGAAGCTCAAGATTTCCACTTTGCCTCTGAGTGTCCATCAGTGTCTACCTCCAAATAGAAGCATCATATATATTTGGGTTCTTAGACAGTGGGTAGCGTGACCAATAGTAGATTAACACAATTAGTATTCATAAAATAGTCATAATTCTATTACCACATGGGGCATGAAGGATTAGTGTGTCTCATGAACTTTCTAGAATTTGACCAACTTGCATCACCATTAAAATGACTAAAGTAATATGTGAGGCTGGAAAGGCACGCATATAAATGAATAAAACCTTCCAAACAAGCCAAAAAAAAAAAAAAAATCAACATTGAACAGTATTGGCTTTTATTTCCAGAGGAACTAAACATAGCCACTAGATGGCACTGGAGTCTGAATTCGCCATTCTATTTCCACAGTAGTCTCTGACAAAACAACTACCATAAATGTTAAGAGGTAGCTGTTTCTCTGACTTGATGCAAGACAGAAAGCACTATGACATTAATTTTCAAATTCCTAGTAATCTCCTGTCAGTAGGTGAGCATACTACCTATTCAAACAGAAGGCAAATTACAAGTAAATTTCTATGATCCCTTGAAAACCTTCCCATAAGTTTCCACAAATAAAATAATATATAATTTGTAATCAAAACAAGGAAACATATTGTGTTTCTGAGGAAGCACTGACTCTAATTTCCTCCAGCAGTTCCAATCTCAGTTCTGGAACATTCGGAGCACTTATTCAACATTCAGGTATAGCAGCCTCCAGTGTTTCGAGGCTCATTGAGACACCAAACGGTGGTTGGCATCCCTTGTGGACTTGATATCCTAGGGAAGTAATCAGACAGTAAGCAAATGACTAGGCATAATTTAATATGATGAAGAAAATCAAAGAGCAATGTGACAGAGATAAAGAAGGACAGGTAGAAATACGTTTGATAAGGTAGTCAGACTTTTTTTCCTAAAAAGGTTACATTTGAGGTGGAACTAGAATGACAGCTTAGAATCAACCATAGAAAAAATGAGTAAGGTTGAGGGTGAAAAGGGGAAGGGATTTGGAAAGGCAGGCAGGCATGCCAAGCCACGCACCAAGGCAGGTCTGTATCTCATCTAGTTAAGTTTTGTGAGCCACATGAAGGTTTCGAGCATGTATCACAGTCCCGTTGACATTTTAAAAAGAGGTAGAGCACTGGCTTAGCATGTGTGAGGACTTGGGTTTGATCCCTACACCAGTGGGGGGTGATGGGATGCTATCGTCTTGGCTCTTACTGGAGAAAGGATTGGAGGGCATGAGGCAACAACAGGAAGTCTTAAAAATACTGAATGAATAAATGACTGTGCCTACTGTGTACTGCATAACACCAACAAGGGGCTTACTGTCCACTAAAATTCATTTTACACATAATGCTTGCAAGATTAGGCACAGTCTTGAGATAGTGAGTTTTAAACTTTAGGACCATTAGACTCACTTAAAGCACCCATTAAAACATATATTGCTGGTCCTTGCTCCTCCTCATCACTATCTCTGTCACTATTTTCCTTTACTATTCCAGTTTGGGAGATTTAGAGTGGGGCCCAACAATCTGTATTTCCAACATGTTCCCAAATACTCCTGTTGATCCATTGACCACACTTGGAGAACCACTACTGCAACCGACTGAGCATAAAATGTCTACAGCTATTAGAAGAAAAACAGAATTTCGTTTAGTTCTACCACGTTTAGGGCTTGTAGATTTCAGACACTACTTTATGTTACTCATGTGGGAAACATTTCCTGATCATGGATGAATCTATTTCTGCTTAGGAACTGAGCCCCAGTTTTGTTCAGGATTATCAATTGACCTGCAAGTTTGAACTGAGGATTGACTCAGAGATTACAGGAAAAGTTTTTGAATACAGGGTTCAATTTTCATTCATAAACTATGCCTCTTATGTAGTTGCCTACATGCCTCCTTTGTTTTAAAAGAAAATATTGTCTTAAAAGGTAGAAGAAATCCTTACTTGGGGATATCTGTGAGAAACTAGCAAACTCAGCTGCTTCACAGTAAATTGTCAGCTCCCTGTTCTCCCAACATCCCAGTAATCTCCTGAGTTCTGTTAGGTTCCAAAGTCTTACAACAATTTTTAGTAAATTCATTCTGATTGTCGCCTGACATCGTACTCTGCCCTTTAGTCAAACGACTAATCAGATGGCTTCTCTCAGCCTTATCTATCCTTAGAGTGGTGACCTGATCTTGGAAGAACTTCAGTTTGGAAGAACTCATCATCTCACCTCATTCAGGATTTTCCAGATTTCCTAGATTACAAAAAAAAAAAAAAAAAAAAAAAAAAAAAAAAAAAAAAAAACCTAAGCGCTACTAATAGAGATTTTTAGGTTTCATTCACATAGCTGATGAATCAAAATTTCCAAGGGAAAAAGCTTTGATATACAGTTTTTAACAAATACCCAGGTTATTTTATTAGGTGCTTTTAGAAAGCCTGGGTTTTCTGTCTTTTTTTCTTTGCTCAATTTTCACGGCAATCACTGTTTAAACTTGACTGTGCTCCCCTCATGACACTGTGTCTGATACTTTAAATAAAGTTGAGTATCTTCTTACCTATTCATACTATGTGTTTGGTACTCCGGACTACTATTTAATCTTTATCAGAAGAATTTTCCGTAGCACTCCCCAAGATTGCAGTCTTGTAAAGATTGGAAATGTACCATATTTTAAGCATACTTCAAGCACCTGACACCTCTTCTGGCACATAGTAGATATTCAATAAATATAAATTGATTTATCAAATCATGGACCTTTCATTCTACATCTGTGATCTGGGAGCAATCTAAAGATAAAATTACATATTCATGAAGAAGCAGTTATTCTTATGGGCTAATGTATTTGTCTGGTCTTACTACCCAAATGTGGGTCCTGATATAAATCCTTATGTGATGACCTGAGAGTTAAGACACATTCTAGATCTTAATTTCCTTAGTTTTTTAAAAAAAGTGAGAGTGAATTAAATTGAAATATTTGTTACATGTTTAGTTATAACAAAGTAGGTTTGAATAAAAGTCTTAGAAAGCTGACACAATGGGGAAGTATACACTTTTGCTCACAGTTCGTGATGACTTCTAACTAGAACTGCTTGTACCTCCTTGCTAGGATGAACTCAGTTCCTACTCGTGGGTCTTTGTGGCACTGGATGAGTTGGACTCTTTCATCCTTCTGTCTCCAGAGGGCAGATGCTCAGCATCAGATTCTAGTACCATGTGTCAAGGTGATGGCAGTGGAGGCGGAGATCAAAAAGGAGATGCTGCTTTTTCAAAGAGCACCGTATGTCTCGTTTCATTTCCAAACCAAATGAGATGGTAGAATTTATTTGTCAACCTCCAGATTCTTAGGAATCAGACACCTTCCTTCTATTTTTATCTCCTTCTCAGGCTGTTCCTGGGCCAAATGTTTGCCCTTTCTTGACATTCATTCACTTTTTGGCCATTTTCTTCAGTTCCTTTGGCTAAAACCTAGAGTCTGAATGTCATACAGACGAGATAGCTACTCAACATGTATCTGCTGCATCCTCTTCATGTGCCAGACACTGCCCATAGCCAGTCAAGTGGGGATTGTTGTTGTCAGATTTGACAAATAAGAAATAAAGATTTGAGAACTGAAATGACTCAGTTTAAATTTATAACTGGAATTTGAAAAATATAACTTTTGGACAGAAGCCCAATGGATGATCAGCTCAGGAAGATTTAAGTTGATCAAGGATTACTGAGCATATAGGAAACGTTCAAGATCTTCTAGTGCCGTGGCTTGAAAACCAATTTAGCCTCAGTTTAAAGAAATTGTATGGAAATATGTCAGGTTAAATTAATTGTGAAATGAGCTATGAAGTTTCTCACTGAGGCATGTGTTGGAGATGACTGGGGTGTCTCCAGAATCCCATTCACCTTAAAGTTGCTGAGGAGACTCCCCACATTCAGTTTCAAGATCAATTGTTACTTCCCCATTTTACAGAGAAGAGTACTGTGGACCAAAAAGTGAAATCTTTTTTTTTTCATGATTATAGAACTCATGAAAGGAAGAGCCAAGCTTAGAACCACAATTTACTGGCCTCTGGCATGTACTCCTGGGCCTCGTTTACTGCCTGGTAGAGTAACAGTTCAGTCATTATTCCTACCTCACGTGTATATCCCTAAAGTTAGTTTCCTAACTGTGAATTGTGAATATTTCCAAAGGCAATGGGTATGAGGATTTGGAGGATCATAGGTTACAGACAGAAGACAAAAGCAATCCAGCCAACCCAGTACTTAGAGTCAACTGTATTCGTGTATGAATACAGCCCTTCTTTCCTATCCTCAATTCCTTCTGTCTCTGATGATTCAACCAACATTAAATTGAAATACTCAAATAAAAATTACTGAAACCTATGTACTGAATACATAGGTTGTTCTTGCTACTATTCCCTAAACAATACAGTGAAAAAGCTATTCACAAAGCATTTACATTGCATTAGATATTAGAAGTAATCTATAGATGATTTAAAGTATAGTAAAGCGAGCGTATGTATAAGGTTATATGCAAACACTACATCAGCTTATATAAAGGATTTAACATGAGTATCCTTCAATTTTGCTCTCCAGGTGGGATCCTGGACCAAATCCCTTGTGGATATCAAGCTGTGACTATCACCTATCCCACTTCTTGCACAGACTCAAAATCCCCATCCATGTTAAATACTTGAACAAGGGGAAGAATCTATGAGGTTGCACTGCTGCGCCCCTAGCTGGAACATTCAGTTATTTATTCCCTCCCTATAAAACCAACCAGAATGATTTCAGACTTTACCCGGGGGCCTAAGAGATCTACTGGCATTACCAACACATTGGAGGTAAAAGGGAATTTAAAGGGTTCAACAGGTGTGCAGCATTACTAGCATCCCTAGTGGGAATGTTTCCAACCTCTTTTATGTATATTATGCCCACTTAGTATGTATATATTATATTACTACTTCAGAAAGTATAAAGGCAGAGATTCTGAGCCCAAAACAAATGAATTAATTTGACATTATACATTAATATGGGAGACCAGACAGAAAAGCATTTGCCCTTCATTCTGTCTGACAGGTTACATATTGTTACCTGGAAGAGTAATTTGTGGCTCCTGAAAAAAATGCTTTTACTGGCTACTCCTGATAGACAAATTGTATTTGTCCCTTTGCATTTATTTTACTATTAATAAAATTGACATCAAAATATACTATGCTCAGAAATGGAAGTCTGCCTTTACATTTATTTAGTCATCTTTCATGATTCTTCTTCCAGGAACCCATCTATACGTAGCAAATTTTGCTGCTTTGACTAGCCTGCTGCTCTCTGTCAACCACCATATGTATCTTTTAATTAAGTAGAAAAGAGATCTTAAAAGCGCACATAAGCCCAGGAAACTCTATTTCTGGCTGACAGCAATGTCTCCTCATTTGATAGCAAAAGTACAGATTGACAGAATAGAATAGATCAAGAAAATTGATCATTACTCATATGCTGGATTGAGTCAATATATGTAAATCCATCCCTATGGCTGGCAGGCGCTGAGATGCTTGCCATGCAGAACAGACACAGTTACAGGCTGCTTTCTAGTCCAAATGCCAGCCTTTGCTTTAATGCAGCAAAACTACAGTTATGTGCTCAGAAAGCTCTTTTGTATTCATAACGACTGCAGTTGAAATGTGGTTCAGGACAGAGAAACTGTATTTATGAGCCGCCATCTCTTCCGAGTCAATACAATTTGCAGTAAATACAGTTTAAGTTAGAGCTAGGGTATAGATGCTCTGGGAATTTCTTTGTGATTTTACAACATTTTTTGGAAAGCGTTTTAAATGTTTGCTACTTTCAAATTCATTTCTTTAAAGTGAACAGCCTCACATGATTGTTGTGAAGATCAAGTGAAATAATAGCTGTGAAAAAAAGCTTTGAAAAGAATTAAAAGCACTATGTAAATGGGAGATGATTTTTTTTTTCTTTTGTCTCAAGGTCTTTCTACTTAAGGGCAATAGTTCAGTTACCCTAAGGGATGTTTTAATCTTCATTTAAAATAGTTTCAATATTCAAAGTAGCAGTGCCTGAAACAGAAGGCCGAGGAATATAAAATACACATTATGTGTTTAAATATGGCTTAATATCTTCTCAGAGATGAATAATTGTGAGCCTCATAGTATCAAAGGAGAATCATGTTTCTTTAAGGGTAGGATTCAATGGAATGTGAGTCTGTGCCGTTCAAGAGTTCTTAGAATTGCTACCTTCTTTCCCCCAGACTATCTAACCCATTTAAAGCCAAAGCCAGTAATCTTTTCTATGCTGTAAATTATAGGAGGACCATAGTTCATAAACAAATACATGTAAACCATCATTTCAGACTGATTTAGTGCTCTCATAATATATGGTAGCAATCATGGGAAAGCCCTTCTGAACACAGTGGAAGCTGAGTGATGGAGCCTGGGCTCTGCTGTAACTTCTTAGGAGATGCCACAGATGTAGCCCGTTAATTTATTTCCACGAATTCCAGTCACTCCAAACATTATAGTGCATACCCTTCTACTTCTCTCACCCTAACAGTGTCAAATGCCTCAATTGCCTTTGACAACTGGCCAGAAATATTTACAGGCACTGAATTACACGTTAGAGTGGAAAACTATGTTTAAGGTCGCTTACTTCAGGCCCCATCTTTACAAATGATCCTCTCCCATCATCTCGTCTCTATAATACTATTTGTGTTTCCCACTCAAACCTCCCCTGTTATTAACGTGACTGGGTTGTTGGATGCTGTGCTTATATTCCCTTTGTAATTCCTACAGAGTTTCCTGAAAGGTTTATCACTTTCACTTCCATATAACAATCTTTGGTGAAACTTCTTCTACTGCTTCACATCACTTTCTCAGAAATCATGGTGACTTCCTAATCATAAAAGTCCAAAGGTGTCCTCTTATCTGATATTTTATCTTTCTGTAATTGTAACATTGTTCAATTCACCCTTTTAGATATAACCCTTCCCCTTGACCTGAGCAACTTCGACTTCTTCTGTGGCTTTATCTTACCCTCATTCCCCACATCCAGGGATTCCCTAAGTCACTGACCTTACCCTCTTTCACCCAGAGCTCTCTCTGGGTCAACCCACATGCACACTGGCCTCTGCTACCTAAGCAGATATCTTCATACTGCCCTTCAAGAGTTAAACTTTTCCGCATGCTTCATTTGTGTATTTCTAGTCATCTGGTAGCCATAGCACACTCAAATGCAATGAGCTCAAGTTCAAATCATTCCACTCTAACAAAACAGACCCTTTCCGGGACAGCAGCTGAACCTTAAAAAGAGAAGTTTCCCTTAGTCTGCCATATTTTAATACTAAAACATGTCACACAGAAATGATAGAGAAGTTTACTTTTGGCCCTTTGTTTATTGATTACAAAATAAAAAATTTGTTTTGTAGCATTCTTCTCAATTGAATAAGTTCAAGTATATATTCCATATTGCAGTTACCCATATTTGACACAGCTTTAGCAATTTTGGATGGCTTCTTCACTCTCGGGTACATTGTAGGCATATCATATACATTTCCTGCCTCAGACTTGTAATCATCCAAATCTAAGAATAGGAAATAGTATCTCAAGACTGTAATTTGCATGTCTGATATGCTTATTATTGATAACTTGGTTATTATTTCTAGGCATTTTGGTTGGTAAAAAATAGAAGTCTTAATTTAATTTTGTCACTAAATGCCAGAGACATTTAATAGAGTAAGAAGGTTTATTTAGCCTGCAATTCTGATAGTGGGGAGTCCAGATAGTTTGGTACTAGCATCCTTATAAGAATGCCATGAGGGCATTGTACAGAGACAGTAAAGAGGCAGGCCGGAAAACAGCACAAAACAGCCCAAGAAAGTAGCCTTAATTTGTAATAACCTGCTCTTGTAAAATCAATCAGGGTTCCTGGAGGATTACATTAATCCCTTATGATGGAGACTAACCTTAACCTAGTCATCTTCCATTAGCCCTGCTTTCTTAAAGGTTCCACATGACACTACCACCTTACAGACCAGGCTTCCCACACATGAAACTCTGGGGTACACACTTAAACTATGTGTAAGCCACATAAATTTCTTATAATCTGCATATTCTATATTTCTCTGTTTTAAAAAATAATCATGTCATCTCCATGGTAAGAGCACGTTAATAATACAAACTAGACTATTTCCCTTACAGTAATTTTAAATCTTAATTTTCCAAGTAAACTGATATTTAGTGTTCTCTACTTGTGCTTAAGGCAAAGTTGGCTGTCAGAAAGCAATTATTTAGTGCAGGGATTTAAATTTTTTCAATCTTTTACAGGCCAATACTTTTGTACAATATGATTTTTAAAAACATAGAAAACTGATTCATGTGCTTGGATATTATGACAATGTCAGAGTATCATAAAAGTTGTGAAAAACAACTCTTAAATTCTGTTTTTATTTTATTTTGGTTGGTTAGACTTCCTTACGAAGGGTACATGAGGGTAACATTCTCGTGTTTTTGCATGCTTACATCAATTGACCAGAGGCTTTTGGACTTAAAGGTCAGTTTGGACAAACATAAAAATTTTGGCTTACATTTTTTCTGTGAATATTTTAAAATGTTACTGTAATTTCTTTAGTCCTAAGAGTATTGATGTTAAAATTCTAATAGCAATATAATTTCTTTCCATTGATCTTTTTCCTGGCCTGTCCCAAAGGTGATCTCTTTAAAGAATGGTTTGGGCCATCATAAGTTCATATTTCAGTCCTCTTAATGGCTAGTGTCAAATTATGTTCCATATCAGGAATGTTTTTGAATGATAATTTCTCTTCAGGGGTCCTACTATAAAACAGAGATTTAAAAATTCGTTGTGTCATGAGAATTCTTGTTAGTTGCATGAAACCAATGGACCCTTTCTCAGAATAATATTTTTAAATGCATAAAATAGAATATCTAATTTCAAAGGAAACTAATTATGCTGATATGTGATATAGATTGAATCCAGAACCTTCACACTGAGCTACATCTCTATTTTGAGAGAGTCTTGCTAAGTTACCCAAGCTGGTTTCTGACTTGCAGTCTTTCTGCTTCAGTGTCACAGAGTGCTAAGATTACAGGTGATAAAAGAATTTAAAATTATGATATAGTAACACATTCACTTCTTTATTAAAGTAATTATATGACATAGGTTTTAAATGAGGCAAATATCATTAACAACTGTATGTTTCAAAATCAGTGAACGTAATTGTATCTGAATTTATATTTTTGAACTCTAATTTCATATTGAGATATCTGTGGTTTTTTGTTGATAAAGTTGCAATCACTCTTAACACTGCAATTTTTTTGCAGACACTGCTAATTATTTGAAATGTTAAATTTCAGCTAGTAGGGAAAAATTGATATGGACAGGATGTAGTTCATTCTTGAAAGATTCATGTGCTAGAAGTTTGGTTGCAGTGTGACGCTGTGGTGGAAGCTTTCAGAGGTGGAGCTCAGTGAAGGGTAAATAAGATATTGGCAGGACCACCTGTGGCAGCATAGCTCAGAGGGAGTTTGTTCTCATGAGCATGGATTGTTAGAAATTATGGACATCGCTTCCATGCTCTTGTCCCTTCTGTATGCAGCTGATTCCCCTTTTGTTTTTTCTATCATGTTATGACTTAGCAAAGGAGAAATTCTCAGCAGAATCTACACAGATGAGGCAATCCAGTCTTGGGCTTTCAGTCTCCAAGCCTATGAACTAAATAAACCTCTTTTCTCAGAAATATCCAGCTTCTGATATTTTACTATAACAGCACAACGTGGGCTAATGCACCAACCAAGTTCATTAGGTCACCTGGATATTTCGAGAGAGCCTGAAGTCCATAGACCCTTGTTTAGATGCCCCTGTTTTAGACGTATGTTAAATCGTGGGAATCAGCCATTTCTCTAAGATGTTTCTATAAAAGGCTCTATTCATATCAGTGTGGTTTTAAAAATTTTCTTCCTTTCCATGTTCTATTTTTTAGTACATTATTCTTTCAGTTCATTAGATTTTATGTTCTTCTTGGCTCAACTTCTTTAGGAAAATGATGCCATTTTTAAAAATTTTTAGTGCTTTTTCTTAACTTATGTAAGCACTCTAAATCTTTGTTAATCACCTTGTTTTTGGATTTTTCTATTTGTGGTTTGTTATCATAGCTTTTACCATTGGCTTGGTTTCTTTTACTTAGCTCATCTTGAAATAGTGGGTTTCAGTTTTCATTGTGTTTTGAGCATGGCTTTCCACATGCCTCTCAAGTCATGGACAATTCTTTCTGCTCTTTGTTCTCTTCTTTAGATTGCACTTTTTCATTTGCCTCTATATATCCAAATGAATTTTCATACACTTTTAGGAAGGAGGAAAGGCCAAAATAACTTCTCTAGATTCATGACTCTTGAATTCTCTCCTCTGTTATTTTTCACTTGAAGTAATTTAAAATTATGCAGTCTCTTGTTTTATGAGACCTCCTTCATTTTACTTACTAACTCCATTTTTTTGCTCTGTTTCTTTCTGTTCTGCTTAACTTGGAATCTATTTTTAACAGTTTCTCCTGGAAGGGAACTTTGGCTTGATGTTATCGGCGGTTTATAGGGCCCAGCCTGCTCTGGCACCAATAGATATCATCAAATACAAACCATGGCTCTCAGCCATAATTTACCTTCTAAAAAACTCCCACTGAATTCAGTCTCATTTTCTGTTGTGTACCTGTTAGAGAGGTTGGGGGGTGGGGACACAGTACTGGCAACACTCAGAATCAGTACTGTTGTTTCTATTATGTCTTCTACAAAGATACAAACCCTGCCTACATCCCATCAATTTCAATGTTTTTTGTTTCTAATTCACTCACATTTTAGTATATGGAGATATCTTAACACTGAAGAGTTAGGGGTGGGAAAGAGGCAGAGAGCCAGAGAGAGAAACGGAGGGAGAGAAAAAAAGAACAGAAAGGGAAGGAAGGAGAGAGGAAGGGAGAGAGCGAGAGGGAGAGGGAGGGGCAAAGACCAGATAGAGACAGAGACAGAGACAGACAGAAAGGAGAGACATTATAAACAGATATTATCCAAGAATTTTGGCATTTTATATCCCAATAACTCTTAACGGTTTTAATATAAGGCAATGGTTTTTAACCTGGGGACATTTTCATTCCTTAAGGAACTTTAACCAGAGGCAGGTGTGGGTTTAACAACTGAGATAAGGAGGTCAGTATTAGCACCTAATAAACACGCTTGGGAAATAGTGCTAAGCACACACAGGATCATATCTCAAAACTAAGAATTACCCAGTTCACATTTTTAATAGTGCTAAGGTTGATAAACCCTTGTCTATAAGAATTAGGGGAGATTTAAAAATTAAACCACAACTGATTTCTTCCCAGGTCCTCCAACCTATCAGTTCTTCATCAAAACATTTTGTTCATTTCTGTCCCTTAATAGCAAGGTCCTTGCTCAGCCCCACATTTTCTTTGAGAGAAGTTACTCTGGCACCTACTTCCCTCCTCTCTCCAGTTCTGATCATCTTATCTTTAACTCCAGAGTAATTATCCTAAATCACAACTCACCTCATACCAAATATCTGCTGAAATTCAGTGACCTCTCAGCATCTTGAAAGTAAAGTTTAATCCCACTGTCTAAAAAACCAAATTTCCTATTTGATGTGTTCGTTACCTTTCCAAACTCTTCTCCCACTATCTTCTTACCCATAACCTGCAACACAATCCAGAGGGAGATTTACAGTTTGACAAACATGACTGTTTTTTCTTAAGCCTTTGGTAGATATTCTTCCAGTTTGGAGTACTTTGCCATGCCGCCAGCCCAAGCCCTGAAGTTCTCTTTACAGAAGACCTTCTATCCCTTCCTGCTCATCCTTTGTGTTCCCCTACAAACTCCAATCACAATTAAAACCCTTCTTTTTAGTATTACAGTATTTTGAATACACTGTGGTGTGTGTGTAATTTTGTAATTTTACTTTGAGTAAAAATTGTGATTTTTCTTCTTGGTATAGCATTTTCTATAGTACCTAGCAAAGGCTTGCCCATACTAACTGCACAGAACTTTTACAGAGGTCATTTATTTATGAATAATACTGAGACCTAAAAAGATAAAGCAACTTTCCACAATCCATCCCTTTGGCCAATGACAGAAATAAAATAACTTTATAATAAAATTATGGTAATGGATTATTACATTAATCGAAATTCTCCAGGACAATAAAATAGGGCACATGGAGTATATATTAACAAAGGAATTCTAAGAGATTGGCTCACATGATTATGGAATATGAGAAATTCCACAGTGTATACTCTGCAAGCCAGAAGCTGGTGAAAACTGGAGGTGTAATTCTAATCTAATTACCAAAGCCTAAGAACCAGAGGAGCCAGTGAGGTAAGGTCCAGACTGTCTGGAGCCTCAATAACCAGGGGGCCACTGATGTAAGTCATGGTCCAAATCTGAAAGTCCAAAAGCCAGCAACACTGAGTATCCAAAGACATGCAAAGATGAACATCTCAGTTTAAGCAGAGAAGGGAAATTTACCCTTCATCCCTTTCATCTTTTATACAAGCCCTTAATGAGTGACTATTCACCTGCCCTGAAGAGAGCAACCTTCTTCATTCAGTCCACTGATTCAAATGCCACTCTGTCCCAGGCATGCTCAGATACATGCCAAAATATTTTGCCAGCTATGGGTATCCTGTTTTCCTAGTTAATTTGATATATAAAATTAACCATCACAGTTTCTAAGACTATTTTCTGTAAATGATAGTCATCATCATTAATAATTACTAATCTGGAACTAGATATTGGTTAACTAAAAATGAATAATCTAATTTAATATGGCAACTAACACCTGGGAGAATTTCTAGGACTGAGCATTCGTGTAGAAGCTCAACAAATACGATGTTGAATATAATGATAATTTTTGATATTCGATTTCCCAAGTCTTGAGGCATCTGACATTCAATAAAATTTGTTTTATTTTTAGTTACAGTTTTAAAAATAATAGGCTCATATTCTATAGAAGAGACATCACAACTCCAGGATATCTTGTCTCAGGTACCTTTGGGTTTTTTTTAGTATTAAGCTTTAAGTGTTCTTTATGGTCTGAACATAACACTATCCATTTATCTCTATAGATAGGCCATGTCTGGCTCTTTCTGACAACGCTCCCCCACGTACCATTCCCATTATTCTCTGCTCATTACAGATTTCCTTCCAATATTTAAAATAGGAGCTTGTGTCAGTAATTACACCATGATGAGCATGGGTTTCAAATTCCCTGCCCCTAGAAACAGAGTGGCAGTGCTGAGGTTACTAAGCATGTTGCAATGAGGAGAGGGGTACTCCTAAGAACCAAGTGTTCATGTACAGATTTTTCCATTTTCATAATCTGACCACAGACCAAGCCTTTTCTCTGTTTGTTGCTGGTCGCTGATTGATTTTCCAGCTTCTCCTGCAATACCATTGGTCACAAGCCTTGTATTTTTAAAAGCTTTCTGGCCAGTAACTAGAAACTCACAATGTATTTTATTGCCACTTTTAGAACAAGAAAAGCACTATAGACCTCCAAGTAGGAAGAGCTGCCTATGTATCATATTGACATGGTTCATGTGTGGAGTTGGCAAGTGAAAAAAAATTATGCAATGTAGTTTTTATGAATATTAAATGTAGAATACAGTGATGACCAAACCATTTTTGAATAAGAATGTTGAAGACTATAAGAAGTGACAGGTTATTTGATCTTCTAGTTTTAACATATATTATTTCAAATATTCAAGATCATTCTTACTTTTCCTCTTGCAGACTAGAATTATTTTGTGAAATTAAGACTCAATTATGTTTCTGAATGCTAAATACCAATTAATGAGAAGCTTTATAAACTGTACTACAGAACTTCTCAGGCCCTTTAATGTGCAAATTTGACTGCCCATTATGTCATAAGCAGGAAGCATGGAAACCATCACTTTGAAGTATATTGACCCTGGAACCATTTTCTCCCAATATGCCTTAACATCTTAAGGGTACCTAATGTTCTACAACATAGAGTTTGGGAAATGGTAACACACATTACAAAGTTAAGAACATAACATGACACTTAAGACCTTCCACAGTATGGTCCATGTCATGGTTAGTGGCCCCCAAGCCTCATGCAATTATGCATTTGTGATTGGTTCATTGTCTAGCACTTGGGATTGGCTGTGTGAGTGTTACACTCACCTAAGGGTGGAGCCAGGATATGATGTAATGAGAGGTGTGTCTCTCTCTCTTGCTGGTTTCTGTCTTGCCATTTTGCAGCAGCCATGAGTGGCTGCCCTGCCATGCCATGCTGCCTTGGAGCCAACTGAGTACAGACTGAAATCTCCAAGAACTGTAAGAAATAAACCTTTCCTTTCCCAACTTAGGGTATCAGGTATTTTGTCTCAGTGATGAGTAAAACGTAACTAAGACAGTCCAAATCTACATTTTTACCCAACTTTTATATGTTTTAAATTATAAAAATTGTAGTCTTATAATTAAGAAAAATTCTTAAAATATAAACATAGAACTCTTGAAAAAAAAGCTAACACTTATCTATATCATCCAGCTATAACCAAAAATTGATAGCTTTTTATTATAGATTTTAGGCTATATTCTATTCACTTGCATCTAGAAAGCTTATTAAAATTATAAATACAGTTTTATTTTTGCATTTATAATATACATATTATAAATAAATATACTATTAACATTTTATTTCCATTGTTACTGTAAAAATTTCAAGAAAATAATATTGTACCTATTGTCAGTTTCAATGTGGTTTCTTTCTTTTCTCCCCTAACATAACCACTGTCCTGAACTTACTGTTTCTTTGAATGCTTTAATAATTTTATTACCTATGTTTGATCTCATAGCCAAAAAGTAGAGCATACTTTTTACTATAAAACTCCTTAGACCTTTTATTTACACATATATGATTTTAATTTTCTATTTACAATTTTAAGTATTTAAATTTATAAATAGAAATCATGTTACAAATATTTCTCTGTAATTTTTATTTGCCAATAAACACTCAATATTATATTTTGAGTGTTCTCCACATTTGTATATGTGGGTCACATTCAATTGGGTAGCAACAATATAGAATGTACTACCAGCTTTTTACTCATTTTTTCCTGTTAATGGATAATATATACAATTTCTTGTCATTATAAGAAATGTTGCAACTATGTAAAATTATAATTACCAAATCATTGACATATACACTTACAACTCTTCTAGATATTTTCATATTCATTTCTAAATTTTCTGTGTTAATTTAAATTCTCACTAGTGGGATGCAAGGTTTCTTGGGACTTCATACCCTGATCCTTCAGGAATAATCAAAGTCAAATTATTGTCTGCTAAAATGGCTATTAAAACTTTTTATGGTCTTCTTTTGAATGTCCTTCATTAATAAGATAAAATATTTTCTTCCTATGTTTTCTGGGCAATAGGGATTTTACTTTTGTGAATTGCCTGTCTTCT
Source organism: Cavia porcellus (assembly GCF_034190915.1). Lineage (NCBI taxonomy): Eukaryota > Metazoa > Chordata > Mammalia > Rodentia > Caviidae > Cavia > Cavia porcellus. The sequence continues at coordinate 20,804,882 of NW_026947511.1, read as the reverse complement.
ACTTCTGACTGTATAGAGTTTTTATTCAATTTTTTCTATTTATAAGACTAATATATGCTCCATTGTGAAAAATGACAGCACAGTGTGAAGAAAATCATGAAATCACCTTAAATCCCACCACTTGCTAATTAATGTTATTAACATATATGTATATTTCCTCTAAGTGTTTTAGTCACCATCATTGTTTTATATATACTAAGTAGACATTGTGAAGAGGTTCTTGGTGACAAAATTTTCCAGTGGGATATTTATGATCTTCCAGGTTAAATCTCAATGACTGAAGTTATTCAATATATATTTACAAAATATGGAAAGCCAATAGTCAACTCTTTGGCATTAAGCTCTTTGAAATTTTATATTTGTAGAACAAAAGCAAATCCTTTATTTAGTTATTCTGCAGATTATCTAAATCAGCAATGTACACAAGTCATCCATTGTTAAGAAGCATTCATAGAGAAGAGTATCATGGATACTGCACATAATGCTCACGTCATTTACTCTTGTCAACTTGAATGGGTTAAGAGACTCCTGGATTTCAAGGGGCTTGGGATTTAGCTCAGCGGCATAAGTGCCTGCCTTGGAAGCAGGCAGTCGTGAGTTCGATCCCTGGTACCGATAAAAAGGAAAAAGACAAAAAAAAAAAGAGAGAGAGAGATTCCTGGATTTTAAGGGCACTAGCCTCATCAATGGGTTAACTTACTGACTGCTCACAGTTGAATGTACTTTTAGGAGGTGGCACCTATTTGTAAGAAGTGGGTCACAAGGTTGTGACTTTAGGGACTGTGCCTGGTCCCTGGACCCTTCTTGTTGGACTTGATCTCATGTCTACTTTACAGATGCCAATCTGAGCAATTTTCTTCTCCCGTGATATTTCTGTCTTGAAGCCAGCTAATCATTTACTGAAACCTCTGAAACTTAGTCAAAGTAAACCTCTCTTCTTTTAATTTGTGGGTGGTTTGGTATTTTGTCCCTGCAAAACTGAAATGCTGACCAATACAAACCCTCTAGGCTTCAAATCACAAAACTCAGTTGATTATTGATTTGGGGATATGAAGTATGACTTCATCAGTGCCTAGGTTTCCTCTTCTTATTCATTATTTTTATTTCTTATAGCATGTTTCCTACTTATATGCTAAAAAGACTGAGATAAATGAGTATTTCATGAACTTTTGAACAATGATGGAAGTTTTTTTACTGCTTTCATAAATGAAACAACATCTGGTTGGTTTTTAATTCTTGGATTACAAACATGTTCTCACCAAAATAAAAGATTTTTTTCTCAAATTCTGGCATTTCCTATTACAGAAAATTTTAGATCAGGCCATGCAAGAAACATTTTTCTTTAGTCCTGGGTGAATGTAGACTTATTTTTATTCTTCTAAACATTTTGACACAACATGCTCAAATATGAGTCTTTTCTCTTGAATTTATTCTTCTGTAGTACTAGAATCTCTGTATGACTAGGGAAGTTGCTTTGTACTTAAGAGAAGTCTGGGATTATTGCTTTCTCTTCAATTGTTCTGGTTTTTACTTTTGAACAAGTAAACTCTTCATACTGTGTCTGATATAACCAGCATCTTTCCTTCATCATTTTCATTTCTTTATCCTTTTCCTTTGAATTTTATAGTTCTAGATTTTGATCAATGCTTTGAGTGGCTTTTATATAATGTCTATTCTGTTCTTTACTACTGTTCTTTGTTATGTCCCCGTTCATTGTTGATGTTATTGAAATCCTTTCTTCACTCAAGAATCTTATCCAGTATCTTTCATTATGACTTTCTGTTATGGTTTTGTAGAGACTGGATTGTCTTCAGTCCCACCACTAATGACCCAATTTCCTAAACTTCTTTACTGAACAAATCATATTCTAAGCTTTGTTCCTATTGTAAGTCTTTAGGCTTACGCTCTCTACCTTTGAGTCATATTTTTAATATTTGTCCCCATTTTATTTCATTTTAGTGTTTGCTTTTTCTTCAATAAAGAAAAACATTTATAAAGTTTTGCTCCAATACAGTAAATATTTAAATCATCTTCATTCCCTTCATTTGTAGGTTTAAGTACAAGTTGATTTCCCTAGTTGTAGCCCAGCTATAATACTCAGTGGCTATTACAGATCAGTGTAATGCATAGAATGTGCTGATCATTCATCTACAATAATCTTTCCTGAAAAAAATGAAAATACTTCTATTTCCCACTATGTGGCATTGTGACTCTCTCATCACACCCTTATTATTCTAAAGACTAGCCAGTTTGTCCAGATCCCCAACTAGGAGATAAGAGGAGTGGAAACAAATGGTAAGAAATTTCATCATGATTATTTTATGGCTGAATCCTTGCCAATCAATGACACCTCTTTTAAATGTTTACTTTGATATTTTAAAAATTGCAGCATTGCTTAGTAGAAAAATGTAAGCATATATGTAATCAATAAAGAATGTACCATTGTAGCTACTGTTAATTACGGGTTGTCTTGTGGTGAAATACTGTGTTGCTTACATTGTTCTATTCTGATCTGCTTTGTTATGTCCTCTTTTGTCTTAATCTCTTTAAAATAAAAAAAGAATGTACCATTGAATGATAAGTAGAGAAAGTTTGTTATTCAACCTGACACTCCCTGCTTTCACTCTCTACCTTCCCTTAAAAATTCATGCCTATTCCCTGGAAATAAGTTTACTTCTACTTATTGTTTATAGATCAACAGTACTTCAGTAATTGTTTTCCTGTATTGTGTGGAGAATGCAGAAGCATGTGTTTGAATTAGCTCTTCTTAAATATTCCTGATCTATCCTTAACGATCCAAGAAGTGGATAAAATACAGCCCTGGTGTGTCAATTGGGGTTCTTTTGTTGCAACCAACAGAAATTGACTTGGGATAATTTAAACTGAAAGAGATATATAGAAAGCATATTGTAAGCTCAGTCAGTTGACAGGTAACCTAGATATTTGAAAGAGACAAGAGAGATGGCAAAATGGAAACCTAGAATAAAGCACTCTAGGAACTAGAAAAATAAACTCACAGCAGAAGGAGTCTGACTACCCTCTAAGGGTGATTAAGCTCCAACCAGTCAGATACTGTCTTATTTCACTGCCTTCAACATTTAGATGTTGTGTTGGCTTCAAATTACCTGTTGATTGCTTTTGGCTAAGACAACAGGGCACTAGGTTACTGTCTCAGTGTATAGCAGGGGAAAAGGGTGGCTCCTTTATGGGAACTAAGGTACTGATAAGAAGAATAGATTCTGAAAAGTCAAGATCTTATGAATGGCACTGCCTGTTAGCATTATTTCTGAATTTTCAGATTTTATCTACACCATTTTGTAGCTTGCACTAATTTCTTCATACATATCACTTAATTAGATGAATTCTCATGAGCCACTGTATCTCAAAATCAGGCATCCACTTCATGTTCCTGGTTTTGGGTGGCTCATTTTGAGAAGTTACTTCTTAGTAAAAAGAGAGAAATTTTGAATCAGATAAATCTGGAACCAAATACCACTTGCTCAAGTCATTAACTCTGATTTTGGCCAAGTCATTTAACATTTTGGAGCCTCAATTTGCTAATTAATCATGAGGGGTTTTTTTTAGAGAATCCAATGGACTAACATATGCAAAACTCTTAGAAAGTGCCTAATAAATGATAGGTTTTATCATCTTGATCGTAGTTCTGAAAATTTTGTTGATATTTTAAATCAAATTAAGCAGTTGTAAATAGTACTCAGTAACCTGTTAAGAGTACATTGAACACAATATCTATTTCTAGAAGAGAGTCTGTTACTTTGCCTGAGTAGAAAATTTTAGTATATTGCACTTAGAATATCGGTCAACACATTATGATGTGTGTGACTGTGTGTCATGTCATAATTACAGGAAATATGCAAAAGAAGTTCTAAACACTCATGAGCAGACTCCCATAGAGCTGTCTGATGAAATAAATCTGAAGGAAGAACCCAAAGTGAAAGTCACCTTCTGGCTATTTAGCTGGATGAGGTATTAAATTTTTTTTAAGGTGTAAAGTTTTGCCAGCAGTCGAAGATTGCTGTCTGTACTACAAAGTTTATTTTCTCCTTTGTAATGCTAGACAAACAGCTTTCCAAGTGGTTTCCCAATTTGAAACATTACAAGTCTATAACTGAATCATTACCTACCAGTATTGTACTTACAGTCTGCATCCATTGATTAAATTAAATTAAATTAAATTAAATGGGGGAGGGGATGTAGTTTAGTAGCACAGTAGCTGCTTGGCAAACATGAGGTCATGAGTTTGATTCTCAGTACCAAAAAAAAGAAAAAGAAGTGAAATGACTTTATTCATTTGCATATGGATAAACATTTGGGTTGTTATATATATGACAAAACTTTAGATTGCACACTTTCAATAAATGCAATTTATTATTACCCTTGAGTATAGTGTAAGCAAAATAAGAAGAAAAAAAATACCCTGGTTTTCAAGTTTTCTGTGTTCTATTCCCTGCAACAGAACAACAGGAGAATAGAGAATTAACTTATGGTAACATCAGGACACAGAGGTATCATTCCAACTTTAAATAATTATCCTTTCACTGGTAGATAAGTGGTATTGACATTTATCTTAAGCCATTGTGTTTTAGAATCTTTTTCATACAGCAAAATAGTCTGTGTTCTTACTATACTACATCAGGCAACAACAATCATATAACTTGGTCATTGTTTCTCTAAATGTGCTCCCATCAATGTTCATAAATCTAAACTTGGGCTACACATTAAATATGCAAATTCAGGCACAATACTTGAGGAAAAGAAGTACAGAAAATCTACATTTTATGCATGCTCCCAGGTGATGCCTATCCGAAGTAAAGATACAACTATCCCAGATTGTTAGGTTTCTGCTTTTTCATAGCCTATGGAAAATCTGTCAAGCAGTAGACAGGCATCAACTTTTGATATCTGCAAGTGAAGTTATTTATGAGTGTCAGGAGAATCTTCCTAGAAATCAGTCCTTTGTTGTGCATGTTTATATGTGGTATAACGTTCTCTATCCTTGCCATCAGATGGTCCCGTAGTGCATATACAAGATTAAAAACACGGGCACTCAGCTCTAGAACTATCACTATCCCATTATGAATAGAACAATGACCTACTCTAGAAGGTCTTTTGGACCCTCAGAGTTGAGTTAGGTGTCACTTCTACCCACTGACACCTGATGTTCACGAATCTGTCACTATACTCTGGATACTGAGTCACTGAAAAGAGACCTTTATGTCTTTATGATCTATATGTAATTTTTATTTTTATTTTTATTTTTATTTTTTTAGTACCAGGGATCAAACTCATGACCTAGTACTTGCCAGGTAGGCGCTTATGCTACTGAGCTAAATCACTTGCCCTAAATGCAATTTTTAAAATCAGATGTGTCCTTTATTTTTTCTCAACAAACAGTAAAATTTAACTGGCCTTGTGTACTTACAAAAGTTAATAATGGTCTGTCTTTCCTTTTTAATATTGCTAACACTGATACATGATTTAACAGGTGTTTACTGTGTGTTGAACACTATTCTAGTCCCTATGGGCCCATTATATTTTCCATTCCTCACAAAATTCTTTAAGGAATTCCTGTATTCATTTTATTGGTGAAGAAGCAGAGGCTCATGGAAGTTATAAAATTTGCCCCAATTTAGGACACTAATAGATAATAGAAGCAGAATTTAACCTAACTCTGATTCCAAAGTCCATTCTCTTTTCCCTGTAGCAGCTCCTACTAGAATGTCATTGCTATGCTCACAGACCTTCCTTAAAATGAATGCTGTCTACATTTTCCTAGCATTTTTATGTACTTTATTACTTTCCCTGGAAAGAAACAGTTTTTATTCCTCTTTTCAATATGCACATTATAAAAAAATCATTATATATAAGACATTGGTTGTGTGAACAGATCTGATCTAAAACCAAAATCTTGTATCTTAAAACAGTCCAAACTAAAGTTAAAGGCTTTTTTAATATTCTTTTTATTAGATCAAAAACTGAGGCACAAAGATACAAAAAAAAAAAATATGCAGTCAAAGTAGACACAAGTTCAGCAGGACTCAGGTGTGCATGTCCCAGAGAGGCAGCAAGGACTGTAGAAACAACTTCAGTCTAATCTAGATTCTGTCCTTCATGCCTGTAACCTCAGGCAAGTTCTCTAACTTCTCTGAGTCTGTTTCTTCATTTGTAAAATGCTAATAGTGGTACCTGTCTTATAGAAGTACTGTACTAGATATAATGGTATGTCAGTTCATAAAATTAATTCACTCCCAATTCTGGGAGAGATGCTCCCATGATCATGCACCTCACTCAACATGGGGTCCATGAACAGAAAGAAAAGTTCGTCAAATGCTTCTGTTTGCAAACTGAATTGTTCTTGAAATGAAAACTTTGAGAACCAAGTTATCACTGTACTACAAAATTACTTAACACAGTACCCCACAAAGACCAGGTGTTCATTAAATTAGTGCTCTCTGCTTTACCGTCGAATCTTCTGCAGAAGTACACATTGTTATTTTTCTCTTTCTTGCTACCTATACGAATTTCTCATTGTAAAAATCTAAACTACAGGTGTATATGAAGCAGGGTACATTCTGATGGCTTTTTTCCTTATTTAAAAGAAGAAAAAAAGTAAAAAGTGCTGAGCCAATATTTTTACTATTCAATCATTAAATATTAATCGATGTCAATGCATTTGAGGGAGCTTTTAGCTGTGACAGGTGAGCTGAAAGTAGAAATTCTGATTTAACGAGGCCTCCCGGCCACTTTGGCAAAATGTCAGGGTTCAGAGTGCAGTGCAGAATAATTAACTGATAAACAATCTTATAAAAAATTAGTAACTATGAAATTGGAAGGAAAAACAAGATTATTTCCTCCAGAATATTTTTTTCTCTTTGGGGTTTTTCTGTCATTTCTGAATCAATTGTGACTTCACACCCCCTAGGTCGGAATGCCTTTAACTATTTTGTTTAGACTGGGTTCTGAAATGATTAGGCTGTTGAAATGATGAATCAGGGAGCACTGCAGGATTTTTCACAGTCTCTGTGAACAATACCCCATATCACACTTACACTGACAGGCTGTATTTTTATATTTGACATGTGAGAGGAACATGGAAAATAACACACTGACAGTGCCTTAGATACTAGTCATACATCTTCCTAACACAGATTGATGGGTGGAAAAGGATATTATTTAGTGAGTCCTTTTTAAGCTCTCTAAGGAAAATATATACATCTACCAGTGGATTGCCTTGAAACTCATATTAACATTCCTTATAAGCAGCAAACAGAGAAACGACTCTCATCCATTTTCACCTAGCAAACAGATCACAAAAAAAATTAAGAAGAGCCAATTCAGATCCCATACATTGCTCTTTGGTAAGTTATGGCTTGTACCTCCTTGCTCCAAGAATCAGAGCAGATGGAATTTCTCCATTGAGGCACATTGGTCTTTCTCAATTTCAAACCAAAGGTGAACGGTAAGCTGCTGTGAAAATTGAAGCCACAGCTACAGCTGCTCAGAGAACCAACCTGAAACAAACAAACAAAAAATTGAGATGGACTAACTATGGATAGCTGTATGTCTCTAACAAGAGTTTTTTTAAAAAAAAATCTTGCAGAGTTATGGCTATTTTATACTAGACAGCACAAGTAAAAGACAAGAGAGGAGAATTAAGCGTCCCCTGCAGTGAATACTGGAATGTGCTGGAAAACCTCTCCAGGAAAGCAGGATTTATTCCCACAGTTGCTGGAAAGGCTGCTGCTGACAGCCTTCAGCTGTCATCCCTATCCAGAAGCATCTCTCTGCTAAACAGAGCTGTCTCACTCAGCCACGTGATGCCTTCGTGGAGCAACCCACATCCAGTGACTTCTGGTCAAGCCAGAAGTGCAAAGGAACCGCTGTGAACAGTCACCCAGCTCTACAGCCCTGGGAGTTGGTTAACACATTCATTGAGACTCTTTCACAATCTGACTTCTTGCCTCTTTCCTTCTCATTATACAGGTTGAAGTCTCATGAGCATTCCCTGATACATTTTCTACACTAATCTTCGTCCAGAGTTTGAAGTCAGAAGTAACCAAACTGCTGCTACCCTTTATTTCTAACTCTCATAATGCATCTCATAATTTAAATAATTCCTTAAAGAGTAGCTTCCATGACATTACCAGAACTGTGTATTTATAGTCAATCAAATAATTTAAAATCCAAAATTATAATCATTCATATTTGTAAAACAGAAAATAAATACAGAAAGATAGGCACAATCACATGAAAGGATCTAGCAATGGAAATTTAAATCTCTCTCTCTCTCTCTCTCTCTCTCTCTCTCTCTCTCTCTCTCTCTCTCCCTGTCTCTGCCTCCTTCTCTCTAACAGGTTTTTTTTTTCATTTTTTAAATGTTTTTATTATAGGAATAAACTGAGATAAAGCAGATAAAGGAAAATATGCAAGAATCCTAACACCAAAGTAGAAATAAATTAAAGAAAATCTTCCTTCTCTTGTAATAATGCAGAAAAGCTGAGAAACAAGGATTTGGATCATTGATTCTTAGTATTGCAGTGCTATGACTTGCATGGCTTTTGAACTTCCTATAGTGAGAACCATGAAGGACAGTGAGAAGCTAAAAAAAAAAAAAGACAAAGTACAGAAATCTTGGATCAGATAAAGTCCTCTCTCCTAATAGGAGGAAAGAAACTGCGTAACTAATGCAGTGTGTTTATTTATAGATTTGGCAAGTTTGTGTTATATGACACCCCTTTGCCTAGCAACCCATTGCTTACAGTGTCTCGGGGCCAATACTCTCTGAGCTGAAGTAGTTTGCTCACATGGCTTGCCTCCGGCGCTCTTTGTTCTCTGGTCTTGCCTAACACTGTGATCAGTTTCCAACTTCAGCCACCCCAGCATCTACCCCTTTTCTGTTTTTGTAGTTGCAATCAATGGATGTTAAAATAAAGTTGGAAAAGTTGGGTTTGGAGGACTCTGTAGATGATTCTCTTTCTTGTAGTTATACTTTTTTTACAGGATATTTAAGGCCAAGTTAAAGTGAGACCTATATAAGTTAAAATTAATTTTTGTTACTTATCAAGGTCAGTTAAGTCTCCTCAGGAATTACATTGCAACATGTACACACCTCTTAGTACCTCTGTCAGTGTCAGCCATCTGGATGAGTCACGGCCATTGCTTGACCAAGTTGCTTTCTGTGAAAGCTTGAGAGATTTTTCTCTCATGATAACTTTCTCTAAGCACACTACAGACCATTGATCACTTTCTTTTGTGATCCCACAATCTCCTTTGTCGTAAAACCAGAGACTTTCCAAGCATAGGATGTTGCAGCAAGGTTCTCTTTATGTTCTGGGTCTTCATTGATCTTGGAGGGTGAGAGTATAAATATTGACTATCTTTCTACCCATCTATTTTTCTAATTTTTTTTTTGTCTCTAAACTTCAGTTATTGAATATCCAGAAGAAAAGATTGATAATATTACAATGTAATAGAGGCAATAAGCTTAACATTACTGTCTTATCTGAATATCAAGCACTTTAGAACATGAAATGGAACCATTATTTTCTAACAACCATGGAGGCTCTAGGATTTAAATCTCTGTAGAATGTTAATGAACAGTTATATATTTTACACAAAAACTTAGAATTCAAAACTACACATAATATTGTAGCATGATAATCCTGATGACATTTTTATAATACACCTGAATTTCCATTTTTACACAAAATACTCCTTTTAGCCAATCTCTATGTAATACATAAGAAGATTTTAATCTAACCTGTTGACCTTTAATGGGATGTTCACCTCATAAGTTTTTTTTGTTGAAGACAGTGGTCTTAACTCTGAAAGAAAAGTCTATCACCCTAAACAACTTCTGTTTTGCATTTTGGAAGATCTGTACATCTGGAAGCATGAGTACATTTAATACACCATGACATTAATAACAATCAACTGTCATAGTCATATGAAAACTTTTGTACCAGAGCCTCTTTAAATCAAAAATCTTATTGTCTAGAAAACTTAATCTTTTGATGATGACCAACATAAACATATCACAATAAGGTATTTTTAATAACATTAAATGAAATGTCCCCCATAAGGAAAAGGAGATCACTGGTACTTCTAATTAATGAAAAAAAGCTAGAATAACTTCCAAGGCAGCTGCTCCTTTATGCACAAAAGGGAACCTTGACCAATAGGTCCCCTTAGTTACCCTAGTAAATTTCTGATGACCTCTGAGAAAACCTCTCTTAATATAATTTTAACCAGCTGGCAACCCAGGTGGCAGAATGCTTTTTAAATTTATATCTAAGTCATATTTTGAATGAATGATGCAAAAATGCAAAAGAAAAAAGGCAAGAGAAAAAATTGTTGAGTTCCAATGAAAACAGCTATTCATAGATACAATAGACAAATAAGTACACAGCTTAACAGACTAGACAGACATATACCTTACAAAATCAGAGTGCACTCAAATATATTTTTTACTAAATTAAATTACAACAAATTTTTTATAATTTTAGAATTCACAATCAACTAGTCAGATTTTGTTATATGTCAATTAGTAGAGACTTCTTAAGAAGAATTTGTAAGGAATAAAATCTTTTATCTATAATCAATATATATTTTTGTAATTTATTTTCTCTTAAGAATACTAGTAACCTTTACGTCATTTCTTTTACATAGTTTTCAGCTCAGTTATCTGTATACACTCAAACACCTACTCAGAACTTTGATTCCTATTTTTGTTATTATCTTTGAGCATCCTGGGTCAATTTCTTTAATTGGCCTCAGGACAGTTTTAGCAACACCCTTGTCTGTTGGCTGTAGCATGGTCTCCAAAGCATTACTTCATAGAACTAAGCATCAGCTTCTTGAGAGGTGGAATAAACTTTTTTTCCAGGTCTTGGTCTATTACTGGTCTATTACTGGATAGCATACTCTGGCACCCAGATAGACAATTCAGCATACTATGGAAAAACACAATCATACCTTTTACCCCAAGTAAGTAGTAGGCTAATACCCTTTTTTATCTTTTTCTCCTTAATCTGACTGACTTATATTTACACTACTGTAGTTTTATCCTTAGTAGGATTTAAAATGATAGTAGTATCTACTGCCAAGTGAAGTCTATTATGAGATATAAATTTTATAGGAAAGGATTCCCCCTTTTGCTTTTGTAATTGAATTTTGGCATATGGTGAGCACGTTTAACAATTTTTAGACCTTGAGGATTTCAAGTAATTCCTGTGGTTAGGAAAATATGAAAAGTTTTACAAAACATTTGGAAGGCAGAACTCATATAGGCTGGGCAATTATCAGTCTTCTGTGTAGGGAAAAAAATTGTGGGGTGACTGGGGCTCCCACTTGCCACTTTGATCCCTGACTGTGGCTCCTACTTTGCCACCAGAGATGGGCTCCATCTACAGTGCCCCTCCCTAGGGGATGTGGCAGTTGGTTGACACCTCTGCAGTCATAGCACATGGAGGCACAGCCACCAGGCTTTCGTCTCTTTGTCCCCACAGTTGAAAGGAATAACTTTGTTATTTCCCTTTCCTCAAGGCTGTGGATGAATAACCTGAGTGATATCTGCTACCAAGGCAGCCTCCTGTACATATGAGAAGTTAATATCTTCACAAATCCTAATTATCTCAGACAGGGTAGGCCATTTTTTGTGGGCTCCTAAAACCTCTTTATGCCATTTATTTGCATTTTCAAAGGCTCATTGTTGAATGATTAACTTGCTGCTCCCTCTGTTACCCATAATCTTCTCATGAGCTTGCAATAAGTATGTCATAAAATCTTGAAATGGTTCATCAGGACCCCAGAGAATGAGAATCAAATCAAGGGATGTCACCTTTAAGGTTTCTTCTAAGCCCTTGTGGTGGCTATTTTACTTTGCTCAGGTACTCACAATTAAAAACTAAGTAGATTATTTGTGGCAGCAAAGGTACCTTCTACTATTAGCATTGTCTTTGTAATGCCTATGTTGTGAACAGCATTGCAAGTGATCTGATCTGCTCATAACTGAAAAATATTTTTCTACAACAAATAATCCCTTGCATTTAAGCATGCTTTGCCTATTCTTTTCTAATAATTTGGGCTCAATATTGATGATATTGATGGGCTCAATACTAAGAATATTGATACACTTCTCTCTCTTTTGTATGCACAGTAGAGATATCCTCACCTGATAAATGATGTTTCCACATGCCCCAAGTCTGTGTTCAGCTGTTGTTTTGCCATAGACCACACAGCTCTCAAACTTTCCAGCATTAGGACCATGAAGGGTGTTAAGAAATTGAATATTTATAAATAAAGACAAGACACAGAAACCTGGGATCAGGTGAATCCCTCTCTCCTAATCTGCCAACCTCTTCTTTATGCTCTGCTTGCTTCCTATTGAAATCCTCCCTTTCTACGTCTTCTGCTCTACTTTCTCCTCCTTGGTATTCTTATGCATTTTTCTTCCTGCTAATACACTGGACCTAATCTGCCAGGAAAGGAGCTGCTCAACCAATGTAATGTGTTTACTTACATATTTGGCAGGTTGGCAGTCACATGAAACCCCTTTGCCTAGCAACTTAATTGCTTAGATGGTCTCAGGGCTTGGTGTTCTCTGAACAGAAGCAGCTTGCTCACATGGTTTGCTTCAGGTGCTCTTTGTTCTCAGACAGGGCTTGACTCACCCCAGCACATATGTTGTAATCAGTGTCCAGCTTTGGCCACTCACAAAGTTGCAGAGCATCTTGCATTTCTGTTTCTAATGGCAAAAAATGGGATATGAAGACTTTCAGATAGCAATTCACTGCTGAGAGAGTGGAGGTAAATAGAAGTGGAAACTTCAGTATCTGGCACTAAGCATTCAGCATTTGGCTCCAACTAAGGGCACGCACTTATTCACAGCTGGATGGCTTCATCTATCTCCCTGGTTTTTCTCTTCTTTATTCTCTACTTGCTTCCTATTGAAACCCTCCTTTCCTACTTCTTCTGCTCTACTTTCTCCTCCTTGGTATTCTTATGCATTTTCTTCCTGCTAATACACTGGACCTTTTAACGGACTGGAGTTTCATTCAGCAAAAGTTATATGGCATAGATTATTTTCACAGGAAAGAACTGATTTGAAGGGAGGAGAAAAGAACTTTTCATTTGTGTCTGCAAATGTGATTTAAATATGGTGAACTAATTTATTCTGTAAAAGTTAATTAAAACAAATTTTAAAAGGCGAGAGCCCCAAAGGGAGCAGTAACTCCCTTGGCAGGACTTGTAGGACTTGGGTGAGATGCATTCTGTTGGGACTCTTCTAAACCTAACATTTGATTTGGCCTCATGATTTTCATGGAACTTGGTTGAGTTTTATATGCTACTAAAATTCTTTTAAGTACTTAATGGTTTACTTCAATTGGGGAAAGTTTTGTTAGATTTCCTCTAATGTTTCCCAAAGGAAAGCCTTGGTTCTTTACTCATGACTGGAACATTTTGTGGCTTTGGCTATAACCATGAAATCAAAGCACTACTTTTGAAGTACACCAGATGCAGACAAGTATATTTTCTTATGTCTTATATCAGATTTCTGGTTTTGAGGTGATTTTGTCTGACAAAATGAATAAACAAAGTCAAAGTGGAAACTTTAGAAATAAGGACTTGATAAGATCTTTGTGAATTGTAAATTTCTCTATTTAAGAATTTTGTTGTTATCACATTTAAAATCTCTTGTATGAAAGAGAGGAATGGAGACATGGATTAATGACAATTGATTGAAGGACTGATGAATAGAAGAATAGATAATCAGATGAGTAATTCCACCAATGAATCCCAGAGTGCTTGAGTATACTCAGTTTTATCATTTTTGCTAAAATCAGTGTTACTAGCCTCAGTTCAAGCATAGAAGAGGAGTTCTAATGATACAGCTCCAATGAAATTTCCTATCCTAGCATCATGCTTTGCCATAATGTGTAACAAAAAACATTGGAGACTCTGCATCACCACAGCATTTTGGTCAAATTGTGCCTCAATGACACTGCAAAAAGGGCAACATGGGAATTATTTTCTACATGATATTAGAAAATTTTTGAATAATGCAAAAGTTTAAATAATTTTACATGGAAAACTCCTATACCTATACCATACATTGTGGCATAAACATTTTATTCCTCTATGTTTTATCACATGATACTTCATTTATCCGTCCTCCATGGGTCATCAGTTTTTTCACACACTTCAAGTTAAATTGTAGGTATCAGTACTCTTCTCCACAAATACTTCAGTAAAAATGTTGTTAGAATTCAGTATTTGTTTCAACTCTTTTTCTTTGTTGTAAAACTGATCATTCACTAAATTTTGACAGTTGAAACACCTGTGTAGCCCAAATCTACACCAAGATTAGAACATTACTGTCACCCTAGAAAATTTAGCAGTAGAGATTACAGAGTCTTTGGATTAATTTCTTTATCTCTTTACCCAAAGAGATATGGACCTGGGGAGAGATTCAAAAGTTTTATATTTGAAAGGAATAATTCATCCTTATAAGCTGCTTTAGATTTGAAGCAAATGAGTTGTCTCCTTGTATTTGTTTTAGCAAAATTCAAACTCGGAATGAACAGTACATGATAGGGAATTCGATTTATGTAGTTATACATTATCTGAAGAGCCAGCAAGTTGGCAAACAAGCAAAAAGAGAAAGAAAATTAGAATCCTAATTTTTATGTGTTTTTCATTTTGAAAATATGTAGACATAATTTTTGTCAGCATAGAAGATATGCTTTGGCTTTTAATATATTAATTTTTTATACTGACTGTTCCTGGACATTGCTATTACAGAAAAAAAGAACAACTAAGGAGCCCTCAGTGAGGTTGTGCATATTGTCAAATTAAATACAGTGCCGAGCTAATCCCAACCACATGGTACATATCAGCTGAATCCCTTCCAAATGCAGAGCTCCTTCTTAAGTCATTGTATTGACTAATTACTTTCATCAAGATAATTGCACCTAAGGAAAGTATACAATTATTCCTGCCTAGTAGAAGGTTGACATTGTTTAATGAAGAATTAATGCATGTAGTGACAAACTATGAATTTAGAGAGGAAATAGAGTGGTTACCAATACTCTGTTTCCAAGTAGAATTTTTAAACTTTCTATTATTCTCTTAAGCATTTATAGTGAAGCTTTTAGGCATTTCTACAGCAGACAAGATGTAGCCTCTGTCTGTGGCAATGCATGCCAGTGAATGTCCATCAGCCAGGCATTAAGAGACCTAAGTCATGGTTGAAGAGAACAACAAATAAATTGGGTTTAACTATTGCCCACCCTACCACCATATTTTAAAGTAGCCACCTTAGTCATTGTTACACACTAGTAGTACACTCTGAGTGTGAAGGACAAATTTTGAAAAATTTCAAATGGAGAAGCATTATAATTGAAACCTCCAATGTTTTAACAGAGACTTATTGGTGTGGCCACTGTTGGATAATGGTCCTAAATTTAATTCCTTCATTTATTTATTCATTCTTATTGAACAATTATTTTATGGAAATTGCCATGATAATTACTGTATAGAATTTTAAAAGAAATAGGAAAAGATGCTACTATCAAAAAGACTTATAATCACAAAAGGATAAATCAATTATTCATTGAAAAAGTTTCCATTGGTAACTATGGTATACCGTGTAGTTCAGTGCCCAAATACTCCTTCATGACCAAGGCACTGACTACAAATATTCTTCTGGCTGTACTGAAGATAGATCATTGATTGTTCAAAATTGAGTTGCTCGGGGCTGGGGATTTAGCTCAGCGGCATAAGCGCCTGCCTTCAAGCAGGCAGTCGTGAATTCGATCCCTGGTACCGATAAAAACGAAAAAGACAAAAAAAAATTGAGTTGCTCTTCAGGAATTGATCAAGGCTAAGAAAACAGTCCACCTCCTCAAAGATTATGCTTCCGTGGGCCATCTGCTAGCAGTGTTCAGTTAGCCAAGGCACTAAGGCTCTTTATTAAGACAACTATGAGCAGCAGTGCAGTTCTAGACCTCATCCCAGGAATCACATTAATCACCTCTTCTCTGCCAAGTCCAGTGACTCTCACTCACCACAGACATTTTCTCTTAAAGGCTTTCTTAATAAGCTTCCTGAGCACAAATGTAAAAGTGCTAGAGTTGTCTGTTGGAAAGCCAACCTGATGTATGGTCCTAACAAAAGTAGTTCTTGAAACACACTACAAGATGGGATTTAGGAGAAATATCACCTACCTCCAACATGAGAACTCCAACATGAAAACCTCATCACTGTCACTCAGTTACGGTGACAATTGCTCAAAATTCCACCAGGGGAAGTTTGAAAGCCATGGGTACAATACCACCAATATCAGATGAGTATGAGGATTTGAAGGTTCCTTTTGAGGTGTGAAAAGAGACTTTCATGTCTTATGACTAGAGGAGAGAAAGGGTTGAGGCTAACATGCAGATAGAATGAGAAAATGGACTCTGAACACCAGCATGTCTGCTGTAATAGGAGCAAAGCTCTGAGTGGGATAGAATGAGAGATGGTGTTACAATAAGAGTAGATTGGTGGATGTATTGGGAAATGTTTCATCTTTAGATTCCTTCATTTTCTCATGAGCTCTCTAGTCACCTCATTTTTTGCTTGTAAGACATGCAGAATCGTGTGCCTTGCAAACTAAGAAACAACCCCTCATGATCGTCTTTACCTTTCTTCCTGAACAATAAATCATAGGAAAAGTTACAGTATAAAACAGCTGAACCTATAAGAGTGGGTAGAGGCTTCTCTAAGAGTGGGGTATGAAGCTTCAGTATCTAACCAACATATATCAGTTAGACTCAGAAGATTTTAAATGTAATGGCGTTTGGCACTGAAGATGTATTAAGAAGGAGAGAAGGTGAAGTTGGAAAATGATGAATTTATCAATGTGCCAACACTCGCTTATAGTACAGGATTCACACTTTATCAAAGACTCGAAAGACAGTGCAAATGGACTACTCAGAGAACACTTGCAATTTGGACAAAGTGATAGCCTATATTTAATGAAGTAAAGATATTACAGAGAGCAAAAGCAGGGGTCTAGAGTATATATCACATAACGTCAGGCACCTTGCAAGTCAATAATACTTTGTGAAGTAGCCTAAGCAACAATCCCTTTAACCAAAGTTATAAGTAACAGGCTACCAAGACCTTTAAAAGCTAACTGACGGTCATCCTTGGTAGACTGGGGAACAGAAGAGATTCTGCTGAAGATTTAGGCTCCTTGGTAATAATAAGTTCATGAGGATTTAGGTAGCTGTACTTAACTGACAAATGCAAGGTGCACACAATTGTAATAATTAGTATAAATATCCAAGTCATAATCATTAATGGTGACCTGCAGAAAGCAGTTTGCAAATAAAAGATTGTATTTCCAAGATCAAGATAGATGGGTAGACCATCAAGGTGTCACTCAAACAGTGACAAAATATCAAGGATGCATGCTCTAGAAGCTGAGGCCAGGTACATCAAAATTCACTGTCTTACCCAATATCCAGACAAGGTATGGCAAAGGGTTTGATAAGAATTATTTCAGAAATAGATCTATGGCTATTTAGCTAAATAGCAGTATGTTGAATGTGTGTGTGTGTGTGTGTGTGTGTGTGTGTGTGTACCTCCCCCAGGGATATATATACCACCAGGGATCCCTGTTAGACCTGGATTAAGTGGACTACATGCAATAAATGGAGTTTTAGCCCATATTCTGCTTTTCATGGTCATTCCCTAGTCCCTAAGTATAATATTGTGACACACATACTTGGTAATTTTCAGAATCTATACACTATTTCTACATCTTCTGCAATCAGATCTACTATAGTGGGAAATCCAAGTAGAAAGATGAAAAATATCCCTTCTCCCATCCTCCAGCCTCAGTTTTCTCCTGTGAAATCCAAATAAGTCCTGGAGAATATAAATGGATAACTAAAAATTCAGTTCAACAAGTAGTCACAGTTGTAGCTGCAGTGCCAGATATATACATATACTAGATCAAATTAATGCAGTCTTAGCTACACAGTGTCTGGATATTAATCTATCAGATACATTTTTTCAACTCTTACCAGACATGAGGACCAGAAACGATTTTCACTCACAAAGAAGATTTTTATTTTCCTGGCCCACGCATTATGTCTAGTCTCTTTTCTCTATCTTTAATTTAAAACAAAAGTTACATTCTCAGGTAAAAATGAAAATTACTACCCAACTCCAGCTAATAGCAGTCATGCAAGAACACAAGCTAGGTCATCCTATTTCTCAAAAGAAGTTGGAAATTTAAGTGATATCCCAGTTTTTAAATATTTTAATCTTATTTTTAAGAGGGATTCAAAGGAACATAAATATTTGCCATAAGCTGGTTTACAGATTTTTAATCTCTGCCTTTATGAGACACAAGACATTTGAGGAAATGAGCTATTTTATTCTTCAGTTTGTGTCTGTTCTTAACCTTGTGTGTCACCTGTCTAAATGGTTTTACTGGTCCTAGGTCATTTCATAGATGGTGATAAGAAAGAATTTCTGCAGTCTTTCTATGAGGTTCAAAGTAGGGATTCTATATAAAGTGCAAAACATAAATTACACAACTCACTGGTTGCTATAACCCCATCTATATATCTACAGATCCCAAGTACTTCCCTTAATGAGATAAACATTCTGATAGCCTGAGATGTCCCCAGTAAGCAATCTGTGGACATGTTCTATCGCCTCATAAATACTCAGCATTCTGGAGTACTTTCCTATTTTTAGTTTCCTCATGGGGTATTCATGAAGAATATTATAGACCATCAGTGCAATTTTACTAACTTTTCTTCCAATTCCCAAGGTAGTAGATTCCTTTTGGTATATCCGTGACTTCTGA
The DNA here is from genome assembly GCF_034190915.1 of Cavia porcellus. Taxonomy (NCBI): domain Eukaryota; kingdom Metazoa; phylum Chordata; class Mammalia; order Rodentia; family Caviidae; genus Cavia; species Cavia porcellus. The sequence goes on along the minus strand of NW_026947511.1, from coordinate 20,785,993 downwards.
AAACGGTTTCCTTCTCCTTTCATTAATTTATCTGAAATAATCTTGGGTGAGTTATAGGCTGGCACCCTCCAAATGCCACAGTGTGAGTTTGTGTGTGTGTGTGTGTGTGTGTGTGTGTGAGAGAGAGAGAGAGAGAGAGAGAGAGAGAGAGCATGCGCCCACACATGTGCATACTTTTCTGTCAGTGCAGACACATGGAACTGGAACCAGTTTTTAAAATTTGTCTCCAAACTAGGAGGGCCGTAACTTGAGCATAATTATTTATCTTTCTTAGGAATATGACAAAAAGTACTTTTACAGACTCCCATCACATTTATAGGTTCCTGCATGTTGCTCTTGGAATCCACAAAAGTCTTCTACTAGAATCTTCACTGATTTGTTTTCTTTCCTATTTCCTTCTTTTTATTTACTACATTTGTTTTATTTTGTTTTGTTTTCTTAACTCATATTAGAAAGTTAAGCCATTGATTTTAGAATTTTTTTCTTTTTTAATATAAGTATTTATAGCTACAAATTTACTTCTAAGTATGGCATAGTTGAGTGTTGCAAACATTGATGGGTTGTATTTCCACTCAGAGTATATGCTAAATTCCTTTGTGATATCTCCCTTTATCTACAAGCTAATTAGCAAAGTATGGTTAAATCTTTTATGTATTGGAAGATTTTTTCTGTATCTTTTCATCATTGAGTTCTAATTTAATTTCATTATGTCCAGATTTCATTTCTTATAAATTAGCTGAGATCTACTTTGTGGTTATCTCAGTGAATGATCCATGTGCACTATCAAAGACTATGTATGCTCTTGTCAAATGAAATGTATCATGCATGTACTATATAGTGCAAGCACGTAAAGTTGGTAAATAGAATTGTCCTCAAATTTACTATTGATGCTATTTATTTGTAATAACTAAAAGAAGCTTTTAATGCTCTATTACTAAAAATCACTTTATCTTTTTGATTCTTTGAGTTTCACTTGCTATATTTTGTATTGTTTTTAGGTACATACACATTTAAGGCTAAATTTTCTGTTTGTTCATAAAATGCCTTTCTTTTTCCCTTGTAATGTTTCTTATTCTAAAATCTTTCTTGTCTGATACTAACATATCCAATTCCATTTTCTTAACAGTGTTTATATTGAATGTTTTTCCTATTCTTTCACTTTATTTCTTATGTCTTTTTATACAGATGAAGTGACTTTTTGAAGGCCTGCATAAAAATATGTATTTTACCTTTATGTCTTTCAATCTTTACGTCTTTTCTGCCCTTTGTACTTCCTTTCAGTTTAATTACAGTTTATGATCCTATATTCTAATTTGGTTCATTAATTTTATGTTGTTTTGTGATTTAGGCTTACTGCATAACCTATAAGTTCATCTTAAACTTACCACAGTATAACTACAAATCCTATGCCATTAATATGTACAATGTAAAACTTACATAAATATATTTTAATTTGCATTGAATCCATTACTGTTATCAAATATTTCACTGCCATGTGCTTTAGAAATCCCACAGTATGTTGTTAAATTTTATTTAAATGATAGGTTCCCTCATAAAGAAATTTGAAATGAAAACAATATTTATATATGCCCACATTTTTGTACTTTGCATTATTTTTTCCTTTGTAGAGATACAAATTTCATCTAGTATTTTCTTTTAGTCTTCAGAACGTCCTTTAACATTTTTTACAATACATGTTATTTGTTTTCCCATAAAAGTTTTTTATTGCCTTTATTGGTGAATGATATGTTTCCTATATGGAACTCTAATAAAATTGTTTTCTTTCAGCTATTTAAAGATATTCAATTGCACTCTGGCATATACTGCCTCTGATAAAAATGAATACTAATTCTCATCATTTCCCCCTTTCTATAACGGATCTTTGTTCTGTTGTCACTCAGAAGATTGACTTTGATAGGAAGTTAGAAAATGTTCATGCGTTGATAGGAGTAATGCCATTAAAATGGTTATATTGCCATATATAGAGAGATAACATAATCCTTGTTAAAATTGTAACAGCATTCTTCACAGAACTAAAAAAAAAATCACAAACTTTATTTGAAATCCGAGATCTACAGTAGCCGAAGAATCTTAAGCAATAAGAGGAATACGGGAGACATCATAATTCCTAATTTCAAACTATACTACAAAGTGATAGTAACAAAAACAGTATTGTTCGGGCATAAATAATAGACATGTAGACCAACAGAATAGAATAGAAGATGCAGAATCAAATTCCTGTACTTTCATTCATCTGACTTTTGACAAAGGGGACAAAAACATATGCTAGAGAAACAATATCGTCTTTAGCTAACGGTGCTTGGAAAACTAGTTAACTGCATGCAGAAGAATAATGTTGGATGTATATCTCTTATTCTGTAAGTAAGTCAAAAATAAATGAATCAAAGACTCAGATTTTAAAACAGAAAATATCAAACTGCTAGAAGATAACAAAGAATCACTTGAAACCACAGGCATAGACAGGGACTTCCTGAACAGAACTCCAGTGCCACAAGAAGTAATACTGAGAATTAGCAAATGGGAAAATTAAAATTGAAAAGTCTCTCCATGGCAAAGAGTGAAAAGACAACATGCAGAATGGAGAAAATATTTGCAAGCTACACTTCTGACAGGCGACTAGTATCTAACACATACAAAGAACTAAAATTATCAGTACTCTAAAATATACCAAACAACCCAATTAAAAATGGGTGAAGGAGTTGAGTAGACACTTCTCAAAATGAGAAGTACAAATAGCCAATAAGTACATGAAAAAATGTCTTTCACTAGCTATTTGGCAAATGCTAATGTAAACAACTAAAATTTCATCAAACTCCAGGCAGGATGACTATCGAGAACTCAAAAAAAAAAAAATAATAATAAATAAATAAATAAATAAAAATGCCAGTGAGAAAAAGAAACCTCCACAATGTGAACTAATGCAGCAATATAGAAACTGGTAGGGAGTTTAAAAATAAAAATAAAAATAAAAAATCCAGTGCACTTAGCTATACTTCCTCTGGGTATATTCTGCAAAGAGTTAAAAACTTCCTATTATAGTGAAACACCCACATCCATGCTTAGAGCTGTTCAATTCGCATGAGCAAAACTCTGGAAAAATCTTGATGTTTATCTGTCAAAGAAAGAATAAAGAAAATGTGATAGATATAGATTATAATTTTAAAATTTGGGGGGATTCTGATACATAATTACTACATTAATTTTAGAATATATGTGGCCTAGATCATTTTATTCCTTTTTCCCTCTATCCTACCCTCTCTTTTCTTTCCCAGGTTCCCTCTCTCATTTCCAAAATAACTAACTCCTTATTTTCTACCATCTTGCCTTTGTTTTGCTCTTTAAATTATTTACATTTTGAATTTCTTATATAAGAGAAGCAATATAGTATTTAATGATTGGTGCCCACTTATTTTACTTAATGTTGTAGTCCCAAGAGCCATTTATTTTCCTATAAATGACTCAAATGTATACTTTTATGGCTGAGTCTTACTCCATTGTGTATATTTCGCATTTTTTATTTACTCATTTGCTGATGGGCATCTAAACTGCTTCCAAAATATATCTGATGTGGATTGTGCTGTCATAAACATGGGTGCACTATACTTGTGTCACTAAAATTTGATGAGTTTAACTCTTTCAGAAAGATATCCAGAAGAGATGTAGCTGAGTCAAATGGAATTTCTATTGTTAGTTTTTTGAAACCTATCCTTACTGGTTTTCATAATGACTGTATTAGTTTACAACCTCACTAACAATATAGAAGAATTCCTTTTGCTCTAGATTCATACCGGCATTTTGGGGGACAGAAAGTGACTTTCTGAAGTAGAATAAAATCTCAGCATTTTATTTATTTGCATTTCACTAATAACCACACATGCTGAATTTTATTTTTAACTTTTTTTGTACTGGGACTCGAACTCAGGACCTCACACTTGCAGGATAGGCACTGTGCCACTGAGCTGCATCTCCGGCCTAATCATACTTTCATGTATTGATTGGTCACTTTTGCTTCCTATTTGGGAAGCGTCTTCATTTTTGTTGAGCATTTTGGATTGGCTGTTTTGTTTCTCAGAGTCTAATTTTTTAAGTTCTTTACTCTAGATATTAGTCCTCAATCAGAAGAAGAGTGAGGCAAAAAGAAAAGAAAGAAAGAAAAGAAAAGAAAAGAGAAAAGAAAAGAAAAGAAAAAAGAAAAGAAAAGAAAAGGAAAAAGAAAACTTCTGCCTGTTCTATAGGTTTTGTCTCTGGGCTGTTGATATTTCCCTCTGGTGTGCTGACGTTTTTAACTTGACATAACTCTCTCTATTGATTTTTGTAATTATTTCTTGTGCATTGGGGTTCTATTCAGAAAAGTCCTTGCCTATGCCTATATCTTTACCAATTTTATCTTCCAGCAGATTGAGTATGTCTCTTTTCATGTCTATATCTCTGACCCATTTTGACTTGATTCCAGCACAGGTAAGAGATATGGCCTAACTACATTTTTTTACATATGGATGAACAGTTTTCCCATCGCCATTTGTTAAGGAGACTATCTTTTCTCCAGCATTTTTTAGTAACTTGGTCAAAATGAGATAGCTTATCACTGTAGTCTCAGAGTGCATCTATTTTTCCATATTATAATCTTTTTTAAGAGCAAAAGACAAGTGCTTTATTATGAGAGCTGTTAAGTGTAGTTTCACTGCATACCTGTGAAAGTGGATAAAGGTTTGCACCCATGTTCTGGATGATCATTATGTTAAAAAGGGACTACACAGTCTTGTTCTGTTTTTTTCAAACATCGCCCTATGTTAAGGCAAGAATACGTTTCACACCATGATCTTTTTATTGCCATAGCTTTGTACTATTACTTGAAATCCAAGATTGTAATGCTTCAGGTTTAATTGTTTTTTCTTAAGATTGTGGGTCCCTTTTAGTTCTGCATAAATTTTGTGACTGATTTCCTAGTTCTCTGGCAAATGCTATTGGTATTTGATTAGAATTGCATTTTTTGGTAACTTTTCATTTTGATGATATTAATTCTGTGTAATCAAGAAAAAGGATATCTTTATAATTTATGTTCACTTCCATCTCTTTCTTAACAATAATTTAGTTTTAGATGAAGAAATCTTTCACTCCCTTAGCTGATTTGAAGGTATTTATTTCAGGGTATAGAAAGAGAGATACCATGAATGGAGTTGTTTTCCTGATTTCTTTCTTGGGGGGTTCATTTTCAGTGTACAGAAGTGCTATTCACTTTTTGTGTTGATTGATATCTTATTACTTTGCTGAACTTGTTTATTAGCTCTGATTCCTATAGTGGAGATTTTTGGTTTTAATGTAAAGGATTATATCATCTGCAAATAAACATGGTTTAACTTCTAAATTTCCTACTTCTGCTTCTCTTCTTACTTTCTCTTACCTGATTGCTCTCACTAAAGTTTCAGTACTATATTGAACAAGAGTGGTTGGATGGGCATCCTAGTTTTGTTCCTGATTTTAGAGAAAATGCTTTCATATTTTCCCATTTCTGGTAGGTTGGCTGTGGGTTTGCCCAAGGTGGCTGTTACTGAGATAAGGTCTTCCCATACCCATTTTCTTCAGGGTTTGACTATTTTCTTCTTTTGAAGTTCAGTAATGTCTCCAATGTTTAGGTTTTATTGGTTTTGTTCTGTACTGTTTTGTTCAATTTTATTATACCTGCTGATATAGGCAATTCTTTTTAAAGTAGCAAAAGGCATTATGGTAACCATTGTTGATTACCTTGTATTCTGTTTTTACGTCATGTACTATGTCCATCCTTTGTTTTGACTCACTGCTTTGTTTTGTCACATTTGGTTTTATTCTCTTCCAAAAAAAAGTAGTAAGAACTGTGGGAGTAATAAAACCCAAAACTGTAAATGTTATTGTAAAAAAGAGAGGAAAAGAAAGTGCTCTAAAGGACACAACTGCAAGTATGTTTAGGTGTATAAGATAGATGACCATTTTACTAAGTTTTTGTTGGATCATTGAACACAACTGTTTGTAATCTCACTGTTTGAATGTCCACTTTGTGTGCTTTAATTTTGTAACTTGAACAACTATTTCTAAGATGACAATATGTAATCTATTAACTAGTGATTTCTTACTGTTTATTTTTTTTGAAAATCTGCATTACTTGTACCCTTTTACTGTTTTGTTTTGTTTTTTACTTTAAATAAAATTTAGAAAAAAGAAAAAAATTCAGTAGTGAATCCGCTTCTCTTAGTAGTTTGTTGTTAATTTATTACTGTTTCTGTTTCATTGGCTGTTAGTGATCTATTCAGAGTTTTTATATCTTATTGGTTCAATTTTAGCAAGGCATATATATATATATACATTTATTCATCTTTTTTCTCTAGACTCTTCAGTTTATTGAAATACAACTTTGCAAAACAGTTTCTTCCAATTCTTTAGATTTGAGCAGTGTCCTTGGTGAGTTCATCTATTTTTATTTCTAATTACACTGATATGGGTCTTTTCTTTCCTTCTTGTGGTAACTTTGGCTAAGAGTTTATCATTCTTACTATCCTTTCAGAGAACAAGTTACTTGATTCAGTGATTGTTTGCATTGTTTTAGTCTCAACTTCATGGATTTTCTCTGATCTTTATAATGCATTTCTTTTTACAAATTTTAGATTTGGATTACTTTTGTTTTTCTAATACCTTGAGATACAATGTTTGGTTATTTATTTGGTCAGACTCTATTTTTTAATGTAGGCACGCACGTCTGTCATTCTTTCCATTTCCGGAAGGAATTCTATGAGTCCTTTTTTGTGTCTTTGGTTTTGCTGTGCTGTCAGGGCTGCCTCCATGTCCTGAATCAATTCAAAACAGTAGCTTTTCAAGGCCATTTTGACTTTGGGAAGGGCCAGAAGCAAAAATAGCATTGGATCTGGTAATCAAGGTGGATGGGGGGATGTTTATATTTGACCAATATTGCTATAAATGTTTTGAATTGGTTCAGGACATCTCAGCAAGCACAAAAAAGCACTCATGACAGAAGGCTTCCAGAACTGCTTCAGAATATGAGAAAAACAATAAGGTGATTTCTTCTTTTCTTTAGATATGATGTGAGATATTTTGAGGAGAATTAATATCGATGTGTCTTTTATTGTAATAAATTTTTAAAATTGCTGTTGAATCATTTACCGTATGTTTTTACCACACTTCTTACTTTTGGAATTATTGCTCAGCATATATGTCTTTTTCAATTATCTGCTTTTCAAATTCTAATACCCGAGTCTTTCTGAAATTGCAGTCTTGGCATCTCTAACTCAGTAAAACTTATGGACTACATGTAAATTCCTCTTCTAGGTGACTTTGTTTTACAATGTCTCCATGAATAAAGCTAGGAAAATTACTGAATTCACTTCATTCACCTTTTTTTAGAAATCATAGTCCTACATTATCTACGTAAAATGTCTGCAAATTATTGCTTTGTACATTTTAGCTAGTTTTCTAGTTGTTAACAATAAAAAGGTCTAGTAGGACTCTTACTTCCCTAAGGGAAGGCAGCCTTTCTTCCATGAGTGATTGATAATAGGAAAATACATTCATTTCAAAGCATTCCCTGCTAGGGCTTACAGAAATTAGATATTAATATTTTTATCACAACAGCTCTTCATATTAACAATATGTTTTTGCAAAGACTGGTGTATTCACTCTGGAAAGTACCACATGAAACACTCAAAGCTAAGCTGTAGAAAATCTAATCAGATTCTTTTTAGATTCTTCCAGCACATCATATGAAAACAATGCTTTCATTCCCTCAATCTCCTGGGTCTTACTTTTTGACTTCTGCTTAAATTATAGGACAAAAGCTCACACCCATCCTCTGAGTATTATCAATATTTTTCAGAGATGAATTTTTCTCACTTTTGACTTGGAAAGTATATTTTCCTAAGGGAAATATAACATAATAGGATAAAGTACTAACAAAAATGGAAACAGCTTTTTACATCATTGTGAAGAACTGTTCAGTCCTTCAGTTCACATTTTTTAAATCTCTGTACTTTCAAAATTTGCTTTATCTTTGAAAAACTTCAAGGTTTATCAAAGTAGTCTTTCAGTCCAGATAAGATCTGCATAATGACTTTGTGTCCAAAAATCATATAAAAGCAGAATCAGAGAAAACCCTGAAGCTTTTAAGTAAGGTTCATTCCATAGTCTAACAGCTCTAATGAAGTTTTAGAGATTCACAGGTCTTATTCTATGCTCTGGTTTAAATTACATTTTTTCCTTCTCCCTCTGGTAGTCTCTATAAAAAGGAATCTTTTCAAAGTAAGTGGCCTAAGGTGTGTTCAATTATGTGATGAATGCACACAAAGATTTCTCCCATCCTTTAGGTTTTTCTCATATTTCTCTTATTTGGTTTAGAGGCAATTATATTAACTGGATTTAATTTTGCTGCCATATAATCAAGGTGGTGGACCATTTATAGATACACGATATTGGAAAAATTCTCAGATCTTTTCTTCTGTTAGAATAATAATGTTATATAGCTCCTGATGCCTGTTTTGAGAATCTTAGTTTTTGAAGAAACAGGAAAAGATATATACTTTTAATGATTTCTTAATCTGTTTTAATTGAATGTGATACATATTCTCTGCATATATGTGTTCAAAGGACCATCTGAAAAATTCTATCAGAAAATAATTCTAAATGCATAAAGATATGTGTTATTTTAGATTTCTTTGACATGGAATAGGTTCTTTCTCCCATAAAAATCCTCTGGTGAGAAAAAAAAATATGGCCAGGTCTATGTGTCTGGAGGATAGATTTAATTATTTTTTTGTAATCCTACATTAGAACTTTATAGTGACTTCACTGATCTAAGTGTGTAATTACATGGAAACATGAGTCTTTACCCTTGCACTATCAGTAGGTTAGTGGGAGGGGTGACATCATACAACAATACTACTGTTGTTGCATTCAGAAGACTAAACTCAAACTATAAGGTTGTAGCTGAAAATTTGAAGATGACCTTGGTGATTCCTGCCTCTTCTTGGCATTCATATCTTTATGTAATCCCTTCTCTTGAGTGTGGGTTTGATTTAGTGGAAAGTGACAGAAGTGATAAGCTTGAAAGCTGTAAAACACTGACATTTTTCTTGAGTCTCTCTCTCTCTCTTTCTCTCTCTCTCTCTCTCTTTCTCTCTCTCTCTCTCTCTCTCTCTCTCTCTCTCTCTCTCTCTCTCTCTCTCTCTCTCTTCTCTCTCTCTCTCTCTTTCTCTCCTCCCCTTCTCACCCTCCCCATTTCACATCCTAGTCTCTTTCTCCCTCCATTAGTTGCTCTGGGGAAAGCCAGTAGCCTTTTGGAGAGGAAAAAGAAGGACATCTGAGGCCTCTCAAAAAAAAAAAAAAAACCATGATAGAGATTGGTCATGGATCCCACTCAATTAGATTCTTTAGAAAAAGCTACAACTTGCTACAATTTAATAAAAGATCTTGAACCAGAAGTATCCCACTAAGCCATGCTTAGATTCTTGGCCGACAAAAACTGTGACCTAATACATGTTTGTGTTTTAAACTATTATATTTTGAAATAATTTGTTAGGCAAGCAATTGACTAGAATAGCAATCTACATAAAAGCATACAAGCAAACAAACAAAGAACAAATGTCTATTGGTCATGGATTTATAGACCCAAAAATTTGAGTGTTAATTCTGCTTCTTGCAACAATTGGTGTTTTAATCTCATTTCATGGGTAAACTACTATTGAGTCATTTTTTTAAAAAAGAGACTGTATTAGATTATTTCAATATCACAGTGTATATTTCTTTTAGGATCTATATAATGCACAAATTTTCTGTGTGTGAAAAATTATAAATCTACAAAATCTGAAGAAATCAAAAGGACATGTGTGTGTCTGATTGTATGTATGTTTAAAATAGAAGCATACTTCATGTTTATCAGTAGGAAGATTCACTATTGCTATGAGATTCATCTCCCTAACTTGATTAATAAGAAATGCAATCTCAGTCAAATCCCAGCAAGTTGTTTTGTGACTAGCAACATACTGATTCAAAAGTTTACATGGAAAAACAAGGATTTCAGAATATCCAAAATAATATCAAAGAAGGGAAAATTGAATGACTTACCATAAAGCTACATTAATAAGGATAGTATGATGCTGGTAAATAATCGACAAATAGCTCAATAGAACAGAATGGAGAGATCAGATGACCCACACAAATACTGCCAATTGATCTTTTACAAAGGAGAAAAGGCAATTCAACAAATAAAAGTGGTCCTTTCATCAAATGGTATCAAGTGAATGAACATTACATGAAAAATAAAATTAATTCAGATCTCATATGTTTTTCAAAAAGTAAAATTGATCATAGATTTAAGGATAAAAATAAAAAATGATATGACTTGTGAAAGATTAAAATAGAATAAATATAGGTGAACTTGGGCTTATAAATGACTTTTTAGATACAATCCCAAAATACAATCTGTTAGTTGAACTTTATTTAGATAAATTAAAAACTTCTCTTCATGAGTAGCTATTATGACAATGACTAAAATAAATTATAGACTGGACGAAAACAAAGATAAGACACAAAGATAAAATTCCTGTTACTCAAAATATGCAAGCAACTCGTATAACTCAATGATAAGAAAGCAAGTAAATGGGTAAAAATCAGAGTGATATATTGCCAGAAAGATAAATGATAGTAAATTAGCACATGAAAAGATGCACAACTTCATATCTTTAGCCAACTACAAATTAAAAAACAGTAAGATATTACTGCATATTTACTAGAGTGGTTAAAATCTAAAACATGACTAACATCAGATGCTAATGAAAATGTGAAATTCTCTTTCATTGTTCAGTGCAAAATCACTTTGGAAGTCTAGCCCTTTCTTACAATTCTAATCATTGTCTTAGCATATAATAAGGGAATAATGTTCTTTGGCTACCCAAATGAGTTTAAAACTTATGTTTACACAAAAACGGCACACAAAGAGGTTTAGTACAACTTTATTCATAATTGTCAAAACACATAATCAAACAATATGTCATTCAGTAGGCAAATGGATTAAATAACTTGTCTTATGTCCACACAATGGATTATTACTCAATAATTAAAAATAAATTTTCTATCAAAACACACAAATATATAGAGAAACCTTAATCACACATTGTTAAGTGAAAGAACCTAGTCCAAAAAGTTATATGCTGTATAATGTCAGCTATATAATCTTTGCAAAGAGACAAAACTATGATAAGAATAAAAAGGCCAGGGATTTCAGAGGTTCAAGGAGAGAAAGGGCCAGATGAATAACAACCACACAAGGGTGATTTTAGGCCAATGAAACTAATCTGTAAAATACTTTTCACTGTGAGCTCATGACATTCTTTCCAGACAACTGTGCCACATAGAATAAGCTCTAATATAACTGTAGGTTTCATTTAGTAATCATATACCAATGTTTATTCTTCAGTCTTAACAAATATACCAGATTAATACAAAATATCGATAATAGAAGAAACTACATTGAAGGAATAGAGAAAGGAAGAAATACTTGGAAGCTTTCTAAATTTTTGGACAAATGTTTCTTATAAAACTAAAAATGCTCTAAAAAATTAAACTCAAGTATATACCCTTATAGGTTAATTTAAATATATGCACATGTGTACATATATACATACATATACATATGTGTGTTTCTATACTGTGTTGAATTTGTTTTTGCATAATCCTATATCAGACTCATGATCCAACAGTTACATAGCTCTGTCTGTGACAACGAAATCCAAACCTATGGTGAAATCTTTCTTGGTATCAGTAACAGTATGAGAGCATATGGTATCCTCTGAATACCTAAGAACTGATTATTACCTTTATTATATGTGTGATAGATTGATTAAGAGGATAAACTAGTTCAAATCCAGTTGTCAAAGTTACTAAGCCATATATCTTGTTTCTTCATTTGATCACAGAGATTAAAGAACACCGAATTTACATGAGTCAGTAACTGTAAATCACAGGGGAAAAAAAATAACCAACACATAAGAAGTCATTTGTGTCATCTGTCAGTTACTATAATAAATATCTGGGATTGTTGACTTTAGAAGAGAAAAGACTTATTTTGACTCAGGCTTTGGTGGTGCCAGTCTGTGATCAGGCAAACATTGTTTTTAGGTCTCTGATAAAGTGCCAACATAACATGGCAGGAGTATATGGCGAAGGTGAAGCAAATCCACCTCATAGCCAGAAAGCAAAAACAAGATTAAGCACAGGATGATGTCTCCCTCATTTTCCATAATCACCTTCTAAACGTGCCACCCACGACCTAAAAACCTCTGCAAGATTTTCACCACTACCCTAGATGAGGACCAGGCTTTAACATATGGGCTTTTGGTGCATATTTAAGATTCAGTGATAGCCACATCTAAGAAATTGTAAGACAATATTTAGATTATATATTTTCCTTTGTTTTTTTATAATAATGCCCCAACCAAACGGTAGCTCTGTATCAATGAGGACCTTAAAATGAAAACAAACGTTTTAGAGTTACAACAGTAAACCTTTCTTGTGATAGGTGCTTAATATCTGTCAATAGATGTTTCAGTGAATACAAACCAGAGGAATGATTGGAGAGAACTCAAGAAGGGAATACTTTGAAAATGATACATCAATAAAATTCTATTTTCACCAGACTATTTGTAGAGACATTTTCATCTCTATCTTCATCCTAAAGAAGTCTTTCTCAGTCTATTTATATATAAGCACTGAATGTGAGCTTTGTCTTTCTCAGTCTATTTATATATGAGCACTGAATGTGATCTAGATTCTTCTCTTAGTAACTTTAAAGCAGAGCTACAAGAAGACAGATGACTTACAAAAAAAAAAAAAAAATGTATGCTGCTGGCTCTTCCTGACAGACCACAATAGCTGTGCTAACAGCAAGCAAAAAGGTGAATGAGTGAAGAACAATTCTGAATTGGGAAGACTATGCTTCAAATATCTTTGATGTGCTAACAGCTCATTGAGTAAAATATCAACTAAGAGCAAAACCTAAGAGGTACACTGTGAGCAATACTTACCTTCTCTAATCTCAAAGAAAAAAGGATGATCAAAATTGAATTGCTCTGAATTGAATATGTTAATGCAAGTGTACCAATCACAAGAAACATCCATTTTACGTCTTATGAAAAGAATATGTTTTCCTTTTGAATGCGAAATATATTTATAAATGGAGGCATGTGAGTTGTAATTTTTAAGTAGCATGAAAGACAAAATGTCAATCCCAGAGAACTCAACTGCTTTTTCCAACGGAGTTTCTTTCATTCAATGAAAGCATGTGATTCTTTGGTAAACAACTGGCTCAGTTTTGGCGTGACAAAGAACTGAACTAATAATAATAACAATGAAACAATATCTAATATTAATCATGTATTTTCTCATTTATCCCTCCATACCTACTGATGTAGACACTATTATTTTTTTTTTTTGTCAGAAGAAAACTGAACTTGAGCACAGTAAAATAAGTTACCCAAAGCATAACTCCTAAATGATGAAACAGAGATTAGGTACATACAGATTTCATAACTCATGCCTTCTTGGTTGTCTAGATCTTTTATCAAAATAGCAGTAGACATCCCTTTCCATTCCCTTCTCTCTGTTTTATCTAACCAAAACTTATCGGTGCTGTGTTCTGTTATCCAGAAGTTTGATTGCTGGTGTGAAACTGCATTAGTTATAACTTAAATCACCTAACATATTAGACAGCTAACTGTCTCCACTCTATGGTAACACATCACTTTACATTCAGGTTAAATACACATGAGCTACAAATAGTATCTAGGGAACTTTTAAAATCAAGATTAATCAAAGAGAGTAATGTTTTAACTTTAAAGGAAAGATGAGTTTGCCTTTATCATCCTACAACACACAAGGGATATATCTAAATGATTCATCTTGTTTTTAAGTTATTTTTACATGATTTGAGTGTCAATTTCTATATGTGCCTCATCACATATGGAAATTGATGTGAATGATAAAAATACTGCCATGGAAGAAAATAATGTAGAGATGGAAATGCTCATATAAAACTATTAGTGATATGAATCTGATTGTCTCAAGTAGTGCTCTTTTAGGTATTTATACTATATAATGTGTAAATAAAGAGATTAGAAGGGGTGTAACACCAAAACTTGCCTGAAAAATATTGGGTATTCTACAGTGTTTAAAAGTGTAAATCTTCTACAATGTTTAAAAGTGTAAATCACTGAGAAGTTCCTGATTAAATAACAACTCCTTTCTTGAACCAGTTTTATCAAATGTAGTATCTATTAACATTCTTAGATACTGGATTTCCATGGAACACATTTTGGGAAATGTGAATGTAGTCTCCTATTAAGATAGAGGAGAAAAAAGCAGAAAAGTGATGATTGAATTCATGTCATAGCGTGCAAGTGGCTTCCATTTGGAATTTGAATTCAATAGAAGTGCATTTTTATCGGTTGACTATTGGAACATCTCAAAGCTTTTATTTGCTTCACGTGAGAAATTGATTTATAACTCATATTACAATCCAATATGATGACTTAAAAATCCATATTTCTTCCATATCAGTCTTGCACATTCTCAAACTCATCTTCTAGATTCTCACCTTCAGATGCAAAGAGTGAAAGAGTAACATTTCTTATGGGTTTTCTGGCCCAAACGTGGGAGTGGTATGCATCAATTCTGTTCATATTTTGTTTCCTGAACCCAATTGACATGGCCACATTTAAAAAAGAGTCCTCCATCAGCAGTGTCCTCCAGCAGAACATAAAGCATATGGGAAAAGGCCCTCTGCTACAAAGATTCTGAAACTGGAATCAAAATCTGCAGGTTTAATAGTTTGGAGGAAATCCTTGGCCCCAGAACAAGGTTAGGTCTCTCCTTCAAATTGTCAAACCAACATCCCATAGTTATAAGATCTCATACTTCTACATTAAAACTGAAAATCTTGGCTAATGAGCACCAATCTATTTCTCTGCCTCCTTCAAAAATAAATGGATTGCACTTCCTAAGTAACTGAATGTCAAAGTTACCTGTTAGAGAAGAATAAACAATAAAGTTTCACCACCATTTAGAGCTTTTCTTCCCTCGAAAATAATGTTTGATGGTCAAAGATGGATTCTTTCTTAACAGCCTAAGACTACAAAATAATAGGAAAAATATGAGCATGTCAGTTCATTAGTTCAGTGTATAAAACTCTCTTTTTTCTTCCTTGACAAGTATCTCACTAAATATGCCAAGAACATTTTATGCAGTTAGGAGGCTATAAGTGATATTATATAAATGAAACTTCAGGTGACTGATGACTCAAAATGATGTCCTACATTAATTTGAGCATATGTCAAATAAAGTCACAACCTCTTCATATAGATTTGTATGCATATGCAGTTATTATAAGACTGACTTGCATAGTGAAACACTTATGAAGGAATTGTCTATTAATGTAACAGGCTCTGGCTCATATGCATAGGTTCATATTCACATATGCATTTTGAAGCTCTTCCAATTAGTTGATATAACAAGGGACAGGGACTAAGTATCAAGTTTTATTCATGAAATACGAAATTTAATTATCACAGGTGCAACTTACTTGCTAGATGTTCCAAGTATGCAAAGATTAGTGGGCAGAAAACCACTGAATTGGTAAACAGGCAAAAGAATGGATTTGAGAGTCTTCCCTAAAAAGCTGCCAAAGGTGAGAAATTTTTACTGGATTCTTTAGGGTCCTGTTTTAGTCACTACTCCAAAGCCTGAGGGCGAGATAGTATCATTCTTGTTTTAGAGATAAGAAATTCCATTCAACCAAGAACATAGCAGGAAATTACAAATCTGGTTTTTCTAGTTCCAACTCCTACCATTTGCCTATGGCATCTTTCTGTCTATCTTCTGCAAGTTGACAGAAAGAATTCATGGTGAACTGTCCTAATTTCTGAACCATCTCTAACCGAAAATATTATTTCCTGAAATATATCTGTGAAAAGCTATTATATTTGGTTCTTTCTAGGGGTAATACTTTTTCTTTCAAGATATTCAATTTCATTTTGCACAAATGGAGAATATTCCCAGATCTCTTGCTATTTAACTTGTTTAAAAAAACTTCTACTAAAAGTGTATCTTCTGAAGATGTATAAAAATTCTCCATGGTTTCTAATCTATCGTAAGTATGTCACAGGGAGTCAGATGAAGGTATTAGCATCAAACATCAAAACAGCTAGTTGAAAATGAATTTGTCCTATGCCACACATGTTTTGTGTATTGTAAATATAAGCATTCAATAAATATGTATTGAATGAAAAGATGACTGAGAATTTTATATAGCATTTGATAGTACCTGGAAAAATAGCAAAAACCTTGCCATGGTTTATTTCTTTCCATATTCTTGACCGAGTAGTAACAAAAGAGAATCAATAGAAGACTAATTGATCTTAATAATTGCCAATAGCTTGCTTTCATTATAGATGAGGCTTTTGTGCAGGCATGCGGAAAATGTAACTACCATGTAATGGGATGTCTTTTGAATAAACTTTCAGACTAATTGTCGTAATGAATACTTGTAGTATGTACAATCCTCCAAACCCTAACCAAAGTAACTCCAGCATGTCGCAGGCCCCTGTTACACTAGTCAGGCAGGGCCTTCCAATGAGATGTCTCTGTGCAGACTGCAGCAAGAAGTCATCGATCACCAGGGCTTGACAGTGTCTGCTGAGGCTGGTGCTGTTTCCAGATAAGGTTAGGATGGATGAAGAGAATATATAGCTTTTCCCAAGGACTTTTCTTGCTTTTGATCCTGTTGCCATATAAAACCAGTAACTTAGTAGGTGGATGCTGATGATTTCAGTAGTGTTGCAGCCTGTAAGTCACCCTCTGCTCTATAAGAAAGCCTAATAAACTCATTTCCTCACCAAGCTTGATTTGTCTGAATCTTTCTTTGGACTATTGCCCTTTTCAGAGATAGATGTTTCTTGTATGTCACTGCAGGAAATTCATGCAACTATATTATCTTTAATGAAATGTGTTGAAAGGGTTTCAATATCACTACAAAAGTGAAATTATGTTTACAAATATTGTGGAATTACCTCAAGGGAAACTTCTTTCAAAAGGATGAGGAGAGTATGGTAGGAACACTGGGAATCAGATCTTGCTTTAACTTCTGAGAAAATGTCCCAGGTTCAGTCATTGAAGATGACTCATAAAAAAGGAATTTTATCAGTTAGAGAATGAAAGCCAGCTCCAGTTAACTTGGCTGGCAGGAAATCATGAAAAAAGAAAAAAAAAAACCTTAGGCTCTTTTATAATAAAGAATATCCCAACCAAATAGCTGCTTGAACCTTTGCTTCTTACTCACTTTTTATAGAGTCAAAAAATGAACTTGTGATAGTCAAAATGAAACCACAGAAAATATAAACAATCCTTTCACCCATTAGTTAGATTTAAGATATTCAAGTGCTTATCCACATAATCTTTAGTAAAATCCACCTCAGTTGCTCACTTGAAATGTGTAGAAACCATCTCTTCCCCTTATGAATGAATAAGAAGATGAAAATTGTCAAGTATATTAAAATACTCAGTAGTCCAAAAGAAGAGGTTCTACAGGTATATACATGTAAATAAAAATACAAGTATATTAATTAGGTAGATGGATAATTGCTAATCATATTAAATTACTCTAATGCTGCAAGAAAGAGAAAATAAATATATCTCAATGTGTCAAAGAAATTCTGAAAATATTGCCTAAAAAAGAAGGTAGAATGAGTTCGGTAAGTATTACTTTCCAAAAAAAAATTACATGAGTATATGTGGTTATCAACCATGCAAAAATTGCAAAAAGAAAAACTGAGAGAGAAAACAGCTTTCAGAAGATGGAATTAAATGACCATTTTCCCATTAACTTACAAAAACTCCTATATTTGTTTAGCAAAAATCAAGCTAAAAGTTATGTATAAAAAGCATACTCCAAAAATTATGAAAAAAAGGTAGCAAAAAGGACAAGGAGATTAAAACAGAAAGCACTCATCCAAGAATCAAATAACAGTAAAATACCACCAAACTAAAACACTTTTTTGTATTTACAGAAGTTTGAAAAGGATGCAAAGGAGGTCAGTCTCTCAAAAAAAAAAAAAAAAAAGCAATTCCCCCATGGAATTTTTGAGAATCTTCAAATCTTCAGACAAAATGTCAACAAGTATAGGGGAAAAAATAATATAGATATTTGAGTTATTAAAGCATTACTTCAGTGCAGCTAAGCCAGTCATACTTTTCAAAGTATACAGAATAGAAAAACCTCAGGCACTCACTCCAAATAGACCAAGTACGTAGCTCAGTGGGACAAATGCCTGCCTAGCAAGCACAAAGTTGTAAGTTCAATCCCTAGTACCCCAAAACAAACACAGTAAAGAAGACATTGGCACTTACAGTGAAGTCTGAAAGCCCAAGAACATGTAGCCATTAATAAAACCACAAAAGGGAACCAATGGAGAAGGCTCTGGGAAAGTGCTGCCTCTACAGAAATATTGTCTGTGATCCAACCCTACTATCAACTGTCTAGTAGTAGGCTTAGGCTGGTGCGAGCCAGCGAGGCCAGCAATTTGGAATATAAGCTGGACACCAAGCGGGAATAAAAATCTCAATTTGGACTCTTCTGGGAATTTCTGCATCAGTCATCCGCTGTATCTTTCTCCAAAGATTTTAAGTAATGGCCAGTATTTGCTTCCACCTGCCTAAATGTAGCACTAGTTCTTCTTTTGGCCAAATGTAATCAGACATGCAAGAGGGTTCTAGGAAATGTTTTCAGGAGAGAGAGAGAGAGAGAGAGAGAGAGAACAAATATACCCAGAGAAAATGTCCACAACAGCACTTTCTATATTCATACCTAAATGCTATTATTTGATAGTTTAGGAGCATAATTTTATTCATGAAAATTTCCCTCTTGATAGTCATAATAGGCACAATCTAGAACAAAAGCAGACATCAAATTCATTAGCCTTTCTCAAGCATCAGAGAATAAAAATATTTACAGCAAATCTATTAGAAGTATCAAGAAAAATTGTCAATTTCAAAAGCATTGTATTGTCTTCACCATATCTCTTTCTGAACAAAAGAGCTGAAAGAATCAAAAAATAAGTAATGATATAGAATATGTGAATTATGTAATTAGAAAAATTCATTTATTTCCAATTTGTAAAATTCTATGTGTAATGCAGAATAAAATGCCCACATAATGTCAAAGGGACACTTACAAAAATTGGACATTAAAAAAATTAGAAATCAAGGAGAAATCAAGCAAGTCATAATTTAACTATGATAATAAAAGTAATAATTTTGAGACAAACAAACCCCAAATATACAATTTTAAAGTCAGTTTGAAATTTAGAATATTTTTAGATTAAATCTTCAATTATCAACAAAAAACAAAACATGATGGTACATCTTTACAGTATATGCTCCTTCCTAGCACTCAGAAGGCTGAAGTGGGAGATCATCATTAGTTCAAGGCCAACCTGGGCTACATAGTGAATTCAAGTTCACCCTGAACTACACAGCAAGACCCTGTCCCAAAAATGTTAAATAAATACATAAAATAAATAAAAATTAAAACTACAAGCTATTTTAAACATTAGCAAATGAATTAGCAAGTTTGTAAGAAGTAAATATTTATTTACAGAAAAATGAATAGATATAAACATGTTTTTTAAAAATATATAAAACAACAATGGTTATTTTACAGCAGGAACTAAGGGTTGAATACCATCAGTACTCCTAGGCTTGTCATCCAGGAAAGTATATAGGACTCACCTAACAGGTCTTACAGGGGGAATTCAGGTGACTGGCCCACGCCTTCATTCTGTGACCTAGAAATTGGATAAACATAGTAGGACCCCAAGATGCACACTACTAACTGTAGACACTAGTGGATTTAAGGACCAGATATTAACCCAAAAGGGGAAAATGACAAAGCAAAATGCAGCCTCAAACATCTAGTCCATTAGGAAAAAGAACAAGAAACACTGAAATAGAGGACTTCAAAAGTAACACACTGGAAACCTCTGAAAAGATAGCAAGTGAAATAAAAAAACAACTCCATGAGGCTATAGAGGAAATAAAATTAGAAGTAATCTCTCATGTAAAGACAGAAATAACAACCCTTGTAAAGGAGTTGCTCAATGCAGCTAGAGAAGAAATAGATTTTTTAAAAAGCACATTAACATGGGAAACTGATTGAAACCTTGAATGAGCAATATAGAAAACAAGCAGAATTCATGAAACAAACTCAAAGAGACATCCAATAAACAAAAAATTCTACTGAAAGATGCCAAAACCATTTAAATGAAGATGAGGATAGAATTTTGGACCTTGAGGGCAGGATTGCAATTAGTAATCATGATAGGATAGAACTTTTAAAAATAACAAAATAGCATGAAATAACAATTTAGCACCTTCAACATGATGCCAAGAAAAACAATATAATACTAATATGCATCAGTGAAGATGCAAGAGCAATGCAAATGACATAACTAAAATATTCACAGAAATAATAGCAGAAAATTTCCCAAACACTGGAAAAAATCTGATATGCAGGTAAGTGAGACATATAGAATGCCAATCACAAGCAACATAAATCTACACCCAGACATATAATGATTAAGATCCCAGACATACAGCATAAAAACAGAAAATTAAAAGCTATTAGAGAAAAGACACAACTCACCTATCAAGGAAAACCCATTAGAATCACAGCAATCTTTTCAGCGCAAACCCTCAAGTCAAGACAAGCTTGGAGTAAAGTATCTCAAGTCCTAAAAGAAAACAACTTTCAACCCAGACTGATGTACCCAGAAAAACTTTCATTCAAATTTAATGGAGAAATAAGATACTTCAGTGACAAGGAACAACTGAAGAAATTCATGTCCACCAAGACAACCCTAGAAAGAGTATTGAAAAGCATACTAGATACAGATAAAAATGACTACAGTCTCCAGAACAATAATAGAAAGAAACCACCAGTAGGACAAGCAATTAAATGGGGGGGGAGGGGCAGAAAGCAAACAACTGGAACATAACATGGCAAAGTCTAGCCAGTATATATCAGTTATATCTGTAAACGTAAATGGTCTCAATTCACCTCAAAAGAAATAGGTTGCCAGATGGATCAAGAATCATGATCCCACAATATGCTATATACAAGAAACACATCTGATGCAAAAGAAAACTCATAGATTAAAAGTAAAAGGATGGAAAACAGTATTCCATGCAACAGAAAAAAGCAGGGGTAGCTATTCTATTTGCAGACAATGTGAACATTAAACCTAACATAATTAAAAGAGATAAAGAAGGTCACTACATCACTACATACTTGTTAGTGGAAAAATTCAAGACAAAGAACTAACAATTATATATATGTATATATATATATATATATATATATATATATATATATACCAAATATAGGAGCACCCAACTATATAAGACAAATACTAAATGAACATGAAAAACCAAATATACAAGAACACAACTATAGCAGAAGACTTTAATACCCCATTGTCACAAACAGATAGACTAACTAGACAAAAAATCAGCAGAGAAACAGTATAACTGAATCATACCTTTGAGCAATTGAACTTAGTAGATGTTTACCGAGTGTTCCACCCAACCACATTAGAATACATATTCTTCTCAGCTGTGCATGGGACATTCTCCAAAATAGAACATATATTATGCCATGAAACATTCTTAAGTAAATCCAAAGGTATTGAAATTATCCCATGTGTACTATCTGACCATATCACATAAAGGCAAAAGAAATAAACTTGCATAAATACGTGGAACTTAAATAGCAATCTTCTGAACAACCAGTGGGCTACAGATGAAATTAAAGGAGATAAAGCAATACCTACAATTCAATGAAAATGCAGAAACAACATACTGTAATCTGTAGGATGCAATGAAAGTGGTCTTAAGAGGGAAAATATAGCAATAAACTGTCATATTAAGAAAACAAACTGAGCACAAATAAACATCCTAATGCTTCATCTCAAGATTCTAGAAAAAGAAGAGCAAGTTAAACCCAAAGTTCATAGAAGACAAGAAATTGTAAAGATTAGAGCAGAAATCAATGCAATTAAAACTAAAAAAATACAAAGAATTAATGAATCAAAAAGCTGATTTTTTGAGAGAATAAACAAAATTGACAAACCTCTAGCTAACCTTATCAAGAAAGAGAAAGAAAAACACAAATCCAAGCAGTAAGGACTGAAAAGAGGAAAATTACTACAGATCCCATGGAAATTCAAAAGATCATCAGTACCTACTTTGAAATTGTCTACTCACATAAGACGGAAAACACAGAAGAAATGGTCATATTTTTAGAAACATATGAACTACCAAAATTCAATCAAGCTTCCAGAAAAAAAGAAGCAAGTCAAATCCAAAGCTCATAGAAGAGAGGAAATTGTCAAGATTAGAGCAGAAATAAATGCAACCGAAACTACAAAATCAATACAAAGAATTAATGAATCAAAAAGCTGGTTTTTTTGAGAGAACAAACAAAATTGACAAGCTTCTATCTAATCTTATCAAAAAAAAAGAAATAAAAAACCCAAATCCATGCAATGAGGACTACAAAGAAGGAAATTACTACAGAGGGAACTCAAAAGCTCAGGAATACCTACTTTGAAAATCTCTACTCACATAAGATGGAAAATGCAGAGAAATGGAAAGATTTCAGAAACATATGAACTACAAAAAGGCTCAAACAATCAAATATAGCAATTTTGAATAACCCAATATCAGCTATTAAAATTAAAAACATAAATAAAAACTTACCAACAAAGAAAAGCCCAGGTCCTGATGGATTTATGGCAGAATTCTACAAGAAATTTAGAGAAGATTTGATGCCAATACTCCTTAAACTCTTCAATGAAATTGAAGAGGAAGTGACCCTCCCTAAATCATTCCTGGAGGCAAGTACTACTCTGGATACCAAAACTAGAGAAAGACCGACCAAAAAGGAGAACTATAGGCCAATCTCACTAATGAACATTGATGCAAAGATTCTCAATAAAATACTGGCAAACAGAATGCATCAAATCATCAAGAAGATTATACATCATGACCAAGTAGGATTCACTACAGGAATGCAGGGATGGTTTAACATACACAAATTCATTAATGTAATACATCAAACCAACAGAGCCAAAAACAAAACCCACATGGTCAATAGATGCAGAAAAAGCTTTTGATAAAGTCCAACAATTGTTCATGATAAAAATTAAGAATACACAATGTCTGCCTCAATCTCATAGAGGTCATCTATGACAAACCAACAGCCAACATGATACTAAATGGACAAAAACTGAAAGCTTTCACTTTAATATCATGAACAAGACAAGGATGTCCACTGTCACCACTTCTATTCAATATAGTTCTGGAAATACTAGCCAGGGCAATCAGACAAGATAGATAAATAAAGGAATAAAGATAAGAAAGGAAGAAGTTAAATTATCACTATTTGCAGATGACATGATATGCTATATAGAAGACCTTTAAAAACTCCATTAAAAGACTACTAGAGGTAATAAGTAAATTCAGCAGTGTAGTTGGATACAAAGTCAATGCTCAAAAATCAATAGCATTCTTACACACAAACAAAAAATTCACCAAGAGATAAATTATGGAAATATTGCCTTTCACAATACCATCTAAAAAATGAAATACTTAAGAATCAGCCTAACTAAAAATATAAAAGTCCTATATGCTGAAAATTATGCTACTCTAAAAAAGGAGATTGAAGAGGATATTACAAAATAAAAGGATATTCTTTGCTCTTGGCTGGGAATAACCAACATTGTGAAAATGGCCACACTCCCAAAACTGTTATACAGATTTAATGCAATCCCAATCAAAATACCATTAACATACCTCACAGATCTAGAGAAAACACTCCTAAAATTCAGTTGGAAACAGAAGAAACCTAGAATAGCAAAGGCAATTCTGGGCAATAAAGACAAGGCAAGAGGCATCTCAATTCCTGGCTTGAAAATATACTACAAGGCCACAGTGATAAAATCAGCATGGTACTAGCAAAGAAATAGACTGAGGATCAATGGAACAGATTAGAAGATGTGTAAGCACAACGACACACTCAGCCACCTGATATTTGATAAAGGGGCTAAACATGTTCACTGGAAGAATGATAACGTCTTCAATAAATGGTGTTGGAAAAATTGGCTCTCCACATGCCAAAGACTGAAACTAGAACCATGCCTATCACCATGCACAAAACTAAAGTCTAAATGGGTCAGAAATCTGAATATTAAGACAGAAACACTAAATCTACTGGAAGACAAAGTAGGTAGAAATCTTGGAGACATAGGGACAGGCAGAGAGTTCATGAACAAAACACAAACTGCACGGGAAACACTTCAGAGAATCAACAACTTGGATCTTCTATTACTGAAGTTTCTGCACTTCAAAAGAAATCACCAACAGAGTGAAAAGAAAACCCACAGAATGGGAAAGAATTTTAACCAGCAACCCCTCAGACAAAGGACTTATATCCAGAACATATAAAGAATTGAAAAAACATCAAGCCCCCCAAATTCAAATTCCCTCTCCAAAAATGGGCATCTGAGATGAACACACAGTTCTCAGATGAAGATATACAAATGGCAAATAAATACATGAAGAAATGTTCCCCATCACTGTTCATTCGAGAAATGCAAATTAAAACAGCATTGAGATTTCATCTCACCCCAGAAAGAATAGCTGCCATCAAGAAAACAACTGATAAATGTTGGCGTGCCTGCAGGGAAAAAAGAATACTGCTCCACTGTTTAGTCTACACTGGTGCAGCCACTTTGGAAATCACTATGGAGATTTCTCAGAAGACTAGACTTGGACGTTCCATTCAATCCAGCTATTTCCCTCCTGGTTATTTTCCCAGAAAAACTGAAAAGGTCATGTCACAGTGATATATGTGTACCCATGTTCATAGCAGCACAATTTGTAATAGCTAAATCTTGGAAACAATCAAATGTCCATCAACTGCAGAGTGGATTTTTAAAAAGTGGTATTTTTATAAAATGAAATATTACTCAGATATAAAAAAGGATGATCTGGAGGTCTTCATAAGTAAATGGGGCAACTTGAGACTGTCTTCATAAGTGAAATAAATAAGGATCATTTTATAAATATTGCATTGTGTCTCTAGTATAAAAAGTAATAAGAACTATAGGAGTAATAAAATATACAATGTGTAACTGCTATTGTAAAAAAAGCTAGAAAAAGAAAGTGCTCTAAAGGATATAACTGCGTGTATGCTTAAGTGTGTAAGATAGATAAACATTTTACTAAATTTTTGTTGGATCGTTGAACAGAACAGTTTTCAGTTTCACTGTTAGATTAGAATGTCTACTTTGTATGCTTTAATTTTATAACTTGAATAACTATTTTGATGACAATATGCAATTTATCAACTAGTGATTTCTTAGTGTTTTTTTAAATTCTATGTTATTTCTACCCTTTTTTCTGTTTTGCTTTTTTCTCTTTAAATAAAATTTTAAAAAAGGAAAGAATGATTATTTTTAGCAAAACAGAAAGGTAAAAAATCAACATGCAAAAATCAATTGTGTTTTTACACACTAACAATTAAAAATCTGACGAGGCTAGTGTGGTACATCCCTGTAACCACAGCTACTCAGAGGGCGGCAGCTGGAGAATTCTAAGTTGGAGGCAGTTTATCAAGATGCTATCTCAAAGAGCTAAAGGGGTGGAAGTATAGGGTATTTGCCTAACACACATGAGGCCCTGAGTTCATTTCCAGTACCACCACCAAAAGAAAAATATTTTTTTAGTAACTCTAAAATGGAGATTCAGAAATCAACAGCCTTAGGACTAAATTCCAACAAAACTTGTATGTAGTAAAGCAAAAAACATTAGTAAAGGAAATTTTTAAAAACACAAATATGGAAAGACGCATTTATATTGCTAAAATGCATATATTTTCCAAAACGATCTATGATTCAATGCGATCCTAGAAAAACTCCCAATAATACTTTTTTGTAAAAGTAGAAAATAATAATATGGAATTTCAAAATCCCCTACATAACCAAAACACTCCTGAGAAAGAACGAAGGTGGAAACATCACACATCCTTATGTCAAAACATATTACTAGCTTCATTTATCAAAACAGTAGGGTACTAGGTTTAAAAATGACATGTTAAAAAACTAAACAGGATAGAGATCAGAAAAAAACTTCATGTTAAATTATCTTCAGCAAATATGCCAAGATTTAAAAATGGGTAAAGTATACTGTCTTTAACAAATGATGTTGGGAAGACTGCTGGTATCCACATTTGATAAGAGAAAGTTAGATCTTTATCTCATAGCATACACAATAACCAAAACCTAAAACTATAAAACCATGGAAGAAAAAAAAGCATAAAAGTTAAATGGTATTGGTTTCAGTAATGGATATGATGTCAGAAACACAAACATGATACCCAACACACAGGAAACAAAAGAAAAACTGGACAAATGCATAACAAGGACATCAAAAAATGAAATGAGAGGAAAGATGTGTAAATCATATCATCTGGTAGAGGTTTAATTATCCAGAATATATAAAGAATTCCTATAACTGAACAATAACAACCCAATTTAAAAATTGACAAAAGACTTAAATGAACATTTCTTCAAAGAAGATACACAAATGCTAAGTATATGAAAAAATGGTCACCATAAATAAATGCAGTTCAGAACCACAGTGAGATATCACTTCACACCTGCTAAACAACAAACAGCAACAAGAAAACATGGACTATAATAAAAGCTAGTGAGGATGTGAAGACCTAAAAGACTTGTGACTGTTGATAGAAATATGAAGTGTCACAGTCACTATGGAAAGCAGTGTGGCAATTTCTCAAAGAATTAAAAATAAAATTATTATATCACCTAGAAAATCTCACTTTGAGATAAAATATTTATCTTAATTTCTCTCAACATATGCATGGATTGAAAGCACAATCTCAAAAAGACATTTGCAACACTTTCTTACTGTAGCATTAGTCACAAGATCCATTTCGGGTCCTATGCCATAGAGAAAGTCTAGCAGGAGTCTTATGTATTAGTACAGGGAATGCAAAATTATAAAAGGGAAAAACCTACCTATATGGTTTTTCTTTGACTTTTCAGAGTATTCACCTAAAGTATTAATAAAAACAGGAAAAATACACATACATGGTTACTTACTATCTCAGTGCTTATATAACATAAAATATTGCCAATAAGGGATTTAGCTCAGCAGTGTAAACGCCTGCCTGGCAAGCGTGAGATGGCAAGTTCGATCCCCGCTACCAAAAATAAAAAAGTGATGTCTTAGCAGAAAGTTACATTGACAAAAATACTGTCCCACATTCTTTGCAAGCATGATTGTAACAAATTAGTGAATAAATCATATACTTAAGAGTGATTACTCTCACTTTCAACATCTAAAGAACATACATACCCCTTTCAAAATCCCAAATACATACAAATATACTTATATAACACGTCAAAATACTAAACCATAGCGATTTAGCAATTCACCCAAATAGAAATCATAGGTTATGTTCTTTCTTGTCACAATGAAAAAACTATGAATTAAGAGTAAGAAGCTGAACAAAACTACAAAACTCATCATATGAGGTGATTTTTTTAAAGCTCTCCAGTCTATCAAAACTGAGTCTAATATTGAAAGGTAATAACCTAGTGCTAATGTTAAGAAAATATTGAGCAAGAATAATGAGAGAGAAATGTCCAACTATAAAATACTAAAAAAGCAAAGCCAATGATATTTTTATTATAATAAACTATCAATTTTAAATAAAATCAAAATCTAGCATATACTGATGATATTTTATCGTGTACTGCCTTTCTTAACAAATGAGCACATATGGAGTGGCTAAAAGAACAAAAACTTATGATCTCAAAGTTCTTTAATTCAGAAATTCAAAATCCAGGTATCAGTAGTACTATTTCTCTCTGAAAGTCCAGGAGGAAGACATTGACATGTTTCCTCCTTCAGGTTTATATCATTAATCCTTGATGTTGGCTGGGTAAAAGCATCACTCAAATCTCTACCTTCCTAGTCAAATAGCCTTCTCTTTGCCTAAATCCAATTTCATTCTTCTTATAAAGACATTAACCCTTGGATCAGGGTACACTCTAATCCTGTATGACTGCACTTAATTTGATTGCATCTGCAAAGATATTTGGAACAATGATCATATTCACAGGTTCTAGATGTATATGAATTTGAGAACACAACTTAGCATGGTATGTATAGTCAATGACTCCTACAATGTAAATTAGGAAAACTTTTGTTTTATTTTTATTAGTATGTGCTCATATTTCAGAATGGTTACATTTCTTATAGGAAGTAGGTACCTGTACACAATGTATCTTAATTCTTTTTATCCTCCTTCCACCTTTTCACATCCCAGCCATGAAGGAAATGGTTTACCCTACCACATACTCTACGTCATGACGTTCTGCCTCACCACAACCCGAAGTAATGGGGCCAACATAACACAGACTAATCCCTCCAGTCCTGTGAAGGACAATAAATTTTATGTCTTTGTAAATTGATTTCTTTAGGTAACAGTAACAGAAAGTTGACTAATAGGAATATAATGACATAATTCACTATGTATCATACAGTGCTTTAAAGTAAATGCAGGAAAATGAATGAATGTAAAGAATATAAATATTAAAATAAATAGAATTAAATGATAAATTAAATTTTAAAAATTAAAATATAAGGAGAGGGGATAAATGTTTATATTACTCTACAAATCTCTACATTTTGAGTCATCCCTCAGATATTACACTAAGTTAGTTACTCATTAGTTTAAGGCAAATGTTAGATGCGGATTACTTTGAGCTCTAACAGTGAAAATTTGCTACCGATGAGAAAAATTATTAAGTGCATTGCTTGGTTCTTAGAAAGATGCTTGTGTTAGCTGTGTGTCACTGTGACAAAATATCCAACCAATATAACAAAATATCCACTGTAACAACCTAAGAGAGGAAAGATTTATTTTTGATCACAGTTTCAGATGTTTTAGTCCATGGTTATTTGGTCCCAACTGCTTTGGTCCTGTGATGAGGCAGAGTATCACGGTGCGGAGTAGGTGATGGACCAAAATGAATCACTTCATGATGGCCAAGAAGCAAGAGAGACAGGAGTAAGGGTTCCAACATCTCCTTCAAGGGCAGGCCCTTAACAACCTGACTTCCTCTAACCGTGCCCCATCTTGTAAAATTTCCATTATCTCCCACTAGTGACATCAGGTGGTTACCATAGCTTGGCTTTTCAGGGACTTTAAGACCCAAGCGATAATTTTCACATGTTACATGGTATGGTATCAATACCAATGGAATGAAATTGTTGTTTCACAAGGTGATTACTTTGAAAGGAATGGCATTTCTTCAAATATATATTAAAAGGTTATTTTAAAAGTTATTAGGTAGTTTGCACAAAAGTCATTGTCACAGATTTAGGAAAGCTAATATTTCAATGTTTATTTGATAAGTGCTTTGCAGTTCTAATTATGGCTTCATCACATTATCCCATAAATCTACAAAAATTAATTCTTAATTTAAATGAAATAGTTCTAGAAAATCTTAAATTGTTTTAATTTGATGAAAAAACTTTTCCTTACCATAATTTTTATCTTTTTGAGACAGGGTCTTTCTTTGCAGTTCAGGCTGAACTTGAATTCACTGTGTAACCCAGACAGGCCTCAGAGTCACACATAACCCTCCTGTCTGAGCCTCCTGAGTGCTAGAATTACAGTGTGCACCACCACACCCGGCTTCCCTACCATATTGAAAATAAAAGCCCGATTTGAAATTTTAGATAATGGAATAAATGTTGTGAATTTCATTTCTTATTAAATGAGAATATGTCGAAAATACTTTTATGTTAACCTTTATTGTTAAACATTTTAAAAATATATTACTGTATCTTCCTAATATAAATTGAATGACAGGAACAGTTATATGTGGCTTGGATCATCTCACACCCTGCAGCATGTAGCACATGGTAGATATTCAGGATTAATGTTGAATGAATGAGTGATTGTATGGGTTAATTTTCCACTATTTTCTATAAATAGTGATTTGTATTGACTGCTGTCTGAATGAGGGAGTAAAATAGTGCAGTATAAATGGATCTGTCTTATTCCTACCATATTCCCTAAAACTTACATCTTAAAGAATAATTTACTATGTGAGCATATTTTTCTCATTTATTTCTCTGACAAATGAAAGCAGAGAATTCCAGGGAATTGAAATGCTATTTTTTAAATTTATATCCCTTAATGTTTTACAGTATTTAACACATTTTTCTACATTTGAATTTGAATCAATTAAATAATCCCAGCAGAGAACAATTTTTGCTTCAACTTGAAATGCCTGAAATAATAAGTGTTGGAAGTATCCAGTAAATTGTAATAAGGTATAATACAAAATGTTATTACTAAAAATGTTAGTAATGACAATACCTAACCTTTACTGTATATTAATATGTTTTGGGTATTCAGCTAAGTGCGTTATGCACATTATCTTATTTAATTCTCAAAGCACCACGTGAGATAAAAATCATTATTACAATCGTCAGGAACATAAGGATTAAAACCAAAGCTTAGAGAGTTTCCACCATGGAAAGAAGACTGGAGAAAATGACCAAAGTTCAAATTATTTATAAATGTCTGTCTCTGTATCTGCAGCAATTCATTATGAATTCAGTGGGAAAAAATACTGAGATCCAATCATTACCTGATCTAAATACATTCTTACAGATGCCTTAATACAGCCATTGGATTATCGAGTGCAAAGTCTAAGTGACTAATAAATCCATTTCAATGACAGTAGTGGGTGATGGACCAAATTGACCACTGACAGTAGTCCACAATTTATAGAACATTGGAGAAGGAAAATATAAATCCACTTGAGATTTAGTATACTGTAATGAATGTCCTTGCAGTTGCATATATTCAAATATCAAAACTAAAAATACAAGAAGTCAGAGGATGTGTAAAACATTTCCAGCCAACTTTTTCCTGACTGATGACAGCAAAAAAGAACTCCCAGCCAAACAACTTCATGTTGTTCAACAAAATAGCTCTTGATTCTGTGAAGAGTAAAATATAACATCCTGTTTCAATTGTGTTGTAATTGAGTCAACAAAGAGATATGTATTTGCACAAGTTTTCAGGATCAGCTGAACAAATATCACACTCTTGAAAGTGAGGAGTTTAAAAAACTTTTACACAATCTATTTTGACTTAACGTTTGAAAATCTTATTATATTTTGCTATTTTACTCATTTATTACCATTATATTAATTTTGAAGGAGGCTGTCATATTCTATTTTCATCCAATAAATCATAATGAAAAGATTAAATATCTTATATTTCATAATTAACAAAAGACTTTAATCTTTTCCAAAATCATTCAGAAGCTGCTGGCGCTGTATAATGATGACATACACTTGACTGCTTTCAAATAGGAACTTCTCAGAAAGAAGAGAGAGAAAAAAGACACAAAAGAACTTCTTTTTAAAATTAAAATGAGAACTGGATTTCTGAAGTAATATTAGCATTAATTTTAAAAGGCCTTGATTTTTTTTATCAGGTGGCATTATTGGATGCACTGACCTGTATTAAAAAGAAGAGGAGAACATGCATTCAGGTGGTTTGAAATTAAGAGATTGGTTTGATAGCCTAAGCAGGCTGCATTAATTTACCTTTGTCTGCTAAATAGCTAGATAACACCAGAGTTGCGTGGATACACCAACTCCTTAAACCACTATATGAAATATATTATCAAATTAGGTGAATATTTCTAATCATACCTATGCTCTTGGCATTGCTTCCCATAGAAAATTCAAACTTGAAATGCAAATAGTTGCCTTAGAGTAATTCTTCAAAATCTAGGCAATTATGCCTTGATCTGATTTTTCACAATCATTCAAATCCCATCAAGCACTGTGTGCAGTGCCAGCAGTATATATAGATTCAACTAATGGGAAGACATTGTCAGTGCAATGGTTGAACCACTCAGCCAGTGACTTTGGTTCTAAATAGCTTCAAATTCAAATCTCAGGTGTCTATTTCATTAGCCATTTGACAATGGGAAAATTTCTTAATGTTTGTCTTCTACTTTAATTGATAAATTATTGTGAACAATTACAGGTTCTAACATGATCCTTTGATAAATGTGTACGTTGTGCAATGATTAAATCAGGCAACTTACATATTTATCACCTCATAGATTTATCTTTTAGCAATTTTGAAATATGTAACACACTATTATTGTTTACAGTCCTCATGCTAGGCAATAGATCTCTCACAATTATTTCTCCTAATTGAAAATTGTACCCTCTACATAGTGTCTTCCTGGGCTCTAGAAGTCACCATTCTATTTCTACTGGGTTCTATGTAGTATTTGTCTTTCTGTGCTTGGTTTATTGCACATACAGTAGAAGGATATCTTCACATCTTTGAATCTCAGTTTATCTTGTGAGGGGAACAGTAAACTTCATTCACCATTCCTGCACTTTAAAGTTACAGCTACTTCAGGTAGGTCTCTAATTCATATCAAATTACTTTCAGGTATGATGTGAGAAAGGGACTAAGATAATTATTTTTCCTTATTCTTATTTAGTCTTTCCAGTTCATTTATTAAAAAGGTTTTCCTTTCTACAATAAGTTGTCGTGGCTCTTTTGTCAAAAATCAGTGCTCTTTTGCATTTTTTTCTATTGTATTTCTCTGGGGCATTTATCTATGCCAATACCACCTTTATCACAGTAGCCTTAAGTAATATACTATGGGTTTTCCAAATGCTATTCTTCTTAAAGCTATGTTTTTCTATTCTGTGCCCTGTTAATTTCTATTTATGTTTTTAAATCAACTTACCAATTTCTGCCAAAAATGTGTTGAAATTTGGATTTCAATTCCTTTGTGTCTATATATCAGTTAAAAAGTTCAACATCTAAAAACAGCATGTAGTCTTCTGACTCAAGACGAGTTATATCTCTTACTTTATTGAAATCTGTTATTTCTCTCAGAAGTGGTTTATTGATTTCAGTATTGATATCTTATATTTTGTTGTAATTATAGTAAAACATTTATATTTTACCACTTTTATTGATAATTGTATGTGTATTTTTACAGTTTCCTACTACTATGCAAAAACTTATTTGACTGTATATTTATACTGGGCTCAAAAAATTTATTACATTGATTTATTAGTTCTGATGTCTTTTTTCTTTTGATACTTCAATATTTTCTGAGCCATTCATATTATCTGTAAGTTAGTACAGTTTTGGATTTTCCTATGCAATATTTGTGTCCTTACTTTTCAAAAAATTTTTTTTTCTTGTACAGTCTGGTACCTCCAGGATAAAATCGAATTGATATGGTAAGAGAAGATATCCTTGTGTAATTATCAATCTTGAAAGAAAGTATTAAATTTTTCAACACTAAGTTGTTTTACTTTGTTAAGTTCCCTCTGTCTCATTCTTTCCTATTCCCAGACTGAAGTTCTTTTTAATGAGTTGATATTAGATTTTGGCAAATATTTTTGCAGCATCTGTCATATAACTATATGGTTTTGCTATTACTTAAAAAATATTGTGAATTATATTGTTTGATCTTATTTAAGTAGTAATTCAGCCTTGAGTTCTTGAGATACAGTTCATTTAGCTGTTCTACATAACACATATCTTTACATATTTCATTTGCTAATACTTCATCAAGCATTTCATATCTATTTGTATAAGATTTGTTTTTCTTGCATTTGTGTTTCTTGCAATATCTTTGTCAGATTTTGTTACTGAGGTTATTCTTGTCTTTTAAAATTAACAGGAAAGTGTTTCTTTCCTCTCTTTTCTAAAAGAGCTTATGTAAGGTTAATATTGTTTCTCCAATATTTCAGGACTAGGTTGTGAGGTCGTCTTGAAAAATTTTAAGTGAATGTGATTTTTAAATAGATACAAAGGTACAAATTTGCCATTTTTTCTTGTGTAATTATTGGTATTTAAGTGTTTTCAAAAGATCTATAGATTTTATCTAGTCTATTTTTAATTTTATCACCCATTTTGATTGTTTTTTTATTTTAAAGATAACAAAACAAAATGGAACAAAGAAACTAAGATTAGAACAATGCAAGTAACACAGGACTTCAAAACAAGGCAACAGGAAATCAACAGTGCCTACCATGTTTCTTGTTTTCTTCAAAATAGTTGTTCATACTTTCACACACAATAATATTAAACTGAACAGAACAGTATAAAACCTATCAAAAGAATGAAAGCATTTTGAGATTTTAAAACCCAGACAATAGGAAATGAACAGTGGTTACTATAATGTCTCGTTTTCTTCAAAATAGTTTTCCATACTATCATGTATAATAAAATCTAGTAGGACACAACAGAATAAAACCAATTAAAACAAACGAATAAAAGCATTATAACAACAAGAATCACTAGGATTCCTATCCTGGTTTGACTATTATCTGCTTTTGAAGTTCTATAATGTCTCCAATGTTTTGTTTTTATTAATATTATGTACTGCTATGTCCAACTGTACTATGCCTGATGATATAGACAATTCTATTGAAGCTAACAAGAGACATCATAGTAACTCTTGTAGATCACCTTATATTGTAGTTTTATATGTCCTTTTCATTTCATGTTTTTCTAGAAATTTGTTTTGTTTTGTCTTGTTTTATTTTGTTTTTTCTTCTAATACAGAAAGGATAGGTATATATGTCTGTACATGTATCTCATGCATGCATAGAACTTCTAAACAGTTTATGAGATTTGATTATATATTGCCCAATGAAATGAACAGCTACTTTGAAGAAAAAGAGACACTAAATTACCCAGTGCTTATTCCACAGTGTCATGATGTGAAATCCAGCAATACTATTATTCTTTGCTCAGGGTGATTTTAGTCTGTTTTGTTTTGTTTAATTTCAACATACATGAAGCTATTTTGAAGAGAATGAGAGACACTATGGCAGCCATTGTTGACTTTCTTATTGTTAGGTCTTAAAGGACCTAAAATGCCTTCATCCCCTGTTCTGATCAGTTTTATACTATTTTGTTTTGAATGAATTCATTGTATGTGAA
The DNA here is from genome assembly GCF_034190915.1 of Cavia porcellus. Taxonomy (NCBI): domain Eukaryota; kingdom Metazoa; phylum Chordata; class Mammalia; order Rodentia; family Caviidae; genus Cavia; species Cavia porcellus. The sequence goes on along the minus strand of NW_026947511.1, from coordinate 20,750,775 downwards.
TATATGGACAACTATGCAGAAGAAAACAAGAGACAATATGGTAGTGAAGATCTCCAGCTATCTTGCTTTGAAATCTGTGTCTTACATTGTTTTCTTATGATCTGTTTTGTTACACTTAATTTTACCCTCTTTAAAATAATTTTTTTAAAAGTGTTATAGGTCTTCAAAACACAATGATCAGATATTAACAGCTATGATAATGTCCATTTTCTTCAAAATAGCTCTTCGTACCATCACACATAATAACATCAAACAAAACATAATAAAACTAATTAAACAAATGAATGAAAGCATTATAAGACTTCAAAAAAGATAATAGGGAGTCAACCATGATTACCATAATACATTCCATTATGTTCAAAATAGCTGCCCATACCATCAGACACAGTGAAATCTAACAAGACAGAGCAAAACCAAACCTAAAATATTTTTAAAACATACAAGAGTTCAAGACAAGGCAATAAGAAATTAACAGAGGTTATCATGTTTCTCTCCTAGGTGATTCCTCCCTTATCACTTTTAAAATATCTATTGTGCTTTTTGGATCCCACTGACTTCTATTTTTTAATCCTAGGGTTCACCCATGTTAGTTCAAACCATTTCACCCGTGAACATGGGTTTCATCCATTTACCTACAAAAGCCTCAATATTATTCTACTTTATAGCTGGGTAGCTTTTCATTGTAAGAAAATACCACATCTTTCTTATCCATTCTGCAGTTGGTGGACAAATTACCCTTGCTTTTTCTCTGGTCTCCTGTCATATGGAACAATGTTTTCTCTCCTTTGATATTCAGTCTATGAATTTCCTTTTCAGTTAAATGTGTTTGTTGTGTATAGTAAATTGATGGATCTTGTTTCTTGATCCACTCTCCCTGAGTTTTTTTCTATTGCTGAACTGAGGCCATCTACATTTATGGTTACAACCAGCATTCATTGGTCTGTCTCTGCCCTGCTATCCTCCTGTTGTTGGCCCTCCACTTTTCCCCATCATTCAATTGCCTATCTTGTTTGGTGAGCCTCCTCTGCTCACCAAGCTGTTCCTGGAACCATAGTCATCTTGTCTCTCTCTAGAACATCCTTTAGAACTCTCCATAGGGTTGGTTTGGTAGTCATAAATTCCTTCAGTTGTTCTTCATCATGGAAGTATCTTATTTTTCCATCAGTTTTAAAAGATAGTTTTGCAGGAGACATCAATATAGATTGAAAGTTGTTTTCTTTCAGGATTTGAAACACTTCACTCCAAACTCTTCTTGACTTGAAGGCTTGTGTTGACAAGTCTGCCATGATTCTGATTGGTTTTCCTTCACTAGTGATCTGTTTCTTTTCTCTAACAGCTTTTAATATTCTGTTCTTGCGCTGAATTTCTGGGATCTTGATTATTATATGTCTGGGTGTAGATCTACTTTGGTTATGACTAGTTGAACCTCTCTATGGCTCACTTATCTGTACACCAGACTCTTTCCCCATGTTTAAGAAGTTTTTTTGCTATTACTTCTGTAAATGGTCTTTTTATTTCATTTGTGTTGACCTCTGCTTCTTCACTGATACCTAACACTCTTAAATTATGTTTCTTTCCATCATCTTGCAATCACTGAATTGTCATTTCCTGATTCCTTGTTGTTTCTAACAGATCTTTCCTTTCACAATTTCTGTCTTGTCTTCAAAGTTTGTAAGTCTGTCTTCAGTCTCTTTCAAGTGATTTTGCCAGCTTTTGATTAACTTTTTAATTTCCTGAATACTTCTTTGAATCTGTTTCATGCTTTCTACATTGTTCATTCAAGGTTTCCATCATTTTCTTTTCTTTTTTTTTTTTTTTTTTTTTTTTTTTTTTATCTTTTTCCTTTTTATCAGTACCGGGGATTGAACTCACGACTGCCTGCTTGCAAGGCAGGCGCTTATGCCGCTGAGCTAAATCCCCAGCCCCCATCATTTTCTTATGCTCCTCTTTTTTATCTATGTTTTCTTTAGATATGCTCAGTAATTCTTTTTATTCTTTTACTTGAGGCATTGCTTCTATAGTTTCTTTACTTCAGTTGCTATCCTTTTGGAGATTTCTGGTGTATAACTTCCATTTTCTTCCATGACTGTATCTCCTGGACTTGCTCTGTATGGGCTGGAGGTCTGAGATTGCCTTTTGCTCCTTGACATTCTTCTAGGTTCCTCCTAACAAGTTGGTTGTGGGGCCCTAGGCACTTCTCATGTTTGCAGCACCTCCATGGTGTAAAGGAATGGGACAGGCACCTGTGTTCCTCTGATCCTGGGTTTACAGAAAGGTAGCATGGCATAGGGTAGGATTCTCCAGACCTGTACAGTCACTCTAGGACTTGCCCAATGGCCAGGGATATATGGTGGTGGGGCTGCCTCTCTCAACCTGTGTGTCTACATTGGGACTTCCATGATGGTGGCATGCACACAGGGGTGTGTTTGCCTGATTCACCTGGTGGGCTTCCAATGGTGGCCTATAGGTGCATATGCTTACTCCTGCTGGCTGCCCAAAGAAAGCAAGCCTTTAGGTGACAATTGCTGGCAAGTGGATCTGTTGATTCTCTCTGCCTATGTTAGCTGCCCACATGAAGCAGACTTCTGTTGAGCCTTTTAGATTCTTTCTTTACTCATAATTATTTTAAAATCTGTACTTTAATATACAAATTTATGAGACTTTGAGGGGATAGTATTTTTATTTATTATCTCTCATTTTACTGTCATCATAAAATATATTTTGTGCTTTCAAAATGTATTTTATCGTGTTCTATATTCTAGCATATGGTCTATCTTACCAATATTTTATATGCATTTAGCATATAAATATTAATCTATAGTAGTTGAATGATGTATATATTTTCTAGACCTTTGAACTTTTTCTTATTGTATAAGGTACTGTGAGATATATTTTGAATAATTTATAGTTGTGAATTTGTTCTTTTACCTCTAAATGTGCTTGCTTTGTTGCATATTTTTAATCTTTGTTAGATGCACATTTAGTATTAATTAATTGATCTTTTTATTATAAAACATTTTCTTATCTCTGACAATATTCCTTATCTGAAGAATATTTATCTTCATTAATGCACTCACTCCTGATTTCTTATCCTTGTCTTGCATGGCATATCTTTTTCGATCCTTTTCATTTACCAATTCCATCTCTGAAGAAGCATCTCTTGTCAATAACATAAAGATTTTTTAATATTTTCATGCACTTTGGTCATCTGTTTCTTATTTGACATTTATATTTAATGTAATTATTGTTTGATTGGTTTAAGTGTTCCAGTTTGCTATTTTTTCTATTTATTCTATCTTCTCATTGTGAATTTTCCTCTCATTATTTTCTCCCTTCTTATTAGTAAGTTTAAAAGATTTTGTCACTCCATTTTAATCTGTCTACGTTCAGCTATGCTTCTTTTGTTGGGGGGGGACTGCCCTAAGATTAAAAAATATATACACAATTTATTGTAGTCTAATAGGCTAGATATTACACATTTTATATAAAATGCAGCCATTTTACAACAATAAAATATTTTTCCTTTGCTTATTATAGATACTATATTTACATGTGATATAAATCCTATATTACAATGTCAGTTTAGTTAAACCAGTTAAATTAAATAATTTAATCATCTTTTAAAGATTACTTAATATTAAATCAGTTATCTTTTTAACAAAACAAAAAATGTGTTTTTACTCATATATCTGCCATTTTTATGCTTATTTTTTCTATCAGATATGTTTCATCTTTTTTCATGTCTTCTCATCTTGAAGAACTTACTTTAACATTCTTTATAATGTAGTTTTCCTGGCAACAGATTATCATGCACATTTATCTAAAAATGTTAATCAGTTAATCAAAATGCTGAATCAGTTTGACTATATAAAAATTTTGAAAAATAACTTACATTTTCTTTCTTGTGGCAGAGATTTTTATTCCTCACAAATATCTATGACCTACTCTCATTTTTTAAATCTCATCCTTAGTCAGGTGATAAATCTGTATATTTGTTACTTCCAGAAAAAGCATTAATAGCAGGTATGAGATCTCCATTAGCTCTCTTGCCCTGGAATCACAGAGACCATATTTTAAATGTTTCAGCTTTAAGATGCTAGGGATCAGCTAGGCCTATTAATTACTCTCTATAGCAAAATCCTCTGTATGCTTTATCATATGGTCTGCACTGGGCTGCAGGGTGAACATGATTTAAGATCTCATTGTATTAATCTAATAAGTTTGGGAATAATTGGTTACCTAGACCATACTGATCTGATTGATTTTAAGTTATACCCTAAATTACTACAATAATGCATATTTTCTAGGACTTCCATTCTATTCTACTGCCCTATCCTTCCTTCTGATGTTAATATGAAATTCTTTTGAGTTTTGCAAATTTATAACATAATATGATGTTTGTTAGGGGGAATCCATCATCATTAATCTTTTTTCCAAAACTACCTGGATAAGCCAGGCATCCCAGCAACTCAGGATACAGAGGTAGGAAAAATAAGAGTTCATTTCCAGCCTGGGCAATTCATCCAGACTTTGGTTTAAAATAACAAAAAGAAACAAAGAGAAAGAAGGAAAGGAAGAAAGGAAACAAAGAAAGAAAGGTAAAAAAAAAAAAGAAAGAAGGAAAGAAAAAGGGAATAAAGGAAGAGGAAAAGGAAAGAAAAAAGAATGAAAGAAAGAAAGAAAGAAAGAGAGAGAGAGAGAGAGAAAGAAAGAAAGAAAGAAAGAAAGAAAGAAAGAGAAAGAGAGAAAGAAAGAAAAAAGAAAGAGTGAGCTGGGAAGTAAGTCAGTGGTAGAATGTTTATATACAGAAGCAGAAGTCTCTAGGTACAATCCCCAGCACAAAAACAAACAAAAAAAAAAACCTTAGGTATTCTCAGATAGCTCCCATACCCTGCAAGCCACCTTAAAAACCACTTTTAATTGAACGTTAATCATATTTCCAAAATGGAGTTCAATTATAGGCCTATTTTATTAAACTGAGACTTTTTATCCACTAATACATTAAATCATCCCATCTTACTTATATACCATAGTAAAGTTTTAGTTATTTCAGTATAGATTCTTCACACTTCATGTAAAGTGATTTCTTCATATTTTGTACTATTTTGCTAAGTAACTGATACATTCTACTGTCAAATATTCTCATTGGTTAATGTAAAATTTGACTAAAATGTGTATGATACCACATTACTAAGTCAGAATCATCTCCAAGACTAATTCACCAACTTGCATTATTTGTACACCACTCCTGGGATTATGCACTCTGCATGGCCCATTTAATTAGGCCATCAGAGGCTAGAAATAATTTTTGAAATCACTCTTTGGTTGTGTTGTTTAAAATTGGAAAGAAACATAGAATCCTCTAGTTTACTCTTCCCATTTATACATTAAACAAAAAAACAGCCTGTTAAGAAAACACTTTATTTCCAAAGTAATACTGATCTTCATTAATTACATGTTTACTGAGCATTTTTCATGTATTTGAGTCCCAAATTCTAGGGACTCAAATCCTAGATAGGCACACAGTAGTTGTTCAATAAATGTTAGATTACTGTGATTGCGTTGGTTTGACATAACATGTAACTGTTAGAGGTCATTGCCCCTTAGATACACAGAAAATAATAACTACAATGTTAGTTAATTTGAGTGCACTTTTGCATTATTTTGTAATTACCACAAAGGCTTTTTTTAATTTCAGAGGGAAAAACTCTGCCTTTGCAACTGGGAAAAATACAAGCCTCATCACTGGGAAATTCTGCAGGAAATAGGTGAAAAGATTTCTTTTGCCTCTTGGGCCTCCTAAAGTATTTTTCATCTTATGATAAATAACACATGATTCTCTGATCTCGGGAGCCTGGTCTTCTACGTTTGTTTTCAAACACGGCAGGAGTTTGCTGACAGCTGCCGCTGGAAACATCTATGGCTTTATCCCCTTCCTAAAACAGCTGAGTGCATTAAGACATAGCAGCACTTTCCCAAGAGCTGCAGCCAAATGAAAGGAGATTAGGACAAGACTCAACTTGTGAACACAAGATGTAGCTCATGTTAAAAATAGCAACTTATTTGCAAGAGGCTAAATTAAGATCTGTGGATAAACAAGTCAATGTGGGTTAGGAGTAAAAATTCCAATGTACCCAGAGAAATGTCTGATCTTATAATCTATTATGTAGTCAAGGCTAAGACCACATTCTTTGTAGCTCAACTCTCAACTCTGCTATTTGTGAACTGTGTAATCTTTTTTACCTAACCTGGTTGGGCATTAGTTTCCACATTTGTAAAGCAAAAGTTGCATTAATACCTCCTTTAAAGGATTCTACAAAGTCTTAGTGAACACTTACTATGGTGTCTATGCACAGTAATCCTCAAGTAAGTAATATAGACCCAGGCAAGGCAGTCGAATATTTACAGGTATTGAGTCTGACCTAGGAGAATAATAATTATGCTTTTATATTTCATGCAAAATCTTAAAAACTAGTTTTTAATCAATAACAACAGAGTTTTCTTAAGCAGTTTGATTCAACTAAATTTAATTACATAAACTGTGGGTTACAAGGATGAAGAAACATGATATATATCATATATATATATATATATGATATAAATATATATTTTGTACTGGGGATTGAACTCATGGCCTCACGCTTGCCAAGCAGATGGTTTCAGCTTTTAAAGAACACTAAATCCAAGAGGACGTAAAGGAACACCATGTTCCTAGGACAACCTGAAGAAAACTTGAAAAGAATGAAGTCACAGAAACCTGGAGAATGCCTAGATCAGGGTGTCAGTGAGAACAAAGAGCAGTTGGAGTCATCAGAGTAAAATCTGAGGGGAACAGGACCACCTAAGTGGAAAAAACCTAAAGGAGAAGATAACACTTACCAAAGCTTTAGAGATCTTGATAATGAAAATCTGTGGAAAGGCAAACATTTATTTTAATGATTAGGATGTCGTGAGTACCCTGGAAGAACACAATTTTAGTAGAGAGGTGAGGTCAAAAGACAAAGCACACACAAGTGAGTGTGAAATATAAAAGTGGTGCTTGGAAATAGACAGCTTTTGTGAAAGTGGGCCGCATGCCCCAAACAGAGTTCTAAGAAAATCGCTCAATTTTTATCTGCAATGATGAATCCTTTAATGTGTTAACTGTTTGTGTCCTTTCGTTCAAAATGCTTTAATTCACATTACCCCTAATCTCCTAATTCACATTACCTAATTACCTCACAATCAACTCGTAAACCGAAGAAGTCAGATATTAATTTCCTCATTTATAAAATGAAATAAAGAACTGATACCAGGTCACATAGGTAATAACCAGGATTAGGACAAAGACTAACATCTTCCATTTCTTAATCTAACTCTATTTCCATTGCTCTAAAATCAAATGTGCAAGGATCTGCTACCAGTGTGCCTTATAATATCTGGCAATGAAACACAAAGGGACCATATCTAAGAAGCTAGGAATAAGCCCAAATATGTGATTTCACCAAAATCCATTCATTTTGTAATGATTAACACTAGAATATCTTTTCTTTTCCTTAAGGTCTGCCATATTTTAAAGATCTACACTGTTAATGGTGAAAATAACAGTTACTGGGTATTCAGAGCCAGAAGGAATGGGACAGTAGTAGAATGTATTAGAATTCTTCCTTTAGGAAAAGACACAATTTGACTATTTCTCCATTAAAATAAATTCTCAGTTCCCATCAGTGGCTTCCCTCCTGCTCTATTCTCAAACCACTGCCCATGATTACTAGTTGATATAAGATAGTACAACATTTTTAAAATAAGCGTCTAGAACAAGTATCTTTCTCTAACACAATGACTTCATCCTCTAGATAGTCACTGGGGTGAGACAGTGTTGCAGCATCCTGAGGTTGATCCCTCAAGCTGAAAGTGGACCTTGGCTTAAAATTGATTGTGAACAGCATTTTCACCATGAATCTTGGCACAGTTCAGATAATTGTATGTTGTCATGGTCTTTAATCATCAAAGTTTGAGAATTTTCCATGGGAGTGGTAATTTATAGCCCAAGAGAACATTTTAGTCAGTAGGGAAGAAGGTGCCACTCAGCCAGACTTGTGAACAATGTGATTCCTTTGTCTCTAATTCATCCTCTGCCAATAGTTTTCTCACTGCTCTTGGCGCCTTTTATCTATTTCCTGTCTCCTCTCCAAATCTGTACTGCATGCTGATCTCTCTGTGATCTCTTTCAAATATAAATTTGACCTTGTGTCCAGTGTAATACTCTAATTCAGGAATTACATTCTATTAACTGGTGAAGAAAAAATTAAATTTGTAACTATTTGGGGGGGGCGGGGCCTTTTCTTAGGTCACTCATACAGTTGACTCCAAAGCAGACACCTTTGGACTTCCCATGTAATTAAGTATCTTAGACCATCTGAACCAAGATAAGCCAATCAAATTCCTTCTCTTGGTAAATTAGAATCACAATTCAATTCTGTTAAAATACAGAGTTCTTCTTTGAACTCAGCAACTATGATTAGAAAGCCTATGTGAGACACTGAGGGTGAATCCTCCACCATTTCTCGTGCTATTTCTTTCCTTGGTTCCAGATCCTATCTGAATTCAGGATTTAAGGCTCCCTGAGATGCTTACATTTGTGCTAAAGGACCAACTGAATATAATACAAATGCAGAAAAAAGAGTACTTACTTTAAATTAAGTTTAATAATCACATTAGTTAGTTTCAAAGGACAAAACTATGAAACTGAAAGGTTCTTGCCTTAGAAGTTATGGCGGTGGTCTAGTGTGGCGGAAGGTCAAAGCGAGAACGCCTACCACTTCCTGCTTCTTCTTCAGTCTTTTATTGCAACTCCCCTCCCTGTTTGCATGCACAGAAAGTTCCAATAAGCTCCTCGTGCATCATCAGTACCCACCCTAAGCACCACTCCAATCAGAGGTTGTACGTATATCCCATGCCCCATGTTCTGGCAGAGAAAGCCAGGCCGCCTGTGGTCATGGAGTTCTCTCCACGTCCTTGGAGTAAAGGCTATTTTTACTTTATATTCTCTCTTTTATCGCACTGAAAACTCTTTCAGAAACCACATGAGCAATTGATCAAAAAATATTGACATCAATAGATGTGTAATGTCCATCAGGTAGATGCCCTGATGTTATTGTTATGACAGTTTATCTTGGAATTAATATTTTTTTAAATAAATGGAGACTAGTATCCTAGTCTAATAGGACTGCTGCAGTAATTAACTTAGACATGCATATGAGTTGGTGTAACTGTAAGAATTAGACATAGGATAAGACTATGAGAGAAAAGTTACAGTAAGGACAAAGACAATATCATAAAGGGTCACATATGCCATGCTGAAGAAATGAGACTACATTGCAGACAACCAAGTAATGTAGGACTTTGCAGAGAGAAGGGCAAGGTCAAATTTGCATTTTAAATGAATCACAAGGAGATTTAGAAAAGAGGTAAGAAATAGACAAAGGAGTCCAGAATAGTGAGAATATTTTAGCCAAAATCCTATGATGCAGGCCTGGGAAAAACAATTGGCACTTGATTTAGAATCTGAGAGGCAGAAATCCCTTATGTTCCTCAGCCTGAAGATATTTAGACTTAAATTAAAGGGAATTAAAGCTTTCTTATTGCCCAGTAAACACAAAGAAAGTTTTAACTTGTTTGTTTTTTAAATCCTCTATCCACAATGTAAGTATATTCTGCATTCTACAGCTTCATCAAATAGATATCATAATAGAAATCAGAGAAATTTCTAACACCATCATTATTTACATTAATCCCCACACTTACATTCTGAGAAGGTGAATATTTCATTTTAAATGAACTCCAAATAAGACCCTAGATTAATATCATAGCACAAAACCAAAGTCCCATTATCCTTTATCTACAGGGGCACTATATCTTAAAACCAGCATGCAAACAAGAACAACTGGGTCAAGGATCACTGTTCAACAAAAACCCAAAGGGACTGGTGGTCTTTGTCTTTCAAAAATTGTATCATAGGCTCAGAACCTCTGCTTTCCTAAGTGCCAGCTTATTGGTAGATACAGATTGCCCAGAAAGCACCAATTGGATAGAAGAAATATTTTAATTTTTTTCTATAAAGGAAAGTTCCCAATGATGGTGTTCAGTAGGCTCCATACCTACTGAAGTTAACTTTTTTTTTTTATCAATTTCTTATGTGGTCTTACCCCTTTGAAGTGATATAACTTAGTTTAACAGATGTAATAAATATGTATGTTAAGAATATGACTACTCATAACTTTTTGGTCATTGACTATGATTATTATAATTACAATTGAGAATTAGGAACACAGGAAGAAATTAAGTTTCATAGAAAGGCTTGATTCAGTGAAACTCTTTACAAGTTTTGGAATCATATCAAATGATCAGATCTGTTCCATAAGTGCTGTACTGCTAACCAAATGTGTTAGACTCAAAAGACTCCCTTTGGTGTCTCTCTCTCTCTTCTTTTCCAGTCCTGGTGCCTGCCCTCCACCAACATAGATCATTTTCAACAGCACATTTAACAATACCATTCTTCTTTAGGGAAGGTTGTGATAAAAGTGAAGAGCAGGAAGGGATACCAGCCTATTTTTGAAATCTAACACTCTGATGCCTGAATTATGTTTTGAGAATAATGAGATTTAATGTTATAATTTCTATGTGAGTGTCCTGTAGATGACAGATATTATTTGTACACAGAATATTCATCAGACTGCAATCATAAAAAAGCACACATCTTATTTTCTGTAGCTTTTCAGTCCATAGGTTATTCTAGTCTCTTGTAATTGATTCTGTAAGATGGCTCCAGGGATTTGATATCTCCTGGTTTCTGCACTTATAAACACTACATCCTTGTACATGTTACTCATCTTGCTCTCTGAATGTCAATTTCTTCAACCATAAATTGGAGATACAAATAGAAGTTAGGTCATAGTCGTATGGTTAATTAAAAATTCATGTAAAGCCTTCTACCCAGTACTAGATGCATAGTAAGCAACCAATAAATGTCAGTTATCATTGTCATAACTATCAAAATAATTATTGTCTTAGAAACAAAGGGATAATGATATTAGAAGAAACTTTCTTGAGCTATTCCCAAAAATGCAGTTCAGTATGATGAGTCTTGTTATGGTTTGGATTTCAAGTGCTCCCCAAAACTTGTGTGTTGAAAGTTTGGTCTCCAGCTAATGGTAACTTTGGAAAGTGGTTGTGTTAGTCCCATTCTCCTTTCTGGGACACTATATTCAACACTCATACCTTAAAAGAGGAGAGGTTTATGTTGGCTCATGTTATCAGTCCATAGTTGTACAGCTACAAGGCAGGTAGGGAAGGTGAAAGGGTCTAGATGGAGAAAAGTTGCTCAAGTTCTGGTGACCAGGAATGAGTGTGAAAACTACTAACCCAACTCCTAATAGCAAGTCAATTATAACTCCCACATAATTCAGTCACCTTCCAAACACATGAGGCTTTTGGATTTAAATACCAACTATAACATTGGTGGAAAATAATTGGAGGAAGTTATGTCACTTGGAGCTCATTCTGGCCATTTCTTCTCTCCCTTTGCTTCATAAAATGAGCTGCCGTGATGTATCATGTACTCTGCCATGATGTTTCTATCTAAAGCAAGTGGGTAAGGGACATCTGATCATAACATGAAACCTCTGAAAATAAGATCAAAGCTGAATCTTTCCTCTTTTAGGTTGTTCTTGGCTAGTATTTTGTCATGGTAATGGAAGGTTGATTAACACAGGTCCTCTCACCTAAGATTAATTAGTACCTCATACACACTGCTTTGAAATATCCAATCCTGCTAGCCTTACAGATGGTCACAGATACTCCTCACCAGTTCCTCTTCTGGATGGTCAAAGCCAAACCTAAATTCTGTGTAGTGGATTTACTTAGGGAGAGAACAAGAATGGACTCTAGGCTGATGGTACTAACCCGTATTCTATCTGTGCCACATGAATAGGTTTGTCATGGATACTTTTCTCTCATTGCTGCGACAAAACATTCATCATCCACATTTAAAGGAGGAAAGGTTTATTTAACTCACAGCTTGTGGAGGTTTCAGTTCATAGTCAGCTGCTCCAAAGCAGAATGGCACATCATGGAACAAATGTTCATGTCGTGGGAAACAGCAGAAGCAACAAGGGCAAAAAGGGAGGAGCATTGGAAGAAGATTCTTTCTGTCTCTAAGATTGTTTGTAGGCTGCCCACCCAAAGGTGGATGTTGCACTCACACCTATAATCCCAGCATTGGAGCATGAATCAAACACAAATTCTAGAAGCCTGCCTCCATTGCTGCATGAGGCTCTGCAGGGATATCCAGATACAAACCATAACAGGTTTTTAAGGCCTCAACATACTGACTTCCTTATTTCCAAATTAAAAATAAAGATACTCACCTATAGGATTTCTAGAATTATTAAATTGACTATTGGAAAAAATATACATTAGTACCATGGAAGAAACATATTGCTCATAATGTATTTTTTTTTTGCAGGATAATCACGAAAGATATCTGTTGTAATGGTTGATGCATTGCATCAACTTGAGAAGTCTAGAAGTTTAACTAAGTAATTCAACAAACCAGGTCCTCACTTTGTAAACATTGTCATCCTGTGCAAGAAAAGAGCAGGAAAATGTATGAGTGCTATACCCAACCTGGGAGCTTAGCCTGCTTTCAACATAAGGGAGGAAAAGAGGTTTGCTCTCCCCACTTATACTCTTGCTGCTTTTGCTGTCTTCTGCCACTTTGAAGTGTTGCCCCTGTGCCATGCCACCCTGTCTTGGAGTCAACTGATTATGGACTGAAACCTCTACAGACTATGAGCTAAATAAAGTCTTCATTCCTTAATTTTGAGCATTGAGTATTTTGTCTGAGCAACAAGAGAAAAATAACCAAGACACCTGTCTAAATTTAAAATATTTGTACTTAATGAATCAATAAAAGGCTCCTACCAGGACCCCATGATATCTACAGAGAAACCAGACCTATCAATTGCACATCCAGTACCAAGATACAGTGAGCATCCAAAGGGAAAAACCCTGATCTGGTGAATATCCTAGACATCATCCAATGCAGTGTGTGGATCCCCTCAGCTTTCCCTCTTCTTTCAAGAATCTATTACATGGCTCTCTTTTTTATTGAAGCATTGTCATTTCAGTGTAAACAGTAAATCTTCCTCCCTTTCCTGTGATTAGATGAGGAAACCTCAAGTCTAATGTAAAACCAATGACAGGCACTTAAGAACAACAGAAGAACCCTAAATTTTTTTTTAAAAATTTTTTAAAGAGGGTAAAACAAAGCAGATAAAAAGAAAACAACGCGACACAGAATTTCAAAGCAAGACAACAGGAGATCAACAGTGGCTACCATAATGTCTCTTGCTTTCTTCTAAATAGTTGTATATATCTTCAAACACAATGAATTCATACAAAATGAAATAGTATAAAGCTGATCAAAACAGAAGAATGAAAGCATTACAGGCCTTCAAAACCAGACAATAGGAAAATCAACAATGACTACTGTAATGTCTCTTGTTTTCTTCAAAATAGCTGTCCTTACCTTCATACATGTTGAAATTAAATAATACCAAACACACTAAAACCACTCTAAACAAAGAATAAGAGCATTACTGGATTTCACAGCATGATGATAGGAAATCAGCAGTGGCTACCATAATGTCTCTTTTTCTTCAAAGCAGCTGTTCATATCATCATACATAATACAATCGATTTCCATAAAGAAGTTCTTCATATTTATAAGCCTTTACATGTACATCTATCCTGTCTGCATTAAGGGAAAAAAAACAAAACAAAATGAATTACTAGAAAAACAATAAACAAAAAAGACAAATGAATAACAACAGCAAAGAATCCAAAACAATGACCATACAGGCCTTCCACTCAAGGTGGTAGGAACATACCTAAGGTTACTATTTTACATAGTGATCTTCAAGAGAGTTTCTCAGATCACCAGACACAAACATGCAAAATTGATCTAGCCTTATGAATGTTAACTGTTCTGTTCCAAGAAAACAGAATTTGTAGACAATCATCTTAGCCATCACAAGTAAAACTCTAGATCTTTGATTTTTTTAATAAATGTGAACCTGCAAGGGTATAAGTGATCTTTTATGTTTGTTAAATTATTTCCTATGTTGCATTACAAGTATATAGAATGCAGTTGAATAAATGTTAAAAATAAGAAAATTGTGTCAAAGGAGAAAATAAGGGTGAAAAGATAAAAGGAAGTTGAGGTAAGGGAATCAAATGCAGTTGGTGTCAGCAGTGTGGGGACTTCCAAACTTTGCTATGTGTGTTTGCTGTTATGTGTTTTGCTTACTTTCAAAGTGTGCCATCCGCTAGAGAGCTTTCTTGCTCACTTGCTAGAGAACAGCGACTGTACCTCACTCACTACTGCATCCTTAGGACCTAACCACTGGCAAAATGAAGCTGCTCAACTATTGGCGGAATAAATACAAAGCACAATGTCCTTATATTGATACAGTAAGTATACAGCTGTTTCCTAGGATTATTTTTATTAACACAAATCAGTTAGGTAAGATAATAATGACTGATAGCCATTCATTAAAGCCAATTTCATACATATCAGAGGAGTAGTTCTTTATGACTCTATCTTTGATGTTTTCACTCAATTTTAACAATATTTAGACCACCAAAAATGAAAACTTATTCTTCAGAAAAATTTCCCACACTGTTACTTCTCTCAACTGGTCTGCTGAAAAATATAAAGGCTGGTTTGCTGGGATATACCTGGATGATAGAGCAAAAGGTTGATTCAGACGCTTCTGAAACCAGCTGAGGCCAAAATAACCATGACACTGACCTGAGAAAAATATGAGCACTGGCTTAGCTAAAAGCTATCGCAAAGCTGGATAGATAATCACATCTCTTTTGTTTGATCTTCATGTGAGTACAATGAATGAGAACTTAACTCAAATTTACCATAGAGAACATAACAGGGTATCCACTTTACCTGCCTGAAATATGCTGTACTCACCCCAAAAATGAGGACAATACCGACTTTGATTCACAGAGATGTTACAGTGATCGCAAAAGGTACTGTAATATGCTTATGAGCTTCAGAAATATCAAAGCATGTGGATAATAGTATCCCTCTCTTACTAGTATACTAGGGATATATCCTATACTTGCTTAAGTTATTTGGGAATGATAATTAGGTAAGACAAATATGCAATAACTCACCAAGGTCCACCAGATAGCAAGTGAAAACTGTGGCATAATGATAGCAGATAATTTCCACAGAGTAGCTACAATGAACCAGACATTGGGAAAATCCCTTTATCATTTATCCTCACAACTATGCAAAGCATGTGAATTGTTATTCCAATTTAATGGATGAGAAAACCGAGATTCAAGGGTAACTCAGCAATAATTTGCTCAGGTTCACAGAGTCAGTAAGTAGAAGAATTGAGTCTCCAGGTTTGTTTCTATAAAAGTCAAACTCAGCATTATGCATGCCTACCTCTATAGGAGGTGGAAGGAGACCAAATATGTGCCATATTTTTTTATTGTGCAGTTCTAATTAAGAACATAATCATGGTCCTCATCTATAGTTACATGAGACCTTGGAAGGTGGAGGAAGAGTGGTGCATAGCTCTTATAATGTGGTCCGTAATGCCTGCCACTAACTAGCAAATACTGCAGCCCCCATTTCTGACTGGACCGTGAATTTGAGATAAGATTGCTTAAGGGAATCGTGAAATTTCAGGCTATTATACAATCCATTTGAACAGGGTGCTCAGACAAAATTAATTCATGACAACTTGTTCTCAAGCTGTGAATTTTTGGGAACATTTCCAGTATTCATTAGCTCTCAAATTCACACTTCCACCTGTGTGTTGAAGAACTGTTTTATCAGTTCCTAGAGCAAGAACATAAAATATATGAAGGAACTGATTTTGTCTCTTTTTCTCTTTAATTTACAATTTTTAAATGTCAGTAGAATAAGTTAAGAATGGTGGTCAGAAGTCCAACTCCCAAATCCTTTCTTCATTTAAATCTTTAGTCTTCTTTATGTCCACTCATCCTTCATGTTCAGGATTTCTGTCATAGAAATCCTATTTTATCTAAGCTATGCGCAGAGTAGGCATTGCTAGAAAGAGATTCCTCCTTACAATCTATAATAGCTTTCTTTGGCCAATAAATACTAATCCTGTTCTAATTTTAAAGCCACTACAACCTGAACTATCATGAATATAATGTCAATACAAGCTTCTCAGTGTGTTCCCAAAGTTTAGCAAAAAAACAGCCAGAAAACACTGTTAATTGGACAATAAATTCACGTCCTCAGTGAGTAACGGTTATCTCATTCTGATGCAACTGGGTGCTTATGCCTAAGTTAAAACTAATTTTCTGATCCTTTTGTTAACTGTATTTATCTCATCATTACAGGGATCTGTTTCTTTCATCTGACCTGTGGCAGGCTAGTCCAGCTTGGTTAGTATCTCAACCAAGCTAAGAAAACAATTTGTCAACTTTCCTTTACACGTTCACCTCATTTCCATGCCTCTCCCAATCATAGATTCTAACTACTATGTTTAAAATTTCACAGCCTTGTTCATTTAAATGTATCTTCTTATTCTCTCTTCTGCTAATCCACACTCAGAGGGGGAAAAATGAGAACAGATGTTTTCCATTTAATTTCTTTCTCCATCTGACAAAAGAGGTTTTGGTAACAATGACATCGAAAATAAACAGGGAAAAATGTTGGGAAAAATGGAATGAGCAAACTTTGTGGTAAAGTGCTGACTTTCCATACATTCTGGACTCAGGAAAGAAGTCAAAATGGGAAGACAATGTCTCTGCATATGGAGCAGTCATAACCTCAATTTTTCCATGTTTTTCCTCATTTATCTTTATTTCTTAGCTTACCTTTTCTATTATGAGCCATTACTGTTACTCATAATGTTATTCAAGGTCACCTATATGCTGTTTATCAAAATTTTCCTACCTTTTACTAAATATTTGTAAGTAATGCCAAAAGAATCTACTATGTTTCCATGGCTTGAATGTATCCACCAAATTTCATGTGTGGGAAACTTAAACTCAAAATTCATATATTGAGAGCATTTGGAGGTGAGGCCTTTAAAAGGTAATTAAGGTCTTCTGCATGGGGTCACCGTGATGGTCCTGGGGGCTTTATAAAAGAGGGACCTGACTGAGTGTACACTTGCCCGGTCTCCCAGGTGATGCCCTCTGCCATGTTATGATGCGACAAAAAGCCTGAGTTGGATAATGGCACTATGCTCTTAGACTTTTCAGCCTCCCCAACTGTAGAAAAACAATTTATTTTCTTTACAAATTACTCAGTCTGTGATATTCAGTTATAGCAACAGAAAATGAACTAAGACAGGTGTGAATTATCCAGATGATTTTATCAGTTAACTATTTTGCATGCTCAATGGATTCTCATTAATGTGTAACCATATCAGTATAAACAGACATATAACCTTCCAAAAACATTTCTAAGGCAGGAATTAGTTGGCTGAATCAACAAGCAGTTGTAACCATTAAATTTTAAAATACTGTCAACTATGGATTTTTTTTTAAACACTCTGATTTGCAGAGCAAGGGAATAGTTACAGAAAGTCATATTTATGTGACTACAAGTTTTCCCGGCATCAAGGATCTGAAACATGATTTAAAAAAAAAAAAAAAAAAGAATAATCTTGGTGTGAGCAATTTATACTTGAAGTGACTGCTATGTCTTTAGAACACTGGGGAAAGTGAGGTGTTTAATGTATCTTCCAGGCAATTATAAAACAGTCCTTGATCAAAACCTTCTGTGAGAGATATTGACAAACCTGCTCAACTGCAAGAATCTCCTGTAGAGAAAATGATCTATGAGATTACCTGCTGGCGGGTTCATGGTTCAGATTGTCAATATCTAGAGAAGGATCACAGAAATAAACATTTAGTGTTCGCTGTTCCGACATCTATATTTATAGTCCTGTTAAAGCAGTTGGTCAATCAAAAACAGTTAAAGCAATTACAATTTTCCCTAGCTAAACACAAGATAAAGAAACTGAACTCCTCGTGATGAGAAGTCAATACAGCAAGATAATCCAAAATCACTTTTTATTCATGTGGAGGGAATTTGGTACTATTATATCTTGTCACTTGTAATTGTCTGATTAAATGAATACAGTGAAGATGTATTAATGTAATAAAGTCAAATACTCAATTAGATTTTATTTTTGCTTCCATTCCTGCATTGTTAGAGCTCTCCCACAGAATTTGGAACAGAATAGTCTTTTCCCTACTGAATTTGCCTCCTTTATATTTGGCAAATACTTATTCTTCTATCTAGGTTTCAATTGGAGCTACAGTGAATGGGTCCTTTTTCTTACAGCTTGACGCCTGCTGTCTCACAATATAGGTGGTGTTGTTAGGCAAAAATTATTTTAGAGATGATGTAAATCACTAATGCAAGACAGATTGTGCTGAATTCTAAGAACAAATCTCTTTGATGGATAAGAGACAGTATAAATGTCAGTGTCTGACGGAGGTTGTAATTTCCAAATGTTGATTTACAGCTTGAATATGATCGGGAAAATGTTGCATCAAATTGCAAATCTTCTGAAGGGTTAAAAATAAAGATATAACAAACTAGCATCTGTTCTGGTAAAATAGCTATTTAAATGTTTGAATGGAAGTGATAATAATTTCTAATTAAGAGTTCAGTTTCTAGATTTAGCAGAGCTGTTTTTACCCGTTTAATTGATTGCATGTCATCATGCAATATTTTTCTTTCCTAAGCCTATATTCTCTTTTCTGTAAAATAAAAATAATTATCAAACCTGTCTCATAGAATATAAATTTTAAATTGTGTAATCCATTGAAAGCTCCTGGAACAGAGTTTGAATCAAGTAAACACTCAGTATATGTGGGCTGTTTTTACTAGAGTGCTGATTAGCATTCAGTTCAGTGAACAATAATTTGTTTCTTCTCTGCATGCAAGAAACTAGATGGATTCAGATAAAAACACATGACTTACAGCTATAGTTTAGGGTAGCATGTGGAATCTTTTAGATTGTGTCACACATGCCACAGGTTATCCATCATTAGTGTAGGACTCTAACCCTAATATTTACTAGCAGGTAGAGCTAGATGAATGCTTAAAATAAATATGTACTGTATGAAAATATTGCCTTCTTAATGAATCCTGCTTCCATTCTGCACATTACTATAATCCATACTGCAATATAGGAGGTGAGAGATCTTTGTAAGACTTTCTAACATCCTCTGTTGAATTTATAAACCAAATTTCTTAATCCAGGCTGTGTAGGTCTTAATAATCTAGTATCTTCCGACTTCATTTGCTGTCACTCTGTCCCTCTAACTGGGCTTCAAGGACTTTGCCTCTGTATCTTCTGTCTATATTACCTCACTTCCTTCTTCTGTTTTAGTTAATTCTCACTGATGTGTCTGGTCTCAACTCTGATGTCACTTTTAGAGGTGGCTTCTATAACTTCCTCATTGCCCACTGGCACTTTAAGTATTTTTTTTTCTTAAAATGCTCTCGATTTTTCCATCGAGTCTTATAAATTACTTATACCTGTGAATTTAAGGAACATCTGTGTACTCTACTACACACAAACTCTGAAAGTCAGGGGCTTCGATAGGAATCTTGATCATCACTGTATACCCAGCTCCTAACACAGAATTTGACACAATAAACACTGAAGAAATGTATTACAAGCTATTTTTAAAAGTCAAATAATGAATCTCATACAGATATAAGGTGAAAATATGGAAGAGATTTTATTCAAGTCATCTTTAATGAAACAGCCAGGCAAATGTTAAATCAATTCAAAACAGAAGTATAGACGTATAGAATCCATTTGAAGATCTGATATATTGTAATGAATATGCAAATTGAGACACAGTTGATTTTTTCCCCAGTGGAGAAGGAAACCAAATGAACCTTCACCTAACACAATTTTTTGCATATTTATAGACAAGAATCATTTTGCATTATTCTGTTACTTTATCTTAATTCACTTGTAATATAACTACAAGGTAATGGAAAGTGGGAATCAGACAACTTGGAAGAGCGTGTTCTGAGCAATGCATCATTTTCTACTATAATGTATATATTTCTCTACAAAAATAGATAAAAATTGTCTGGGCACATAGGAAAGTACATTTCATTAGGAAAAAGAAATGAAAGAAGTCTTTATAGAAGAGGAAAAGGTGATCTATGACTTGAACTATAGGTAGAAATTCAAGAATGATAATCCACTAAAGATTTTCTGAGCAGAGATCTACGAAAATTATGTAGTAGCAATGGATTTTTTTTCTTTTTTCTTTTTCTTCAGTACTAGAGATTAAACATAGGGATTTCACATGGAGCTACATTCCTAGCCTATTTGGTAAAAAAAAAAAAATTATTTTGAGGCAGTCTCTCATTAAATCTGCTAAATTGTCCAGGCTGTACCTAGATTTGCAGTCCTCCTGCTTCAGCTTCCCAGGGTGCTAGGAATATGATGTCTTGACTGGCAGCAATGGATTCTTCAGGCAAAAGGATCATCTATGTCACAAGAAGATGTTTCAGTGGCTGAGGGAATAATCTTCTAGAAAAGAATGGCAATCCAGTGGGGGAAAGAAAAGGCTCTGAATTCTAGTGTTAGTACTAGTATTCTTTTGTGACTCTGGACTGGTTCACAAATATCTTGGATCTAATTTTCTTTCATTCCAGAGATATCTATTAAAGTTATGGGTGGTCCTAACATCATAATGAATTGGAAATGCATAAAAGGAGATTTTCAAATAAAAGAATGGCATAGGGAAAATAATTCCCATCATATTACTAATATTTCTGATTGTCTTCTGGTAGAGGAATCAGAAAACTTTATGAAAAACCACTTATTAAGTACTTTAGGCTGTGTGAACTCTAACATCTTCATTGCAACTATTCGATTCTGCCATCCTAGCTTGGAAGCTGACATAGACAATATGTAAACACATATGTTTGCTTGTATTCCAATAAAACTATTTTTAGAAACTGGCAACAAGTTTGATATACTCCACAGGCCATCTTTTATTTTAATTCGAATGACTAGGATCACTGGAGCTGCCAGTGATCATTAGATAGAATTAGATCACTTTATTTACCTCCGTCCCAAACAGTGTCTCACATATTCATTCTCAGAAAATATATTGCAAACGGATAAAGATTTAAAGGAGTTTCCTATGAACACTCAAAGCAATTTGTCACTCTGACTTATATTCGTCACACCATGCTGGTATTAAAGTTATTTGTGCAATATCCTCTTTTCTTCGTAGGGTCTAAACTAGAGGGTAAAAAACATGCTAGTTCGATCTTTTTGTCTGTTGCTTGATAACGGCTAAAAAACATTTATTGAATGAGTAAAGTATTTCTTCTGTACTTTTATCATTGTTCCAAATTTTAGTTCTAATATTTCACAGTGCCCAGGAAAGGCAAAGACTGCCCCCTGAGCATGCGCAGCAGTGTGTCGGTTTTCTCCAGGAAAGAGGCATCTCTTGGAATAGGGGAATGGGCCTGTGATCCTTGCTAATGTGGGTTCCCTGAGTGTTTCTCTCCTTTGTGGGGTTATTCCTATACTAAGCGATGATTTGCCTTCATAGGAAATGTCCTCTTAGTGGCTGGCCATGACCCATTTAACATAACTCAATGCAGTGTTCACATGTTTCCGCACCGGGCTGTCTATTTTCACATGATTATCTCAGAGCTATTGCTTTGTATCAGGAAGGCACAATATCTTGTTGTGGGTCATTTTATGTATACCACGGATAATAAACTATCAATTCAAAGAAATAGCTGCATTCAAATTTTCTCATTTATTTATTTTTCTGAAGTTTTCCTTAAGTGTTTTTTCCCTTTGTGAAAACACCAAGCCCTCATTTTCCTGCTTACTAATAGCTTTTACATGAAGTGATTTTTTTTTCATTTCTTTTTTTTTTTTTTTTAAAGCAGTACCAGATGTTGAAAGAAACTTCCTCTGATTGCTGTCCAGGGGGGAAAAAAAGCATGTATCACTTCAAGCCTGACCTACACAGGGAGAAAATGGACCAAACAAAAGCTGCCAGAGTTAAATGCATTGCAGATGTTATAGAAGGAGAATTCTAGAATTCTGTGCTTTCACCCTGTGCTGCCATTGTTCCTCTGATTAAAGCATTATTTTTGATTAAAAAAAAAAAAGATAAAATAGGAAATAGAAAAGCCAAATGATTTTATCTTGCAGTCATCTCCTAGCTTAGGATATAATTCAAGACCACAGTTCACCAAAGGAGATCCACCTTCGTTTGATGTAATTTCAAGGGATGTTTTGAAACTGGAAGAGAAATTTTGTGACCAAGTGCTGAAAAGATGGGTGCCTTTTACAATCATTTAAC
Organism: Cavia porcellus; assembly: GCF_034190915.1. NCBI lineage: Eukaryota > Metazoa > Chordata > Mammalia > Rodentia > Caviidae > Cavia > Cavia porcellus. The sequence goes on along the minus strand of NW_026947511.1, from coordinate 20,728,344 downwards.
TTGTTATTTTTCGATTCTATTATGCTGCAAAAATGATACAAATTTCAGCCAATGCCATCGTTCGAATTTTAAACTTTGACCTTTCCTCAAATGAGTGATAATGGCTATAATACTCTCTTGTGATGCTGGGTGGTGTCAATGGACGCAGTTCACTGTCAACACTGAAGTAGGGGGGTAAACAGCCAATATGGAGGGTAAGCAATCAGTCTACTAAGCTCTGGTATTTAGTTGGTTTAAATATATTACATTTGACTGAGAATATTTCAAGCAAATTTGATCATAATTAACAACTATCATGAATCATTAAGAGGTATACATAACTTTAGCCTCCCTTGATAATCTGCCAAGAATACTTTTATGGCAGAAAATTTTGTAGAAATATTACCTTGGCGTGTATGTTGGTATATGCTAAGAAAAATCAATTTTCTGAAAAAAATTAAGTCCACAATTTTTATTCTTAGTTCTACATCATTTATAAAAAGCTCAGTTGACTACTTACTATGGTATAAATGATATAGATTATGCCCAATACTTACCTCCTCTAACTGAATGTATGTGTCTAGCACATATCTGAAAAGTTATTTAATAGCAGTACCAAACCAGTGTCTAAACCAAGGATATAACCACTGCCCAATGTTTTTAAAAATTATGCATGCTTCTATCCTAGGGATCCCCTGAAGATAACACAGGAATACTTTAAGGCAAGAGTGATGAGGGAGAAAATCACCAAGGAAGGCCTTAAATTCCTGCCCCATATTCAGTAAGTAAGATGTCACATGAAGACATTGATAATGGAAAATGTGCAAATGGTCAACAGTTTTTTTATATCAACAACATAAGTGATGTCACTGCTGTCCCTGTTGAAGGATTTCTACTGCTCCTTTATATATCTGCATGGGATAGAGCTAGACCATGGGTAGCTGATTAAGACAAGAACTGAGAAGCTGAGAAGGGTGGGGATGAAATACGAGAATTGTTGGGCAAAAATCAAAGCTATTATTTAATAGTGCTTAAGTTTATGCTTTGTTTGAATGGGGTCCAAATAAACATTGGGTTATATACATGCAGCATGCATAATAGATAAATGTAATATTTGTGTTACATGTTTTGAAATACTGCAAATTGCTTGAGGACCCCACTATTATCTTTAAATATTCTGAGGTGTTCAAGGAAATCACGTTGGGAATTATTCCTAAAATGATGTTAATAAAACAGGCTCTTTAAAACTCTCCATTAGAAAATCCAAAGAAATTAACAGTTTTTGTTATTTTTACTGAATTTGATAAATAACCTAAAGTGGTTTGCTTTTTATTTCTTTGAATCTCCTGTCACCGAGCCTTGTCACCTGCTTCCAGTTGCTATAGAAATGGTTCAGGGAATCTTGACTGATTTGTTCAGAAAAATTCATTTCCTTCTGACACCATTTCCTTTACAAAAACATTCAGATTGTTTACCAAAATTGGGTCACTGTACTATACGGTAATTATAAATGCTGCTATTTTAATTGAAGGCTATGAACAAGCCACCTCTGATATTATCTTCATGAAATTGGATGAGTCCTTTGAGATTTAAATCTGGATATCTAATGTAATTCTAAAATTTTTCTCTTCTCATTCTCTCTCTCTTTCTCTCTTTCTCTCTCTCTCTCCCCCTCCCTCCCTTCTTCTTTTGATAATGTTTTTATTTGTAGCTTTTCCTGAACATTCCTTTCTCTGACACTTATAATTGACTTAAACTAAAGAAAGGATCCTTTATTTCCTTCCATATACTTTCTGGAACCACACATCGTCTTGCTGTTAACAACCATTTCATTGTGGGCTGTCTTAAGGGATGCGAATTAATGGGGAAAGAATTCATTGCCTTCCAGAATCATCTCTTCTCCTGAATTTATGGCCCTTAGGAGGCCCAGGGCATGATTCTGAGGTAATTTTCTCTACATACTGTGACAAGAATGAACTTATGAGAACCAAGAGTGCTCTTTCCTTGCCACAGTCAGGTGAGAGGGTCAGAATGTGTTCATCTCTCTTCTGACCTCAAACAGAATTTTGGCTGTCCCTGTAATTAGAAGCATTCAAGAGGAGTCTCCTGTAACTCAGGTGTGGATGGCCCAGGTTTCATTACAACAGATGAAATGATGATGCCCTTTTAAGAGCCTGCTAAGACATTCTGCTTCCAATTTCCTTACAGACTTCGTTTCCTCTTTCTGCTGAAGCCACTTTATCATTTTAATATGCAAAATGATAAGGCCAACTCTGGTGAAAGTATTGTTTTTCGGGGGAGAGGTTATCTTAGTTTCAGCTGTACAAATATTTCTGGCTGCCTGTTTGCATGTGGAACTCTCTGTGGGCATATATTTGATTGCTTAATAGAAGAGACTGCGGATTTGAAGAGAATTTATTTTTAACGAATCCTGCAACTGTTTTATTTTTCCCCCATGTACTTAGAAATTTGAGGTCAATGAAATTATGAGGTCCAAAAAAGATGCAGTATCGGTGTTTGTGAAGATTTTGGCCAGTAGGAAGCACCAGACATCTTTCCTGAGCTTCCCCTCTTGGGTAGAAATCTTATTGTTTCCTCAATTCTGCTGCTGCCACACTTAGAAACACCCATCATTTGTCCTCTACAAAACCAGAGCCTTCCTTTTTTCTTTTGTTTTGTTTTATTTCCCAATTTGCCACTTATCTGTCAGTAGCTTATTAATCCTTCTTTTGTAAGAATCATACTGGGTACTGGGACCTAATGAAAGACCTCTCACTTTAAGTCTCCCTATAGGTTCCTTTCTGGGTTGCTTTTAAACTTCTTTTCATTTAGAAAGACTGTGACTCTGCCACCTTTCCTATCTCAAACCCATTTCCATATCCAAATTGTTGTGATTTTGAGAAATTGTACTGAGAAACCTCAGCAAGACTAAGGAGCGCAGGGCTTTAGAAAAATAACTACTATACGTACTTAAGGCGAAGGCAATGAAGTGGCCAGGAGACCAGCACAGAGCTTTCTGTGAATGTTCCAAACTCTTTTTCTAAAGCAGTATCCTGGAACAAAATGTAAGAAATGTGTTACCTACACACTCGTATATACACACTCATGTGCATGCATACACACAAGTACTCATACATATGCATATTCACAAATGCGCTCACAGACACACGCACACATACAAATGCATGCATGCACATTCACACACAGGTCTACTTATCTAGTCAAAATCCTTGGAAACACCCTTTTGCAAGTCAATGTTTATTTTCAAAGTAATTTTTCAGCTCATTCGCTAAGGAAAATACATTCCAATATTACATTATTGGGACTTGGCATGGTGGTGGATGACTGCAGTCTCAGTACTCAGGTGGCTAAAGCAGGAGGATCTTTGAGAGTTCAGTGCCATCATGGGCTACACAGTGAGTTCAAGATCAGCTTGGAATACATAGCAAGACCTACCCCGCCCCAATAAAAACACAATTCAGCAACCAATCTATAATTTTTCTTTTTCTTATTTTTATGAAATTTCAGTAAAAGAAAACATGGGAAAAACAGCTTTTCTTTCTTTTTGTATATCCTTATTCATGAAATCCAGACAACACAAATCAGTGAAAATGGCCTCTAAAATAACCCTTATCAAATCAAACAGGTCAGTCAAAATTATCCATGATGTGTCAAAACCATCAACTCAGTTCTCGAAAAGAAAATGGACATTGTCTGTGAAGTAGATTATTGTGAATTTTCCCTATAAACAAGTTCAAGTTAAGTCCACTAAGAAATGAGAGCAAAAAAAAAAAAAAGAGAATAGAACATAGAATAAGTTCTTTCATGATCTTCTGCTACTATTTCTGGAACTTGTCAATTTTTTATCAGTTATAGCCTACAGTTATTCACTAAAATTTTAGAGCTGTTGGATGTCATATTTAATAACTACTTAACCATTTTGACCAAATAGCATCTGTCCTATTATCAAACTTGTAAAAAGGTAACATGGGGAAAAGAAGTTGTATTTCAAATACTGGATACATTCCGGACTGTGTTTTTCAGATACTGTGAATCAAGGTCTTCTAATTAGAATATTAAGTGGATTGATTTAAGTCCACTTAATCTGGATTCCAAGATGGCATCTTCAGGATTAGAAAGAAATTCAAGTTCAAAAGTTAGACTATTTTTCCCTTCCTTTTTTCCTTTCTATCTTTCCCTCCAAAAGGTGCCCCAACATTTTGTACTGCTAGGAAAACAGAATCCCCCACTGGGTTCATTATATGAACCCAATAGCTAAACTCACAGACCACTCATAAATGGCTGCTATATTTTGTCCATAACATTTTCTGCCAAGATAACAAAGCCACAGTGCACCAGGAAACTGTGCATCTGGGGATTTTACATTCTTTTTCATCATTTTCACTGCTCTAGATACTAATTTGTACATTAAAAACTCCCCATGACTGTATTAACTTGGAGCAGTAACAATAATCTGTCTTGTACTACGATTTAACTGGGCAGAGTTAGATGGTTCTTGTGCAAGGTCTTTCATAAATTCTCTGTGGGAAGGTGACTGAGCTGGTGTCATCTTGAAGGTTCTTACTCTAGACTTGGGATCTGGACTGAGAGTATTCAGGAAGATGTAACCAGAATCCTGGGAATCTTCAGTTCTCTCCATGACTCTTATTCCTCCTCCTCCTTCTCCTCCTCCTTTTTCTCCTCCTTTTTTTCCTCCTCCTCCTCTTTTTCTTCTCCCCCCCCCCTCTTCCTCCCTCTCTCTCTCTCTCCCTCTCTCTGTCTCTCTCTCTCTCTCTGTCTCTCCTTTCTCTGTCTCTCTCTATAAGTATATTGTGTCTATAGGGCCTTTCTCCATGACTATTTCCTAGTGTCCAGACATCTTTATGGCAATGAAGGATTGTGGGAATTCTCAAAAAAAGAAAGAGTAAAATTAGGAAAAATTTTTGATGCAAAAGACATCCAGTGCCATTCTGACACGATTTTTCCTTGAGGCTCACAATGACTGGCTTCATTTCAAGCAAAGATTATCAAAAGACTTGCAATGTGTTCTAAAACCACCTGAACTACAGAACATAACTTTGTGGACCCACAATCACTAAATCCTTGCCAGTGTGGAGACATCTCTTTTACCTTCTTTCCAAAATTTTTGGCTTCCTCCATCTTCATCTTGAATATCTAGTATTAGTCCTGCAATTGCCCCATCAAGGATAGCAGAGAAGAAAAGAGGAGCCTGAAAGACTCCTTAAATATAGGTGCTGGTGCAGGTACCAGGATAAAGAAGTAATCCTTTACCATAAAAAGTTAAAGAAAAATTATAAATGGGAAATAATGATGCAATTAATTTTAAAAGACAGTTAGGAGTGGTGGAGACTGAGGCAAATGGCCCAAGAAGGGCAGCTGCTGGTATACTCTGATCAATTTGCTTTGTCAAAGTTACTCATTTTTCTAGAAAATTCAGAAATCTACATCTTATATGAAACATCCTGATTTGTAAATGCTAGCTACTAGTTTAACTGCTGTCTAGTCATCACTTGGGCAAAACAAAATATGTCATTAGCCATAATCAGGATTTCAAATTTCGGTATGCAATCCCTGCCTCACATTTCAGAATACATAGGAAGAAAAGTCAGTTTGGGAGTACTTCTGATTTCTACATGAGTGAAGAAATGGGAATCTATAAGTACAGAAGTATGAATCAGAATTTTAGCAGAAGTATCCTACTCCATGGTGTAAGCCTGGAGTCAGCAGTGACCCACTGGCCAACTCTGGCCTGCACCTCCATTTTATAAGTGAACTTTTATGGGAACACAGGCATATTTGTTTTATTTGTGTACTATCTGTGCCTTCTTTTAGGCTACAGTGGTGGAGCTGAATAGTTTCAACAAAATGTTGAAATATTATCAGCCCCTTTATAAGAAACTGACTGAACTGAAAAAGACTGAAATATTATCTGGCTCTTTACAAGAAACATTTGCTAACTCCTGATTTGCCATCACGTACAATGTCATTAGGGCCAGAAATAATGGAAATTTAAAACTAAACATTCTTAAATCTATTTGCTGACTTCGAGGCTGCGAAGGCAATATTTCCATCCTCAGGGAAAGACCACAGTTTTTCTGCATTGCTGGTAGCAAGTGCGTTTTCCTGCTGAGGTTGGCCTGCAATTAGCAGGTGTACTCAACCTTGACTGCTTTCTCTGTGACATGATAGTTAAAGCTCATAACTCAGCCGCTTTATTCCAGTCAAGAGGAAAAATAAAACATACTGCAAGCTGTGTTTTCATCGTCTTCCATGGTATCTTTATTTAATAATCAATGACATCATGTCACTTTTCAGCATAACTCTTCCCTGTCAAGACTGAAAAGCTTAGAATTAGGGAAAGAGCTCTAAGTCTTTAGGTTTGTTTGTGACTTGAACAATTATTTCTAAGATGGCAATATGTAATCCATTAACTAGTGATTTCCTACTGCGCATTTTTTTATTCTGTAAATCTGTATAACTTGTACCCCTTCACTGTTTTTTTTTCTTTCTTTTCTTTTCTCCTTAAATAAAAATTAAAAAAAATAAAGACTACAAACAGTTTCCAAGAATAAAACAATGAGCTGGGCTATAATTCTAGCACTAGGGATGCTGAGGCAGGAAGATAGCTTCAAGATCTAGTCCAGCCTAGGCTATGCAGTGAGTTCAAGAATAACCTGAACTGCATACCAATATCCTGTCACAAAAAAATAATAAAATAATGCATTAGTTTTTAACAAAAAAAAATTTATCCTTCGCAATTTCATTATTTTTTACAAAAACAAGTCTGACACAAGTGTACATGATGAAAATAGGGACTGACCAATAGGTGCTGCCTCTCTCTCAATGGGCACAGTTGAGGAAGAAGACAGTGAACTGATGGGGTCCACATGCAATACAAGTCTTCAATTAAAAATCATCATTTCTGCTGTGTCTTACTTTGGAGTTTATGCCTCACATAATAAAATGAAATAAACTGTCTCTAGGACCTTTGATTCATGTTTAGAAGGGTCTAGGCACACTGCCCTTTAAAAACTGACTACAACTTATAACCCTGCAATCAAACAGAAAGCAAGCATAATGTGATGTTCAAGGAGGAAGAGAACACTGGAGCTCAAGAATGCTACAGCTGTGTTAATGGTGGGAAGTGGGAAACCCACACAACCACCCCCAAGTGACAGCCATGGGTAGAATTCCCCTTGACTTTCCCAGTGTAGCAGCCCAGGAGACCTTCAAAAGCAGAAAATGTCAATGCTTTAAAGTCTTATATCATAATACTTAAGATGTCCAGCATACCAAAAGCAGATCAGTCATCCTGTCAAGAACCAGGAAAGTTTAGAGAGAAAAGAGATTCCAAATTCTTACACAGATGTAAGAATTATTCAGCCATGAGTCTAAAGTACCCACCATAGAAATTCCCCTATAACAATTACATTCTCAGATTAATAATTTTTCTTTAAATTTTCAGCAGGAAAGAAAGAAAAGGCAAAGAGTCAAATGAACACTTTAGAAGTGAAAAATACAATACTGAAAATAAAGAACTCAACAGATGGACTCAACAATAAAATGGAGATAACAGAGGAAAAAACATCAGTGACATCAAAAACAGAGAGTAATAGCAGTACATTGTAATAAAAGATCTAACAATCTTGTCAGTGGAATCTAGGCGAGGAGTAAGAAAGTGAGGCACAAAACATATTCCCAAACTTGAAACAAGTTATAAGTTATAGATCTAAGAAGGTGAGTAAATCTCAAATAGGATAAACCCAAAATTATCTACACCAAAACACTTAATAATCAAACTTTAGGGACTATGACATGAACTATAATTACTGATAGGAACTGGATAAGGCATATCAGAACTCCTCTTCTTAATGTTGCAATGCTCTGAAAACCTATTTTGTTTTTTAATTTAAATGACTAGGTAGATACAAAATGTCTGTTTCAGATGTTAAAATAGTTCTGGAAATACATAGTGGTAATGGTTGCACAGCATTGTAAGTAATGGTCTCCTTCCCCATGTCCAAAAAGTCTGTTTTGTAGTTTCCTACCACGTCTCTTTTACTTCCTTTATGTATTTGTTTATTTATTTATTTTTAGGTTTTTAATTTAAAAGAAGCTATGCTGAATTTAACCTCTTGTATCTGACTAGTGAACTTATGATTATGGTCTCAATTTCCATTCATTTTCCTGTAAGTAACATGATTCCATTCTTTGTGGGGAAGGGGACCAGTGAGAGCAGGAAACAAAGAGAGAGAAGACAAATGGATCAAAAGCAATCCAGGTATGTTTTATGTAAGTACCAATCCCCCAAAATGAACATAATTATTATGTATTGTAAATTTACACTAGTAAAAATGTTAGAATCTATACCAACTTAAATAAGTAAATAAAATTGTCAAAGCAGTAAGTGGATGTTGTGTGTTTTTTTAGCCATACTTTTAAAAAGTGCAGAAAGACTGTAATTTTCTGGGTTTATCAGTTCATTATAAAGTATTAAATTTATCCAGCATAAAGACAAAAGAACGTTGTGGGGATGCTAAACATGAGAAATTGGCTCAATTGCTATGTGTGTATTTCATTCTCTGAGCATCTAGCACTTTAAATAGATACTTAGATTGAAAAGACAGAAAGCAAACATTCCAACTCACTTTTCTTTCCCTTGAAGATGTCTGGTGAGAAGGTTAGATGACTGGGTTTCCAGAGGAATTAACATGGACTGCTGAAAATGCTACATTATTACTGGTTTTTAACCTGCATGACAAATAACTCTGGGCAATGATCAAGTTCTATAAACAGATTAATCTCTTTTTGGTCTTACAACAAAAAACTGGTCTGTCAAGTCCTAAAAATAAAATGGCTGTTAATCACCTGGCCTGTTTTCCTACCATTATTTTTTTTAATTCTCTTGGCCAGAACTGAGTAATTCTTATTCACCTAACTCAGAAATTAAGTCTACAGTTCCTTATTAAGCACTTTGTCTGATAAATTGATTTTTTATACATGTTAGTTTCATATGCCAAAAGTACAATTGCAAAAGAAAATAAAATTTATGAGCAAATTTCTAGGTAATATGGACTGCAACAAGAAACTCAAAGCTGTTTTTAAACTTTGACTACTCTAGTTTTCCCAATAAATAAAAGCAATTAATGTGAGTTGAAACATGTTGTTTGGATTTTCACGATGAACACTGGTGAGTCTGTTAGAGTAACGCAAGAAAATCTAATCAACTCCTACGTTTTTCCAGTAGAGCTTGTGCTTCCAGTGTTCTACGACCAAAACAGAAACATCAGCCTCCTCAAAAATATTTCATGCTTCAGTGGCAGATTTCCTTAAGTTTTTTTAGATAAGAAAAAATTTTATTGCCTTTTGATTTCATTCCCTTGATTCATTTCCCTGTAAAAGGAACATCTCCATAATTTTCCAGGCAAAATATCTGTAAGAGCTGGCATGTCATCTTAAACTTCCCAGAATTAAAAAGAAACCATCAGTAACAATAGTACTTTAATTTTATTTATATTCCTTCTTCTTCCAAAATAGATCTAAGGCAATTGTAAAACTAACAGGAGCTGCCAGCAAGTGTTGCCTCTTGTCAGGGACTGCAGGGGGCATTTTTACATGGAGGTTAAGAGCCAGATGCAGGCACCAAACAGACAAGCTCACAGTTCAGCTCTGCTGTTTACTCCATTGCCTGCACCCAAGTCCTTTGTCCTGTCTTAGCCTCTCCCTTTGTAAAACTGGGAAATTGTCATTCCCATTTTACAACGATGCTCTCCGTACTTTAGCCCAAGTTCTGAGATGTAGAAAGAACTCGGGAAAGGCAAGTCCATGAAATGAATCCTTTTAACTTTATAAAATATACAAGAAAAGCAATCTCTTAGATTAAGCAATTTGTCCTAAATAGGTAGTTTTGTGTTTTTTTGTTTTGTTTTGTTTTGTTTTGCTTTTTGTACCAGGGATTGAACTCAAGACCCCACGCTTGGCAGGCAGGCACTTATGCTGCAGAGCTAAATCCCCGCCTAATGGGCAGATTCTGAATCCATGTTTCTCTGTCCCAACGTCCATGGTTCTCTCCTCACTGCTATGATTCTATTTCTCCTATTCATTTTATTATAACATTAAGGCTCGTAAAAGCCATATTGCTGGAGGTTAAAACACAAACTTTAATACAGGTTCATTAGCTTTCGCTGCTGCTTTGTCTTCCAGGAATTCTCTTCCTATGTTCACTCTGCTTCTGTTTTGAGTAAAGTACAAACTCTGCTGGCTGGGTCAAAATATTCCCCAAACTGTGCTGGCTCTTACTGAAGAAAAGAAAGTTTCAGGAGTCTGGAGAGGAGCCAAGAGCTTTGAGCACATGGGTCGACTGCCTAAGCTCAGATAGTTCTCAGACAGAACCGGGTCCTGCATGTGGCCATTTGGCCTGAATGATACTCCATCGAATTGTAGCTCCTTTGGTGCTAGTCATGACTGCAAACCCCAGGTCCCTCACAGAGTGGTTTACTACACGGAATTATTCAAGAGCAAGGACACATGAACAGACACTGCAGCTACTGAGGTAATATTGTCACCCTCAAAAATTACACTCACTTTCATTTCTCCATCCTAACCTTCTTTTCTAATTTCTTGTTTTATATGACTTCTATATATTGGGTTTAATTTTCATTTTATTTATCTGGACAGGCAAGATATATTTCTTCTCCTGTTCTTCCTGTGCTTCATCATCACCATCACCATCATCAGCATCATCACCGTCATCAGCATCAGCATCATTCATGGTGTTTCCTCATGCCTCTCTAATGCCATCATTTCTACTCAGAAGTTACTCTGAATGTTATCTAAAGCATCCTTATAAATAATTTTATGCCAGATATAGTGGCACATGTCTATAATCCTATCTCTCTAGGAGGCTAAGGGAGGAGGATCACGAGCTGGACCCCAGCCTCAGTAACACACTGACTTGATAAAACATGTTTCAAAATGAAAATGAAAGGACTGGGAATGTAGTTCAGTTAAAAAAAAAAAAGAACTAGTTCAATTTTCAGTACTGAAAAATAATAATAATAGTAATAATAATAACAATAATATTTTTTCTTTCAATAAATAAGATTGCAAGTCCATACATACAATTCCTCCTGTTTGGAGCGGACAGTTAAAATCTTTTATGACACCTGTTGTTTGATAAAAGTATATTTTCCAGACTACTATATGATTTCCCCCCACTTGTCTCAGACTACCTGATTGAAAACCCCTATTTTAGTTTTATGGCTCTGGCTGTCACCACCGTAAATTACGGAGGCAGCTTCATGAGACACCACTGTAGCCAGGAATTCATTTCAAACTGATATTTCTGGTGTGTCCACATGTGGCCCTATTTGTTCAGTGAAACCTGCAAGAATGGGAATGTGGACACTTTAAAATCTCACCAGGCTTTCATCTCTCTTGCTGGGCTGTCCCTTTGCTGACACGGACCATTATTTTCCCCTCACTCACTCAGCCTCTCTGATTTGCTTTCTACAATGCTACACATTTCTCATCAGCTTGTTGTGAGCTCTGACACATCCCAAGTAAGTTATTTATTTTGACAGTTGTGTGTGTAATACATCTAATGTGGGATCAACCTAGAGTCAGATAACCAGTTATTTTAGTTCTGGGAAACAACTTCATTATCTTGTGAAATGTACTTTCAACACTCAATCCTAACAAATAATGAATGATATTGTATAACACATTTGCGGCAATTACCTTTGGAAATGAAGACTCCCTCTGGTGCTATTGATAGAATGCAAGGTGAGACCCTGTTTCTAGTAGGGTTCCGGGTTTCTGTGTGAGACAAGCAATCAAGCAACACTAGCATAGAAATTTGTGAGCCTGAGTTGGAGGTAATGACCTGTCCACCCTGGTGCTCTGAACACCTCCAGTCCGACACACTTTGGGCTCCACCTTGCCTCAGGGTTGGAGACAAAGCCTGATTCTAATTAGAGGGAATTTAAGGATTCTTAGACTAAAGTTCTTACTGCTTTTCTTCAGATTAGGCTTTACTTGGCTCTGTTGTGGCCATAAACCCTGACTCATCTAAATGGACTAACAAAGCATCCATGGTCGAGAATGTTCTGTCTATTACCTGTCACTTGTTCTGCTGAGCAGCATTTAGGTATTTGGAGATAACCTTCTTCAAAATTCTGGCTTTCTTTTGGGACCATTTCTTGTTTCTTCAGAAGATCCCTGAGAGTCCCTTCCTGTGGGAGATACTGGCACAAATTTGGATTTTCCTGTATCCCAAGGGCTGCATGTGTGATTGAGTCCTCAATCCCTAGCCACATCCACACTTCAGCTACCTAGGCCTTTGCATCAGCCACTGCGGGTTCCCAGATATTCTCATTAGCAATCAGGTCTTCCCACCATGCTGTGTGGCAGATGTCCCCTGCCTCCTTCCCGTATTCCCTTGGATCCACTTGGATCCGTTCCTTTGGATCTACCATTCACTCTTTAGATCTCTCGGATTCACTCTCTTCTATTCCCTTCTTCACATCCTTCACACACAGTAACTTTCAAATGGGCTCACATCACCCATTCCTGACTTAATAGGATGCATGTCTCAGACCTATCCTTCTGGAGAGGATTAGTGCATAGTAATTTCAATCCCATGCAGGGAAGATGAATTTAACTTTCCCTACAGGGAATCTCCTCTTCTAATTTCCTTTTTTCTCTAAAACTAAAGGTAAAAGGACACTGCTGGAGTGACCACTCTTTATATGTGCTGTGATAAAGTGGTCATCAGACCTCACCTAAATTAGCACGTATGGCACTTTGTGTCTTATTGTTACTGTTTGGATGTTTGTCCCCAGTTCCAAGGAGCAGAAAAAGACTCCAATTAGCACTTTATAATTTTTAATGAAAGCCTATCATGCTCCAAACAGGTATGACTTTTTTAAAATCTCACTATCATTCTGTGAATTATTACACCTATTTTAAAGTATGGACACTAAATTTCTTTGATATTATTAAATTTGTTCAAAATCACATAGTTAATAAAGGATATGTTCTATTACATCTTTCAACAACTATTTGAATAGATAATGTGTTCTAAGGAATGTCCGAGGCGCTAAAGATGCAACAAGACCAAACGTGCTATTTTCTCTGTCTATTCACCCCTCATTATTATGTAAACCATTTAAATGGAAAGGAGTGTATTCTAAGTCCTGAGCAACTACCACAATGCATACAGTAAGGGCTCAATAATCAACAGGTGGTTAAATCTAGGCCAGTGATTCTCAATCACAGGCAGTTTGTTCTGCAGATACATTTGGCAATATCGAGACATTTTTGTTTTTCACAACTGGTATTTATAGAATAAAAACCAGACAAGCTACAAAACACTTTCAAGTATATCAAATACACACACACACACACACACACACACACACACACACACACTACTCACGTGGAAATTTTAGCAATGCTAAAACTAAAATAATCTGCCTTAATTCCTGGCTTTCTTTATGTTGTTGTCTGCCAGCCAAGCCATTTTGCAGTGGATCCCTTACCAGTTTCAAAAGGGTAAATATAAAGTCACTGCTCCTTCAGAGTCATGTTTTCATGAGAGTCACACTCAACTCAACCCATGAATGTGACCTTGCAGTAAGCTTCTTCTGAAGCAATGCTTTTTTATATATCCTCCCCTTCTACTTCTTCAAACCTGGACTAAATTAACTATGAATTTATTAACAAATAGAGTAGACATCATTTAAGGTGACTGCTAAGCTTCTGAAACTGCTTGTTTTCCTAGAATTGTCCCCAATATTCAGAAGTGGCTTCTAGTGGTTTTACTTATAGTTTACTATAATTTGAAGATACCTTTTATGGCTTATATGTACATATACTCCAAAATCTCATGCACTAAAAGATGAGGCTTTGAGGAGTGATTGGGTCATGGGCATGTGACATACTTAATTAGTCCACTGATTCATTTAACAGACTTATGGGTGGGGATGATGAGTTTACTGAAGAGGGAAGACCCACCCTGTGTGTGATAGCACCAGCCAATAGATTTGTAGCCTGGATGTAATGAAAAGGAAAAGAGAAGCAAGTTTCTCTGCTTCTGCCCTGCTACACCATGCACCTTTTCATCTGCCATACTGTCCGGCTTTGGGGCCACCTGACTATGGACTTAAACCTCTACTCTACAAACTATGACCTAAAGTAAACCTTTCCTCCTTTAATTTGCAGCTGTTCAGTGTTTTGTCCCAGCAATGAAAAATAACTAAGAAAATATATGTGCTAACCCAAGCATCTCAGATTTAAAAACTGGATTAGAATAACACAGGAGCCAGAGGCCTTAGGAGCTAAGAGGCCCCAGTAAGTACTCATGTCCTTGCCTTCTGGAAGCCAAAACTTTCAACTTTTGTTAAAAATTCTGAATCATTCCATTTCTCCCTCTTGCAATTAACTATTCAAACAATTTCTCTTGTTTATGACCTGAATAACATTGGATGATCCAAAGCACAACATTATACCACACCTCTAGCAACTTACAGAAAAGCTTGAATACCTAACAAGAAAATCACTGGCATAAAGAAAAAGCAAAACCATTTTTAAAGGCTTAACAGAAAGCAAAAGATGAAAACCAACAAATCTGAGAATAGGCAAGTATTTAGTTCAGTAGTTTGTTTCCTTGTTCTGTGTTTACACCATTCATAAAAACATACACATGATTTCCCAACATCCCTTTTCCAGATCATACTCTATTCCAGATCAGTAATATTCCCTACTTTCAGGGCACTATACTAACGCATGGAGTATCCTGTTAATCTCTATTGCTTGTCTTCCTTTCCCAACTATTCTGATCCAACTGTTCCAGGGAAAGGCCATTCTTAATTTTCAAGAGTGGAACAAATTATTTTAACTCCTAACTATAATGGAGAGGCACCTTAGGCTAGTGGTTTGGCACAGCCATGCATTCCAAGGACCCAACACCAATGTACTGACTTACTGCCTAGAAAAATGCACAAGTACATTTTATTTCACTTTCAATATCAAAGATATACAAATACCCTCTAGCCCACCCACAACCCTCAGTAAATAATAGTGCTTCTAGACACCTTAAAGCAATGGAGATGGAGAGGTAAGAAGAATTTTAAAACCAAAGCATGTTAACTGTCCCAGAGCAACTCATTTCAGTGGAAGGTCAGAGAAATATGAACCAGTAATTTTTTCAGACTCAATATATTTCAGCCTTCTAACTGACCTATGGCACAATCTTCCAAATATTTCTCTCTAGTACAAATAAAAATTTATTTGCCTTAGAACTGACAAAAGTTAAAATATTATCCAAATTTTAAATGAAGGCATTTGGAACACATTACAGTTTGAATACATTTGGTGTTGAATATATCAAATAATTTTTCAAATTATGCATTTGTTTATTCAACAGTTTATTGGGATAACAGATGAAGTGTCTATTATTTTTCAGGAAACTAGCTGATAAACATGGGGGAGGTTGCACTTCTGTAAAATTCTGAAATTTAGGAATAAAGATGCAAAGGCATATAGAGTGTCTCACAAGCACTTGCTAAGCTTGACTCAGTCTCCTGCTTTGCCAGTTGAGTCGCCCGTTCAAGAAAATGAAAAACATGCCTGGCAAGCTATGAAGACTCACTGGTCCAAAAGGCTTGGAGATCTTGGGTGTGATGCTAATAGGACAGGATATAGAATTGAGGACACATGGATTCCAGGTCCAATTTAGCCTTTTCTTACTCTCATGAACCTGAATGATCTGTATAACTGCTTTTAACATTTGTTTTCTGTCTATGGGGCAATAACAAAAACTAAATCTTTGATTAACAATCCTTACATGAAATGGGATAAAATAAATGGGAGTCTCTTTTATCAGTGGTAAATTTGTGGAGATAGCCTAACACAAAGGAATAATGGGGAGGGGAGTTTGGAAGTAGACAAACCTAATATCAAACCTGACATCTATCATTTAATATCAGTGTAAACTTGGAGAAATCATCTAACCTACATTCATCTATAAAATGGCATTGTTTTAATTTAATTAAATTGGCTTAAATTGCCCTGATCATGATGGTTACATGTGAAATGTCTAGAGTTTGCCATAGTAGACACTCAAAATCTATTAATTGCTATTATTTATAAGTATTGATAATTAATAATATTAATGTTGATTCTTTAGCAGTAGAAATGATTTATACTAGCTAATATTCTCTTAGCTCACATCTCAGGGGATATTTTTCTTAGGACACATTTGCAAAAATGACCCAGGTTAGGTAAGCCCTTGGTTGTCCTGAAATTGGCCACAGGAAATTTAACAACCATCTTGGCTTCATTAGAACAAGGTTTAACTGTACTTGAACTCTGCGAGGCCTACCATAGTCAAAGCAGATGGTGGAGAAAAGAGAGTGTTGACCTCATAAATTCTTTTTCCTTACAAAGAGGTTCATTTGAAGTCTAATTTAAAGTAGTGTTATTGGGTGTTTATCATTTTAAAAGTTTTAGAACTTAAATGATGATAAAAATATCTTCTACTTCAAAACATAATTGTATTTTTAAACAACCACTTATAGTTTTAAAAAGAATCTTTTCCACTCCACCAAAAAGGCTAGGAGCTTACTGTAAAAATATCTGGTAAATACCATGGAAGCTAACATCAAACTTCTAATATTCTATTGGGCAATAGAGATCTTTGTAACATCTGACTGCTTATGTGTTAAGATTGTTCTGATCCTAAAATTTTGTAACAACCATTAATCCATGATAAACATGTTGTATGACTGGAACAGAACTCTGATGAGTCCATCTAAGCAACTGTTCCAGACTTCTGGGAAAAAAAAAAACACTTATTGATCACCATATACCCAGCCATTGTGATCATCCCTGGTGTAAAATGATGAAAATAAATACATGGTATTGACTTTATGTTTTTAGAGTGTAGAATTTTTAATTCAAATATGGAGCCCCAAGGATGCTTAAGGTTACAATGCTGAGAGACCATGTAAGAGGCTTTGAACCTGAATGACCATCAAGGCTTCAGATAAAGGCTTATTTAATGTTTCCTTCACCACCTTACAACCACTTACCTTCTAAGAAAGGAATAGATTCATCCCCCAAAAAATACCATGGTGCTGAAGTGAACCTTCAGACCAATGTCAGCTTCTCAGAGAGAGAATAGGAAGATGCTCAATTTTTTAAAAAGTCATGAATACAGAAATATCTACCTGCTTCCAAATACTTCCCTAGAAGCTCGTGGCACCTGATATTGTCACCATCAAGTTACTTCCTTCACACTTATCATTTTCTGTGGAACCACTGGCAAACATAGCACAACTAACTTACACCTCGTCACACAACATAGATTAGTTTGCCTGTTATTGTAGAATGGCACCCCACTGGAATTATCACTGGGATATGCTGCCATTTTTAATATGATTGGGCAGGTCTAAGTACCCAGTTTCAGAGGAACTTGGGAACAAGCATTAATGACAAACTGAGTCTTCTTCTCAATATGTTAGCACAGCTAGAGACATCATCCAGCCCACAGTCATAAAAAGAAGAACATTCTGGTCAGCAACTCTCCACCAATGACGGTCACCAAGTCAAAGGGCTCTTTTCTGTTTAGTCCAAGTGAGCTTCACAGTTCCTCTCTACCCATCCATGAAACCACTTTATTTATCTGAATGGGATGGATAAAAAGCCAGTTGCTTCCAAGAGCACCTTTTTCTCTTTTATCTTCGTTTAGACAAAATTTCCTAGGAAAAACATAGTACCACTGTGTCTGAAAACATTCCAAGAAGAGTAAAATAGAAATTGAAGATGGTTTCCATTGTTAAAAGCTTTGGTAAATGAATTGTTTTTAGAAATTTCTTCCTGGGATTTATATCATTTTCCACCCACCTTACCTCTCCTGTGTCCATAGTGGAGAAAAGCACCTCGTTTATCTTTGGGAGACAGTAATGCAGAAACTGTAACTGAGCAGATTTCCCCTTGAGGTTCAAAATATTTGTGTTAAATGAAATGAGAAATCTGCTAAGTGGCGGCATGGTTCCCCCAGGGGAGGATATTTTGTAATTTTGAAAAATTCCTACTGAAATTCTTCTCTTGCCAAGAAAAGAGGAATGATTTCTATTAAAATTACTTCATGTCTGAATTACTCTCTGCCCCTTGGGAACATATAACATTACAGCTTTTATACTCAGTAATTTAGAAGGACAGGGGACACCTTATTTGGAAAGCACGCAGACTTAACATGAAATGTTGAGTATTAAGTATTTTCGCTACAGAAGTTCCCATTTGAAAACTTTGCACTTAAACTGTTCAAATTAAAGCTCATTTTCAGAACGGGTTTCTATGATTGCCTGTACAAGTTGTTTTAGTCACTTTAACTTTCTACCATTGACTCACTGTTCCCTGAAGCTGCAGAGAGAATCTTTTGGTTGGTGTTCAAGAACTGTACCTTCTAAAGAAAATAGAATAGATGACATCACTTTAAAAAGGCAATTGGATGCTTTGCAAAAGTCAAAGTACTACATTTTATTAAAACGTGTGTGTGTGCTTCTGTATATGTTAATAGGCGTACAGTAAAGATTTGGAGAGGCCAAGAAATAAAAGAGAGGTTTAAACTCATGGATAAACTCTGGTCAAATATTATGGTTCTTCTTGCATTGGAAAAGATTCTGTAGCAAAAACTGCATCCAGAAGAAAGAGAAGAGGGAGAGAGAGAATCTCCATGACAGATAAAGATTTTGCCATAATCACAGGTGGCCAATTTTAAACACAAATACTAAATACAATCCATGAAATACATTAAATATCATTTAAAATAATTTGTTTGGTGGAATTATACTTGTTTTCTGAGTTTGGTACAGTAAGTACAAATTTCTTTTATATAAGATTATAATTTTAAAATTTGTAATTTAAAAACTATAAAAACTGTTTGACCACTTTTTTTGAGCTGGTTCAGTGCACAGGGAAAAATATTAAGCTACCTTTTTGTGTTTGGTCTAGAAATTCATCTTTAGGGTCAAAAAATAAATCTAGCAAGAGTGTTAGGTCGATTTCTATGTGTTAAAAATGTTGGTCATTCTTTGGAAAATTAATCAACAACTAATTATTTGAGTAATTCTGAGAGACAGACACAGCTTAATCAAGGCAGAGTTCCTGACACTAAGATTAGTGGCTTGCACTAAATGGAAGCAGATACACAATGACTGCGAAAGAGCCAGGAGTGAAAAGCGCTGTGGAAAGAGGTTACTGATTTCTGTAATTTTTGGTACTTACTCTTACTCTTTCCCTTTCTCTTCTCTTCCTGTCCCTGTCCTTGTCTCTGTCTCTCAGTCTATCTGTCTCATACACACACACACACACACACACACACACATTTATACCCTCCTGTCCATCAAAGGGACAGAACAGGATAATCATGTTGGGAGAAGGAGGGGAGGCATGGATTGGTTCCACAATCACTCCTGACACTAAAATCCTCCATTGCTCTAGTCACTATGTAAAATGACATAGTATTTTCATATAATTTAGGCACATTCTCTCATATTCTTTAACTCATCTCTAGATTACTTACAATGCCTAAATCAATTGGAGTGCTCTATAAATACTTACTAAATGCATTGTTTAAGGAATGGTGTAAGAAATAAGCCTATAAATGTCCAACACAGACAAATTTTTTTTTCCACAGTTGGCTGAATCTGAGGCTACAGAAGCTGCAGACAAGGAAGACCAGTTCTACTATCTTACACAATGCTGTGAGGCCCAAATGAGCCAACATACCTGCAAGGTACTTTACATACTACAATGCACTACAGAAATGCTAGAGCTATCACTTAGTAGTAATCATGAACATTTTTATTTCTAGGATAATGAGGGGAAAATACAGTATCTGAAATAGAAATAATCTGAATTTACCTCTTCTTGCTTTGGTAACTGATTTCTGTTGGTTGTGCTCCTATCATCAGGAACTTGTGGATCAACAAGTCACAGCATGAATAAACCTGAACCCCTGAGACATTCAGTGAACATGGGGACACAATTATATTCAGCGTGAAAACTGAGTAAGAACCCCATGGTTTTCACTCTGTTCAGCCTTTCCAGCACAAACTGCTGTTTCTTCTGTATTTTTGTAATAATAGCTTTCTGGACTATTGAATTTGAGTGAATGGGCAAGACTCCACTGAAGATGCTAAGAAAATATTTCGCATTCAATGAGTAGTTACCACTAGAGAAAAGACACTTCACCTACACTGGTATACATTGCACATTAGCCTAAGAAGAAAACGTGATCACAGACATACAGATTCATCTAACATAGGAATAATGTCACTCAAATTAATAAATAACCTAGTTTATATGGCCTCCATAAAGCTGCATGCCTGTTTCAGCTTTCATATTCTTTTTCCTTAAATGTTTTGTACAAAATCAGAAAAAAAAAAGAACCAGAGGTTGGGGAGAGGAAGGAAAAGTAGAAGTGATTAAGATTTAGTATGTATAGGTACCAAAACCCCAAGATAAATGAAATTATTGTGTACTCCAAGTATATACTAACTTTTCAAATTAAACAAAATTTTAGAAAAAAATAAGAATGCTTCACAGAGAACTGCACGAAAAAAATTATGTAAAAGTATTAGCTATCATTTTGTGTGCTCATATTTTGCTCAAGGTACTTTAAATGTGAAATAAATCATTCATAGCAACTCCATGAAATATAGTCATTTCATTTTACAGCTATGGAAACTGATTCTCAGAGTTATTTAATAAAGTTATGTCTAAAATAGAAACTAACAGAAATCTGAATCTCTAAAGTTTATACAGTCTTTATATTATAACACAACATATCAGTACTGAGGACTCAATGATGGTTACTTTTCTCCAGCTAAATTAGTACAAATGATGATAAGCATGCTCAGGAGCTCAAAGAATTTTCATTATTAACCCGAGGCCAGGCCATTTAGTAGTGACAGAGACATATCTAGAACCTAGTTTCCTGGCTTTTCTAGTTGAGTTTTCACCACTTGTTGGGTCAACTTTCAGTATTAGCTTGCAGTTAATCAAGTATCCCAGTGACCTCTAAGGAGTTCTGATCTACATTCGCAGTCTTTTCTCTTTTATGAATCGATTTTATTGTACTTGGAATGCTTCAAATTACACAAACCCTTCCAACAAATTTTTAAGTGTATAAGGCTTTTTGTTAATTTCTAAGTGTAAATGTTTAAGTGTATAATGTACTCTGTTGACTACAGTGGGATGTCTGGAATGTATCCATCTTGTTTAGCTGAAACTTATGCCTATTGATTAGGAATGCCACCTTTTCTCTTTCTTGGCCTCTGCCATCCATCATTTCTCTCTAATTCTGTGAACTTTACTATTTTAAATACTTCATGTAAGTGGAAACCTGCAGTATTTATCTTTCCATGACTAGCGTGTTTCACTTAACACAATGACCTCTTGGTTTATCTGGTAATTACAAAACATCCTTTTATTTTTAAAACCAAATAGTATCCCATTGTATGCATATGGTATATTTTCTTTATTCATCCATCTGTAGTGTAGATTGTTTCTACATGTTACCTATTGTGAACAGTGCTGCAGTGAACACAAGAGTCCTACTAATTCATCAAGATCATTCTTTGGATAAATACCCAGAGGAGTATTTTGTGGAACTTTAATTTTGTTCTCCATTAAACCTTACAATTTTGCATTCTATCAGTACCATATAATGGTTCCAATTTCTTCACATCTTTGCCAACAGTTTTCTTCTTTTTTCTAGTTATAATAATCCTGACATGTGTGGGTTAATATCTCATTGTGGTTTTGATTCATATATCCCTGATTTTGAGTTACACTTACCAGTTAATGAATATTTCTAAAATGGTTCTTAGATGTAACAGAGAGGCAATCATCAAATAAATTCACAAGGTGAAACTCTTAATATGCATAGAACGGGTAACTTAGTGAGAGAGAAAAGTATACAAATAGGTAGCTTATGAGAAGGGTAAAAGGCTAGGAAAAGGATATTTCAAGATTACTAGCCTAAAGTGGTCCATTTTTAAGCAGGAGAAATCATAGATTTCATAGAGAAGAGATAATGCAACTAAAATGGCTCTGATTATATGCCCTTATACAAGTCACACATTCTATTGTGCATCTTTTAAGTGGTTATCCTAACATCAATCTGATTATGTGACTTACAGAAATAAGCAACAACCAACACAATGACTACAAAGCAATCTATCGAGCAAGTGAGAAGTAGAAATTACTGATCTCGGAATTTTGTAAGTAAAGTACCTACTCCAAAATAAGGCAAGTTCTTTCAAGTTACACTATTTTTTAAAGTCCTGCTTCAACCCATTGGGCTGGATTTTAAAATGAAGTATACTTAATAAGTTCCCTTGAGCATCACTTGATACTTTTTTGCTATTCCCTTTTTGCCTTTTTTTTTTTTTTTTTTTGCATTAGATTTAACACTTGGGTAATACTAAGTGCCATGGTTATCATAAATTATAGGAGACTAAATAAATATTTGAAAGCAGGAGAGGTTTGATTAAATTGCTGAAAATGAAAGGTTGAGTACTATTTCTCACACCAAACAGACTTTCTTGCTTGAGTGTGCACTGCCAATAGTGGATTTAGTTTTTATAGCCCCAGACATTTTCTAAATGGGTAAGTTGCCAGCATGACCACTTCCGTTTTTCTTTCTTGTTTAAGCCTCTACATATTTTTTACTCTTTGACTTTAATCCAAGCTCATAAGTTATGGCCAAAAATTGAAGGCTTGATAATTAAGGGTTGCAGTAGTGGAACTCTATTGCAAAATCTACTTGGAATGGACAGGAATATTTATATTATAAGTGTGAGTTTCAGGCACATGAATGAGATTTATGTTAAAAGTTGAGTCCTTCTTGATAAGTAAGCATGAGTGGGGGAATTCATCTAAGGTTAATTAATAATGATTATAGCAATGTCAACAAATTTGGAACAAGCAAAAAAGATTTCCGGGTGCCTCTAAAAGAAAATATGCACTGTTTAGAGCAGTTAATTTCAATATCCTTGATCTATAAATTAATCTGTTCTCTTAATTCCCTCTTTGAATTTTTGTACTCATTTAATAATGAATTAAATGAAATCTTTGGCACATGTTAATTTCATATCTCTGTGAAAGTCATGATTTTCTTTTAAAAAACTTTTCTCCAATGTAATAAGAAACACAGTGCTTAACTGTGCTAAAATTCTGCATGTGCACTGTCTCATTTAACTGTCAAATAACTATGTAACTATATATAGTTACCTTAGCTTATATAATTATAGATAGCTACCTAAGAAATGTGATCAAAATTTAGAGTGGTGTCCTGTACCACCCCCCCCCAAAATACATACATTTTTGATTAGTCTTCCATCACCTTCAAGTGAATGAATTTATTTTGCAGAATTTGTTTCCTGTTTGACAAAACATTCTCCCAAAGTATATTCTGATCCACAAACCTATCTACAATCTCACCAGCTTTCTTTTTTCTCCAGTATCCAATAATAATGACATCCTCCTAAGATGGTTGTTCCTTCAGCCCTTGTTTAAGAACCCTTCAAAGAAATAGAGAACTGACCATTGAAAGGGAGAAGTGAGCATTCTGAAGAAAATAGCAAGAGGACAGAAATAGCAAAATGTACAGATTTCTGAAGTCTTTGCTGAAATATAGTACATACAACTACATAGCAACAAGAGGCTATGCGGTGGAATTTTATGTTTAAAAATATGATATTGAATTCAAAATCTACTCTCTGTGCATCCTAGAGAAATGCTCCCAAGTACCCCAATATTGATTACTCCCATT
Source organism: Cavia porcellus (assembly GCF_034190915.1). Classification (NCBI taxonomy): domain Eukaryota; kingdom Metazoa; phylum Chordata; class Mammalia; order Rodentia; family Caviidae; genus Cavia; species Cavia porcellus. Next base: position 20,704,499 of record NW_026947511.1, on the reverse strand, counting down.
CTTGTTGAAATTTAGCCCTATCCTCTGAGCTTATACTCTACAGGGTTCTGAAAATTGTCCCTCTACTCTTCCAGATAGAACATTCTCCTAAGAATGGTGATTTGTATAACCTAGGTAGGCTATTGACCTCTTTGACTACCAGTTCCCATGGGCAGAAATGAGTAGGAGTAGGCATGCCTTCCAACTTTAAGATAGAATGACTTCTGTTACTAGTTTTCATCAAGTAAAACATAAATACAAATACGAAATAAAGAAAATTCTTTTTGGAGTCCTAAAACATTTACCTATTAATTTATTTTATATATTTAAAAACTATTTCATTCTCACATGGAATTGAAATGACTTGCTTGAATTTTCTATTTGTTATTGTTTGTGGAAGTCTCTATGAACCAATGCACCTGTACTAGACAGTGCTCCTTAGTGGACTATGACATCAAGACTGCTACTTGGTCCTGTGAATCCTTAGGAAGAAAAGGCAGAAATGACTTAAAAATCCCTATCTCCCACCTCTGTTTCCCACAACACACTCACATCACTCATTTCTATTCCATACATTGGATGGCATGTGAAAGAAAAATATTCGCAAGTAGCTATCACATAGAGAAACCAGCCAAAGAGGAATCACATTGTCTCTCTCTCTCTCTCTCTCTCTCTCTCTCTCTCTCTCTCTCTCTCTCTCAGACCTAGTTCCAAATTTCTGGGAAAGAAATTGGTTAATCTTGGGTCAGATGTTCACCTAAATTAATCACCTCTGATTAGAATCTGATCCTCTGATTGAACCCCATGTCCTTCCCTTCCCCAATCAATGTCACCTGTGGACAGAGCCACACACAGAGAATGTCCAGTGGGGCCACAGACTCCCCACTAACTGAAGAGCGAGGAAAGGAAGATTACCAGAAAATGGGAGATTTACATAACAACTGAAAAAAATGTCACTGTAAGTTCCATTAAAGAAGTCATTATTAAATAACATGATGATTATAAAACATTAAGTTAAGTAATGTAATTAACCTCATTAACACAAGCTAGCAGTTTCATACATTCTCTCAGTGCATAGGAACATTTCCACCCAATCAATAGTGATAAAAGTAAAGCACACTGTGTTCCTCCGCTAATCAACATCTTTCTCTGCTTTTCTCAGTGCTCTTGTACATGGTCAATAAAATCTGACATTTCTGAAGAGTTCTGTTGTTTTCCCAGCATTTTTCTTTTGTTTCTTAGACTTTATTTATTCCCTAAAAGCTCATTGGAACATCAATGTACACTCATGTTTTTGCAATTGCTCTTTCTGCACAATTAAACATAATAATTAAAGTATCATTATTGTCTGAAAGGAAATTACAGTATGACTTTGAAAACATGTGACAATAATATTGAATAACATTGCATTTGTAGTGAGATTCCTAAATAGGCAATAGATCTTAGAAAGCACGTAGTCTTTTCTTCATCAACAGATCACTATTAAGGCTACTACAATGGATGTGATAGGTCCTGTAGACTGTCAGTTGCCATAACAAGTTTTCTAATTTAATGTTTATATTCCTTTATGAGAAATTAACACTTTGTGTAATTGGCACATGTCCATTGATGTACTCATGAAAAATGAGTCTAAATCAACTTGGAAATTACAGTCAGCCAAGGAAAAAAGAAAGCATTAGAGATAAAATAGTATTATAAAGATCTTAGAGACAAAAATGAGAAATGAAACACTATCAATTGTTTAACTATAATATCAGATTTCATAAGTTCAAACAGGACAATGGCAACTATAAAATAGGTACTAAATAGAAGCATTAATGACTGCGTGCTGCATTTTGGATTTTAAAGGTCTTCAGAGGCTTCTGCATTGATAGTTTGGTCCCCACTGGGAAATGGTGGAAAATTAGGAGTGGATTCTGGTGAAAGGAAGTTAGTTCACTACCCTTGAAAAAGATACTGTGACCATGACCCCACCCTTCCTTCTTTTGCTTCCAGCCAAAATGAAGTACATAACTTCCTCCCCATATATTCCTGACATATTATACTGCTTTAAAGAGACCCAAAAGCAATAAGGCCAAATGGCCATGGACTGAAACTTTTGAAACCATTAGCCAAAATAATTTTTTTCTCCTTGTAAAATGATTGCATCATACATTTTGTACAACTTTGAAATAACTTCAGCTTTCCTTCTTTATACTTCTCTGTCTCTTTTACTCTCCACTTAAAATAGCCTCCCTAAAAAGCAGTTATCATGCATTTTGTTTGTTAAATTATTTCTGGCTCTTGAAACAGTGTCTGTTAATACGTAAAACTTATTTTGTGTCCTTTACATTAGGAATGCTTCTTGGTCCTGTGAATCTTTAGGAAGCAAAGGCAGGAATGACCTTAATGGAAGTATAACATATATACAAGGAAAAATACCTTATTATATGTATACAATTCATTGAATTTGCATAAATTTAACACATTTATATAAGCAGAACTCAAATCGAGAGACAAAGCACTATGCAAACCTTAGAAATGTCCTGGCACCCTGTTTGGTATCTACCCCAAGAATAACCACTATGTCACTTCTAATATGGTTTAGTTTTGCTTATTTTGAGACTCCATAAATGGAATCACAAAACATAGTTGTTTTATGGATGGTATTTCTTTTATCACTGTATTGGTGAGATTCACTGGCATCATTCACTGGCAAGCTCATTCTCCATATCCCAGCATATTCCACCATGTAATGTATCAGTTTATTTGTCAATTCACAGCTAGTACTGTATGTTTAAGTGTTTCTAGATTAATAATAATACAAATAGAGTGCTTATGAATGTGCTCCTTTTTTCATTTTGATGTGCACATTTCTTTTGGGTACATACCTAGGAGTGGGATTGTTGCATTATAAGACAAGTATATGTTCACAAATATAAACTTTGTAAATAAATACCTTATAAATAAATTAGTGATCTGAGATTTAAAGAACCTATATAGAAATAAACCATATACTAGCCCACAGAACATATTTAAATAAATGCAAAAGAGTTGAAATTATCCCATGCATGTTATCAGATCATAGTGCCATTAAATTAGAAATTAATAATAAAAGACACTGAAAAAATCCCACAAACACATGGAAATTGAATAACACACTCTTGAGTAGTCAGTGGGTCACAGGGGAAATTAAAGAAGAAATTGAACAATACCTGTAATCAAACAAAAATACAAATACAGCTCACCGGAATCTGTGGGGTGCAATAAAAGCTATCCTCAGAGGAAAATTTATTGCACTGAGTTCCCACATCAGAAAAACAGAATGAATACAAATAAATAACCTGATGCTACACTTCAAACATCTAGAAAAAGAAGAGCAAGTCAAGCCCAAAGCCAAAAGAAGGGAGGAAATTATAAAAATCAGAGCAGAAATTAATGCAATAGAGACTAAGAAAGCAATCCAAAGAATCAATGAATGAAAGAATTGGTTCTTTGAAAGAATAAATGAAATTGATAAGCCCCTACCAACCTTATTTTTAAAAGGAAAGAAAAAGCTCAAATTCATGCAATAAGGAATGAAAAAGGCAAAATCACCACAGACTCTGTAGAAATACAGAAGATCATCAGCACCTATTTCAAAAAACTCTACTCTCACAGGTTTGATTATACAGAAGAAATAGACAGATTCCTAGAAACTTATGAAGTACCAAAGCTAGGTCAAGAAGATGTAGAACTGCTGAATAACCCAATTTCTATTAATGAAGTTGAAAATGTAATTAAGTCCCTACCTACAAAGAGAGCCCAAGCCCAGATTGGATTCACTGCAGAATTCTACAAGAAATACAAAGACTTAATGCCAACACTCCTCAAACTCTTCATTGAAATTGAAAGGGAAGCAATCCTTCCTAAGTCATTCCTGGAAGCAAATATTACTCTAGTACCAAAACCTGAGAAAGACTCGACTAAAAAAAGAACTATAGACTAATGAACACAGATGCAAAAATCCTCAATAAAATATTGGCAAATAGGATACAGCAAATCATCAAGAAGATTATACACCATGACCAAGTGGGATTCATTCCAGGCATGCAGGGATGGTTCAACATACGTAAATCAATAAATGTAATCCACCATATCAATAAAACCAAATGTAAGACTCACATGATCATTTCTGTAGATACAGAAAAAGCTTTTGATAAGGCCCAACATTCATTTATGATAACCTTACAGAAAATTGGAATAGATGGTCTTTACCTCAATATAATAAAGGCCATCTATAACAAATCAACAGCCAGTATCATACTAAATGGCCAAAAACGAAGACCATTACCTTAAAATCATGCACAAAACAAGGATGTCCCTTATCACTATTCCTAATTAATATAGTACTAAAAATACTAGCCAGAGCAATTAGACAAGAAAAGAAGAAGTTACATTATCATTATTTGCGGATGACATGATACTCTACATAGAAGACCCCCAAAACTCCATTGAAAGACTCCTAGATATAATAAATAAATTCAGCAATGTAACTGGATACAAAATCAATATTCAAAAATCAATAGCATTCCTATACACTAGCAACAAAATCACTGAGAGAAATAAAAGAAGCCATCCCCTCACACTAGCATCCAAAAACTGAAATACTTAGGAATTAATCTTACAAAAAGAAGTAAAAGATCTATACAGGGAAAATTATAATACACTGAAAAAATAAATTGAAGAGGATCTCAGAAAATGGAAAGACATCCCTTGCTCATGGATAGGAAGAATAAATATTGGGAAAATGGCCATTCTCCAAAAACTCTTATACAGATTCAATGCAATCCCAATGAAAATACCATCAACATACCTCATAGATCTAGAGAAATCACTCCTAAAATTCATCTGGAACCAGAAGAGACATAGAATACCACAACAGTTCTAAGCAGCAAAGGCAAGGCAGGAGGCATCACAATCCCTGACTTGAAGTTACACTACACAGCAACTGTAGTAAAATCAGCATGATACTGGAATAAAAACAGAGCCAAAGATCAATGGAATAGATTAGAAGATACAATCACAACTACAAACACATTCAAGCCACCTTATCTTTGACAAAAGCGCCAAACATATTCACTGGAAGAATGACAGTTCTTTAATAAATGGTATGGAAAAACTGTCTCTCCATATGCCGAAAACTAAAACTAGACCCATGCCTATAAGCATGTACTAAATTAAAATCTAAATGAATCAAAGATCTGAATATTAAATCAAAAACACTAAATCTATTGGAAGATAAATTTGGTAAAAACCTTGAAGACATAGGGGTAGGTGGAGAATTCATGAACAAGAATCAAACCACACAGGAAATACTTTGCAGAATCAATAACTGGGATCATCTCCTATTAAAAACTTTCTGCGTGTCAAAAGAAACCTACAGCATAGTGAAAAGAAAATCCACAAACTGAGAAAAAAATCTTAGTGAACTGTCCCTCAGACAAAGGTCTTCTGTCTAAAACATATAAAGAATTTTAAAAAATCAGATCCCCAAAATTGAAAGATCCAATCCAAAAATGGGCATCTGAGAAGAATATACAATTCTCAGATGAAAAAATACAAATGGCAAATAAATACATGAGAAAATGTTCATCATCATTACTCATTAGAGAAATGCAAATTAAAACCACACTGTGATTCCATCTCACTCCTGAAAGAATGGCCAGGATCAAGAAAACTACCAACAACAAATGCCAAAGAGACTGTGGGGAAAAAGGGACTCTCCTGCCCTGTTGGTTGGAGTGTAGACTGGTGCAACCATTGTGGAAACCAGTCTGGAGATTTCTCAAAAAGCTGGGATTGGAAGTCTCATTTGTTCCAGCTATTCCACTTCTAGACATATTCCCCAAAGAACTAAAAACATCATACCACAATGATATATGTGCACCCATTATATAGCAGCACAATTTGTAATAGCCAAATTTGGAAACAACCTAAGTGTCCATCAACTGAGGAATGGATAAAAAAGATGTGATATTTTTATACAGTGGAATACTATTCAGCTATAGAGAATGATCACATTGAGATATTTATAGATAAATGGACGCAGCTTGAGACCATACTCTTAAGCGAAATAAATCAAACTCACATGTATAAATACCAAATAGTTTCCCTAGTGTAAGAAATGGTAAGAATACATAAAAGTATGTGGTAATCATGATTCGCCATTATATTGCTTTAAAATCTTATAATGATTTCATTCATTAGTTGGAATGGTTTTATTCTGGATTGTTTGATTTTATTGTCTGTGATGGTATAAACAGCTATTTTGAAGAAAACAAGACAGTATAATAGCTAGTGATGATTTAATATCATCTCGTTTTGAAGTCTCACCAAACTTTTGCTCTTTGTCTCCATCATTTTTATCATGTTGTATCTTAATGGATTTTATTAAATATGATAGTATAAATAAAATTTTTTAGACAAGGAGATAATATAGTAACCAATGTTCATTTTCTGTTGGTTCTGAATATTCTGTAATACTTTCATTCTCTTGAATGGTTTTACACTGTCTTGATATGCTTGATGCTATAGTATACGAAGTTATACTCAAATATTTCAAGGAAAGAGACACCATGGTAACTACTGTTATATCAAATTGTCTTGTGGTGAAACACTATGTTGCTTAAATTGTTCTGTTCTGAAGAAAAGAACCTATATAGTATTTTAATTTAATTTGAGACAAGGTTAATATCATTTAATATCTTGAATTGTACATATAGAAGTAAGAGCCAAGTTTATTTAAGAGAAACACTGCTGAAGATTTCATACTGTGTAGACTTGATCAAGCATCCTGTAGCCTCAATTTCTTATTTTTTTTATTTTTTGTCTTTTTTTATACCAGGGGTCGAACTCATGATATTGTATTCGCCAGGCAGGCACTTATACCACTGAGCTAAATCCCCAGCCCTAGCTTCAATTTCTTTACATAAATTTAGGAAACTGAAGAATATAATCTTAGGAAACTGAAGAATATGTGGAAATTGATTCCACATTCCAGTTCTAAAATCTAAACATCAATTTAAGACCTATGATTGGAAACCATGCTTTCAAACATATATCCAGTAGTTTTTATTTCATATAAGGTCTTATTTTCCTATTTTAGTGAAATTAATTATTATTATAGTTAATTAGTAGTGATGTTAGTAATTAGCCATATTAGCTAATCTGTACTAAATGCTTTTTTCATGTATGAATTCATCAAATCCTCACAAGAACCCATACAGAGTTGTTATACACATCTCTACTTATAAAGGAGGAAATTTAGGCACAGAACAGCTAAGCATTCTAAGGGCACAGAGCTGTTAAGTTATTGAGCTAGATTCCTTTGACTACCATGCATGGCAAAAATTTTATGTGTTACTATTTTAAGCTGATATCAAATCTTTTTCCAACAACTTACAGCTGTTTCTAGCCCTTATCCCAACAGAAATTTGTTTCTCTTTTGTTTTTTGTATGTGACTCGTGACATGCCGAATCTGATAAAGCCACCCTATAACAGTATTGTCTATGGGGCGCTCTTAACCTGGTCTAACGATTAGGTTCTTCAATGAAATCTCTGCTAATTTTTATTTCCAACAACACTTGAATTAGTTTCTTAACCCAGGATTTTGTGAAGGTGGTGAAATTAATTAATCATGAATGAATCCACAGGGAAAAAAGCTAAAGAAATTATCTATCAGAACTGATAAATGTTATATAAAAGGGATCTATATTAACATCTAAATTCAACTTGATAAATGGATGGTAACCTTCAATCATGTGGTAGATAAAACATCTCCACCTTGACCCAATTTAGGTTTCTGCTTCAATATTCTTTATCCCCCTCTTTTTCCGTGCTCCTTAACTTGTTTCATTGACTTTAAACTTCTAATATCCTTTATCTTAGGCTCCTAATTATTCATTTAAAATAATTCTCAAGTCCCATACAATACTGTTTTAACTGCTGAATATTTTTTCCAACTTGAAATTGAGCCAAAAGTCTCAGCACATGCTAGGCAACTGCCCTACCACTGAGCTACATCCCTAGTCCACTAACTGCTGGCTTTTAATGATGTTTTACTTATCAGCTGATTTTTAAGACAATTTTGATTTCAAGCAAAATACCTTGCAGCAATACACCCAAGGTAAAGTTTATTATCTAGAAATCAAACTTTTTTTCTATACAATTCATTTCTTCTATAATTGATATAAACTGACCTGTAACTGGTCTTTTGGACAGATTTCATCATGATCTATACCCAGTATGAATGGTGGGAATGACAGTCGAAGAAGAGATCTTAGTTCACATAGGTCAGTGTTTGTCCTACGCCTCTTGCAGAATCAGATCATGCACACATATAACCCTAATCACTACATAATCTGTTGTCAAAATTTATTCAACTGTTATCATATAAACAAGCTTTACTTTGCCATCATAAATATTTAGTATGGCTTAGCCATTTTATCCTAACACATGTAACCTGAAAAGTGGCTTTAGCTCTCCATCAAAAGAAATAAAAGGAATATCTCAGCAAAAGTAGCAGTTGTGAAGTTTCCCTTCTCCTGAGCAATTTCCAACGCCCATGTCCCCACAAACTTTAACCATAAATTCCAGACTTTTCTTTGCTACTTGTGGTTCAGCTACCAGTGAAGCTCAATCTGTCATTATCGCTATTAATAATTGGTTATGCAAGTATTTAACACACATTCACTAATGAATGAATAAATGAACAGTCAGAATTTTTATTAGCAGCTTTCTAGTTCTGTAAAATCCCAAAAGTGATCCAAACAAACTGATAATAACGAGTTCAGAGTTTGTAAATCTAAGATCCACCCACTAGAGGTAGACACACCTAGATCATTTTTGTGGGTAGCATCTGGAGGGTATTCCTAGACTAAATGCCTGTGCAATCAGACCTAGAAAGAAGAGTATTCAACAAGACGGTGGCAGCTAGCCAAATTCTCCACAAGTTAAGATCATATATTCTCTGAAGTATACAACACTTCATTCTAATTACATATTTTATTAAAAGTAATTATACTTCACTTTTGAAAATGACTGGTATTGGCACTGTTGTTTTACTCCTGAAAGACAGGAAAAGTCAATCTTCATGATTTGGAGAAGTAGATAAAATACTAAGATTTAAAAAGCTAGATACAAACGAAGAGACAAGAACAGAGTAGGTTGCATAGAGATCCCCTTTCCCACGCTTTTGAACCTTGCTGTCTACCTGTCAGTCAGACATAGCACGCTAAAAGGCAGAACTGGAGACACATGTAACCTGAGACACTGGAATGAAAGCCACAGATTCTTGCTGCTGAGATCTCCTAGGAATGCCTTGATTCTGAATCATCCCAAAATATGATTTGTTGACGGAGCAGTATAAATGAGAAAAAAGCTATTGCTTCCAAATAAAATAGTTAAAAATAAAATATGTAGAGTCAGTACAGTAGGAGGAAAACTTTTGAGTCATTAAGATCTTATGGAAATGCAGTCAATGTTAATAAAGGAGAAACTAGAGAATACCTACAGGAACTGAAATAAGACCCCAAGATTGTATGGAATTTAACCAAACGTTTGTGACTCATTTATTTTTGTCCTACACTCAGAGATTTTTCCCCAAGCTAAAGATATTCCATAAGGAATAAGTAAATAAAATTATATAAAGAAGTATTGGAATAAATAAGTAAATAAAATTAAATAAAGAAGTATTGGAGGAACTAACAACATAGAATAAAATAAAGTCAGCAAACAAAAGAGTTTGAAATTTTTTAGGTTAACCTAGCCCACATTTAAAATGTCTTCTGGGTACCATTGACCAGTCACTTCTCCCATTGTCTCTGGTTAAGTTGAAGTATAAAATAAATCAGTATAAAATAAAATTATACTGATTTATTTTACACACAAGAACATTTCCCTTCCTACCTTGTCAAGATCACTGCTTGAAGTTAGCAAAGACTTCAAGGAAAAAAAGCTTTCTTCATTGTGCTACATATGAGTTGATCTCATAGAAAGGATGTAAAATAGTTGCTTCTTAGTTTGATCTATAGAGCAATTCTATCATCTAAATGGTACACCTGTCTAGAGTAAAGAGCAGAATGGATTGTGTATTCTGTATTCTTTCAATAGATTTTACATTTCAAAATATCTGTATATTTTTAATTGATCTCCCTCATTAAATTGATGGAGTTACTATTTTTATACATTAAAAAAGTCTTTGACAAAAATGAAGACAAATTTGCCCATTGGACGAAGTCATGTCCTATTATTCAAATGTATATCAGAACTCAGAAACTACTCCAGGAATTTCAATTTAACCCAGGGAACTGAGTTCACAGGTGATTTTAAAAAGTAAGGAACCAAACAAGACACAGTGAGGCAATTCAGTTTAACAACAAGTTGCTGCCCTCTTAGAGGTGGAGGAACGTAGGGAGAAGATGAAATTCCCAAACCCAGGAACTGTACTCGCTGACCAGAAGTTGGAATCACTATGGGCCTTCCCAGTAGGAAGATGATGAGAGATGCTTTCCAGCAGGATTATCGCTCATAAAAGAGGCATAGAGATTGTGTCTAAGATGCCACAAAAAAGCAGAGATCAGGAATATGCTGGCTTCTCTCCTTCTTTGTACATGCTTTGTACTACTGTGTCCCTTTAGCCAAACTCACCCAAGCCCTAGTGTAGTAGCTGCCTAAGAAATGTTGTATCTTATAATACAGAATGAGCATAGCAAAGCAGAGTATGAAGTTGAAAATATGCAGGCCAACATGTGCCCCAAGTCAGTTCATGAAAGCTTGTATCATCACAGTAATAAACATACTGCAACAGTTTTGTATGGCCTTGGAGACATAAAAACGTAATTTTAATTTGTGTGATTCTCTGTATATTTTTTCTTTACAGATTTTACTCACATTCTTAGCATTTTGCCTCCAGGAGTCTTACAAGACAGAAATCATAAGTTGCTTGAAATCATAAGTTCTTCTTATATAAAATAAATGCTTATACTACTGCAGATATTATACTAAATATGCTGGAGGAGGCAACAAGGGAGAAATGCACCCATGTAGGCAGTAAGCTGCAAAAGGAGAACATTTCTGCAAAAGAGATTGAATACCAGTATGCTGGAATAGAAAAGACTTCTATGCTTTGGAGCTGACTTTGTAGGGAGCAGGAGGGCCTCAGGAGTGGAGGGGGATGAAGATGAGGCATCTCAATGAATCTTAAAATTTCAATACCCGAAATCCTTGTGTTCCTAAACAGCCCATGTCCCAAGCAGGGTTCAGATACAGCATAACTTCCAATGAACAGAGATCTTATAACGTAAGGTATCAGATTGTGATCCAAAGAAGCCAATAAGCATTAGCTAATTCCCTGTACTGGGACTCTCCCTTCTGGCTTAACCTCAGCACCCATGTGAATCTCAGAAGAAAATACACAGCATGCTTAAAAAAATAATGAAAGAATTTCACAATGGAATTATAGTGCTAAGTCTAAAATTGGATTAAGGAATTAAACAAGTATCATGAGATATCTGAGACCTGAAGGAGAAAAAGAAGGAAATTGTGTTACTGAAGCCCCACAAAGCCTTGCAGAAGGAGCCTATCATGAAATTATAAGAGCTTAGACAATTATGTTTCTTGCTACACCTGTGGTGGGAAAAAGATCTCAACATTTCTCTCCACGTGAACCAAAGTTCAACAAACCCAAGTCAAGCATATGGTAGAGATGTTCCTATAGCACACACTAGCATAGGAAAGGGCTAACAAATCAGTGAAAGGGATAAAAAGAACCATCACATGATATCCAAATTTTGTGAGATCTGAGGTTTCTACAATTTAGGAAACCTAGTTTTAAAAATAACAACAAAAAGTTAAAAATACAAAATTAAGATGTAGAAGCAAGAATTGCTTAGATTTTAAAAAGACATCACAATTAATTTTAAATAGCTGAAAAATGTTATTTAACATGTATACATACATTCTTAGTTATTGCCTAAGATGCTTTTATAATACACATTGTCTCTGCAGCTTTGACTACAGAATTTCTCATCATTCTTTCATTTAAGAACAATTGTCTATTTTCAATTCATACAAAAAGAATAGGAATAAAATTTAATTATTTTAGAGTGCTAAATCAAAATTTGCTTTTATTATTTACAGCTAGGATGAGTAAAATATGCAACTTCATAAAACATGTACTTGTTTGCAGTCTTATGAGTTTGTATCTTAAAACCAGAATTTTGATAAAATCAATTTACAAAATTACCAAACATATTAAAATATATACTACCTTTTTGTTTGTGGACACTGTATTATCAAATGTATTCCTAACAGGAGAACACTTCCTTTTCAACTGTGTTTGTGAAAACTCATTCCTCTACTAACAATTCAAAGTGTCTAATAATTAGAATTTTCAGGAGACTAGCTTTCACTTCCTCACTGCAACTTAATTATACCTAATGATATAAGAAATTCTTTTTAAGGAAGCAAGTGGCATTATGGCAACCACTGTTGATAACCTTGTACTCTGTTTTTACATCATGTACTATGTCTATCCTTGGTTTTGACTGACAGCTTTGTTTTGTCATATTTGGTTTTATTTTCTTCCAAAAAAAATGTCCATAATCTGCTTCTTGGAACTAGAGAAGTAGTTCATATATTAATGGTTGGCAATAGCTTTACTATACACAAAAACAATTGAAAAAAATCACACAAATACTTCTTACTAAACTGAAATGAATGACATAAATTTAGTTTTCCCTAAGCTGGATTTATAAAATTCTGAAACTTGGTCAAATGGAAATAATCATCAAGGATACTTATAAACCTGTATTTGAACCAAATCTAACATATCCAAGATATATTTTAATAACTATGTATATAGTTATAATATATAATATAATTTCCAGGTTGTGATTTCTAAATACTTTTTCTACAAAGAACCTGATAACCTTGAGAGATGGTTGATTCTACATCTGATGCAGTGAACTCACAATGAGCCAGGAACATTTTGTTGTACCAGAAACACAAGAATCTGTCCACTCACTGAGGTGAGGTCTAGAGAGAACAGGAGCCAAGATAAAGAGACTCTCACCAGCCAAAGATGAGATGGTTTATGCATCAAAAAGTATATTAGCTGCGGTAGACTAAAAAAATCAATCTATGTGGTTATAATGATCTATTTTTTAAACCTCGTGGATCTTACTTGGAGATTATTAGAATGCCTATTCCTCAAATCTAGTAAAAGAGAGGATTAAAAATCAAGCATTTATCTTATTTTTCATATGAACTCTATTCCAGGATAGTCAAATATTTACTTAGGAGGAATTATTCTTTATTGAAAAATTAACTGCCTAAGGAATGACTCAGAAGATTTCCCCCTTGTAACACATAACGAAATAATGGCTCTAAATTGTGATTAATAAAACTATATGAAGGATTCTATGTGGATTAGGCTGGCAGTACCCTGTCCCTTCAAAGGTCAGCAGTAACATTAGAAAAAACAAAATACAGTTACAAATAATTATAGTTAAAAAAATGAATGTGTGTCAAACATCATACACCTCTGATATAATAAAATAGTGAATACAGGGCATCATCTGTAAAGTTTTCTTGCCATAAAACATTGACCTTGAGTATGATCAAGCATCTTGATATAGCTTCCAATTTATAGGAAATTCACAGAAGACAGATGAACCCGTCAAATGACACCACAGGAATATGATAGACAAACACCAGCACATTCTATTCAATATTCAGTTTCTTTAACAAATACATAGCGATTTTTTTTTTTGTCTTTTTGAGACAGGATCTTGCTATACAGTTCAGGCTGGCCATGAACTCACTTTGTAGCCCAGGCTGGCCTCAAACTCACAGCAATCCCCCTGCCCCTCAGCCTCCAAGTGTTAGAATTACAGGCATGTGCTACCACACTTGGCTAAAAAGGCATTTTTTGTTACTTTTTTTTTGGAAGAAAATAAAACCAAATATGACAAAACAAAGCTGTCAGTCAAAACCAAGGATAGACATAGTACATGATGTAAAAACAGAGTACAAGGTTATCAACAGTGGTTACCATAATGCCACTTGCTTCCTTAAAAAGAATTGCTTATATCATTAGGTATAATTAAGTTGAACAAAACATCACAGAACAAGACCAATAAAACCTAAGCATTATAAACAAAACAGAACTTCAAAAGAAGATAATAGTCAAACCAGAATGGGCATCATAGTGAATCTTATTGCCTTCAAAGTAGTTGTCTATACCCTCAAAATTGATACTATCAAGCAGAGCGGAACAGAGTCTAATCAGTCAAAACAAGATAGTGGGAGTATTACAGGACTTCAGATCAAGTTAATAGGAAATCAAAAAAGTTGCTATAATATATCTTGCTAATTTTTTTTATTTTCCCCCTTAATTAAAAAAATAATTTAAAAAATTTTTTAAAAATCAATAATTTTTTAATGAATAAAGGGGAGATTGAGATAAAAGAAGACATAGCAACATAACAATACAGGTCAAAACATGACTTTTCAGCAACCTAGTGCTTCACCACCAGATAACTCAACTTAATAGTAGTTACCATAGTGTCTTTTTCCTTGAAGTATTTGAATATACGCATACTGTAGCATCAGATATATCAAGACAGGGTGAAACCATTCAAGTGGATGAAAGTATTACAGGGTATTTACAACCAGCTAACAGAAAATGAACAATGGTTTCTATATTATCTCTTTGCCTATAAAAATTTTGGTTTATACTATCACATATAATAAAATCCAGTAAGATACAACATGATAAAACCAATGGAGAGCAAAAGTTTGGTAGGGCTTCAAAACAAGGTGATATTAAATCAGCACTAGCTATTATGATGTTTTGTTTTCTTCAAAATAGCTGTTCATTTCATCACAGGCAATAATATCAAGCAGCCCAGAATAAAGCCATTCCAATTAATGAGTGAAAGCTTTATAAGGCTTCAAGGCCACATAATGGGGAATCATGATTACCACATACTTTTATATATTTGAATCCTTTCTTACACTAGGGAAACTATTCCGTATTCACACATGTGAGTTTGATTTATTTCACTTATGAGTATGGTCTCAAGCTGTGCCCATTTATTGATAAATATCTCAATGTGATCCTTCTTTATAGCTGAGTAGTACTCCATTGTATAAAAATACCACAACTTTTTTATCCATTCCTCAGTTGACGGACACTTGGGTTGTTTCCAAGATCTGGCGATTACAAATTGTGCTGCTATAAACATAGATGTGCATATATTACTGCGGTATGATGCTATCAGTTCTTCTGGGAATATGTCTAAAAGTGGAATAGCTAGAACAAATGGGACTTCCAATCCCAGCTTCCTGAGAAATCTCCAGACTGACCTCCACAATGGTTGCACCAGTCTACACTCCCACCAACAGTGCAGAAGAGTTCCTATTTCCCCACAGCCTCTCCAGCATTTGTTGTTGTTGGTTTTCTTGATCCTGGCCATTCTTTCAGGAGTGAGATGGAATCTCAGTGTGGTTTTAATTTGCATTTCTCTAATGACCAATGATGATGAACATAAAAAGGCATTTTTTAAAAACAGAAGGAAACTGTTTCTAATTTTAAAAGTTTTACAAAACCATTAATAAATGCAACATGTAGGCTTTATTTGCATCCTGATTCCACTAAACCATGTATATGGCTTATTGGAATATAATATATGGCTTATTGGAATATGTATGTGGCATATATATATATATATATATATATATATATATATATGGAACAAGAAGGGAAAATAGAATATTGACATCATTTTAGATAATACTAAAAACAGTATTTAGCATGTAACAATGGCTAAAAATATATCTTAAAATACAAAAATACAGACAGTGAAGAGAATGAAGCAACATAATGTCTAGCGTTTATTTTAAAATCATCCAGTATAGTAGAAGAAAAGCATGCAGGAGAAGCTACAGGTAAAACAGGACACAGATGTGTTGTTTAATAGTTGAAGCTGTGGCATGAGCACACAGTTTTCTTACCTTGTTCTAATTTTGCATATGTTTAAAAACTTCTATAATGAGATATTCTTTTAGAAGTAGCTCGTAAAAAATGAACTTTCCAAGAGGTTCACTAAAACTGTAAAATAATCACTTTCCTTTGTACCAACAAGAAGAAAATCTAAGTAGGTCTTTAAATATGCAAGAAGAGAATTGGAACCGTGACTCAGCTTTCTCTAATTCTCAAACACTTTTAGCCCTGTTGAGTGTCCCAGACCAACATTTTATTCATCACGGAACATGTGTCATACCTCTCTACTGACATTTGATGAAAACAAAAACTTTGCATTGAAGTAAAAATTTGAGTTACATACCAGGCAGAAACACTTTTGAACTCCAAAGTCTGGTAACCAACTGGAGTGTAATTTGAATTAACTGGTTCACCACTACTATCGGAAAGGTTTACTTGACTAAAGGAAGGAAAGGCTATTAAACCTCAATGAGCAAACATCTGCAGATAGCTCTCTGAATGCCACTGGGATTAAAATCCCCTTCATTGAAGCCCCCTAAAATAGCCACA
Organism: Cavia porcellus; assembly: GCF_034190915.1. Lineage (NCBI taxonomy): Eukaryota > Metazoa > Chordata > Mammalia > Rodentia > Caviidae > Cavia > Cavia porcellus. The sequence continues at coordinate 20,687,943 of NW_026947511.1, read as the reverse complement.
ATACTGTAACTCTACCTGATTTGCTTGGTTCCCTTTCTCTACCCACCTCAGGAGTACCTACTATGTGGAGAGTTAATACTCCAAGTGTCTGCCCTTCCACATTGATAAAGTCTGGAATTCTTTAGGACACAGAACCTCAAAATCTATACATAAGAATTGTTTCATATTTGAATAAATGAGGTGTTAGACAGTGACACCTATTGGTGAAGTGTAATATTGTAAAGCATGACTACTGATTATTGTAACACAAAAATCAAATCTCTCTGACACAATAGAAAAAAGCTAGACTAAATTAGCAAAATTCATGATAAGAAATAAAATGTTTGATTGTGCTTTAATCATCTTCAAATAGACTAAGTAATCTTCCCTACACCTACAGTGAGATCTTCTTCAATCTTGCAGAAATATTTGATTAGTATGCAAATGTTCAATCTTTTCTATAGTGATGTTGCCTTAAACTGTAATTAATTCTTTTTAAAACTAACCTGGCTAAACTTTTGAAAGTCTCTTTGCTCCTTTAAATGCACAAGTGTCTTTTGACTCTATCTTGATGAGTTTTTAATCAAATTTTTTCAAAGTGACCCCATCTGAAAACTCTTAAATTATAAATTTGTGTAATCAAATTTAAAAATATTTGTTCTATGCTCAGATTAGAAAAAGGATAGGAGATTAAATTTAAACACTGTAAATATGGATACAGGTGACTACTAAATATGAAATAGGTATTTTCTATCAAGGCTAAGTAGAAGGGAAAGATCTACCATTAAAAGACAAGATTATAGAAAGAAAAATAAGAAAAACATGAAGTCAAATCCTGTTCAAATATCTAACATATCCAGCAGGAAAAAGAACTAGCCGTCAACTTGATCTGCTCATTAAGTCTTCACCTTTTACATTAAAATGATTTACATAACCTCTGGTATTTATATGATGTGGGTATATCAGATATATACAAAGTATAATTCTATTTTAGTATAAATATTGTAAATCTATAAATATAATTAAACCATTCATATATTTATAAGTAAACATATTTAATTTATAAATATATATATAGATATCATAAAATAATGTTAAAATAAAATTAATAAAAAGTTAGACTCACTGCTTTAGACTCTCATTCTCAGGGAGCATGCCAATATATTGCACAATGAGTGATGCCCAAAACTAGAATTCCTCTTAAACCTGGCCTGCCTCTGACATAAAGTAGTTTCTAATCTCAAATGTCCCTTTCATTTTTTTTCTATTAGACTTCATCATCATAGATGGCATGGAGATATTCCCCTGCTCGGTTCTGAATTCTGCTGTCCTTAGGCTTCCCCCAACTGTCTCATCTTTTTGAAATTCTCATTTCCTACCTTTAGTGACACCTTGAGAGCCAGTCTTGGCTTCAGTGTGGCACAAAGGAGGACTATTTTATTTTCCTCTTCTGCTCTTTATCTCCCCCCCCCACCTTTGCATTTTAATCAGTATCTATCAAAGAAGACCTTGATGGAATCTTTCATGGACCCAGAAGTCTGTGTGGTCAAGTTGCTCAATTTCCAAGAAGCTGAAGGAACATGGAAAGAGTCAGAGAACAGAGGAGCAACTCATGTGTAAAGAAAAATTTCTCTAACTCACGATCACTCTCGGGGCTGTTCTTGTTCATGAGTTCAATCCCCAGTACCACCAAAAACAAAAGGACAACAACAAAAAAAGACATTGAAATTCTCAAGCCTTACACTCCCCTGAGTCAGAGGCTGGGCCCTCAGATTATTTATTCTTTCTTAACTGTAGAAGTCACTGGAATAAATGGTCACAGTGGTTCAAGAATTTTATTATAATTATATAGTGACTGAAGGACTCTTTCCTTCCCTACTGCATGACCTCAGTATAGCTCACTATTGTCTTGTGAACAGAGCCTCAATGTTACTTTTCTGGTTTCTCCATGTCCAGTTTCAAGCCTTTATAGTTCATTTCTCACACTGCAAGACAGAGCTTCTTAAATTGCAATTTAAGTAGTGTCACTCCCTGAGAAATACCCTTCAGTAGCTTTCCACAGCGCTGCGTTTAGGATCAAGTCCAATTCGTGACCCAGCTTCTGCCTGTGTCACGCACTCCACAGCATCCTCCCAAGCTGCTGCCTCTTCACACCGTAGACTCGAGCCAAGTTGAATTACTGTTAGCTACTCAGATCCAACTTCCAGGCCGTTTAGCATGCTGTTTCCACTACCTAAGACACTCTTTCTGTGAATCTTCATCAGGCTTTCTGGAGGAAATCATAGGGTAAGCGCTGTTAGAGAGAAGAATCCAAAAGGAAGGGGAGAAAGGAGACAAACGCCATACCAAGAGATCCAGATACACCTGTAATTTAGGTGACTTGAGATCATATTTGCCTTCTCCTTCAATCTTCATCACTGCTTGAGCTCCACTTAATTTTAGTGCCCTCAGCCTCTTCAGTACAATATGGGCCTTAAACACAAAATATACTCTGGAATTTAGGCTCTTGGTGGATTCTAAGAAAAAATTACCCCATGTTCAGTGGTTCTTAAAGTGTGATCCCAGATTGGCAGCTTCAATCCTACCTGGAAACTTTTACGAGAGCAAATTACTGGATCTCCTGAACGTACTGTATCAGGACCTCTAGGACATGACCCTGAAATCTGTGTTTTAATAGCTCTCCAGGTGAGTTTCATCCACATTGAAATTTGAGGATTACTGTCTATATTATTTATGTTGCAGTCCATGCTAAAAGAATACTAAATATTCTCTGTCCCATAAAGTATAATAATAATTTGGGCACTTGGATGATAGTATGCTTCCCTTTTTGTATAGACCAGAAGATTGACTCTTTTGATACAACTGAAGATCTGGCAGGTGAAAGACAAAAAGAGACTCCGTGAAGACCACGATACTTGTCAGATCCAAGGCAGTAGGGACAGTAATAATTAGAGCAACACTAGTAATATTCAAAAATAATAAATTCTGGAGACCACTTGTTAAACTCCTAAAACCTACACCCACCATATACGACTTTAAAAAGCAGGAATTATTATTCCCCTTTGACAAATACAAAAGCCAAATCTCAAAGAAATCAGAGATTTGCTGAAAGACACCCGACAGGGAAGCAATAGAGTGAAGATTTAAGTGTGAGTCCGTCTAGCTCCAAAAACACTAGCTCTATAGCACAAGGATGGAGGGGTAGCTACTGGAAGAATGCTCTGCGCCCTGGGCCAGGTCCTCCATCTTCCAAGCAAACATGACAACATGCTGAGTATTCTACTGCCTTTCTTTCAGCACTCAGATGCTTTGGTGTTTCTCTTTTGCTACTGACCAATGACAGCAGTGATGCAGTTTGCATTGTCTGTTGCCATGCAGAACCTGGCAAACTACTGCGGGTGTGTGAGAAAGCCTTCCAGATGCAGTGCAATGTGTAAATGGAAATTGTCATCATTATGCCTTCAATAAATAGAGAAGATGAGCATTGGCTCAACAGAACTGGAAGGAAAAAATTGAACTGTGAACAAAAGCATCATTAATTTAAGGAACTGTTTGAATTTGCCTCTGGCAGTTTCCTTTGTAAACACCGTTAACACCCTGGAATGCTTGAATTGTATCTAAATGCGTAGCTTAAATATGTAGAAACAGAAACCTAGGCATTACTGTTAGGCATTAAGAGAATCATTTAGTTCTAAAGTCTGCCAGAACAAAATAAAACCAGCATATGAGACTTCCAAATTATGAGAATTTAATACTTCTTATGAAATTCTTTCTCAGAATATGGAATTGTTGATTCTCTCTTCCTCCTCCAAGACTAGATATAATTTAAAACCAACAGAATGCAGCTCTGTAGTACTGCTCATGCAGAACGTGCTTGCATTTGTATTTCGCTGTAAGTGAACATGGTTCTTGGGGGTAAATGGCTGGAGCAAGAAATATCTTTAGGCAATAGGGTTATTTAAGTGGCAGAGTCACAGTTGAGTAACTTTGTAAATGAGCCTGGTAGAGTCAACTCCATGGAGAAGAATAATTGTACCTTTATGACCTCATTCTGAGAGGGATAGCCCCTCATTCAGGAACCAGGGCAGAAGTCATTCAGAGAAGCAAATTTGGACGCAAGAATGAAACAAGTTCTATTTCCCAGATGGAAAAAAATATATATATGATTTTGAATGAGGTAATTTTAAGTGAAAAGCCATCCTACCATCTTGGAGTTCACAGATTTCCTAAGTAATCTGTAAAGTAAACACAGGCGTCCCAGTTCTCTCTCACATTTGGAGAAACCTTACTGAGTTTGATGTACTTTCATACCCTGACCTCCTCTCAGGGAGAAGCAAGTGGGAAGGAGAGATGAAGCAGCTCTGCTAATCATCAATCAACCAGCCTATGGGTAAATTGGCGGTGACTGGTATCCCCTGTGCCAGTAGAGAGTGAAGGCTTGGTTCTCTTGGCAAAAGACAGTAGGACAATGACAGTGACTATTACAGATAGCAGTTTTATGATGGGCAGGGTAAGCATGACTTAATACAGTCAGAAAGCAACAGAAATAGAATGCAGACTCATACTGACCTCACGGCCCATGTTCTGAGCCACTTAAATTGTCAGTATCTTGGAAAGACTGTAGGCTTTCAAGTTTGGCACTCTGGATGTTGAATGTGACACTTGAGAAAATCACATTATTTCTCACCTCTACTATGGATAAAATTTCAAACTAACAGGATTATTACAAAGAAGGTACTTAGCACTTAGCAGGAATTCAATAAACAGTTCCTAAAGAACAATTTTGTCAAACATACCCATTCAGCACTGGATGGGACCCAGTACTGGAATGACATTTATCAAACCCAGATCACATCCCTAGCTAAATGGCTGGGGGACTTGTAGCACAATGGTTATAAACCAAATTGGAAGGGATCACACATACGCAAAGGCACAAATATATACACAGTGAGTTTTGTGGTGCTCAAAACATGATCTACTTTCTAAATTCATTATTTTCAAATGATCCAACAGTTATCTGGTGCCTAGCACAACTGACTGAAATTCCAAACATAGTTGAGAATCTAAATTTTGTTGAGAGAATGCCAAGAATTCATATCTTAAATACCAATATACATAAAATATTTAATCATATCACTTTTTATACACAAATATACAAAAATATAAAGATAATGGGGCGGAGGTGGATGGGTGTGCGTGTGTGTGTGTGTGTGTGTGTGTGTGTGTTGTATAAATATGTCTTAAGGATGATTTTGTAACAAATTGACCTTGCTGTTACAGTCATTTTGACCTTTCCCTTGACTGTTCTGGAATGATCCAAAACAATCTAAAATTATTTACTTTGGTTACATTTCTCTGAGATAATTAAAGTGAGATTTTTTTCCTTTTCCCAACAATTTATTTTTCAAATATGCATAAATGATACTGTTTCTGTCTCTGTCTTTGCTATATGCCTTACGTTGATGCAACTAGAAAAAAAAAGTATGAGATAATGAATGATTTTTCTATCTTTCAAAGCAAGAACCATAAAATAATATTGTGTTTCTTCATCCATTCCCGTTATTTGGTTTAGTTTTCACTGTGTTCCTGGAGGAAAAGAGAAGGCAATTTAGAGAGTAGGGAAGATTGGTGAATTGTTTTCAAATGCTTTCTTACCTTGATCTGTTTGGTTTTGATCCAATTAATTTATTTACAATGACTTCTTGACCATTAGGATATCATGAAAGAAGTGTCACTGCAGTATATGTTAGAATGTATTTTTCAGTTCAGAAAGACAGAAAGTTTCCAAGCACACAAATGTCCACGACACTGGTATCCTGCCACTCTAGTTTTATTCAATATTTCCTGGTAAAATGTCTGTGGAGAAAAAGAGTGCTAAAAGATTTTCTGTTCATTAAGGTATTTTGCTAGAGAGTCCTTCAGGTCATTCCAAAATAAGGAGGAGGTAGAACAGATAATCACATGTGAAAGTACAGGAAAACATTTGATTCCATTTTCCCTGCAAATCTACACATACAGTAAAGCCCTAGTGACCTTGTACAGAGGGGTGCTTCTGTGTGAGAAGGGCTCCTCTTTGGCAGCAGAGAAGGAGAGGAGAAACTTGGCCTCTGCAAGCCAGAGATGAGCCTAGGGTGAGGTGAGGGTCAAAGCTAGGGTTATGTTCTCTTGCAAGAATTCACCTTGACACCTAGGCAACTAGTGGCCTCGTTTCACTGAAACAGAGCGGGCAGAGCTGTAGAGTCAGCAGATGAGTTCACAGAAGCACATGTCAAGTTTGGGGCATGTGACAAATATGCAAGTGTGCAGTGGGGTTGGAATTCCATGAGAGATTTTGAGCAGCAGAACAAGTCAGTTGAGCTATCCATTGGCCACACAACTGTTTGGACCAGTGGTGCTGGGACCTCAATGGAGTCAGGCCAGGGTTCATTCTACCAGGCTCTGCTGACCATAGTGCCCACGGGAAGCCAGCTGTGGTGTGAGGTGCAAAACTCTAATCCCTCTGTACCCCTTCTCCTTGCTTCCTGTTCTATTGCCTCCACTTGCAGACATCCTAAGTCTCTTAGTTTTTCCCTCTTTTTTATCTTAAAACTGTATTCCAGAAAGGACCCATTAACATTGCCTTTCCCAGGGGACTGACACTTCAGCTGCGGCACTGAGGAATGGGATGAGCATGGTGATCATAACAATGATGATGACAGGACATTATTTTCTGTTTCCTCCATGCTTTTTTTTTTCTCTATACTTCTATAAGTCTATGCAAGCTATTCACTCCATCTTTCAAAACAACTTTTTCAGAAAGTCTCATTCCCACCTACAAGTTCTATTCCTGGGTCTTCCACACGAAGAACCTTTAAAGTAAGGCTGCCAGATAAATGTCTGGTTAAATATGAATTTTATACAAATAACATTATTAGTATAAGGATATCTCAAGCATTTTATGGAACATATTTATACTGAAATATTATTAACTATTAATCTGAAAATTAAATAGCTGACTGTCTTAGGCTCCTCTGCCAAATCTGGCAACTGTACCATAGAGTGAAAGGAGAGAGACATTTCAAAGCCACGTAAGGATGAAGAAAAGGAAAGGGTAATGCCTAAGACAAGGACAGGTGCTGAGGGTCCCTTAGAAGTGGGGTTGGAGCTTACACTCGGCATGGAGATGGATTAGAACCTCAGCGGTGTAGCTGAGTGGAGACTGGGCCTTTAACTCTGGATGTGCAGCCACGGTTCCAGGACCAGGCAGGGCAATGATGCCAGGGTCCTCTAACACCACATGGCTGCATGCGGTTAGACAATTGATCTTTTCTCTCCTGTGCCCCAAGGACTGGGATGTGGGTCACATAATACTGACTGAAAGTAAACTTCCTGCCCACCAGCAGGAAAGAGACTGGAGGCTGAATTTAATTTTATCTGTTGGAAATACTGTGACATTTCCAATTTTGTGAAGCTATGTTGATAATTGCAAAATCATGATAATTTGCTGTGAAACACTGAGATTTTCCATGTGACACACACCAGGCTTTATCTACATTATTTTGCCTTTTGTGTAACAAAATTGTTATGAAACAAGAGTCTTTTGTTAGTGGAAGCTTAGGGAAGCAGTGCAGAAGATCAGAAGAATGGGAATACAGAGCAATGCTGATTTATTGACTAATCTGGTTCTTGCTAAAGAAGTTAATTCATAAGTAAAACAAAAATTATCCCACAAACATGCTTTGTTGACATATTTGTCTTAGGAGCCTGCCCTGTGACAACCTGCCCTGTCTTTCCTTGAATTTGACTTCCTCAATCGAGACCTATTTGGAAGTCCTACGTTCCCTCTTGACACCTTTCATGAGATTGGGTTAACTTCTCCCAAGTTCTTTAACATTTTAAGAACAGGCTGTGTCTTTGGGCCAATGTATCAGGGAAAGTGTTTTCTCTTGCAATTACTATTCTCTTGAAAGAGGGAAGATTTCTTCTCCAATTAACATGCTATGCCCCAAGGCAGATAAAATTTGTTCATCTAGCACTTGCGGTACCTTCTCCAATAATAAGAAGCAAATAGCCAGCAGCCTAACTTGGAAACATTTTTTAACACCCAACTCCAGCCCTGGTTTAGCAAAAAGCATTCAAATGTTTTTTCTCTTACCACATGCTGAAAAATAGATCACAGTTGTCCAATACTCCAGCACCTGGCTTTATAAATTCAAGTCATCTTCAATTGATCACAAAGAAAAGAAGTATTTTGCTCAACAATGACTAATATGTCTGTCCTTAATTAGAAAGATTATAAAAACAAGACTGGTAATAAAAATAAATTTTTTGGTTCTTGAACAAAGAATCAGGAATTATGTTTTGAAGAGATTTTTACCATGTATCCTAAGAGGTGAATTTTTTATCAAAATGTATTAAGAAAGGGTTTGTTTTTTTAAAGAGAGTTTTGTTTTTGTTTGTAGGATTTGTCAAGATGTGATTTCTAGTACAGATATATGATACAACAAACAGTTCAGTAAGAGGTTAACCTTAAATATCTCAATACTGAGGGCAAGAGGTAACTGCTTGCCCTCTACCGAGGAAGGCAAAGCTGAGCATTGCTTTGTGAATAAGATGGAAGACATAAATATGAATATAAAATCCCTAATCCCACGTGGATCCTGGAAACATGAGCTTTTTAGCATTTATACCATTTTCTGAATTGCAGTAAGTAAAAGACAGTTTTTCCTTTGGTAGAAATAACTCAGGTTCACACCCATCTCCATCTAGGTGTCTCATAGATTCTTCAAGGTCAGAAAAGCTTTTTTCTTTCTGCTTTTGAAAATGTATTCATTAGGTTTCTCACTGTTGAACACTGGAGTTTACAAGTATGGGAGCAGTAAAGACTAGAAGCTACCATTTACAGTGTGAACCCATGATGTTTAAAATATAGAGATAAACACAAATAGAGATATGCTTATCTTAGGTGGTCCATGGAAGAAATCTAGAGCAAATGACACTTAATGATAATGAGTACACCTATTTTTTGGTGGAACCACTATTATAGAACAGGAATAGTGAAAACAGTATGAGCCTAGAGTTCATTAATTTACTGTGAGTATTAAGGATGTGTTTTGTGAGGCTGGGGGTTTAGCTCAGTGGCGTGCCTGCTGGGCAAACATGAGGTCGTGAGTTCAATCCCAAGAACAACAACAACAACAACAACAAAAAAGAATGTGTTTTGTTATCTTAGTGAAGTATTTAGGAGTAAAAAGTATCATGTCTCCATCTTACTCTCAAATGGTTTCTCCCAAAATGTGTGTGTGTGTGTGTGTGTGTGTGTGTGTGTGTGTGTGTAAAAAGAGAACAAAAAAGAAAACACAGCAAGATATAAGCAATCAGTGAGCTGAATAAAGTATAAAATAATTTCTCATACTATTCTTGGAATTTCTCTGGAGTTTTAAAATCATACCAAAACTCAAAGATACAAAGTCTATACACTGTTCAGTGATCAGTGGAATCCCTGCCTCTTCCATGAAGTCCTTTCTTCCCACTACAAAATGAAATACAAGATCATAGGATTTTATTCCTGGAGGACACTGGGTACTTTCTCCAGAGAGATCCTTTAGATGGTGAGCTTGCATTATTCAATGGGTAATTCATCAAAAGTCTTCCCAGAAAGCCATTTGTCTTCATCTATAATCAAAATATTTTGCCATCATTTATCTACCTAATTATATTGGAAGCTCCTTGAGATCTGAAAATGTGTCTTACAAGTTTTTAACTTTCTGACCTGTTGTCCATATTTCTCCCACCTTCTCTTACCTCAGCTTCAAGACACACAGCCTCTTTACATCCTTGCCTGTTTGCATGGGCGTGTGTGTGCACGGCCCAACACCATCACTTCTAGCCTCCTCTTTCTTTCCCTCCCAGATTTTAACTCAAAAATCATCTCTTTCAACCCTGATGACACATTAGAATGGGTTTCACGATCCCTACATTTACATCTTGTAACACCCTATTCTTACAAACTCACAGTATTTTTGCTGAACTTAAATTTTCTATTATTTCTTTCAGCAAGTTCAAATTAGATTCAAGTATAAGAACTCACTAAATATCTATTAATAACTAACTGAGAAAAACTGTTTAGTTTTTAGATGGTAACACAGTTTTTTTTGGGGGGGAGGGTCGTTTCTGTATTATTTTTAAATCGCCTTCTTAAAAATCCTTTGGTATGTGTATAAGTAATGCAGATCCTTATTGTCCACCTGGAATTAAATGAATTTTTTGTACAATTGATTTTGCAAATCAAATACAGAAAATGTTATTTGAGTAGGTTCGATATACACTGATATTTAGAACCATAAATTGAGTAAAATGAAGACATTTCCCACTGCATTTCCTCCTTTGCCATACACAATGCTTAATGTCAAACTTCCCAAATTGTCACTTGATTAGATCTTGGAATTTCTACTCAATTCGTACATTCCCTGCTGAATTATGGCTTTTGCTGACTCAACTTCCAAGCAGTATTTCTCAAGAAATCTGATTTTAAAAACTAGAAATAAAAAATTGACAAGAAGATACTATATAAACTAATTGAAACAAGAAATAAGCTATTTTTATTCAGAGCCACTGATCAGTATTGAGTTTTTAAAATACTGCTAATTCAAAAGAACTTTGACACCCATTTTTTAAAAAAACAAAAAAAAGAATTCTGAAAGGCATTTGTATTTATCCAAAACACGTTAATTGATGACAAAAATGTCAATTTATATATCTGAGAATAAACCAAAAGAAATGCATTTGAATATAACCAATGTTTTCTTGAGAAAATAATTAGTATAAAAAACATAGTGAATAAAACACACATACCAAAAAAAAAAAAACAAAAATCTGATTTCTACATCCAATTCTTCCAGAAAAGAGAGACTTTCATGTAGAAAAGCAAGTATTTTGGAATAATCCACTATTAAAAATAATTCCAGATCTCTTTAGTATTAACAGTGCCCTCAAAGTTTCCCCAAAAGCAGAGGAAGGCTCATAGTACAGCAAGTTTACTGGGGTTCCTAATAGAGTGGTATTTTTAGTTCATGAACAGAAGGTTGTAGGTTAATATAGTCTGTTCTTAAGTTACTATAACCTCTGTATTATGTGATTCTAGGTGAACTATTCCTTATCTCTTAAATACCATGATTTTATCATCACTTTTACTTTAGGATTCATGAGATGAAAAGACAGACAAAGAAATCAATGAGTAGCATCTTGAGCACTGTGACATAAATTATCCTTGAGTTAATAATTTACTAGTTTGTAGAGCCAAGGGAGATAAAGCAAGATCCCAATGTAAGTGAAATAAACTGTGTGTATATATAAATAATTCATATTTTAATTAAAATTGCCTATGGAGCATCAAGATATTCTGAAATCATTTTGACCAATGCATACTTTTATCAGCCTAAAAGAAAGAGTTAGCGAACATAACTGCCAGATTTTGAAGGTCCCAAAACATAAATCGCATGCTTTCACTCAATGTCTGGTTCTATAATTAGCTCTTGGTGTCAAGAGGCAGAAATGCACTCTGAACAGCAGGTACACAGTCAGTTTTGCTGCATGGAGCATAATGAGGATTTCAGATTTAACACACTAATACTTGTTTTATTACCATAGTCAATTGTCCGTGCATCTTAGGATTCATGTTGTGTGCACTGCCTAAGTCATGTTTCTTTCATTAGCTAAAGCAATTAATGTACATTCAACCTTTTAAGTACTATCTCTTTATGCTTTCTCCTTGTGTAATTCAGTTTGCAATGATTAAAATAATTTTTCAATGGTGATGCCACAGCTTAATGAAAAAATATACAGCAGTAATGTAAGAAGCATTTGTAAACATTTTTAAAGAGGATATTGTTTGTTGTTATACAACACTGCAGCAGATGGCTGTAAAAAGCAACTCAGACTCAAGAACTAACAGAGACAGACCTCATGGGACTGGGGCAAATAGGTGGAAAAAAGAGAGATTTTGCTCCATGGAAAGAGAATTTAATGCCTTGTCAGAAATAGCCTTTCGGTCTGCCTTTTAGTGTGTACAGTTATGTCCCAACTATTACTAATATTTACAACTAACGACGCAGTCTTGATAAACCTCTTAATTCTTAAGTGCCTACTTTGTGGCAGGTGCCAGGCTAAATCTCCGTCATACGACTCCTTATTTAATTATAGTAACTGTACAAAACTGAGACAGAGGGATGAAATAACTTCCTCATGAGTCTCATTGCTAGTTAGTCCTGAAGCTGTGATCCATCTCATACTCTTTCTTTTTACAGCCAAGAAGAGTTTGCATTTGTGCTTGCCTACAGTTTAGCCATGAAAGTTTGTGCAAATGACTCAGCTTCTGTGAGACTGAATTTCTTATCTGTAAAAAAAGGAGTAATAGAAACTCAGCTCACAGTATTGTTGTGAAGATTAAGTTAATATGTGCCAAGTGTTTAAAAGCATGCCTGACATATGGTAAGTATTCAATAAATATGTGCCTTTATTACTATGTCTGTGCTGTACTATCTTGTGTTGTGTGCTTTTCTGTTTCAGAACTAATTGTTTCTTTGTTTTAAGCAAGATGTTATGCTATTATGATGCCTATTAGTAAATGAGCATGTGTGTAAATGGTCTTAGAGATGATTGTTCCACACTTGTTACTTGTCATAATCAAAATCCAGGATTAATTAAGTTTCTGAATCTCTTTCCTAATTTAACAAGTGATTATCCTATTTAATGTACATGGACAATAATTTCAATAGATATGTTTGCTAATTATGCTTCACTTCTGTGCGCATGATGTGATAATTCAGTCTTCAGCAGCTAGATGCATGTAATTAGGTAAAGTAGCTCAGATATTGAGAATATTATGCAATATTTCTTTTAAATCACAGTCACTATGAAACAGAACTATGATGACTGACTACATTCCATACTCAGGTTAGCAAGTTTGAAAGCAAACACTGTCTATATAATCTAAAGCTTTCTTGATTCCACAATATGCTTCTGTTCTATCACAGAGACTTAGATTAAATGTTGCTTCCTTCAGGAATCCTTCCAGGTCAATTCTTCTTTTCCTGAGAAAGTTTTCTCTCCCTCTCCTGAAAAAAAATCCCATAATTTTCCAATAGCTATCCTCTCTTTGATCTGGTTAGTGAGCTTCCAAATGTCAACCAGTAGATCAGTTTTCAGAATAAAGACTGAATCAACCTTCTGCAAAGGTATGACCAACTGTGTGACCAAGATTTGGTGAACAGAATATATACACAAACACTGGACTACTTCCAGAAACTGTATTATAAGAGAGGAAATACTGCAAGTCTTTACTCTTCCCTTTTTCTTGCTGCTTGCTATGGACATAGTAACAATACGTGGAAGTAGAAGTCCCGTGATGACAATGGCAGAACAACTTCATAAAATGAACCTAAATTCCTAGTAATCATACCAGGATCAGGCAGCCTGAACTGTCTGCCTCTGCAATATATGTATGTTAAAAATAAATAGATTTTCTAACATTTGCATGTGGACCCATCTTGACTCATTCGATGATTTTAGTATTTTTATTTGTGCATATCTGTATTGCTTTTTCTGTCACTCACTGTATTGCATTATGTCTAACTGCTGTACCACGTAGGGGTTCCTAAAAGCAAAGTCTTCATTAAACTTACTGTGCTGTCTGGGTCTCAGTAGGTTCTGAGTAGATGCTTACTGAATAAAGATAACCGGAAACAAGGTGTGTGGAAAACACCAAAAATACATGTTCTAGTGTCACTAAATCAGAAGAATCCTTTTTTGCATCAGTAAGAAAGTATTTCTCATGCAGGGGTTTATAATGTACATCAGAAGACATGCAGTCATGCCTATTGCATTGCTCATATTCAGGATGACTGTTTCAGATAAGGGATTGGTTTTTTCACTTCATAACTACTTGATTGGAAGATTCAGCAGAAAATTCAACTGGAGAATCCTCTGACTTGAACAGATCTTGATCCTTGAGTATAAAGATTAAGGAAGAATTACTGGCAGGTCTGAAGGAGAAGAGAATACCACAAATGATTCTTATCCTTGACCCCAAGGTTACAGCAAATAATTATGAGTATTACAAGACTTGACTTGGGTCTTAAGTCTACCCACTTGTGTCTGTTTCTATACTGAGTTTAAGTTCCTATCTAGTATACCTTAAATATTCCAGAGGGTTGAAATAGGGAGCATTACTTGCAATAAATAGTCTATATTGCTAGGCATCATAAAGTTTAAGAGTAGCAAGAACAGAAAGCTTTTGGCTTGAAAGGCAATGTTTTAGGACAAGGTAGTATTTTGAGGGATGTAGTCTTTGGAGCATTTTTTTTTTTGGACAAGGCAATCAACTAAAAGAAAATAGTATGTCTTGGGCATGAGAACTTTATTGATTTACCCATTCGCTCTTGTGATCCTGTGACTCTTTGATAATGCCACACATTCTGAAATTGCTATGTGTACCCTGTAGAAAACATTTCTTCAATGGAAATTCAAATTTTAACTAAAATGAAGCACTTAACTTGGTCTAAATTTTCCACATTGTTGATATCATGAAGTTCTTCTGAAGATTTTGAGTAGAAAAGAAACAGTTTTGTCTTAATTTAAGAATCTGATTTGCTACTGGAGAAAAACAATCTTAGTGACAACTCATTTTGAGATACAAGCAGTAAAACCAACTGGGCTGCAAATTTTTAAGTGGCAAATAAATGATTCACGCACTTTTCCTCAAATCACACTTGTCCAGTGGTGAAAATCTTTTCATGCCATTTCTTTTGAATCAGAATGACTCATACAAAAAATAGGACTATTTAATAAACAGAGGTGCTGGAGGAAAAATTCTCATTGTTTATCTGAGACCCAAAACAAACTGGAAAACATATGTCTCTCTGATGTGATAGTCACACACTGCTTACCCTAAAGTTGAGGGTCCTGGGTGGCCATATGTTGGCTAGTTTAAAAGCCAGTTAGTGGGTACTGGCATACACTTAGGACTAATTCATCCCACATACTTATCTATTGGAAATAGATATTTTACACGTGGAAAGCAGTGCAAATATCATCAAAACAATTTGACTTTAAAACAACCTGGCAAGGCTGTCATTATAAGGGTGTGTAAGGTAATTTACTAGAATCATTCACTGCCTAAGTTATTGTTCCACTGATAAAATATTTTTCCCAAGGGAGAGCATCAGGGAAAGAGAAAAGAAAGAAACACATCTTTAGAATGATGTCATGACTCCCATGTTTTTAAGGACTAGAAGAGTAATTGTTGTTTAGAAAAAATTTTTTGAAGTCCTAAAGACGTAGCCAACCTTTGGATTCTCTGGGAATCTGCAGCACAACTATGCTCATGGACATTGATCTCAGCGAAGGCATGAGGACTTAAGGACCACAAATTCTCTCTTTAGCTCCGTGCAACCTTTTTATTCCTGAGGCTTAACAAATTTGTCCTCCTTTTTATCTATAGTTTACTACACACAGAGAGAGAGACACAGAGTGAGAGGGAAGGGGGAGAAAAGGAAGGATGAAAAGAAAAGTCAACAATCAAGCAACATAATCTGGTACCTCACCTTACAGTAAATGACATTATTCTATATTGTCGGAAGCAAAAGCAAAGTTTAGACACAGCATCAAGGGCTTCCTTCTTTTTGATGCTCCATCTAACATGTGGAATAAGTGCTTGGAAAAGTGCTTCATTTCTTCACTGAACTCTTTCAGGAATCACATAATCAGCTCCAGAAAGGAAAGCCTGGAAGGGCTCCTTTATATATTACTCCAAGTCGGTATTATATTAAGTAGAATATATTCACTTAATCATCATGATGAGAGAAGCACACAGCATCCAGTTATGCATATGGATTATATTAAATTGTCAACTTTGATGTATTTATTTGTTTCCTATTTCAATTCTGCAGAAATAGTAGTATTCATGCTATTTTTAGAGCGGGGAGAGCATACTCTCGGGTTCTCTTTACTAAGACTCCTAAAAGAAACAGGCTTAACCTAAATGAGGAGGTAATATACTGTGTGAAAAATACAATGATAATGACTAGGATATATAAAAAACGGGTTTGTGACCTATTTGACATTAATTAGCTCATGATTTTAAATTTACAGTCTTCTTTCTCTAGGTCTCAACTTTTTCCTGTAGGAGAAGAAAGAATTCAATGCACCCAGCTATCTTAGTTACTTTTCTAGCTGATGCAACAAAATTGCCAATACCAAAGTTAAAGGAGGACAGCTTTTTTTGGTTCACAGTAGGGCTTTCTGTCCATAATCAGCTGGCTCTAAGGCAGAGGGTCATTATAGAGAACAGTTTATGGTACTGTTCTCTATAATGGAACAGCAAAAGCAACAGGGAAAACAGATATGACTCTTTTTTCCCTTACATTGTTTTGCAGACTACCTACCCAAGGGTGGCGGTGTGGCACTCACACTCTTAATCCTAGTCAGAACTCTGCCAAACCAGTCAGTGGACTGATCTGCTAATCACATACCCTTAATCCCAGTATCACGTGCTCTAGATTCAGCCACCTCTGAAAAAGCCCTATGCCCACATGAGGCTATGAGGGGACACCTAGACACAACCATAACTCCACCGTAGAGCATGGTCTTTGACATCTTAAAAACTCTAAGATGTCACATACAATCCTACAGAACCCCAAATGAACACCTGAAGAGAGTGGGAAAGGTGGGGAACCAAGCAGACAGTTTCCAGCGTCTTTGCACCCATTCCTACATGGATTATTCTCTACTCATACACTGTGCTTTAGGCAGAATTTCACATCAACAAAGACCACCATAGTCTTAAAATAAAATGTCGAAAAATTCCGGACTAGATAGTACATGACTTTTTCCAGCAAAGACCTTATAAGTCTCTCAGAAGAAATTAAATCCTCAAAATAGCCTATGGCCATCCTTTCTTTCTAACTTTGCTTTTTTATCCTGCTCAGGTAGGGATGTCTTTATTATAGATGTCTCAAAACATCCTTAGCTCTTCAGCTTTCTTCTTTATTTTCCATTTTGTGGTGTATTTCAGGGATAGTCCGCACTCCAAGCAACCAAGATTTCTACTGTTGTGCCTACTTTACTTAATCTTACTTGCATTGATAAAGTTAATTTATTTTTTGAGGTAAACTGTACTGCACTGTAAAGCTGCTAACATAAACAAAATCAAAAATGAAAGAAAATTATTCTCTGCCTTTCAGCTCTATTTTGGCTCCGTAGCATTTATGTCCAGTGTTACCATAAAGACAACCCTTATCACGAAAATTACAATTTTTCTCTATTTTAGGAAGATACACAGACTATTAAAGGTCTGGGGATTTCTGGCCATGGAGCAATTAGAAGGAGCAAGAGAAATGCAGAGAAACAGAATTTCTAGGAGTTGATGATATCTGCCACTAGGAAACAAAAATACAATCTTATGTTATTCTATCTCAATGTAATATTGAAAAAACTAAAGGCAAATACTTCTTATTCCTTCTGCTGAATGAAAGCGTTACATGATGTTGACATGTATTCTTTACCAATTTGGGTAAAAACTAAATTTTTATAACAACAATACATATTTTTTGTCTTTTTGAAACAGGGTCTCACTATGCAACTCGGCTGGTCTTGAATTTACTTTAAAGCCCAGCCTGGTCTTGAACTTGCAACAATCCTCTTGCATCAACCTCCCAACCAGGATTACAGGCATGTGCCACCACACCCTGCTTAACAATGATTATTCATGCCAGTGTTTTATTGAATGACTTGTTTAGTGCCATAGGTGAGTTGAACACTTTTTACTAATACCACCCTGTTTAAACCAACCACCTTCAGGACAAATGAGAAAACTGAGGCTCACAGGAAGTTATTGAACTTGCTCCATCACATATATGATAAGCACAGCCCTACATCTGTCTCCTCCCCAACCATTACCTCTCTATCTGTTTTGGAACAAAAGCCACACCATCTATTTTGGGATACACTCAGTCCACAGAACACTATCTTGCACAATAAACAGCATTTTAAAATAACTGCTACTGAAATAACTATCCTTATTTTTGCTAGTGGTAGAACTGAAACTAAATCCATTGATAACATGAAAATATCAACACCCCACTTTGTAGACTTAATCTTACTATTATCATGTGTGACAAAGTTCACACACAGAAAAATCTCCCTTTTAATTCATATAAATCCTTATCTAACCTGGTTTTTTAACAAAGGACCCTAACTTAATCTCCTATAGAAATGTTATAGAAATTCATCATTCCTATAATACTGTGTTTAAAGAAGAATTTCAAATCATGAATCTAACATAAATATATAATCTATATTAATTTTAATGTCTATAATCTTCCTTCTAAATGGATTGAAATGGATTTGTTAATAAAGGTCATGATCATATATGCACACACATATGTTTTGCTTTTTTCTTTTTATCTTTGATTTTTGGGGGGTTTTATTTTGTTTTGCTTTATTTAGAGATAAAATGTAAGACAGGAAAAAGGGTAGAAATAATACAGAATTTCAAACAAACAGTAAGAAATCACTAGTTGATATATTACATATTGTTATTTTAGAAGTAGTTGCTCAAGTCACAAAATCAAACCATAAAAAGTGGACAATCAAACAATGACAGTACAAACCATATATATATATATATATATATATATATATATATATATATATAAACAGGGTCTAAGTTGTTAAATTGCCCAGGCAAAGATTAAATTTGTGATTTTTTAATTCTCCAGAACTCAGTATTATTTGTAGAAAACAAAAATTGAAACAATGAATCTAAAAGAATGAAAGATAAAAGTCTGAGTTAGTTTGGGATTCATCTTAAAATAACATCTAGCTCATTAGCAGTAGAAACTTGATCTATTCTCCCTACTTAGTAAGTGTTACATATGGTATTGGATGTATTTTCCAAACCCCAGATCAGCGCACATGACATGGGATTGCTACGGAATATCCAGAGCATATGGTTGCCATCATATTAGGGAACAGACACGGAAGATACTTTGGAGTTTCTATTCCTACAGCACATATGTGTTTCAGAGAATAACCTCTTATTTTCCTAAAGATATAGCCCAGATCTACCAGAAGCCTTTGAGAGCTGAAGTTAATTATATACCCAGGTAGGTGGGCCAGCAAGAAGGCTTAGAAAACAGTGTGATAATATAAGAAATCAACTCCTCAACCATTTTAGGTTTAGGAAATCCTCATCAAACCTTAATGAGAAACCACATGCAGTGGTAAATTCTGGCATTTAATTTTATGATTATTTACAGCCATTCTGGCGCATAGCATATGGCATGGAGTTACCTCTTAAACAGTACTAGAAAGATAAACTTTTAAAATTTTAAATACATAGCAATAAGGTTTTATTCTTCTTGATAAAAAGATGAGAGACATATTTAATTAAACAAAAAATATAAAGTGATGTGAGTTGTGGATAACGATTTATACTTTTTGGAACTGCTAGGCATAATGCCTCAGCCAGAAATTGATAAAAAAAAAAATTAAGAAAGTAACAGAAATTCCACAGTAATTTGTTCTTAGGTAAATGTATTTTAGTCTGCCAAAAGCTCCACTCTTAATTCTGTAGACATTCATCATTCTAATAAAGTGTTACAAATGGCGTTGTAAAATCTTTCACATATTTAGTTTTTTCAATTATTTTCCAAAGCCTCATAGACTGGCAGCAGGAACATTAAGCTACCGCTAGCATCGTCTTCCACTCCTCCTCCTGGTCCTCCTCCTCCTGCTTTTTCTTCCACTTCTTTCCATGAAACATTTTTCCTCATCTATATCCCTGTGTAGAAAGCAAGGGATTTGAGTACATTTATTTTCAAAATCAGCTGCTTTGATTATTGCACTAAATGAAAAGATTAGAACTGTGCCAGGGAATCGTTCACAGTCCAGAGTCCATCGCAGGTAGATGCAATGTAAATGGCAGCCAGGGTGCCCACGAGGATTACAGAGGCTCTAGAATAAAAACAAAATCTATGGGTAGGAATAAGAATTCGGACTGAAAATAGACAGGTTGGCTGAAGAATTAAATCAGTTCATATCTTCACCGTGATCACCGGATACTGAAGACTAGAAAGTAGAAGACAATCTTGCCTTTACTTTCAGGAGTTGACTTAGAAAGAAAAATTAAGAGGGATGGTTCTTATATAGGAAACTATGATTGGAGCCAGCCATATATTTCTAAATGTTCACATCTGAGGGTTCATGAGAACACTCATTCTTGTTACTGTTATTTGTTATGAATTTTAGGCAGAGGAAAAATAATACAGAATTTAATCTCTAAAGTAAAGGATTTTTATCCATTATCATTTAAAAACAGTGCTGAAATCTTTGGAAAAATTTAAAGCGTGCTACATGTATGCCTAAATGCCTTATGAGGCAAAGCAGGAGATATTAGCAGGACACAGGTTAAGTCATTATTTTTCTATCTGTTTATTTGAAATGCTTAAACCAAAAATGCCTCTTATCCCAGCCATTTGTAAGAAACTGCAAATAGGATTTGAAAGGAACCTAGTTAAAGCCGAAATCCACAGCATGTGGCAAGTGTAAATACATGCACGTGCTATGTTATCTTTTGAAGTCCCCCAGCTAGATAGAAGAATTAATGGCAAGCAGCTGAGCATTAAAGGAAAATGTCCCCCTCTGTTTACACGCCATTAAGTGAATGTTTCAGAAACAGGAGCATGTTTTCAAGGTAGGCTATTTTTATTGTGGCTTCACAGAGATCTTTAAGGGAGAAAATCTTGCTTCTAGTATAGCTATCTTTTTGCCTTTCCTTCTTCACTTTCATCATCCCCTTGCTAGCACAGAATGTCTAGCAATGAGTTATAAGTCAAAATTAAGAGGGAAGTAGGAAGAATCATCGTGTAATTTCTATGCACCAATTCCGCACGATGAATGTATTTATAATGTTCTGTAAAGACAAAATAATAACAAGGGAAGAAAAGAAAAAGATTTAATAAATTTTCCCCACTTTGTTAATTTAAAAAAAATCAAAATCAAAAAACTTTGAAATAAAGGATATCACACACTTCAAAACCAAGAATCTACTTTCTAGGAAAATGTATAGTTGATTTGTTCTAGGATTTTTGTAAATTGTGGTTCTCACTCTAATTCTGTATTGAGATTACTAACTACCCTAACGGCACATCAAATGAACTACATCAGAATCTCTGAGAAAAAGTCAGTTATCTCATCCTAAATGTTCTCCAGGAATTTCTAATGTACATTCAGGGTCCAGAAACATTCAATCTGTCTCTAGTTATAAAAATGAATACAGGCGATTTGAATGAACAACTGTAAACACCGATGAGAGGATGTGAGAGGATACACGTATTCCAGGAGCATGTAACTCTTCCTGCTAGCCACCGAAGAGGAAAAAAAAACTGTATTCTACATTATAGAAGGCTGAAGATAGAAAAGCAACTAATTTCCATCTCGGAAGGTCAAAGAAAGAACAAATAGATGGTCAGTCACCACAGAACCTCAATTACCCTGACAAATAATCCCTTTCCTCGATGGTCAACTAGTAAACTTTACAGCAACTTAAGTCTGATCTCCAGAACTAGGAAGGAGCTGCTATATTACACTGGCCTAACTAATTAGAGCGTTTTCTTTCTCTGGCCATATTAATTGTTCACTAGTGTCCAAAATGCTAAATCAAAGCAAGTAAGACACAATCTTGCTATAAGTCTGAAATTAAGAAATCTGCTCTTTTCTCATGAAAATTAAATTGAGAAAACAGTGGATTAGAGTTGTTGAAAATATTTTCAGCATAAAATAAACCTACCTGAGAATAAGTTCAATAGAGAAAAATATGTGAAAAATTGGAAAAGGTAACCAAAACCCAGTTCCATCATTTGAGTCTTAGCAGCAAACATAACCTAAGATTAAATCTACAAAGGAATTTTAAATTCTGAGAGCCAAAACTTATTTTAAACAGATTTTTAATGAGACGTTAGTAGCTCAAAGAATCTTAAGTGGAACACACTCTCTCTGTATAACAGGTATTTTTCTTCATTTTTTTTACACTATTCACTTTCCACCATAAACGCAGGGTATCATTTATATACAGTACAGTACTCACATTCTTAGGCACAGAATCACAAACCAACCACTGACTCTTCTTCCTCAAAAGCCCTTTAGTTTCATGTAATGTAGAAAAACTGCATCCCTATGACTACAGAGGAGACTAAATGAGAGAAAGAGTAACAGGGAAGAGAATCAAGAACAAAATCTTACTGGAAAGCACATACAACACCAAATTTTTAAAGATCTCTTCTTTAGTCCCAAATTAAAGGGACTTTATCAATCACTGCCAACATCAAAGACATCAAAACACAGGTGAAGAAGGGTAAATACACACACACACACACACACACACACACACACACACACACACACACGGAGGCATATCTTAGAAAAACTACCAGAACCCAAAGACAAGGAAAACACATTCAAAGAATCCAGAGAAAATGCCTATCTACTTAACAGAAGCCCTAATAGTATTTGTAGCATACATCTAAAGAAAAATGAAAACCAAAAGACAGTTGAATGACATTTTCAAAATAGTGCAATAAACTGCAAGTATAAATGAACTAAGAAAAACCAACTGTGTGCATACTTTGACGGTTGGAAAATTCTTCTTAGCATGATTTTAAAGAAAAAAGCTATGAAAGAAAATATCTGTAATTTAGTTACTTTCCTCATCACTGGGACACAATATCAGACAGCCAAAACTTGAGAGAAAGGTCAATTTTAGCACATTTCAATCCATGACCATCCAGCTCCAAAGGAAATGCAGCATGGCACAGTCCATGAAGGAGAAAAACACTGCTTACCCAATGGCATCCAGAAGAGACGTGAGGGGAGGAGCCTAAAAGGGAGGTAAACTCTTCCAGGCCACACCCACTGCGGCCAGGCCACACCTCCTAACATTGAATCAGCGGTAACCCACTAATCCAGTCACCTTCCACAGTCCAATCTATGCGCACAGGAGACTCCTGGGACTTCTAGATATAATCCAAAATATTCTGACTATAAAAATAGTTTATAAATGTCTTTATATAATAGTGAAAGCTATAAAATATGGAAGCTATTGTCTTTAATAGTTTTCACAAACCAAAAAATATGAGCACTCTAAAATTAAAATATGCACAGGATATATACCAAATTTACAAGAAGTGTGAAGTTTAATAAGTATGAAATCTACTTAACTCTCATTAATACCAAAAACATAATTAAGCAAAATTGTTACAAAATTTCGCAGCTATGAAATGGTCAGTGTATAAAACTGATTTAATGCTGAGTTCCCAAAGCAGATGCTGATAATTAGGCCCCTCACACTGTCAGTAGGAGTGTAAATTTATGTAATCTTCCTGAAGGGCAACTGGACTGCATATATGAAAAATAAATTTTTAAAGATCTAACCTTCAGTTGCTGAACTGCACTTCTAGGAAAAATTGTTAGTCAATATCCAAAAGGTAAATGAAGTTTAAGGTTTATGAAGCCATTTTGTGAGTAAAAAATGAAAGAAAGCAACCCAGGCGTGATGGCTCACACCTGTAATGCCTATACTCTGGGAGACCAAGGCAGGAGGACTGTAAGTTCAAGGCCAGCCTGAACAATTTAGTAATTTATAGCCACTCTATCTCAAAATTTTTTTTAAAAGTTTAAAAAGTGATGTAAGATGGTCAAAGGCCTCAGCTCAATCCTCAGTGCAGCAGAGAATAGAACAGAAGCACTTAAGTGTTCAACAATAAGAAACATTAAAATAGTAAAATATATACTCTGTAAGAGGTAGTCACAATGTTTTGTAATGAAAAATACAAACTGTGAATATGGAATTTTTCCATTTTTGTAAAATGCGTAAATATGCCTCATAGTTTGTGGAACAGTAAATGTTATAACTATTCTGTCTTGTTCTCAATTCAAATTCCTCTTCAAATTTTCTCAATTCTTTGGGCTCTTGGTTAACAGACAATGACATAAACAAGAGAAAACTTTGGAAGCATCTAGGGGGGGTTACACGCGGGACAGGATAGTTCTTGATGATGCTCTATTCACCCCACTCGCTCTGTTCACATACCTGGGAAGGACCAGAATGTGAAACTGACCAATCAGAGGAAATGAGCTCAACGTGTTCTTTTCTTATATCTTACATTTTGTTTCTTATGAGTAATTTTAGTGAAGGAAAGAAGTGCCTGGACTCGGAATGATTAAGATGTCACCCTAAAATTCAGCACCTCTACCATCTGGAATGTTTGAGAAGCATTTAAAAGCATCTTCGTGCCTTTGTCTTAAGCAGCCTGAATCTATGTCAACCCATCATCATCACCTGAGTTGTTCTCTTCAGTATTCCTTGAAAGCGAATCCTTGGGTCTTACCTTTCATATACATAATTTTCCTCCATCCCACCTCAAATCTAGGTGGCATTACATTTTGTTGAGAACAATAATGAATGGCGAGACTAAGACAACAAATGATAAGATTAAAGATGTCTTAGTCAGATCTATCCAAATACAGCAAATTTACTCGAATTCTGATTCTGCAAATACTAATGTTAGCAATCTTTTAGAAAAATCCACCTAAACCTACATTAACGGTCTGATGCAGATGATCAAAGTCAAACACTATTATCTTTTATAATAAGCTTCTGTTGCCAGGATACAGATTCCCTTTTTTGATCTCAGCAGTAGAAATTTTTAAAAAAAAATTCATAATTCTTTGTAAAGAAACCTCATATGTATATTTTACAATGTGTGGCTTAAATTAGTTGTATGAAATTACTAAACTGGGAAAGGCTTTTTTTAGCATTTTAAAGTTGATGAAGATCCCAAAATACGAGACACAAATATATTTTCTCTCATGGTTTGGATATAAATGTCTCCCAGAATTCTCATACTCAGTGATGAGGCTGTGGGAGGTGACTTAATAATGCCGTTGCTATCCTCACCATTGGATTAACCCACTGATGAATGTGCTATTATGAAATGGGGCCAGGTAGGAAGAGGCAGGTCGCAGGGTGATTATTCTTGTCCCCCACTCTTTCTCCTCCACAGTGTTTTTCAATTATTCCTCGCATATCTGCAGTCAGTTTTTAAAATTTTATTTTTGAGATGGGGCCTCATTAACTTCCCCAGGCTGGGCCTGAGCTTTTGATCCTCTTGCTTCAGCCACCCAGAGAGCTGGGCTACAGGAGTGCCTCATCATCCTGAGCTAGATTTTAAAATTTTATACCGCATTCCACATCTACTGTTGTGTGAGGGACTCTCGAAAAGTGTAGATAAAGTAGAGCAAACATTATCTTCATTTTTATACTCTTTGTGGTAGGGCTAAGTGTTGCAATTCGTAACCCAAAACTCAGCAGTTCAAAACTGCAAAAGATTATTTTTTGCAGACGAGGAATGTAATCCAAACCAAGGAAGCATCAGCATGGTCCCCTAAGTGTCACAGTCTTCACTAGCAACACAATAAGAAGGGAGGAATTGAGAAGGCTTCTCAGAGACCCAACATCCCCCAAAGAGATAAGCAGCAACTCTGCTCACATCCAATGGACCAGAACGAGCCATGTCGACTTGGCTGAATCATGGAGAAGAGCAAACGTAGTCAACAGCTGAAGCACTTACACAAATCCAGTTGCCTGACTGTTAGGTGGTGCTTTTCACTCCTTGCTAATGTTGAAACCAATCGCTGTGGCATTTAGAGGTGACATTGGTTACCCATACTTCTACTCATCTTACTCATTTATATTTTAAGGATCCGTTTTAGAAAATCTCCACGCAAGAAAGATGGGCATTGTGGACTGCAAATATGTACCAGACAACAAAAGGAAGTAGATCAAGAGATGAGTGGAGGAGGATAGGAGGGAAGGAAGGGAGTGAGAAAAGAAATTAAGATGTGTTATATACATGTATGAACTTCCCAAAGGGATGAAGACATCATCTACTATACCTATTCATAAATAAAATAAAATATTTGTAAATGGAGGATAAAATAATATGTATAATTAACAAATGTTAATAAAAATAAAATAACACAATCATGAAAAATCTCAATTATTTTGCTATTTCTTTTTTCTAAACTTCGCCTCATTTGCGTTCTCCCCACCACATAAAGACTATCTCTATTTCTGAATGAATGAATATTTTTCTACACTGAGTGCATTTCACAAAGGTCTGTATCCTCTGGTGGGACATAAGCACATTGAAAGTACTCTTACTACTTTATGTGTCTGGTGCACAAAAAGTGATCAGGAAATGTCGCTGACAGGGAAGACTTTCTCTGCATTTGAGTTTATTCAACATGTTGACCTCTCTCTTCCAGATTAGCCTTCCTTTTCCTCCATTAATAAGGAAAGCCAAAAGCAGAGATCCACGGCACACATTTAAAATATTGAAATGGAAGCTTGCATTTTCCTATATTTACCACGCCTTGTTATCATTCTTGTTCAGTGGCAGCAACAGTCCCTCTTTTAAAAATGTTTGCTTAATCCTACCATTCTGCAGCCTCAAGAGTCTGAAGGCCTGCATAAGCTCAGAGTTGATGCTTGGGTGAACCTTAAATCTTCATGTTTCTTGACACCGTGCTGAGACAAACTCTTTGATTCGGGAAAACTGCATACTCTGTGGAATAGAGCTGAAGCAATTAATCAAATATTTAATTATATCGCAACAGAACACAGTTATCAAGCTTTTAACTAACAATGGTAAAGAGTCCCCAGTGACCCAGGCAACAGAAGACTCCAAGACACAAAAGGCCGCTTAAAACTCAGTTCTTCCAGTCCCAATAGAGATGGGCAAAAGGCCTAGAATAGCTCAGCCCCGGAAAGCTAAGGATCACAGTGCAGCCCTTGAAAGCCTCCCTTTTCCTTGGAGAATCATGTCCAGAATGGCTTACTAAGTTTTTAATCACATTGTAGATCTTACAACAAGTCTCCTTATCCTTTTCTTTCTTCTCTCCTTTCTTATCCCAGGAGTCCATGTCCAAAAATCCAGACAGCATTATCCAGACATTTTAAAGCACAGAATCTTGAAGGTTGAGTAACAAAAAAAAAGAAAAAAGGAAAAAAAACCCACCCCATCCTAACAACCTATTCTTGGCTGATTATAAACAAATTTACAATCTAAAAAATTATGCCATATATTTAGTTTCTTGTCTTATCATGTACATCACACACGGGCATCTGAAGTCTGCTCTCCTTTGTCACTTTCTCTTCTTGTCTGCTTTTCAGCTTTACTTTTATAGTGTTGGTTCCATTTTCCGCTGTCCTCTCTCTCCAAAGTCAGACAGGCAGATTCCTCTCCCACCTGAGAGAGTGAAGCTGGGAACAGACATGTTTAGGTTGAAATGTCTATAAGATAACCCAGTTCTTCTCTCACTAATATTAAAAGCATGTTATAGCATGGCTTTGATGGGTTTCTATGTTTCAACAACCAGAGTGGGAATGGGGACAAGGCCCTATCCTACCACAAAAGTTTGTTTATTCACTATAATCAAGAACTGTACCAGATGTATAGCCTAGGCCTGTAATCCCAGCATTTGGGAGGCTGAGGCAGTAGGATCATTGTGAGTTTGAGGCCAGGCTGGGCTACAAAATGAGTTCAAATCCAGTCTGTACTGTATAGTGAAACTCTGTCCCAAAAATAAAAAAAATGAAATGAAATGAAAAGAAGAAACTGATCAATCCAGCACAATTCCCTCATATATAACTCACTTCCACTTTCCTGGACTAAAACTATTTCTTCTTCCCATTAAGCATATCAAGAGTTATCTATCAGATGTTGCAGAGTTAAGATATCAGCTAAGATTTAATTCTAAAGAGATCAGAAAACTGAAGAACTTTATTATAGGTCTTTTTTTAAATTTTTATGTTATCCTTATGATGTTGAACTTTCTACTGTGTTCAGTATACAGAGTCTTACAACAGATTTAAAAGTATCAAGCTTCATGTCTAGCTCTTTAATTTAGGATAAAAGAAATGCAATTATGCTTAAAATCATTTCTAATTTTCTGTATCACTTAAAATTGCAGTGCCTTAGCACAGTTTGCTAGAGTACATTATTGTTCCAATACTTTGCTCCTTCACTATAAAAGGATTATACATTTACATATTTTCATGCAAGTTTTGCAGGGCCACCATGTAGAATAAGCAAAATACACTTTGCTTTCAACTTGGTCATGTGACTTACTTTGACTCAGTGGAACATGGATAGAAGACTATGTAAGCTCTACAGAGTTTTCAAAAGCAACATTTCCTGTGCTTGTCCTTCTCCATGGTTTTACTCATGAAAATATCTCAGTCTGGAATACACATGTTCTCATAGAAAAAACACAAATAAGTGAGATTTTAAAACCAATATCTTCACTCTACTAACTGTACAGTCTTGTAACTCTTATACTTTTCTGAGTTTCAATATCATTGTGTATGTTTGGGGAAAATAATGAAAAAAAAAGTATACGTGACATCAGACCATTCCCTGCTAATCATTATTTTGAGTCAATTATTTTAAGCCTCATTTTCATAATCTGGTGTTAGGATGATCAAGTGACATGTATCTGGGAAATCCGCTAGTGCAACTCTTGACAACTCAGTAGGTCTTAACATTTTTCCTGACTGAAAACTTAAATGAAAATGTAAAGTACACAATCCAACTGAATAAGACATCCACAGGGCAGTTTTAAAGTGTGTCAGATTAATATACATGTATTTTGCTCAAGATACATGCATAATAGTTTCAAGACAAGTCCAGCCTACAAAAATTCTCAGCCTGTGACATAGGCAATAAATACTGGAAGAAGACATCAACACTGCCCCACTGCCTTGCCCTCTAACTGAAGAATACATGGGTCAGGTATTTTCAGACTAGCATCTGGGATTTTCAGAATGCTATAATATTGGTGCTTTATCTTTACACTATAAAGATAGTTGATGACAAGATGTATGAAAATGAGTGAAAGAAGCTGCTATCAAATATTACTCTTCTCTATTACACAAATACTTCATAAAGAACCCTTTACAGATGGAATAAGCATGGATTGTCACCACCTGATTCAATGCAAATTGGAAACGTTACTACCCTTTCCATATTTGTGATGAATATTACTTCAAGATGATGACAGTGAGTCATACATAAAAAGCTATGTGCATAATGTTGTGTCATTAAGACTTAATTGCAGAATGTATTACACACAAATCTGTACCTCTCAAGGATAACAAGTAGTTTTTCTACTTTTTATTCATTTCTCCAGGGTTGGTTACTATTGATTTTGGGGGAGAATTTCTCAAGAAAAAGAAGAAAACTGTCATCAAATTTTAGACTCCATTAAATACTGAAATTCCATACAAAGCTGTCAATTTTGCACTCCGTCCTCACTGACATCCCTCCCTTCTCTTCCACCCAGAGAGATTCAAGACATGGACAAAGTGAATTTTATTCATCTCTTGAAGAGTTAAGTTTCTAACCATCTTCCCAGCCTCTTTTCATTGGAAAGGTAGCAGTTTCTTCCTCCTTTGCCACCTGTAAGAGCCTCTCTAGCTTCTCACATTCCCTTAACCCTACACATACCCACCTGGTCATAAGAGTTTCCCCAAGCTAAACCAATTAGATTGCTTACCTGTGTAACAGGAAGGACCATCTAGGAAGAAGTCTAGGTTCTTTTTAATAGAGAAGATGCAATATGGCCATTTGTGGTATTATCTCCTTTCCCCAGTCTAAGAAAAAGAAAGAAGTTTTATGAAGAGGGACAGACCAAAATTTGGTGATGAGGGAAATTTCTAGGAATTTTTGTTCATGTTTCTAATGGCATTTTAAGACCTATTCTTGTCCCTGCCTTTAGAATCTTTGTGATGCTTCTTTATCCATATAATAAGTATTTCTCTTCCATTTTTAATGACAGTCCAAATCTGTTATTACAATAGGCTCAACAGCAATTTAATGTTGTGAACTTTACCAAGTTAAGCAAAGATAGTACACAACTTTGTATCTTCTTTTTCACCTAATTTTCAAATAACAAATTAAATGTATGAGGTATCCAAGAGACGGCATGCCAAATTTACTCAAATTTTTATGGAAAAGGTGAGCAGGAATGTGAACTGCTGAATACTGGGTTGAAATCGAGGCCTCGTTAGGTGCCTGCAATACACAGCACTTAAAGTGAACAGCACAGTATGTGAGCCTCTCTTGGTTTCTCCACAGAAGAAACAGACTAGCAGTCAATCAGGCAGATGCTTGGACCCATGTTCAACTGCGTCAGCTGACATGCAAAACAAGGAAGTAAAACAAGATTCGGTTCATTTAAGGCCATCGCTGGTACTGAACCAAAATCTGATGGCAAACCCTGCTGTGATTTGTTCCACAGAAAACAGTCCCATCTTCATCTCTGTATCCTGGAGCCAGCCCCACTCCCACCTCCACAATAGCACTAGAATTTTTTACTTTTCATTTCCCCCAATTCAACTCAGCTTTTTAATGACTTTAACTGTTCAATATTTAATGAACCAATTAATTAAATAACATCTATTATGCTGTAAGACAGTGGTTCTTATATTATAGTATGGATCAGAATTACCAGGGGAGCTTGCTGAGAACTCCAAGAGCCCACCAACTTGGTGATTCTGACTCAGTAAGTCTGAGTGCGGAGCAGGAGTTTCATTTTCAATCAGTTTTGCTGCATCTGATCTTGGTGATCCGTCAACTTCATTTTGGGACCAACCAGGCTAAGGGCATAGATTTATGAAACTCTGTGCTTCTAGGTAGCAAGAAGTTATAACCCCTGGTTTATTAATTAATAGCTGTGTGTTTGAAGGTAAGTTAGTAAATGCTCTGAGACTGTTTCTTCATCTGTAAAGTGAGTAAGGAAATATCTAAGTCATAGTGTTATTGTGGACATTATGTGAGAAAATATAAATAAAGTCTGTATTGGAATCTACAGTGCATAGTGTTCTAGTTAATCCTAGATAGTTCCTGCTCCATTAGTCAACAGTTCAGGAGGGACAGGAGAAAAGACTCAGATTCTGCTAAAAGAAATAAGGAAAAATCCAAAAAAGCGAATAGATATCCCAGACAACCAACCCATGCCCAGGAAAAGTGCAGGACAACAGTTTGATTCATGAGATGCTGACACCTACAGTTCAGACACCTCAGGAGGTAAGAAAACGGTCTACATACAGGTATACAGAATGGTCACTGCTGTAACAGAAACCAAAAAAAAAAAAAAAAAATCCCCTCTGAGCCGTGTAATACTTTAGCACCTAAATGCTTCGGAACCTAAAACCACTTACAGGATATATACGCCAATTCCATTGTCCTGTTTTTAGAAAAACACGGGGAGCTGCTGGCCATCAACCTTCACCAGCCCAGGGTGACCACCTTAAATCAAGAGCTTGCTATAACACAGCTGAGCTTAGTGATTTTAATGAGAAATCTGGTCCTGCTGGATTACTGTTCCTGGGCCACATCTTGTCAGCAATTCCTCAGGAAATTATTCAACCATCCCCAATTGCAAAGAAACAGATGGCGTACTGGAAAAAAAAAAAAATACTCTGAAGTGTATGCGCTGGTTTAAAAAAAAGAAAGAAAGAAAGAAATTTAAGGACACAGAGGCCAAAGCTGACACAAATACTAAAAGTACTTCCCCCCACCCAAAAAATGAATTTGCCAATATTTTTATTTTCCCTCCCCTGTTAAACTGTGCACACACCAGTCGTCAGCTTACATATGCAATGTGGAGATTTGTCTGACATTTCAAAGCCGTTTAACCGGGACAGCTTGTTTTAATAATACAGAATAATCCTGATCAAACGTTCTCATGGAAGATCAAGTTTCAAAATTTGTATTAATGCC
Source organism: Cavia porcellus (assembly GCF_034190915.1). NCBI lineage: Eukaryota > Metazoa > Chordata > Mammalia > Rodentia > Caviidae > Cavia > Cavia porcellus. Next base: position 20,656,084 of record NW_026947511.1, on the reverse strand, counting down.
CTTCTTTCTCTCTTCTAATATCCCTTAACTAAAACTCTCGGATCACACTCTATTATGCCAACTGCCCATTAAGAAATGCTGAATTATTATTAAAAATTATCGTGGCACCTGAGAAAATAGCAGTGTAACCCTCATGAATATTAAATCTTTTCATAATGATCAGTGTTATTACCATGAATACTAAATGTTATGAATTCATTGCAGATTCATAATGCTTAGTGTGAAAACTTGGCCTGTTACCAGAAAGTCTGAATTACATTTGGCAAATGTTTGAATCGATTTTAGTTATAAAACCAGGAAAAGGAAAACGGATAAAATTTCTGGTCTTCAGTCTCAAAGGCCAAAGAGTTTTAGGACTCTTGCAAAAGGGAGGGTCAATTAAAATTTTCAAATATTTCATGTGAATGTTTGACTCTCTTCCAGAATTCCCTTTCCTGCTTAATTATATCCCAGTGAAGAAGAGTTGGATGAATATTAGGAAGGAGAAAACAGCACAATCAGCTATTAGTCTGTGGCTGTACTTACACAGTATTAACTTTCAGAAATTAGTGTTGCAGCGTGTCATGGGAGTGATTCTGCCTCTAGAAGAAATTTGCAAAAAGTAATCATGATCGAACTCCTACAGTTATTTCAGACAAAGCCAACTTTTAGGCTTCATATTGCCCCGCTGAAGCACCGAGAACTTTTGACTCAGTAACTCAAATGCACAGCTACACAAAAGCAAATGCGAGGATTGCTTGTTATGGATAACTAATCACAAACCTGTGACCATGTGTTTTTATATTCACATGACATTCAGGCAAATAAAATGGAATGATTGATTCTCAAGGCACTCCAAAAGCAGAGTAACAGACAAAGGTTCAGGCAAATGGGTCTTAATGAAAATCTGATGGGAAAGTGGATCTCTCTCTGGGGGGTTCCAACTGAAACACTGCTGGGCAATTTATAATAAAATGAAAGTCTGCATTTCAAGAGCATCCCTTAACGGGGTCACTTACAGCTGTATTTACTGAGCAAGTCTCACCATTCACTTCACGTTTTCAAAAATCATAAGAGCCAGACTTCTGAGTTTGCATATAAGCAAAGAAGCTCAAATTAAAATGACATTTTTGCTTGTAAAATGTATCTCTTAAGTACACAGATATCCAAGATATTTAACATCTTTGGAGATTCAGAGCATGTTAAATGCACATTTTAAGCACCGTAATTTTATCCCACTAGCATCTATTTCATCAGAAATTACATCAAAAATTCCCTAAAATACCCTTAAAAATTAGATGCAGTTTTGATTGATGGACAGATTTAAGCATCACATAATTTCCTAAAACATTTTCTCACAGTCTTTAGCAATATTTCTTTAAGGTGATGGAGAATAAGGGACAGATGCTGGTTTTGCCTCTGGGAATTTCTATGCAGTTATAGGACGATAGTTTCTGCAAAACAGCAGGATTTAACTAAACAGAACATCAATCAGCAAAGAACAGTATGGTGTGCCTGGAATCCATTCAGAACGTCCTCGGGGTGGATTCCAAGGTTTTTTTTTTTTTTCCTCCCTTCTAAATTTTAAGTCTCATAAGTAATGCCTTACATTCCTCCAGTAATTTCTTAAGTTATATAATTATGGCCAACCAACTGGCTCCCAAGAATTACTCAGCTAACAACCCACCATGGGGAATCAGTGATACTAAATTTATCCGCAGTCCTTTAGCATCCTCTGACTCCCTTTGGTTACAATACTTTCCTTCAACAGTTTCAGCTTTGCAGCCTGAGGATCCCAGAGTAGAAATTCAGACAAAAAATTATCAAAAGTTCCTAAAGAATTCTGAATTACATATCTAAGTTCAAAAATTATCCCTCTTTTTATCAAGGGTTAAATGTAAAAAATGTTTAAATAAAGCAAAGACATTTTTCCAAAGAGAAAAAAATTTTTTGAAATTCCAGTTTAAGTGAATGCAGATGAATATGATAGAAGCAGAAAAAGACATGGATCTAAGTCCTGGGTATTTCACGCAAAGTGAAGGATTACTTAACTTTTCCATGTCTCTGCCTTTATCTGTAAAATGTGGGTAGTAGCTACATACGTTGCAGATTTGCTGTCAGGATGAATTTTTTTTTTTTTTTTTTATTTAAGAGGAAAAAGAGAAAAACACAAAACAAAACAAAGCAGTGTAAGGTTACATATAATACAGAACTACAAAAAAAAGCATAACAGTAAGAAATCACCTGTTAATAGATTACATATTATCATCTTGGAAATAGTTGCTCAAATCGCAGTATCAAAGAATACAAAGTAGACATTCAAACAGAGAGACTACAAACAGCTGTGTTCAATGATCCAAAAACATTAATATAGTCAGCTATTCAACATCCCTATACACACTTGCTGTTATATCCGTTAGAGCTCTTTTTTCCCCTTCCTCTCTTTTTACAACAAAATTTACACATTTTAGATTTTATTACTCGTTAGTTCTTATTACTTTTTGGGGGGGGGAGAATAAAGTCAAATATGGCAGAACAAAGCTGTCAGTGAAAACCAAGGATAGACTTAGCACATGATGTAGAACAGAGTATACGGTTATTAACAATAGTTATCAACGTTGTCTCTTGTTTCCTTAAAAAGATTTGTCTATCTCATTAGATATTATAAAGTTGGACAAAACAGTAGAGAACAAGACCAATAAAACTTAGACATTGTAAACATTACAGGACTTCCAAAGGAGACAATAGTCAAACCAGAATGGGCATCTTAGTGAATCTTACTGCCTTCAAAGTAGTTGCCTATACCCTCGGACCTGATACTATCCCACAGAATGGAACAGAGTCTAATCAGTCAAAACAAGATCATGGGAGCATTACAGGACTTCAAAACAAGTTAATAGGAAACCGAAAAGAGTTACTATTATATATCCTAATTTTTTAAATTTTTCCCTTAATTAAAATAAACATAAGAAATAACTAAATAATTTTTTTAAAGAATAATAGTTACCATAGTGTCTGTCTTTTTCCTTGAGATATTTGGATAAAACTTCATATACTATAGCTTCAAATATTTCCATATCAAGAAGCCCGGAATAAAGCCTTTCTAATTAATAAGTGAAAATTTTATAAGGCTTCAAGGCCACATAATGGGGAATCATGATTGCCACATATTTTCATATATTTGAATCATTACTTACATTAGGGAAACTATTCGGTATTCATACATGCGAGATTGATTTATTTCACTTATGAGTATGGTCTCAAGCTGCGCCCATTTATTGATAAATATCTCAATGTGATCCTTCTTTATAGCTGAATAATATTCCATTGTATAGAAATACCACAACTTTTTTATCCATTCCTCAGTTGATGGACACTTGGGTTGTTTCCAAGATCTGGCGATTACAAATTGTGCTGCTATAAACATAGGTGCACATAAATCACTGTGGTATGATGCTTTCAGTTCTTCTGGGAATATGCCTAGAAGTGGAATAGCTGGAATAAATGGGATTTCCAATCCCAACTTTTTGAGAAACCTCCAGACAGACCTCCACAAAGGCTGTACCAGTCTACACTCCCACCAACAGTGCAGGAGAGTTCCTTTTTCCCCACATCCTCTCCAGCATTTGTTGTTGTTGGTTTTCTTGATCCTGGCCATTCTTTCAGGAGTGAGATGGAATCTCAGTGTGGTTTTAATTTGCATTTCTCTGATGACCAATGATGATGAGCATGTTTTCATATATTTATTTGCCATTTGCATTTCTTCATCTGAGAATTGCGTATTCATCTCAGATGCCCATTTTTGGATTGGATCTTTGAATTTTGGAGGTCTGAGTTTTTTTAATTCTTTATATGTTTTAGACAAGAGTCCCTTGTCTGAGAGAGAGTTCACTAAAATCTTTTCCCAGTTTGTGGGTTTTCTTTTCACTATGCTGGAGATTTCTTTTGACATGCAGAAACTTTTTAATAAGATGTGGTCCCAGTTATTGATTCTGGGAAGTGTTTCCCGTGCGGTTTGAGTCCTGTTCATGAATTCTCTACCTACTCCTATGTCTCCAAGGTTTCTACCCACTTTGTCTTCCAATAGATTTAGTGTTTCTGTTTTAATATTCAGATCTTTGACCCATTTAGATTTTAATTTAGTACATGGTGATAGACATGGGTCTAGCTTTAGTTTTCGGCAAATGGAGAGCCAGTTTTTCCAGCACCATTTATTAAAGAGACTGTCGTTCTTCCAGTGAACCTGCTTGGCTCCTTTATCAAAGATAAGGTGGTTGAGTGTGTTTGTAGTTGTGGTTGTATCTTCTAATCTATTCCATTGATCTTCGCCTCTGTTTTGATTCCAATACCATGTTGATTTTACTACTGTTGCTTTGTAGTATAATTTCAAGTCAGGGATTGTGATGCCTCCTGCTTTGCCTTTGCTGCTTAGAATTGCCTTTGCGATTCTAGGTCTCTTCTGGTTCCAGATGAAATTTAGGAGTGATTTCTCTAGATCTATAAGGTATGTTGACAGTATTTTTATTGGGATTGCATTGAATCTGTACAACAGTTTTGGGAGAATGGCCATCTTCACAATGTTTGTTCTTCCTATCCATGAGCAAGGGATGTCTTTCCATTTTCTGAGATCATCTTCAATTTCCTTTTTCAGTGTATTATAGTTTTCACTGTATAAGTCTTTCACTTCTTTCGTAAGAGTAATTCCTAAATATTTCATTTTTTTGCTTGCTAATGTGAATAGTCCAGTTTCTCTTATTTCCCTCTCTGTAATTTTGTTGTTCGTGTATAGGAATGCTATTGATTTCTGAGTATTGATTTTGTATCCAGCCACATTACTGAATTTATTTATTGTATCTAAGAGTATTTCAATGGAGTTTAGGGGGTCTTCTATGTAGAGTATCATGTCATCTGCAAACAATGATAACTTAACTTCTTCTTTTCCTATCTTTACCCCTTTTATTTCTCTTTCTTGCCTAATTGCTCTGGCTAGTACTTCCAGTACTATATTAAATAGGAGTGGTGATAAAGGACATCCTTGTCTTGTGCCTGATTTTAAAGTAAAGGCTTTCAATTTTTGGCCATTTAGAATGATGCTGGCTGTTGGTTTGTCATAAATGGCCTTTATTATATTGAGGTAAAGACCATCTATTCCAATTTTCTGTAGAGTTTTTATCATGAATAAATGTTGGACCTTATCGAAGGCTTTTTCTGCATCTATAGAAATGATCATGTGATTCTTATTTTTGGCTTTATTGATATGGTGGATTACATTTATTGATTTGCGTATGTTGAACCATCCTTGCATTCCTGGGATGAATCCCACTTGGTCATGGTGTATAATCTTCTTGATGAATTGCTGGATCCTATTTGCCAATATTTTATTGAGGATTTTTGCATCTGTGTTCATTAGGGAGATCGGTCTATAGTTCTCTTTTTTAGTTGGGTCTTTCTCAGGTTTTGGTACTAGAGTAATATTTGCTTCCAGGAACGACTTAGGAAGGATTGCTTCCCTTTCAATTTCATTGAACAGTTTGAGGAGTGTCGGCATTAGGTCTTCTTTGTATTTCTTGTAGAATTCTGCAGTGAATCCATCTGGGCCTGGGCTCTTCTTGGTGGGTAAGGACTTAATTACATTTTCAATTTCAGTAACAGAGATTGGGTTATTCAACAGTTTTACATCCTCTTGATCTAGCTTTGGCACTTCATATGCTTCTAAGAATCTGTCTATTTCTTCTGTGTTATCAAACTTTTGAGAGTAGAGGTTTTCGAAGTAGGTGTTGATGATCTTCTGTATTTCTATTGGGTCTGTAGTGATTTCTCCTTTTTCATTTCTTATTGCATGAATTTGAGCTTTTTCTTCCCTTTTTTTAATAAGGTTGGCTAGGGGCTTATCGATTTTATTTATTCTTTCAAAGAACCAACTCTTTGATTTGTTGATTCTTTGGATTGTTTTCTTAGTCTCTATTGCATTGATTTCTGCTCTGATTTTTATAATTTCCTCTCTTCTTTTGGCTTTGGGCTTGACTTGCTCTTCTTTTTCTAGCTGTTTGAGTTGTAGCATCAAGTTATTTATTTGTATTCGTTCTGTTTTCCTGATGTGGGAACTCAGTGCAATAAATTTTCCTCTCAGGACGGCTTTCATTGCATCCCACAGGTTCCGGTAAGTTGTATCTGTATTTTCATTTTCTTTTAGGTATTGTTTGATTTCTTTTTTAATTTCCTCTGTGACCCACTGATTACTCAAGAGTGTGTTATTCAGTTTCCATGTGTTTGTGGGATTTTTGCAGTATCTTTTATCATTAATTTCTAATTTCAGAGCGCTATGATCCGATAACATGCAAGGGATGATTTCAGCTCTTTTGCACTTGTTTAAATATGTTCTGTGAGCTAATATATGGTCTATTTTAGAAAATGATCCATGTACTGCTGAGAAGAATGTGTATTCTGATGTTGTTGGGTGGAACATCCTGTATATGTCTATCAAACCCATTTGTTCACAGGTATGATTCAGTTCTGTTATTTCTTTGCTCATTTTCTGTCTGGTTGATCTGTCCCTTGGTGTCAATGGCGTATTAAGGTCTCCTGTTACAATTGTGTTACTGATAATTTGAGTTTTCATTTCTGTTAATAATTGTTTTATATAACTTGGTGCTCTGGAGTTTGGTGCGTATATATTTAAGATAGTTATCTCTTCCTCTTGGAGTTTTCCCCTTACGAGTATGTAGTGACCTTCTTTGTCCTTTATGGTCATTGTTGGTTTAAAGTTCACGTTGTCTGCAAACAGAATGGCTACTCCTGCCTTTTTTTGGATTCCTGCTGCATGAAGAATTGTTTTCCATCCTTTGACTTTCAGTCTGTGAGTATCCTTCTGGGTTAGATGGGTTTCCTGTAAACAGCATATGGTTGGATTTTGTTTCTTGATCCATTCTGCTAGTCTGTTTCTTTTGATTGGTGCATTGAGACCATTTACATTAATGGTTATTACTGTTAAATGCTGGTTAATTGTAGGAATGTTATCTCTCTGCTGTTGCATCTTTATCTTTCTGTTCTGTTTAATTATTTGCTTTGCTTAGTGGTTTTTTCCTTTGTGTATCTAAACTGTCTTTCAATATTTTTTGCAGGGTCGGTTTGGTGTTCATGAAGTTCTTCAGCTGTTCTTTGTCATGGAAGTATCGTATTGCACCATCTATTTTGAATGATAGTTTTGCAGGATATATCAGTCTTGGTTGGAAATCATTTTGCTTTAGGATCTGGAATATTTCACTCCATGCTCTTCTTGACTTTATCGTTTGTGCTGAGAAGTCTGCTGTGATTCTGATAGGTTTTCCTTTATAAGTGATCTGTCTTTTCTCTCTGACAGCTTTTAGTAATCTATTCTTGTGTTGGATTTCTGGGATGGTGATTATTATATGTCTGGGTGTAGTTTTATTTTGGTTATGAGTGTTTGGAGTTCTATATGCTTCACTGATCTTGATGTCAGTTTCTGATCTCATGCTTGGGAAATTTTCAGCTATTACTTCTCTAAATATCCGCTTGACATCCTTTATGTTGTCTCCCTCTCTTTCATTAATCCCTATCATTCTTATGTTATTCTTCTTTGCATCGTCTTGCAATTGTTGAATTGTTGTTTCCTGATTCCTTGTTATTTTCAAAAGATCTTTCCTTTCCTGTTCACTAGCTGCAATCATGTCTTCAAGGTCTGAAATTCTATCTTCACTTTCATTAAGGCGGTTTTTACAACTTTCAGTGGAGTTTTTTATTTCCTGTATATCTCTGTGCATCTGCATTATGTATTCTGTTTGTTTCTTATATTGCTCGTCTAGGGATTCTATCTTTTTGTTTAGTTCCTCCAATTTTTTATCTGTGTTTTCTTTAGATATATTTAGAATCTCTTTCATTTCTTTTATCATTTCTTCTTTTATCTGGAAGATTATTTCGAGTTTGAATTTCTTTAAAGCTTCCTGGAGTTGTTTGTCAACTTCAGTAGCTATTATGTCCGATATATGAGGTGGATGGGATATATTTTCTTCTATATACATTGCTCCTAGGGTTTCCTGAGATGGGCTGGAGGTTTGAGGTTGTAATTTGGTCTTTCGTTTTGTCATTTTGTATATTTCTGTGTTTCAAGTGTTATTTGAAAGCTTCCTCAGGATCTGTTGAAAATCCCCTTCTATGCTTGGAGCTACTGAGCCTCTGACACCGCACTACCCCAAGCCATTGGGCCTGCAGAACCAGTGTCCCTCCTCTGCCTGCTCAGAACTCCGCAGTTCCAGACAAGCTGGGCCTCAGGGACACTGTGCGCCCACCTGCCCCTTGGAAGATCCACAGCTCTTCAATTGCAGCCGGGTTAGGGTGCTCTCCACAGGCCACAGTTCCTCAGGAGCCTGTGATCCCTCCCTGCTTGCAGAGATATCCACAGTCCTCTAGGCAAAGGAAGGGACTTCTGCAGGCACTCCAGATCCGCCCAGCTCCTCCTCTGCAGGCAGATGGCTAGGCGCGGCTGGGCTCGGGGGTTAGTGTAGGCCCGCCCATCCGTCAGGAGCTCAGCAGACTCCCAAGTGTAGCGGGGGGGGGGGGGGGGCAGCTGTAGTGGCCTCTAACCCACTGCTCCACTTCACTGCACCCAGAAGCCTGGGGGGTCCGGAACAGTCTGAGATTTGGGCAGACTGTGCTGGGCACTCACCACAGGCTGAGGTGCCTCAAGAAGCTGCGATGCCTCCCTGCTTGCAGAAGTATTCAGTCCTTCAGACAAAGGAACGGGCTTCTGCAGGGACTCCGGATCCGCCCAGCTCCTCCTCTGCAGGAGATGGCTCAGGATGAATTTTTTAATGTTGCTAAAACATCTAGCACAGTGTCCAACATCAAAACTTGATTTAATTTCTCTCTCTCTCCCTCTGAAGCCAACTGACCTCTCTTTCCTTCTCTCTCCTTGTCTCCTTCTCTCGCTTATGTCCCTTTGAAGCCTTGCTTTCTCTGCGAATACCTCAGAAAACCCATGGCTGAAAATGTACCCCGTCCCTGTTACTGGGGTTACTGCTACAGGGTTTCCAAACTCAAACATACTCCTCCTTCTGTAAACACAGACTTTAAATGTCAGAGTTGGAAGGCAAAGAAAATCCTTTATCTCTGGATACCTGGGTTTATTTCAGGGACAATGTATTGTGACATAGGTGGTAACAAGAGGTAACAAGAGTTTCATGGTTACTCAGACTCATCCATCAGCAGGGACTTTGACTGGGGTCCATCCAAATGGGAGTGAATTAGAAATCTGAGGTCTACTGAGCTTCTCAGTACAATGTTGCCTTTGGCTTCTTGCTTCTTATTCATGAGAAGACTGCAGGTATCACACAACTGTAGCACCATGGTCTTGGATAATGTGATCCCAGTTTTCATGGCCCCCCAAAATTAGGATTGTGAGTGGCCTTGGGAAGTGCAGCCCTGAGCAAGTACAAGGTTGGTAAACATGCTTACCCCGCCAGTCTTCTGCATTATGGGCTGCAGTCACTGCTATTCACTACTATTTGCACAAGTGTGAGACAGAACACTCACATAATGAAAAACTGAAGCAACTTCACTTCTCACAGATGGGCAGCAAGGGACAGCAGACGCAAAGAACTTAAGGCAAACTGGTTCCCAAGGCTCACGAAAGCTGCTCAGGACGGATGGAATTGTGTCCTGTGTTCCCTACCTCACACTGTCTCTGAGGGAACCTGAAAAGGAGCTCACCCTTGGCTTTATACTCAAAGAGACATGACTCACAGGTTAAAGTGTAAGATATCCTCTTCTAAAGAGATCAGGAATGGAGCCCTGGATTTTCCAAGAAGTTCCTCTCCCTCTCTCAGGATTTGCACATTTTACAGTTACTCTTGAGAATTACAAGTGGGAGAGGGGAAAATGGGGTCGGCCCAGAGAATTGTTTCATAGCAACTGTGAAAATTCTTAACCACCTCCAGAATTAGAAAATGGAGCTAATCCTACTGCCTTCCCCATTTTTCTCCTTCTCACTGTCAATATATCGAGTCACTCTTACACATAGATGAGGCACAATATCCCATTGCACAGGCCTACCCGCACCAGTCTTTTGCATGTATCTTAGCTTATTCCCTCAGCCATCCATTTTAAATAGTCTCCTCCCTCTTCCTTCTTTCTTCCTGTTGTACAGCAGACTGCGCCTGGCTGTGAATTACTCCAGGTTGTACAGAGTAGCAGAATTGAAGCTGTACCCTGACCTAAGTGTCTCCTTTTTATGTAACAGCGCTTTGCTTCATTCTGAGTGCAAACGCTGAGGTAACTTGGTATCCCCTCTGTGACAAATAGATGACCCACAGGTGCAGGACACAGCAAATTTTGAGGGGAAGACGGAATAACCCTCAACCTCACAGCACAATCATAAGGCATCGACTGATAAATAAATTAATCTTACTAATAAAAATTTTCACCTGTAAGTTTTTTAGATTGAATCAGAGGCCTTTGGAACTTATTAGACACAGAAAACCAATGGATGAAGCAGTCCCTTCACTGGGATCATATAAAAGGTGAAGCATCCAACACTGGTGATACCCACAGTCCTGTCATGCCATCAAATCATGTGGTGAACACATAATGAGGTTAACAGGTGATGAACTGCAGCTCTTTCTTCCAGGGTTCAGCACTGTCTCCCTCTTTGATGGGGCGCTCTGGACCTCCTCGCCATTTAGACTGAGACTGAGCCTTCTCTGCCTCTAGAGAAGCTGGGCCTGGGAGAAGCTCTGGCTGTTCTGTAATCTTATCTGGCCACTTGTGGTGTCCTTCCACATCTCTGTGGGCCCCATGCAATGGTTTTCAACTCTCCCTCTTCAATCCTACAGCAACTGTTAAACCTTTCTTAGCCATTTCATAACCTGTACATTTTATTATTATGGGAAGTGTGATCTGTGACTTAAGTACTACAGGTATCAGTAATTAGAATAAGGGAACGTATGAGTGTTTGGCTCACTGGTTAAGAGTGAAATCTTAAGTACTTAACCCTAATGCTAAGAAAATGGACTTAGTCTGTGAATATATTATTACTCAATAAATTCTGATATTATGGAAAAACAAAAACTTTCCCTAACAATTCTTTTACCCTTCTTTTATTTCCAAGTTCTTCATCTCTTGATTGTAGAACAAAATTTGAATCTCTATACGATACTAAAATCGATTACAGTATACAAGTTTTGTTGATAGACATCTAGTGAATGTCACATCTAGTGACATTCAGAAATCAGAAATCAGAAATGTTACTTACTTTATTTGTTTCAAAATCAAATTTATCCTGGTGCTCAGTGTTTCATGAATAAGTTGATAATGAGGATCTTACACAAATGTAGGGGTTAAAACCATCAAGATTTATTTTTGAGATCTTTGTTATTCAACACACAGAGACACACACATGCACACCAGACCATGAGAAGGAAAGAGTCTTCCCTGTCCCTTGGCGTGCCTGGGCACAGAGGAAACTTTGCCGTAAAGAGGACATGGAGTGAGACTTTTTGAGTATTCGTGCTGGCATTCTCATTTGCGGTACATCCATCTTGGGAAGGGAGGGAGCAAGCCTAGCAGATTCAGGATTTCGTCCCACCTGAGGCCTACGCTTTCAGAGGTAATCCATTCTTTCAGCGAATACTCTCAGCTCGGTTGCTCTCTGGGAGGTAAAAAGAAAAAAAACAAGAGAGAAAGAAACACGTTTCATTTCTTTTCTAACTCACCTATCACTGTGAGAACAAAACAGAAATTAATATCACTTGTGTTAACACCTTCATGCAGTGAAAAATTTTAAATGACAGAATTCTGGATTTTTTCCTAAGTTACTGATTCAAAGGTCATTTTTGCAGAAGCAATATATGAACATTTTTACCATCTAGTGAGTTCATAAGAAATCACAAAAAGATATTTCTGCTGCTTCAGGCACTGGTGAAGGTGCCCTGAGAAATGTCTTCAAACTGCTACAGTTCACTGATGACCACAGACACTTTCTAGCCTGACCCTTCATTCTTCTGTACCTATTAAGCAATGAAAATAGTACCTCATAGGCTGTTGTGAGACTTGAGTGTGATAATACTTAAAAGGGTAATTCACATCACATTGTGCATGAAATGACCAAAGAATAACAACATGTTTTACATAGAAAGTTTCTTATGCTGTACAATAGGGGAATCATTGCCAGCTTGGACTCCAAGAAGTAGACCACTTTGCTAAAGAGAATTTTAAAACATCCTTCCATGATTAGGAATAATTTGCAAAAACTGTGAAGCAGCAGAAAAATGTAAAACAAAAAGTAAAGACCTCTCAAATTAGAGGGATGGGCTCCACAGCTCTTTATCAAAGCTAGTGGCTGGCATTTTGCAAAGTGCATCTGCTCTCCATTCTCTTTCCTGCCTCTCATCATAGCCAGCAAGGCACCCAAAGCTTCCACCAGGTTAGCTGGTGTTATGCATGGCCGTCTCCTAGAACATCTGATATTGGAATAACAGAGGAAAAATAAGTCTAGGAAGCAAAGAAACAGGCAAAAAGTGAAGCCTGTACAGTTGGCAGAGAATTGAAGGCAGAGATGGTCCATAATATGACCAGTCAAGGCTGGAATCTGGAGCCAGTAAAGCAAAAGAGCTATTCATCAGAGACCTTAGAGGGAAGCACAGAAGGGAAGATTAGAGAGGAAAATCCTACTCAAATTCTACAGATAAATGAAAAGCTTTCACTAAAAATAATAATTCTAAAGCTACTGATAAGGTATAACCAGCATATAGGCTTTTTATATGCTGGGTGATAGTTGAAGAATTTTAATACTTTACTGTATTCAGTGTCACAATATCCTATGAATTAGTTCCATTGTTACAAATGCCACAGCAAGGAAGTGGCAGAGCTGAGATCAGGATGCAAGAGGTCTGACTGCAGGCTGCAAGTGCTCACATGGTTCTTATTACATTCCTGGGATTCCTTCAGGTAATTTACCTATGGAAACTCATTTAGTACGAACCGCCATATCACATAGAAGCTATTATAAATCAATTATAAATCTAAATACATTTATGGGGGAAAAAACGCAAACTAACATTTGGTCACACGTGCAAGGAAAACCTAACTACATGGAGCAATTAGTTATAAGAATCCTGAAGCATGAAGCGGAAATCTCAGACCAGGTTATCTTCTGAAGAGAACAAAGGCTGCACCAGCACAGGGCTCTTGGCTTAATTATGCTTTTTAAAGATTAACCCAACTCCTTTAAGAAGAGGAATCTGAGACTCAACTCACGTCCACAAAACAGCACTTATTCAGTCACCCGTTATAAAAGATGAATTATATATTTAAAAATGCATATCAGTAGGTAGACACAGAGAGATACAACCAGATTCTCTCTGGTTCTAGATAGAAATCCACATGGCCAAACATCCTTACAAAATACAGTTCGAATTCTGAAAACTTTCAAAAAGAAGCAACAATACTATACACATACACAGAGACTACTGGTATAGTATCTGAACTCAGTAGAATATAAGAAAACCAACATTTGTTGAGAGCTTAATTCTGTGTCAAGAAAAACCTAGGTGTTTCATTCTAACTAGTTTAAATTGTTATTGCCACAGCATGCCCAATATATATGTACAGTAAAAACGGTAATAGTAAACAAATAAAGTAAGGGTTAGTTACAAAAAAAAAAAACATCTGTTTGATTAAGTATAAGAAACTGTCTCTCCATACCAGAACCTAGCCTCCCAGGGAACAAAACTGAGTGACAAGAGGAGCAAAGCTAAAATCATGGCATTTTAAGAAGAAATAAGTCTAGGTGAAGAGTGGAGCAGAGAGAGGCTGATGTTCCCCCTGTGGGAGGCTGGCTGCAGGAATTTTAGCCCAAGGAACCTGTACAAAGTGGCCAAAAGTCTCAGGAGTATGTGGGCATCGTAGCGATAGGCCATTATGGCAGTAGAGCCTTAATAATGTCAACAGGGACCCAGGCATTGCTGAGACAGACCTGGGATATTCTGCCTGGGTTGGCATGCACAGACCTTCACATTGTCAAGAATGAGCAGGAAAAAAGTAAAGTAGAGATCAGAGAAACAGACTGATGCTCAGAGAAATAGAAATGGAAGAACATCTCAGCAGCAGGGCAATGATGTGGCCTGACAGCTCACACTTTGGGGTTTTCAGACTCAAATTTCAAAAGGATATGGCCACATTTTCAGCTGAGCTGAGAGAATAATTACATCCTTTCCATGCTTTTGCTCAAATTAGATGACTTTTAAAATATTATGCTGACAGGCAAGTTTCATAGCAGTCATAATTCAATGGTTTGATAAAGAATTTTTCTTACCATCAGAAGAATTCACTTGCCTGTGTCTCCTAGGTGACACAGACCCTAAGTGAAGGGAAGTGAAGGTTGAAATGAGTTATTTGACCTACCAGGTAAGAATATGAACAATACCTTTGGAAGGTCAATCATAAAAATAAGAGTTTCCCCTGACTTTTTTTGTTTAAAAAAACAGAGGGCCTTCTCAAGGGAACAAATAGTTTCAGATTGCCTCTTGTCTACAGAATTAGGGCAAGGTAGTAAAAGAATCTGATTTAAAACCTGACTTCACTAAACTAGCACTGATGTCTGACTTATCTGGTACATCTGTTTTCCAAGTTACTAAACAATTAGTTTTGTTTATTTTGCTGGGTATTTGGAGAATTTAAATCTAAACATATCTGGCTGTGGTTTTTATTATTTCCAGGTTTCACTGAAGATCACATGGCCAAAGCTGCTAATGAACCCACATCACATGAAAATTATGCTAATCAGTTCTAATATCAACACAGAAAGATAAAAAGGAGAGATGGCTTAAAGAATAATTTGTTTTCCTATGCGTGTATTCCCTTAATCTTCAAAATTCAATCTTTTATTCCTAAAATGTATAATGCTAAAATATTCTTCCATTTTGAAAGTAATGTAGTGCATAAAATCTGTATAACTCTGTTTATAACTGAAGCCTCACAGGAACTGATGTTTGACAAAATCTGCTTGTAGTTATCAAGCCTTCATCTTATGCAACTAGCTTTTTCCCTCTCTAGATTTTGATCATTTTCATTTATTAAAAGATGCATCTGAAAGAATGAGATTGGTAGTTGAATGCACAATGAAGTCTATGAATAAGTAAATGCATAGTGTTAATATATCTTTAAGAATTACTGAGATGGGAGGTGCACACCTGCAAATCCAGCACTCAGGAAGCTGATGCAGGAGGATCACCATGAGTCTGAGGCCAGTCTGGGCTCCATAGTGAGACTGAGGCCAGCCCAAACTACATAGTGAAACCCTGTCTCAAAAAAAAAAAAAATTAGGATACATTGTAAAGGCATATGTTAACCTAGATTCTTAGCAATATATATGTATTGCTCAATATGTAAAGTCTAGTATAAAACAGACCTTCTGAAAATGATAACTGGCATTAGTAAAAATCCTATCAAAAGTAACGGTATATCTAAAACAAACTGGGAAGTTGCTAGTCTGCTCTTTGGAACATGCCTCACCTTTTATAAATAGGAGCGCCCTACAATCGGAAATAAGTCATTGCATGTAGATATTGAAGAGCTATGGTAACATGCACTATATCAGTTGCAAGTGCTTTTTGAATCCCTAATTCTTCTTTTAGGAAGATTCAGTTTTTCTTAGCATTTCACAGGCTAGTCAGTACATGTTTGTGTATTCTCTTGGTCTCTCAACCTATAGAAACACCTGAACCTGTTATTCTGTTATTAAAAACATCACTCTGTCTCTGGCCACCTTTTCATGCCATGCAGCATCCATCACAATTGTCAGCTGTTGCTTTCTGGATGCACCAGCTGAGTGGAATTCGTGAGTGAGAAATTCTAAATTGTGGTTCTCCACCATGCACATTCAACAAATCTCTCAATCAAAAATTGTATCTTCCTTTCACTTCTAAGGAAATTCTTGGAAGCATGGTGCTGTTTATTAGTCTTTATATTGTATTCATCTTGTTAGAATATTGAAGTTTCCTATTTTTCTATCTCAAAGTCCAGAAATTTTTTTAGTTAAAAGTACAGTGTGAGTGATGTAATTTCTCTACCTGTATCTATATTTATCTCTTTTTCCTATAAGAACTCATCATACTTATCCCAAAGAAGCAAGGAGACATAAACCCACAGCAACAAAAAGAATGCATGGAATCATCCGTGAGCAAGACATTTCATAAAATTTTTACAAAAAAAACAATTGAGTTGTAAAACCATCATTAGAATTATATGGAAAGCCAGAGAAGATGAACAATACAATAAATTATTTTGGGGGAATAGGACAACAGATTTTCTCCAAAGGAGTGATAAATACCAAAATAAGGATAGAATATTTAAAAAGAGGATTCAGTGAAATAGTCAACTCTTTTCCCCTGAACTTCCCCTAAAAGTTTATTTTACTTCAGCTCCTCTAAAGTTCTAAGTCATCTAGTTATAACTTTGTAGGGAGGAGTGTCATCTGTATATGTTAAATAAATTTTCCATGAAGAAATAAGACATTCTAGTAGCAATTAGCACCCCTGAGCAAATCCCTTATCATTCTGTCATTCAGGAATCCCAGTTCATAGTCTAGGGCTTCCTACTCTCTCTTTCTAATAATTGATTTTTCCCCCTTTAACAAGTCTCATACACCTGAAGGATGAGGGCTCACATTTAAGTTTTTAATGCTAATCATGATAAAATTTGAGAAAAGCTGAAACACACACAATGAAGAGAATAGACAGAAATCATTGAAGATGAAATGGGAGAGAGACAGAGACAGAGAAACAGAGAGAGACACAGAGAGAGAACATAATATTCTAAATGGTCTTCAAAGAAGGGGCTGGGAGAAGACAGCAATCATAAACTAAGAAGAAAAAGTACAGATGCAAAAAGAAATTATCAGAAGTCCAAAACTTGTCAAATTTTAAAAAGTAATTGATACACTAATAAGTCAAGTAAATCTTCTGCAGAGTAGAATAAAACCATTGAGAAGGAAAATACTGCTCCATCTTGTCTGAAAAATATAAATTATATTTATTTTCAACTTTTGGAATCAACTTGGAGACAAAATGTGAAGTAACTTCTATAATTATTGAACAGAATGTGTATATTCTCAAACTTTCATGTAAAATGAAATTTGTAATTGACTAAGGGTAGAAAAAGGATGAAGAGAAAGTAGATGTAGAAGAAATGTAAGAACTCTGACATAATTATCTTCATAGTAGTAAGTCGTTACATCTGTCAAAACATGAAGCCTTAATATGCTTGGGAGTTTCCAAAATGACCTGCGAAGTGACTAAGTGTCATGTTGGAAAAGGTGGAGAGCTTGATAAAGAGGTGAGCATTGTTATCAGCTAATTCCTTTTCCACTACAATCGACTAAATCCTGACAATTTAAGAAAAATATATTAACGAATAGCAGTATGAACACTTTATATGAATAGACAGGAAAGCACAAGAATAAACAGTAGCAGAATGCTATGGGTGAGATAAATATCTCCAAAGCCTAGGTGGTAAACACTTTTTTCCCAGTCCTTGATGCAGTTGGAAATCCTGCAATCTTCAGCAGGTAGAGCCAAGTGGAAGTTAGGTCCCTGGGAGTGTTCCTTTCAAGTGGATATTGGGCCCTGCCTCCCCTCCTTTGACTCTCTTTGCTTCCTGATTGTCACGGGGTAAGTAGCTCCCTCTGCCATGGGCTACCACCATGAAGTTCTGACTCACTACAAAGCCAAAAACAATGCAGTCAAACAACCATGAACTGAAACTATGAAAGAAAACGAATCTTTCCTCTTAAATTGTCTATCTCAGAAATTTTGTAATAGTTACAGAAAGCTGACCAACATGGAGAAACAATATTAGTTACCTCTCAGAAATGGAGTTAGGTTAAGTGAATTATCAAAAGCCAAGAATATTTCTTTTCATTTTAAGTGTTCTATATTATTCAACCTTTAACCATGCATTAAACAAAATTTTAATGCAAAAGTTAAGAAACAAAACAACCTGCAATCTTAAACCATTTGAGATGAGGCCTCAGCCTTTATGCATTTTTTGATGGACTCAATATTCTTAGCATTTAGCATCATGGCATCAGCCATTGTGAGCCTTCTTTGAGACCATTTTTTATCTATTTAATACAGTAATCTATATCTAAATTAAGACAAAATGGTAGAAATGAAATGAAATGATCTTACATGACCTACAGAGCCACAAGAAAATTCAGGTAGTTTATTAGTTACTAGTCTTTAAATTTATCCTTCGCCTTTGAATTTATCACAAAGAAATCAAACTCTTGATTATTTACCATCCAGGGTTGTAGAGCTCTCAGAACAAGAATTACTGCTGCTTTTCTGCTGTTGTCTTTAGTGCTGATGTTTGCTATTATGTCCTTGGGGGAAGGAAACATACATATACACATCCCACTCCATTTCCAATCCACTGGGGAGATTGACTCCCTAAGTATGCATCTGAATCTTTCTTGATTGAATGATATTCAGAAAGGTGATGCTGTAGAACTTTGAATCTTTCTTCTTCTTTGTTGTTTCATCATTTTTCTAATTGTGAATAATGTAGAAATATTGCCTTCAGAATATAAAAAGAAAATAGAGGTTCTCAGAGAAAAAAAAAATCTCCAAGAATGAATACTTGAAAAAAATCTCAATTATCCAAGAATAAAATTGATCCACTTCAATTTCATGTAATGAACTTACAAAGCAAGAAAGAAATGCAAACACTTTGAAATTCAGTTAATAGCTGGACTATCTCCTAAATGAAGTTCTGATCAAGAAGCCTAGTGTCATCTTGCTCTATAATAACTTTAAACATTACTAACTAATCTCTGATTTTAGTTTTACTCTCTTTTTATACAACTCCTTGTGACAAAATTGATTTTTTTTTATTTATTGTGTGTATTGGATTGATTTGTTGACGAAAATAATACTCAATAGAAGATGTTGGAAAAATTGAAAACTAAAAGGGAAAATTGTTTTCTTTTTTTAACTACCCAGAGACAATTATTACTAACATTTTTGTGAGTGCATATAACTTCATACAAAAATATGTACATATTACACATATACTTTTGTATCTGCCTAGCAGTTATTGTGAGCCCCCTATTTTAACAATTATGTTTCCACAATTTTTAACACCCTCAGAATATTTTATCTGGTGCCTGTTCCACACTTCTCTTATCCAATCCTTTATTGTTAGACATTTCCATTGTTTCTGGTGTCTGGCTATGATCAATAATTCATTGGTGAATATCTTTATGCATACATCTTTGTACACATCTCTGAGAATTTCTTCTGAATAAGTCTTAAATAAGAAATTGCTAGATCAAAGACCATGCATATTTCTGTCTTTTTTATATTACTTAGAATTTTTCTAGCTTATTAAAATATATTTTAATACACAAATCATAGAGAAATGGGCCTATTAATTTTCCTTTCAAGATCTGTGCTTATTAAATGTAGCATTTGGAGACCTATGTATAGAAAAAACTGGAAGTCAATATGTCAACATGTTTATACTGAACTTCAAGTAATGAGATTAGAGGTAATTTCATTATGTTTACCCACAGCAAAATTTCCCAAACTCTCTTTGATAATCACAAATTACTTAATTTAAATTTTTCCATTTTTAAAATATCAACATTAGTTTGTGCACTATATAGGATACCAGTCAATCTACCTCCATATCTAAGTTCCCCCTTTGTCTCAATTTAATCTGTGCATATATTTTTGAGAAGACCCAGTTCCACTTCAGCCCTCCCTCATTCTGATTAGTCACAGCTAATTGGACTAATAAATTTATGCCCAAAGAGAGCCAATTCATAGGCTTAGTTAAACCAATCAGATTCGCTAGACTGAGGCAAAGTGCTATCCATTCTTGGTGGATTGTGGAACTAAAAAGTCATGTATGTGAGGCGATGGCACCCAACAACAAACAGAGAAATCCCTACAGGAGAAAAATGGAAGAATGTGCCTAGAAAGGCAAAAACACGAGACCCTGTAGCCTTTGAAAGACAGAGAGACGTTACGATTCCTCATTTCTGATTCCCAGGCCTATGCCCATGAGTCCTGGGACAGTTTCTTTCCAGTCATACCTGATGTTTATGAGATGACACACGTGTGTGTGCATGTGTGTGTGTGTGCATGCATGCGTGCCATCGACTGTGCACTGGAACAATGTGTAACAACTGACTTCATAAGTCTGGTGTGAGAAATCCAACACTGCAAATTTAGAGGTACAAAAAGAGCAGCTCATGGGCCTCATTCTAAGCTCAGCCATTTGCTAAATTGGCTACATAATGCTTGTATAAATCTGGACAAACATTTATATATGGGAATAAAATTTGTATTTTTATTGCCATTGAAAATGTTTTATAGGTTAAGCGTCACGGAACCACATCTTTGTGTGAGGTCTAAATTGGCTTCAGTTGAGCAGCTGCTGGTCCTTTTGCATGTACATGCACCTGCAGTTCGCAGCTGCATGCCCCAGCACCTTCCCTGCCCAGTTATGCCCCTTTCCTTTACCTGCTAGGCCCCCAAATCGGAAAAAGTTCCTGAACCCCTATTGTAAAAGATCTGCGCTATGTTTCCCTTCTCTCTTTTGCATGCTTCTGAAGGTCCAATTCCTGTGAGCTTCATAAGAGATTACAGGCAATGCTCCCACCATCTCCTGCATTCAGACCAGAGCATCATTTTTTAACTAAAACTAATGGCTTGTCATTAAAGCATGATGCTGGTGCCTGAGGAACAGGCATTTCATCGTCTCAGCAGTATATCTATAGCAAAGGATGAAAGCTAGCAAAATCAAATAACTCTTCATTTCTCCAGAAAACTTTCCTTTAACTAAATTAGAAACCCCATTTTGGAAACCTTTTTATTTTTTTCTGCAGAATAAGTTTTTGCTACTACATCATTATCCCAAATTCCAAACACAAGCTATAAGCTTGAAGGTTCTGATGAAGGTCTGATTCAAATGTTACAACTATCAAGTTTCAATTATTAAATCGCGTGGCTTACAGAATTGATTAGATGTTCTTCAGTTTGGGGCTCTGAAAACCTGTTTTGAAGACGCAATGTGTCATCATATTTCCCTCTTCAGATGGAAGTGTTTTATCCCAGCTTTGAGAGCCTGCTTGTACTTGGGCCTTCTTCATCCTTTAATGTTCCTTAGGATAAATCAAGGACAATATGGACAAATGAGTGGACCTAAGAAGGAGATGTCAATTTCCACAGTCTTAAAAATCTGAGATCTTGGCATTTGTTAAATCAAAAAGAAAATTTCTTATAAAAGTAATGCTCTTTGAAGACTATTTGTAAAGAAGCAGGCTGCTTTCCTTTACTTTTAATTTTAAAGACTTTTGAAATCATTAATATCTTTCAAACCAAGTCCAATTCTAAGCAAAGTGTATGTTTGTAAAGATACAGGGACTGGTTGCTTCTGAAATCTGGATGAACTTTTCCATCTCACCACTTGAGGGCAGAAGATCAAACTTGTCATTGAACTAATTTCAGGCTAATGCAGAATGTCCCACCTTCTCTGCATAAGGCTAGGCGTACATCAGGTAGGAGAAAAGGACATCAACTATGCCACCGCCTTACATTTGTCAAGATAAGATTTGTCTCTGTAGAATACATAACTGTGAATTTCAAAAACAGTCAAACAAGAGGTTCAACCAAGTTTTAACTACAGCCATTATTACTCCTACTTTAACCAGGTTATTTTAGCTTTTCCTTAACAATAATAGCAATAAAATGGAGTATGTGTATTTACCCAATTCATTACTTTATGAGTTTCAATTGGACACACACACAAAAAAAATTGAGCTGATCTGGCAATCTACAGTCACCCTTCAACAAGAATATCAAATGTTAACATACCTGAATTGAGACTCTAATTAAATGTGCAGGTGAAAGTCATTGCATGAAACTCTTGGGAAGACGGACTTTTCATTCTGCCATGCTGTCAAGCAGCCCACATCTGCCTTAACAGCCTACACTGACTGTGGAATGTCCGCCTGTATCGCCATTGTTGAGATTTGCAGAGCTTTAAATTATAACCTCATTTGAGAAACCATAGGCATATTGAAGGATAACTGTTCAAGTTTTAGCAAAGTCTGAGAAATTAGGTGCTCTAAAAGATAAGAGTGAAAATCCGTGTGGGATATGACTGTGTGATCTCTGCAAGGTCATAAATGGCAAAAATCTCTGACCATAGTTTAGGATTGCGCTGAGGTCTCAACCTTAGTACTCTGGCTTTGTTCCACAAAGAAAGGCGTTAGTGAAGGCATGTTGAGCATGTTTTATTAGCAGTAAAGAGCCTGATGAAGGGAGAAGGTGATTAAACCAGTTCCTGATTTATTGGTTTGGTAGAAAACAATGTTAACTGATACAATGAGATTTTTTTAAAATATATATATAATATCAGTGTTTCTTCCCCAAGTACATTCTTTCACGCATGAAAAACCAGTTAACAGAGTGTCATATTTCTCATAACATAATAAGTTGCCTAAATAACTGAAATTTGCCCACTGAACAGCTGTTTCTTAAAAATACATTATATAGAGACATAAGGTATAGACTACATGTAGTACAGTTACATCTAAATCTCACAAATAGTTTATTTGTAATAACATGTTTACAAATGCATATATTTGTATCACACATATATAAGTATATAATTCTTTTTTCTATTTAAAATGGAAGTTAATAAACTGGCTTATCAATAGCTTCTCTCAATAAATGACTCCTTCTCAATAGCACAGGAACCCAGTCAGGAAAATGTGTGCATGTGACACTTTTGGCATCCCAATATTGCTATGCATTTTATTAGCCATCTTATAGTTTTTTAGTCTCTTTATTATTTTCAGCTGCTATGCATGATTTCAGGATGACAGTTCTAGTAATCTTTCTCAGGAACCCAGATTCTTCTGTCTTGATTATTTATTTCTAATTGGCTAAGAACAAATACACTAAGTCCTAGGTGTGTGTGTGTGTGTGTGTGTGTGTGTGTGTGTGTGTGATAATTAATTGTGTACCAGCCTTGAGGGACTCTTCCAAGGAGAGAGCTCAACAGTTTTAGTGACTCGGCCACATTTTTAGTTCTTAGAATTCTCTTTCTTTTTCTTGTTCTTTGCTACACTTCTAATAGTTCATGTGACTGGTTAAGTAACACCTTTATAAATGAGAAACTATTGGTCCATGATATTATATAATTTTCAATTGAAGGTATAATGAAAGTTTCAGAACCAACTTATTTCCATCCCCAAATTGTTCAACCTTGGTGTGCCATGTAAAATAAAACAGTATTGATATAAAGCATCATTTAACACATAAAGAACAAAGTATTAATTTGGGGTCACAACTGTTTGGAGAAAGAAATAAAAAGCAGTACATTAACAAACACTCTTCTCATAAATCTTCAAAGAATTACAGCAGTGCAGGCTTCAAAGTTCCAGGTAGAGCTTGTTGGCTCGTTCACACCTGCCTGGGGCCCCAGCTGGAGGTTCTGCTTCTGAAGTCCAAGAACAAGCAGCACCTGCCTATGTTTGTACATTTTCACTGTTAATCCTGAACCACCATTCAAAAGTACAAGGAATGGCCTCTTCTTTCCTCTCTTTACATTAGTATTTCTCTCCCCTTTTCATCTTTAATGCTGATGTCCATTTCATCCTCTTTCTATTTCTCTTTTCTCGTGCCCTTCAAGTTTGCAGAAGCTCTAGAGATTTCGTCAACAAGCTTTTTCTGGTTTATTAAGGCACTGATTTATGTTCTGAGTTATCTTTGCTTAGAAATAATAGATCACAAAATTCTTTGCCTTCCCTTCATGCTGCTCTTTAGCAATCATTTCCTCCTGCCTCGTGTTTTTTACTAATTGTTTTTTACCTATCAATATCGCGACTAGATTTAAGTACTTTGAGGAAAAATGTTATTTCTTTTTCACTGATAATTTTTATAACACTTAGTAGATAGTAGGTATTACATCTACATCCATATATATGTAAATGCAAATATGAACGTATTCCATTAAATTGATATTATTTGCACACAGTGGTAATAATAATACCCTATGTTTATATGTGGTGCTTTTAAAGCACTTGAACATCTCAGATCTTAATTTAAATACACAGCAAATCAGTGGATAAAGGGTATCAAGATGGGCATTTATTATGTGCCTGTCTAGCACTGATTTACTTTTCTTCCAATACCAAAATTCTGATTTTTCTGAAAAAAGATTATTAGTAGTATAAGTGGCACCAACTCCAGTCTTGACTCTAGAAGCAGTGAAATGGTGGATGCTTGACCAGCACAGCACCATGTCCCTGGATAGTGGAGATTGTTTTAGGGATGAATATTGAGTCAAATAAAATAATAAAAGGGATTGGATTCTGGGAATTTTGTGAAATTATTGGGAAAACAAAATAACTCATTTTTGATGGGAGTAGCTATGACATTAGGATGTAAACCTATTTGATAATACAAGAGGGATCCAACAGAGAGAATAGATCTAAGGAAAAGAAAAATAAAATTTGTTCTTAGGTCATCATTTGAGCCACTAGATCTAGCTATACCTAAAACCTATAATAGAATATTTTTTAAATAAACTAGTAAATGTTCATTTTTCATAAAGCCATTTCAATGGGCTTTGTCTATTCATCTTCTCTATTTGCAAAAGATCTGTGCAAAAGATCCAAAAACTAGTAGGGGATTTAGGTGGTTCAGTGATCTAAAACCACATAATTACTCCTGATCTCAGCCAGCACTTTTTCCAGAACTCCTCTTGTTCATAGAAGTCACATTGTGAAAGATTTATTTTCCTCCTCTTACCAATCTAATTTTTTCTTCTCCTATCCCAGACTATTATTTCTCCGCAACACAAAGTCATAAAATACTGAAATCCTTGGCAATATTCAAAGAGTGAAAACCACTTTCAAAATAAATTTGTCAGTGGGTCTTGTGAAAAGCTCATTGTTGCCTCAGATTTCTCTCACACAGTTCAAATAAGTCTATTACATATCGACGTGTTTCACAATTTTTCTTATCTACAATATGGGTGAATATAATCATTCATGTTTCCCTTTGCAGTCTTTTTCCTATGTGTGATGAACACATGATTTCATCTTTCCTTCCAGATCCAGGTAAGTCATTCTGCCAAGTGACAAGAATAGAAAATTTAAATAGCTTAGATTTTTTAATCTCATGAGCTGGAACAAAGGAATGAAACAGATAAAAAGCCTGCATATGTGGCAGAGCTAAATAATCCAAAAGCAGATGATTCTGGAAGGCAGTGCTCAGTAGCGAGAGCCTCAGAGCTCTGCCCCAGGTTAAAGGAGACCAGCTTCAGCTGTTTCAACAATGTCTACCCATTATCAGGCCAAAATATTGGTGACTGTGTATTCACCTGGCTTCTTTCACAAAACAGAATCTAATGGAACAAGTTGAAAGGAAAATAGCCTGGAGAATGATGGGGGATGTTGGCCTCCAGAGCTGAATACAATAATGCTCTCTCCTTCTCCTGGATAAAAATCAAGGTCAGAATTGTAAGTCCTCACATACATGTAGGAATAAAGAAATCATCAAGCTTTTGGGATTCATTTTATTTTGTTTTTATTTGCCCAGAATACATACACACAATCAGTTCAACAGTCTCCATTTGTGATTTTATGTATTCCAAATATGCAAAATTACCCATGTGCTACAATGTATTTGTTACCCCCAAATCAGTGTACAAAACTGAATTTGACTCACAGAGAAAATGTGTATAACTTCATGCAGGCATCAGCTATAGTGCTGTTGACTTTATGGTCAATATTAATGACTTTTAATATATATTAAATAAATTGTCACACAAAGTAAAATTACATATTGATCAGGGGACAAAAATTATTGTGACTAGAAATTTACAGGAATTTAAGTCTACATTTTTCTTAAAATAAATGTTTTCATGTTTGTTAATTAGTATTCACAGAGACCATATGCAGTGTAACTATTGGAAGTAGTGAGGCTTATGTGCACAAGCATATGTATTATGTATGTGTGTATACTAGTATATACACACATATTTTTCTTAATTTTACTTATCCATGTTATTACCATGATAGATACATACCTATGCTTAAAATAGAACAATTCGGACTTCCGGGAGAACATAGTGGACAGATAGCAGCAGCTACGGAGGCTCTCTGAAACACCCAGCTTAGAATTCAGGAATGGTGCCGAGTAAGGAATCATAAGCAGGAGGAGATATGCCCCGGTGACCCAAGAACGAACTGGGCTGAGAGAAACCAACTGGAAATGCAATCCTGGTGCTATAACAGGAACAGATAAAGCCTCAGCGTGGAGGCTGGAGCCCGTGCCATCGGAAGCCGCGATTTGCATTTCGCGATGCCACCGCGTCTGCAGGGAAAGAGACGCGTGGAAGCTCTGAGAAGGGGAATCGGTGAATGGAGTTGAGAGTGGGATGGGCGGGGAGCCGTGCATCCACCTCCAGTGAGTGAGGGAAAACTGGGACTCTGCCACGGTCCAAGACACTCCAACAGAGGACATTCTGGGACTGGGCAGACTTGCGGGAACAGGGTGATGCAGTGACTTCAGTCATGTATCCCCCTCTCAAGCGGGATTGGTGAGCAGTGCCTAGCCCACGTGACGCTGCTGGCTGAGATCCAGTAGGCTAGCACAGCCCAGGTGCCAGCTCCTGAAGGTAGATTGACCTGGAGTGGCGGGCCCCGCATAGGCTGTCGGGTCTGCAACTTCCTGGTGCGCTGCGGTGAGTGGGAACACCTAGCCGTCGCAATTCAATCAGACTGTGGCTGACAGGGAAGGAAGCTGGGCCTCCTATATACGCTTGCATATATAAGGAACAAAGAATATGGGAAGAGGCAGCAACAAGAAAGGGTCCTCGGCCCCCAATCCTGAGAAAGAGACAACAGCAGACACAGCACCAATAGACATAAAGCGCTATCTCGAGAGCCTCATAGACAGATTCAGGAATGAAGTTATTAATGACCTGAAGCTAGACATAAGCAGAATAGTTAGAGAAATGCTAAGAAACCACCCAAGAAAAAACAGATGGTGGAATGGAAGAACAGAAAAAGAGGGGAGAATTGTTTAATGGAGAAAATAGAGAAAGCATAGAATACGTGAAGCAGGTTCAAAGAGACTATCAGGAAACTAAAAAGTCTATCGAAAACTGGCATAACAGCTTGAAAGAAACTAAGGACAGATTATCTGAACTGGAGGGCAGAGTTGTAATATGGGAGCATGAAATGAAAAACTTCTTAAAAATAACAAAGAAACAAACAGCAATAATACAAAGACTAGAAGATGATAAGAGGGTCTATAACTTAAGAATTAAGAACATAAAAGAAGAAGTAAGGACACAAACAAATGAACTACAAAAGCTACTCACAGAAATAATCCAGGAGAATTTTCCTAATTTAGCAAAAGGTAAAGATACTCAGTTGTATGAAGCATACAGGACCCCAGCCACCTACAACCCAAACAGAGCAACACCCAGGCATATAATAATTAAAATTCCAGAAATCCAATACAAGAACAGAATACTAAAAGCCATCAGAGACAAGAAACAGATCACTTACAAGGGAACACCCATCAGAATTACAGCAGACTTCTCGGCACAAACCATCAAATCACGAAGAGTGTGGGGGGAAATAATTCAAGCTTTGAAAGATAATAATCTCCAGCCAAGATTGATATATCCTGCACAACTATCCCTGGAAATTGATGGAAAAACAAGGTGCTTCCAGGATAAAGAGGAACTAGGGGAATATGCAACCACCAATTCAACTCTACAGAGAATACTGCAGGATATTCTAAAAAAGAAAAATACGAAAAATCCAGAAGTAGCGGCAGAGAGGCCACAATGAATGGAGCAGAAAACAAAATGAAGAAGACAAACTGACAACTAATGACAGAAAAAGAGCTCAACAGAAATGAGGCAAAGAAGATTGGATGATAGGAACAGCTATATTGGAGAAAATGAC
This sequence comes from Cavia porcellus, assembly GCF_034190915.1. Taxonomy (NCBI): domain Eukaryota; kingdom Metazoa; phylum Chordata; class Mammalia; order Rodentia; family Caviidae; genus Cavia; species Cavia porcellus. Next base: position 20,628,090 of record NW_026947511.1, on the reverse strand, counting down.
GTCTTAAGAGGTAATACTGATTTAGTATCATCTTGTTTCGAAGTCTCATCAAGCTTTTGTTCTTCTGTCTCCATTGGTCTAAACAGGTGGTATCTTATTGGATTTTATTATATATGATAGTATAAGCAAAACCTTTTATAGACAAGGAGATTATACAGAAACCATTGTTCGTTTTCTGTTAGTTGATTCTAAATACCATGTAATATTGTCATTCTCTTAAATGGTTTTACATTGTTTTGATATATTTGATGCTACAGTATATGAAGTTATACTCAAAGATTTCAAGGAAAGAGACAATATGGTAACTACTTTTATGTCGGGATAATCTTGTAGTGAAACACTATTTTGCTTAAATGGTTATGTTTTGATCTGCGCTGATTTGCTGTTATGCCCTCTTTTATCTCAATCTCCATTTTATTATTTACTTTTTTTATCCTTTTAATTAAGGGAAAAATAAATTTAAAAATAGCAGGATATATTATAGTGACCCACTTTGACTTTCCATTATCTTGATTTAAAGCCCTGTATTGCTCTCACCATCTTGTTTTGACTGATGTTCCTCTATTATGTTTTGCTTGATAGTACCAGGTTCAAAAGTTTAGGCAACAGCTGTGAAGATAGTGGGATTCATTCTGACGCCCATTCTGGTTGACTATTATCTACTTTTGAAGACCTATAATGTCTCCAATGTTTTGGTTTTGTCGGTTTTGTTCTTTACTGTTTTGTTCAAATTTTATTATAACTAATGATATAGGCAATTCTATTAGAGATAGCAGGAGGCATTATGGTAGCCATTGTTGATCACCTAGTATTACGCTTTTACATTATCAATTACGTCCACCCTTTTGATTTGACTGACTGTTCTGTTATGTCACTTTTGGTTCTACGCTCTTCCAAAAAAGTAATAAGAACTGTGGGAGCAACAAAACCCAAAATGTGTAATTGTCATTGTACAAAAGAGAGGAAAAGAAAGTGCTCTAAACTATATAACTGCATGTATATTTAAGTGTATAAGATAGATAATGATATTACTGAGTTTTGTTGGATCATTGAACAGAATAGTTTGCAGTCTCCCTGTTGGAATGTCCACTGTGTAAGCTTTAGTTTTGTAACTTGAACAATTATTTCTAAGATGACAAAATGTAATCCATTAACTAGTGATTTCCTACTGTTTATTTTTTTCTGTAAATCTGTATAACTTGTACCCTTTCTCTGCTTTTCTTTTTCTTTCTTTTTCTCCTTAAATAAAATTTAAAAAACAATAGAACAATTCATAATAGCTAAGTTTTGAATCAGCCAATGTCCGTCAACAGATGAATGGATAAAAAAAAATGTGGTAGTTGCTCACAGTGAAGAGCTACTCTGCAAAATGAAAAGATAAACTTGAGTTATTTGTAGAGAAATAGATGCACTTTAAGACCATAATGTTAAATGAAATAATTCAGGCACACAAGTTTAAATATTGTATGGTTTTCCTTATATATGAAGTCTAAATTATAAACAGCAAAATCAAAGATCAATAACAAGAAGTAGGAAGACAGTTTTTTCTTAAATGAGAAAGGGATGAAGAGATGGAAGGAGGAGTGAAAGAGAAAAGAGGACATGGAAGGCATTAAGATACGTTATATTATGTATCAGCTCCACACCAAAAAAAAAAAAATGTAAACATCATGTACGGCAAATATAAACTAATAAATTAATAAAAACAAAAATTGCTTTAAAACAATGAAACGTGTAGATGGTAGAAGAGTTAAATCAAACTAATTAACCTATGTTATCTCCCATACTTACCTTTTTTTCCATTGAGAACATTTACTATCTACTGTCTTAGCAATTTTCAAAAACACAATACATTATAGTAACTATAGCCACCATCTACGCGCATATCTCTAGCTGGCATTCTGCATGGACAGGTCTCCTTCTTTTTGGTGTTTTTCTAAGAAATGACAATATTACCCTTCCTATATCAAAATGAAGTTCAACAAGTAGAGTTGTGGTCAGAAAATGTAGGGTCTACTCCATTCAGTTCTAACAGATAAGAGAACATAAAATACTCTAAGGCAGTCTTGGAGTATAGTACAAAGCATGGTAGATGGTGAATCACTGCTTTTCTCATCCAGTCCAGTAATGATGGCCTCTGCGGAGCCATGGAGACTGCCTACTGTCACACTCCTTTCTCTGAAGCTGAATCTAACCTCAGAACCTCTCCACATGTGACAATTACTATGGAAAAATTTTGCTTTTCCCTCCTTCCCCTGTTTAAATGAGGCACTGATTTGTCTATCAAAATCTAAGGTATTACACTGATAGTGTTCAGAATTTTTTTGATAGATTCATCAACCACAAACACACATATTGTGACATTAACAGTAAAGTAAAGCAGAGTATGCGACAGTTTGGGGCAAATTCATGAAAGTTCAAGATAAGATTGACATCTTTAAAATCTTATGATAGTAAAAAATAAAGCAGGGGGGAGTTTAGATAAAATTCCATCTTTAGACTTTTAAAGACTTAAATAAGTTGATATTTGACTAATTCAAAGTTCCTATTGAAATAGTGGAATAAACAATAGTCAGTCAATGGTTCAGAGAGAAAGTAAGCATGTACCCTGATAGAATAGAGTATACGGTTTTATTTGCCTGTCTTTTTTGTCTCTCTATGGCAGTTATGTGCAATATACATAATTATATATGTATATATAATTTTTGGGAGTGAGGGATCATATCCAACATGCTAAAAAGAAAAACAGTATCTACTGAACAGTAGTCCCCTGTATTTGAAAGTGGCATGAGTATATAGGCTGCATGTAGCTAGATCTGGAAAGAAGAGGGTAGGATGTTAGTAAAAAGTAAAGTTGAGAGACGGGCACTAGAGATCTATTAGATCCTACTAATGTACCTGGATTAAGAGGACATCAACTAGAACTTCTCATCAAATACTGTGAACTGAATGTATGCACTTAATTTCACTCATTCTAAAGCCTGTTAAGATAGTAAAGAATCATAAACCCTAAGCCCAGAACTTCACAAGTTTTGCTCATGTTTACACACTTCTGACTTCTTTCTGGAAGAGAAATACCGGGCTTGCCAGAACACAAGGAAATTCTAAACATGAAAGAAGGTGAAAAACACATAAAAGACCATCAAAGATAAAAAAATTTCACCATATCAGAAGAAAATACAGAATTGCTATTATTATGCATCAGAGATAAAAATGGATCCTTCACCTGTCATAGCTGCAGAGTGCCATGAAAAGAAGGAATGTCTTGAGAAATAAAAAATTAAATTAAATTAAATTTTGAAAAAGTTTAATTCCTTGAAAGTTAAAACTATGACAGGAGGAATAAAAGTTGAAGCTGAAGCTGGCAAAGTTGAGGGAATTTTCCAGACAGTAAATAAAAATACGAAAATAAAATGTTAATTTAGAAGTTATAGAAATCAAGAATACACCTTTTAAAAAATAAAGGGAAGATATGATCAAATTAATGACAACTGCTAAATTTTTAAAACTAAAAGACAAAAGATTCCAAGACTCTCAGTGACTAATCTAGAAGCTAAAATTCTAAACAACTATGCCTTCAAAACTTATTTTCAAAAGTATATATCTAACCAAATTTTCAATCAACTATGAAGATAAAGAGTTTTTAAGCATGCAAATCCTCAATGACTGCACCTCCTGTGCCCCTGTACACTAGAAGCCATAGACACCTTCCAATGAAGGGGAAATTTTTAAACAATATATAGGGAAATAAACTCCAGGATCCCTTTAAGAGCAAGGTAAGACAATTCCTGGCACGGTAGTGAACACAAGTACCAGGGTAACATCGGGGTCCTTGAGACTTTCTGTGAGGTGAAATCAGACACACAAGTTTAAACACTTCATGGTTTCTCTTATATGAGAAACCTGAAATATGAAAAATAGTGAACAAAGTATGAATAATAGGAAATAGGGCGATCTTTATCAAGGGGGAAGGGGAACAAGAGATGGAACTTAGGGGAAGGAAGGAAGAGAAAGAAGATTTAAAAGAAGACTGAAGAAAAAGATAGAAATAGAGTTTTTGCTAAAGGGCAGGAGAACAAGCGTCAGCAGGAACAGGGAAGGGTCAGAGAAGGAAGAAAGATGTGTAAGTTTACAAACTTCCCACAATAAATCTAATCATAAGTACTGCAAGTGTATTAATAGATGTTGTTATTTTTTTTTAAAAGGTCACTGAAGTGTAAGTCCCTCATTAGCCAATTTATCCTTGTACTTGCTAGTCACTAAAAACAAAACCTTAAATATGTGTGAAATGTTCTAGGAAACTGGGAATAAAGTATTTTTCTCAAACAATAAATTTCTTCTTTTCTTTCTCTGTGTAGTCTATCCATTAAGGCTAGTCATAAATCTGATGCTCAGCAGGAGTGAATTGTAAACCTAAACAGTGAATACACACATATATTTATTTGCTGTTTGTGTGTCTTCATCTGAGAAATGTCTATTCATTTCAGATGCTCATTTTTGGATTGGGTCTTTCAACCGGGGGACTGAACTTTTTAGTTCTTTGTATATTCTAGATATTTGTCCTTTATCTGAGGAATAGCTGGCCATAATATTTTCCCATTCTGCAGATGGTCTCTTCACTCTGTTAGTGGTTTCTTTTGCTGTGCAAAAGCTTTTTAATAAGATGAGATCACAGTTGTTGATTATTTATATTTCCTGTGCAGTTGGTGTTTTATTTATAGAGTCTTTATCTATATCTGTGTCTTCAAGAGTTTTACCTAGTCTATTGTCCAGCAAATTAAACATTTCTGTTTTAATAGTTAAAGCTTCAATTTTTTTATTTTAGTTTAGGTCATGCTGACAGAGATGGAGTTAGGTTTATTCTTCTGCTTGTGGAAAGTTAATTTTCCGAGTACCATTTATTAAAGAGGCTATCTTTCTTTCAGTGAAGTTATCTAGTCCTCTTGTTAAAGATAAGGTGACTGAGTGTGTCTAGAATTTGGTTTTTTTTTTTCTTTATGTTCTATTCTGTTCCATCGATCCTTATGTCTGATTTTTGTGCCAGTACCATGCTGTTTTTATAACAGTACTTTTGTAGAATAATTTCAAATTAGAGGGCCAAGGATATAGCTCAGAAGTACAATGTCTGCATGGCAAGCACAAGGTACTGAGTTCAATTCCTGGTACCAAAAAATAAATAAATTTCATGTCAGGGATTGCAATGCCCCCCACCTTCCCTTTTTGCTTAGAATTTCTTTTGTTATTCCAGTCTCTTCTGGTTCCAAAAGTATTTTTGGATTTTTTAAATTGGGATTGCATTAAGTCTGTGTAACAATTTTGAAAATATGATCATTTTCACTGCATTGATTTGAGCTGTCCAAGAACAAGGGACATATTTCCATTGCCTGATATTGTCTTCACTCTCCTTTGTCAGAGTAGAGTAATTTTCAGTACAAAGGCCTTTTACCTCCTTCCTATTTCAAAACTGGTTTCTAAGTGCTTCGTTTTTCTTAATGCTATTGTGAGAGGTGTTCTTTCCCTAATTTTTCTCTCAGTAGTCTATTATTTGCACACAGGAATGCTATTGATTTTTGAGTGTTGACTTTGTGTCCAGCTGTGCTGCTATATTTGCTTTTTAAATCTAGAAGTCTTTTGTTGGAGTTTTTGGGGTCTTCTGTATAGAGTATCATGTCACTTGCAAATAACAATAATTTAACTTCTTTTTCCCCTATCCTTATTCTGTTTATCTCATCTAATTGCTCTGCCTAATGTTTCCAGGAATACAGTGAGCACGAGTGGTGACAGCATCCTTATCTTACTCCTGATTTTAGAGTAAAAGCTCTCAGTTTTTGACCATTTAATATGATTTTGGTTATTGGTTTATTATACATGACTTTTGTCAGGTTGAGATAAAGACCCTCTATTCCAACTTTCTGCGGTGTTTTATCATAAATGGGTATGGACTTTGTCAAATCCTTTTTCTGCATATTGATATGAAAATACATGAAAAAATATTCAGCATCACTGGACATCTGAAAAATCCAAATTAAAACAACACTGAGATGCCATCTCACTCCAGAAGGAATGGCTATTATAAAGAAATCAACCAGTAACAAATACTGATGAGGCCAGGGAAAAAGAACTCTTCTCCACTGTTGGTGGGAGTGTAAATTAGTATAATCAATATGTAAATTGGTATGGAGACACCTCAAAAAACTGAAACTTGGGATTCCATTTGACCCAGCTATTCCCCTTCTTGGTATCTTCCCAAAAGTGTTAAAAGTATCATACCACAGAGATACATGCTCATCTATGTTTATAGCAGCACAATTTATAATAGCTAAACCTTGGAAACAGCCCAGATCAACTGATGAATGATAAAGAAAATGTGATTTGATATACAATGGACCAAAATGGATGGAAGATGTTGGAAGAACATTTTCAAATGGGCAGGGGAGCATGGGAGGGCCAGGACAAAGGGAAGAGGGGCAAAAGTGAAAAAGGAGAACAAAAGGAAAAAAATCGAGACGTATCATGTACAAGTACAAATTCCCTATGATGACTAGGATCTTTCTGCAGATCAAAAGACTTTCCAAGATTGTCCCAGTTTCCAGCATCATTCCAATTTCACCGTCCTACCTTTCCTATGGCTCCCCGACCTGATTTTGTTCGCCATGCTTCATACAAACCTCCCTGCATTTTTCTCATCTCTGTCCTCAGATGCCCTCTGCTGGGAGGATTTTCAACCCTGCTCCTCCTAATGCCAAATGACTGGGGAAGTATCAACAAGGACGCTGGCCAAGGGCAACTTGCTTAAATGTTTCAGGATGTCGGGGCAAACACTAAGAGTCAGGGTGCCGTTGGATGAGAGGAATAGCTACTAATATGCTATTGCACATTGGAGTAGTGATGGTTGACATTTCACTGTATGCTTTAAAATAGCTAATAGGATTTAGCATCTTCCCAACACAGTGAAAGTATACATGGTTGAGCTAATTACCCTATCTGAGCACTGTACACTGTATACATATATTGAAAAATCAATAGTATTCCATAAACATGTACAATTTGTGTCGACTAAAGCTTTTTTTTAAAAAAAATTACATGCAAGAAATCAAAAACACAAAGTCAGAATTAATGCTGGGTTTTCCATCATGCTTCAGACTATGTTCAAGAAATTACAGTACAAGGAACATGCTATCTGATCGATGAAGAAACCCAGGAGTATATATATATATGCAGTCAAAATGTAAATTTTCAGGATCATGCTGGAATTCTTAACATTTTGGGGAGACATCTTCTGCTTTGAGAGTTTGAAGTAGACTATGATACATCACAAATTGTGAAAGTGTTCATGCAGACCACAGAGGAAACAATTCATTTTATTCAAAGAAGCTAATCCTTCTAGATCAATATACTTTGTATACAAAGAAGTAAAGACCATGAGAAAGACTTCAAAATGTTCTGCCATCAGTAACCAAGAATCAACAAAAACTATGGGCCACACATGAGGATGGGAATGAGGGAAAACTCAGGGATGATGGTAAGTAGTCCTGTCCCAGGACATCTCCTGCTCAGCTCCAGTCACTTGCTAACAGGTACCAATGTAAGCCCCATGTCACCCTGTGTATCCCTTTTCCATTGCAAAAGTTGCCTATTTTTAAAATAGCACAAAAGGGCAAGATGTATGTACTTAATCCAGTCTATTCCATCACATCACAGACAATCATGGAAATCTTTATATTTCCCAGACAAATAACTTCAAAAAGTGAATAGTATCCCATGGATTTACGAGCCATCTTGGAGACATTTCCGATTTTCTGGTAGTTCAGACGCAACCTCTGATTCTTTACATATGCACTTCATTCTCACCAATGTCTGCACAAGGTAAAAATGCATGAGATGCATTATATCCAAATTTTCTAATGCAAGCTTTCTTTTCCTCTCCCCTGTAGCAAACACTTATTTTATAGTCTTTTGAAACATGAGATTCTAGCATAAACAAAGAATGTTATTTCTATTTAAGAAAATATTTATGCTAATTGGAGGCCAGGAGAGATTCAGATGAGTTGACAAAATATTGGTTTTCTGTGAGCATTAAAACTTTTGACGTGAGTTAAGTAAAAAGCTATAGCGAGCATCTCTAAAACGACTGCTCAGGGAAGACTTAAGAAGCTAAGTGTGCAGATACGTACGAGCACATCATTGGTGTATTTCTTCACGAAGTATTTGGCGGGTACTGCATCCTTTGGATATGACTGTCTAGTCCCTGTATTTATCTCAAGTTTTTTTAAACTAAATTAATATTTTTATTGGAACACATGGATTAAAGGAGATCATGAAAAGAGAAATTAGTTGGCAAAAGATAAAATTCAAACACCAAGCAATCTTTTAAATTGAACTGCCTTGAAATAGCCCAGCATTATGAACATTTAAAAGACATTAAGAGTCAAAAGCCTGGACTCTCATAGCATTTCTAATTAGCAAAATTCTGTTCACAGACGGGAGCTAAGCTCTCAGGATTAAATCCAGTTGATGCCCCAATAATTGCTACTCAACTGGCCATCTGATGAGCCATGGCCTCCATTTCCTATAGGAATTTGGCTAGCATTGCATTGGAAAATTATGGTTAGTAAGTTATTTACTAGAATGTTAATGCATTATGCTTACTATTAATAGCTATGTTTTTCTGCTTGCTAGTAGCAATGTATAACTAAATCTACACAGGCTGACAAAAAAATGACTGTAAAAAGAAAATATGTAAGTTTCTATGAAAAAAACTTAATATTTCAGAAAGAGTTGATAAAAGAAAGTTAAAGAGAGAATCAATTTGGTGTGGATGATGTGGAAAATATTCATAAAAACTTAGGAAGTTCTGGTTTTAGTTAGCTCCACAACTTGCTTTAGCTTCTAGCTCTGCTTGAAATAAACTGAAATTAGTAGAATTAAAAAATGGATTTTGAGTCTGGTTTATACTCAAAAGCATTATGTGTTTCAATCAATGCATCTCTACTCAAATGAAAGACATCCTTCTCATCAAGCAATTTACAAGTAAGATAAATATTTTTTAAATGCATGAATTGTCTCCATGAATCTCTCTTCAGTTTACTGCACTGGCATTAAATAGCTGCTATGGTCATTTTAAATAAATTTTATGCACTATGAGAACAAGGTAGCATTTTGACCAAAATCTTTAATGCTTGCAGCCCATGAGTTTTAAAACTTTGACAGCATAAAAGTTATTTCCTCAGCTTGACATACCATTATAGTTATTGATTGTAAAGTTCACATTTCAAATAACCAAAAACAAAATAATTCTTCTAGAAAATTCTCCACAGTACAATTTCCTTTTTCTCTGTTTGTTTTTCTTGTATATTTGTTTTCTAATTAAGATAAACTCATTAAATTATCTTTTATTGTATAAGTGAACCATGCTGAATAAATTGCTAAAATAGCCTGCCTAATTAAGGCAAAATTTCATAATCGATAATCATTTTAATAACATTGATAATCATTAGTAATAACTATGTAACAAATGTGTTGTTAAACATTTGTACATTTTTTTGTACAGCACTCATTTTACACAAGAGAAAATTAAGTTCTGTAGATAATTAAGTTCCCACGGTCACTGTCTGTACTATAAGGATCAGATCCAGGTCTTGGTCTCCAGTCTCTTGAGCTCCAAATATGCTGCTCAGTATTGTTATCATGAGGAATGTGTCACTTTAATGCTTCTCAATATAAAGTCCCTATATTATTCAAGGTATCCATACTTTATTTTTTTAAATTGCTACAGTTTTTAAATCACTGGTTAGAATATGCAACTGTATAATTTTAAAATACTAAGCATTCCTTCACAAAATTTCTTCAGAACATAAAGCTATAAATTCTCATTAATAAGAAAATACTTCCAGGGAAGGACACAAAGAAAGGAACTCTGGGAGTTTTTGACTTATTCAAACACATACTTGTCGGTGTCACTCCCGGCCGGCAGGAAGGACACACAACAAAGTCTGGCAGTGGACAACCTTTTCTTTTATTTTCCTTCTCCGTACAGCCTGCCCCGGGAATCCTCCCGGCCAAAGCCTCTGTTGGTCCGCTCCCCGCGGCTCCTTGCGTGCTTCTCTCCGAAGCCTCTACCGGTCCGCTCTCCGCGGCTCCTTCCGGGCTTCTACTTCCCCCCAGGGGTGGCACCAGTATATATACGGATACAGTGTCCAATCATATTAAAGTAAGCAAGGCAAGCTGATTGGCTAACATATTATTGAGCGGGTTGTTTACGCGGTAAGCAGGAAACTAACGTGCTCGATGGGAGGGGTAATCTAACTCAGGCTTTACTCTTTACCACAGGCCGCATGATCGCTATATGCAGCGGCTCGGCAATGTGGTGGCTCCCAACATCTCCCCCTTTTTTATTTTAAATAAGTCTACGCATCGCAGCCCGTCCTGAATTGAGTGTAGAGGCCTATGCCCTGATAGGAGGCCCACCAAGGGCTCTCGGCGTCGGCCCGGGTCGGCCGTCCCGAGTCTGCCGAGGCCCCGAGGCCCTCGTCCTTTTTCCAGGGCCAGGAAGGAACCGGACGGAACCTGGATGCACACAGGCATACACTCATGTCGCTCCGCATGATCCCCCCGGGGCGACATTTGGTTTGGGCGGAACCTAGTAATTCAGCGGCTTTCGTGCGGTATGGGGTAGGGCCTGTCTTAGGTTGAGTCATGCTGGGGAGGCATGCTCTTACCCGTCATTGACTCATCTACCCTGCTATATCATAATTTTTTAGAGGAGGAGTGTGGGAAGCTCACCGTCCCTAGACTCGGTCGTAGGCTAGGCGAGCGAGCCATGCATATGCCTGAGGATCTTCTTGTCCATTTCGGGCTACCGCTATTTCTATTCATCTTGTTGGTTGGTCTGTGATGGATCTCCGGTAGGGCAGGTCTGATCTTCAGTCGAGGGCTTTGTCGCCCGTGTCAGTCTCTCCGGTACCCACAGTGGTTCTCGTCCCGGTTCCTGTGGGAAGACACAAACCGCACCTCGGTTCCAGCTGACCACTGGATCCGGGCCCATCCATTGTCATGCCATAGATAACCGCGCCTTTGGAGGCAGGCCTTGGCTTACTCCCCCTTTTTGTTTTTTATTTTTTATTTTTTATTTTTATCTTTTTCGTTTTTTTTTTTTTTTTTTTTTTTTTTTTTTTTTTTTTTATTGGTACCAGGGATCGAACTGGCGATTGCCTGCTTATAAGGCAGGCGCTTATGCCGCTAAGCTAAATCTCCAGCCCCCATTTCCTCGACCGGCGTTTTTCTCAGCCTGCTCGGCAGAGAACTCTGTGTACCAGGCTCGCCAATCCAGGTAACTACCCGAGGGCAGACACGCCTTTGCCAGCTGAATCCAGTCCGCGGGGGTGAGGGGCCCAGAAGACAGGTTCTCCAGCATGGCAATGGTGTAAGGCGCAGTCGGCCCAAAGGTTGTAACTGCATTTTTAAGTTCTCTAATCTGCTTTATCTCAAAAGGCTCCCATGCATTACGTCCCTGGCCCATAGCTACTTGTACAGGAAATATCCCGTAGGGGCCACTATCTATCCCAGGTGGTGGATGTACCTCATGAGACAAACGTCCCCCCTGCCAAAGCCGCCTGTAAGACGGCGGCCGTGATTGGGCGGAAAATGGGGGCCCGTGCATCACTTCCTGTTCTGGCGAAAGGGGAGGGAGCTCCCACGCGGCCACCTCGTGGCAAGGGATCGCTTCCGGGAACAGCTCCCAAGGTGGGGCGGAAGGCTTCGCCTCCCTCTCGCGCCAGGGGGCGCTCAGGAGCTCTCTACTCCTCCGCAGACCAAGTTGAGCGGAGCGCAATTCGCGGGGCATCTAGGCTCCTTGGTCTCATCGTTGTCTAAGCCTTCCTCGTTCTCGGAGTCAGACGACTCCGAGGCCTGAGCCCCGTCTTCCTCCTTTATATCTTTGTCTCCTTTGACGGACCCCTCCCGGGAGCTCCCTGACTGGGCCTGTTCGAATGCCCTACGCACTTTAATGAGCTCTTGAGAACCTTCCCTGCAACCACCCTCACTCTTCAAGCATGCATATATCATTTCCCACAGTGGCCGAGCGAAGACCGAAGCCCCGCCCTCCCTTTCCGCTAGAGAAAGATCAAGAGCTTCCGGAGGACCTGTACCAAGGGCTGGGTGTCGTTACTCGGTACGTTACCCATATTTAATATGTTACTCACCGCGTGAGGCCCAAAAATCCGCCACTTACGCGTGAGCCTGAGGGGAGTCTAAAAACCCTGTAGGTGCGCGCCACCCAGGGCCCAGGTTTATCCCCTACTCACCTGTCTCGCAGTGCTGTATCAAGGAACGTTGTCCACTACCACGTCTCGGGGGTGATCAGTTGTTCCCCGTACGGGCCACCAAATGTCGGTGTCACTCCCGGCCGGCAGGAAGGACACACAACAAAGTCTGGCAGTGGACAACCTTTTCTTTTATTTTCCTTCTCCGTACAGCCTGCCCCGGGAATCCTCCCGGCCGAAGCCTCTGTTGGTCCGCTCCCCGCGGCTCCTTGCGTGCTTCTCTCCGAAGCCTCTACCGGTCCGCTCTCCGCGGCTCCTTCCGGGCTTCTACTTCCCCCCAGGGGTGGCACCAGTATATATACGGATACAGTGTCCAATCATATTAAAGTAAGCAAGGCAAGCTGATTGGCTAACATATTATTGAGCGGGTTGTTTACGCGGTAAGCAGGAAACTAACGTGCTCGATGGGAGGGGTAATCTAACTCAGGCTTTACTCTTTACCACAGGCCGCATGATCGCTATATGCGGCGGCTCAGCAATGTGGTGGCTCCCAACACATACTCTGGGCCTTTTGTTCAGAGCTTAGAATACAAAGGTGTCTAAGACATTGTCACTATCCTGAAAGACCACACAGTATGGATGGAGGAGAGATAATTCAGTACTTGTGATATGATGATAGATGTTAGGGATTTGCACTAAATATTATAGAAACAAGATGATGAAATTTTCCAAAAGATAACGTGGAGAGAGGCAGTTGTATGCTTTCCCCCAGAAAATGGTCTTTTGACATTGACATTCTTTGCAATTGCAGGTACACAGTGCCAATAACAAACAAGTGACTGCTAGTCAATGTCAATAACTATGTACTGCATTCATTACTGCATCCTCTAAGCACTTGTTACTGGCTGTACCCAGTGGACCATTTCCAACGTCTCCATCCTTCTTACCCCATACCATAAAAAATTTTAACTAGGTCTTGCTAAACAGAGAAAACAGGACTGTCAATTTGAGGCAGAAATAGTAGTCCTATATTTGACCAGGCTGGATAGTATTTAAAAAATAGGTAGGAAAAGTAGCCTGGCATAGCTAAGCATAGGATTAAAAGAACCAAGCTGCTGAAAAAAAAAAAACCTAAAGTGAAGCCTGAATCTTAGCTGAATGGCTCAGGAATCCAGACCTCATCCTGTAGCTGATGGACGAACCAGATGATCTGATCATCTCTAAATTTCTGAGTTCAAATCTTGGCTCTGCCATTTAGCTAATAAATTATTTCCATCAATGATTTACCAAATCAAAGTAAGACATAACACCTAGTCCATGGGATTGGGTGGGTTAAAGGGGATATGGATACCAAATAGTGTATGGTACTTTGGAAAAAACTGTGCATTCCACAAAAGCTTATTGGAATTTAAATGGAAGAATGAAGTGTTTATGTCTGTGGCTTGGAGAAAGTACTTAGAAAACAATGATAAATAGTGATATTACCATTAATGACATTATCTTTCAGGACAGTGACAGTGTCTTAGACACCTTCATATTCTCAGCTCTTAACAAAAGGCCCAGAGTATGTGTTTGTATGAATAAGTCAAAAACTCCCAGAGTTCTTTGCTTTATGTCCTTCCTTGGAAGTATTTTCTTATTAATGAGAATTTATTGCTTATGTTCAGAATGATAAATAAACTTGTTTCTGCAAAAAATACAAGTATTTCTGGGGAACATTTGAATACCCAGGTAGCAGTAATAGTATTTGCAGCAGGAAATGGATTCTAGAAATATTTAGGGGAGTAGTGAATTAAATACGAAGGAGGAAGCATAGCCACATTCCGCATTAGCCAACAACAGTCAAAAGATGATTTACATAGCATATATATAGATATCATATATGTCCTTATATATATCAGATTTAATGATTTCTTCTTAATATGTACTTATTTTACAACTTAATGAAAAATAATGAGTTTGGATTAGAGGACCTCAGAATTGGGAAATAAGAACAAGGTGTTCACTTCTGACTCAGCCCCAGCTGGGTCTGTCACCTGCACCTCAATTTCCTCATTCGAAATAGGAAAAAATACTCATTCTACACCCTCATATGATTTGGGAAAGAATGAAGCATACTATTACCAATATATTGCATGTTTCATAATAGGTGTTGAATTAATGAGAATGCAATTGTCCACGGTTATTATACACCATGTTGTTGTGGGAATTGAGTAAAGGGAATTCTGTACTACTCTTACAACTTTTCTCTAAGTTTGAAATTATTTCCAAATAAAAAGATAGATGTATTGCAAAGGTGTGAGTGCACCTGAAACCCATGTGTGAATCTAAATCGCTGTTACAGGAGGTGCAGTTTTCAGAGGCACAGGACTATTCTATTCATGCTGTGCTTAAAAGATGTTCCCCTGGTGGATTGAACGACTGCCCAGTGACACACTGACTCTTGGAAGCTCCCTTTTGGCAGCCTGCAGAAGTTTGCTTTTGCCAAAACATTTCTTTCTTTTCATGTAAGAATGACAGTAAAGAGCCAAATCAAACAGGAACTGTTTGGATTGTTTGAAAAAGGCCTTTGGAAAACTGCTTTGAGTTGCCATTTGTCATTGCCACCAAATCCTGGAGATGTGTGGAAAGAAAACTGCAATGTCATGGCTCAGGCCATCTCGAGGAGCATCCTTTATTGTTTCTTTCACACCAGAGCAGAAGGTGTATGTGGAATTCTTTCTGGAACAAATACATATAGCACGAGAAGGGTAAATGAGCTTTTTTATTTTAATTTAAAATTGATGCTGTTTAGCCAGCTTCCTTTGAAAGGAAGTTTTTTAACAGTTTTGATTGATAAGACACATTAGTAGAAATTTAATTTTACATATATGTGCATATGTGTGCACAGAAGAATAAAAATAATCACTGCATATTGCATATTAAGATTGTGCCAGGCTCTCTGCTCAAACCTTTCCATATATTGCCTTGTTTCCTTAAAAATAATATGCTTTACTGATGAGAAAACAGAAGCACAGGAATATCAAGCAACTTGCTGAGAATTTCTGCTCTTAGATTTTTGGCAGTCTGTTTAACTTCAGAATCATCTTTCCTATTCAGTACAATGCATAACAACAAGTCATGGGTAGATCTGGGTAGAACTTATAATGAGAAATAAATATGTACAAACAGTACGAAGCTGTCTTTCATAGTCTTGTCAACCCACTCCAGGTGAGCTTGACTTAAAATCACCAACTACTCCCATCCAAGCCTGGGAAAAATACTGTAAAGCACCAATAATAAAGCTGAGCTTTTTCCATCATACATAATCAATGGATTGCAATTCTCCTCACATCCAGGTTCAAGGGAATACCTTTCAAACTGAGCAAATACTCCATTAAATACTCAATTAACACCTTCTTTCAGAATGTAAGAGAATATGATTTAAGTCACACACACATGATGTCAGAACTATGAGTTGAATCTCATCAGTGCAATGAAGCAGACAGAATAAGACTGAAATCAATGGTTTGGCTTCATGTAGCTAACAGAACTGCACAATTAACTAATTTTTTCTCTTTCTAACTCATTGTCAGGGTATTGTATAGATAGAGTCTTATAGTCTGCAAAAAACAACAAGTTTGTGACATTTTTACTTGAACCTTACATTGCAATTGTATTAGGCTGTTATTCTGGGATGATGTGGGATCACTACAGTCTCTTAAAAATCTCAGAAATTTAGGGAAAAATGTCAAGGAGTCAATGGAAAACCATATTTTAAAAGATTTGTCTTCATTATTTTCAAATATTTTGCCCATTCAAAACTCAGATGCATGAGAACTAAAAATAAACTCAATTCAGAAAATAAAAAAATGCTTTTGCATTGTAATAAATCAAAAATATGTAGTTATTTCAGTACACGGGCATAAATCACCTTATTCTGCTATATAAAGGCACTTTTACTCAAGAATTGCAATAATGATGACAACCATTAAAGTTTATTAGACATTTACAGCATATCAGAAGTTTTACATGTATTTTCTCATTTATCCTGCCTGCAACTCTCCAAGACATGGTCTAAGACAATCACAAACTTACAAATGAAGATACTGAATTAGAAAAAAAACTGAGTCTTCTGCTCAAGATCCTACAGGTCAAAAAATGTTGGGACTACGATTTCCCCAGTCTCTATGACTTGAAACCCTGTGTCCAGAATATCCTCTAAATGAGCACCATCTTCATTGGTGGACATCCAAAACCAATTCCTTTTCATTGAACTTTCTTCTCCATCCCTAGCTCCTATTTCCAGTCTCAATGGGACCACAGGGCTCCTTTCAAGCAAAGCCCTAATGAAGGGAGAACAATTAATAAGTTCAAAATGCAAAAGGAAAGCCTGGAATGTGATACAGCTAAGCTGAAATGTTCCAACTCAAAATAAAGACATTTTAGTTAAACAATGGCACTCAGAATTTTAATCCTTTCTCTCCATTTTTAAGAGACACAATTTTTCCTTCTTTGCTAGAGCTTTCAAAAAGAAGAATTTTCTTATTTTTATTAGTATGTGTTTGTAGTTATATAATTACATTCACTCATTCATCATGGAGAGTTATGTACATGCATCTTAATTCTTTTAATAGTTAGATTGTTTAGTTGCTCTTGTCATTATTATTTTTTACAATAAATTTCCAGAAAGTTTGCCTTTCTTCATTCACTGAACTACATTTCTGTGGGAATTGTGAGCATGCACGTATGAGGATCACAGTCATTTTTGCAAAAAAATTAAGCAGGGTCTGTGGATCAAACAGAAAAACATAAATACTTAAACAGGTAAGTAAAAACAAAGAATGATGATTTTTCTCTAATCCAAGGAAATTCTCACTCCTAGAATCCATATTCAACTTGATTCCTTATGTGAAATATTTTGATTAGTGTCTCTGAGAGATGAGCACCAGCTATGAAAACCTCTTTAGTCTCTTTCCCCAAACACTGCAGAGAAGGTGTCAGTGGTCCCAGACTCTCTGGTGGTCTACAGATGCAAATAGACAACAAAAATGAATTTTAAAAGTATGCACACACTGTAGCCCAGCGACCCTGTGTTGTTTGCCCCTGGAGGAAGAAGATTGACAGAGTAAGCAAGCATTTCAACTGGCACGAACGGACTCATTATCTAACACAATCCCTAATGTTCATCATTTAAAAATAAAAGGAAACGGGTAATAACTTTTCATCTACAATGGGTTTTCTAGATCACAGCTCTCATTATCCCTCCTCACCAGATTCTGAAGTAGAAAAACAATATGAATATGTAATAGAGTTGTGTCCTTTTTCTTTATTTATTTCTTTTCCTTTTTCCCCCCTTTGGCGAACTGGTTTTTGCCCCTAATTCCCAGCAGTATCAATTAGCAATGCATAATTTTAATAGAATCTTTGCAACTACAGGACTTGTGCTGTAAAAATTAATTGTCTTGAGCTGATTTCCTGGAGACACCGTTAATCAATCTTATGGCATCTCACCAGCAGCTGCTCACCTCCTTCTCAGTGACTCCAAAGAGGAAGAAATGTGAATCAGGTGACCACGTGATCTGCAGGTGTGTGGGTGACATTCAAATTTTTAACAATTTGGAATGAAAAATTCTAGAAAGAAAGTGGATAGTTTTAAGTTTTCACTTAAAGTTATTAAGAAATGTTCAGTGTTCTAAATTAAATGATCTAATTAAACCAAGTGTGAAAACATCTCATAATAATGGTACCTAGAATTTAGCCTTTTGTTTGATGCCGAACTGAAAATCATGCCCATTTGTGTCAAGGAGTGTTGTAAGTAATTATTTGATGTATTCAAAAGCAGAATGATGTAATATGGATCATGTAGTGTGTTTCTATCTAGCCTGAATATCTGAAAAGAAAATTCACTTTAGAATTACAGAACATGAGTTCCTAGCTTAGCTCTACCACCTTCTATGTAATTTTAAGTACAGTGTAGCAGGTGGGGTTGGAAGCCCCTGGTTCATCCTCAGTATCACAAAGAAAAAGACAATGTTGAAACCAGCACTGCCCATTTCTAGGTCAAAGTTTTCTCATCTATATTGTGAAGGACACAGGAAACAGTCCCTAAAATTGTAGTCCTAATGTTCTCTGATTTGAAGATAAGAAGTCTGAAGCAATGCAATATAGTACTGGGTTCCAACTAAATATTTTCACACATAATTCATTCCGCAAATATTGAACACCAGGAGATGCTAGTATTTTTGTCTGTGCTCTTCAACACTTTATGCATGAGGTACGTGTGACTAGCAAGCACTAGATACGTGATATGTCAGACACATAAAAGTTCAAAGGTGGAAAAATAGAACATGAAATATCTCATTAATAATTTTATGCTGATTACATATGAATGCGGTATGGTATGCAATATAATGGATTAAATAAAATAAAATATCAAACTTATCATTCCTTGTTTATAATGTGGTTATCAGAAAATTTTGCTTACATATGTGGCTGGTATTCTATTGCTTTTACTCGGCACTGATATGGGCACCGCTTGCTCAGCAGCAAATGAAACAGATGAGTCCATTCGCATTAAGAGCTTGCACTTAAATAGATGCATGGTACAAGAAACAAGCAGGGAAATTAATTTCAAATAGCAATATTACAAAGATAATAAAATGGGAAATCATATTAGAATGTTTTTCTTTAGATAGGATGGTCATAAATGATGCAGGAGCCAGGTGATGTTTAAACTGAGGTGAAAATGACAGGTCATGGCGGCTCTACAAAAATCTGGGAGAATTACCCAGCAGGAGAGAAAAATAAACTCAAAAATCTAGGGATGAGAACACTCTTGAAATGTTTGTTTTTTAGTGGATTTTTAAATTCCTATGTTTATGATATACTTACCAGAAATATTATTTAGACTCCACAATGTATTTAGCAAGCACTGAGCGTTGTTTTATTAGTTGTCATCTATATTATCTTATTTTATCTTCACCTTAGCCTGTACATAAAGCTGTTGGTTAATATCACTTATATAGATGAAGAAACTAACTTAGAGTATTTGAGGGACAAGTCCAAGGATGCCCAATGTGTAAGAGACAGTATGGATGGAAGCCCCCATCTTTCACCCAAAGTACACAAGGTGAGTAAAAAAAGGCTTTCCAGCCATTGTATGATGTCTTTGCCATTTCTTGAGCTGCTATTTATTGCTTACAAAAGGAGGGTGAGTTTGGAGAAATGCAATTACTACCACAAAAATTCAATGAATTGAGAGCATGTGCTTGTCCTCAGACAGCACAGTTACTCAACAATATTGTTCATTTTTAGAAAAAAAAAGAAATTATTGATCTTCTTCCTCTTTTCTTCCTCCTAACTATTGAACGTGAATCTTACTCATTGCATTCATTTGATGCTTAGCAAACTTTTTGGTTTGGGACCATGGAGAGACAGCTGAACCATGTAGATTTGGGAAAAAGACTTGGGTTTGAATCTTCTCAGCTCCATTACTTACAGGTTAATATGTTCTTGAGCAATCTACCCTTCACACTTTTTAAATCTTGGTTTCTTTGTATGTAAAGGTACCTATTTTGGGGGCTGTTGTTAAGTTAGGGGACTAGGGAAAGTACCAACCAAAAAGCAACTAATCACACTCCAATAGATGAATTCTCTATAATTTGGAATGGCAGTTTCAGCCTACTAAGGTCCTTGGGCATTCATGGGTTAAATGAAAATGATGATTTTTCTTGTATTCTATAATACAAATAAAATGTTTCTACAAATTACAATCTCTCTACCCTAGGTGCCAACCACATTCACACTTTATCAGATAACAGTGGAGCAAGGAAAAAAATGGGAAAAAAATACACTGACTCTTTTTCTTGGAACTAAATTCCTTTTGTGGGAAAATCTGCAGGTATAATCATGAACTGAAGCAGTTTCTGAAAGCATAAACACTGGTTTACTTAAGATACAGAAAGAAATGTCCCAAAGAACAGGAACTTCAGACTTTTGATGATAGCTCTTTTTCTACAGAGCACACAGCCAAAAGGTTTCAAGTGACATCTCTCTTGGATTATGACATACTGCTAAGGCATTATTCCTGACTCCTGGAAAATGTCTCACAGTGTCTGAAGGGGTCACGAATTGAGCAGTGATATGAGACATTCAAGAAATATGAAATTATTGGGAGTCTAGGGATTTAGCTCAATATCATAAGCGCCTGCCTGGCAAGCACAAGGTTGTAAGTTTGATCCTTGGTACAAAAAAAAAAAAGAAAGAATGAAAAGAAAGAAAGAAAGAAAGAAAGAAAGAAAGAAAGAAAGAAAGAAAGAAAGAGAGAGAGAGAGAGAAAGAAAGAAAAATTGATTATTGGGGATGGAGGTACACAGGTAAGGTTATGGAAATACAGCCTTTAAAATGTTTATATCCATATACTGATGAATGAAATAGTATTTTCCACTTTGCCCTAATTCTATATTTGAGAATATAGAAATATTTAGCAAATGTCTAAATAGGTCTAGGGAAAGAAATGGAATGATTTTTCTGTTGTCAAATTGTGTGAGCTGTCCCAGTGAGCAAATTTTCCTATTTTGGGGAAGTGTGTGAATTTGTTCAGGCTCTAAAACACCTACTTCATCCAAAATGCCGACAAAACCTTCAGTCCATCTGCCAAAACATTTTTATTATTCCCTTTCCATTCTACATCACAATCTATCCATCACCCACAGGCAGCTTTCCATAACTATTCTAAACTTTTCTGCAAGCTTGAATTGGCATTGGATTGGGGAAGAATAATAGATTTTAATTTATTTGCAGTGGATTATGGGGAGTATGGAGTTTGAGAAATCCTTTAAAATGAATTTTGGAAGCAACCATATGGGAAATATCCATACTTCCCCCATATCCACATCCTCGTCTTGTTAGAGAAAGTAAATGAGGTAAACTCTTCAAGGAAGCCTTAGAATCTCCTTTTTTGAGTTACTTCCCTGTTTTCTTTTCCTGGTGCCTCATCATGGAGGTGAGGCACTAATTGTCCCACTTTCTCTTTCTGAGGTTCTGCAAATCTCTTTTGGAAAGCCTTTACATCAGTTTCTGTGTATATATCCAAAACTCTCTTCTAAGAAAATACACTAAATATCTACTACTATCTTCTTGTAAACCTATATGTCTTTAGATTAATCTTTTTTGGTAGAGAGATCACAGGGAATGCACTGAAAGACTCACTTGCTTCTCAAGAATATTTTGTAAAACACCAGCTACTTAGAATATATAATCAGTAGAACACTGATGGTTTAGAAGGAAGATGTGCCCCACGAGTCTCCTGTGTTTAGAGGCTGGCTTGTGGAAAGTGATTGGATTATAAGGGCTTATCAGTGGATTCATTGATCCAGTGCATTGGAGGCATGATCTCTGCTCATCTCCCTCTGCTTCTTGACCACCATGATTAAGTCCTTCTACTACGTCATTTCTGCATTTGAGCTTGCCACGCATGAACTGAAACCTTTGAAACCTAAGCCCAAGTAACTCTTCCCATTAAATTGTAGGTGTCAGGTCTCATATCCCAGCAATAAGGACAGTGACTAAGATGAACACTCGGCCTTAATTTTCAATTTGCAGCTCAATATTAAAGAATATTGATATTTTATTCCTTTTGAAGGCAGTTGTTGTTCTTAGTTTTATGTTCATCTTTTTTATTTCCCTTTCCTTTTAATACTTCCACACAATTGCTGCTGGACTATGTGGTATCACTAAGTCCCTAAGGTTAAACTTCCTGTCAGACTTATCCTCTAAAGATTGGAAATCTGGGATGTAGGAGGTGCTTCACAGACCTACATTAGCTCAATAATCCTGTCACTCTGTCATCTCACATCTCTCTATCCAGGTAAAATACCCTAACAGAACTTTCAAAGAGACCCAACGGAAAGCCCAGGCTGTGTCAAGGAGACAGAATGTAACTTAGAATTAGAAGAAATTCTTAGAGTTCATCTAGTCCAAGATCATCAATTATCTGCAGAAAAATGATGACTGGATGACTTCCCCAATGACTATGCTTATGAGGCCACAGCTCTAATCTCATGACTTCCTAGCTAATGTATATTTTCCACTATCCAATTTACCATCCCCAGGAACAGCTCAAATTCTTATCCTGAGACCAGTCCCCAGCTGTCTGTGTAACAAAACTTTGGAAAACTCGACACTGTGAATCGAAAGGACCACTACCCTTAGTGTGAGGAGACCTAGAGACAATTCTAGGTGTCTCATCCCAGAAATGTCTCTAAACCCCTGCTTTCTAGTTGCTCAAGTTATCTGCTTTTGCTGCTTCTCTAAACTGTAATGAAAAGCAAGGGATATAAGAATGTGAAATTGCTGTGGGAAGTGTTAAGTGTACTGCTTCTCAAATTCCGCTGACCTAATAGGCAGAAAGTTCTGGATGCCTGCGGGGAAGAGACACAGCATCTGCTAACAGAGAAGATACTCAGACCAATAGCAGCAGCCATAATAGAGAACAATCAGTGGAAGGGGTCCCAGTCCCATGATACCATGTTATTAGGGAGATCAACTGTCCCAGTTGTGTGAAGGTCTGGTGCTTTAGTCCCAAGCCCACTGAGATGCCTGGTCATTCTGAAACAATAATTTTTCAAAACCAACTAATTTGAATCAGTCCTACATTACATTCGCACAGAGAACATTAACAATGTTGAAGACAAGAATTGTTCAATAGCCAGCTGTGAACTATATATCACACCTCTTCTCTGTGCTCAAGAATGTGAGGTAAGCCTAGGTCAAAGTTTGAAAATACAGTCTTCTGCCTTCAACAATCATTGGTTTCTTTTCTACCTCTCAGAATACTGTAAGCAGTACAAAAACATCAGCAAAATACAGTGGATGCATTAAGTGGCAGAGTAAGAAGATTAGAAAACATCAAAGAATACTATTTATAGCCTTCCTGTTTGGCCAGCCAGCTAATGCTTTGCATCATGGCAATCTAAGTACAAAGGTTAAGAAGCTTGTCACAGTTCAATATCCAACATATTATTTAATGCTGCATTTTCCCCTCACTTTTCTGAAAACAACCAAGAAACAGTCACTGATTGTGACAACATGGAATACCTCTAACATCTATTGTCAAATGGGTAATTTCCAAGTGCAGGACAGCAAAAGGCATTGTTTCAACTCTATCTTTTCCAATTGGCTGTCCCAGCCAAGGCTCTCAGAGTTGAGCCTTCTTGGCCAGGAGAGAAAAGACTGTCATATTGAATATTCTAAATGATTTGTCCCAAGTTCTGAATTAGAAACAGGCAGTCTGCCTGAATATACAATGATTCTGTAACATGGTCTGAAGAAGTAATTTTGTGGTAGGAAGTCTAACTTCTTTGGAACTGTGTGCAGAAAGCATACTGAGGTAAATTAGTGGTTTTGGAAAACTTCTGATGTGCAACCACATTTGTAGTTTTCACCAAAATATTTATTCTGGTTCCTCTTGTCTCAAGAGCAGATTTTTGAACATATGGCTTAAGGACATCTCTATCTTTGTATCTCACCATTTTGCATGCCAGTTTTGTAAGTAGAAACACATATGAAAATGATATCTGTTTTTTTCCATGAAAATATAGAAAAATTAGAAAACAAAATACTAGCCAATGGCATTCCTAAGGAAATTATATAAAAACCTTGTAATGAATCTCATTGGTGTACAAGATAGAAAGAGGAGCTGAGATTTTGTACAGCCTGATTCTTTCTCCAGTCCTTTTATCACATACAATGATGCCCACATGGAGCTAAAAATAGCTTTAAATTCTGATGAGGTATAAAAACAGGATAAAATAACAGGCATGGTATACTTACTAAAACAATCAATAGTACCTCCCATTCCTGCACTTTCAAATCTCCTTGAGAAAAATGATCTATATATTTCACAGTGGATTACTGAGTGGGGAGGGGTTAGAAGGTCAAAGAGAATCCTATTTGCTATGTAAACATCTGAAGAATTTTTTTAAAACCATAACTTATCATTTTTCTTCACAGATAAATCCAGTAACTCATGCACTACACATTTTATCACCAGGCATAATTTTATCATATGCCTGGGGGAAAAAGTTGCTTTATTATTATGATTTTTTAAAATATCTTAGCTATGACTTATTTCTCTGAATGTATCTATTTCTCCGTCTGTCCACACAACCTCATATCAACAGTGCTGGCTACATAATAAGAGTATTTACTGCACATAAAGGATTTTATATTATTTAATAAAGTTAGCTCATACTGAGAACAGAAAGAAATATTTTTATCTCCACTCTACAGATGAGAAAACTGAACACAGAGAGGTTGAGGGATTTGCCCAAGGCCATGGTTAGTAAATTCTAGGACTGTAAGTCAGACGTGGGTGTTCTGGCCATAGTCTTCGCCACCACTTCTCCAACCTACATCAGATACCCTCCACCTTCAAAACCCTTACAAGACTCAGTGACAAAATATGTGTTTTCTATTTACCTAAAGAGACTTCCCTGCTGGCACCTTCTCATTTTTTCCCTCTGAAATTAAATTCCACCTCCTTAAGAAACCATTTTGACTCCCTCTAAAGTGTCTCGTCCCTCAATATCTAACTCTCTTTTCTACTTATTTATATGACTCATATAAAATGCATCATAATCTGTAATGATCATACTCATTGTTCTGTTTTGTTTCTCTCAGATGTCCCTGTTAGCACCCTTTTTGCTTGAGAGTATTGCTTGTTTTAGTCACTGCCATGTCCTCAGTACTAAGCACAGTATCTGGTTCATAGTAAGAGCCCATAAATATTGAAAGAATGGATGTATGGATAGACAGATGAATGGACAGATGAGTGAATATTAAACTTTCTACATACTCTGGATGTAGAGTCACAGAACGGAGCACTTTTAAGCTAAACTGAAGCTATATGCAGATTTAGCTTAAGAAAATAAACTTCTAGATCAAGGGTGTTAAGAAAATATGCCTCTAGCAGAATCCATGAATCGGGCTCCAGTCTCATCTATCTTTTACACATCTGTCTTCCTGCAAATGGCAATAGTCATGTTACAGCACTCTACATCAACAGGTAGTTCTGCCTGGACACACATCAAGCAACTGGCAAATTGAAATCCAGATGTAAGAAGACTATACTGGAAAGGTCCAGCCTTACAGCACTATCCTCTAATGCTGCCTACAAATACATGTTTCTGCCTCAGAGTCTAGGTTTCACATAATGTCTATCTAATTATATCTGTTATATCTGTCAACCTCAGGATGATGGCAGACTAGAAAGCCTCTTTAATTTTTAAAGTATTATCAGATAAGTATGTTAATTTTCAAACTGAATATTTACTAAACAGAAATTGCTGCTCCCAATGATCAGTGTTATAGGCCTTTCCTAAGCTCATGAGTCAAGTCCATTTCCCTCAATTCCAGTCTACCATTCTAAAGGGGAAAGATTTTTTTGAAGTACAGAATCTGATTTCCATGCTCTCTCTTGCCTAAACATGTTAGTGTAATCCTAAGTGAAACTGATGAACTGGTGACTGTCCATCAAGATTTGGAAGGAAAATGATGGGGCCCTCATACTGGATGATTTGAAGATAAAATAATGAAAGAATTTTTCTAAAATTATGAGGAAGCCAGGAATGTGGGGAATGCCTGTAATCCCAGCACTTGGGAGACTGAGGCAGGAGGATTACTGCAGGTTTGAGGCTAGCCTGACCTATGCTGTGAAAGCTTCTCTTAAAAAAAATTATGATGAGGAAATCAAAACAAGAACAGTACAGTATTCGGATTAGTAATGGTAGGGAGCTATCACTAATCCCAGACATAGCAGGGCAAGAATTGGCAATCGCTATAAAAACCAGATTCCAAAGCTATTAGCTGAGAAAAGTGATTGCATGGAGATGGCAATCTGGCAAAAAGCTGTGGTCTTTAGAAGAAGGATTTGAGATTGCTTCGGGCAATGATGGCAAGAAGAAAACAGAATAATAAATATCTCACCTTCCTAATAATATCATCAACTGATTCAACCCAACTGGAACACAAAGAGTAAACAATCTCTTTTTAAGATACATAGTAGGGCTGTGCCAAGAGGTATGAGTGGAAAGTCTGCACAATGAACTCCACCTAGCAGTGTAACCTCAGAACCTTACTCAGAATCTGGTAGGACCTTGCCCAGCATGCCCAAACATCTGGGGAGCATCCCTGCCTAGCATGCCCAAACAGTGTGGAGTACCAACAGACTATTCCAGGTCTTGGTTGGGCCCCAACCAGCTGCCCCAAGTGGCAGGGTAACCCTCTGCGTCAAGATGTGCAAGTGGAAGGCCTGCACAGTGAACTCCACTTAGCCATGAGACATGGGCACCTCACTTAGAACCTGTCAGGGCCCCACCCAGTGACCCCAAGCAGTTGGGGAGCACTGGTGTGCCATGTGGTGTTGGGAGCCGCGGCCGAGCCCAGTCGCCTTACTTGGCAGACGTGAGGCCTGTAGGAAAGAGCAAAGCCTGAGCTAGATTACCCCTCCCATCGAGTGTGCTAAGATGGCGCTTATCTCCTGCTTCCTGCTTGGTAAACAACCCGCCCTGTAAGATCTCCTGCTTCCTGCTTGGTAAACAACCCGCCCTGTAAGATCTCCTGTTTCACAACCCGCCCTGTAAGATAGTCTGCCTAGTAACAACTGAACCCTATAAAAGTGAGTGCCTCTCCCGCCAAAGAAAGAAGAAGCAGAAGAAGCAAAAGAAGCAGAAGAAGCACGCAAGGAGCCGCGGAGAGCGGACCGGTAGAGGCTTCGGGACAGACTGTAGGGAGAAGCACGCAAGGAGCCTCGGAGAGCGGACCGGTAGAGGCTTCGGGACAGACTGTAGGGAGAAGCACGCAAGGAGCCTCGGAGAGCGGACCGGTAGAGGCTTCGGGACAGACTGTAGGGAGAAGCACGCAAGGAGCCGCGGGGAGCGGACCAACAGAGGCTTCGGCCGGGAGGATTCCCGGGGCAGGCTGTACGGAGAAGGAAAATAAAAGAAAAGGTTGTCCACTGCCAGACTTTGTTGTGTGTCCTTCCTGCCGGCCGGGAGTGACACCGACAACTGGTGGCCCGTACGGGGAGCTGATCACCCCCGAGACGTGGCAGTGGACAACGCTCCAACGCAGAGCTGCAAGACAGGTGAGTAGAGGATAAACCTGGGCCCTGGGTGGCGCGCACCTACAGGGTTTGTAGACTCCTCTCAGGCTCACGCGTAAGTGGCGGATTCCTTGGGCCTCACGCGGTGAGTAACATATTAAAAAATGGGAAACATGCTAGGTAGCGGCACTAAGAGTGAGGGTGGTTGCGGGGAAAGCTCTCAAGAGCTTACAAAAGTACGCAGGGTATTTGAGCAGGCCCAGTCAGGGAGCTCCCGAGAGGGGTCCGTCAAGGGGAACAAAGATGCTAAGGAGGAGGACGGGGCTCAAGCCTCGGAGTCGTCTGACTCCGAGGACGAGGGAAGGTTGAATGGTGAGGAGGCCAAAGAGACCAGCTGTCAGGGGCCTAAGTCGCTTGATGGGGAGACGCAAGGCTCTTTCGCTGCGTTGCGCCGCGAATTGCGCTCCGCTCAGCTAGGCTTACGAAAAAGCAGAGAGCTTCTGAGCGCCCCCTGGCAGGGGAGGGAGACAGAACCTTCTGCTCCGCCCTGGAACTCGTTCCCGGAAGCGGTCCCTCGCCGCGATGCCGCCGCATGGGAACTCCCCCCTCTTCCGTCAGTACAGGAAATAACGCACAGGCCGCCATTTTCTGTTCAGCCACGGCCGCCATCTTACGATGCTCCGCCACCGGCGGAACGTTATTTCCACAGACAGCTGTGGCATGGGGGTCGTGTGTCTAATGAAGACCACCCGTTCCCAGGGATAGATAGCGGCCCCTATGGGATATATCCTGTACAGATGGCCATGGGTCAGGGACGTAATGTGTGGGAACCCTTTGAAATAAAGCAGATTAGAGAACTTAAAAATGCAGTTACAACCTTTGGGCCGACTGCGCCTTACACCATTGCCATGCTGGAGAACCTGTCTTCTGGGCCCCTCACCCCCGCGGACTGGATTCAGCTGGCAAAGGCGTGTCTGCCCTCGGGTAGTTACCTGGATTGGCGAGCCTGGTACGCCGAGTTCGCTGCCGAACAGGCGGAAAGAAATGCTAACCGAGGGAACCGGGGGTGGAATAGAGACATGCTTATGGGGGAAGGCCAACACGCTGATAATCAGACTCAGTTCCCTGGTGCAGTTTATGAGCAGATCAATACCATTGGGCTTCGCGCCTGGAAGCAGGTGAGTGGTGCCGGAACGGCATCCTTGTGCCTTTCTAAAATAGTCCAGGGCACAACAGAGCCATTCGTTGATTTTGTGGCTCGGATGCAAGATGCCGCCGATAAGATCTTTTCCGATAGGGAAGTGGCTCAACCGCTGGTTAGGCAGTTGACAAGCCATCCGAGTACCCTATACCGCCAGCCAGATCAAGACCCTGGCTGCCTGCATAGATGCTTGGGCCATTTTGAGATGTGTTTTCCATGGGGATATAGACAATCAATACCCTAAAGACCCTATCTTGTCATTTGTTACTCAGCACCCTGTAATTTTTCCAAAGGTTACTGCCTCTGAGCCATTAGTTCCAGCAACTACAATATATACAGATGGCTCCAAGCCGGGGATAGGCGCCTATGTGATCCTAGGCAAGCCCCCGGTTACCATACAATTTGAACCAGATCAGCCTCAGGTGGTGGAACTGCAGATCGTTAAAATGATTCTTGAAAGGTTCTCAGGACCCATTAACATTGTCTCCGATTCTAGGTATGTGGTCAATGCTATGCAAGTGCTTGAGACTGCCGGTTTAATTAGATCCACTTCCACAGTGGCTGGGCTGTTCCTGTCTATCCAGACATTGCTTCAGAACAGACACCATAAGGTCTTCACCACCCACATAAGAGCACATACATCCCTGCCAGGGCCTATGGCACAGGGGAATGCGGCTGCTGACACTGCCACTCGCCCGTTATGGATTTTTACCTTACTAACACCAATCGAGCGAGCCCGTGCCTTCCATGATAAGTTTCATGTCAATGCCAGGACACTAGCAAACCATTTCCATGTTCCCAGAGCAGATGCACGAGATATCGTGCGACTATGTGACTCCTGTGCCACATACAAACCTGCCATACCGATGGGAGTAAACCCTCGAGGTTTGATCCCTGGTGATGTTTGGCAGATGGACATCACACATATACAGGAATTTGGGACTCTTAAATATATTCATGTTTCCACAGACACCTGTTCTCACGTCATATTTGCAACAGCAGAAACAGGTGAAAAAGTGTCTAATGTGATCAATCATTGCCTGGCGGCTTTGGCCGCATGGGGCAAACCAAAAATATTAAAAACTGATAATGGACCAGCCTATATAGGCAAAGCCTTCAATGAGTTCTGCAAAATGATGGAGGTTCAATTAAAACATGGTATCCCATACAATCCCCAAGGTCAAGGAATCATTGAGAGGGCTCATAGAAGCCTCAAAGAAATTTTACAAAAACAAAAAGGGGGAGTAGGCCAAGGCCTGGCCCCAAAGGCACGATTATCCATGGCACTATTCACACACAATTTTTTAAATTTAAATAATGATAATTGCTCCCCAGCTATGGAGCACTGCAACCCTTCCCCCAACCATAAAGGGTGGGTTAAATGGAAAGATGTCCTAACAGGACAATGGATGGGCCCGGATCCGGTGGTTAGCTGGAACCGAGGCGCGGTTTGTGTTTTCCCACAGGAACCGGGACGAGAACCACTGTGGGTACCAGAGAGACTGACACGGGCAACAAAGCCCTCGACTGAAGATCAGACCTGCCCTACCAGAGATCCATCACAGACCAACCAACAAGATGAATAGAAATAGCGGTAGCCCAAAATGGACAAAAAGATCCTCAGGCATATGCATGGCTCGCTCGCCTAGCCTACGACCGAGTCTAGGGGCGGTGAGCTTCCCACACTCCTCCTCTAAAAAATTATGACATAGCTGGGTAGGAGAGTCAATGACGGGTAAGAGCGTACTCCCCCGGTGCGACTCAACCTAAGACAGGCCCTACCCCATCCTGCACGTAAGCCGCTGGACTGTTAGATGCTGCCCAGGTCTAAATTTCTCTCCGAGGGGATTTCTTTACGGAGAGGAAATGAGTGCAAGCTTGTGTGCATCCAGGTTCCGTCCAGTTTGTGCCTGGCCCTAGAAAAAGGACGAGGGCCTCAGGGCCTTGGCAGACCATGGCACGGCCGACCAGGGTCTAAGCCAAGGACCTACGGTGGGCCTACGCATAGGGCATAAGCCTCTGCACCCAGTCCAGGAAGGGCTACGATGCGCACATTCATAAAAAATAAAAAAGGGGGAGATGTTGGGAGCCGCGGCCGAGCCCAGTCGCCTTACTTGGCGGACGTGAGGCCTGTAGGAAAGAGCAAAGCCTGAGCTAGATTACCCCTCCCATCGAGTGTGCTAAGATGGCGCTTATCTCCTGCTTCCTGCTTGGTAAACAACCCGCCCTGTAAGATCTCCTGCTTCCTGCTTGGTAAACAACCCGCCCTGTAAGATCTCCTGTTTCACAACCCGCCCTGTAAGATAGTCTGCCTAGTAACAACTGAACCCTATAAAAGTGAGTGCCTCTCCCGCCAAAGAAAGAAGAAGCAGAAGAAGCAAAAGAAGCAGAAGAAGCACGCAAGGAGCCGCGGAGAGCGGACCGGTAGAGGCTTCGGGACAGACTGTAGGGAGAAGCACGCAAGGAGCCGCGGAGAGCGGACCGGTAGAGGCTTCGGGACAGACTGTAGGGAGAAGCACGCAAGGAGCCGCGGGGAGCGGACCAACAGAGGCTTCGGCCGGGAGGATTCCCGGGGCAGGCTGTACGGAGAAGGAAAATAAAAGAAAAGGTTGTCCACTGCCAGACTTTGTTGTGTGTCCTTCCTGCCGGCCGGGAGTGACACCGACAATGTGGCATGAACTGAAGGCTTGCAAAATGTACTCCATCTAGCTGTTCAGCCTTGATACACTACTCAGAACATCAAGCAGCCAGGAGCTTCAGAGTGCCACATGGCATGTGCTGAAGGTCCACCCAGAATACTCCCCCCAATTTGAGGAGACTTAGAGTGCCACTAGGTACTTGATAAGACCTGCCTAATGACACTTACTCAACTGAAGAAACATTTTGCAATATGGACAGGCATATTCAACCCAGGAAGCATACTAGGCTTCCCCACAAGAACACAGGAAAATGACAAAACAAAAGAGCAAAATGCAATCTCAAACCTCCAGTCCATCCCAAACAAGCCTAGGAAATATCAGCATAGAAGAGATTGTAAGCCATAAACCTGAAGCTTCTAAAATGATAGTGACTGAAGTAAACAAACAACTCCATGAAGCTATAAAGGAACTCAGATCAGAAATAATCTTGCAGGTAAAACAAGAAATGATAAACATAATTTTAAAATGCCAAACATATCTAAAGAAGGCATAATTTTAAAAAATTGAGGAGCACTGTAAAAAGATTGAAACCTTGAATGAACAATAAAAGAAAAAATAGAATGCATGAAACAAATTCACAGAGATAATCAGGAAATCAAAAATTTTATTGAAAGCTGGAAAAACTACATCAATGAATGTGAAGATAAGACTTTCAGACCTCGAAGACAATATTACAGCTAGTATAGGAAAGAAAAGATATTTTAAAAATAACAAAGAATCAGGGAATAACATTCAACAGTTACAAGAAGATACAAAGAAAATAAGAGATTGATAGGTACAAGTGAAAAAAGATGATGACACAATGATATAGAAAGACTATTTACAAAAGTAACAGCAGAAAATTTCCCAAACATGGGGAAGGAAACTAACATACCAGTAAGTGAAGAACTCCAATTAGCCATAACCAAAATAAATCTACACCCAGACACATAATAAACAACATCCCAGAAATTCAGCATAAGAGCAAAATATTAAAAGCTGTTAGAGAAAATAGACATTGCCTATAGAGGAAAGCCCATCAGAATCACAGCAGACTTCTCAACATAAACAATAAAGTCAAGAAGAGCACAGAGTGAAGTATTTCAAATCCTAAAGGAAAAGAACTTCCAACCCAGATTGATGTAATCTGCAAAACTGTCCTTCAAAATTGATAGATAAATAAGATACTCTCATGGCAAAAAAAAAAAAAAAAACAACTGAATAATTTCATGACTACCAAACCAACCCTGCAAAGAATACTGACAGATACTCAAAATAGATATAAAAATAACTATTTGTTATAACAATTAATGTAAATGGCCTCAATTCACCAATTACAAGAAACAGACTGGCAGAATTGATCAAAAAACAACATCTAATTATATGTTGTATACAAGAAACCCATCTAAATCATAAAGTAATTCATAGGCTGAAAGTCAAAGGATGAAAAACAATACTTCATGCAATAGGAGCCCCACAAAAAGCAAAGGTAGCCATTCTGTTTGCAGACAATGTGAAATTCAAACCAAGAATGATCAGAAGAGACAAAGAAGGAAGATCATTGCATACTAGTTAGGGAAAAACTTCAAAAGGAAGACATAAAAATCATAAATATATATGCACCAAATATGAGAGAACCCAGCTACATAAAACAAATATTACAAGGCAAGAAAATCAAATAAGCAATAGCACAGGTATAGCAAGAGGCCTTAGCAACCCATTGACACAAACAGACAGATCACCTAGACAGAAAATCAGCAAAAAAAATAACAGAACTGAATCACATCTGTGAACAAATGATTTAGTGGATGTGTACAGAGTGTTCCACCCAATAACATCAGAATATACATTCTTCTCAGCTGCACATGGGACATTCTCTAAAATAGACCATATACTAGCCCATAGTACATGTTTAAGTAAACACAAAAGAATCAAAATTATCCCATGCATATTATGTGATCATAGTGCCATGAAACTGGAAATTAATGAAAGTGTATTAAATAATATACTCCTGAAATTAAAGAAGAAATTAAACAATATCTAGAAGCAATTGCAATTTACTGGAACCTGTAGGGTGAAGTGAAAGCCATCCTCAAAAGGAAATTTATTGTAGTGAACTCCCACATCAGGAAAACAGAATGAGCACAAATAAACAACCTGATGCTACACCTCAAACATCCAGGAAAAAAAAGAGCAAGTCAAGCCCAAAGGAGGGAGGAAATTATAAAGATCAGAGAAAAATCAATGCCATAGAGAATAACAAAACAATACAAAGAATTAACAGATCAAAGAGTTGGTTCTTTGAAAAAATAAAGTTGATAAGTCCCTAGCAAATCTTATTTTTAAAAGAGGAAAGAAAAACTCAAATTCATGCAATAAGGAATGAAATGGGAGAAATCACTACAGACCCTATGAAAATATATAAGCTCATGAATACCTACTTCAAAAACCTTTACTCTTACAGGTTTGATAATACAGAAGAAATGGATAGATTCCTAAATGCATATGAATTACCAAAACTGGATCAAGAAAATGTAAAATTGCTGAATAAGCCAATTTCAATTAATGAAACTGAAAATATAATTAGAATCTTACCCAGGTACTGATGGATTCACTGCAATTCTTTTTGTGTGTGTGTGTGTATGGTATATTTTTTTAATTTTATTTTGAAAGTGGAAAAATACATCAGAACAAGACAGAATAAAGCTAACTAAGATCGTACAGTGAAATTGGTACAGAACTTCACAGCATATTACCAGGATAACAGTAATAGATACCATAGTATATTTCATTATCTTTATAATAGTTGTTCTTTCAATCACATATATCAAAATAAAATACAGAACATTATAGAACTTATCAAAACAGAATATTGAATAGAGCAGTACCATTAATCATAATAGAGCAAAACAGTAATAAAAATATTTGCCCTCAAAGAGATGGTAGAATTTGCTATGGTCAACCTCCCAGGAGATGCTCAGATTTCTGGTTCCCATTTGGTAATGGAGGGATAGGAAAAGAGAGGTAGGGGAAGTGAGATGTTTGACTCTAGGCCATATACCAGTAGGCTCACTATTGCTTAGCAGGGAGGCAGGCTGGTTGCTTGGTTTCCCAGTTTTCCTAAGTTCCAACATGGTGTGGATCTCATAAGACACTGGTCGTTCTCCCCCTGGAGGGACTGTAGTCTGCCACACTGCAGCCACTTACCAGGGAGGGGAGCTGCTTGCTTGGTTTCCCAGCATCCTAAGTTCCAACATGGTGCAGATCTCAGGAGCTGCTGGTGGTTCTTCCCCTGGAAGGGCCACAGTCTCGATTCACTGCAATTCTACAAGAAATTCAAGGAAGACTTAATTCCAACACTCCTCAAACTCCTCAGTGAAAATTAAAAAGAAGCAATTCTCCCTCACGCATTCCTGGAAGAAAGTATTACCCTAATACCAAACCATAGAAAGACCCAACCAAAAAGAGAACTACAGGCCAATCTCCCTAATGAACATTAATGCAAAAATCTTCAATAAAATACTGGCAAACAGAATGAGCAAGTCATCAAGAAGATTACACACCATGACCAAGTGGAATTCATCCCAAAATACAGGGATGTTTCAACATACGCAAATCAATAAATGTAATAAAATGTCAATAGAGCCAAATATAAAAATCACATAATCATTTCAATAGATGCAGAAAAAGTTTTTAACAAAGTCTAACACTCATTCATGATAAGATCCTTACAGAAAATCAGGATAGATGGTCTTTTCCTCAATCTGATAAAAGCCATCTATGACAAACTAATAGCCAGCATCATATTAAGTGTTCAAAAACTGAAACCTTTCATTCTAAAAACAAGAACAAGACAAGGATGTCCATTATTACCACTTATATTCAATATAGTTCTGGAAACATTAGCCAGAGTGATTAGACAAGAGAGAGAAATTAAAGAAATAAGAATAGGAAAGGAAGAAGTTAAAGTATCATTATTTGTAGATAACATACTCTACATTAGGAGACACCAAAAATTCCACTAAAAGACTTCTAGATGTAATAACCAAATTCAGTAGTATAGCTGGATACAAAGTCAACACTCAAAAATCAATAGCATTCCTGTATACAGACAACAAACTCACTGAGAGAGAAATTAGGGAACCTACACCTTTCACAATAGTATACAAAGAAAATGAAATACTTAGAAATCAATCTAACAAAAGTGATAAAAGATTTATACATTTAAATTACAGCACTTTGAAAAAAAGATATCGAAGAGGAGCTCAGAAAATGACCATTCTCCCAAAATTGTTATATAGATTTAATGCAATTCCATTACAGTTAACATACCTCACAGATGTAAAGAAGACATTCCTAAAATTCATTTGGAACCAAAAGAGACCTAGAGTAGCTAAAGCAATTCTGGGCAACAAAGGCAAGGCAGAAGGCATCACAATCCCTGACTTCATGTACTAGAAAGCTACTGTGATAAGATCAGCATGGTACTGGAATATGTAATGGTATGAACAGCTAAGTTTAAGAAAAGGATATGTTATGGTAGCCATTGCTAATTTTCTGTTGTTTTGAAGTCCAATAATGCTTTTATTCGTTGTTTTGTTTGGTTTTAGTCTGTTTACTGCTATTCGATTTCAATTTTTGTGGTGGTATGGGCAACTATTTTTAAGAGAACAAGAGACATTATGGTAGCCATTGTTGGTTTTCCTATTGTGTGGTTTTGAAAGTTGGTAATGCTTTCATTCTTTTGCTTTATTCAGTTTTATACTGTTTTGTTCATTTGAATTCAGTATGTGTGAAGATATGAACAACTATTTCAGGGAGAACAGGAAACACTGTGGTAGCTATGGTAGATTTCCTGTTGCCTTATTTTGAAATCCTGTGTTGCTTGCATTGTTTTATTCTGATCTGCTTTGTTTTGTTTTACTCTCTTTAAAAAAATAAAATAAAAATTTTTGAAAAGATAAAGTAGGGTAGAGAAGTGTCAGTGGGGGATGCAAAGGATGTTGTCCAATAGGATGGGAGAGAGGCATCACTAAGACAGACGAATTGTCCTGATTTGCTGAAAACTTCACCAGTTCAGCACTTAAGGTCCTACACACCGGGAACTCCGTTGGTCATGGGCAAAATGAGATGACTGATTACTGTAGCTCTGTTCAATCTTCCATAATGGGTTGGGTGCGCTAGTGCAGCCAGGATGATTTCTAACACTGGACCTGGAAGAAGCCAGGCTGTGGCAGGAGAATGTGCAATGATAGGATGCCCACTGTCTGAATGGGTCCTGTTAGGCTTGTTCTGCACACAGAGAGGACTTTTACCTCTAGTATTTTGTAACTTTGACATCAGTGACAGCCAAGAAAGCAAGGGACAAATGTAACTAAAGGTCAAGTAATGGCATTGTCATCCAGTATTAATCAATATTACTTACACATTATAGCAACACCTACCATTCAGGACAAAGCCTTGGTCACTGGGTTAACAACCATGGAGAAAGAGAAAGGGCAAATCTTTTTGGATAAACCAGCTAAAATTCACCCAAATTTCATTTTCAAATGAGACTGGAGGTTCCTGAGATTTCACAAGAACCTATTAATTGCCTTTCCAGAATCATGATTGTGACAAGGGGTTCATAGCAGATGCTCCTACATATAATGAGACTAATTTGTAAATGTTCCCATAATGCACTAATTCTGAAGGAGCTACTGTCAAGGGAAAGTTTCTCCTGACCTCAGTTAATGACCTCCTTACATCGTGAAGCATGAAGATTGATAGAGTTTATAATTTTATACCTGTTAATTTAACTGCAGATGCTATTCTTGGGCTACTTGGTGATCACAAGGTTTGAAATATTGATAAGAGTCTACAGGACAGCAGTAAAGACATAGTGGTTTTTAACAGACTGTGAAGGAACTTACAGCTTGTTAAAGAAAACTGGCTATAGCTCAAAAATGCATAGGAAACTGACAGAGTGGGAAGCATTTAAGACAGAGTCAAGGAAGTAACCATAAAATTTATATTTATGAAGCCAGCATTGCCAAGTGAGCAACAGGAACCAATGTGGCTGATGGTATAAGGGAAGATACACACAGCAGCAGGGCGAC
This sequence comes from Cavia porcellus, assembly GCF_034190915.1. Taxonomy (NCBI): domain Eukaryota; kingdom Metazoa; phylum Chordata; class Mammalia; order Rodentia; family Caviidae; genus Cavia; species Cavia porcellus. The sequence goes on along the minus strand of NW_026947511.1, from coordinate 20,590,768 downwards.
AGGAAATATTAGAAAAATAAAACTCACATGTTTTCTGTATGATTTTACCACCTCAAAATTTGCAGTTCAGAATTGTTGACAACATTTCCGATTTGGATGCAGCTCAGCCTGGGAAGGTGACAGACTCCCCGGTACCCTACACCCAGCACCTGGGAGAGTATTTACTGCTGAGCCCCACATGTTCTGCTCAGTCTGCCATCATGCTGACTCCCAGGACATCTGTATATTGGAACACCCAGTTGTCACATTAGGAAATTCAACTGCACAGTCCTCTGAAAGACAACAGCCTTTGTGAGAAGGCCTCAGCTTGCAGAGAAATTCATTTTGTACTAAATATCTTCCTTTGAGATGTGGTTAGGTAATGTCGTTGCTTTTTCTAAGCTGTATCTCTCCTCTGAAACACAAAGAAAGGATGACACTAGCCAAGAAAGAAGATGTGGACAATTATAAATTAACTTCCTTAGCATTCTACTACATAGTGCAATGTTATCCCCACTTCAGAGATGAACAAAACAAAGAAAGGTTAAATGGGATCAGTCAGCTGAGTGTGGGAAGTCACCACTGCATCCAAGAGAGAGACTCTGTATGTTTTCATCACTTCCTTTGAAATCTTCATACCCAGCCCTCAAGGACAATCAAAGAATTACAAATAAAATTTTGAGATCTTTTCCCACCTCTATCCATTTGCATTGATTATCCTGGGAAGGAAAAAGGAGGAAAGAAAGAGCTATAACATAAATATGGAGACAGAAGAAAGGAGTCTGGCTCGTGAAAATACAATGTTACGGGGTCTCAGTTCTGTGTTGTGGAAAGTCTCATGGGAAAATTCAAAAAACTCTTTAGTGGTTTATATCAGCAGAGAAGTGAAAAGGTAGAATGATACATAGTGAAATTGAATAGCATAAACAACAAAGGGGAAAAAACACTATACAGACCAAAAAGCCAGCATGCCTAGATTCTAGTCCCTGTTCTGCCCTTTCTGGGTCTGAGTTACCATGACCAAATCACTGAAGTACCTTCTGTCTCTAGACTTTGTGCCAAAGAGTAGACAGTCCCTCCCACATCTGACCTTGACCTCTGTTGGTAGCAGAAATACATTTAAACCAAATGGCCAAGCAGAGCTGAGCTTTGTGAATCTCCTTTTCAGATCCTTACAAAAGCAGCATCCTGTAGTTTTTGTAGCAGCAGCTATACCCAGCAGCATGATAAGACTCTTGGATCTTAGCAAGATTTTGTTTTGTTTTGTTTTTTTAAGCTTTCTGAGACAACCAAGCACCTTTCTGTCTATCATGCCTTTAGGGCTGCAAATTGCCTGAAAATGACATGGTGAAAATGCTCACCCAGCCTGAAAACTCAAGCTCAAGATATTAATGACATCAAAGATCTTCCAAAATCCAAATTCCACCATTTGTATAACAGATTCCAAATATCTACACTGTGAACCAGAATTCACATTAAGTAGTGTTCGGCTATTTTTGTCAATCTGTTTCTTTGAGTTTTAAATGTCTTGAATTCTCTATTAAAAGTTTCCTTTATTCCTTTGTAAAATACACTATCTGACAAGCACAGAGAAAAGTATAGTGACATGTTTTTATAGAACATATCACCAAAGCTTTATTATGAAGCTGAAAGCATTAGCTTTATGAATATATATTTTAAATAAATAGAAAAGTAATGATGGGCTCCCAACAATTGCAAAATTAGAGGTTCCAACATTATTCTAACAGATGGCATTCTGCTTTGTGTTATCATTTTCGAGTTAGCAACAATCTTCATTATACATAGATATTCTTCATTGTGTGATCTTCATAATAGGGATTAAGGAAAGGATACAAATGCAGTAATTTAGCAGATCTTATTGTTGGAAAGTGCTCATTTGCCTCTAACTTGCAGCATGACTCTGTTGCTTCAGAAATGTTTTCCTGCTGTTTTTTAACAGCAGGGAGAATACAACACATTGTTGTTAAGGTTGTTGATTCTAACTAGCTTTCATTAGGTATAAAAACCCATAAAGAATCAATAAATACTTTGTGTTTTTCTAAAGAGCATTCAAGGGTGGGTACTGTTAATGTGTTCATTGTGTCCAAACAGTATTAGCTCAAGAGAAATAATGAGGAAAAAAACATGAATAGAAAATGGAAAACGCTCTTTGTTAGTAATGCTTTCCATTAAATAAAGCATTTCAAGTCAATAACTTGCTTACTATTTACAGGCTGGCACAGTATTCAAAAAAATTCCCTTACATAACTGGCCATTGATGTTTAATGAGGTTTTCTGCACAAATATTACATAGAGCTATTAGCTGCTCATGGCAAGTGACCATTCTGATCTTATTTCTCCATATTAGCCTCACCCATTCCTGAACCACAAAGCTAACAGCTATTATGTTTTAGAATGTTGATCTATCTCTTTTTAGCTTATTGGCTCTACCAAGTTTAATACGATGCAATTAACCTGTTAGGTGTTCAATAAGTGCTTCTTGTATGGAAATGAGTTCTTTCAAATAACTTTGTAATTTTCTTAAAATTGTTTGCAGCAAACCTGAATTCCCAGCAATACTATCTATAAAAGCTGGACTCATGAAATGAACACAATTACATTGTGTAATATTCTAATCACTTTAAGGTCCCAGATCCTTCCTCAAAATTGATGAAAGTAATGAACTCTCTCCTTAGAAAAATATTGCATGTATACATACACATTTGAAATCATATCAATTTTAGGTGGGAAAACTTTTAAAGCACTTGTATCCAGCTTAAGAACCCATGTCTTTCAAAAGCAATAAAATAAACATTGCTGATACACATGAGATTAATTTTAATGATATGCATTAAATTTGATCTGGCAGATGGTGATAACTTTTTTATAGTATTTGACAAATATTTTGTTCTTGACCCAACTCTATCCAGGATCCTCGAAGCCCTCTCTGTAGTAGACTTCAACGTGGGCCAAAAAAGTTGGCCAAAATTTCTTCTCTTGAAAAAAACCTAAATCACTTCTAACACTCAAGGCCACATTCTAGGATGACTTTATCACCTCTTATAATACCTGCCTTGGAAAACTCATGCACGCTGAAGAAATTATTTTTACAAATAACCCCTACAATACAGTTCCTTTCTTCAAATCTCTGTAGGAGTGCACAAAAACCTGACCCCAAAATGTTCCAGGTAGCAAACCAGTTACATGTGGATCAACTTCTTCCTATTTTTTGTAACTTTTCACTTCTTAAATTCTACAGAGCCCTGTCTCATACCCCTCTTTATTTTCTCCTTCTTCTTTTAAAATGCCCAGACAATTCTGCATAAAGTTAATTTCAAATCAATCTGCACACTTTTCCCTGTGATGAAATCAATACTTATTGTTTTAGTAGACAGTGCCCAGTTTTATTTATCTGTGATAGTTACATAACTCAATTTTCAACTTCTAACATATGCATACTGTAGAACATTTGCCTGTGAAGGCTGCTAATTTGTTTCTCAAAAAAAAAAAAAGAATTAGGGTCTACCAAAGATAGTAAGCACATTGAAGACAGGGGGCCATGTCTTGAAACTACAGACATCCTAAAAAGTTCCTGCTAAAAAGCTGGCACTCTATTTGTTATGTTTGTTTGAAGAATACATGACTTGTTGCAGTTTCTGTAAATAGCTTTGCTTCATTTAAGGATTTGCTTTTAGGTCATTAAACGCTCCCAAAGAAGTGCAAAAAGCCTGTCAATTGAAGATTACTCAGAAGAGAAGATAAAGCATATCGCAAATTGTAATGTGAGTCAATGGAGAAAGTGATTTACTTTACAAAAAAATGAAATTTACACAAAACTAGTGCATAAATCAAGATCTCCTCTCTCTCATGAATAATTTGAGTCACCTAGTATAATTTATAGCCTTTGTCATGAAACCAATTTAAAGCCCTATTCTAATTTAGTATATCTTGTGTTGAAGTTAGCACAAATCCTGATGCAGGAAACCTTTTTGAATTGCAGAATTTTTCTTCTGGATTAAGGGGCACAAACTCTGCAAACATTCTGTTTTGCTTTGCTTTCAGTTCTTTACAAAGACAAATTTTGATGTTTGCTAGATCATTGTCACAAACAGTTCTCTTTCTGTGAACTTTATACATGGCTAGTGGTCACAGCAAACAGCATACTGAGGGAGGAAAAAGTGCAAAGCACTCATGAGACAGGACTTTATTTACCCAAGCAGGAACATTTCCTTAGGGTGTGAACCCTTTACCAATAATCCCCACACCTTTGAGGTGCCAAGCTGATTCTCCAAGAATTTAGCTTGGTTTACTCCTAAAGTGAATGTCTTAAACAACAGAAAATTATTTTCTCACAGTTCTGCAAGCTGGACCTTCAAGGTCAAGATAGCAGTGGATTTGTAGAGGCCTCCTGAGGCCTCTCTTCTTGGTGTCAGATGATTGATTGGCCTTTTACTGCCTCTTTATATGACTCTTTCTTGCTCTCTATCTCTCTGTCTCTTGTCTCTCTCTGTCTCTCTCTCTGTCTCTCTGTCTCTCTCTGTCTCTGTCTCTCTGTCTCTGTCTCTCTCTGTCTCTCTCTCTCTCTCTCTCTCTCTCTCTCTGTCTCTCTCTCTCCCTCCCTCCTTTTGTTAAAAGAGGATCAGTCAGGGTGAAGGCCCCAATCTAAGTCTCATTTTTAACCATCACCGCTTTAAAGATGTTTTCTTCAAACTGCAATTATCTGGAAACTATGACATTAAGTGAAATAAATCAGACACATAACTATAAATATTGTATGTATCTCTCATTTGAGTAAGGTAAAATGCAAATAAAGAGACCAATAAATTGAAACAGGGAGCTGCAAACAGAAAGGGGTTAAGAGAAAAAGACTCAGGGGTATGAGGAAGGAAAAGGGGAGGTAATGAGATTTCAGGGACATCCTGAACATGTCTCAGATACTTGCAATGAAGGTAAACATTCTATATCTTAAATATGAGTTAATAATAATAATAACAACAATAATGAGGCGGATGGAAAGGTGGGTAGAAAGAGGAATAAAATGAATCAACATATGTTATATGCATGCACCTACTCCCTAAGATCAATGTAAATTTCATGTATTACAAATGTGTACTAATAAAATGAAATTTTAAAAAATACAGTAACGTGCTGATATCCTAACAGTTGGAATTTTAACATATAAATGAAGAAGGGTGAACATAATTTATGCTATGACTCTGCAGTGCAGGAGTTGGACTGTTTAGCTTTTCAGACTCCTGTCACCACTGGCCACTTACTTGATGAACTTGTTTACTTACAATCAAGCTTGGACTCCATCAATTTTCCATCCCACGGCCCTAAGGACCTCAGATGCCATCACATAGTTACATCTGCTTACTTTTCTACATCTGCCAAAGTAACCAAGGAGGAAAGCATTCCTATACAGAATTATGAGTAACTTCTTTATTGTACTTGACTAGAAGTGTGTGCATGTGTATGTATTCTTGATACGGGTAACAAACTTCCAGTTCTTAGGCTGAATTAAAGCATCTGTTGTGGTTTGGTTAAAAGTTCCCCCAAAGCCTCATGCAGTCATTGAGCGTTTGTGACTGGCTCATTGTCTAGTGCTGGGGCTGATGATGTGAGTGCTGTACCCCCAGGGGTAGGTAGCCAGCATACAGCGTAAGGGAAGGAAGAAGGTATGATTTTCCTTTTTTACCCTGTTCACTCTCATGACCTGTGGCTGCCATGAACGGTTGCCTCTTAGCCATGCTACCCTTTCTTGGAGCCAGCTGAATATAGACTGAAACCTCCAAAAACTTTAAGCTAAATAAACCTTTCCTTCCTTCATTTTGGGCATCAAGTATTTTGTCTCAGCAACGAGAGAAAAGTAACCAACACAGCATCAAAAAACATCAATGACTATATTTCAACTTATATTTGTATAGAACTCCAGCTCTTTTGAGCGGAGAACAGTAGAAGAAATTACAACAGATACTGAAAAGGAACAGCCAGGCAGAAAATAAGAGAACCCTAAGACAGTGAAGTCAGATGAAGAAAGAGGCTCAAATGCTGCATAGACAGCATTAGAGATGAGAAATGTCACAAGGTATAGAAATTAGAAGCCACTGTGGTCTTAAAAACAGTTACAGTAGAGTGGAATTTTGGGAGCCAAGACATTTAATAAGGGAGTTAAACATTTAATAAAAAATAGTTCATCAAACCAGTATTACATAATATTTTCAAAGTACAAGATGATACAAAAGGAAACACGATAATATGTTACAGGAAAGATGGTTGATGGAGCATGCAGTGCCAAGAGATTGGTTTACAAGGATGAAAGAAAACTAGACATGGCCACATGCTTAAGATGAAGAGGAGGTATAATGACCTAACTGAAAAATAGATTTAAAAAAGATTACAAATGAAAAAAAAATTGAAGAGAAAAAAAGACAGTCACACAATGTGCAATGTCTGTGCACAATGCACAGACAAGAAAATACTAGAATGTCACATAGAAGACTTAGTAAAGGAAAAAAACCCTCATCCTTTCTTAATAGGACATACAGGGAGCAGTGATTGTCAGTGTGGTTAAAAGGAAAGGCATCTAAGTCTCTCCTGGGGTTACTAAAACCAGGGCATTTTAACAGTTCCCATTCAATGCCCATTTGAGATGATATATGACATGTTTCAAACGGCAGCTGGGTAAAGGAGGTCTTTTGGGATCCTGGCTAGCCTTCAAGAAATCATTTTGCTGAAAAATCAATTAAGAAAATAAATCAATAATGAAATTATAAATTATAATGGAATTATCAATAATGACTTTATCAATTTATTTTAAAAGATTTTCTCTTAAATATTTGTAAGTTTACAGCAATTATTACTGCATCAAATACAACACAGTTTTGAAGACTGGAAATTTTTGGTGTATTTTCTTTTTGTCTTTTTGTCTTCCACATTGCCATTTTAAGGAAAATTTAATCTGTCAAAAATTAAATGATGTGGTGCTGTAATCTAGTTATGAACATATGTAATAGTCAGAAAAACATATTTAGGTGCCAGTAATCCAAATTTCAGTGTTTACTCTACATTTCAAGTTATACTGATTCAAACACATTTTATTCTCTTCTGGTTTTTGGCATGGCCCATCCTTTGACTATTTAAGACACTTTTGCCAATATATGAAATAAAATAACCCACCCATGTTGTTAGTATAGCAACTAGTAATAAAAAAATTCAGTATGTAACATTTTTAGTGTATACGTGTATCATCTAGTGCATAGCTGTGTCATTTGTATTCTTTATAACTGATGGAGAAACAAGTCTGAGATTTGCCACAAGAATACCAGGGACACCATCAGCCATATGATCACATGATAAGACCTCTGACTCCAACGCCAGGTTATATAATAGCTCCATACAAAACTAGCTCATGTTAGCCCAGAAGTAAACCTAAGCTGGAGCAATCCCTGTGAGAACTTTCAACAAATATATGATTAGATTTACTCATCATAATTTTATATTTTGATTTAATGTACTTAACATTTAAAGTTTTAATCACATGGTCCCATATAATAATCTTATCTAAGCATCCTTATTTCCATTTCTTTTCTTTGAGTATCTAAACTTTCCTTTCTTTCCAACTGTCAATGTGTCTATGTATCGCACGCTTTACTTGGTGCCATACACATTCATTTCCTAAAAGACCAATATGAAATTCGTAAGTGCCAAAATAATTTTATTTGTGTCAAAAATATACTTCTAGGACTGGGGATTTAGCTCAGCAGAATAAGTGCCTGTTTTGCAAGTGTGTAGTTGTGAGTTTGATATATATATATATATATATTTCTAGTTAGACAGAAAATGAAAGCCATACATGGATGGAAGGAGGTTCCTGACCCATCCATTGTGAGCAGTGTCCTCATGAGGAAGCTGAGTCCAGAGTCAGAAAGCTGGGTTGTACTCACAAAATCAGCTGTGAATTATGTCAACAAGACAAATATTCATACTGATTATAAAACTGAAACTAGGTGTCCAAAAACTTCTGGTCAGAAACAAACTCAGGTTATGTTTTACTTAATAGTCAGCAAGTTATTTATTTTTTCTCTGTCTTTCTTTTTCATTCATAAAACTAGATTAAAATTTCAATGTGTGGATGTGAGTGTTACGTGAGTTTCATATATTTATGTGGGTGACACATTAATGTATACTGACTAAATGTTGCTGTTTTATACACAAGGCTAGGTCACAGTGTAAGACCACATATTTTAATGTGAGGAAGCTTACACTTTGTAAGTTCTTCCTTGTTGCTTTGCAGGAGGTAAGCTTGAGTAGTTGAATTTAAGTACCTGCTATTATTTATCTGCTATAGGACTTATTTATTTACTTATGCAAGAAATATTCATTGAATGCATACCATATGCTATGTTTGTGCTAAACAAACAATAAAAATGGTGAAAAATAAAACCGTCATGATTTCCACTCTCAAGGAGTTTCTAGTCTAAGAGAGAAGACCTCAAAGTACAAATAAGGCACAGCTAGAATGCATGTGATGAATGATATGTTGGAAAAGAACAGATGCAAAACAGACACAAAGTTCAAAGCTTCTATCAGTTTAAATCTGTGCTTATGACCAGTGCAACTGATATTCCTGCTGGCAATAATATAGGTGCTTTACTTTTCTCTTCACTAAAGAATATTCTCTCCAAAAATCAGAGGGTCTTCTTTAACATACTTGTATCCGTATATGCTGAAGCTATTATGATACGACCCTCCTATCTAAATGGACACAGGTTCCACTATGGTAAGCACTGAAATCTTTCCTTAAAAGAAAAGTGGGGCACACATTAGGTACTATGTACCAGGACAGAGCATATATCATGGGCGCAAGGGGAGAAAGAGAAGGAAAGAGGAAAGGGATGGGAAGTTCTCTCTCTGACGTCTGTGCAAGCTCAGCCTTCTCTGTCCCAGAGCAGTGTTTTAGTACTATGATTATGTCCACACAGACACTTCAGGGCAAAAAATTCTACCCTAAAGAGTCTGGAGCTCTTACATGCCACTTCCCTGTTCCAGTATAAACTTCATAGAAGGAACATGTCCACAAAGGATCTGATCCCCGGGATAGTTGTAACAGGCCCAAAGGAGACAGAGATTTCACTAGTATATTGGTGATCCCTTGTCACACCTTGCCTAAGCCTGATCCCAGGGCGTGAGACTTTCAGTGCTAAAACTGGAACAGTCCATGCTAATGAGGATAGTTGGTTATCCTAAAAGTGAGGAAGTCTCATGAAGGCAGACACTGCTTGAATCTGGCGTGTCTCCATCGTAGAGCCCCTTTGTGATGAATGCAATAGTTAAATATGAGAAATATGGTGTCAAGTGACTAGTCTTCCATTTATAAGCTGTGAGACTTCAGGTATTTTACCCTTCTTCTTTAAATATCGATTTCCTTACATATGAAAACTATATTCTTCAAAGGTTGTAGAAATTAAATATAATAATAGTTATAAAGCCTTCCACACACCACTTGACACATTACTAGCATATTTTATGTGTTAGCTATTAATTTTATTACTTCAGGAGACACTCAATAAATATCTTTGGAATGGACAAATAATTTCATATACTTTTGACAGTTCTATAAAGCTTCTGACAATCACATGTAATTCCCTCCCCACGGACATAAAAGGATACAAGATGTTGCATCCTTCATCTTTCACTACTATAGAATAATTATTTGGATTTCCCCAAAACTGATGTTGAAATATTCAATTCTAAAATGATGGGTATTAGAACTGAGACCTTTGTAAGTGATTAAGTCATGAAGACAGAGCCCCCACAAATTGGATTGGTGTGCTTATAAAAGAAATGACAGAGCGCTCCCTTGTCCCTTTTGTTGTGTGATAAGTCAATGAGCAAACAGCCAGCTGTAAACCAGGAAATGTGCCCTTCTTAGGCACCAAATCTATAAATGCCTTTACCTTGGACTTTCTATCCTCCAAAACTATATGAAATAGTTTGGTAAGTCACCGCCCCATATTTTTGTTTGTGTTGGTTTGCTTACTTGTTTTCAGTACCAGGGAATGAACCCGCATGCTAAGGAGATGTTTTAAGGATGAGTTACATCTCCCAGCATCCTCTCATTCTTTTCACTTGAGACAGGCTAGCCTTGAACTTGTGATTCTTCTGCCTCAGTTTTCCAAATAGGTGGGATTATAGATATGCACCATCACACAAGAGCTTGGTATTTTTGTTGTGGAAGCCCAGACTAAGATACCCACTATTCCTAACCCAAACTACACCATATCACAGTTCTGATCGTGCTTTTCTATATTCTTAGGGAACTGTCATACTCCTTTAGAATCTCTATGTCCCACTGAAATATGCCTTGAGCAGAAGGACACCAGCATAGAGCAGTCACATTCTTTCCATGCCTCTCCTCTTTGATCCCTCTACCTCCTTAGGAAAACAAAGATATCTGATAATCATTATTATTGTTACCAGGGAAATATTTAGCTGATTCATCCAGTATCCAAGGAGTAGGCAGAAAGGAGAAAACTCTGCTGCATCTTTCAATGATACAGCATATTGTACTGCCCAGAGCCATGTCACACCTAATCTATCAAAAGAAATGGTTTGAGCTTTATAGGTAGCAAGTTGATTTTGAACCAATAATCAATATGGCAAAAGATTCACTGTATAAGCAAAGTAGTCAATATGTGCTATACAGAAAGCAAGACCAAGGAGGAACATTTTGCTTCCAAAGTATAAGATTTCTGGACTCTTAGGGAAAGATTTATGAAATAAGAAAATATGTCAGCACTAATATAGTTTTCAAGTAGCCGAGACTTCTTAGAGCATTTTAAAACCATGCTCAATAAGTGCACCAGAACTCTGAGATACCCTCTGGGAAGACTTATCTCCAGCACATGCACGTGCACACACACACACATCCTGTGAGGACCATCAGTACTTTGTCCTGTGATTATGCATGCCAGTGTAACTTGTTCATCAAGAGTGACATTGGAGAAAAAGCAAGTTTCAGAACTCATGACGAATCAAGCACTTGCCTAGGGACCCAAAGATCTTCTTCTCCACCCATTATGTATCCAGTGGAACATGTATGCAAATCATTCTCTGTCCTTTGGTAGCTCTAACTGTGAAAGGTTCGCAGCCATTTCTGTTCATTTCTCTTGCACAGGAAAATCATATATAAGAAACAAGTATTTGTATGAGGATTCTACTCAGAAGATGAAGATGTATTCATATTTATGTTATTAATAATAGTAATCAGATTCAAAATTCTCCCTAGAGATCTTTGGTGAAAATCCAGGAATGTGCAAATTTTCTGTAGCTACAATCCTTTGTACTACATAAACTTAGGAAATGTGACTATCTTTTAAGCATTAGAAAATCCCTATAGAATAGATCTCTAGTAAATATTTTCAAGAATCTTATCTAACATAGTTTTAAATTTATTTAAATAAAAAGTTGGAGATCTAAAATGGATGTTAACTAAGGAAATATCTTACTATAGCATGTTACATATGTTTATTCTTTTTATATAAAACATTTGGTTCTCATTGAGAGCAACAAGTAGTTTCTGATTATAAAGCATATTGCAAAGTACAACCATCCTCCAATAGCATACTTTAGACAAATAGCACTCAAACATGTGAGTCACTCAACTATTGTGGATATAAACATATTTTTGAGTCATGCTAACTATTAATCATTGGTAACACCAATGAACAGAATGAAAATTTCATCCCAAGCTGACTATTCATGTGTTGCTCATAATATTGTCCATTCATTCCTCATATAATTAGTCATTGCTCTCTTTGATAAGACAGCCTCGTTTCCTACAACTCTGCTGGTAGCTTCGATACTGAACAGTATTTCATAAAGTGATCAAAACAGGATCTGATTTCATCTCAATTGTGATTTGAAACTTTGCTCACATGAAAGTCATCCCTGGGATAGATATAGACATATTCTGAGTCATTTATAAACCTATCAGTCTAGACATATCAAGTAAACATTGCCAGCAGTGAAAAGCACACACAGGATTCTGAATCATTGTGCCTAATTACATTCTTTCAGTGGAATGTCAGCAGCATTGGTTTAACATCTTAATCTTGAACAGTAGGAGTCCAGTTTACCACCTGATTATGTTACTTAAGCTTAACAGTTTTTTCTCTTGAAAGTTAAAGGCCAAACCAAAGTAGCAATCGGTCAATAATAATTGTCAGAGCACTTTCTTCACAAATTGAGTACTGGCTTATTCTGTCTACATAGATTTTTATTTGTGTCCTTTCCAAGATACAAGATCCTTCCTACTCTCAAAGAGATTACAATCTAAAGGGAATGTCAAAACATATTGAGAAAGTTAAATAGCCATACAAAAGCTAATAATGGTGCTGAGAAATGCCAAAGGGCTGGTTAACTGCTTAATAAGTGTTCTTAAGATCAGCGATTTACAAACTCCATTCTTGGTAGCTACAAGTTTGAAAGTTGAAGACAGGGTAACTCTAAAAGGTACAAAAAGCTCTAAAAGGTACAAAAAACTTAACAAGTAAGCTCAATTCAGCATCCTGGCTTCTACCTGCATCAGGGCAGCTCCAAAGTTTTGGTTTTGGTTTGGATTTCTTATCTTTTATAGTAGATATGCACATACAATTTCATATCAAAAAAGGGGCTTGAATTTATTTTTTAAACTACTATGCTATTTTAAAGATTATACTTTTTAAGACCACATGGTATAATTACTATGGCCTGTAATATCAGAAGTTTTCTTGGTAGAAGAATATTTAAGACATGGCAAATGTAAAAAGATGTATATGCTTAGAAAGTTTCCAATTTATTGTTTTTTATTTTTATTTTAAAACAAAAAAGAATAGAAATATTGATGCAGAATTTCAAAACAAAATAATAAAAGACTAACAATGGTTAGTATATTTCCTATTGTTATCTCCAAAGCAGTTGCTCAGATTACAAGATATAGGCATGAAAAAAGTGATCAAACTAGGAAAGCACTAACTATTCTTTTTGATGTGCTAACAAAGATTAGTAGTATAACTATCTATTTTGTTAAATAAAAGGACTACAATACCTCCACAAGTGGCAGCCTGAGACATTAATTAAAGTGTGGTATCCTGCAGTAGAGATCAGGCAAAAGAGACTTGACCAGAGAAGTGAGACTTAGTTAAGGAACATTGTGTTGAAGAGAAAATAAATTAAGATCTACACTATTATCATTGCATAGAGAGAATCCACAAACACAGATGCAACACAGACATCATAAAAATTAGAGGAAATAGTGCAGTTTTCTAATAAACTAAAGAGATTTCCCCAGTTTTCTAATAAACTCAAGAGATTTCCCCATAAGGAGTCTGCAGTAGAGCTCTTGTCTCAGGTAAGGCAAATGCCACAGCTACATCAGCGTCAGAAACCAAGAGCAGAAGTCTTGGCTTGCAAAGTAACGCTGTACTAATAAAATATGGAGATTGTGTCCTCTTATACCTAAAGAACTTACTGAAACTTGAGTAGGCACCCTCGAGTTACAGACGGAGTAAAGGCTGCTCCAGAGGGTCTTGCCACCATGTCAGCTGACCTCTACATGGAGGAATCAGGAGAATACTGTTTCTGCTGCCATTGCCTGAAGAACACAGATGGAAGAAGTTAATCCGTTTCTTTTAGCATTTGGCATTAATAAAGCAGATTATACAGCAAAGTATGTATAAGTAATACATAAATGTGTCTTATGTAGTACATATCTCTGTTTCCCTCCCAAAAAAAATTCATATGAATCTTAATTTTCACTGTGATGGTATTTGAAGGTGGGACTATTAGAAAGTAATCAGATCCTGAGGGTAGATCCCTTATGACAGGATTTGTGTTTTTAAAAGAAGAGCTAGGAAAGCTATCATGTCAAAGGATCCTCACCAGGACTGAATCATGCTAGAGCACTCTGATCTTGGATTTCTAGCCTCTAAAAATATTTGTTGTCTAAGTAATCCAATGTATGGAATTTGTTATTGCAGTTAGAATTGGTAGTACAACAGACATTCATCAGCTACAAACACATCTCAAAAACTGAATAATTTAAGCAAAAAAGAGACACTTATGAGTTTCCTATAAAATTAAAAATAATTGCCAGCCTAGAGCTGATCCTCAGCAACACAGAGAGAGAGAGAGAGAGAGGGAGAGAAAGAGAGGCATGTGCACACACACAAACACACATATAAGAACAAGGCTAACTTTTAAACAGCCTCAGAAGCCTAATGACCCCTTCTTTAGCAAAACTTCAGACCATCAATGATTATTCTTAGAGTTTAGTTATCATTGTTCACACTTTTTTTAAGATAAAAATGAGTTATAATAGGACTCACTATGAGATTTTTGTATAGCATTTTAACAAAATGCTCTTATTAATTATCAGATCTTTGGAACATGATCCAAGCCCAAGAATCCCCAGGGGTCAGGAGAATGGTTCAGAGCTGCTGCAGGAATCAGGGTACGGATCCCAGGAGAAGCTGTTTCATCTGTCCTGGCATGGTAAGAGAGATCTGGGTCAGGCGGAGGCAGCTTCTCACAGTAACATTAGCATCAAAGAAGATGAGAAGATTGCTAAACATAGTTTAAATACACAAATGTAACAATACTTGAAGCAAAATAGCAACTCTCTCCTTTAAAAAGCACTATATGTCTTTCTTCAGAAGCATATATCTAAAATTGTAATCATTCTGTTTTCTTTAGGTTCTACTCAGAAACATTTTGTTATAAAACTGCCTTACATCAGATTTGAAAAACATAAGCAGACTTTTACCAAATATAGACACAAGGATCATAAACTGAAAATAGAAACCAGAAGACAGACTATGGAAACCAAGGAAATATTGACATTGTATTCCACTTGGCAGTGAAGTAATAGCAATCTATAGTGATTTACTGCCTTTACATAAGAATAAAGAATTAGCTGAAAACATTCTCAAACTGTCAGAAATAGTAAGATACTTTTGGGTTATAAGTAAGGAAGATTTATTTAACTTTGGAGGGGGTTGTCAGAAAGGAACTAAAATGAGAAACAATAATATCACATTTTAACTTTGTTCTTAAACATCCCCATTTAATGTATCAACTTTGGCTGTTATACGCCTTGGCAATTCAATAAAGTTACTGAAATGGAAAATTGAAAATTTTTATTGTGATATTTCCAATTTCTCAAGTAGTGGAATAGTTTAATAATAAACCATTGCATATGCTTTCAGTATTCTCATTAAAATGAGTGGGCTGCCATTTTTCTTTCTATTCCTAGTTATCAGCAACTTTATTTACCAGTGCCTATGAAGTAGAACACAAAGCTCAATTAACCATTTGTGGTGGCACTTTTTGAACAGGCAAATATTACCTATTGCAAATGACATAGATCATTAAAACTGGAGCTGAAGTAATCTGACTTATACTTGTCATGTTATAAATAAGGAAACTGAGGCTCAGTAAGATTGAGGAACTTGTTCTAAGTCTGTAAGTAGGCAATGTCATTCCTCTAGACTGCAGTATAAGAGCAGGCATTCCTAGAGTCCTAATATAATTTTAGTAATAGCCATTGAATAAGCCCTACACTTTGCTATCTGAGGAAAAATACATCAAAAGAAGATTTAGATTACAATTGACAAAGGAATCAAATTTCAGTGATTCAATTTTTTATTACCTTCCTAAGCATGGATGTTTTTCTACAAGATTCTATGAATCTGCCCCCAACTTCAACATTTTTAAAAGGTGCTATAAAATGTCTCTTTGTGTTCACATCAGAGTCCTGTGGAATACTGAGTCCCTAATTGGTAAGATGATATCTCCTGAAAGCTACATTAATACCTTTGTTGATTTTTACAGAGTAAATCTACTCCTAATCTGGTACCTGCCATTAAGTTGCTCATAACACTGCTTTGTTTCCCATTTAAGAATAAATGTAGGCATGTTTTCTTTGGCTCCAATTGTACATAAAACATTTACATTATTTATCTCTTGAGGCTTGATCAGGAAAAGAATGAGTTGAACCTGAGGTACTCATGGGTGGATCCAACTCTCTTTAATCACCAATAAGTCATGTAATCTTGAGGAAATCCTTAATACACTCTAAACCTTTCTTCAGAAGGCAACAACTTTATAACTCCTAAAATCTAAAACTCTGTATTTCTAAGTTGATCATTTTAAGCCAAACTTTATAGAAATAATTATGTTAGTTCCCTAAATTTCCATTCCATTTCTCCTATATATCTAGTACTATATAGTCTAGTACTGAGACAAGTAAATAAGCTACAATAAAGTGTGATGCCTCCCTCAGTATACTATGAATGCAATAAAAAGTTAACTCATTTTTATAGGCTTGGTGCCTGGAAGACAATCTATAAATGTTTGATATATGGATGGATGGATGGATGGATGGATGGATGGATGAATGGGTAATTGCTACTGGATAGTAGTAAAAAGAGTTTAAATGTGTGAGTTTACATTGTCTCTGTAAACATCCCAGAGATCATTACCCTGAACCTTACCAGAAGAGCTAGCACTTACTGGTAATTTTGCACGTTGATAGCACAATTGTCTACAAGGCACATCTTTTGTAGCCTGACTCTTCCAGTCTAATCATATACTCTTCCTTTTCCTTCTTGGTTGCAATGTTTTGAGAGCAACATCTGTGTGCCTGATTCATGCCACCATTCACTTAATCATTCACATATGCAGTCTTCTATACACTTTCACTATCAAATGAATTTGAAACAATTTACAAATAAAAGAAATGGCCCTTTTGTAATAAAGTAAAACTTTTTTCATGGAAAAAGACTTGGAATACATTTTCTGTGATAATAAATTTTGACTCTTTTACCCTTTATAAAGTTTAAAATTTCATCTCTACAAAAATCATTCATTCCTGGTGACTTTATGTTTCTTCATACAAGGTCAATGCATAATTAATATATCTAGTGAGATTACACAAAGGAGAATAAGCATGAAGAGTCTTTGATACTTCAATTGTGATTTCAAAACCCAGTGTAGCAGACTTGTATTTTTTGTGGTGTGCTTATAAATGTAATGGTGTGGCAGAAGTGGCCTCCCTGCCTTGCATACAAATTGTCTCTGTGTTGTTATGATAGATTCTTTGCCAAATGGTAATAGTCCACTACTCTGTGTGATACTGAAGAATACCAGAATGTTGACTCTCAGTAGGGTATCCTGCCCTGTTTTGACTTATTATCATGTCATAGCAGAATATTTTCTTTAAGAAGACGCCTTTTGTTCTCAGGCACATCCTTTTTTGGGAGTGGGGGATGTTTTTTTAACAAGCAGAATTCTTTTCAAGCAATAAAAGTTTCCTGATTGCTCTCTCCTAACTTTCATACATTCACAGTTCCATGATGGCATAAACAATCTATATTAACTCATACATAATGTTAATATTTTCTAACTCACTTTTAAATAGTTATCATAATTCTAATTATGCTATTAATCCACTGTAATTATGTTCATTATTACAAATATGATTTGTTCATGGGGATCTTCATTATTATAAGCAATATTTTATATTAGCATTATAAATGCTAACAATAAAACATAATTGTTAGAAACATCCTTAATGTATTTACTATCTGTTTCATCATGCCCTACATAATCAACATGGACATATTTATGTTTATATTTTCTTGAAATAAACCATATAATTTCTTACTCCTAAAAAATTCCTCCCATATGAACAAAAATAATACCTCAGATTTGTTGTGCCCTTGCCTTGTGCCAATTATTGTGCTCACTCTAAATGTACAAAGTTAGGTTGCCTCATTAATGTTCACCAAGATGCCACAAGATAGAAGCCTTAATTACTCCCATTTTGCAGCTAAGAAAACTGAAGCTTAAAGAGGTAAAATAGCCACATAAAGGTTCATAATTAATAGGGGAGAGAGCTAGAATGGAACTCAATCAGTTCCATTCCACATTACTGTTTTAAAGTTATTGAACAACCTGACCATTTGGAAGTTGCCATGTTTTGTGGGGTTTTTTTGTTTGTTTGTTTGTTTTTTGACAACTATTTCCCCAAACTCAAGTTTGCATGCTATTTTAAAAATCTGTATTAAAACCAAAAATATATAAACAGTGCAAACTGAAGCATTTGCAATAGGAATTACAGGCTATCAAAAATATAATGAAGCATTATGACTGAGCAATTAGCAAGTAGGGCAAATCAAAGTAGGAGCACAAATATTATATAATTATCAGCATAGTTTTCTAACTGAATTTGCTAGTGTTGACTGATTAATTTTAGAGTTAATAAGCTTATTCACTGTGTACCTTAGCTACTTTTTGTTTTAAGGATCTAAAGTCTAATTTCTTCTCACAAAGATTAATCAAAGATTTTCCAGCTGCCAAAAGATAGTAAAGCAAAAACAATTAAAAGTAAATTTAGCCATAAAGGTTTTAATAGTACTATATTACATTTCATCTATTTATTAATTGACTTTTAAAAAACAAATATATAAAATCTGATATTCATTGTTTCCTTTATCATTTTCCATTTGCTATAGTCCAATTGATATATATTAATACGGACTATGTACTTAAAATAGATATGAAACTGTGTTCTTTCAGAAAGTTTAAAGAATCTATGAGGCTTTTAGAAAACATATCCCGTGTATTATCTTAATAAGCTAGCCTACAAATCAGAAATACTTATTAAATTTATTATCAGAAAATGAAACTATGTGAAACTTAAGAGTCTATATATTTAGTCCTTTAAAATTTGTTTTATGAAACTATAAATTTTAAATATCTATATCAAGAAACAAAATAATTACTTTAACAGTATAAGAATGTCACCCAAACAATCTCTAGAACAAAAAAGTCCTTCTGGCCCACTTCAAAAAAGCAGAGTTCTGCTGGGGATATAGCTCAGCAGCTCAGCACCCGCCTAGCAAGCTCGAGATCATGGCTTCAATTCCAGGTAGCAAAATAAAAAAAAAAAAATAGAATCTGATCACACATCAAATTTATTCAGGCTTTTGTCATAGAGAAAATGCTGTGAGTTATACTCTATCAAATATGGCTTCAAAGAGTTTACTTTTGGACTGCTCTATTTATAAATCCTAGTGCAGATAGCAACTCAGACTTAGAATTCTATATCCATAAGGCTTCTGAGATGTAGGGTGCTAAGTACAGCTTTTGTCTGAGGACTAGTGATGTCAAACACCTTGTCATATATCTGCTGTCTGCTTTGTACATCTCCCTGAGATAAAAGCATTTTCAGGTCTTTTGCCTGTTTTTTTATTTAGTGTTTATATTTTTTGCTATTGATTCGTTTAAATTCTTTATATTTTGCACGCTAACCTCTTATTAGTATCTGATTTCAAGATATTTTCTCCCCTCTGTCCACTGCCTTTTACATTTGTTGACTGTGTTCCTTGCAGCACAGAAGATTTCCAGTGTACTGTGGTCATACTTGTTAACTTTCACTTTTTTCACCTTGCTTTAGGAGTCTTATCAAAAAAATATTGCCAAGAACAATACGAAGACATTTTAAGTCTTCATTTCCAATTAATTTTTGTATATGATTTAAACTAAAAGTGCAGTTTTGTTTCTTCTGCATCTGGATAATCAGTTTTATTGAAGAGCCTATGGATATCCATTTATTGAAGAGACTGTCATTTTCTTATTTTATTCTCCTGGTCCCCTTAGTGATGATTAGTTGATCATGTATGCATACACTTATTTCTTTGGTTATTCTGTCTATTTTGATGTCAGTAACATATGTTTTGAATACTATAACTTTGTAATGTGGATCAAAATCAGGAAATATAGTACATCCTTCTGTGTTCTTTCTCAATATTATTTTGACTATTTAGAATCATTTGTGATCTCATTTGAGGCATATGAAAGTTTTAACTTTTTTTAAAGTCATTAGAATTTCAATAAGAATTGCATTTAATCTATAGATCACTTAAGGTAGTGTGGCTATTTTAACAATATCAATTATTGCAATTCATAAACATGAATTACTTTTCAATTTATTTGTGTCATCTTTTGATTTTTTTCATGTGTGAAAGGCCTGTTACCTCCTTGATTAAATTTATTCCTAAGTATTTTATTTTGTTTTTTTTCAAATAGTTCATTTTACAGATAGCTCATTGTTAGTATATGTGACTTAGTTTTATATGATTTCTTAACCCTGTAAATTTAATAAGCTAACTTACTATTTCTGAGAACTTTTTGGTGGACTGTTTAGAATTTTCTGTATAAGGTCTAAGCTCTATGTAAGTTCGTTCATGAACAGAACTTTCTTTATTTTCCTTTTTGTTTTTCCAATTTAAATGGCTCCTACTTTTTCTTGCCTAATTTCTCAGACCAGCATTTCTAGTATTATACTAAACAGAAATGCTAAGAGTGAGCAGTTTCTCGTTCCTATTGTTAGAGAAAGAGCTTTCAGCTTGTCACATTTGAGTATATTAGCTGTGAGCTTGTTATATATGATCTTTATATTTAGCTTTGTGTTTTTAACAAACACTAAGTTTGTTGAGTTTTATCATGAAAAGTGTTGAATTTTATTAAATGATTTTTCTGCATTTTTTTGAGATGCTCAAGAGGTTTTTGTTCTTTGTTTTTCTACCATGGTGTATCACATTTATTGATTTATAAACATGGTAAACAATCCTCATATCTCAGGTTCAAACTCTATTCAATTTAGTTATGGTGTATAATCTTCCTAATGTACTATTGAGTTGTTTGCCAGTATTTTGTTAAAAAATTGTACATCTTTTTTATCAGGGAATTGGTTTGTAATTTTGTTTTCTAATATTTATCATGCTTTGGGATGAAGATAATTCTAGCTTATAAAATGAGCAGGAAATTACAAGCTAAAACCAAAATGAGATTCCATCTCACAAGTATTAAGGTGGCCACTTACAAAAAGACCAACAATAAATAACAACTGTTTGAGGAGGGTGCAGAGAAAGGGACTTTTATGTTGTTGATAGGAGTATAAATTGGTGCAACTGTTACGGAAAACAGAATAAATATCCCTCCAAAAATTAAAACTAGAACTACTATATAATGCAGCAATCCCATTTCTGATTATACATCCAACAGAAATAAAGTCAGTATTTCAAAGAGATATCTGGGCTCTCAATTTTATTGTAGTATTATTCACAAATCTAAATATGGCAACAACCTAAGTGTCCACTGACACATAAATTGATAAAGAAAATATTACATGTGTTATATTTTAGATATAGTCTATAGTGAAATATTATTTAACCACAAAAAGAAGAAAATTTTGCCATTTGCAACAGTGTGCATGCATGTGAAGTACATTATGCTGTGACATAAAGCAAACACAGAAAGAAAAGTACCTTATAGTCTCATATATGTGAACCAAAAATGTTACTTCAGAATAAGAGAATAGAATGGTAGTTCCCAAGAAATAGAGAGAAAAAGAAATGAGGAAATGTTTGTTTAAAGGTACAAACTTCCAGTTATAAAATGGCTAAGTTTTGGAAATCTAATGTACTGTATGGTGAATATAACCAATAACAGTGAATTGTATATGTGAAATATGCTAGGAAAGTATATCTTAAGTGTATTCATCCAAAAATAAAAGGCAATTGTATAAAGTGATGGATATATTCACTTGACTGTGTATGCATATAACACATTCTTATATTGTACTATGCAATACATTTGTTAATTCTGCCTCAATAAATTGAAGGGGAAAATACAGCTGAGAGGGTAGTGCATGTGGCCCTCAATTCAATCCCCAATGAACATGCACACACAAAGGGAAAAATAAAGTGTATATATATTTTTCGTTACTATGAGCTATGTGATTACAAAATGTATAATGAAGCTGATGTGGTGGCGCACAGTTATAATATCAGATTTCTGGATGACTGAAACAAGAGAATTGCAAATTAGACCCCAGACTGGGCAACTTAGTGCCTTAGCAAGACATTGCCCCCAAATAAAACAAATTGGAAAAAGGTCGGGGGATATATCTCAGTTCAAAACCCTGAATCTGATCTGCAGTGCTGGGCAGGGAGAAAGAAGTAGAGGAAGGGGTTCACTGCCGTCCACAGGGTCATCGCGTGAGCAAGAAGTGAACACCCATTGTGCCGAGGCACTGGAAATTTGGAGTAGTTTGTTGTCCTTGTACTGTTTTCAAAAACAGAAGTGCAAAATCACGGATTAGCCCTCAGGTTCTATACTAGCAGATTACTACCAGGCTATTTTTTAAATGCATAGAAAAAATACTGAATGAAAATAGCCTAAAATGATACCAAGAACTAGAACATGATTCTTTTTAATTCTCCAAATTTTCCCTATTTTTGAGATTTTTCAAAAAATAAAATCAAAATATTTATACATCTCACCCACCCTCAATGCATACATGCTTTTCAGAAAAGATTCAGTTGTGGAGGCTTTTGGTTCTGATTTTATTTGTGTTCATTTTAAGGAATAGTTATTTTGTGTTTTGAGGATGCAGATTTGCAAACTACACTTGAAATCTGAAATTTAAAATCCTTTGTCCTGTTTTCTAAAATATTTCTAGAGAAATCTAGACTAAAACTTTTAGAGCCCAAGTACTAGAAATATTGTTTTGGCCCTGAACTGTCTGCCCATATGTAATTTAATGTAACAAAGCAAAGTCAGAAATAAGTATAAAGAATTAACCATTTCTTATATTTTTTTCCTGAATTCATGCCAGTGACAGTCTAATAATGATGATGTCATAAGCCTGGAAACAAATAAATGATCATCTTCAAAAGTAGTTAGAGGAATAAAGAAAAGAGATCAAAGCAGTGGAGAAGGACTTCAGGAGTGGGGAGCAATATGAATAAGATGATAGAGAAAGGGAGACTGGAGGGGATCCATCACTTAGAAACCTGGGCTCTGAACATTTCAGAGGGAGGGAATCACACACTCACAGGTACCAGGTTAGGGATGAATACTTGTCTTCAAGAAATAGAAAATTCCCTGGTGTCATGAGCTCAGTGATTGGGGAAGAACTATAGAAGAATGAGAGGGAAGGTATTGCCTTTCCCACAGGCCCTGTCACCTGTGCTGAGAGTTTAATTCTACATGGCATGACGGCCACATTTTAAGAGGCACAGTGATATGTTTAAAGCATAATTATTAAAGTAAAAGTAATGTAACCCTTTCCCTAATGAACATAGAGATAGAATCATATGAACATAGACGGTAAAGAGGACAAAGTACAAAAAGCCTAACAGTGTACAAATTCCTCTGCCCTCACAGCAGTTATTTCATCACAAGAAATAATGGGGTACATGGGAAACGAAGGATCAGATTTTCAACTTACTAATATTGGATGATATTTGTAGATGTTAGCTCTGCAGACTTGGGGCAGCCTCCCGAGGACAAGCATCCCTTCCACGTAGACATGGGATGTCAGGCAACCCCTTCAATACATTCTCCACAGTTTCAACTCACAAAGCATATTTTAGGTGGAAAATGAGTACCGACAGAATCTTATAAGAAAATCTGTCTTCTTTAATAGAAAGAAAAAGATGGTACCCACGTGTACAAACTCCATCTGGACAGACATGTTGGGGATGGCATTTTACCGCTTGATGTTTTCTTATGTAATAAAACCCAGAAGTCATAGTAAAGTGAAAGTGCCATTTATCCTAGCTCTGAGACTTTGTAGAAAGGAAAATGAAGTGAATCATTTGCATAATACACTGGAATTTGGTTTTAGAATCTTCAAGCCACATTTTCAGGAACGACAGACACAATTTCAAATTCCACTCAGCAATAGTCCACCCTGTGCTAGTTGGCAAGGTTGGGAGAAAAAAATATCAAAATTAGATAAGATTATAACCTAATCTCGACAATTTTTCCACAAATACATTGCATAAAACATGATATTTATTAGCATATCAGGACTAGCATTAGCACTGTATTTTAAAAGCTTGAAATCTGGAGTTGTAGAGCCAGAATTGAGATACACAAGAGAGACACAAGAAGACTTCCAGAATAAATATGACTGCCCTTAGAAGTAGCAAAGAAAAAACATTCAATGTATTTTAACAACTAAACTGCAGGGTAACTCCATGCCCCTGGGAAAAAGAAAATCTTTATTCTCTCATAAAAGAATGAAGAACACACACATTTTGAGAACTATAAAAGCTGTAACTATGGAAAGGCCATCTGGACAACTAGATCTTCTCCACAGTACACTCTTCACTATTTTATTTGATCCTATTTTAATTACCTCAGAAAATTAGGTTTCTATCACTCCCCTCAAAAATTTTCTATCAAACCATTCGACATATATAGTAACTAATAGTCTCCTCCAACTAGTTTAAGCTACCCTGCCTGTCCATGTCTTACTGGCATTTTTATTACCCATTTTTTTTTCATTAGGGCTATCTTATCAAAATAATATTTTCTAAGAGTTCAAGTTTTTACTGAGAAAGCAATAGCTGGCAGTGGCTTAGGGGTGAGTTAATTTCTGAAAACCCCAAGAAAAAACATAAAATAATCTGTAATTTCTCCTTTCACCATTTATAAGCAAAATAAATGAATGTCTAGGGGAGATCCCTTTTCTTTCGTGGACACGTTTGGGCATTTGGAGAATGTGAACGTTCAGGGCTGCCTGAAGTATACATCTGAGAACAGGGAGGCATAGTCAAGCATGTCCGCTCTCTCTAACTCATACTCACTGCATAAGAGACATAATATTCTCTCCAAGCTTTCTGTGCGGTGGCATGTCACAGTAGAAACTATACAGAATGGAAGTCACAGGCTTGCTCTTCATTCTGCCAGGCTCCAGTGCTTTGACCAGGAGCAAGCCCATGGCATTCTGAGCCTCTGCCTTTTCATTCATACAATGACCTCTGGCCAAGTTCACTTTCAACCTCAGATTTTATAATGTACTCACATAATTAACCAGAACTAGATAGCACTTTTCCTAAAGACATGTTGGTATCATGTTGATGTGACGTATACTTTTAAGAGCAGAGAGGAGGGAACTTTTGAGATCTTGAAAAAATTAGGACAAACTCTTCTTATGTATGAGAAAGAATAGTTGAAAAGAGTTTGGTCATGTTTTAATATTACTTCAAGTTCCAGGTTCTATGTGTACATTATATTATAATGGGAAAATGAGCTAATTTAAAGAAGATGGGTTAATATAAAGTCATATTATTATGATCTATAGTAATTCAAAACTAGAATAGCAGAGTAACCAAAATCTCTAAGCAGCCCAAACTTCTTTTATATGCAAATGCAAGCTCCTCTGCCAAACATGCTAAGTTAAAAAACTTTCTTTTCTTCTGATTTCCTTTGAAATTGTGGAGTGATCAAAGGCAGAAGAGAAAAGAAAAATACAGAAATGTACTGTATAATCCATACCCTCAACAGATATTCCATGATTAGGAAAGTGAATTTATTTATTCTTCTGTTACAAGAGAGTATTATGCTCTAATATATTATTTTTATCCCTGGAAATGCAAATCAATGATTTTGAATTTTTATAAGCTATTGCATCTGTTAAAAATGTCTGCCATTGGACTGGGAAGACAGCTCAGTGACAGAGCGTTTGCAAGACAGCTCAGTGACAGAGCGTTTGCCTACCATCTCTAGTTTCTGGGTTTGATGCCCAGTAATAGAAAATAAAATTTAGTCTGTAGGCCAGGCTCAGCCACTTTTCTCATTGCTGAGACAAAATACCCAACACCTAAAGCAAAAGGAGGAATGGTTTATGGCAGCTCACAGTTCATAGAGGTCTCAACTCACAGGTGGCTGACTTCAGTGCAAGGTGGCGTGGTAGAGGGGTATTACAGAAGAGAAACAGTTCATGGAGAGAAGAGACCAAAACTACAAAGTAGCAAACCAGCAGCTCAAGACAGCAGCTCTCTTTCCGTACTTTATATTCTATCAAGGCCACACCCCTTTAGGAGAGGTAGTACTCACAGCCAGTGTGGCTCTTTGTTGGAGACCACTACGAAGCAGCTCTGAGCAGGATTTAAATTTTACTAATTGGCTTTCTATGTTTATCTGTGAGTCTGTCCTAGGCCTCGGCCCCTTGCCTGGTGACGGGAGCTGATTCATAGTAAGTGAACCTCTATGAATCACTGGCTGAGGCCTGTAATGGTATGTGAGGTCAGAGATACCTTAAAGGGCAAGTCCATAGGCTTGGGTACTTGGCTCCAACCCCAGTTAACAAGATAGAGACTGCAGTTGCAGAAATTACTCCTATGGTCTCACTTCTACCATGTCTTCATTAAGACAGTTTCACTGAATTGACTTGATTCATTACTTGGGAGATGTCCTTGCAGTGACTCTTAAGGTCTAGCTCATTGCCTGTGCTTTCCTGATTCCCTGCCCCTTGTTGTTGGACCTCATAAATAAAGTGGGCGCTGTAGAGAACTCTTTGTCTTAACCCTAGGAGTCACAAGTTTAATTAAAGGGTTTTGACCATCTTGGAGCCCTAAAAAATCATACAATTTGCCTCTTTTTATTTAACCTTGGCCGTACACTTGTTTGGGGGATCAGGGATCTAGGTCAGGACCCGATAGCTCTCCTCATTACCTACACACAGAACTATGCCAAACCAATCAGTGGACTAATTTAGTAATCACACATCCTTGATACCAGCATCACACACTCTAGATCCAGCTACCTCTGAAATGCCCCACCTATTGCCAAATGACGCTGTGGGGTTATAACTAGACACAAGCCATGACAACTTCAAAACACGTATTTATTTATCTAGATACCAGATTTTACATTTACCACATATCCAACTACACATTATAAAACACACAAACAAGGGAGATAGATATGCTAAACTGATTTAAATATGGCAAATTGTATGCATATATTGAAGCATTATATGGTACCACACTTATATGTACCATATTATACTTTATGTATTAATTTAAGAACAAAAATACTCTTAAATTTAAAAACATACACACAGAACTCTTTAAAAGTAACTTAATCATAGAATAAATTATATTTGCTCTTCTCTTGCTTTTCATAATGCATCATACTATCATCAGTTTATATCTCAAATTACTATACTGAAGTCAAGTCTCTTTGAATCAAAGTGATATGAACCCATATTTCAAATGTCCTGTTAATCATTCCAATGGGAAGGAGTTGACTTCTTGTAAGACAAGTAAAATAGATCATTAGCATTGTTAATTCCCAGTATGAATGAAAATACAATTCCACCAACTTTTTGGTGTTGCTTATGCTTATATATAATTAATGTCAACTTTTTCATAAAAATATGTTTAAACTACTTTTCCATTTTGTGACTCATGGTTTGGTTAAAATGAGGCAATAAAATCTGTAATGAACAAATGTAAACATCAATAAAAAGCAGCATAATAAAAAAGGAAGAAGAGTGGGGCACTGTGCCACTCTGCATGCTCCAGAACTCCCAATGGTTCCTCCAGATACCACCGAAAGGAAGGATAAAGACCAGCTGAGCCATGGACAAGTGAGTACACCTTTGTCAACCTGAATGTCTAATGTTTACATGAGTATTTTTTAATAAAAACATAAATGGAAGCTTTAATATTTATTCTCCACAGGCTACTCTAAAGGTCAAGAGTGTAAATCCTTGTCGTAGTAACAGAAGCTGTTATCCAACATTTTCCTTGAACATCAGTGGGTCATGGTCATGTGGCAGGCACCCAATTGCAAAAGAATTCTTCAGTGTGACCAGGAGGGACCTTCCATGGAGTTTAGAACATGCTCCCTCTCTTGGGAAACAGTGTTTCTCACCATGATGACCAGATGCTGCTTTCTCCTCTACGGATCAACCATTCATGACCCGACGGGGATAAAGGGGAAAGTTGTGAACACTTAACCCAAACACTTATTCCATTCTCAGGGTCAAGATAAGACTGATTTTCAAGGCCTCATTTATTCTGGGAGGTACTGCAAACTTTTACTGGTAAAGGTCACACCCTTATATAATGCGGTCATATGCCTGATCCTGTGATTAGGGATTTTGGGTGAGAGTGGAGTGTAACTGAGCTCCACATTTCTTTTACATCTTTGTGATGTCAGGGCTGCCATTACACAACACCAGAGCCCAGGTGCCTTTATTGCTCACTGTTCTGTAGGTTGTGCAGCACAAGATCACTGTGCTGGCCAGTTCTGGTTCCTGATGAGCTCTCTCTTCCTGGTTTGCAAGAGGCACCTTCTTTTCATCGTCTGTTCATGGGGGTCTTCCTTGGTGGAGGCCCTGGACAGAGCAAGAGAGCTCTCGGTGTCTCTTTTTATAAGAACATTACCTTACCTTGATAGCCTCTTTCACCTTAATTATTTCCACAAAGGCCCTAACTCCAAAGATACATTTGGGGGTTAGTGCTTCAACCTAGGAATCTTAGGAGTGCACAAACCTTCAGTCTACAGCATACACTCACACCCTGATACTCAGCTGCCTTGAAACTCATCAGATTTGGTGCTTAATGCAAATTTGGTGAGCAAAGTTTGTCCCATACTTGATGTTTGCTTGGTGCTTAATGAGAAAAGTATCATTTCTCAAGGCTCGTGGCCCCATGAGCCACTGCCCTTCCCAGCCAAACACTTTGGTATTTTTTGTTTTGGTGCAGGCCACACCTGCTGGAAACCGTGACCAGAACCAAGGTATCACAGCAGTTTATGTGCTTTCAACACATATTCAAGCGCCTTCTGTGGAACTGACACCACAACAAATTGCCACTGTCATTCTCAAAGAGAACAGCAGGTAGTGTGTGTGGGTGTGAGTGTGTGTGTGTGTGTGTGTGTGTGTGTGCACGCTTGCATGTGTAAATGACAGGCCATCTCAAAATTTTATTTTACTAGAAACAGAAGAAAATAATGATACAGAAAAGAATTACATTTGTTAGTGGCAATGAAGGCTACAAAACCCCTTCAGTGTCACTTTACCTACTATATAAACTCTAAGACCAAGCCAACTACACCGCTCCAAAGAGTTGCTGGGTCTTCTCAATCATCTGCTCTTCAGTCAACATACTCTTCGGTCTGCAGAGTTTCACCTTAGTTGACATTCATAACCATACTACACGTTTACCGTACTTCATAACTCTTAGTGCTATTTCTACTACAAATGCTAGATACCACTGGCCCCGCATTATTTAAGCTCTAGCACAAACAGTAAAACTGAAGAGCTAGGCTACAATTTTCAAATCTTATTTTCAATGATTGCAGACTGCCTCTCCTATAAACTTTTATACCAGCTGTTAAAGTCTCTTCAAATTGATTTTGTTGCATCTTATTTTCACTTCTCGTTCCCATCACAGGAGAAATGAAGCAGTGTAAAAAGCATGGACATTCTGGACAGAAGGAGGTGCAGGGCAACGGCGGCCTAGATCATCTGGGTCACCAGAGGCTCTGAATTATTCAGACCGACCATTGTTAGACAGCTCAGTGCGGAGTTCATACGTGTGTGTGTGTGTGTGTGTGTGTGTGTGTGTGTGTTTCTAATATTAACTTTTTCTTTAAAAATTGAGTTCTCTAAACCCTTTTGCCTAAATGTCAGGCGTGGGCTTTGGAAGATGGACAGGCAGCAGGCAGCATCCGAGGCTGCAGGAGGGCCCTTGTGAACTGCAAGGACGGAGAGACAGGCTGTGTGTGGTTTGTGATGTCAGCAGAACCTGCAGATGGAATCCTTACGAGTTTCCATCTCTTGACCTGAGGACGCCCCTGCCAGAAAACGCTGACCCTCAACATCGTGGCCAGAAACTTTCCTAGATTTGGTCACCGCGGGAAAGAAGCCGCCCCTCCGGCCCTCCCGACTCCCCGCGAACCCCAGAGGTGGGTGCTGGGGACGCCCGCCCTGGGGCCCAGCCGGAACCGGCCCGAGGGATCGGATGGGTGGCGGAGCCCCGGCAGAGGGCGGGGTCGGGGCTCCGCCTGCGGTTTCACCCGGAGGCGCTCCTGCCTCGGCCACCCCGCCGGCCCGGAGCGCGGCGCGCCGCCTGCAGCGTGCCCACCAGGTAGCGCAGCCGGCGGGCGGGCGGGAGCCCCGGGGTGGGCGTGGCGTCGGGGTCGCGGCCCGGGGCGGGCGGCCTGGCTCCCCCGTGCTGCCGAGCGCAGGCCTGCGCAGGGGTGGCCCGGGGACAGGTGGCGCCTCCGGGCCCCCCTCGGCGTCCCGCACCGCAGACGCACGGTGGCGCACGCACACACGGCGGGCGGGCGGGCGGCCGGCGGGGATTAGAGGGATAAAGTCACCGCCCCGGCCGGCGGCATCCGGCAGGACGCAGCGGTGCCCGCCCGGTCCTCTGCGAGCCAGCGGCGTCCGCGCTCCGGGGATGCGGGGGGCTGGTGTGTCCCCCCTTGGTGTGCCCGCCCCGAGAGCCCCAGATCGTAAAAGGGTCCGGGTCAAGAATAAGGCTGGCGCCTTGAGGCCTCCTTTGCCCTGCTTTCCAGCAGCCTCTGGGATCAGGAGGAGGAAGGGTAGGTCACAGAACTTGTAGAAAGTTTCAAGTTAGTGGTCCAGGAAGGGTAGTTTTTTGGTTGTTATTGTTTGGTAGGTTTTGTTCTTGTTTTTGTTTTTGTTTTTGTTTTTGTTTTGTCTTGTATTTTTCTTTTTCCTAATTTGTGCATTCTCAAGAAAAAACATATTAACTCTCTTGATTTGAATTAGGCTTTACTTTTCACCATACATGCGTGTGTTTTAAGGGAATTAATGATAACTGGTGGGATCAAATGAGCCCAGCAGGTGTGACGATGAAATTTAAAACTAAGCTTGCTGGATAGATTTAGGAAATGTGACTGCTTCTTTTTGTGTCTTTTCTTGTGCCACTGAGGGTATTATGCTGGGAAGTCTGTGCTATCACATCGCCTTGCAGCTGGTCACCCCTCCCCCAAGTGCCACCTAAGCTGGGGCAGAACCTAGTGTATTCCTGCTTTATCAGTGTCCTGTCAGGTGTGTCTCAAGCCTCTTCTGCTTACTCCAGGGTTAGTCTCTGGTGAGGACAGAAAATAGGTGTACTTCTGGGAGCAAGCAGAAATGGTGCAAATTTCCCCCATCTTTAAAGTTTTCATGTAGTGGTAATTTGAAACCCAAAACATTGTTTACCACCTGTCAAACTCACTACAAAGTGTGGGGATTAACTAATAAAAGATTCGCAAAATGCTTCCTGAATCTAAAATTCTATAAATATGCTAAATAGTAATAATCCACCCATTGTTAAATTTATGTAGCTGCTTCTGCCATGCATACAAGATGATTTAGATGCAAGTTTCCTGTCAATTAACCAAGGAGTTTGAAGTAAAATAATGAGTTCAATTCATATCCTATGAAACTTTGAAATAAAACTTCCCCCATAAGGCAGCATCAGCAGAGAATCATAAAGTGAGCAGCATTTTGAAAAGCTATATCTGGAATGGCATTTACCTTATGGTTAGGGGAAAGGGACCCAGTGAACTTTTGAAACTAAGAAGTATTTACCTCTGATTCATGTGTACCCAGACCATAAACATTCCCTAACATTGAGGGAGGGGCAAGGGAGGGTCGTCCCCCCCCTCCGCCCCCCTCCCCCCCCCCCCGGGTCTGTGGGGCAGGCTAATAGCTGTCAGCTTTAATCTATGAAATTGCCTCTTGATATTTTAAGGCTGAAGTTCAGTCTGTGGTTTTGTTCATAGACAATAAAGAAAATCATCCTAGTTACTTGAATAAATTATTCATTCCTCCAATATCATGGATTTGGTTTTTAAACCCCCTTAATATCAGCTATTATTTTAATATCCTGTAGTTAATTGGCTTGTTCCCAGTCAATTGAGTGACACGTTAACATAACATTTCTCTCTTACTATGTTTTTAATAATAAAGTGTGTCTTTCTGTGTAGTGGTATCCTAGAGCACAGCCTATTTCTTACATGCAAATTCTAAGTATAAATATTGATGTGAGTCATTTTTCCTGTTTTATGAAGACAACTCTAGATTCACCACTAGCAGATTAAGCTGTGAGCAAAACCATGAAGTTGAGGACATTTTTCCTTGGTGTTGTCCCACTTTAGTGGGCTTTTCTCGTTTCCTCCTCGCAGGTCTCTGATAGGTAGGTGCCACCTAAGCCCCAGTCCTGTATTCCAGAACCTGCGTTCTGCCACCACCCCTCCTTTCTGCAAGCCGCTGGCCTGCTGCTGTACTTTGTCTTTTGTCTGTACTTCCCAGCAGCTTGGTGTGGGTGAAAGTGCACTAGGTGACAAACAAAAGAGCTGGCGCTTATTGGGCACCACGCCACATTAGCTCATTAAATAGCTGTAACCGTTTGACACGGTAGATGTTGCCTCTTGCCACACCAAAGAAAACGGAGGCTCGCAGAAGCAGGCAAACAGTTCCTGGAACGAGGCAGCCCAGCACTTCTCTAAGTAGGAAGACCTCACGTCTGGACTAAAGTGTGGAAGAGTTCTCACATTAGGCAGGCTGACTTCAGGTGGGTCCCTTAAACTTCTGAGCCTCTCTTCTCCTCTCCTTAAATTTGAATTATCTCTCAGAAATGGAAGGCACCTTTCCAGAATTTTGATTGCCAAAATCTATTCGTTCCATAGGATTCTAGAATATTACCTGCCCCTTCCTCCACCCACCTCCCTACCCCATTTATATGTCTTACTTTAGATGTAAGTAAATCTTACCTCCTCCTTTTCCTAAGCGTACTTCTGTGATTCTTTATCTTGAGCCTTAGACATCCTTTATATGACTGCTTACAAATAAAAGTTGTTTTCTTTATATCTCAGTTTACACATGCTTGGTTATCTTCTCCCCAGTCAGAGTACAGGCTGCTGGAGGCCAGACCTCATTTTATTTGACTTGTTTTATTATTAATTCCTAGGGGCCAGAACAGTAACAGATAGCACATAGTTGGTGACCAATAAGTGACTTTGAATGAATAGTTTTCTCTTATGAAAGATCTGTGTGAATGGCCAAGAGATTGTCCCTTCCTTGGAAAGTCCTAAATGAAGCACCATTGATCTTCCACTGTTAGAGAGCACAAGCTTAAATTATGAATGGAGATCCCAGTATAGTGACAGAGACAACAGGGTTGCCCTCAGGAACACAGAACAAACGGATGGACTGCATGTGGGCCAACCCCCGTATTTTACAGCAGTAGAAACTGAACCTCAGAGCAATAGAAACTTATGTCTGGAAGATACTTGTTAAAAGCTTTTTAAAAGTTATATGTCATTGTTTTATTGATGAGAAAATTAACCTCCCCCCAAAAAAATATAGCCCCAAAATAATGAACCTAAGCCCCCTGACTTCCAGACCAATGTTATTCTACCAGAAGGCCAAGACTGACTGGGGACCACTCAGTCAACAGTCACAGGAAAGTTTGAACATTGGTGCACTGGTCTAAAACCCCAAGGACTTGAGGTTGTCTGGCCCCATTCTGGGTAAGGGTATTAGGACATTCTATTCTAGTCTATTTTTCTCTGTCTTATGTAAACTTTAGTGACTCATCTACTATTTTAATGACCTTTCAGCCAGCCTTTTTAATACCAACCATTAGTTTACCAATCTCTTTAAATGCTTAGAATCTCCAAAGGAGAAATATGCAGTGCTGAGCATTTAACACCAGTGTAAGAGACTCAAGACATATTTGAAAGTTGATACTTTGAACTTCGAAAGATAGTTCGAAGTGTCATTAAGGACTAAAATGAAAATTTAGCTCCTTTGACTTATGTAACAATCTTTTCTAGACTATTAGATCCATAAACAAAAGTCCTGTGAAAGGCTTTTTTAAACCAAGATTTCTTGAAGTCATTCTGCACAGTTCTGAATGAATAAGGCTAGAGTTGCATCCAGACAGCTGCATTTTTAGCAAACACTTTTGGTGATCTCTCAACAAAATGGTCTAAAGATCTGATTTTAAAGTCCAATAATAATGTTGGTATATTTTAAATTTTTCAGTATTCCACCTGTGAGAATTTTAAAGAAAAGGAACCAGGTGTGGTGGTGGTGCATGACTGTAATGTCAAGTACTTGGGGTGCTGAAGCAAGAGGATCCTACATTTCAGCTCAGCCTTGACAATTTAGGGAGAATTATTTCAAAAACTTTAAAGCCTCCTTGGGTTCAATCCCAAGTCCTGCAAAGAAAAAAATAAGTAGTGTGCTTGGACTTAGCAAATAGAAGATACAATTGATTTACCATATGTAATGGCCATCAATTTTTTTGTACAAAAAATCATGTATGTATATATGGATGTGTGTATGTGTAAACACATACATGCATATGTACATCATGATATATCTACCAATTGCCAATGATCCCAAATGGGGATCAAGGAACGTGTTCTACAATGTTTCTATTGGAGCACATAAATAAGTCAATAATTAGCAATAAGAGCTGACTGTTAAATTCTGTGAAGAAATAATGAATTTTCTTGCCCTCCCACATTTCAGATCAAGTGAAAAAAAAAGTCCCAGCTACATTTGAATTTTAAATATACAAAATGTCATGCTTTAGTGTAAGTACTTCTCACATGATATTGCTTTTGCTAAACCTGGCAACAATGCTCAGTGTCATTAGTATCCAGAATTGAGTGGATGTTAGCTTAGATGTTAGATGTTAGATGTTAGATGTTAGATGTTAGGTGTTAGGTGTTAGCTGAGTGGATGTTAGCTAAGAGGAACTGAGAAGGGTCCTGGACCGCTCCTGAGCCAAGTGCCTGGTGTCACACTCCATCCCACAGCTCTGGGAGCAGCTCTTCGGAGGCAGGCAGCAGAGGCATCTGTTCTGTTTGCTTACCTGACCTGGAGAGCTCTGGAAGGTATTTAGAAGAGTGGAATTTGAACGGGGCCTTTAAGAGTAATAGAATTTAGCTAGATAGTGTGTGAAGGCACCCTGAAGCTTTGAGATAAGACAGACTCCCTCAACCCTTGAGGGTAGTATTTAGTGTAGAATGCTGAAAACTTAGCATGATCAGGTTAGGGATAAAAAGAAAACTCTAGATGATTGTAAGCCTTAAAATCTTAAGGATTTCAGCTGTCATGTTGGGAAATAGCATATTATTAATGTGTACACTAGGAAGCAAAACATAACCAAAGAAAAGTAAGTGATATGGAGAATTGTAGGGAGCTTCATAGTCCCGAGGTCTGGCATCAGCTCCTCCATTATGGACTGTTACTTCTATGATCACCATCTCCTGAACTGTGAACTGAAAATGATAAGTGAAGCTATTAAAAGCGTTGTTATGAGGCTGAAATGAAATTGTACCATATGTGGCACAGCGTGTGGTACTACACAGACATTATTGGCACCATATTGGGCTACTGCTGCCCCTCTCACCATTCAGGAGGGGACTGTCCTCCAGCAGCCGGCATGAAGGGTTTTGGAGAAATGAGAAAAAAAAAGAAACAATTGTTGATTTCTAAATTTATATATAGCTTGAAAATCACCTTTCCCAAGTCGAGATTGGATCACTTAAAAACTGAGAAGGGGGAGGAGGAGAAAGAGAAAGAAGAAGAAGAAGAGGGACAAGAAGAAGAAGAAAAGGGAAAGAAGAAAGCAATGAAAGCAGAAATAAGTTAGCAAAAATAATATTTAGGGGCTGGGGATTTAGCTCAGCGGCATAACTGCCTGTCTTGCAAGCAGGCAGTCATGAGTTCGATCCCTGGTACCAATAAAAACGAAAAAGACCAAAATAATAATAATAATAATATTTAACTGTGAAGTTTAAAATAACAATATTTAACCCTTCACTCTTTCTTTTAAGAGGGAATATAGTAAGGATAATTCGAATAATTTACACAGATCCAAAATCAAGCAAATTTTTTTAAAAGACTATATGTGTCACTCTTATATCTCTGATCTTATTTGGTTCATTTTGACTAACATTTAAATTACTATCAATAGAATATTGTTTCTAAAAGCCTTTTAACCAGCAAGGAGAGGTGAGGTTACTAGAGATAACTCATGAAGCAATTAGGTTTCTGTAGCGTAGGTGAAAGAGCTGACCGTGTTGGAGACTGCATCTTCGAGGAGTCACACTACTTCGATTCTAATCCCCCTCACAAGCTATGTGACTCAGGCCAGTCATTCCACATCTCTAAACCTCAGTTTTCCTTGTCAATAAAATGGAACCAATAGTAGCCCCTACCTCAAAGGCTATGTGCATGGCGTTTTCAGCCAGGCATCTGGTAAGCACCACACGGAATTCTGTAACCTTCGCATCACAGTCATCTTATTGGTGTGTGCTTTTCCTAGTAGACTTACTAAAAATTTAGTTTATGAAAGCATCTGCTTAATTTGTTTATGCTCTTTAGACACACCTTGATCTATGCAGCTAGGGCTGTTGGGAGCATTTTCCAAGCCACAGGGTACAATATCTCTATTGCAAATAATCTTTTGGCTTCAATTTTCATTATGTGTTCCTTTGTTCTACTCATTCATCTTTGATCTTAACAGGTTGAATGATGCCTTCCTAAAGACTCTAGTTTCAAACTGTACTTTAAGATATCTGGGTCTTATAATTTACTTGGTTCATAAACCTGTGATACAGAATTGGTTTAAGGTGTTACGGGTTACCTATTTGGAAGTTATGTTTTTATTTGGTTTGTGCTAAGCAATTTAAGAGCATCTCTCACATTGTCTTAAAAATGGTAGGCTCAGGTGTTGACTGAATAATGTATAACAAAGTGTGTTGCATTTTGCTTTCTGAGTGTGTCATTCTCTCACGTTGGAAAGTCTAACTTTAAAAAAAAAAGAAAAGGAAAGGAAAACATGCAGATACTTCAAGGCTAAAGTATTGAAAATGTGGATTTGGATATCCACTCACCATTCCTGTCTTCCTGAGGAGCTGTGGACTAAATCAAGCTTATGTTTCCATCAAAGTCCTTACATTCGTTATTCCCTCTCTCTGGAATGTTCTTTCCTCAGATTTCCCACGGTTCTTGTTAAGAGATCACCTCCTTAGAGAGATCCTCCGAGTACCTCATCTCAATTTTTTGCTACTTCTTTGTCTTACTCAGAATGTTATCATGACTGTTTCCCTTTGTCCGCCCCTGGACTAGAAGCACGCTGAGGGCAGAGGTCAAGCCTACAGGTTTCCAGTTGTTTTCCCAGCATCTGTTATAGTGACAGGTACTTAGTAGGCATTCAACAAATATTCTATCAATTAGTTAAATAAATAAAGACCAAATCCTGAGAGCTGATCTACTACAAAGCAGTAATTTTTAGTCTTTTTAGGCCGTTCACCTTTCAGAACTAGATTAAAATCCAAAAAAACTCTTCCTTTATAAACATTTTATGCAGAAATTTTTTCTTTTAATTTTTATTTGTATTAATTTTGTAGTGCATAATATAGTTCATCATGGACAGTTGATGCATATATATAGCATATCTTAATACACTTTCTGTTCCTTTTCCCTCTTCTCTATCCTTTGGTTCCTTTCCTATTTGCAAAAGATCCATCTCCCTGTTTCTATTATCTACCTTTTACTTTGCTGTTTAATTTATTTATCCTTTGGATTTTTCATATATAAGTGAAATCATGTGATATTTATGCTTGTATGACTGATTTATGTCATTAATGCATAATTTTTGGCATACAACTGAAGTCTATAAAGCTCATGTTAAGCATTTAAACTCTAAAACTGTGTGTATGAATATTAAGAAAGTCTAATTTGTTTAGCGAATGAAATACCTCAAAAAAATTAATTACTATA
The DNA here is from genome assembly GCF_034190915.1 of Cavia porcellus. NCBI lineage: Eukaryota > Metazoa > Chordata > Mammalia > Rodentia > Caviidae > Cavia > Cavia porcellus. The sequence goes on along the minus strand of NW_026947511.1, from coordinate 20,553,111 downwards.
AATGCTAGTATATTACCACATTTGTGGTGATCAATTATGTGCTGCCTTTGAAAAATTTCTCAACCTTCCACAAGAAAAAAGGAATATCTATAAATGTTATATATTTTATTTAGGCTCTAGGAAGGATTTAAGGCTTACAGAGAAAGGCTAATAAAAATACATACTGTACAGCAATATAAAATATATTCCAAATAGCTAAGAAAAAAATGAGTCCAAGGAAAAAATAACACTAAGAACATAAGATAAGGCCAGGAGAGAGATTCATGCTCAAAATTTATGCCATGAAATTCAACACTCTTGCTAGAAGATAGTAACAAATTTTATTTTCAGTTTTTTAGCAGCCAATGCAAAGAAGGAAAAAATCAGTTATGCCTTGTAGAGGGTCATATTTTATATATACTTATACATGAATATATGTATATGTAATTTAATAAAAAAACTACTTCTTAAAAGAAGGAAGCCTGGTATAGTAATAAGGAATAAGGAGATTATAATTTCAACATTTTGTTTTTGACATGTGTCTTTGTGTCTGAGCTGGAAATAACCCAGTAAAAAATGTTCAAAAATGACTAGGTCTTTGGCTGTTTATAATTAAGACTGTGTGACTTGTCATCATCATTGTCAGCAGTACATCTTTGGAAAGAGGCTTTATTAAAGTCAATGGAGCCAGGTAAGAGGGTGCTGCAAAGACAATGAGATATCTCCATTTTCTTTCAGCTCCTCCTTTTACCTCACAAACAGAGACAATTCCACTCCATCAGCCCATCCTTTCCATTGTTACACAATATTTAATAAAACCCCTAGAGCTCTCATTCTTCCCTGACAAGAGCATGCCTAAGATGACATTGACTCTCAACAGTTATTCTTGCTAACCGTAGTTTTCCTTGGGTAGGAGTTCATCCCAGACTGCTATGCCCTTTCTCTTTGAGAGAGAAAATACAATAACTAGCTTCTCAGAACATTATGTGGATTTGTGGGATTCTCTGAGGGGCTATAAATGGATCACACTGACAGCTTTATTTGTCATTCTTAAATGGAATGTGTTTCTCCCCCTTTGTGTTAAATCAAAATCAGATGGCATTTCTTATTTCAACGTGGAATGTTTTTAGCCTTGTAATTGCAAAAGTGCATTCATAACTGATACTATTCTAATTTACAAAATTAGGTTGGAGAGTTGTGGGGGTCTGTATTTGGAATGTAACTGAGGGAAAATCAATTATGCAACATTTTAGTTTTACCTATTTACTGAGATCCTGATACAGTTGCTAGAATTCTGTCACCATATGGAAGCAGAGACAATTATACTGCATTTGATGACATGGGTTTTAAAAGCTAAGATATAAAAAGGAGTCCCTAGCAGAATATTCACAATCCAGATACTTAAGCATTCTCTTCTTTGCTTCCTCAGTGCATTTTTTGTCCCAGTTCTCCCTCGCTCCCCCTTGGCAATGGTTTTGATCAGTAGATGCAGTATGCAGCAGGAAAAAATAGTGAAAATAAAGTTTAAAAATATTACCTTCATGTCTTAGCATATGCCTTATATGATAAGTCCAGTAATTCCTGCCCAGGAGAAAAAAAAAATCCTATTTAGAACAAATCCTTATCATTTCTATCTACCTAGTACTGAATCTGAATGAGAAAAGAAGCCCTTCTATTTTAATTTCTTAAATCTATTCAAGTTCTCGATGGTCTTCTGAGTGACGACAATACTGTCTTTTAGGATTTTTAAACTCCAGACTCAGTACATTTTTTTCTCACTAAAATTTCATTGTTTGTTTTCATATTCATATCATGCATCGTATTTTCAATAAAGTCATCTTTGTTGATTACCAGCTGTGTGTCGGAGACTGCTAGGATGCAATAAATTGCATTAGCTATTCCCTGCTTCACTTGACCAGGGAAGACAGAGAGTGGGAAAAGGGCAAAAACATATGAAATTGAAAGCATTCTAAGTGCTACACAGGAGAGATACACATTCTAGAAAAGAAAACCTAAATAGTGTATACGAGTCCACCAGACCAGTACAGGCTGAAGGCACGATGCATGGAAAAGCCCTCTAGCAACAGAGCTTGGTCAACATGAGCAGCGAGAAGGGCAGAGTGTCTGGAGGAGAGAGGTGGGTGTGCTGCGTGAGCCTGTAGTGGTAATCTGAAGCCAGTACCGTGAAAATCTTTTTAGCTGTATCATGGAATATGTTATTATAGTAGGACCAATGGAAAGTTGAGCTTTTATGTTTTCGTTTGACAAGCTGACTGTAATTAGTTACACTAGTTTTCTGTTCTGAAACAATAGTTCTGGCAACAATGTGCACTACGACTTAGCAAAGGACAAAAGCTATTTGACCAGTTGAACATTTTCAGTAGAGAGGTAAGGATAACCAGGGCCAGAAGGGGAAGAGAAGTAAGTAATTTCTGAAAAGTGGGTGAGTTCAAGAGACCTGGAAGAGGTCTCTTCTGTGACATTTATAGAGAGACCACGGAAAGTGACAAGGAAATATGGTTGCAAAAACAGATGTTAAGTTCAGACTTGGACAGCTTGAGCTATCTTGGAACTTCACATGCGAGAGTGAGTAGACTTGGGGTAAGGATGTGGAGCTTTTCAAAGATGACTGAGGTTTGGATATACATTTGTGACTTTTCATAGTCATAGGTTTAGAGATGGATTTGATTGCTTAGAGAAAAATTATAAAAGTGAGGGGAAAAAGAGAAACTTTGGGGGGACATTAAGTGTCCAAAAAAGAAAACTCATAATGACTCATCAGAAAAAGACTGGCCCAGGCTTGAGATTTAGCTCAGTGGCATAAGAGCCTGCCTGGCAAGTGGGAGGTCGTGAGTTGGATCCCCAGTTCTGCAAAAAAAGAGGTGGGCCCCATAAAGGATGAAAGAATTAACAAAATAAACAGAAGACAATCTAGATTACTTGATGATGATGAGGCAAGGAAGAGTGGAAGTGGTTATCAGTTAAATGAAGATGAAATTTGGAAGGGTTTTTTGGACCAACAATGGAGAATACTAATCAAGAGGTAATTGTTTTAGAAATAAAATAGAGAACTTGCTAAGTGATATGTACCAGAAACATAGTTGCAATTGCTTCTCTCTGTATTAGAATATTTTATGTATTTACATTTTGCGTGTCTTTAAAAAAAATACTTGGAAAGCATGCAAAATAGAGAGAAATGTCTATTTACATGTTAGTGGCCACTAGAAAGGGAGTAGAATTGGAAGGGATCTGAGCACAGGGCTGAATAAAGTTCTGGAATTTGGAGAGAAAATTTAAATTTGTATACGAGGGAATGCTGTGAGTACAGCCCACCTGTGTCTCCTATCAGTGGGACTCTGGGGGCAGGGTAAACAGCCAAGTGTTCACAAAGCACTGTTGACTTACCTCTTTCACTGGCTGGCATTGCTGTGTGAGTGAAGGATCCCATGGGCTGTGCTGTCACAGGGCACATGCTTAGTGACTCCTGTAAGGTGCGCTACAGCCTCAGTTTCCTCTCTGCTTCTGATGCAACACAGAAGTTTAAAATCTGCCCAATGGAGAGACAGAGTGGAAGTTACCATCTCAGCACAGTGAACAAGGTGGTAACATCGATTTTAGATAGAAGCAATATGAGCTTTATACAGGAGGTAAGAAAAGAAAGATAAGCATTGGTCATTGTTTGCCTTAGTTTGTTTGTGAAAGGGAAGTGAGCAGTTGGCAAGGAGGAGCAGCTGAAAGGTATTCAACAAAGGTTCCACTATCTTACATGGGCCATCATTAGGATGGGCACCAGGAAGACATTCTCTATCCCTCATGGAAGATCTCCATAAAAAGTACTTAAACCATGAAGGTACTTATATGGCAATCTCAAATGTATTAATGTTTCCCCAAATGTAAACATTTACTTAATTTTTATAAAATGATCAAATTTGTGTTCAAAAGAGAAAAAAATAGAATCACTTATACTTGTTTGTCTTAATTGTCCCCATCCTTCCTCCTTTCATTCGATATGTCTTCCAAACTTGGATGATATTGTTGTTACCTATGACTGAGAAAATATTTTCAAAAACAGTCTCATTAATCCTATGTTCAGGGACTGGCATATACTATTTGATTTTTAAAAGTCATCTAGTCACCTATTCTTTATAGACCATCCACAACAATCAAGCATTGAATATTACCCTATGAAAGTTAGAAATGTGAATCTGCATGGTTTGTCTAAATAGATTATGTATTTCCCAAGGACAGGCGCATTGCTGGATGTACAGAAATCCAAAATAAACCAAAGTATCATAAATGTGATTTTCATAGTAAGGGCATAATAAAAGAACCTTTTGTAAGGGAGATATAATGAGTTCTTTCTCCAGGATTCAGGACATTCCATTTGAACTAGGGATTAAAAGAATAAATACTTCAGACAAGAGAAATCTACACAAAGGTCTAGGAGACAGCAGACAACATTTCAGGGAAGGTTGTGGCCTTGTGGAGAGCTATGGCTTAGCATGACTAGGGAAGTTCCTTGGAAATGTTACAGGTAAAGTAGTAAATAGATTGAGCCCAGATTCTGGGCAGTTTGGGACTTAATTCATCGGAGAGCTGTTTAAATTTTCAAACAAAAGTATGAGATTTAGGATGAAAACTGGCATTACCCAGAAAGCTGAGAAATGGTGGTCATTGGAAGGAGGAATCACATTATCTAGACTTTGCCTGTTGGGAGGTGGTGGGTGGTAGACAGGTTTCTGATGATGACCTTGGAAAGTATGGAAAGTAGACCTTTCTTTTAAAGTTGTACCGTAATCAGCTGGATGATTTCTGGTGGGGAGGTACCATGTAAAAAGGAAGAATGAAGAGGACCACTAAGCCTTTTAGTAAGAATGAATGACAAGGCTTTGATAGTAAGGAAATGGTATGGAAAGAAAAGCAAATTTATGTGAAGATGAGGATCTGCTCAAGAAAAAGTTCATATTTAAGAAATGCAGAAGACAGTACACAGAAATGGAATAGTCATTGTGTGTGTGTGTGTGTGTGTCTGTCTGTCTGTCTGTCTGTCTGTGTGCTGGGGGTGTTCTTAGGAAACATGAAGTGAGGTTTCATGAAGCCAAGAAAAATATGTGACTTTCAAGGAAGAAGCCTTATGCTGTGATTGCTTCACTGATATAATCACTAATGTCTTTTCCTTTTCCCTTTGAAAAGGCCCAAGACATAGGCTGTGCAACTTCTAGTTCTGTGTCAAACCTAGGGCCATCCTACCTCTACCTCTCAATTAACAAGCATCACTGAGTCACCAGTAACCAATGACTTCCTTCCAAAACCCCTCCTCAACACTGAGAAAATTACTTAAGATGTTCCTGTGTGTCTGTTAGGCTGAATCAGAAAGGGAGGAGGTCAAGATGATTTGCTAATTGAGTGTTATTGGACTTGTATTTAGGATTTCAGGTTTGTTTCTAGGAATAGTAGTTTTTTTACAGGAGTAATAACTACTTCCAACCAGAAGTACTATCTTGCTTTTCAATTTTTCATACTAGTCAGTCTTATTCATAAAATACTCTATTTTGTCTCAATATCCCTATATTGTATGTTACATGAAAAAGTGGTTGTTTGAATTTTATATCTGGAGGATGCAACTTTTGTTTCTTTGAGGAAGCAATGGGAAGTGATATGTTTTCTCCTAAGAAAAGAAGTTATAGAAGAAATTATATCTTCCCATCACTTAAAGTACCAAAAACTTCAAATACAAATTACAATTTCATTCATTTATGTTGATCAATATAGATAGTGTGTGCATACCTCCGTGTGTGTGTGTGTGTGTGTGTGTGTGTGTGTCCCTTTCTAGTCTCACTGTTATGTTCTTGTTTTTTAGTTTTGTTTTGGAAGCCATTTCAAGTCCTTAAGGTACAAACTCAGGGTATAAACAAATTAAAAACTGTTAAGAGAAAAACTAAAACCAATTAAATTTGATGAAGTTTACATAAGAGAAAAGCTTTTAAAATCTTCCAACATTCCAGACAAAAGATGGTTCAAAATGCTTCACTCTACCACATGGGTAGGTTATATTTATAGCCAGAGAATAAGAAGTGACAAACAGAAACAACCCGATTGGCTATAGTTAATGTTTGTCTTTGTTGCTTGCAACTTTAAGCCTCTGCCAGCCGGAGATCGATCAACATTCATTTGGTTTCAATGCATATGATTATACATATACACCAAGCTCAAAATAAGGTTCCTTACAACACCAAGCAAGAGTACAATACTATGTATAGTGGCTACTTGGACCAAACAGTGTCAAAGTACAGAGGCTAGTTTAGAACGCATTTATTTTAGTTCAATAATACTTTTACTGTTAACTGAGTATCTTTCCACACATTATTCCATTTGACCATCAAAATAGTTCCACTGACTAGCTGATACTATTATTTCCTCCTGAGAGGCAAAGCAACTGGGCCTCAGTGAAGTCAAGCACTTGGATAGATATGAAATTTACTTAGACAAATACTGTAGAGTAGAATTCAATTCCAGGTATATATTCTGTCTCCAAGGGTAGTGGTCACTTCAACATTTTTCTTTTTGCTCTAACTTTTATGGCCAGCTGAGAGATAGATCTTGTTTTGAGGAGCAATAACCAGTGACATTAACCAATATTGTTTGAGTAGCTTTCTTCTTGATGATGCACTATCTCACACATGTATCTCCTTCCTAGGTTTTACAGCAGCCAGAGCACCCCTTGAAAGAGGGCTCTCCACCAAGCAGTCTTAAGTTATGGAAATGGAATTGAAGTTTATTTTCCCCTTTGGTGTGGTAAGTAACCACTAATTTGAGTAACGCAATTGACTTTCTTCTTTTTAAAATTTTCTTATGATATTTACCAAAGAAATAAAAATATTTCTTGCACAAAGATGTCATGACTGACAAATAATAACCAGATTTGTCTTCAGAATCTGTCATTTTCAAAAAGAATATTCCACTTTTAGTTCACGTAGATTTTGTAAATTCAAATTGAATATATTTTATCTGGTTTAGAATCTGAGTCATTTTGACCAACATACAATTTTGGTTATTAAAATAACATAATTATTCTACACATTTTGCACAAACTTACAGTTTTTTAGTGAGTAACATTTTGTGCAGAAAATTGACATGTGGACTCTGAAAAGTCATGGTCACATACAAGGAAGATTTAGAAATGGCCAGATTGTTGTACAGTGACACTTCTCTTCCCAGATGCTTCTGTGGGAGCATCCACCACTTTTGGCCTGGGCACTGACTGCCTTTAATTGGAAAAACTTATTATTGCTCTGCAGATTACTAGAACTAGAAACATCTCAAGTGAGTGAAACCAACCTTTGGAATAAAAGGCCACATAATTGAGGTTTTTTCTCCCAGAATATTGCACCTAAATTACTTAAAATTATTTGAAATAGACAATATCTTTTGTCTATCCGTAAAGCCATTTGTTATTTTCACTCTTTATTGTGTTTGGTTTTCTTTATAGGTTTGTATGTTCTCATGCATATGTAATGAAAAATGCTTTGTAACTGTTAATATTGTAAAATTTCATTTATTCCAGTGAATTAGGGAAGTGAGCATATCTGAATTTGTGGGAAGGCTGAATTATAGATAACTTTTAAACAAATGTGACTTTTACTATCTTTAACTATATAGAGTAACTTCAACAAAACATTACAAAGTAGAAGTACTTAAGGAGACCTGTTATAATAAATCATATGAACATTTTGTTATTAGCATATAGATTGGTTGTATGTAAAAGCTTGTAAAGTGCCTGAGGTTCCTTGGAAATTGTTTATTCTATGTCTAAAAAGTGTACATAAGACTAGAAATAAATATTTAATACATCATATATTATCTACCTATAAATAAACTATTTGCAAAGCAAAAGTAAACATCAGACTAGCTCATGAACTATCAAGAGATTTTAAATTTTATTGAAGCTCCAAATTAATGCAGTACTGCCATATATGCATAAATAACTTAAAAGAATAAAATTTGCTGATCCTTTTCTCATATGGGTATTTGTGCTAATGAATCAGGATCCTATTTACACTATTAGTCCCCCAAGTAATTGCTTATTTGAAGAAGTTCTGTCTTATGGGTTTTCAGTTAATTAAATCCATTTGCATTTTATGCACACATTTCAAATTCTCAAGTCCTATTTTTCATAAGCCAGATTCAAATATGCCCATGTAATAATACCTCTCATTAAGGCATTAGTCTTTCAATTTTAAATAAACTTTCAGAACAGCTATATGCATTAAACATTTTTTAATGAAATCCTGTCACTATTTTAGAAAAGTCAACCCATTAAATGTTATTTTTTAGTTTAAATTTTCTATTTGTAATAGTGATTACTATGCTGAACATACCTCCAATTCTAATGTTTCAGTTAGCTTAATATATTCAGTGATTTTTTTTGCTTTGATTCTGCTGTCACTTTTTAACTTCTAATAAGCCTTTAGAATTACAAGCAACCTTTTCAAAGTACATGCATTTTACTGATTGATCTTGTCTACCCAATTGGGAGATTACAAAATTATAGAGCAGAATTTTTCTAATACCAATACTGAGGAACAGCATACATACAAGCAAGAGTTTTTCTAAAGAGTATAGTATGCAGAGAATTTTTAAATAGTTGAGAACTTAGGAATTCCAATGTATGAGAAAAAAATTGTAAATATTCTTCGTCGGATCCAAAGTATGGAAATCTTACAATCCACCATAGCTTGGACAAGATTCTGAAGATAGGAAGTTAGAAGAAGTAGAGAGACACAAAAAGGAAGAAAATGGAAGTACTATAGCATCTGTATGGTGGCCCAGGAATATAAAAACACTAAGTTTGGGGGCTGGGGATATAGCTCAGCAGCATCAGTGCCTGCCTGGCAAGCGAGAGGTCATGAGTTTGATCCCTGGTCCCAAATAAGTAAATAAATAAATCAAAACAAAGAGAATAGTAAGTCTGAGCATGGAGGAGGGGATTTAGGGGCACAATTTCAGAAAGATGATTTGAAATCATGCCTAACTAAACTATGTGTAGGTGGCATTTAGATTTTTATGTAGTTTAAAATCAATATAAGTATAGCATATTTAAGTGTATTGCTCCTTGTAAAGAAGATCTAAAAAGCAGACTCTGAATACATTTAGGTTTAAATTCAAGCCTAAGATTATATCTGAATTTAAAAAGTGTAGAGTATTCCAGTTGAAAACAAGAAGGAAAAAAAGGTATCCTAAAATCAGGAAAAATAAGGCAGTTATTTTGTTCTTTTTAGCAGTGTTGGACAATAACCTAGTGTATCATTTTAACATAGGAATATACCTTGGGCATGGAAATAAACAACCATTTGATAGCCTGAAAAACTACATCTTAAAAGAAAATTGAACAAATTTCATTCAATTAAATCTTATTGATTCATTTAAGCAATGATGTATGTAAAGCATAATACCAATAGTCTCCTAAGAAGATATAATTTTCTTTGTTGCTGAAATCACCCTAAGGAAGCATTTCTTCTCATTTAGAGAAAGTAGGGATAAAGCACTTGTATTACCATTTGTATAAATTTTTAATACTGAATAAAATATTAGTGTTTAGCTTAATATTGATTCTCAGTGTAATATTCCTCCGTAATGGCATGCTAATTGGTTAGAATTAAATCAGACAGATTCAAGAACCCTGAGAATAGACCATCGAAGGCTTGTAATTTTTTTTCATTAGTTTCCAGAATTCCAATTAAAATGGAATTAATCTGTTGAATGAAAGACGATGGTACAATAGAAGGCCTGTGCAGTGTGCCACGTGCACCCCCTTCGCTCCGACTGTTCCATCCTCATGGGGAAATCTAGGGGTGAAAGGGATTAGGAGTGGGTGGGGGAAGCACGTGAATTTCATTCCCTGTCTAGGAATCTTCTAGCGTGAGGCAGTCCACATACATTGGAACTGTGACTCATCATTGGTGACACCCTCGGCACTCATGTAAATATAAAGCCACAGTTTCCTCAATAGTGAGATTAGCAGAATAATACCAACCTCCTAAATTGTTGAGGAAGTAAAACAGAAGTACTCAAAGTAAGGGTGGTAGGTGAGTTTGCCCTCTAGAGTGATGCTTGGTAATAATCAGAGGTAGCTTTTGCTGTCACAATTAAGGAAGGTAGATGCACACTGGTACCTAGGGAGTGGAACCCAGGGATGCTGCTTAGCTTCCTCACAGGTACAGGGCAAGGGCCCTGTGACAGAGTCATCAGTCACTAAGGTCACTCTATCAAGGTTGAGAAACTTTGACTCATGTATATAACAAACACAAGATCTGATACACAGTAGACTCTAGAAAAAATATTAGTATAATGTTCTTATTGTTAAATATTTGAGAAGAAACACCAAATCACCTTAATGTCATTAGTACAGCGCCTTCTAAGCAATTTAGCAAGCCCTCCCAGGATAGTTGGTCATGCCTATCAGCCAAGTCATCTGCTTTTGGTGCCCAGCTTGTAGGTGACTTCTGGAGTAGACTGACCCATTTAATGCTTAACTAGACTAGCAGACACAAAGACAGTATGATACCAAAGTTCATGGACCATCACCTAATCTGTATCTTTTCAGAAATTACAGGAACATAGGAAAAAAACAAATGAAAAGTAACTCATCTTACCAGGTGAGTGCAACTTTTTTAACTTCTGCTGTTTATAATATAGCAGGAATCTCCTGATGAGCATGATTGTGTTTTAAAATAAACTGATTTTAGGACAAATGGCTAGGAACTACGATGGTCTGGTTAATACAGGATCCTAATTAACGTTCTATGATACCTGAATACTATCAATTTCAAAACAAGTTAAAAAAAAAGTTTTGACTTAATGTTAAACTATCTTTTTAAAAAAGTCTTGCTTAATGGAAGAATTTCTGGATAAAAGACCTGAGTTTGCATTTCAGCTTGCTAACCTTCAGCCCATGTGGCCTTAAATAATTTACCTAACTCTTCTGAACTAAGCTTTTTCTATTCAGTGGACATAAAATTATCTTACAGCTTTGGGGAGAATTAAGACACAAAGCATAGCATGCATTAGCAGTGAATAAATGGAAGTGGTTTTATTCTCGTCATCAGTGTCACATTGACTCAAAAATAATTCTTTGGGGGACTTCGCATTATCAGGGTTGTTGTTATGCCATTGTGTGTGCTTATTGTAAAGCAGAACTATGATGCTTTGGTCCTGCTGACTGTCATAGGAAGCTCAAGTAACATCCATTACCTGTATAAAAAAGTGTCAGACTCTCTTCAATAAAAATTGACTTAAAAAGATAACTTACATATTGAATATAGAATTTCCCAATGAGAATTTTTCCATGGAAAAGGTAGAGTTCCAAAATTAAAGAATAAATGATGTACACCTCTTTCTGGCATATTTTAACATACTTGATAATCCCTTTTTTAATTAGCCACCTAATTATAATTCAGTAGAGATTTCCCTAGGTGAAAGAAGTAACCTACTTCCGAGAGGGAAGTGGTGGCAAGTGGGCACTCCTCCTGTGAATTTTGATGCTTTCTCAGCTCTGATGTGTCCCAAACCTAACCATCTCAGGAGAGATAAGAGAAAGCAAGTTTTCTCCATGTCCAATTCCCAAGAAGCAAACAACTGCAAAGTACCTGAAAGGATCACCTCCACATCAGAGCAAGCACTTGTTCAATTCTACAACCCAGACTATGTTGAGAAGAGAAATGTCTCATCTATTCCTTAGCAATAGGTGCTTCTAGTTCTCAAATCTTAAGTTTCTTTAAATCATACGTCTATAACTTCAAATGTACTCAAGTTTACTATTTGATACTGGCAAAATAAATGCTTGTTTACTGAATTTAATCTTCCAACCGATTTTACTTTTGCATAGTGACAACTGTAGTGTTTTTACATTTGTTTTAAACTGATGTGTGTCATCAATTGCCAAAATATATTTATCAAACTTCTACAGAGGACAGCAGGATTTTTAATTTACCTAATTGCTTCCACCTTTGCTTCCATGTTTACTTTCAATAAAATATAATTCAGATTGTTTTGCTCTTTGATTCAAAACCTTCAATGGCTTCCCATTACACACAGTCAACTAACTATGACATCTTTGACCTCATTTTCTACTGTCTCTTCCCTGCCCCATTCCATTCCACTCTAGTCACTCTGGATTCTTTAGGGTGCTGCCTACCTCTGAGCCTTTGCACATGCTATATCATGTCTAGGACAAGACATCCACAGAACTTGCTATCTCACTGTCTTCTAGTCTTTGCTCAAATGTCACCTGCTAGCTGGGCATTGTACACATGCCTGTAATTCTAGCATTCCTTAGGCTAAAGCAGGAGGATTGCAAATTCATAGAGTCCCACCTGCAAGATCTTGTCTTTAAAAAAAAAAAAAAAAAAAAAAAAACACTGTCTATGCTCAGTGGTTAAACCTTCACTGATCATTTTTCTTAAAAAGTTGCCCATTGCCACACATCCTTCCTTTCCTGATTTATTTCTCTTCATGCTTCTTGTGAACTTCTCAGATAAATGACACAATTTACTCATAGTTAGTTTGTCTCACTCCCTTAGAATATGAGCTACATGAGGACGGGAGTGCGTGTTACTCACTTGATAGACATTAGTTAAATTGAATTGAGGTCTTTAATTCACACCTGCACACTACTGACTTTATTTCATTTCCCTCAAAGCTTTAATTTGCCTTCTATTGGTTGGGCATTCTGTTGTTTTGCCTCTCTTACAGTTCTCTTAGGGGAAACTTTGACCTACTCCTCCCCCAGTAGGAATTAGGAGAAGGAGAAAGATTCCTGACTGTGCTTCCTTTTGACCGCTGATAAACTTTAACTGCAATAAGCTTGCATTTCATCCAAATTCCCTTCCCCACAGTTTTTCCTGTTGCCCAAGGAGACTGTTGTCATCAAAATGGTGAATGGATTGGGATAAATTAGATTCCAGATCGGAACATTCCTGGGTGAATCGTGCAAAAAGAGGCAGAAAGGTGGAAATGTCAAGCTCCATCATGAAATGAAGGGAAATGTGAGGAATCATTTTCTTTGAACCTAAGTGTATTTTTCCTAGCACACATGTTCCTAGTGTAAATATCAGGCCCTTAAGCCTGACTCAAGAAATACCTATGACAAGAAAGTCATAAATATAGTTCATGACCAAAGATTAGTCACTGTTTATTATCACTGGTGACACATGATACATAGGGGAGATTTGGCAATATTTCAGACTTCTCTAGCCAGCCATTTATCATTTCTTAGTGGAAGAAGAGGAGGCATTTCTATATTAATGGCCTCTATAAAAGGAAATGAGTGGAGAAACGTTTGATGTGTTTTATCATTGATAGTCAAAGGGACACTGACAATGTTAAAAATGTGCTGAGTGGATTACAGGTTTTATACAAGTAGGTCTTCTAAAAAATAAGTCTCTATTTAAAAATAAGAAGTAGAAGATAAAGAGAGGACTATGTTCTGTACTGCTTAGTTCTCCCTTGTGCCCTTGAATGGTGTTCCTAGGTGGGAATAGAGAAAGAAAAAGAAGCAGCAGCAGCAGCTTGATTTATCTCTAACACCGGAAACATTTTGAGCAGCACAATGGCCTGATGACCTCACTGATTCATGGCCAGCGCTGTCCCAGCACACAAGCTTTGCACAGCAGATCAGTTTGATACACTTTGCAGAAACCAGCCACCCTCCCGCCACCACACACACACAAACACACACAAACCAGTCTTCCTCCACTTCCCCATCCCAGTCTGTAGCTTAGAAGGAAGCGAAGTCCAGAGCATGGTACTAATGTTCCCCTAATTTAAAAAATGCAAGCCTGTGTTCCCTTTGAATCTGCTGTGTCTCTACAAGTGAAAGGCATAAAGCTCCTTAGAAGAAGGCTTTTAAAATAGAATTGGGAATAGGAACAGCCAAGAACTTTATCTTAGAAATGGTGGCAGACAGCCAGTGAGAAGTTTTTAACATAACCAATAACTTCATGATGCTTTGAAGAATTCTGAAGGCAACATTAAAAATTAAATAAAAAGCCTCAGCTTGGTTTTGTGTATGCTTCAATACGCCAAAAGATATATTTAATGCAAAGGGTGTTGAATCTGCATTAGTACAAATATTATTAATTTAATGTTCATATTGCATTTTATGGTTTATAAACTGCTTAGCAATAATTTTATACATTTTCCCTCACAGCACAACTGTAAAATACATCAGCGTTTTATTTTTTCCATTTTATAGATGAGGCTACCTTTAATAAGTGATCTATTTCTTTCCTGTGCATATTGGTTAACTAGTAAATGATTAATTTATGTCTACATGAACTTCATCTTGCAGAGTATTTATTTTAGTGTGAGTCAGTATTTATTTTACCCGCAAAGCATTACAGTATCCAATTATATATGCATGTTTTAAAGACAGTAAAGCAGCCACCAGTACTTAATGCAACATTAAGTCAGAGATTTTAAATCCATAGTAAATCCTGAGTTAAGGTATTTAAATCAGCCATCCCCACTCTCTCCCTTCTGATTCATGCGAGTGAGAAATGGTTCTTCTCTAAAACAGCCACGTGGCACGTGGGCAGTGGCACAGAAAAGATGCATTGAAATTTTCAGAGTTTAAAATATTAATGATAAAATAAAACCCAAATGGTTCATAATTGCATTTGGTGAAAGAGGTAGGGTAGACAACTGTGATCATTTGTGTCTGCCTGCGGGATGACTTGCAGTTCCTGGGCTTCGCGGCTTGCTTGCTTGCTTCTTTTTCTACCTCCATTTCTTCCTTCAGGTATTTTTTATCAATTTTTGCATCAGTGAAATAGGTATTGTATAGCAAAGTACAAGTTACCATATTAAGTGGCAGACCGGGGTTTCCTAAAAGGGTAACCATCCCTCGCGACTGTCATCTGCACTTCCTCATATGGTGTTATTCTAAGCTACCCATAGATTCACCTCGCTCAGTATGTGTGGCACTTACAGTCCAATTTTCTCCCCAAAGCCTCCCTAAGTACTAACTCAGCGACACCCTCCCCATCTCCTCTTACAACTTAAAGCCCACAGTTTAGGGGAGCAAAGCACCAACAAGTTCAGACATTTTATGCTGGTAATTTTGTTTAAATTAATTTAAAATGTGCTTTATTTTCACGGCCATTTATAATATACAATATTCTTGCATTTACAGACCTCACGACTCCTAAATTTAGCCAATAAAACTGAGACTATTATAGTCATTGAATACTGTCCCCATCTTAACTTCACAGGCAGAATTTTTTCCTGAAGTTTAAACAGTATACTAGTATGTTAGTTGTCAAAAGCAGATGATTTAAAACACATTGTATGTGGGGTACTTAGACTCTTCCAGAATCTATAAATTCTCTTTCATGTTAAAAATTCATCTTTATAATAAGGAAGTACTTATGCATCCAATGTTCTGAAATAGTTAATAAACTTTTTAGTTATTAAAAATTTTGTATATGCTGAAAAAGAAAATACATTTCATTAAATTTATCAAGAAGATAACTTCTTATGAAGCAATGCAGAATTTTTAAATTTGCATGATTTTGCTGTCAGATGTATTGGATAGCATTTAGTTCATCAGAGAATAGAAATTTTTAAAAATGAATTTGTGAAATAAAAAGCATTACTACAGAGAACTGTCACTGAAATATTCTCCTCAGGCTTGTTGCTTAGTGAACCGTTATAAAATAAACAAGAAGAATCAATACTTTAGCATGCAATTGCCTAACTCAGTGTTAAATATATTTGACCTTTGAATGGGATCTCTGGATTATCTCCATATAATGAAGACTATTATTGCTATTATGTGTGTATGTGTGTGTATGTTACATTATACATGTAATGCTTTGCCTATTGTACAGTTATAAAAATAGAAATATATACACATAAACAAAAGAAATATCTCAAGTATAAATTAAATATATGAAGTATAGAAATTTCATCTCCTTGAAAAGTATTTTCTACTAGCAAAAAAGTCAAATGAAATGCTGCTATATAATTTTAAAAAAAGAAATAAACGCTGCTACAACTTTCCTTGTGTACCACACTCCCAGTATCTAGTACATTCTGGCTTTTCCCAATCCAAAGTCTTTTAACAGCATTTATATTCCCATTTGCTTTTATTTAACCCATACCACAGCTTCTAAACTGAATATATCATTTCCTCCTGAGAACTCTGAGCGCTTACCTAGCCTAAGAGGAAACCTATGAATTTATATAACTTTCTGGGGCAGCCATGAAGTAGATGGGCTGGAACCCAGGTAATATTCCCTTCCACTTCCTTATTTTCTGCATCCTCTCATAAACATGAGATACAAGCGAGGATCCCATTATTGTAAATGTTGAACTGGGCTTGATTCCCAGGTTCTCCATTTTACAATTCCAGAACCCATTATGATGATGCTTTTGCTTTCATTGATCGCCATCTTTGTATATAATTTTGCTGGCTTTTGCCAAAAAGAAACAGTTCATAGAGAGATACTTAAATGGAAACACTGAAAAATAATGATCCAGCTATGCGAACACACTATATTCCCTTTAAAAGCAAGATTTTACGTACAAGCAGGCATTCGTGACCTTTTTCCGAGTGGCATATGAAGGATATTCCTGAATCTCAATTTTTCCTCCAGGTAACCCAGGATTCAGTGTTTACATAGTCATTCTCCAGTATTTCTGTGCAAGCTAATAAATAATATTTCAGTTTAAAAATTCAGCTTTCAATGAATATGTAATTTTAAAACTCCTAAGAGTGAATACTCTTATCCACAGAAGTTGGGTAATTATAATAGTGGAAGTGCCAAAAACGGAGATTCATAAGGTCAAATATGGGCAGTGTCTTTTCAGCCTGTGACAGGGTAAGATCCTGCCCTAGCACAGAACTCTCTGGACTCCGCAGCAGATGTGTCTCTGGAAAGAGCATGCATTAGGCTGTCTCAGCTTTAAAATGTTAGGCATTTACACTTTCAACCTCTTCCCCTGGTTCTGAACCCAGACTTAGTTGGGAACCAGTTCAACGACTATCATGTGCTTATATTTATAGCTATGCCTATAAGGAAAAATACAAGAAATCAGTCAATATAGCGCAGTACATTTTTTTTATAATTTACTTTCAGGAATTCACTTTCGTGTTCCACATCCCTGCTCACTTTGAAGAAATTTCTTCTATGAATAACTGAAGTCCATCTCAAAATATCCTGTTTTTCTGAAAGTTGTATTATACTCGGTAGTTCTTTCTGTTCTTTCTCATTCTTTTAATGTTTCATCTGAGTCTGTGTCCAGTCTTACCTCTTTTGAATGTAAAACTAAAAGGTGAGGGTAGAGCACTTGCTTAGCATGAATGAGACTGGGTTCAATCCCCACAAACAACAAATGAAACAGAAACTACCCACGAGTGTTGCCCTGTGCATTTAAACTCTTGATGTTCTTATGATGTAATCCCCTAAATTCTTTCAGAAGTAAAATATCACTAAAATCTAAAACAAAAAGAGGGAGCTCTCTGAGAAGGCTCAATGTAGTAGTTAATGCCAAAACTTTTAGAGATAACAGTGAGCTGTTTTCTCCCTTGGATGAGATGGGGGCAGAGAGATAAACTAAATGACCCCTTGATGATCCCACAGCTCTACGATTTTGTGATAATCTTGGCTTCTAGCATCTCATTTCCACCACATGCTAAAATCTAATCTGCCCTAGAATACAAATATTTAGCAAATAAAATCCTTTTAATGCAGAAATATTCTGCTTGTTTCTTGGAAGTAATTTTCTTAACAATTGCTTACACTTACATACAAGGCAGTCCATTTCAAATCATTAAATCCAAAGACAATCATGGAAGAGAAATTAGTAGAGATATTATATAATAAGCATAATCGTTCTTTAACTTTTGCTTCTTTGCTCCACATTAGAAATACTTCTATAGAGATGGTTAAAGAATTCATGAATTCTTCTATTTTTAAAACCCTACTTGGTTTTTCTACATTGTGATTGTTTCTATTTAAACAGAAGAGCTTTGTTAACATCAGTGAGTATTTTACTTGCAGATTAGCTACCTTGCCTAGGAGGGCTGCCATAGAGTGAACTGCATCCAACAATCCTGTCTGGGGAGGATTAGCAGTAGTTAGATTAAGCAATCTTCCAGTTTGCCATGTAATCCACTAGTACTGGTTTTGTGCACTAAGCTGATGATGATATTTAGAAGCAAAACAATCAGGTTATTAGTTTGCATTACTTTTAATCAGCTATTTTTGTACTCACTGAAATTTAGAAATAATTTCTATATGAAAATAAAATACATAATAGAAGTCTCATGTCAGATTGAAGACTTCCTTGACTATAGATTCAGGTGCCAATATTATTATTGTTGTTGTTTATAGCATTACTATAATGAGAATGTGATAAAAGTGTTCCTAAAAACTACCATCCTGAGCTAGTCCTGGCAAAGCTTTACATGTTTTATTGTTACAGAATTATCACTACGGTTCTCTGAAATTTTACTAAAATAAAAATGGTGAGTTATGCATATATTCTGGGTCTCTCCACTATAGTGACTTCGACTCTCTGTGAATGTTTTTGCAATGAGTTGTTCAGCATTTGGCTGATTATTTTTTTGTTGTTATTTGGTCCAACTGCAGTTTGGATGATATAGAATGAGCATAGAAAACCATAGCATTAATCTTGGACTGTAAAAGCCCTATTTGTATTGTGACACAAATATAAATGTAAAGCAAGCAGAAAAAGATGCTCTGTAAGCTCTTTTCTGAGCTCAGTATTGTTAGAAAATATTTAACTCTTATGTTGTTTGGTAACTTTTCCATTGTATGTACTGTAAACGCAAAAAGAATTTCTCTGGGGTGAAATAATGATTCTGAAGTTCATAATGAATTATTTTTTATCAAAAGTGTGTTAGCTATCTAGGTAAATAAATGTGCGTGTTGACTTTAACACAATTAATAAGGGCCATGAAATATGGAATTAATATTCAATGCATAGATCTACAAATATTTGATATAAGGTATAGAAAGGTGAAAATACATAAGAACATTAATATTCCTCTCTTAAGTAAATATATGACTTTTGACTTGAATAGTGAATTTATATACCTAAAAAACAGCAGCATTTGGTTTTGTTAAATATAAGCAATGACTACAACAAACGTAATGTAAGCCCCACTGTATTCAAAACTAGAAATCATTTTTATGTAATAATTGTAATTGGAATAGAATTGTCACTATCAATAACATGTGTGTGCTTATTATAGCACTTAGAGAAAAAACTGATATGAACTACTGCAGCCAAACCATCATTGATCATTAATGACATTCTTTTAAGTAACAGATTAACACTGGATGATTCCTCAGGCAAGTATGATTGGAGACTACACTGGAAACAGTTTCCAGTTGATGATTTTACACAGCTACACTTGTATATATCAATCAAGCAGATGCCCCAGTTTGTCAAGATTTTCTTTCTGACATCAAAACTGAGATGAGTTGAGATGCGTAAATTCCTGACCCTCCCCAGGTGTTTACCTTTGGGCGTAAGAGGGATTATAAACCCTGTTTTATTCATTCTGTTTCCCCAACTTCTAAAAGCAGAGCATAAAAGTTATCCCAAAAACTAACCCGGTACCGCCGTGCAATAAATGGGTAGTCTACAACTCTAGAAAAGACCCTTAAGGTTGGCGGGGCCCTCAGAGATCATGAATGATGGTCCCACACATTTGCTGACATCTACAGCAATGCTGAAACATCATAAATGGTAGGAATCTGCTGGCCTCCAAAATTCAGGCTAATCTAGTTGAAAGGAAGTTGTTAAATTTAGACATATGTGGCTTTCTGTAAATTCCACTTGTATCCTACATGTATGCTTGGGACTAATCAAATGCTGACTTCCCCTACAATGCCATGATAATCTCATTTCTTTCTAACAGTTTTTAATTCCCTCTGGGTGTTTCCTTTAATACCCTAGTAATTTTCTTCTGAGCATACTATGATTTTTTAATGTTTGACCAACGAAAGATAAAACACATTTAGCAATAGCTTCATTATAACACGATCTTTCTTTAACACAGAATTTGCTTTTGTGCCATTTATATCAGAGAAGTGCCTGAAATCTCCAAACGCCTAAGTATGTAATCCAAGTCCCCACTGTATCTAATCCATATACCCCACTGTATCTCTATGTGGTTGGGTCTTTTTCCTTTATGATTTGAACCTCCACAGTAAAATTTCACATTTATTTCTATGAAATGTATCTCATTAAATTTGCTCACTGCTGTGTAGGTTTTGAGAAACTGCTTCCCTCCCTCTTTTGAAATCAGATCCATAATCATGCCCCTCCTCAAATACAGAAGGAGCCTCAGCTTATTCATTGTCCCTATCACTGTGTCTGAAACAGAAGAGGCATCCTGCTATTTTCAAGAATCAAAACACTCAAAACTTGGAATTGGATGGCTATAGTTCTATTTTAAAACTTTGAAATAGGAATTATTTGTGCCTTATTTCATTACTTATATTACAATCAAAAACAGAACAAAGGAATATTCTTAGATGTGACTGTACAATACCCACTTAGCACCCTTCCAGATTACCTTCCTGTGGTTTTAAGTGACTTTCTGTGAGTTTCTAGAAAGATGATTTCCATCTCTCTGGAAAAACTCTGTGCAACACTTTTCCTGTGGAGGCTCAAACAGAGTGATATTTGAATTGGTTGTTGGAAAGGAAAGAGAGAGAGAAAAAAAAAGAGTATTGACAAAATAAGAGGAAGGCAGATCAGGGATGGGTTGAGAGAAGTAGGGTGGGAGAGAGGATTCCATTCAGTCCTTGAAGCCTCACCCCTGTTTCCAAATGGCTGGAGTCCCTTCCTTCCCTTTCTTTTTGCAGAGCCAAATTATTTGACCCTTTCACCCAACCCTTTTCCACTGGCATAGCATGACCTGTACTTCTCCCTCCGTGAGCCTCCTTAAGGAAATTTGTGCCAGAAGACAGCAGAACTTCAGCGGAGACAACTTCTGAAGACACATAGAAAGGCTAGTAACCACCTGTCACATTTAATAAAATCACAGTAATTAATTGAGATTAATCAAAACAACTATAGAAATACCAGCCTTGTTTCCTTGCCCCTGGGTTTCTATCGTTTCTGAGGCAGAAATGAAACATGGATACCAAGGGACAAGACTCCCGCCCGTCCTTGCAGGCATTCATAATGTGAGGCCTTCTTTCACTCTCCTTACTCATCCTCTCCTCCCTCCCAGCGGCTGCAGTCTGTCCTTCCCATCCCAAACAGCGTTCCCTCCCTCGTAAAGAAACTGACAATCTTATGGTTCTGTTCTCTTTCGCAGCCACCCGTGTTCCCGTTATTTCTGTTGCAGGGACTATAGTGTTCCTCAGTTACGCAAGAAAAACACACATTTACTCTCATCCTGAGATGCATTTTTTCTAATTGTTCTGCAGTTATACAGGCATTTTTAAATTTCATATTCCCTTGCTTGTATCATTACTATTCACCTGGATTTTCACAAGGCCAATTCGTATCCTTCAAGTCTCCACCAAGATTCAGGGTACTGCAAGAGGATTTCCCTGACTTGTTGTCTGAAACAACTAAACTGGGTCATTCCTTTGTCCACTACCCTGTTTATTTTTCTTAAAGCATCATTATTCCCTGGAATTAGAAGCATACTTTATTTACTTACTACATACTTTATTTACATACTACTGAAATATAAGCCCTCTAAGAACAAAGATTCTGTTTTGTTCATACTTTTGTTCCTACGGCCGGGAACAATGCCCCCATATAACAGTTTTTTTAATAAACATGTGCTCAGTGAATAAAGCAAAAATGAGTTATTTCCCAGGAATTGGGAAGAAGGTCACATAACCACAACAGCGATTTTTTAATTATAGTTTCCAACTTTCTTTTGCTTCAAAATTATGTGCCACTACATGGTAGAGCTTGTTTATTTTAAAGTAGCCTTGGTTTCAGTGTTGAAGTTATAATCAGAAGTGCTTTGATCTTCTAAAAATCGCTTTGCAGACAGCTTTAATAAAGTTTTTTTTAAAAATTCACAATCCTCCCAACAGAGAAAACTAATACTGAGCTTTTAGTATGTTTAGAACCTTTGCAAACCCTTCTATCTTTTCCAGAGATTTCTCTTTCAAATTCTCATGCTGCCGAATCCTTTTAATCTGTTCTCTGAACTTTTAAAAATCTGTTCTCAGAAATTTGCCATATTTCCATGATTTTTTCAGACCTATCCCCACCATAGCTTTTAAATTGTATGTTTATAATGTTGGAAGATTCGTTTTGCTTCTTCCTGGCCAACCAGTTCCCCTTAGAAGTCTGGAATTGATTTATCTTGCCCTTTTTCATTTTCTCAAATTTTCTGACAATAAAATTGCCATCAACACAAGTCAGTGATCTATCTGATGTCCTGAGGTTAGCTGAAAATGAATTCCAAGCTGATGAAGACAGCATCATAAAACGCTTGTTTCATTGTCTTAAAACTTGATCCCACCACTATAGATACACCATGAGAACTAAAGTAATGCATAAATCCTCAAGACTTTCCAGTGATTCACTTAGTGATTATTGTAGACCAATTTTGTGCTTGAGATTGAGGTATTCATGATACCAAAACAAAAGCAAAAAGCAAACTCTCAGGTAAGGCACACCTGTTGATTCTTTTGCAAATACTTATTGGCCATCTGCTGTATGCCGGGTACCATGATAGACACATAAACAGGGCGGAAACATAATGTCAACAATACAGACACACTCGGGTTTAAATATACTACACATGAGTTTATAGAATGCTGAATCATTTCCCTCATCTATAAACTGAAGGTAATAACACCCATCTAAAGAACCATAATAGGTTGAGAAAAGTAAAATATTCCATGTATTGGTGATGCAATATGAGCAAAGTAAATTCCCTTTTCTCAAAAAATCTGAAGTATAATAAATAATATACAAAAATTTAATTTCTATGATTACTGGACAATCAAATATACATGGCAAAATGTGGTGCTCTCATACAGATGCTCTTTGATTTATACTAGGGTCACATCCCCATAAATCCATAATAAGTGAAACTGTCATAAGTCAAAAATGCTTTTTTTTTTTCCTTTAGTTTTTTTGACACAGGGCTTTTTGACATTATTAACCCAGGTTGGCCTTCAACTCACAGCAGTCCTCCTGCCTTAGCCTCCCAAGTGGTGAAATATCAAGAGTGTGCCACCACACTGGGCTCAAAAATTATTTACTATGCATCTAACCTAGCAAGTATTACAGTCTTGCAACCCCACACACTGCGTGGAGTGTGGTTGTTAACCTTGGTGACCACGTGGCTGACCAGGAAGCACTGCTGCTGCCCAGTGTCACAAGACAGAATCAGACTGCATACTGGTAGCCCAGGAAATGGTCAAATTTCAAAGTAGAGATTCTTTTGGGTGCATACCATTTGTTACCATCATAATAGCAAAAGATCAAAGCATCCTAAATAGACCGTTGGAAGTCAGAAATATCTGTAGTATGAGTGTGTATGAGAAATGAGTAGGTTTTTTGTGGCCTGTGACCCCTAATGGTAGTCTGGGTGTCTGCAGAGTAATGACATACTCAACGGACATTAAGCCTGTGAACAAAGAGACATCTTCTAAAGTCACTTTCTTTCCTACCCCGAAATCATGGAATCTTCTCCCAGAGGTAAAATGTTGACCTCCCGAAACTTCATGTTAGTATTAGTCACTTAAATTCTCCTTGAAGATTTTAGAAATGAATAAGCGGGTTAATTTCTGTGCATTAAACAGGGTTGCTCTAGATATGAGCCCTAATTTTTACAAGTTATTTTATAAAGATTGAAATT
Source organism: Cavia porcellus (assembly GCF_034190915.1). Lineage (NCBI taxonomy): Eukaryota > Metazoa > Chordata > Mammalia > Rodentia > Caviidae > Cavia > Cavia porcellus. Next base: position 20,529,251 of record NW_026947511.1, on the reverse strand, counting down.
GACTACCCACCGTGTAAAAATTACAAGTTTATCCTTTGTCTGCATTTGAAATTAGTGAAGCTTCTTGGCCCAGAAATAAGTAAAAATTTGACAACTCTGGAAATGTTTGCATGTTTTCCTCTGTACAAACTGACTTCGTAAGACGGAAGACTCTGGGGTTTCTGGTTTCTTGGGCACTGGAGGCTAAAAGTGGAAAATACAAACAGTGACTAACACATTAGTCATAATAAGCAGCTGTTTCCTAACAGAACAAGAAACAACATGCTTCAAACGCTGCAGTAGGAAGGACAAAATAAAAAAAACATGTTGTCTGGGAGAGGGCTTTCACAGAGAACCCAATGAAAGGCACAAAAGTTAAAGAATTTTTAGTACTATACAGCTGCCCATGAAGTTACTTTAATTACTTTTTGTCTTCTTTAATAAATGTTGAATGGGTGAGACACCTACCCAAAGTCTTCAGAAATTGCTAAAGGCTGAGAGGCTGAGATTATTTTCTAGGTGTCCCCTAGAGGGCAGCAGTCGCCCAAAACACAGGAGAGGATTTGTAAGGAGTCTGCTTTCCAGCTCAACCCTTTCTTCAGACCCTGTGCACACAATTCTTTTACTAGCAAGTTGACAGTGACATATTTATTTCTGAGTACCTAACTTTAAAAACCACAAAATATTAGAAAACAACATGATGTGAAGTTTATTTTAGGAAGACTGGAAAAAATTGTACACAGTGTATACTTCTTTATTTGTGTGTGTGTATATATATATATATACAATACACACAATATTCATGTAGCCTAGTTGGCCTTTTTAATGTATTTTTATGTATTTTTTATGTATTTGAGGCTAAAGAATGGTGTAGGAAAAGGTGGCAATATGTATAAAGTCAAGGAAAGCAATGTTTTTTCCTGAGTTGGAAACGGAAACAATTTATATGTACTACCAAGTACCATTTATTCACTTGAGAGTTTCCTAATGTGTAAAAGCCATTATGTTTGATACTACGGTAATGTATGGGACAAAGAAACTACTTCAGGGAACTTATAATTTAGAAATCAGTTAAATTACTGGACATAGGGAGAGATGACAGTAATTCCAAACTTGGGAAGTCTGATAAAAATATAAACTAAAGAGAACTTTTGTTTTGGAGGAACACAGGTCTGCAATCTTTTTCCTGTTCCTATGGAACATGTGACTTCATATTTGGAAGGTGATAAGGAGTACAGGAAGTTTCCTGAGAGACAAAGGAAGATCCTGAGTTTGCGCTTTTGGAACGCTGAGGTTTTCTCTTTTAGTTAATGTTGCTGTTTAAATATTTCATTCTGCTCAGAGTCATTTTTATGCAAAGGATGCAACTTTCAAAACAGCCTTTTTTGCAAGGTTGTCCTAAAAGCATCCTGTAATACCTGTGAATTTATCTTTCAGGATCTCTTTTATTGTATTTGTATTATTTGCTGATTAAACTTCTTTATTCACTTTAATATTATAAAATTGGGAGCAGTATGCAAACCTGAAATATGCGAAGAGAAAGATTATGTCCGAATTATAACTCAGTCGATATTCACTGAGCTACTTGGGTTGCTGTATGGAGCAGAGGACAAGGAAAACTGTTTATCCCTACAGCAAGGAGTGGCTTTGCAAACATTCCTGTGATAACTTTTTGTCCAATCGAGTGGTGTGATTTGTCTGTGTGATCATTTGTTTATTCAGTTTGTTCTGACTGGAAATTATATATATATTCGCAATACTTCTTGGGAAAACTTTACCAACACATCTGTAGCTGTGGTCTATATTAAAATCAAAACTTTACTGAGATGTTAAGAAATGGACATCAAACCCAAACAACATGACTAGTGATTACTTACAGTGGTCTCATTTTAAATTAGGAGTGACACATTTGCTTGAAACATTAAAACTGGTAAATGTTTTAAGTGCCGTGGCTTTGAAGAGTTGAAGTTGTAGAACTACAGTGTTGTCAACATATAGATGATGCAGAGCTGGGTATTTAGCTCAGTGACCTAAGCGCCTGCTTGGCAAGTACAAAGTTGTGAGTTCGATCCCTGGTACATAAAAGAAAAAAAATACAGATGATGCTTATGAAACCAGAAATGATTCAAGAAAGGGACACAGTTGCAACACCTCTACCAGGAGCCATCACATTTTGAAAGACTGTTTTTGCTTGCCTTGGATTGACCTAGTCAGCTGTTATTCCCAGGGTTATGATGCTTCATTTTAAGGTTTTTACAAAAAAAAAAAAAAACAGAAGCCTTTAAATACTTCTCAAATGAAGAGCTTCTTTAGATGAAAATAGAAAATTATGACTAAAAAAGATCTAGACATTTACATTTATTTTGTATGGAAAAATGCTGTGTAATTTTCTTCTGCTTCTTAAGGGGTGGAAATTTTTCTTAAAAGGCAAAAAAAGTACAATTTGCATACTTTAGGTATCCAAGCCAATCTGGACTCTATAAATACCCCCAATATAAATTTGCATTTGCAGTTTGAGATGAGCTTCTAAGTGGTTAATGTTAAATCTCTGTTCCTCTTGCCTCTACCATTTCTATACACTTATTTAAAACAATTAATATAATCATTGTGCATATTTTGATATAACTATCCTAGGATAAGGCCTCTTTTTGAGAATGGTTGAGAATGGTTATTTTGGAGGTCACAGTAGCCAAGTGAGTTTAATTCTGGTTCCAACAAAGAACTGTAGATTGCTCATTGCATATAAGCTTTTCAATCTGCAGATCTTTCCTAACTTGTGGTTCATTTTGATAATTTCTATTCACAAAGTCCTACAATTGAATTTTAGGTGCAAAAATATTTTTAAAACATTATAAATGCTCACTATAGTTAATAAAAATGCCAGAATATATTAATAGAATAATAATCTAACTTGCATAAAATTTATAGATTGTAAAAGCACTTTCTGATGTACAGCAATGCATTTGAACTTCATAACAATCCTGGATGGGTGTGATTAAATTCACCTCTCAGAACTGGACAGCTTGATGGATTTTCCCAAGGTCACGTAGTCAGAAAATTGCTAAACTAGTTCCCAGGCAAGCTTTCTTACTCTGAATCCAGATCTAAGTGGCATTCTAGTGAGGCTGTACATCCTACATTGTCATATGCATTTGATTATAAATAGCAGGCTACTTATATGGTGTTGCAAAATATTTCCAGCAGCGCTGCTGTTGTGTGTGTGCCAGGCCAGGCCCTAGTGTACAGGTACAGTTACCCCCTCCTCTTTTAGAGGAGCAGGGCTGCACAGTGTATCCACAGGTACACAGTAACCAGAGGAGCCAGGTCCAAGGGTGTTCAGCTCCTGAACCACACTGCCTACCCAGGAAGACACTTCTTTCTAATACCACTGTTAGTTTAGAGCAGACTTTCCTCCTCTAAATGTTCTATTTAAAAATCCTATTGGACATCATTTCTATCCGGCTGTCTCATTTTGGAAATATTCATGAGACAGACTTAATTGTATTCATGAGAGGGATTTATATTGCATTCGTACCATATATCTACTGTGTTTACTGAATGCAAGGTTTTGATTAAATGCAAGGTTTTCTTTTGATGATGCTGTGGGCTCCCTGTTCTGAGTGTGATTTGTATGGCAATTCATACTGAAAGAATGATCAATATGTGCCGTGCATATGTGCAGAGCACCATGTCCCATGAACTTCAAAAGACCAACTGGAGTCACACAGTAAGACAGGGCCCTTTGAGAATGACCTCACACTCTCTTTGGTTGAAGAGTTTGCTTGAGTAAAGCTTGGGACAGTGTTGGTGATGCTGTTATCCACCTCCCAAACCCAAGTCCATAAAAAGTTACAAATGGACGAGCATGATGGCGCATGCCTATTATCCAAGCACTGGGGAGGCCAAGGCAGAAGGACTGTCATGAGTTCAAGGCCAGCTGGGGCTACATAGTGAGTTCAAGGCCAGCCTGAACTATGCAGCAAGGCCTTGTTTCAAAAAATATAGTTATAAAAAGTTAAGAGATAAGAGGAGAAGATTTTGTACAGCACAACAATCCTGCTGGTCAGGATGTGATGGAACATCTTCCTCAAGTGATAACCCACTCAAGGATATCAACAGGGGTAAGCAGTGGAGTGACAGCCAAAAGATAACACACTTACTGGCCTCCAAAGGGAGTGCCCAAGCTGCCAGTGTGTCCACAGAAAATGCAATCCAATTATAATTATAAGTTCTTTATGATTTAAGACTATGCTTGTCCATACATAAGAGAACATCAGATACTGTAAGTAGGATACAAAAGGAATATAATTTAAACCCTTCCAGTATAAACATTCAGTCCAACCAAATATTTGGTGGGTACTATAAATACGATTTTTGGGTGGGGACAAAACAGTCACTTATTTTACAACATGTTATGATGCATGCAGACTGTTATGCAGGTTCTCTAAGAGGGTATTTTGTTCGTGTGAGTAGCTTATTTACAACTAGCAAAAACCACATGTCTGACTACAGACGTCAGATCTGTTGTATTACTTACATGAACATAATATTTGATTAAATTTACCAGCATAATCAACAAGGAGTCTGGTTGGCACATTCACTGCATTCTATGGCAAGTCTAGGGAAGCATTGTTTAATTAGATTTTTCACTTAGTACTTATCAGAGTATAAGAAATGCCATCATAGCTTTTTGCACATGGTAATGAAATCATTGGTGTATTACCAAGATTAAATCACACAGGAATGTCTACCTTCTGTTTCCCTTCCTGCTAAAATTATCAAGCGCCTTACAGTACCACCTGTGATGATAGGCAGGATACGCAAAATTTCAAAGCTTCGCACACCTTCATGTTAGAACTAATTGGTATTTAGTCTACTATAATTTTGGCATTTTAGAGCCTAATAACTAATTCTTAAAACATTAATACATCTACTTATAATGAATGTTCAATATGTGCAGTGCATATGTTGTTTTACTTATAAATCTAAGTTAATCATCAAAGAAATTCTTTGAAGTTTCTTTCCATTAGACAGATGTGAAAATTGAGGCACAGGACAAATAGTGACAAAGGTAGGATTCAGTCTTCATGCTGATTCATTCCCAAACTCATCTAGTTTAATTCACTTAGTTTGTAATTACTGAAATTGGCGCAGAGAGGTGAACTGCTTTTCCAAAGCACACACAACTGGAAATTGGCAGAGACAACACTGGCACTCAGGTTTCCTGACATCTACTTGTTATCTTAATTGCTGTGAGCCATCATTATAGACCTGAGCCCTTCCATCCTTTTTTTTCTTGCTTTCTCTTTGTTTCAGCGTGTAACAGCCGGTCTGAGAGACATGTAAGCAATATCCATTAGCACTACTGCCTGTGATGTGTAGAGCAATCACATTTTTAATGCACTCGATGTCTAAGTCTTTGCTTGTCTGCATAGCTTTTAAAGTGATTTGGAGTACATCTATTGCTCACTTGGCAATCAACGTTTGGCAATCAAATGGTAGAGTTAGACATCTGTGGATTTTTGCTTTCTCTCATGTCCCTGGAAACTTTCCCCAGAGAATACCATACTATAAGTTCCTATATGACAGCAAGGACCATGACTGTTTTAAAAGAGCCTTTCACTCAAAACAGCACAGACCTGACTTGCCTTCCTGCACTTTAAATGCTCAAGGAAGCATGATTATCACATTGGGTGTTGAATGTCATCAATTGTTTATTGGTGTCTATTAGGATGATCATATGGCTTTCTTTTTTTACTAACTGGTGGTTCGCATTCTTATCTTTGAATGTTAAGTCAACCCTGACTTCCTGACTATTCAGTCTTGGGGTAGTTCCCTTGTATAAATGGCCCATATGATATGCTAGTACTTTCCTTAGTATTTGAGGACTGTATTTATGACACTCATCAAATTTTGTCTTGAGTGGCCTGGGCTTCATGATGTGAAATGTGAACACATGCACATTTATGTATATGAAAAGCTGTTGAACCTAAGACGTGTACAAAGGGTAGTATGTAAACTACCCTATTTGAGTCCATTTTTAAAAAAAAACACTGGGTTCACTCTGGCCTCAAGCCCAACTCATTAGCATGGTACTAGCTTAGGGATCTACATAATTTTCATTCCTGTACCTTGAACTAGGTACACATAAGACTTTTAATTTCCTCCAACCACCATATTCTTTCTTACTGTCAAAACTTTGCTAGCACTGTTCCTTCAGAATGGAATGACTCTTTTCCATCTTTCCCTACCTGTAAGAATTCTTTTCATCCCTTTAGACTTAGAATAAACAATGTTCCTAGGGCTCCAGATGTAGCTCAGTGGGCACCTGCTTGCTCTGCATATATATAAGTCCCTCGGTTCTACTCCCAGAATGGGGATGAAGGAGTGTCTTTAAGAGACAATTCCTGAAGATTCTGCAACCTTTCCAACCACAGGCAGAATGAATTATACCTTCTTGGTACTGTCATTGAACTTCACACACAGTGCTGGGCTACACTGAACAGATGTGAATGGGTTTTTCTGTCCTTTCTCTTAACCTAACAGTGCTTCTCAATCTCCTCATCTTTGGTATTTGAGGCTAGAAGTACTCAACAGAGGTATTTGGCAAATATTTATTGAAGAATAAATGCTTCTTTCTATACAAAGTCAGGGGAAGAGAAAGATTATAATATGATAAAATTATCCTTATTTTATTAAATGAATGGATACTCCAAAAAATGATGTAGAGAGATACTGAATTGTATAAAATTAATGCAAAAGTTGTTTTTAAAAGAGTAAGTATTTCATTTATTTGCTCATAATTTTACAATCTAGAATACCGCTCTTATCATAGACTAATCAGACCGGAGTGCATGGGAGATTTAAATAAAGAGTGAAGAGATTCGTTTTTATGGCTGCAGGAGGGGCAAAACCCTCTAGCAGAACCTGAGATTCTCTGGGGGATGAGATAAAGAACTTCTCTGGGCAGCCCACATTTATTTAGTTACAAAGGAAGGGGATACTGAGGAAAACTCTGGAGCTGAGCAGCATCTTGGGAGCCAGTTCAAAGATTTCCCCAAGTAGTAAATCATGCTAGTTAGGAGAACTGTCTTACCTGCACGTTGACATTCACTGCAGGAGTGTGGAGCCTGATGCTACAGTGTCTATCTAGTTAATCGAGGTTGAAGCCAAGCATCCTCAGGTGTGGCTTTATCCCATACTTTGAGGCATCATCACAGCATCCCAGGCTATGAAAGGCCTCAGCTGGACTAGGGATTCAAAGCTGTTTACTTACCTTGAATCTTCTGCCCATCTCCAGACAAAGAGCCCAGGCCTGCGACAGACTCACAAGAAAACATAGAAAAAGCCGACTGATTAATTTTAAATCCCTGCTCAGAGCCACTTCATAGTGGTCTCCATCACTCTGTGGAGACAGCTCAGTAGCACCACACGGGGTCAACTTTGAGGTACTCAGCTGGTGGACCCACTTCTAACGTAGTGCTAATGGCAAGTTGGTGCTGGCTGCCAGCTGGGATCTCAGCTGAAGCTATTTCCTCAGACTTGACTTGTTATCCACAAGACGATGCCGTATAGCTTGGTTAGACTTCTAAGAATGGCAGTCCCACTGTTCAACTTCTGAGCGGTGAATGGCTTACTCTACAGTGCAGAAACAAAAGCTGCCAGGTCTTCCTGGCAGGAAGGAGCAGGAGAAGGGCTGAGAGCTGACCTGCTTTCTTCTCAATTGTGGCTAAAAGAGGTCATTGGGCCAGCCTAAGGAGGAGCCCTACGAGAAAACAAATAGTAAGAGGCAGCGTTCAGTAGGAGCCACCAGAATAACTGTCTCCCACAGTAAGAGTGCTACCATATAACTTATAAAAATGAAGTCATTCTTATTTAAAACTCTGGTCTATCCTCCCTGGTGAGGGTGGATGTTGATGCATTATGAGATTTTCTTCAAACAAAAGTGTCCTGAAAAATCTATATTCATTTAACATTTTAATTCCAAGTTTTAGTGCTCAATGTGCTCAGTAGAACATGAGGCTTAATCAGTAGAACATGAGGCTTAATTCCAAGTCGTGCCTTGTAGACTCTATGCCCGCTTATAAAATTTTAAAGTCTTAGCTCCTCTCACTTGTGTGATATTATGATCCTTTTAAAGCTAAAATCTGTCCAGTTTCCTTTGCAAGAAGGGTGGTTTGGAAGCTTTGGGTTTGTAGAAGAAATGAAAAATTTAACATTTTTTATACTGGAAAAATTTTTAGAAAATGTAGTGTTCCATTAACATTCTTTATAACAATACTGTGCTCACAACTAAATTTTTCAGGCTTCAACCTTGTGTATACAATAATGCAATCAATTTTTTGTGATATTCTACTTTTATAGTCTTGACTTTGCTACCTCCTGCACTTTGGCATTAGATTTTTTTGTTTCCTGGACTGTTTTTAACCACATGTCCTGAGGACCCAATTACTGACTTTTTAATCTGATTAGCAGTGGGGTTCTGTATCTGTTCTGGCAAATCACAGATAAACATGCTCACAAGTGCTGTCTGCTCACAGTAAGTCTTTCCACTTTCAACAGTGTTGTATAGTGAGTTTGAGTTCGATTTAGGCTTAGAATTTTAATCCTTAAACATCCCTTTCTAGGAATGTGATCTTGCCCAAGTGACTCAACCTCTCCATAACTTGGCTTTCCTATCTATGTAGTGGGCATGATGAAAATATCACACAGGAGGATTAGACAAACAAAGCATGCAAAACACTAAACACAGTGTCATTCAATACACGTATTACATTGTTGCCATTACTACTGTTGAAAATGTGTATGCACACTCTCATCCATTCCTAAGTAGGTTACCTCCAAAGACCTTTATTTTCTCCTCTATTTAGTCACTTGAATCTGCCATCTAACATTTTCAGTATCATTTTAGTATTTGACTCAGGTTGAAAAAAAGGAGGAATTGAGGCTAATTCCTAAGGCTTCCTGTAGTACTGTTTAGGAGTGGGAGCAGTTGAAATCACACAGAGTATCATAAACCTAGTAACAAATGAGGCTCTCAGCAGACTTTTGTAGAATACCGGGTAACATTAGTTCAGTGTGCCAGTTGAGAAAATTGACTAAAAATTAATGCAAATTTAGCAAAATATTTAAATGGAAGATACTAGTAGCCCTAGTAGCATAGACTTAATTTTCATGATTGTGACACATTCTTTTTCAAGTTGTAAGTAAGGCTGGTGCACCTATGAGTTCCTATTTGCATTCAAACTGGGCCCTTCTGTCACTGACACATTAGAACTCACAAATTTAGGCTGAAAGAATGCTTCCTAATCCTGAGTCACCTGTTCTCTGCTCCCCTAATTACAGAGCTTTATAATCAGCATTGCTTATAAACGTGAGACTGACAATTCAAATGGACACATTTGTGCTACGTAAAGATAGATCACAATTATCTGGGACTTGGGTAATCAGGAAAGATAATTGTTGAATAATTGACCAAGGTGGCCCATATATCTGCCCAGGTGGGGGGAAACATCTCTGTTGCATGTTTGGCTTGACTAACCCATTTGTACACTATTTTTGTACTATTTACAAAATATGTTCGGTAGAATATTATAAATTGATGAAAGTATTTTACACTCACAAAATGGTTGACTTTATCAAATAAGTGTGAGAAGATTAAAAGAATAGTATTTCTCCTTTTAAGTGATAATTTATTCTTACATTTAAGTGCCCAAATCTTGCAATAAGACATACTTGCAATAAGATCTTGCAATAAGACATACTACTTTCCTTAAGAAGCTGATAAAATAGAAAGTATGTTCTGAACTTAACCATGTATTTAAAAAATAAAAGACTGGTTCCCACCATCATCAGAGTGTCTCAGGGCTGGTCCAACACAAAATATCTTGGGAATTTCTACTTGTCTTATTTATCTTACTTCATTCTATTTAGTATTAAATTCAACATTTGGATAACTAAAAATGATTTTGACCACTTTACTTCCATCCAATTTTCCTTCCTTTATTTTTTTTTTACCCTTTCCAACCCAGACAGGTTGCCAGATTGAACAAATAAAAATATAGGCACCAGTGACATTTCAATTTTAAGCAAATAGTGAATTCTAAGTATGCACCACATACGCATGGGATATCTGAATATAATTGAGTGTCCTGTATTATCTGGAAACATTAAGCCAAAGTCAAATGAGCTACCAATAACTAATTAATTAAACTGTCAGCTTAATTTCCTAATAAGTACATAGGAAGAATTCATTCCAGCCTTGTAGAATAAGTTTTAAATTTTTTTCATAATAAAAGTGTGACGCTCCTTTTGTGACAGCTTGATCTTCTATCTTTTTATAATTCAAAAAATACATAGTATAAGCCCAAGCATATGCCACACGCTCATAATTCCACTGCTATAATCCCAGCAAGAGTCAACAGTTTGAGTCCAGCTACGCAATTCAGTAATTTAATGAGACTTTATCTCAGAATTTAAAAAGAAAGGCAGAGGATGTAACCCGGTTTGTCACTGGGTTCAGTCTGAGCTCATCTGGAGCTCAAGTCTGCCCCACATTCTTCATTCCAGTCAGATAGTTGGAGCACTTTCATTTAACAGGTGAAGAAGCTGGGCCTCAAAAAAGCACCCAGGAGAATTTTCCCACAAGGTGCTGAGGCTTGAGTGTCACTGTCTAACTCTCAGTGGCCTGGACTCATGCTCACATTGTCTGTTCTTCACTGTATTTGGTAGGACAAAAAAATACCAAGTCGAAACAAAAAACAGAAAACATAATGGATGTAGTCAGCCACACTTACCATTTTAATTGATTCAATCACAGTAAAATGAAATACATTAAAATAAACATAAGGCTTAAATTATACTGGTTATGACTTAGTTTGTTTTGACAAGGCACCGACTGCGCTGTCTCCTAGACTGTCAGTCCCTGTCCCTCGAATAGAATATAAGAACACACATTTAAAGAAAATCCCAGACCGATTTTCATATACCTGTGTTTCTCTTTAAACTATTATTCTGAAAAAATAGGCACCTCAAATATTTTATAAAAATAAAAATAAAGCCACAATAATGTTTGTAAGAGCGACAGTTGTGGTAGGTCCTTCTATGAAAAACAGAGCATTATACTCATAGTACACAGTGTACTATGATGCCTAAGTTCTAACCTCACCCATGTTGGCCATGTATTTAAATCAATTTTCATAACTCAATCTGCTAACTCAGTCTGTATTTTTCTGCATGTCTTTCCTCTCTTATCTCATCAGTCAGACATTGCTGGCGCAAAGTGAAATCATTATAGCAGTCTGCTTGTTTCATTAGGAAGTGGAACAATAGTTTAATGTTTTAAGGAAATAGCAAGGAATGAACTAAATGCTGTGTTGACTTTTCCCCCAAATCATGTGATTTTTCTGAATTGGTGTGGTGACAGGTTATCAGTCACAGATGGCTAATCCATGAGTGTTGGTTGCGTTAAAGATCATGCAAGCCCTAAAGTTCTAGCATCATAAACATCAGTTCCATTCATCTCTATTCAATCTTTAGCTTACCTGAGGTTTTTAAAAATATAAAATGTTAAGAAGTATTTGATCTCTAATCTTGACTTGACCTTTCTGATCCCTGGCTTCCTCTTCCATAAAATAGGGATGGTAGTGACACCTCCTCCATAAAAATCACTGTGCAGAGTTAGTATAAAAGCATTCAGCATCACACCTGATACATTATACTAAATGTTAGGCAGTACTATTACAAATTCAAAAGCCAGATGGTGATCTCAGTTTTTGTTCTTATTCATGCATACTAGCACCTTATCTGTTTATAACACTTTAATCTTTATGAAACATTTTCTTGATCTCCAAGTGCCTCCTCCTGTGTGATCAATGTTGGCAATGATTAGAGTACAAATGGAGGATAGTCTTCCTTTAGAATTGCACCTGTCTCTAAGTCAGGTAGAAGGTCTGTATATATGAGTGATTCGAGAAAATTTTAACTAAGGAGTCCTGTAAAAGTTTTATCACCTATCATTCCAGATTAAATATCATTTATCAAAGATATTTGTGATCAGACATGTTTCAGGTCTGGGGGCTTGGGGATTTTGGAATGTTTGCATACTAATAAAATTTGTTATCTTGGAGATGGGATTCAAATCTAAACAATAAATCAATTTATGTTTAATAGGTCTCATATATGTTCAATAGCCAGAAGGTAATTTTATATAACATCTTATAGGTAACATTATATAACATTTACATACAAATAATTTTGTACATAAAACAAAGTTTGATGGTATGGGATTTTCCTCTTGTGACATCCTGTCAAGCACTTTAAAATTTTTAGGAATTGAAGTACTTTGAATTTTGGGGTTTGGAATCCTCACCCTACATTAGAACTACTTATTCTAGCGTTTCCTGTCAATGCTATTCAAAGCACCGTGAGTGAAGACCTAACTTCGCCAAAACTTAAGGCTCCTCTAAGACTGACGCCATGATAGGCAATGAGATTTGGCCCTGATCCTAGGAGTTACTGGCTCATGTTCACAAGCTATAGTGTTATCTGCTTTCAAATTTAGTCATTAAGAGTGTAACTTACATCATTCACATGGGATGTAACTAGCTACTTGTCCATAAAATAGAGTTTACCTGGTGATAACCTGAGGTCACGTGAAAGAATAAACGTAAACATCTATGCAGTTAAGGAGACACTCTGAGTTGTGTGCATGGAGACAGATGTGGTCCTTTGCATGCTTAGGTTAGAAACTATTATGAAATGACAAGTGATGCTAACTGAATAAAAGCCTCATGATTTAGCACTTTCCTGTGAAGGACTCAGGTTTCCTTCCAGAGCACTGGGATTTCTAAATACTTATATTTTTCTTGGAGTTATATCTACATACAAGTTAGTATACTGTAAACTAAATTACTTAAGAATATTTACTTCCACATAGTCAGAGCATCAGGTAAAATTCTGCGTTAGTCAGACTCCTAGTTCCCCATCTGTTAATAGACAATAAGTCATTTGATCTCTGGGGAAACAGATTCTCTTCTCTCAAGACAGTCATAAGAATTGACACGTATATTAAAGATGTTCAGTAACAAGAAGATCTATGAATACAGGTGAAATCATTTTTCCAAAATGAGCTATGTATTTGTAGTCTACTTATTTTTCTAGCTCACTTCTATAGATGGGATTAAAACCAGCACTTACAAGCCAGTGACAGAGCAAAGAAGTCAACACTCAAATATTTAACTTTCTACCTCACAGAATTCTTTCGAAGCTAATATATAAGATGCTTGCAGACAGTTAGGGCAGCAGAGTGAGCTGCAGGAATGACACAGATCCTGTGTGGCTAATAGTTGGCACTTCCAAGTCAAGTGATACCCGGTGCTGCACAACATTTCAAGTAGCCTCAGAATAAAACCCATTTTCACACTTACCAATATGTACAGAACTTTACATTTTACAAGACATTTTCCACTCACATTATTTCTCATCATTTTCAGCAACTTTGTTGAAAGTTGTTATTCCTGTCTCAAGCTGATATATGGAATGTTGTGCTGCTGTGAGTTACGGAACTGGAACAGAACTACGTGACTAACTAGTGGACAGCCAGAATACAGTTTTGTTTTCTTTCCCATTGTACTAACTTCTCTCTTTAATGTGTGCTCATTTTTTTAATTTGGGGAAGATATCTTATTGTTTTATTTGTTTAATAAAGAGAAGCAAGTGTTATACGAATTTTCATTCAAGGAGGATAGCCTTTACATGCTATGACACATAGATGTGATTTATTTTTAATTAGGGAAGGCTGAAGTTCTATATTAATACCATTTGTACTATGAAGATTGAATGATCATATTAGTTTGTTCCTGAGATAAATGTTCCTTTAAATACAGATACCTTTTTTCCTAGAACAGTATCATATTTTTACCTTTAAAAAGTCAAAACTACCAACTGACCATTAAAGTCTTGTATTTTTCTCTTTTCTGGCAGTATGAGGTAGTTTTCCAGTCTGTATATGCCTTAACAAAGCCAGACAGATGACCATAAAGACCATTTGCTGCCCTCTCTTATGCATGCTGAGCTAGGCCAGTGGAACACCATTTTGGCAGGAGAATTTTGACAGGAAGAAGGATGTAGTTAGAATAGCAGAGCTTGCAAAATCACATTTTTACCAAACTTCTTCTGCCCCAACAGAAAGCATAATGAATTAATCCATATGGAAAGGACTTTATGTCAACATACACGATAACTCTGTTATGCTATATGAAACAGCATCTTTTGGTACATTTTCAGTACATAGACTTCATTTATTGGTGCCCAATGAAATAGAAGCTATAATATAAAAAAGTTCTGCCTTCATAGAACAATAAAAAGTATAGTATCTAATGCTTCTGTTTTTAAAAGAGTACTCATGGAAATTTCAATATTAGGTTCACTAAGTGACCCTGAGTATTCATTTCTTTAAAATAAAATCCCAAATGATGCTTTAAAAAGAAGTTTATCATAGAAACTAGATCAGGATCAATGATGATACACACTGGGCCACAAACCCAAGATTGAGAATCAACTTGCACTTGTAGCTTTTAGCAAAAGCCCTGGCTTTCAATGGACTCGATAGCCCAAGCACCTCTTATTTCCCTCAGACCATTGGGCAGAAAATAGGAGCCTCAAAGTTCTCCAGAACTATCATGACATTTGTGATAAGTTCACTGGAATCAAAACTCCACACAGCTCAGCCACTTAGACTGGAAGATTTTTTACTTTTACTCAAAGAGAAACCTGTGAAGACATGACTTTATGCTGGCTGTGGTAGTTGGGCAAAAAGCGGTTATTGATGGTAGGCTATTCCATATGGTTGACATAGCAACAACATGAGTGCTGGGGAAATGCCCCTCAAATAGAATGCCGGCCCTCAATTTGCCCCAGCTACACTGACTAGAAGCTCCTTGGAGAATTATTTCCTCTGATAGGAGAGCTAGAAAGTGTTTGCAGAGATACAGGGGTCCCAGAAGGTCATTTTGGTTTCTACTCATCAATACTTACTGAAGACCACCAGAATGGATCACTATTTCCCCTCAATTATCACCCAGCCAATGGGTCCCTGCTGTCCAGATATTGCTAAGAGGGAGAACCATGCCCCAGTTCTTCTGGAAACCTGGCCTCCAACGTGATTTGGGCAAAGAAGTCACTGAACTACTGCTTAAGTACATTCCAGAAGCCTGTCTTTAGAATCCAGAGTATCCAGAACTGTGAGCAGCACATCAAATACATCACCTGCTATTTTATTTTAGGGTAACCCAAAATGGTTGGCCATGTGAAAGCTGCCCTGTTAACTCTAGAAATTAACAGAAATCAACAATGATCTTAATAGACCACTTTCCAAACACACTTCGGGCCATGGATGAGTTTATTTCCTTGTCCCTGGGAGTGCTTATCCATGAAATTTCTCTGTAACACTTGAAATTCCTCATCCTGGATAATAATCTCTGAATAGCCAACAATAGCATATAATTCAAGATCCCAGGTAGTTGACCAGCCAAAAACACGCCTTAGGTTAGGCCAAGTGGTTCCCACCTGGTGTCCCAAGTCCTGTGCCTGCGCACAAGGCAGGCCGGGGTTGCCCACGTGGGATCCTTTACATTGGTTTGGAGCCACTGCAGAAAAGAGACTCTTGTCTACAGAAGTACTTCCATACCCAAGAATGTTTTCCATAAAACAGCAGAAAGAATACAATAGTCACTGAGTTGAAAATGAGTTAACTTAAGATATGTAATTTCCAATTTGCAAAGTGTGACCTCAGCATGTGTAAAATAAAGTCTAAAAACTCAATTTAAAAAAAACCTATAAAACAGGAAAAAGGCCTGAACACATTGCTCAGCAAAGAGGTTATAAGGATGGCAAATAATTCAACAAAAAAATGTCCAACTATGAAGAGTGAGGGATGTGGCTCCATGGAAGAGCCCCTTCCTGAACCTGTAAGGCCCTGGGTTCAGTCCCCAGCACTAGAAAGAAAAGCTCAGTACTATTATCCATTAGGGCAAAATAAGTTAAATATAGTGGGCTGTGGTGGGCTACCTACTCAACTACGAGAACTAAGATTCTGTAAAATAGGGGTTTTTGGAAAATAGAGTAATAATACCAAATGCAAGATCTCTCACAAGTTATTGGTGCGGATGTAAAAGGTACAGTCTCTTCAAAAAACAGATCAATAGTCTATTTAGAATACAGCTTAGCAATTGAATTCCTGGACATTCATGCCAAAGAAAAAGCACATGTTCAAATAAAAACCTATACACAAATGTTTTTGAATGATGGCAAAATATTAGAAAGTACTCAAATATCATTCTGTGGATAAATAAACAAAATCTGGCCCATCTATACAATAAAAATTTACTCAGCAATAAAAAGGAATGAACTATTAGTAGATGTAACATCCTGATTGAATCTCAAGCCCATTATGCTTAGTTTTTTTTAATTAATCTCAAAATATTATTCACTCTCTGTTCCCATTAATGTAGCAGACTCAAAATGATAAAACCTTAGAAACAGAACAGATTAATGTTTGGGAGAATGCAAAAACAAAGGGATATCATGATGGGGTTTTTGTGGTTATAGAACAGTCCTGTACATAGATTATGGACTTTTTATAATCCAATGATTTTGGTAAAATATTTATCATAAATAAAAAGTTTTAAAAACCATTTGTATGCAAAACAAGAACGTGATTTTTGTTTGTTTTTAGGTTCTGATGATTGAACTCGGGGCTGAGACCCTGAGCCACATTCCCAACCCTGTTTTTGTTTTAAGATAGAATCTCAGTAAATTGCTCAGGTTCGGTGGAATTTGATCCTTTCTCACTGTACTAGAATACAGGCAGGTGCTAACACAGTAGGCTACCACCGTATTTAAAGACAAAATAACTGCTTTTCATGCAATAATTGTGTGTAAGTACCAGTTTTGCTATTGGTTTTATTAGCAAGCAGCAAGTTTAGCAAGGAGGATTATTTTATAATAAAAACAGCACAAATACAATCATGGCTTTGATTCCTGGAGTAACTTGTTTATGTGCCTTCTCTCCCCTTTCTTGTTGGCAAAATACACCTTGCTGCATTTTCTGCAACTTTCCCAAAATGAGAGGTGTTATAAACTTTGCGTTGCATAGCACCATGTGGTAATGTTTTCTCAGATCATCGCCCTTGCTTGGAGGGAATTCACAGAAAATGATCTGTCTTTTGATATTTTGATTGTTGTTGATACAAATTTATTTTACTGAAAGTCCCTTCCTCATTTTCTCTCAGATTGGTGCATTCAAAAAGGTAAGAGTAATTCAAAGATGACTAATTCATCTCTACACCCTTCTTTAGAAGTCTTTTGGACGCCTGTGTGCACTAGTGCCCCCTAGCAGGGAAGGGCAGGGGCTGCAGGTTATAGCTGACCAATGGAGGTCCTCTATGGGTGTCTTCTGCTTCCAGCCGCTGCCTGTGAAGAGAAGCACACCATTTAACTTTTTAATATATAAAAGAGGCTGTGGAAGAAACTGGGGAAAGATGGGGATGATAAAATAAGGCTTTGCAGAGAACAAGCTAGGTGCAAATACAGCTGTCAAAGTTTAAGAAAATTAGCTTTGCGTGACAGCAGTTCTCTCATTTATACAGCGGTCAATAATATATACATTTCCTTCATGGATTAGGAGTCAATGAGAAAAAAAGGCTTTCACCCACTTACCTGTGTGCCTGCCACATTTGGAGTCTGTGTTACACGTTGATTCCCATTTCATTCGAGGTGGTGTCCTATTTCTTAGCGCCCATGGAAGTTTTAAGAGAAACGCCTTGCAATGAAGAGGACTGGTTGCTAGAAGACAACAGGGTAGGGTTAATTAACTTTTCTCAAGAAAGGTGATCCTGAAAAGAATGTATATTGATTAAGCCTTTCAAAATGGAATCATTTTTAAATACACTATGGAAAGTCAGTTTAGGTCCAAGTAAATGATCACGCGTTGTGTATCTGTCTTGAATTCTTAGACACTCATATTTGACTTTGTGCTACTTTTTCTTCCTAGTGTCAAAGAGTAGGACCTTGATAATGCTGTTTCTCATGACAGTATCATGACACTGGCTTAAACAGAACAGTTGTTCATGATACCTTTTCTCGTTTTTAAAAAATGGAATTTCTGGGGCATTCAGAAAAGGTCTGAAGGGAAGCCTTTGCCATAGGTATCACACACAATGGAGGAGGATTAGAAATAGCCTATGGAGTGAAATTTATCTGGAATTCTGTAAAAGGAGGGTAATTCGTCTGGGAAGTTGAAGATGGTTTTTCGGGGAGCAGACAGAAAGGTTAGTTTGTTTTAGTTTTTTTTTTTTTTTTTTTTCACAAGTTCTGTTGTGGGCACACAAAGAAATCATCCTTACAACAAAATATGGCTCCCCTTCCCCCAGGTTTTCAGTATCTCAGGAACACATTACCTGAGAGCTGTTTCAGGCCAAGCACACATTGCTGATTTATTTGTATGTCTAATCCTTAGCACTCAGTCTCTATAATAAAGGTTTATTAAATGAATAAATCCCTTTTAATAGCTGAACACACTAGTGCCTTTATCCCCCAGTTCTCTCTTCAGAAACTAGCAGGCTGACTGAGTGCTCCCTGAGGGCAGGGAGCAGGGTGATCTGTGTGCTGTCTCCTCCTTGGGGCTTGGCAGAATCCCTGGCATTCTTTAGGCACCCATGAACATTTCTTACAGTGAGAATCTGAAAACTATCCCTGGTTCTGTGCTTAGAACTCTGCAGTCTACCTAGAAAAGCGAGAAGGGTTTCCACTAGAATCCTTCAACGCAGGAGGCCAGAAGTGGATGTCACCCCTTCACTCATCCCTTTGCGGGAGGTTGTGAGTCTCTTCTTTACTGGGGCCCCCTGCAGGGACCCCTCGAGCCAG
Source organism: Cavia porcellus (assembly GCF_034190915.1). Classification (NCBI taxonomy): domain Eukaryota; kingdom Metazoa; phylum Chordata; class Mammalia; order Rodentia; family Caviidae; genus Cavia; species Cavia porcellus. The sequence continues at coordinate 20,510,348 of NW_026947511.1, read as the reverse complement.
TGCACGCCGCCCGGAAGGTGGCTGCGAGGGGGGAGCCGGCCAGCACGTGCAGCCGCCCTGGGAGGAGAAGGCTGGGCTAACGCAGCCCTTAGTCAGCAGCTGGGCTCGCTTTGGAAACAAAAGCCAATGTCCTCCCTCGGAGTCCGCGGCCGGTCAGCTGCTAGGGGGAAGCGAACCATGCTGCCCAGCCGGTTAGTGGCCCAACTCCAAAGCCTGGGACACAGGGCCAGCAGACGCACGGAGACGGGTGGGACGTGGGGACGGAGTGGTGGGCACAGACCGCCCAAACCCTGCCCTCGCGGCCGCTGGGCACCAGGGCCGGGGTCTCCTGCGCTCTGCGCATGTTTGTCCTGGGCCACTCCGGCGAGAGTAGAGCTGAGGCACCTTTGGCACCCCGCGTCCCGGAGCCCAGACACACCAGGCCCCAGTTTCATGAATGAAATCCAATCGCGTGGCTATAAATAGCCGCGAAGGCTGCTAACGTCACAGTGCGAGCGGCGGCCGCCACCGCGTCGGAGCGAGGTGCCGGGAGCGCGGTTCCGTCCGGCCGCCCCGCCCCGGCGCGGGGTGGGGGCCGGGGCAGGGCCGGGGCAGGGCCGGGGAGGGAGGGAGGGAGGGCGGAGGGCTGGCGGCGCAAAGGGGCGAGCCCCTGTCGCTGCGGGACTGGGGAGCACGGCGGCGCGGGGCGAGCCGGCGAGGCCAGGCGAGGCAGTGCCATGCTGTCTTTGTGCAAAGTTGGGCGGCGGGCGGCGCGCCGCGCGCAGGGGCCCCGCACACCCGCGACCGCGCGCAGCCGTGGCTGCTGCTGAGTGGCGGGTCCCCCCGCGCCCCCCCGGCCCTTGAAGGCGGAGAGAGCTCGCGTGTTGCTCGGCTGCAGGGTAGGTTCTGTGTCGTGCGTGCACTGTGGTTGGAAACTTCGTGCAACCGCCCCGACCCCCCACGGCGGCGTGCGAGGGTCCCGGACTGTGCCAAGCGGCCGGGAGCGCCCCAGGAGAGTCGTGGGGCCGACCTGGTGTAGGGGCCGCCCTGAGACCGGGCACTGTCACTTCGGAGGCCAGCAAAAGAGATTTCTAGGAGCGCCCGCCCAGCCGCACCCCTAAGTTGGAGCTGAGAACGTGTACAACAGGCACCCTTTGCAGGCAGGCTGCACCAGGGAGGGAGTGGTGTCGCGCCTTAAGAAAGGCTTTTTCTTCGAAGGACTGTAGTGGGGCGTGGAGGACCTGAAAAGGGGCATACGCCGGTGGCTTGGGCCCTGGCACCCCCCAGAGACTTGACTGGTCAGCCCACAGTTGGCGCTCCCCTCCCTTCCCCCCAGCCCAGTGGCTATGGAGTCTGTTGTGAGTTGCTGTGACAACAGGAGCTGCCTTGAGGGGCTTGCACACACCTTTCCTTGTCTCTGGTGTGCTCAGCTTTGGGGGATGGGGTGGGTGACGGTGGGAGGCCAAGAAAATCCAATGTCCTCTACTCCCCTCCCCAAAGAAGTGGGAGAGAAGGCACAACCATGTAAGAATATATCATTAGATCCTACTGTTAGCTGCTCAGTTTCCATCCCTAGCAGTATCAAACATCTCAACTGAGGAGCAATGTCAATATTTAGACTTGGACAAGCCAGAAAGTTTTAGAAGGGAGCGTCAAGCGCATGGTTTTGACTTGGCTTTGCGCGTCAGCACACAAGCCGTGGCTTTAGAGCTGACTGTACACATTTACCGGGGGTTGGGGGGAGCGGGGGATCATGAAGATTGACAGACACAGGGGCTTCCAGATCTAGGAAACTCATTTAATAAGTTAAGACCAGAGACGTGGCCCTGACTGAACTCTCCTGTTGGGCAGCCCTGTTGGGCTTTAGCCAACTGCTCAGCTTGAGGTTCATTTGGTTTGGGGGTCCCTGCCATCAACTGAGGGTGTGAAACTAGGGCTGTGAAACTGGGGCTGTGCTCCACATTCAACAGAAAGCATATGTTAAACTGCAAAAGCAATACTGAGTTATGCATGGTCTTCACCTCTGTAAAAGACCTCTCAGTATTAGCAAATAGTAAAAAGTCAACCAGCTGGTAAGTGTATTTACAAGATGCATAAGAGAGGCAGCGGTTGCTAGAAAATAAACAAGAAGTTCTTTGGAGTACAAATAACATCTGCATACTGCTCTGCAGGTGGAGTGAGCTGTAAATTATTATATTAAACAAGGTTTCCTCTGAGATTCCCGGATCATATTTGGATATTTGGATATAGAAAAGACTTCAGGCCAGTTGATCCCAGTATGGAAAGCTTTGAAAAATCATTAGGAAGTGTTACTTTTCCAGATTTTGAAAATAGTGTGGGCCGTGTGTGATCGTGGAGATGGTAATAGAAACACATAGAACAGTTATGATTATTTTGACTATTGTATTTATTCTGATGCCAAATATTTGCCTAATACAACTTATACAAATATAATAGGAAAAATTGTTTGGTGTTTGGTGTTTTAGTTAAGATTATATTGTATGAAAATGCTCTTTTGAAAGAAAAGCATTCCCACTTCCATGGCTTCTGTATTATAAAAGGCCTTTGACGTTTTCATTGCTCCCATCCATCAATTTAAGGCCAAATGGTTTTTTTATATCATCTCAAAATGCTCAGAATTTTTCACAAGTGCTATGAAATGTTAACCTAGCTATTTCAGATGTATTTGAATTAGAGAAATGTCATTTTTACACTGGCACTTAGCAAAAGTAACAGATTTTGCCCACTCTTGGGGCGAAGGGCAACATGTTGAAAACTAGTGACTCTCTGTGTGCTCCTCACAGTATTTATAAAGCATTTGTCTCTTTATGTAGGTAAGCCCAGCTGCAAACGGAGCGTTCTCTTCTTCACTTCCAGCAAGCCAGGTCAGTCTCTGCGCAAAGCCATGACAACAGATTGATGACATCATGTGTCTCATTCAGAGGATGCATTTCAGAACACGTTTCATAGTTGGTGGTTAGAATTTTTGTTGTTTTTATGCTCAATTAGGTTCATCACAATTTCAATAATGATTATGATTACTTTATTTATTCTGAGAATCAACATGGTGCAAGACAGCTGAGGATACTGGGGATCTAGGTGCTCAGGCATTGGGGTTTTGCTTCTGTTTGAATCTTAGCACTCTGGAGTTGGAAGAAATTTGTTATAATGATAGATACACTGAGCATGAACTAAGATTCAGGTAATGCTCTATTCGGTATTCTGTAAATGTATGCTTTTGTTCTGCCTCAACAAAAGAAAAAAACAATATGTGGGGTGAAACTACTCTCTTGATCACCAAACTGCAAAGCGAGGAGGAGGAGTTAAAAGTTCAGAGATTGTGTTTAATTTTGATGTCTATCTAGTTGATGGCCAAATACCATTTTTAAAAAGTCCTATCTTAGTCTAAGACATAAATTCCTACCTAGATGCATGCTGACTAAAGGCCTAGAAATTGTCAATATCTAAAGTTAAATAGAATATTTTCAGTTTGTGTTTGAATTGATAACCTTCTCCTACTCTGTCTGCCCTTCTCTTTGGATTTTTTCTTAATAACTTGTAATAGTTATTAATCCTTCTTAGGGATTTTTATATAAGGGTAATAAAAATGAAATAAGGAACAGATTACTATAAAAATCTTTAGATATCATCTTTTTAATGTACTGATTGCCTCAATTTAAACTAATAGCTCTAAAAGCTTAATTAGCTAAAAGAATTTTCAAGCATTTAAGGGTTTGTAATAGGCTATCTTATAAAAGCTCTACCCTACACAGAGTTGTTATACAGTGAATCATTACAGAACAGATCATATTCCATAAAAGCACTGTTATTATTGGGACGATCCCTTTACACACCAAGGCCTTACCATCAAGTTATATATCATTAGTTGTGATAATGGTATGCCATAAAAATATCAGTATACCAACTATAAGCCTACAATTTATTTAAAGAAATAAAATTATATTATAAATTACATAATGTAGAGCCAGAAGAAATTTTGAAATGAGCATAGTATCTCTATTATTATTAGATAATCACTTACTTGGCAATCAATCACTTGTTTGCTTTTTGAACTTCAGAAGGCTTTGTTTAATATGCATGATCTACCTCTTTAAAAATGGCTAAAGATATTTGAAATTTTGCTGACTTTGCTTAGTAAATTTACTTTTAGAAGACTGTAATTTTGTAACCTTTATATTGACCTTTCCTTTAAAAAATATAGTTCAATCTGTTTATAAGAAGGCCTCCCTTTGACTTCCCATAATTGAGTGTACACAATAGAGGTCATTTGAATTTGGTCCTCTGTTCACCTTCTGTTTTCCAATCAGACATCCCACCAACCCCACATCACCAAAACTAGGAAAGAAAAAGGAAAAATAAATCACAAAAAGATGTATAGAAAAAGGACACGTAGTGAGAGACTTGTAACTGTGGGGTGGGCGAGGCCAGAGACAGCCAGTTAAATGAATGGGATGTTTACAGATTGGTTATTTATTTGTCCTTTTTTATTTATAAACAAAGCGACTGCTTCTTCTTCCTGGAACTTATGCATTGGGGTAGAAACCGGGAAATAAACACATGGAAAGTGAAGGGTAGGCATGACAGCCATTCTTTCCAGGTGTCCAGGACAATCCTGTCTTCTAATGCTCCCTCCAGTTCCACCATCAAATACATCAGCTTGTCTCTTACCAAGTTATATTTACTAAAGGGTGAATTAGCAAGTTTTACAAAGAAAGAGATGCCAGTAGATGTAGAGGAAAGCAATTACATTACCTCTGCTCGGTAACCAAGTTTACTTATTGCACAGAGACAGCCTAATAGCCAGTTCTTAGTATTAATGAAGTCATGATGTCAGATTTTATTCCAAGCCAACTTGGGAAGGGTCAACGAATGGGGTGCTGTGTGTTGAAGAAAGGGCTGTTCTGTCTCAATACCTTGGAAGATAAGGGAAATTTCCCCTGGTACCTACCAGGCCTTTATACTGCTGGAGTTCTCTGTATCATCCATTTCTGGATGTGCCTTTGAATTGTTATCCAGCTGTAGCCCAAACCCATAATGAGTCCTTCAATAACAACAACCAACACTTATTCTCCTCTGGATGCCAGGCACTTTACTGCATTAAAGATAATATTCATTATCAGTTTAAATTTTACAGAAGCAAAAATGAAACTCAGGTTAAACTAAAGAGCTAAGAGCAAGCAGAGCTTGGATTTACACCCAAGTCTGTCTAAGAATTTGAATATGTGGGGTGTGTGTGTGTGTGTGTGTGTGTGTGTGTGTGTTCTAAATAAACTTAGAAAATTATATACTTAAAACTATTTCATTTCAAGTTACCCTTGCAGATGATGAGTATTGAAATTAAATAATTATTCTGTAGATACGGTTTTTAGAGCTATATATAGAACAATCTGAACAAATTATTAAATCTTGAAATCATTTACAATACATTTTGATGAAATTTGGTCTTAACAGTTGAACCAGTGGAGTCAAATCATACAGCTAGGAAAGTCCTTAACGGTATTTGGTTCAACCTCACATAGATAATAAAATACTGGAACCCAGAGAACCATGTAACTTGACCACTCTCATGGTTAATAACTGACATCGCTGAACTGAACCCAGGTTTCCAAATCCCAGCTAAGGCTCAATTCTGTTACATAAAATTCTCTGAAGAGTGCCTAGTCTTCTAAACACTCTAATTTAGCCTCAATTACAACTAGCAAGTCTAAAATATATCTGTTACCAAAAGCATACCCAGAAAGGTGTGGTGAGAGAATTCCAGAAAGTGAAGCTACGCTATTAGGAGAAACTTCACTTACTATTACCAATGACAAGACAGAACACTCTTTTTCTTCAGACTGTGCACTTTGATCCCTCCCCAGCTGTCTCAGCTGAGTGATCTGTGGGGACCTTTTTAATATTGTTTGAGCTCCGCTTTTTATTAGCTGTGTGTCTTGGGTAAAATACTTCTGTGGACCTCACTTTCCTCCTCTCTAAGTAGAAAAAGTATTGCCTCCCTCTGAGGATTATAAAGTTATGAAATCACCTCTGAAGCACATAGTAGGTGCTCAGTGAAAGTTAGTTCTTTATTATCTTTCTCAGGGTACCTCAAAGGAAAAATTGTTAACATGTTTGGGTAGTTATAACATGTCACTGTGGAGTCATTGGCTTCTGCTATCAGAAGGATGGTTATAGGAATGTTTTTGCTTGTGTTGCTCTGGGTACCAGCAATCCCACATAATTCCATTTGTTTTCCTCACCCTCTAGGGCCATGGTTTACTTCAATTATTCTGTTGCTTTAGTTTTCACACACAGCTCTTGGAGATCTGTGCCTCTCTCTTTCTTCGGGATTCAGTGTAAGCATCACATAGACCTTTGCATTTCAAAGCAACTGTTATACTTTCTGTCCAATAGCTGAGGAATATTTCTAGAGACTATTATTGCTAGTAAAAAAACTTCTCCACTTAAAAGTATGTGAGATTTGCTACCTTTATTCTAATGAATTACAGTATTGAGTATTGGAGGTGTGCTATCTTGTCTTTGTGTTATATGTTACAGATTGATGTTGATAGAAAAAGCATAAACACTACAATTTCCCCCTTCACCTCAGCACTTGATAATACCCTGGCCTAAATTACACCTCTGGGAAGTGTTTCATCACACTCCTCTCCCCAGCTGCCACACTTTGTCATGTGGCACTTGCTGCTCTGCTTTGGACTTTTGGAACAAGTCTTTGGCAACCCTTCCTGTGCATCACATACACAGAGGAAAGCTACTGATGTGGGTTTTTTTTTCCCTTACTTGCACCTGTTTTTTCTTTCTATTAATAACAAGAGGCTTTAAATAGACTTTATTCTCCTGCTGGCAGTTTCCCTTTAAGTATCTGGTACATGTATATTGCAAGACATATGGTTCTTTTTTTGAGTTTAGAAGAACCCACTGCATGGTTTGCCCAGTGCTGGGAAGTAGCAAATGCAGCTGAATGCTTAGAAATCATCAGTTGCTAGATGGTTCTTAACCTTCTTACCAATCTCAAGTTGCCTCTATATAACTCTCAGTTCTTACCAAGAAGTTAATTATTTTTAAAGCAGTGTTCAAATCTTGTTAATGTGCCTATAAGAATGAGCATCTTGTCAGATGGAAACAGAGCTGATTTAGGAGTTCTGAAGTGAGGCCTGAGAAGATAGGTTTCTAGCAAGCTCCCATCATTACTAGCACTGCTGGGTGGAAGACTGCACTGTAAGCAGCCGGGTTCTCAGGGAGAGTCCTACTGGATCTAATGCTGGTTCTTACGCTGTATGACCATAACTAGACTCTCACTTTTTTTTTTTTTTGCTTGTTTCTTAAATCACAACAGAGTAATGAACTTTTAAACATGAAAGAAATTATAGCCAGTGATGTACTAGCAAATCAAACCACTCTCTGAGGAAGAAAAATGATGTATATGTATGCATAAATATATTAATTATAAGTAAGCCGGAGTAGAGATCAGTGGTACAGAGCATGTTTACCATGCACGGGGCCCTCAGTGCAATTCCCACCCTCTAACCAGGTAAATGCTTCTGATGTACTGATTGCATAACACAACACTTACCAATCATAATAAAATACAAAGTATTGCTCATTATAGATTCCACATTACCAGTTGAGTCTCACAGAATGCTTTTGTTTGTTTTTACCACTCTTCTATCTAAAACCAACACAGGGTACAATTAGTGAAGACTGTAGTTCTCATGTAAGTGTTGGCTGATATTTTCCTTTATGTTGATGAGTAAGACCAAAAAAATAAAAAAAGGTGAAACAACGAAGACATATATCAGAATTGTACCTATTCATCAATGACATGAATGAATTCTTTACTGAAATGCATAGTAGTTTTAACATTCCAGGAGGATATTTCCTCAAAGGTACTATTCACAGTCTAACAGCTACACATATGACACACTTAGAAATTTATTCTACAATATCAAAATTTTTAAATCATTTTTTCTTAAGTCTAGACAATCACCAGAACCATAAAACAAGCCCTGCTTTGTAGTACCGGCTGATTTCTATGGTGTAAATAATCCTACAATGACAAATTGTAAACTACTGGTGTAACTGCACACAGTTGAGACAAGACAGCCCAGTAGCTTGATACTCTGGCATTTCCACCACACAGGGCAAATTGGCATAAAACCTCAAAAGTGTAATTATAATAAATGTGAAAAATCAGAAAATAATGGATTTTGAGTATTACTTTTATTTTTAGTATAATGTAGTTGTAAGCATATAATTGAATTTTAATATTGGTACTATTTTAATGGGCTTGATAAATTCTTGTAAATTTACCACTTTGTTCACAGAGGCTGTTGGGGCTGGCACCCACATACCAAAGGATGCAGAGAGCCTGGGGCAGTGGCTCTCAACCTTGGCTGTACATTGATTGTGATGCCCTGAGGAACTTAAAGCCTATGCTTTTAGTAGATCTACATTAGGGCTCAGGAATCTGAACTGAAAATGTTTGTATTGAAGGTACTTATATAAAGAAAAAATGTACTAAGCATAGGTATATGCAACAAAAAATTTTCACAAGCTCAACATGCTCACATAACCAGCACATACAAAACCAAAACCTAAACAAAAATCAAACATAACCAGCAAGCACCAAGAACCCTTCTCATACTGCTTTCTAGTCACCACCCATCTGAGACAACCACTTCATTCTGATACCACAGACGAGGTCTTCCCCCTTTGGGACTTTATATGAATGCAATTATGCCCCATTACTCTTTTATGTATGACTTCTCTCCCTCCAATATTATCTTTGTAAGATTCATTCATAATTTATGGAGCAGTAATTTATCTTAGTAGTGTATAATATTCCACAGTATGAATAGACCTCAATTTATTTTTTATTAATCCATTCTACTGTTGGTGAGTTATTTCCAGTGTCTAGGTATTATCAATAGAGCTGCCAAAAACATCCTGGTACAGATATCAGTAGTATTTAAAACAATGATTCTAGTAACTAGCCGACCTCTTGACTGCCTTCTCTACACACCTCTTTGTCTCCTTTCCTTCTCATGTAACAGGACGAAGGCTGCTGATTCCTTCATGTGCGTGAAAGTTTAGTTTCGTAAGTCATGAGACCCAGTGCTTGCAGTCATTAGTTCTGACTCTTTTCAACACAGCTTCCCACCTTCCCCTTTGTCAAAACATCTACATTTGTGCAGCCAAAAGAGGGATGAGATTTGGCTTCTCATCAGTAAACAAGGGAGAGAAATAGATATTTTGAACACAGAATCAAAAGCTATATTTGCAGCCCCCTGGAAAGAGGCTTTAAGTAGGGTAAATAGTTTTCCTTTATGTATATGAAACAGATCAGTACTGAACTCGTAGAATATTTCAGATTCTAGCATTTGTAAACACTGTATTTAAATACTAAGGACTCTCTTCTAACCAAACAACTCAAACCTCTCAAAGTTTTATGACTTGGTTTAGAAAGATAGACAATCTTTTCCCTTTAGCTTGTTAAGTCGGCATATCCTGAATTTATAATCTAATTTGGAAAAAAAGCTTCTTCATTTGCCTGAATCAGACTATAACCTGATCTTAACTGGCATAATACAGCATCATGAATGTTTAAGTACAATAGCTTGAATGTCATTGTATCTGGAGATTTCACAGTCTGCAGTCTGTGGTGCTATGGGAGCTAACCTACTGACATCTTTAGAAATGCTTTCTGTGAACAGCCCTAACTAGGAAGTACTAGAGAGACTTTTCTTCATGAGAATGAGTTTTTAAGCACTTTTAGTCTTCTACTTGATAACAGCTATTTTAAACAATCACTTTACAACTTAGATATCTCTTTAAAGAATTGACTAATATTTAAATTATTAATTTTTGATGAAGATTTCTGATCCAGCTCCTGTGTTCACCCCCCCTCCCCATGACAACTGTAGGGTTTCCAAAACCATAAGAAATGTATTGAACTATAAACATGGAAAAATGTCTACAGATCACAAGTTTATAGTTTGATGCATTTTTGTGAACTTTACATATTTATGTAACTAGGAGCTAGATCAGTAACCAGAATACCACCAGCACCCTGCTTCAGGTTACCATTACCCTGCACTCTCGTGTTTGAAACACTCTGAATTCTGTGCCCAAGGGTAAGTCCTTCATTTGCAGAATTCAATTTTTCACTGAACCATTACTTTATTTGAGCCAATGACTGCTAGCTTTGATTGTAGTGTCACCCATGTAGCTGAAAATGTGTGGAAGTCTGTCCTTCCAAGTAAAGATTATAATGTTAAATTTATGCATGAATATGTATTCGTATTTGTAAGTTTGTGATTTTCAGGTGCACAAATACACACATGGTATGCACACCAAAATATTTTGAATTAATGAATGTAAAGTTGAATTATACTATATTATTGATCCAAGCCTAAAATATCTTAACTACAATTGATTTTCACAGTATATTTCATGAGTTATTTCCATTTCTTAAAAGTGTTCATTTCAGTTACCATAAGTATTTTCTTTGAATACTCAAAATTTTAAAGCCACGAATTTTTCCCTTTCTGCTTGAAATACAATTGTATACATTTGTCTTGGATATCTTCAGATGTCTTTTTGTTTCTTTCGAGATCTGTGTCTGATATTCAGCAAAGCATCAGTTAGGGCCTATAGTTTTGAAAGCTTGAATCAGGGAAAAAAACAAGTTTAGCAGGCTTAGTATGCTTTGTAAATGTATGGTTTTGAAAAACAATTTACATATCATCAAAAATCACTTATTATTAGTGGATTGTGTGGCATACTCTTAGAAGAATTAACAATACTTACACTTGTATAGCCATTCTTTTTTTTTAAATAAAAGTTAAAAAAGCTAAAATATTTTCCTGTCATAGAAGTAATATATCTAAGGATAGTATTTAGCTATAAAAAGTAATGAAGTACTGATATATGCTATAACATGAGTGGACTTGAAAATATTGTGTTCACTGGAAGATGACAAATAAGAAGGATACAAATTATATGACACCATATTTATGAAACCTTCAGAAAGCACAAACCCATAGAAAGCAGACTAGTGGTGGCTAGAGATGGGAGAAATGGGGATGGGGAGTAACTCCTAACAAGTCCACAGTTTCTTTTTGAGAACATGGAAATGTTCTGGAATTACATCGTGAGGATGATTGCCCAACTGTGTGAATGTAAGAAGAAAAAAACAGGCATTGAATTGTACACGCTAAGTGAGTTTTGTCCCAGCTTTTTGTTTCTTTAAAGGTCACACATGTGCATTATAGAAAGTTTAGAAACTGAAGAAAAGTAGAAAAATGATAGGAACCGGTTCTTGCCCCATCATTCAGCAACAATCACTGCTGTTTACTGTATTGCCTCTCGGTTTAGCCTAAATAGGCACATAACCTGCTGAGGTCTCTCCCCACCTAAAAAGGGGTGCATCTCAAGAAAGGAGACAGGGAGTCCTGGATGAAAATGCAAGTAAAGCAGAGAGCAGTGACTACCTTAGCCCTGTAGGAAGGGAGGAGACCTCAGAGGAATCTCTGGGGTCCCAACGGCAGAAAGATAGCCATGAGTGGTTGCCATTAAAGGTGGGATGCACTGTGGAGAGACTTTGCAGGAGCTTTGCTGCAAGATGCCTGATAAATTATGTAAATCCCACCTCTCTGTTCTTAAGTACCCATTCTTTTTTTATGGCTCTTGGAGGCTCCTGTTTGTGTGTTTTCAGCTGTGTCACTGTGCTAAAATGGTGCTTCATGTGAGAGAATGATGAAATCCAGTTTTATTTAGGTTACACAGATTGATTTTTTGCAGTTTCGGTCAACCTATATTTCAGATTACTATTCTGCTCTTTCCCCTTAGTATTTCTCTATGTTATTGCAAATTCATAGAAAATATAGTTTTATTGATGGTTTTAATAGATCAGACTGGCTGAATATTCTCTGAATATTCTCAGTGGCTAGACTATTTTACAAGCACGATGTAACTTCACCTACACAGCAACCCACTGAGGAGGTAGCTACCCCCCAGTTTACAGATAAAGAAACAGAGGCTTAGATTAAGTGATGTGTCCAAGGTTATATAGCCAGTACTTTATTCCCCTACCTGTTATAGATTTAGATTGTTTTGTGATTGATATACTTCTAAAACAGTTTACATTTATAATGCTGATTTCTTAAATGACTACATATATCAAAGTATTTTTTAAATTCTTAAGGGCTGAGAGTTTTAGTTGTTGTCATAACCTTTTTCTTTTAATTTTTTTCATTAATGTCTCTATGGCTAGAGAATTTGGCTAGTACAATTTATACTTTGGAAAATATTTACCCTTATGTCCAGTATGTGGTCATCTTTTGTAAATGTGCAAGGCACACTTAAAAGAAGGTACACTGTCTTTTTATAAGTTTAAAACATGTGGTATATCTATTAATTCAACCCTCCATGTGGTGTTCATTTTCACTTTCTTAATCTGGCATTGATATATTCTCATTCTCCATTCCATATGTTTCAGTAAGTTTATTTTGTTTTTGAGACAGGGCCTCACCAGGTAGTTCAGGCTGGCCATGAACTTCACTGTGTGCTCACTATGTAACTCAGACTGACCTCAGACTTACAGGGATCCTCCTGCCTCAGGCTCCTGGGTTCTGGGATTCCAGGTCCAGAGCCACCACGTCCGGCTCTGTTTGTTACTCCTGTGAACTTTTCCTTGTACTTCTAAAGTGTTCTTACTGCTTATTATATGCCTTTTGGTCACTCCCCATTCCACATCTCTCAGCTCTGGCAACCACTAATCTGCTTTCTATGGGGTTTGCATATTTAGCAGGTTTCATAAATATGGAGTCAGATAATTTGTAGTTTTTTGGATTTATCTTCTTCCACTGAGCATAATATTTTATTTTGCTTTTATTTGAGCCTAGGTCTTTTAATACCTTTATATGTAAATATTAAGATTCATAAATTGGTTCTAAGCATCAGAGCATAATAAATGATCATATCTTAATTTTCTGAATCAAACAGGGTCCTTAGCCTCTCTGCCCACATTTCTCCCTTGCTCCCACCTTCTCACTGGTAGATAGGCCTGATCCCGTCCTTGGTGGTTCCCATGGTTACTGATGTTGTTCCTGCTAGGGAGCACTGGTTGGTACAGTACCATCTGTTGAGCGCTGCTTTCAAGATGGACCTCACAGGATGGCCCTCCTCAAGGTGTTCCTCTCATCAACCACAAGCTTAGCCACAGACTGCTGCTCTTCAGGCCACAGAGCTTAACATTCATTCACTAGAGAGAACTGCACACAAGCTCTCTGCCAGCCCCTGGTGCAAGGTTCTCTGAAGAAGTTGACATGGCTACACTTCTGTATTTGTTTCAAACATTTTAGTTAGGGCTCCATATGAGCAAGACACTGTGAAAATAGTTAAGGATTTAAGATAAGTAAATTGCTGTTGTCGAAAATTTATAAGTTTGATGAGGGAGAAGCAAAATCTATAGAAACATAATTATGTGTCTTAAAAGAACATTTGAGGGCTGGGGATCTAGCTCAGCGGCATAAGCACTTGCCTGGCAAGCGGAGGTTGTAAGTTCAATCCCCAATACCCAAAAAAAAAAAGCATTTGATAAATATCCTAGAAGATGGCATAAATGGTGTTTCAAGTGCATCTTCTTCCAAAATGGTGTTTCAAGTGCATCTTCTTCCAAAATGGAACTTAAATCAGGTCCAGCTCTCTCCACTCTGCCAGTTCTACCCAAGCAAGGTTGTCAGAGGGAGGGTGTATGGTGTACTTGCGGAAGAACGTAGATCAGTGTGTGTAGATTGGAGCACACAGTTTACTCACTGTGGTTTACCCTGGAAATGTTTATGTATCTTTTAGGTTTCTGATTTGTTCTTTATTTTATCATTTAGGACAGTGTTTATTAAGGGCCATAGAGGTAGAAAAGAAACTTATTTTCTGTTCCTGGCTCACCTCCCCCACTGACTTTGAGTTTTAAAAAGCAACGAGCGTGACCTTGCGTGGATCCCGTTATCACAGGGCTCTTTCTGCAGAGGCTCAACAGTGGATGTATAAAGCACAGTGCTTGATCATTATCAAAAAGCGGCCTTTTGTTATCTGCGTCTCAGTACTGTGCAGTGCCCTTTCTTTTACTTATGTCTTTTCTGTTTTTAAAACCAAAACAGAAATATTGTTGATTGATAGGATGTATTCTTAAGTGATAGAAACTTTATCCTATTTCTGTGAATGTTTGAGTTTGGGAGGTCTCTTCCTCATCTCCAGATCCTTGTCCATTCCTACTGAGATGTTTATTTTGTGTAAAACAGCTCCCACCTGCCTATGACTAGTGATTAAGAGGATAATGAAATCTGCACAGTTGAAACTTGGCTAAGGGCTATAGTTATTATGCAACATTTCTCCTTTGTTTCTGTCAATAATGTAAAATTCCCAGTTTTTCTTTCAGTGCTAGCTCTTCAAATACTTTAAAGTTTGTTCCATTGATATTTTTTAGTGGCCAAACTAAATTATTCCTCAAAAATCAGGTTATAGACTTTTTGAAGGAACAAGGAGCTGCAGTAGCTATGCAGTAACATCATCCAGACCGTGAAGAACTAAATAGAGCTGAGCATACAAAGGTATCTGCATGGCCTTAGCTTTCTGTCTTTAAGGAGAGCTCTCACTGTCCCTTGATAGAAACAGTGAGCATAACAAGAGACACACAGATGATGGTAAGGGTGGTATATATAGTCCACTGATGGGTGATGCCCAGAAATTAGTGGGATGTCTTAGATAAATAAAAAGCTCACACTATCTCATTTTTAAGTTTCTAATGGTAGAGGAGTCACGCACCCTCACCTGACTGCACCAAGTGGCCTTACACTGAAGTGTTCCTGTTGGCAGCAAACAAACACGTCTTGGGTTTCATCAGCTGCAGTGCCCCTGAATGCTGAATTATGAGGCTTGGCCTCTAAAGGTCACATAGCCGCAGTGTGAGTGAGGGAGTAGATGGGCCCTGCACTTCCTAGAAGCCTGTTTCAAAAGAGAGAGACTGAATACCATGAAGGCCGGCCATGAACTCAAGGACCAAAGATGGAAGTGGGGTACCTCCACGGAAAGGGAAATGATTCAAAGAGGAGACCAGAGTAGCTAAGGTCACATTTGACTGTGTCATTGTTAGCCCTGGAAAAAAGTCACATTAAATTACAGGACCTTTGGATGAAAAGGGGTAGTCAGAGAAGGCTTTGTAAAAGGGGGGTATTTATACACATATTTTGAGCACAATAGCATATACAAAGTTCTTTCCAAAACATTGATATCACTAAGTGCATTAGAGGGTCACTTGGAAGATATAGCTACCTAAAACACAATTACAAGCTTTTCCCTTATAATTCATTGGAACAGAGGAAAAAGTAAATTAGTCTATGGGGAGGAAAGGTAGATAGGAAAGCTTTTTAGAGGCGATCCCTGAGTAAGTTCTAAAGAATGAATAGAAAAATGAATAGAATTTGCTGGCAAGCAAGAAATAGGTTGGTTAGAAAATGTGCATAACAGCACTGAGGTAGGAAAAAAAAAAAACAGCATTTAAAATTAAAGGAAGGTATTTTATGTGACCAAAGGATACTACGTTAATTTCCTATTGCTGTTGTATTTGTATTCTCAAATGCATAAAAAACACAAATTTATTAACTTACAGTTCTGGAGATCACAGGTTTGAACTGAGTCTCGGTGAGTTAAATTAATGCACTGGCAGACTGTTCCTTGTGGAAACTCCAGGGAGAACCTCTTTCCTTAAACCTGTTCTAACTGCCAGAGGTGACCTGCATTCCTTGATTTGTGGCCCTTTTCTCCCTCTTCAAAGCCAGCAGAAAAGCATCTTCATATTTTTGTTTTTTACTTCTTGCCTGTCTCTTCCACATGAAAAGGACCCTTGTGATTATCATAGCACTACCTACTATAAAGTAGTCTCATATTACATCAACTGATTAGCAACTGTAATTTCCTCTACGAAGCTATGTAACTCCCCTCTGCCATGGAACAGTACAAGTTCACAGGTTCCAGGGATTAGGATGTGGACATCAAAGAGCTGTTATTCTGCCTAGCTCACATGCAATACAAGAAGGTAAGGGTAATTAGTAAAGAGAAAAATTGTCATGCCCATCAACCTTTGGTGGAGAAATTACCCACCAAGAAGGGCTTAGCATCTGATAAATTTTTTAATGAAGGAATTAAGGTTTTGAAGATTTTCCTAAGGTATAATTGGGTGTGTTATGTTCATTGTTGGCTTATAGCCAACCGCTCCAAACCTTGACATCTTCAAACAGCAGTGGTGTATTACTTCTTTAAACCCTGTGATTCGTTAAATCTGTCTTCACCGGGCTCTTTCACAAAGCTACATTCAGGTGAATGGAGGGTTGGTGACGCGCAAAGATCCAGGTTGGTCGTCCCCAGTATGAATTGTTACTCTGTGCTACACCAGCACCCTTCCCCACATGGTGGCCTCAGGGCAGCTTTCCAACAGCAGGAATGTGGAATCACAAGGCCTCTGGAAGCCTGCTGTCCAGAATTCTTATGGTACCTTCTGCAGCACATGCTCCCGGGCCAGCAGTCCACCAGGCTTTCCCAAGTTCAAGAGGAAGGGAATTCATTTCCACTGCCTGAGGTGGGGACAGGTGACTGCAGTGGCCTCATTTCACGTAGTACTAGCCCTAAACAAGGAGTTTCACTCTGAGGATGGCATTGTGAAATCTGCTGTTTGTGAAGTAAGATGTTTCTGCACGTCAGTGACATCCAAATAGACCCCAAAAGATGAATGGTCCGAGTAGAGCGTGTTGAAGATCACTGGTACAGGAGAAATGGAGATGTTGTGAGTCTAAGATGAGGGTCTCATCATCGTGTGAACAGAGTAAGAACAGAGTCGCTGGTAAATGGAGAGGAGAAGCCTGAGAAAATAGGCAGCATGATTCTCTGGACCATGATGATCCTAATCATGTATGTCTAAGTCAGCTTGTGAGCAGTGGACACCGGCCCTCAGAGTGGCAGCCACCCCAAACCACTCCACCAAGCCTTTTCTTGTCCATTGGTCAGTTTTGAGATAAACTTAACCACTTTCAGATAGTATGCAGGTAGGGTCTTCAGCTGCATTTGAACTCAGAATCTGTGTGCTGAGTGTTTGTTCAAGTATGAAAGAAAGTTCAGGTCAGTTTTGAGTAAGATAAGCAGTCTACCTTAGACCACCAGTATTCATTCTTCAAATACTTTCCTTTCTGCCTTTCTTGTGTCCTTGAGTGTCTTAAGGCAAAAGGATATCCACATAAACCAGTCGAATTTATGATGGTGAAATTTATTAACTGTTAGTATGTTAAACGAATATTAATGTGTTAAATGAATAATATTTATTGCTGTCATTCTAGGTAAATAAAAATCAGAAAGCAGACAGTCAATATCCAGATGGTGCTCAGAGCTCACTCAACCAGAAGAGTGTTAGATATGAATAAAGTCCACAAGTGGAGAAGAATCAAATTCCATATTTTTATAATTACTACCATAATTTAATATTTATTGTTTATGTGTAACAGATGAACAGTGATTTACAACAATACAAGTGTAGCATGAGTTTGTATCTTTGGCTGTGACTTCACATTCTTAGCATGCTTTTTAGATTACCACAAAAAAAGGAATTTATATTCCAAATAAAATATATTCAGTATTTGGGAGTTCCACAATGTCTCCTGGGAATTTCACACCTGCAGGTAGTGATCTGGGCTATGAATATTTTATCCTGTCATTTTTTTCTCTCCTACATGTGACCTACTGTGCACAAAGTTCAGATCTTCGGCATTCACTTTGGTCTTGAACAGATTGCTAGGGACTAGAAGACCCATGAATGTTATTCTCACCTTTGACACAGAAATTTGTTTTTAGCACCACATGAAATG
Source organism: Cavia porcellus (assembly GCF_034190915.1). Lineage (NCBI taxonomy): Eukaryota > Metazoa > Chordata > Mammalia > Rodentia > Caviidae > Cavia > Cavia porcellus. The sequence goes on along the minus strand of NW_026947511.1, from coordinate 20,492,439 downwards.
TGTCTAAAAATAAGTAAGGATACTCTTTGTAATCATACCTTAACATGAAACTTGAAGGGCTTCTTTCTCAAAGTAGGCTTCAGAACTGTTCCAACAACACTTTGGTGACTCATTATTTGCAGAATTCTTCTTTGGGGGCTGCTATCAGAGTTAGTTTGCAAAGCAACAAGAAAACCAATTTTATAGTTCCAAGCCAACACAAAGAATTCTCTGTTTATAGCTGTCTATATAGTTTACTAAATCCAGACATTCTCTACGATGTTTATTTACCAAAAAAAATCAAATTCACCATCAAAAGATACTCTAGCACTTTGTGGATATTCAGAATAATAAAGGTCAGTTTTCAGAGATATGAGACTCCAAATAAAACTTATTTTACTGATTCCGGCTACCTCATGGTAACATTACCAGAAACTTATCAAGGGGCATTAAGAAGCATTACCATATTAATTCTGTAATACTAAAATACCCCATAAAAACATCTTAAGCAAACTTTGCAAGCCTGTTATCTTTTGGTTAACTGTGATCTCCTCCCTGCCTCTCTCATTCCTCTCAAAACTTTTTCTGCCTTCCTTGCTTAGGTGTTTTTTATACTTTAACTTTCAGTAAGTTATCCTGGATTTACTAAAGTCTGTCCTTTTTAGAGTTCTTTGTTATTGTTAAATTTATGAGTTTGCATCTAATTCTGGCTTCCCTTGGGGCTCAGTTTCACTGTCCTCTGAGGACATTTGTCTTCACTATCAGGTTTAGAAATTTTAAGCCATCAGTGTGTCAGGTGTACTACACCAGGAATTTAAAATATCAGTTTACTTAAGTTTCACAATAACCTTATCTTTCAGGATAGCTGATTATAATTCCTACCTAACTGATAAAAAGCTGAGACCCAAAAAATAACAAACAGCTGGCCCAAAGTCAGATGACTAGACAGTGCAGTAGATCAGGTTCAAACTCGCATGCATCTGAAACAGTTTCTGAACCATGAAACCTGGCATTCAGGATTTAGTAGTTCTTGGTTGTTGGGGGTTGTCCTGTACATTGAAATATGTTTAGTAGCAATGTCGTTGGCCTCTCCACTTTAGAAGCCAGTAGCTTTTTATTCTAACTCTTCTGAATGTGACAATAAAAAATGTATCCAGAATTGTACAGGTTCCCTGGAGAGTTTTAAGGAATACTGGTCAAATACCAAATTCATGCTTTTGATATATCATACTATGAGATAGGGAACTAATAAAATCATAGAATTTAAAGACAAAATGTTAAGGAGATCAATTTTTTGAGTGATGCACTTGGCTGTTCGTCAGAATTAGAAAATTTTTAAAGACTCTTCCCTACTCAAGATGTTCAGAATAAGCATTGCCAGGTGGGACACAGGTATTTATCTATTTTAAGCCTCCTTGCTGTGTAGAAACCATAGATCAAATCCTAACCTAACCACACATCTGTTCCCTGAATCACTGTGTGCATTCCTGCCAAACTGCTCTCCAGCCTGGGGTTTAACACCTCCTGGGATGGCGTTGCAGTTGAAAATTCCATACCCTTCACTTCCTGAAATGCTTCCATCTTCACATATTCCTAACTGTGAACAAAAGTGTTCTCAGTATTTTTCTTAAATCCCCGCACCGATAACCTTATAAATAATCATTCTGCTCAAATCAGTCAAATTAAATACTCAACCAAGTCCTAATTGGAACAGTTTCTTTACTATGGCCAATAAAATCAGTATCAACTCTTTATAAAGGCCCAGCCAGCCAGTCATCTCAGTTTAATAGTAGATTTCCTTAAAAAGAAAATTACAACTCATTAAAATCTTAAAATCTTGCAAAGTTGGTGTCCCATCCAGCCACTCCCCACCAGGAGCTGCTGCTGCTCCCTGGAGAGCGCTGTCCCCAGGAAACCCACTGTAAAGCTTTGCCTTTCTCTGCTCTGTGATCTCTCTCAGCAGCCTTGGTGCCTCCAGGAAGGTTCCAAAGTGGCTCCTCTTCCTGGTAAAATAGTTCTAATTTAACCATATGCTTCAGCTTTCTTGTTGAAAATATGCAGGGAAAGTATGTTTTTTAATCTTGCTTTATAGTGCACCCTCTTGAGAATATCTTTTTTATTAATTTGATCAGTATAAATAAATGAATAAATTAAGCTAATTTGGTGAATCTATCAGAATTCAGACATGGAGTTTACTGTTTTGTAAAGTCAGGGTCTTTCAGCCTAAGCTTTTGATTCTCTACTAAGTCACCATAATAGTTTTGAACTTAAGGAAAACTGCTTCTCAACATCAGACTGGATAATTGGAAGACTGTGGTGGGCACATAGGCCTTGGTGACAAAGGTTACCCTACAGGTGACTGGTCTCACTAGCTGATCGACCTGAGTAGCCAGGGAGCTATAAATATGTGGCAGCTGTCCTGACAAGGCCTGGATGGATCTGCAGTAGGCATGTTTAGAGAAAACCAAGGAGAAAATAACATGTTAACCAGAATAAACCTTTTGAGGTCAAAATAACAGTCTGGTGTTTTTGTTCTTGTGTGAGATATAAAAAGAAAACTTGAGTTTCAGTTAGGCTTAGTACAAAATTCCAAACTTCTTCCCTATGCTTTGGCACCTCTAAGGAGAGAGCTAGACAAAGGCAGAACAATGCTGGACCGTCTTGAGTTGCTCTGGAAAGCCTCAGTGTCCACTTCTTTTGCAGAGTTTTATAAATGGACACTGACATGGACTACGAAAGACCCAACGTTGAAACCATCAAGTGTGTGGTTGTGGGTGACAATGCTGTGGGGAAGACACGCCTCATCTGTGCCCGAGCCTGCAATACCACGCTGACCCAGTATCAGCTGCTGGCCACCCATGTGCCAACTGTGTGGGCGATTGACCAGTACCGCGTCTGCCAGGAGGTAAGATGCACAGAACTTTGTGGAGATGGAAAGGATACCAGAGAAGATAGGGAGCCAGCAGGAAGGAAAAAAAGGACAATTAAAATAAATCAAGGTTCCATAGGTATACATACCAGTTCCCCCTGATAAAGGTATTTGTTATGTACCACAAATATATTCTAATAAAAAGAGAGGAGGGGGTAGGTAAATTGCATATTCAAAACGATAAACTTTTTAGTGCCAACAAGCAAACAAAGCAGAGTGTGAACTTGGGGATGTGTTTGTGGTATCCTGAGTAAGGGTTTATGTCATGTGATTCCAGGAAATGAACTAGAAGTTGGCCTAAATCCCACTAGATGGAGTAAACACTCAATGAAAGCAGGTTGAGGGGCTCTAAGGGTTGACTCAGACCTCCTCTCTTGAGGAGCCTCCAGTTAACAGCGGGCGTGGTGCTCTCTTTCTCCTCCAGGTCTTGGAGCGGTCCCGGGATGTTGTTGATGAAGTGAGCGTTTCTCTCAGGCTTTGGGATACTTTTGGCGATCATCACAAAGACAGGCGTTTTGCATATGGCAGGTAAACCAAAAGTAATGCAGAGCCGTGGAGCTTGAGTACAGTTTCCTTTTCAGAACTAGCAGCTGGCTCACAAATCAACAAAAACCCCAATGTGGCCTTGAAATATGTTATGTTCTGCACTTTTTCTAAGAAAAGAAAAAAAAGTAGAAGCAGAAGAACGGCATTGTTTCCTGATGTCAAGAAAAACAATCTGCCTTTTCACTGAGGAAGTCCCTGTTTAAAACAACTAGTGCTAGCTACGCGGGGAAGCTTAATAGCCAAGGATCCTGCCTTGCCCTCCAGCTTGGGGTGCTTCAGGTGCTGTTTTCCTGAGTGATCCTTCATTTACCTTGTTCTAGGATGTTGCAAGTTATTTTAGCCATTCTACTTCAGAAGGTCTCTTTGGCCTTTTCATGACCATATTAGCAGAGTCTGATGTTATTTGCTTCAGGCTTTGTGTTATCTGGAAAGTCTCTTATTTTTATTTGAAGGTCGCTTTTAACAAGAAAGAAAAATATCTTGGAAGTCCTTCACAAAGCATGTTTTCAAAGTGAACTGAAACACTAATGTCTATTTTTTATTAAAAAAAAAATAAGGGAGAAGGAAAAATCCAGTAATGAGAAAATTAACCTAGGACACTAACATAGATGGGAACATGGTCAATGTGCCTTAAAATACATAGCAACTTCTTGTCACCATAATTTAAAAATATCTCTCAATCAGTGGATTATAGCTATTAAACCCAGATATGATGGAGATTTTTATTCCCTTGTTGTAAACTAACACATTATATTTTAAGTTTAGAACTTAGGCATCATGTCTTGGTTGTCCCTTTTAACATCAAACAAGGTTGAAGGAGATATGAATTACTCCTTGTCCTTGACACAAGCACTTTGGAAAATTCCTCTGTTTCTTTAAGCAGTAGTTCACAGAGAAAACTTCAAATTGTATTTATCACAGTGGTCTAAAATGGTGATAAAATTGTACAAAGCGTTTGTCCTACTCCTGGGAAATACTTTACAAACTGAAAAGAAAAAACCAGGCCAGTTTGTTGAAGGGAATGCTTAAAGAGGCGTATGGAGGTAAAACATGACTTAATGCCTCTGTGTAGTAAGGACTTTTAAACTGAAGACTCAGCATTGCGGATACGTTCATCCTGGGAATTGTTTTCCTTTCTTTCTGTGATGTTCTTGGTTGTATGTTAGTTGCCAGTTCATTTTTGTTTTATATCTATTTGTCCTGCATATAGTGGTGCACACCTATAATCCCAGCACTGAGGCTAAGGCAGAAAGATCACAAATTCCAGCCCAGCCTGGGAAATTTAGCAATTTAGCAAGGCTCTGTCTCAAAATTTAAAAAATTAAAAAGAGAGCTTGGGATGTAATCAGCATAAAAGCCCGGATTCAATCCCCAGTGTCACAAATAATAACAACAACAATAAGAACAATAAATGAATCTTCTGTAAGTACTGTGCAGTCAAACTTGTAATATCTGTGATTTTAAGTAAACCTGATTTTAAAATGTCTTTAAGCAAAGTAAAGATAGATGCAATAAATGTCAAAGGGCCTTTTGTGACCTCACTTCTGCAAAGGTGCCATTTAAGATAAGCCTGACATAAGCTCACTGAGATATTTTAGTTTAGGCTATTTCAACAGCTCTGTGGTTTGTTTATGCATTTGAAAAACAAATTCTAATGTGACCCCAGTGTGCAAAACTTGCATTGTGGTGACAGAAGGACTGCCTCTCTTCATGTGAAATTTTTGTGCCTAGGATTTACTGAATGGCACCAGGGCCCATGCAGCTCTACACTGGGCCTTGCTCAGTTCCCTGACATAGCTGGAGTCATTTTACAGCATGCCATGCCTGTGTTTGTTCACTCCCAACAAAAATAAGCTGCTCTTTCCTGTGACTCCATCAGTTCAAAGTGCATTGTTCTACTCCCTTTTCTGTAGTGTTTGGTTCCATCGGTGATAACCTGTTCTCCCTTTGGTGGAAACAGGAAGTTCTCCCCAAGCCAAGTTTTAATTCTCTGCACAACACTGAGGGCCTTCGAGAAACACTTATATCTCAGGGCCACATTCCCCTCAGGCCTCACTCGGTGCCGCGTTTTTGCCTTGTATTTCCTCTGTCCTTTGTGATTCTCTGCATCTTCTAGGCCTCCAGCCCCAGGGCCTATTGCTAAAAAAGTATAAAAACCAAAGTTACTCTGTCTTGGGTTTTACCATCTTTCTTTCAATGCTATGTATGTAATACCACACTGAAATAACACCAAAAAAATTACACTTTATGAAAAAATATGGTACCAAATCAGAGTCTGTAATTGAGCATAGAGCTTTAACCAGTTCTTTTCATTGCCAAGAGAGAGCTGTGTAATTTTAATTTCTTAATGATTTCTACTTTTAGCTTTATATCATCTATAAAGGAGAAAAATCATAATTATAGTTTCTGACAGTCAATTTGGTTTGCAAGCCTGTTTGTTGACTACTTTTTTTTTTTTTTTAACTATACTGGTGTGAATTACAAGCCAGTAGGATGTGCAACAGGAATAAATTTTAAGGCCTGTGCAATATATTCCAAGGTATTTGGAACCTTTATTAAATGATTAATTGGATTATCGTGATGACAATGAGAGACATTAGACTCATACCAAGGTACCACAGACCTTGTCATCAGTTTCCTCTCCTACTTAGCACAAAGGAACTTCACAAGTTGCCCCTGAGACACTCTTTAGCACGGACAAGCTCAAGTTTTCAGCGTGGATTATAGGCCAAGGTGGTGTCAGTGGTAGGCAGTCTGCCAATTTTAATTGAGCTTTCCTAGAGTGTCATTAACAAGAATATCATTGTTTTTTTCATGACTTAAAAATAGCTATCCAACCCATTTTTTTAGCCAACTAGGACAACAGCTTCACTTTATCGAAGTGAATATTGGCCTACTATGTACCAGCCATCATATCAGGAGCTTTGCCAATGTTCGTTTCATCCATTGAGGGACCCAAAGAGGCCAGGATGATATCCATGCTGCAAGAGAATAAGGATCTGCGTCCTCTCTGCTGTGGCTCATCCAGCAGTGAGTCTCAGCAGCAGCTCCACACCCAGCTCTCCTTACTGCTGGCTCCCATTCTTTCCTATGTCCCAAGCCACCACATCCTCATGTTAAGGAGGCTGTGACTGAACACTACCCCCCACCAATGAGCTGGCTTCTGTTTGCTCTTCAGCAATTGTGTAGAGACTTAGAACTAGACCTCAGAAGCTGATCTGTCTGACCCATTCCTTCAGACAGGGAAGTCGTCCATCCAGCTAAGAGAAAGTGCAGATGGGGGAGCCCTTCTGTTGGAAGGAGATGAAAGGGAGCAGACCAGTATCAGCATCCTAGTATCTCACCCACCTGGCATGGGCCAGGCCCTCTATTCTCAGCAGAGAATGACCCCAACTCTCTGTAGCCTTTCGAAGTGGATACTTTCAGTCCACTTTTGGATAAACTTTTTTTGAAGCTCTTTTCTGGGTCTTTTGAAATGTCAAGAGCAAAACTGTACATAGTAACCATGGCACTGATCAGCTGCTCTTTTTTGGCAAGAAAAGAGCCTCTTCTTAAAGAGATAACACTCTACTGAACTTTCCCCTGGAATATTTGTAAGAATGAAAGGTTCCTTCTTTGGTACTAAGCCTCCCCCCAAAAAAGGGGAATCAGTGGGATGAGCTGTACCTTCGACAGACCATCGGGGCCCCTCAGCAAAACGGCCTGTTAGGTCTGTCCTACTCCAAAGCCTCGCACAATCATTTTGAGTAAGTAGTTTATGATGATGATTAATGACAAACCTGCATGAAATCTCTTCCTTGGACAGTCTGAGTCCTGCACTGTCCTAGGTGGACACTAAAAACCAATATTTACTATCTCTCTTTCTAGACCGGACACTTCACCAAATCTCTTAATTTCTTTAATCCACAATAAATAAGGTACCTCCTTGCATGGATTCATAGTTATCAAAACATGAGTCCTTTCACTTTCGGGAACAAAGTTACATCCACATCAGCTTTTTAAGAGTGAACTGGAATCTTGGGTCATTTATTTGGCATATTTCTCCCAAAATGTTTAACTAAGGTTCAGAACCATTATACTTGACCTTATCCCCAACAGTTTCTGGGCATATTTTCAGCTCTGTGGGAATCCACTTATTACATCGCTTATTCATACACACTGATTCTTTCTCAAATGTTGATAGTTCCTATGAGAAGTACAATACGTGTTTTAAATGATAACATTAATCAGAACTGTGGTTTCTATGTTTCTGTTTAGATAAGATGGGTTTAGTTTCATGTTGAAGGCCCACGCAACCAGATACAGCATGAACACATCCCGTTTTGAATAGTCAGTTGAGGCCCTTTTAAAAAATTCAAAGACTGTGGGTGACTGTGTCTTTGCCTGTGCTCGTGGTTAGTGATAAGAAGAAAAGCAGATACAGTGAACGCATCTAGATAGACCTTCAGTTAGCTCTTAAAAGGCTGGACAAGAAGTAAGGTTTTAATGATTTCAGGATGACAAACAGCCTGTTGTGCCATGAAATATGTCAAGTGGAGGTGGACCAAGGTCAGAACTAGTCAAGGCAAGTGAGTCTCACCTTGGCCTTGAAATATGAGTAATAGCATGGCGGGGGAGGATTCCTTGAGGTTCTTAGTACTTGGAAACAGAAGCCAGCAGCTTCACTGTAGTCTTTTTTTATTTTTTATTTAGAGACAAGGTCTTGCTCAGTCACTCAGGTGCCCAGGCTAAGCTCAAACAGGCCATCCTCCTGCCTCAGCCTCCCAGAGTACTGGCATTGTAGGCATGTACCACCATGCCCAGCTAATACTAATTTTTAAAAGACAGAATCATGATAATTGTTTTTTTCCCTTTCACCTTAGGCTCAGTATGGCACTGTTGATGATCCTGGCATTATTTACAATGTTGATATTTTGTTCATCCTAGAGTTTTATCTTCACTTTGATATTTTAGAATATTTTTGGTGTAGATTACTAAACTTTTTTGGTGTCTCCTTGCATTTTGCACCTGAGCAAGGCAAGTTCATCACTCTCCTCCCACTAGTCCTGGTCCTGGTGGAAGGCTTTGTGCATGGAGACCAGAGTCACAAAGGGGTGAAAGTGACCAAGGCATGTACTTTATGCAAAAGTCACCCAAACTGCACTTGTCAACATGCTAGGTCTAGGGAAATTATTATGGCTTCTATTTTAAAGGCATTCAGTCCTATGTGCTGCTGTAACAAAAAGAACTCAAAGTTGCTCACGTTATAGAAAAAAAAAAACGTATGAACACTTCAGAAGAGACAGGAATAGTGATTCCCTAGGAGATCATACTAAAACTACTAGTTTTCATACGTAAGTACATGCTAAGCAATACAGTTCTTCTTAGATGAGAGTTCCAGGGAGAAGTAAATGAGCCAGCTCTCACCAGTAACTGAATGAAGATGAAGCAGCTGACCCTCAGGCCGCACTTGGGTGAATACTGCCATGGAGTTATCCCCATGCTCTTTAGCACCCTGCAGCCCAAAGCGAGACATCGCTGAAGATTAGCAGGGGATTCTGAGTTAGGATAGTCAGCAAAACTGAGTGCAGATGGTGTGATTCCATTTCTATAAGAGTCTGGAAAAGGCTGTCTAATCTATTGTGACAGAAGGTAGATAGATCATTGGCTGTGCAAAGATTTGGGAAGAGAATGACAGATTACCAAAGCCTATAAGGAAACTTTGCGGGGAGTGACAGAATGTTTATCTTGATTGTGATGATGGTTTCAGGAAGAACACATATGCCAAAACTAAGTTTTAAAAAATATTAAATATGTGAAGTTTATTATACTTTAATCATATCATGATAAAAATTTTTAGGATGAGAAATAACTTAATGGGTAATCTGTGATATGTGAGAACAAGTCTGTAAAGTATACTATATATGTTTTAATTGTCTCATTGAAACTTAAATTATCGATGTAAATTTAGGGGGAAAATGGAACCAGATTCTTAATAGTTGAAAACAGAGGCCTGCAGCCATAGCTCAGTGATAAAGCACTTGCCTACCATATTTGTGGCCCTAGATTCAACCTTTGGAACCAGAGGAGAGAAAAAGGACAAAAATGAAAATGAGAAATGGAATATTTGTAGAATCTCCAAGCTATAATGGGACATTACCAAGCTGTCACACAAAATCATGCCACATGCCTTCTCCCAGAGATAGAACCTCAACTCAGTGGGTCACTGTCTGATCCTAGGACCTTTTTCTTTGGCTGTGATTGTGTTTGTATCTTTGTCTAAGAGTAGTGTCACCAGGTACCCAAAGAGAGAATACCACGGTCTGTGAAAGTTTTTCATTTCTCTATCAAACATGTTTAACGATTTTGTCTTACTTTGCTGATTTGTTCTGGAGCTAAAGAATGTCACAGTAGCCCCTGGAGTGTGCTAATGACCTTCATTTTGTGTCGTGGGAGTTAGGTGCAAAGTTGAATGATATTTGAGGTAGTAGCTACACTGTGGATGTGAGACTTCACTTCTGCTTGTCTCTCTGAATGAGGTCCCAGCCTCCCTCCCCAGCCTCATCTCTTGCTCCAGACAAAACAAAGCGAGAAGATTGTATCCTCTGAAGTCTGGAGGCCCACAGATAGAAAGTATGTCCACCTCAAAATTATGTCCACACTCACCTATTTTTAATCCAGTTAACTACTAATAATAATGGGAACAAATGTCCTGTGCTCTCAGAAGTCCTCAAAGGACTCCTCCTACCCTCCCCGTCAGCTAACACAGAAGTCTATACACTGTGGAAGATCCTGCGTTGTGTTAACACTGCCTCTTTCCTTTCTTCCCTTTCGTTTCTTCTGTTATTCCTACTGTCTTTGGGACAGAGATTTTTGTCTTCTTACTCTGTATCCCCAGAACCTGTGTCTTCTGTATAGGAGGAGCTTTGAAGTGTTTGTGGAATGAATCTGTTGATCAGCCTCTTATATACATCAAGATCCTCTAAGGTATTACAAGGAAAAATTCTTATTCGCCAGACTCTTTTACTAGCTTGAATTTTATGTGTACACTTTTCTAGTAGAATATCATAGACTGTGCCAACTGGTAAGTGATGAAGCTGGTGAGCCCTAATGCTTCGCTTCCCAAAGACCTATGGGAATGCTTGGCTTCCCTAAGCATAGTCTTTTTGAGGTGGAAGAGCACGTGCCTAGCATGCATAAGGCACTACATTCAATCAAAAATGTTTCTAAAAGTATAATAATGTTTAAAAAAGAACAAAACAAATAAAAGAATAATCTGTAAAAAAGAGTAATCTTTAGAAAAGAATAATAAATGTTTACAAAAAAAGTAAAACCCTACATTCAATCCCCAGAACCTCATAAATGTTTAAAGAAGAATAATTGAAAAATGTTTTTAAAAGAATATATACTGATAGATAGATAGATAGATAGATAGATAGATAATTTCACTCTACTTGCCATAGAGCACAACTGAAGGTGGATTATATGCTTATCCCAAACCAACAAAAATAGATTAGACCAAATGTATCCAGATAGCACAATAAATTAAATCTGCAGTGGAAATGAATGGGTTCTGTGCTAAAGTACAACGCAAGATTGCAGTGAAGTCAGGTCAGCTGACAGAGGACCATGCTCTGTGCCTCCCTGGGTCTCCTGTCCCACACTGTGCCTCCTGCTCTAAAGTAGAATAACACATACCATGGCCAGAAGGAAAAACATGAGCGGAGCTGAGATCTCTCTGGGCCTGGCCCAGCCCTGGGCCCTGAGATGAAACCGCCCTTGGGAGGCAGGAGTGCCAAGCGAGATAGCAACAGGGCTCAGTGGATGGCTGGGGCTCACTCGGTTCCAAGCCCAGAAGGATGCTGGCTGCTGTCAGGACACTGGTCACATGCTGCAAGAGATAGTCCCCTGGGGTTCAGCCAAGAGCACTGATGGATCCAAGAGAGGCCACTGAGATAGGTGACAAAAATAAGGAACATTTTCATTAGTACATCATTAATGTTTTTGTTTGCCTTCCTGTATTTTTGTATATATAATTAATTTTTGCAAATTTGACAAATTAGGTCGAATTTAGCTAAGTATGTTGAGTTTTCATCCTGAGAAAAGATAAGCAGGCACAGAGGCAAATACCTGTAATACCAACTACTTGGGAGGCTGAGGTAGGAAGATCACAAGTTCCAGGCCAGCCTGGGGGACTTAGCAAGATCATGTTTCAAAATGACCAAGGGGAAAAAAAGGAAAGAAAGAGAAAGAGGACAGAAATGTAGCTCAGTGATAGGATACTTGCCTGGGATGCAGGAGTCCCTGGGTTTTATCCCTAGCAACGAAGGCGAGAGTGAAAGGGGACATCAATTTCTGATGTTTCTCTACCGGAACCTTCTAATGAAGAAATATATTCTAACACACCCATTTTTCCCTTTTAAATTAGGTGGCAAAAGAAAGAGACATCTAAGTAATTCTACAGTGGAAGGTATTTCAACAACCCCATGTCAGTAAAGGGCATAGCTGATAAGCCAAACGGAAAAGGGTGCCAGGCATGTGGCACACGGCTATAACCCAGCACTCAGAGGGTGAGGCCGGTGGAAACAGTGAGTTCGAGGCCAACCTGGGCCACATAGTGAGTTCAAGGCCAATCTGGAATACATAGTGAGATCCAAATAAATAAATAAAAGAACAAAAAAAGGAAAGGCCCCTGTTGAGAATATTCTGCCACTCCCATTAACAGAAATACACAGATACCTTCCAATGGATTTTGAACTCAACATTGTATTTCCCTGACAATGCTTGGTACTTTATAGAGTATTTTCAGAGAGCTTTCATAATAAATCTCACCAACAGTCTTGCCAGTGACTTCTAGTATTGGCCATTTATTAGATTTCTAAAATGATCCCACCTCATATTCCTCCCCAGGAATACTTCTGCCTCCAGCCAAAACACTACAGTCAGAAAGACAAAGTTAGCCAGAAAGATAAAACATTAGTGAAATCTTTGTTAAATTTATCATTTTGGCTACGTTTTAGTGACTTTGTTTGTTTCGAGTGTGTATTTTTTAACAAGCAAGATGGTCTGTGAAACAGAGGGGTTCCTTCAGCCTTAACTCTAATAAATTAATCCTAAAAGTCACCTGCCTATTTTTTTATGTCCCCTCTGCTTCTGGAGATCATCTAATTCCTGGGAGAAATCATGAATCCATTGTTATTCTAGTGTTATGAAAGTATCCAATTAGTTGAGTAAATGGATTCTTTAGATAAATACAAATAATTCGTTAAAAAAAAAAAAAAACACAAAAGAAAAGAAAAAAAGAGCATACTAAATGGCTAGCCTTTGCTATCTACCAGAGCCATTATGTGGCAATCCTTCAGCAGTAATAGACTGAAGAAGTATCCTGGCTTGCATTCTATTTTCACCATTAAAGCTCCAACTGATCCTGACTTCTTTTAAGTCTCAATTTATTCTTTTAGACCTTGAATCCAGACACACATTGGTATCTGCAGCCTTTACCCTCCAGTATCCATAAAGCCTTTTTTTTCATTCAGTGAGCATTCATCGAGGGCCTGCTTGGCACAAATCCGGTGTTTTGTGCACACTGAGAGAAATCAATAGAAATAGGTCAAAATTTCTGAAAATGAACTTCTAATAAAATGGAGAACAACATGTATTATTACAGTTTAGTACTTAAAGTGCTGAACTGAGAGGTGCCATTTCTAGGAATAGAGAAGAAATGAATTCCCCGGCCAGAATCTCAGGTCCCTCTTTGATGTCCCTTGGTCATATCCTATGTCCCACTGCTCACCGAGCTCTCTGTTGGCTGTCCCTTTAAGCTGGGTACAGAATACAACCACGTAGCCCCTGTTCTGTGCCCCTCGCAGGCTGAGCAAGGCTACTGTCAACTGTCTTACTCAATCTCCTGCTTCTTCCTGCCTTTTGCTTCCTGATCCCTGACCCTCACTATTTTAATCAGGTCTCATCGGAACGGTGGAGTACTCTTGTTAAGACATAGGTGACATCATGTCCTTCTGCTCAAAGCCTCCCAATAGTCTACCAGCCCCAAGTAAAATCTGCACATCCATGACACTGCCCCTACCTCAGCCCAACATTGCCTCTCTGTAAGCTCCATTTCTGCTCGTTTTCCTCTCACTGCTCAGCTTCACCAGAGTATTTTCTGAGAGCAACCTCCCAGACATGCTCATGCCTCAGGGCCTTTGCAGTTGTTTCCTCCTCTGCAGTGTAACTTCCTCCGAAAAAGCCATGTTGCTCCTTTCCTTTCTCCTTCTCAGTGAGGCCCTCCCTTGCCACCTCATTTTTCGGTAGCAATTACTGCTCTTTGATTTTTTTTTTTTTAATCGGTACCGGAGATCGAACTCACGACCGCCTGCTTGCAAGGCAGGTGCTTATGCTGCTGAGCAAAATCCCCAGCCCCTGCTCCTTGATTTTTCTGTCCCCTTCTCTGCTTTAGTTTCTGGTTGGCACTTACTGCTACAAGTATTACCCTTCTTTGTTATGTCTGCCCTCCACTAGAATCTAGGCGTGATGTGGATAAGCGTGACAAGGACAGTTGTTGGTGTCCTTTATGGATGCTGTGTCCCAAATGGCTAGAAGAGTGCCTGGTATGCGGTAGGTTATCAGTTACTATTTCTGGAAGAAATGATTAAGGACTTGGACAAGTCCTAGTAACACTACCAATTCAAAGAGGATTACTAAGAGACCTGGACAGAAGTCCTTTTCGTGGTAGGATGATCTTGCTGGTTGACAGTTTCATCTTAAAAGCGTCAATGAGGTTAATCCCAAAGGCCTCCCATCTGGCTCTTTAGTTGACAGGGATGTTTTTCCTATCTTTAGTCTTTCTCTCCAGAGAAAATACTGAACGTAGAGGAAGAAAGTTCACCCAGTTTCAAGGAAAGCCACAGAGGAATGAGAACAAAATGTAGGGTTGGGAATGAATTTAAGACTACAATTTCACTCCCTGCTGTTAACCAAACCTTTTGTCTGTCCTGCATTCATTGGCCAGGAGTTAAATGAGATTATGCAAACTATTTGCTTAATAAATTGATTGTGCTTTACCTAATTTCACATGCTTCCCACTTCTGGCGGTTGTGTGAGAAATAAGAACACTAAGAATATAGTTTTCAGCCGTTTTAACAATAACCCACAACTCTCTTTGATAGGACCATGACCCCTGTGGGATTTGTACCAGGATGGTAGGAACAACCAGTTTTAAGACTCTCAAGCACTGTGTGTCTCTGAATGTGGTGGCGTTGGTGTAACATTGACTTGGCTTCTCTGCACTTAATGCCTGTTGCTTTGGTCCCAAATTCAGAGGGTGGGGGAGGACTGGTTTAAAATGTTGCTTCCTACTAAAAATGAGGTTACAAGCTTGGAAGAAATAGTCGCGCATGCTAATCACTCCCAAATCTGGATATATTTCAGGGTGTTTGACAGTTTTCCCCACATAACATCTGTACTTAAGAAGCCTCACTACTATTGGTAAAGTATTGACTTGATTTCTCTGCTCCCATCCAGGGCACTGCATGGTTGAGCCCTGCTCTTCTCAGAGCTACCGCCTAGCGCAGGCCTCTCCATCCTCCATGAGTGTGAGCTTCCATGCCATTCATCTCCAAGCGGTTCTGTGCGCCATCACTGACAACTTCCTCCGCATCTCATACACACTGGGCTGTTCCCCTACTAAAATTCTCCAAGCCACATGTTGTTACACATTTCTTTCCTCTGCCATGCTCCCAGCTGGTCCATGCTGTTTTGATGTGTCTGTTTGCATAGCACTGTCAGACTCTGTGCATGAAAGGTGTGTGGTCCACACGAATGGTTTTAAAAATGTTTCTTTGAAGAAAACCTACCTCAGTAATCAGCGGAAAGATGGAAATTTGAAACCCCAATGATGGAAGTCAGGGACTTCTCCTTGAATCTTTGTCAGAGGAGAACTTAACATACATTGACAAAGAAAAAAAAAAAAACATTAAAATATGACTGTGATCTCTGCCAATGTAACGGATATGAGAGCCTTTCCTAAAAAAATCCAAGGAAAGTAGGCATTGGTGACATATAAAGAGATGGGGCCTAACCATAAATGAAAGGCTTAGAAGTACAAATATACATTACAAAGTAGATACAGCCATGCAGAACTCAAATAAATGTCATGGCTAGCTTTTTCTTGATCACCAAGTATCAGTGCAAAAAGAGACCCACCCAGAACTGAACTCAGTGGAAAACAGTACTGGGCTTCTCACGCACTGCTTTCTGAAAAATTGAATAGATTCTACCAGCCACTGTATTGTACTCTCGGAGATAAAGGATGATTCTAGAACTTTTTTCTTCACTTAGATAAGAAAACCCCAATGCTCGCAGCTCCTCTACTGGATAATAATGGCAAATAATAAAGGGAAGACAAAAATATAAAATAAAAAATATAGTGAGACCAGCAAAGAGAAGGCAGAGACCTCTGCTATAATAGTAAAGAACTTAGAAAATTCATTAACAGAAGTACCATACAGACTGTCTATTCTTTTTCAATCATTTCTTCAAAGGATGAATTTGGTGTTTTAGACCGGAGACACAGCTTAGCTTCTGGTTATTTTTCCAGTCCTTCCCCACCAAGTTTGCTATATTTGACTGTAGCTGCTATAAAGACAGGCTTTGAAGACATGCGTAGTGTTGGCTGCTCAAAGTCTGGCTGGAGCCAAAATATGCTGGTAAGATGCACTTCTCTGCAATTTTTTCCCTTTAATCGTCCAACAAAGATTGACCCTAACTTTGTATGCATTCCTTATATTATCTCAGTGTCTTTGCCAATCTTCCACATGCTATCTTTGGCCAGTGTTTCCCTTAAAAGATAAGTGGAAAAATATGCTCTTTGGTTTGTTTAATAGCTGAAGAAAAACTGACACAACCAACGGCTTTGTCAGCTGAAGTATCTTTGGATGCCTTGGTCTCTCTATGGTGTCCTCCTAGTTCCACAGTAGAAATTGGAGATTTCTAATTCTTCCAACTTGTCAATTTATTTTGGACAGTTTTTTAGTTAACTAGTCAAAATATTGTTTCATGGGCATTATTTGATATGTTAGTACTCAAATGAAACTTTTATATTGATATTTTCCTCTTAGGAACAGAAATTATATTTTTGTTTTAAAAGTAAACATTCCGTGGACAACTGGCACCATATACCCTTATGGTTTATGGTTCTGGCTTTCTTTAATAAAGCCACTTAGCCCAGTCATAATTTTGTTAAATAAAAATCAATTATATAAACATTCCAAACCTCTTCCTGTCCCTTCTCAATATTCAAGTCCTGGATTTAGAGTCTTGTCCAGTCTTTTCTTGGCTTCCACAGTCTCAAATTGTTATGCCTTCTACTCCAAATAGCTGTAAGATTCCATTTAAATCCTACTAGATTCTTTTTAGAGCAGAAATATGACTTCTGAGGTCATTGCTAGGCTATCCCTACTGCCTAATACGTGAAAATGTCCTCATCACACACCCCAATTATTTTTAAAGTCATTTTTCAAAAAAAAAAAAAAAAAAAAAGTAACAGAGTCCTGAAAATAGAAAAGCTAGAACTTGCTCTTTTCCTTTTATCTTTCATAGGAATGGCATTTTTAAACACAAGCCTATGTCAGACATTGAGCAGTCTCCACACGGGAATGAATGTTTTGATTAAAAGTTATTTAATATCTCTAGCTCCTTGGAATTCTGCCTAAACTGGAGATATTCTTAGCTACAGGTCTGTGCTTTCTTTGACTAGATAAAAAATGGCTCAAACTATAGAGGGAATAAATGGCATTCTCAGAATAGTTGCTTGATTTGTACAGGTGTATATATCACAGAACACACCAGTGGATACCAATTAGGAAGGAATTGGAAGAGAGAAATGGGTCAAAGCAGCATCTTTCTGTAGGCCGCCATTATGTTCACAGATGCTCAGCCTTTAGGCTGGAATTGTGTTTAGGGTCTTACATTTGCATGACAGATCTTAAGAAAAGAATTTTGTATAGTTTGTTAATCGTTTTCTTAATTTGCATTTTTATTTAGCTCACCACAAGTTAAACAAAAAACATTTGCACAAGTTGGTAGAGAAATATGATTTTTAACTGTTTTCAGTGTAAAATAATGGGAACAGGTTCTCAGAGTAACTAAATGAGACTACAAAGGAAAAAAGAAAAATACATTCTAAGATACATATAGAATTTTGACTCAGAGTTATTTAGCTTTAGAGGTAGTATTGTTCTCAGTACATCCCCCCTTTTTTAAGCATAATTGTTTTGGAGTAAAATATCTACAGAGCACTGAATTATCTTTCCAGCTTTCCCATAACATTTCATTCATTTAGATATTGATGCAGCGTAGGTGGAAGTTGGGCCCTCAGGACTTGTATTGTGTGATGGCATTGTGCTGCCATCATCACAAGATTTCATTTCTTCCGACCCCAAAGGTCCTGTCTGTACTTGTTTACAGGTCATCTGGATGGTAACTCCTGTGTGTTCAGTGGCATGAGTGTTATCACAGTAACCATGGCAACCAAGCTAGCTCTGATTTCAAAACCTCACATGCTGTATCATAAAATTAAATAACAGAATTGACATCTAGGTACGTGTCTGTCATATAAATTAAGCTCTGAAAGTGATTTCTTTACAGTCATGTGCCTTAATATGTAAATAGAAGGCACCAATTATAACAGTTTTACACATATACATAATATTGCACATTTAGGTGCTGAATTTACCAAATTCTTTATAGTATCAAATCTTATATATTGTCATATTATTCTCACTGTACCAAATTCATGATCAGGACAAAGTATACAGTAAAGCTTCATCAGATACCTGATATAAATAGCATTATGAATAATAGAAGACTAAGCCTGTAAAAAATGTAAAATTCAAAGCATTCTTAGCTTTACTGGTGCTGTTATTTATGCTGATTGGAAGTAAGACTGAGCACAGAATATTCTGCAACTAAATCAGAATCCAAAGACAAGACATGCTTCCCTTTCATTTATATGTTTATGCATATTTTTACACATATTATTCCAACATCCAAGAACCTTTGATAATATCTTTATTTCAAAAAGGTTCTAGCCATGCAGACTAATATATCCATCAACTTTGAGCCTTAGGTTTTCTTTTATAATTTGCAAATATTCTAAATTCAGGACTTTCCTCTCTATTTGATGAGGTCTGGTGCAATTTTTCTTGAATATAAATTTAAAGACTTAACTTGTGAATTATATTTAATGTAAGCACCCTGCAGTTTTCTGCATTGCAAATGATTATTTTTAGAAATTTTATGTTGCCTGCATATATTTGTTTGTCTTCATTGATATGTAGGGGGGAAGCTCATTAATGATTTAAAAAGAAAGTGTTTTGATTCATCAGCATGATTCTTCTCATTACATAAACAATAAAAGCAATAAATTAACATCTAATTAAATTATAAGTTTATTTCTAAACTTAGCTACAAGACAGTCTTGAATCTTTGTGCATAACTATGCCTTGTTTTATATTCTGCTTCACTGTTTTAAAAGTCATCATTCAGCATATTTTAACCTAAATGATGATTGACAACTTCTACTTAGCAACTATCCATCAAACACTGTATTTGAGCAACTGTTTTGTAAAACAGTTCTTTGACTTCTAGAATGGTAAGTTATTGTGTATGAGTCTGATGTAAAAATTGACTGTAAAGCAAATTTTCTTTTCTCCATATATCTACCACGTATCATATATAACACTTGAAAAATTTGCTTCCAGTTCTTTCCTGTCTGAATAGCATTCCATCTAATTCTTACCTAGTTGCGCATTAAATGCTACCTTCTTGCCTTACATGTAGTAAAATGTTAAAATTCCTACAAATTCAAGATTTTTCTTTTCAGAAGCAGAGAAGTGACTGTGCTCTCTACATGTGTGCTTACACGAGAAGGGCAGAAATCCTTCTGTGTATTTGTTGACTCTGTGCAGCAAATACTTGTTACATTTCCAGCAGTGTTTGAATTGTTTGCTTTAAATTATTCATTGAGTTAAATCATCATCACCTTTATATTTAAACTGATAAAAGGTAGTTTTTATTATCTTCTTTTATCTTGAAACTATTTCTTGTGAATAGAAATAGTTCAGCATGTTGCAGTTCCTGGACCGAGTTAAGTTTGTGTAAACATCTCTACTGGAAAATAACTCCATTGGAAATTCTCAGTGCATAAGCGTTTGCAGGGTGACTTGGAAATAAATGGTTAGGCTGTGTTGGTGCTGGAATGTGGGGGCTTAGCAGGCTGTTCGCATGCCTCAGAGATATGTTTTAGCGATTTTTGTTTAAACTGTGACATGATAAGGCATTAGGTGAATGGGGGAGGGAAGGGATCATGATAGTAAGAAAAAAGTCAATACGAGCTTCTGTTGTGGTTTCATTTTAGGTCAGATGTTGTGGTCCTCTGTTTTTCGATCGCTAATCCCAATTCCCTAAATCATGTGAAAACCATGTGGTATCAAGAAATCAAGCACTTTTGCCCTCGCACACCTGTTGTCCTAGTTGGCTGCCAGCTTGATCTCCGCTATGCCGATCTGGAGGCTGTTAATCGAGCCAGACGTCCGTTAGCAAGGTAAGCCAAGGACTCAGCGTTTTGCTGCCTGGTCAAATTAAGAATTAGAGGTAGCAGGTGTCTCTGCAGCCTGCCGTTCCATTCCTCAATGATTCTGGGACCCCGTCAATTAGACATATGCTTTCAGTCAGTCCATTAGTCATGATGGGGAATGCCTTGGCCTCTTTTCCCCTCACCTTCATCTCCGGTGACATCTCTTATGACATCATCTCTTACGATTCTTGTAAAGTTGCTGGCCAGCACTTGATGCGAATTCTCTAAGTATGAAATGGTGCCTGTAGTAGACAGGCTTTCAAATGTATAAAATATTGTGCAAAATATTAGCTGCCCATAATAATGTCCTTCTTGAAATTATGATCATTGGGCCAGGGATACAGCTCAGGGCCAGAGTGCCTTCGTGGCAAGCACGAGGTCATGAGTTTGATCTGCAGTACCAAAAATAAAAAATACATAAATTATGAGTATTACTAAAGTTAATGGATGCTTAGAGTAACAAACCACAATTCTTGGCTCCAGGGAATATCAAATTCCTACAAACATGTACTTTCAAGTTTTTTTAACCCTCCTCATACTCCTTAGCCCAGTCTCTTAAGAATATTTCATTCCAAAAATGATAGTGTCCAGTTTTTAAAAATAATTTAGACCTCAAGTTGCAAAAGGGAAAACATTACTTTTGAATGTCTCTAATACTTACATTTCTACAGTTTCACAAGTATTTTAAAAACCACTTGAAGCAGGATTTATTTTACTATGTATAAGATATGCATACCAGCTTAAGAAAGAAAAGTAAAATTTTAAAAATCCACGTTCCTTCAGATTCCCTTTGTACTAAACAATTTTGTATCATATCCATGTCACTATTTTTTTGTAGCACAGCATAAATTTTTCAAACCTTTTTGATATTAGTACTTTGCTTTGATGTTTGCTTAATAATAGGCTTGTAACCAAAATATGCATGGACACAACTTTGCTCTTCCAGTGGGGGAAAAAAAAAAGTGCTTTCTTTGGATATTTTCTGATGCTCTACATTTTGGATAAAATTTCTGAAAAAAAGTGCTTTCTTTGGATATTTTCTGATGCTCTACATTTTGGATAAAATTTCATGTCCAGTATTCATAGTCTTTTCATTCTTAAATGCATGACCCAGAAACTCTTTTCTTTTTTTTTTTTTTTTTTTTTTTTTTTTTTTGTCTTTTTCATTTTTATTGGTACCAGGGATCAAACTCACGACTGCCTGCTTGCAAGGCAGGTGCTTATGCCGCTGAGCTAAATCCCCAGCCCATGGCCCAGAAACTCAATGTTAAGAGTCACGCTTGTGTGTAGGTGATGGGAGGAGGATTGCAGACCTGAAGGGACAATAGAGGGAACAGTCCCTTCTATAGAGCAAGTCTGCGTTTTGATGCAGAAGGGTTATTTGAGTTAAGCCGTGAGAAATTTTATCAGTTAGCAAAGATTAGAAAGTACTAGGACCAAGGAACACATGAGGCCGCCAGAAGCAAACCTTGAAAAACAATTTTTCTTCCCTATACTTCTCCCTTACATCTTTGCCAATTCCCTAAACACAACATTTCTTTCCCATCCAGGTCTTCAAATCCAAATTCCAACCATTGTCATCTTTTTTATCTAGAGATCAATATCTGTCATACATATTATATTTGGTATCAGAGGCCAAATGTGTACTTACATCATTTCCTAAGAATATGTCTCAGAATCAAGCACTTGTTTTTGAAAAGTTGGCACAACCAGTCACAGCTCATCCATTTCTGGAATATATCTGTTCCTTTACCACGATTATGCTATAACCACAACATCATACTGGTTTGTTGCTCTTGCTGGGTTTGATTAGAGTGTAGATGGATTTTGTGCGGAAACTAAAGGGTGCAGACTATTCCATGGACTTTACAGACTTAAAGGAATTTAGCACATAATTGCTCCCAAGTCATATTTGTGCTACTGAAAGCTTCTCTCATAGCAGTAAGGACTACAGGATAAAATTAAAGATTGTGAGGAAACAGTGGTTCAGAAGCTAATGTAGCAGTCCGAACAAAAAAGAAGAGGACATGATGAAAGGCGTAAGGGAAAAAAAAACAAGGGGATAGATGTGAAAGAGAATTCATGAGTCCATTAGAGAATCGTTTAAGAATAGAGGAGTCTAAGCTCAAATTGTTTAGTTAGAGGTCTCTCAATAATTTGCAGATGTGACCCTTTAAGCTTTCTGCCTCAGTTTCTTCAGAATGTACAACAAAAAATACCTCATAGCATCATTATAAGGCTCAAATAAAAAATGTATTTTAAAGTTATAAAGCAAAATTTAAAGTACAAAATGATGATGGTGGTGGCAATAGTGATAATGAGGGTAACATTTATGCCACACTTATGTGGACCAAGTACCCTGCTAAGCATGTTATCTCATTTGAATCTTCCAATAAGTCGTCAAGATATATGTACTAGATGGGGAAAAGAAGGCTTAGAGAAGTTAAGTCACTCACCCAAAATCAAACAGCTACTAAAATGCCAGTACTTTCATTACTATGGTTTCTACTGAACGCAATTTTTTCCTGCAGTAATAAATTCTCTATACTTGTAATCTAGTTTGTCATAGATTTTTTATTAAAAACTGATTGGGATTTCAAATGCATAATTCATTTAGGTGCTTAGGCTCTGGTTATTATTTTTACCTGGAAATAAGGCTGATTGTGATTTTTTTTTAAATATTCTATTTCAGGCCCATAAAGAGAGGTGATATTTTGCCCCCAGAAAAAGGTCGCGAGGTTGCGAAGGAACTTGGTATACCATACTATGAAACAAGTGTGTTTGACCAGTTTGGAATCAAGGATGTATTTGACAATGCAATCCGAGCAGCACTGATTTCCCGCCGACACCTGCAGTTCTGGAAGTCCCACTTAAAAAAAGTCCAGAAACCTTTACTTCAGGCTCCCTTCCTACCTCCAAAAGCCCCTCCACCGGTCATCAAAATTCCAGAGTGTCCTTCCATGGGGACGAACGAAGCTGCCTGTTTACTGGACAATCCTTTGTGTGCCGATGTCCTGTTCATCCTCCAGGACCAGGAACACATCTTTGCACATCGAATTTACCTTGCTACCTCTTCTTCCAAATTTTACGATCTTTTCTTAATGGAATGTGAAGAATCCCCAAATTGGGGCGAAGCAGTTTGTGAAAAGGAGATACAGAGCAGGGAATCCCAGGGGCGGACACTGAGTCTTGACCCAGCTGAGGAAGGGGAGGAAGACCCCCCTAGGACACCTCAGGGTGATCAGGGGACATCCTCATGCCAGATCCCCTTGGAGACTCTGGGGCTGGAAGCCGAGGGTTCAGTTCCCGAGACGCAGACACTGTCAGGCTGGAGTAAGGGGTTCATTGGCATGCACAAGGAAATGCAGGTCAATCCCATTTCGAAACGAGTGGGGCCCGTGACTGTGGTCAAGATGGACTCATCGGTGCAGTCAGGACCTTTCCGGACTTTGCTCCAGTTCCTTTACACAGGGCAGCTGGACGAAAAGGAAAAAGATTTGGTGGGGCTGGCTCAGATTGCAGAAGTCCTAGAAATGTTTGATTTAAGGATGATGGTGGAGAACATCATGAATAAGGAAGCCTTTATGAACCAGGAGATCACGAAAGCCTTTCATGTCAGGAAAGCCAATCGGATAAAAGAGTGTCTCAGCAAGGGGACATTCTCAGGTGAGCAGGGCCTGTGGTGAAGCCACCAAGACCTTTGGTAGTATTTTATCAAGTGTTGGCCAACTATGAGCAGAGTAAAAAATAATCATAGCTTGAATCCATAAGTGCTTGCTTTTTCCATTTACCCTTGAAAGTTATAGGTGGTAACCTATTTAATTTTGTCGGACTTAACGGTTATTCTCTTCACGTTGAAGATGGGGAAACATACAGCTTAAGTAACTTGCACATGGCATCACAAGCAGTAAATAATAGAGTAAAAACTTGGACCCAAACTTTATGGCAACAGGAATCTGTTCCCTAACCCACTGTGGCCCCACATTGCTCTTCAAGGTAGAACATGTATCCTTGAACCTACCTCCAGTCAGCTCCAGGTTTGCAGTTCCTTTTCAGGATCCAACCCTTGACCAATTTTCTATTGATCCTTCAGCAATGACCTCTGGCCTTGAGGTCACTGAAGTCCTGGAGGCCATTGCATTCCCACAGCGGGGGCCTCATCTGCTTCAATCACCTTCTTCTTTTCCACCCTCATGCTCCTTGGTGACATTGTTTTATAGTTTCCCTGCCCTTTGTTTATCTTTGATAACTATTCATACATTGCTTAAGCACACTGGTAAATCCTATCCAGTCTGGGCTGCTGGCCCTTGCTGGTGTTGCCTTACACACCTGAACTGTTTTTATTCTAAAACTGTCCACTGGGTGTGTTTGTAGGTATGGCTGGGTGTGTACTTCATTGTGAAAAAGCTGACTTCCTCGCTTCTATTTATATGGATATTTCTATTTGACTTTATCATAATCCTTGCTGTGGTACAATACATTTAGTAAATGGTTAAGGAATTTAGTAACTAAATCTACTGACTAGTTTTAAAGTTTGTGAATAATCCAATTTACCCCAAACTCTGGCCATTATAATATAGAAACAATCTTGAAAATTAAAGAAAATATGCTACAAATTGAACAGTGGACCTTTGTGAAAATTGACTAAAATCATCCTCTGATTAATACAGAGGAAAAAAAACCAAATATATGATGAGAACACCAATTGACTTCATTAAAAAAACTATTAAATATAATTTAGGAATAGAGGGGCTGGGGATTTAGCTCAGCGGCATAAGCGCCTACCTTGCAAGTTTGTGGTCGTGAGTTTGATCCCCAGTACCAATAAAAAAAGAAAAAGACAAAAAAAATTTAGAAATAGATTAATTTTGATATGAACTACATAGTATATAACATTAGTATTATTATTAGGAATTATTTTTTAGTTTTCTAGGGAATAGTAATGGTATAGTTGTTTAGGGGAATGCTCTTAGTTTTAGAAGATTTCATGGTGAGTGCCATATTACCCCTGTAAAATGTCTGCACACATATATAAAAATATATATTCAGCTAAAATAAATGTGGCAAAATGTTAACAATGGATAACTGAGTGGTTGTTACACAAGCTGAGCAACACTCATCCAAAAATCCAAAATCTAAAATGTTTCAAAATCCAAAACTTTCTAACAGCCAATAAGTGGAAAATTCCATACCTGTCTCATATAACAGTTTGCAGTAAAAATGCAGTAGCACTAAAAGCATTGTATAAAATTGTTTTCAGGCTGTGTGTATAAGGTGTACATGAAACATAAATGAATTTTATGTTCAAATTTGGGTCACATTGCCAAGATATTTATGTTTCCAGAATCTGAACAAATCTAAAGTTTTTCTTGTCCCAAACATTTCAGATAAAGGAAACTCACCTGCATTATTCTTTCCACTGTTCTGTATATTTGGAGGAAAAAATATTCCTCTCCCTTTTGTTACTTTCTGTTTCAAAGAATTTGTGTTGTAACTTGATGTGTAACTTAAATGTTTGCTCCTTAATATGGGAATTGGGTTTGGCAAAGGTAGAGGCTGCCCTAAAAATAAAAGCAGCAGTGGAAGGGAGACAGACACCTGTGATGGAGCTGAATGGTCTAAGCTCTCGGCAAAGCTGACTCATGGTGTTCCCTCAATGCTCTGGCAGATGTGACATTCACTTTGGATGACGGAACCATCAGTGCACACAAGCCGCTGCTGATCTGCAGCTGTGAGTGGATGGCTGCCATGTTTGGGGGGTCCTTTGTGGAGAGCGCCAACACTGAGGTAGGTGCCGCCCCGAGAGTATATGCAGTTATGCAAAGTGTTTCATTAGCTAGATGACTTCAGCTCCTTAACTCCTTCCATGAAATAGTTCCTTAACCTGTGTTTGAGTTTCAGGTAGTTGCAGTGATGAGGAGCTGTTGATGATGGATCTCTAGTGTCTGAGCATCTAACTGCTTTCCATCGAGCATAGCCTTTCGTCTTCACAGATTCTTTTGACCAGCCAGACTTTTTACCATGCAAAATACAACCAAAACTAAGTACAAGTAGGAAGCTGAGGCAGGAGGACCTTAAGTTTGAGCCCATCCCAGGCAACTTAGTGAGTTAGCAAAACTCTGTCTCAATGTAAAAAATAAAGAAAGGTTGGAAGAAAAAAATGAAAAGCCTTTGGCTGGACTTACCAAGGTCATCAAGGGCCCTATGCCTCTGTTTTTCCTGTCTGTGGTTCACCAAGAGAAAAACATCCTCAGACAGGGTGTGAGGAGGTTCTCAAAACTGGAGTTAGGATCCTACTACACATAAAATAAGCTCACAGTTGTGCTGACGTCTGTTACAGAAAAAGAATTTTCAGGCCCATCAGTAAGAGGCTCGGGGAGGGTTTATTAGAAAGTATAGTACACACACAAATAGACCGCAGGTCCTTAAGAGAGCAAGTATTTAATTTCCTGGAACAGGAAATTTTTATGCTTCTCTTGAGGGGTAGAAACCCTAGGAAAAAGTGATTGACCCCCAACAATGATAGTGGCCCACATTGTATTTTTTTACATAGCCCAGTATTTTTTTCATAGATATTTTAAACATTCTTTTGATTCTCTCAACCTGATCCTTTATCTTAGGATCAGGTCACTGCTCTTTACTTTCTCAAGTAAACCAGTTTATTGATTTCCAGTATTCCTGAGGAATTTTGAGTGTAATGGATCTGAAAGGCAAGGAGCATAAATTTAACCAAGAAAATGCTGAGACCCAAAAGTTGCAGTCTTCTTGAAAGTACAGTTTCACTTATAATTTCATCGTCTCCTTTCTTTTATTTCTCTCTATCTCAGACTCAATCTCTAGTACTGTAAAATTTAAAAATTAAAATCAAGTACAAGAGGCACAAAGCCTTTCTACCAGAGTTTCAGGAAAGTGAGAATAATTCTTCAGACCCTAAAGTCTGGAGTCCAGCTTTCTCTTTAGCCAGACAGAGGGCCTTAGGAAACCACATCCTGAACCTCAGATTCTTCATCTGCAAGATGAGGAGTGGACTACAATGTCCACTGTGAGCTGTGGTGCTGGGCTCAGAAGCTCTGCCCCAACTTCTCTGCCTTTGTGGAGAGACTCTGAGGGTCCTTAGCGTGGGAACAATGGTCCCCTAAACATACTTTCCAAAGTTTGTGGGTCACACAGTGCCAAAAGAAGGGTTTCCTTTGGACCGTGCAAGCAGTATCACAGACATGCTGGGATCTTTATCTCCCTTCAAATCCGTTGAAAAAAAAAATATGTTTAAGCACGTCTAACTTTAGGAATGAGCAAGTGTTTTTGTTGAGTTTTGTAACTGTTTTTTAACATCTTTACAAAGAAAAAAGCATGGGGACATCAAGTTTATTGTCCTAAGAAGCTTGTTTTGCTTATCTCAGCATCTCTCCAGACTTTCAAAAGAAATACAGAAAACAATGGCTAACTCTTCAAAAGGGGTGCTCAAAGGAGAAATCTGAGCACTCCCAGTTGTGACCCAGGAGCCCACATTTGCATCTCCAAGTAGAGAAACAGAACCCTGGAATCACAAGCCCAGGATGGCTGGGGCTGAGGAGGTCACTCCACTTCCAGCTCACACTGCAGCTGCTCCAGCCACCCGCTCCACCCCCCACTCCGCAAAGGCCCGTCTGCTGTTTGGGAAAAAGCCTTAGAATTATCCCAGGGATCTCCTCTAGTGTCTGACAGCCTTTATAAATCAAGAGGTTCTCACTTGTACCTTGTTAGTCTTTCCCCTATGGGCAGAAGTGTTCGGGGCTTCATTACTGAGATTTCTGCAGTGCGGTGGAGCTCAGTAGTTAAGGAACTGTGAGGCTTAAACCACAACGCTTTCACTTACAAGCTGCATGGCTTAGGACAAGTGTCTGAGCCTTTCTGTGCTCCACTGGGAAGACACAGTAATAACCTGTGGTGCGGTTTTGAGGCAGAGTCAATACTTGCAAAGTACCTCATAAGGATTAAGTGATGAGTGGCTACCGCTACTACCACGTTGTTGTCAACTTTTGATGCTGATGCTGATGAAAGTTTTCTTCCCCTGTTACTTCCAAGAAAACATCAGGATAGGCACTGATTAATGGAACCTCATCCAGTTGTCATTTTACTGACTTCAGTAATCTCCAGAGATAAAGAGCTCAGAGGCTTGCTGCCTTATTTTCCAGCTCACTGAGATGCGTGCTGATGGTACAGCAGAGAGCCTGCTGTTAACTGAGCCAGAGAAGTTGATCAAGGTCAGGAACCCAGTCACAAAGGGACACTGTCAGTGCTGACCTCATGCATGCTAATCCTCTTTATCCCGTCACAGAATGGACTGTAATCTTCTCCAGATTAAAATCTGCGGTAGCCTTGACCAAAACAAAAATCTCGACAGTAACTGTGAATGCACACATATCTTTGGCTTGTTTGTTTGAAACCAGGGATCAAACTCAGAATCTCATGCTTGCCAGGCAGGCGCCAGGCCGCTGAGCTATATCCCCGGCCCTGTACACATGTGTGGCTGTTTAACAGCCATGCTGGACGGTGGCCTCGGGTTTAGCACATCTTCCAGGAAGGACTAGGTCACTCACTTCTTAGAACAGCAGCTGAGGCCATTTCAAACCAGCTCAAGAACCAAGTAACCAAAAGTCTGTACTGAAATTCATTATCCACTCTACTGAGACTGTCATAAGCTGTTGACATACCCACCACTTCCTGTCCTTTTTATTTGCTGCATGAACAGTCATACAGAGTTATAAACTCTAGTCTCAGTTTGACCTTGAGCAAGTGACCAATCCTCAAAATACATGTTTCCTTATCTGAGAAATGGGGATAACAGGTGAATCTTCTTCAAAGGGCAAAACAGCGATAGTATGTGTACCAAGAACATGCATATACTCAACAAGCGTCAGAGACATTATCCCAGAGTATCCTTGTTAAATTCCTTCCATTGAGGTCAAAGATATTTTCCCCCTAAAAGCTCTAAATGAAAAGGCCCCTAACTCTTTTCTGAGCTAAGAAAGTCATGTAGTGGCAGTAACAGATGTGGTGAGAAGTCAGTCTGTCAAGTAAAACCCCATGCTTGACTTAGCTCTGTGTTCAGCCCTGGGCCAAGGCCTTGCTGGGCATCTTCTGGACTCTTTCTTGTCTTGAGGAAACCTGCTTCACCCATGAAAGTCAGCCTATATTTTGGTGTGGTGGGGATATTAATAGTTCCGTATAAACATGTGTATCCAGAAAAAAAGAAATTATGCCCACTGATGTCACTTTAACATTGTCATTTAATATTCATAAAGACACTGCTTTTACTTTTATTTTTTCTCATTACGTTTATGCAGCAGTAAGCATAATTCTCTCCCCACCCCACAGGTACTCAGCAAGTGGCTCATTAAAAATGCATGCTTGGTTATAGGAAGTGGTGCTTGGGAGTTCAAATACTTTCTTATTCTTTATGAAAGCATCTCTAATTATAAGCCTGATGGTCCAAGATAATCTTCACAATTAAAATGTTAAACTGGTATGTGGGACCTTGTTTAGGATAGCATTATATTTTCTTTCATTACTCTTTTCTTTACATTCAGCAGTTGGGATGCAAATGATTTCACTCTTCTATACCTTTATATTATTTTTCAAGTGTTATTAAAAGGCCTCTTTCTGTCTACTTTTCTATCTCTCACTCTCTCAATATATAGTGAGTTATAAATGTAGAAATCACAGAATCAGATTTTGTTTTAAAAAATCATCCATGAGGAGGAGAAGCATGTTATGAAAAAGTTTTCAGTTGATTCCCATTGGATGGTTACTTCTAAGCATCCCTAACATTATTTTCCAAAGAGAATCACTGCTTCAAAAAATGTTAATTCATATTCATCACAAAGGACACAGCAGGCCATGAGTGATTACAGACACAGGAACACCAGGACCCTGGGAGCACTGGGGCATGGCCGCCCACTGGAATCTGTACTCACCTGCTGCCAGAAATAACTCTCTTACTTAGGATGCCCATTTTCACATTTGTATTTCAAAGAAGATTTTTTTCTGTAAGAAATGATTTAGAATGTACTCTTATCAAACAGTGGTAATGTAATCTGTGTATTTTCAAAACTGTGAGTCTCAGTGAAGAAATGTTAGCATCTCTTCCAAATTTCTCCCATGTGATAGATGGGGAAACTAAAGGTCAGAGAGGATGTGTGATTTATCAAAGGTTACATAGCATTTTCACGAGTCTCTCTGGGCCGATTCTGGACTCTTACCCCAGCCCTTGAGTCATTCTTTTCTGAAAGGAGTGCACATCCCTATATCTGAATGAGTAGAAGTTCTGAAGATGACATTAGCCGTGAGTAATATAGCATGTATGCTTTGTAAAATGTGGGTGCTTTTACTACAAAATCATTCATATCTTAAAATTTCACAATTTTTTCTTCAGTTTTATAAAAATTGTGCTGATCCATCATTCTAGAGAAATGACATTTTGCTAGGTATTCATCCACAAAGAAATGAGTTTGTATACTATAATTCATTGTCTATGTAAAATAAATCCATTTATATATATAACATACAGTACATGTATGTAAGGATACACACAGTGTAGCAATTAATTATTCATATGTAGGTACAACTGGTTAAGAGAATAACATTCCTTATAATCCAGCATGTCATTATTTTTAAAAAGTGGTATCAGTAATAGTTTCTTATCATCAAATTCTATCTGTTGTACAAGTTGTGCTTAAAAAAAAAGCATGAAATTATCATTCTTAACATGTCATCTATGGTAACAACCCAAGCATCTTATTTCTGGGATCATATTTTCACTGACTAGGTCTACAATGGGGAGGCAGTAAATTTCTTAATATGTCTAGGAATTTGTCTGGGCTTTCACTGTGAAGCATTAAAGAGTGGCTTTGCCCATCTTAAAGTTTATTGCCTCTCTCAGGTAACCTGTGAGTGGAGAATAGCAAAGGTCACTATAGCTGAATTGTGGAACCACAGTCTATGAGGTCCTTGTAGAAGCGGGCAGGGGCTCATCTCCATTCTTATACATATTCACATAGGAGCATACAATTTCATATATATACAATGAGATATGTTTTTATATGTATGACTACACATGGAAAGATGTATAATCATGTAATATATAAATATATATAGGTAGATATAAGTATATATAACATATAGATTTATATCTTTATATGCTATATACAGGTTTGGTAAGTACCAGAACTAAGACATTTATAATTTTCATCTTTTTAATTACAAATCTAATTCTTAGAAGCTATTAGTGAAACACAATGCTTTATTGTTCTATAAGCCAAACTTTTTTTTTCTTTTCCATTAAGGGCTTCCAGTACTGAACCACAATTCAAAACATGGATTTTGGAATTATGCTCCCTGGATTTAAATCCCCATCACTACTTCCCATCTTTGTGACCTTGGATATAAGACTTAACCTCTCCAAACCTCAATTTCCTTAAGTGTAAAATAGGAAAATAACAGCTTCTTCCTTCCAGGGAAGATTTAATGACCAAATTAGATCATGAATATGGAAAACTTAGCACCTGATGCTAGGTTAATTTTTATAATCATCAGCACTTCCATAAGGAAAGCAAGTGATATCATTCTATACTCTTCCAGACTCTGCCTTATGAAGCTAAAGACATAAAGAGTGGCTGCTAAAGCATATATATCCCCGTTGAGCTATAGCCACCCCTCTAGCAGTGAAGCTCCCAGATAGTCTCTCATTCTTAAAAAATTCTAGCATGGATTTATATCAAAAACAGTCCAAGTATCCAGGAGAGATCTGGGAGAATCATACAGAGACAGGTTACCATGCCGAACCAGCCACTCCCCCAGATTTTCCAGGCAAGGATTCTCTTGGGTTCTCTGAGACATAATCATGTTCCAGCATGATTGAGACAGGTTCTCACTGGATCCATGTAGTTGTAGGAAAAATAACACAGTGTATATGTGGTACCAGCATGTACCAATTGAACACCAAAATTGTGCCAGTCACTGTAGCATCTGGGTGGTTGCACATCCTCTATTTTGGACATCCCAGGGAGCCGGATGACACCCTGTGTCAGCAACAGCATGGTTATAGCTCCCCTCCACATGCACACCTGTCATGTTGTTAGGAGATTTTTTTCTCCACAATAGAATATTATCAGGTACTTGGCAAGGAGGGCTCATAATGTCATCAAACATTTACAGTCCATTTGTCTGATTTATACGTCCAAATAGCCATTTAAAAATTCCGAATCAGGCTTTGTCAGGCAATTCCACTCTTTTGTCTTCTACAAATCATGCTATTATGTTTAAAGCCATAAATACTGAACCACTTCTATGTACAGCCTCAAAGCAGGTATCAAGTCAGGCCTTTGGGGTATTTATAAGCAGCATCGCCTGAAAATGTGCCTGCTTTTACCAGCAGAATTCAGCTTTTCCTATAACATTTCAGGTGTATCTCCCAAACATAAACAAGATATCAATGCAAGCAGTGTTGGATTATCTCTATACCAAGCAGTTGTCACCTAACTTGGACCTGGACCCACTGGAATTAATCGCCTTGGCAAACAGATTTTGCCTGCCACACTTGGTTGCACTTGCAGGTAAGGCTGGAGACTTGGAGCTGTGCTGTGCCTGCCATATTTATCAAAGTCACTTTTAAACAAAAATACGGTTTCCTCAGAATAAAACTTTTCTATACCCCGCCCAAGCAAAACCATCTCATTTCGGGTGATAGGAGCTGAGCAGATGTATTAGACAATCCCATTCGATTCAGTAAGTATTACAGACCTATTTTGTGGCCGGTCCTATTAGGTAGTATAGATATAAAGATGAGTAACCCAAGCCCCCTGCCCGGGAGGCACCACTCCGTACTTGCTGAGTCACAGAATTTGAAATAAAACTGTTATCCCCAGAATGTGTGCACAGACATAGTGTTTAAGGGAGAGACAATGGTGCAGTGGTTAAGAACATAAACTGCAGAGCTGGCTTCCCATCCTGGCTCCACAGCTTACCGGCCACATGACTTTCTCCTTTACATAACCTGAGCTCTGTATCACAGCGATCTCGCTCCTTAAAAGGGGGATAATATTATCTACCACAGAGTGTTTATGAAGATTAAACGAGTTAAAATATATAAAGTCCCTAGAACACTGTCTGGCACATAGTAAGCATTATGTAAGTGGTTTTCTTAAAGCTATTTTAGAAAATGTTCTGACATTGTCAAGTTCATTTTGGGAAGAAAAAAAAAAAAGCAAGGGAGATTTGGCTTATCTTCAGAAACCTTATCTGTGATTTCTAGATTTGTTCCATTGGTAAGCTAAAGCAAGCCTATATGTAAGATATATGCATTTAAATACCCATTTTTAAACATTTAAACCTTCTGCTTCATTCATCAGAGGTGTCAGTTAGCAATTTGGGTGTTTACCACTGTGTTTCATTGACTCCTAGTAACCAGAAAAGCAGGGACTATCTTGGTCGTTGGTCTTTCCCCTGCACATGGAAAAGTTTATGAGCATATTAGGTTCTCCATAAATATTTATTAAATAATTATCCGGGCATGGTGGTGTGTGCCTATAATCCTAGCACTAGGAAAGCTAAGAGAGAAGGATTGTCATGAACTCCAAGCCAGCCTGAGCTACACAGTGAGAACCTGTCTCAAAATTATAATAATTGAATAAAAGTGAGCATGTGAACAAACCAACCAATCCTAAATGCACTTTACTTTCTAGCAATGACTTTCCATGAAAGATTAATTTTTCCATCCTCCCAAGGCTTTGGTTTGGTTTTGTTTTACAGTACTGGGAATTGAACCCAAGGACTTTACACTGAGTTACATTCCCAATTCTTTTTATTTTTTTATTCTGAAAAATTTACTATCCTCCTGCCTCAGCCTCTCAGAGTTTTGAGGGGATACAGGCCTGTGCCATAATACACAGTTGATCCACAGATTTCTTCTATTTGAAACAAACTAATAGATCAAAGTCCTTTCTTTACCTTACTTCTCCCCTGAGTGAAAAGAGAGTAGAAGCATCACCATTAGACTTTAAAAAAACTTTGTAACCAACATACCTGAAGTCACAGATTGCAATGAGTGTACTACTTTTTAAATACTGTATGAGGCTGTGATGCAAAATTTATTTTTCAGAAATATAAACTCAAATGCAGCTCTGCACAGCTTTACAATGATTTGAGCTTTGAAAATAAATTTGATTTGTTTTGAAATAGTGAAAAGTAATTTATTAAGTCCAGCATTGAACAACACGGAAGTGATCCTTCTCGCGAAAAGATTGGAATCAACTTCATATATATATGTAGTCTTTGTTTTGTTTTTGAGACAGTCTTGCTTTGTAATTTAGGCTGTGCTTAAACTCACTGTGTAGCCCAGGTTGGCCTTAAATCCATGGTGATCCTCCTGCCTCAGCCTCCTGAGTGCTGGGATTACAGCCATGTGCCTTCCTCACAGCCCTCTGAACTCCTATGAGATATTGTGGCCTCCTCGCATGGATCACAAATGTTTCATTGATATTTTTGCAGACCTGGGGAGTTCCATCACTGCACTACCATTCCCATCTTTCTGTATTTTTCAAGAAAGGGTTCTGCTAAATTTCTCAGGCTAGTTCAGTCCTCCTGCCTCAGCCTCCTTAGTAGCTGGGACTATATCAAGCCACAATTGTCCTTAATGCCATCTAGAATGGTAAATACTTTCAAGAAAGTTTTCAATTTATTTTTCCCAGCTCCATAAGAGGATGACTACCTGTGGCAGCTCCAGCCTTATATATATAACGAGGGATTGAACTCATGACCTTATGTTTGCCAGGCGGGGTGTTTGTGTCACTGAGCTAAATCCCCAGGAAAAATACATCTCTTAAATATGAAAGTTGAAATTATTACTTAATTCATGGCTGTTTTACATCCTCATTAGAGCTCGTGGGTGGCCAGGTGCATTTCCAATAAACAGTAATATTTTCAAAGGAATCCTTTTTTTCTTTTTGAGCATACATCTCAAAATACTCAATACACTGTCTTGTAAACAGATGTGCCATCTTCCAGCCTTTGTTGTTCCATTTGTAGAGGACAGGCAGAGCAGATTTAGAATAGTTTCTCAGGGCCCTGGGATTTTTAGAACGGTAATTATATAAAGACTGGCTTCAACTTAAAGTCACCAGCTACTTTAGCCTCTAATGACAGGGCCACTCTGCCTTTGAACTTTGGAGCCAGGCAGTGGCTCCTCCTCTCTAGCTGTGGAAGTGCTGCCGGTGGCCTGCTCCTAAGGCAGTTCTGTCCACACTGGGAAGCTGTTTTTGAGTGCAGTCCCTTCGTCAGCGGTCTTAGCCGAGTCAGGGGAACTTGCTGCAGCTTCCCCATCGGCACTTCCTCTTGCACCTTAGGTCATGGAGCTGGCTTTCCTCTGTAAGCCTCATAATCCACCTCTACTAGCTACAGATTGTTCTTCTGCGGTGTCCTCATCTCCCTCAGCCTGCACAGAACTAAAGAGTGTTAGGGTCTTGCTCTGGATTAGGCTTTGGCTTAAGAGAGTGCTGTGGCTGGTTGGAGCTTCTGTGCAGGCCACTAAAACTCCAGATCAG
This sequence comes from Cavia porcellus, assembly GCF_034190915.1. Classification (NCBI taxonomy): domain Eukaryota; kingdom Metazoa; phylum Chordata; class Mammalia; order Rodentia; family Caviidae; genus Cavia; species Cavia porcellus. The sequence goes on along the minus strand of NW_026947511.1, from coordinate 20,456,795 downwards.
CAGTAAGACAGTTTTTCATTTTCATCCTTCATGCATCCACTGGAGTAGCACTTTTTAATTCCTGTCAAGAACTTTCCGTTTGCATTAACAGCTTGACTGTTTGGTACAAGAAGCCTAGCTTTGGCCTATCCTGGGTTTTGACATGCCTTGCTCACTAAGCAGAATCACTTGTAGCTTTTTTATTTAAAGTGAGAGAGGCAATTCCTCCTTTCACTTGAATGCTAAAAGGTATTGTAGGCTTATTAAATGACCTAATTTCAATGTTATAATGTCTTAGGGAAAAGAAAGGCCCCAGGAGGAGGAGAGAAACTGAAGAACAGCTGGTCAGTGAGCAGTCAGATCACACACAATAGTTACCTTCTTACACGGACACAGTTCCTGATACCCCAAAGCAATTGCAATAGTAACACCAAAAGTCACCCATCACAGGTCCCCGTAAGATATACATTAATGATGAAAAACTTAGAAGTATTGAGAGGAGTACCAAAACGCGACCAGATATACTAAGTGAACACATGGTGTTGGAAAAATGGTACCAATAGACTTGCTCAACACAGGGTTGCCCAGACCTTCAGTGTGTTACACACACACACACACACACACACACACACAATATCTGCAAAGTGTAAAAAAGTGAAGCACAATAAAATAAAGTATACTCACTGCTGGATTAGAAGAGCAAGCACAGTGCCAGTAGTGACACATGGCAGAGCTAGAAATCCTGGGCCAGTATCTCATGTCAGCCCTAGAGGTGGGAGGCAAAAAGTGCTTAGCTAAGGCTGAAAATCACAGTTTAAATTCAGCATACGAATGCGAGCATACACAAGCTCACAGGTAGAAATAGCTCTCTAAATCAGACTTCTGTTGAACTTCTTACTGAAGTGCAAGCCATCTTTATAATCCAAGAGATCAAGCAATCCATCATACATCTGTAGCTGCTGAGACAGATGTTTGCATTCACACTTTTAATTCTCCAAATAGTGTTACTCTTCTGTCACTCAATCTCTTCACTGTCAGGATGATGTGTGTGAAAAAACTAACAAAAACGTGTCTAGAGGAGTGTAAGAAAGTGGTGCCATGGAAAACTACACTGTCCCGTAGAACTGTCCTGCAGTGATGAAAATGTTCTGCGTTGTTCAGTGCAGTGGACAGATGTGGTTATGGCACATTTGATATGGTCAGTGTGACTGAGGAACTGAACTTTTCATTGTATTTAATTTGAATTCATTTAAGTTTCTATAGTCTCATATGGCTTACAGTTACTGTCCTGGACAGGAAAGTACAGGTCTGGAGGATCCTGGCTGTTTCAGAAGTACAGATAAGAGTCCCCAAAGAAGATGATGATCTAATGACTGGAAAGCAGAACTCTGCAAACAGAAAGGCCACACATTGAAATGGATCCTGGATTCAGTTCAGATGGCTGCCCAGAGCTACGTCCTAGATTTCCTCTCTTATAATGGTCCTAGACCAGCTTCTGCAGACCCATGTTTGGCCCGCGGAGTACAGTGTAACGTTCTCCTGCCCTCTCTCTTCCGCAGAGCAGCATGCGGTTCAGGAACTGACCAAGGCTGCCATGAATGGTGTGGGCATCGACGGGGAAGTGCTTTCCTATCTGGAACTGGCCCAGGTTTGTAGCAGCTTGATTTTCACCTCTTCTGTGTGTTCAGCCAGTTCATTTAATCCTGGTAAAGCATTCTACTGTTGCATTTGTCTAAATAAAGGTGTCACCACTGGGTTACAACATGTACACTGAGAAGATCTGAGAGTTTAACATTTCAGAACCATTCAGCCTACTGAGCTTCATTTGAAAAAAGAAAAACCCTACCCCCACACCAGTCCCTTGTCCCGTAAGGCACTGGCTTCACATGTGAGAGAACCACTGAAGCAAGATAGAGAGAGATCGTGTGTGTTTTCCTTCTTGGAATCCTTGGGCGTGTGCTAGCCAAGATTAGTTTCTAGAATTACATGTAACCCTATAATAGCCCACTGCTCACTGAGCTTTCCTGGAGTTTTGTAAAATCAGTTATTTGTTAATATCAATATCCATAATCTCAATACACATTTACACTCTTCTTTAGAGAAGGCCAAAGGTCCAGCTTCAGCTTTGTCAACACATAACACCCTCAGGGCGCAAAGCTAACCTCTGCCTCTGTTTCTTCATCCAGTCAGATAGTAACTTACACCCTCCCAACCTTACAGATTATTGTGAAAGTCAAGTAGGAGGAAAGTTCAAGAAACAGTCCAAGGAATGGAAAATGTCTTGTAGTGGAAGGCACATCAGCAAAATGAGCTGGTCCCTGGCACAAACTGATGAACAGCGAGTTTACAGTCTGAAAGAATGAACAATTAATTGTGCAATCTCTCTGCCCATTAAGTTTGCTTTTCTCTGTCAGGATGGTGGCTTACTGTTATCTTCAGTCAGATAGCTTAGACTGATATTTCTCAGCCAAAGGAAAGGAGGTGTTTTCAGGAAGAGGAAGGTGGCCGTGGAGCAGATGTTAGGCAGTCCAGCTGAAGCCAGAAGAGATGGCCTGGGTTCAAGGGGGAAGAAGGCAGATGAGGATTTATAGCAGCCTATTCGCTGGGACTTAACATGTAACGAATGTCACTTTCTCCCCCCACACCAGGCACTGCTCTAGGCCAAGAACATGTACATACAAATAATAGATTCTTTGCCCTCTGAACAATCACAGGCAGATAAAAGAAACAAACACCATCACAGATTATTAAAATTCAGTGTGAAAAACACCCTCATGAGTGATTTCAATGAAAACTGAGGGCAGACATCCATTGTGTAGAATCAGCAAGCCCCATCAAAATTAGTTGTGATGCCCACAGTTTGAAATTTGAGACCTTCTGAAACACCCCTAGTTTGGGGGATAATCTATGACTTTGGCTCTGTCCAGTATCTCTCCCAGAGTAAAAATGAAGTGACTCAGAATTTCATATAGGACCAATTCACTTGAGCCAAGGTTTGCTCTGTATTGCCGTTCTGTCCTGTCCCTGCACCCCACCCATGCACGTACCCTGCAAGGAAATATTTCTAATAAACCTTGACAAACCTTGGCAGAAACAGTTTAGATGGAGTCCCCTACTCACTGGTTAGACCTTAACCCAAGCATGTGCTGGAGAGTGTCTAACATTGCCTCGGGGCATGTGGGACCCTAATCTGTTGCATTTTCAGTTTCTATGCTATAAATGGTTCCATCATGGCCAGTTTTACAACACAAAGTTACTGAACTCAGAACAGGAAAGAAATGTACACAGTTGCCTTTTTCAAGCTGTTAAAAGCCAACTCAGCATACCATAGGTCCAACCTTATTTTCTAAGATAAATCAAAAGCCAGAAGAAGCCAGGAGGCACCAGCCTCACCCTCTCAAGATGTTTGGGGCTACGATTGTCTGAGTCTCATGAGTGGTTTTCTGAGGTCCTGGGCTTTTCCAGTGGTCTTCATAGTGGAGAAGTGCACCATGGGGGAGCCACATGTAGTTCCAGGATCTCGCCTGGCTGAAGAAAAGCCAGACTTAGAAGGGGAGGGGGTCAGAGAATCCTGCCAGATCTTACAAGGTAAAGGAGAGTTGATTGGCTATCAGTTTTTGAGCGTCCAGTCTTTTTCAGTTATAGCCCCCTCAGTTGCCTCTGCTCAAAAGAGAAGCATGGAGTACTTGGATCCCTCCCACCCTGCCCATACTGCCTGCTCTCGTTATGTAACCAAAGGACAGGTATAGGACAGTCATGCATTTCACAGTCTCCTCTTTCGGATCTTTGGCCCCAGCAAGCTGAGCTCTGACATGTGACACAGAGTATTCTGTTGCGGAGGCTTCCTTAAACGGAGATGACATTGCTGCTCCCTCCTCTTGCCTGCTGCTTCCAGAGGGCACAGTCGCCTATCATTGAGGGCCAGGTGGCACAGAAAAGTGGGAGGGCAAAGCATGCTTGAAATTCTTCATGCAATATAGTGATTATTTTGGGCACGTCTATCATAGTGGAGGGGGGTTAAGGAAGGGCGTATCAAACACTACACTTGCCTGGCATCAGATCCATGGCTGAAGTTAAAATATTGAGGTCAAAACAAGAGCATTCCTGGACTCGTTCTATTGACCCTTTACTTGTTATCACCCCTACAATGGTTTCCTGTTTCTTCACAGCCTCCCTTTAGAAACTAGAACCTGACTTGCTTTTGATCTTTTTTCTGCAGTTTCACAATGCCAACCAGCTGGCTGCCTGGTGTTTGCACCACATCTGCACCAACTACAACAGTGTTTGTTCCAAGTTCCGCAAGGAAATCAAATCAAAATCTGCAGGTAAGACTGTGTCAGGTCCCCATCTGTCCAGTTCTCCTCGGCTGTGAGTGGAGCAGCTCCCTTCCATGCCTAGGAGAGACAGGATGCTCAGAAGGTGGCTTGGGGAGAATTCCTCACATATGACGTGATCCAAAGAATTGGAGGATGGGGATGCTCTTTGCAGAATGACTTGCTTGGAAGATTAGTGTGGGCTGGAGTTCGGATCCCTGGGCACAGCCTGTAGTTGGTGGCACTCTCATGTTCAGGGAGGCATGCCTCCAGAGAAGCTCAGACTCTGCAGCAAAGTGTCCAGGTTCTCTGTACCCAGATGCAAGGCTGAAGACAGGAGTCTGTCTCCTAAAAGTTTACTGTCACTCTCTGTAAGTGGGCCTGATCAAAGTCCCTGCCACACTGGGGTGGCGAGAGAATATATGCAAAGCAGGAGTCACAAGGCCCAGCACATAGAACAATTTGAGTTCTGCAGCAGGGCTATCACCAGTCTCTTTCCTCACCAGACAACCAGGAGTACTTTGAGCGGCACCGCTGGCCCCCGGTGTGGTACCTGAAGGAGGAAGACCACTACCAGCGTGTGAAAAGGGAGCGAGAAAAGGAAGATATTGCACTAAATAAACATCACTCAAGACGCAAGTGGTGCTTCTGGAATTCATCTCCAGCAGTGGCCTGAAGAGGAAGCAAAAAACACCCAGTAATCTGACACACCGCTTTTCAAAGCACTACTGTAAAATTAGTCGTCTTCTTAGAGATGCGATAGAGTTCAGGTTTCAGGCACTGACCTTCTTCCACTTTTGTGCATTTATCTTTGTTAGGATCAAAGCACAAGCTCACCATCCATGAGCCTGGACAAAAAGGGAAGCTGACTCTCACTGCATTCCTTAAACTAATACTTCTATTTTTTGTTAGACGGCTTAATAAACTTTAGTCCGTTACTTTGTTTCTTTTTATACAAAGAAAATATTCAGCTTTCATGTTTCAGATTCCAAATTGGAAAATATTTTTATATGGTCTCTTGTATTTTGTTGAAATAAAAATACTATGTATTACCTTGTTTTACAGGCCACAAATTGACCATGACATTGCCTTGTGAGTCTCTGGGCCCACATGACCACTGAGCATGATGTAATTAGAGGGTTATCTTTTTGTTGTGAAGTAAAAGGTTGGGCTGGAATCTCCCAGCGTGCAAGTTGAAAGTGCTTAATCTTTGTTCTGCTGAATAACATCAGTATAATTACCAACTCAACTCCAAGAATGTGTATTTACAATATTTGCTGTGTAAGTGCTAGTAATTATATGGTTATATGTGCCATGTAAAATATAGTGATAGCAAATATTCCTTGTTTAAAATGTCTTAGATTCAAGAGGGTAATCTTTATAATCATTAGAAGGGCTTATTAAATTACAGCATTATCCAGGGCAGACCTCCTGGCGGACCTGAATACATTCAATACCGTTAGAGCATTGGTGTGTGGATTGCTGAATTAGGGTTCTTGTCTCTCAGTATTCCTTGGTCTCGCCATGCTTCTGCATGCAGACTCTCCACTGACTTGAACTGAGATGGGCAGGGAAAAGGTCCCTAGACTTTTCTGACCATCTACAGGTTTGTCACATTTTACTACCGAAACAGGCTTCCTCGGGTCTCCCACCTGTGGCCGGTTTCATTTTGTACAACATTGTTTTTAACTCTTCCCAGGGAAAATTCATGTTGCTGCAGGAACAGGCTAAGGTGGGACACCATGCCTGCTGAAATTTAGCGGGGCCTTTGAGAGCACACATCTGTAGGCGGAGTCTCCACCTTCCCCAACACAGAAAGGAATCTAATCCCAGGAGTCTAGGATATGGTGCTATCGTGAGTTAGTTTTGACCCTTGGTCCTTCTAAGTTCTCAGTGTTAAAATATAAAACGTTGAGCCGGAAGCTTTCAAGAGATAGTCAGTCACTGCTTCTCTATAAATTCAAATACTGCAGCACACACAGAGCATTGAAGGCCACAGCTCCATACTTGCTGTGGGATGCCATGTGGCCGGGATGGGCTCATCCCGCTGCAAAGTCAACTTTCCAATGTTAAGGGCTGCTGACTTTCTTTTAACTTTCTTTTAGCTTTTCCAAAGATGGAAAAGAGACAGTTGACTCCAAACCCCAGTGCTACAGTGCTATGCATTTGAAAATCTCTACATTACAGATGGGCATAGTGATTCCCTGCAAAGGAAACACACAAGAGCTTAGAGAGGCCCAGAAACACATCACCTCTCATGACAAAAGAGGCAGCAGTGGAGTGAGGATGCTGACGAGTACATCCACTTTATTCTTTAAAATAAGGTTGTAAATTATTAAAGAAAGGAGACACGAGTCCAAATGAGAGGATAAATGTCAAGGCTCTGAAAGAATTGACATGTATCCCATCATAAGATAATAGAGGTTGAGTTTTCATGAGTAGTCATAGTTTGAATTTATACAACCAAAGTTCCCATTTATTGTGATCTTGCCAAAATGTAATGGACATATAAATGAACATGGGGTACAAGCAATAATATCCACTAATGTTGTTATCAGCTACTGTGACCAAGTGGCTGGTTCATTTGGTTGATGCTGATTATGGCCTTTTACCATGGTGGTTTGTTTCATGTTTTTTATTTCACAAAAAGCCAATAAAACTGTTTAGCTATAAAATGCCTCCAGTTTTTGTTTTAAGAATTAACATCATGCCACGCATGTAATTTAGCAACTTTTAAAAACAATCAGCACTTTAAAGGTTCTGGGTCACTGAGATGTGGGTGCTTCAGTAACAAAGCAGTCTGAATGATTGTCGTCATTGTTTTTAGTATCATTTAGTATCACAGATCCCAATACCATGATGTAAATGAAGTGTCTGATTCCTTGCTCTTGATAAAAGAGTTACATTACTAAACATGGACCAGTCTTGGGGTAGGGGGTGGCCATCTCTTTATTGGTGGAATGATGATAGTCTCTCTTTGGGCAATTCTGTCAGCAATTAAGTGAAAGTTCTGATTGGGGGACTCAGGAAGAAGCATTTCCTTTAGAAGCAGGGCTAAAAAAAGACTTGGGGAACAGAGTATAGAGGCTGTGATGTTTATCCAGAGAGGACTTTTCTGAGTAGCATGTTCTCTATAACTCCATTGGAAGGAATTGACCACTACAGAAAGTAACTGTGGAAAAATGACAGATTTTCAACACATCCTCAAACCTTTCAAAAGGTGGTCTCAATCAGAAGACCTTTTACATAGTTACAGCAATGAAGTCTTACCTATAGAAAGTAATGGTCTACGATCCCCAGTTCCGAAAGGAAAAAAATGTAGTGGCCCACGTTTCTCCAAGAGGGGCTGGAAAATCATCATGAATTTCAACATTCTTATAATAGCACTTGGGGAACCATTCAACTGGCTAGAGGGAACTAAAATATTTTCATTATGCAATACTGTGAAAGTTCAATGTTTCTGAGATTTTTTTCACACTTGCTTCTATTTTATGGCATATCACCTTCAAAATTGTCAAAATTCAATATTTTCTTGGGTATTTCTTGAGGGGTGTGTGTGTGTGTGTGTGTGTGTGTGTGTGTGTGTGTGAGTGTCCGTCCTAACTGGATACCAGTGAGCAAACAGCAATTTCTTTTTTTCTAAAAGAATGTGGCTACTGCATAAAACTTGTAAAGGTAAAAGTTAACCAGGGAACATGCGTGGGTTTGTGTTTTATGTGTCTGAGTGTATAAATGCAAGTAATTAAGAAGCAGCATCACAAAGCAAAAATCAAGCAGGCGAAAAATTAACATTAAAAGGAGAGAGAGAGAGAGAGAGAGAGAGAGAGAGAGAGAGAGAGAGAGAGAAGCCATTGGCCAAAGCCATGGAAGCTGAATTAAGTGCTCCAGGCCACAGCGTACTTTCTTCCAAAGTGCTAATATATGGGTTTGTTGCATATCTTGTGACTTATTTTGTTTTCCAATGAAGACTTTGGTGTCTTGAATTTCTAATTAAAATGTAGGTGGTGTGTACAACATGAAAGGCATAGACTGAGAACCAAAGGCAGCTGTGTGGCAACACAGCTGACCTGCAGATGCTGTACTTGTAAAGAAGCAGTGCTTTTTGTTTGGCTGCACTTGAGAAACCCACTCTGCACTGGCAGTGCCTCTAAACTGAATAATTTTGCTTAAGCCATTGACATGTGTGGTCTTTCTCTGGGTAAATGTGCAGATGTTCATCAGTTAGATATTTGTAGACTATAGTCTAAAATACACGGAAATAATTTATAAAGAGATAATGTGGGGATGGAAACCAATAAATCATGCCACTGGGTGTCCATAGCCATGAACGTGCTATAAATAACAGGAGCAAACAAGAGGTGACTGCCAGAAATCACTCCAATCGCTCACTGTTTCCATAAAACAGAATATCTTAGTGACATGGATTTCCATAGCTTGGAGATGAAATGAGAGCTACCTAAATGTGACACCCAGGAAGGCATATTTGTTAAGCATTTCGTGTCTGAATATTTTGCAATCCCAAAGAAAACAATGGTTAGATATAACGAGACATTACTAAAGAAAAAACTTCATGCATTTCTTTCTGCTTGGATACTAACGTTAGGTTAGCCCTTTCTATAAATGTAATTTATATCCTTTATTATCTTTTTATATGTACCTTAATGATTCATGATTCATGGTAGTCCTAATTGGAGTGATACACTCATGGAATATTATATTTAACTGCCATGTGGAAAGATACACAGCCTCTCTATGCTTGAGTCTTCTAGAAAATGCGAACAGGTTTCACTGATTTTCCAGTACAGACTGAAGATAATTTAGGTAAAGCATGTGACACAATGCTTTGTCCAATTAAGTACTCTGTAAATGGAAGCTAGAGAGAAATGGCGAGTCAGAGTATTCAGCATGTTGAAAACCAAGTCAAGAAATCCAAAAGAAGACAACCATGCATGTTACAGAATAAGATATGTGGTCTTCTACTAATTGTTTGTTCAATCAAGTGCCAGGCTTGCTACTTCATGCTTCACAGGTGATTAAAGAATCAGAAACTAAGAACTGTGGGACCTTTAAAGGAGGTGGCACTGAAGGGAAGGGGGTGGGAGGGTGACACTGAGAGGTCACTTCCTTTCACTGTGCCTCCATTGTCTCTGTTGCATAAGGTTGGAGCATCACAGGCCAACCTTGCCTGAGCCTCTGATTCACTTGAAGCACTTCCTTTTTTATTTCTCTCAATAATTTCTTTCTTACACTCCTTAAAAAGTTTAGTTAGCCATTGTCTTGGTTTGTTTTTGTTGCTATAACTGGACACCAAAAACTGGGCAACGTATACAGCGAATGTATTTTATTTAATTTCCGGTGCTGGAGCCCAGGGGTTCTAAGTGCCTGGTGCTGGCATCTGTGCAGCATCTGCTGAGGCTGCATCCTCTAGAGCTAAGCACATCACAGAGTGAGACAGAGCAAACACATCAGCTCAGGTCTCTTTGAGTCTTACAAAGCTCCCAGTCCCTGATAAGAGCCCTACCTGACCTTATTTATCTCTAATTACCTTCAAAAGACTCTACTTCAAATACCATAAGAATTTAGGGGTTAAGTTTCTAAAACATGAAAGGTTAGTGGACACATTCAAACCAGAGAAGCCACATTCTTCAGTGCTTACCACATTGTCCTCCTTGGTCAGCGAGGACCCTTTGTTACTACTTCTCCCAAAATATCCACTCCTGCAGCATGTTCAATGTATGCCTTTAACCATGAGAGCATTCTGTTACACAGTTTTGTCCTATGCTCATAGTTTTATATTATAAAAGGTGTTGCATAATAAGTTTCATTGTGCTATTTGCTTTTCTGACTATAACCTGGCATGGAAATCTGTGTTATGATACTCATACGTACACCCCATCCTTACTTCCTGTGACCCATCATGTGCCACAGACTGCACCTTCCACATTTTATACTCCTACCCTGCTGGTGGTAGACCCACTCATTAATTCCCATTCCCTGGCTCTACAGTGCACTTTCTTGTGCATCCCCTGGGGTCAGAACTAAAACTGCATTTCAGGTGCTAGGTCAGCTACACTTAATCAAAGCCTCCTGAGGTGATGGACATGTGTCCACTGGACTCAATGAGGAAAATCTAACCCCCAAACCCTGCACTGAGACAGTGTGACAGAAGTCATCAAAATCTGAAAGGCTCTGACTCAGCCCAATAAGTGAAGAGAGGTTTAGCTTCCTATCATTTGAGAGGCCTAAAGAGACTTTCTGGATGTCAAAGTTATGTGGTTTTTCATGTCATCTGACCTTCATGAAAGGCAAAAGGCCTAGATGTCATCTCAAGAGCCCCTTGAATACTAAGATTCGCAATGTTCCTTCAAACAATTCCTTAGCTGGATTAATCATTTCAATGTACACAGATATCAAAACATCCATCCTGGGCCAGGGATTTAGCCCAGCAGTGTAAGCACTTGCCTGGCAAGCACAAGGTCATGTGTTTGATTCCTGGAACCGAAAATAAATAAATAAATAAATTGTGCATTGTAAGTGTGCATAATTTTTGTCACTTATTCCTTGAACTACATTGTAAGTAGGCACAATTTTTGTCACTTATAGCTTGAAACTCAGGGGGAAAAAATTCCCTAGTAAGCTTATGTACATACACTGAAAATTGCCTTCTAGTACTATTTCACGTGTGAAATCTAAAGAAAAAGCAACGCCTTACTATCTTTAGTTGCACTGTTGTGACTGCCTCAATGCCCTGAATCAAATCCATACATTTACCTTTTATGGTCATTTTGAATTTGGAGAAGAGCCAGAAGTCACAAGTACAAGATCCAATTAGTAAAGTGGATGAGGACACAACATAATATTTTTATAAGCCTGGCTTCCCATTGGACAGAATAGCAGCAGCAGTTATAGTTTTGATGACACCTAGTAGAGATACTCACAAAAGAGGACTTCCAGAACTGCTTCAGAGAGTGGTACGGATGATGGGATAAATGTGTTCAAAGCAAAGAGAAGTGTTAAGAGATTGATAGCAATAAGCCCAGTTTGGGAACCAGCACCATGCATGGGCCACTGCCAGGCTGGGCAAAGCCAGACCCAGCTCATTCCAGTGCACAGGCTGGCAATACAGGAAGTACCAATCTCTTCCCCTCCACACTCTATCCCCACCCCATAAATGAGCAGCTTATCCAAAGAAACACAGGCTGTGATGATAGCTATGGAGGTAAAATTCAACTGGGTACCTGTGGTGCTTTGGTGTTTCACTAACACTGCAAGTCTGCAATGTTACTGTAATATTTTACTGTAATATTTTTAAATGTACTGTAATATTTTTTAAATTTAAATATTCACCATACTTTTGAACATAAAACTTCCTTTTCTCCTAATATCCTGCCACAGATGGTAAATCAGAGTACCACTACCTGATTAGATGGAGGGCCTTCAAACCATTATGATTTCTCTCTCAGTCCCACCCCCATTGGCATTCTTGGATTATAAAGAAATTCTTTCATTTTATAGATCTGATTTCTTTAAAAATAAGTAGTCATTGGCTATAACCAGGCATCTAAAATTTTAAACTCTCAGAGAAATGATCTTATCAAACTAGAAAAAAATTAACTTGTACTATCTTGCCAGCAAATGTGGTACAGTTATTTTCTCTTGCTCTTGTTTTGTTTACATTTGCATAGATTCCCAGAGTAGTTAGACCTCAGATATACGATAATGTACTTTCCTCCATTCTTTCAAATTCATTCAAATGTTTCTTCATCAGACGTAACTGAAACAATGCCCCAAGTCTTGACACCACTCTACCAGAATTCAAAACACTAATGTGAAAAAGTTGATTTTTGAGTATTTTTTATTATGACCAAGCACTGTGATAACTGCTTTGTGAGCATTTGTCTCATTTAATTCTCACAGCATGTGAAGAATAATAGGTTCTCCAGAAGCAGACAGGATGAAGATTTACAAGCAAGCCATGGGTCTAGGAATGTGCTTAGATGAGACCCATAAAGAAGGGGAAGACAGGGAAGAGGAAGAGGCCAAGCAAAAGAATGGCTTCAGGAATTCCCACCCCGCCTTGCCTCCAGGGCTGCTCAGGTTTATAAACTTGGCCACAGAGCTGGCTGTGAGATTCCTGCACTGATAGTCACAGGCCAAGTGCTCAGGCAGTGGAGAAGAAGGTGTGAGTACAAGCTCCAGAGCATTTCAGACTCTCTGGGGCTGGAGAGTTGGGGCAGCGGCTCCAGTAGCTTACAAAGATTCCTGCAATGAGACTCGCAAAAGTGAGTTCTTGAAGGCAAACCAAGGAAAACAGAAAAGTGAAAAGACTCCTGGGAGAACACAGATTGATCTGCCCATTGACTTCTATCTGGAAACCCCAAAGACCATCCTGGACTATTCACTCATTTGAATATGGTTTCTTCCCTCCAAAACTCATTTTGAAATTTGATTGTGGCAGTGCTGGGAGGTCAGATGTTAAAGAGGTGATTAGGTCATTTAGAGGAAGGGTGTTCTTCTGCTCTCGGAACTACTGGGTTATACACAGTGAGAAAGTGAGGCTGCCAGCCTGTTCTGTCTCTCTACGTGCACCTCTGCTTTTCTATCATGAAGCCTTTTCTTGATATGACTCACAGCTCCCAGAACTAACAGCCAAATAAACTTCTATTCTTTGTAAGTTATACAGCCCTGGGCATTTTGTTACAATGACATTAAACAGGCTAAGACATATAAGGAATATGGAAATACTGTGTGTTGATAGCTGAATATGGTTGAAAAAATGTATCCTCTTTTAAGGCTATGTCGGCAAACTTCTTAAATCAATTTAAACAGCAGTAAAAGTTAATTTCAATTTTTAAAAGATAAAAATATTAATTTTTAAAAGTTACAAAACTTCAATTGTTTATCCTCCTAAAAAAATGTACACAAGTCATTTGAAAGGCCATCACTGAATTTTACCTACATTGTGCAAATTTTATGATTGCTAGTATACAGCATTTCCTAGGCTTAACAACAGTTTCTTCCAAAAACGAAAAAAAAAACTAGAATGACAATTTTCATTCTCTCTCTCCATGAGCAGCATCCTCCTACAGAATCAGTCCAAGAGGAAGTAATCAAAAACTGATGATTTAAGGTAGACTTTTAAATTTCTTACTTTAGTATCAACTACCTGGTTTCCATGGAATTTACTGCCTAATTTATTTAATAACTAAAAGAAATTTTTAAATAAATTATCAGGACATTCCCCTAACTGCACAAAGTCTAAGCAACCTAGCCAGCTGCACATTTTTCTGGGAGTCATTTTTCTGATTCTACTCAAACAATGATGTGGGGAATGGGATGGTTCTATTCCTCCTTAGATCTTGCAAATTGCTGGAACAGGAGAGGGAGAATAATTATTTGAACTCATCCTAAAAAGGTATCTTTTTTCATAATTTTGCTTGCTTCTGAGTGATGGCACACTGATAACAGAGATGAATGTTATCTGTATGAGTTATGGTAATCTGTGCTGAAACCAACTCTTTCCAAAAATAGCATTCCTCTCTTAGTTCAGTCAAGATATTCTAAAGCAGAGATCATTGCATTCATTACCAATTGGGAAATAACTCTCTTGTCTTAAGAATATTTGGTTATAAGCAAGGTCTTCAGATGACAAGCATGCTTTCATTCAGAGTATCTTGACTCAAAATCCCCTCAGAAAGTCAGGGCCTTCCAGATCTGAAGATAATTCTAGATCGCATGTCTCCTAAAACAGCCCAGCTGATAACAGGTTCCCTTTGATTGTGGAGAATACATGATACCTAACACCAGTCCCCTCCTTCTCTACCTCACCCTACCTTGACCTTCTTTCCTCTAGGCCTGGCCCTGTAGAAATTCCATTTGACCAAGTCATATCATATGCAAAAAGATGACACAAATGAAGGTACTCTGTGGGAGAATGGGCCGAAAACACTCACTTTTTAGATCCTGCAGAGGACAGAACCCAAAATCTCTGGCACAGAACTGACTGTCTCATCCAGGAGTGGCTTTTTTTCCAGTCCTAGAAATCTCTTATACCAGTTTGATGCTGATTATCTACCTTGTATCTTGCAAAGCCTGGTGATCATATGTTGATTTGGCCTTTCTTCTTCCTTACCAATGATTCGATCTGGAAATTACCACAAATTATTTCAGTTCATCTAGAATTTTTTAAATTTTTATATGCCAAAAATATAAAAGGCCAGTCTTTGGCCTCACAGAGTATCTAGTGTCTATCTGTACATAATGATAAGAATAAAATAATAAGTGAACATGCCATAATTAATGCTACAGACTAGATGTGAAAAATAGGTTTTATGTGATCTGCTAGTTCAAATCAGCAGTGCATGATTATGTTGTGAGAAGTTCTGAAGCACAACACAGATTCAAGTGGAGAGTGCTAAGATTACTTACCAGTATCTGCCAGGCTCTTGGAAAGGGGCCCAGTAGCATAACTGACAAGTGTTTTCATTCCACAAATATTTATTGCAGTGTTTCCTATCTAATATGTGCTGGGCACTTATCCATTGTCCTTGCAGAGTTAACATTCCATGGTGGGAAGCATTCAGTGGAAACCAATGGATATGTAGTTTTTAATTAAATAAATGCTATGGAGAACTAAAAAGAAAAGAAAGAAAATGATTAAGAATACCACCTTAGACAAAGGTAGAGAGGTCCATCCTTCTCTAGAAGGGTGTTGTCTGAATAGAGACCCGAATTAGGTGAGTCAGAGTTTGGAAAAGGCATGGCAGAGTTAGTTGATCTCCCCTAAGACCTAAAGGTCAGAGATGACTCACTAGCTAGAGGCTGGAATCACCTGTGAGTACCTATGCTCACGTATTTGCTGGTTAATGATGGATCTTGGCTGGCACCTCAGCAGGGCTGTGGACAATAGGTCTCTCTTCAAGAGTTAGGTGAGGGAGTCAAGGAACTACCTGGGGAAGAATATCCAAAGGCCAAAGGAAGCCCAAATGCAAAGACAGGCAAGAACACACCCAGTACAGTACAGTACAGTAGGGGATGGTCAAGAAGACCTATAAACTAGGAAAAAATAGGCACAGGAAACAATGGCAGAGCAGGCAGGCAGGCAGGACAGGTCACATATGGCTGTAGTTACATGAGAATCATCAAGTACACTTTCAAAAAAGTTGAGACATCCTCGCACTGGCTCCTCCAGATTTCTTATTGGTTTTTAGCGTCTCTGGTTCCTCCACTGAAAATAATATTGTTGCTGATGCCATCCTTGTTATTTATGGAGAAATGTTTGATTTTTGAGTCTAAAGAACAGACTGTTAGTTTAAGAAGTTAAGTCCCTTGCTAAGCTATGGTGGCACTTGCCCGAAATCCCAACACTCTGGAAGGCTGAAGCAGAAGAATTACAAATTTTAGCCCAGTCAGTATTGCGTCTCAGTACTGCAAAAGATGATGAGGGGGAAGAACAGGAGGGGCATGGTGAAGTGGGGGAAGACAAGGAGAAGGGAGAGTTATTGTTGATGCTGAAATTAAGCGCTCTTAGGGAGAATCTGTGTGAAGAATGAGAGGGTACCATGGCCTTTAAAGAACGTGTTTTCCTGTCTGAGAAAGTCACTAGCAAAGCAGCTGAGCCCCATTGGTGCCAGGAGTCTTTACACTGTTTAGGCTGTTAAACTATGGCGACTGTCCCACTTGGAGAAGTAACCATCTCACTGGCCAAAAAATGTAGGCAAAACATTGGAGCCACCACTGGTTACATGAGTGTGAGTTACTCCAGGAGGAACGTACAGACAGCGTTTCTGATAGTACCATTTATGAGGAAAAAAAGCTGAAGTAAGGAGGTAGAACTTTTCTTCCTTGCTCTGAGGCCAGACTCCACCTCAGGGACTTCTCTTCTCCCTTTGGGCACAGAGCATCCTTCATGGCCTCTTTATCTCTTTTGCTCTGTTCCCAATCAAAAGCCAGCTCCAGGACACCATCAAATACATTCCAAAGTATTGTGCCAGATGAGGGCAACATTATCTCCAATTCCACACGTTATTCTTACCAGGTGATCTGAGCTGGAGTTCTGCAGACTGGATGAATTTTGAACCTGGATGTGGCTTTTACACTGCCTCAAGCCACAGAGTATAGTGACACCACAGGAATTTCAAGACTTAAAATTATGCTGCCTTCTCTGAGCTTACTCACTCAGAACCCAGCTGCCAGTCTCTAAGAAAGCCCAAATGAGCTGAGACAGGCTACGTGGAGAAAACTGAGGAAAATGTTTCAATAAACAACCTCACTCAGGTCTCACCCCAGAGACAGCATCATGCAGCAAATATATGAGTGTAGACTTGCCAGGGACTCCAGTCACTGAGTCATCCTTGGATTTCAGGTCTTCCCACTGAAGGCCCCAAACATGGAGGAGCAGACACAAGCTGGCCCTGGAGCCTCTCAAAATTTCAGAATCTATCAGCATAGTAAAATGGTTGTTTTCACCGCTAACTTTCAGGCCGTTGCGTTAGCCAGCAGTAGTAACAATAGCAGATACTGAGTAATGAGGTTTAACGTGTTTTCCCCTCTCAGCAAACAATGATAGGAAGACCGTGAGGCTGGTATAAAGTTTTTGGTAATCAGCCTTAGGCTCAGTTCCTTACCAGCAATGTGGAGGGAGCAGATGATAAGCTCTTGACCAGTAATTTCTTCATCTATATAATGTTACTGGAAACCAAAGTGAGGCGTGGGTATGTAAATGAATATGCAAAATTAGCTTTCCATCTCCTTTCTCCTCTCAAAGACAGAGGAGGCTTTGCGATTTAGTTCAAAGTCCTGCACCCAGAACATAAAGCTGCAAGTCGTGGCTGTCTTTCTTCTTAGGGGCCCCACACAGGTTCCTGAGTTTCTAGCAATTTTGTAGCATTTCTCCAAGGAGGCACGGAGCCCTCAAGCAATTAGTAGAAGCAGACATCTTAACTCAGAGGTGGAAGAGAGCTGAGCTTTGGAGTTCTATAATTAAACACATTACTGCTTGCTTATCTATGTTACCATCAGAACAAGTGGCCAGTCGGCCTCCCACCCACACGTCTCCTCTGAAAATAGTCTTTCTGTGGTTTCCAGATAGCCTCATTGTTCTGCCTTTGAACCACCCTCTGGGCGAGCCCAGCTACCCACTTACTGGATCTAAGGTGGTTGTGTGAGTAGGTAGAGGTATGGAATAAGAAGAGGCAGAAAGAAACAGGCAACAATTAGTAAATCCCAAAGCAGGGATGAGAACCAGAGGAGGGAATGCTGAGGAAGGGAAATCTTTCCAAAAACAGACATCCTGTTTCTTTTTATTGAAATCACTAACTCAATATGTATTCTCAGGCATCTGGCACTATAAAGTTTCAGATGCTCTGCCCTTGGCTTTTACAAGAGAAGAAGCAAGTTCTCTCTCTTCATATAAGAGAATTAATCCCATCATTAGAATTCCACCCTCATGGGGCTGGGGATTTAGCTCAGTGGCATAATTGCCTGCCTTGCAAGCAGGCAGTTGTGAGTTCGATCCCCGGTACCGATAAAAAGGAAAAAGAAAAAAAAAAAAGGAATTCCACCCTCATGACCTGAGAGCCACGTCTCCAAATACCATCCATATTGGTGATGACTGGGAGACTCTGGGATACCAACATGCCATCCATAACCACACCTCTCTCCATGATGGTCGGGTGTTGGCGTGACTGCTCCAGAGTCCCCTCTAACCTCACTCCTCCCATACAGAGCACTAGCTGATGTGGTTGGTGACAGCACAATTCTTTTTGGACCAGATTTCTTGGCCTCTCTCTCTTTCCCCTTCCTTGAGGAAGAAGAGAAAGAGTCACAGCTTTCTGGGTCAGGGTTTCAAGAAGCCACCTTCAGCTATCATTCTTGTGCACCTTAGATTCTCCGCCAGAAAAGGAGGTCTGAGCCTGATATCACCTGAACTTGAGAAGCAGCAGGATGCCTGAATTTGAGCCAATCCATCTTCACCAATGACTCTTGGAAATCAGGATTATTGGGCACTTCACAACATGTATCGCTGAAAGTTTGACCACATTATGACTGCTCATATATTCCCTCCTCCAGTTAGAAATTGGGAACTTGCAGAGATAACTAACTGGCTTCCCAAGCACAAAACATCATTCAAGTCTCACATGCTGTGGGCCCTACCCTGTTCTCACAAAAGTCCTAGCAGGAGAGTCTGCCAGCTAACCCCGCTTAGAGGTGAGGAGACATAGGCTCATTCAAGATAAATCACTTACCCAAAATCATCACTTTATAAGTGGTAGGGCAGAAACTCAGTCTGTCTGGGCCCTAATCTTCTCCTGAGAGCTTCGTGGCTTTGCCTCAGCTATGTACTTTCTCATCTGCTCAACAGCTTCCCACTTGGGAAAAACAGATCCAGAGAGGCAAAATAATTTACTGGCTTTGCATAACTAATCAACAGCAAAAAGACCAAGTCTCACTTTAGAACTCATTCGCCATTTCATTTTCACCCTACTTTTATTCAAAAGGATCCTGAGGACCAGTCAATATCAGCAATGGGCCCCAGGCCACATGACATTAGTTTGGGGTGATTGAGTCCAAGGCTGGCTCCTCCGGCTTGCATCACTCATTCTAAGATATTTTTATGTGCCGTCCACTGTCATTTTCTCTGTCTATAAACAAAGTCTCCTATTTGCTCCTCAAACCCACATCTTCGATCTGTCTCCCAACCTCCAGAGCCCTCTTCTCACTCGCTATGTATACTGTGCCTCAGTTTTGGGCTTCCGGGCCCTTTTAATGCAATGTGCATTACATTTCTACTTTACTGTTGAGCTAAAGTTTAACTCATGATGGGATTCCAGTGTCGTGCAAAGTCCACAGATGTTGTAATCTGCAGTTACAGGTAGCAGAACACCCTGAACTGAGCCCATGTGGGCTTTGTGGGCATCTCTTTTCTCTCTGGGGAGGTGCATGGCCAGCTGGATAAGGGTATTTCTTTACTAAGTCCTATTTAGGAGATACTCCAGCCACAGATATAACAACTACTAATGGAATAACAAGAAAGAAACCTGTTTTCTGCCCTCAAGTGTCTTGACAGAAAATACCGAATTTAGGAGGAACTTAAGAGTCCTAGAAACCTACCACATGTCTTTCTAGGGTACTACAGTGAACCTAATAGAAAATCTGAGGTAACCAATGCCAGCGTATGAAGCATAGAACACACTGGGGATTCAGGAAAGCTCCATACCAACAAGACAAATGGCTGAGAAAGAGTGTTCCCCACCCAGCGATGTTCCCCACGCCTTTCTAGACTGCTGCTCTAAATTTCATTGTTAACAGCAGGCTCTAGAACTGTCGAGCTGTCACGTGGGGCACTGTGACTGCTAAACTGGGGAGAATCACACTCAGCATCATGATGCTTGCATGGTGAGTTAAAACTGACAGTGAAAGTCCAATGCTTCATTTACGTTCCTCAGGTCATGACACAGGAATGCACCAGAGCTTGTAGGTTCAGCAATGAATGTTCATTGCAAGGATCCTGAGGTGTATGCTGTTGGAAGGAAATTGATACAGACATCCCAAGTCTCACTTGTCTCAGTTCTGGGTACAGTGTAATTCATAGCCTACAGGAGGGGACACAGCAGCTCTTGAGCTGGAAGACTCCTTTCTCACTGTCCACTCTACGATACCATCTGGTACTAAGCTCCTTTCTTGAACCAGGTGGTCCAAGCCTCCTTCCCCCCAAGACTATTTGCTTTTTGGAGGATGTGACTGTGCCATTTCCAGTCATAATCAACAACAAAGTACTGACTTCATTTCTGTAACAAGCATTCTACACGATGGGTACCAAGGCAAGAAAACATAGCAAAAAGACAGATGGGGCCACTTTTATGAAAAGGTGACTGTATGGGTCAACGAGCCTTCACTCACCACTTTCTCTTTTCTACTACAGCCTGACTCTGGGGTCATTTTCCCTTGGGCCAGTCTCAGAAGGAAACTCCTCTACCTTTTCAAGAAACCCAGTATCCACGCTTTGCCTCTGAGCAATGAACTTTCCAACAGAGATCCAAGATGCAGACCAAGATGGGGAAGAAAGGAGAGGAGGAGAGCAGTTACTAGAGCCTAGGGAATAATCCAGCCACAGCCCTTTGGCACTGGTGATGATCGTCTGGGTCACACGGCTCAGCTTTTGAATTTAGGCAGCTGTTACTCTCTGGCTTAGCAACTCTCTTGGGACCATGCTATGTTTACCATTGGCTTTCTAAGTTTGCCTTGCTGCAGGCAGAAAGAAGGTACAGTCATAGAGCCCTAGGATTCACTGGTACTCTCCTTTTGACCTTTGGGGAAACAAGCCAGGACTTGATAGCTTTGATTCTTTTGGAAAAAACATTAAATTCTATGCTCTCTAATTAACCTTCCTTTTAAAGCAATAAGGTATAATGACTTTCCTTAAATGTTTCAACATCAGAATCATCCAATGAACTTTGCAAAATTATAGATTTTTCAAATCAAAATCACTACATAAAGGTTCAGCCAAGGATTCTGTATTATTTTTTAAGCTGTCCATGAAATTCTGATGATCAGCCACTTTGGGAACTCAGCAACACTTAAACTGAGGTAGGAGGGAGGATCAGAAGACTCTCCCCAGTATCTCTTTCCACAAGTGATAGCCCTGAAGGAAGGTCCCTCCTGGGATGGTGAGTTTGGATTCAGATGCCGTGAATCAGAAAAACCTGCACTGTAGGGATAGCGAAGCAGCAAAGGAGCCTGTAAGTCCCCAACCCACTGCAAAAACTTTGACCTGGTCCACTGTGGAAAAGGATGCTACAAGCATAAACCAAGTGGCTCTTCATAACAGACTCAAGTCACAAACGGCCCGCCCCTTGAATGAGAGATGTGCGGTGAAAACTTAGTTCTAGCCATGAATACATTGTTCAATTTTCAGAAATTTTACATGCAGAGTAAAAGTAAATTGTAATCTTGAAATCAAACATGGCGAGAGTATTTACACTATGAGAACTGGCCTTTCTCTTTTTCTGGAGAGCTCATTATTAAACATTTACCAGAATCCTACTGCCTTCTTCCCATCATTTGGAAATACAGTGTATTTGTAAAACAAAGCATTTGGCACAGCCAGTCACATTACTGTGAAGTCACCAGCAGCAATGATGGACATAAAGTGTCTTCAAGCAACTTGGAAACAGGTGCCAGCCACAATCAGAGTAATTCTAAAGAACACAAGCAGACTGATTGAGTATATGTGAATTACCTGGGCCTCTTAGAAATTGGTTGGGAGATTTCTACAGATGGAACAAGCCAGGCCAGTGTGGAGGTGAAAGCAAATGGTCTTAGAATCCCCAAGCTAGGGCCTTGCAGATTGTCATAGAAAATCCAACTGTGGACTTTCTGACAGAACTCTAAGTGGTCCATCCTTAACCTGCAATGAAGAGCTCACTGCGCTCCATGTCGGGCTGACCATGGTGAGGCACTCTGCTGGATAGAAAGATCTTTCTTATGTCAAACAGAAATTTCTTTCGCTCTCATTTTTCCCAGTAGCCAATTTTGTCTCTGGGATCTTCCTGCTTGCTTCATGGTTTCTATGGAGTCAGCACTGCCCCCTGTCGGTACCAAAGCATCTACATCATCATGACCTGTGGGCCTTCTGCCCCGTCCATAATTCCATCAGGGAGTGTCTCCCAGTTGTGTTTATTCTTGAATGTTCCACTCCCAAAAGCTGTAATAGAAAAACAACACTTTCACCCGCCCATGTTTTTCTCTCTTCTGTCATTTAATGTGATCTCCACTTTACATAACATCTTCCAGTATTCTTAATGAAAAAAGCTTTGCTGCCAGAGGTGCAGAATTGATTTTGTGGAATGGTTTCCATTTTGGAATGCTCTCATTTACTTATCTGACAGGATTTTACCCTGAGCCAGGCATCATACTAGGCCAGGAAGTACAGAACACTGGGTTTCTGGGCCACATCATCTGGGAAAGTAGGAGACAAAGCCCAAGAGCACCCCATAGCAAACTGAGACCTCCTCACCCCTCATTGGGTAAGTGGGACTTAAAAGGTTAGTGCTGCAACGTGCTCTGGCCAGCTCCAAGCTGAACAAATATTCAAGAAATATTTGTAAAAATGGATTCCATTGAGAACATCAAGCTTTCAAAATGGACAAGCCCCCATAACTCTCTTTAGTCTCAATGCAATGTAAAGTGTGGTGGGAAAAAGATGGGCTTTGCGACCAGGCACCCTGGAATTCAAACACCATCCCTACTTCATCACTAACTCTGTCTCTCCCAGCCTCTCCTTCCTCACTCATAAAACGAGTTAGTGTGCAAATTAAATGGCAAAAACTATAGGAACCCTGACCACAGAGATTTGCACAAATAAAGGCTCAATAGTAGTAGTGTTTTCTAATTACCATCCTATTCTCACCAATACAAAAGGGGCTGGAGAATTCTCCATTTACATGGCAAAGAAAATTGCTACTAGATCTCTTTGACCTATGCAGTGGACAGGTGATGCCCTTCTCCTAAAAGAATCTGCATCCTAACCCACAGAACCTGTGTAGGTCACCTTACATGGGAAAAGAGACTGTGTAGATGTGATTCAGTTAAGGATGGCGAGATACAGGTGTGATCTTGGATTGGCTCTGCAGGCCCACTATAAACAAAGGTCCTTATAGGTGAAAGAGGGGGACAAAGCGTGAGTTACAGGAAGATGAAACTGAAGCAGAAATCAAAAGGCTGCAATGTAGAGTTGTAGATGTTAGGTTCTTGTCCTTGAAGCTTGAGGGAGGGGACAAATATCAAGTACAGGCAGTCCACAGAAGAGGAGTAAAGCAAAGAATTCTCTAGAAAAGTTACAGCAAACCTCTTAGAGCTTTCAAGGATACAAACAGGCTGCTGAGGCACATGTGACATTGGCTCACCACCACTGCCCTAGAGCCTCCCTCCATGTGGAACTCAGCTCTCTGACACCTTGACTTTAGCCTAGTAAACCCACTTTAGATTTCTGTCCAGAATTAGAACATCATGAATTTGTGCTATCTTATACCACAGTAATATGTTACTGTGGCAATAGGAAACTAACACAGTCTTTAATTTCTCTTCATTCTAGAACTGCTAATCTCCTACTGGGTTTCTGAGTCATCCCTAGAGTCCCCCAGCTTGGTTCTGGCCCTTCTGAGTAGCAGAGCTGTTCAGTCCTTTCTGAATTAAGGGCAAGTTAACTGTGACTTGGATCAGAACTATAATAATTGGTAAAATTGAGTGGTTGTGGGTACATTGTATGTGTTAATTTCCTCCAGAAACTGACACTGTTCACTTGATCTGAGTTTTCTTCATCATTTCTGTACTATAAATTGAGCCCAGGGTTTGCATGTACAAGGCAAGCACTGTACCACATTTCCCATGGACAGAAATTTAAATTGGCTATTTTTTCCTTCCCTCTCAAATTCTAAAAGTGACTAGAAAGCGAATGGAAGTAAACTTCTAACCTCAATTCTGGAACGCAGTCACTGTAAGAACCCAGCAAGTTTTCAAAAATGCTTAAAGAGGACTGCACCAAAAACAGTACCACCTCATACGCAAATCTCCCATTACTTAATGAACCCTTGTTCACTTTCTTCTGAGCCTGCATCAAAGGTTCCAGTCACCTCCCAGCTGGCCAGGTGAATGTGGTATGCAGTGTCACAGGGCATCCTCCTGGACACTGTATGGTGGCCTTGACCCTGAGATTACACAATAGAAGAGTGTATCCAATGGTCTAATTGCAAGGCACTCAGAATATTGCTTATAAGCATTTTTTAAATGTATTGAGATTTTTCCTTGGCCTGAAGGATGCCAAGGAAGAGGTTACATAAGGCATTGTTTCTCAAATTTTAACATCATTTTGGATTCTTGTTGAAGTGAATATTTGATTTAGAAAATCTGAGATGGCGTCAAAGATTGTATTTCTAATATGATAACACAGATACTGCTGGTTATGGAGTAGACGTGGAGAACTGAGGCTGTAAGGCACTGATAACATAGATCAGAAGGGCAATCTCAGCATGGGTGGGACCAAGAGCATACCCCGAGGGGCCTGAGTAGACCCACACTGCAAGTAGAGGTCTGGCCCTGCAAACCTTTTCCTTTTCTAGGCAAGTGGCTCCGAGCAGGAGGCATTTATCAGCCTGGCCAGGAAAGTGGCACTGGGCCATTTCCACCGAAGCGCTGGCCATGTCTCAAGCATGAATGAGGCACTTTGCCAGTAGGCTAAGGAAAGAGGTGTCTAGGGAAATCATAAGCCCTCCAAAGCCTCCCATCCTCTATAAGATAAACACCAAACTCCTTAGGAATCTAGTCAAGTAGATGTGATTCACCTTCCTGATCTTTTTCCACTGCACTGCACAGCTTCCCAAATACTAGTAGCCTGAAGTACATGGCTCATCATTTGATCAAATGACTTCTCCTATTACCAGGAAGCCAGCCATATGTCTCAAAGTAAACTACATTTGTCTCAGTCCTCTGGGCTCCTAGGCCCTCACATCTCAGTGTGATGTGTGGCCAACAGGCTTAGATGTTTACTAACAATGCAGACTCTTAGGCCCCACAGAGATACGCTGAATCAGAAGGTGCTCAACAAAATCCCCAGTGATTTATGGACATATTAAATTCAGAGAGGCACTGGCCTAAGCCATATTTATTTATGCATTTGTCTCATGGTTCATGGTCAGCCCCATCTCGACTTCCATTTCTCAAACAAGGCAGCATGACCTAGATGATCAGTGTAAATTTAGCCTCCTGTCCCACTCTCCTCTGCTTTTAAAGGCTTCCAGTTCATCCCATGACTTCCTCTATAAGAGGCAACTCTGCAATCCTATCCTCTCCAGAAAGTGGCCCCAGTCTGTGTCAACAGCTCTTATGGAAAAATCCTAACAATTCTTTTCTTTTTAAATGGAAAATCATTTGTTTGAAAAGATTTTAACCTATACCCAGAGATGATATTCCACTCTAGCACATGGTTGTGTTCTTTTGTGTCCTCCTTCTGAAGGACTTATCACCCATAACCCGGGAGTCTACCATGTGAGACAAAGAGGGGAAGCCACAACTCTGGTACGACTCTGTGTACACTTTTTGTCTTTGCAGTGCCTTAGGTCATGAGGGAAAATCCAGAATAATTGTAAGCATTTGCTGTTCCTCGTGAGGCCAAAGCCAAACTGGCCCTGGGTCACTGTAGGGCAGGTGGAGTATCTTCCCAGCAGATGCTTTGGGGAGATGAACCCATAGATGGTTCCTTAAATGTTCAAAGGTCCTGGGAAGAGAGGGATCAGTTCCCACTTTTTACCCTTAATGAGAACAGTATTTGAAACACTTTCTTGGAGCTTTTTATCTTACATTTTAGTTTTTAATTTCATCAATTGATTTCTTTCACAACATAAAATGCAGGCAGAAAATCTATAAAATAAATATAGACACTTCTATCAAAAAATAGTTCACAGAGCAGATAAAAATCATCAATAATATTTGAGTCTTTTTCCTTCTTTTCTTAGATCTGCACACCTACTTTATATACATAATTATGTTTTATATGCTAAAGTTTATATACACTAAGCTACATAACATCCTCACTAAAATGAGGGTTACAGCATAGTCTTATGCATTGCTTTTTAACCTAACAGATGATTTCTATATTATGTCCTTCAACATTCTTTGAAAACATTATTATTCACATCATGAAAATTCATATATGATTCTAGTCATAATTTATTTAACCACCTCTCAAACCAAAGTTGACAAATTCTTGTTTTTATTTTTACTGTTTTTAATACCTTTATTATATGATTAACAAAAATGAATTACTTAGGGGCTGGGGGTTAAGCTCAGCAGTACAAAAGCCTGCCTGGCAAGCACGAGGTCATGAGTTTGATCCCCTGTACCAATAATAATAATAATAATAATAATAATAATAAATTACTTAAAACTTAATTTAAGTAGCAAACATTTGTTAAGCACCTACTAAAAGCCAGGCATTCTGCAGGTAGTTAAGGCTATAAGAATGAATTATGGAAGTCCTCCAAGTCTTCTGAAGGGGCAGGTAAATAAATGTACAGAGAGCAATAAGTGGATGGACCAAGTAAGGAAAGAGAGTCTCAAGTCACAAACACCATGATTCCCAGAGTTCTTCACTTGGAAGGACAATTTCAGAATGTACTGAGCAACACATGTCCTTTAACATAAAATAACTGTCATCTTACTGTGTTTTGATGGCAATGTATTTTCCTGTCACTTTTCATATCTATCACATTTACTCTAATAATGCACCTCTCTTCAAATCTCCTGAGGCACCAGCAATTCTCAACAATTCCCACCTTTTCCACAATTTTCCAAGAGAACTGAGACCAGTTCTGGGACAAAAAGGACAGGAACAACTTTCTAGTGTTATGGCTTGTGTTTAATGTTCCCTTCTCCCAAAATCTCATGCCGTGGTAGGTGGATCTAACATGTAACCCTGGAACTGATTCATGGTGCAATGCTAAGATCAAGGGCACGAGGATCAAGGGTGTGAGTGCTGCCCACCCTAAGTAGCCTGGATAAGATATAAGGGATAGCAAAAGCTGGGGTTGTCCCTTGTTGTTTTGCTACCTTCTGTCCACCAGGCGATGCCAGGGGAAAAGATCACAGTTCACACAGAGCTTTGAGTCACCTAAGGTCTCACTGCACATTTGCACACCAACTTGGGACTCTACCAAGGCTGCTGTGACCCTCTACTGTTGCACCACTGTGGTACTTAGAGGCACATGACCTATTAAGTTCTGATATGGGATTCTTACTGCTGCTTTATACTAAGTTCACATATTTTTGGATAGAGGGTAAATGCAACAGGTGAGAAAGACCCAAACTCTAAATACCTTGAATCTAGCTCAGCTACATCAGACACCACAGGCTGCACACGAGGCTTGAGGTAGGGGAGTTGTCATCTAAATCCAAACCATAACAATTTGTAACATCTTAGTGGCTACAGAGATCCTCCTAATTAGAGGACTCCGAAGAAGACAGACAACAGTGACAGTTGGTAGCAATGGAGAAGCACCAAACTACATCTGAATTCCATTTTACAAGTGACTAGGAATCCTCACTAGCTGGTGGCGTAAGCTGTTGGCATAACTTGTCTGGAGTAAGGGCTGGTATTTGAACTGTCATGTATGTTGTCAGTTACTCAGAAAGAGGTAATTCCTAAGACAGAAAACTGGAATTTAAATCTTAAGTGGGAAGGAAATAATAATCATGGTAGTGACAGCAAAATTAAGCAATTACTATGTACCAAGGATTGTCATAGTGCTATACAGGTATTTATTTAATGTCTACAAGTTAAGAAGTAGCTCTCATTACTTTTAGGATCCAAAAAGGTTAAGCCCTGTGTCAGCCCGTTGCTCAAGCTCAAATTTAGAGTATAAACCATTATACCATACTGCCACCTAGGGCTTTTCATCTCTATGATTTGAACTCTAAATGTAGACTTCTAGAAATTTAGACGTTTCTGAATGAAGTGGGACAAATGGCCTCTGTCACTAGAAGATGCTAGTAGAAGAAAGCAAACTGTAGCCCCTAAATTCCTGGCTCCTGAGCCAATATTTCTGTACCTAGTTCTAGGCCCTCGGAATCAGAATCTCCATGGATGAAGTCTAGGGTCAGTGTTTTATTCCCCAATCCCAGTGATACTGTTTTACTTAGACCCCGAAGCAGCCTTTAGGAATCGTATTGCCAGATGACAAGCTATTTATTACCTGTTGCCCTTCTGTTTTTCACTATGTATAAAGTCTTCTCAGAAAATTTAAGAATCATCTGGAGGCCAAAATAGAGGAAGCAGAAATATTTAATGTGAACTCCTCCAAGGTACGGGAAACCACCGAAGAATAACACTCTCCACTAGGAAGTTGCCTGAACCTAGAAAGAACTGGAAGAGTCCGACAGGATGCATGAGATTAGACATGTACCCCACACAAGGTTCAGACTCCAGTCTCCAGAAATAATATTATGTAGGAACAAGAACTCAGGTATTTCTCAGTCAGTTAATTGTCTTACTACAGGTGGGCACCATCCAACAGACACACTTCCACATTATCACACAGTCCCAACTGGAATCTCCTCAACAGACACTCTATCTCAGTAGATTGTAAAGAGAAAGAAGAGAGAGAAGCACAATGAATAAATCATAAATGCATTAGTCTAATTGAAAGGTTTATGCCCTAGTATAAATTATTGAATGTTATGGCAGTGGTCTAACGTGGCGGAAGACGAGAACAAAAACCACAGCTTATTTCCCTGATGACCACTTCCTCCTCCTCTCCTCAGCCCCATTACAATTTCCTCTTTCCTTTCCCACAGGAAAGAAAGTTCCAATCAGTTCCTCATGTGTCATCAGCGCCTGCCCCAAGCTCCACCTCTGGCCAGAGGTAATATAACCTTTAGCCCCCTTGTATCCAGCTAGAGCAGGAGCCCAGCCTCAAGAGCTGTGCATTTCTTTCCATATCTTCAATAAAGGACTCTTTCTCTTTCTTTGTATCTCTCTATTGCACTGGAAAACCTAATGTTAATATACTGTAGATTTTATTTTGTTGAAATAACACTGTTGTAAATAAATTTAGTAATATATACTTAGAGCCAAGAAAACACTGTATCTTTTTTTTACCTTCTAATCAGATATCTCAGAAGTAATGCAAATCTTAGGACCAACAGATGAAGAAAATGTACTTTCCACGTGAATGCATTCATTAAATTTTAATTTTTAATACCAAAAAAAGGAAACAGTCTAAATGTTAACTGCAGTTAAATAAATTTTGACATACCTTAAAAGGAATATTATGCAGCTATCAAATTTTTAAATTAAAATGTGAGAATATAGAACAAGCTAGGAAAATGTTGTGTCATATGAGGAAAAAAGAACATGATACCAAACTATAACAATATCAAAACCATGTTCCCACAAAGGAGTATAAAAAGGAAAGTTCCTATAGAAGCCTGGTAAGAGTCTGTATGACTTTTTTCTATTCCTCTAAAACTTAGTAACATTTTTATATTTGAAAAATATTTTAGCTTTGAAAAATATTTTGAAAATTCTGCCACTGTGCCAGTATACCGCTGAAGAAGTATCTATGTACACTTCTAAACTGAAATGAATTCTTGACAGGATTCAGAGCACATTTCTCAAATATTACTCTCATCTGTAGATGCATTAAAAGCCTACCAAATTTTCAGTGATACAAATTATCTTTCAACTTGAAAAGTGTGCAAAGATCCTTAGATAAATACAACTATTTCTGGTGCCCAACATCATTATTTTAAGTAATTTTACAAAATCCATTCTGTTCTTGCTGCACCTGGTAATTAAGTTCAAACATCCTGAAGAAGCCTGCCTCATCTCCCTGAGGCCCATAAAGAATTTCAATTGCCATTTTAAGCTTCCAATTAGTTCACAACATAAAATTACAATTTACTTTTGATATGTTTTTCCTTTGGGCCTAATTTTTTTCAACCACTCTTCTAACCCATATTGTAATTATGCCTGCTCAGTCTTATGCAAAACAGTCCCTCTTTTCATGCTAATCTCACTAAAATACAACCTGGCTGGTTAGGTCGATGTCCTACTTAGCAATACTGATTCCTGGAGTCAACTATCTGTCCACATTTCTGGAGAAAGCTCTAGACCCCCAAACCGAGCCCCTTATCAGCTAGCTCACACAGGGAAGGTGTGGCTTCTCTAGCATGACAGTCCAGTTTCCTAACCTGGTTTCCTGAATGACCACCAGTGTGACTTGAGGGCTGAGGGCCACAGTTCAAATTTATGTCTCCACTTGGAAAGCAAGTAGCCATACCACTGGTGGCAGAATTAATTTCTGTTTTTCCAGAAATTTTTTTCTTCCTTTTTTAAGCAGACAGCCAAACTCTTCCAGTTCTCTCACTCAAGGATTCCTATCTTCTCTCTGCCTAGGGTAGAAATTTGAAGTTAGTAGAAAGCAAAGACTTCTAAAATATTTTAGTCATGAAAGAAATTAGACAAGTAGTGAGACACCAGAAAACACATTTGGAAGAACTAGAATTAGGGAAAAAATTGCCTTCTCACATTGCTTCGTGACCCCTTTCCCAGGCCCTGAAAAGGAATTCTTTCCTGTACTCCGTGGTGTAGAAGACTGTTTCTCTCTCTCTCTTTCTCTCTCTCTCTCTCTCTCTCTCTCTCTCTCTCTCCAAATATACATATAGATGTAGCTAAATAAATGTTATACATACATGTATAATATACTATTTTCAACAAAGAGCATCCTAAATATTGAAATATTTAAGACAATTCTTCAGCTTCAGAAATATATTTTTCTCCTTCTCTTGTGTCTTCAAATTAAGTGCTTTAAAATCCTCAGGAAATTTTATGGGTTATCTTAATGACACTATCAGAGATGGACACTGCTTGAAAGTGTGGGGGAGGTTTTGAGAGAGGAAGAATCTAGGTACAAAGAAAGTAAATTAATTCGTGTGTCAAATCTTTCCTATTAGTATGTATGCAAAAGAATCTTGTCAAAAAATATTAATTCCCAGCATATGGAGAACTTTTTTTGTTGGCATTTTATGTTCCAATTTGTAGCTAGAGAGCAAGTCAGCAATTAGAGAAGTATTTGCAGTATTTGCACATTATAGCTGAGAAACATTTTATAATTTTATAATTCTGCATTAAAGAATGCCTATTACTCTTAAACTTTTACATATAGGTTTACACATGAATTATGATTCTGATTTTATACAGTAGAAGAAGCTAAAACACTGGAAATGTAAACTTTTTTAAAAATTTAATAAAATTGAATTTAAATTCCAAAATTAATCTAAAATTTAATCTAGGTTTATATACTTTGATTTAAATTTTGGAATCAATCAAAACATATATGTTTCACACTTTAATAAACTTTAAAGCCTTGGGGCAAAATAATACAAAACATTAATTTTTTAATTTTAAAAGAATAAAAACAATGATATAGAATTTTAAAACAAAATAATAGATCAACAATGGTTAATATGTTGTGTATTGTTATCTTCAAAGTAGTTGCTTAGATTACAAGATATAGGCAAGAAAAATGATCAAACAGAACAAACTTTCTGATGAACTAACAGATATTAGTACTATAATTATCTATCATATATATATATAATTGTTTCCCTTCTTTTCTCCTTCCCTTCATCCCATTTGTTCTTTCCTTTTGAGCACTTTTTTCCCCTTTCACTTGCACAATAGCTACTGTACATTTTGAATCTTGTCTTTCAGTTTTTACACTAGGGAGACAATACAATGTTTACACATATGAGTCTGATTTATTTCACTCATGAGTATGGTCTCAGATTGCATCCATTTACTTATAAAAGCCTCAACTTTATCCTCCTTTATAGCTCTACATACTACATTGTATAAATATACCACATCTTTTTTACCTATTCCTCAGTTGATGGGCATTTGGGTTGTTTCCAAGATTCAGCTATTACAAATTGTGGTGCTATAAACATGGGTGCACATATAGCACTGTGATACAATGTTTTCAATTATGCTTCTGAGAAAATACCCAAATTGAATGGAACATCCCATGTTAATTTTTTGAAGCACCTCCACACTAATTTCCACTGTGATTACATCAATCTGCACTCTCACAACAGAGAAGAGTTTCTTTTTCCCCCACAGCCTCACCAGCATTTATTAGTTGATTTCTTGCTGACAGCCATTTTCTCTGAGTGAGGTGGAATCTCAGTGCTGTTTCAATTTACATTTCTCAAATGACCAATTATGTTGAACATTTTTTCATATATTTATTTGCCATTTGTATTCTTCATCTAAGAAGTGTGTCTTTATCTCAGATGCCTATTTTTGGATTGGGTTTTTGAATTTAAAGGGCCTGATTTTTTCAATTCTTTATGTGTTCTAGATATAAGTCCTTTGTCTGAGGAACTGTTGCTAAATTTTTTTCCCATTCTCTGGGTTGTCTTTTCACTCTCTTGGTGATTTCGTTTGATGTGCAAAAACTTTTTAATAAGATGAGATCCCAGTCATTGATTCTTTGAAGTACCTCCCAAGCAGTTTGAGTTTTTTTCATGAACTCTCTGCCCAGTGTCTGCAAAATTCCTACCTTGTCTACCAGTAGGTTTAATAAGACATTAATTTTTTTAAATTTACATTCATCTTAGATTTCTGTTTTTGAATAAAATATATTCAATTGTATTGTTGATCTATTGAATCATGGTCAGTAGAGCATAGATCATGTGAAACCTAATGATAAAAAAGTGACTGTTGCTTAACTTAAAAACGAAAAAACATTCTTTATAGAATAATTACATGATAATTTATTACTTTACAGAGATATGCCTGTGTCTATTTTATTACTTCTTTAATTACTCACTATCAGTTTATTATAATGCCCATTCATGTTTATAAAAATGTAATTTGTTTGCCTTTGACTATTGTATTTGACAATTTTCAATCACATAAAAATCAGAGCTTTAAATATAGTTCTGTTTTTGTCATCAGGAAGATTTGTCTCATGAAAAGGACAGATTATATTTCTCTCAACAGCTTGGTGTTGTGATTCATATTTCCCTTCGTGTGTTAGGGAGACACTTAATGGAGAGCTGGGTCTCTCCAACTGGGACCAGGGTCTGTGCACACCTCTGCCTTCTCACAATCAGCTGAGCGCCCTTCTCTGCTGGCCTGGAATTACCTGACCTTTCCAGAATCAGAGATGGAACCTGCCCAAGTGATCCTCAGCAGGTGAGATAAGAGAGGTCATCCATAAAGGCAGCTGAAGTTTTGTGAGTTTTAGCACTTTTTCTGTTCAGGGAGCTCTTTTTGTGTTTGGAAACTCCTATAAGACTAGAAAACTGCAAATATAAAAATGATACAGGGAGAAAATATTTAAAATGAGAAACCACACACACACACACACACACACACACACACACACGCAAAACTTAAAAAGTAAATAGCACAAATCATCACAAAGCCTGGCTGATTTATCTCCATAATGGAATTTTGTTCCCTCATTTTTTTGGCTGAATACTCTTCAATAATTTCTTTATACAAAATGACTTCATAATATAATTTTTAAAGAGGAATACAGAAATAATTCAGACCTTCTTCCACCACAGTTGATCAGTTTTATTTTTTTCCCATCTTTGAATTACTGATAACTTTAAGGTATGCTTTTCCAACTAGATGTGATGGCACATTCCTGTAAATTCAGCATTCTGGAAGGCTAAGGCAGGAGAATTGCAAGTTCAAGCCTAGCTAGGGCAACTTAGTGAGATCATGACTCAAAATAAAAAATCAAAAATGGCTGGGGATGTAGCTCAGTGCAAAAGACCTGGATTCAATCCCCAGTGCTGCAAAATAAATAAAATATTTTTCAGCTCTAAAATTTGTAATTGATCATTATATATATTTTTATGATTATTGACAAATTTAGGGTCTCTCAAATTTCTTCTATCTATAAGTTAGGATATTTTAAAACATTTCTTTTGGGGGACTAATTTTAAGTATTCTGAATGCGTGACAGCATTGGCCAGTGTGCGGCCATGTCCACTTGTCACAGCACCAGAGCAGTCAGTGACAGTATTCCTAGACATCAAAAATGGTACAGTACATGACCAAATTTTGAACCATCAGAGAAACTATGAATCACTCAAATATATCCATTGGACCTCAAACTAAGTGAATTCCTAATTCAACTCCTTCCTTAACTGAACTCAAAAGATCTGCCTATAACCTTTACACATACCTTACACACGATGGAAAATGTGAATCAGGCGGCTTCTGAACGGAAAGACACAACAGTCTAATGAAGGTAAAAAAGCTCCTTTGTCCACGTGATCATTATGGCTTTTTCCTTATCCATCAATAAGTCAGCCTCCCTCCCCTGCCAACACAAATAGGTTTTCTATGGCATTTATTTTTGTTTTTGTTTGCTTTGTATCTCATTTTTATTTGATAAAATCACTCTCAACTTACAAAGTTAGTCTAATTGCAGCCTTCTTTATCTCTGACCACTCTAGGGTTTTCAAAGTCTGTTTTTTCCAAGTCTAGGCCTTTGAAATACTCTTGTTTAAAAAAAAGAATCTGTGGTTAGGGAGTTTGGGAGAAGTTGCATGATTCTCTCAGGCTCTCATTCTCTCTGTCTCTGTCTTTCTAATTCATATTTGGACTTTAATTTCTAAGAAGTCTTGCATTCAAAAAATACTCATTGTCAAGCTTGTAATACCAATACTTCAGAAAGTAAGGCAAGAGGATCTCAAATTCCAGGCTAGCCTGGGATCCACAGTGAGACCCTTTTCAAAAATAAAGGAAGGAATCAAAGAAAGAAGGAAGGAAGGAAGGAGAAAAAGAAGTGGGAATATGCGTTACTGGAAACTTACTTTCTATACACCTGGACTGTTCTAAATGCTTACACATCTCACCTCCTTTTATCCTCTCTGCTAACTACTAAATAGATTCATGCTTCAGAGGAGGAAATTCTAGAGTTCAATTGAATTTAACTAAAATCCCACAATGACTAAACTGTATGTACGAAATTTGAATCCGTACACACTTAGCCATTACACTGTCCTGCCCACTTAATTTGTTCAAGTCAGAGCTCCCAAACATTCAATCAGACATTACCTTCTGCACAACCTTATGAAATCACCATAGAAACATAGCCCGCAAACGACATAGCCACTACTGCCACATCCCCACGCAGAGCAATTGTACCCCTGCTCGACCCTCCTGTCCCACCTGTCTTGCTGCAGTCATTCGAGCAGGTTCCTCTTCTACTTTAGCAGGCTGCAAGGGACCTTTGTCTTGGTCATCTTGCCCCCCACGTCTGTCATAGTATCTGACACACAGATACTATTTGTAGACCAAATGTATGTTGACAGCACTTTGAGTGTTTCCAACTTATATTGTATTTTAAAAGGAATGAAGCAAATGCAACAAATTAAATGCTAGAAAATAAAAATGATAAAGCATTATAAAACTTTACCAAATCCTTTTACAGTGCTCCACTTCTGCTGTTTCACAAGTTAGCTAGAAAATTATGAGCTATTTTATTAATCAGTCTTAAATTCCGTTTGGGGTCAGCACAGAGAAATATTACTTTTGAAGTCCATGACTGAAAAGGCCTAGAAAATATAGTTAATAAAAAACAGAAGAGAATTGTGGCCCGATCTTTGCAGCTCTGAGAGAGGAAATGCACTGCAGCATTCATAATAATGTCTAATGATTCACATAGCATAGAGACAAAAATTATTCAACTGCATGACAGTATCTCAGTTCAGGTTCTTGTCCTTCAACTTGGCATCTACCAGCAGCACACTTGGAATCCTCTGTTGTAAGAATTACAGCACAGAAGGAAATTTAATTCAGAAGACTCAAGTTGAAGTCGTGAGTCATCTTCTCCATTTCAGTACATATTCTGGGATATATTTTATTGGTTAAAAAATATTTCTGAAAGGAGGAAGTAAAGGAAGGAGGAAAAGAGAACAGAAGAAAGGAAGAAGAGTAAGGAAATAGGAAGGGAAGAAGGAAGGGAGAAAGGAGACAGGAAGGAAGGGGAAGAGGAAAGGCAGGAACAAAGGAGAGAAGGAGAAGAATTTAAGCAAACTGATACACTCACTTGCAAAAATTTAATCTAACCATATTTTGTACCAATGTGAAAAAAAAGGCTTGCTCACTTTTGTAATGTCTTTTAAAGATGGCTTGTCTTAAAAATGCTTTAACTATGTTGTAAATATAACCATACCACAAGTCCATGCACTGTTTTGGCTGCAAGAAGCCTGTCCAAAAGTTTAACAGGCATAGCTCTAAAAAGCAACATTCTCTACAACGCAGCAAGATGTGGGCCAGAGAGCCTGCCAGGTAGAGTCCCAGCTGTGAAACCAAGTCCACTCTCCCGTTACCTCTGGAGTCCTCTTGCCTCTGTAGCACTTTAAGACATTTGTGACCTTCTAGAACCTACAGAAGCAAGTTCCTGCCTGACCTCAACTAGACTTTCTCCTTTAGCTTCATTTCTTATCAGTCTTCCCCTACAGAACCACTTTGAGCTTCTTGCATGTGCATTTTTATTTCATATCCCCAAAGTTTTGTTCAAAGTACAAAATATTTCTTTTTTCACCTTCTCTTTCTCTTCACTGTCTCTTTAGCCTAAAAGTCTGTTCATCATTCAAAACCACACAGCCCATTATTTCCACTCCCAAGTACATACCCAAAAGAGATGAAACTACGTTCACACAAACATTGTACCTAATGTTCACAGCAACACTATTCATAGTAGTCCAAAAGTGGAAACAATCCAACAACTGATAGGCAAACAAAACACAGTACATCCGTATAATGGAATATTATTTGGTAATAAAAAAGAATAAAGTGCTGACAAATGCCACAACCTGCATGACTCTTGAAAACCTTACAATAAGTGAAAGAGGGCAATCAGGAGGTACCTCATCCTGTGTGATTCTGCCTACACTGAGTGGCCAGACTAGGCAGCTCTACAGTGATTGTACATTAGTGGTTAACTAGGAGAGAAATGGGAGATGTTTCTGCCAGTGGACACTGCTATTTTTTATGTTGATGAAAGTGTTCTAAAATTGACTCTGGTGATGCTGGCACAACTCTGTAAATATACACAAGTCCATTAAAGGGCACATTTTAGTGAGTGAATTGTATATAAATTCTGTCTCAACAGAGTGTTGATGGAAAACAGTGCTCAGCTATTACCACCTCTGAGGGAGTTTCTCTGACTGTCCCCATCCTCTGATGACTTCTCCTTGGTACATGAATTTCGCTTAGTCTTTTGAGATAGGAGCTACATACGTGTGGGCTAGGCCAGGCTTGAACTCCCCATATGGCCCAGGTTGTCCTCAAACTCGTGACTTCCCAGCTCAGCCTCCTGCGTGCTGTGATTATAAGTACATGGAACCACATCTGTCTTGGCACTGAATTTCATCACCAATTTATTACAATAACTGCAGGCATTTAGCCATGTACCTTATATCCACTTAATAACATCAATAAACCCACGAACTAAGTAGTACATTGATTTGCAATTAGTCACAATTTTCAGTGCTTTTTCATTTAACAAGTCTGTTTCCTTTGAGGAAGTTACACACGAGTGGTCCACAATTCTAATATGACTCAATGGAACTTTTTTGTTGTTTACTACAAAGTCACAGGATCTTTGAAAAATGTAAATTAGTTTACAGTATTTTAAGGTCAGGAGAGTTTACATAAAAGTTAATTTTCTGAAGCCATCTTGACTTTCAAAGAAAATCTGATAATAGTCTAAACCTTTAAATCTGGGATGCTCCCTGCAGTTTACCATAGCCCTTACTACAGCCTACTGTCTCATATTCAGCTCCTTTACCACTTTAGGCCCTGTGCCTATGAGAGCATAGCAGTGCCCAGCCAACCACTGTCCCTGGGCAAGGACCATGTCTTAGTCATCTTCACTTCTTCGGAGCTGGACAGCACCTGATGAGTAGGATGGGCATAGTAAACAACCTTGAACTCTCACCCACTGCAATACTGTAGGCAAACTGTGTTTGGGTACCTGTTCTCAATCTCCCCCCACCCTCACCTTCATTTTACCAGCTGATAAATCTCCAGGGCACAGCCCTGTGCTGGGTCCGTGTTAAATCAGCTTTTTAATCACTATAGCAAAACAGCAGAGACAATCAACTTATAAAGAGAAAAGGTTTACTTGGGCCCAGAGTTTTTGGTGGTTCCAGTCCACAGTTAGTTGGTGTTGTTGCTTTGAAGCCCATTGGCAAGGCACGAAACAGCAGAGCAAAACCACTCAACTCATGGCCAGGAAGCAAAATAAAATGAGGAGGGACCAGGGTTCTACAGTCAAGCCTGTTCCCAGCTACCTGAAGATGCCCTGTGGCACTCCAGCTCCTAAAAATTCCACAACTTCCCAAGAGCAACACCCTGCAGATCAAGCATAAGGGTATTTAGGGGAATGCAAGATCCAGCCACAACAGGGCCCCTGGTTGAAATCAGTTTAATGGGTGTCTACCAAACCCTGTATTTCCAGACAAACAGATCCCCAGGTTACAGATCCTCATTAGCAAATAGTACCAAATATAATCAACAACATGAATTAGGGGCAGAGATTAGAGTATAGATTACCATCACTGTCCCAAGGTAGTAAACTTTAGGTAAAACATGTGCATAAGAACAAAACTGAGTAATTTTAATTATTCACTATGGGCCAGTCTGATTCATCTGAAAATGAACTGAGAGCTTTTTCTTAAGGGTATATTTTT
Source organism: Cavia porcellus (assembly GCF_034190915.1). NCBI lineage: Eukaryota > Metazoa > Chordata > Mammalia > Rodentia > Caviidae > Cavia > Cavia porcellus. The sequence continues at coordinate 20,418,222 of NW_026947511.1, read as the reverse complement.
TCCAAGCAAAGTAGCAGCATAAATGGGCTTTGCACAGTTTTGTCTAATTTAGCAAAAAATAAAATAATAAATAAAGCTTTATTGAACAGTACTGCTTGCACAAAAATTGTACCAATTATAAGGAATCTTTAGTTACTTAAAATACTTCCAGTGAGACCTCTTGAATTATTTTATTGATCCCTTACTCTAACCTCAGTGAATACGTACTGAAATGTAAACCAACCTTTTATTAATCACCAATGGTCTGGAAAATTAGCCCACTTTTCATACATAGGATTACATTCATCATGTATAAATTATACATATAAGCTAAATCCTAGATCTACTGATGACTACATATGTCTTTAATATTTATTTGTTTATTTTGGTACTGGAAATCAAACTCAGGACCTTGTGCTTGCCACGCAGGTGCTTGTGCTGCTAAGCTAAATGCCCAGGCCTGCCTTTAATTGTTAAGAATTCATACACATGATAGAAAATTAGGAGAAAAATGTTAAATTCTTAACACTACCAAAGGCTAACTTTAACATTTTAATATCTTTCCTTATATTGTTCTTCCTATGCATATATTTTACATAATTTTTAATCAGAAAACAAATAACATTTGAACATTGCATTCCATAAAAGTTATCACTTAAATTTTTAATGCCTTCACAATGTTACATTATATGCTCTAATTTAAATAATAATTTTTGTGATATTGGATATTTAAGTTATGTTTGATTTTGTAGATTTATTAATCCTACAATTATTTCAGTAAACTTCTTTCTCCACCCTAAGTTATGTCCTCAGGGTAAATCTCCAAGAACAGAATTATACTGTTAGAATCTTCATCTGTATTACTACTGCCAAGGCTGGATTGATTTTAAGTCCTGCCATCAATGTGTGAATTATCAACTTACTGTTAACTAGAATGTTTTCTCCTAGAACCTCTTCAATCATGAGATAGAGGGCTGGTTCAGAGACTCTGCGGTAATCAGAGAAATTCATCCTTGGTGCCAAGTCCCTTGCTTTTTTTTGCCTGTACATGCAGCTCCATTCACCTTGACTCCTCAAGCCCTCTTCCCCTTTGAGCACACAGTGTCCCTTCTTCTGGACCCAAAGTCCCACTGGACAGGACGTTCCAGCAAAAAGCTATTACTGCACTGAGGAAAAAAATAGCTAAAAGGAAGGGTAAGCATGTCATAGAGAGGATTTGCATCTCAGTATTCCCAGGAACTACAAGAATGGAAGAAGTCCTTGGGATTTGGTAGCTGGGTACTTCCTGGGAACTGTCTTGGAAAAACTCGTTTAATATTAAAGGCTTCATTTATTTAACTGGATTATAAAAGTAATATATGTTATTTATTTTAAAACCAAGATCTGGAAGTAGTAATGCAGGCCTGTAATACTGGCACTCTGGTAGTCTGAGGTGGGGTAATCTCAAATTGGATTCCAGCCTGGGCAACTGAGTGACTTAGTAAGATGCTGTTTCAAATTTTAAAACAAATGCTTGGAGATGTAGATCAGTGTGATGGCTCTGGGTTCAATCCCCAGCACCCAAACTAATTAACTAATTACAAATCTGGGGGATACCCCCAAAAGAAAGAATCAGAGGATTACATCACCTAGCTAAGTGCATTTCCCAGAAAGACCCTGAATACTCTGCCCTCACGGACCCCCTCAGAGGCCGAGTCCTGCCCACTTCCTGATCATCTCCCAGAAATCTGTGCTCAGCTGTCATCAGAATCAGAACCAAAAGTCTAGCTCAGGTAAGTTCAGAGGACTCTGGGCAGCCCAGATGAGCAGTTCTTTCCTGTTGTCAGCTAGAATACACTTCCTGTCTGAGTTGGATACAGCAGCATTTCCTGGAATTCACTTACCTTCCTTTCTCTGCAGAGAAAAAGGAGAGTTTACAAACCCAGTCTTCCTAGAATGAGAAATCAGTCATTGGCATAAGTGCTTTGATACTAGTTCCCTGGAATATAATTACCAAATACCTTCTGTCGTGCCTCGCGTTTGTTGGACTTCTGATCAGATATTTAATTCAGGTCAAGTTCTGACCTTTTCTCGTGTAACTTCATTTCCTTGAGCTCACACAGATTTCGCACTAATTTATCGCAGGGAGACGGCACAATGCAGTGTGTTAGGGCGCAGTCCCCTGACAGCACACTGTGTGGTGAAATGGCATTTTGGTCCAGAGCTGGTGGGATGGTAAAGGGTATGGCTCCCTTAGGATGCAACTTGGCATGGTCTAACAGAGTCATGAATGCATAAGGTCTTTGATCCTGTAATTTCATTTCAGGGAATTTATCCCAGAGGTAGAACTGCATATGGAGGAAATGAACTGGCTATTTATTACAACATTATTATAGCAAAATATACAGAGCTAAGGATGTAGCTCAGTGGACTGAGCTCTTGTTTAGCATACAGGAGGACCTCAATTTGTCCCCAGTTGTGGTAGTAGGGGCAGGGAGGAATGCAGAAATAACTAAAATGTTCATCAAAAGGAGACTAGTAAAATAAATTACACATTGGCATATCGAATCCTGTGCAGATGTTAAAACTGTGAAAATCTCTGTGCACCAGTATGTCAGATATTTGTCATTATGTACAAAGGATATATAATTCATTTTGTATAAAAGATAGTAGATGTTTTTGTTTGTGACCTGTGTTATATACTCATAATATATCTGAATGTAAAATTTAAAATATGAAAAAATTTAGAGCTTTAAAATGAGAAAGGTTTAGTGGACAACAGAAATGAATAAATGTTTCTCAGAAGTAAAAAATGGTCAATAAATACAAGAAGAAATGTTCCACATTGTTGGCCACTAGAGAAATGCAAATTAAAACAAAACTGAGATTCTTTCTTACCCAAGAAAGAATGACTGGAAGCCTTCTACACTGTTGATGGGAATACAAAGTAGCACAATCACTGTGGAAATATGTATGAAGAGTCCTCAAAAGCCTAAAATTATAAATTCTATTTGACCCAGCTACTATCCTTCTAGGTATCTTCCTGAAAGAATTTAATGACATCATATTACAGTGATACATGCATACCTATTTTTATAGCAGCACAATTCATAATAGCTAAATTTTACAAGAAGCCTAGGTGTTCATTAACAGATGAATGGGTAAATAAAATGGTATTTACACACAAATGGTGTACTACTCTGCCATAAAGAAGGATAAACAAGTCATTTGTACAAAAATGAATGCACTTTGAGAACATAATGTTCAGTGAAATAAATCAGACACAGAGGTTTAAATACCACATGATTTCTCTTATACGAGAACCCCAAAATAGAAATAAAAAGATAAAAGGTAGACAATAGGAAGCTGAGGGCAAGATCTTTTTCAAATGGTATGATCAAGAGACCAGGGAAAGAGCGACTCATTGAGGTCCCTACAGGGGGCGCACATGCAGGACCAGCCTACGCAGGAGCACCCAGCACCCACCAAGGCCCAGTGGGGAGCACACATGATGGGCAGGCAGGACCAAAGCGGCAGTGAGAACACCAGCCAGCAGTCGTTAAGTGAACCAGCAAACAGACACGTGGAATAGAAGCAGGCTGGTGGGGCCACCATTTTTTTTTTTTTAATCAAAGGACTTGGTAAGAACTCCACAATCAGATGACCAGTCCCAGCCCCTACATCCAGACTCCAAAATTAACCCCGTACCCCGCACAAATCCTACTGCAAACTTGTGTGGAATATATACTTCTGAAGTCTGATTTGGATCTATCACAGAACTGTAGAAATCAGAATTTTGCTACTTTAATTTTTCTCGGTTTGATTGGTTTTCTTTTTTCTGTCTGGTTGAGGTGTTTTGTTATGTTTTGTTTTGTTTTTTTCAGCGATTAAAAAAAACAAAACAATACAAAAACAATATAGGATTTCAAAACAAGATAGGAAATTAACAATGATCACTATTGCACATTGTTATATTTGAAATAGTTGCTTGGATTATAAAATATAGAGTGTCCCTGCACCATTCCCCAAACCAAGGGAGTTTGGGATCTTCGCTTGGGCCTGGCCAGGGAACTTTGAGGCTTCCTGGACCAGCTCAGCGGGTCTTGAGCCCTCCTGCAACAACTGCTCCACTTCCTGCCATGCTTGGCAGACTCTGGGGTTTTGGGCCTGCCAGCACCCTAAATTCTGGAGACTGGGCAGCCTGAGGTGAGTGTTCCTGCACCATCCTGAACCAGGGAGTTTGGGATCATTGCTCCCACCAGCCAAGGAACTTCACAGCTTCCTGCCACACTCAAAATGCACCATAGAGCTTGGGGCTGCGTGTTCCACCCTCAGTGATCCTCTCTCAATCCAGGGAACTGGGCTGCCAGTGTCCCAGGAGCTGAAGACATAGAAGAGGATTTCCAACAGGCCCTGGGGAAGCCTTGGAATAACACTTGAAACATGGAAATATAGGAAAATGACAAAACAAAAGACCAAAATACAATCTCAAACCTTCAGCCCATCCCAAGAAACCTTGGGAGCTATGTACACAGAAGAAAATATACGCCATACACCCGAAATACCTGACATAATAGCAGCTGAAATAAAGAAGCAACTCCAGGAAGGTTCAAAGGAATTCAAACTACAAATAATCTCCCAAGTAAAAGAAGAAATGATAAAAGAAATGAAAGAAATGCTGAACATATCTAAAGAAGACACAGTTAAAAAATTGGAGGAACTAAACAAAAAGGAAGAATTCTGGATGAACAATATAAGAAACAAACAAACAATACATAAAGCAGATGCAAAGAGATATTCAGAAAGTCAAAAATTCCATTGAAAGCTGTAAAAACCACCTCAGTGAAAGTGAAGATAGAATTTCAGACCTCGAAGACAGGATTGCAGCTAGTGAACAGGAAAGGAAAGATCTTTTAAAAATAACAAGGAATCAGGAAATAACAATTCAACAACTACAAGATGATGCAAAGAAAAACAACATAGGATTGATAGGGATAAATAAAAAAGAAGGGGACAACATAAAGGATGTCAAGAGGATATTTAGAGAAGTAATAGCTGAAAATTTCCCAAATGTGAGAGTGGAAACTGACATCAGGATCAGTGAAGCATATAGAACTCCAAATAGCCATAACCAAAATAAAACTACACCCAGACATATAATAATCACCATCCCAGAAATCCAATATAAGAATAGAATATTAAAAGCTGTCAGAGAAAAAAGATGGATTATAAAACACAGTCAATGAAAAACAGATTAAATATCTAAGCTCTCACAGTTTCTTTCCATGAACTAATATAATTAGTAGTACAATTATCTTAGCTATTATATATAATATATATTTATATAACTGTATGTTATATATTATATATAAATATATATTAAATGTAACCTATTATATAACTATATATGTTGTATAGCTGTATTTTTATATAATATATATTATAACACTATATATATTCCCTCTTCTTTCTTTTCTTTTTTCCCCATCCAGTTGTTCTTTCCCTTTGGGCAGTTTCTTTCCCTTTAACAATATCTATTGTACCTTTTAGATCTTATTTGCTCTTTCAATTTCTTATACCAGGGAGACAATATGATGTATACATATGTGAGTCTGAATATGTTTTCTAGTTGCATCCATTTACCTTTAAATGTCTCAAATTTATATTTTTTTTACACCTGAGTAGCACTCCGTTGTATAAAAACATTTTATCCATTCTTCAGTTGATGGGCGTTTGGGTGGTTTCCAAGCTTTAGCTATTACAATTGTGCTGCTATAAATATGGGTGCACATATATCGCGATGGTATATTTTTAATTCTTCTGGGAAAATGCCCAGAAGGGGAATAGCTGGATTGAATGGGACCTTTAATACTAGTTTTCTGAGAAATCTTCACATTGATTTCCACAGTGGTTGCACTTCCACCAACAGTAGAAAAGGTTTCCTTTTTTTGCCACAGCTCCTCCAGCATTTGTTATTGGCTGATTTCATGATAACAGTCATTCTTTTTTGGAGTGAAATGGAATCCCAGCGTTGTTTTAATTTGTATCTCTCTAATAATCAGTGATGGTAAACATGATTTTATATATTTGTTTGTCATTTGTATTTCTTCATCTGAGAAATATGTATCCATCTCAGATGTCCATTTGTGGATTGGGTTTTTGAATTTGGGGGGGTCTGATTTTTTCAGCTCTTTATATATTCTAGATAAGTACTTTGTCTGAGGGACAGTTGGTTATGATTTTTTCCCAACTCATCGGTTTTCTTTTCACTCTGTTGATTTCTTTTAACATGCAAAAACTTTTTAGTAAGCTGAGATCCCAGTTATTATTTGAAGCATTTCCCATGAAGTTTGGCTTTTGTTCATGAACTCTCTACCTACTTCTATGTCGTCAAGATTTCTACCAACTTGTCTTCCAGCAGATTTAATGCTTCTGTTTTAATATTTAGATCTTTGATTTAGTTTAGTACATGGTGATAGACATGGATCTAGGTTTAGGTTTTGGCATGTAGAAAGCCAGTTTTTCAGCACATTTTATTAAAAAGGCTGTCTTTCTTCCAGTTTGACCCTTTTGTCAAATATAAGATGACTTAGTATGTTTGTGGTTGTGTCTGCATCTTCTATTCTGTTTCTTTGATCCTCAGATCTATTTTTCTGCCAGTACCATACTGATTTTATCATACTAGCTTTATAGTATAATATCAAGTCAGGGATTGTGATGCCTCCAGCCTTGCTTTTGTTGCCCAGAATTGCCTTTTTTATTCTAGGTCTCTTCTGGTTCCAGATTAATTTTAGGAATTTTTTTTCTCAATCTGTAAGGTGTACTAATGGTATTTTGATTGAGATTGCATTAAATCTGTGTAACAATTTTAGGAGTATGGCCATTTCCCCAATGTTTTTTCTTCCCATCCATGAACAAGAAGTACTTTCCATTTTCTGAAATCCTCTTTATATCTTGTATTAAGGAATAATTTTCAAAGTATAAATCTTTTACTTCCTTTGTTAGGTTGATTTCTAAGTGATTAATTTTCTTTGGATACTATTGTGAAGAGTGTGGTTTCCCTAATTTCTCTTTCAATGAGTTTGTGGTTTGTGTGCAGGACTGTTACTGAGTTTTGAGTGTTGACTTTGCAGCCAGCTATGCTATTGAATTTGGTTATTAAGTCTAGAAGTCCTCTGGTGGAGTTTTTGGTATATTCTATGTAGAATATCATGTCACCTACAGATAATGATAATTTAGCTTCTTCCTTTTCTATTCTTATTCCTTTTATTTCTCTCTCTTATCTATTTGCTCTGGCTAGCATTTCCAGAACTATATTGAATAAGAGTCATGATAGTGGGCATCCTTCTCTTGTACCTGATTTTCGGTGGAAAGCTTTCCATTTGTGTCCTTTTAGTGTGATGTTGGCTATTGATTTGTCATAGGAGGCTTTGTCAGATTGAGGGAAAGACCATCTATTCTGATTTTCTGTACAGTGTTTATCATGGATAAGTGCTGGATTTTATCAAGAGTTTTTTCTGCATCTATTGAGAGGACCATGTGGTTCTTGTCTTTGGTTCTGTTGATATAGTGTATTACATTCATTGATTTGCATATGTTGAACCATCCCTGTATTCCTGGGATGAATCCCACCTGGTCATGTTGTGTAATCTCCTTGATGATTTGCTGTATTCTGTTTGTTAGTATTTTATTGAGGATTTTTGCATCTTGTTTATTAGAGAGATTGGCCTGTAGTTCTCTTTTTTGATTGGGTTTTGGTATGAGTGTAATGTTTGCCTCCCAGAATGAAATAGGGGAAATTGCTTCCCTTTCAATTTCATTAAAGAGTTTAAGGAGTATTGGTGTTAAATCTTCTCTAAGTTTTTGGAGAGTTCAGCTGTTAATCCATCAGGACCTGGGCTTTTCTTTGTTGATAAGATTTTAATTAAGGTTTTCAATTTTATTAACTGACATTGAGTTATTCAGAAGTTTTATATTTTCTTAACTTAGCTTTGGTAATTTAGATGTTTTTAGTAATCTTTCCATTTCTTCTGTATTACTACATGATCTATAATGATTTTGCTTTTTTTATTCCTTATAGCATGAATTTGAGGTTTTTCTTTCCTTTTTTGATAAGATTGGCTAGGGGTTTATCCATTTTATTTATTCTTTCAAAGAACCAATTCTTGATTGATTAATTCTTTGTATCATTTTTTTAGTCTCAACTATGTTAATTTCTGCTTTTTTAAACCAAGGATTGAACTCATAACCTTGCACTTGTCAAGCAGGCACTTATGCCGGTGAGCTAGATCCCTGGCCCCAATTTCTGCTCTAATCTGTATAATTTCCTCCCTTCTTTGGACTTTGGGCTTGGCTTGTTCTTTTTCTAGAAGTCTGAGGTGCAGCATTAGGTTGTGTATTTATCCTTGCTCTGTTTTCCTGATGTGAGAATTCACTGCTATAATTTTCCCTTTAGGACTGCTTTCATTGCATCCCACAGGTTGTGGTAAGTTGTATTTATATTTTTGTTTGAATATATATATTGTCTAATTTCTTCTTTAATTTCCTCTGTGATCCAATGTTGTTCAATAGTACATTATTCAATTTCCATGTGTTTATGGAGCTTTTGTGTTTTCTTTTATCATTAATTTCCAATTTCATTGCACTATGGTCAGATAATATGCATGGGATAATTTCAGTTCCTTTGTATTTACTTAAGCATGTTCTATGGACTAATATAGGTCTATTTTATAGAACATTCTGTGTGCAGCTGAGAAGAATGCATATTCTGATGATGGGTAAAATATTCTGTAAATGTCTACTAAGTCCATTTGTCTAGAAGTTTAAGTTCTATTATTTCTATACTCATTTTTGTTTAGTTGATCTGTCTCTAGATGAGGTGTCACAGTCCATTATAATTGTGTTATTGCTTATTTGTTTTTTCATGTCTATTAATATTTGTCTTATATAATTGAGTGCTCCCATATTTATGATTATCTCTTCCTTTTGAAGTTTCCCCCTAACAAGTATGTAGAGATCTTCTTTATCTCTTTTGATCATTCTTGGTTAGAAGTTCATATTGTTTACAAATAGAACAGCTACTTCTGATTTTTTCTGGTTTTCTGTCACATGGAGTATTGTTTTCCATCCTTTAACTTTCAGTCTATGAATTTCCTTTTGAATTAGATAGGTTTTTTGTATACAGTACATTATTGGATTTTATTTCTTGATCCATTCTGCCAGTCTGTTTCTTTTGACTAATGAATTGAAGCTATTTACTGATATATATTGGCTTATCATCATCATATTGTCATTTTGCTGTTAGTTCCTTACTTTTCCGCTGTTTAATTGTTTGCCTTGCATGGTGGTTTCTTTCTGTTGTTGTTTTTAGAATTATGGTCATTTTTATCTCTTTCTAGAATATCTTTCAGTACTGTAGATAGGGTTAGTTGGGTGGCCATGAAGTTCTTAAATTGTTCTGTCATAAAGTATCTTATTTCTCCATTAATTTTGAAAGATAGTTTTGCAGGTTGCTTCAGTCTGAGTTGGAAGTTATTTTCTTTCAGGACTTCAAATACTTCGCTCCATGCTCTTTTTGACTTGATGATTTGTGTTAAGAAGTCTGCTGTGATTCTGATAGACTTTCCTTTAAAAGTGATCTGTTCCTTTTCTCTAGTGGCTTTTAATATGCTGTTCTTATGCTGAATTTCTAGGCTCTTGATGATTATATGTCTGAATGTTGATTTATTTTGATTATGGCTAATGGAGTTCTATTTGTCTCACTGACCTATATGTCAGGTTCTTCTCTCATGCTTGGAAAACTTTCTTCTATTACTTCTTCAAATAATCTTTTTTGTTTTTTGTATTGTCTTCTTTTTCATTAACATCTATCTATCTTATATTGTTTTTCTTTGCATCATCTTGTTGAATTGCTATTTCCTGATTCCTTGTTATTTTTAAGAGATCTTTCCTTTTGTAATTACTGGCCCCAATCCTGCCTTCAAAGTCTTGAGAGTCTATGTTCAGTTTCATTCCTAGAGTTTTGCCAGCTTTCAATGGAATATTTGATTTCCTTGATACCTCTTTGAATCTGTTTCATGCATTCTAATTCTTTCCTATATTTTCCATTCAAGGTTCCCATCATTTTCCTATGCTCCTCTATTTTTTATCTATATCATCTTTGAATGTACTTACCAACTCCTTCATTATATTAATCATTTCTCTTTTTTTAATCAGAGAGATTATTTATGATACAATTTCCTTTACAGCCTCATGGAGTTGTTACATTGCTATCATTTCAGAAATTTCAGGTGTGTTATTTACAATGCCTTCTGTGTCTAGGTCTCCTGGACTTCTTCTGGATGGACTGGAACTGTAAGATTGCATTTTGTTTCTTCATTTTGAAATTTTCCTGTTTTCCCTCTAATTCGGCCAGATGCCAAATCCTAGTTGCTTCCCATGCCAGTGGCTTGTCCCACAGTGGACCTCACTGAGGATTGCTGATGGTTGCAGATCTCTGGATGCTGCCTCTCATTCCTCAAGGACCTTACCAAGGGTTGCCAGGTGTTGGTGGGTCACAAGGCATGGTTTCTTGGTCTCATAGTCCTTACTAAGGGTCCCTAGATGTCTGGGTGCTGCCTACCAGTCCCCATGGGCCTCACCAATGGTCCCTGGATGGTCGTAGGTCTCTGAACACTGCCTCCTTGTCCACATGGGCCTCACCAAGGGTCTTGTTTTGTTTTTTTATGGTTATTTTTGTTTTTTCTTCTTTCTTTCTTTTCCATCTTTTGTCTTTGCTTAACAACCTAGATTTATTACTTTTCTTTTTGTTTTACTCTACTTGTCTTCTTACTCTCATCAATTATCTTGCTTGATTTTATGATACATTCATATGAGCAAACATTGTCTCTTTTCTTTCTGGCTCACTTCAATATTTCTTTGTTTCTCTTCCATTCTTTCCCTCCTGTGTCCTCCAGTTTCCCATAACTTTGGTGACCAACCTTTGCCCTCCAGCCTTGTTCTGTATAGTGGACCTCACTTATCTCTCTGTCTTGTCAGCTATCCTTCTTAATCCCCACACACAACAGGATAAAATCATTCTAGGAGAAAATCACTGCATACAAGTTCCTAGTATGTATTAGATTCTGTTATGTAACTAGAATTTTCTCCTACAGTTAAAGGTATCAAGTTAATAATTACCACAGTTTGTCAGTAGCTAGGCTGTGCTTGAGTCTATTGTTGTTGCTAAGTATACTACTTTAGCAAGATGTCACACCTGTTATAATCAGTTTCTCTCTCTCTATGACAACACTATGATATATGGGTTCATAAGCATCACTGTAATCCAGTACCAGTGGAGTGGACATAGATAGCAACTTCTCACCCTTAACACATTGGGAGGTAGATTCCCGGGATAAAAACAAAGACCAAGAACCAAATACATCTAGAAGACATTCCTGAGGGACAGACATTTCCTAGGGAGGCCTTGATACTAGAAACCTACAAACAAGAACACAGAAAACAAAATTTTAAAAAATAGAAAACAGAAAATGACAAATGCAGAGGCAAAAATACAATCCTAGACCCCAGCCCACCCAGGAAAAGTCCAGAGCACTAGAGGAAATCAGAAGCCAACCACCAGAACTTTCTAAAATGATAGCAACAGAAGGATCAATAACTGGGACCTCATCTTATTAGAAAGCTCTTGAACATCAAAAGTGATCATCAACAGAGTGAAAAGAAAACCCACAGAATGGGAACCAATTTTAGCCAGCTGTCCCTCAGACAAAGGACTTATATCTAGAACATATAAAGAATTGAAAAACAATAACCCTCCCAAATTCAAAGACTGAATCCAAAAATGGGCATCTGAAATGAATACAAGCGTCTCAGAAAAAGAAATATAAATGTAAAATAAATACATGAACAAATGTTCAACATCACTGGTCATTCAAGAGATGCAAATTAAAATGACACTGAGATTCCATCTCATTCCATAAAGAATGGCTATCATCAAGAAATTAACCAATAACAGATGCTAGAGGGGCTGTGGGGAAAAAGGAAATCTTCACTTGGTGGGAGTGCAGACTGGTGTAACCACTGTGGAAATCAGTGTGGAGATTCCTCAAAAAACTAGGATTAGAGGTCTCATCCAAACCAGCTATCCTCCTTCTGGTTGTCTCCCTGGAATAATTAAAAACATTGTACCACAGCCATATATATGCACTCATGTTTAGAGCAACACAATTTGTAATAGCTAAATTTTGGAAACAACCCAAATGTCCATCAACTTGATGAATGGATAAAAGATGTGGTCATTTTATACAGTGAAATACTACTTAGGTGTAAAGAAGTATAAATTTGAGACTGTTATAGGTAAGTGGATATAATTTAAAACCACACTCCTAATACAATAAATAAAAAGGAAAATAAAAATAAGTAGAATAAGTCAGTGCCAAGGGAGAGAACCAGGCCTCACAAAGAAGTGATCCTTGCTTGGAAACCAGTGCCATGCATGGGCCGCTGACAGAATGTAGACAGTCAGACCCAAGCCTCTCTCCATGAGTCAGAGTCACCCGTGGACTGTAGAGAGAGAGAACCAGGCTTCACAAGGAGGTGATCACCCGGAAACCAGCGCCATGCATGGGCCACTGCTGGAGTGGGGACAGCCAGACCTAAGCTTCCTTCTGTGAGTCAGTGCCATTTGTGGACTGCAAGAGGAGAGAACCAGGCCTCACCAAGAGGTGATCCCCACCTGGAAACCATATCATTTTCATTGTTTTGTTGGGTTGAGTTTTATTCTCTTTTGTTTTGTTTGATTATGTTCAATTTGATGGCATGAGCAATTATTTGAAAGATAGTAAGACATTTTATGGTAGCCATTTTGGATTTACTATGGTGTTGTTTTGGAGTCCTTTATTGCATTCATTGTTTTGTTTTTATTGTTTCTATTCTATTCTGTTCTGTTTGATTTTTACTATGTCCTAAGATATCTGCAGCTATTTTGAAGACAACAAAAGGCATTATGGTAACTATTATTGATTTCATAAGGTTTTGAAGGACTGTATTGCTTACACTGGTTTATTTTGATTGGTTTTATTCTGTTTTATTTTCCTAGGTTTTATGCTCTTTAAAAGAAAATTTTTTTTAAAATTCTTTAAAAAGAAACAAACATGTATAAATATCACATTGTCTCCCTGATATGCGAAACAGAAAGTACAAATAAGGTCCAAAATGTACAATTGCTATTTTGAAATGTAAAGAAATGCAAATAATTGAAAAGGAAAGAGTTACCAGAGTGATGGAAAGGAAAAGGAAAAAAAAACACAAGATAGTTATACTACTAATTTTTCTTAGTTCATTGAAAAGAAAGATTTGTGCTAATATGATTTGGAGAATTTTTTACGCCCATATCTCATATTTTGAGTAACTACTTTGAAGATTACAATATGTAAGATATTAACTATTGTCATTATATTATTTTCTTTTGAATGTTTTTCCTTTTTTTCCATAAAATTAAAAAGAGAGAGAGAGAGAGAAGGAAAAGAGGGGAGTCAGATGTAAAAAGGAATTAAGATGCTATCATACATTGACCAACTCTCAGTGATGAATGTAATCATTATGTACTGAAAATACAAACTACTAAAACTAAAAGTTTAAAAAGATTAAGACACCAACCCAGGAAGCAGACTGCTCAAATTTGAACCCAGCCTCTACCGCTTAGCTGTGTAACTTTGGGCAAGTTGCTTCCCCTCTTTATGTCTCATCTGTGAAATGGAAATAATGTCCCTTCATACCTCACAGGGTTAAGGAGAGCATTCCAGGAGTTAACACACAGCAGGTGTTTGGAACTAAGCGTGACACAAAGCAGAAAAATACCACGTGAGCATCACTCCTATGTGGTATTAAGTGAAAAGAGCAAATGTGAAGGTCTGTAGTTATACAGAACTTCTGCAAGCTTAGGGTTCCTCTCCATAAAAGCCCTATCCATAAACACCACATCCCTGATTAGTTGAGAGCCCCCAGTAACGTGATTACTGTGATGCTGAGCATCAGTCACATGACCGGGACCACAGGAAGTGGACCACCGTTGCTATCTGTTCTTCACTTTTCATTTTTTTCCCAGGTGCCCAAAGATGTGGATCCTCCCCACAAGATGCCCACATTCCAGAACCTGTGACCAGTTCCCTGTGGATGGCAGAGCAAGGCCACGCTGTGGGGTAAAGTTTCAGAGTCGAGAGGACTGGGGATTGGCATAAGCTCATTGGCATAAGCACCTGCCTGGCAAGTGCAAGGTTGAGTTCAATCCCCGGTACCAAAAAACAAAACAACAACAACAAAAATCAATGAGCAGAGTCAAGTTGCAGGTAAGTCTGTCATTGCCAACAGCATGGATTTGGGCAAGTGGCCTCAGCACCCTCATGTGCAAAGTGGAGATGATAGCATTTTTAATAGCCACTATCTTGTAGGGTGGTTATAAGGCTGGAAATAATGCTTGCAAAGCACATGGCATGGAGGAAGCACTGAGTGCCTGGTGATTGGCATGAGGAGGTGGCTGGGCAGGTTTTAATCACATCTTCCTCTTTCTATGCTACAGATGGATTAACCACTGAAGAGCAGTTAGGGAGTCTCACCCTCATCTCACCTCATGAGGAACAGAGAGTATTTGGGTCGAGGTGACACACTTTCATTCTCAATGATACCAAAGGAGGTCACACACCAAGCAGTGTAAATCCTATAATCCTGAGCATCACTCTGTGCCAAGCACACCCTTGGAATTAAGGATACAGACACCAGTGAGGCAGGTGAGGCTCTGTCCTCACACACAGTGCCTGGATCCTGGGGAGATGGGCAGCCACAATGGGGAGATGGGCACCCATAAACCAAGGATTCAGAGAATAGGGCAAAGTTTGCAGGGTGCTATGAAGCTTGTGGAAAGGTCAATGGAGGAGCTCAAATAGTTGCTTTTGGTTTGGTTTGATATTTTCACTGTGAAGATACTCTAATCTCTGCTTTTTGAAAGACTGAGGACTTGAGAAACCTTTTTTCTTGTTTAGTTTTGCTTGATGCTAGAGATCAAACCTAGGGCCTCACTCAGGCTCAGCCAGCACTGTATCACTTAACTATACCCTCAACCTAAGAGATGTTTTCTTTTTCATGCTAAGGAAGAGAAAGACAGAAGGCAAATTAGAGGTCTAACCATCAGTTTAAAACCTACCTCCACCATTCATGAGATCTGTTCTCTCGAATAACAGGGTAGTGAGGAAGAAACTTTTATAGCTTCCAATCCTAACAAACAGTCCACTGTGACACAAATCACATAGGTTTGCCACCACTGGTCTAGATGATAATGTATCAAGGTTCTCAAACTCTGGAACCCTCTGCTCAGTTTGGTATTAATCATAATATTGATGTGACGTCAATGCAGAATCACCATAATATCATTTTGATGTCTTTGCAGACTTTTTTCTTTCTCTTCCCCTCTCTCTGGAGTCGTGTGTAGCTTTCCACATGATGGAGTCAAGTTTCCACTATCCTAGACAGAAAAGCGCAAACATTTGGCAAAATGTGGATAAGCAAAACCCTACATGTGTCTATGAAACTAAATAGTAATGCAAAGTATCTCATATTATGAACAAGAGATGTTGCCCAGATTTTAAAATAACATTTTAAATTCATGATTCTTTTGAGAAATGCACAAAAGTAAAATAAATCTTCCCCTTTATATATCAGTGCCCCAGGGAAAACAGAACTGTATGTAAATAGCTACACATGTTGCAACAGCATTACAAAAAGCTCCTATAAATTCAAAAGTTTCCAAGTGGGCTATGACCAAAAGTAGAGCCTTAGCAAATTCCGTTCCTCTTCCCCAGAGCCCTCACCCCTTTCCTCCCCACCTACACCTGCTCACCTGAGGAAATTCTAATTTTCTCCAGTTACACTGACTCACTTCCTTTTCTGGACAGCTTCCTACCATCTCGCTTAGGCTGGGTCAGTTGTCTGCCTTGATGCTCTCTCAGCAACCTGAGTCTTTATGAAGTGATTTAAGTAATCTTCACCGAGCCATGTAAATGAAGTTGTCTTTTGCTCTTGGCTTCAAATGCACTAAATCAACTGAAAAGTAATCCTTGATTTTTCAAGCACTATCATCATTGCTATAGTTGACCTCATTTATAAACAGTATTTTATTCTATCTGTGTATTTATCTAAAGGGCACTGCCCAGTAGAAATACAACCCACAGAGCAGCTGTAGCTTTAAACTTCCTAGTAGGTCCATTTTAAAATGCGAAAAGTAACTGAAATTGCTTTTACTAGTATATTTTATTTAACCCAATACATCCAAAATATTATCACTTCAACATGTAATCAATATCTGTGTTATTGATGACAGACTCAATTATTTTTCCATAGGATGCTTTGAAATTTATTTTTTATATTTAGAATATATCTCAATTGAGTCTAGACACATTTCAGGTGATTAGTATTTATATGTAATGAGGTGTAGCAGTATATGCCTTGTAATCCCAGCACTCTGGGAGCTGAGGCAGGAAGACTGCTGTGAGTTCCAGGCCAGACTGGGCTATATAAGTGAGTTTAAGGCCAGCCTGCAGGAAGGCTGCATCTTCAACTAGATGGGCTGCCTCTTGAACTAGAATTTGAATTCTTGGAAGACAGAACATGCTTGTCATATGGATGTTAGCATCTCGAAGCCTTCTCAAAATGTAATTCCTAGCTCTTGAGGGTGCTTTAGACACTTTTAAGTCAGAAATATTATTATAATAATATTAAGACATAATTTTCTTTTTTTAATGTAGTATTGACAAATACTACACTACATTGACAAATACTGCACAAAATACAAAAACAATGATGTGTAAAATGGCTGGCATCTTGGCACTAAAGAAGCAGTTACCAAACCATGTTAGTAGTCACTGTAGTCGGCAGTGTTACCCACTTTGAGTTTAAATATAATCAACTGCCTGTGAAGATGTAAAAACATTATTAATGTAATTAAATCTTGACCCTAGAATACTCAGCTTTCTTAGTATGGGTGGCAGAAGTGAGGAGTATGTATAAAAGACCCGTGCCACCCACCAAAAGACAGTGGCTGTCTGGCAAAAGTACTTGTATAGTGAAGTTGAATTATAAGCTGAAATGTCACTTTTTTCACACAACATAGTTTTTACTTGAAAAACCAATGGAAAAACTATGGCTATTCATACTTGGGAATTTAGTGGACATTTTCTCAATATAAGTAAAATAAGCCTGTAACTTTAAAGAAAACAAGTGACAATATTTATAGACAATCATAAAAATTGGCCATGCACATGAAAACTCAAATTCTGGAAAATTTGTGTCCTTTCTAAAAAGATCAGTGGTGATATTAACAAATGTGATGTTTTTGATTATTGTATAAATAAGCAGCAACATTTGGAAGAGGAGTATAACTCAAAAAGCCAAGATTTTTCCAAATGACATCTGTATGATGTTATAAAAATTCATCCAAAATGGACAATATACCAGTTGATTTTAATGTAATAGAGAACAAAAATGTTCACACACTGATAGGGTTTCAGATTTTACATCACAACTAACCTTTAACAAACTGCCACTTACTATATTTTGGTATACTGTCAAAAAAGATTATTCACAATCATGTGAAAAGGTTACTAAAATGCCCCTTCCTTTTCCAGTTACAAATGTATGTTTTTCTTCATATACTTTTTAACCAGAAAACATAATGGAACAGATTGACTCCAGAAGCACAGATGGCAGTCATCCAGCTGCTTTTTTTCCCCTTCAGATAGGGTTTTGCTACATAGCCCAAGCTGACCTTGAACTTGTGATCTTCCTGCATCAGCCTCCCCAGTGTTGCAACTACAGGCATGTGCCACAACCACACATCGCCAGCTGCTATTAAACCAGGCATTAAAGAGATTTATAATAATGTAAAATAATAGCGTTCCATTAAATATTTTTGGTTTTGAAAAACAGGCATTTTTCATAAGACACAATATTATTACAAAGTAATGGGTTTATCATGTTATTTTTCAACTAATAAATTGATATTTTAAAATTTCAGTTTTAATGTCTAATGTAGTAAATATTAATATAATTAGCGTAAACACTCATGAAAGCCTCAATAATTTAGGGGGCAGCGATAAAATGCTAGGGGTCTAGTCCTAATGCCTCAAGCAAATAAAGAGTGTAGTCAGTCCTAAGACCAGGAGTTTGGAACCACTAGCTAAGCACATTTCCGCTTTGCAACGTGTTTACATCACCTTCACAAATAACGCAAGCCATTATCACCAGCAATGGGAACAATCGACATCTGCCTCCCGAGGCAAAGGACTGAGAAAGACACAATATTTCCATGATATTCATAACAAAAAATATGTGCACATTTGGAATCTAATCAAGGTAAAATGGCAGACCAACCCAAACGCAGAGACATTCTACCAGTTTGCTTGTGTTTTCCAGAAATAGTAATGTGGAGAAAGACAAAGCAAAACCAAGAAATGATTTCAATTTAAGGGAGACTAAACAGACATGACAACCACATATCACATACCAGCTGAGCTGCTTTCAGTTAAAAAAAAATTAATAGCCACTGGAAAAATCTGAATAAGGTCTGTAGGAGAGAAAACAACATCGTCTTAATGTTAATCTCTTGATTTCAGGCCCTGTGCGGTGGTTTTGTTTTAGGAAAGTATGTGCTGAATGGAGAAAAGATGCTGTTTCTGACAACTCACTGTCTAATGATTCACAGAACCATGTGAGGGAGGAAGGGAGACAGAAGCGCCCAGTGCGCTAAAAATGTTAATATCTGGACTTCATAAAGGGCTAGAAGAGAGAAGAACAAAGAAATGATAAATGTTTCCGGTGATGAAAGTGCTAACTACCCCTATGTGATGATTACACATCGTATGAATGTACTGAATTATCACAGGGTGTGTCCTAATGCGTAGAATTCTCATATGCCAGTTTTAAAAAGGAAGAAAACAACCCATAACCAAACAACACTTCAGAGTTAATATTTGGGATCCGGTAGAAGGATTCCGAATTCTACAAATCTTTTCTATTTTCAACTTTATCAAGTTTTCTATTAGAAATTATATCAAAATAAAAAGTTAAGTGTTTTTTAAAAAAAACTTTATTAAATGAACACTTGAGTGAATCTGTTTAGCCATTCCACCTTCATCAGCTTCTGGATTTAGGCATTAGAAAGTGTTGCAAGGATTAAATAAAATTTAAAAAATCTCCCAATGATTATTACATCCTTATCTTGCACTAACACTGCCTGTTAAATGCCTCCAAAATTTACCTCCGCTCGTGATTTTTCTTAACAAGACTTAGTGACCCTCGAAATTGAAGTTTTCATTACATCAGTTCCCAATATTTTGTTTCTGCTTTGATAGGGGGGTCTCTTGCCAGCACCTAACAGTGAACGTGAAAAGAGCAATTATAAACGCGTTTTTGAGCGAGTGGGGGAAGCCTGAATTGGCTCTCAGCTATTCAGTCTCCGGACTTGGGCCGGGCAGCTGGGAGCCAGACCAGAGGCTCTACTGCAACCCAGCGGAGGGATCTGGAAGGGGGCGAGTCCCGCATCCGTGACTCGAGGTTCTGCTTCTCTGGTCTGGAAACGCCTCGCCCCTGACTCGTGGCTGGATAGCTCAGAAACAGGAGGGGGCGGGACCTTCTAGGATTGGCTGGATTGGAGTGTGGGGGTGTGGCTAGAAGTCCCGCGGTCCTGATAATCAGAGGCCGAACGAGGGACCTCATCGGCGCCCCCTCGTGGTGTGGAGCGACACGGCCATGGTGCAAGTGGTCAGGTTCTTCTGATGGTGCTTCAATGGGCACGGGTCGTTTGAGCAGAGTAAGAACTTTACGAGTCTCGTTATTCTAACCTTGGCTAAGGACAGGTGCTTATGGGGTAAGCCAGGAAAAAAGCATCAGTCACCTGGTCCAGAGTGCATCCCAGGATAGCTTGAGGACCACCCGCTGGCTTCCACACACGCTAAGAACACGCAGAGCCACACACCACAATGGGCATCCAACCACAGTAGTTTACTGCGCAGCCAGTGGGGTGAGGGGGTGTCTCTCGGTGTGTCTGTCTTTTTGTTGGATTCTCTTGAACATCAGGTTCCACAAAAGCAAAAGGCATCGTCCACTGCCCCTTCTTACAAAGATTCACCACCATTCACCATTTCAAGTAATCACCCCAAAGCCCTTTGCCTAGTGTTCCCTGAGCACTAAAAGGAAGAAGATCGGAGCTGATGGGGTCACTAGCACCAGCCGACTAGTAGGCCCTGGCCCTCACACTACCACATGCGCACTCCAGACATTCATGAGGACACACCCAAGAACAAAGGTGGTGGGGCTGGGGATTTAGCTCAGTGGCATAAGCGCCTGCCTTGCAAGTGTGCGGTAGTGAGTTTGATCCTTGGTACCAATAAAAAAGAAAAAGACAAAAAAAAAGAACAAAGGCGGTGAGCTCTTACTACTATGTGTGTCAATACTCGCTGATTCTTGTAACGTTTCCATAAAATAGATCTTCTCTGATCTACAAATAAGAAAACTGAAGTCCACAAGATTAAGCAGCTCCCTATAGTCAGACAGGTAGCAAGTAATAGAGGCAGATTTGAACCAGAACCAGATAGTCTGACCCCAGAGCCCTTCTGTCCTCTATCCTAGTGTGATAGGCAGTTGTCGTGTGCTGCACGCCTATAAAAGAACACAATTAACTATCTTTCCTTAGCTAAGTGTCATTCTATACCCTGCAGGGATACAAAAGATTGAGTCTTGATTCCTGTCTTCCAGAAAATCTCCATGTGGTTAGAAGAAAAACCAGAGGTTAGGCAGTGGCTATCTTTTGGAACCGGAGGGCTTGGAATGCCTCAAAGAGAGCAGGAAAAGACTGCTGAGGGCTGGTAAGGTTTCTGATCCAGAGTTGGTTCTAGTATATCCAGTTTGTAAGCGTCATCACTGTCCACCTAGCAATCTATACACTTTGAGTGTATTATATTTTGGAAAAGACATAAAATGAAGCCATAAAGTCAGGATGCTGGGAAATGTAGAAGTTACAAAAGGGGCCACAAGTTCATCTTTCCCACAGCTTAGGAAGGCCCGGTCATTCTCCAGCCTTCTGTAATCACCTCACTAATGGCCGTGAGATTGGAAGGTAAGGGAGTGAATTTTTTTCTCAGCGTCCTCAATATGAAAATTCCCAAAGGCAGACCCAGTTCTAATTCAGTTTAGTTGTAAAGTTAAGGAAACATCTCAAGTGACATTCTAAAATGAGCCAAATGAGGATTTGTCCAAACAAAATAAATCTATTATCACATAAATTTGGAAAATTCTGGGCCCAAAAATTTCAGGGATTTTTTTGTTACCAAAAAACTTTTCAGAGCCTTTAGTGTTGTCCCACAAACTGTGAGTCACTAAGAGGGAGGTATATTTTGCACTTTTTCTGAAACTTATCTTATTACAGAATATTTTGTTTTCTTAATTGGATTGTTGTTCTAAGGAAAAAAGTTTAAGAACTGCTATTTTGGAATCTTGATTTATAGATTCAGTTCCGCCAAAGATCATGGATACTGAAAGTCATCTCTTAAAGAATTCATTGAGAATTTTCTAGAGTATTCCCAAGGTTTCTCAACAAACCAGAAGAGCCAAGCATGGTGGTATACAGATGCAATCAGAGCACAATTGGAACCTGAGGTAGGAAGGTTGTAAGTTTGCGCTTAGCCTGGGAAACTTAGCAACTTAGCCAGACCCTGTCTCAAAATTTTAAAAAATAAATAAATTTTAAGGGCAGGTTGGGGGTTGGAATGCACCTTAGTTCAGAGGCTCTAGGTTCAATACCCAGAACCTGCACACACACACGTAGTGGAGTTGATTCAAAAGACCAAATAAAATATTCCAGAACCTAAGTGTCTATATTAATGATAGGGACAAAGGGCTACAGAGCAGGCGAGGGTTGGGTACAGAGAAGGAAAAAAAAATCACAGTGACTTGGGCTCCAAATGATCCTGAAAAGTCTGTGAAAGTTAAGACTCTCTCTGTTACAATTAATTGCAGTCATTAGAGCGGCTTGGTTGAATAAGGTGATTACTTCCAATGAGGATATGTGATTTTCTCATGGAATCCTCAAGCAAATGACTCTGGGTGTCAATCACTCATGTAGACCTAAGACCTGGGTGCCATCAAGACTCCTTTCCATGAGTCTCTGTTACCCCCACCTTTCATTCTTTTCTCTTCCTCTGCATTTTCTCTGCATCTTGGTGTACAAGATGGAAAACATAGTTCCCAACAGTTGCAGAATTTGCCTGTCCAGTCATCTGGAAAGAGACTTACTGACTCATCTTCAGGTTTCGGAGCAAGGAATTTTGGTCAGGTTCCTAGCCACTTATGAACTCACTGTGTCAGTCATATGTATGCCAGTCACTCCAGCATCGTGTGGATGCAGGGATGCATTATGAACATTCACATAAAGATAGATAGCTGGACAGGCATGCAAGAGAAGGCTATTCAAACCCAAAGACTCACTGTACATAGAGCTTCTTTTTAAAATATTTCCTTGGCATCTATGTAAATACATAAATACAATTTTATTAATTGCTGAAGAATGTCATTACCTACACATGATCCAGAACACCAGCCGTCTTCTTCTGACCTGTAGCTGTGCCCCACAGATGGAGTAGTGCAGGCTGTATGGGTTATCTCTGAAAATCATTTTACCCAAGAAACCAAAAGAGCTTGCATTCTTAAAAATGGTTTATTTGTAATATAATTTGATTCTGTGAAGGGAAATTTGGTTAACAGCACTTGTTTGGGAAATGTATTTGAAGCTCCACTATGCTAGATTTCAGTTGTTTTCGGCAATTACATCCTCCATATTTAATGCCATCCTTTGGAAAATGGATTGGCTTCAGAAATACTTTTCTCTGCTTTGGAGATTTTGCACATTGGCCCAAATGGGTTTTTATTTTCCATTTTAATTTATACAGTATAAATACAATGTTGGACTTCTTTGGTGTTAACAGTTTCGCTGTACAGATGTTTCTTGAAAGCCTTTTCAATTCATAGTGTTGGTTTTTAAAATTTTTTTATTAGCATGGCTGCCTGCCAAAAAAAAAAAAAAAAAATACTATTCTGTTTTGCATGGAACTGTAAGATTTTCTTTCCCTGTTCTTTCCCCACCCCCAGCCAGTTAAATACTATTAGATTAAAGATGCCACAGTGACATCTTGTGGCCAACCACCAAAGACACAGCAGAAATTATCTGGGAAATAACAGACATGACCCAATTCGTTCTCCCACAAGTATTGCTTAATTGACTTGATTTGCTTTATTATTTACCATTTGGATCAAATCATTCTAGATGTCCAGGTTGTTTTGCTTCACGGAAAATACTCAATTTTGCCCCCATTGGAAAAAGGATAAACACACTGTTCCAGGAAGGAAAGGAGGGTCATAACTCTTGCTTCTGGTTTTTGTTGGACTCCTCGTAAAACAGTGTTGTTCATATTACTCAGAAGTAACTGAAAAATACTCTTTTCTCTAAAAAGTGGTGAAAAACAAAGTTGCTAAGTGAACTTTCGTTCATCAGTCTATGCTTTCAGAGGTTAATGTTTTGCTTTCCCCATTTATTTGATATTTAAGTGGAAATATATAAATAGTCATCCTCTAACATTTTATCTCCTCTCCCTAACTGGTGTCAGTGGAGATAAAATCTGCTCGAATCATTCTTCACTTTAAAAAAGGAAAACATACAAGATATTTATGTAGCAATAAAAAAGTATGTTTACCAGAAATTTTGCATAACACAGGAAGATAAAACATATATGAAACAATGTGAATGTCTGTATGAGTGTAAACATCTGCACAGATGTATACAGATATAAATGTCAATCTCAGGGTCATGAGGAAGAGGAATAAACCCAAAAATAAATGCAACAAGATTTCTTGTAAAAAATTTTTGTTTCTAATGATTTCCTGGCATTCTCACTAGATTTTATTTTCATATATTTTCTTTTATTTTTTGGTTTTTCTAACTGAGATTTATTAAAAATCCTGGGCAGGAAAAGTTCTCAGCATTGTTTAAAGGATCAAGATTGTTTGTTTTCATTTACAAATCTCCATTTCAGGATGGTACAGAAACAGAAACCCTACGAGTGAGAAGCATAGTGAGGGGGCTGGGGATTTAGCTCAGCGGCATAAGCACCTGCCTTGCAAGCAGGCGGTCGTGAGTTTGATCCCTGGTACCGATAAAAATGAAAAAAGACAAAAGAAAAAGAAGAAGCATAGTGCAGGAACTTCAGTGAGTCACAGTACAGATTTGGGAGTCTCGAGAAATATTATGAAGTCACTGAACTTTGATTTCGGACAAAAAGGAGATGAGAGCTTCATTTCGTCCCATGAAATAGATTCTTGACTCATTGCCACAGGAAAAGAATTTCAGGATTTAATGTGAGGCCTAAAAGCAGGTTTTTTAGGCAGAGTCAGAAAATAACAGAAAATGAGGCAGGAACTTCAGCTTGAGTAGCTAATAGGAGTGAAGCTCTGATAAAGAAGGTCAGACTGGTCATTCACAAAGGAGAGTCAAACATAATGGTACCTGTAATTCCAGCACTCTGGGAGGTTAAGACCAGAGAATCTCAAGATGTAGCCTAGCCTGAACAATGTAGTGATTAATGACACCCTGTCTCAAAATTTTAAAAACAAATAAAAGACTGTGGATATGGTTCAGTGCAAAGGCCCTAGGTTCAATCCCCAGTACCAAGAAGGAGGATAAGCAGGAGAAGGAAGAGAAAGACACCACAGCCTTTATGGATTAGCCAAGGCAGGCTAAAGTCTGGTTGCTCATCATCTCAGTTTTGGTTTTGCAAGACGAAATCCTTGCTTGAGGAGACAATTTGGTCTCCAGGAGATAACTGAAACTGTCTGTTATGTGGAAGCTTCGCTGGATTCTAAAATAACTGTGAGTTTAAAACAGTGACTGGAGACATCTGGAAGTTCCTTGGTAGTTGAATGTCCAAGTAAGTCTTTTATTTAAGTAGCCTCAGTCTTGAAAGGGATCAGATAGGTCATAGATATTCACAGCTAATCACCCTTGTTTCACCAACTGGTGGACAGCATGCCCTGATGATCTGCATGTCTATGTGCAGAGCTGAGCAACGCTCTGACCCAAAGCTGTAAGTTAATAAAGGAGATATAAAGTGAAGATCAGGCTTTGTTTTGCTTTTAGTTACCTATGGGGCCATCCCATGTATCCCTCCAAGTGAAGAGTCACTGTGTTCCTGTTGGGGTTTGTTTGTTTGTTTAATAAAAAGAGCTTTTAAGTCCCTGACTGTCTCCGAAGAAAACACAAATCAAGCTTTTAATGACTAACAGGTTAAGATCCCAGGAATTGGTTTGTCTCTCTTATGGTAGTCTATGACTCTGTCAAGACCTTTAAGATTCCTTTAAGTAAACATATCCTAGAAGGACTCATCAGGTGCGCTTCTTATTCGGTCACTGCAGTGAGCAGCCTTCCTCTGCCTTTTCCCTGTTTCTGCAGAAGAAGAGGTGTTCCGCTCTGCTCCTTTGGACAGAGCCACTTTCAGCTCAAGCTTTCTGGCTGCCCCTCTTTGTAGGCCTGCTGATACTGGGTCACAATGATGGGTGAGGACCATTGAACTGTAAAGGTTGCAGGAAGCTGTCAGTCCCTCTCTAGGAATTGACATGATACTCATAAAATATTATAATTTAGAACTAAGTTAGTTGGTCCTAAGGTTTAATTGGAGAAATAAGAGTAGCCAAGAAAATTCTGAAAAAAGAATGATTTCCATATTTTTTCCAAGTTATAAATTAAAGCTTACTATCAAACTATAGTGATTTAAAGTGGTAGTGCTGATGCTTGAATAGACAGAGGTTAATGGACAAAAATAGAAAGTCCAAAAGTAGAAGGAAGGGCATATGGAAATTTATTATATGATAGAGCTTTAATATATGATAAAGGAGGCATCCAAATCAGTGGTGGAAAGATAGCTTATTCAGCTGAAGGCCTTAGGATGACTGGATGACCATCTAAAAATACCTCACAGGTCATGCCACAGCAAACTTGAAAGTGTGCAGAAATTTTAATGTAAAAGGAAAGAATGGCAAATTGCAAGTGATACAGAAAACTATGAACTAGTTATTCAATATCAGATCAGATAAGATTTTTCTATTATGACACATAAAACACAGAAACCATCTACAGAAAAATCAGTCAAATGCAAAGGATAGAAGTGAAAGAAAAAATACATTTACCGTAGACATACTACCAATTTTTCAAGATACATAAATAATCCTTCAAAATCAACATGGAATAAACCAATAATGAAATTGAAAATAGAAAAAGGATATGAACCAACTCTTCCCAGCATAGAAAACCCATGTGAAGCTACAGCATATGAAAAGGAGCTTGAGGTCATTCACAACTGAAGAAATGGACATTAAACTCTGCAAGTTTCATTCTACACCCAGAACACTGACTGAACTGAAACTTGGGTAGTAGACTCTGTTGGTGAGAGTGTGGGAAATATCTTACATCACAAGTGGAAATGGGAATCAGTTCTAAAGCCCCACACAATGGAAATCTCTATGAAGGGCAATCTCTAAAGGCAAATGCCTTTCAACCCAGCTATTCTACTTCCCGGAATTCATGCTGCAAAAGATGCTCATGTTTGCAAAGTACCAATGTATACAGTCATTCATTGCAGCAGCTTACAAGATAGCAAAAGGCCAAAAACATTCCAAATATCCATGAACAAAACATTGGTTAGATAAATTATAGTGCATCTACATTAAAGAACCCTATGAAGCCATTTTTAAAAATGAAAAAGCTCCTTATGGGCCGATATGAACAATTTCCAAAATACGCTGTCAAGGAAAGAAAAGCAGGGCTTTAAAACAGTGTTACAAGTGGGGGGAAAAAGAAGAAACACAATATATGTGTTTGCTGATGTGCACAGTGGATCATGAGGGGAAGGTGCCATTGGTGGTCAAAGAACTGTGTCCCAACCACACAGTGTCTGTGCTTTAACTCATTTGAATGTTGAGAGCTTCCCTGATGCTTAAAGTTGTGCTCCCACCTGATTGCCAGGGACACCCCTCCACCCCCGCAATGATAGAGAAGAATGAAATCCCCCAGGAAGGCCTGAGCACTATCTCCAGTGACCTCCAAAACATGTGGTTAGTTTTTACTGTAGCTAATGGATTGATGGAAACTTCCGTTCTAGTTAACAGCATATTTATGTTAGTTTTAAGATAAAAACAATGATAATATTGTCCTCAATTTTTGAAGTGATGTAGAATCCCTTAGGATCCACACTGGCCTGTAAATCATCCATCTGCTGGTTCCTAATGTCCTCCGATTTCTAAATAATAATAAAATCCACTAAAATCTGTTGCACAGCAATCCTGGGGTATGAAGATCTTTATTCTCATTTATAAAATGAGGAAGCAGAGGCTCACAAGGTTAAATGACTTTTCAAGAATCACCTAAAGATAGCCAGGCATGGTGGTAAATGCTTATATAATCCCAGCTCTCTGAAGGCTGAGGCAGGAGGATTGCATACTAAGCTCAAAGTAAGCCTTAACTATATAACTAGACTCTATCTGAAAACAAAACAATAAAAAACAAAAACAAAAACAATCACCCAAAACTAAAAACCAAATACTAAAAATTCCACCAAAAATTGATCTGCTCCATTACTTTCCTTTCTCTGTAACAAGCAGCTTCCCAATTTTCTTAGCACCACTCCTCAACACCTACTTGGCAAGCTGTTTTTGTTTGGTTTCTCCCTAGGCCTCCTGTCTGGACTGTTAACGCTGATATAGTCCTCTAGCTTCCAGGTCTAGAAATTCTAGTGAGCCTCAGTTTGGCTGTGCATTGAACTCTATTGGAAAGATTTTAAACCATACCAATGCCTAGAATATTCTGGTCTGAGATTAAAAATTTTCAACCCTCTACCGCTTCTCTACAATGTCTTATTCAACTTTGTATCCTCAGTACCCAGTAGGAACTCAGTAAATATTTGTTAGACAGGCAGATGGATGAATAATTGAGTGAATGAATGAACTTCAGGTTAAACTAGAAGCCAACGCTTCATGTAGGCAATAAAACAGAAATGGTTTTGAAAGACCAGAGGTAGGTGAAAGCTTGCTTAAAATGCAGTCATTTCAGTCTTCTTCTGGGGCACTGAGAAGAAGGAAGCTACATCCTTGTAACCCAGCTCTGGGTCCCTGCATGATGGAAATCTATAAATAGCTTCCCTGAATCACATGAGGTTAGGTAATACAAGGTTCACAGAACACAGCTGTCTTTATCACTTGAGCTTAAATTGCACTGAAATGGAAACTCGGCTGATGTCCTATGTATTGGTTTTTCCAAAGAGGAAAGTCTCTCTGTTTTTGACTAGGCCATCTATTGGCCCCTATTTGAGGAAGACTTGTGGGGGCCCTTCCTGCTAAGGAATTCCTGCTGTCTTTTCAGATAACAAATAGGCAGTTTTAACAAGGGGAGTTATTTTTACTTGTAAAGATAAGACCAGAAGGCAGCGAGTGCTGGCTTTGCAGACACTTGGGAGCACTGGCCCCAGGCCCAGGCAAGGGGACAGGCTACGCTTGCGTGTCCAGTTCTAGACAGGCCATCTCTGTTTCTCCCACAGAGATTTCCTAATCACCTGGGAACCTTTGGGGAGACCCCCAATCTATTCTTTGAAATTTAACTCTAGTAGAAGAGGTTTATTGTCCTCTAATAAGTGATAAGGTATCCCCCTGTCTGAGAAAGGGATCCCAGGGCCAATCCTGAGTAATACACAATTGTTTTTCACTGGTTGAGACAGCAAGTTGGAAATATAATTTTCCAGGAACAAAAGGTAAACATGCGGCTGGCACACAGATTCTCTTTTGCTTAATGAAAGTGCAATTAGTCCTCATTTCCCCACCTCACTTGTAATTTGGCATGGTGGTATGACTGTTATAGCAAAAGAATGTGTGCAGAAATAAGTGGTGCCACATCCTACTTAGCCCTGAAAGTAAGATGTTTTAGCTGCTGTCTGAAGGCTGGAATGGAGCTGTCTCCTGGACCAATTCTGGCAGCCAGGGGTTGAAGAGGCAAAGCAGCACTAAGAGAGGTTCCCGAAAGACTGATTGCCCACAGGACAGCCATGTATTGGCTTCCTTAAAAGAGGAAAGCCTTTCTGCTGTATTTTTTCTAGCCCCGTACTATCGTTAGAAGAAGAAGCAAATTTTTATCCTTTTGAGACATTATTCATCATCGGATCTATTTTGCACAGCAGTTAGCTTTCCCTAGCTCATCAAACATGCTAATATGCCCTTCAGCAACAAGAACAGGAATTCCTTCCTTGCTTTGGAAGAAAAGACTTCCCAGTATGATCAATCCACAGACTACTCTGCCAGTCCACTTTTATCCCCAGTTTGCTCTTGTTGGTTATGAGTTCAACATTCTTATCACTCTAAAACCAGGAGTAGATATTTGCAAGTATCAGCTGGTTTACCCATGATTTAAATGACGCAGTCTCCCCAAATGCCAGCTCAAAATGCAGATGGTCTAAACAAGAGCTTCAGTGAACTCAAGGAAAAGAGTGCCTCAAATAAAATTTGCATTATGCAAGTGATGACTTTCTAGAATAACTGGACAAAATAGAGATTTTTATGAACTTTTTAAGAAATATTTTTATAAAAGTACTAGAGCTTCATGGAAAAGAATCTGTCCTTAAAAATCATTTTACATTTTATATTTTTGGATTGTGCTAGGTTACTATTTCTGTTAGTGAAGCGCTACCCATATTTTCCAGAAGCTATTAATGATGATGTCACAGAGATGCAGGCATGAATAAAATGGAGAAAAAGAAAATAAAACATTATAGATGCGAATGAAAAAGAATCTTCAGTCCAGAGGTCAACTCTGGTACAAAAGGGATTTCTGGGCAAGAAAGCAGCAAAGGGCACTCACTGCATAGACAGAGATTAGTGAGAAGAACCTGGGAGAAAGCTGTCGGAGAAACTGACATATGAGAACTCTGCTGTGCATCTATAGCCAAATGCAAACGTCTGGCAGGAGAAGGGATGGGAACCAGGACTCTGATTGATATTCCCCAACTCCAGGTAGAAGAGGAACAAGGACAAAAGGGCAGTGATGAAATATGGCACTCACTTGGGAAAACAGCTGACAGGAAACCAAAGAGAAACAATCCAGCAATAAAATGAATTCAAAATGGATTCTCCAGGTGTGCAAAAAAAAAGTAAGCTTTTAAAATTCTAAAAGGAAGAAAGGGGCATATCGAGGAAAGTAGATCTCTATCTTTCCTATGTCTATGCTGGATTCAGTCAGACAGAACTCTCCCCAAAGTTACCTTTCCAGAAACCTTGTGTAATTCTTGTCCCAACAATCAGAGCAAATCTGTTCTCAGTGACTGTGGAAAGCTTCTCCAATTAGCCTGTCAGAAGACTTTTATATACTGTTCAGAAAACAGAGGCAGTGTCATTATAGTTTTATAGCAGTGAACCTCAAATTCTCAATGCCCATCCCATCAATAAAATATTACTTGGCACATGCATCATAGATACATTTTTCATTAAAAAAGTGTGTGTACACTATTATTCTAACATATTTCATGTGCTATAAAACATATTCCCAATAAGAGAGACATTAGCCATTTTTTCATCACTGGGACAAAAATACCCAATGTCCACAGCTTTTAGAAATAGAGGTCCATCTTGATTTAAAGCCTTGTATTACTCTCACCATCTTGTTTTTGACTGATGTCCCCCTATTCTGTTTTGCTTGATAGTACCAGGTTCGAAAGTTTAGGCAACAGCTGTGAAGATAGTGAGATTCATTATGACGCCCATTCTTGTTGACTATTATCTACTTTTGAAGACCTGTAATGTCTCCAATGTTTTGGTTTTGTCGGTTTTATTCTTTACTATTTTGTTCAATTTTATTATAACTGATGATATAGGCAATTCTATTAGAGATAGCGGGAGGCATTATGGTAACCATTGTTGATCACCTTGTATTAACATTATCTATTATGTCCACCCTTTTGATTTGATTGACTCTGTTCTGTCACATTTGGTTCTACTCCCTTCCAAAAAAGTAATAAGAACCGTGGGAGCAACAAAACCCAAAATGTGTAATTGTCATTGTACAAAAGAGAGGAAAAGAAAGTGCTCTAAACGATATAACTGCATGTATATTTAAGTGTATAAGATAAATAATGATATTACTGAGTTTTGTGGATCATTGAACAGAACTGTTTGCAGTCTCACTGTTGGAATGTCCACTTTACAAGCTTTAATTTTGTGACTTGAACAATTATTTCTAAGATGACAATATGTAATCCATTAACTAGTGATTTCCTACTGTTTATTTTTTTCTGTAAATCTGTGTAACTTGTACCCTTTCTCTGCTTTTTTTTTTCTCCTTAAATAAAATTTAAAAAAAAAAAAAAAGAAATAGAGGTCTATTTGGGCTTACATTTCCATGTTTGGCTGACTCCACAGTTGAAATGGCCTGGATGGAAAACAGGGCTCATCTCATGAAAACCAGGAAGCAGAGAGTGAAGGGAAGAGCCAGGGATGGTAACATATGCTTTGAGGTCATATCCCCAGTGATCACCATCTTTGGACCAGATCCCACCACCTAATAGCACATTCAGATATGGATTCATCCACTGATAAGAGTGGCAGCACCATACCTGATCACTTTCCAAACATGAGGCTTTAGACGCCCTGTTATGGAAACCATTAAACATTGTGCTAAACAAAAAATATAGGATCTTTTTCCTCGTATGTTTTGTATATCTTGTCTTCTACTTTCTGTGTTGGAAACACCACCTTGAGTTCTGGTTTTAAGTTAGAGTCCTCATTTTCAGAAAAGTGAATGTGGTTTCAAAACAAGATGAAGGACTTTTCACCCTGCATTGTAGGTGACACTCTGAGTTATGTCTAGGTTGAAAGTATGGATTGTGTGTTATCTAATGATGCTGATGAAGCATACATGGGCCTCACCAGAAAAAGGATGTAGCATGGAGCTCTTTAATGGGGTAAAGCAAGTTTTATTTATATCATCTCCCTTTAGGGTTACTGGGTTCCTTAGGGGATGTACTGGGTCCTTGGTGGTGTCTTTTAATTTAAATATGAATGAATGATTGAATGTGTAAATACTTTGAAACCATCAGAAAAATAAAATTAAGATGTAATTCTTGCCAAGCATGGTGGCATTTGCCTGTAATCCTAGAAGTCTGGCAGACTGAGGCAAGATTGCAAGCTTGAGGAAAACTTGGGCAATGTAACAAGACTTCCTCAAAATAAATGTAAAAAAGAAAGAAAGATCCAAGGATGTAGCTGAGTGCTCTCTAGGTTCAATCTTCAGGACACGGAAAGAGGAGATAGTTATGAAGGGATCTGACCAGAACTATCTTAGACTGGCTTATATCATTATTCAGCCCTGCCATTGATAGCATCCATTACTTATTGCATTTTTCCAAGCCTTGTCCTTAGGACCCCCTATATTTTCTGAAGGCTTCTCCTTGGCAGGTAGCCACAATTCTGGTTCACTCCCCATCATGGCTCTGGGAAAGACCTTATAGTCTCTGTGAGAGTTTCTATTCTGGTCAAAGTGACGGGATGGTCCCTTCAGGTTTGCTCTGAAGTAAACCTGTCCTGTTAGGCTGGTCTTCTGTTTCTTTTCCTCCTTTTTCCTAATGAAGGTGGGAAGGGGGAAATTCTCACCATCAAAGAAAAGTATCCATTATAGTTAGGATGCATATCTCTTGCTTGCCTACAATGTAGAACTCCCAGGACCAGGACTCAGTCCAAACTTTTTCACTTCCCACGAGATGCTCTCTTCAAAGGCCTTTGAGGTGGCGGCAGGTACCACAGATGATTGAAGACACATGAAGGCAGCAAAAAGTGGTAGATCCTCTCTAAGTGGAGCAGCCATAAAGTGGTTACTCTCACCTCTGTTAGGCTGTTTTCTTATCTGGATGTCTAATGGCTTGGGAACTTGTTTCATCAGCTTCACTGTAAACTTAAGGGGCCTAGGAATGTAAGGCATTTTTCTTTCTTATATTCCCATCATGATCAAGTAGAATAAAAACTAGATTTGGGGTTCAAATTCCCAACTCTTTACCAAATTAGGTGGCCTTAGGCATCCATCAAGTCTCTTCATCCAGCCCATGAAGATGACATTAAATCCCTCAGAGAGGCTCAGAAGAGTAAACAAGACTCCCACCACCTGTACAAATGTGAGGAATTAGTGAATCAATACCTGTTGAAATAGGGGCTGGGGATTTAACTCAGCGGCATAAGCACCTGCCTTGCAAGCAGGCAGTCGTGAGTTAATCCCTGGTACCGATAAAAAAGAAAAAAAAATGTTGAAATATGTTGAGTATAATTGAGAAGTGATATAAGTGATTGAGTGATTTGTACTCAATCTAGAGGAGCACAGAATATTAAAGAGAAGAGGCAAATAGATAAGTGTTTTTAATAAGCAGGGAGCACATGGAGGGAGTCACCACAAGGAAGGCTGTGGCAGCTGTCTACAGACAAAGGGCAGGTTCTGCCTGATATAGGTTCTGATGGGGACGGGCTCTGGTGACTGGTGAGCTGATTTATTTTGTGAGAGCACAGGAGATTGGGTAAACCTTTATATTCCTGAGCTTTGGCAGAGTTTTGGGAAGAAGCCATAGGGGCTTCTGGGAAGAAGGAGGTGTACATTATCATGGCACAGCTGTGAACTATTGCCATGATGACTGTGCTGTCACTCAGGTGGGGGACCTAACAGTAATTCCTTAAACTGGGCACATAAAGCTTTGAGCAGTGCATTATTGTAGCCAATGAGGTTTATCCAAGGCATGATAATTGCTAATTGAAAACTAGGCACACAATCATTATGGATTTCTTTTTAAGATTCCTTTTAAAAGTAAAATAGTAGCTCAGAGGTAAAATGCTTGCCTATTATGTGCTTAAATGAATATATATAAAAAGGAGAGCATATAAAAAGGAGGCCCTAAATGAATATGTATAAAAAGGAGAGCATGTACATAAAAAAAACAAGATATAGAAAAAGTTAATATACCTCAACAAAGCACATTGCTGTCGTTAATGAACTTGGAAATGTTTAACCTTTATGACTTTTCAGTAAATTAATGCCTTTTTTACTTTACAGTTAAAAATGTTAATTATGTTTGTTTTAGTGGGATATTCAATATATAAAATACTGTGGTCCTAACACTTTAATTATTATAATTGAATAACTCTGATAATAGAATCACTCTTAAATTCATTATCCTTTGTGCTTTTCTTTATCCTCCAAAAAGAATTTTCAAAAACACAGAACATTCCTTCCTGATTTGGAAATACTAAAAAAAGTAGTAGCTACGTAAGAAGGTATGTACCTATAAACCCAGTACTCTGACACTGGGGCAGGAGGATGGTAAGTTTGAATCCAGAACCTGTCTCAAAATAAAAAATTTAAAATGGGCTGCAGATAGGGTGTAGCTCAGTGTGAAGGCTCTGGCTTCAATGCCCAGTACCACAGAAAGAAAAAAAAAGAAACAGGAGAAAAAAAAAAAAAAAGAAGAGAAATTACACTGTTTATATCCAAGTTTTACTTCTGTCTTGGACTGGAGACCGACCAGACTTTTGTAAGAAAATTTTTAAAGTTACTGTAGGAATAAGGTAAAGAAAAAAAATTTATCAAAATTGACACTTGTCAATTCACAAGAAATATATAATTAAAACCTTTCTTAAAATTCTTGATCAAGCATCTCTTAAATCTATAGTTAAAAAAAAACTACCTATGTAATTATGTATGTATACATATATGTATATTACCTATGTAATATACTATCTCCATGGAGAAGCAGGGAAATGTGAAATGTTCAAATGTGCCGGGAACGTGTACAAAGACCAGGTCACAAGGGGCAAAGGAGTGAAAGCTGAGAACTCAGCGGATGCAGATAAGAAAGGAGCAAAACTTGTATACTTTACGTTCTGTTGGGAGTTTTCAAAGAAAATGCACCACAGTGCCTGTGCCATCCAAGCCCCTGTGTTCCCCACAGCATCCCCTCATAGCAGTTCCACTGGAGGCTGCCCTGGCCAGCGTCAGCCAGAGGTAAATGTGTCAGCCTGTGAGGCCAGGTGAGCACCAGAGGCCAGATGAGCCAAGCTGTCGTCCTGAACTCATCAGCCTCTGCCTGCTGAGCAGCCATGCTTGGATTTCTTTGCTTTCTGGGCAGCGCTAGCCTGGGGCCACACAGTGCTTGTGCAATTTCTACTCCAGCCCAGCACAACTCTGGGCTGCCAGCTGGCTGCATTGAACAAAGCTGGTTACTTTTCAGGAAATTGCCCTGTGCAATAAACCTTCCCAGCCAGCTGAGTCTAAAGACAAATAAATGCGTAGGCCCTGGTTTAGCTATATTCCAAATAGTTGGTCTAAAAAAGCCTGGCCCAGTGAAGCTACTACACCCCATTGTGCAAGCTGAATTTGCAACCCTTTTTCAATAGAGTCAGCCACCTCCACCATGGGGAAATTCTGATACATGTTTCCTTAGCTGGCCAGTTACTCAGCACATGCCCCATCCAAAGGATTTAGGTTGCTGAAGTCTTCTGGGTCTTAAAACCTACCTAATCCCATCCTGTCAGCAACATTCTAGTAGCTCAAGAAACAAAACCATTTAAGAACAACACTAAAATTTGAAACTCCCATGAAATAGATACTATTGAAAAGTGACAAGACAAAGAATGGGAGATGATAAATGCCATACTTACAACCCACACAGAATTAGTATGTAGATATAAGCAAATCTACAAGAACCAAGTAATGAAAAAATGGCCCAACAAGCAAGGGACCAAAGAGAAAACCTGAAGGGTCTGTAATATACAAAAGGAACTACAGTCTCAAGAAAAGTAAACTAAAACTTCAGTGAAGTAAATGAGTGTGTTGGCACCCACTTGAAATCCCAGCAGTCTGGGAGGTAGAGGCAAGAGGATCACATGTTTGAAATCAGCCTGGGAAATCTACTAAGATTTCAAATTTAAATTTGAAACAGACTCATACATATGCAAGCATACATGCACACACAAAAGCAAAACTAACCACCCAAACAAAATCGTAACATCTCAGTAAACTATTGTTTCAGACCAATTAAATTGGCAAAAACCTAGGCAAAACATCTAATGGTGAAGATTATACCATTAGGGACTCAAATGCTGTCAGATGCCTAAATTGGTGCACTGGAGAGCAATTTAGAGTCGTAGATAGGTATAATGTAGGATACAATCATAAAAATCACTCTTAAGTGTTGTGACAGAAAGACTAACCCAAGGAATTGGTTATCTGAGGATGGAAAGAGTTGAGAAGTCAGTGGACAGAAGAAAGGCAATCAGGGACTAGCATCTTCAGCAGCCATGACCACTTCATCTAGACACAAGCATGTGGAATGCAAAAACTAGATGTTAACTAGAGTTTCTGGAAGCTGGAACCAGGGTGGCCCGCCCAATGGATGCTGAAACTGAAGAAATGACACCATCTGAGAGAAAGGAGAGGAGACAGGCTCTCTGGCTTTTTTCTCTCTTCTGACTCTCTCCCACTCTCTTAACTCATTGGCAAGCAAGTGACACAGGGATTCTGGGAAGAGTAACCCATGTGGGTCAGATCCCTAGAAACAAAGCAGAACAGGGAGAAGAGCAAATGGATCCATCAGATAAAAAACAAAACAAAAATAAAAAAACTATAGATGAACAAGTGGAATCATATATAACAAAACTCAAGAAAAGGAAGCTAAAACTTCTTTGAATCAGCTGGATGTGGTGGCAATCTTCTCTAATTCTGCCATACCAGGGCAGGACCACAAGTTTGTTCCTAAGAGCAAAACCTAAGAAATAGGGGTCTATTGACAGGAGAAAATATCCATGCGTTATTATAGTCATACAATGAAATACAGTACAGCAGTGACAGCAAAAGAAATACAACTACACATATCAACATGGAAGAGTCTTGCAAAAGAGGCAAGCCAAAGAAATAAATCTCAAAATATTTAATACCATTTATGTAACACACAAAGCACGCAACATGATGGATTGATAAACAGATGGTATAAGTATAAAGAAAAGTTTAACATAAATAATCTTTGCTAAAGGGTGTAAGAAGTATATTGTGGGTTTCAAATGTAAAATAATGGAAACTGGATGTGGGGTACATGGCAGCAATGTATCATTATGATTTCACAAAAGAGCTAGGAAGATGGATGATATGGGTTTAGCTTTTGCACTGGCAGGGGTGGATCCTGTTACCTTTGTTTCAGAGGGTGTATGTCAAGTGTGATCTGGCCCAATACCCCCCTCCAGCTTCTTTGGGGCTCCACTGCTCTAGGCACATAGCCTTTGCCCCCAGAACCTTTAGGTGTGGAGGAACCTCAACACCAGCACTCTCTGATCACCCTGCAGATTCCATGGGTAAGAGCTATGCTTTAGACTTTAATTTTCTTAGGCCTCAAGCAGACACAAGTTTTGTTTCAGTGGCAAGAAACATGCTTCCAAGCTCGTCTGGCTGTTGCTTTGATTCATCCCCCTTACGTTTGTAACAGGATGTAAGGAAGGCAGTAATACTAACAGCATAGCAGCAGCCCTCCCAAGACCACCTGCCCCCTAGATCTGCCTCTTCACTTTTTCTTTGGTTGAAGGATCAAAATAGGGCCAACTTGATGGGTGTGTGACCCGTATAGTCACCCAGGACATTGCACTGATTCTGTGCTTGGCTCTTGCTGACTTGAATTTCTTGTACTTGTGAACAAGTGGCTCTGCATTTTCATTTTGCAATGAGTTCCATAAATTGTGTAACTTATCCTAGGCCTAGGCCTGGCTCTTGGACCAATTCCATACAAATGTATCAGATATCCAATATGGCCTTAATCAAAACTGAGACATTAAGTCTTTCTTAAAAAAAAAAAAAAAAAACCCTATTACATCTATTCACTTGCAAGAATCTGTCTTCTTCTCCATGATAGGATATAAAATCCACCAAGGCAAGAACTACATTTACTTCAAAACAAGTGTCCTGACCCCCTACCAGTTTAGCTCAAGGCAGGTGCTCAGTGGATACTCCCTGGATGAACAGGTATGGAACCTTCAAATATGTCCCAGAATTGTTTTAACGATTTGTTTTTACTTTAAAAAAAAAAAATTTAGAAGTGTTTTCTAATAACAGTTTATCTGATAACCTAAGCCAGATTTTAGGTATATTCTTGAAGAATTTAAATAACATAAAATTTTCCAAGCAAAGACTATAAAGTAGGGAAGTGTTCCTTCAAAATCTGTAGCTGTTGCATCACATTTGCACTCTAATGCTGCTTTTATTTTCCCAAGATTATCACTAATGTTTTACAAAGTACTTGCTCTAAAAGCTTCATAAGAGTCACTTGGCCTTTGTGACAGGAAAAGCACACCTCAAGTTCATTAAAAAATTCCTAATTTTCAGGCACTTTTCAGTTGGAATACAAAAACATTTCACATTATAGTAACAGTATATGTTCAAACAAGCAGAGTCTTTACCACAGGCATCTACAGTTGTGGTTCAGGGAAACCATAGCCTGTGAGCACAGAGCCTGGACAAAGGTGATAATGTGGCAACAAGATAAATCAGTTCACAATTCCATTGGCTGTGAACTTGAAATAAATTGCCCAAAATTGATGGTATTTGCATTGTTTTAAGTTCTAAGTATTAAATTAGATGTCAAACTGACATTTGCATAAATGAATACAAATGTAACCAAATCATATTGTCACTAGGTAATCTAAGATTTTAATGTCTCCTTAAAGCACATTGCTCTAGGCTGACAACAACAGTGGATGGTAAATAAGCAAAGCAGTTTTGTACAGCCACAGAAAATATAAAGGGATATGCACTGGCAGTACAACTAAACACAAGGAACCCTTTAAACCCATTTGCTCAACATGGCAAATGATGGAGGAAGTGAAATATCTAACATCAAATATTTAAACCCTAGACAAAACATTTCAGTGCAATTCAGGAAGTGTCTTATTTACTTTGATCCCAGTCAAAGGTAGTTGGATAATTAGTTTTCTTTAAACAACATTCAGCTTTGCTGACATCTCATTTCCCCAAAACAGCTGTTAGCCAAATATAGTATTGTTTATTCACTCCCTGGCAGACTGTTTTTAAAAAATACTTCTGGTAAAAATGTTGCATCACATAATTGGAGATAACAGGAAAAGTAGGAGTTGCTGTTTGTATTTAAATAAACAGCTGCTTAAGTCCAGTTTTTTTTGTGAAAAATCCATTTATTTAATAATAAGTATCCTGAATTATGGTTGTTTATTCCATTGCCTTTTGGCTATGCTAGGAAGTATTGCAAACATGGGACGAGTACATTTCTCTTGAAGATTGAGCTCATTGCCTTTTTTACTTTATATATGTTAGGATACTCCTGGGCCACAGACCTTACAGTGATGTAATACCATCTCAATGTTGATTGTTCAATAAATTCCTATAATTAAACTACAGTTGTAGTTTGTTAATGCTTAGAATATAGCTAAAAATACTTGCAGTATCCCAGCTAAATCTTCAGTTATCCTTTAAATGGAGGAAATGAACTGTAGTCCCTGCAGAGAATTCACCCAACATCTATTTAACAGTGAACCTAGTCTTTAGCTACTCATACCATTAGCCTTTTCACTTCTAATTTTTAAGAGCTGAAAACTCATGCAGTTTTCTCAGACTTGATTCCTTCTCTTCACTGGATATTTGCATTCTTTTTCATTCTCAAAATATATTAACTTTCTTGACTCTACTAGACTCCAATTTCATTATTAGAGCATATCCAAAACAGAAATCCTTACTAGAAAATCCAGATTCTTTTTGTCAGTTGCTGAAATCTGCAGTCCTCTCTCACTGGTAAAATACATTGAATTAAGTGATGCCCAACATTCATTCAATTTAAAATTTTATCATTTCACTAACTAGGAATGGTTTATTTGCCAAATGCATGTGGGTTACATACGAATACCAAAATCTAGGGTAAGAGACGTGAGGCATCTCATCCACATTACTATGTGCTGTTAGTACAGGAAATTGAGACCTAAATACTACATTTGTCATCCAGGCTACTGGGCTTCAAATTGATGTTAACTAGTCAAAAGTGTAGCATTTTGTGTTCATCTAGAAAACTGTGATTTTTTAAAATGTTCTGTGCTACTTCCATGAGTATTTGGGGATGACTAGGATTTTAAACCAGAAGCTAGTCTTTCTACAACTGCTGATTCCAGCAGGATTTAACATGAATCAAATGCTCCACTTCTCTTCTGCATCCTAGAAGCATGAACACGTTTATATTTTCTTGCACATAAATACACTTATCATGACATCGGAACCATTGAGACAAATGGCTATGTTCATTTGGGAAATGTAATTTTCCTCTTGTAAAGGCTACATTAGGGTATAATCATTCTTGTGATCTTATAGTTCACAGCACTTTTGTATAGAAAAATTCTATTGAAATAGCATGTACTACTTAATTACTATAAATTTTTCAAATATAAAGAACTAATAATCATTAGCAAATAAATTCTCCAAATACATTCTGCTTTTGTTATTTCCTTGACAGAAAACTGCAGCACACATGGTTTTGATAGTTTTCAAGGGAAAGAATGACTACCTGTAAAGTATTAGATTTCTACTCCTGACTAGTAAAACCTAGGTACTATATACAATACAAACGTTCCTTCAAAGTTTAACACTTTTGAAAGGTCAATAGACACATAATACTTTACATCAGTACCATTATACATACCAATATTAAAAGCTGCAGTAAAAGCAACAATTACAAGTAACTTTCTCATCTCAGCTGGCTCCAGCATGTCCCTTAGGCTGTGCAGTCATCACACCAGCCTAATGTCAGCAGGGCCTCAGGGACCTTGTGAGTTCATTTGCCTGCTCCTTGCATTCAGTTACTGCTGGGTTACATATACTATGACTGAAAAAGAGACGCAGCCATAAGGACCCCTTAGAATCTCATATAGTAGTGTAGAGTTACCCAAATAGATGGGATAACTGCTACCCAAGTCGATAAGAAAACTGGATGAACTGAAAACTGCATCTTACTTTGGGGAGCTTGTTCAGCACTGAGGCAGGCATTTTTACTAATCAATTATCAATGAAGAATTTTATTGTTCTATGAAAGCTCACTGATTCCAGCTTGAATACATCAACTATTTAAACGTAAATTATGTAAAAAAAAAAATGAAATGGGACATATTATGGACCATATCTTGCTATAGAACTAGTTTATTTCATCCAGTAACTTGCAAGTTTCTTCAAGCACTTTAAAACATTTAACTAATTAAAATTTTAGCTTTTAATCTAAGTCCCTAGGAGAACTTTTATTAGGTTTATTAACTCTTCTAAAATACTATTATTTTAGAACTTATAATTTAGATATGCCACGCTTATACATGTAATTGTTTATGTTTTGTATTGACTGCTCTGCGTCTTTATTGCTGATGTATTTAAATGTAAAAAATGAAAAAACCTCAAAGGATAGATAACATTTAAGATTTCCAGTAATTACAGTGTTGTGCTCAAGACCATAAAGTTCTCATTGAGGTTATATATAATACATAGTCCACTTCTTCCTCTGAGGCATAGACTGAATCAGAAATAGAATTGAAATACTGCATGATGATGCTATGGAATTTTAAGACAAAATCTGATACATGTCCGAAGTCCTCAAACTCACCTCCAATTGCTAACAAGCTTCATCATAATGTGCTTGGGAAGCTTTTAAACAAATATAATCCTGGGATGCATTTCCCAGTTTCAAAATCAGAATGGTTTAGGGTAGTGCCAGAGTTAGCTCCCAGGTATTTCCTGCACGCTACAGATTTAAAAACCAGTGGCCTAGTCACATGTGATAGCCTACCCTTACAGACCCAGCTATTCAGGAGTTTAGGTGATCGCTCAATTCCAGGAGTTCTGGGCTGCAAAGTGCTATGCAGTGTGGTGTCTGCACTAAATTCTGCATCAATATGGTGATCTCTAGGAACAGGGGGCCACAAGGTTGCCTAAGGAGAGGTGAACTGGCCCAGGTCAGAAACAGCAAAAACCAATGGCCTACTCATTTTAAAATTAGCAGAGCCCCTACAACACAATTTTATTTAAAAATATGCATGAGTTGAGTACCAGATTCAGTACCTTTTCATTGCCACTGAAACTAATATACTTTACGTAATTACACAAATATTTGAAAAGCAGGATCAAAAGTAGGTCAAACCTTAGGGCAATGCCAGTGTTCTACCATCTATCTTCTTGCCCTGGTCTACTAAAGCAGTCCTAAATGGGTGGGTACATCATTGGCGTTTGGACAATTAGACTTCACTGAGTGAAGTCCTTCTGCCATATTTTAAAGACCCAAACATTTAGGGTTTTGTTTTGTTTTGTTTTGTTTTTTTGTTGTTGTTGTCAAAAAGCCAAACATTTATCTCATATCTGTGTTACTGAAACAAGAGTATATATAGGATACACTGATGGCTTCTACGCTAATGGTTAATGCTGATTCTGAATTACTAGTGCTGCAATTTTAAAAATAGTTCTACTTCAATGTCCCACTTCTACCGAAAATACAGGCCTGTACGCACACTACTGCACCATCTGAAATCTTTTGTGTGACTTTTCAATTCCTAAATTCCTACCATGAACCCTTAACAACTTTCCCTAATATGACTCCAAATGACTTCCATCTGCAGGCTAGGCATTCTTTTACAGCAATGGCTTCCCATTAATTCCTAGAACAAGGAAAACAACGGCCAACTGTCCCAATGCCAAAGAAAGTGTTTAACACTTTCACCTACAAGTGCAAAAGGATAAGACAGATCATTCATTACACATCCAACTAACCTAAGAGAACCAATAACATAGGAATGCAGATGCAAGTCATAAATAAGCAGGAAAAAAACAAAGAAAAAAATGTGTTCAGTAAAGCAACACATCCTAGGATTAGATACATCCTAAAACAGAAATAAAACTAATTTATATACATTTCTCTTGACTATAGCAAATAATTTAAACTAGGGTGCTCATAGGTAAAAATAATAATTCGCAGGATTAGAGATGTTAGCTGAATACATATGTATTAGAACATTTTATAGAAGGCTGCTAATTGACAACATTGTCAACATTTGTAAGTAAAGCCAGACCTGAAAGCCAAGATAAGCAACTCCTTCATAGCTATTACTTCTGGCCAAAGCATAAGAATTCACTTAGACAAACAGCTTTCAAAATGTACCTAAAAATAGGATAGTTCATAAATTTTCAAACTGTTCTTCCCTGCTGTGGACAGCTCTTGATCTCAGACTATAAAACTGAGCAAACTTTGGCATGCTCTAATGTTAGTTTTATAAGTTACTGAAAAACCCCATAAATTTAGCATCATTTCTCAGATCTCTATAGCACTCTCATCCTGAATATTTAAAACATTTAGGTCAAAGCTAAAATACCAGTAAAAAATATTCATCTTTAAGCAGGTTGTATAGCTAACACATGGCAAGAAACAGACCAGAAAACTTAAACATTCAGAGTATAAAAATACTTCAATTATGAAACTTGAACTTAGCACATTTACCTAAATTTCACTATTTCCAGCTACAGGAAAATATAATTACTATAAAGACAGAGATGATTTAAACTAGTTCAAAATCTCCCCAACGCCTGACACCAGTATTAGATTTAGAGTTTATTGTAGTAGCAAATAAATGTCACAGTGAGATCTACACACATATACAGAATTACATTTAAATTTATATAGAACAATATTTACATGTTTAAGTTATATTTTGAAAT
Source organism: Cavia porcellus (assembly GCF_034190915.1). Lineage (NCBI taxonomy): Eukaryota > Metazoa > Chordata > Mammalia > Rodentia > Caviidae > Cavia > Cavia porcellus. The sequence continues at coordinate 20,374,370 of NW_026947511.1, read as the reverse complement.
TAGAAAGTAAAGTATAGTTTCAGTTGTACAGCAAAGAAGAAAAATGTAGAAAACAAACAAACAAAAAAGAATCAACAGTAAAAATATAACTATTCATCTTGGATTATAATGTGTGGAAACTTTTTGTCAGAACCCTACATCTTCTTAATCTGATTGTCCAAATCATTAAAATACGGATGATTCAGTGCCATTTTGCCAGAAATTCGTTTAGCAGGATCATAGACTAACATTTTCTGGGGGAAAAAAGGAAATGGGAAGATAATCTTAGAAAACAAACAAAATTTATAAAGCTTTAATTTTTAAATCAATAAACAATTTGCTAATAATTTTGGTAAAATGTACTAAATGAGCATTTCCATTACTTTAACACAAGCTACATGAATGCCTCATTTCTCCACGTCACCTTCTAGGTCCAGAATAATCTGCTCTTTATTCATATGAAGTATCTTCATAATCATTTTGTTATAAATCATAGCAAGACACAGAATTCAGAGATAGGTCTAAAACCAAGGCATTCATGTAGGAAAGATATCTAGCTAAATATACTTAAGAATTAAATGTCCATCCAAGGTATTTACCACATTCTTAAAACAGTGGCAGTTGACTACTGTGGTTTTTTCATATAGTTTCTAAGAAGCTACACGTTAAAAACAAAAGAAAACCCCACAGTACAATGTCTTACTAAAATGAATTAAAGTGAATTACCACCAGGCAACTAGTATTAATTTTCACATTACCAGAAAAAGGTCAGTGAAGCTTGGTATTTAAGAAATATTAACTGTAAAGAAGACCAAATAGACGCACACATTAGATACTTTTACTCACCAGTTACCATTTGAGTTTTACATATTCAGCACTGTATACTCACCAAAAGTATTTTACAAATGAGAACACCAAACCTAAGAAGTTAAACAACCTGCCAAAGTCTATAACACTAACAAGTTATGCTGCAATACACGCGACAGTCCAAAGAACAATCTAGCCAAGATGTCAATCGTGGCTAAACAGAGAAAACTGATTCATGAAGGACTGCCTTTGTTTCATTAACTGAAATAAAATTTATTATGTTTGAGAAGTTTAGGAGTTAACGGCAGGTTGGGTCTAGAACACTTCCATTACTTTAATGTAAGCTACGTAAGATAGTCAACTATACTGGTAACATAAAATAATTTATGATTTAGATTAAAAGTGTCTTCCCAAAGTCCCATGTATTCAGAGGTGGGACTTTTGAAAGGTCACTGGATTATGGGGTTGCTATACTGAGTATGTTAGTCCACTACTAACAAATAGTCTCTCTCTACTTCCTGGCATTTACTATGCAAGTTGCTTTCATCCACTAGTCTCCTTCATCATGATTATTTCTATCCTGGTGTTGGCAAACCATGGACTGAGCCCACAGAAACTATGTGCCAAAATAAACTCTTTTTTTTCTTTTAAATTATAGGTGTTTCAGATCTCATCTTAGTGACAGGAAATCTGACACGTACATAGGTAAAGGATTTTGGATTTCACTATAAGCAAATGAAAAATTTGAGCTTAATTTGGTGACGTAATGATTTATAGATTTTGAAAGGAGCTCAATGACCAATTAAAAACTGTATTTGCTGATACAGCAATGGATATTTCTGTTGTTTAGACCTGCTTTCTTTATTCTGTTTTATCTATTTTATCAAGTTACCTGAGATTTACAAAAATTGGTCCTCTGAAAATTCAAAGCTTAAATATTGTCCTAAAGTAAGCTTTTTAAAGCAAGCTTTTCTCTTCCAGTGGTAAATTTCTCTGTCATTTTTAAATGAAACAATTATTAATGGGAAGTAGAAATGTAATACAGGAGAAAGATTAAGAACTATATCAGTCCTAAATGTTCAGATGGAGAAAACTGTACACAAAGTGAAAAGAGTTTTATAACTAAAAATATTAAGGACAAAAAAGCACTTCTTTTCAGGATAAACTAAAAAAAGGGCTCACTGGTAAACATTGAGACAAAAAGCCAGGAAAAAAAGAAAACTACAGCAATTTGAAAAGAACAAAGATAAAGCTCAGGAGTGGAAGGCTTAAAAAACAAGTCTAAGACCTCAGCATCACAAAGAAAAGCAAAAATATCAAGTATATAATCCTGGGTATCTCCTTTGGAGTTTACAGAGCAACCTATAAGGTTAAAATCAAAATATAGCTGAGGCCCTTGGTTCAATCCCCAGTACTGCCAAAGCACAGGTGAATAAAAGCTCAAAACATGCCAGATTTCCTCTTTCCTAGAAAAGAAAGGACTGAATACATTTAGAGAATACTGAAGACATACAGAGCCATTCAGAGAATACTAAATATATTCAGAGCTAGCACTAATATTAAAGTCAGTAAAGTATATCTTGCTTAAGATGTAGTCATGGTTACCGAGAGTAAATCCAAGCCATTTTCATCCAAGTTTTTGACATGGGATGCTAGGCTTCCTGGTTTCCATTTGGGAAATGTATTCTTATAGTCCTGTAAAGATTCCACTTCTGGCCATACTTCATTGTTGGGAGTGCCTAAAGCTCTAAAAACAGTGGCAACAGAGACTATGTTACATATATCAACTTTACTATTTAACACAAAAGATTTTAACAGCTTAGGCTTAAAATAACAATACCTGAAAATCCTGAACAGTTGATCAATTTCTGAATCCCCATGGAAAAGTGGTTTCTTAGTTGCCAATTCTGCAAAGATTGTGCCTATACTCCAAATGTCTACTGGAGTAGAGTACCGAGCTGACCCCAGCAATACTTCTGGAGATCTATACCAGAGTGTTACTACCTAATGCAAGGCAAGTTTTATAGTGAGTAAATCTGCATTAAGTTATCTAATGTTAAACATTTATATTTCATAAGAACTGTTCTTCAGAAAGCTATACAATGGTTAGCAATAGTACTGTTAAAGCAAATAAACTCTATAAATTAATAAATATTTCTGAGTTCTCTTCATGGTAGGGAAGCAGAACACATTCATCTTTTCTTGCATTCCAAATATCAAAAGCAGAAATATCAAAAGTTATAGGTCAAATGTTTTCCTAAACAAAAAACTAATAATGGGCTTGAGACTTAGAGATGGTATTATAGAAACAGCAGGTACTGCTTACATGACAATTCAGATTACCACGTTAACACAAATTAAGAGCACATCTAGTCAAATAAGTTTATCAGTAATCTAGAACTAATTATCCATCTTAGTGTATCATAATGAAAGGAGAAGAGAGGAGGAGAGAGGAGGGGAGAATAAGAAAGAGAGGACTATGTAATGACTTCTAAATGTATCATGTATCAGAAATACTACCTCTTACACAAAGAAATCTATTTTGTAATCAATGATTGTGTATCAGCCAAGGTTCACTCAGGAGACAGAAACTACACAGTTGAATGGGAAAAGTTTAATTGAAAGAATTATATTGAGCACTTATGCTCAGTAGCATAAGTGCCTGCCTCATGAGTTCAATCCCGGTACAAAAAAAAAAAAAGAAAGAAAACCAATGGGGGTATGAATAAATGAGATTATTAAGAAATAGTGACAACTTTAAATGCCTCTAATACAGCTGCTGGCAAAAGGGGAAATATTTCAAGGTTCCAGTTCTATTTTCATATAGCATGTTACAAAGGGTGAACTTGGAGCTGAGAAACAATAAATTGATATTGTCATGGAGTAAAAATCTTTTCTTATTGAGTATTTTTTCTTAACTTAAATACAGGAAGCAATTCAGCAAGCACACATTCAAAAGCACCAAAAACACTATTCTACTTACCTCATGTGTATATACTCTAATAGGTATCCCAAAAGCTCTAGCAAGGCCAAAGTCAGCCAGTTTAATTGTTCCTTTGTCATCAATCAACAGATTTTGAGGTTTTAAGTCTCTGTGAAGAACTCTTCTAGAGTGACAAAATACAATACCCTGAAGGATCTGGTACAAATAACTCTGGAAAAGGGAATATAAGAAACTTCATCACACTACAAATAATTTTTCTAACTAGTGTTTACTCCATTTGTTTAAAAGACCTAAGATACTATGACACAGGAAAATATTTACCAAAAAAGATTTCCAGATATTTTAAACTAATAAGCATTTGTGTGTAATCAAAAGAAAGATATTTACCTACAGACATATTTGTATCCACAAACTCAATCCATTATTACTCATTTTTTGCGCCCTATCTTAAATCTCAATAGTTTACGTAGAATTTTCTTCTAAATGTTTATATTAGCTGTTTATATATTGAATAAAGTTGGTCTTTTTCATTTCTACTTTTCTTCTTTACACATGCACTTCCTCATTGGAAACATGAGTCAAGTATTTCAAAACAAACGGCAGATAGGATATTGACTACATGTTTAAACAGATTAATCATAAATTGCTATTTAGTAGTTCAGAAATAGGTGTTTAATGAGAAACATCAAAGACAATGTAACACTTGAAGCAACACGGGTATTACAGAAATATCTTACACAATAAAATGCTGACTGGAAAATGTGAAATTAGAAAACACAAACACATAAAACCAGTTAGGACAATCAGCTGTTTGGAAATAAAGTTCGATTTACAACTAATTCTTACACCAAAGTTAAGTCTGTCAGAATTAAGACAGACAAGGCATGGGGTGGGGGGGGAGTTGGAGGTCAACTAAAAGTTTTAGAAAAATATTGTCATTTACTCTTCTGATATATGTGACCTTCAAGTGAGGAAGGCTTAAAGACATAAAACTGAAAATCCAAGTCAGACAAGGCATTTTTTACATATATTAGAAAGTTATTAACAGTAAACACAACTAATAAGGAAAAGATAAAAAAGAAAAGTAAACGAAAGAAATTACTAAAACCAGTGAGCAAGTACTGGCTACTTATAAATGAACAAAGAAGGTTAAATGTCAAATAAAAAATATTAGTATGCCTTTTCCCATAATAAAAATGTATCCTTAAAAAGTTGCATACAAAGATATTCACTGTAGCATAGTTAATAAGAACCGAGCTAGAAAACAACCTGTTCATAAACATAGAAATGGCTTAAATAATTCTAAGAAATGCAAGCAGATACAGAAAAATGTACATATCTGATAATAGTTTACATCAAAGAGGGCTAGTTTATGCATATGAATATATAAAATTTCATTTGCATAAGAGGCCTATAAGAGTACAAATAAAATTAACAATAGCTATCTATGAAGAACGGTCAGTTAAAAGTTAGTATAAGAATAAAATACTGTTGCTTTACACATTTTAATATGTTTTTAAATTACATGAAATATTATAAATATCTAGACTATTATTAACCAAAACATATCTTTTTTTTCCACCTGGCTGTTAAAAACAGGATGCCTAAGTAGTGCAAGCTAGCCCAGACCAGCCTCAAAAATTTCACCTTCCTATCTCAGATTCCTGAGTACTGGGATTATAGACATGTACAACCATAGCCAGCTTGAAAACCTATTTTAAACTTGAATAAAATAAAGCCTGCTCCAGGTCTTTGCTATTTTAAACTCATCTGAGAACCAAAGAAAGATCGGAATTCACAAATATAACACATAGTATTATTTCCCATTTCATGTTATCACAGGGATCACTTTTCATTTACTAGATATACTAGCTGATTGGTAAATGTCAATCTAATCTGTATGCGAGGAAAGTGAAATACTCTTTCCAAGCATATTCCCACAAAATTCAAGGACTTCTGTATAGAGAAGACTTCATTCACACCATGTAAACATTAATAGAAGTAGTTAAGTTTCTTACCTTAACAAGTGATGAATCCATGAACTGCCCAGCAGGAATAGAATCCAAGTATTTCTTCAGATCCATAGAAAGGAATTCAAAAATGAGATATAACCTGGAATCTTGCATAAGCACATCTTGAAGACTGAAGGATAAAAATAAGCATATGAAAGAAAAATCCCAGCAAACATTTTCAATTTCTCTTTCACAAAAAGTAACAATTATCAAAGTGGGGAAAGAGATGGTAGCTCCCAAACTATACAAAAACTTTAATATAGTCTCAAGCTGCTGAGACCATACTCATAAACAAAATAAATCAAACTCACATATATAAATACCTAACAGTTTCCCTAGTGTAAGAAATAAGAATCCATAAGTATGTGGTAATCATGATTCCCCATTATATTGCTTTGAAGCCTTATAATGGTTTCATTAATTGGAATGGTTTTATTTTGGATTGTTTGATTTTATTGTCTGTGATGGTATGAACAGCTATTTTGAAGAAAACAAGACATTATAATAGCTGGTGCTGATTTAATATGTTTTGAAGTCCCATCCAGCTCTTGTTCTTCTGTATCCATCGGTTTTATCATGTTGTATCTTATTGGGTTTTATTATATGTGATAGTATAAACAAAATTTTTTATAGACAAGGAGATAATATACAAACCATTGTTCATTTTTTGTTAGTTGGTTCTAAATACCCGGCAATACTTTCATTCTCTTGAATGGTTTTATACTATCTTGATATGTTTGATGCTATAGTATACAAAGTTATACTCAAATATTTCAAGGAAAGAGATACTATGGTAACTACTGTTATGTCGGGTTATCTTGTGGTGAAACACTATGTTGCTTAAATTGTTCTTTTCTGACCTGTGTTGTTATGTTGTTATGTCCTCTTTTATCTTAATCTCCTTTTTTATTATTTTTTATTTTTTAATAAATTTTAGAAATAGCAGGAAAAAAAATTTAATATAAACCTAGAATTTGAAAGGAGAATATCAGGAAAACAAATTTTATTATATAGGAGGTGCTACATTATTAATAAGCTGTATTCCAAAATAATGAGTTTAGATTAGCTATCCATTGCTCAGAGAGTGTTCTCCTATTTAAGCAAGTGATACAAATAAACTTTAAAGAGAGTCATTTTTAGGACCAGAGATCCCAGAGTTGGAGCTAGTTGACAAAGTTTTTCCAGGCTTCTTTCAAGTCCACTTTACCTTGCTTTCCCAGCTCCCAAAACAGATTTTTATAACTAAGCCCCTCTAACTCTGTTCTTGCTGTAACGGATTATTTTTACTTATGCCCAGCATTCACAATCAATAAAGAGTAGTTCTTTGTTTCACTCAGCAAGGTTAGACTGAAAATTAAGAAATTGTACTATTTTCCAGATTGAAACTTACATTGAAATAGGATGCAGAAAATAGCTTAAGTTCAGATAGCATACCATACCTGACTATATTTGGATGACGAAGTTCTTTTAATAGAGAAATTTCCCGAATTGCAGTACTAGGAACCCCTTCCTCTTCACTTTCTAGTCTGATTTTCTTCATGGCTACCACTTGACCTGTAGTTTTGTGTCTACCCTTATATACAACTCCGTAAGTACCTGAAATACAAAAGTAAGTATGTGCTATGCCACACAGATTTTAGAAATGATTCCATTCCTTAAGGTCACACAATAGAAATGTCTGCTGTGGCCAGAAAGAGAATGTCTTTTTCATAATCATATCCTCACTGCTTCCAAAAAGAAAATGAAGTTAACTACAAAGTATTGTGTATATGGCTTATAAATAAAAATTTATATAGCCATTATAAGTCCCATCCATTAATGAAGTACCATTAATGTAAACATCACACAAGAGTAGGAATAAATCACTGTAAAATCTTAGCATGACAGAAAACTGTATACTTTATGCTTTTCAAGATACTTATATAATTTGGGAGGTGGAGTTTGAGATAATGTCTTACTAGGTAGTCAGGATTGCTTTAACTCACTATGAAGCCCAGGCAGGCCTGAAACCTGAGCCATCCTCCTGCCTCAGCCTCTCAAGTGTTAGGGCTACAGACATGGTCCACCACAACTATGTACCAGGGATTGAACTCAAGACTTCAGGCCTGCCAGGCAGGCACTTATGAGCTGAATTCCCAGTCCCAACTATGTGCATTTTCAAATACAGTTATTAGTCCTCATCCACAAAAGCATGAAGACAAACAGAACTAGGTGTTTTTACAAACTATTATAATAAAGCACTGTATGATCTACTACATATGAAAACTTCATCCATTTCCAAGTTGACAAAAAAAAATTTCTAATACTGATAAATCCTTCAGATACTGAACAATGTCAATGTAACAATGTAAAAGGGAGGGTGGACACAGAAAACAGAAACAGCAGTAAGGAAGATGGAACTTACCTAAAATAAGTTCACATACACGCTGTACTTAATTCCCTGGAAAAATGCTTTTTCATCTTAGACTGGAATTTAAGAAGCTATAGAACCCCTTAGTCACAGATGAATTTTGTGTAAAAGCTTTTGTAAGTCTACTCTTTTGATTAGTTTCTCTCAAAGTAGGAATATACTTCAAAGCAGCTAAACATTACTGATATTACCAGCTGCTTAATCTGAATATCATGCAGTTTGATCAGCTGCAAATTGATGTTAGGTAAACTGTTGCAAATTTTTAAAATTCTACATGTTTTCCTAAATACTAGTGTCATTTTAAAAGAATTTTAAATAAACCCACTCTATATTTTGATTAAATTATTAACTATCTGTAACTTGAAATGACTGAATTGTTTCAGATTAAAGGAAACCTGATTATATTCAATCTTCTCATCTTTAAATTAGGTCACCTCTAGGGTGAGAAATTTAGCTCAGTGGCAGAACACTGGTCTTACAATCATGAGATGCTGGGTTCCATCAACAACACTGCCAAAAAAAAGTAGGTAATCTTGCACACTTAACAGCTCATCATTTTGGAGGATGCGTATTATACTTGCACAAAAGGTAGGTTCAGTAGAAACATATTTGGCACTATTAATATTGTCTCAAGATTGCAGTTAATAGGAAATTAAGAACTAATTTTTTTGCATCCTTTCTTCTTTAAATGTATAATCTCTATTTCTAAGTAATTCATAGAATTAACTGTAAGAATTGTTGGCCAATACTCAATGTTCATTAAATTGGATTTTAGATTAGTGTTCTATATCTCTTCTTCTGGTACTTTTTGAACTGTCACCACTTCTCACTGAACTACTGAAACAGGGGTTAAAACAAAGTAGAATCATTTCACTGGCTAATCAACAAAAATTATTTAGGAACTACACAGTATGCACTATAAAATGGACTAAGACTAAAACATAACCAAGGAAAAACAAAAAAATGCTACTTTAAAAGCAAGTAGAAATCATTGTACCACAGAACAGCTTGGAAGGAGCCCAGTCCAACAGAAAACTTCTCCCAGGAAATACAAAGTAGGAATAATCAGGTTATGAACCCCCGCCCACCACCAAGTGGTAATCAGTAAGCTTTTATTTCAGCGTCTACTAATGCCAGTAAATCTCCTGCATCATGAATACAGTTATGATCTATGAGCCAGAAACATTGTCACTAGACAAGAGAGCTTTCAAAGACTAGTATGACAATATTAAGACTTTTTAAAATCAGAAACTAAAAAACAACTTTGTAAAATCCAAAATAAAAGTCTAGATGTATTTAAGAAATAAATTAGGCCAAGTATGATGGTACACACTTGAAATCCAAACTACCCTAGAGGTCAGCATAGGAGGATCTACAGTTCAAGACTAGCCTGGGTAATTTACCAAACTTCTGTCTCAAAACAAGGGACAAGGATGTACTTAGTGACACATGAGTAGCATTCATGAGGCTCTGGGTTTGCTCACTGGCATCACCAAACAAAGGAAAAAGAAAAAGAAAATCAAGCCCAGTCTGCCACCTTGAGAGACACTCCCAAAAAAATTTTTTTTAAAAAAATGTTTTTAAAGGCTTTGAGATAGTCCAGTGCAGAGCCCCTGTGTTTAATTTCCAGTAACACCACACACAGACACGGATGAACAAACAAAAGAAAGGATTTTAAATTAGAAAAAAATCAAGGCAAAACCGCCAAATGAAACGCATAACCTTTGGTGAATCTTCAAAAGATACATAAAGAAGTGTTTGGGAGTAAAGCCCATCTATGCTACTTAAAGAAAAATTGCTAATGTACACGCAGAAAGTGTGACAAACCACTACTATCTTTGTGAAGATATTATAGGTTCGTCATATAAATCTTTCAAATTATCTGAGGTTTAGAAATGTTCAAAATAAAGAAGTTGAGGAATAATGTTTAAAATCATCACAGTATTTAAATACTAGAGTTTGACCGGGTACTTGGCAGAAAACAAAAGAAAATTATATGTAAGACATCTACCTCTTATTTCCACAAGTTTTCAAAAACATTATCAGTCAAGTGACACTCAGGAAGCTGAGGCAGGATGGAGAGGTGAGTTTGAGGCCATGCTGGGCTACATAGTGAGACACTGTCTTTTAAAAAGGAAAAATAAAAAACCAAAAACACAAGTGTGGTGGTACAAATTTGTAATCCCAGCACTCTGGAGATTGAGGCAGGAGGATCATGTAGAGTTCGAAATCACCCTGGGATACAAAGTGAGTTCAAGGCCAGCTCAAACTGCATAGCAAGACGCTGTCTCAAAAAAAAAAAAAAAAACAAAAACCCCAACCCAACTCAAACAATATCCAATATAGAACCCCAGAACAGTCAGGCACTAGAGTAGACAAAACTATATCATAGTAGAAAAAAGAAGAAATGACGGAATTCAAGAAAACACACAAGAGAAAGAGAACAATGTTATTATCAAATATTTGAGTATCTTCTGTAGGCTACACGCATTGTCAGGAAACAGGTAAATACTTGTGAAAAAGACAAAACTTTCAGTCTCAAGCAGCTTGAGACTGAATAGCAATTAAAAATAGGATTAGGCCAGATGTGGTGGTGTACTTTCATAATCCCAGTGCTCTGGGAGGCTGAGGCAGAAATTCAAGAAGAAAAATTCAAGAGGAGTCTGGGCAAGTTAGGATCCAGTATTCCAGTAGTTAGGCAGCCTTGTCATTTAGCAAGACCCAACCACAAAATGAAAAATAAAACCGGTCAGGGATGTAGCTTCAGGCAAACATCCTAGGTTCAGTTCATTCCCCAGTACTACCAGACCAAACCAAAAACAAAGATGCTGGGCATAATGCCAATGAAACTACCAAATTCTCTTGGCCAAGACCAAGGAGATGAAGAATAAAGCCAGTATGGGGTGTCTTCAAGAGGAAAGAATAGTCATTGCCAGTTTAAGTTAAAAGGTAGATCATACTTGAGGACATCAAAGAAACTCCAATTAGAGAGTATGGGTAAGACTAGCCAGAGGGCTACAATGCAGACAGCTGTGAAGACAGTGGTCATAGCAGTAATACTAACAACTGCTTATCACTTGATACTTTTAATTCAGCAGCAAAATCAGCATAGTAGAATGGATTTCATAATGTATCTAAGAGAATTTACTTTTTAAAAAGACAAGAATATATCTCCAACTGAACAATAAACCTTGGTCATTTTATCTTACTAAATTCCATACAATATTCCTCTCCTTGTATAACTGGGGGTCTTTGAATGCACAAAATAAAAATGAAAATATTTCTCAGGCAGAATGCACATAAACTGGACTCTATAAGTAAATTACTTTGTACAAGTTTTATTATTTGCTCCTTGAAAGCTGTAAATATGCACTTTAGAATTCCTGTAAACAAATTGAAAGTCCTGTGAGAGCAAAAACTTAAAAATCCCTGGCTGGCTGGGTGTGATGGTGCACACCTGTAATCCCAGCAGTTTGGAGGTTGAGGCAGGACTGCTATCAAGTTTGAGGCCAGCCTGAGCTACATAGTAAGTTCAAGAGCAATCTGAACTCCATAGCCAAGACCTTGTTTCAAAAAACAAACAAACAACACTTACGCAAAAGGATATATTTATGTCTTACTTATCTTATACAGATCTTTTTTTTTCTTGGTGCTGAGAATTGAGCTTAGGACCTCATGCATACTAGTCAACTGCTCTACCAACTAAGCTACACACTAGCCCTTTTGGATTCTATTTTGAGGTAAGAGCTAAATTACCCAGGCCAAACTCAAACTCATTATCTTCCTGCATCAGCCTCCCAGTAACTAGGATCACAGGTACGTGCCACCATGTCCAGCTACATCTAAACATTCTGTAAGGAATTACAGAAAGTGATTGATCGTGCCTAAAAGTTACCAGTTTTGTAATGTCTTATACACAAACATGTCAGATTATTTATACCTAGAAACTATTTCAAATTAGTTTAATAAGCAACTATTGTAGGCTGGGTGGGGGTACTACATGTTGGTAATCCCAGCATTTGGAAGGCTGAGGCAAGAAAACCTTAAATTCAGGGACTGCCTGCATGACAGTGAATTCAAGACTGAACTAAACTACACAGGAAGATCTTGTTCCAAAAATAAAAATTGTTATACCCAGTTTAGGTAAAACAGTTTTATAAACTAAAAATAACTGTAAAAAACTAAAAATATTTTATGAAATTTGTGTACTACTGCCCTAACTTTTGTCTTTCCAACACACACAAATTAGTTTCTACAAAACACACGCAATTGTTTATTATAAAAAAATCTATATTGTGTGAGGGAGTCACCAAGGAGTCATAGTAGAGTGATTTCAACTCTTGAAATATAAAGAGTTTTATATTTATTACATAAAGAATACACATCAATTCATATTAGTAATAGAAGATACTTTCTTTTTATTGCAGTACTGGGAATTGGACCAAGGATCTTGGCACTAAACTCTTATCTTCACCTCTTTATTAATATTGTATTTTGACACAGGATCTTAGTAAGTCCATAAATTGATCAGGGTGGGTTTGAACTGTCCTCCTGCCTCACTCTCCCAGAATGCGGAAATTATAGGTACATACCATCACACTCAGCCAAAACTTTTTTTTTTGTACCGGGGATGGAACTCGCATGCTTGCAAGGCTGGCGCTTATGCCACTGAGCTAAATTCCCAGCCCTTACAAAACATCTTAATGGTTGTATCTTAATATTTATGTGTTCTCAATGTTACAGAAGTAGCAATGTTAAATAATTTCTTAAAATTAGTATATTATTAAAACTACTCACAAGGGCCAGATGATACATAGTTCAGTGGCACAGTGCTTGCCTGGCAAGCACGAGGTCCTGGTTCCAAAACAAAACAAAACAAAAACCACTCACCTTCTCCAATTTTCTCTATTTTAGTGTAGTCTTCCATGCTTATTCGACAGGTATGACAGATGCTGAAACAAGAGAAAAAACTGATTTGATTAGATGCCACTAACTCAGAGTAGTTTTAAGAACAAGAGACACTACATATAAAGCATTTTCCAGTGTCTTCTGCAATACATAAGTATGTATTCCATAAATATTACTTATTACATTAAAACAACATTTACAAGGGTAAAGACTCCTTCAATGAGACTTTCTGACCCTTATCAGCTACTAAAACATTTGTATATTCAATACAGTATACAGCGCTTAGCAACTTTGAAATACTTTTAAATTCAGACATTCTTTTCTCCCCAAAGAATGCTTTTTTTTTTTTTTTTTTTTTTTTTTGGTAAAAGGGTGTGATAATGTTATATTCAAAAATTTCGAAAGTGTTATTTGAATTTATACTGCTTTACATTTTTCAAAAGAAATTTTTAAAGTCACTAGAAGGGATGTGTTGATTGTTAAGTCATTAGAAATAATATTTAAATACTGTATTTACAGTTTGAGTTTTTATGTTTTTGCAGTCACAGAAAAAAACATACTCAAGACTTTCAAAAGTGCAAAATGCTACTAAGCACCTCAGAAGAATGAAATTTTCAATCCCACAGACAAAATTCTAATTATATTGTACAAAATATGAGGAACCAAGTTTAAAAAAAAAAACCCACACTTGAATCACAAAGAGTGGTTTAAGAAAAAAAATTAATAACCAGACATTCGAAAGAATTCCTAAGCTAAGTAAGTTTGCCAAGTCCAAAAATAATTACCGTGACTTTTCAGTCACTCATCACTGATAATAAAATCAGTGTTCAGTCAAGTTAGAGTTAAGTCACTGGAGCCCCGAGGCGGTCTCTATCCCAACAACCACGGAATGTGAAACAACCGGGTCTGCATCTCGGTTCCCAAAGACCTCTGGGTCTTCAGGGGGCGCAAGACATGCACACTGGTTAACTTCAGTATTCAAGAAAAGACTCAGGACAAGAGAGACAAATGTTCCTGTCGTCCTTTCTTAGCTTTTTCGTTCCCGGCCAACCCTACAGTGCTCCACAGGGAACAATGAAGGAAAGGCGCTCCCAGGTTCTTCCGGCTCTGCGCCCTGCCACAGCGTTCCCAGTTCGAAGCTCCGGGAGGACACAGGGACCAGGACCCAGGCCCAGCGTGGAGGCCGAGGAGGCGCTGGCCCTAGACGCGGGTCTCAGGAAGCCAGGGTGGTCTCACCCGACCCAAGTGAATCCTGATTTCCACCCCGCGCGGGAGAGAGGGCCTGAGGCGAACTGCACTTCGCAGGCCCTTGGCGTGGTTGGACCCAAGGCTTCTGAGCGCCCTTTGGGGCCGGTCGGGGCCTCTCCTAGAGGAGCGACCAGGCCTCAGATTCACTGAGGCCAGGCAAACTTCGGCTCCCTAGACCCTCAAAAGCCTGGCCCCGCGCCGCCCCCACGCCCAGGCCCAGGCCCCGGCCGCGTCCCGGTGAAGGTCCTGCGGTCCAGCCTGGCCTCCGGAAAGCCGTGAGCTTCTCAACGCTCGGCCGAGGGGATGCCCCACAAGCCCGACCCTGAATCCAGCTACTCTACCCAGGTATCGTCCCGCAGCGGGCCGCGGCTGTAGCTACCTCAAGCTACCTCGCTTGTGTCTCTCCTCAGAGAACCTGCCAGTGCCAGCCTTTGAAGTTAAGTGCAAGCAGTTTCAAACTCGCCGCGCTAAAGGGGCCTTGACCCACCAATCAGATAATCCGTAGACTTTCAAAGGAGCCAATTAGAGCCCTGCTATGCTTGGGCGGGGCTTCCTGTGCAGCCCGAGCGCGAAAGAAAGAGGAAACGGCGGCTAGAGAAAAACCAGGAAGGCGGGCGCAGACAGAATCTGAGGTGTTTTATTTCAGGAGAGCGTCGTCCTACTGTTTCTCGTTATCCAGAAGCTGCTGATTGCTCAGTCTTTGTTTTTAATTTTTTTCGGCCAGTATTGGCTCAGTTAAAATGTATTGCCGTCCAATATCTCATCACAAAAGTGATATTGCACCTACACTGAGATTCTATTTTCTTATTTGTAATACTTCAGGAGTGTATTTGAGGAACCTTAATAAAGTAGTAGGAATTAATGGAAAAATGAAAGACATTCTCAAAAATGTAAAGAAACATTTCCAATTATATATATATGTACTTAGTTTTTAACTTTATTTTAAATTTTTACTTATTGAAAAATTAACAATTAAAAGTATTTTAAATGTTAAAGCACCTTCACATCAGAAATTTTAGAATTTTCCAGAAAAAATTCTTTAAAAATACAAAAATTCATCAGGGCACAATGATACACACCTGTAATCCTAGCTACTCCAGAGGCTGAGGCCAGAGGATCACAATTTCAAAGTCAGGCTGAGCAGTTTACTGACACCCTGCTTAAAAATAAAAACAAATTTTAAAAGAGAAAAAAGAGCTAAGGATGTAGTCAGCTCAGTGGTAAAGCACTGCTGAATTCAGTCCCCAAAACCACCAAGACAGAGAGACAGAGAGGGAGGATCTAAATTATGTTTAAATCGTTTTTAATCCAGTGTTGAAAGTTCTCTCATTGTTCTCCATCATACTTTAAGAGCGATTTCTGCTCTTCAACATCATTGTAAACTCTTTTAAGAAAATAAAGCAGTAAAACAGAGTTGGAGTAATAAGAATCCACTTAGCATGAATTTCTCTTTGCCTTGAATTTAGATGTCAAATAGAACAGAGCGATAACCGCACGTCTTACAAACGAGTCTTAGAAGACCTAGTTCAGGATAAAGAATGAAACTGATTAACTGCTTCCATTTAAATGTTTAATGTCTTTCTACACAATGAGCCACTTTCGTCATGTGGCCCTATCTGAGTACTTAGCCTAGACAAATTTTGTTCCTATGTGACCGTGTCAGGATGTTTGGAATTCGTGATGGCAGTGTAGCAGTTTGAGACTTCCTGCCTGACCCAACCTTTTTTCTCTCAACCCCCAGCCACTTGAGAATCAAACCCAGGGGCCTCCTGCAAAAGGCAAATGCTGTGCCACTGAGCAGCACCCCAGCCCCCTGTTAACTTTTAAAATCTAAAGTTCACTTTTAAAATGAAAACTGCCCCAGACAACTACTATAGGGAATGTAGGGTCTTCTCTGCTAACCAAAGACACTGATCAAAGAAAAAAATTAAACTCTTATGTAAAAACAGCAAGTAAATCATTATATCCATTTTACATTCAATATAAATATACATTTTTCACAGCGGCAACGCTAGATTTTTACCTTTAACCCAGTTATCTTTCTTCTACAGTTTCAGGGGTTTCTGTAAATTTATACTGTCGTATTAATGACTCTGGTTTGTTCCACTCTGGGCCAGCTTCTATTCAGTGTCTCTAAAATGTAACTGTGCTTATGGTTCTAGAAACTGAGAGCCATGGAATAGCCCTGTACAGAGGCAGAGCCCTATATTTAAGCTATAGGATTAGGGAGTACAGGGAGCAGGAATACCAGTCAAAAGGCACTTCCCTTTAAGGGTTGCTCTCTCTTGTCTTCCCTGACGACCTCCCCCCTCCCTCCTTCTCTTTTTCCTCCTTTCTCCCTCCCTGCCTCTCCGACTCCAGGTCTGTGTCTGTGACTGTCTCTGTCTGTCTCTCTGCTCTGACCTGGAGGATACTGTGACTATAACACCACTAGAGGGTAGTAGAGTAATTGGTAAAATGGTGTTGCAGTCTTACAGGCTGTAAACTGAGTGTTTTTCTTTTTGTCCATCCTTGTAACGATTATAAGCTTAATTCAATTATTCCATAGCTAAGAAAAATATGACAAGTATATTTAATAGATTTAGATCTAGTTAACTTAGTAAATTATGGCTATTATTGGAAGACAATAAACCAGACCAGAAAACTAGCTGATATTTAACTTTTTTCTTTTTTTTTTTCTTTTCTTTTTTTTTCTTTCTTTTTTTTTTTTTTTATTTTTATTTTTTTTTTTTTGTCTTTTTCTTTTTTATTGGTACTGGGGATTGATTGAACTCACGACCACACACTTGCAAGGCAGGCACTTATGCCACTGAGCTAAATCCCCAGCCATGATATTTAACTTTTAAAACAACTAATATCTCATTGTGACCTTGACTTAAAGTTTTCCCCCAGCAGATTGAACCCAAGGATACTGAGTTGCATCCATAGCCCATTTTTATTGTTTATTTTGAGGCAGGATCTCACTAGTTGTCCCAGACTGACTTCAGATTTACAATTCTCTTGTTTAGCCTCCTGAGTAGCTGGTATTACAGACATATGATGTCAAACTGTCCTTTTAAATTGAATGAGAGATATTACCTCTAAACCTACTCTTGGTTATAGTGGAAAAAATGAAGAAATACAGATTGGTAAAAGTTAATTATTTTATGTAATGTTTAGGTAATTTATGATAAAAAGGTATTTCTTTGGAATGCTCTTGTACAGGTAACATCTGAAATATGTATAAAACTGTATTTTAGCACACACACACACATATATATATACACACACACTCTTTTGGAAAACAATATAGCACTAAAGAGCTGTGATGTCTATAATGTTTTATTTTTATTATCTAGGCATTTTCTCTACTATTAATTTATCATAAGGAAATAATTCTATATCGATAAGTCATATACCTGAAAAGATTCATCACAATATTTTTTGTAATAAAAATTTATAACCAAGAATTCTAATAGAAAAATGGCTAAATGTGTAAATTATTGGACCTTCCTTAGGTGTTATATACCTAGACACACACAAACCGACTGAAATTTCCCAAAAACAAGAACATGTACTGAAAGTAATCAGACACAGAATTGCTTAGTGTGATGAAATGTGTAGTCACTTAAAAAACATTTCTTCTGACTAATTTTGTATTGTTTTTACAGTGACCACATACAAAAGGTAAACATAGCACCAGTCATAATGTACTTATAATTTTAAAACATTATCTTTTAACTAGCATGTTCAAATCTTTCACAGTCCAAATATATATTAAATCTCTCAAAAGAGTAAACTTATATTGTTGAAGGAAAGAGGAAAGGAAAGAAGGAAGGAATGAAGGAGGAAGGGAAGAAGTAGGGAGAAAGGAAAAGGGGAGGAAGGAAGGAAAAAGAGAAGGAGGGAGACAGGAAAGAAAGAAGAAAAGAAGGACAGAAGAGGTTAAATTGGGACTTTAGGATTCATCTGCTGTTGTAACTTTGTTATAAAATGTGTGTCTGAGATGTCCCTCAAACGCCTCCAAATTAAAGGCTTGTACCCCTAAATTGTGCTATAGGGAGGTGATGAAATCTTGGAGATTTGGAGCAGAGCCAGAGGTCCTCTAGTGACTGGGGATGTGTTCTTGAAGGAAATTGTGGGAACCAAGACTCCCTCCTCCTCTCCCTGTCCCTGTTCCTGTCCCTGTCTCTCTTGTCCTGGTGCTGAGGCTCCTCCACATGCTCCCCCACGATGTGCTGCCTCATCACAAGTCCAAGGGCAGCAAAGCCAGTGGGCCACGGACTGAAACCTGTAACACCGAGCCAAACCAAAACTTTCCTCTTTATAAGCTGATCTTAGGTACATGTTACAGTAATGAGAACATAATGGATATAATCTACAACTAAAGTATCTCTGCAATTATGCTGTGATATTTTAAAAGATTTATAAGTAACTTCTTCAATAGTTTAGGAAAAAGAATACAAGGGTCAGAGAAAGCTGAAATGTAAATAGAATTTTAGATGATATTCGAACAGTACTGGGTCTAAATATCAACTGGCATGTCCAAGGGTAAAAAGGTGAAGCTTTATAAACTCTTCCAGTCATGAAAATGTCTAAGTTGAACATTTTCTCTGGCCTTTAAAAATATAATGAAGTCCCACAGTCTAAAATAAACTCATCTTTAATTTAGTGATTTTTTTCAATGCTTGCAAAAGCCATAATCACAAAATTTAAAAAGTGGAATGGCATATTAGAGATCATCTTATGAAAAGTGAAAAGAATATTTTTTAGAGCTGTGTACTTATTTATTAAACTCCCATAACTTTTCAATAATAGGTTAAATATCTATATATAATATAGATATATAACATATAATATGGACAACAAGATAAAGTAAATCAGAGTAAATGTTTTGATATGGTTGTAATAGCTACCTTTGATTGATTGATTGATTGATTGATTGGGTTAAGAAACGAACCCAATACTTCCTACTGCACTATATCCCCAGCCCTTTTTATTGATCTGCTTCAAAACAGATCAATGCCAAGTTGCTAAATTGTCCATGCTGGGGCTGGGGATTTAGCTCAGCGGCATAAGCGCCTGCCTTGAAAGCAGGCAGTCGTGAGTTCGATCCCTGGTACCGATAAAAACGAAAAAGACAAAAAAAAATAAATAAATAAATTGTCCATGCTAGGCTCAAATTTTTCATTCTCCTGCCTCCCAGAATTGGGATTATAGGTATGTGCCACCATGCCCAGCTGCAGCTACCTTTAATAACGTTTATAATCATGCCATATGCTGCTTACTTTGAATATATTTTCTCTAAAGACACAGCATCTGGTTGATGCACAGCTCGCTTTGATCGGAGGAACTGACCTTGAGAGCGGCTGAATGACTTTCTCAGGGTTGAACACCTAGTAAGAGGCACAAGGGACATCTGAACCCAGCATTTTCTGGTTACTCAGCCTTCTCTACCAGCATCCAAGATTCACTTTTGTGCTAAAAAACATATATGTACATGGTACTCTGTTAGGATGACAAGTTACTTGAAATATCCTTAACATTAATTTTAGTAAATAGGAATTACATATTTAATTCTCATACCTTGTTTATCTTAGTGACTATTTTATTCTCACCAGTATCTTCCTAAGTAACAGTAGTAGTGTATCATTTTCTTTAAATAAGAATGTGATTAAAGAAGGTTGAGTCACTGGTTAATAATGGAGTATTTCAAATGGTCGTTCATTATTCTTGGAACACCACAATGATTAGCTGCAGATGAAATCAATGAAAACAATTGGAGCTTGCTCTCAACCCAACTATTCTCTCTTATCACTAGAATTTTCCACTGAAGAGATATCTAGTTCATCAGTGTTTTAGTGGGATGAGGAGGTGGGTGCCCTAAGAACACATTGGGTTCAGGACACCCTCTCATCATCCGTGTTTTATGGGTGTCTTTTAAATACCATTGTTGATTTATAGCAATAATGTAATACACATCCATGGAACACAACTCGACATTAATCCTGGATCTGAGCAGTAGTCGTGACGAGCGTCCTCCCTGCCTGGTCTCATCCCACCTGTTCCCGGTCCTGGTACCTGCTGCACCCTGGATCATCATTCCGTGCTTACAGTTTAATTCAGCTTTGTCTTTTCTATATAACCTTTTAAAGGATGTTTAACTCTTTAAAATACTCTTCAATTTTATTGAAAAGCTTGTAACCTACAAACAAGTTGAAAGCGTAGTAGCAAAAAGGTCCGTATACCAATTACCACCTTACTGAGTTTGACCCCTCTCTCCTTTTCCCCTTTTTGGTTCCTTCTCCTGTAATCATTTTAAAGTAAACCACACACAGACCTCCAACAAATGCTGCACCGTGTACTACTGAAGAGTGATGTTTTTAACCAAAGTGCCATGTTCACATCTAAGAAAGTAATGCTAATTTTGTAATCTATACATTGTAATAATATCAATAAAATAAACAAAAGATCTCCAAAAAGTTTTTCCTATTTTTAAATAAAATCTGAGATACTATCAAGATATATGAATTGTTTTGTTTGTTATTCTCCTTTTGATTTGTTTCTACAATGTGCTCTGTCTTTTGTTTTTCATGGTATTATTTTTAAACTCATTGCCTTTTCCCAGGTTGTCATTTAACATATTACAGTGACCCTGTATTTTATACATTATTGTCTGAATTGTGTACTGTTCTGAAGGCTTGATTAAATTGAAGTTAGACTTTCTGGCAAAAATACTTAATAGGGAGGTTGTGTAATTCATGTTGCATTGTCAGGAGGGACACGATTCAGGTGGCCCACTCATTTGCTTGATAATTTTTAATGAAATCTTTCCACATTTAAAATGTGTCCATACAAGATACCATAGCTTTATCTTGTACTCTGAATGACTACTCCTAAGACAACAATAAGCAAAGTATTAATTATTATAACTGTCCTACTAACCTGTTTTGAAATTCTGAATTATTTTCTTTCTCATTAAACTTCTTAAAAATACAGGCTGGGGATTTAGCTCAGTGGCATAAGTGCCTGGCAGGCAAGTGCAAGGTCATGAATTTGATACCTGGTACAAAAAAGAAAGAAAGAAAGAAAGGAAGGAAGAAAGAAAGAAAGAAAGAAAGAAAGAAAGAAAAAAGAAAAATAATAAAATATGTCTACAGATTCTTGAATACTTTCTCCTCTGTGAGGTACATTTTGCTGGGCGGGGTGGGGAATCATGTGTGCAGGGTTTCACTGTACTGTCTAGCTAACCTCAAACTCCTGACTCAAAAGATAGTCCTGCTTCAGCCTTCCAAGTGGCTAGGTGTATGGGCACAGCTTGGATGGACCTTAGTTTTCTCCCAGCTACCATAGCAGAAAGCATCCATACCATGGGTGGAAAGTCCCAGGGGATAAGAATGAACATCCTCCCCTCCGCGCAAAAAAAAAAAAAAAAAAACAGCAATAAAGCAGTTCTACTGAGTGAGCTTGGAAGTGGATTCTCGACTAGCATTCAATTATATTAAATTACATTTTCTCACAAATTTTGTATACTGAGCCTAATTTTCCAAATTGTTAGCATATAGTGTTATATTGTGAGCATAATAGTGTTTCCTTCTGTTTTATATCTCTACTAGGGCTTTAGATTGTTTAAATTCATAATACTATTCATATATGCCTTTTCTCTTTTTGTTATATAACCTTGCCAGAGTTTGTTTTTGAAAAACCAATGCTTGGGTTGGTTAGAATTCTCTGTTGAAACTTCATTTTATATTTGATTAATTTCTGCTCTTATTGTATTATCTCACTATTCCCACTCATTAAATTTTAGCATCTTGTCTTTTCTAATGTAAGAACTAATACCTAAAATATTATTCTTCTATTTTTCAGCACCAGGGATTGAACCCAAAACCTTTGCACTGAGCTACATCTCAGCCCACTGTTAATTTTTTTTTAATTTTGAGACCAGGTCTCACTAAGTTACTAAACTGACCAAGCTGAACTCCAATTTATGATCATCTTATCTCAGCTCCCAGGGTGCTAGGATTATGGACCTATTTGACTAGATTCTGCTAAAATATATCTTAAAATACTATTTTTTTTACTGTAATCCATGAGCATTGACAGATAAGATGTTAGCTTTTTAAATATTTGAAATACAGTTAAAATAACATTTTTAAGCCATTTTGTCAGGCCTACTTTATTTTCAGTTGATTTTTCTCTTAATTATTGATTGTATTTTCCTGATTTTGTGCACATCTGGAATTTTTTCCTGAGACATTATTACTATTATCTTGCTGGGTGCTAGATCCTTTTGTATTCCTATAAATATTTTTGAACTTTCTTATGAAATGCAATGGTAATTTTCTTGGAAATAGTTTGATCCTTCTCTGTACTGCTTTTATGGTTCATTAGATAGGACTGGAGCTAGTTTATTCTAGACCTAATTACTCCTTATACTGAGTCAAAACCTTTCTCGGTCCTCTTCCTGTTCTCTCAGAAATCAAAAGAGCTTTTCTAATCTTGCAGTTGGAAACAGGCCTTATAGCACTCCCTTGATGAGTAACAGAGTTATCATATTATTAGTGTTCTCCAGAGAAACAGAACCATTAGGGTACAATTAGGGTGTGCGTGTTGTCTTACAAGGAATTGGCTTATGTAATTATGGAGGCTTAGAAACCCTAAACTCTCCAGTCCATAAGCTGGAGACCTAGGAAAATCAATGATGTAAGTTTCCATCCCAAAATCAGCAGGCTGACTCCGAGTCTGAAAAGAGCAGATGTTTCAGTGCAAATCCAAATCAGAAGACCAACATGCTCTCTCAAGAATTCAGGGAGGAGGAATTTCTTCTTATTCAACTTTTTATTTTAGTTAGGCCTTTAACATATCAGACGAGGCTCAGCCTTATTTGAGAAGGCTATCCACTTCGCTGACTCTAATGCTAATCTTATCCAAAAACATTCTCACAGGCAAATATGATATGTGACCAAATGTCAATGACCCCATGACTTGGACAACTTAACACAACAAATTTGACTGTCACAGTGGTTCTCCTCTTTCCCTCCATGGTTCATTGCCTGAATCCTCAGCGAAGACCACCTTCATGTCTGCAGGTCCTCCAGATCTCTCTTCTCTCTGAAACTCTGAATGGCATCTCGTTGATTTGATCCCTTGATTCTCAGCTTTGGCTCTCAACTCTCTCAGGGTAGTCAATTAGGGCAATCATAAGGTTTGGTCCAATTGATTCCTATCTCTCATGAATCACTGTCCTATGCTGCCTGATGTCCAATATTTGAAGTGTTGTTTTCATATATTTGTGCATTTTGGATTTTTTCAAAGGTTTGGTTAAGGTGGAAGGATCAGGTCAGTACCTGTTACTTTAGACATCCCAGCAGCAGTTTCTAGAATGTTTTGGATTATAATTTTAAGTTTTTAGGATTGTTTGCTTGTTTGTCTGTTTATGGTACTAAAGATTAAACCCAGGGACTGCTCACTGAAATACATCCCCAATTCTAAGACAGGATCTCACTAAGTCTGTAGATTTCCCAGGCTGGGCTCAAATTTATGATCTCCATACTTCAACTTCTCAGAGTGGTGGTCACTGTGCCTAGCTGAATTTTTTTTCTCTCTTACGTAGAGTTAGTTAGAAATCTGTTACTAAAATTCATAAATATACAGTGATTCTATTTTATCATTTTAAAAGTATTTAACTTGAAACAGATAATACCCTAAACATAAATTTTCCTAAATTTTGCTACATACATGTTCAATTTTGTAAGTGTTCCATAGGAACCTATGATCTAATTTTAGGTATAAATTTTTTATAAAGTCATTAAACTCAGTCTCATTAGTTGTATCAGTCATATCTCTTAATTACTGTTAAACTTTTGTTTACTTCATCTGTTAGTAGTTTAGACAACTATATTGAAATCTCTTATCACATACTTATCAACTTATACCTGTAATTCTATCAAATTTTGCTTCATATTTTTGAGGCTATTGTTGGGTAAATACTGAGTATTTTTATATCTTATTGTTAAATTGATTATTTTTATATCTTATTGTTAAATTTTAACATTATAAAGTGACAATCTTTTTTCCTAATAATGCTTTTGTTTTTAAAGTCTGTCTCAAAATTGTTCGATGGAAATTTTTGAGCAATGTTTGCACTTCTAAATTTTCTAGTAGGCAAATTAAGAAGGTAAAAAGCAACAAGTTGTTTCAATTTTAACAATATGCTTTAACCCAATATATCCTTATGTAATCACTATGATAATTATTAATGAGATACTGGGCATTCTAAATCTTTTAAATCTAGTACATTTTGTACATTTACAGCACATCTCAATTCACACTAAACACATTCCAAGTGCTCAGCAGGTATTTGTGGCTAAAGCTACTATGTTGGAAAATGTGGGTCTATATAGCTATACTAGATTACTTTGGATTAGTATTTATTACTTCTTTTGCACCTTTTTGCCCTTTGATACTATTTGCACTCTTAAATTCTGTGTCCTTATAGAAGATATATGTGGTTTTTTATGGAGTTTGATATCTATAAAATTTGGCAATAGAACAACTTTGAAATCAGGATGCATTTTTCAATTGATGGAAGTCATAATCTCTATCCAGATAGCATTTGAACCAAAATGCTCATTATCTAAATATGCATTAGCATTGAAGGAATCAGTAGCAATGTTGAGGAACAGACCTAACTGACTTGAAGTGAAGTCCTAGGAGGGGATAGTACAGTATTTGAATTTCTAAGAAACAAATGGTTGTAGGGGAAATGTGAGGAAAGCATGAATCAGACATATTTGGCAATACTCATACGTCAAGAATAAACAAAATAAATTTACTCTACGTAATTCTTAGGTTGTCTTAAGCCCAGAACCAAGGGTTTTTAGTCCTGATATGATCCATTTAGAAAGTCCTGAATCACCAGTGGTTTTAATTACACAAGTAATAAATTAGGCAGATATTGACAAACAGAAAAGTGATTTATGTTTGGGCAGATATGAGTAAAGTTTAGAAACACTTTTATCAACTTATTTTGCTTCTATTTTTCTGGCTATATTGTGCATATTAGTCACCCATGGTAAAATATACATCTAAATAACTAAAAAAAGTGCTCTGTAACCTACTATAAAATAAGTGATAAGAAAACTTTATTGTAATTTAATTGACAATATTCTTTTTCCTTAGGTTTTTATATAATATGCATCTTATATTCAGTACGTGTTTGTATGGTAAATTTTCTGAGGCTTTGTTGGTCTGAAAATAGTTTTTATTATGCCCATACATTTTAGCTACATAAGGGGCTGGGGATTTAGCTCAGTGGCATAAACACCTACCTTGCAAGCAGGCAGTCATGAGTTTGATCCCTGGTACTGATAAAAAGGAAAAAGACAAAAAAAAAAAAAAAAAAGTAGAACATTTTAGCTACATAAAATATCTAGGTCCTGATTCATTTTCCTTTTTAATTTTTTTTTTTTTTTCTGTTACTAGGAATAGAACTTGTGCTTGCCAGGCAGTTGCTTATACCACTGAGCTATATCCCTGGCCCTCATATTCCTTTTTCAAAAGTATATCTTTTTTTTTTTTTTACAAGCTTTTAGAATTTTTGATTAGATAGGGCTTCTAGATTTTAGTTTTGTTTTTATACAGTATGATAATCTTTTTTAAGTGCAAGTTCTGTAGATTTGTATTTAATAACATGGATTTTTAATTTATTTATTTTTTGAAATTTGTTTTTGGTGCTGGTGCTTGGGATCAATCCAGGGGCCTGTGCACGGTAGACAAGTGCTTTGCCACTGAGGCACAGCCCCACCTATTGCTATAATCGTAGTTTATTATTTCAGCTGGTATGCATATGCAATTGAACTCGGACTTTACAGTGCTACCTCTGAGCCACGCCTTGGTTCTATAATTTCAATAGATAATACTTTTAGTGCCTTTTTTAACCCTCGTGTCTTAGTCACTGCCTCATCTTTGGGACAAAATGCCTGACACCCACAGTTTAAAGGAAAAGAGTTTTATTTTGTCTCACAGTTTCCATCCTGGGTTTTCGGGCTCCAGTGTAGAAATAGGATGGAAGAAGGAAATGGTAGAGAAAACAGTGCTCAACCCAGGACAACTAGGAAGAAGTGAGGGAAATGAAAATCTGGGGACAAAAATACACTTTTCCAGGTCGCACTCCCAATGACCCACTCTAACCAGGTCCTACCTTCTAACAGAAGTTAGCTATTGCTCATTATCTAAATATGCGTTAGCATTGAAGGAATCAGTAGCAATGTTAAGGAACAGACCTAACTGATCTAAACCACAACACCTCTCTTGTATCTTTAATATCTAGAATATTGAACTTAAATATGTATGAATATTCCTCTTTGTTGCTCTGCAACATACATGTTATGGCTGAATAAAAACCTCCCAAGGTTGTTTACATCTGAATCTCTGAAACTCATGAATATGTTACTTTATGTGGCAAGAAGGAACTCTGCAAATCTGACTGAAGTTAATGACTTTTTTTCTTTTGAGAGAGGGTCTCACTATATAGCCCTGGCCAGGCTTGAACCTGCAATCCTCCTACCTCAGTCTCCAGAATACCAAGATTACAGGGATGCACCACTGTGCCTGACTGAAGTTAAGACATGAAATGAGATTAGCCTGCATTATTCAGGTGGACTAATCACAATCTTTGAAAGTGGCGGTTGTATTTGGAAGGATGGTTAGAGAGAAATGGTATGCTACTTTGGAAAACGAAGAAAGAAGGGCATAAGGTGCAGCTTCTACAAATAATAAAAGGCAAAGAAATGGACTGTCCACTATACTCTCCTGCAAGGAACATTATACTGTGGATGCCTTGGTTTCAATTCAGTGAGACTCACGTTTAACTTTTGACCTACAGAACTATAAGCTTGTGCTGTTTTAAGCCACTAAGCTTGTGCTAATCTGTTAGTTAGATAGTTTAAGAAAAACAAATTTTATCTAGTATTTGAAAATCTTAATCTACACCTTGCATGCTCCCTTCGTATTACCTTGTTTTATTCTTCTATTATCTTTTGCTTTCCTCCTCTATGATTTGTTGATAGCTTCTCAATCTGGCCTTCTGATAAGCTAATTTCGTCAGGTAGATTTCCATAATATTTATCCCATCTGTTGTATTTATCGTATCAATTTTTCCACTTGTTCTGTTTAAAACTCTCTTTTTTAATACTGTCAATATTTTATTCCATGTTGTGGTTAGTGTAGGATTTTTAAAATTCTTTGTCCATTCTGAAGAAGTCTATAATCATTTCTCTTTTATAAATAGCTAGTTGTTTCAGCCTATAAGATACTGTTTTCCTGGAAGGATACTTGTTTTTTGTGCTGGGAAAAACCAAAGGCCATCCCTGATTGGGTGCAAAAGCAGCATGTGTATATAGTGCAGGGCACCAGAAAATTCACCATTAATTACTCCTTCGCCTATGACAGCTATGTGAAGCTGCTTCCAGTAGAAGAGGGGAATCAGTACTAATTTGTGTAACTGAGCCCAGATGTATAAGGGGCAGGGGTGGGAAACACCTGCCAAGTGTAGTCTCGATGTGGGTTTTCTCTGTTCTTTCCCTGCACAGGTTTTCTATGTTACTCTGAGGCCCAGCATTTCTCCCCAGCTCCTTGTAACTTCCCATTGTTTAATTAAAGATGACAACAATGCAAACTCTGTGACGAAGAAGACAGAAATTGCTTATCTCTGTATCCACAGGACCAGGATCAGGTCTGATGCATGGTAATGGCCTAGTAAATAATTTTACAGTGAAATAACTTGAAATCAGGAAGAACTGGATGAAGGCGGCTCAAGAATGGTATTTACATATTATTTATAACACATATGGGGTGTTGTAAAAGGCTGGAGACAGAAGTAAGGCTAGAAACAAAATTTGAAGAAAAATTTAAATTATCAGGTTCTTCCATAGGGGAAAAAAAAAGACTCGGTTCATTATTCAAATAGAAAAGCCAGACCAGAAGCACAGGTTTTCTATACATGTACATATGCATATGCATTGTGTGACCTCTGGAAGGCATTCAATATGGCTGGAAAAGCTTTTCCTCTTGACATCCTCTCAAAAGATGCATCCTTCCCTACACCAACTTCTTTCACAGTTTGGCCCTAACAGTTTATTTCTGTTCTCTGTCTCCTCCACAGACTGATTTATTTCCTCTAGACCATGGTTCCTGGATTCTGTATGGGCATTTTCCTCTTCCGATTCTCTTTTCCTGAATGCTGTCTTTGTATACCAGGGTTACAGCTGTCATCTACATAGTGGTAATGACTAAATGTGTATTTCCAACCCTCACTTCTCTTCTGAGTTCTAGGTCTGCTACCTGCTGGAACTCTCTACTTGAAGTTCATGCTGACATCTTAACCTTAAATGTTTCCCTCAGCAAATATAGTTGCTCCATCTTAGTAACTTTAATTATTTTACCCTGCTCATAAATCTCAGCACTATTTAATTTGGAGGTGGGCAGAACTACAGATTGAAACTAGGGCCTTGCATATGGTAGGCAAGTTCTTTACCACTAAGCTATGTGTCCAGCCCTTCCCATCAGTCCTTAAATCTACATTTCAATAATTTCTTGTTTGTCCTCCTTTTGATGTCTTCCCAGTTTATCTATGACCATTCTATTACTTTCTCTAAAATTATTCAATAGCTCTTAGTCATAATTGATAATACAGCCTAAACTGTGAGCATAAATTCCATTTTTCTTTCTGATGTATTCAGGTCTGTCCCATCTTTGATAGCAGCTATGCCAATAGAGGTGAGCCTATGGCATGCATGCCACCGCCAGAATTTTGTCACTGAAAGCTCCAAATGCTTTGCATCACTGTCCTGTGCTTTATTCTGTGCTCCAGGAGGTTCGAACAACTTGTGATTATTTAAATGCATCCAATTGCATTCTCTATGTCTGGGAAGTCTGTCTGTTTTATCTATTTTTTGTGGCATGACTAGGGTCAGCAATGATCTGGGTAAGAGGAGAGGAAGGTCTCCAGTTCAGCCAGCAGAAAAGAAACCATAAATTCCAAAATTTTAAGAGAAACTGAAGGTTGGACAGAATGAGACAGAGAAGTCCTGTAGGATGAAAAGTAAGACAAGGAGTGGAATTAGCACTATTAAAGTGAGACATGGTGGTTAACACCTCCAATTCCAGCCCTCTGGGAGCCTGAGGCATAAAGAGAGAAAGTTTGAGTCCTGCATGGGCAACTTAGCGACTTGATGAGAGCCTGTTTTAAATAAATAAATAAAGAGAAAGCCAAGCATAGCAGTGAATGTCTGGGAAAACTTGGGAGACTGAGGCAGGAGGATTGCTGCAAGTTTGAGTTCAGCCTAAGCTCCATAGTGAGTTCAAAGATAGCCTGAACTACGTGGCAAGACTCTGTCTCAAAAACAAATAAGCACTGAATGTGTAGTTCAGTCTGAAGGCCCTGATTTCAGTCCGAATGCTGAAAAACAAGTTTCATTGC
Organism: Cavia porcellus; assembly: GCF_034190915.1. Classification (NCBI taxonomy): domain Eukaryota; kingdom Metazoa; phylum Chordata; class Mammalia; order Rodentia; family Caviidae; genus Cavia; species Cavia porcellus. The sequence goes on along the minus strand of NW_026947511.1, from coordinate 20,344,599 downwards.
TCAGCCTCCAATTCTTGCTGGCAATGGGGTCATCATCTCATGATAATTATACTACAAAAACAAAATCTATATGTAAATGAAACAGGTAGTAATTAGAAATCTCAGACCAGTAAGCGTCTCCTGGGGAAAAAGTCAAGGGACGATGTTGGGAGCAGTCCGTGCCACCAACAAAGAATGATGTCGTAGTGTGAGAGAAAATGGTTTATATAAATATACAGGATTAACTTGAGCTCATGCTTGACAGAGGTTTCTAATCCTGTTCACCTGTGTTTTCCCCACTGCTTTTGGTCAGAAGCATTGTAAACTAATGAAGCATGTGATTGTAAGTGTCTCTTATGGCCTCTTTCCTATTTGCAAAGACACCCTGGAAACTGAGAACCTGAATTAAGGAAAGGCATTCACTGCCTCCGTGGAACAATCAAGGAGTTTGTTCTTCACTTTCTTTTCCTGTCCTGTCATTGTTAGGTGAGGGAGGTACAATGGGGTAGAGAGAGCAGGCTCAACTCTACTCAAACACACTCTGAGGATTTGAACATAAAGCAAGACAGGCCACAGCTGAGACCACCTGGAGACTTTCTGGATAGTTTCCCTTAATTAGCATTGTCTGTGGCTCTGAGGGGTGCTTGAACCCCTCAGGAAATCCTGCTCAGGTTTCTTAGGTTTCCTGTTCAACTCCTTCCTTGTTTTCAAATAAATACGGGCTGCCCATATTTAGGTTGGCTATCAGAGTTATAAACTCTGCAGAGGATTTTAGTCCTCCTGGAGCCCTAAAGAACAAACTGCTTGTCTCATTCCTTTGGGCCTTTGCTGTGCACACATTTGAGGGATTAGGGATCTAAGCACAGACCCCAACAGGTGTGTATTTGTTACCTTTTAGAAACATCAGAAGAAAATTATTTATTGATTTACTCTTTCCTAATAATTGTTGGGGGGGAGAGAGAGTATTATTTCTAATGGAAGGAAGATAAGCCGTGAGGCAGTGACTAAACTCATTGTGCAATTATACAAAAAATACATGGAGTTGTGAAGAGTTATGATGTGAAATATATTTAACAATAGTACTAGTAGGAAAATGTGATAGCAGCTAGTCTGGAAAGTCTGAGCTTTATGTGTGTAAATAAGAAATTGTGGAAAAACACACCAAAATGTTAATGTGAGGACACAAGTGATTTCTCTTTAAATGTTGTTTTTCTAATGTGGCTAACTAATGAGTTAGTATTTTACATGGTAAGTGGGGAAAAAAAGCTAACAATAAACTACCTTTCACTTTCTCTCATTAGTAGTATGTCTTTCTGAATTTGCTATTACTAACACATAGTGGTAGCAGAAGCACTGATACTTTTTGAATAGTTAGCATATCCCAGGCGTTGTTGTATTATATTGGGATCGTATGATTTAACTTTCATAACAAAAAGTGAGATGAAAGTTACTGTATTTTACAAGGAAAGAGCTGAGGCACAGAGAGGGTAATGATCACACTGATACAAGCAGTAAAGCTAGTCTGAAGTGGATCTTGTGATCATCATGACTGTGCTACTACATGTCATATGCACCTGTGTTGGGTGTAGAGCTCACTTTGTTGTAACTATAATCCTAGCATCCCTGGAGCCTTTAATCTTTCAGTTCCTGCAGATTAGCTCAGCACCTGGCTTTAAATACATATTTTAATGGGTTTTTTGGGGGTGAATGAATGAGTTTGTTTTAAACGAGAAAAGTTGTTCAACTTTGGCAGCCTTCTGTGTGTTATCTAGTGGGGCAATTCTTATTCATGTTGGTTAGTTCCCTTCTATAATGCTATCAGGAGTAAGTGTTCAGACACATTATTTTGAGTGTTCTGGATGGTTGTGCATTCCTATACACTGTAACCGAAGAGTCAGTTTTTATCCACCATAAAAAACTGCCAAATAAAAATTTTAATGCATGCATTAGGTGCCTAGCATAGCAGGTGGCATCCCAGGTACCAGCTACATTCAAGATAAAAACTCAGTTGTAAAGAATTCAAAGGCTGGAGAAAGAGACAGAGGTAGAGTGTACCTTGCCTTTCTCCCTGAGGAACGCAATACAAAGCAAAGCAAAATGAAACAAAGCACACATGGAAAACAGCTCCCTCCAACTGGGTTGGAGGATTCTGGAAGACTTCCCAGAGGAAGTGGCAGTGACTGTACTCAGTTTTAAGGATGAGTAAGAATGAAGCTAATTGGGAAGAGCTGGACCCAAGGCGGGTGAACCGGGAAAAAGCTTCAGCATCAGGAGATGAAAAAAAAGACAGTTTATTTCATCAATTAGTATTTTGACAAAACACTTCTCTGATAAGATTCCTAGTCATTTCTATGTAGATGGATCAATCAAAGTAGCCTAGAGAATGAGGGTGTGGAGAAGTACATATGTGCGCACAGGGAAGCCCATGCGAGGGCATGAGATGAAAGAAAAAAGAACAGTTACATGCAGTGAAAAACTAAATCTCATTACAGATCATGCCTTTGTTTTCTGACATTAACAGTAATCGCAGTAATTGTGACTAAGCCAGTTCTCTCTGCCTTGACTTAGACATGTGAATTCCTTTGAGTGAATACCCGGTAGCCTTTGCAGAATTAACTTCCTCGTTATGACATTATCCAGTGATCAGGGAAAAAATTAACAAGCTACAAAATAATCTCATTTTGAATTCAGAGACAACTTTAGCTACCGTAATTATTTCAGACCAAATAGACAAGATCAAGTACATGAACAGTATTTTTCTTCTGAATTCTAAAAACAAGGGAAGAGTCTTAACTTATTCTACAGTTCTCAGTGACCCAGGTCTGCAACAAATTTGCTGCAACTATCCATGGGAGTGAACAGGCTAAGGAAAAAAATATCTTGGAAGAGGACTGACTCCATCAAGACAAATCCTTTTTATTTTTATTTTTTATTATACTAGGGATTGAACCCAAGGCCTCTGCACTCTAAACACACCCAGATATCACTCAATTAAAACAAAAAACCTACTACTTCTTTAATTTCAATTTACATAATGAAAACCATACCGGCAATTTCTTTATCTTGACTACTGTGTAACAGAAGAGTTAATTAAAGTTAATTAAATTCAAGACAATTTTTTAATTAAAGGATTATCAAGCAATTAAGAAAAAGAAATGTTACCAACTTTAATTGGAAGAGCAGTAAAAGTCAACAAAGTAGTCCATTTTTTCTGCTAAGGAAGTTTTATAGTATCAACAATTTGGGGGAAAAGGTCAGATGGATAAAAAATTATAGTATCAACAATTTGGGGGAAAAGGTCAGATGGAATTAAAGACATCTCAAGAAGGGTGTGTGTGTGTGTGTGTGTGTGTGTTAATGGGTGGGTAAATATATTTTTAGTATCAACAATTTGGGGGGAAAGTTCAGATGGATAAAATCTGATTTTTATTTCTTCTCTACCTTTAGTGAATTATTTTCAAATCTATGTTAATTGGATAACTGGTAGCCTTGGGCAATCTTACACAGGAAGTAGGAAGCTCTTTATGTTTACTTCAACACAGTACATTCTTGGCACACAGAGTACAACATAAAAGGTCATGAAGTAGTTCATTATAGAGCTTCTTTTGTAATGAGTAGGTTTTACTTTCACTGCTTCAATGATGAAATGGTAGTGGTGGCTCAGTACGGGTCCAATTTGGGTTTGATATTCAAAGTGGTTGATTAAGTAGTACATTTCCCATCCCAAAGCTATATGTATCACTGGTACCACCCCCTGCAAGACTGGAATTGCTAATGTGAAGACAGCTTTTGTTTGCACACTAGAGAGCTGGGTAAGGTGACTGAGTATTAAGCTACCAATTTTCCCACGGACATTAAAAGCTGCATATTTGACCTGTTTAGTTGATTTTTTCTTCCTGAGTCCAGTCATTACCTCCAACTCTGTTATTATCCCCAGGTGTTCCAACCATTTAAATCATTCCCAGTCACTTTGACTTAGTATAAATACTCGAAGATACAATCTTCACTGCCTACAAGGCTAAGATTTTTAGTCATATGTGACTGAGATGCTGGCTGTCAGGACACTTTACCCTATGCCAGGGTTTCCTGACCACAATACTACTGACATTTGGAGCTGGATAATCCTTGTGCATGGCAAGAGTCCTGCAGCATCTTGATCTCCACTCACTAGATGCCTGTAATATTCTTGCAGGTTTTGAACATCAAAATTGCCCCAGACACTGCCAAATGCATCCAGGGGAAATAGCCTCCACTAAAGAGCAGTGTTTTAGATCCATATCCCATCATGCCTAAGAAGGGTTTCCGCCCTAGTGAACTTGAATACTGTACCCTATTTCCATATTTCACACCTTGACCTAAGAGAAGAAAGGAATTCCCCTCTTATTATACTTCACACCTCACCAGAACTAAAATGAACTCAAGGCAGCTCTTAAAAAATGCTCATGAACTTTTAAAAGACTGCTTTAACAGATTTCTGCGGCTGTCATCCAGTAAATTTCCAGTTTCTCTTTTAATGATTTTGCTGCTGGGAATCTACTTTCCTTTCTCTGCTTTTTTATTCAAAGAGAGGGATTTTTTGCTTTTCTTCCAAATCTCTGTGTTGCTGGCAAGGAAGGAAGATTCTTTTTGCATGTATTGTGTGTATTTATCCACTTGCCACACTGGTTGAAATTATTCTCCTGGGTTGGGGATTTAGTTCAGTGGCATGAGCGCCTGCCTTGCAAGCACGTGGCAGTGAGTTTGATTCCTGGTACTGATTTAAAAAAAAAGAAAGAAAAAAAAATTATTCTCCTGGCTATCACCCAAATCGATCCTCCTGAATCTTCCTGAACACAGTCCATGTATTACTCACATCCTCCCTTCCTTTCTTGCAGAGTTGTTGGTCAATTGCTTTTGCCCTGTCATAGAGTTCTCTACATAAGTCACCTGGGAAGAAAGCATATCCTTAGCCTTGATCATTTCCATAGTCCTTCTTCACTCTGGAAGAAGCTTTGCTTTTCAACTCTTTCCTTTGGCCCATGGATTTTGTTTACCCAGAAAAATCTGGCATTACTTTAAGGAAGTGATTCTCACACTGTGGTTCACATCAGAATCAGCTGGAGGGCCTGCCGAAACGTATCACTGGACTTTACCCCAGATTTTTGATACAGATGGGGGTAAGGAACAATAATTTCCATTTATAGAACGTTGCAGCTGCTGGTGGTGTTTCTTCTTTGGATACTGTACCTCGAGAACCACAGCTTTTTGGCAGAACAGCAGAGGAACACCCCCACCATGTTAAATTTAAATGAGGTTAGAATGCCCTGTTAGTGCAGAATCACTGGTTCATTTCCCACTTTATCTTTTGATCCATGTTTTTTGGCAAGTTCCCTCTTGACCACAATGCCAGCCAAGCTGAGCAAAAAACAACAAAGAAGCTTCCAGATTTCCAGTACAAAAATATATAGTACTGTAGCTCACATACACTTTGGTGGTTTTCCCCTTGCACAGGTGATTTCCACCTGTACTGGCTTTCAGAGGAGAGTTCTGATGTACTGAAAGAGATTACATTTGCTAGCTTAGAAACTTTTGGGTATTTATTAAGTAAATATTGAGAGTCCTCTAAAGAAATGCAGGAAAGAATAGATACAACTGGACCCTAATCTAATAGGGTCTGGGTAAATTACCTCATGAGATTTTGCCAATACTCAAGTCATCTCATCTATAAGACATTTAGATTTATTCGTAAGGCCCCTGCCATGTTATGATTCTAAAAATGCTTCATGAAAAGGGACATAGGGTATCCTGGAACATAGCTAACTTGATGTGCCAGAGGTCTGCTTGCTTTCTCTTTTTAGGCTCAAATGTGTCCTCAAAATGAGGCAGCTAATGCCATCCTTTGACATACTATGTGTGGTAGGTTGAATGATCAGACCCAAAGATACCCAGATCCTAATCTCTTGAGCTTGTGAATGTTACTTTTGGTGAAAATGGGAGATATGACTAAATTTAAGGATTTTAAAATAGGTAGATTATCCTGGATTAGCCAGATATGTCCTTGATGTAATTGCAGGGATCTTATAAAAGTGAGATAAAGAGATCTGACAACAGAAGGAAACACAACAACAGAAACAGAATGAGAAGTGTTGTGATGTTAAGCCATTAGCCAAAAATTGATAGCGCCCTTCATAAATTAGGAAACATCTTGAAATTGTACATGGCATTATGAATAATGAGTGTGAAGCCAAAATAAATTTTTCTAAAGAAAACTGAATTGACCTAGAGGGAAAGTTCTATAGAGAACATGAAAAAATAATTCCATTTAACCAAATTTTAATTATTATTTTTTGGGGGGAATTGCAGTGTCATGATTCAATGTGGCTCCTGAGGTTTTGGGGGTTAAAGACTGCCAGAGGATGAGAAAAATAAAAAAGAGACAAAGCTGAGGTCACTTGGAGCCCTTACACTCCTGATTGGAGGAAAGATATTGCTCACCAATGCACTATGTTTATTTATATACTGGGAAAGATGATGTCAGTTTCAGCCCCTCTGCCTAGCAACCCATTGCTTGGATTGTCTAGGAGCTTGGTCTTTTCCTGGGCTGTAGCAACTTTGTCGCCTGGCTGACCCAGGCACTCTTTGTTTTCGATAGGGTCATGTCTGAGTCATGCCCTAGGTCAATTTCCAGTTTCCAGGGCTCCCAACATTACAGCCCAGATGAAATCATAGAATATTAGAACTGTAGGATACCCTGATAGTCACACATCTGAACCCCTCCCCCTGCCTTTTTTGATACTAGGAATCAAACTCAGGGCCTTACACTTGCCAAGCAGATGCTGCATTGCTGAGCTATACTCCTGCCCCCGCCCCCATGTTTTTAGTAGATAAAGAAACTCAGGTTAAGAAAGTCAATCAGATGCTTGACTCACCAGCTAGGAGAATTTATCATGGCATCTTGCTAAGCCTTCATTTCTTCTTCCACAAAAAGGGTGTAACAATATTTTTACAGGTTTATTTTGAGGATTAAATAAGATAGAACACTATACAGCAAAAGCAAAGTATAGTATACTATTTAAATCCATTTAATTTACCTTTTTTGTTGTAAATTTTTATTGCAACACAGTCAGATCCACATATTAGCTATGGCTGCTTTTTCACTATAGCCTCAAAATCAAGTAGTTTCAATAGCAAGTACATAGCCTGCGAAACTATTTACTGACTCTGTAGAAAAAGTCTGCTGACCCCTGACCTAGACTGCAATGACAAACAGGAGGAATGTAAGAGAGATGCCCCGTATCTGCACACTAGAGAAACAGAACATTCAGAGAAATATTAATGATTCATTGTGTACTGTATTTCCCAAGTGCTTTGGAAAGACCCCAGCTCTAAAGACATGATTAGTAAAAGGAAGCATTTGAAATAAACTTTGAATTTCATCATTAAATCAACAAACAGTATCATGTAAAATGTATATAGCAGTCCTATATTTGCATAATAGTCATCAAAATGTTGTTAAGATAATGTACGTTAGATATTTAAATTTAACGTAAGTGAGAATAAGTGACAGAAAAGAAATATATCAATAAATTGGAAGAACCATAAAAATATAGTCTTCCATGCGATCAATAAATAATAGTTTAGCATTAAATACATGCTAAGCCTAGTGCTAGGTGCAGGAACATGGAATGAAAGAAGCCACAGCCATAGTGCCTACTTTCATGAGACTTTGAATCTTAATATTTCCTTTTGAGGAAACCTGGACTGATTATTATGAATAAAGAAAAGCCTTTCTTTTACTCAGGACACTACTTCCATCTATAGGAAGCATTGCAAAAAGTACTGATTTTGCTTAGGGTCTTAATTGCCATCTGCTCTAATTTTTAAAATAAGTATTTAGCTTTACTACAATTGCAATGTGCATGGCAGTAGAGCGTGACACCTTTTGTAATACAGAAAGTTGGCCTTCGGTATGTGGAAGCCCCAGATGATGTGTGCAGAACAGAAAGTAACGTTGATACCTAGAGAAGGGACTGCACTGGGAGGATGATTCTATAAAGTGTTTCTCTGGTTACCAATTTTTCAACGGTAGAGATCACAAGAATTTCATATGGCTCTCCAAAATATCTATGTGAATTTAAGACAGCGACATACTGTAAATAAGAGAGGGGAAAAAAGGAACAATGTGGGTACAAATAAAGTGATCATTTTCAGGCTGTCCAAGTAGTCAAGAAATCTGGGCACTCCTTGAGGATAGGGCTGTTTTGCACGTGGTCTTGGGGAGTCGTGTTGTATCCACCTTCATCAAATCTTATTTTTAAAATTTTTGACTTAAATAGTCCACATTCAAGGTTCAAAAGTGTGTATCACATACATAATGGGCAACTGAAATTTCTACCAAGCAATACCATGCAATTCATTAGAAACAGTTCTACAAAACACAAAAACAGGCAATCTCATTCAGTAGGCTTCAAATGGCTTCACTTTTTTTTTTATTATTTAGCATGAAAATGAAAGCATAAATGAATCAAGATAGCCCATCTCTGATTTAGAATAATTAGAATGGAGAACAATGAAGGGTAAATAAGAGAGAACCAAGAAGAAAATGTAAGAAAGAAAATATTTTAACTGAAATAACTGGTTGGCCAACATTTCCCTTTTTTTTTTTAAATTCCCTTTTCCCCATTTTAGCTGCTGTGCCAATGAAAAATCTCCAAACTTCCTTTTCTTTCTTTCCTAACCACCCTTAACTAAAATCAACACAGTTCATTTCACTAGGAATTCAGGAAAAGACAATAAAGAAAGTTCGCTCTTCTTTAAGTGTCATGGAAAGTTACCAATTTATTTCCCATGCTAATTAATTAGCTTTACTTGAATTTTAATGTGTGTATTCGAGGACCGATATTACCATTATTTATATCACCACTCTTATATGTTTTGAAATTCAGACAAAGATGCAAAGTGGAAGGAGTGATTCAGTTATCAAAATGTGCAGCAAAGGTAATATTAATGCCACTGATTTTTCCTCTTCTGTAACCCTAGTATGAATTTTATCATCCCATTTCATAAAGTGCTTTTTGATTGGGCTTTTTAAATCAACATTTAGTTGTCTCAAGTATGTTGAGTGGGACAGTGTCTGTCATTTCATAGAAGATATCAGAATAACTTCTATTTCCTTTCAAATGTTTAAGAAACTAAAGGAATGAAGATATGGAAAGAAGTACTAAAATATTTTTAAAACCATATTCTACATGGGATTGCAAAACTAACTCAATAAATAAAACATTATACTCTCATTCTACTTGGCCTTGATAAAAACATGCTAAGCCATGATCCTCATTGCGTATTTAGAAGTATGTGTTTCCACCCAGTTGAGACTGTACTAGCGAGGAAGGCCAAAAGCCACAAGAGAGAAAACATTTCAGCTCAACTTTGTTCTGGGTGAGCTGTTTTTCCTCATAAAGTTTACAAAGTAAGAAACATATTTACATGCTATGAGATCCCCAGGGTTAGTGGTAACCAAATATAACTCTCTTCTGTTTGAGAAATGCTTGTTTTAATTCCTTACTTATTTTTTGAAACAAACACACATTCACCACCATCATCTTTTGAACCTAAAGAAGGAAACCAATTTTCATAGGCTAAAGCTCATTATAACTCTTATCTCTTTGCTGATTGGAAATCATAAATACCATCTGAGAAATCAGATCTTCTATCTTGTAGATAGCCAGGTGGAAAATTCCTTTTGTTTAGTTAGAGTCTAATTAGAATGGAAACTACTTTGAAAGAAGGGAAGTGTGTAACTGTTTGGGGACATAATCAAGAACGTAGAAGCTGAGTACTGGGAAGAGGAAAATTCCTACAGTTCCCTCCCGCCTGGAGGATCCTGAGATAACATTAAATGGCTTAAGAACAGGGGATTAAATAATACTGAAGAGTTAAGACATACTGTCTGCGTGTATCAACTCTGCACAATGAATGAAGTCATGTACTGCAAACAAATACTAATAAAGACAAAAATTCATAACTGTTGAATTAAATTAAATAATACTGAATCCTGTTCTATTTTTATCTTTGTGATTGCTCTTCACTTCTGTTAACATCATGAAGAAGTTTTTATCTGGCGCAAGTTTCATGACCTTTTGCTTGCCTGGTTTCTTTTATACCAAGGAGTGAGGGCCTCGGGCAGAATGCAGAACAAAAAGAGACATTCAAAACAATATTTTGTTCTTATCTTGTCATGGAACCAAAAGTGATTTTCCAAGATAAAGTTAAAGGTAAGGTTCTTTTTTAAAATAGGAAATTTGTTTAGATACAAAGTAAATGAAATTAAATATCATATGACAAAAGTGATACACGATTATGACACATATGGTGAAATGGTTGAGTTTGGAACACACAGAGCCCAGTAAACACATTAAATCAACTCTCAGACTTTTTCCTTTTTCATTCACTTCCATCTCATTGTCCCCTACTGTCCATCATGTAACAGAAGATATTCTTAGGGTATTATATTCCTGACATTGTATCAGCCACTTTGAATCCAGAAATATAAAGATTAATACAGTATCATCTTCCTTTACAACCTACTCTGTCTCACCAGAGAGCTGGATTTTCAAACTGTTATCATTCAGTGAGAAATCTGATGTGCATGCAAGGTACAGCGTAGCCCAGAGGAGGGGCAGCGGGAAGGGAAGTGAGGAGAAGCATCAGGTTTCGACCTTGGGAATCAATCCTACGAATACTGGCAAAGTTCATAAAAAATATTCCTTTAATTTATTCAGCAAATCTCTATTGAGCCAGACACTGTGTTAAGAGATTTTGGCATGAAAAAGATATACGGAAAGCATTAAGCTGCTAGTATTCACAGATGACACAGACAAGGAAATAGCGGTTGTATGGGTCTGTACCTCTTATCTGAACTCCTTGATGGAAGATGCATTTACAAGTCTGAATTTTTAGAGCAGTAATATGCTGACATAGTCACATGACACACAAAGGGTCTGGAGCAGTCTCACAGGAATATTAAGTATAATTGGAACAAAAATTATAAGTAGCCTCAAACCAATTTGATTTAGCTTTTATATGTTTTATAGATTTCCAAATTGGAGAAAAGTGTTTCAGTGCACACTCTAATGTAATTAGAGATATACTTTAGGATATTTTGGAAGAACAAAAGCTGAGTAACCCCAAGACTTCCTTGTTTGTTGGTTTTTCTGAGTGAAGAGGAGTTAATCAGATGGAGAAGACAATTCAGAAGGCTGGAGGACGAGGAGAGGGGTTCTCTAGGCAGAGGAATGGTCGATGGAGAGACAACAGCCTCGGAAAGAGCTGATGCTCTACACAAAATTAGGTTATTGTAGTTGTCTAGGTGACAAATGTTGAGAAAATACAAATTAGCGTGATTTGGCAAGGAGTGCTCAAGAAATCACAGGGTTAAAGATAGAGATATTATAGTCAAGATGGATGAGTGGATTTTTTATTAATGCTGAAGATCAAATGCAGGGCCTTTCAAGTGCAAAAAAATGTGTTGTAATAGTGATCCATATCTCTAGCCAATTCTAAAGTATTATGTAGGACACAGTAACTGCTTGAACAGGGAGGTAGAAAGGCAGTTTTCTTCTCTGACTTTGAGATCTGTAGTGCCACTAACAGGATGGGGAACATTTGTAGAATACGTTTCTCCTTGTGGACAGAAAAGGAGAGATGATGCATTCTGTTTGGGCAAGATAAAATATGGGTACAGGGCTAAGTGAACTTAGTTGGATTTGAGAGTCATTGTGTGAAAGCCTTATTTTACTGAATGAGATCACAAAAAAAGCAGCATACAATGTGAAGAGTAAGGAAGACAGGTCAGAATCCTAGGAGACAGTCTAGGAGAAGGTAATTGTCAACTGTATCAAATGTTCCAGATGAACACTGAGGCGAGGTCTGGAAAAGTTTTGAAAGGATGTAGTAAGTAAGAAGTCAACCAGAATTGAGAAGAGTGGTTTCAACAGCAGAGGAAGGGCAGAGCTTGATGGCTCTGAATAAGGGGATATGTGAGAAAGTGAGGACATCAGTGGCAATTACCATCCCTTAAAGATACTTGGCTGTGAAGAGAGCGGCAGGGGGAAGAAGGTCAAAGTCAGAGGCAATGCTAGGCTGCATGGAAAGGTTTGGACGTAGTTGTTAGTTTTTAGAGAGAAAGAAGATATGCTGCCAGGCTCCTAGTTACTTGCTGTTAGCTCTCTCAGCTTGTTGCAGCCTGCTTCTGGGATAGTTGTTTTTGCTGTTGTATGTACCATGCTCCTAAACACAAGTGTTTCTCAGAAACTGACAGCCAGATAAACAGATTGGGCTGGAATGTGTCTGCAGGATGTCTCCGCACAGCTTTCCAGGCTGTCCCCCAGGTGCTGCTTCTCAGGCTAATTCCTGTAGAGCATGTGTACCTTCTTCTCTCTATTGTCTATGTGGTTGGCAGTTTGCCTCTTGTTTAAGATCGCTCTTGGGGCTGTATCAGGGCCAGGGAGCTGACTTGTAGAGTGTGTGTGTGTGTGTGTGTGTGTGTGTGTGTGTGTGCGCGCGTAAGATTTATGAAGGCGATGCTCATTGCCAGCTATTCTCACCTGTTTCTTGTAGTCTGTGTTGTCTGCTTCACAGTGTCCTCAGAGACCTACAGGCTAGGGACAAGACACATTCACCTTACAGACAGGAGGAGGATAATGGGGAGGGCTATAAAAATAATCAAGCTATGTTATATGCATGTATGAATACACCAAAATGAAACTCATTTTTGTTTAATAATCACAATATAAGAAACATGAGGCATGTGACAGCCTTATAATCAATGATAACCGGTTCTTAAACTCAGACATATAGATATTTTGAAAAATTAATGAGAGCTATCTACCTTCTCCATCTAAGTAGCATGCAGAATTTAATATAAAATTGCAGGGGATTTGTAGACTTGCTAAATTCTGACTTAAGACTACCCAAACTATAGTAGAGTCATTGCTGCTTTAGGAGTTTACGACTTTAACTAAATTAATGTTTTTGAAATTAAATTTCCAGATTGTCTCCCAAGGATGTTGTGAGGACTACATCAGACAACATAAGTAAGGTGCTTAACACAGAATCCAACACATGCCCTGTAAATACTCAGTTCTCTGTGTGTTTTGGGAAAGATGAGATGGGTGCCAAAAGCCAGGCAAGCTAACTCACAGTGGTGTTCTCTGGTTACAGTTACTTTGGCTTTTCGCTATCGCCAGTTGGAAAAATGTATTTCCCATTCTTCAGTCATTCTCTATCTTTAGAATGTTTTATCCCAACCCCACTTGGGCGTTACTTTTATTCATTTTTTAAAAAAAATTTATGTAAACTTGCTTTAGAGGGAAACTTTGGATTCTTACCATAAACCGAAAGCCCCCTTCACTTACCAGAAATAGAAAGAACAATAAACAATGCATCAATGAAACTGAAACAATGCTACAAATTCTAATTAGTTATCAAGTGCTTGCCTGGGGCCTGCTGTGTGTGATTAAAAAGGAAACTGGTCTACTGTTTTTTAAAGAAAACTTTCTACTTGTACTCAGAAGAGCAGAAAGAGAAAGGAAACAGGAATACACGTCTCCCATGTGATTCACAGTCATTTAGTGCCTCTGCTGTGTGCATGGTCTGGAACTGCAGCGAGAGGTCCTCCTTGCGGGAGACACCATGGGAAGACAGGTGCTCTCCTTCCGCTAAGAATAGCAAGCTCTGTAGGGGCAGTGTCTGGACACCCAGGTGTCTCTCCAGCCTGGCTGACGACCGGAGCGCTGCAAATCCTTGTCACCTGAACTAGAAACGAGGGCACTCGCAGGTCCTGCTCCTTCTTTCCTCGCTGGAGCAAGTTCAGAGCCTAGCTCACGCCCCAGACAGCTCCAGAGTTTTACTTTCTTTCTTCTTAAAAACCTTGTAGTCTAGCTGGAGCCACCTGAGCGCTGGGTGGTCGGGGGTGCAGACCTCGTTGTGAAGCTGTCTGCTTGGCAAACATCGCTTCTCCCGTACACGATTGTATGCTATACTTTCATAACAGTAAAAAGCAAAAGCAACATCGTAGAACGCTTTTATTCCCCCAACTCTAAGACGGAGCAAGTGGAGAATTTCGTCCCGATGGGGACGGGGCGCGCACGGGCGGAGCGGTGCGGACTCCCGCCGCGCCCTACCTGGCGGCCCCGCCCCTGCGTCCGGGCCGCGCGCGCACCTGGCGGGGCCCTCGCCGGGCCAGGCCGGGGGCGGGGACGGGGACGGGACGGCGCGCGGGGCGGGCGCCCGGAGCTGCGCTCAGCGCTCCGCCGGCCCGAGCCGCAGCCAAACTTTTCCCGAGAAGTTCCACCTTCGGGGGGCAGGGAGAGCGGAACCGGGCGGGGAGCGGAGTTCCTGGAAGGAGCCGGCGCCGCCGCCCCACAACATGGCCTCCTGCGCCTCCTCGTCGGCCGCGGGCGCGCCGCGCAGCCCTCCCGCGCAGGTGAGCCGCGACCCCTACCTGTGGCCGCCGTCCCCGCGGGGCCGGGCCGGGCCGCACGGCGCTGTCTGCAGCCCGCCCTCCTGAGGGTGCGGGGCGGCGCCCGCCCTGCATTGAACTTTCCGCCCGGGGCCGGAGTGGCAGCTCCTGACGCGTCCCAAGTGCGAGCATCCCGGTGTGGGGAGAGAGGGCCCGAGGTCTTGGGGAGTCTGTTCCTAAACGTTTGTCTGGAAAAAGAACAGCCCGGGCTGAGAGAGGAGGCCTTGGCTTTGTTTTGGTCTTTGGGCTCCAACTTCGTGCCAGGTTGCACCCTGCCTAAGGACACGACCTAAGTAGCCTGCTCCTTTGGCAGAAGGGAGATCACCTGGTTCTGAATGTTACCTTCAGAGTTAGGCGGTGTGTGTGTGTGTGTGTGTGTGTGTGTGTTCTTTTGAAGGTGAGTTGTGATACTTTATTTAACCCAGTGGGAGGAGGGAATATGTGTAAAAAGATTGGGGCACAAAGATGCAGAGCCAATGCAGGTGAAGTGCAGTGCCAAGGAGCGGCTGTGGTGGGTTTGCTTTCTCGCCTAGCTCTAGGAACCGTCTAACGCACCAAGTAAAACCCCGGTGCTTGATGAGCAAAACTGCACCTTCAAGATATGTCTGCTTCCTCTCACCCCACGACCCTTAGTGGATTGCAACTTAAGCCCTGAGGCGTTTAATAGTAATTTTGGTGCAGCCATTGTGTGTATAATATAGGCTAATTGGTTTAAAACACTGGCTAGCTTGTGTTAGCGAGTATCTGGGATACCGATGGCAGGGAAGGGGGGCGGGGTGGGATTGTGCACAGAGAGGGCATAAGCATTTGGGGGCTGGGGTGGTAGGAAGAGAGAGATTTTTCCACTCATGTATCTTTTCCACTCATGTATCTATCTGTCTTTCTTTCTTGTGTGCATGCATGATCTATTTTAGGAAAAAGATTAGCACTACTTCTTAAAAGATGCACGTTGGAGTAGCCTTGAAAACCATAGTCTACCTCGTTTCATATCTTCATGTCCTGTCTTTCCTTTAGTTGTTATTTCTAAATATCCCCAAGGAGTTAAGAAGAATTAAAAAGAAAACTTTGAAGTATCAACAATGCCAATTAATAGTTTTTATTGCTACATTGATTTTGAATTTTGATTTGACTTATCTGAGAATGAATGTGGCTGATTTAGTTGTAGAAAAAGCCACTTCCTTTTAGAAACAGAGACATCACCCTGGCTTACAACAGATCCTACTCCTAGAGGCCAGGCCATGTCAGCCCAGGTTAGCTTCTTAGTAGGGGGACTCTCACGACATTCTCAGGGTGATTGATACCTTAGCAACTCAATCTTCCCACATCTTCTGGCCTTCGCTGAAACCAGTGCATTCTTAAGAAAGCAGAATTTCTACATTGAAAATGAATGTAGAGTTAAAACCAGTTTCGAACAAAAATGGACTGAAAAAAAGCAATCTCTAGTCTCTAACACAGCTAGTAACATTTAGAGAGCCATTTTTTCTTTAATCTCAAATCAGTGGAGGATGAATGGACTATAGTTAGACATATTTATGGTGTTTCCCATTGTTTTTATTAAGTTATAAATAAACAGTCTGTTTCATAATCTGCACGGTAATGTATTAGGCTCCATGGCAGAGAATGTGGTTTGATGTTCTTTAGACAATGTAGACTAGTAGTGTGTTTTGAAATCCAAGGAAACACTGTAGATTCTGAATGTTTGCATTTTTGTGGTGGTGGTTATATTAGTACTGTGGTTTTCCTTTTTTTTTTTTCCCAGTACTTATTCTGCTCTTCTATGACAATGAGTTTGTGAACCAAGCAAGCACACTTTCTTGTGTAATATTTTTTTGTTGTTGTCTTTTTAGTTTTTATCGGTACCAGGGATCAAACTCACGACTGCCTGCTTGCAAGGCAGGTGCTTATGCCGCTGAGCTAAATCCCCAGCCCCTGTCTTCTGTAATATTTTGATAATTGAAAAGTATGAATTTTCTGGACTTTCAGTGATCTTCTCCATATTGATCATTTCCAATGAGTTACTTCTGTCTTAAAGGTTATCCACTTTTCAAATACACAAAATACTTGTGTATATATGTAGAATGCATTGTAATTATAGGAACTCTATATAATTCAAATTATGTGAAATTTTAGCTTTACAGAAATGATATTTTTACTTTAAAAAAAAAACCACCCCAATTGATGAAACCAACTATTAGAGACTTGTATGAGAGAATGACTCTGAGTTATAACATTAAATCAGTTTTACATGGCCGTTGACCCTTGCTACAACTTCTCCCAAATCATAATATTAAAGTCTGTCCTTCTGAAAATATCAGGGTTTCTAATTATCTGTCAGTCTGAAGTGACCTTCCCTGTATGTACTGACTGGGCTATTTACCTGACTGTCCCCTTGGATCCTCCAAATCTGAGTACCCATAAGGTACTGGGTTAATGCTGAGATACCTGGGAAAATAGGGGCATTTGATTACATGTTTTAATTTTTAACCTAATGTGTATTTTAATTGCATTCAGATTAATATATAGTTTTTTAAGTTATTGTGAGGTTGTCTACTTTCTACTACTTTATTGTAGTTATTGTCATTGTTGTTGCTGGTGTGTGCTTGTGATACTGCAGACTGAACCAGGACATTGTATGAGCTAAGCGTACTCTGTACCACTGAGCTAAAGCTGTAATCCTAAACACACACACACACACACACACACACACACACACAAATATATGTATATGTATATATAAAAGATTCTAAAAATTTAAGGGAACTATTTGGGGACAATGTATCTTTTTTCCCAATTGGATGTTAAAAGATGTGCCAACATCTCCAGAATCTGTTGTCCTGGTTGAAGTGTTACCTGGACACATGCCTTGGCATGCTAGAAAGTGAGAAAATTGTATCTTCTAGTGGATTTCTACAAAAAGACATATTTTTTCAGGAATTAATCAGGTTTCTATTTGACCATGGGAATGATATCTGTAGCACCAAAATATAGCCAATTCTTCGATGTTTTAAGGGAATGAATTTCATCTCTTGAGGTCCTATCAAGATTACCAAGTACTTCACCATGGAAGGAAGAAAGCATCTATCATGAGAGGCATAAGAAATCACTGAATGTTACATGTTTTGAATTCTGAATAGATGGTAGTAATTTTCCAAGAATAAACTGTCTTTAGTATTTAATGATGTATAGCAATAACCAGAGATTAAATGATATAGTATTTGGAGCTAGAGCTTGAAAATAAATTATTTGGTTATTTTTTTAAATGAGACACACTACTGCTCTTTCCAGGTAATATTAAAGGAAGAAAAATACTGAAAAATTGACCCTAGAGTGTATTTTGTACCTGGACTCATAGGGAAAGAAGCAGATCCAAAGTTAATTTGAGTGCCATTATAGAAGAAAGAATTGTGCTTTGCTTTTCCCTAAATGTTTAAGAATAACTACTACAGCGATTCATGAGTAAGTGCCCCTCTAGCATCTAGCTATATTTCTGCACCATGCATTTTTTCTGAGGAATTCTAGGGTTTGAAACTAGTAACTGGCCACAGGAGTGACATCAGTGGTTTTGAAGTATGGAGCTGTTCATTTTCTCTTTTTCCCCATGATATTTTGCATGGAATGTGTCATAAAGCAGCTCTGTGACTGCAATGTTACTCCTTAGCACCAAGCACAGGGCTCAGTTAGGACCTCAGTTGGTACAGTATTTATTATTGAGTGAGATACTGAATAAATAATGAGAAGGACCCTGTATTCAGATGGAGGAGCTGCTTTAACAATTTAAACAACATATACTTTTAAGCTTCAAAAAGGCACTTTAGAGCTCCCATCATATAAAAGAGGATCTTAGGTTCACAGTGAGATTCTTGGTTTTATTCTCAAGAAGTTCATGATCCAACTGGAAAGAGAGGCATTTGTGTCTTGAAAACATAACTGCAATGCCTGGTTATAACGATTCTTACACCATTCATAATAGATGCAATATACTTTATAATTAACTGTGAAATCTTACTACCCCACCTAATTCTATATATGGGGAAACTGAACTTCAGGAAGGTCACACAAGCTGTGATTTGGTAGGGACAGAAACTGGGTTGGAATCTCAGCTATTTGAGTAATGGTGAGAGCAAGGATGGTGAAGTCAGGGAATGGAGACTCTGGTTCTCAAACGCCCTCAGACTCTCAGCACCAGTTGGGCTTCAGCTTCACTGGAGAAGGGGAAGTTGGAATAAATTATTTTTAAAGTTCATTCAAACTTTAACAGTTTATAGTTAAAAGACGTTAATGTTGAGAGGTACAGATAATTAATCCCAAAGTTGTATGTTTCCTTGTTTTCCAAGAAGTGTTGACATTCCTGATATTAGGATAAATTTTTAAATGTTGGAAACCTTGAAACTTACTGTTTTTTTAAAAAAATGTTTTTGTTAAAAATCTGATATTAAAAAAATTGTGGTTTTTACATTTGATGACATCTTAGAGGACAGGAAATTTATTACTTCCAAGGGGCAGTAGCAACAGGCCATCTCAAGAGTTTGGGCTGATCACCAAATGCTTACAAATTTGAAAGAATATACACGTTTTACTTTAGTAATTGGAAGACAGTTGAGATAACCGCTTGACCTGAATGAGTGTTACGAGGCTGCCTGCCTGCCTGCCTGCCTGCTTGGCTTCCTTTCAACATTTGGAATACTGTCCATGGTATATAAAGCACTGAGTTGTAGCCTTGCTGATTTCTGTGGTGTAAATCCTGCCTCTGTCATTGATTTCAAGCTGTACCGTATACACACAGTGAAGTGTATTAATTTTTCTTTATTAGGATCAATAATTTGTTTATCCAAAATACATTTGACACTTGCCAGATACCAGGCACTCACGGAGAAGCACAGATACATAATTGGTTTTACGTTTCAAAGTATTATTGTTTAGCAGGGCTGTTTCCATAAACTTTTTAAGTAGTGAAAAGTCTGAAAATGGTTGGTTAAGTCTTTTTTTTCTACCCAAAATAAACAGATCAAGTACATTTTTAGGTATCTGTATTAACTATGGAAGATTGATTATTCAATGTTAGGATGGTGGAATGTGATTTTTAAGTGTTTTCTAAGGATATCAAGTTAAACACTATGGATTCTTTTTTCCCTTCGTGTATGTTTTGGTATGTGTACATGTTTATTGAGATATAATTTGCATACAATAAAATTTAGTTTTGTTTTTCTACTAGGCATTGAAACCTAGGTTCTTCACACTGAGCTATAACCCCAATACTTTGTATTTTTTATGTTGAGCAAACATCTCACTACATTGCCCAGACTGAGCTTGATCTTGCCATGCAGGTGTGCGACTATGCATAGTAAAGTGATCAGACAGAATGAAAAGTAGAAGTACATTAGAAGAATTGGTCTTTGGTATTTACTTGATCTGAGAATTTTAAAATATATTATTGTATCTATTGATGAAAGATTAACATTAAAAAATATGTTAGTATAAGAGGTTATGAACTTGTGTAAGAAAACCTGGTTGTAGGAGGAAGACCATAATTGTTTAATGAAACAGTTTTATTGAGGTATAATTTTTATAGCATGAAGTTCACCTATGTTCGATGTACAAGTCATTGAATTTTATATTTTTATAGGCTTGTACAACTGTCAGTATAATCTAATTTTAGGATGTTTATTATCCTCAAAGAAGTGTTCATTTACAGTTAAAAAAATACATGGTTTTTGGAGTTAGGAAGACCCACATGTGTTTCAGTCTGAGTTTTGTACAGCAACTGTGAAAAGCAACTTGTACAGCAACTTTGGTAAAGTATTCTCAGCTTCTACATCTTTGGAGATAAATAGGGTCTTGCCATATGGTTCCGGCTGATCTTGAACTCACGATGTAGTTCAGGCTAACCTTGAACTTGTAGTGATCCTCCTGCCTCAACTGCCCAAATGCTGGGATCACAGGCACATGGCACCATACCTGGCCCTGTAATGTCTTTCATAAACATTATAAATAATCCACGTAGAACACTTGGTACAATATAAGCTTTGAATAAATGTCAGTGTGTACTGTTGAATTGTGATTTTCATTTTGAAATTTTTGTTTTGTTTTGTCCATCTCCTTAAGTCTGTCCTTTTTACAGGAAACTTTGAACACATGTAAGAGGAAATGAGGTAGAGCAGAAAGAAGAAATCTGAACTTTGAAAAAATACACTAGAGTTCTGGCACTACCATTTAATTGCTTTATTAGAGGGACTGCTTACCTGTGTCTCTCCTTTTATGAGGACCTAGAGTAAGACACATCTACCTTATGGGTTTGCTCTAACTGGACAAAGGGGTATACATGATGATATGTTGATGTAGCAGATGTTCAATGAATAGAACCTGAAACTGTATAATATCAGAAGCCACTACCTGTGAAGAAGTAACATACAGGAATTAAATTTCTATCCAAATTCAAGGAATAGATGAAAATTTGGTCATATACTATGCATATATTTGCTGCACAAGTATTAATATTTTAGTACTAGTACAGTGTCAGTATATACTTAGTCCTTAGTAAAATATTTGATTAAATAAAAGCATAGATAAGTAAATAAATGCTTCCCTTTTTATTTTAATCTCCTGTAATATTTAGGTACTCAGGAAGTTTTATTTTTCAAACCTCAAGCCCAATCACTCTTACCCTCATTTTCTTTAGAAGGTAAGAGGGTTAGAAATAATCATCATAAGGACAAAAATAACACAATTCTTACAATGGTAAGTGACATTTATATTTGCTAAAGTATCTTCCTGTTATTACTTTGTTGTGTTTTGCAAGATTCATACTAGGTAGTTGGAGTAAATCATTTAATTTTATTGAAAAGTGAAGCAGGGTACAGATACATTTGCTTGTGGTCTTCATGAAAGTGATGATTGGTGAAGCCGGAGGAGGGATGGAGAGGATAAACAGGAAGCTTCCTGGGATGGTGGTTCAGGTGTAGCCTGGGCAGCTGTGTGGGATAACAACTCGGCACTACTTGGGCACCTTCGAGAGTCCCATCTGCTAACCGTGCAGCGTTCATTCCTACTGGCGAACACAGGAATGTATCTCATGGGTCACCAGAAGGATGCCTGTGTTCTCTGCTGTGCTGTGTTTGGTGGGAGGGATGTGAGGTGAGTGATGGAGCATTGCTGGGACAGGGAGAGGGAAAATAAGTGGGTGCTTTTTATGGAATTGTCAGCAGGAGTAGAAGCAATGGATTAGATAGAAGAATGGGAATATTGTGCTCAGGGGAAAAAAGTAAGAATGATGTATATAAACATTAAATCATTTATGTGAGTTAAAAATGCATAGACATCCCTGGGCTCTGTGATATGTAACTGTAACCCTGGTTACTTGAGAGGCTGAGGCTGGAAGATCTCTTAAGCTCAGGAATTTGAGGCCATCCTAGGTAACACAAGGAGACTGTCACAAAAATAGATAAATAAAAAAGAATCATAAACTGAGTACAGTGCACATTTGATATGACGACTTATGTGAGGAACATATTCATTCCTCCCATTAGAGTAACTGCTTATGGTGCCCAGTACATGGGTTTGGGCTATAAAGATAATAAGGAATTAAAAAAGAGGAAAAGTTAATTATAATGTGCTTGAATCAGGGAAGTATGGCTACCTCTGAATGGTGCAAGGTTAAAAATCAGGCTTGATAATCAGCACAATGTTACTTGGTCTTATCTGAATACCATATTTTGTTATCTGTTTTTCACTAGGTTTAATCAGACACCTAAGGCTTCCAAGTGAGAGAAAATTTGGATTTTTTCTAATGGTTCAAGTGACATTAAATGCAGGAGTCAAAAGCCTTACAATGCAGCACATGTGATTTAGTGTGGTTTAAAATGAAAGTTAAAACCAGGTGTGGTGATGCTGTTGCTGTCATCACAGCTGCTCAGAAAACTGAAGCAGAGAATTCCTTGAGTCTAGAAATTGGAGGTCAGCACTGGTAGCGTAGCAAGTTAAAAAAAGATTTAAAAAGACTAAAGTTCTTTGTTAATTTTGCACTTTGGATTAAGAATTAGGATGTAATATGCTAAATAAATATTTAGTTCTAAAATGATACAGTCGCCTTATCATTCTTCATGAACTTAGAAGGTACTTAATATTCTCTTTTATCTAAAAATAGTTGATGGTGTGTATGTTATTCTTGAAGGTGCTAGATGTATATATTTCTTGGGCAGGTAACTATATCACCTCCTATTGTAATAGTTTTCCAAGTTCAGCTTGAAGTATAATACTTCACTTTTGAAGCGTAGTACATTAGTTTTGGTTTTTGGAGATTAAAAAAAAATTTGCAGCTCTGAAAGTCCAAAGTCCAAAAAGGGTTGCCAGGGCTGTGTTCCTTCTGGAGTTCTAGAGAATCCAATTCTTATTTTCCAGCTGCTGTGGGTTCCTATGTTCGTGATTTCTGCTTCTCATCAGTGTGACCTTTGCTTTGGTCATCATATTGAATAGACTGCTCTTCAATTGCCCTTCCCTTTCTACTCACTGTTTACAATCCTTCTGAAATGATAGTTATAAAAAAAGTTACAATCATGTCTTATTATTGTATATTTTTATAAATTCTGCTATAATGATTATTTTAAAAACAATCATAATGGTTAAAAGTTCAACTTAAAATGATCACTCTTTGGAAGGTGCTCACCCCTTGCTACTGCAGAGGTGTTACTGATGGTTGGTGAACTCGCTGGCATTTTGTCTCTTCTGAGACAAAAAGGTCACCCAGTTATTTTAATGATAAGTGTAGAAGCAGGAGTGAAACTGTTGACATCCTTAGTGATTCTAGTGTCTACCTATCTGTGAGTGGCATGCAGACCAGAGTTTCAGGTTTACCTGTCAGTGCAGAACAATGCCTACCTGTTGTGTAGGAATCTCACCTGTAATACCTGTTACTGATTGCTGACAGTGGAGAATCAATTTAGTATGAAAAGGAAAGCATTGGAATGCAGTGAAAGAAATGCAAACTTAGAAGGTGTGCAAATGTTGAAGATGTGGTTCATAAATGTGGTTCTGAATTCTTGTGGAGTTTGGATTCCTCATTTGTAGTAGGAATGACGATGAATGCCTTTCAGAGTTCGAAGGATCAAATTGTAAGATTAGACAATTCACTCAATTCAGATTGCTTAGGACCATATGAATATGTTGGTGTGTGTTTTAAATGTAATTTTGAAGTGTATTACTCTTTTTAATATGATAACATTACCATTAAGTTAGCAGCTTACCAAATATGAGAAGTAATAACAAATAATGTCTCAGTGATCCTTGAAATCTGGCTTAAGAGATTTGAGGATTTTAGTGTGTCATTGAGGTTTTGACATTTTTTCATCTCATTAAACATACATCAGGTAGTTCTAGAAACTGTGCTTGTTTAAGTTTATGGCATCCAACAGAGTGGGTGCATGAGCAAAAATTTTGAACTCCTTGTAGATCTTTTAGTTTGCAAAATCTGATTAGATTGCAGAGCTGCTACTGGGTATGGGATGGTATGGCTTAGGTTGGTACAGATGTCTCTTGAACCTGTCTTCAGATGTGTAACTGAGCAGCCTGAAGTTCTTCAGATGTTTGAAAAATCTGTGTAATGAATTGTTCTCTGAGTTGGATTTGGTATATTTGGATTCAATCTGATATTCAAATTGGATGTGCACTGTGCCAAGTCACTTCCACAGAGTTTCCTCCTAAGTGGTAAGCTTTCTTCTCACTTAAAGATTCTCTGTGCTGGAAGATCTGAACTGTGGAGGAGGTTGTCAGTTAAGACTGTGTAGTATATGTGGTGTTTGTAGAGCTGCCTAGTGAAGGAATTTTAAGCCGTAGTTTATCTTGAGGTTGCTGTAAACTTGGGAGGGATGAGTAAACACCCAGTGCATATTTATGTGGATTCCTAAAGAAGCCTTTTATCAGTAAACATTGTTTGCCTAAGTTAGAAATCTGAGTCATTAATGAGACATTTCTCCCTATCTCATATAATGAGGTACAAATCCTTTCAATTCTGCCCCACAAACGTCTTTTAAAGCTAGTTCTTTCTTCTCCAACTCTGTGTCACTGCTTTGGTTCTGGATTTCATCATCTTTTACCCAGGCAATTTGAACAGCTCTCTGAATTATCTCCTTGCTTACACATTGTCTTCAGATAGACAGCTGGTTTTCCCGGTTATTTTTAAAGAACAAAATATGGCCAGGGATTTAGCTCAGCAGCGTAAGTGCCTTCCTGGCAAGCGCAAGGTTATGAGTTCAATCCCTGGTACCAAAAAACAAGATAAAAACTAAAGAAAAGAAAAGACAAAAATACATTATTCTCTTGTTTAAAAACCTTTTATATTCATCTATTATAAGTAGGATGAAGTCCAAACATCTTAGGGCTGTGCAGAACATATTTTGCCATCTTGACCCAGTATCATTTGCCGTCTTTTTCTTTCTATAAAATATCTGACCTTGAGACTGTACTTACTTCTACAATCTTTCCTTCAGTGCACATTGCCTTTGTGTTCTTCCCTCTCTTTATACTAGCCTTATCTCTGCTATTTTGTGACATTTTAATTTTTCTTTTCCTCTGTTGTTCCTATCAATTCTTCAAGAGTTAGCTCACATGTCCTTCTCTCACCAACCTTTTTAGACTTCTGCAGATGGTGACAGTCACTGTATCTTCTTGAGTGCAGTGGCACTTCACAAATATTCAACTGTCATGACCTTTATCACATTTTATTATAATGATTTATTTACCCTCTTCAGGGGAAGATTAACTGGATTGTGGATTCCTACAAGATATGGTTTCATTAAATGTGCATCTCCTCATCTAGAATCTAGCACACCTGAGTTTCAGTTGATGGCTATTGAACAAAAAGATATTTGGCAGTTGGACAGCACTTACCAGTGTGGTCTCCTGTGGGGCAGTTTTGAAATGCCTTTAAAAACATTTAAAAATTTTGAAGTCTGTTATATATATATATATATATATATATATATATATATATATATATATATAAGGTCGTAGAAATTTGACAAGAATATGCATGAGCAGTGTTGGTTCTCCTTGAAGCTCCATGCCTTGGGCAATGAAATTAACTTCTCAAAGACTCATTTCCTCATCTTTAAGCTGGGGTGCCAATCTCATTTTGGTATGAAGAGAAATGAATGAGCTCATCCTGGGAAAGCTCTTAGCATGAGGTCTGGTACATAACTCCCATCTTATGAACATCTACTATTGAGTTTTACTCTGTGCATGCAGGCTTTTACTATCTTAATATATGTTAATTGTATACATTCCTGCTGTTCATTATCTTGATAATGAAGGCAGCGTTCTCATAAATTACCTTTTGCAAAAGAGCATTAGATTCTTTTGCCTAAATTTAATTTTCCCTCATCTTTTTACAATAAAATAATAGGAATTTGTCCATCTTTTTTCCTTTAAAATGATTTACTAATAGAGATTATTGATAGTCAGTTGATGGTGAGATAAAGTTAATTTCTCTCTCTCTTTTTGCTTATCATAGGTCCCAGTTAAAGTCTGTGAAGATGACAGAGATCTCATATGTAAAACAGCAGCATTTTTTTTTTGGCTCTTACAGCTCCAAATCCATGGCTCCATGCTTTTGATTAGCTTGTAAAATTTATAAGCAAGCATTATAGCATATGGTATCACAGTGTTAGCAAAAATGTTAGGAGGAAATATTTTGATGATGTGACAAGGTATTATCTTACTGGTGTTCCGAGAGCTCATATGCATTGTGAAGAGGACAGAGTTCCAAAAGGTAGAATGGTTGTGGGATATGCCCAGTGACTTCATAAACTTGTGACAAGACATTACATTTCTAACCCGTAAAGATTAAAATCAATTTCTACTTGATAACATTTTGTATATCAGTTAGGCAAAATAAAAATAATCCTTTTAGAGTATTAAGAGTATAGACACTAACAAAGATTGCTGATTCGAGTGTCAATTAGTGCAGTGTTTTTGGTGGGGAATTTAAGCATTTTACCTATGATAAAGGACAAAAAGCTCTCATCCTTTGCTCAGAACCCAGTAAACTTGTACTATAGAAACAAAAATACCAGTGTGTGTGGAAATAATTACAAGCATGTTTAATGTCAGCAGTGCTTTTAAAGCAAAAGCATTAAAAACAAACTAAATTTACCTAAATAAGACTGGTTGACTGTGTTATTGTTTCCCTATTTTATAGAGAACAAGATAAAAGCAATCTAAAATCTATTAGAGCTAACTATGGTAAACTAGAAGGCTCTACATTATTTATTGTGAAGTTAAAAAAAAAAGTTAAAGAGCAGTGGGTACACAACAGCTCAATTTGAAAAAAGGAAGAAAAAGGAAAGTCATATTTGTCTGAATGTAGGTTGTTTTTTATATTTGGTTATCTGGATGGGATGGAATTTTGAGAATGAAATGACAAGGTTTTTTTGTTTTATAGCTTGATATATTAAATTAAACAAGTATTTTGTAATCCAGTAAAGCAAAAAAAAAAAAAAAAAAAAAAAACTTAAGGGAAGGAAAATTTAAGATAAGTAGAGATGAAAGCAAATTTTTTGGATATCTTTTATGTGCATAAATTTTTGAATTGTCATTGATTGTATAGTTGATCTCATGGGCCTTTGTTATTGATGTGATTATAGAATTCTTCATTCTTTAATGGCTTGGCCTTTGGAACTGAACTAGATTTTAGAGAATTTTGGTTTGGGTATTGATAGCGTTTTAGGTTTCTGTAGGGTAATAGTGGGAGTACCTTTTGTTTTGGTCAGTTTCATATCCAAAATTGAGGTAGCTACATTCTCATTCTTTCTAGTTCCAGGTAAGTAAATTTCTTTTTTAATTGATTCTTCCCATTTTTAATTATGTTTTTGTCTGTAGCTCAAAATTCAAGTTTAAATTTTTAAAATGCCTTTTTTGAAATTATGAAAGCAATGATTATTACTGGGAATTAAGAAACAAAGTTAAATAAGTACTGTACAAAGTGACTCCTCTGAGCTGGGGATTTGGCTCAGTGGCGTAAGTGCTCACCTGGCATCAGGTAGTGAGTTTGATTTCTGGTACCAAAAAAAAAAAAAAAAAAAAAAAAAAGCAACTCCTCTTCCTCCAAACAAATATTTAAAAGTTATGCAAATGTTACCCATTTGACATAAATTTCTTATTTACTGTTATAGTAACTTTCTTCCAGTCATTTATTTCTATTTCTTCATTTATTTCTTCCAGTCACATATTTTCTATAGAGTAGTTAGGAAGGCAGAGGGGTTTAAGAGGCAGACAAATCCAAGTTTTCATGACTAGAACTTGCTGACGTGTACCTCTGTTTTCTTATTTGGAAAATGGGTATAATACATCTTTCATAGGGTCTTTGCAACCAAAGCTCAGTGCTTGGTTCATTATTAAGTACTTTTTAGCTATACTTATAGGTTTTTTTTTTCTTTCTTATTTATTTATTTGTTGAGACAGGGTTTTGCTTTATGGTTCAGGCTGATCTTGAACTCACTATGTAGCCCAGGCTGGCCTTGAACTCATGACAGTCCTCCTACCTACCAAAGTGCTGAGATTTCATGTGTGTGCCTCTTTCTTTTTTTTTTTTTTTTTTGTCTTTTTCATTTTCATTTTTTATCGGTACCGGGGATCGAACTCACGACTGCCTGCTTCCAAGGCAGGCGCTTATGCCGCTGAGCTAAATCCCCAGCCCCCGTGCCTCTTTCTTTTATTGCCTAAATAGTCCATGTTCAAAGCAGAGTGCCAGACTGCTCCTACCTGACGGTGAGAGTGCAGCTGAAGGAGATATGATAGAACTGTAGCTACACTAAACGCTTATCATTGTTCTAAACACTGAAGTGATCAGTAATTCCCCATTCCCAGAGCTATTGTGCATATAAACATGTCTCTAGAAGTGGAATATATACAAAAGCTATGAACATTTTAATCCTCTATTTTTTGAGTATAATTTCATCTTTTTGTTAGTTTATGCCAATTTATATCTCCCCAGTGTTGTACAAGAAGGTCCACTTCCCAGACTTGCCACAGAAACATTCACCACCACTCTTCTTTACCTTTGCCACTGTGATTGGTTTAAAAAAAAAAATAAAGATCTCACATTGCTTTACTTTGTGATCATAAATTTTTGAAAAGTAAAATATGGAGTGCTGGCTTTAGAAAAAGATCTCCAAAGAATCAAGTAAGAAGGAAATAGTAATCTGACAGTTTATAAGTCATAACGAATAAGAAGCTATTAGTAGTCTCTACTATTTGCCGGCCCATCTGCCTCCCCCTACTCCATCCTCAGGAGATGAGCTACTCTCTTTCCATTACTATGCTTTGTGCTTCTGGAGAGACATGTGTAATCTGTTATTAAATAGATTCAATATGGAAATCTTTGATCTGAAAAATTTACCTTTTAATATCGGTTAGTGGTATGAGAGAAGATAGAGGGCAATCAATCCATCATGCAAGCGGAAGATCAAGACTTACTTTCCAAACTGCAGTTCCAGGAACACTTTGTCCTTACTATTTTCACAGTTTTCTTCCTTATCAATACTTAATTGTCAAGTTTGCTTTGATCATGCAAAGTTTATCTCTCCAGATACATGCTTTATTCATGAGACTCCTTAGCAGTCCTTTTTTCTCTTACCTTTTCTTGAAATGCAGAGATCCTAATTTTGAAAAAGTAGATTTCCTACTAAGAATGGTATCTTCTTTTTAAGATTTTGCTAGAAAGGGCAAAACTACAGAGGCAGTAAAGCTAAAGATCAGTGATTGCCAGGGGTTTGTTAGCAAGAAAGAAAGATAGGTAAGGTAGAGCAGAGTTTCAGGGCAGTGAAACTATTTAGTCTGTCATGGGGGGACAGACAGTACACTTGTCAAAATACATAAAACTGTGCCATACTAAATAGAAACCCAAATTTAAATTGTGGATTTCAGTTAATGATAATGTATAGATATTCATTCATTGTAACAACTGTACTGCACTATATAAGATGTCAGTAACAGAGGAAGTTGTAGAGGAGTCCTGGGGGGGAAAGAGGCAGATCGTTAAGTTTAAAACTGCTCTGGAAAAAGTGTTTAAGAAGTAAGAAAAAAACAGTGGTTACAAATTTCACATGTGTGTATAAAATCACATTGTAATATACTAAAAGTAATAATGCTGCTTTCTTTGCTGTTATAAATTTTTTACTGGACAAAATGCTTGGCACAAAAAGGTATGCCGTTGTCACACAAATTAATGTTTATCTCAGAGATACAAAATATACACTCATACATGTATATCATATCTGGTGGTGGAAGATGCACAAATCTCAGAAGGATATTGCAAAAGAGGTGACTTTCCAAAAATAGGAGTGAGTCCCACGAGACCTTTCCAAGGTAGACAAAGATGAATAGAACATACAGAAGAACACTGTGAACCAAGCTCAGAGAGAGAGAGAGCAGGTATATTTGGGTAATGGCAAGTGGAGTAGCTTCTGGAGACCTTTTGTTTGTATATATCTTTCTAAAATGAGAATAAAATTTATTTTAGATGCTATAATCATGGCAGTTTACAAAAAGTGTTAAGTAGTGGGTCCTTTTTGTAACTGCCCTAAATGGATTTTAATTTTTGTGTTCATGGTATTTTTTTCTTTCTCTCATGTAGTATGTAGCCTTTTCAGAATGGCTTCTTTTCACAATGTATGTTGAAGGTTCCTCTATTTCTTTTCCTGCCTTGATAGTTCAGTTTCTTTTCAGTCACTGAATAATACTGCATTGTAAGTCTGCACTATACTTTGTTTATCCTTTCATCTGTTGGAGGGTATCATTGTTGCTTCCACATTTTGGCAATTATGAGTAAAATTGCTATAACAGTGCATGTACAGAATGTTGTGTGGATGTAGTTTTTAACTTTTTGGATGAATACCAAGAAACAATATCTGGATCATTGGATAACAGTATATTTAGCTTTGTAAAGAACTGTCAACAGTCTTCCAAAGTAGTTTCACTATTTTGCATTTCTTCCAGTACTGGTGATGCTGATTTCTATATTGTTTGTACTAATTTACATCCTTGACTGTGTTGTCTGCTATATTTTTAACCATTCTCTACCTTGCGCCCTTGTTTCTTCTCTGGTACTAAGCATTTTATATGATTCCATTTTCTTTCCACTTCTAATATAGAAACTGATTCCTTTAAAATAATTTTATTTCTTTCCCTAGGGTTTGTAATGTCAGTTTCCTAATAATCTACATTTATTTTCAAGGAACACTATACCCTTATGTAGGAGTGAAATTGCCTTATAATAGAGGATGCCAATTCCTTCCTCACATCCCTTATAAGGATCCGTTGCAACGCTGCTGACATTCGTTTTATTTACCCTTCTGGTGCTGTCGATTCATGATTAATTCACTGATTAAACTGACTATGAATTATAGTCACTGAAAACATTACTATGTTTATTGAAGAATTATTATCACAGAAACTCTTAATCTGTTAGATAAGAATAAGAAAAGTAAACTATTTTACTTTACTTTGCTTTATTCCATCTAATATTTTCTTTCTTGATATAGCTCCAAGTTTCCTACTGCTACAGTTTGCACAGCAAGTGTCCCTTAAAGGGTCACTTTAACACTCCTTGTGTTAAAGGCTTGTCTTCCAGAATGGCATTGTTGGGAGGACGTGGGGCCTAGTGGGTACTCTTTAGGTCATTTGGGGTACAGTTCCCATGAAGGCAGTTGTGGGACTGCCTTTCTTCCTTGCTATTTTGCTTCCTGGCACTGAAGTGAGACAATTGTCTCCACCATGCTCTCCTGTAGTCATATTTTGTCTTGCCTGAGGTCCAAAGCAGTCAGCCAACATGAACTGGAATCCCCAGAACTGTGAGCCATAATAAAACTGCTTAAAAATTAATTTCATTATCTCATGTGTTTTGTTATAGTGGTGGCTAACAGCATACTTACATCATTTTATTTCCTTTTAAAGAACTTTTCTTGCATGGCAGGTACCTGTGTGAGAAAGTCGTTATTTCTTATGTCTTTTGAAGAATAATTTTGTTGGAAACAAAATTGTAGGTAGGAGTTTTCTTTCAATCTTTTATTTAATATGTAGTTGTGTGGTTTCCAAAGAGAAATCTGATGCCATTCTAATCCTTGTTCATTTTTAGGTAAGGTTTATATTTCCCTGCCTTCTTTGAGGATTTTTCTCTTTAATTTTCTGTAGTTCGAATATGATATGCTGCGTGTAGCTATTTTGAATAGAATATTCACTTACCGTCTGTCTGCAAGAGCTGGGACTTCAGTCTTTCCTTATCCTCAGTGCACCCACATACTTCCCATAAGGATAAACAGCAAACAGCAGTAACTGTTTATCAGTAAGTTAACAGTAATTTATAACCCATTCCTTCCCAGTAGGTCCTTGTTCTTTCCATGTGCTCTTGCTATGTGACTAATGTCCCCCATCTGAGCCCCATTTAATCAATATTACCTAAACCACTATATTCATAATCTTTTTGGTTGCCCATAGTTTTGTTCCACCTATGTTCACCTTATGCTTTTCCATTAGAACAATATTACCTGAGGACTATACTTGTAATCTTATTAGTTGACTATAGTTTTGTCCCACCTTATAGTATCTTACCTCTTGGCTTTTCTCTATAAAACTCCTTTGAGAAGTAGAGTCCCCAGAATTACCCACTTGGAACCCCTTCTGTCCCTCATAGAAGCTTTCTTTCGCTCTATGAGTATTTTTTACTCTTACTCTTACTTTACCCTTGTTCCTAGAATTTATTCTTTAATTTTAGAAAACACAAGCTTGACATATCAGTTATCTTATAGGTTGGGAGTTATATTTCTCTTTATTACTTGGCTTATTCAGAGGTCCTAGATGATCCCTATACCATCAGCTCTGTATCGGTTGGAGGTTGCATGGAGATATTTGGATGGGGTTAAGGGTTTGCTGATTTCATAGATTGTAGACTGAGACTCACTTAGATAATAAAAATTGCCTTCTTTATTAATTGTATATGCTTTAAATTTTATGCCTTGTCTTTGTCAGTTGACTATGCCTTGAATTTTATCCTTTGTCTTTGTAAAATTGCTTAGGCCCTTGTTTCTTATGCATTGTCTTTTATTGTAATGACAGTAAATTTATATATTGCATTTGAATTAATTGCTAAATTTACTGGTGTCCCTTGTTTGATTTATTACACAATAGCACTAGGAAGCATAATGTTAGAGTACCTCATAGTGTCCTTTGGTGTAAAATGCTATAAAATGAGGTTTTTAATGAAATCTAGTTCATATTTTATTTATACTTATTTATAAATCTTGGGACCTCCCCCACCATTTAAAAGACAGTAGGTTGGCACTTGTTCTTAAGACTTGGGGGACAAGTTTCACTGACACAGACTGGTCCTGTGCATTCCCTCTATATTCTAGAAAAAAATGTGGAGCCTATTATGCCTCAGTTTTCTTTTTGGTCTAATTTCCTGATGTGAAAAAGCAATCTTAGCTCTTGAGATTCCCCATTCTTGGATTTCCAGGTTGCAGATGACAAGTCCTGATCAAGTTGTCACAATAACTTATCATGATCAAGAGAAGACTTCCAGGGGCTGGGGATTTAGCTCAGCAACATAAGCGCCTGCCTTGCAAGCATGCAGTTGTGAGTTTGATCCCTGGTACCGATTTTAAAAAAAAGAAGACTTCCTTTTCCTGATTTCATTTTTGATCTTTCTGTGATACTTTGTACTTTCATTTTTTAGAGGCATATAAGATTAGAGAGACAGAAACCTTTTTCTCCTACCAGCAACTAAGAACTTTCAAGTTTAGTACATAGAAAATGAGCATTTACTAATGCCAGAGACGGAGAAATCATCTTAGATGAGGAACACATACACTGTCTCTTGGTCAAATGAGACATTGAAATTTTGCCCATCCAGAAGTATATACATGTGAGTGTGTCCCTACTTAAGTGTTGTGGGCAACAGTCTTCCTCAGAGGACTGAACCTGAGACCTACATGGGAAGAATGGGCTGTTGGTGACCAGAAGGAGCTATTCCCTCAGCACAGCATTTAAGGAACCAAAACAAATGTAGTTTAAGAGAGAATCCCCAGCCTCTGCTCTGTCTCCCCTCATAGATCTGGGACTCATCATTTATGTGTGTAGGAAAGGAAAATGATTTTGCTATAAGTTATAGACTTTAAAACTTTTACCGTAAACTTGTCGAATGCTGTGCAATGTTTTTTGGGGGAGAGTTTAGTCAGCTTAGGCTTTTATCTGTCTCTTACAGAAGTCAAACAGTGGTTTACAGACAAATCTCTGGTTGCATGGAACTAGTGAAAGTGGAGAGGACAGCTGAGGGGGGTCAGAGTCTCAGATTCACAAAAGTTCCTCAGTGGAAGGTGAAAGCTGGGTCCCAACAGCCTGACTAAGTATCCAGCAAAAAATAAATAAACAAACAGTCTGGATTTATCTATTGTACTTTTCTCTCTGCTAATAAGTTAGGAACCCCCCCCCCCCAGTTTTTCTTCAACTCTTTGGGAGTTAACTTAAGAACCCCCTTTTACTTAGACCACTCCCCACTCTAGGAAATCAGGCTGAGGCAGTTTATAACAACTGTTTGCTTTCACAAAGAAAAACAGCTCTCAGGGAAATCACTTACATTTGTACCTCATTCATGCTAACTTACAGAGATTTTAGCATTTCTCTTCTTTCATGTGTGTAGAAGATTGATAAATATGCTTTTACTAACATATAAGTTGTGGCTGCTAGGTAAAGTTTAACCTGTAAGCTTCAGGGACACAGAAATTTTAGACTAGACTTAAAAAACATAACCTTGTCTTGCTGCTAGAAAAATGTGCCTGGATAATTAAGTAGATGATAAGAATATCTTAGAGGCTTCTCTGCCCTAGGGCCCAGGGCAAGGTTTCTCTGAGCGCTTTTACCTGATTCTAGAGGTGATTGCCCTGACAGGCTGAAAAGCTCTCCAACGACTTACAACTTGCTCTTTTCAATAGTTACCCTCACACCCTTTCAAAGAATTGGAAAGTAGAGGTTCAGATCTCTTGATTATTAGTTTACTAGCAGTGCTTCCTTTTTTAAACATTCCTGTTGCAGCTAGAATCAATTGTAACTTGCACTTTTAAAAGTATCTGCTAGATTTAGGAATAAGAGTGTTCAGGGAAGATAGGGTCGTGAGCTGGTAAAATGTCACTAGTCTGACCCAGCCTATCTATCAGTTACTTTTCAGAAGGCAGCTACCTGGTTTGGAGGAGACTCATTTTGGAGATACATTGAAGATATAAAAATCAAGTAGAAATTAAAAGTGATGCCAATTTCTTTCTCTTGTTTCAAATAGGATATTCGATGTAAAAATCTCTTATTCCTTTGGAACGTATTATTAAGCACTAAAAATTTTTCAACCTTCACATATTGAAAAAGAACAGTTTAATATTTTTATGTACTTGCATATGACCTGCCCACCCCCAGAGCCAAAACAGAATGCATATATATTGATATGATGCTATTTTACAACTAGAATCATACTGTAAAAAAGAGGAAAGATGGTCAAAATTGTCTTATGTTTACTTTCTTTGCATTATGAAATAATTCTTGATGGTGTTTAAAATATAATTATATGCTATATGAGATTGCCTGCCTTCATATGTCCTGTCTGTTCAGTGACCCAAGACAGATCAAACAAAAGCTAAGAAACTTTTCAGATGACCTTGGTAAGTACACTGAGGTCTTTAGAGGACTTATTCTGAATTATAAACTAGATTAGAGAGATGTAATTTAGACTTAAATCAAACATTGGCTTCTAATGAAGGACAATCAGTGGAGACTTTAATCTGTAAGTATATTACAGATCATTGGGGATACATATTTTCAGAGTGAGTTTAAATAGAGTCTAGCTAGCACTGCCATAGAGGAAAGTTATCTAGATGACTAAAGAACCCAGAATGTCCCAGAGACCTCTTTGCCTTCAGACTGAGATTTTTTCTAGACTGTTGCCTGTTTGTGTTTGTGACAGAGGTGATAAAGCTCTTTTGGATACTGAGATTGTAGAATTTTTTGATTCAGTCATTTATTAGAAAATAAAATCTAAACAGTATAGTTAGAACATTTTCATTTTCTTTCTCACTTTTCAAAGAGTAAAACAGCAGCCATTCAGGTTCTTTGATTGTCAGGGATCTGGCCAAGATTCCTGCCTGAATGAGGGGTACAGTGAAAAGATGAAATGAGAAACAGAGACAAATTTAGTAATGCACAATGTGGGGCTGGGAGGTCAACGCCTCAGGATGGGCAAAGACCAAGATACCCTAGACCAGCCGCCATTTATTGGGTATATTCAATGTAGAAGAGTTAGTGGAAGATTTAGAAGTCAGTGACTCAGCCGGCAATGGACAATCAAAAGAGTGGAAATGGGGCTGCTCAAGAGTATAGAGATGAATTTTATGCTAAGAAGGATCCGCCCTGGTGTGTTCTTTTTAATCTTAGTAGTTTTAGTTTAGTCTTTGTAGGTGGAAAGGATGGCCTATCCCAAAAGGGTTAATTGGAAGTCTCAAGAGAGTGATGCCATAATCCCAAACCTCTATTTTTTCCTTAGGGAAGTATGCAAAATTAGCCATTGTGATTTTATAGTCTCAAACATTTGATTATTGGTTTAATTTTGTGTTTGGTAATGTAGTTGGCACCAATTATAACTTTTGTTTCTGGGGAGTTGTCTTGCTAAAGATTAGAGATCCACTCTGAGAAATCTCACAATTTTAATTGTCTTTTTATATCTGAAATGGTTAGAATTTAGTTCTTTTGCCATAATTAGAATCACTCTTCTGTACTTTCTCCATTGCCCTTCCCTCAAGTAACAATGCAGTTTGTAATAGTGTCTGGGTCCTAGGCAATTCTCTCCTTTGTGGCTGCTGAATTTCAGGACCAAGTTTCCAAAAATGATGAGCTTCCCCTCCCTGGAATCCTTCCAAAGTGAAGCTGAGCTGCACTTATCTCAAGGCCATATTCAAAAAAAAAATTATCTTGATTTAATTATAAATTTCAAAAAATAATATAAAGATTTTAGTCTAAGTTTATCTGCCTTTCAGTACTTAGGCAAAACTGGAGATTAGCACCTCTTCCCTCTCCTCTCAAGAATGATACTGACTGGTTTTTATAACACCAGGCAGACTCACTCACTGATTTTTATAACATAGACAAATTCATTGATAGAGAATTCCAAGGGAACCTTCTGAGTTTAATAACAGTTTTAAATAAGAACAGGTATTAAAGAATAGTCATAGCCCCAGTCCCCAGAGATACACCTTTCTCATCATGATTTTTCTGCAGAACATCTTGCCAGGCTTGCCAGTATTCTCAGAGATATGTAACTGAGGCTCTAAAAAGAAAGGCCTATAGCTAAGTGTGGTCCAAGGATCAAAGGTGAAATGGAAAAATCTGTCACATATAGACATCTATTAGGAAGATTAAAGGAAGATTAAAGCCTTGACAGGCCTTCTTCCCCCACTGTTTGTGTAGGCAGTGTTTAAGTACATAGTTTAGGCTGATTTTGTACTTTCTCTGTTGCCCAAACTGGCCTAGAACTATGGTGTCTCAGCCTCCCGAGTGTTGGGATTACAGGTGTACTTCACCACCCAGTCCCCACTGTTTAGATTATATACTTAGCTACAAAGAGTGCAAGATAGTCTCTTTCTGCGCCCAAATTTGGCTTGTACACTCAGTCCTGGATACAGTTAGAATTCTGTTTTAACAGTTCGCTCCTCTAGAATAAACAAGTACAGGTGGCTAAGAAAACAATAATAAAAAGCCTGTATGGCTAGATATTCCAGTCAGATAAACCACAAGCCTAGAGCTTATCTTAAAACCTGTTTTTGCTTCTACAGGTATAATAGGTTTTTAATTTCTTCTGATTCTTATTATAAGGGATCTCTATTAATTGACCTGCAAAAAGTTCTAACTAGTCTACTTATAGTTACAAGCTTAAAAACTGTAAAAGAGTAATTATAATTTGACTTGGCCAAATACATGTGAGTGTATTCTGATCTATTAACAATTGTGTGTTGTGTGTCTATTCAATTTGTGGCTGGTTATAATACAGCTGTTTTGTTTGAGCCCAATAATTTTTTTTCTTCTTTTTGCCTTTTTAGATTTTAAAATATTTGCCTATAATTTAATTTGGCTTATAGATAAATGCCATTAGAATTGAGGACATGCTTCTACCCAGGTGGCCAGCTGATCAAAAGGATGTCAATAGTGCTTTTACAAATTCAATGCCTGTTGTTGTCTGTGCACAATAATTTGAGTCTTTCATTGGTCAAGAGTAATGTGTTGGTTATTACCATCTGGTTCTCATGGGTCATTAAAATTTTTGTTAAAATGATAGAGACCCCTCAGGCTTAAAGAAACTGCTAAACATAACTTTCCTTGATGAATAAAGTAGCAGCTACCTAAAAACATTTGTTTTAGTCTTTGTTCACTAATGGGGTCCCAATAATTTTCATAGCTTTGTAGGAGACACACCCCAATAAATGTTGCTAAACATATTATAGTAATATGTTTATATTGATCATCACCAAAAAGTTAAGTTTTATGTGGATAAAATTAATAACATTTTTTAAATCAAAAGATGCTCTCAGTACAATACTAAATTAAGAGATAAAGGTTTCAATATAGCTTTAACATTTTTTATTGCTAATCTCATGGTATACTAAATATATTCATGCCTTCTGGGTCTATAGATCTGAAATGTAAAACAAGGTCTGTCTATGGTGATAACGTTTTTTCTAGATTCAGGTATCTCCCTTTCTCTTGTGTTCCAGCTACTTATGATAAGAGGTATATGTCAAATCAATGAGACCATCAGTCAAATGACAGTTTTGTTTTTAATGCTTGAGTGATGTGCATGTTATTATGTGTCACTACACTTAGAGATGGTTAGATACTGTTAAATGTCTTCAATACATCCCATCAAAAGATAACAGATTAGGTGAGAGCTTCTTTATATAATAAAGATAATTGACTAAAAAGGCTACTCTCTATTAAGAGAGACATTTAAATGTGTTTCAGGGTGCTAGGGATTTAGCTCAGCGGCATAAGCGCCTGCCTGGCAAGCACACAGTCGTGAGTTCGATCCTGGTACCAAAAAAAAACAAAAAACAAAAAAAAACTGTTTGAAAGATACTGTCATGATTGTTGTGCTAACAGAATATGTGTGGCTGTTGATCTCAAGTTTTCTCTGTACAACTTTTATAATTGTTATCTGTTAACATCCTGTAGGGATTTAACTACAAAACAACCATGATTGGTAAGAAATAATAGTCCTTTGCCTATACTTCATAATTTGAAGTGCCTAATCTTCAGATAAGATTATATTAGTTAAGCTTACTGCTACCACTACAATATTGATTAACTGATCTCTTCTGGGTGTTCAACAACTGAAGTTCAGAGACCAGGATTAGAATGATAACTGGATTAAGAGAATAATCAATATTTTGGCCCTATCAGGACCTGAGGAAACCTCTTCTACAGGATCCTACAACTTTGGTGAGTCACCCAATCAACTGAGCAGGGAGATTGTTAGACCCTAGAAGACAAGAATCAATAAATGTATAGTGTGCGAAAAGAAAATTACCAAAAAAGTAAAAGTCTCCCATGCTTTCACAGAAAGCAACATTGTCAAGCAAGACCATGACCCACCCTTATGGCTGATACTGACAGAGGAGCTGAGAGGCTCTGTACAAAGTCCAAAAAATAATGTGTGAGGAGACCTAACTGACCTTGATAGACAACAATAACTTAATTTGGATTAACACGTCTCATTTTAACTTGGCCTTTTTTTGTTTTTTGCTTTTCTACCTTTTTTTTTTGTTTGTTTGTTTGTTTTTGACATAAGGTCTTGCTAAGTTGTTCCGGCTGGCCTTGAACTCACTATATAACCCAAGCTGACCTCAAACTCACAGCAATCCTCATGTCTCAGCTCTCTGAGTGCTGAGATTACAGTTGTGTGCCACAAGGTCCAGTTTTTCCTTTGTTTTAAACACCCGAGAAAGAAGTATAACTAAGAGACATATAAAAACAGTATCTCAGTACTAAAAACTAGATGTAAAAAGGGCTATACTGGTAGCTGACTACTATTGTGGTTCAGTGAGGCCGAAAACTATGATAGAAGGTATAAAAGATCAACAAGACTCTAAATTCCTTAGGCACAATTTTCCTTCAAAACCACCTAACTCTGTCTTCTTACAGCTAAACCTAAAAGGACTTATGACAAAATTAGACTTACAGATAACCTCTGTCAGCAGACGGGTCCAAGAGCCAGAGGATACAGTTGTTATTCCAGTCTCTTAAGAGCAACTTCTAAACTTGGCTTTTCTACCAACCTGCCTTTTTATTACAGTGCTCATGCTTTAATTATGTATGTTTTTTAATTTCTTGGAAATCTGTTCATTCTGCTGCCAAACTCTAAGTGATCGTGCAGATAGAACCAATGACAAATGCCCAGACTGCTTTGACCAGGATCCGAAGATTGATCTAACAAAAGGAGTTCATAACTAATAACCCATAACATAACTTCTGTCTGAGAGCCCTTAGATTAGCTCTCTAGAAAAGGCCCCTGACGTCAGTCACCCCTACAGTGACTCTTCTAGCTTGAAACAGATAAAAACTACACATATTCTTCCCCAACTGCAGTTAGGATACCTCTTCAAATAACTTAGTGAAGTTATTTAGAAATATTATAGGCAGTCAGATAGGCTGGGCCTTTGAGAGTCAATCCAGAAAATAACATATTACAACTTACAGGAGGCCCACTTGTTAGAGGTCAGGCTTCAAGACAACAAAACAAAACAAAGCGAAACAAAGTATGACTACACGTACATACTTCCCCTAGGGATGAATGGCAGTCATTGATACTCTGAATAGGAGTCAGTCACCTGGGCTAGAGGACCAAAACCTCCCTAATATTCCTTTCCAGAAAGTCCTTGTTGGGTCCATGTACTCTTGAGAAGTGATTTACTTCCTCATTTGATCCTCATTTAATCAATATTACCTAAGCTACTAGTAATTTTTTAAAATTTTTTTATCGGTACTGGGGATCGAACTCATGACCGCCTGCTTGCAAGGCAGGTGCTTATGCCACTGAGCTAAATCCCCAGCCCCTTAGGATGAAATTTATGCCTGGGAAAGAATACCCACCATCCTCCTGGTCCATACTAGTACTGGGGATGGCTTTTCCGGTAGTAGAGGTACTTGTAGAGATGCTACATGCTCTGAGGATAGATTGGCATGCTTTGTACTTTTGCATTTTGTGGGGAATTGCATACTCTTTGTCATTCTCTAACCGTTAAGTAAGGAGCACAGATTAGAAAAGGAAGGTTAATTCAGAGCAAATATTTAGGAAACGGTTCCTGAGGTACTATCATTAAATCTCAGATTCCGTACGTTTCTATATGCTGAATTTCGTATATTTTAAGCTAGGGATAATAACATACCTACTTTATAGAGTCACTATGGGAATTAAAATGAGTAATATTTTTAAATTCACATAGTGCCTGTCACACTGTGAATGCTAGGAAAGTGTTTGATATTCTTACCATTTATCATTATTTTTTAAGTCAGTGTTATTAAAAAATTAATATATCTTGTGTTCTCTCCAATGGACACAAAAAATGGTATAAAGAAACTGATGTATTTTTAGAGAAAGAATTATCTAGCTAAAACCCAGATAAGACAGAAAGACTTATTTTCTTGTAAAAATAGAATCTAATAAAAATCTAAGAAGTTAAAAACCTTTAATATTGAAGAAAGAGAAGAGGATTAAGAGATGGAGGGATGGAGAAAACCAGGAGGCGAAAGAGAAGGAGAACTAAGATATATAATGCACCAAATCCCCTCAGTGAATGTAATCATCTGGTACTGCAAACATCTATTAATAAAAATAAGTGTTAAAAAGTCCCCCAAAATAGAAAAAAATTACTGAAGAAATAAAGATCTCTGCCATACAGTGCTATGCGTCTGCTATTTTGAAAGTTTATTAATGCATTCATTTTTAGCCTTTTCTCCTCTCCTCTCCTCCCTCTCCCTCTCCTCTCTTCTCTCTTCTTCTCTTTTTCCTTCTTTCTTCTTTTGTACCAGGACTCAAACTCAAGAGCTTGCACTTGCCAGGTGGCACTGTACCACTGACCTGTATTCCCAACCTTCTAGATTAGCTTTTTGAGGGCAGCTGCTTTTTTTGTTCTTGAATGGATTAGTTGACATTTATTTTTCTTAATGAAAGTTAAAAGCCTGAGCCTGAAAACAGTTTTATTTTCCCAACTCTGAAGATTCCATCCTTTGATTTGAAGAACTGCAGCTACCACTTGTGGTCTGGTTCTAACTTTTGAAAATGACTGCTAACTGTTCATGCTTAAATTGGACCACTAGGAATTCTATTAATAAAACATGTTGCCATTGTCTGCTATGACAGCTTTGTATTATAAGAAGGAAATTATTGGTTAACCCTGCTGAATTAAAGTGAATTTGAATTCTGAGTGACACAGTAACTGACCACACCACTGGACCTGTTCTTTCATGCACACTTATTTCCTCAAGTGACCTTTGTGTGTCCTCTGTGTAGAGGACACACTGTTCTGTAGGGAAAGTTCAGGACAGGAACAGAACATTATTAAAATTCTTTAGGTTTCTCTAACTTCTCTACTATTAGCTTTGGCTTTTTCTGGGGGGTAATCTTTACTTTAGGATAAAAGCTTTTTACTCCAAAAGCTCTGCTTTTTAGGTTCTCATTTTTTGTGTAATTAAACTCCTTTCAGAATTTAGGTGTGGGTTGGTTACTGCTGTTTATGTCCTCTAAAGTGTTTAATCAGCATTTATTAAAATGCATTGTGGAGCTGATTATTTTTCATCGAGATAGTTTAGAAAGAGAAGGAAAACATAGTGATAGGTAATGATAAAAAAAAACATATGGCACTTGACATTTACCTAGTAGAGTCACCTTAACACTTCTTGCAGGCTTAATGGCCTTTTGTTTGATTTTGATATCACCTCCGTGTTATTAAGTTTGTCCTTGTTTGACAATGCAAAAGTAACTTTTCAGAGAGGCAGTGAGTTGGAAAGGTTGAGAGCACGGCCTCTCTGCATGGCAGCTGGACTCAAAAAAAACCAATGAGCTAGGAACAAATGTTCTCTGACTCCGAGTGGAGACTGCAAGGACCTGGCTTAGGAAGTCATAGTGTCATTTCCACCATATTGTGATGATCAAAAGCTAGTGTTGGGTCTGTCCCTGGGCACAGGCAGAGGGTGACACTTGGCAGGAAGACCTGGAGGTGCGGTCCATTGGAGCAGTGTCCTTGAGGAGTAGCAGTCACATCTGGGGATGTTCCTCGTTAAGTTCAAAACATTGGAAAGGGAAGGGAAAAGTGGACAGGGAGAAAATGTAATTGAGGGAACATCGTATTTCCCTTTTCTGCTCCCCTGCCCTGCCTTTCTTCTTCCCCTCCTCCCTTTCTTCCTCTCCTTCTTCACTTCTCTCTTTTCCAGTACTGGGGATAGAACTCAAGATCTGTGCATTGAACAGCATTCCCAGCTCTTTTTATTTTGAGACAGGTCTCACTAAGTCATTGTGTTGCCCAGGCTGGGTTAGAATTTATGATCCTTCTGCCTCAGCCTCCTAGAGTGCTGGAATTGTAAACATGTACCACCATGCTCAGGTCTAGCCCTTTTAAAAATCTTTTTGATTATGAGAGTGGGTCCTCTTACTTTGTGTAGGCTGTTCTAACTTGGAATTCTTTTGCCTCAGGTTCCCAGAGATTTGTATATGCTTCTATGTCTGGAGTCTTTGTATCTCCTAAAAGAATTTCAAAAACATTTTGCCTGTTTGCATATTCTTTAGTTGACGTCTTAACATTTTAATGTAAACTTAAACTATTGCAAATAATGTGATTTCCTGTTCTTGGTAAACATTGTCTTTAAAATGACACTATTTCATCATTCTTTTAAACAGTCTAATCAAATTAAAATAACATAATAATTTAAGAGCTCTATCCATTTAAAACATAGCAAGATTTTATCAGCCACATGTTATAACATTCCCGTTGCTCCTTAAATGTTTCTTTTCTGCACAGTATCCGATTGTAATGAAATATATTTTTATGCTACATTTTTTATTGATCACTGTATCATACTTCTTGGTAATAAGAATGTATATTAATTTAAAATAGTTGTTTAAAAATTTTCTGGGCCCTCCAGGCTTTAAGTGCTAAGAAATTTTCTACTGCATAAAAGGAACCATTGCAGTTATTAGCCCCATAAAATCCTTTCCAGCAACACAAATGTATTAAAATGATTTTATTATTATGTTTTTGAAAAGCAAAACTTTATTAGAAATACATTTCTTAGAGAAATGGAAGAGTGTTTTCTTATACATCTCTTTGTCTGAGTATTATTACCAGACTATAACAGGGTTGAACAACAATTATATTCCTGTTTGTTTTTATAAAAACATGAATTGTAAATAGTAATAGCAGTTTTTGTTGCTGTTATTCACAGTGTCATCAGTTCTTTCACCTGTGTCCATACTATGTGCCAGAAATCACATAATAATCTGTTATCCAAGAATCAGTTTTAAAGGTCAGCTGGGGCCATAACCCAGTGGTAGAATGCT
Source organism: Cavia porcellus (assembly GCF_034190915.1). Classification (NCBI taxonomy): domain Eukaryota; kingdom Metazoa; phylum Chordata; class Mammalia; order Rodentia; family Caviidae; genus Cavia; species Cavia porcellus. The sequence continues at coordinate 20,300,497 of NW_026947511.1, read as the reverse complement.
TGCCTAACATGCAAGAGGCATTGGGTCCCTGAGTTCTCAAATCAAACAAAACAATGACAACAACAACAATAACACAAAAGTAACATTAAAAAATGAAAATAAAGCCACAGAAAAGAATAAAAAATGGTCCTCCTTGCCCTGGGTTATGCCCTGGGTCATTTGTTCTAAGTAGACTATTGGAAATCACTTGAATTGCAAATAACTGGTTAACCAGACTTTATGATTTCATCCAGACTTTATTTACTCAAATTGACTGTGGTAAAATTAAGTTGTGGATTTCTGTGGAGGCTCAGTGATTGCTGTACCTCAGGTCGTCACCCCAGAAAGGTTTGAAGTGGAGAAGTTTTCTCTTTTGGGGTATGTGTGGGGGCCAAGAATTGAGCAGAGGAATAAGCACAGGAGAGGAGTATGTGACACACATCCTGAGACAGCTTGATTTCGAGGAGACCGGGAAATGAAGAACTTGGAAATTGGTAATTGACTGTCTATAATCAGGTTTTAGGCTATACAGAGCAGCCCATAAGAGAAGGGACAGTACTGTGGGGTGCGCTGGTCACATCTAAGAGGAAGATGACAGTAGCTGGATGTCAACAGAGGTAGAGGACACTCAGACTGCGGCCGGGACTGCTGATTTAGGGACACTGCACACCATGTTAATATCTTTGCAAGAATGTTCTAAGCAAAACGACATATGGTCAGTAAAAACTAAACGAAATAAAAATGTTTAACACACACGGGGCCTTCATTCTGTTGAATAATGCCTCTTTGCATCTCAAATCATGCAGTACATCTAGCTCTAATCTAACTATTTGACAGCTAATTATGAGAAATAGAGGGTTCATTGTGTATTCCTCAGAGTTAAGGCTGCCTATTTTCAAGAACACATCTTCCTGAGTTTAAAAGATAAAGAGTAAATGCATACTGGTGGAAATGGGTTTGTAGTGCTGCTATGTGTGTTTGTATGTGCTTATGTATGTGTGTAGGTGTACAAGTTTTTGGCAGAAAACATTTTAGAACCACTCCCTTGAATTATTCGATGTGTGTGTGTGTGTGTGTGTGTGTGTGTGTGTGTGTGTAGCCAGGTTCTTGAGAGAAACAGAAGAGCAGGTGAAGACTTGCCTGGGGTTGTGGATTGAAAGGCAGATGCTATGGTTAAAAATATTCTGTTATATCCCACAAGGGATATAATAGGTATTTTATATCAAAAGGTCAAAGAACCTGGTCCTTGTCTAGTTTTGGAGGAAAGGTCATCTATTTCATCTTTGGTGAGCAGCAGGATCACCCCTCTGTAGGAGGGAAGGGCAAGGGCAGGAAGAGGAAGGGGACTTAAAAAGAATTAAGATGTGTCATGAATATGTACCCACTCCCCATGAGGAATGTAATCTTTATATACTGCAGGTATGTACTAATAAAAATAAAAATAAAAAGCAAAGAAGGAAGCTTTCTTTAAGATTATTTTTTTAAGCTGGTAGTAATCTAAATAAATGACAAACATGTTAGTGGATGTCGCCTGATTACCAGCTCCAATTCTAAATGCTCTTCATTGGACCTTTTATTTAATTCATATAATAACATAGAATTCATATTAATTTTATTCTTTCCATTTTATAGATAGAGAAACCGTGACATGGCATCCTTAGTCAATGTGCCTAAGACTGAACTGGTGAGAGAGTCATTGGCTGGCTGTTCAAGTCCAGAGTCTCTGCCTTAACCAGAGTGCTACACTGCTTGAGGCTTTTAGGTGACAGCTCATGGCTCAGAACCCCCAAGTGTGTGCCATTGTGGGGTGATTTTTTTTTCTTTATGTGACACTGGGAATTGAACCCAGAGCCTTTTGTATTGAGCTAAATTGCCAGACTTTGTTTTAAAAAAGAAATTATTTTTGAGATAGAATCTCAATAAGTTACCCAGGCAGGGGTAACAAATTTATAGTCTTTCTGCATCAGCCTCCCAGAGCATTGGGGTTACAGGAAGGCATTACCTTGCCTTACTGTGGTCAAGTTTTAGAGATAACTGAGCTAATAGGTGTCTGAGCTGGCAGGAGCTCCCAGGTCAGTTTGCTTATATGGTGGAGCAGCATTGTCAGCTTATCCAGAGTGCTGCAATAAATAATATTTTCTGTAAATGTCAAGATGTGGAAAAGTTTGGGAGTATCTACCATACAATGCAGATGAGTTGAATTTAATTTGAAAGATCAAGTGTTCTAGTTTCTCCACATCCTCATCAACACTTTTTTTTCCCTCATAGTAACCATCCTAACAAGTTATAAAGGACATCTTGGAGTTTTGATTTTCCTGATGATTGGTGATATGATATTAAGCATCTTTTCATCTACCTATTGACAATTTGTGTGTGTGTGTGTGTGTGTGTGTGTGTATATGTGTCTGTGTGTTTTGAGAAATATTTGTTCAAGTCCTGAACCCATTTTTAAGTCAGCTTATTAATTTGTTTTGTTGTTTGCTGTTGAGTTCCTTATGTTGTTTGGTAATTAACCCCTTGTTAGATAAATGGTTTACCAGTATTTTCTCCCATTCTGTAGGTTGGAGTATCATTCTTAATTGTAGAAGACCACTTGGAGGGCTCTCCTTGAATGCGGAACAGTCACCGCAATATTAGTTAAACTGAGCCCTGTCTCCATGTACTGATACCTACAGAGCTGGCTAAGCTGTCTCTTTCTCTCTTCAGTTGGCTCTAGCAAAGTAAATAGGGTTAGCTGAGGTACTGATGTATGATGTTTGAAGCCAGCTGATTCCTCACCTCTTGTCTCCTTATAAACAGTTGAGCACAGTAGGATGGCAGAGCCACACAGCTCCAGGAATGCCAAATGGGTTTGAGCATCAAAATGAGAGGCTATGCCTTCCCAGGGTGCAAAAGTTTACATATCAAAAACTGAAGCAACAGCTGCCTGATGTTTAAATGCTACCCCATTTGAGTTATGCAGATCGGTCTTTGTGCATACTCTTCTGTCTGCATATTGCAGAGATGCTTTCTAGCCTCCTAGCTCAGCCCAGCTCACATGTAATTCTTGTGATATTCACTGTCACTCATCCTCAAGCCACTTCCTTCTTTATGAATTAATAAATTGAGGATGAGGCCTTTGTTCTGTTGGTCCTCACTGGGACCGGACTTAGGACCCCTTGGCTGCCTGTAACTATGAGTATTTCTTAGTGTCTTTATTCTTGCTGTGGGTTACACTGAAGGTGGTAGATTGAAATGAACTTGCCGAGATTCCAATAATATTTCGATGGGATTAAAAATATCTTCCTAAACTGTGAGGAGCACAGAAAAAGGGATTATAATACTTAGTAAATTAGTGAAGACCCTCTTGCCTCAGCCTTCTAAGTAGCTAGAATTATAGGCATGTGCCATCCATGTTTTTCCTTTATGAAATGTTTAATTATGTTCTTGACTTTTTTTTTTTATAAAGTTCTTTTTCCTTCTTTGATTTACTGGACATCTCTGCCCTACTCTTTTTTTTTTTTTTTTGTCTTTTTCCTTTTTACCGGTACCAGGGATCGAACTCACGACTGCCTGCTTACAACGCAGGCGCTTATGCCGCTGAGCTAAATCCCCAGCCCCCTACTCTATTTTCAAGATCTAAATTGTTTTCCAATTTGTACTGTGAATAAGCATTTTCAGTCTGTGATATTTACTTAAACATTGTTAATACTGTTTTTAGATGAATAAAAGTTAAAACTTTAATATGAATTAAAAACTTGCTTCTTTATATTTTGTGTTCCTTATCCTCTGGTCTGGGAAGTCCTTTTTATGTAAAGGTCACAAATATGTGTCTTCTGAATCCCTCTAAATTATTAGCTTTTTTGATGCTTTAGTATTTAGTTTACTAGGGGCTGGGGATTTAGCTCAGCAGCATAAGTGCCTGCCTTGCAAGCAGGCAGTTGTGAGTTCGATCCCTGGTACTGATAAAAAGGAAAAAGACAAAAAAAAAAAAGTATTTAGTTTACTAGAGGTTAATTTTTGTTGTGATCCATGTATATATATATATATATATATATATATATATATAATACATATGTAAATTTATATATATAAATATGTATATAATGTGTTTATATGTAAATATATCAAAATACATAAATATAAATTTTATATATAAATTTTTTTCCTATTGAGTATTCTCCAGTGTTATTTTTGTGGTATGAGGATTGAACCCAGGGCCTTTGCACTGAGCTACATTCCTAGTCTTTTTTTTTTTTTTTTTTTAAGTTTTAAGATAGGATCTCACCAACTCACCATGTTGTCCAGGAAGAATGTGAACTTGGATCTTCCTGAGTGAGCCTCCTACCGGGCTGGGATTCCAAGTGTATGCCATCACGTCTGGCTTCTATTGAGTATTTTCTATTCCTTCCTTTGTGTTTTAACTTTAGTTACATGTAAAGTTTCTATATATATGTGTATTTGGGTGTTTCTGGTTTGAAAAATCTAGTTGTATTGGCTTGTCTATCCTGTTTTAGTACTACCTTGTTTTAAATCCCAGTTTGTTGAAAGTTTTGGTATCTAAGATACCTCCTACACAATTTATTTAAAATTATCTTAGCTATTCTTGCATTTCTAAAAATTATATCATTTTGTCAACTTATATGAAAAATTACATTTTTATTTTAAATAGAATTGTTTAACAATTAATAAATAATAAATTAATAGGTTAGGTTGGGGAAAATTAACCCATGAGAAAGTTTTTTTACTTAGAAGTTTTTTCTTTATGTCTAGAATGGCTCTACAATTTTCTGTGTTCTATATTTTTATTATGTTTATGTGTTCATATATTCATTCTGATTTCCAGGTCAGCATTCTAGGTATGTATTTTCCATTCCCGTTTTCAGTTACAAATAATATTGTTCATTCTAAAAAGACTGTCTATGCTTTTCAGATTTGCTGAAGCTTCCTCAAGTGTCTCTTCATCACTCAGGGTCATTCTAATGAGTGACCATTAGACCAGTAATAGTGAACCTTTTAGAGCTTTGAGTGATACAGTCTGCTGTGGCTCGCACACTGTAAGTTTACCACTACTGCATTAGACTATATCTTAAAGCCTCCTTTTGAACTAACATTTTGGTGCAGTGACAAGGTTTTGTTTTTGTTTTTTTGGAATTGTTGAAAGATTTTGGATTTTTGCATTCAAATGTTGTTCATTGTCTTTATGTTTGTTGTGAAAGGATGTTTAGCTATTGTGTATTACAAACGTTAGGCTTTCAGTCTGGAAAGTAGTCATCTCCCAATTTCTGCATCAAGGAAAAGTTCAGAAATAAAACTGATTTGCTGTTTGCTCCTCGAGATGTTTTGTGCTCTTTTAAAGGCAACTTTGACCTCAGTGTTTGGAGCAGCTGCATTTTTAAAGGCTTTGGCTGGTGTTGAAAAAAATAATAATCTACATGCTTTAAAGCATAGACTCACTCCAGAACATTAGCAAGCACTTTATAATAGTTGGGGAAGGGGCATTAAAACCCACACCCACAGCTGGCAATACCGAATAAAAACGAGGATGGTTTTATCTGACACTAAAGGTTATCATGTATGTCAAATTGCTTCATCCTCTTTTTCAAGGGAGTGATTATTAGCTTTCCTTTTTGTTAATGTTTAAGCTCTTCTTGCTTTATCCATGATTACACAGTTATTTTAATTCTGTATAATTGCTTGACAGACAGCTGTTAGTTAGCATTGATTAAATAAATCATCAAGTATTAAGGACACATGGTTTAAACTAATTTTCCATAAGTTATAACACTCCCTTCCTTTCCATGGAGGTGGAAATCCCTTGTGTGATTGCAGTGTACAGAGAGGAGCGCCACCTTGGCACTGGAGAGCAGGTTCTGGCTCATGTGCTCACGGTCTCTGTCTCATTGGAAAACGAGACTGTTGTATATGGGAACTAAAGGAAGAAACGAAGGGAAAGGAATTTGGAAAAATATAGAGGAGCAGTGAGATGCGTTTTTCTCTTTATACATTTATAACAGTTTCTCACAGATTTCTGACTTTTGTTTTTAAATTTTACTTATCTTGTAGAACTGGGGGATGGACACAATATACTAGGCAACTACCCATCACAGGCCCTTTGAAAATATTTATTTTGAAACAGCATCCTGCTAACTTGCTCAGAGTGCCTTTAGAATTGGAATCCTTCTCCGTCAGCTTCTCAAGTTACTAGGATTATAGGCATTTGCCCTTGGACCTGGCTTAGATTTCTGACTTAATATTTTGTTTGTTTCTCTTTTTTTCTTTGAGGCAGGGTCTCACTGTGTAGTTCAGGCTGAACTTGAATTTGCTAGCTCAGGATGGCCTTGAACTCTTGGTGATCCTCCTGCCTCAGCTTCCCAAATGCTGGACTTATAGGCCTGCATTATCCTGCTAGGGTAGATTTCTGACTTTTAAAATGAGATTAGAAGAAGACAAGTTGTGTTTCTAAAAGAAAACTTTGCTTGTGAAATGTCTTCAGAGTGAAATTCAGGATCGTATTTCTAGTACACTTTCCATTCAGGGTGAGGACAGAGTGCTATACCTTGTCCAGTGGTAAGGTTGATATGGCTCCAGCCAGTGTCCCCATTAATGATTAGGTTTGAAGTCGTTGGGGTGGTTTCTCTTTATTCACAGCTGCCCAGATAGTGTTTTTAGCTAGAAACTCCCATTTGTCACTTCTTTTATGTTAATAACATTTAACAGATGTTGTGATCACCATTAACCAATGTAGAAACTTTGTCTCAGATAATTGGTTCCTTTGTTCCTTGTCTTAGATAAGCAGGAGTGAAGGACAGAATCAGCATTAGAACCCAGAACACCTAAATTAGAACTGTAAATGCTTTAGCAAGGGTTGGTGTTAATTCTAGAATCAGGTCCTTTGACTTTTACTTTGGGCAAATCATTCAACCTTTCTAAACCTCTGCTGCCTCAGTTTGAATATAGGGATGACAATAGTTATCTTTTAGGGGCCTTCTCTCTGTCTTTCTATCTTCCTTTTACCCCTTCCATAATCATCATTACCAGTGTCTTAGTGTGTGCCAGCCAATCTCCTGTGCATTGGAGCAAGACAGTCCATACCCAGGCCTTCATGGAATTGATGATTTGGTGGGAATGCGTATCATAGCGAGGTATAAGCACTCAGAATAAATGCATTGAACAATGTGGGAGAGTGCAGCAGGGGCACCTGGGGCTGCCCGAAGGGAAGGGAACCTTCCTGTAACTCCAGGCTTCAGTTCCAACTTAACCTTGCTGTGTATGTCCAAGGGTTGGCTGAGGCTGTTGGTTGGCTTGCTTTGCTTGCAGCTCTGGGGGCTAAGCACAGGGCACTTTACCATTGAGCTTCATCCCCAGCACTTTTATTTCTACAGTATTTTGAGACCAAGTCTTGTTCAGTTTCCTATGTTGGCCTTGAATTTGCAATCCTCTGGCCTCAGCTTCCTAAGTAGCAGGAGTTGCAGGTGTGCACCTGGTTGTTTCTTCTTCTATTCTTCTGGGGTTTAGGACATTTTTGGAAAACTAAAAGAACTACATTAATTCAACCTCAGAAAATTATGTTTCTGAAACCTTGAACTCCTATGTTTTTAATTTAGCTTTTAGGTTCAATAATCAATAAATGTCAAATAAAATAAAATAAAATAATAAATGTTTGCTAGAAATTTGTTAGCATTATCCATAATAGCCTAATGGCTTTCATAGATTTTTAAGAATGATGTTGGGTGTATACTGTAATAAAGAAATACTTTGAGACATTTTATAGGTTAATTCTTTTTTATCTAAAGAAGAAAGTCATGGAATTTAAGCTAGATATAAAATCTTGTTTTGCTTACGCAGTACATTCTTTTCTATACTTTTGCATTGTAGGTCTTAAAAGCTACCTCTCATTTTTTAATTATTCTTACTCTGTGTTTTTCTTAAGAGACATAAAGGGATTTATTATGCAGAATTTTAAAAGTATACACTCAAAGAAATAAAATGCAGGCCCCCAAGAGAGAAGCATGTGTTTTCTGGAATTAGGAACATTTATGTTTCTCTGAAGGGAGTCAAAATCTGTGGAATTTGTGAGTCTTCAAAAAGTTGTATCTTACTTCTGGCTTATGGAAGGAAAAGAATGGCCCACCTCTCGAAGGATAACGGCCCATGCTGTATAGGTAAAAGTTTTGAGCCCAGGTTTTTGTTTTGTTTTAATAATGATTTTAGCATTTTTAAAAATTCTCTCATCTGTTCCTTTAAGATCGAGTTTCTACCCTATACTTCATCAATTAGGGTAATCTATGGAACATAAATTAACCTAAGGGACTTCCAATATGGTAGTTGTCTATAACTTTGTGTCCCAGTTTTCTTAAAAGTAGTTTTGTTTTTTTTAATTGTGCTTTTCCTTGACTCCTTTCTATTTGTCTTCCTTCTAGTGTATCTGCTCCCTCCTTGATTCTTACGGGGTACAGAGGGGCTGTCTTCTTATAATCCCTTCACACTGATATAAGGAGAATGATGACTTTACCTAACTAGGAATCAAAAGTCTCATCCTGATTGACCTAAAGGAGACGTAGAAATATAGACTTTGTTATCAGCATGTCGTTGAAGGTATATATATATACATAATTGTTTTAATAAAATTTTGTTTAAAAACAATTTTGTTTAAAAAAGTTTAATGAAAAATTTTAATAAAATTGTTTTAATAAAAGAATAGGTAAAATTAGCTTGGCTAGGAGGAAGTCTGGAAGATATAAATAGTGCAAGCATAATTAAACAAGCAAGGGCCAAAAACTAAAACCAGAACATTGAATTGTCTTTAATATTACTCTCATCATAATATACAGGCACAAATTCCCTATGATGAATATGTTCTTTATGTATACCTAAATTTTACCAATAAACTTAATTTAAAATTTTAAAAAATTGATGTCTGTTGCAGATTCGGCTAGAGACCATCAGTAGGTGTAGTAGAGAGTCTTTTTATACTTAACTGCTTTCTATTTAATATTATTATCACTCTAATTATTTGGTGGGGATGTAAATCAAGTTAAAATAAGACCTGTGCTAATCAAAATCAAATATCTATATCTATCTATCATATATATATATATAATGTTTTTATCAGGGTAACAAGGCTCCTCAGAGGTTACTTTTGAGGCTGTCCACAGAGCCTAGCTTGTCTAGTTTCTCCCTTTTCCGGTTGTGTCATTTGCAGGATGGATCATGGTCTTGCTTGACCATATGACTTTCTTGGGAAGGTCTTTTGCGCTTTGATGACCTTGTTTTTTTGTAGAATGCACATTGATTGATTCCTGTCCTCTGGGGTCCAACAATCTTCCTGCTTAGGTGGTTGAGTGACTCAGCAGAGTTGAGGATTCTAACAGAGGGGCCCCATCATACCCTGTTACCCAGCATTTTGAAATCTTGCTGACTACACTTTTTCTCTTTCATGGGGAAAAGTACCAAGGATTGAACTTGGGAACTTACACATGCTTAGCTTGTGCTCCTCCACAGAGCTATACCCTAGCTCCACAAAATAATTTCTTAAGTAATCATCATCTGTTTTTCCATTTTTTCCTAGGTTGAAGTCAATGCAACTGTCAGCACCAGATAACCTATTTTAGTGAGCTGACAATTTAATTCTCACAAAAACCGTTTCAATTTACTTTCTTGTTGGATTCTGCCACCTTAACTTAAAAATACAATTTCTGTTATGGGTTGGAAATATTAAAAGTAGCTCTAAGAACTCTTGTCAGTGCCTTCATGTCTGTGGAGTGTAAGGGAAGTATTTTAAAGTTACATTGCCAATTTCTTTCGATCTATAATTTGTAGCATTATTTCTCGATTCTCAATGGTAAAGCCACCAGCTCACAGATAATGGCTCATTTCCATTTCTTCCCTAACTAAGTGTGGCAGAGTACTGTCTGTAAGTAGGGCAGCCAGAGCCAATTTGATCAGCTGGGATGGAGCTGAGGCTTCTGTGACAGAGGACCTCTCTTCTAGAGAGGTGGGGGCTGGCATTTGAAAGGAGTGTCAGGAGCCGAGAATCTATTAGTGTTTTCCTGGTTCAGTCTCTGTCTCTCACTCTTCCCTCTCTGTGTTCCTCCCTCCTTTCCCCCTCCTTTTCCCTCTCTCTCCCTCTCTCTGCTCTCTCCCTCCTTCTGTAGTTGAGAAAGGATTAGTCTGATATTTGGTCTCTAGGTGAGGTTGTAAGAAACTGCTTGGAGTTTGAGAGTCTGGTGAACAGACTTACTGCTTCTTTGAAAAAGCTGGTGCTTTTATTGTTCATAAATAATTTTAAACATTTCATAACCTTTCCCAAATCTTAAGGATTCAGATATTCCAGATATACTTACTTCTTTGAAAATCAAAATGGTCAGATTGCAACTTTTTTAGATACTTATTTGAGTAAGAAGACTAAATGAAACACATAAAATCAGATTTTTAGAATTGTATCAAACTGTCTCAAAACCAAGAATTATCTTTCGGTAAATTTTAAATATTTATTACAAGACTGATATCTGTGGTTAGTTACACATACTGATTTAAATCAAAAAAGAAGTGACGTGTTTTTGCTGTCATATAACAAATACATATAGTTACTTTTCTTGTAGCTCCCTCTTCACAGAGAGCATGTGGGGAGTACTAAGTTCTTTGAAGAAGCAAGAGGGTAGAATGTTGTTACTTTCTGGAGCTCACTGTTTAGGATATTTCTGTTTTCTCTGGGCTGTAATGTTACCACTACAGTAATGGCAGCTGGTCTCAGCTGGTCTCAGCACTGGGAACCTGTCCCCACCCTGAACAAACACCACACTGACATTACTTAACCTGCAGATACTGTTGAAGGGATAAAGAATCATTGCTCTTATGTTCTTTTATCATAATGAGGTGCTTCTCATTCTCAGTATTTTGTGCCCTACTAGTTATTTTTTTCAACGTTATAAGGAACAAATCATGATCATTAATGATCTATCATTGTTCCCATGTACATATTTTATTTTGAGATCTGTAACTTTTTTGTTAGTGCTTTGTAGTTAATATGTGTTATATTTATTACAGGAACAAAAATGAAATCTTCAACAAATATAATTTATTCATATGTGTTCTGAAATAGATTTCTAAAATGTGTGTAACAAAATTTAACTTAGAGTTCCATTAGCATAGATTTACAGTGACTGTAAGGAAATATAGAATAATAAGTTTTCATGTAAAAATGAAGGTCTAATCCATATTTAAAATATTTTGAACATATGGATGCAAACACTCCTTTAAGCTCTTTTCTATTAATTTGTTCATTTCATTTTCCTGAGGAAAAAGCAAAACATTTCCAAATTACTTTCAAGAATTATCTGTAGTTTAGTAGGAAAAGCAATCAGAATTTTTCTTTTTAGGATTGCAACACTAACTTTCTTTTATAGTATTTTATCTGTTTTATTGTCTCTTTTATTATATTCTGTATCTAAGTTAAAATTAAGTGTTGCCTTTCAAGGTAGTGATTATTTTTATAATTTCCAGTGTATGAATGAGATAAAAAAATAGACTGTTCTTGTTTTTGAGGCAAGCCTATGTTTAACTACACAAATTGGGTAGTTTAACTTATGTCCCTTTTTAAAATATAGATCCTGTCTTTTTTCCCTCCTTCTCTTCAGATTCTTTCTGTATTTCAATTTCTTTGTTGGCTGTGTTCCTGGTAGGCTGTAGCACCAGATTTGTAGGAAAACGTGATCCTTATTATTTCTAACCATCTTTTGAGATTAGAATTCCATTTGAGATACAAAGAAAATCAGAGACTCTAGGCTAAAAAGTGCACATATTTTTATACAAAATTTATTTTATTTATTTATTTTTATAAAATTTAGTATATAATTCCAGACCTTTCATCAACTCTGGCTTTAGACACATATATATCTCTGTCTAATTTCAGAAATTAATTATCCAAATTTAATATATGCTTTTTTTCCCACTAGGAATTCCCATTTTACAGGATTATTTTGATTTCACTGAAAAATATTTATTGATTTCAATTTTGTGCAACTTCTAGAATTTAAAGACAGAAAAATTTTGTGGACTGGCATGGCCAAGGACATTCTAGGGTTGAATTAGACATAAAAGGGTGTGGGGGGCTAAGCTCCGTGGTAGAGCACCTGCCTCGTGTGAAATCCTGGGTTTGAGTTCTAATCCCCTACTCCCACCCCAAAAGACTGGAAAGATGGGTGGGAGAAATAATTCACTGTTAGTCTGCTTACAAAAATTTGTGATGACCTCAAAGCCCTCAGATTTTGTATCTTCAGGGAGATTGGTTGATTGTGTTACAGTTATCCATAGGCACTGACAAAGCTTTTCAAACTTAGGTAATAAAATGACTCATTTTGAAAAACATTATGGTGCTTTGTCATTGTCAACTTAAATTATTTTTGTTTAATATTACTTAAGCATGTAAAAATGTAAAACTTGGCCAGGATGCTTTATACTTACAACTCTTGTGCAATTATAAAAGCCAAAGCTGATTTAAAAATTCTGTGTAAGGAAATCAATGACAATGCTATGTTTCTGAAAGTAAATTGTCACTTGCAGTGTAAATGTGCTGGCCAAAGGGCGTGGCTTTTGTGAGTTTAGCTTGCTTGTTCTATCAAGGCTCAAATTTATGGTTCATGTTTTTTGTCTATTTGTTTAGCCAACACACAGATATTTGAAATATTATACTAACTCATGCTGACATGACTATGAATGTAAAGTAGACGGTCTTGAGTTGTGGGATCCAGATGATTCTGAATGTGTTTGTGCTCATTTTTTGAAGACTGTAATTCATATAGTGATAGAAACCATGAAAGTAGCTACTTCTGTGGTAGAGGTTGACCAGGAAGAGGCCCAAGATAAGTTACTGGGATGACTGAAAATTTTATACTGTAGCTTGGTTCTAATTTTAATATCTTGATTTGGACATTGTTTTCATGGGTACATACATCAAAACTCATCACATTAAACACTTTACTTCACTGCTATAGATTTTACCTTAATAAAACAAAATTGTGTTGGGAATAAAGGCACATTTTTGTTTGTTTGTTTGTTTGTTTTGAGAGAGAGAGTCTCATTGAGTCACTAAATTACTCTGGTTTGGAGCTTGAATTTGTGATCTTCCTGCATCAGCCTCTCAGAGTGCTGGGGTTACAGACATGCACCACACTCCCAAAGACATGAATTTTTAAAATATTTTAAAATTAAGAATTTTCATACTTTAAGAATAGGCTTATGGACTTTATTTTGAGCCCCACAATGAGAGAAGACCACGAAACACTTACAACTCCAAGGGCTTTGGCCCAGACCCATGTGCTGTTTCCTGGTGTGGCGAATGAACTAAGAATCTTCAGCACCTGCATGGAGACAGGCAGATCAATGTATTTTCTGCCACTTTGTCCAGATGCTTTGGTGATTCTTACTCATGTACTATTTTTCTAGGAGAAATTTCCTTTGAATAGTCCACTTTCGAAATCACATGGAAGGAGATTTCAGAAGGTTACCTGGACAGTGCAAAAGGAAAGAAATTCAACAAAAATAGAAATTAAAAGAATCGTGCAAGACAGGTGTGGTGGCACACACTGTATTCCCATAACTCAGGAGGCTGAGACAGGACGATCACTGTGAGTTCGAGGCCAACCTGGGCTACATAGTTCAAAGCTACCCTAATATACACAGTAAGACCCTGCCTCAACCTCCCACCCCCCAAAAAAAGAATAGTCTGGAAGAAAAGAGATTCAGTGAAAACAAGAGTCAAATTAATGATTTTGTTCTCAAAAAAATCTTTATTTTTACAGTGAACAATTGTGTGACTTTATCCAAAAACTATTCTGAAGAAAGGTCAAAATTAAATTAGATTTTGATTCTATGAGTTATTTCCTGTTCTGTAGTTTCTCCAGCTTAAGAGAAGAATGTCTCATGAGTATTTTTCTATTTTTAATGTCTATTGAATAACATCACTCCTACTTAAAGCAAAGTAGGCTTACAACAGAAACTGTAAATGTTCCAAAATTATTTTGCTGTCTCCATCACATGAAGCTTTTTAAGTTTCCTGGGGTTTAGACAGGTAGTGATTATCTACATGCAAATACAGTTTTTACCAAATTTAAGTGACAGAGATATATGGTAATTTTATCAGCAAAACAGACCCTTTCTTTTGTTATATAGTCAACACTTAACACACTTTGTGACCAAAACATGTGGGAATTTCTGCCCATTAATAACCCATTTTTCAACCAATACCAATTGGGTGTCTTGTAGGTGAGTTCAGTTCCAGCACTGTCCACCTGCAGTAGGAGAAAGGGAAGTCTTCCCTCCCAGAAGACTGTCCACTTCTGATGTCAACCACAGAAGCAGTTAATTATTTGCACTTTCTCCTGCTTGCCTGTGATTTGGAGCTTTCTGAGGGACACAAGACAAGATGAGAAGAAGGCCCAAGTCTGGGCCCCCCAGGGACACAAACATACAGAGAGTTTGATTTGTTTTCTAGGGAAGCTCACAGAGTTCATGGAAACACATTTCCTGGGTTATTTTATTAATAATGGATATAAAGAAGATGCAGGAGAACATCTAGATGCAAACATGCATGAGTGAGACATGGAGTTTGTGTCTCTGTGAGGTGGGCTGTACCATCTTCCCAGGTCTTGGATGAGTTGTCAGTGTGGTCACTCTCTAGACCCTGTTGGTGAGACTTTCATGGAGTCTTCAGTATGTAGGTATTACTCATTATTAACTCAACCTCTAATTCGTCTCCACTTTGCAGAGGATGGGGCAGGACCCAGGGTTCCAGGCTTCTAACCAGGCTCTTCTGGTGATCAGCTCCCCTCTAGGGAGTTACCACATTAGATCCTATTACCCAGGAAATTCCAGGAAATTAAGACCTCTGTGTCAGGAACTGGAGGAAAAGATGAGATATCAAGACAAAGGTGCACATTATAATTGTGTAAAACATTGCACCAAAATTTAGTTTTGAACAACAAACATTATCACATGATTTCTATGAATTAGGAATCTGGGAGCACCTTGGCTAGATTTCTCTGGCTTATGATCTTGCATGAGGTTGCAGCCTCAGGTGGGACTACATTTGTTTACAAACTTGACTGGGTGACCCATTTGTGCTCCTGGGAAGTTAGTGGTGGTCTTGGGCAGTAGATTGTAGTTATCCACTTACTTATGAGGTGCTTGAGTGTCCTTGCAACACAATAGCTGCGTCTTCTCACACCCCACTGAGCAATGCAGGATGATGGAAACTGCAGGGTCACTATCTTTTACAACAATCTTGTAAGCTGCGTTCCTACATTTCTGCATTTCTCTTGGGCTAGAATGAATGTTAGGGTGCAGCTGTTAGCAAAAAACATGGACATCCACACACACATCCTTGCTGTGCAGCTTACAACCCACCGACAAGCACATGCTACCCCTGATAAGGAGTATGTACAAGGGGAGAAAATGTTACAACCAACAGAGATGTGAATTAGCATGTACGGGAGAGCACAAATGTAGCGTGGGGTGCCAAGAAAAACCACTCAGAAGGACCGTATTTAGGCAGACAAAACAGAGATAAGAGTCAGTCAGGGAGGGCTGGGATGGAAGAGCGAAAAGCCCATGCAGAGACTGTACAGTAAAGTGCTTGGCCTATTGGAAGAATTGCAAGGAGGCAATTTGGCTGAACTGCAGTAGAAAGAGAAGATGGCCAGGCTGCAGGGGGAGAGATGTGCACAGTAACATCATGCACAGCTTGGGTGATTATAAAGAGCTAGGTAACCGCAAGAGTTGGAATGCTGCAATTGTGATGGTGTATTTATCCTTAGGGTTAACTACATGCAACTGAAAAGTCAAAATAAGCATGATTTATGCAAGATAAAAGTTCATTTTTCTTCTGTAGTGAAAAGAGACTTGTAGAAGGAAATGCAGGTTAATTAGGGACCCTGGTTTCTGTTGATTCATCGCTTTTTTGACTATTTTTGGCCTTCTTACTCTATTGTATGACTCCCACCCTGACAGTTACACTGTGGCCTACTATGGCTGCCACAACTTCCATTATTCCATCCTTGCTGTGGACTGAAGAAGGAGGACCCTGACCCCAGTGGGCACTGTCTTCTACTGATCTGTTTGTTTCAGGCTTCCCAGAAGCCTGCACAGCAGCAGCATTTAGTGCCCATTGGTTGAAACTGTGTCACATGGTTTTCTTTAGTTGCAAAGGAGAACTGAAATTTTATTGTGTAAAATAAATATCATCTCACTGTTACTTAATGGAAAGAAAAGTGAGTGCTGGGGCTGGTGTCCTGCACCGTGTGCTACAAATGAAAGTCCTATATGAATCTAGGAAGTTGATATGGTGCTTTGTGGTAGGGATATTCTGGTTCCTGCCTGAAGAAGGGAGAAAGTGGAAAGACAGAGGTCGACAGAGGTCGGCCAGAGCCTGGATTGAACTTCTACTAAGTTAAAGGCAGGATGGGGCTGAGTCATATGTCAGGGTTCAGCTCTCCAGTTCTTGGTGATAAGTGTGACATGAGGAGATTGGAGGAATCAGAAATAAAAGCCTCATTTTGTGCTCGAGCAGCTCCAAGGATGAAGGTGCTGTTGATGGAGATGAGGAAGATTAGTTGGGAAGGTAGAGGATTTGGCTTGGAGGGAAAACTAGGAGGTTGGTTTGGGGGATGTTCACGTTGAGAGGTCAGGTGTTGAGTAAGGAATGGGATTTAAGTACTGTAATTCAAGGAGTTGAGAGAGATCAGAACCTGTTTACTGGGCCTGTAGTGATAGAAATGTTTAAAGTCACTGGGGAACAGATTACACAGAGGGGAAAAGATGGCCCAAGGCCTAGCCTTGGGGCACACTGACATTTAGAGTTCAGGTAGAGAATGAGATGTCAAAAGAACCCAGCGGTCCAGGCAGACGAGGTGTGAGTTACCATGGAAACCTGGACAGGAAGCACTTCCTGTAGAGAATGTCTGTTTTCTAAGGTGGACTGAGATCAGAAATACACGGATCTCTCTGGAAACCTGGGGGTCATTAGTGACCTTGATCAGAGCTCATCAGTGGAGGAGGAAGAATGGAAGCCAGCCAAAATGGGACAAGGTCAGTTCGGTACCAACAGCAACTGTCTGCTGTGCATAGAGTATAATCTCTGAAGAGGGAGAATTTATCATGACAGGAAAACTAAAAGCTCCACTGGATAACTGGAAGAGGTAGAGTGGACCCATAAAATGGGCATAAGTGGCTGCCAGCTAGAATGTATTTGAGAATAGCTTTTGAAACAGAGGAAGAGTTTGTCATGTCATGGAGCACTGAGCTTCCATGCCAACAGTTGTTAGGGTGGATACAGTTGTGAGGAAGTGGTTCTAGGAGAAAAACCTGCTTGACACCTGTGTTCACTCCTTTCTTAAAACCCGGAAATCAACACACACACACACACACACACACACACACACACACACACACACAGCTGATACCCAAGACTATTACAGTATCATTTCTTGGGTTCTTGGGTTGGAAGAGTTTTTAAAGAACCTCGAATAAAAATTTCCTGATGATACCAGCTGAGGCTGGCCGATGTGCACCTGCTTGAAACTTTCTTTTTTCTTTCCAGTGAAAGTGAAAGTCCCCTCAGTGCTCTCCACATGTTTTCTATCTCATGGGAATGAATAATAGGCCTGTGATTAAGAAATTCCTGGCAGCAAGAAGCATCCACCTCCTGATGCCAGGGATGTGAAACCCAGAGCTTTATATCGTAAAGCTGGTGCTTATTTATATCTGAGTTGGCTGGCTTCTGTGGATTGCTGTATCCTTTGAGTACTATAATCAGTGTGGCATTGCTGTGGTCCTGGTCCTATGAATAGTTACTTCCTGAAGTTTTTACATTTCAGGAAGGGGCAGCTTCTCTCCTCAGAATCTTAATTTTCTTTTGAGTGATTGAAGAAAGAGCAACCTAGTCTGATAAATTATGTCTAGCTCCTATGGATAGCCCACCTTGTTGTGGAGCAGGATGAGAATTTATGCTTTCCTCTGAGTTTCCTCCTCCTCCTTTCATTGTTTAGGAAGTGAAATGGATTTATCTAGAATATGTGAAAGAGCAGGATCACACCTGTTCCTACTGCACTGGTTTTTAAATTGTTAATTCCGGGCCAGCATCATCAACATCACCTGGGAACGTAGCAAAAGGGCCATTTTTCTTTTCACTTGGACCTAGGCTTACTGTATGTACAATGAGGATTGATTCTCAGGAGCCAGTGATTTTATAATCCCTTCCGATGATTCTGTTGCAAGCTAAAGATTGAGAAGCATTTTGCTAGCTAGAAGAAGGTTCAGTATTGTTCAGAATAGAGGAAACTGACCCGAGTTACTGGGGATAGCACTGAGCTGAGGGTTGACTCTGCTTAACTTGCATGTTCAGTCCCTTGAGATTCCCTGGTCCATCCATGTCCAGACTAAAAGGAAAAGAAGGGGAAAGTGAGGAAATGATGTTGGGAAGGTGAATGGGTGTGGAGGAAATGGGACCATGTAATACAGATAATAAAGAGAACAGAAAAATGGCCAGGTTTTAAGTATAAAAATATATGTTAGAAGTATTTCTAAAAGAGGATCCAGTTTCCTGTGACTATGATGTCTCTTCAAGGTTGAAAGTTTGAATTTTCATGACTTTTAAAATCATTTTAATGTTTTTGTTTGTTTCTGGATGCTCAAAACATGACATTGTTTAGCAAACATTGTAAAACATTTTTATTTCCTTTGCTTGTACATAAGAACATTTTTTTTTTTTTGTACCAGGGATTGAACTGACGACCTTGCACCTGCCAAGTAGGTGCTTATGCTGCTGAGCTAAATCCTCAGTCCATAAGAACATTCTTGTTTGGCTGTTTAGACTGTTAGTGATGGGCTTTTCTAGCATCACTTATTAGAAAATTTAGTATACTTTTGTATCTCTGGTTCGTCCATGAAAGAGAGTTTGCCTTTCTCTCATATGAGATGGGTCCTAAGCACATGCATGTTATATTTCCATGGATGTGGCCAGATTTAATCCCTACTCCAGTTGTGCAGGGATATAACAAATGGTGCTGCTATGGCTGCATTGGGGGAGTAAGGAGCAGGGGGGAGGAGAGGGAATACATTTCTTAAGAGCAGTTTCAAAGTGCATCAGTAATAAAATTAAATCTTTAATGATCTGGGGCTGGGGATTTAGCTCAGCGGCATAAGCACCTGCCTTGCAAGCAGGCGGTCGTGAGTTCGATCCCTGGTACCGATAAAAATGAAAAAGACAAAAAAAAAAAAAATCTTTAATGATCTTAAGACTAGAGATTTAGCTCAGTGGCACAGCACTTACCTGACAAGTGCAGGGTTCTGAGTTTGATAATTTGCAAAATAAATTAGAAAATATAAATTAAAAAAATTTTAATGAACTAATTTTTATACTCAGAAATACAATTCTGAGGCCATAATCTAAATGTATATGCATGGCTGAAAAATGCGTATATTAACTTGCTGTTAACACAGCACTGTTGCATTTCTACAGTTTAGTATGAGTAGTGTTGTTACAGCATCACTTTGTTGCTTTTGATGTTTTGAGTATAATTTCTATGCTAATATGCATAGTTTTTTATGTACAACCGATGTGATGTAATTTTTTTGTTGGTTTTCTTTTTATGTTTATTCTTCTCAAGTTCGCCTTTTTGACATAGGGTCTTATTGTGCAGTTCAGACTGGCCTCGAACTCACTTTGTAGCCCAGGCTGGTCTCAAACTCACAACAATTCTCCTGTCTCAGCCTCTTGAGTGCTGGGGTCACATGTGTGTGTGCTATCACACTTGGCTCTGTTAAACTTTTAAACCCAGGACAAAATTAAAAATAAGCCAGAGCTGGTGTGGCACATTTTAGCAAATAAAGTACAAGATGCCTTGTTAAATTTGAATCTCAGATGAACAATAGGTTTATTTTTCACAGTATAAGTATATCCTATGTAGTATACATACAATATTATACAGTATTGCAGTATACTTACAATAAAATGTGTTGATTGTTTATCTGAGATTAAGCTTAACAGGCATTGCATATTTTATCTGGCAGTCTTATATGGTACCAGCTGTAAAATGACAACATCTAAGCATTGTAATCTTTCACATTTGCTCCAGCTATTAACTAAACGTTTCTTGAAATAGTTATGGACTTGAACTGCATTGGTTGTCAGCTGTGTGCAGTCTTAAACATCCTGGAAAAAATTCCACCCTTTCACTCCTTAAGAAATCTCATTGGAACGAGTGAGTGAGAGTGCTAGAGTTAGAGGGATAACCTTGAAGATAGTGTACATGTTTTCTTTTACAATATATCTCTTGAACAGGTACTACATGTATAGTTCTTTCTTACATTTTTCTAAGTTTCAGCAATCTATTTGTGTACTTCTAAAATCTGGGCTAAAATACACAACATAAAATTTACCATCTTAACTGTACAATTCAGTGGCATTAAGCACATTCACATTGCTGTGTAACCCCTACCCCATCCTGCAAAATTGTAACTCTATTCCCGTTGCACAGTAACTTCCTATTTTCCATTTTCTTCTACTGCCCTACCAGAACCCAGGCAACCTCGTCTAATTTCTGTCTCTCAGGGTACTATGTTGCTAAGCAAGAATGTTCCTTAGGCTCAGGGTATTAGTTGCATTTTCAACTTCCTATATTCACAGCTTAACGGTGGGTTTAGCAGAATCACATCATAAATATGAGCATTTGTGCTGTGATAATATGGTGGCCTTGGAAACAGAATTAATGCTTCAAAGGATTTGACCGTCTTATATTTTATTCACATCAGCTATATTCTAAGTACCATGTATAATGCTGAAGAATCAAGACAGTGTAATTTTGTACAGTACATTTTAGGTGGAATCATATGTATGTTTTATGGTTCTTAGAAAATATTTTTTGAGCAGAACTTCATTTGTATGTTTTTATGTTCATTTTGTTTTGTTTGATGTACAGAAAAATGAGAGAAGGCAATATTGTTTCTTTAATAATCTGCTTAAGAGGTAAAATTTTAATGTGTTGTGGTCTCCAACAATCCTCAGGGAGGGAGCATTCTCATTTTATTGATGAGGAAGTAGAAGCTCTGTGCTGCTAGTTCTTTGCACAGAGGTGTAATCTGATAACAGGTTCAACTGGGGGAACAACTAACTCATAGGCCATATTCTTGGGCTTTTTGCTGAATCAGAAAGGAGCACTTTCCTTGTTTCTGTTTTGTAAAATGATCTCATAAAAATTAATCATTAGTTTTATGGTTGCGTTGAGGTTAATTGAATTTTTTACTGAATATAAAATGATTAAAATTCTTCATATTTTACATTTTCCTTAAAATTTGACATCTATGGACTTGAAAATATTTTAGCTTCACTTAAAAACTAATAGTTACTTGTTATTAAATTGAACATTATTAAACATGTCAGAAAACAAATATGCAGCACTTTCTGAAAATAAAGTACCTTCTTGGGGAGGTCATTGTCTGGGTTTTGAGTTTTTTGCTTTTAAATAGATCTTGGGATCAAGTCTGTTTTCAATTTTAATTCTGTCTTAGTTCAGGAGCCTTCTGCTAACATTTTGGCCCGCAGCAGTTTTTTTTGAGCTAATTTATTCTGGTTTCTGTCTGTGCGTTGAGACTTTAAATGGCTAACTTTGCATGAATCAAGCTTACACTGGGACATCTGGTATATCAAGGTCACCGGTTTTCAGCTTTGCTTCAGTGTTTCTTTCTGAAATGTTGTCTGCTATCTTTGTATGTACATCAGTGTCTTCATCTGGTATAATATTTTATATCTTTAATTTAAGACAAAGTCATTGCTTCTCAGTTTTTGGATTTTTGTTTCACAGAATGTAGTAATTGTTATTTCATGCACAATTATAAAATCATGCCATATTAAAATTGTGCTGATAGTTTGCCCCAAACTTGACATTATTAATTCAAGAAAATTGATGTTAAGCTGTTCTCTTTTATTGCTCTGAAACGTCTAGCTTAGATGCTCTGGGAAGTGCTGGATGGAGTCTTAGGTTGATTTATGTTGGGGTTTGTGCTATCTCACGTGTCCTTATTTTTGCCTTCCTTACTGCCCTGCTGGCAGCAAAATGCCTGGATGAGTAAGCTGGAGACTGCATCTCCCTTCCCAGCAGGGCTGAGTTTTTGCCTTGTGAGACAGGCAGTATGCAGGAAGAGAAAGAGTATACCACTGTACGGGAGATGACCTGAGATGCCTTTGATTTTGAGTAAGCCCCTTAATCATTCTCATTTTATTTCCTTTTTAAAATAGTAGGGTCTACTCAGTACCAACTACCTCCTGTTTACTATGCCAGGACAAGTAAAATGTGCTTTACAAAAGGCTCATGATAAATTCAGAGGCCCTATACCAAAATAATCTATGGATTACTTTGGCGATGTGGGTTAAAATGCTACCCACTGAAGATAAAAGAATTAATATGTTTTTACCTTAAATGGTATTTTTACAGTTCTAAGTGTTTTACATACTGGTCAGTTAAGCATTTCAACACTCGTAAAGGAAGAAATGTAGCATCAGACCTATTCTGTGAAGTACGACCTGAAGGTATGGGTGCCTGACCGAGATCACAGCATCAGGAGACTCAAGGTTGGGACCCTGGGACTTCTCTCCAGGGCTGGAGCACTGTCCATATTAACGCTTTACATTCATGCTTCTGAAGACATAGAGGGAAGTTTCAGCCTTAGGTATAACTAACTTACCTTGATTAGTTGTCATTCCTTTTCAGTTGAGTCTTGCAAAAGTGGAACTGATTGGATTGAAGATACAGTAGCTTAGGGATCCTTTCTTTTAGCCAGTTTCAGCCTGGAGGCATCTCAGTGAAATCTGCCTCTTCTCTATACCTGTGAGTGTGTGTTTGTGTGTGTACTGGAGTCTCACTATGTATCTCAGGCTGTTCTTGAATGCATAAAGTCAAATAATCCTCCTGCCTCAGTCTCCTAAATAGCTGACTCATGCTACCATACCTAGCTTGTACAAGCTTCTTAAATCAGAATTTTAAGCTTCTGGATGGCAAATATATATGGACAGTAAATCTGATGTGGAGAATGTGTTTTCTTTTATAACAAGTAGATTGTTTTTACTTGATTGCTCACTTTGAGGAGAGATCACCAAAGGTGAGAGAGGGACAGGTAGTAGGTTAAGTATTTCCAGGAATTCTTACAGTGTTTGACTTGGCTTTTTTTCTCAAGTAGATTTGTTCTTTATGACTTCTGAAGGACCTTATTTGTATAGCTCACAAGGTCCAACACCAGTGTTCTGTAAATATCCAAATGACCAAATGGACAAAACATAGAGGAAAATACCAGATTAGTTTAATAGTTTATCTTAAAGGTAAGTTAATAGTAATTTTAAAAAATAGTAAATCATACTCCAAATATATTTATTCACCCATTAGATACTTTTTTTTTTTTTTTTGTCTTTTTCTTTTTCTTTTGTATCGTTACCGGGATCGAACTAACAACCACCCACTTGCAAGGCAGGCACTTATGCCACTGAGCTAAATCCCCAGCCCCTCCATCAGATACTTTTTGAGAACCAACTAAGTGCTAGACCCAGGTCTAGAGACATAGGCTAATGTAACAAACAAAATATGTTTCTCTTTCCTTAGAGCCAGCACTTATGCTTCACTTTATAGAACATAGATATAAATATTTGGTAGGAGTTAGTGGATAAAAGTGTACGTTCTAAATAAAATAGTACATTTTATATATTTATCATAATGAATCCTTCAGAGTACATGTTGTAAAGTGGCTGACAATATATTAGTGTTAGGGGACTCCTAGAGATTCATTCTAGATTCTTCTTACCCTGAACAGAGAATTGAACAAAAAAAGCACAAAAGGTAGCAAGGTTTTAAATTTATTAAAGGTAGGAAAAAAAACATGCTTTGTAGAACAAGTGCAGACCAGTTCAAGGTAAAAAAAGAAGTACACTCTGTAGGGGGAGACCAGACTACTGTGAGTGAAAGCACAGTGTCTAAAAGCTCAGTGGTAGCTTTGCATCTCCCACTTCTCAGGTTGGCCTCAGGTCTTTAACACCTGTCTGCATTCTCACAAGGCGGACTGAAGATTGGTTCCAGGAGCAGGGTTTGGTGGCTATCCTCTAGGTCTCTGTGATTGACAGGTCATACCCATTTGCCCAGTCAGTCTGCCACACCCTAATCTCCTGCCTTACTAGTAAGAGAATTGAAAACACTTTTTGCAATTTATTTTCATTGCATATTTACATTATTAAAATTGGCTAGACTTAACATTCTGTTATCTGTTCTTTATTTTTCCAAAAATAAATTTAAAAGATCAGTAATAATCATGGATAAAGAGTTCATACAGAATTTTAAAAATTTGTTTACAACTTGTGTTCTTTTAGGATATATTTTAACTGATTTCATTCAAAAACTTTTAATAAGCTGACTTAAGATAGTTCCTTTGGCCTTGGATCCTACTGGTATTATATCAGAATAGAGATATACTAGGACCAAATGATCTGGCTCAAATGCAAGTCTGCCCTTTTCTGGGGGATAAAGGTGCATACTGGTGTGAGAATCTGCTTCAAAATTAAACTTAGAAATAATAACTCTTTGGGGACCTAATTGAACCAGATGGAAGATGAAGATGCTGAGAGATTCCTAGTGGATAACAAGACTTAAGTTCTGGGATACTTTTTCTTGCAGCGAAGTCTGGAAACAAAATGCTTGCCATTCACCTGGGAAATGGTTGCTGAATTTTTTAAGTTGGCAAAGTTGCGTTTAAGTGAGCAGGCTGTTATTGTGCAAGAAGGTCAAAATCCAAGTAAAAGACAACGGGGAAAGACAAAATCAGGCAAAAATGAGTGGAATCCCCTTAAAGTTGACTGATACACATAAACGAAGTACAAGAGGCAGGTGAAGAAATGAGTTTTCATAGACTAAGAAAAAACCCAGATGCATATGAGTAGATTATTATAATCTGTAACTCTGAGCACTGTGCCTTTTATAGATTAAAGATACTCCCTGATGACTATTATCTTGAGAAGGAAAAAAGAATGCCTAGCAATTATATAGATATATTTTTGGCTTTTTTTGGTTTACTGATAAACTCCATCTTTAGATTTATGATAAGAGTTTAAAAGTATTTCTATACTATTTTCTGTGGCCTAGACTCTGGCCAGGGTTTTACATGGACAGTCATCCAGAAGGAAATATCTTCTCTCTCTCTGCTTCTCTCCCACATCAGTTCCTTCTCCCTTTATATTCTATTTTCCACATAGCCATCAGCATTGTTTTTCCTATAACTACTTTTCTGCTCAGAAAACTTCCTTAATGCTTTATTATGTTTTATAGGACTAAACCTGAACTTCTTGATATACTTTCCAAGTTGATTGGTTGTGTGATATGTGATGTACAGTTATGAGTGTGTGAGTGTCTGTCTGTCTGTGTCTTTGTGTCTGTGTCTGTATGTTTAAAACTCTTGAGGTGTTTGCTCCTTTGGTCTCAAGTTTTTGATAAGCCCTACTCTTAATTCCTGAAATATCCCTTACACACTCATTGTGTTTTGTTTGTGCCATTTTATTGACCTTTTATGCTCTTTTGTCCCATCCTTACCTCTCTGTTTAGGAGGATCTTATTTCTGTCTTAAGGTCTGCCTTAAATGTTACCTCTCTTGTGAAACCACCCAGCTTCCACTCCATGGTGAGAATTATTTTTTCCTACTCCATGGCATTTCCTCCATGATCCTTGGAGGAATTCCACAGAATCCACAGTATTTACAGTGTATTATCTTACTAGATATAAAAAAATACATTTGACACATTGTCTTACTTGCTTTCTTATCACTGAGATACAGTGTCTGACACTCTTTATGTTAAAGGAGGAAGGATTTACTTTGGCTCACAATTTGTAGAAGTTTCAGGTGATAGTCAGCTGACTCCAAGGCAGGGCTGCATGGCAGGAGACAAACAGCTCATAGCATGGGGGTGGGAAACAGAGTGATTAAGGGAGGAGGGAAGGGAACACTCCTTCTGAGTCCACGTCCACGGTGACCTGCCTCCTCCCACAAGGCTTTACCTCCTAACATTACGTTTAGCTATAAACTCATCAGTGGATTCACTGGACTAATGCACCGATGAGTATCATGCCCTTATCATCTATTCACCTCCCCAGAGCCCCACCTATGGTCACATGCAGCTTTGGGGGACATCAACCCTAAAACCCACTGTAAAGAAAAAATTTAATCAGAAGGAAATGACACTTGAATTCAAAGGAAAGAATGAAGAAGCCCTAGAAGTGGTAAATATGTAGATAAATGTGATTATTGTTCAATAACTTGACAAATGTTTTAGTTAGTTGTAAGCAATAACCAATAACTCTCACTTGACTTGAGGGCAAGGATACTGCTCTCTGATTCCCCTGCCTCTCTCACGTTCAGAGTCATACACACACACACACACAGATTTTTGTAGTAAACGTTTGACATAGTCATTCAGAGATACGTATATTCACAAAATATTTTAGTGCCTGTATGTTATGAGTGTCAGCAGACAAGCAGGAGAATGAATAGGAGTTTTGTTTTGAAGCTGTTCAAAGTTGAATGTGCAAACAACTGTCTAATCTGAAAAACCAATGCCATCGGAAAGGCATAATCCAGGAGTCCAGGAAGTTCAGAAGGAGAACTGTACTTATATATACCTACCTACTCATTTACAGCCTTTCTACCTAGATTTTTAAGAATCTGTCTGTCTCTAATATTGCTAAGTTTTAGGAATAGGCTGATATCTGATGAAGTTAATAGATTAGAAACAAATCCTAAAAACTTTAACAGAGATTTGGGGATATTCTCTATTAGTTGCAAAACCAAAATCACCTTTATGAGATTCCTTTCTATCTTTTCTCCATTTTTACAGCTCTCTTTTAATTTGCCCTCGTGTAGAATGTGTACAATTGTGATTTCCTATTCTTGTCTCCCTGCCCCCACCAATTTTAAATGTACAATAACATGCTCTTACGCAAGGGTCAGCTCCTTGTGAATTTCCCCCACTCACTTTAATGATTGCCATATCTTTTAAAATATTTATGATAAACTAAGGTACTTTTTGATATTAAAGATGTTTAACCATTCACAGGAAGAGTCATTGTGGTATTTTAGAAAAGCTAAATAACCATTAGGTACTTTAGGATTTTAAACTTGTACAGTTGCCAGTGTCTTTTAGCATAGGCAGTGAAATCATAGTGTCATGTGAACTTTCTTAGAGATAACAATGGTAAAAACAGAATAAAATAATAATGAAAAATAAACTACAGCTATTTAAAAATACTAGAAGTTGGTACACAACATAAATGAGAGGAAAATTTAATAATTAATAATAATAAACTGTGTTGAGGGGTCAGAATTAGGAGTTTGTGTTCTTGTGGCCCAATAACACTTTTTTCCTGACATAATTATGGTGGCCAAAACAGAGCTTTGGCTAAAGGTGACAGAAATCAGAGATCAGCCTGGAAAGGTATCAGGAAATATAAAAAAGAGGAATCTGGGCCACATCAGGGTTGTATGTCCAGGTTGTGTGGTCAGTCCTCTCAAAAGACCCCCATTCCTTAATTCCAGCTAGAAACTAGAGAAAAAAGTTACCTTTTATGTTTGTTCCTTTTGGTTTGATTTTTGAGAGAGGGCCTTGCTATGCAATGCAGGCTGTCCTTGGACTCACTACATCAACCAGGCTAGCCTCCAATTAATGTTGATCATTCTGCCTCCAAAAACTAGTTATCTTTAAAAAAAAAAAAACTGTGAATTTCATATGGAAGCAGGAAAGATTCAGAATAGCCAAATCCTGAACAAAAAAAGTGTCATTATACCAGACTTTACTATAAAGTGATAATAACAAAAATAGCATGTTACTAGAACAAAAACTATTAAGTGGACCAATAGAATGGAACAGAAGATATACAAATGAATACATATGACATCTGATTTTAAACAAAGGGGTCTAAACATGCTGGAGAAGAGGCAGCCTGTTTCACAAATGGTGTTAGAAAATGGTATCTACGTACAGAAGATTGAAACCAGATTCCTGTCTTGTACCCTGTACTAAAATCAAATCAAAACAGGTCAGAACCTAGGTATAAAACTATAAATATTGAAACTACCAGAAGGCAACATAGAGGAAACACTTGCAGTCATAAGAGCCATAGGCTAGGACTTTCTGAAGAGCACTCCAAAAGTACAGGAAATGCTCTTAAGTGTCAACAAGTGGTGCTACATCAAGTTAAAAACCTTAAGAGCAAAGAATCAGTTAACAGAGTTAGACAAGCCAGTGAGTGAGAGAGAAAATCTTTGCTGCTTATGCTTTTGAAAGAGGATTAATATGTAAAATATTGAGTATCACAAGTCACCCAAAAGGTGAAGGTACTCCTGTGAGCCTCTGGAAGACGTGAGATTTCTCTTCAAAAAGCAACATTCCAGTGCCACAACAGGAAGCATGAAATCTGACCTGCTCCTCATAATGAAGCTAATAATGAAGCTCAGTGGTTGTTAACTCTTTTCTCATTGTTTCCTGATAAGTTTTTCTTTTTTCAGTCCAGCCAGTGAACCACAACTCTCCAATGTGGTTGGAGAGCACATATCCCGCAGAATGTAGGATCTACAGCCCCTTCCAGTTTGAAAAAGCTATAGAAGACAGAGACCTTCACCCCTCAACACATCATAGTTACAGGGATTTGTGTCTTTCAGGGGGAGGTGACATAAGGGATTAGGCTGTGGCAGAGCTGGCTGGGGAAGTAGGCATGACCTGCTAATTTACAAGATCCCAGGACACACACACAGAAGAGTTCCCAAAACCTCCCCGCATGTGGACTCCTCAAGAGGCCTCAACCAGGTTTTCAGTAGGATGTCCTGGACCATCGTCAGCCTGAGACTTGGGATCCCAGGGCTGCCTCTCAGGACCTGTATGTAGAAGGCCTTGCTGCTTTCCTCAAGATTTGGACAGCCTAAAAGGACACCGGCACCTAGAAAAGCTTGCATTAGTGGTTTTCCTCAGCACAGCCTGCTCTGCTTCGTCCTGGGTGTACTTTTATCTTATTTGTCTTCTTTTATTTGACCCAAGCTTACTCTGCAGAGCCAGCTTCTTTCTCTATCTTCACTGTTACTTTTTCAAATAAACTTTCACTGCTTAAAAAAAGGAATATATTGTAATTTGTATTATTAAAAATGCCAATTAAATAAATACAAAAAGGGGCTGGAAATGTAGCTGAGTGGTACAGGGCCTGCCCAGCAAGCACAAGGCCCTGAGTTCAATTCCTGGTACAAAAAAATTCCAGTAAAAAGTAAGCAAATGAATACACACTCCTAAAAAGTGCAATGGACAGTGCACTTAGGAAAATAAGTTCAACATCTTTAGCCATCAGAGAAATGGAAATTAAACTATGTTGAGATTCCATCTCACCCCTGACAGAATGACTGTCTCAAGAATACAGAAGACAATACTGGCAAGAATGTGAAGAAAAGGTAACTATACATTGTTGGTGGGAATGTAAACCAGTACAACCACTATGCAGATTCTTCAGAAAAGCTAAACATAGAAATACGTGTCAATACAGTTATATCACTCCTGGGCATATTGCAGAAAGAATTAAAAACTACTTACTTCAGTGATAAATTCATACTCATATTTACAGAAGCATAATTTACAATAGTTGAACTATGGAAATAGTCTAGATTCCTGTCGGCAAGTAAATGGATAAAGAAAATGTGGTTCATATACTCAATGGAATATGACAGCTATAAAAAAATGAAAACATGTCCTTTGCAAGATATAGAAGAGACTAGAAACAATCATGTTAAATATAATTCAACTCAGTTAAATATCACGTGTTTTCTCTTCCTTGAGAACTCCCCCCCCAAATACATACGTTAATAAATTAAAAACGGTAGAGATAACAGAATCCAGAAAGTAGACTGCTGGAGACAGGGGAAGGGATTGGTGGCAGGATAAGGAAGGGGAAGGTTATGATGGGGTCAAACATGATCAAGATATGTTAAATGCAACTTCCCAAAACAAACCCCATCTTTAATATTAATGCATGCTCACAAAAACCACCTGTGTTTTATAGGATAGAGCTACTATCTGCCGTATCTGTGAACTTAAGCTTGTTTTGCTAGATGTATAGTTTTAAAGCTTACAGGTTTGCAATATCTGAGAAAAGGGATCAAAGCCAGTAAAACAGCTAAAATATTAGTGCAGTTCTTCTATAAGCAAGAACATTACAGAGAAATTCAGCTCCATCTTTGTCCAGATCTTTGGCTTACTGACAAATTATACGATGTAGTTGCAATCTGGCAATCAGTGGAAAACTACGGAAACACAACAGTGGAATCAGTGGAAACACAACAATATATCAGCACCCACATACTATGTGGTAGATAGTGTCTGTGGTTGAAATTGCAGCAAGTTGGAACTCGCCAAGCTCGAGTTAAATGAAAGACCATTAATCCTCAGGGGAACACAGTGGAATCCAGAGTTTTCCCTAAGTATTATCCACTAGACAGAGAATGTTTGACCCATTCTCAGGAAATAAGAATGTCTGATCTAGTCTCAGGAATAAATTTTTGGGTAGAAGGAAAATGATAACAGATTCAACCTGGATCTGCAGGGAAGAATGAGGAATACCAAAAGTGGTTAATTTGTGAATAAACACAAAAGCTTATGACTGTTTAAAATGAAATTATACCTGTGTATTACAACTCTGGCTTATAATGTATGTTTGACAATAACAGCACTAAGGATGGGGGTATAATTAGATAGGCAGAAACATACCATTGCACTTTTCTGTATGAAAGGCGTGTATTTAATTCTTTTTTTGTTTTTTTTTATCGGTACCGGGGATCGAACTTACGACCGCCTGCTTGCAAGGCAGGTTCTTATGCCGCTGAGCTAAATCCCCAGCCCCCTGTATTTAATTCTTACAGTAAGCTTTAAAAATAATTGAGATTCAGCTGTAAAGTGAGTAACAAATAAAAATTTGCTTAACAGAACAAAAGGCAGGAATGGAAAAAGGAACAAAAAAGAAGAAACAAACAGTAAAAGACACATGTATAAACACAGTCATAGCAGTTATTACATTAAATGTTAATTGACTAAACACTTGACTTATAAGGTGAGTGTCAGGATACCTTAGAAATGACCAGCTGATACACTTTTAATGACAAGATAAATACATGTTATATAAAGAGTAAGCAGAAGAGAGAGTAGCTAGGCTTTGTTATACTATTAGAATAATGATAAAATGGACAAAAATAGGAAAGATATAAATGTATAAGCACCCTTTCAAATATCTGAAAATAGCCTACTTTTATACCACTTTGGGTCAAAGAAGAAATCAAATATTTTGAGTTGAAAGATAATGAAAATATAGCATATCAAAATTTGTAAAAAATGAATTGTGAAGGGTGTGCCTGAATGCTTAGGGGGAGAGATGTTTAACTTTCAATATTTACATTAGAAAAGAAAAGAAATATAAAAATCATTGCTCTAACCCACACATGTATTATTTAGGAATGTAGAAATGCAAGAATGATTAAACCAAAATTAACTGGAGGAGAAGAATAATGACAAAATTAGAGATCATTAAAAGAGACAAAAAGAGGAAATTAGTGAAATAAGAATAATTCTTTTAAAAGATGGATAACCTTAGTAAACCTCTACCTAGACTAGTAAAAAAATTGGATATGAATGACCAGTTTGAGGAAAGAGAGGATGTAGCAGCAATTGTGAACTCTTTAGAGCTTCTAGTGGTACAAGCAGCTCATTGTAGCACACATGCTATAGGTTTACCACCGCTGGATGTAGGGACGCATTCTATAATATTAAGAGGATAATATGGGAATATTTATTAAGCTCAACTTTAATTTTTTAAAAGAGTTTAATTTCTCAT
Source organism: Cavia porcellus (assembly GCF_034190915.1). Taxonomy (NCBI): domain Eukaryota; kingdom Metazoa; phylum Chordata; class Mammalia; order Rodentia; family Caviidae; genus Cavia; species Cavia porcellus. Next base: position 20,268,605 of record NW_026947511.1, on the reverse strand, counting down.
CAAAACACCTTTCTGTGAATAAGACTCCTGCTCAAGATAATTTTCTGATAAATTCTGTCAAATATTTTTTGAAGAGTGATACCAAGCTTAATAAAACTGTCAGAGCATGGATAAAGAAATACTGCTTTATCATTTTTTGAATACTAATACTCTGATACTTAAATCAGAAAGAGACTTTACAAAGAAAAAAAAAACCCTACAATCAATATCTTTCATAAGCATAGATTTAAAAAAAGAAATCAAACCTGTAAGAATTTGTTTAAAGGGTAGCACATCAGGACCAAACTGTTTATTTCAGGAATGCAAGTTTAATTCAACACTCAGATATTAATGTAACTTACAGTGACAACAAAATACAGAATATCCATGATCACTTGAATAACTGAAGAAAATGTATGTGATAACATTTCATATCACTGACATGTATTAGCATTATAACAAATGAGGAATAGAAATTTCTCATTAGTAAGGATGTCTATAAAAGCTGCATAGCCACTATCATTCTTCATAATGAAGGAACAAATTCTTCTACTTAAGGTTGGGCATAAGTGCAGAAAAGAAAGAAAAATAAGTAGAAATATATGTAGATTGGGTAGAAAGAAGTAAAACTCTTTATTTTTGTAAGTAGGGTAATTGTGCAAAAAATCCCCAAAAGTCTATGTGAAAATTACTAGAACCAAATAGAACAGCATATAAAATCAATAGTATTTCTATGTGTTATCAAAAAAAAAAAGTTGGAAAATAAAATAAAATACCATTCTATTTACAATTGCATTCAAGATCATGAAATATTAAAACATAGGAAAGTCTTATCAATGAAAAGTAACAAGCTTTGCTTAAAGAAATGTAAGAACACATAAACAAATATGGAGTTATATCATGTCCACAGATTGGAAAGTTCAACTTTCTTTTTCAGTGATCTAGTTTCAGAGCAGTGCTGTAAAATTCCAGCCTAGAATACCCAGAGCAATTTCTGAGATGAACAAAGGTGAGGAATATATTATCTGATTACTATAAGTTGTGTTAATGAAGACATAAGGGTGTTGAAGGAAAGACTAACAACTCAATGGAACAATACAGAAAGTACAGAAAAAGACTTAAATTTATCAATTTGTAATAAAAATCACATGGTAATTTAATGAGACAAAGACAAATATATTCAAGACCTACTACTAGAGGGTGGAGAGTATAGCTTATTAGGATACTTCCGTAGCATGCATGAGATCTGGAGTTTAATCTCTTGCCCCACAGAGTGGGTACTAGGGTAACAAGAAGTCTTTATGGAAAAAAAAAAAAAACCCTTTTACTTTATACTAAAAATTAATGTGAAATGAATTGTAGCCCTAAATATAAAAACCAAAACTCCAAATTTCTAGGAGAAAAATAGACCTTGGATAGGCAAACATTTCCTAGGACACAAATAATATAATCATAAAATACTACAATTTATAAACTGGTTGCTGCCAATATCAAATCTTTTGTTCTTTGAAGCACATTATTAAAAAAAATAAACATAGAAAATATCTGTGATCCATATGTCTAAAAACTCTGACAAGTTAATTATAATGAGGCAACCCAACTGTATTTTATAAGGGTAAAATACTTTTAAAAAGAATCATGAGGGAAAATAGATGGCTGGCCAATACACACATGCAAAGGTGTTCCACAGCATTCGTATCTAGCAAAATGCAGATGTGGGAGAGGTCTCTAGATTGGTGAACACATCCAGACTTTCTTCTTGCTCATTTCTACAAGTTTCTGTTTAGTTTTTTGTAATATAATTGTATTTATTTGGTTTTACATCCTGGAGATTGGATTTAGGGCTTCTCAGTAAGCTGTGTTCTCAACCCTTTTTACTTGTTTTTCTTTTTTGAAACAGGGTCTCACTAAGTTACCCTGGCTGACCTGAAGTAGGGATGCTCCTGTCTCAGTTTCCCCCCGTGGCTAGGATTATAGACATGTGCCACTGTGCTGGCTCTTAAATACAGTTTTTCTATTGGTTGTTTTGTTCTTCACTGGGTCTTTACTCTGAGTTCTAGGTGCTTCCTGGTCCAAAGTGGTCAGGCTGCAACTTTTCTGGTCCCATTTGCATGCCTATTTTTGGCTTTTGTACATTTTGCCTTGAAAGTAATCAACCCCTCAGACAACAATAAGAAACTCAAAGTTGATGCCTTTCCTTCCTCCCCAGTGGAAACCTTTCAAAAGCCTTCAGTGTTGGCTAGACTCTTAACTGTTGAGTTTTTATGCTTCTAGTTGTGCCTCTGTCTATATTTCCATTTCTCCTTGGCTTTTTAAAATGAAGGTCTTATTAAGATCTTTTTTTTTTTTCAGTAAGTTTTTTTCAAGTCCTGTGAGTCTTCTCTTCTTCTTTTCCTTTTATTAGCATGTTAATCTTTAAACTGGTTCAGGTGATACCATTTCTTTGAGAACATTTTGAAATTATGTTTGCAGATACAAATTAAACAGCCATTAGCAAACTTCATTTTTTTTTCCTAAATGAATATTATATTTTGCAAGGTCTTGCTAACAAATTCTTAGAATAACAGTCTTTTCACTGAGTACCAGTGGAGCATTTGCTTTCTTGTGTGAGGTCAGAATGATAGGATGTTAGGGAAGATTAGGGAAGAAATGGGGCATGTTTCATTCAAACATACATAGTGCTTTCTTAGCACCAATGTAACTCTTCTTTGTGGAAACCCAATACCTAAATACTGTCATATCTCCATTTTACCAATGAGAAGACAGACACAAAAAAGGTAGAGAGTTTTCCAAGGTCAGACAGCTAATAAATAACAGCTCATACTTGAAATGAGAATTAGTCCTCAATATTTATCTACATTGCTGACCTGCATTATGTTAGATAGCAGTGGTATGCATGTTTGCAGTGCTTTTGCTAAAATGGATTGGAACAAGAAGTTCCTTTGCATTTTACTCAAAAAATGTAAATGTATTTTTCATGGCGTCCTCAATCTACAGGTTACGACGTATCTTTGTGCATTTCTTTAAAGCTTGGGACCTTGTGTGCCAAGCAAGCTTTTTGCTAGCTGTAGCTACTGTAACAGTGTGACTATAACAGGTTCCTGAGTATGTGGGGTTCCTATATCAAAAGCCAGTCGCTACTGACTTGAAGGTTACTGTCTGCTACACACACAGCCCTGAGTTGGCTAAGAATATTTTCTAAGACAGTATTACTTCCACCATCAATAACTAATTGTACTTTAGAACTAATTTTATACAGATAAATAATATTTTCGACATTTTGTGACAGTTACTTTGAAAACTTTGAAGCCAGTAGAGAATAATAAAGTTATGCTGAGATACAGTTGTTGAGCAGCCTTGCAGGGCTACTTGGTAGATCAGTGCCTTTCCTTTAAAGCAATCTCTCCACACTGTAACTCAAAGACCTACCTCCATTACATTCCTTATTCTTCTGTGTATTTAAATTTAACATCTAGCTAGCTCTGACTAGCCAGCCAGCCAGCCAGCCAGTCAGACAGCCATCTCAGTGTAAAGACCCTGGGTTCAGCCTTTTAAAAAAAAGTACAGATGCCAATGTCTATTGTCTATTGTATTTCACTTAGGGAACAAATTTTGTCCAACCTTTCTTTTTGGCAGCTTAGTACCTTCTTCCAAAAACAATGCATCTTATTCGTCCTTGTTTTCTTTAGCAAGATCTAGCTGGTGTAGGGCATTAAAGTATGAGTTGGTGAACTTTTCTTTTAAAGGGTCAGGTAGTAAATATTTTAAGCATTGTGGGCCTTACAGTCTGTGTTACAGCTATACAGTTCTGCTGTTACTGGTCAAGATTAGCCGCAGCCCATCTGTGGATGAATAGGTGTGGCTGTTTTCCACCAGAACTTTGTTTTCAGAAACAAGCAGCTGGCTGGATTTCACCCTGGGCTCTTATTTGCTGGTCTCTGCTTTAAAGCATAACTTTAGTGAGTTAATTAGCATTTAAAATAATCAGAAGGGTAGGCCACACTCAGTAACAGATTACCCTGAGTCAGGGGCTTTGCACATCTAAGTTTACTTTTTGTTGTTAATTTTTCACAGGTGGAAACTGGCAGAAATTTCTATTCATTCTAGATATTCAAGCTGTACGAAACTCCATCTAGACATGTCCCTTTGCATGGCAAAGGAGAGACAGTCATGAATATTCTTTAAAGCTTCCGCCTAGACATGCCATATTTCTTTGAGATGAATCTATGGCCACACAAAAGGGAGCAGGGAACTCCAAATTATATTGTGAACCTAGATAGAAACAGAATACAGTCATGCATTGCTTAATGATGGAGATGTGTTCTGAGAAATGTGTGCTTAGGTGGTTTCATTATTGTGTAAACGTAAGAGTGTACTCATCTGAACCTACATAGTGTAGGTCAGTGACTCTACTTGGCTTGTTGCTGCAGTCCAAAGATGTGGTAAGCATGAGATGTGAGGCTGCTACCAGCAAGACAATGCACTGTTTCACAGTGAATTTTGCATGTGTGTGCAGGTGTGCGTGTGTGTATGTGCGTGTGTTATTAGGGATTGAATCCAGCACTGAGCTACATCCCTGGCTCTTTTGAAATCTCCTCTCTTGTCTTCTTTTTTCCTCTCTTCCTGCTTCTCCCTCCCTCTCCACCTCCTATATTTTGAGACAAAATCTTACTGAGTTGCCCGGGCTGGGCTGGGTTTGCACATGCAACACACCTGCCTCAACCACTGCCCCCAGCATGCTGGGAGAAGACTGCATTTTATAAATAAATAGAAGGCCATACTTTAAAACAGTGATGGTGAATCTTTCAGAGCTTTTGATGACACAAACAGCCTGCAACACTGCTTTAAAATATAATAAAAGTATTGTGAGCTAAATACATAAACCAGTAATAATTTTTTATCATTATGATGTGTGCAGACTATACATAATAGTATTTGCAGTATTTTTATGATTGGCAGTGCAGTAGGTTTGTTTGTACTGGTATCGTCATAAAATGTGAGTATGCTTTAAAGTACAAATCAGTGACTACCCAACTTTAGCTTTAATATGGTTGAAAATGTATTGAGCCTGATATAGCCATGCACACCTATAATCTCAGGTACTGGGAAAGCTGAGGAGGCACGTTTGTTCCAGCGTAGGCTGTTTAGTTAGATGTTGTCTAAAATGATAAAATAAATAAAATAAAATAAAACTGCAGCTGAGAGTTTGGTTCTTGTTTAGCATATGGAAGGCCCTGACTTCTTTCCCTAGTACTGGAAAAAAAAAAAGTTAAGCTAAATTCATTGCAGAGTAGTTGTTAGCATTTTTAAGTCATTGACTTTGGTAATCTTTTATATCCTAATATTTCATCTTAAGCTATTTGTCTAGGGCCTTATATGAAATACTAATTAAATGATTGCGATGGTAAAAAACAATTATACTATTAGAAGAACTGAAGGGCCAGTGCACCTGTCAAAAGTCCTTTTTGTCTTCATTTTGACAGTGCCTTTTTTCCTGTGTTAAGGATTGTGGGTCATGTGGGTACTGTCTTAACTGACGTTGAGCCAGTGCCTAAATCTTGGCCTGTGCTATGCTCGTTCTTTGGGTGCCACTTTTTGAGAACATTCCTGGGACGATGGTGAGCAAAGACACAAAATGCCACCTTTTAATAACTCGAGGGCTGTGTTGTATGTTAGGTGGGAGCAGCAGGATTTGGTGATTTTGCATAGGAAATTAGCCATGAAAGGTCAGTTCCCAAGCAGGGCACTGAGTCCCATTTCACAGTGTGCTGCATAGAACCAGAACAGGCTGTGATCTTGTTCAGGAGCACTAACCCTGGCTAGGAGTGCCCTGAGCTTTGGCCATATCATTAACAAATTCTCCTTAGTTTTGAAGTGCAGGAGCAAAAGGAGCTTGAGGTAGGTGTGTGTGTGGAGTGAAAAGAGGGATGGAAACAGGCATGGTGGCACATGCCTGTAATTCCAGCACTCGGACAGCTGAGGCAAGAAGATGGCTGAGAGTTAGAGGCCAGCCTGCTGTTTTTAGAATTTTAATGTTTTGTGTTTAAAAAAGTAAAACAGACAAAAAGGGTAGAAATGATACAGAGTTTCAAAAAAAAAAAAAGTAGGCAATTAATACTAGTTAATATATTGCAAATTGTTATCTCAGAACTAGTTGTTCAGGTTACAAAATCTAGATACAAAGTGATCAATCAAACAATGACAGCACAAGCTATTCTTTTTGATGAACTAAGAGTAGTATAGTTATCTATCTAGCATACATATACATACATATATTTTTACGTGTTTACCAACATACATACATGTTTTCCTTTCTTCCTTTTTTCCTTACCCCATCCCAGTAGTTCTGTCCTTTTGAATAGTTTCTTTCCCTTTATTACAATTTCTTTGTACATTTTGGATCTTATTACTCTTTCAGAGTTTATTATTATTGTTTATTTTTTACACTAGAGAGGCAATATGATATTTATAAATGTGAGTCTGATTTATTTCATTTATGAGTATAGTCTCGAGTTTCCTCTGTTTACCTATAAGAACCTCAAGATCATCCTTTTTATGTCATGTCACAGCGATATATGTGCACTCATGTTTATAGCAGTGCAATTTGTATAGCTAAATCTTTGAAACAACTAAAATGCCCATCAACTGCAGAATAGATGAAAAAGATGTGGCATTTTTATACATTGTAACTTTATATTTTTAAGAAACTTCTCTCCAAAAGTTACCTTTAAAATTTCTAAGACAGAATTTGTTTCTAAAAGGAAGATTTCAATGGAAGGGGCAGATTTCCTTTATTTATGATATATAGTATGCTAGGCATGTTTTTGTCCCACAATCAGCTTCCTTTCATAACTGATAATTTCATGCAGGGTCAAGGATATAATTTGTCCTCCCTTTTCAAAGTCTGCAGACTATTTATTAAAAAACTTTCACAATGCATTTTTTTTTTACTGATTTTAGACCCTATAAATTTGAAAATTATTTATCCTGAGCTTCTTTTGGAACATCTTAAACTTGTATTATGTTTAAATTTTGTTACATAACATTTGGCACTTTTCGTTTTTTGAGTCCTAGAACTCAAAATCCATCAAAAAATTTCAAGACTATCCAGTAGATGGCAGCATGGGGTTGTACTTGAAATATAATTTTGCCAAGGCCATTGTATTGCAGCTGCAACCTCCATTGTTCAGGTAAAATGACTTCATGTTTCATTTTAAAAGCTACATTTGAATCAACAGCCAAATAGCTTTCAAGTGAGTTTTGAGCAAGCAATTTGTTCCCTGATCATAACCTATATTACATCATCCCAGGTGTCTTAGCTTTGCCTACTTATCCTGAGGTAGGAATAATATAACCCTTCTATCTTTCCTCTCCACACATTGCCTGGCACATCACTGCTCAGTGACTTGATGCAGTGTTTTAGCTTAAAAATGCTTCAGATGGTTTATTGTTATTATGTTTTCTATCCAAAACTATAGTCATTAAAAGTCCTGTGTGGTCTATAAAGATATACACATACACACACATGCAACACATACAAATGCCCCCCATGCTGCATAATTTAATTTTATATTAGAAAATTACATATGTGAGCCTAGCTCTGCTTCTATCACATTTTTTCTGCTTTTAGCCAAGCTTATTGAAAGTGCTGACTGCCTGCCTTGTCGGCCCTTTTTGTCAAGAATTGATTCTGCCAGTCACTTCTGTTTGGTTTCTGCCTTCACCAGTCCAACTGATCTTGGTGAAGTTACCATGTTGCTGAATCCAAAGGACGCATTTCAAGCCTCATTTCCTTGTTCTTAGCAACTTTTACTCTGGAGTCCCTGGACTTACAGCATTCTGTGTTTCCCTTCCTTTTCCCACAGCATTCATTAATTCCTCATCTTCCTCTGCTTGGGCTAAATGTTGAGGTAAAAAGTTATAGAGATCTCTGGCATTTTTCTTTCATGCCCCACAAACCAGTGGCTTCTCTCCAGCACAGGGCTTCTATCCAGGACAAAACCATGGTTACTCCATCACTGTACTGATCTTTGAAATGGCTTTCTGTTCTTTTTAAATTAATATTTGTTTTATTTATTTATTGCTACCAGGGATTGAACTCACAGTCTCCCACTTGCCAGGCAGGCACTTATGCCACTGAGCTAAATCCTTGGCTTTATTATTATTTCTTTTGTTTCGTTTTGCAGTGCTAATTATTGAATCTGGGTCCTTGCACCTGCTGGACAATTGCTACACCACTGAGCTAACATCCCTAGCCTTGAGCAGTTTTTCTTACAGGTAGACTTGCCTTCCAACTCTGTCTCAATATTCTTTTTTTTTCCCCCCCAGAAAGAGCTTTTTCAAAAACAACCTGACTTCTTTGCTTAGAACACTTCCAAGGTTCTTAATTGTCTAAAAATAAACTCCCAGGTCCTCAACACTGCACCGGATGTTCTGCTCCAATCTCGAGCCTTGCCGCAATAACCTTTTTATCCCATTTCCAGAGCAGCGCTTGGCTACCTGCCGGTCAAGACCAGAACACGCCGTTCTCTGTCTGTGCTCTCTTGCTCAGTGTCAGTTTAACGCCACCTCACCAACTCCTTCCCTGTCCAAACACATGATATTGGGTCTTCCTCCTGTGACAGATTGTCACTTATTTTAGAACATTTATTCCCAACTCTGATTACATGCAAATTAGTGTGAGAGTGTGTTTCTTCCTATAAGCCCTGTAGTGGAGGTGATTACTGATTGATTTTTGGTTTTATCCCAGTCCTTTGTAAAACTCCTACAACAGGGTCTGTGAAGGACTGACTGTATTCAGTAAATGCCCCAGGAGCTACAGAACAGTTAATTTCCCAAGCTTAGCTCTTCCTTATTGTAGGCATGTACTCGTTTATTGGTTTGAGACATTTGTTTGGAATAATACACATGAAAACGAACTTTCTAGAATACTAAGTGTGTTTTTAAAAAGAGGCTTAGCATTGGGGGACCTAAAAATCAGTGTTTTTTCATAGGATGTGTGCAGTTTTCTTTTTTTGTTTTTTTGAGAGAGGTCTTAACGTGCCGTTGAGGCTGCCCTCAAATTCACTTTGTAGCCCAGCCTGGCCTTGAACTTACAGCAGTCCTACTGCCTCAGCCTACCGAGTGCTGGAATTCTAGATGTGCATCTGTTACCGGCCTTAATCTATATTTTGTTTTATTTTGTTGATGGACTTTAACTGTGGATAATTACATGACAAAAGAAACTTTGAAATACTGGACACTACAAAAAAATCTCATTAGGAAAGATTTTAAGTTAGGTTATATGAGATTTTATATACATCATAGCACACATTTCTAGAAATATAGTATTTTAAAATTAAATGGAAAAGTATTAAGATATTTGCATAAAAGTTTTATCATTTTTACAGTAAATAAAGTTTTAGTCCTAATCTTCCATGTAGAACACATTTACTCCTAAAAATATACCTGAGTTTTATGTCTAAATTTGAACACCAGGGAATAACAGTAATGACTCGTTCTTTTTTCGAATCTAAAACTGTCTGTAATTTAGGCCTCAATCTGAGAGTGTTTTTATTTTAAATCAACTTCCTTGAGCTCTTGCATTGATTTAAAAATTCTCTATTGGCATAATGAGTATTGAATCCCTCCCTGCTACCTGACTCACGATGGCACTTTCCCTGAGATACGACTCTTCCGGTATCTAATCTCAGCTGGGGGAAGCACATCCGTGTGCAGCTGGAGGAGAGCATTTGCCAAGCATGGAGTAACCAGCCCTGCACACTGGGCTGCAGTTTGAAGAACCCTGTTGGGATGGTGATTTACCTCATAAGTTTCTTTGCTGTGATTTTGCTCTACAGCAAAGATGATAATTTTAAAGGCCATTTTGCTTTTATTTGACTCAGAGAATAATTTAAAACCTTTTGGTTTTTTATTTAGGGATGTATTTTTTTTTTTTCACTTAGAAATCTGTATGACCTGGAGGAAGAAATCTTCATGGCCTTACAGTAGAAATTCTTGAAAAATCTTGTTTCATGCTACATGACAGCATTTAAGAAAGGACTAAAAAGATACATCCACATATACACATGTATGTATGTACATATATGTTTTTTTTTTCAATATGTATTCCAGTTTGGCCTTGAATTTTCTACGTAGCTGAGGGTGACTTTGAACTCACGGCAATTCTCCTGCTTCAGCTTCCTGAGTGCTGGGATTATAGGCATGTGACTCTACACTTAACTCAGAATTATATTTTAAAGTTTAAATAATTAGAAAAATCTGCCTTCTTCGGTTTTGGTAGCTACCACTATGCTGTCCTCAGTTTCTCTAAGAACTTTTTATCAGGAGCTTGGCCAGGTCTGATAAGTCACTGTCAGTGTGATGGGTACAGATGAAACCAATAGATAGGGGATCATCGTAAATCTATTGCTTTTTTTTTTTTTCTCCACAGGAATATGCAAGTAAGCAGACAGAAGTTAGTTGAGCCCCTCTTTTAGTCAGAGTTCTTTTGGGTAAGCACATTTAAATTAGCTTAAAGGAAAAAGTGGAAAACAGTAGGTTCCTGGAGCTCAGAGGCTGAGGAGGAGATGTTTTGGGGTATAGCTGGACACTCGGGCTCATGCATTTTGTCCATCTGTTTCTTTCTCAGCACAGCTTCCCTTAGGGTGGGCTCTTCTTCCCAGAAGATGTTTTCAGGCCAAAAAATAGTCGTGGCTGGTCCAGGATCTGAGGCCTCAGATAGAGAGAAATGTCTTCTAGCACCTCTGCGCTCCTGAGTCAGCCCCGTTAGCTCTGCTTGGGTGATTTTTCCACTTAAGGATCAGTCAGGACCTGTGGGGAGAGGTGCACATGGACCAATGGATCCGGACCATGTGAGTGTGTCCCTGACCACAGTGGAGGCTGCCGACCCTCAGTTAAGAGCTCTGCTGTGTGAGAAAGGTTGGTTCCCTGGAGAACAAGTGGTATGCTGTCCCCTGCTCAAGGAAAAGTCCAGAGAGTTAAAAAAGAGAAGGCCAGGACACTGTCGCTATTGATGGTATATACTTGTTGGAAACAGTTCAGATTTTGGTGGTGCTGGGGATCAAATCTAGGGCTTCACACACCCTAGATAAGGGCTTTACCACCCCAAGAAAAATTTTAAAAATACACAGAAAAGTATAAGGGAGCAAAATTTAAAAGAAAAAAAAAAAAAAAAACTTCCTGTCTTATCATCTAGAGAAAATAACACTCAACATTTTTGTATATGGCATTTGAATTTTTTGTGATTCCTTAGAGTTCTGTCCAGTTTTGTATCATATATTTTGAAGCTGTGTTATTGAGTATGTAAATAATGTGGGTTATTATTATATTTCCTAGATAAATTCACTCCTTACCATTATAAAATGTCTGTCTTTTTCAATGATAATATTCATTGTGTTTTAAGTCTGCTTTTCTTCTATGAATATATTCCCTGTGTCTTTTTTTCTTTAAGGCTTATATGCCATATTGCCTTTTACCATTTCACCTTTAACCTATCTGTATCTATCAATTTTAATTTCATGTGCTTTTTTTTTTTTTTTTAATCGGTACTGGGGATTGAACTCACGACCGCCTGCTTGCAAGGCAGGTGCTTATGCCGCTAAGCTAAATCCCCAGCCCCTGTATCTATCAATTTTAAGTGCATTTCTTTCAGAAAGCATGCAGTTGACTCTGTGTGTGTTTTGTGCTGAGGATCAAATCCAAGACTTTGCATGTGCCAAATGCTCATTCTAGTGCTAAACTACATCCGCAGTTCCAAGTCTTGTATTTTTATCTAACTTAACAATGTCTGCTTTTTAATGGAAAAATTAAATGGTGCATGTTGAATATAATTGCTGATTTAATTTATATTTATTTTTTTTGATACCAGTTTCCTATTTGACCTATATATTCTTTGGGTTTTTTTTTTTTCTCCTTTTCCTTTGGAATAAATGAAAGTTTTTAAAGATTGTATTTTATCTCATATATTATCTTACTAGAAATATGTCATTTTGTTTTGTCTTATATTAGTGGTTATAGATTATAACGTACATGTTTAATATAATAATATCACTAGTGTTAGAAACTTATAGTGTATTTCCACTGTTGTATACTTTACTTCATGTGTTATAGACTATAATATATTATTGTTGTTATATTGAAAAGTCGTATATACAGAGAATATTTTTAAATAGATTGAAATATTTTAAAAACTGCCTTCAGTCTTGATATTTTTCTGCATATTTACCACTTGGGGAACTTTCCATTTCTGTGAGATCTAAATTTCCATCATTGAATGGAGGTCTGTTGATGATAAGTTCTTTCAATTTTCTTTTTCTGTCCATTTTATTTTTAAAAGATATTACTGGTAGATATATAGAAATCTGTGTTGATGATTTCCTATCTTTAGAACTTCAAAAACAGTCAATTGTATTTCAGTTTGCTTACTTTCTAAGAAAGACTTATTTTTCTTTAGTGATGCTGTCTTTAATGTCTTGCTTAAAAATCCCTGACTGCTTTTAGAATTTTCTGTTTAACACTTTGTCACTCTTTATCAGGAGCTTTGTTGTGATGTGTCCTTGTCTGTCTTTGTTTTATGTTTATTCTATTTGAGGTTTGTTGAGGTTATGAAATCTGTTGCCTTGTAGTTTTTTTCATCTTTGGAAATTTTCAGTTATGACTTCCTCAAATATTTTTATTTTATTTTTTCTTGAGACTTCAATTACAAATGTGCTGGATTTTTAAAAAAATTTTCTTTTTCTTTTTTTCTCCTGGTACTGGGGATTGAACCCAGAACCTTGAGCACTCTCCCGTTGGCTACATCCGTTCAGTCCTGGATTTGAAGCAGGGTCTTGCTAAGTTAGTCAACATGGTCTCCAACTTGGTGATCTTTGTGACTGAGGCCCCTGAATGCCTGAGATTGCATTCATGTGCCACTGTGCTCAGACACCTGGGTGGTTGATATTATCTCACAGGTCAACGATGCTCTCGGTGTTTTGAAAAAAATTTTTTGGGGGGTGTCTCTGTGTTTCATTTGAGATTATTGCCATTTTCTTTTTTCAAGTTCTTGTTTTTTTTTCTATAATGTCTAATTTGCTGTTAACCTCATCAAGCATATTTTTGACTCTAGAAGTCATTCAGTGCATTTTCATCTCTAGAAATTCTAGCTGTATGTGAAAGTTTTTTTGTACTAATTTTATCATTTCTACCATTTCTGTGTCTGTTTCTGATATTTGAACTCAACCCTGCCCCCTTCCAACACTGGGCCATATTTTGGTGCTGCTTTGTCTGACAGGTAATTTTTGATTAAATAGCACACATCAAGATTTTCATATTGTTGAGTTTTGAATTTTGTTGTATTCTTTTAAGAAAAGACTGGACTTTTTGCTCTATAGTGTGGTTGTTACTTGTAGTTCATTTCAGTCTTTTGGATCTACTCATAAAATTTTATTGTAGCAGGTCTAGACCCTTTACTCAGAGTCTAGCCCTACTACTAGGCCAAAATCCACCTGAAAAACACATCCCATATTTCATGTATTGTAAAACTTTCTTCACTCTGGCTACTGGGAGTCTGAAATAGCTCTAGATATTCAGTGATCATATTCCTTATTGGCTGACTTTTCTACTCAGCAGTCAGAGTTGGAATGGGGATGGATTTTGGAATACTTAATAATCTTGTACTATTTCCCTCTATGTTGCATTCTCATGTACTTTCAGAGTTATCTGCCCAGCCAAATGAACACAACAGATATAGAAGGTAAAAAACCTTCCAAAGTAATTTTGAGCCTTCTAGATTATTCAGTAGGTGGTAAAACTTGTTATACAGAATGAGCAAATTCATGCCAACTAACCACTCCTGTCTCAAATAGTTACATAACTGAACTCAATGCAAACTGTTTTATAGCTGATAAATGTCTCTCATTTTGATCAAAGCTCCAGAGTTTGCAAAAGTTTCATGCAACTCATATCTTATTTCTTTGCTCTTCTTATGTTAAAATATATGCTGCCTTGTGTTTGATCTTAAGATAGGCAGCACTGGCAAGATATTTTATTTAAAAACAGCAATCAGCGTTCAGTTGAGCATAAGTGTCTCAGCTGAAGAAAATAAACACCTGGAAGTTAAAAGGAGGTAGATAGGGTCTAATCTGGATTCTTTTACTGTTTTACATACTTGGAAATTTCATATATAGTTATCCTAAAAAAAAAAAACGATAAAAAGCAATAAGCTGTAACATTGCATCCACTTTTCGCTGCACCCCCTTGCTGCTCAATTCCTTTATTTTTGTTTAGTTTCATTTGATTGGCTATTTAAAACTTAAAGTAGCTAATCATCACTATGTTTTATATTTTAATATGCATGTTTATTTAGATTTACCTAAGTATTTTCATCTGTATTTTAAAAGTATACATGCTTTGAAATTGTCACTTTTTCTTTGTATTAATAAATGTTTATTGTATTTATGATATGATTCATTGTGCTTGTTCAAGAAAATAAAACTACAGCAATTTATCATTGGAGAGTAAGCTATTCCTAACTATAGAATATCACGTAAAAATAAATTTAATGGAGTTTTTGTAACTTTTTTTGGTCCAGGGAAGAATTAATATATAATTATTGCATAAAACATAATATCTTAAGCTTTGTTGCCTTTTGTTCTTTCAATATTAATGCTAGTGGCTTTTTAACCATTATTGTGATAATGGCATTATTTGGCATATCTGCTAAAACTATTTATTTAGGTAAGGATCCTATTTGGATCTTTATAAATTGTTTTTTGGTTGTACTCCATATGGAATCTTCAACCATTAAATGTGATTTTTATTTGACTTTATTACGTTGTATCTTAGTATAGAATCTGTATATACTGTCTTATCTGGAAATATTTAGAGATGATAACCTTAAGATAAAACATTAAAACTTCTTGTAACTTTAAATCATGAAATAAAAATGGACTACAGTATCAAAGCAGTATTATATAGTTTTACACAAAAATATAACTGTAAACCTTACACTTTTCTAAGCTTTTTTCTTCTTTTTTTGTTTTCTCTTGGAGACAGGATTTCCCTATGCAGCTCAGAGTGCCTCATACTTGCAGTGACCTGATGCCTCAGCCTCCCAAATGCTGGGATTATAGGTGTGCGCCACCACACCTGGCACGTTTAATTTTCTTTGTCTTTTCATAACAGTTTTTTAAAAAGGGAAAAGTTCTAAACTCTGTTGTATTGCAATATTAGAATTTTAAACCTATCTGTAAGTGTTTTATAATTATATTAGAAAAGAGTGAAAAAGAGAGTCAGTGTCTTGCTGGTGGTCATAGGAACAATTTGGCTTTTATCTAAATGAATATGTAGTGTATGAGTTACAGAACAATATAATATTTAAGTAACATTTTTAAACAAGATAGTTTATTTGAGCTGAATGGCTGATCTGGTAGGTACAGTGTTTGAAGATGGCCTTTGGGAGTGGGAAGACCAGCAGCACCAGAGGATGGCTGTGCCCTGCCTGGGATCTTTTCCATTCTTATATCTGTGATCAGATGCCTTAACTGCAACTGCACTGTGAGGCATTTGATAATATCCAGACATAACTGTAACTCCTTATGTAAACAGTTTTGAAGCTAAATTTTAGTTAATTTTACCATAACTGGTTAAATGCTCCAGGAAAAAAAAATTTGGGACTTACAGTAATACCTCGGTTTATGAACACTTCTGTTCCAAAGAATTTGGTTCTCAAGCATTCATCAACATTTTGCTTCCATTTGCAAACTCCCATTGGGTGACAAACACAACCACAGCCATCTTGCCCAGAATTGTAGATTGAACTAAGGCATCACTGTATATCTGTCAAAATATTAATAGGGCTCATCTTTGGGTAATAGCATTAGACATAATTGTTATTTTCTCTCATGTTTGACATTTTTCCTGAAATTTCTGTATGAATGTATATTAGCTTTATCACCAAAAAAGTTATCTTCCATACATGCTGTTTCATTATCACACGTGTATTAGTAGCTTAATCTGTGTTTACAATTCTGACGTCTAGGATGGTTTATAGTTTTTATGTATTATTTGGTTGCATATTTTGAAGGAAGTTTATGGTTGGATTTTTGTAGGTTTTGTATTAGTTTTAATGGGTACCAATTAATGAAATAAGATTTGCTCTTTACAAAGATATTTGTGACTGTAGGCCAGGAAAATATTTAATAGATAAGTAATATAACACAGAGCCCCAGTGCCTTTCCATTCCCTTCTGCTGAGCTGAGCCTCTCTTTTCTGCTTCTTATAGTACAAGACGATGTCATCAGCCTTCCAGTTGTTTGTGTTCAAATATTGGGAAACTTCACCGATTCCTCTCAGCTTTATCCCCTGTGCCTCACAATCCATAAGGACATCCTGTTTTCTCTATTTGCAGAATACATCTCATTTATTTCTACCTACTGCTGTCAGCGTTGTGCCTGTCCCAGCATAAGTCATCTCTCACCCGGATGGACTAGAGCTGTCAGTCTGCTGTCCTGTTCAGCCCATTTACCACACAGCCTTAGAATGAGTGCCTCTCACCAGGTCACTCTTGGGCCCTGCTTCTTCCTTCTTGATCTCCACACCATGCTGTTCTGTCCCCGTTCTCTACCCTCTGTCCCTGCTCACCCTTGCACTTCTGCCAGCACGCTGACCTCCTTCCTGCAACTGAGTATTGGAATGGTTACCTGTGCCACTTCACTGCCCATTTCCTCCCAGGGCTGTCTTCTCCTCATCCTGGAAACCTCCTTCAAAGTCCCTTCATTCCTTCCACAGGCTCGGCTTGCAGCCTGACCCAAAGGTCTTTCCTCAAATCCTTTTTCATCACTGCTGTCTGATTGTTTCCTGTGTAGTGTGTTTATTTCTTAGTGATCCTTGATACTGACTTATTTTCTAATATTTTCTGCTCTAATATAAGCTCTATGAATGCAAGAATGTAGCTAACAGTTTTGTTAATTTTCACACCAACTACAATGCATGATAGGTGCTCAATAAATAAATTGTACACCAAAGTAGTTTGTAATGTGCATTATTAATGGATCTTTATAAGTAACTGCAATGTTTTAATATAAATATATAAAGAGTAATGTTTTGATTGTTTTTCTGTAGCTAGGATAATGTATTTAGTTTTTTTAAAGTGCTCATGATATTAGCTCATTTTGTGCAAATTGATAATGGAGGGGAGGAGGCAGATATCATGTCCTCTGACAGACAAGAAGCTGACACTCAGATTAAATGGCTCGTGCAAATTCACATACTGTTAAAGGGTAAAATACAAATCATAGAAGCTGTCTTTTAAATGTAACATTTTTGTTTTGCAAAAGAGCCTAAGGATTTCAGAAGTTAAACAGCTGGACTCTTAGGATAGAAAGTAGGAGAAGAAAATAAAGTAAAATAATATGATAAACAACATTCTTGAGTTGCATTTAGGGTTCACATTACATGGTAGCATGTGATTATGCAACTGGGAATATATATATATATATATATGTCCATTTTTATTAAAATGGCTATAAAATATGAATTACATATTGTCACAATTAGTATATTGATGTGGGTTTTTAAAAAATATAATAGCATTAGTTTTTTTCAGAAAAGCTTTCACATATGCCTTTTGAGTTTCTAACAAATATGCCTTTGAATACTGATTTTGTTTATGAAATATATGAAGGCATCTATAACATGTGTAATAAATGTTACATGAGCTTTGTGGTCTCCAGACATCACCTCTTTGACTCTCTGTTGCTATGGGTTTTCATTAGTATTCCATGGAGCCTGGGTTGCCATAGAAAACGTGTGGTTGTAGAAGGGTTACCATGGCAACAGTTCGCCATTATGTATTTTTCAATATCAGCTAGCTGGAGATGATAATGAATCCAAATGATATTTATTTAGGATCTCAATAATGAAAAAAATAAACAGAATGTTTAATGTTCCAGTTATCTTTAACAGATTTTTAAAATATGTTTGTTACCTTGTTTTTCAAATAAATTAAATAGAAAGGAAAGCTGCTGTAAAAATCTAGGGTTTAGCAGTGAATTAAATTGATCTCTAGAGATACTAAAATTTAAATTGCTTTAAATGTTTGACATACCCATAAACTCCCATGTAATCAAGGTCCTTGTCAAATCAGCAGAAGTTTTTATTTTAACAATCTCCTTCATGACCCTGAACAATAGCTCAGGAACAAGTAAAAAGACAAAGAGAAAGAGTATTTTTTGTCTTTGAAATGAAACTCAGAAATAAAGGAAATCACCTGATGACTCATTGTTCACTGTAGCTTTAGAAAAGAAAAAAAAAAAAGCAGAAAGATTATTTCCAGTAAAATGGCAAATCCCTGGTTGAAGGGAAGTCTTAGACATACTACTTGAAGATATTTTGATATATCTGTCCCTTTTGCAATAATTTAAAAATTTCTAACCAAGTAGAAATATTAGGCATATTATATGTCAGTAATCTACAAATAACTTTATTTTTATCTTCATAGAGTGATATACCACTATTTTGTCACAGGGTTAAGTAGAAAAATTATTATAACAATCTAGCACATTAGACTCATTTGTATTGTAGTTTTTTTTTTTTTTAATGAGTGAGGTCAGTGTATCCTCTCTTGTATGGTGGCCCCAACCTCACACTGCAGAATACACTTTTTTTCCTGCTTTCATTTGGCCCAAACTTGTTCTACAGAGCCAGTTTTTTTTTCTTTTACCTTTAATGAAACTCCTTTTGTTAAAAAAGTTTTTTTTAAAAAAATGAATCAACTTTAAGTTTTACAATTGTGATCTGTCTTAATTCTTTCTTTTTAATGCCCATCTTTTCTCTGAAGTTCTGTGGAAATGGGGTTTGGGGACTGTAGCTGTTGTTTTCTTGAAGCTCTGTGGGCTGGAGACTCCTCAGGATTGTTTCCCTGAAGCTGGGTTTTCTCATGGCTATGTAAGGACAATCCCTCCTGCAGCAGGGCAGAGGCTAAGGACCAAATCACAGGGTCATGCCTGAGGACTTTAGAGTCAGTAAATCAGTGAGTTGTTCTGGATAACCACAAGAGGTCTGACAGCAGGGAGCAGGTGCAGCTTGCAGGGAAGAGGCAAGGTGGGTTGATAAGAATCACTTAAAAGGCTGGTTTTCTAATCCGTGGTGTAAATATATCAAGAGACCTTATGCCAGGAATAGCTTCAAGTAAAATTGAAAGTGAATTACTCCAAATTGTCATGCTAGCCGTTTCTCAAATGACATTCACCTATAAGTGGCATTTGACATGTGATCATTACAGTTTTACAGATAAAGGAATTAGTAACTTAATGGATATTATCAATCTAGGGTGGGGGTATTGAGTTTCAAAATCAATCCTTGGCATTTGGTGAACTGAAGGTTTTTTGTTGAGAAAGTCCTGTTCAAAATATTCTTCTGTGCATTTTCTCTGCCATAGGATATCTCAGAGCAATGTAATAAGCAAATGCATGGACTATAGAGTTAAAAGTATCTTGATTGAATGTTGGCTTAACTCTTTGTTAGCTATATGATCCTAGACAAGTTAATTAACCACAGTTTCCTTGTTTGTATATCACAGAAGGTAACAGTGACTCTGTTATAGGTTGTTGTAAAGATAAAATGAGTTTACATTTGTATTACTCTATTTGGAATCAGGCCCTTTATCCAGGAGTGTCATTAGGTAGATTGTAAGTGAAAGAAAAGTGAGAAACTTGGACCTCAGAGTCATCCAACTGGTGACAGTTGATTGCAAGATGCACTCCTTACCAAATCAGAGATTAATTTATATCAAAATAGTCACATAAATAATACTATAAAAAGTTGCTTGTTTCATTTTTTTCAGATTCAAAATTGTGTGTAAGACATTGACATAATTTTAGCAGCCCTTTACTCTGTAAACCAAGGTTCTGTTTGCTAACCTACCCAACAAAGATTTATTAACCTTAATTTTTGTGATCTTCATTTCCTGTATAAAAGTTTCTGGCAGTGGTACGCAAATTGTTTTTAATGATAAAGGATAATAAGATCAAATGGAATGCGTTATAGTGATATATTACCCCTTTTACCAGCCTTTATTTCCTTTTGATGACTTGTGAGTCAGCACTTAACAGGATAGATGATGCAGTTACTTCTAGAAATTCAAGTTTGATTTAACACATTATTTCTTGCTATAGTTAAATTTCGTAATGGCAACAAAGTGTGCATTGGGAGTTTAAATCATATGTCATCACTAGTCCATGTCTCTGATTTAAAATCTCTCTCTCTCTCTCTTTTTTTTTTTTTTGGTCTGGGATGGCTTGAACTCAATAAATGTTTTACTATTTTTTGTTCACTGTTTTCAGGTTTTTCTCTGTCTTTAATCCCTAGCTCCTATGCCTAAATTTGGCTAATTTTGAGATTATGTTCTCCTTCATCCTGTCTTTTGCAGGTGTTTGAGTTCCCTCACACAATGTCCAGGTTGTGTTTGCCTGTGTGTGAGTGTCTTGTTCCCATCTCAGCCTCACCCCATTGGTCCCTGTCAGCCTACATGCTACATTTGTACGGGAGCACCTGCTGTAGCTTCATGTAGACATGGAGCCCCCGAACCCTCCTACCTAGTAAACTCCTCAGCACCACCCCTCTCTCCATTTCCACAGCTTTTTTATCTTTTAAATTCCACGAAGGTACTAGTATCTCCAGGGCATTGAGGAGCAATATTTTGGAAGATCTGTAACTTCAGTGTACTTAACAGAAGAGCCCTGTAGTGTTTTAATGCCAGAAATTTTATCCAAATGGTTGTGAACAAAAATTTCCTTGGCTGGGAAAAAAAGAAACCATAAATTCATTGCAATAATCTCTAAGTGAAAATTAGCTTTTCATTTAATTATAAATATACACAAGAAATCAGATAGTGTTATACTCTCGTGACTTTGTGACCATTAATATTTATAAATATTTGTATATTTCATTATAGTTGTTGAAAATAATATAAAGTATCATTTATACTCAACTATTTGAGATCTATACATAGGTCTTGTCAGGTAATTTAATAATAAATGTATTATCATAAATTTATTTTGATAACTATTTCAATGTTTAGTTTTTTTAAATCTTATTTTATTCTCTGCTTTTAAAACATATTTTCTGAAAGGCTCCAAAAGCTTCCAGAGGGTCCATCTTCTAAGCACTGGTAAAGGTTCCCTGTTTTCCTATAAAATATGCTCACTTAAAAGTTGACAGCAAGTATAAGCTTTGGATAGTACTGCTCATGTATTTTTAAAAATTCATTTGGCATTTACAAAATAAGTATTGAACTCAGGGTGGAGTGCCTTAGAGGAATAGTTACATAACATGCCCTGGCTAGTACCTAATATTTAATATCCTACTTCATCTCAGATTTTAGGATCAAAATGTCATAATTTTGTGAAAGCTGTGAATGTTTTTGAGAAGTATAGTCTGTCAAGAGCCTTTTGATATAGCAGGATAAATTTGTGTGTGTGTGTGTGTGTGTGTGTGTGTGTGTGTGTGTGTGTCTTTTTCCTTTTTATTGGTACCAGGGATCGAACTCACGACTGCCTGCTTGCAAGGCAGGCGCTTATGCCGCTGAGCTAAATCCCCAGCCCCAATATAGCAGGATAAATTTAAGAAAAAGGTATATGCATATTGGAGGAGGGTGGGTATTACTCAGGATGATGGCAAGTAACACAAACTTAAGTTAGCTTCCCAGCCATTTAGCAAACAACTGTGGTATTTTATTTATTTATTTCTGATTTTGTAGAGAATAAGACCAAACAAAGCAAAACAGAATAGAACCAATAATTTAAAAAAGTGAACATGACACAGGACTTCAGAACAACAGTTGAAACAAAACAAGCAATATAGAGCTTCAAAATTAGATATAGAAAATCAACAATGGCTACCATAATATATTTTGTTTTCTATGAAATAGCTGCCCATACCATCTGATATAATAAAACCAAAACAAAACAGAAGAAAACTGAACAAAACAGAACAATGAAAACAATACATGGCTTCAAAACAAGATAATAGGAAATTAATAATAGTTACCACTTGCCCTTGTCGGATGCCTCCCCACCTTTTACTTTCTCAATATCCATTGTGCATTTTGGATTCCACTAACTGTGTCAGTCTCTCACACGAGGGAGGCAACACAGTGTTCATCCATGTGACTCTGAACTATTTTACTCATGAGAATGATCTCAAATTGCATCCATTTACCTACAAGAGCCTTGAGGTTATCTTTCCTTATAGCTGAGTAGCTTTCCATTCTGCGGTTGATGGGCAAGCTAGCCCTGCCTTTTCTCTATTCCCTGTCACGTGGATATTGTTTTCTCTCCTCTTACTTTCAGTCTATGAATTTCCTTTTGAGTTAAATGGGTTTCTTGTATAAAGCGTATTGATAGATCCTGTCTCTCTACCTACTCTGCCTGTGTTTCTTTTTATTGGTAAAGTATGGTATTAGTAAACAGGAAAAACAAGAGATAGAAAATGAGTGGAGAGAATAAGCCAGGTATAATCACAGATGCATTATCCTTAATGACTACTTACATATTGGAAACTTTGATGATTCTGATGATCTGGAGTCACATAAATGTACACTCTCAAACTCTTGGGTCATTTATGAGTTTTTAATTGGTTATCCTCCTTATGGTTGACCTCTATTTTCTCGGATGATGGCTAACTTTCTAAATAAGGAAATTAGCTAGTAAAAATGACATAGCTGGATTATATTTACTGCCTTACAATTTGGATGTTTACTCTTTAACAAACTATCCCAAGTATATTTGTAACCAAGTATTTGTAACCATTAAATGGACTCACTTCTCTTGTTTAAAGTGACTTTTTCACTCAAATCTGCCTCCTGTCCTCCCCTTTGATTTCTCTCTCAGCAGAGTTATCTGGATTGATTTTATCATGCTGTTGTTGTTTGGTTTTAGGTTTTTGAGACAGAGTCTCATTATGTACTTGTAGCTCAGGCTGGCCTTGAACTTACCATGTAACCCAAACCCAGATTCTTTTTCATTTCTTTTTTTGAGATAGGGTCTTCCTGTGTAGTGCAGGTTGGCCTCAAACTCTTGGTGATCATCCTGCCTTGGCCTCCGAAGTGCTGGGTTTACATGTGTGCACCACCATGCCTGGCTCACTGGACTTACCATACATCGGCTCAGAGTAAAAAGAGGCAGAACACTGGGCCAGCCAGTCTCAGTGATGGCAAGCCTTTTAGAGGTAAATATCTAAACTGAAACTCAAAACCCATTTATTTATCACAAAATGCCAACAGTGTAGCTACATAAACCTGAGCACTAAAGTTTTGGTTTAGAAAAAAACAATTCATATGTTACCATCTTTGCCTTAAAAGAAAAATAAATAATACACGTGCCATGGTTTTGCCGCCGTTGGTAGGACCATAGGTAAAGCATTGCTTTGGCCAGGAAGGATTCCACAGGCTGGGAAACAGGCTTCTCCTCCTAGTAGTGGCTTTGACCTGGGTGCCAAGGAAGAAAGGAATTGAAGTCACTCTTTTCTTCCACTCTACCTTTTTTTCCTTCTTTAAATGCATCTTCCTTCTGACTACTCAGTTTTTCTTTATTAACAGTGTAGTTATTTTCTGCATAGCTGACTCCATTAAGTTTCTTCTTTCTAACCAGCTCTCTAGTTGGATTTGATTGTTGTTTGCAGAGCTCTAACATTCACTCATCTTCTGGGTATCAGGGCTTTTAGGCCACTGTAACTTTCTTGTGCACCATTCTGGAGCCCTTCCTACTGCTGTCCATTTTGGAGATCACTAAGACTGTATTTCTGACCCTGATTGCAAGTTTGGGATTCTTAAAGCTGCCCTTCAGTTTATAATTCATGAGATAGACACTCAGAACTTAGAAAATTGTCATACTCAAGAGTTATGGGTTGTCCCAGTGAAAGGCTACACATTCATATCAGGTGAGAGAAGATGAGCATGGATCAGATTCCTGAATGGTCCAATTTGCTAGCTTTCATTGTCTTCCCCCAAGGAACTGTGGGGACAGTAGCAGTGTATGACAGTATGCAGGAATACTGCCAACTGGGGGTACTTAACTAAGCATTGGTGTCCAGAGTTCTTACTGAGTCTTTACCACATAGATGTGGTTAGTCACACAGAGACTGAACTGCTCACGTGGTTTACCTTAGTTTTATCTCTAGAGATCTAGCTAAGATCACATGGGTAGAGGTACCCCACCACAGTTGGCCTAGACTAAGAGATGTGACCCAAACCAACCTAACAAAGACCCTCATTAGATAGGCTATTCCAAGGGCTTCAAGGTCATTTTCCAGAAGCCACAGTAGGTGGGGACAAGGGCTAGATCTTTCTTTGGGCAGGATGTAGAATAGGAGACAATTCGAGTGACTCACCTTGACTACAGATTACTGCAATATTAGTTACAATCTTACTTCCATATGCTGATATGTAGAGAGTGAGCTATTATTCTCTTCCCTTCTCCCTTCAACTGGCTCTAACTGTTGCAAATAAGGCCAATTAAAGTGCTAGTATGTAATCTTGTTGGCCAACTGACAGCTTCCTGTTTCCTCATGAAGTGCTATCTGTAAAAGATTGAAGCACAGTGGGACGGCAGAGCCTGTCAGCTCCAGGAATGTCAGCTGAGTATAACCCTCAAAGTAAGAAGCTATGAGTCCCAAGGTACAAAAGTTTACTATCAGAAACTGAAGCAACAGCCTCCTAAATTCTTTCATATTCTACTTGACTGGTCTTTCTGCTTATCTCCTTGTATGTTGTAAAGATGCTTTTCTCTCCACCTGGCTAGCCAGCTCAAGTTACTCACTGTCACTCATCCTTGAGTTATCCCCTTCTTCACAAGGTAATAAATTCTGAGAGAGGCCTTGGATCAAAGTCTTTGTCCATATAACCTCACTGGACTTGAGTTTAGAATCCCTTGGTTGCCCATAACTTTGAATATGCCTTGGTGTCTTTACTCTCTCCATGGGTTGCATTGGAGATGGTGATTGGAATTAATTGCTGGGATTCCAATAAAGTCTCAATGTGATTACAAATATAACCTTTTGGATTGTGAGGAAGGGATAATACTTGGATTATGATATTCATTATTTGATTACAATAATGTAAACTCTGCTATCAAGTTGTTTTGTCTTTTCTCCTTTTCATTGCATCTGTCTTACTCTTGCAAGACCAGTTTTTATAAACAAGTTTTATTCATGTCACTTTCCTGATCAACAGCCTATTGTCTTAATATATTTTTATCTGTATGTTCTGCAGTTGTTTTTTGATTTTAAATATATTCATTTTTTCTCTCCCTCCCTCCCTGATTTTTATTATAAATTCCTTCCTTCCCTCAGTCTTTCTCTTTCTCCTCCTCTTCTGTTTTCTCTTTCTCCAGCCCTGTTTATCCCATAAATCAGCAAAATGTCACTATGGTACCATGTTAATTAATTACCCTATGTCTTTTTTTTTTTTTTTTTTTTTTTTTGGTCTTTTTCCTTTTTATCGGTACTGGGGATAGAACTCACGACTGCCTGCTTGCAAGTCAGGCGCTTATGCCGCTGAGCTAAATCCCCAGCATTAATTACCCTATGTCTTTCTATCTGGTATTTATTCTTACTGTCTTCTGAACCTGTGAAAGCTTTACTCATTCAAAATTCAACATGTCCTGTGTCCTCACCATCATAAAACCTTCACTGCTTAAGACAGATTTACTTGAATCCTATTTTGTTCTCATTTTTTGTATTTTTTTATGAACTTGCTATGATCTGCCTTGCACTGAATTTATTTTTGTTTCTGACCTGTTTTTTTTTTAAATCAGACAATAAGCTCCTTAAAAACAAGAATTGTATTTTATTCCTCTTCTTATTCTTCATGGAGGATGAAATTGTGCTTGGAAATGAACACATTCAGGATACATGCAGAATTTAACCCTCCTGTTTAGTGGAAGATCCAGCAAATGTTTGATACCATATTACAGATTCCTTGGAGTAGTGGCTCCCCTGATTTACTTAAGTGTCAAATAAGTAGTATCAATAATAGATCACCTTAAAGTCCGTAATGGGCCAGAGTGTGTAGGTAGGTTCTTTTGAGGATTTTTTCTGTTTTAAAACACTGATTTCACATGAGTAGGTAAACAGCTGCATTTTAATTCTTTGATTAGTCTGCAGCATTTGGCCCTCAAGGTAGATTGGTGATTTGGGGGAATCAAACCTAGAGGATCTGATTGGGTCTTGTTCCATTGTAAAAAGTCTGATAGGATTCACTTAAATTTGGTTCTACCTCTTATCTCTCTCACATGTTAAGCCTATTTTTTTCCCCTGCTGGGATTCCAGTGGTTGTTATACTGAGATAACTTTTTATATATTCACCTAAATGGTTCAGCATGTATTTTAATGAGCATATATTTATCAGATACTATGACAGGAAAAAGAGATACAGTGATGAGTAAGAAATGACTCCTGTCCTCAGTTTCTTTCTTGAAAATCTCATGTATATTTCTTAGTTTTAATTAAACTCAGTTTATTGATTTCCCTAACATGGCTGTGAAACAGGGGAGCTAAACTGATACTATGTCCAGTAGCTAATATTTTTTTGAGCATTTACTTGACACTGGTGCTAAACATTCTACAACCATTTCATTCTGATGTTGTCTGTGTAATAGCATCATCAGCCTTGCAGCACAGGTGAGGAAATTGAGGTGATCTTTGAGGTTTGCCTACTCAAGAGCCTGCATGCTTTGTCACTGGTCAGAAGATTACTACTAGACTGAGTAAGCTTTCACCTCATTTTGCTGTAGTTGACATTGATCTTTCATTGTTATTCCAGCCCAGGGATCACATTTAACTGTCTTCTGACTATGTTAAATTTCATGTTTTGAGTTGCTGAGTAAGTTCAATCAATCCCACTGCTAGTCCATAACAGCAAATAAAGAATTTTTGTTCTTTACATATCCTCATTAAATTACTAGAATATCATTTTGTAAAAAAAAAAAAAAAGAATACACACTATTAGAAATTTTAACTAGATAAAAGTTGGTAACAATAATTCTGCCACTTGGAACTTTTTAGTGTAGTTCAGTTTTTCTACGTGAGCAAGCCTGGATTCAACAAGCAAATTTTGACTTTTTTCAATAAATTAGTTGGCGTTATGTTTCTCAAATCTGCAGTGAATCACCATTACAGAAGGGTCTGGAATATTGGTTTGTTAAGGATGAATTGTTTCTCTGCTCTCTGGTGTAAGACTATGCTACATGTTAAGTATCTTGGTTTATTTATTCAAGTACTTTTGAAGATATATTCAGAAATCTATGCTACTGAGCTTTAGGCCTGTTTCTTGCAAGAAATAACAATAAAATGTCAAACTCATGACAAGACAATCTAGAGTTTTAATTATATACATGGGTAAAGGAGAGAATATTGCTCTTCGTAGTGTTTTATAGCTCAAGTAATCCTCTGCCTCAAAGGTATTTTTTAGAGAATTGCTTTCTAGTAGGCACTTTGCTCACATATTGACAGGTACATTTGTGGGTGTAAGTGAACACATTTTGTTTCCATTGACTTCTATGGCTACTCTGAAGAAATATTTGCTGAAATTACTTTTCTTTAATTTTGCAGTGTTATTTCACTGGAGTAGATAAGAGACAGGTGAGTATAACAGGAACAACATGTTCTGAAGACAGACTTGGGTGTGAATACTGCCTTTGCCACACGTATAAATGTGTAACTTTGGGCAACCCCATTAATCTCTTTAAGTGTCATGTTCTTAATCTGTAAAATAGAAACAATAATTATTTCTAATTTATGTTGTTTAAGGGATTGATTGTGGTTGTCTTTTGTATATATTAAATGCTCATAGCTTCAAAAGACTTTTATTTATTGTTATTGGAGACAGTATTAGTTTTCATTCACTAAAGAAAATCACCACTTTAAAACAGTAAGTGCTTGTTAATTAACATTATTGCTAAACACAAAACAACCATTGCAAGAAAGAAACAAAGCACAACACAACTAATAATCTTCTATAATAGGGTTGCTTTCAAAATGTCAAACTTGGTTCTAGTGGTCAACATATATGAGCTTTGAATTCATGCTTAATTCTTGGTACCAAATGAAAGTGTTTGAAAACTCCAGGTTACTGAAATTCTTTGGATTATATAAACACTAACCTGGGTTTAAATCTAGAGTCTGTAACTTATTGGTTGGGTAATATTGGATAAATTATTCTCGTTGTACCTCAGCTTCCTTGTATGCAAAATGGAGATAATAAAAGTATCTACCTCAGAAAGTTATATTAAAATGAAGTAGTATTTGTAAGATCATTAGAACAGTATTTGGCACATGAAGTATTAGCTCTTACTATTTTATATTGATGGCATTAATACAACTAAGCTTTATTTTCTTTTTTTTTTAATTTTATTTTGAAAGTAGTGAAAATGCAACAGCATAAGACAGAGCAAAGCCAATCGAGACAGTGCAGTGAAATTGGGACAGAATTTCACAGTAGGATACTGGGATGGTAGTAATAGGTACTATGGTATGAAGGCAAAGGTTGTTTTCACTGTTTCATTTTATGTTTCTTTTGTTCTATTCAATACTTACAATTGGTTTTATAATGTTTTGTTTTTGGTTTGATTTTGCTATACCTAATTGACTCGATAACTTGTTAACTTTACAATAGTTACTTGTTAACTTTACAATAGTTATCGAGTCAATTAGGTATAGCAAAATCAAACCAAAAACAAAAGATTATAAAACCAATTGTAAGTATTGAATAGAACAAAAGAAACATAAAATGAAACAGTGAAAACAACCTTTGCCTTCAAACAGAATATAGAAGGAAATCCCAAATATTTGCTATTCTGCATATAGTCAGCCCATATGCTGGTAGGCTCACAGGAACCAGTGGTTCTCCTCCTGGCCTATGCTGGGGATGCTTACCAAGAAGGCAGGCAAATAAGCCACCTAAGTCCCGCCATGCCTGGATCTCGAGAGCGCTTATTCTCCTCCTGGCCCACACCAAGGGTGCTTACTAAGAGGGCGCCTAAGCTTGATTTTCATACAAATATGATAAACAGCTTTGATGGAGAAGCATTCTGAATAGTGGGTGAAGTAATTTTACAGTATTATAATTATTGATTAGATGGATGAATACATAAGAAAATATATCAGATATGAAAGTCATAAATTCAATGTCTCCTTTCACTTAGCATTCGTACTAATATAACTTGTATTCTTGCCTTTATAAACTCAGAAATGAGTTGACCTATATTTCCCTGCTTGTTACCATAAGAGATTATTCAGTCAAGGAAGAAACAAGAATTGTGTAGGACAGTCTCAAAGTAATTACTGTTGGCTTCTGAATAGTTTATTGGATAACGTTGCTGAGAAATGGAATATGATTGCTTCTGTGTCTCAAATAGAAATTGTGCTAGTTAGTAACCAATCCTTCCAGAGACTGGAGTCCGCTTCAGGAAATAAGAACTTTGGATTTGACAATAGATGTTCTGGGTGTAAGTCCCGTTGCTGCCACTTACTGACCATATAACTCCAGGCAATTTACTGTTTTATTAAATAAAAATCATGTCTACCCTGCTGTTTGCCATGATTGTTTTGTAGGTCAAATAAGAAAATGTGAGAGTCCTAAGTCCATGATTGTCCTTTCTGTTTTTATTAATGTCAAGATAAGAGTGAAAACAAAGCTTTTTTTTCCCTCTATGAAACCATGGATATTATGACCTGACCTATGAGAACAGAAAAGCAGAACGGATACTTTCTGTTTAAATTCAACTGTGCTAAGTTTAATTATAATTACTTTGATTCTATTTAATTTATTCTAATTTCATTTAGATATGCCGCTTTACTCCACAGCGTATGATTTTGCCGTGTGTGACAGAATGTGTACAAGAGAAGTGGAACACAGATTGGAGGGTTAAGAGAGGAAAGAGGGTCTTTGTATGAAGCTGAGTGTTTGACGAGTACCCTGCTTTCCTGCCATTTTCATCTTACTTTCTAACTTTTAGTGCTCTTCCTCCACGAGCTGCTCTTTTGCTTCAGAGTTCTGTCCTCTCCTGCCTCAGTATCTGAATCTTCAGCATCCAAGGCTTTGGGAGTTCTTTGTTCTCCCTGCCTAGAATTCCTACTGAATTCACTTTTCCACTGGAATATTGATGAATATTGAAATATTTCTACAGGCAATAATGGGTGATCTGTTATTTTCCTAGATGACCAAAGAAACTAGCCATACTTTATTGTGTTTTTTTTATAAGAAGATATTTTATAAGGTCCGATCACAAATTTATATGGCTATTTTTGGAGCAAAATACACGCTGGGTTGGAGCCTTACTATATTAAAGAATGGCAGCGTGGTTGTGATGGAAAACAGAAAGATGTTGGAACAGAACAATTCAGGTGTGCATTCAGGTTCTGGCATGTACTGGCAGCATGACTTGGGGCGACTCACAGTTTCCTTTGTGGATAGATTAAAAATGCTCATCTCAAAAAACTAAGGCTAGAAGGATATTCTTGTACTATTATAAAAGATTACCTTTGTAAGCTGTGTACCTACATCAGGCTCAATGACAAAAGCCTAGAAATTTTGGTATTTTAATTAAAAAATAAGGATGTCTGTGTTCGCCATAATTTTTAATCGTTGGTTGGAAGTTCTAGCTTAAACAAAAATCATGCCAAAAAACATGTTTATATATGAAAGATAGATAGATAGATAGGTATTAGAGTGATAATTGTGGATAAAGTACATCCTAAAACTAACCATTATGAAAGGTGAATTGGACCTAAGTAAACAACAAACAGGTAATGTTAGCCAAGAAAATTTTGAAAAATTGGAAAGTATATAGTCTACCAAATATTGGACATCCTGTAGTTTATACTGTGAGCCCCGGAACTGACAGATGGATCAGAGGAAGAGGAACAGCAACCACTGAATCTTATGTCTAGTTGTGGACTGAGTGTGTGTGCTGGGCCAGGCATGGAAGTAACTGCTTTCTATGCATTATCTGTTTAATCCTTACAATGTGAATAAGAGAGGCATTGTTGAGACAGACTTGCTTAGTGGTAAATTGTACCTCAAAGTGAGTTTTGCAGAAAGGGATTACCCAGAAATGAGTGGTTTCACCAGAGATGGCTGAGGAAAGGTTGTGATAGCCAGTGGCCAAAATCACAGTAAACATGCTAAATTCCATATTAGTTAGAAAAAAGTCAAGGGTAAAAGGTAGTGGTGGAGGCTGAGAGACAAATCAAAGAAAATACAAATAACTATTTGATATTGGACTGAAGAAGGACTTTTAAGCATAGAAACTCTGGATGACACCACAGAATAAATTACTGATGTGTTAGACAACCGAAAATTTAAACTTCTATGGCTCAAAAGCCAAACCTGAATGCAAATAAACTCTGAAAGCAAATGAAAATATCTATATAATTGTGATGTATAACAGATTAATGTCCTTATTGTATAACTAGCACTTATGAATTAATTAAAAAACCTCAAATCTCCTAATTAAAAGTGATCAGAAGCTCTATACAGGAAAATTACCATAAATTTAAAAAATTGCTCAGAGTAACAAGAAAAAAATCATAAGAATAAGTAGTTACATGTGACTATCAAGTGAAAATGTATCTTATGAAAATGTTGTGATGTGTTTGTGGATGTGTAGAGATATTAACACTGTTCAATACTGCTAATTGTTCTTTTGATGAGCAATTTGTAGATTTTTGCCCTTTTGGTGGCCAAATGAGATGCAAGTACCATGACCAAAATTTGTATCTCTTCTTCATAAATTCCACTTTGATAAATTTCACTTAAACAAATCAGCAAAAATGAATTCAAAAATTTTATATAAGGATTTTATCGAAATGTTAATTGCACTAGATTAAAAAAATAAACTAGAAAATATTTGAACAATTTTTGCCTGTGTATATTAAGTTACATGTAACCACTGGTATTGAGAGTATGATTTCACAGGCTCTGTTTTTTCTTTCTTCTCCTCCTCCCTTCTCCTACTCCCCTCTTCTATTTTTTCCTCCCTTTTCTTCTTCCTCCTCCTGCTGTTTCTCCTCTCTCTGGTCTTCCTCTTTCTCTCCTTTTTATTCTTTATTTTTTGTTTTTGTGATACAGGATCTCACTACATACTTTAGGCTAATTGTGTTCTCATTATGTCACCCAGGCTGTCTTCACTGAGATTCATGATCTTGTTACATCAGCTTCCCAAGTTCTGGTTATTCAAAGGCTATTATATGGAAAAATGATTTGATATTATGGGGAAAGACAAGATATATATATATATATATTTGACATAGAAGGCAAATATCTTGGGCATTTCTATGGTAGATACACAGTTTTTATGAATATAAAAATGATACCTAATTTACTATTTTAGAGGTTGTGAAGATTCAGTGAGTAAGTGTGGCTGTAACACCAAAAATAAAATTAAGGTTTTAGAAATATTAATTTCTGGACCAGGGATATAGCTCAGAGACACAAGTGCCTGCTTGGCAAGTGCAAGGTTGTAAGTTTGATTCCCTGTACAAAATTTTTAAAAAGTTCAGTGCCATAGAAATATTAATTTCTTTCTATTCTTTAAGAGAATCTTGAGAAATTTGAAATTTCAGATTTAATTCTTTATGATTTGATAGTGCATTTTAAAAAGCTTACAAGATTAAATAATTTCTTTGCATTATTTTGTGTACTTTTGAGACTTGAATTAACCATATGTAAGCATATTGAACCTGACTACCAAGTAGAATATTCCTTTAATTTACATTCTACATATGTAAACTTGACATTAATTTGGATAACTTATATATATTGCACATATTACTATACCCTGATAAGAAATGAACTAAATGTGTTTTTACCTGATGAACTAAAGCTAGCATTTTGTAAAAACCTAAAATTAGCTGTCATCTTTATCTTGGAGTGTCTGTACCTAGAGTGGGTTTGTAGTTTCCTATTTTGAGGTTGTAATGATATTACGGAAACCATCTCATGTCATTTCTTACATAATCAGCTTTTGGCTTTTGTATTCTTCATGTTCTGGCCCTTGGTAAACTATTTATGATAATGAAGGCTGAAAGAAATTGAATTTCTCATAATAACTGTGAAAGAACATGGGGAAATCTTAGTCTGTTCCAGCATTTTCACACAAAAGAATTTTTTTGCATTATCCTATTATAACATTTATAGTTGCATCTCATGGGCATAGTCATTTCAAGTTTAGGATCATACATTTGTGTTTTGGTCACAACTTCATTTTTAAAAACTCTGTTCAGACTATTGATGGCCTTAATTGTGTGTGCATACTTGTCTGTTTGTAGTTACCCAAGTATTTTCTTTGCCTTTTCACTGTAATCTACCATATTTCTTCTATTTTACTGTATGTCTTCTTTCAAGGTGCTTTTTAGGTTTTTTAAAAGTCAGTTAATAATGTCTGTGTATAAACTGCTATGTTGGTGAATATGTGAATACTTTTCTGTTTGCTAAATATTTGTTTCTCTATTTTTTAGGATGATACTGGATCCTATTCACAAAGCTCTGGAAAGGTAATAAAAAGTAATAATAAACCCAACAAATATATTTCTATGTCTCCTTTCTTATACATGGACTTGAATTATTTATGAGATGATACTTTTAACATTTTTATTATTACTATTGAATTAAAGAAAAATTTGTATGATACTTTTTTTTTTATCAGTACCAGGGATCCAACTCATGACCGCCCACTTGCAAGGGAGGCACTTAAGCCACTGAGCTAAATCCCTAGCCCTTTAGAGAACAATTTGAAGGCTTTGTGACTTTGCTTAGCAGGGCCACTGTGTCAACTGGACCTGGTACCATGGGCTTGTTTAATGTGTTCCTCATCTGGTCCTCAGTTGTTCAGTGAGAAGCTTGATGGTATTAGGCATGTACAGTTCTGAGTATCCATGTGTCCTGGATATGGAAATATCAGTTTCTCTTCTGATAATGCTATGAAATTTCTGCATGTTTGGCTTGACTCTTCAGGACATTCTGAACTGTTTGAGAAGTCTACATTGAAGTCCATTTATGCACAGATATTCTGTCAGTAGAGCAAGAAGAGCCAGTGGGATTATCTTAATAGTGAACTGCTTTTAGCAACCCCATGTGGCCGTCACACTTTGAAGAGTGTTGTGCTCAGTGGGTTCTATGGGACACCTTTGCCTGGTACCATAGTGATTAAATGCTACACTCTTTCTCTTTCATCACCTTCTACCTGGCCCTCAGCATTCATCTTTCCACAGCTTACCTCATCCACTGTTGTGTTTTTCATGTGGAAACTCTCCTTTTTGATGAGCAATACAAAGAGCTAGGACAGTGCCTTTGAATGTCAGCTCTATTTGCCTCATTTGTTTTTTGTAGGAATGGAGATGAATAATATTCTCAACTCAGAGGTTTATTCAGGGAATTTATTTAGATGAAACGTTTAAGTGTCATAATAGTAACTCAAAAATACAAAAAGGTATGATTCTTGTTACTGTGGTTAGTATTTTTAAAGATGATTTCTGCATTCATATGTGTATGTTTTACAAGACTGAGCAATGTGGAACAATCATTTTGGTACTTTAACAGTAGTACAACACTTATTTCACATGGCCAAATGCTATACTAATTAACATGTGATTTGTTTGTGTCTGTGAACCTTTAGTTTGTGCTTCTGTTACACATTCAGTACCAAAACCTTTGAAATATAGGCACGCTTGAAATATCTTTCTGAAATGATGCATTTCTTTTTGTTTCAGTGAAATAACACAACAATATTGATTCTTTTCATGAACTACTCCTAAGAATGCTGATGAAGTCTATTAAATTTTTGCATTCCTTTTGTAGTCTCATGATTGTCCCAGCAGGATGTTGTAATACTAGTGGCCAGTGCTATTTCTGTTATTAGCCGTAAGCCTAGGTCAGATTCTTCTGAATCATATGAATAAACCTGTCTTATCTACATTCTATCTTTTGAATTACTTTTGCATTTTTTGGTGTATTTTCTTTCTCAGTAATTTTGAGAGGCAAAACTACAACTATCTTCATTTTTTTAAAGAAAAAAAAAACTGGAATCATACATTAAATAATTGTACCAAGGGTTTAAGTCTATTTAATAGTTGTCCAGAGAGTTGAAAAAGACCTTCATAATCTCAAAACTAAGCTGGGCTTTCATAGATTTCATTGCCACTCTTGTTTCCCATAATCAAATAAATAAAAATCCTAAGAGGTTATTTGAAATGATAATGCAAAAATCAAAACAGAGAAGGATATCATTCAACTTTTCTCTTCCTACTGTATTCTTGGACTCTATGGTTACTCAAAACCATTCCCTGTGTTTTAGAAATTTTAGATTGAGTGCATTAGTTATCAATACAACTTCTAAAATGAATGTAACATGAATTTTGCCTATACTCTGAAGAAAAACAAAAATATAGATTGTCCTGTCTCAAGGTTGAAATATTTTAGTTTATCTTTTTGTGAGAATGAAACAACTTTTCCTGTATGAATTTAGAAGTTTTTGTTTTGTTTTGCTCACATCTTAATGTATAGTCCAACCTCATTTACCTGGTCAACAGCCATTTCACAGCTCCTGGGATGAATGTGTGGTTACATCGTTTTCCATAGCAGTCTTTTATATGCAGTTCCAATGCCATATCTTATGAAGTATTAATTCTGTACCTATGCTACCAGAAGACATGACACATATTGCAAATAATGAGCTGAGATAATTTCTTTGTCTTTCCTTTTTGGGCTTAAATTTGCAATCTTTCTGCTTCAGCTCCTTAGTGTGCTGGAATTATGGATAATGCGCTTCATACCCAGATATTATATATTTTAAATATATAAAAATTTAATTGATGCATAATACAGTGTACTAAGACCAGATCAGTGCACTTGGTACACTATCACCTCAGGCATCTTATCATTTCTTCCCTACTAGCTATTTTGAAATATTCAATTAATTGTTATCAACCATACTTACTTTGTCTATCCAGTTGAACTCTTATATCATGATCCATCCTGAGGTGATTTCTTTGGAGACAAGAATTAGGAATTGTAAATATTTTCACATTAGGAATTCAGTTAAGTGAGTGATACATGTCTGTAATCAATCCCAGCTACTCAGGACGCTAAGGCAGGAGGCATATAAATTTGAGGCCAGTATGGAGGACTTAGTGAGATCCTGTTTCAAAATAGAATTTATAAAAAGGGCTAAGGATATAGCTTAGCACTCCCTGGGTTCAATCCTCAGTACCCGAAAAAAGAGGCTGGGAGTGACTATCTTTTATAGCCAGAGTGATAGATTCTTCTACTTTGTATTTTCAGTGTTTTGGGACTGTCTCCCTGGTTACTGGCTGCTCTGGGCATCCACTCCACTGCTTCGTGCATTAGTGCTCTGCCTGTCCTGTCCACTGGCCTTCTGTCTTTCTTCCTCATCATGATTTCAGAGATCATGGTACCAGCAGTGAGCATGCTGGACCCTGAGTCCCTCTTAGCATGTGTCCCAGCCCCTGATGGTTAGTATCTAACCTTCATTGCCAGCAAGATAATGTTGAGGGGTTCAGGAGGTTATGTGGTATCCTTTATGAGAATTTCTTTTAAGGAATCTCCTAAACTGGTATTAGAGATATAAAGAGAAGGTAAGAGTTTATAGTGTACAGACTCAAGGGGTAGCCTGGATTCTGAGTTAATGAGATGACAGCCATCCATAAAAACGAAGGAAAATCTTTTTGTTACAGGTGATATGATTCTTTCCCCTATCTCCTCTCTACCTCTTTGATCATATGTTTCTGTATGAGGTGTTTCACATGGTATCACTTAAGACACCGGGGTCACTTTTAGAATCATATACCCCAGCCCCTCACCTAGGCCAGCCTGTGATTTAGATGTATGTAAATGTGTGTTGACATCCACAGATATGTATGCTGTCAGAACGTTCAGTTTCCCTAACAGAATGAAGGAGAATGTGAGCCTCTGCATAGAATTCTTTTGTCTTTGAACTGTGGAGTATGAGTAATCCAGAACAATGCCATGTCCTGTCAGGCAGAGTCTGCACCCCAGTGACACAGTTCTCAGAACTGTCAAAATTAACTCATGCCCGATTCCAGGTGTGGGTTATAGTGAGGCTCATGAAAAATGCCAGAGTGATTTTAGTTGCTTGCTTGCCAAAGTTTGTCTTCATCTGCAGATGGCACAATCAGAGCTCCTACAGAGCTGGTTCCCTGGTTTCCTGAAGGTCTTGATGTAGAGACTGAGTTATGTTCACTTCAGATGTGAGAGTGCTCTGCTGCAGTCTATCACTTGGCTTCTCAACACTCTGCTGTGACACTCCACAATGGGTCCTCCTCAAAGGCATGTGGTCCATAGGAGGGAAAACGTCCCATTTTCACTTAGGAAAATCAGCCCCTAATCATCTTTATGTGATGGTCAGGGAAGACATGTTTGTGTTGATCTGTATTCTAAAAAAGAAGGGTGTTATTACAGGCCTTTTAACACATGGGTCAGAAATGAAAATGTATGTGGGAAAGACTGAAAAAGTAATGCCTCGTAGAATGGTTTAAAGGTGTGCAGTGTAGTCGTCTAGAAATCAGTTTATGTACAACTCCAACATCTTGTTACTGCATGGAAGTAACTAACACCATTTTAGCACTCACCAGCTTGTAATTATGGCTTAGTAGGCAGAGATTCAGAAGTCAAAACTGTTCATCTCAACCTGCCATAAAATGTTGCTATCTGAGATCCTCCTGCCCCTGAGAAAATCTAATTTTTCAAATGCCCTTCCATTTCCCAGAACCATTTCAAAGTTGTTAAAGATTTCAGAAATTAAAGTCTGACATCATGGTATATTTTCTCCCAGACATCTGATGCTGTTTCCTGTCTCCCTGAAGGTGGAGGAATAATCAGGTTTTTTCCCCTGCAGAGTTTTACATTTCCACCAACTGTATAAGAGTTCCCTTTTCCCTACTTCCTCATCTACATTTGTTGTTTACTTGCTTGCTTGTTTGTTTTTATAATAGCCATTCTAACTGAGGGGAGGTGGTATATAACTAGGATTCATTTTTCTGATGCTGTTGAACATTTTTTCATATACTTGTCTATATTTATTCTTTTGAGAACTATTAAAATCACTTATCCATTTTAAAATTAGGTTACTTGTTTTTTTACTATGTTTTTTGAGTCCTTTATGTATTTAGAGATTAAGTTTGTCAGATGAACAGTTGGCAAATATTTCTTCCATTATGTAGGCTAGCTACTTGTGAATTGCTTCTGTATCTTATTTTATTTAGTATTAGTGTTTGTCTTGTCAATGTGTATGAGCTTTTAATATATTAATACTGTTAATCCTCTAGCTTTCTTTTCAGTGGCAGCTGTTTTTCAATATTGTCTTTGCCTTTTAATTCTCTGTATGTTATGATTAATCCTCAAAATTCAATTTAAACAATTTTGTAAACTGTTACTCTCCAACTGCTGTAGAATAGTTAATGGTAGAATTGTTTCTCCATATGTAAATGTTTATAAAATATGTTTGGGTAAAATTTAGGATCATATGTGTTGGAAACATGCCTGAAAAGGTAGGCTTTTGTTACGTTGGCTTTGAATTCTAAGTTAGGAGACAAGTATGGATGTGCTTCATAGGCAATTGGAATCAATCATTATATTAGTATTCTTGAATGTTAATCTCTTTGAAGCAGAGCAATCCATTCAAGCTGTCTACATTCAATAATAGTACCTCACCATTTTTTAGCTATCATAGATACTCTCTTTTTGGCAGTCTTTTTAATAGATTTGCCTATCTAAATTCATTACCAAGTACCCTGAAATAGCAAGGTTAAGGTTTGATCTACCCTCTTTAAGTTTGTCATGAGCAATGTGGTGCTCGCTTGGGTAATGTGATGGTTGGTTCCTGACCACACACTGTCTCCTTCCAGAGAGCAGTGCAGCTTGGGGTACAGAGCGAGCACTCTGCTGTGAAAGTGTCTGCGAGTCTAGCTGACCCCAGACTTGGTTACTTACTAGGAATTGTGAACAATTTGCTTGACCACTTTGATCCCTGGTTTCCTAATTTCTGAAGGCGAATGTTGTCATGGGATTGTTTTAAGAATTAAATGAGAATGGTCCATTCTTCAAAATATTCCTGGCACATGTGTTTGATAAATTTTAAATATCACTAGAGTTTTCATGCAGATTCCTATTCTTCTTTCATTTTACTCAACTGGTAGAGTTCTAAGCCCATTTTCCATGCAGTATGTTTTAAAATGTTAGTGCCAACTAACAAAATGGTTATGGAGACTTAAAAATTTTAATAGCATAGTAATTAAGCAGTAGATAAAGCTTGGTAATGAATCTAGGAAAAGATGCTGTAGAATCCAGTTTCAGAATGGTTACAGTTTCTCTTCATGCTTGCTTCCCCAGCTCACATTCCACACACCACTATATCCATTTGTGATGTTCCAAAAATTGGATTAGATATAGATACAGAATGGGGTTGGTGGTATAGCTCAGTGTTGGAGTGTTTGCCTGGCCTGTGGAAGACCTTGGTTCAGTGATATATAAATATATAAAGATGAACAGGATTTGAAAATATTAATCTCATTTTTGTCTGATACATGTCTGGCTATATATGTATGTCATCACTGATTACATTGTAGATATTGCTACATGTAATATGTATACTTATATACATAAATCTAAAATATGTAGTGATGTAAATTAAAGATCTAGCTCCCTGCCAAGCCTTGCTGTTGATAAAAAGTACTCTTTTAATTGATCCCAGCAGATAGAACTTCCATGTGATAAGTACTATTCACTCAAAGCTACAGTGATGTGTTTCTTCACAATGGAGTGTAATACTTCCTGTCGCCCACTGCACAGTCTGTGACTCCCGGCTCAAGATGTTATTGGAATGAAAAATGATTTTGTCTCAGACTGTAAAGAAATTAAGATATACATGTAATCTTCCTTACGTTCATGGAAGAGGAAAAAACTTCCCTTTAGCCAGTTGTGGTTTGTCTTCTGAGCCTGTAGTCTGCCTGTACTTAATTACTTTAAAGGTAGTAGTAAAAGAAAACGTTAATTGATGGACCCATCAATGCTGCAGGATGTTATCTCATTTGATTCTGCACTGGCTTTGTGGAACTGGTTTGATTATTCCCAGTTTATGAGTGGGAGAACAGAGGCTCCAAGTAGCTAGTATGTAGCAAGGCTCTGATCTGAATGCAGATCTTACTGAATCCTCAAATTATGTTCTTTCCAAGGTCCACAATGCCTACTGATATGTTTAGATAAGAGATACCAGGGAAATTGTGCTGGGTTTTCTGGGTGAGATATTTGAAGCATTAGCTCTGGCTGGCCATCCCTGGGAAGCAGCTGGTAGCTGTTGTATCCCTTGGTCATTAACTCCTCGTCTCTATGACTGTTCTTTGGTTTGGGCTACATTCTCACTCTTTGCTGCTTACCTTGGATCTCTGACTTGTATTCTGGCTCCAAGCAGTATTTTATATTTGTTAGATTTGTGTTGTAACTAGTAAAGCCATATTGACAACAGTTATTTCCCTCCCTCATTTATTTTGATTTTGATCCAGTGTTTTGGATATCCAGCATTAATATGTGACATGTATAACCTCCTGAGAAAATCACTGAGCAATTAAGATGTCAGCCTTGTCAGGGTCCTAAGCAGTATGCTGATAGGTACTTGGAAAGGATATAGATAGAACATATGCTACAACCTTCTGGCATGTAAATAGGGTGGTGTTTAATAGAAAGTTTCAAGATTTGGTAGGCTTCCTTTCGTAATGATTTAGATAATCTGGGCTGGATTCAGCCTCTTAGTAAAATGAGTTTTTAAAAATACATGTGTTAGAAAGGGAGGAAGTACATGACATAAGCAAAAGTGTGTGAGATTGAAAGTCAAAATGAGGTAAGCTCAAATTTCAGTCTTATGCTACACAGTGTGAGTGTCCTTGGACAAATCACTTTCCCTTTGAGCTCTGGTCATTCATCTGTAAAATACATGGGGTAGCTACCACATGGGGTTGTTTATAACACCCACGACAGTGCTCAATATAAGCATTTCTGAGTAAAACTAGTTCTCTGCCCTAGACCCAGGAAATAATAGTTTTCTACTTTTTCCTCTTCAATGAATGCATGTAATTTGGGGAAAGTTTGATTCAATAACCCATTTCTTAATTTGGATTTTTCTTTACAGTTTAAATCTGTTCTAATTCAAATAAAAGGTTAAACCCTCTTTTTTCCTTGATACCTCTGCCTAAGATAGACTTGAACTCAGCAGTCAACAGCTTGTTGGGTATGGTCCATACATCTGTTATGTACAAGTGTTCTTCCTGCCGGATCTGGGGTACAATGAGAGTCACATTTTCCCAGCAGACTCGGCTATTGATGATTCTAGCATGACATTTATCATGAAGTAGAGTATCCTTTTGGATCTGTGCAGAAGCTGCAGTGATTAATGTGGCAGGTCAAGGCTGACAGCCGCAGAAGGGAACACTACTCAGTGGGGTATGGACTATGTTCCATCTTGGATTCTTCTTCTGTGAATTCTTTACTTCATAAGTCTGGCCTCTCTCACCTGCCTTCCTCTTTTGGGGAACTCAGTAGCCCTGAAATGATGTTCAGTGTGTCTGTCTAAGGCTGGTGGTTCATGAGTACAAGTGTCACAAGGTTTTATGTCAATGTACTGTTAGACATACTGTCCAGTGTCAAGTGAATGACTTTTACTTTCTTTCTTTTTTTGTTTTTTGGTCTTTTTCCTTTTTTTTATCGGTACCTGGGATCAAACTCACGACTGCCTGCCTGCAAGGCAGGCGCTTATGCTGCTGAGCTAAATCCCCAGCCCCATGAATTTTACTTTCAGTTCAACAGAGTTACTCAGGGCTTTCATATATAAGGCATACTTTTCATACTTTTTTGTAAATATTTTGATCACCAACTGAGATAAGATTACACTTTACAGAAGTGTAAGCTTTAGAAGGATTCTATTTTTCTAAATTATCTCATGAGACCAATTAATTTGATTAATGTAAAGCTTTTCAATTAATTTTAATGCTTGTATTATTACCAGTGTTCCAAAAGCAAACGTTTCCCAATCCAATTCATAATGCAGTTTTTGTTCTCATTCAACTATCAAAAAAATTAAGAAATGTGTCATTTTTTTAAAAACCAGGAAATATGGGGAACTGGAAAATGACTACCTCTCAATTAATTTTGTGTTCCTTTTCTAATTAATAATATTGCTGCCCATCAAACACTAGCACCAAATTTTGTGCTAGTTTGGAGTTTAATGATAAAGTGTTATTTTTATTTTCCCAAACATTTCTTTATAGACAGACAGAATCTGAAATTTGTCTCTTTCAGTGAATAATTTGAAGCCTAGAAGATAAATTATCCCATCATGACATTTCCTACATCATGACTTGAGGGAGCAGGAAATGTTCCATAGTCAGAAAGAGTATTTGGCAGTGTGTCCATGCTTTCTGTTATGGGACATTATTTGAGTTTTAGACCATTCTTATGAAATGGGCAGAGAAGCTTTTATTTATATAACTTTAGAGATGAAAAAGCTGGTGTTCAGTTTATATGTTCTGCACAAGGTCACACTATCGACCTCTTTGTGAATCGAGCCTGGTCTTAGCCCAGTGCTTTTTCCACTGTCCTGTTACCTAAGCTTGTCATTTAAGAGACCATAGGCCCCACTGACATGGTTTTCATTTGAGGTAGACATTCTGGATGCTGAGAAGTAATGGATAGAATCTGTAACTAAATGTAGAGAAACTAGCACCAGTCTCTGTGTGCTTATTTACCTGTGTCTCTGCTTTTCCCTTTTTGAAGAACATTTGAGTCTATTGGCTATCGCAGTTGGTCATGTGTTAGAAGGTGAAACAGACTGAAAGTTGGCCTGTGCCTGTCATGCTACTGCCAGTTATGTTTACTGATCGTGTTTATCAGATTCAAGCTTTTAAGCTGATCCTCATTGGAAATGCATTGTTTATTTTGGAGACTTGTCCAGTGCCATGGTTAGCCATATCCAAGGCTGTTGTAAGACTAAAAGATAATGCTTTTATTAATATATTTGCTGGAAAATTAAGACTGCAAAACATAACATGATCTTGTAGACTCAAGGAGTGGAGTATGAATTGTGGTACTTATGGAAAAAGGTCCAATTTTCCCCTTTTAAAGCTTGAACTTAGCATTAAGCTTTGTGGAGGTTAGTTATTTGGTTGCAGCAATGAGGCACACTTTTTATGTATGTTTGAATCTTTCTTTTTCATTTGCAAGTTGCCTGCTTAGTGCATAGATGGTAGTCTCTTACTGAAAATGATAGAAGAGGCTCCCAAAGCATTCGAGAACTTTCTTCCAGATATTTGACTCTAGAAATCTTAAGGTGTGTCGTTCAAACCACCTTTTTTTTTTCCTTCTGCAAATTTAGGTAACCTTGAAAAATATACTGAGTAGTTAGCTTCTATTTCTATTGCTCTAGCATAGAAATTTCTTACAGGCTGGAACTGCTGCTTAGATTGGTTGCTATGCAACCAGGAGACGAGCTCACAAGTTTCATCCAAGCCAGCAGTGAAAGGAGAAGCAGCATTATCCTTTGATTATGTACTTTGTTTGTTTTGTTCTATTTTTTGTTTGTTCTTTCATTTTGGTATTGTGTATTTACACCTTTTGGGGACTTTTTACTTATAGAAATGCCTTTTCAAGAGACACTCTGTTGAAGGTGTTTAGGTTTGATCTCACTGCATAAAAAAATGAGCTCTGCCCCCAAAGCAGTAATTGTTGAAATGAGACTTTGAAGCAGATAAAACAGTTCTTATAAAGACTTGATAGGGTCAGATACTGCTTTAGATGCTCTTTTATTAAGAAAACATGCATATAATTTTACATTCTTTCTACTATTCACTTTTATTTATTATGCACTCTCTGACATAAATCAGTGACTCCGAACCTACCGTACCTTCCTTTTTCCTGTCCTTGACTGTCATCTGTGAATATACCATTTAAATCTTTATAGTCAGGATTTGTTCCAATTGAAATTCTTTTTAGCATCTTTAAAAAAAAATCTGTACTGACCTTCAAAGATGTTTGTCTTACAAATATTAAATCAGCTCTTACACAAATGTTTGATAAATCTTCATAATTAAAACTTATATTTCAATGACCTATTTCCAATTACACCTCTATTTTTATTGAGAGAGGCTCAGAATATGCCTCAGAACTATCTATTCTTACAGGTGGAGAAAGGGAGATAGGGACATGGAAATGATACTGCTCTTGTCTTAGTGTCTCGGATAGTAGAAACTGCATATCAGTGCATTTGAAACTAATATCTAGCAACATTGCACTATGTGTTTGTGAACTAGTAGCTTGTAATGACTAAGAAGAAGAGGACATAGTAAGAAGCCAACTTGTTTTCACTAGGAAAGTATTAAACCCATTTTCTTTCTGAGGTTTTCACTGTGCTGGTGTTTATTGCAATGCTATAATCACAGGATGCAGATTTTAGTAACACCGTGGTGAACTCTTACAATAATCAGTGTTTCATTATTGGAATCTCTTAACTTTTTCCCTGTAGAAATAGCACTTGGCATTTTTTTCCCCTATAAATGGCTGTGGAAATTATTTAAAGAAGTGATACAGAACATTAAAATTATTACCAATGTTTTTGAAATTTTAGGATATATTTGTATATAATCTTTATAACTTTCCTTTCCTCTCCTAATTTGGCTGAAAGTAAAGAAAACATTTTTTGTTTTATTTGCTTTTTAAAATATAAATATTTTGCATTTGATTGCATGAGGCCATGTCACATTTTATTTTAACTGTTGCAAGTAGTCAGGTTGAGCTCTCTTTATCATTTGTGTGCTTGCATAGCAAATGGGGTCTTAGTCGAGGCCACTGTCACTCCCAGGGTTTGTGTGTGATATGTCAGTATATCAAGGACTGTTGGAAAAAGGCCTCTTCCTTGCCTTAGAGGTCATACTCCCTTTAGGTTCTTTGTTGAAAA
Organism: Cavia porcellus; assembly: GCF_034190915.1. Classification (NCBI taxonomy): domain Eukaryota; kingdom Metazoa; phylum Chordata; class Mammalia; order Rodentia; family Caviidae; genus Cavia; species Cavia porcellus. The sequence goes on along the minus strand of NW_026947511.1, from coordinate 20,223,615 downwards.
GTTGCAAGTGAATTGTTTTAAGTCACACCATGAAACAGTGCTATTTCTTTCATTTTTTCAACCCACAAGCATTTTCTGAGAAAGGCCTTTCCCAAGTTTCCAGACAAGTGCAGCAGGTACATTGTGTATCACGTGTGAAAAGTACTTTTGCTGATGGCTGACACTTTTGAACCCCTTCTTTGGAGAAATTTAAATATGGAAAATGGATGTAAGGAATTAATCCTATTAAGTTACATAACGATTTTAAATTTGCAATTAAGCAAGAAATATGCTTACTAATGCTTTACTCATCAGTGAGATCCAGCAAAGGGACTAATATCAGCTATAATCTTTTGAAATCATAATGAATTTAAGCCACATCATGAGATATTTGCTTAGATATAATGTGATGAGAAATATCTGTTATTACAAGTTCTGTTTATTCTACTGTGATTGTATCATAGCTATATTTGTAATGGAAAAAATGGTAAATTTTAGCGAAATTTTTGTGAAAATGAATGTATGCTCTTCCCCGTCTAAACTTTACTCACAGACCCATGACAGGGATGCATATATCTCAATTTAAGAACTCCAATCGACATATTCCCTACTGACACAAAAAATAAAAGATAATACAAAGCCATGAAACATTGTTTTCAGACAATAAACTCTGAGATTTGAGTCCTTGGAGGGCATTCTGGTTGATATGAGTATTGTAGACTATGTTAAGCATACATGTTAACTGAGGCAAGTTAGTTTCAAACATGTGTATTTTCCATGTGGCCTAATTATCAGAAGAATAGAATACTAAATCTTTACAGCAGATGCCTAATGCCTGGCCCTTTGCCAACTTTCCATTTTATAGTCAAGGGAGGATAAAGAAATGAAGTCATAGTTTAAGTGGAGAAATTTTGTTTAAATAGTAATAGACCAAGGGGAAATATTTAACTCATTAATGAATAATGTCAGGAAACATTCAGAAAATCTTCTGTATAAATAATAGCATCGATTTCATAGATATTTGTGAGAAATATATGAATTCATATGTAACACTAAGAGTTATGCCTCACACATGCATAGTAAGGCCTATATTAGTGTTGCTCTTACCATTCCAGTCTAAACTTTTGCTGCAAAGTCTTACAAAAATCATCGGTCCATATTTAAAGGGAGATATTAAAAACAGGCATGTAGTACATGCTTATAATCTTAGCACTTGGGAGGCTGAGGTGAGAGGATCATTGAGTTCAGGACCAGCCTGGCCTACAGAATGAGAGACTATCTTAAAAAGTAAAAGCAAATAAATAAAGGGGAATTTTATGTATATATAAACATTACATACAGATAGTCTATGTGACACACAAATAATCATTGTAGTATGTATTATTCTACACCCTGAACATATCAACTAGCTATACTTGAGATCTTTCTGTACAGAGTTGCCTTTTATTTTTAATTATTTTAGAATAAAAGTTTCAAAGACGGTAGAGTTCTGAGACTTCATACACAATTTCCCCTTTATAAGCATCTTACGTTATCATTACACATTTATCAAGCAGTGGTGCCACATTGGTATTAACTAAGCTCTGTGATCTATTCAGATTATATCAATTTTTCTCTAATGCTCCTTTTTAGTATTGCAGGATATTATTTTTATTTCCAATGTCTAGTATAGTCTTCTCCTTTCTGTGACAGTTTCACAGATTTTCCTTGTTTCGTTGGCTTGACAGTTTTGAGGCCTATTGGTCAGGTATTTTGTCGAATGCTTCTCAATTTGAACTTGTGTGATTACACTGGGGTGATGGGTTTTGGGGAGTTTGATTTCAGAGATGAAGTACTACACTTGTTACATTGTATCAAGAGTAGCTCTTGTCCTTTGACTTGATACTGAGATCACAAACCTAGATGGTTAGAATAAGAAGTGTTTGCCAGGTTCACACTATTAAGATTCTTCTTTTTCCTTTTTTATATTCTGTTTTTTTAAAAAAAATGAATCATGAAATTCCTTATAAGAGGAATGGTTGTGTGTCTGTGTGTTTAAATACTTTGTAATAATTCATTGAACTTTACATGACATATAAGTCTATCCCCCCTCCCCACATTAGCAACTGGATGGTTCCCAGGTCGGTCAGTGTTGATAACAATTAATGTACCTAAAGCAACTAAATGCTTGTGTTTTTTGGTTGATTATGCAGGGCTGGGACCAGAGGTCTGAGCATATGACAGTATGCAATACAGCAAATATGGGATATTTCCTTTATTTTGTCTTTGAAGGCCAATACTGTTTTCACTGTTTTGTTTGTTCTGATTAAGTTTCCAATATTCTGTTTTGATTTTTTTTTTTTTTTTTTTGTGGTACCAGGGATTGAACTCATGACCTCACGCTTGCTAGGCAGGCACTTACGCCACTTAGCTAAATCCCAGGCCCTGTTTTGATTGGTTTTATAGTATTCTGTTTTTGGTTTGATTTTGCTATACCTGATTAAATGGCCAATTATTATGAAGATAACAAGATACACCATGGTAGCTATTATTGTTATCCCAGTATCCTGCTCTGAAGTTTTACTACCTTATTTTGTTTTACTGTCTTTAAAATAAAAAATAAAAAAGTCTATTTTTGACATCCACTAATTCTTCCTAGAATAAAAATCAAATCTAAAACTTTAGAAGATGCTCTCTTAGTGAGGTTTCCTGTAACTGGGACATAATACCTGATACCTTCACTTTACAAAGGAGGAGAGGTTTAGTTATATGCCAGATTAGGAATGTTCAGTCCGTGGTCTACTGTTTCTAAGGCGGGAGCATCATGGTGGAAAGGCCTGGCAGTGCAGAGGTGCTCAGTTCATGATGATGGGGAGCAGTGGAACAGCACCAGTGGGTAAAAGGCCAGAGACCAGATGTCAACGTAAGGCCATGCTGGCAGTGGCCCACTCAAACATGCCCAGAAGTATGCTCCACCAAGCCAGCCCGTAGGGGGATCCCAGAGTCAATTAAATTGATATTTCACCTTAACCACCGTTTCCAAATCTAACCTCTCCTTCCAGATATACTTTTTATTTTGAGATGCCTGTCTTTAATATCCAGGTAACCTTTTCCCTCTCTCTTTTTCATTTAAAAGTTTCCTTCTTTTTAAAAATTTATTTCTTTTATGCTTTGTGAGGCTAGCTGAATTCAAAACTAACCAGTGTATTACTTTGTCGATATTCATAGAAGGTGCTTGCTAAACCACTTATCTGAGAGGAAATTATTTATTCTAGGTGACTAAACAAGCAGTCTTTCATAAAGTCATGTGTTCGAAATAATACTTAAGAATGCTGCTGTACTATAACATTGTAGCAGAGAATGTCAATGGATACTCATGGATTTTGGGGTTCTATTCAATTAACAGATTATTTACTGAATTGCTCCCATGTTTCTGTCATGCTTTAATAGTGAGGAAGACAAATCAGTGGCCTGTTGGAAGGAGGCTCATGTGCCTAGTGGGAAGCAAAGAGAACAGACATTAAAAATCAGTGAATAAGATTATGAAGTGCTTTGAAGAAAATAACCATTGTGACATGCTAGTGAACAACTTGATCATGGTGGTTATTCTGGGCTGGCTTAGGTTTTGAGGGTAGGGAAGTCTTTACGAGGCAGCAGTGGCACAGAAAGCTTAGCATGCAGGATCAGGCAGGAAAACTCAAGGTGCCATGGTATAATGGGACAGAGGGAAGGATTAGTGGGAGGACCGAGTTGTAGAGAAGGGGTCCCAGAAGCACCAGTGCCTGATTCCCAGGCAGAGTTGTATTTTATTGAAATGCTCAGATGGCTTGAAAAAGTGGGGCAGTGACAGGATTTTGATGTTTGTAAAGCACCTTCTAGGTAATGTTTGAGCAGCTGATATCAGTTAAGGGATCTTTGTGAGAGGCCAGTGAGAGACAGGTAATTGCTTTGACTAGAAAAGTATCTGGACCTAAGTGGAAGGGCTGGAATGTTTTGGGGTTAAAGCTGTCAAAATTTGTATTATATTATTGCAGCAGCAAGAAGCCAACAGGAACTATATGGCAATTTGATGGCACATAAATTGCCTCAAATGTGGATCATGTTTCATGTGAGTGTAATGCTAGAAATATTTGACTTAAAAAATGTATCGTCAACATTATATTTTTGATTAATTCTTTAAGAGTAGTATCAGCTGTTCACACTAGAAATAAGATAGTCATGCTTACTATAATTTAATTCACATATCTAGTAACAGAAATCTTCCTTACCAAGTTAATGAGTTCTTAATTTTTATTATCTAATAAGTCTGCCATAACTGTCAAGCCATATAAGAATTTGTCTTAGGGGCCACTAACAAACTGAGGATTTAGTCATTCCATTTATGTGATCTTTAATCCTTAGCAAATTCTTATTTTAGAAACAATATTTTGATGTAATGATCATTATCATTTACTTTGATGTCAGCAATTGTAATGTTTAGTAAAACAACAGTTTCAACTATTATTGGTATTTAATTTTGAAATCACAAAAATTTCGTTGTTGCAGCTATTATTTTTATACAAAATGCCTTTGATAAAGTGTCTTAAAAGCTTTTTGTGAAATGAATAAATGTAGTCACAATTTTGACGTTTTGATTTATAACAAATAAAGCAATTCGTTTTACAAAGATGGAATTTAACATTATAGCAAGTAGTTTATTTTAAAATTTGAAGGTAATATTTTCCTCCTTGTATAAATAAATACTTGTTGATAAAATAAAAAAGCTTCATTAGTGAGACAATTTAATATTTCTAATTAAAAATAGTTCATTTTTATTCATAGAAACAAGAGTTTTCTAAGAAACTGAGATAAAGAGAAAGAAATATTTGCTTCTTTTATAAAGTTTTTAAAAGTCCTGTGCAAATAAATAAATATTTTACTGAAATTAAGAATGTTATTGATATGCTATCTATACCTCTTGAGTGTTGATCAGGACAGGTGTAGCTTTATTAGAATTTGATAACTTAGTAATGTACCAGATATCTTGTTATAATGTACCAGGTATTCCTGCATTCCTAATTTTCTTTAAAGAATGGAAAGCTATAAGTTAATATGGGTTTTACTATTGAAGTCTTAAGTTTAGAACAAAAATTCTGGCCAAATGTATTGTTAGACATGTAACTAAGTCTATGTGGTGAATATTCTTTAGTGTTATCTCACTGCAAATATCAGGAATATTTTAATGAGTAAAGTCCAGAAATAGGAACCACTTTAAAATATACACTTGAAGAATGATAAAAATGAAGAGGCATGGGAAGTTGCTTCAATCTTTATTAAGAAAGAATATTTTGATATTTTATCTTGCTGTTGTTCTCCAATGTAATTTTATTTTTAAATACTTACTTTTATCCATCCTTTCACTTTTTTATGAATATATGTTTGCCATACATAATAAACGCATTCACCATGGGGAGTTGGTATATATACACAGTGCATCTTGATCCTCTTTAGTTTACTTCCCCTTCACTCCTTCCCATCTCTCACATTCCTAGGTTCCTTCCCCATCACCTTATTATTAAGGATGTGGGCCTTGAAGCTCAAGAAGATTATATTTTCAAAGCATTACAGAGAAAGAGAGAGAGAGAGAGAGAGAGAGAGAGAGAGAGAGAGAGAGAAGAGAGAGACAGAGACAGAGACAGAGACAGAAAGAAAAGGAGAGGAGAGGAGAGGAGAGGGAATGAATGAGAAAAAAATGGAAAGATGCCCTTGTGAATCCTGGTGATCCTTGATGATATTTCCTTGCACAAGGAACAAGGCATGGTAGCGAGTGGCACAGAGAAACAAAGGTGGCCATGAAATAATCTTCCCCTAAGAATTTTAATCTTGTTTTGGAATGATTCTAACCCTAACCCTACTCACTGTCTATTTGAACTCTTACTATGCCTGCCTGAACATGAGTGCCATGTGGACAGTGGGAAGAAGCTCCATCGAATTTTGCGTTTGAGTGACTTTTAAGGGTCATGCAGGTAGGAATAACCCAGTAGAAATAACAGGGAAGGCAATGAAATAGGAAATGACAGCATATATTCTGCCCCTTTTATTACAGCCAACGACTGTGTTTATGTCTTTATATGCCTCAGGGTAGCATGCAGAATGCCCTGGACAGAGAGGCTAATGAATATATACAACCACATAGAGGTACAGCATATTTGTATGTTGATAGTCTGCTAATTGTGTTTCAATCAAACAAGGCATCATTCCATACAATATATTCATGGTATGATAACTTGGCAGTCTGTTTTTGTTTTTACTAGTACATGTTTGTAGTACATAGTGTTGACATTCCTTGTAGGAAGTTGGTACATATACACAACACATCTTAATTCCTTTTTTTTTTTCATCCTGTTTGCCTCCTCTCCTTCCATCTCCTGTTGCCCATTGGAGAAAGATCTATCCCCCTACTTCCTATTACCTGTCTTTTATTTTGCTCTTTATTTATACTTTGGATTTCCCATGTAAAAGAAACGTGCAATGTTTAAGCTTGTGTGTCTGATTTATTGCACTTACCATTATGGTCTCAAGATGCATCCCCTCCTACAAATGACTCAAATTCATCCTTCTGTTGCAAAGCATCACTCCACTGTGTGTAAAATACCACATCCTCTTTATTAATTCATCTGTCTGTGAACATACAGGCCACCCCAAGATCCAGTTCCCATCAATAGTGTTGGCATAAACATGGGCATGGTAGTAATATCTTTAACTCTTTTGAGAAGATAGCTAGAAGAGAAATAGACTACGTGGGTCAAATGAACCAGATTTTTGAGAAATCTCTATGTTGTTTTCCATTGTAGTTGTACTAGTTTACATTCTCACAACAGTGTATAAAAGTTCCTGTCCCTGCCCTCAGCTTCTCCAGTATTTATCATTTGCTTTGTTTTTTAACAATTTTATTTTAGTTACTAGTATACATGTGTAGCACATAATGTTTACATTCCTTGTCAGAAGTTTATACTTGTACATTACACATCTTAATTCATTTTTTCATCCCCTTTCCCTTCCTTCACCTCCACCTTATTTCTTGATCCCTTTCCTTTTCGGGGGAACATATTTGCAGTGGATAATGTTTACATTCCTTGTGTTGAATTCATAGCTATCCATAACACATGCCAAACTTTTTTCATTCCTGTGGTGAGTTAACTACTGATTGATTTGTAACTCCTAGCTGACCTGAGTCAGCATGGTATTTTTGGGTGTGGAAGGCCACCTGAGGATTGTTGCCAACATCATAAAATGAGAACTGAAGAGGAGGATGGCATGTTATTGCTGGAGAAGCTTGTTGTGCTGGTTTTCCTGATACGATCTCAGCTGTTCTCATTGTTGGAGGCTCTTGGGTCCTCGCTGTCACTGAGGATGGCTGCTATTCTTTTTGGGAGAGCTCTTGTCCTTACATTGAGTGTCCTTTTCTGGCTCCAGTGAAGATCATTCAGCCTGATGGCATAGATCATTCATCCTACTGGTACAGACTCTCTAGTTTCCACCATTGACCTATGGGTCTTCCCCATCCAGATCTTTGGTGCAGACTTACATGAGACATTGTTGTGGGCTCTAGGCCTCCAGCTGGACTCTTGAAGGACACTGCCATGGGCTTTAAGCCTCCAGCTGGACTCATGCAGGACATTGTTGTGGGATCCAGGATGGATTCTTTGAGTCTGTAGTGCATGGACAGAGCTCTTGCACTCCTCTGCCTTAGATTTTGTGAGTGAATATTATAAAATAATCCTACAAATTGTGTCTTGTATTAAATCTATTCCTTTGCAAGCCTTAACTTCAGTTCTCTAATGCTGCTCCTTTTTAATCTCTTGATCCACCTCCCTTTCAGAAAAATCTGTCTCCATACTTATTATCTATCTTGTGTTTTTCCCTTTATTTTTAATTCTTGATGTCTCATAAGAGAAACAATATGCTCTTTAAGCTTGTGTTCTGATTTATTTCACTTAACATTATTGTCCCAAGGTGCATCTATCTTCTTACAAATGACTCAAATTTATCTTTCTTTATGAAAAGTTGTACTCCATTGCATGTAAATACCATGTTTTCTTTATCTGTTTATTTGTTGGTGGACATGGAGGCTGCTTCCAAGATTTAGCTATTATGAATTATAGAGCTGTAAACATGGATATGCATATATCACTATGATATAATGTCTTTAAACCTTTTAGAAAGATAAGTAAAGGGAGAATAGCTGGGTCAAACGGGAGTTCTATCTTTACTTTTTTTGAAGCATTTCCATGTTGATTGCTATAATGGTTTTACTAGTTGATATTCCCACCAAAAGTACAGAAGGGTTTCCCCCCCCCCCCGCCCACAATCTTTCCAGTATTTGTTGTTACTTGAATGTTACCCATTCTTTCTATGGCAAGATGAAATCTAAGAGTTGTTTTAGTTTGCATTTCTCCAATGGACAGTGTTGTTGAGCATTTCTTTAGTGTTTATTGGCCATTTGTACTTCTTCAGTGAAGTGTCTATGTATTTATTTCACTTACCCATTTTTGATTGGGAGTTTTACTTGGGGAGGGTTTTGTTGTTGTTGTTCTTTCTTTATATATTGTAGATATGTGACCTTTATCTCAGGAATTGCTAGCAATTTTTCCTCCACTTTTTAGGTTGCTTTTTTACTCTGTTTGTTGTTTCTTTTGCTATGCAGAAGCTTTTTAGTTTGATATAATTCTTTTAATTCTCGGTACTATTTCTTATGCAACTGGAGTTCTTTTAGAAAGTCCTTGCCTATGACTATGGCTTTAAGAGTTTCATCTATTTGGTCTTCCAGCAAATCAAATGCTTCAGTTTTAATATTTAGTTCTTTGATCCATTTTGATTTTAGTTTAGTACATGGTGAAAGGGACCTAGATTTAGTCTTCTGCATGTGAAGTCAGTTTTTCCAACACCGTTTATTCAGTATGTCTTTCCTCCAGTGTACATTTTTTACCCTTTTGTCAAAGACCAAATAGTTGAATGTTGTTTCTGCATCCTCTATCCTGTTCCATTTATTTTCATATCTATTTCTGTACCAGTATCATGCTGTCTTTATCACAGTAGCTTTGCAGTGCAATTCAGGTCCAGGATTGTGATGCCTTCCATTTTACCCCCGCTGCCCCCACCTTTTTGGGGTTTTTTTGAGGCAGAGTTTTGCTGTGCAGTTTAGGCTGGCCTTGAACTCACTTTGCAGCCCAGGCTGGCCTTGCACTCATGGCAGTCCTGCCACAGCCTTCTGAGTGCGGAGATTATAGGCCTGTGCCACCATGTCTTGCATTTTACTCTTTTTGCTCAGGATTGCTTTTGCTGTTCTGGGTCTTTTCTGGTTTCATATCAATTTTAGGATTGTTTTCTTAAGTTCTGCAAACAATGCTTTTGGAATTTTGATGAGGATTGTGTTGAATCTGGTATCACTTTGGCAGACTGCTTTGTGTACTTTCTATCTCATTTGCATTTCTGACCTGAATGCTACCAGTCAGAAGTGAATGAACATGTTTTGCTGGAGAAAGAATTTATAAGGGTTTTTTTTTTTTTTTTTTTTTTAAATACATGTTGCTAGACATTTCTGAAATGAATTTTTGGTTTGTAGTGCCCTGGTCTGCTAAGAATGTGTAAAAGAACAGTTGGTTTAATGTTTCTATTTTTCCGTATTTGAGGGCTTTTTATAGTGAAAGAGAATATAAAAAATATTAATATATTTACATAGCTGGATTTTTTTATTTTTTTACTTAAATACTAAACAAAACAGTAAACAGGTAGATATAATACATACTTTCAAAGAAAAAAATAAACAGTAATAAATCACTAGTTAATGTTTACATATTGTCCTCTTACAAATAATTGTTCAAGATACAAAAGTGGAACATGTAAGTGGGAATTCAAACAGCGAGATTGCAAATAATTCTATTCATCCCTCCAACCAAAACTTAGTAATATGGTTATCAATCCTATACACTTAAACATACATGCAGTTATCCATATCATCATTTATGTTGAGATTAAACAAACCAAAGCACACTAAAATCACTCTGGACAAAGAATAATCCTATTTCTGGATTTCACATCATGACACTCTGGGATCAGCATTGGGTACTGTAGTATCTTTTTTCCTTCTGAGTATTTGTTCATTTCGTCATGTGTCATAAGATCAGTTCTCACAAACTGTTTATAAGTTCTATGCATGCATGAGTCTTAACATGTATTTCTATTCTTTCTATATTAGAGGGGGAAACAAAACAAAGTAAGGATAGAACAAAACATATTCCTGTAGATACATAAAATGAAAGAGACATAAAACCGCTGTACAGGGAGTTCTACCATGGTTACTGTGTTGTCTCTTGTTATCTTCAATAGAATTGGCTATATCATCAGATACAGTATAATTGAATATATCAGTATATAACAGTATTGATAGAAACACGACTTTGTAGATATTGAAAACCTGCCAAAACAGGTAGTAATCAAACCAGAATGGGTATCGTAGTGAATCTTGTCATTTTCAGTATAGTTGTCTGTGCTCTCAGACTTGATACTATCAATTATAACAGTTTTGAATAAAATCTGTCGATAACAAACAGCAATCAAACAAACCAGATTTAACTAAGATCAGTCATGATATAACAGTATAACTTACACAGGGCTCCAGATTAAGCTAATAGGAAATTAAAGATGATTACTGTGCTATATCCTGATATTTTAGGGATAAGTGTCTGTGCCCTCAGGTCTAGTGCATGTAGACAAACTGGGACAGAATAAGTTATATCTAAGCAGAGTGGTGTGAGTAATATGGGTTTTGATTCTTGATACACTATTAACAGTATCTCCTGCTGTCTTTTTTAAGACTGTTCCTCCCCTTTCACTCCCCCAGGGTGCACACATTTTTGGGTCTCACCAACACCTTTGGTTTTAAATTGGGGGGGCAACCTGCTATTTACTTAAGTGGTTCTGAACCTTCTCCCTCCTGAACTTGATCTCTAGTTGTATTCCTTTACCTATCAAAGCCTGTCTTTCCCACCTATCCTCAAATAATAGTCTAGTTGGCCCTATTACTCTCTGGTTCCCTGTCACATAGAGCATTGTTTTCTCAGTCCATATACCCTTTTTCAGGTTAATAATATTTCCTATAAAAAGCATCTCCTACCTCCTAATCTACTCTGCCTGTGATTCTCTCTTTTTTTTAAATTTAATGTATCAAGGCCATTTATATTAGAGATTATAGCCTATCTTCTCTGCCTCATTTCTGTTGTGCTCTTTTTCTGTCGTTAGTTGTCTGTTTGTCTTCTTCATTTCGCTTTCTGCTCCATTCATTGAGGCCTCTCTGCCACTGTTCCTGGAATCCTGGTACTTTTCTCTCTCTTTAGAACATCCTGCAGTATTCTCTGTAGAGTTGGATTGGTGGTCACGAATTCCTCCAGTTCCTCTTTGTCTTGGAAACATCTTGTTTCTCCATTAATTTCTAGCGATAGTTTTGCAGGGTACATCAATCTGGGCTAGAGGTTATTTTCTTTCAGGGCTTGAAATGCTTCACTCCAGGCTCTTCTCAATTTGATGGTTTGTGTTGAGAAGTCTGCCGTAATTCTGATGGGCTTTCCCTTGTAAGTAATCTGTTTCTTGTCTCTTACAGCTTTTAATATTCTGTTCTTATATTGGATTTCTAGGATCTTGATTATTATATGTCTGAGTGTAGTTCTGTTTTGGTTATAGTTGGCTAGAGTTCTGTATGCCTCATACATCTGAATATCCCTATGTTTGGGATGTTTTCCTTAATTATTTCTGTGAATAGCCTCTGTAGTTCCTTTGTCTGTACCCTTGCTTCTTCATTCACATTCTTTATTCTTAAGTTATAGGTCTTCTTGTCGTCTTCTAGCCTTTGTATTGTTACTACTTGTTTTCTTGTTATTTTTAAGAAAATTTTCCTTTCATGATCCCACATTGCAAACCTGTCCTCCAGTTTGGATAATTTATCCTTAATTTCTTTCAAGCAGTTTTGCCAGCTTTCAATGGAGTTTTTAATTTCCTGATAATCTCTTTGAACTTGCTTCATGTACTGCTATGTTTTCTTTATATTCTTCATCAAACAATTCTCCCCTTTTTTGTGTGTTCCTCCATTCTTCCATTTGTGTATTCTTGAGAGGTGCTTAGCATTTCTTTTATTAATCTATTTATATCTTGCTTTACTTGGTTAAATATTTTGCTTTTGAACTCATCTAAGAGATCCTGAAGACATCTCTTTATGTCTATTGGTGGCGTGCCTGATATTGTATGTTTGCTGTCTTCAGTCTCCTTTGTATTTACCTTTTTGGATCAATATTCTCAGGGCTGGGGGTTGGGGATTTTTCTTGTTGCTTCCTTTTCTCATATTTTTTGTTTCTTCCATACAGGTATATGTAGAAGGCCCCAGTTTCTTTCTTTGTTGGTTATAATTCTTCTTCTGAAGCATGCTGGCTAGACGGTCCTGCCCACTGCAGGTGCTATTGAGGTGCAAACAGGGGCAGCATATGCTGGCCCCTCCCCTCCGGGTCAGTCAACCTGCTGAGGCCTTCACTGCATTGGTTTACACCAGCATAGGGAGTTGGTTTGGGACAACTATTGGATCTCAGCCAGTGGTATGACCCAGGCAAATCACACCCCACCAATCCCATTTGGGAAGGAAGCAACTGACTGAAGTCACTGCTTCTCCTTGTTCTTGCCAGTCTGTCCAGTCCCAGAATGTCCTCTGTTGGAGCCCCTTTTTCTGTGGAAAATGTAGTAGGTCAGTAGGACCATTCGTAGGTCAATGCAGGTTCCCCACCAGCTCAGCCCACTGTTTGGCTTGCCAACCCCCAACTTTAGTGTGACTGCGTTTCCAGTGATTCAAAGCAGCGGGATTTTGGGCAGCTCCATAAGTTGCTGCCACACGAGTACGGGCGCTGCAGCAGGGGCATCAAGCTTTTAGCTGTTACCAATAGTAGCACTGGGACTATATGTTTGATTGGTTCTTCTCATCTTAGTTTCTTGCTAGATTGAGAATATTCATCTCCCTTTGTTCAGGACTCCTCACGCTGTATTATTTTGAAATCTAAGTTGACTATATCAGGGAGCCTCTGTAGCCTGCTGTTATCTATCTGTCATCTTTACCAGAACTTCATAGCTGGATTTTTTTAAATCAGGAAATTTGTGAATTTTTTAAAGGTGATAGAGTCAATGTTTTATACTTTTTATAATTTACTGGTTTAAAAACTTATTTTTTATGTATTTGATATGAGTTTTTAGTTTCTGTTTTCTTGGTCTACTAGGGATCTTAAAAGAAGCAATTCATGTAACATTTCTATTTTCTTGGGGCTCATTTTTGTGATGGGAATCCTAATTAAGACTTTTATCAACTACATTTTAAATAGATCTACTTTTTAATGTCAGGAGAATGCTACATTCAGTTTTGAATACTTTTATGCAATGTTTAATTTTATTATTTAGTTTTTATATAATTCATTGGCTTCAAAATGCTATACTTTTGTATGTTAGATTTTCTTAAAAAATGTCTAATATCCTGTTGACTTTACATTAAAAAGAGTATTTGGTGAAAAAAATTTGGGTACCGCTCAGCATTTATTCTAAAGTCCTATCAGATTTATAGGCTAGATAGTCTGGAAAATTATTTTAAATACACTATAATGATAAGAGTTTGTAATAATATAACCTACAGTAATCAGGATGTAGGACTAAGTTTCTGTGTTTCATCAGGGAAAACATTTTGATGTGTAAAATACTGCTTTTATTAATGATCATGAAAATAGATTGTTTTGGGACATATTTTAATTTCAGTGTTAATATTTCACTTTTGAGAATTGTAGAGTATTGATATTGTTGAGTATTTAACCATTTTATAGTTTGTTACAAATATATTTCAAGGGCTTGTCTTTCCTTATGCACAATATCCCTGTATATAATTATTTTTTTCTTTTTCCCTATATATAATTATTAAGAGAACATATAAACTCATATTCATAAATTTCTCTCAAATTTTTCTTTATCATCACTATCTTGGATAGTGGATACTGTACATAATATTGAAGGTATGCTGTTAGGAATATTATAAAGGTTAAGAGTTTGAAGCTGAATAATTATGTGGGGAAAAAAGGGATTTAGTGTGAATTGTCAGTCTGCCCTCTTGTTTTTTTAGATTCTTTGATTTTTCATAATGACAGTGTCTTAGGGGAAATGTGGAACATTCACCCATCATTGTTCATCAGTTTTTTAAAAAGAATCCTTTCTTCCAAGGATTTTTTTTATGTTAATGGATCCTCTGATTAATATCAAGGTTCGAACATTTTTTTTCCCAGAATACTCCATGCCTTCATACACCAGCAATTTCGGTTAGGTCCTATTAGCAACAGCTAACAGCTGCCATTAAGCCAGAATCAGCCTGAAATTGTAATAGTTGCCTAAAATGAACAGTTATCATTACATGCAAGGTGATTGTGAAGAAATCAGAAAGCATCCATTTCTTAGCTAAAATCAGTAGGAGTAACCCTTGTTGGGATCAAAGACCTTATCCTAGTATTGCTGTATTATTCTAGTTGAAACAAAGGAATACCTGGACTAAAAATAGGCATCCTGTGAATATAAATTTTCTCAGATAAATTACAGACCACACAATGATCTGTCTCATAGTGAGGCCATTGCTCTATTACCCTAGTCTGGAAAAAGGAGTATCTGAAATAAAAATAAGTTTGCTATGAATGTAAATTTTCCACAGATAAATTTCAGGCTACAAACAAATTACACACTATACAATGGCAAAAACCCATAAAATTTTCTGTCTTCATTTTACTTTTTAAAGACATACGAATCTATTTCCAAAGAGGCACATATATCCTTTTCCTTATAGGTAAAATGCAAAAAATGAAATAGTAAAGAAATTAATAACATTATTTTGCAAAATATGTGATAATGACTCACATATTCTTTTTTGATTTAATGTATTTTTAACAGAATTAGTCCACAAAGAATTGGGTATATGTTGTGAACCAGAGTTTTAAAAAGAATTTCATAAAGTCTTTAACTTTGTTTTAAAGAAAGCACCAGAAGGAATAGGAAGTATCCAGGAGATTATTAAATGTTGCCTAATTTGGTAGAGTAAAAGCCATAGCATGAGAATCAGGCTTCCCCAGCCTAGAGGGCCTGGGAAGTACCTGCCCTGCCCTCAGCCAAAGCCTGAGCCTGCCTGGCACTTAGTCCCAAGCCTGGGACGCTCAGGAACTGAGCACTGCATCTCCAGAGCCACAGCACAGGGCAACAGAGTCTATAACCAACAGCCCAACCTTACTGCGGAAGAGACCAACATCAAGGAGAGGAGTTTTGCTTCAGGACTCAAGTGACACCCCTTCCTAGACACCGGGAGGAAGACAGCCTTGGTAGGGTAGGAGAGGGAGAGAGAAGCAGGGATACTGTAGGATTCTCTGGGAGGCCCAGGCTCGGACCAGGAAGAACATGGGGCCTGTATTCAGTTGTGGGAAGCCAGAATCAAAGAGAATAATTGTAGAGAGCGCAGTTGTGAAAAGGAAGGCATTTGACCTAGTGGTACGTTTGAGCTCTGGCATTTCTTCCAACATCCAGCAGAAATCAGTGCTCTGAATTATTGTGAATAAATATGAAGGGGCCTGATTGTTTTCACTAAAATCAGAGTCCTCTTTGTTTTGGTGAAGAACTGTTCACAAGTTTGTCAAGGTCTCATTGATACTTGATGCTATTGTTGTTACTGAATTTACTACCACCAAAAGGTAATGGCTGGCAGTTTGTTTTCCCTCTGTGCCAACACCTGTGTATGGGGCGGGGGTAGTGGTGGAGGATCCTAAACCATTCTGTGGCTCGCTCCCAAAGAAGGATGCACTGGGCCAAAAAATTTACAAACCTCACCACAAAATACCAAACAACAACACAACACAAAACAAAAAGAAAAATGAAAAGGCAAGGCAACCAAATGCCTCAGAAAAGTCCCAACTCCAAAATTGGCACAAGCACCATGAGGGTGAAGAAATCGTGAACTACACAGCAGATAGGTCTGAAACGATACCAATGGAGATAAAGCAGTTTTATAAGGTGCTTGACATATTTAAAGAAAATATAATAAAAACAATGATCAGTGAGCCTAGAGAAGAGCTAAAGAAAGTGGAGCTAAAAAAGATGTAATACATGAATGCACAGCATAGAAAAGGATGGGAGTCCAGGGAAAGTTCTAAACAGAAATCCAGGAGATTAAAAACATGATTAAAAATACGGGTAGCAGCCAGTGTGAAGACATAGTGTCAGGCTTAGAGGACAGGGCTGTGGTCCATGATTAATTAGTGAAAGATATCTTTTAAACAGCAAAAAGAAATAAAGCTTCTAAATGACTCAAAGAGTAATTAGAACTTAGGAAAAATCTGAAGGCAACCAAAGAGCATAAAAAACCTGTTTACATAGTAATAGCAGAAAACTCTTTTTCCACACATGGAAAAAAAAATTAAACATACAGATAGGTGAGACATATAGATATCTGGATATCAACAATCAGAAAAAAAAATCCACTCTGTTTCACATAATACTTAAATTATGTAAATCCCTGACTTACAAACAAGTTCTGTTTGGAGAGAACATTTGTAACTTGGGTTTGTTCAGATCTGGCAGTCTTATGCAGTCACCTGTAGAAGTTTGCAACTGAATGTTTGTAAGTTGGGGATTCACTGTACAAGAAATATAAGAACAGAATCTTAAAGATTGCTAGAGGAAACCAAAGAATCACCTATAAAGGAAAACATCAAAATCACAATAGATTTCTCAACATAAACCTTAAAGGTAAAGTAAGCATAGCATGAAGTATTTCCAGAAAACAATTTTCAGTGCAGACTGTAATGTCCTGAAAAATTGTCTTTCAAAATTAATGGAAAAATAAGATACTTCCATGATAAAGAAAACCTAAAGAAGTTGATGACCACTAAATCAACACTTCCAGAAATTCTCAAGGATGTACTAGAAGGAGAAAATGAAGCTGACAGTGCCAAAAAGTCCAGTAAAATGAATACATCAATAGGGTTAGTAATTAAGTAGAAGGGAAAGAAAGCTAAATAGCAACAATGACAAGAATAAATCAACCATCAGTTATAGCTATCAATATAAGTTAACATCAATCAAACAGATTTTGTTCAAAAAACAAAATCTAATGGTATACTATATATGAGAATCACACTTAGCACAAAAATCCATAGACTGAAAATGAAAGGGTGGAAAACAACATTTCATACAAAAGGAATCTGAAAACAGACACAACTAGCTATAAATTTCCAGCCAAAGTTGATCAAAAGAGTTGAAGGACATTACATATTGAGTGATGAAACTATTCATCAAGAAGAGATAATAATTACAAACATATACCAAACCATGGTGCACCTAACTTAATAGAACAAACTCTAATGGACATAAAAGATCAAATAAACATTAATGCAATTAGAGAGGGGGAATATCAGTGATGCACTATCACAAATAGATCAACTAAACAAAAAGAGATCAAAGAAATAGCAGAGTTAAAAAAAAACTTCAAACAAATGGACTTAATAGATATAGTGTTTTACCCCAAAACAACAGAATTCACATTGTTTTCAGCTATGCACATTACTTTCTCCAAAACAGACCACAAACTAGTTAGTAAAGCATGCTTGAGTAAATGCAAAAGAACTGATATTTTATCGTGCATAATATGATATCATAGTGCAATGAAAAAGAAATCAATAGGAAAAGAAACCACAGAAACTGTGCAAACATATAGAAATTAAACAATATGCTATTTAAGAATCAATGGGTCGGGACTGGAGATTTAGCTCAGCGGCATAAGCGCCTGCCTTGCAAGCAGGCAGTCGTGAGTTCGATCCCCGGTACTGATAAAAAGGAAAAAGGCAAAAAAAAAAAAAAAAAATAAGAATCAGTGGGTCACAAAAGAAACTAAGAAATAAGACAGTTCCTAGAGTTAAATGATAATATCAGTATAAGATGTCAAAACTTATGAGACACAATGAAAGCAGGCCTCTGAGGGAAGGTTAGCAATGAATGTCCACATCAGAAAACAGAGTGAACCCAAATATATAATCTCTTAAATCTTAGGAAAAAAAAGTGTTTTTTTAACATTGTTAACATGTTAACATTTCTAACATTAAGTGTTAGAAAAACAAAAGCAAGCCCAGATCTTGTACAAGGAGGGGAATTATAAAGGTCAAAACAGAAATTAATAAAATGATACTAAAAAACAATACAAAGTAATAATGAATTGAAGAGTTGGTTATTTGAAAGAATAACTAAAATAGATGAACCCTTAGCAAGTCTTACCAAGAAACGGAAAGAAAAAAGGTGAAATCACAATGGATACTGCTGAAATAAAATTAGCAACTATTTCACAAAAAGAAAATATTGGAGAATTCTAAAGAAATGGAAAGATTCCTAGATACATATGAATTGCCAACACTGAAGCACAAATACTTGAAAATCTTTTTATTGTTATTGTTGTTTTTTGTGCTGGAAGTCAAGAGTAGGACCTTGCACTTGCCCAGCAGGTGATGCACTGATGAGCAATATCCCTGGCCCCAGACTTGAAATCTTGAGCTGTTCAATAACAGGCAACAAATTTGAAGCAGTAATTTAAAAAATAAAACAAAACCACTACCAATGAAGAAAATCACAGAACTTGATGGATTCATAGACAAAACTGTAAGAACTTCAGGGGAGATCTAACAATACTTTTCAAATTTTTTGATGGAAGTAAGAGGGAAGGAATATTTCCAAAACCTTTTTTGTTTTTTTTAAATGCTAATACTATCCTGTCCCCAAACCAAACATCTAACCAAAATTTAAAAAAAGAGAACTTTGGGCTAGTTTCTCAACTGATTATAGATGCAAAAACTCTTAATAAGATACTAGCAAACAGAATGCAAGAAATCATTCAAAAGATCCTGCACCATGACCAAATAGGTTTCATTCCAGCGTGGTAAGGATGGTTCAGTACACACAAATCAGTAAATGTAATTCATCACGTAAACTGAAGCAAGTACAAAAACTTGTATGATCATCTCAATAGACACAGTAAAGTCTTTAACGAAGTCCAACATCCATGATAAAAACTCTGAAGAAAATAGGTATAGAAGGTCATTATCTCACCAAGACAAAAGCCATTTATGACCAATGTACTTTCAACATCATATTAAATGGAGGAAAGCTGAAAGCTTCCTGCTAAAATCAGGAACGAGACCAGGATGTCTATTATCTCCACTCCTTGTTCCTAATAGTCCTTGAAACATTACCAGAGCAATCAGGCAAGATAAGGAAGTAAAAGGGATATACATAGGGATGGACAAAGTCACAATATCATTATTTTGAGATCACATGAACTTTACTTTCAAGAGCTCAAAACCTTCACCAAAGGCTCCTAGTATTGATAACTAAATTTAGCAGTGTAGCAGACTACAAAATAAACACTGAAGAATCAGTAACATTATTATACACTAATAACTGAACTCACTGAAAAAGAAATTAGAAAACTAAGACCATAATGAATTCACTGAAAAAGAAATTAGGAAAATAAGACCATTCACAATAGCTTCCAAACAATCAAATATTTAGGTATTAAGGAAGTGAAAAACCTCTACAATGAAAATTATATCAGACTGAAAAATGACATCAGAAAATGGAAAAAATATCCTCTCTCTTTGGGTAGGCAAAACTAACATAATCAATATGGTTACACATTCAAAATTGATATACAGATTTAATGCCATCCTACTCAGAATACCAACATCATTTCTCACAGAGCTTGAGACAACAATCCTGAAATTTGTGTAAAATCAGAAGAGACCTAGAATAGCAAAAGCAATCCTGAGTAACAAAAGCAAAGTTGGTGGCATCTCAGTCTGAGACTTGAAGTTGTAGCATAAAGCTATTGTGGTTAAAACAACTTCATACTGGTACAAAAAACAGGTGTGAGGATCAGTGGAACATGATAGAAGCAGCAGAAACAACTCCAGGTACATACAGCTACTTAGTCTTTGATAAAGGGGCTCAAAATCTACACTAAAGGAAAGGTATCCCCTTTAATAAATAGTGATGAGAAAATAAGATATCTATATGCAGAAGACTGAGTCTAGACCCATGTATGTCAATATGTACTAAATTAAAATAAAAATGGATCCAAGATCTAAATGTTAAAAATAAACTGGGCAGGTGGCACAAGCCTGTAATCCCAACACTGGAGAAGTGGGGGGGGGGGGCTGAAGCAGGATTGCCATGATTTCCAGGCCAGCTTGGGCTACAAGATCTGCTCTACATAGTGAGACCCCGTCTCCAAAACAAAACAAAACAAAACATAAACCAGAAACACATAATCTGTTAGAAGGTAAAATGGTACAACTCTTGAAGACACAGCATAGGTGAGGACTTTCTGAACAGAACCTCACTGGCATGAGAAAAAATAGAATCAACAACTAGGACCATATTGAATTAAAAATTTTCTGCACAACCAAATAAACAGCCAACAAAGTGAAGAGACAATTTAGAGAATGGGTAAAAAAATTTGCCAGCTATTCCTCACACAGAGGACTAACATCAAGAATGTATGAAGAATTAAAAAAATTACATCCTACAAAGTAAAACATCCAATCAAAGAAATGGGCATGTGAAATGAATAGACAGTTCTTAGAAGAAGTGTAAATGACCAATAGATACATGAGAAAATTGTCATCATCACGTGACATCAGAGAAATGCAAATTACGATTGCACTGAAATACCATCTTACCCCCAGGAAGCGTGACTATTATAAAAAAAACTCTAATAACATGCCAGCAATGATGTGGGAGAAAAAAGAAATTATACTACACTGTTGGTGGGAATGTAAACTAATACAGACATTATGGAAATCAGTTTTATTTCCTCAACTGAAAATAGAAATTCTGTTTGACCCCAGCTATGCTCCTTCTAAGTGTCTTTAAATCATTGTATTATAGTGAAATGTGGATACTTTATTTATATAAGCACAATTTATAATAGCTAGATCTTGGGAACTGTGTATATATCCATCAAAGATGGATGAATAAGGAAACATGGCATTTATATACAATGTAGTACTACATTGCTGTAAGGAAAGATAACTTGAGGCGTTTGTAGGTAAATGGATTCAACTTCAGATCTTAATGTTAAGTGAAATGAGACAGACACACAAGCTCAAATATTGCATGTTTTCTTTTACGTAAGAAATGCAATACACAAAAAGCAAAATAGAAAGTAAGAAGTTCATATGCTTCCCCAAATTACAAATTGCATTTAAAAATATTTAAATGTATATGCAAATTGGTTTCATTTATACTACTGTTTTATCTTAGTTTGTTAAAAAAGAATATTTGTATTATGTTTCTTTTTAGTAAGAATCATTTTGGTTTATGTCTTGTACTCTGAGTAACTAAATACAGTGTAATAACTATTGTTTTTTATTTGATTATGAAATTTCATTTAATTCACAAAATTTTAAAAAATAATTAGACTCAACTCGTCATGGCTGTCTCCCTTCTTTAGGGAGGAATATGGAGAAAGAACTAGAAGGCCAGGTAGAAAAATTTATATAAGTTGATGGTCAAGTTAAGGAAAAAGGAGAAACTAATTTGGATTTTTCTTGCATTCCAAATAAAAATTAAAATGCAATTTCTTAATGAACTTGAGTTACATAAATATTTTCTGTGAATATTAGTCATTTACCCAATGTAAAGATACAGGGGAAAATGCTTTGATGGTATTATATAAACATATAACATCCAAACTTATATTTTAGAGTATATAAAAAATAGACTCTGGTTTGAGATCATCTAAGTAAGTACTTTGATGGTAATAGCTTTTGAGCCAAAGGTTGCAGGGATTTCACTCACAGAAACCCATGTAGACAAAGTCTAGATTTTTGGTTGTAGGAAAAATAAAGGAACCAAAAGTTTAGTAAGGAAAAACATATACTTTACCACAGCTTCCTTGACTAAGGATTTTTTTTTCTGAGAATATTTGCATCAAAATTATATCTAGTATACAATTGAATTTTTTTGTAGTAAATCCAAATTTGATCAGCCAATCTTGGAGGTTCTAAAGACAGTTAATACACAAGAAAAATTCAGTACAAATCCCAGACAGTGAGACTCTGAAAGACCCTAAAAATGATTTTTCCAATCATTTTATATTCTTGATTTTAAAGTTTTATTTGCTATATGAAAATAATTTACTTTACAGCTGCCTTTTGTACTTCTACGAAAGCTACCCTCAGGTACTTAATTTTCCTAATAGTGAAGGATGTTCTGAGAAAGAAATTCATGAATAACTTTTTCCATAAGTTATCAATTCACACATTTAAATTAAAGCACCTTTCTTCACTTCCTGGCTGCAGCACAGTCACAGAATATTTTCAAAGGTTAAGCAAGAAAGTTATCATGGATTTGTTGGACTTGGCAATAACTGTGATGGTGAGAGTTAATTACAAGGTATGTAAAGATTCTAAAGATTAATTATTGTCTACCTAAATATCTATTCTTTTGCTAGGTATTTCTGAAGCCCTTGGCAATGCTGAAAATTTTTGTGTGGTTTTGATCGTAGCAAATACTTGGTGGTCATTCATACTTTTTGACTAAAATTCCAAGTAGTTTGGAGAGGAAAGCAAGGGAAAAGACTTTTCCATTTTCCTTTACTCCCTTCCCTCCATCAGGATCTGGGCCTTAAGCAAGAAGGGTAGGTGGTATTTTCGCTGTGTGAATTGTGGAGTGTTTCTTTCACCTGTAGTTTCTTTCTCCACATAGCAAATTAGCAGCTCAAGAGCTTATTGTAGCTGTTGAGAGGAGTATGTGAAAATGATGGTCTCAAATTATTGCTAGTATTGAAGTAGTTTAGTCTAAATTTAGTGAACTCAGCAGCTCATTGACCCCTTGGTTCCTCTCCAGTATCTCCATGCCTTACTTCCTGAGTAACCTGTACATGTTGTGTATTCAGTCCCAGTAGTCTTTGTGCTTAACTTTTAGTTCATAGCCTTGTCAGTTGTATAATCTGAAAGTCATTTAGTACCAGAAATTGTTCTTGGTTGCAATCATCAAGACACTGATTTTGGATAATGTCAGCAGAAAAAGAATCTATTTTGAAGGATATCCAGCAGTTTGTAGAAGTAAATAGAAGCCTAGAGATCATGGCTTGGAATTATGGTCTAAGTGGGTGGGTGTGGGCAAGTCGTGTGCCATATCCAAGGTCATATAACAAAAGATGTCTGGTTA
Organism: Cavia porcellus; assembly: GCF_034190915.1. Lineage (NCBI taxonomy): Eukaryota > Metazoa > Chordata > Mammalia > Rodentia > Caviidae > Cavia > Cavia porcellus. The sequence continues at coordinate 20,200,359 of NW_026947511.1, read as the reverse complement.
GTATTTTATAAATAGAACTCATCCTGAGTGCTGCTGGACATTGAACCCTATTACCACTTCTGTGAATAACCTGCAGCTGCCCCTCTGCTTTGTGTCTCTTGCTTTCTGGCACACGTGTGTCCTTTAAGGCATCCACCACAACCAACTGCTAAGTCTTACCACCTCTCTCCATGATATTATCAGTGACATTATGCTGTTGTTTAATGCGGCAAGATGGCCTAAGTTCTTGCAGACTAAATGGTGGGACAGAGCCAGTGAGTAGATATAATCTTATGGCAAGATACTCAATGTGTTACAGCTGCTTGTATCAGGTAAAACAGACTGCTTTTGTGTTTCTGTTCAATGGGATCTGGCATTTTCCCAGTCATTGCTTGCATGGTGTATTCCAAGGGCTGAATGAACTTGTTCTGGCCAAAAGGGGTATGTCTGAAATAGCATGTGAAAGTATAGTCACCACCAAATTAAACACATGATAGCCTGCTGTTGGTCGTCAAGGTCCACCTACTCCCTGCACAAATAGGAATTGCCATCTCAGGAGTTTCATGCTATCATTAATCTTTGTCACTTTTTTCAGGGCTGTAGCATTACTTTGGTTAATATTTTAGAAACAAAAGGATGATGACATAAGGGCTTCTACTTGGTTCTACCAAAATACCCTTGCTCATAGTTTGGTAAGCTTTCTTCTTAGGAATGTCTTTAGTCACTCTACAGATGAGAACTGAGAAAAAATAGTGATAGGGCACCCTGTGAGGTAGATTGAGTCACAACTGTATTTATAACTTGAGCTCCAAAAATCTCCATCTTGCTAGACTACAGTTGTGTGCTCACAATTAGTTTTGGCTCACAGCCAGTGCCCAAGAATTCATGAGAGGTCTGATCTCCAATGTCATGTTTGCTGAATGTCCACAAATTTCTTTGAAGGAACAGGGGGCAGAAGATTCATGAACTATATTTGTGACATTACTGAAGATCTATAAAACCTTTATTTTTATTTAAAGAGAATAAAGCAAAACAATAACATGAACAAAAACAATACAATAGAACAACCTTGAATTTCAAAAACAAGCAATAGGAAATCAACAATAGTTCCTACACATTGTTATCCCCCAAATAGTTGCTGAGACTGCTAGATACAGGCATGCAAAGTTACTCAAACAAGATAAGCCCTTTAGTTTTTTCTGCACTTTAGTTGCTATGACTTCAGAAATCTCAGGTTTGTGACTTCCAATTTCTCACATGTTTGTGTCTCCCAGTCTTGTTCTGGGTGAGATAAAAGCATAATTAATCAAGCATTATAAGTACTAAATTGTTTCCCCACTTTAGTTGCTATTGTTTCAGAAACTCCAGGTGGGTGAGTTCCAGTTTCCTTTGTCTATGTCTCCTGAATTTGTTCTGGGTGAGGTTCAGGGGAGGAGGGAGATTGTCACCAGGGGTGCGACTTCTTCTTTGGCCTGTGGTTGCTGGCTTAACAGGAGGGCGTGACTTCTTATATAAAACCTTTCTTAATGCTTTTCATCACTTGAAGGTTGATATTTATAATATAGAACTATGGACCATTAAATCTAAACTACTTAGTTCCTAATTATTTGTGTGGATTGACTGGCATTCCATTGATCCATTCTTCTTTTTAAGTAGTTCTTTTTTTTTTTTTTTTTTTTTTTGACACAGGGTCTCATTATGCAGATCAGGCTGTTGAGCTCTCTTTGTAACCCAGGTTGATCTCAAACTTGCAATGATCCTCCTGCCTTAGCCTCCTGAGTGCTGGGATTACAGGAGTGTGCCATTATACCTGGTTTAAGTAGTTCTTAATATGGAATTTAGTTTTAATCTAGAGAAGATAGGAAATATGTACTTAATTCATCTTTCCTTCTGCCAGGTAGGCTGGTGACCTTTACATTGTGGGGAAGAGGTGCTTTCTGTTCCTGGAAAATGAATAAGAAACCAAAAGTAAGGAGATAGACATTGCCGTGCTGTTCAATGATGGACTCTTGAGTTGCAGCTGTGTGGCACTGATTTATTATTTTATTTGACTTCAGCATACCCTAAATCCTGAGAGTAGAGAGGCAATATTGCTATTGTTCATGGCCAAATACTTGATCAGACTGCTGGCCAGTACTGCTGTGTATTTTCTGTGTGACCTCAGACTAGTCTTTTGATGTTTCAGGCTCATATGGCTATAAGAGATAATAATTGTTACACATAACAAGCATTTAGTATCAGTCACGTTTTAAAAAGTTTGTTTAAAAATCTAAATATGGACACAAAGTAAGTAATACCAAGTTTAAGTGCTTTTAACTTACAAATTGGATTATCTATGCTGTTGGTTCCTATAAAAGTTTATGAACATGACATATATTTCTTAAATGAGCAAGCAACCATGTTATGCATGTGCACAAATGACTGCTTGTTAAATGTTAGAAGGCATAGAGTAGTGAAGAGCTTTTTTGGTAAATCATAAAGTATATAAAAGTTGTTCCTTCTTATTTCCTCCATTGGGATTTCTCTAAAGGCTACATTCCTCAATGCATTAGATTTTAACCCATGTAAAGTCTTCAAATACTAAATTAGTTTTGTTCAATACAAATACAACATAAGCCACAAATGTCACTGATATAATTTAGCAATTTTAGTAGTCTTATGAAGTAAAATGAATAAGATAAAATTACATTTAATAATGCATTTTAATCAAACATTTAGGAATATCTTTAAACATATAATCAATAAATATTATTATTGAATATCTAACTTACATTCTTTTTTGTTTTTTCCTAAATCTTTGGAATATGGTCTGTGTTGTTACTATTTCCAAGAGTCAGTCACAAATTCTTCATTAAATAGCTTTGAACTGTTCTTAGATCCTAGCCTAACAAGGGAAGTACAGAAAAAGAATAAATTAAAATGATCTAGAAATGCATTTTCATTACGTGCTCTTTATATAGCTTATCAAGAATTAACATTAGAAAAAGTATGTGGATCAAAGACCTTGTTGGTATGGTTGATGACCTAAGTCAACATGTCACCTGAAACTTTCACAGCCTATCAGTAGTTTATTAGTTTATTAGTTTATTATAAGCCTCATAGACTGTTTATGTTATGCCAGCATATATGAAAAGATTGTAAGTGTTTAATTTATTAGGCAATTGGATCACCTTCATTAAGGATTCATATGAGAATATATATTTTTTAATTTTGTCTGAATTATGGATATTTTCAGATAGATAGTAGATAGATAGACAGACAGACTACATGCTGAAAACTGTAACCCTGTTTCCTATTACCTAGGAGCCCAATTTTAGAATTATTGACAATCCATAAGGAATTTTAATATCTTTAAAAAAACACCACATTACACCAAAACTACAATATCATATAACATTGCATATTCATATTTCTACAGTTGTCCTTTTTTGTTTTTAAGTAATCTTGTTAGAATCTAGGTTAAAAAAATCAAGATGTGTATACTATTTGTGATTGCTAAGTCTTAAAACTCTCTTTCAATTCATAGACTTCTCTTTCTTTTCCTCCCTTTACCCACAGCCTGTATTATATTTGTTGAGAAAGCTAGGTAGATTTTTCTATAAGTTTCTTATAGTCTGGATTTTGCTGACTGCATCCCTGTGATATTGGTTATGTTGTAACTCTGTCTCCTATCTATCTTGTAGGTCCAGTGTCAGTTACCACTAGGGGTGTGTGTGTGTGTGTGTGTGTGTGTGTGTGATGAGAATATTATATAGTTGCTTTTGGCTTTTGTATATTTTCATGTGAATTGTATATGTGTGACTTTCTGTTTTTGAAATATTAACACTGCTTTGATCCATCATTTCATGCAGGATTACAAAATAGTAACATCCTAATTGTCAATCATTAATTTATTAGCTGAAATATCTCCAGATTAAAAAAAAAACACTTTTTTAAATCCACAATTTGGTTACATAAAGCTATGCTTGTATAGGAAAGAGGATTGGTTCTTTTACTTTATTTTATTTTTTTTAGTTTTGAGAATGAGTTGGTTCCCTTAGATATCTTTCAAAAGTAAAAACTTTTTTAGTATCATTAGAATTCTTGGATTTATACGTTTGATGTATTTCAGTCCCTTTTATTTATTGCTCTTTTTGATGCCCCACTTCTAACCAGCAGAAGCCTCTTTAAGTTAGCTCTGTGTCTTTTTCAATATGACTGCAGTAGACTTTGATAATTCCCTTGCTATGTGGGATGCAACATTGTCCCAGGCTTATATTTCTGTAGTTTGGAACTTTTACAAGATTCCTGGCTTATTTAAGTGAACAAATGCCAATTAGAGGCTACACCTAGAACCCTCAAGTTTGAGCATAAGAAATTTTGATCTGGAGTTTGTATTAAAGAAATTAATGAAAACAATTCCAGTCTTAAGAGCTTAATGCAACCTACATTTATTTCTGTCTTACACATAGGGAAGAAGTCTTTCATGCAGTGATTTAGGGACCCAGAATCATTTTGCCTTATAGTTATAAAAAGCTCTAGTGTCTTACTATCCTCTTTTAGCTAAAACATATATAAAGAAAAAGTAGAGAGATACCAGTTTTTTAAAACTATTTTGTCCTGGAAGTGATACATCTCATTAATATTAATGAGAATTAGTCATGTTGCCCACCTGATAGGGAGTGTGTCCATCCATTACGGGCAGAGCACACATCATTGTTGGATGCTACACATGTCATCACTACCAGAGACCAGTTCTTTTGCCTCCCAACAACATGTATTTTTCCCAGTCTCATCCAAAGAGACAATCCAAAGTCTCAGTTACTGTATTCAGCTCAAAGCCTAGTGTCTTCTGTCTCCCAAAATAGACAGTGACATGGTATAAGCAGGACATCCACCATGCACTCACCGTATATGAAAAAGGAGAAGGGGCATAGCTGTCACTGGTCTGAAGAAATTCAGAATACTATTGGGAATGCATCATGAGTCCTTTGTTCTCTGACACTGGATGAAATTCCTTGATTAAACTTGAATTATAATCTCTACAAACAGTTCCCTGTCTGTGCATTGTTCTCTAGGGCCCTTGTAACCACTCTTTGGAAGGTTCTTGTTTTCCATTTTCTTATGTGTCCACGTTTGAAGTAGTTGTATGAGACTGTACCATCTTTAGTAATTATAAATCATCTGCATTCTGTTTCCTGCTTCTGTGAGTTGAGGGTAACTTTGGAAATTCAAATGTGTTTTTGTTTGTTTATTTAGGCTTGAACTTTCAAAGTTTTTTTTTTTTTCTTATTTTGAAAGGGTTTGGTGTTTTTAGCAGTACAATTTGCTGCCTTGGTGATCTGTATTCTTCTGGTTTGTTCTTTATACCAGTACTCTCACCCAAAGGGCTATCTGTGTATAACTATGAAAACATTATCTTGTTTGCTTCCTCCTTCCCTTGACTCTGTCTCACATTTAGGGATGCCTGTGGTGAACCTGCTGAAGTGAGCCTTTGTCCCTCACAGCCTTTCTCAGGGCTCCCTTTTATAGTCTAGGTACTCACCTTGACCATTTCTTCAAGGCCCTAACTTTCTTCACTTCCTCATTCCATTTGTTTTCTCTTATAATTTTGTCTAATTTATCTCTGTTTTGAAATCTTGCTAAATGCCATTAATCACATGCCAAATGCACAAAACATAGGGACCCAGCAAGTGCATGTTTGCCTTTGGAATTACTGCAGCAGGTCAGCCATCCCAGCCGGCTCCTCACCACTGGCGCCAGCATCTCCAGATCTCCTGTCCCCCACAGCAGTCTCCTGCTGCCTGCTGCCTGGCTTCTAGGACAGTTTTAGATATTTGTTATGGCACCTCTTTGTCTGGAGGCAATAATTTTTGTATTCGTTAGGGAAATGCTAGTGGCTGTAGTAGAGACTATCACCGAATTAGGGAAATTTTGGAAGTAAGACAAGAGACTTCAGAGCTCAATACTACATCCAGCCTCTTTTCATGTTAGGAATCAGGAACCAAGACCAAAAGAGGCTGTAGTTTCTGCAGAACCACCCAGCTACCTAAGGTTGACCTCAGTTTCAGTGGGCCTTGGTGATCTTCAGGAGTTTGATTGGCTCTAGCACGTGGCCTAATGAATATCTTTCAAAATGAATTGAAAATGTGTAAGTTTAATTCTGTTAGGATATCGTTACAGTGTAGACAAGAAAGTTATGACATAAAGATGAATAATGATTAGTACACTTGACGAAATTTAATTCTTCTGCCAAAGAAATGTAAGTTAAAACACAGCATAACATTTTTCTCTTGTCATTTTGGCAAATATTACAAAAGATTGATGCTAACTTATTTTGGTGAAGGTGTAAGTAAATATGCATTCTTTTGTACTGTTGAGGGATGTTTAGATTGACAGTAAATGAAAAAGTCCAGGGAAATGTCCCTTTTACTGCCTATCTGAATTCTCTTACTATGTTTTAAATTTATGAGCCATTTAAAGTTGGAGGCATTTTTGTGAGTCAGAAGCGTCAGTACCGAAAGTAATTCCAGGATGGTTATAAAGGACTGACATTGCTGTGGAATCCCTCGCTTCAAGAGGAATATGTGTTCTCACTTTTTTGGCTGAATTAATTTGGGTCAACCATCATGAGGAATTTGGAGGATTTATAGAAGCCATCACTATTACATTTATTTTAACAATAACAATATTATTTTAACTTTTTACTACTGCTTTCAACTAATTTGAGTATTAACAATGCCATGATAAAAATATCATTGGCCAAAGGCTGAGCCCAGCTTTAATTGCAACATCATCTTTGATTTTGAAGCTCTGTAAGACAACATCCTCACGTCACAGGGGTGGGGATAGGAAAGGTGGGAGTCACTTAGAGCAAATCTTGTGATCTTATTCTACAGACCTCCAATTCTTCATTCATTGTATTTTATCCTAAAATTTTAAAATTTTGCCCCTAAGAAAAATCTACCTATCTCATTCTTTTTTTCTGTCCCTTGGACAAATAATTTCAGGCATCTGCACCAACATTAAATGAAATTAAATGATAGAGAAATACAAATATACAAATATACTCATTATGTCATGACCGTCTAAGGTAATATTAACTTGGTATAAAGATTTACGATACCACAAAAATATGGTTTGAGTTGTAAAAAATCTAGTTCTTTTTCTAATTTCTTACGTTTTTATTAGCTGAATGAATAAAGGTCTTGTTATGATTGTATGAATTAGACTATGAACAGTTGAGAAGCTGTTATGTTGCGATAACCTTTGATGAACAAGGACTTCAATAGAGTGTATTTGTCTATCTTCTTTTTCTTCATTTCTTTTATTTTTTAGGGGTACCAGAGACTGAAACCAGGGCCTCACACATGGTAGGCATATGAACTATCACTAAGCTAGAACACAGCCCTTTTTATTTTGAGACAGGATCTCACTCACTGCCCAGACTGGCTTTGGACTTACTATCCTTCTGGCTTAGCCACCCAAGTAGCTGAGATTTGTATTCCTGCTCAGCTCAGATCATCTTTTGTGTAGCTTTTCTATAGTAATGAAAGAAAATCTAGCATAACTTCTGACTCCATATGGGTGTGGATCCAAATATAAGCAGCCATAGTTCTTAATCATCTTAATACAGCATTAGCATTGTTGGAGCCTTTTACAAAATAAGACAATGTCTTCAGAATGTATCACTGTTTCTTTTCAAGTCATTTAGGAGCTTTATTAAGTAAAACATGGATTTAGGGAAGATCAAAGAAATGACTCACTAGTCCCTCCCCTCACAAAAGACATGTAAATATCACTGAATCACTAAAGAGAATTGTTGGTCTAGCAAAAGAAAAGTAGCTTACTCAAAAATCATACTGGTAAAAATACAAAAGATCAGGAAAGGAAATAAACAAAAAGCAAACTACTCATTCACCAGCCATGTCTCTTTGAACACTTTGTCTCTCATTGTTTTACTGATCCACTTTGCTTATATCATTATATTTTATTTTTAAAAAGGGTAAAATTAAACAGAACAAAACAGATCATAAGATAACAATGCAAGAGACACAGATTTCAAAGCAAGACAACTGGAAATCTTCACTGTCTCTCATATTGTCTCTTGTTTTCTTCCAAATAATTGTCCATATCTTCACATACAATAAATTCATACAAAACAAAATAGTATAGAACTGATCAGAACAGGATGATGAAGGCATTTTAGGTCTTGAAGACCAGACAATAAGGAAGTCAACAATGGCTGCCATAGTGTCTCTCATTCTCTTCAAAATAGCTTCATGTATGTTGAAATTAAATAAAACAAAACAGACTAAAATCACTCTGAACAAGAATAGTATTGCTGGATTTCACATTGTGACGCTACGGAATCAGTACTGGGTACCTTAGTTTCTCTTTTTCTTCAAAGTAGCTGTTCATTTCATCGTGTATTATATTATCGATTCTCATAAACTTTAGAAGTTCTATGCATGCATGAATCTCTACATGTATACCTATCCTTTCTGTATTAGACGGAAAAGCAAAACAAACCAAGACAAAATAAAACAAATTCCTAGAAAAACAAGAAACAAAAAAGACATAAACACCAATAACAAAAAGCCCAGAACATTGACAATATCAAAACAAGATTATATGAGCATAACTAGGGTTGTTATTTTATATAATGACCTTCAAGAGTTTCTCAGATCACTCACTGTACAATAATATGCACTATTGTTCCAATCTTATTAATGTTAACTATTTTGTTCCAATAACTTACAGAGTTTGTAGCGCAATCATCTTAGCTCTCCTAAGTGTATTTATATAATTTTAGACATTTTTTCTTTTCCTTTCCTTTTTCTTTTTCATTTTCCCTGAGATACTATCTTTTCCCTTTAAGCAGATTCTTATCCTTTCACTGTAAGTATTGAGTTTTTTGTATCTTATGTACTCTTACCATTTCTTACACTAGGGAGACTATATGGTATTTACCATTGTGAGTTTGATTTATTTCACTTATGAGTATCATTTTGAGTTGCATCCATTTACTTATAAATATCTCAATGTGATCATTCTTTATAGCAGAGTAGTACTCCATTGTATAAAAATACCACATCTTTTTTATCCATTCCTCAGTTGATGGACATATAGGTTGTTTCCAAGATCTGGCTGTTACAAATTGTGCTGCTATAAACATGGGTGCACATATATCACTGTGGTATGATGTTTTCAGTTTTTCTGGGAATATGTCCAAGAGTGGGATACCTGGGTCTTCCAAACCCAGCTTTTTGAGGACCTCCAGACTGACCTCTACAGTGGTTACACCAGTTACATTTCCACCAACAATGCAGTAGAGTTCCTTTTTCCCCTCGGCCTCTCCAGCATTTGTTGTTGGTAGTTTTCTTTATCCTGGCCATTCTTTCTGGAGTGAGATGGAACTTTGGTGTTGTTTTAATTTGCATTTCTCTAATGACCAATGATACTGAACATTTTTTCATATATATTTGCCATTTGCATGTCTTCATCTGAGAACTGTGTATTCATTTCAGATGGCTATTTTTGGAATGGGTCTTTGAATTTTGAGGATCTGATTTTTTAAAATTCATACGTTCTAAACAGAACTCCTTTGTCTGAGGGAGCGTTCACTAAGATTCTTTCCCAGTTTGAGGGTTTTCTTTGGGCTATGCTGGAGATTTCTTTTGACATGCAGAAATTCTTTAATAGGACATGGTCCCATTTATTGATTCTGTGAAGTATTTCATGTGTGGTTTGATTCTTGTTCATGAATTCTCTACCTACTCCTGTGTCTTCAAGATTTCTACCTACTTTGTCTTCCAACAAATTTAGTAGTTCTGCTTTAATATTTAGACTTTAGTTTAGTACACGGTGATAGGCATGGATCAAGTTTTAGTTTTTGGCAATGGAGAGCCAATTTTTCCAGCACTGTTTATTGAAGAAACTATTTTTCTTCCAGTGGATATGTTTGGCCCCTTTATAAGGTGGCCGAGTGTGTTTGTAGTTGTAGTTATATCTTCTAATCTATTCTATTGATATTCTGTTTATATTTTTATTCTAGTACCATGCTGATTTTGTTACAGAAGCTTTGTAGTATAACTTCAAGTCAGGGATTGTAATGCCTCCTGCCTTGCCTTTGTTGCTTAGAATTGCCTTTGCTATTTCTGGGTCTCTTCTGGTTCCAGATGAGTTTTAGGAGTGATTTCTCTAGATCTGTAAGGTATGCTAGTGGTATTTTGATTGGGATTGTATTAAATCTATATAACAATTTTGAGAGAATGGAGATTTTCACAATGTTTGCTCTTCTTATCCTGAACAAGGAATGTCTTTCCATTTTCTGAGGTCCTCTCTGATTTCTTTTTCAGGATATTATAATTTTCCCTGAATAGATATTTTGCTTATTTTGTTAGATTAATTACCAAGTAGTTCATTTTATTGGATGCTATTATAAAGGGTATGGCTTGTATTATGTCTTTCTCAGTGGTTTTGTTTTTAGTGTATAGGAATGCTATTGATTTTTGAGTGTTGACTTTGTATCCAGCTACATTACTGAATTTATTTATTATACTTAGGAGTCTTTCAATGGAGTTTTGGGGGTCTTCTATGTCCAGCATCATGTCATCTGCAAATAATGATAATTTAACTTTTTCTTTTCCTATCCTTACTCCTTTTATTTCTCTCTCTAGTCTAACTGCTGTGGTTAGTTTTTCTAGCAGTATATTGAATAGGACTGGTGATATTGGACATCCTTGTCTTGTTCCTGATTTTAGGGTAAAAGTTTTCAGTTTTTGGCCATTTAATATGATGCCAGCCGTTGGGTTGTCATAGATAGCTTTTATCATATTGAGGTAAAGGCCAGCTATTCCAATTTTCTTTAAGGTTTTTATCATGAATAAGTGTTGGACCTTATCAAAAGCTTTTTTCTGCATCCATAGAAATGATCATATGGTTCTTAGTTTTGGCTCTGTTGGTATGGTGGATTACATTTATTGATTTGTGTATTTGAACCATCCCTGCATTCCTGGGATGAATCCCACTTGATAATGGTGTATAATCTTCTTGATGATGTGCTGTATTCTGTTTGCCAAAACTTTGAGAATTTTTGCATCTATATTCATTAGGGAGATTGGTCTGTAGTTCTGTTTTTTGGTTGGATCTTTCTCAGGCTTTGGTATTAGAGTAATGTTTGCTCCCAGGAATGAGTTAGGGAGAATTGTTTCCCTTTCAATTTTATTAACGAGTTTGATGAGTGTTGGCATTAAATCTTCTTTGAATTCCTTATAGAATTCTGCACTGAATCCATCTGGACCTGGGCTTTTCTTTGTTGGTAGGGATTTAATTACATTTTCAATTTCATTAATTGAAATTGGGTTATTCAACAGTTTTACATCTTTGTGTCCCAGCTTTTGATAATTCATATGTTTCTAGGATTCTGTCCATTTCTTCTGTGTTATCAAGCCTATGAGAGTAGAGGTTTTTGAAATAGGTATTGATGATCCTCTGTATTTCCACAGGGTTTGTAGTGATTTCACCCTTTTCATTCCTTATTTCATGAATTTGAGTTTTTTCTTTCCTTTTTAAAATAAGGTTGGCTAAAGGCCTGTCAATTTTTTATTCTTTCAAAGAACCAACTTTTAGATTCATTGACTCTTTGTATTGTTTTCTTAGTCTCTATTTCATTGATTTCTGCTCTGACCTTTATAATTTCCTCCATTCTTTTGGCTTTGGGCTTGACTTGCTCTTCTTTTTCTAGATCTTTGAGGTGTAACATCAGATTGTTTGTATTTGTTCTGTTTTCCTGATGTGGGAGTTCACCACAATAAATTTTCCTCTTAGGACTGCTTTCATTGCATCCCACAGGTTCTAGTAAGATGTATTTTCATTTGCTTGCAAATATTGTTTAATTTCTTCTAATTTCCTCTGTGACCCACTGATTGCTTAAGAATATATTATTCAATTTCCATTTGTTTGTGGAGTTTTTCAGTTTCTTTTGTCATTAATTTCTAGTTTTGTGGCACTATGATCCAATAACATGCGTGGAATAATTTCAATTCTTTTGTATTTACTTAAGCATGTTCTGTGGCCTAGTATATGGTCTATTATGAAGAACATTCCATGTGCTACTGAGAAGAATGTATATTCTAATGTTGTTGGGTGGAACACTCTATATATCTACTAAGTGCATTTGTTCACAGGTGTTATTCAGTTCTGTTATTTATTTGCTGACTTTCTGTCTAGTTGTCCCTTTGTGTCAATGGTGTGTTAAGGCCTCCTATTATAATTCTGTTATTGTTTATTTGATTTTTCATTTCTGTTAATATTTGTTTTTGTATAGTTGGGTGCTCCCAAATTTGGTGCATATATATTTAAGATTGTTATCTCTTCCTTTTGAAATGTAGTGGCCTTTTTTTAATCTCTTTGGATCACTCTTGGTTTGTAGTTCACATTGTCTGCAAACAGAGTAGCTACCCCGGCTTTTTTTTTGGGGATCCTGTTGCATGGAGTATTGTTTTCATCCTTTGACTTTCAGTATATGAGTTTCCTCTTGGGGTACATGGATTTCCTGTATGCAGCATGTGGTTGGATGTTGTTTCTTGATCCATTTTGCCAGTCTGTTTCTTTTAATTAGTGAATTGAGGCCATTTACATTAATGGTTATAACTGATATATATTGGTTTACTTTTGACATGTTATCTTTCTGCTGTTGATTTTTTAGCCTTCCACCCTGTTTAATTGTTTGCCTTGTTTAATGGTTTTTTTCCTATGTCTATCTAGAATGTCTTTCAATGTTCTTTGCAGGGTTGGTTTGGTGGTCATGAAGTTCTTCAGCTGATCTTTTTTTTTTTTGTCTTTTTCCTTTTTATCGGTACCGGGGATCCAACTCACGACTGCCTGCTTCCAAGGCAGGCGCTTACGCCGCTGAGCTAAACCTCCAGTCCCCACAGCTGATCTTTTTTGTGGAAGTATCTTATTTCTCCATCCAGTTTGAAGGACAGTTTTTTAGGGTGCATCAGTCTGGTTTGGAAGTCATTTTCCTTTAGGATCTGAAGTACTTCACTCCATGCTCTTTTTGACTTCATTGTTTGGGTTGAGAAGTCTGCTAAGATTTTGATAGGCTTCCCTTTATAGGTGATCTGTCTCTTTTTCTCTAGCAGCTTTTAATATTCTGTACTTACGTTGGATTTCTGGGATGTTGATTGTTATATGTCTGGGTGTAGTTTTATTTTGATTATGGTTATTTGGAGTTTTTACATGCTTTGCTGACCTGTATGTCAGTTTCCATTCTCATATTTTGCAAATTTTCAGCTATTACTTCTGTAAATAGCCTCTTGATATTGTTTCTGTTGTCACCTTCTTTTTTGTTTATACCTATCAATCTTATGTTGTTCTTCCCATCATCTTGCAGTTGTTGAATTGTTATTTCCTGATTCCTTATTTTTAAAAGAGCTTTCCTTTCCTCTTCACTAGCTGCAATCATGTCTTTGAGGTCTGAAATTCTGTCTTCACTTTCATTAAGGTGGTTTTGCCAACTTTTGATGGAAATCTTGATTTCCTGTATATCTCTTTGAATCTGCTTCATGCATTTTGTTTCTTATATTCTTCATTCAGAGTTTCCATCTTTTTGCATTGTTCCTCTAATTTTTCAACTATGTCTTCTTTAGATGTGTTTAGCATTTCTTTCATTACATTTATCATTTCTTTTTTTACCTGGGAGACTATTTCTGATTTGAGTTTTTTTATAGCTTCCTGGAGTTATTTCTTTACTTCAGTTGATATCATTTCAGGCATTTCAGGTGTATGGCTTATATTTTGTTCTGTGTTCATGTCTCCTAGGCTTGCTTGGGTTGGGCTGGAAGTTTGAGATTGCATTTTGCTTTTTCATTTTGTCATTTTCCTATATTTCCGGGTTTCGAAGAATGTTTCAAGGCTTCCCCCATGTGCTGAGAATCACCTGGCCCACTTTTGGTTCCTGGGGCAGACAGCTGCTAACTAGCCCCTTGGAGTTTTCTGGGTGTGGGCCAGTTAGGCCTGCTGGGACTCCTATGGGAAGTCTTGCGATTTTAGACACTGGGTGTGGTCTTACCACCTGGGAGCAATGTTCCAGGGCTTCCCTGTGTGTGGGGTTTCAACCCTTGCATGCTATGGGCCCGGATTCAATTCATGCCCTTACCAGCTGTTTAGAGTTGGCTGGGCATGGCCCAGTTAGGCCTGCTTGAACCTCCCGTGCCTCCTTGGGTGATTTCAGACCTGGGGTCTGTTCTTACTGCCTGGGAGTGAAGTTCCAAGGCTTTGCCGTGTGCTGGGTTTTACCCCGCACATACTCTGGGCCCAGGAGTGAATTTAGGCCCCTGTGAGCTGCTTGGAGTTTGCTAGATGTGGCCCAATTAGTATCATTATATTTTAATGGGCATGTAGCTGAATAATCAGGAAAACTAGAATACCATAACAAAACAGGAAGTCCTGTCATGAGCCTGCCTGAAGGATTCCAACACATTGATAAAAACTGGAACTAGCACATTGAAATCATCATTTCAGAGACAGTATTGCTTACAGCTGAGCTAGGTTAAAAAGTCAATTATAAAAAATATTAATGGTTACTGGATATAGCAAAAATCATATAGTTATTTGAAAATGCTTAAAAACTTAACTTCCTGTCTCATCTTCTCCCTGTTTCTCTGTCTCTCACCTTTGAGACAGGGTCTCGCTGAATAGCTTAGGCTGCTCTCAATTTGTGATCCTCCTCCTAGCTCAGTCCTCTGAATTCTGTTATTACATACATTCTCCACTGGGCCCAGCCTCCTTGTCCTAATTTACTTTGCTTCATATCCCTTATTTGCCTAAAGTTTTAGTAGCTATAACAAATTCCACCATTTCATTTTTCAATATGAAAATTTAGGACTAGAAGCCCAAATACATGAAGTATGTTGCTTTGAATGTTTTCATCATATCAGAAAAAAACAAGACATAATATGAAAGATAGTATCTTTGAGAAATATAATTACACTTTGAAACTTTGCATAGTTAGAAGTTTTCACTGTGGCGCCCAGCAGCTCAGGGCTCCAGGCATATCCCTGAAAACCGTAGGCACACAGGAGGATAAAGCAGCAGTAGTCACAATGAAATAACCTAAGACAACCATTAGTGTAAGAAAACCCGAAGTCTATGGAAGAAGAGTGTCTTGTATAATTTAGGAAGATAGCCACCTATTTTCCAATTTATTCTTTTTCCTGTTCCCTTCTGTGTTGACATTCACACAAAGTAGGGCAGAAGAAATACCAATATCCCACTTAAAAAGTTTCACAAGATGTCCCTGGTTGCTTTTCTTAAAAATTTAAAGTAAATGCATGACAAAGTCAAGTTTGTTTAGCATTGACTACCGTCTCAGATCTCAGTGTGAGTTTATTTTTCACAATCTGGGAGACACAGGTGTAATGGAAAGAAAGCCCCATAGAAGTGCAATCTCATTTCTTAGGGACTGAGTCAGGACCTCGGGGAAGACTTGTCAGTATCTCAGTGTTTCCCTCAGCTGTGAAGATTCCACGGTTCACAAAAAACAATTTATTTGTCTGTAGTTTCATGTTAAACTCTGCAAGTACTTTAACCATCGAGGACTAATGAGTAGTATTGAGGGAATACCCGTAGTGTGATTTAATAACTACTTGAACTTGCTAGTGAACAGGGTGAATTACAGTAAGTACATGACGTCCTCCCCTTAAAAATAAAATCAGCACATTCATGTGAGTATTTCTGCTGACCTTCAGTGGAATTTTTTTAATCTTTAAAACTGTGTAGTTTAATTTTAGTTGTGAAATTATATTTCATTTTAGTGTTTCTAGGTGAATTGTATACAGAAGATAGCTTAAAAATATGCTTGCCAATAACCCCTTCCTGTTATTTCTCCTATGGTAAGCCACTTTCGTTTTAAAAATAGATCTGTTCTATGAAACTTAAGTTGGCCGTGGTTAGTGTCCTCTTATGCGAGTTATTTTATTTAAAAATAGAACTGTCTCAGATATGTATCAACTAGTTGATCGTCTTTATCTGGAGTAAACTCCGAATTAGGCAGTCAGTTCTGTCGAGTATCATATGTGAATATTATAATTCACTCCACTTTCCCTTCAGGAAACTCAGTGAAGAGTTTTATTTTCAGATTTATAATTAGCCTATAAGTATTTTCTTAAGTTAAATTTAACTTCTTCAAAGGCTGGGGAATTTTCTGATTTGGGTAAAAAAGAGAGTACCTTTAGAAAGTAGTTAACATTTAATATTTTTAGAATAGTGAATCACCCCTCAACTATGTTTGGATCAATCAAATTACTCTTTAACACAGAGCAATTACAATTTAAAATGTACTGTTACACCTTTGAGTGTATTAAAATTATTATTTCTATGAATACATATTTGTAAGCTATAGCTATACAAAAATGAGATTAAATAACAAGTAGTACATTTTTTATTAAGTCCAAGTTATTTTCATATTTTAAGTTGAAATAAAATTTGATTTTGGAAAATATATTTTCCATTGTTAGAAATTAAATTACTATTGATTTTGTGTTGTTTAATGGCCTCAACACTAACACAGAAGTTTTTTTGCTTTATGGGATTTTAGAGATGTAATTATTTTTTCCTTAAAAAATGTCTAGGACTTAGTAAGTTCAGAAAATATACATGAAGCATGTTATATATCACACACATTTACCTTTAAACTATAACAAAATTATGCATTTTGTTACTTAAATAACTTGACATGCTTTAAAATTTTCAAAATTGAGTTTTCTATCAGATTTGATTGTACAGTATGAAATTGTAAAGTATTATTCAAACAAATTTACAAGTTCTTCCTTAGTAAGTACAATTCTTCCTTCATATGATCATTGGTAGAAGTTTGCCCTATAATCCTATCTTTAAAGGTCCTGTTTTTTTTGCATCCAGCCAGTAGAGAGCACTTTAGCTTGTATTACGCCTATAAATAAATAGTCAAATTTATTCTTTAGCAAAGAAATGGGCTAACAGTTAACCTGAGTCATGATTTCAATAATTGTCAATTCAGGTTTGTACTATTAATTTTCTAAATGTTGCATCAGTTTGAATACATTTTTTAGCTTAAAAAGTTATCACAATGACCTTTTCCTAAACACATATTCTTGAGCTTGCCCTCAGACATTTTCATGTTAGCTATGTTTTGTATATTTCATGATCCTAGTTAATATGTAAATTTGTATGTGAACAGACGATATTTAATTTAAATTTTTATATGCCCTCCAAGTGCCTCCTACCCTATGTGCAGTAAATAGTGGTTTTTCTGTGGTAGTAAATCAAGACGTTAGGATTCCACTATAGATAACCTACAAACAAATGATTTATCTTTGTTGCGTGTATAGAGACAATGAAGAGATGTAGGTGGAAAAGTCTGGGTTGAATTTACCTGCTTATAAGCTCAGCTTATGAAAAATGCATATAAAACACATTGTTCATCCTCGTCCTTACAAAGGCACATAGCCAAAAGCTCAAGCTCACCTAATTGTAATAAAAGGTTAATGGAAACCATGAAATTTCCAGCAAGCAATTCCCAGATTTCCCTAAGTGAAAATGAGCAAGGGGTGGACCTGTAAGAACGGATAAATTTACTCTATCATATTAGGACTTTCTACCTTTGACTTCATAACAAGTGACAAATCACCAGACAGCAGCAGAAAGTGGGAACTGTGAGTAAGCAGCAGGTCAAGTCTGAACGCATCTTTGGAACATGGGGGTTGCACACTCAACACCAGTGAGATTTCTGGCCACCACCGCACTTCCTGAGATGTGTATTATTGTAAGAAATGTGAAACTTCATGCTGGAAAGGAACCTATCTTGCTAACCACAGTTCCTAGAGTCCCTGTGGCTTCCAGAGGGCATCATTTGCATTTCTAGCCCCAGCCTGTTCAGCTAAGGGAAAACCATTTTAAGCTTCCCTTATACTTTCTGGGGGGCTGGTTCAAGGAGTAGGAGACAGAGTACAGGTGAATATAGACGCAAACCCTGTTTGGATGAGAAATTAAAAATAGGGAGTATGCCTCAGCATAAATAGCATGATTCTTTTGGTTCCATATTTTAGCATCATTTTCTTGAGCCAGCGTTAAGTCCTCCCATATACACCACTGGATATGAGCGCTTTGTGCCTGGTTTGTCCATGTGCTTTATATAATATTCAGAATCCATTTTTCCTGTACAAAAATGGTGTAGTGAGGAAATAATATGTTTTATTTCTGACTTTTGCGTCCTGGTCATGGAATGAAACCTGTGCTTTACTTTTTCTCCCCATCCCCTTATTCTCCTCTTCCTCCCCTATACCTGTGTCAGCTCTCTGCTCACAGTAGCCTGTTTCTATCTTAGTAGTACCTGGGTAGTTTTCAGAACCATATTCTTTCCTGATCAAAATGTATCTGAACTCTTTCAAAAATGCTTAAGTGACAGCTTCTGGGAGTAATTCAGCTGTGTTTCAGTGGAAGGAATGCATGGCCAGGGAATCTCTACCCAGATGTGAAGTCCTCCAGATGCCCAAAAAACATTGCCAAGCCTCGGGCTCAGGCTGGCATACAGCACGGAGTGTGAGCATGGTGTGTGGTCAGGGCAGCTGGAGTGTGTAATGTGAGCTGAGACCTGCACTGCCCTTAACACAGTCCAGAAGCACAGAATGTTTCTGCTACAGAGATAGTGGCTTTGCCCATAATATTTCCTGAATATTCTGGAGAGTTTCTTTTCTGTTGGTTGCTTGATGTATTCATGGAGGTAAACCAGTGACTGAATACAAATAACAATAAACAGGGTAGAGAGCTTTCTGTTGTTAATCTTTCGTTTGAAATCCTTAGTTGAAGATAGGCAAATTTACCCACTTTTTGTTTTGCTTTATCTTATATTAAAAGTAATTATAAAGAAAATGTAGCCTGTGACTTCTCTAGTAGTACTAGTAGGTCTTGGTTATTGTTTGAATCCTGGTGTGTTTTCTTAGGAAGCAGTAACCTGATCTTTTATCACCCTGCCTGCCAACCTCTGCCTGCCTCCTCGGGTTTGTCCTGATGCATTCAACACATGTGTCCACAGGGGAGGTTAGCAGCAGAGAGAGCAATTTACATTCGGCTTCGCAGCCGGCAAGAAGCAGCAAATCAGCCCCTGGGAAGGCTTTGGAGACTTGTCAGCAGTCTGTAGCTTATTTCTGTGTGTGTGAGGGTGTGTGTGTGTGTGTTTCTCTTTCTCTCTCACCATTTACAAGCTGGAATCACTGTGGAGGAACAAGCAACAAAGTCTTGTCAAGATCTTATCTCAGGGTAATGACTAATTCAAAATGAAAGGCTAAAATATTGATTTTCTTTAGAGGAATAATTGAGTGTTTGATGTGGAGAACACCCAGTTTCTTCCTGAGGAAAGCTGAGCAGGGCTACATTACAGCCCGCGTCTCTCTGACAGCAGCAGGGGCTGGGTTTAAGCAGCGGCTGCTTTGCCTGGGAGCACCCCTCAATGGACTTTGGGCTCGATGCTTTGACTCTTTGTCGTGGCTTTGGATGTTGGAATACGGGCGGTGATCTCCTGTCCTTTATAAACTCACCTGATTTAAAGGAAAGATGAGTGAAGAACCAAAGGAGAAAAATGCCAAACCTGCTCACAGGAAAAGGAAAGGGAAAAAGGTAAGAAATGAAAAGCAACATGTTATCTTTATTGTTCTCTAGCTCGGAGGAGGAAGTAATCTTTATGCTGGATTTTTGAGGGAGATTGGCTTTAGGCTGTAAGAAGCTGCTAGAATCAGAATGCTTCGGTTGTTTTCTCGTCTGTTAATGGGTGTGTTCTGTGTTGGAGAAAAACATCACAACTCAGATACATTGCTGAAATATATAAACAGTTAAGTATAGTGATTTACATTTCACTGAATTAGCGTGTTTTTTCATAGTGATATTCAAGATATTAAGTACACACATGTCCTAATTATGTGGGTGGGTGTGTTTTTTCCTTTAAATTTTCTAGAATGCTTGTTAATCAACAGGGTACAATTACTAATGAATATTATGGTATAGATGTTCAGTATTAACACATATCTTAGGCAGTCTAGGGAAACCTGTATTTATACTTCAAAATTACAGCATGGAGGTGAACTCCATTTTAATTATTGATCACTTTATGGCTGACAAATCTCAGATTTGCATTCAACCCTACCATTGTACGGGCATAGCACTAATTTCTCTGTTATAATTCATAAAATTAATTTTGTTTTCCATGTTAACCGAAGAATCACAAATGTAGCATAGATGGTTATAGTAAACCTGTAGATTCATTTTGGTTTTCTTGACTATATGTACCTTAAATTATATCTGTAACTTTTCGATACATTTTGAAATGGGAGAAAAAAGGTAATTCCCTAGCATTTGGTTTTGATCCATTGTGGTTTATAAACTGTTTTGATTTTAGGGTGTGCCACCAATGGAAAAGATAGTAGTATATCTGTAACAAAGAAAAATAAATTCCTAAGGTAGGATTATAGTTCATAGCTATTTAAGAAGAAAGGGTATTATGTTTTAATCTCCAGCCCAAATCCTCAGATATTATATTTTAATTTCAGGGACTGTGAAATATAATTATGTCTCTTTAAAATGCTTCCTTCTCCCAATATGATGTATGCTTAGCCTGTGGACACACAGAGAATGGTTGGTTATCGTAGAGAGGATGAATGATTTCATCTACTAGTTGGCTATATCAGTCATTTTAAAAAACGTTTCTAATCTATCTATTATTTATGAAAAGATTCATTTGAATATGACGTTCTTGAAGGAGCTACCATGAGCAGACGATACTGGGGCATGTTAAGGGACATGCCAGCATTCTAGGGCAGTGCTTCAGCATCCTACAGACCCTGAAGCCATGCAGCCTCGTTTTAAGTCAGCCTTGACTTCTTATACATTGTCTCAGTAGGGGTCAATGATGTTACAGAGGTGCTAGTCTGATTTCCCAAGGGAGCAGGTCTCAGCTGCACAGCACAAATGATTTGTTTAATGCCTAGCAGAGTGGCACTGGTCTCAAGGAAAAGTGTCAGCTTTGCTCATGTTTATGAGATGGGGCCTTAAGTGCCTGACAGCTTCCACCATGATTCTGAATACTGAGTGTCATAGAGAGCTCCAGCAGACACATGAGCCACGACAGTGCGGTCCAAATTAAAGTGAGCAGTGGCTGGGCTGCTTGTAAATCACTGGGCTTTTACGTGGACTCCTTTGACATGGAATTTTTTTCTTTCTCTCTCTACCTTGAAATTTCCCTTTATATAAGTATCATTTCTCTTCATATAAGATTATCCTAATCAGAGCATAGCATTAAATCAACTGCTTTGATAATCTTCTTTCATGACACACTTTTCCCAGCTGTTGCCAGGGAAGTCTTTATAATAACCTCAGTCATCACACTCTGCCCAGTACCTTCTAAACTCTTTCCTGTTGGCCTAGTGAAGTGAGAATTCCTGACCACGGGCCTGCAGACCCTTCACAATGTAACCTGCAGTCAAACACAAGGTTTTCTCCCTGTCACTAGTTACTCCATTCATACCTGACCACCCAGGTTGGGGTTATAACCAGTCCTTAAATTAAAATGTTTTTTTCTGTTTGTCCTTTGTCTACTAAGAAGCCTTTCTGTGCCAGCCCACTTGGTATAACCCCACCAATTCTTGAAGGTCAAACCCAGTTCTTACCCTTTGCTTTAGATCTCTAGATTTGCCCTGGTCTAAAGACAGTCTTCCAGATTGAACATCACCTTATATGTCAGGGTGTCAATGTTTTCTGCTTTTTCAGGTTATCAGATACCAGCCCTATTTCTTAGCCACAGAGAACCTTTTAGTTTTCACTTGAGCAAGCACTTAGCATGCTACCTTTATGCAGTTGACACCAAGGCAGTGTCCCATCAAATTAGCTCTACAGTTTACTGATCAGAATTCACCAAGAATTTTCAGTGTTAGAGGAGACACATATCCAATAGAAGTTGTCTTTTAAATAAGTGGGTCTTTTCTCGTCATAGTGTCTGAATACAGGGTATACTATTTTACTGATGGTTTTAACTTATCATATTGAATAATTTAAATGTTTAGTTAAATGTTAGTTTAAGATTATTCAAATAAACTTCTATTTATTTAAAAACCAATGCTAAATATATATATGTATTCCATTTCTGAGCCAAATAGTTCAGAAGGTTCTTGGGTATTCCAGATGACTGGACTGCAGCACTGGTGGGTGTGGTCAGATACAGTGTTCTAGGTGGGAGATGCTTGCAACCTGCTAAGCTCTAGGACATATAAGCTTTCCAAACAGCTACATACTTTCTACTTGTGTGTGAAATTCTTTCAATGTCTGTATAGGAGTGTACATCAAATGACCCTTAAAATGAGGCATTGGTATTGAGTGTTTTCAGTAGAATGCGTCACATCCTTGGGGCATTTGGGTATGAAGCCTCTCTTGAGACATACTTAGTATTGAACAAGCAAAGTAAATGTAATGGAACTGTTATATTATTCTTTTGTTAGCACAGAGAAAGTATTTTATATTTTGCTAAGGAAGATAAACATTCAAACTGCAGTTAGGAAATTTGTTTTCTAACAATTTCTATATTTTGTTGTAGCATGTGAGGAGGGCATGTGTGTGCGTGCGTGTGTTTCCATATCCCACAGCTATTTATCCTTATACTAGTTAAGAGAAGTAGTTATCAAAAGTCAGAAGATCTAATTTCCTATCTACTGCTGCTTCTAACTTGATGGTGTGTCTTGGCTAGAACAGTCAAATGGGGGCCTTCTATCTGGTTCAATTATCAGGGATATTAAGACAGTTAAATGAAAATAATCAATCAAGCCATATTGTTTCAAAAGAAGTTTTAGAACGATAGCACTTATACACAAAACTGGTTGTCATGGTGGATTTTCAGTCTAGTTGTAGAGGGGCTGATCCTGGAGAAGCAATGACGATTGAACACATACCGCCCGACTGTGTACTGCAGAAGTGCTTTGCTCACCAGCCATCAAAGACAAAACGTACAGAGCAACATTTAGTGGATTTGTTCCCTTAGCTTCTGTATCAGTCAGCTCATCATACCATAACAAAATAACATTTACTCAGTTGCTTAACTAATAGAAATTTATTTTCTGACAGTTGTGGGAATGAGAAGTCTGAGATCTTGGTGCCACCATGGTCAGATTCTGGCGAAGGCCCTCTTCCTGCTTCACGGGTTGGCACTTTCTCTCTGTGCATTCACATGGCCCTTCAGTGCATGCCCATTGTTGGAGTAGATATCTTCATATAAAGCCACTTGCTCTGTTGGACTAGGACTCCGTCTCCCCACCATGACCATGACTTTATTAACTTTCATTACTGAATAGCCCTATTTTCAAATATAATGTAGTCACTTTGGAAGTTAGGATTTTGACATAGAGATTTGGTTGAGTAGGAGGTTCAAAATTCAGTCCATCCAAAGAAAGATGTACTATCCTGATTCCCTACTTGGATATAGGTAGTAAGTTATTAGATGGTGATTGGAGTTCTTTCTATTAACTCAATTTAGTTAGCAGATTGTATGCAAACAGTCTTCAGTTATTTAACCAGTCTGTGAAGAAAGGGTTAAGGTTACCAAATAAAGATGAATTCAGGCCCCCTTAGTGGTAGAATAGAAAGAGTGGTAAATTTCATTTTGAAGTCAAGAAGGAATGGATTCAGGAAAGCATGCTTGAATTGCTATTAAGAACATATGTGTTTCCCAAGTAACAGAGTAAGTGCCTTTTAGTAAATGAGTTTGGAATTAGAGAGGATGAAAGATTGGAGCTTCCTGGTGTGCTCAGGAATCTAAACATTGGTTTTTATATTTGGAATATAGAGGGCAGGAATGTATAATGGCAAGGATACGAATGCAGAAAAAAAAACGTATTGAATAAAGTCCTTTTTTTTGGTCCTGGGGTTTACCAAAGGGTTTTATCAGGTGAATAGTGAGGTTAGATTCCTACTCTTTTGGTAGAAATGCCAGCACATTAAAATTTCTACCACACAATGAATCTCATTTTAATGAGTTTTCTTATTTTGGGGGGAAGGTCAGAAAAGGTTTTCATCATTTCAGTTGAGTTGCCCCTTTCGTCTTAAGAATACAAAATAATTTGCATTACCTGCTTTTTATGATCATTTTTGCCCCTGTCTCCCCTACCTTGCTTCCTTCTCTCCCAGATAATCAGGTGTTTGCCTTATGCATAAGAGATGTGCTTCTTTCTTCTCTGATGAAGCTTAAATTATCCAGATGTATGTGCAGTTTTGATTATTTGTTTGTTTGATTTTTGGGTTTTGTTACCAGAAATAAAACTCAAGACCTCATGCTTGCCAGGCGGGTGCTGTGCCACTTGGCTATGTCCCTGGCCCTATATGCAGTTTTTGAGGGAGAGTCCAGAATGTATCCACTTCTGATTGTTAGTCAATATTCTTAATCTGGGTGGAATTTCATTGTACTTTTTGTTCTTCTGTTCTGAGTTCTTGATTGACGTGTCTAGAAAATGCTGTGCTTCTCGCTGAGCAGAGGGTGTGCTGGCATACCCTAAACACATGGCAGTTGTATTGACTTGTAGTTTTCATCCCTGTGTTTGGATGTTACTTAATTTGCTATTACTGTCTAGGCAAATAACCTCTAAAAATCTTTAGTTGTTGGCAAGGATGATTTGAGCAGTAGCTCACTGAGCAGAGCACATGCTCAATGCATTGTTACATTTGAGAGGCTAATTATACACTGCACAGCAAGTAGCTTTTATGTCTTTATCCACTTCACTATATGTATCCCTATTGAGTGTTTTTTTTTCTCCTTTTAGTCTTATTTTACTAAATATTTTCTTTTTTTTACTCCATAACTTTCCTTTTGTTAATCTTATACTTTCACAATTAATAGGCACTTTAAATGATCTCATGTCTTATGCATCCATATCCAGGAGACAGAAAATTTGACTTCTGTCCTCCAACAATTATTTTGTAATGATATTTTCTCAAAGTTAGCCTTGTAGTTTGTTCATTTTAGTATGCAAATTTTCATGTTGCTTTTGCCCAGTGTTTGGAACTTTCTTTTTACAGGAATATTATTTTTGTCTTCAAAATTTTATTAAGTCACAATCTTATTTAGCAAAGTAGGTTTACCTGGATATTTATTTAAAAAAAATTTTTAGAGAGAAGATAGAAGAAACATGGTTTAAATTTATTTTATATATTGCCATCTTGAGGCATGGATTGTAAGCATGATTTGTAGAAGTAAAGTAAGGTACTGATATCCTACAGATTTACAGTCTTTTGTCCATAACTATAACATCCAAAATGAAAAAGTGAAAATTTTTCTCTCCTTTGGCGGCAAAATCTGACCTGACCTGAACTCATTTGGCAGCCAAACCTAACCTGACCTTATGTGAAGCTATTTATAGTCTTTATTTATCTCACTTACTGTGAATTTCATATGTTTTGCTGCAAAAGTAAAAATTCTTTGCTTTTAGTATGGTGTCCCAAGATTCTGGTGGGGTTGTTCATAATATTCATATATGCCTTTCTAAAATCTGGAAAGTTCTAAGTTTTGAATCTTTCTAGCTGCAAGGATTTCCCAAAATGGGTTCTGAACCTGTACTGAGTCCTAGGAAGGGACTGGTGACAAGCCAGTATGTCTAAAGGTTAGCTTGGAGTGAGGGGGGAGGGAGTCCTTTGTGTCCCTAATAAATTCCAGATAAAGCGGTGCTCTATAGTACTGGGTGCTATATCAAACGTCTTGTAGGAGAAACTGTTTCCTACAGTTTTAACAGAAAACTGTGTGCTTAGTCTGGACATCTGGATAGGTTGGTCTTGAAGATCATAAACTTTTTTACATAATTAAATGTGGTTTATAAATAATAAGAAAAATGTTCCTAATTACTTCTTTAGAAATTCTTGAGTATTTGTTGTGATTGTTTGTCACTGTTGGATGAAGTCATAAAAATGACTGATTCATATTTTTGAAATAAAGGATACAGGCTTTGAGGAAATTATTGTTTTATTGAATCATTGTACCTCCGTGCCAAGAAAATAATGTTAATCACATGAAAGATAATTAATTTTCTACAATTAGTACATAAAGTAGGTTCCATTGATATTTCTGTTATTCTTATTTTTTTACACAACTTGAATCTGGGAATCAGACCCAGGATTTAGCCCTTGCTAGGCAGGCACTGCACCACTAAAATACAACCCCAATCCCACAACTTGATTTTAAAAAGTTTTCATTCTGTTGTTCCTCTGTGCTATCCATCATTGTAAAGATGATATATTTTGTTTCGTGGCCATGTTAATGGCTTGAAGTCTTTGAATTCTTTCCACTCCTTTCTCCGTTAAACTCTAGCCATTGAAGTGCATCGGTTCTACCATTAGTGAAATAACACGAGCTAAGCATATCTAAACATAAAGCTGGGCTGGGATTTAGCTCAGCGCTGGAAATGCCTGCCTGGCAAGCATGAGGTCATGAGTGTGATCCTCGGTACAAAAACAAAACAAAACAAACATAGTGCTTGCCAGGTGTGGTGGTACAAGCCTGTAATCCCAGCATCAGGAGGCTGAGGCAGGAGGATTGCAGAGTTCAAGACCAGCCTGGCACAGAAAGTGAGCTCAAGGCCAGCCTGAACCACACAGTGAGACCCTGTTTCGAAAAAAATAAAAGCAAACAAAAAATATGGTGCTGCAAAACATGATTATTTTTTTCCTGTTCCAAGGATTGAAGCCATTGCTTTCATAGCCCTAGCCCTTTATCTGTCTGCATCTATCATTGTATTGTATTGTATTGTATTGTATTGTATTGTATTGTATTGTATTGTATTTTAAGACGAGATCTCACAGAGTTGCTAAATTGTCCAGCCTGGGCTCAAACTTGCAGTCCATCTTCTTTGACTTTCTGAAGTGCTGAGATCATAGGGGCTCTTTTGTATCCCTAATAAATTCCACCATATCCAGCTTATCAAAAATTTTATTGACAGTAGCAGGTACTATCAAAGGTCCATAATGCAATTTTCAGTCTTGTAATGCTCTTATTGTTTTCCATAAGGAAAACAAAACTCACATTATTAATGACAAAGAAGAGTTTAGATTGTGAAATTCAGAACCTAATTAAGGAGTCGCTGACTACATACTGTCAGCACAGACAGCCTCCAAACTCATCCTTCACTTGCAGTTTACTAGTCTTACATGATCTGAGATGTGCTTCTCTGTCATATCGTATATGTGTTTTCTAAACAAGTAAAATCATACAAAACTACTTTATAGATCTATTTTATCACTTTGCTACTCAGTCCCCTGCCATTTATTCTTTTTTCCTTTCTTTTTCATTTATTCTTTCAACAAAAGTGTTTTTTAAATATATACTGTTCCCTACTCAAGTGATTCATGAGGAGCAAGACAGAGAGTAAACATTTGAAATCATACAACTGCTGCTAAATTAATATAAAATTTACCCAAGAGGCCTGTACCATAGAGAGACTAGGGCTCTAAGAAAGGTCATCTGGTAGTCACTAGGGTTACTATGCAGGACCTTGCTGTGAAGGTGACCATTTAGGGGTGGTTGTATCCCATCATCACAGGGACTTGGTAGCTTTGGACAGGTGACTTCTCAGGACGAAGGAAATGCCTGGCGAAAGTCCCTGTGGGTGTGGGTCCTGAGGAAGGAATAACATGACCACCGAATGCACTCCCCCGGTGGAATGAATCTGAAGATTTCTGCCCAAGTGCTTCAGTGTTTTTCCTCCATCTTGGAGTTCAATCAATAAAAGTTCATGGGTTTTAAAGGTAAAGGAAAGTATTTTAGGAAGTCTTCTAGGGATACATGCTACCTGGACAGTTTAGTACCCAGTGCATTTTTGCAGAGTGAATGCATGATGAATGTTTATTTACTTTTCACTTTGATACCGCTCATTATCCAGTATGATTTAAGTATAACAAGAGCTATAATTTCTTGCATGTCTTTCAAGTTTCTATTTAACAATTAGTCTTCTCCTTAGTACAGTCTATTTTAAATGGCAATACAAACAAACACATATATCAGAAACTTCATAAACCTTGGTATGCTGTTTATACATGATAAATTCTGCAAGTAGCTTTTAAGTATCCTATAAAATATGCATTGCTTTAGGTTATGGCTTCACTGCTTCACATATTTGTGTTATATTTAATGTCAAATTATATTTGTGTGTACTTAATGAAATTATATTTGTATGTATGTAATGAAAAACTCAACAATAATTATAGCAAACCAAGATAATTACTTGAAACAACACTTAAACTGTAAGTAATTTATCTGGCAGCATTGTGCAATTTTCTGGTGGTATATTCATGATTTTATATATATATGGCTTTGTTTGTTTGTTTTGGTACTGGGGATCGAACTCAGGACCTAGCACCTGCCAGGCAGGTGTTTATGCCGCTGAGCGAAATCCCCAGTGATGCTATATATTTTTTAAGTCTTTATGCATAGTGATTCTGCCACCAGATTATTTACCTTGGCATTTTACAAAATTGAAAAAAAATCCCCTTTGATACTATCATACTATCTTTAATGATGGTCTCTTTGTTTTTTTAAAGCCTGTTCATTTTAATTTAGAAGAAACAGCAAAAATACATATAAAAGTTGAACCATGATGATCTGAATAATAGTGAAAAAGATTTTGTGCATAATTACAAATAATTAATTGAATCATGAATTCTAATAAATATTTATGAACAACTTCAAAGTTTCTTTTTAAAAACAAAGTGGATATATTGTGGATTCCTACTCCATTGCCCCTACAGAGATGTTTACTGGAAATTTAATGGATTGCCTCCTACTATACATGTGGGGTTATTTGACTCAATCTGTTGTTTTGAACAAATAGGGAAGCTCAGGAAATAGCTTGGTTCAGATATTCGAAATTCCCTGTTCCAACCAATTAAGCAGGGTTCACCCTCCACAGCTGTTCTGTGTGACTTAAAATTAAGAAAAAATGTGCAAGGCATTTGTGAAGCTAGAATAACAGTAATAGGTTCCAGAATTCCAGGTTTTTAAAAATTTGCTACATATGACTTTGGATGAATTCAATTATGTGACTACCCATGGAATGTGCATTAGTAATAACACATTAGACCTTAATTCAGAAGTTTTCACTATCATTCACAGAATTTTACTGTGTTAGGGTATATCAATAGCAAAGCACTAAAAATAAAGGAATATCCCCTGCATTACAGTACCAAAGTGCAACAAACTATAACATATCAATCTTAATTGCTTAAGTTAATGACAGATTGTTCCATAGGGTCTCATGGAATGACAACACTTTTAACACTATTCCCTTACATTTATATAAAAGTTTTTGAGGTAAACTTTATTGTTAGGGGGTATAAATTATAAATATGGCAATCAATTAGGTGTTTCACTTTGGATAATAGATATGCTAAGGTAGTTGTATTGAACTAATGTGTCAACAGGTGCCTTTTATTTGCTGCTTGTACAGCTTATCTATAACCTTTCAAGTGAAGAATCTAGGACCAGAGATATAGCTCAGTGGCTCAAGTTCCTGCTTGGAAAGTACGAGGCTGTGAATTTGATCCCTGGTACCCCAAAAATAAAATAAGATAAAATGTTAAGTGGAAATGTTTCTAAAATATTTTAATTATAGGCTTATGATCAAAGGAAAGCACTAATTAGAAAACTGGGAAGAACATAGAATGGAATCATGTACATTAGAGTCTGAATCTTTGCATCACCAATTAATAGGTATTGGAATCACATTATGTAAATTTTCTAAGTCCTTGTTTTTGCAAAATGGGTCATTTTTCTTACTTTGAGGTTTAATGTAAGGAATCAAAACAGTATCTGTTAAGCAGTTAGCATAGTTTTCGGTTAAAACGGAGTACAATATACAGTAACTATTATTGTTCATAGCATTAAATGCCTTGCTAGCATATGATTAGTTTTATATTACTTTATTACCTATGAAGGAAAGCATATTCAGAAAGATATAATTATAGTTCCTTTTCTCCTCAAATCAGAATTGTCATTTTAATATGAGTTGCTTTTTTCTTTATAAATCAAAATAACTTATTCCTTTAAAATTAATTTGTGATGTTGACTTATCCTGGCTTGGTAAGAAAATTAAAGTTTGTCTTTCAATCCATTAAAAAAATTACCTTTTGAATTCTTTTAGAAAATTATACATTTATGCTATCTCTAGAAGAATTTTGATTTTATAACAAATTGGTGGGACACATATCGTAAAAATTAGCAGAGATAGATAATTTATTTCATATTTGTATAACATTAATTCTAGTGGAGTTAATGTTAGCCTTGGTTTATTAACCTTAGTTTATTAGCATAGTTTACATTTTACTGTTATATTTGCACTCTAAAAATCCTTGGTACTCTATATTTCATTTAGCTATTTAGAATGAAGGAATGGGGTGGCATATAAGAAGAACTATACAGTGTAGGTCTAAAGTCTTAGGTATTTTCTGGGCACTGGTGTGAAACACAGAAGGGGCAGTTTGTTAGGAGGGATGTGAGACTCAAAGTCAGAGGAAACGGAATTCCCCTTTTGCCACTTATTTGCAAATTGTGTAATTCTGTTCAAACTGCTGTCACCAGAGTCCTCTGCCAAGAGCACCTAGCAACTGTATCCTGCCATCCCTTTTAAGTTGTTACAAATTTGCACACTTAGTTTTACATGTTGATGGGAATTTTAGGGTAATCTATATGAAAACATGAACATGTTCCCTGAGTTTATTTGTGAGAACTGACACTTCATTTTCTAATATGGGAAATGTGGTTGAACCAGATAGTTTGTATGAGCTTTATGGGTTTAAAGAGACAACTTTCTACAAAATATTTGAAAATACTTTGAAATGAACAGGGTAATAGCATGGAATCTGATGTTACTGAATGTCTACTGAAGGAAGAGCATAATCTCTTCTTTGTAGTTGTCTTCTAACCAACATTTCTAAAATTATTTTATCTCTTAAGAGTATAGCCATTTAATTTATTAATATGCATTCTAGTTTTTGTATTTTTATAATTAAAATGCATGGAAAATAAGGAATGTATCCTAGTCTTAACACTTTTCAAGTAGAATTTCAAATGTCATTCTATTACTATGTTTAACAACACGGTGAAACATCCTTATTTCAAATATGAAATCCAAAGCAGTTTTTGAAAGAATATCTTTTTTTAATGGTAAAACAAGTAGTTGGACTCCTTTGTTTCTGGCCCATCCGTGGTAGTCCCTGCAGAAATTATTTGTACATTGTTTATATCTAGATCATGAGCAATTTGCTATTCTGACTTTTGGAAAATTATATAAAATATTCATAATATTTACCATTGTAGCCATTTTAAAGGATACAATTCAATGGCAATAACTATATTAACAATGTCTAATAATCACTTTATTCCAGGTCTTTTATACTCCAAACCAAAGCTTGTAACAGATCCATTGATTTTTTTTTTTCTTTCCTTCTAGAACTGGCAACTGTGAATCTGCTTTCTCTCTCCATAGATTTGCCTACACTGTACATTTCGCATCAATAGAACCATATAATTTTGTACATTTGTGTCTTGCTTCTCCCTTGGCATATTTTTAATGTTCTTCTGTGTTATCATATGTACTTTCTTTATTATGGGAATAACATTCAATTGTATGAATAGGCTACATTTTGTCCATCCAGTCTTCTGTTATTGTATATTTGGATTATTTTTTCCCCCTCGCTTGCTGTGAATATAGCCGCAATGCACATTCATGTATGGGAACTAGTTTGAACCCCTATTTCCACATCTTCTGGGTATATATCTCAGAGTGGAATTGCTAGTTATGTAATAATTCTGCACTTAAATTATTGAAGAGCTGCTCAACTATTTCCGTGGAATATGTTTTTGTAGTTTTGCTTTCTGTCATATGAATATTTTGCTGTCATTCAGTCATATGATATATTACTGTTTTGCAAGTTTTGCAGGTAAAATATGGTGAACATTTGTGTGTATTTATGATAGAGAGCGGGGATATAGTAGAAAGGAATGCGTGAAGAGATCCAGGAACACTAATGTAATGAAAATAGAAAATACAGGGACAGCAGGTATATTCCAGAGAATTAGAGAAAAGTGGAAGAAAGCATTGTGATAACAATTCTGATGAAGATTATTGTTTTCTTGAAATGCACTCTTAAGAAGAGTCATAACTTTGCAATTCCTGTTACTTCTCTCATCCCAAGACTTTGGCTTTCTAGAGCAGCGTACACGCCATGGAAGAACAGTAAACCAGATTTTAAAAAAAATGTAATTCAGGCCAGAAAGTAATATATACTTAGCTACATCTGGCTTAATATTTCTTCCAGAAAGAAAGAATTTGGAGTCTCAAAATCCCATAGGCCTTCTACGTGTTGTAAGTTGTTGGTGACCTTAATGGTGGAGCTGTGTATATAATTCTCACTTCACAGTGTTGATCAGTCATTTCTGGTTGTTTCTCTTTTAATAAGCAGACTGAGTGATGCCCCAGAACAGTGTTACAGAGAGGATTCCAGTGTTCTAGGCTGTGTGTTTCTGACTATTTTAGCCATTATTTTGGTCCATTTTTTTTTCTTTTTGGCAAAAACAGGTGAATTATACCACTGGGAATTTCCATTATGAGATACTGAATATGCAATTGTAATTTTGAGAAACTTTACATCAAAATAAATAGGTACTAACTGCCTTGCTCTGCAGTAGACACTGAAGGAAAGAAAAAAGTATTGAAAAAGGTGTTTGCACATAGATCTGTGACCTTTTCATACAACAAAGGAAAATGCACAATGCATCACTCTCTATGTCATACTGGACCAAATAGGTGTTGCCCCATAGTGCACTTTCTGACTTTCTGATTAGAATATGTGCTACAGGATTGAGGGTTTAGTATTAACTGTTCAAGAGAACTATCAAAAGCCTATTGTGTAGTTTCAGATACAAAATACAGTGTAACCTTTCTCCATGCATCTCTGAATGTAAATGATTCTTTTAATTTGAAAAAGAAAAATAGAAAAAAGGATAGAAATGATACAGAATTGCAAAAAAAATAGTAGGGGAATTAACACTAGTTAATATGTTGCATATTGTTGTCTTAGAACTAGTTCAGGTTACAAGATCTAGGCACAAAAATGATCAATCAAACAATGACAGCACAAACTGTTCTTTTTGATGAACCAACAGAGAGTAGTAGTATAGTTATGTATCTTGCATACATGTTCATACATATTTTTTTAAAGAAAGGGTCTGAATTGCCCAGGCTGTCCTAAAACTTGCAGTGCTCCTGCCTCAATACTTAGTATTGAAAGTATTGCAAGTAGCTGGAATTACAGGCATGTACCACAGTACTTCGCCTTAATGTCTTTTAAATTTCTATTGTCTTCCATTTTTTATAATTAGCAAGTTTTAAAATTTGACTAGGATATATGGTGTTACAAAAGTAAACTCTTTGTCTAAACATTTTCTTTATTTTGCTTTAATCTTATATATAACTGAAAATTTTAATGATTTTTTCATAATTGTGTCTGTGTATCACCTGTGTACGGATTTCTGTTAGAATTTTATATTCAGGTCTTATTTTAAAACAAAAGAAATACAAAACTGAAAATTTGGGAATTCTTTTGCTAAAATAATGAATTTAGAAGGTGTTTTATATTTTTATTTCCGAATAAATTTTTTCCTAAATCTCGTTTTAAAGTCTTACGTGTTACACATATATTGACTCATGATACTGATATAAAATCATAATGTACACTTTCCATAAAGTGTGTATTATGAAAATTGTATATATTTATCAAGATAGTACAACAAATACTTGGTATTTGGTAATTATGTGATAAATACAGTAATCATATGGTAAATACAGTTTTTTATTAGCAAAATAAGTTTGCTCATTGACAAATGGAGAAAAAAAATCCTCATTGAAATGCACCTTGGCACATACTATAGTTAACAATGTGTCTGGATGCACTTCAGATTTTTAATGAAGTTCACAGTGATTTTGGGCTTGTCATCTATACTAAAAGGTAATCATTCATTGTTTTTAACCTCGGACTGTATCTCAAACCATTCCAGTTTCCGGCTTCATTATCTCAAAGGTGTTCTAGCAGTAAGCAGATATTATTTGAAAAAAGATGCTACAGCAAAGAAAAGCTTAGAATTTAGACCCAAGGGCTATTTCCCCGAGCTTTGCTGTCTGGAGCTGGCCGGATTACCTGTGGTTTCCTGCACCCAAGTCATATGCTATGTCCTAGGTTCTGTAAGCGCTGCCCTGTCCCTCTCTCTGGAACATTGCAAGCTCACAATCTCACAGGGTGACTACATTTGGATTTTATTTAGAGAAAGGGTTGTATGTGCTGCAGTTTGAAAAGAGTAATCCATGTAAAAAATAAAAAGAATAATGTAAGGCCAGTATACACACAGATTTAAAGGTGTATTTGTGCTACATTCATTTCGAAGAGCTTTCTGAAGGGAAAGCTTGTTTTGAACCAGGGTAGCAATCTGAAATAAAGAGCCAAAGAGTCACATAATTGACTAAGTGTGGATAAATGTGATCGTATTTCATGATCATTCACAAACAAATCTAGACCTCTGTAAAATATCTTAGTATTGAAATATTTAAACTAACAATATTTCAAAGAAATATTTTGTGGCTCGAAACAGACAATCAACATGCAGCCTCCTGAGTTCCAACTTGGACCTCTGTTTTGAACTGTGGCTACTTCTATTTACTACTACATCCATCTTTTTAAGAATTTTTAACTCTTCATAGTTCAAACATCAGTTCCAGACCGTACTTGCCTCTTTTTCCCCCACTGAGTAAATGCCCATTAGAAAATGACTTAATACTATATACAGAATGCCTCCAAAGGCATTAAACCGATGATTTCAAGTAGTGGAAAACTACAGGGCTATAGATTGGGAAGTCTCTATAATACTTGAGGAACTCCGCAGCTTTAAATGGAGACTGAAAGTTTAGATTTTAAAACTACAACATATTAGGCAGGTATTTATTTTAAATATGTATTATGAACCAACTGTTTCAGAAAATTGGAAGATAAAATTAACATTTTCTGAATGTCTGCTATGCACTGCATTTAGTCCATGAGATATGCATAAGTTATCTCATTTTCTTATTAAGTTCTAAAACAAACCAATGAAGTGTTGTCTTCATTATGTCACTAGTGATCAAGCTCAGCCTAAGAAAAGTGTCTGATTTCTCATAGTGGAAATGTAGCAGGTCCAAAATTCCAGACATTGGAGCCCAAAGTCTGATTTTTTCTGCTTTCCTTTAGTAGTTCGCTGTATTGTTTATCATTTAAGCCATGTAATTAAATTTCAGTCATCATAGTTTATCAGTTGGTATTATCCTGAAGTAAAGGAAGTAGAAATACCTTTTTTAGTAGATTTAGTGCTGGGCATGGTGGTGCAAACCTGTCATTCCAGCACTCAGGAGGCTGAGGCAGGAGGATCACTGTCATTTGAGGCCAACTAGGCTACAAAGTGAGTTCAAGCCTAGCATGAACTGCACACCAAGACCCTGTCTTGGAAAAAAAATAGATTAAGTAAAAGAATTCAGTTCTGTGGTTGCCTTGGCAGTGCATATAGTACTAAAATTAGAATATACAGAAAAGATTACCATAGCCCCTGTGCAAATTTCTGAAGTGTTCCATATTTTTACAAGTTCTCTATGATGAATGTGATCACTATCTATATCTAAAATGTAATAATAAAATTAATTGATTAAAAAATTCAGTTTTTACACTTTATGATCACAAAAATCTTTCAGAATTCTGCAGCAAACTAGATTCTTAAAAATAGCTCAGGCATCACATATTCAGAGTTCAGGAGTAATCCATGACGAGTAGCAAGTAAATATGTTTTCTCTAAAGTGCCATACCAAATTTACAAGGTGTCTAAGATCCTTAACAAAATCATATGTGTGCATTTCACAGTTATAAATAAGGTTTTAAAGCTGATGATGTTTATGTTTATAGTTGTTATACAACCATTTTGTTAAACCCATTGTATGCATATTTTAGTTAGAAATCTCAGACATGGTTATTAACAAAGTGTTATATATTTAATTTTATGAAATACTCAGTTGAAAGCATGAAAATAAACTTGCATTTTTATAATTACAGTACAGGAAATGTATGAAGATTTCTATTTCTAATTATAATTACTAAGAAGTGAGTATCACATTTTTTCACTTGTAAACAGCAAAGTCTTGCAAACCTTTTAAAGTCTCTGAGATTGGTGTGTGCTTCACAGTTGGTGAAGTCTAGTGCTTGTGACGATGCAGGAGCAATTTGAGGTGTTGTCATTGCTCACAGACATGATAGTAATGCCTCACGATTTCACTCAACATGATATTTATATGTCCTGAGAGGGATGAACTTGAAGACAGTAGGTTGGAAGAAAACCGTAGAGATAGTTGTGCAGCGTGTTAAGAAATGTTGCATTGCCTATTATGTTCCTGCCCTGCGACTTGATCTTCCATGTGAGCCTATTCATGCATGACTGGTGATCAAGCCATTGAAAATTAGGAAGTATAAGACCCTTAATGTGAAGCTTTAAGGATAATTAACAAAGTTTATTTCACTTATATTTTTCTGTTTTATATCTGTGTAGTGTCTTATATGATTAAAACCCAGGTATAAACAACTACTGATTTTTAAAAAAAAAATAGATACAAAGTTTATGTCATAATCATGTTTTAATTTCAGAATATTTATCTTAAAATTCAATCAAAAATGCTACATTTCATAATGACATCTGAGTATGACTAATCAGTAGTGAGTAATTTACTTTTCAAATCAAAATGCAAAGCTCATAGTTTGTATTTCACGACTAAAATTAAGAACTCGGTAATATGAAGTTCAAGCTGTATGCTGTAATAATACTGTACTGTTACAGAATGTCATAATTTTAAAAATTTTATTTAGTTCTGGGAGATAGTATTTTTCCTCAAAAATTAAACCAAAGTTAAAATGAATATGCAAATCATATGTATCTTCTTTTCACTTTCTTTATCAGTTTACCTGGTAAGTGGCAGCCCATAGTTCAGCAGTATGCACAAACATAGACCAAAACAAAATTGGAAACAAAATGTATGGCCTTGAAATTAGTTGATTTTCAGTTTAATTCCTTCTGTTAAAGTGTTTTCATCATTAATTTTTCTTTCAGTCGGGTTTTTTTAAGTATACATAGTTGCAATTTAATCAGTATTGACCACACATTTTCATCTTTACTCTGCACTTTAAAAATATTGAAATGTTAAAGTTCCAATTAGGATAAGTTCTGGCCTCCTGCTGTGCAATGGGATGACTGTAGTTAACAGTAATATATTATGTATTTCAAAGAAGTAGAAGAGGTGGATAAGCAGTTTCTGAATTCTCATGTCAATATTAAATTGAAAAGACAAGATGCTAAACTATCCAAATCAAGCTTCCTGTTGGGAAATATAATGAATAGAAAACCAGCATTATGATATTGATGAAATACATAATTGAAGAAATAGAAAAGTTTAACTTTTGTGCACAGAAAATTCTTAAGAAGGATACTGTTAAAGCTTTCCTATAGTATAGATATTTTGGCATATTTTCACTACTGAAAAGACAGTGAATGATATTTAGAATCTTGTGGCTGGCATATTGAGCAGAAATACAAAGGCATAAACACTAGTGTATGACTAAAAAAATAAAAGCAAAGCCAGGCAAAATCTTTTCAGCTTATAAAAATGCCACAGAGGCATGAAATAAAATCTCCATAGCAATGACTTCTTCAAAGATATGTTAGCTCCCATAACATGCTCTGTTCATTACGTACTTGTAGAGTTAAAAAATTGCTTATTTTAAAATCCTTATATACTTCTATCTTTGCTTACGATTTTGTTTTATTTGTTAAAGAATATATTTTATTGTCTTTAAAAATACAAGTATATAGTCTGACATAAAAATACCCAAAAATACAAAAAAGAGAGTACTATATAAATATTTATAAATTCTATTTAATGCTTTAAAATTTTAAGAAACTCAAATCTCTTATATACTCTCCAAACTTCTAAGAATATGTATTTTCCTGGTATTTTCCAAGCCGAATATGTTAGTGCATACTTATAATGCTAGCAGTTGGGAGGCTGAAGCAAAGGATTGAGTGTTTAAGGCCATCCGGGGCTACACAGTGAATTTGAGGTCATCTTGGGGCAACATAACAAGACCGTCTCAAACAAAAACAAAAGCAGAAAAACACAAAACAGCTCTGCCCCGCCACCAAGCAGGTATGTTTGGAAAATTTCAGAATACATTTATAGCAATTTGTAATGAAATCTCACATAGTAAACACCACTTACTCTGTCACAGTAAAGGAATCTGTTCATGATACTATTAAAAACTGTTTATGTATCTTACTTTGAGTCTATTTATTTCTAAGATACATTAAATTTTAATAATATAAACATTATATAAAGTACATAATATATGTTTTTAAAATCCTAAAATAGCTACGAAGCAAAAAATATAATGTGATCACACATGGCTTGTTGATTTGTTAGGTCAATCATTTTCTATTTTATGATGGTAGATCACTGAACCGTTCCATTCTACTCTGAGTAAGTGTAGCGCACTTGAATAGGAGCCGAGCTTCTTTCCAAAAGTGTTGTTATGTGTTCTTACTCCTTTCTTTTGAGGTAGCCACTCCCCTGTCCTTGGTAGCAAACTCATTTAAGGTAGTTGTGCACATGGAACCAGGATACCTAGTGCTCTGTGAAGGACTCACAACTGCAATCAACAATTCCACATTCGTAAAAGCCATTTTATAGGACAGGTCTTTATCAAAATGCTTCTTGATGATGCCTATCATATCTATTGTTTGGATCTTCACTTTCATATTTTCTAAATGTCTACTATGATAAAAATATTTGAATTCAATATGGAAAATTTTCAACATATAATTTCTATTTCTCTTGAGTGAACAATTCTTAATAAAAATCCAAATTAAATGGCTAACTGCATGGGAAGCACGAGGTCATGAGGTCTGTCCCTGGTACCAAAGGAAAAAAAAAATTAAATGGTCAAACCACCTGGAATTTTGGACAGATTAACATTTTCTTTTGTCTCTAATATAGTTTAGTAGTTCAATAAGCTTAAAATGTTTTATAAACATTAGCTGGACTGTTTGTGTACTACTGTGATGTAGAAATAAAGGACTTGGCCTTTAAACAACACATACATTAGTTGTAAGAAAAATGGTGCATTACTATCATTGATACTCTTGGAGAACAAGAATAAAATACTAACCTGTAATAAATTAATAGTAAGAACATCATAACAGTATTTATCCCTGGTGTAAAGCTACTGAATCATAAATAATAACCCAAATATCAATTATTAATGTTATACACTATAGCTTTTGAAATCTATTTAAATGTTGTTAAGTACCTTAGACTAATCTATTTATGTCTCCTGAGCAACTAGGATGTTTTGTACATGCCAGTCAACATGGTAGTGAGATGTGTGTGTATGTGAAACTAGCCATTTTCTCTTCATCATATGTGCAGAAGTGTTTGCTTAGGTTGGTTTCCTTGAGAATTGTTTTATTCAGAAGGACTAGTAATAAAGGCTTGCTTACTTTAATTTCATTTGGAATTTAAAAAATTCCCGTGGTATTGCCAGTAAGGAATTAAACAATTGTACTTTTCTGTTATATGTATGACTTGGCATAAGATAAAAAATTGTGTATTAAATGACAGAAGCTTTAAATTCCAATTACAGAATATCCTGATTACTTCCAACTTCTGTCTTCTTACTTACAAAAGCAGGAGACAAGTCGATGTGTCTTTTTGCTGTTGTGAGATAAGTGTAAAGATTAATTGAGATTTTACATGTGAGCCTGTTCTGTGATTTATAATGGTAGGACAGTAGAGTAAAAGTAAGTTACCATGATAACCTTACTTAAGAACCAGCTATATTTAAGAAATAAATTCTTAAATATAACCACCAATAGAAAATAGTGCAATATACTGTTATTTAAAGTCTATAAGTAAAGGATGATAATAAGGCAAGACTTGGCTCTTATTTTGAGCTATCAGACTTAAAATTATTTGGGAGATAGGTAAAAACATCAGACTTACTGATTATATGACTACCTGTTGGAAGTTACTATTGTCTAAGACCATGTATTATTGTGTGCATTCTAAGTATCCTCTGTGAATGTTTTCAAATACTTACTTTGGAAAATTTTCCTTTTGGGGAGAAAATAGGACCTGTTCTCAAAGCAAATAGTGCTTATTATGTCATTTAAGCTTATCATGTGTTCCTTTTCCAGGGCTTTGCAGTTTTAACTAATAATTTCCACTAGAGGAAAATTAGTGTCCTGTTACTTTCTTGGAAACTAGATGAAGGCTAGGGCTATCATGCCTAGATGACCCTGACCTTCCACATTGTCTGTGGTTCCTAAAACAGGATTTTCTGATATCTGTGAACATTTGAAAAATGAATATTTTACTTTTGCTTTGGCCTATATGTAAACATGCTTAAAAATGGGTTTAACAGGAGCAATTTTTTTTCCTATGTATGTTTTCTGGTTTAACTGCAAAGGTTCCTATATTTCCTTGGAGCAAGGAAGTTGTTATTTATTTATTTATTTTAGGAAGCTTATTTTTAAAAAAAAAAGCAGCAGAAGTAAAGTAAGCTATACACTGTCATTTATTATCTGTATGACCATGAGTAAATTACTTCACCTCTGTGTGGCTCAGTGCTATATTGTCTGTAAAATGGAGTTGTTTGACCGTGAGACTTATGAGTTGCCTCACATAATATCACCTGGCATTGGAAGCACTATGCCAGGATTACTAAATAAAGTGGCTTGATAGTGTACACTTTCTTGATCTTTTTTTATGTGAACATTTGTCTGGTGTGATTTCACTTACGTGCTTATTGTTTCCTCTGTGCGTGGAATCTCTTACACTGCAGGAATTAAGCTCAGTTGCTTGCTGTATGCTGGAAGGAAATGAAGACAGTGCTGGGTACATAGAGCAGTTGAATGGAATGGGTGCTAAGTTACAGTCAGTGCAGAATATGCTGGAATATGAATTTGCCCTACCATTGCACAAAGCTCCTTGTATGTCTTCAATTTTTAAATGGGCAGTTATTTCTGTGGGTTCTCTTACTTCAGGGGTACATAGGCTTTAAACTAGGAAAAGGCAATTGCTTTTGGAAGGATTACAAATAAGGGATTACAAATAAGATTGCATAGCATGTAAAATAATGAAGGCAAGATGCTTGGTAGATAAAAACTGGCTGGCTGTGGATTTACAGATCTGTTTTATCTTCTGTCTTCTGTGGAGAAGCCTTACTTTAGTAGACATTGTAAACATCAGTGCACCAGCTCACAGAGCCTGCTGTCTCATAGTACATCTGGCCTGAGGCCTCACTATGAACTCATTGTAGAATGATCTTGTCTTCTAAGTGGATAATGACACAGATGTAGGATTGTACCAATTATATAATTTTAAAGATATAAACTGATGTGGAAAATGTACAATGTTTTTAATCTGAGGAAATCCAAGTATCATTTAACCAGTTTGTAATTGGTAGTATCCTTCTTTGCCTTTTAACATTGTGAATCAGGTCTGAACACACATTATCTTCTACTTTGCTTTGAATGCTGTTTTCAAGTTAGATCTGATGATATTTCTTCCAGTCCCCTTAAAATCTTACACATTCATGAGAGGCACGAAGTCTTGCCATCATACTTACTCATGAAGGCTTCAGGCCTTTGTGAATGAAATTTTGCTACAGATTTTGTAATAAAAATTTCTAGCATGGAACTGACCAGAAACTCTAGTGGGTTAGAATCATACTTTCATTTGACATAGAACCAGCCAATTTTAATTCTGAAAGCACCTCTAAAAGCTACTTAGTTCCATTAAAGACACTGCAAAAACTACGTAGTTCCACACAGGACTACTTGGTCCTTCCCCGCAACGTACATAGGGTAAGATTGCTCACCAGGGCAGGTCACTTCTGAGGCTGCTAGTTCTCCAGTTTATTTTTCTGTTTTCCCTGACATCTCTGATACCTTCTTTATATTATTTAGTTCCCATTTTCTCTTTATTCCCTCTGATCATGACTGTCCAAAAGCACCCCTCACTTTCCTTTACAACTTTTTTGATCTTCTCACTCTAACACCATCACTATTCATGAGTTGCATTTTGCCATTTTACATATCTTCTGTGATTAATGATTTTGTAAACCACTGAGAAAGGAATCCACGGGGGACAATTTTAGCCAAGATACAGTTGAATTTTCTTCCACTTTCAAAAACATTATCCATTTCCTGCAACACCAAATTCATTAGAAAATCAGATGATTATACATTTACCACTAACTTTTTGAGAATTCTAAATGTATTTGTCTCAAAGTATTACTTGTTCAAACTAAGCAATGATAGTCTCCGTACACATCTGCAATGGACATTGTTACCTTTTCAAATGACTTCAGTTAAGCACAACTACAGATTAACACAATGATCAAGTCAGTCTTATAAATGGGAGAAAGTGGTTAGAACTTACTTCTTTTGACATTAGTTTGGAATTTGCATGTGTTGTCCTAGAGTAAAGTTTTAGTCTGTCATTTTAGAGTAAGTTGTCTAATAATATTTTCATACTTATAACTGCCAGTTAGAGATAACTTGAAGTCCAGTGTGAAATCATTATTTTTTAAAGGAAGAATTTGTTAACCTGTCAGATTTGAAGGTTATTAACAATGATTAAGTGTGGGAGAAAAATGGAAAGCAATATTTCAAATGAGCTCCTGAAGAAAGCAGAAACATGGCAGGGGTGGCAGTTAAGAATGTTAAATTATTTTACACATT
The DNA here is from genome assembly GCF_034190915.1 of Cavia porcellus. NCBI lineage: Eukaryota > Metazoa > Chordata > Mammalia > Rodentia > Caviidae > Cavia > Cavia porcellus. Next base: position 20,157,488 of record NW_026947511.1, on the reverse strand, counting down.
TTGGATGTAACGATAACCCATCATTTCTCTTCTTTGCTTCCCAGTAATTTTCATGGTATTTTAATTTCATGTTCTCATACAATGGCATCAAAATCAGATCATCCATTGAATTGAAGGGTAGTGTCTCCAAATGGGTTAAAATATGACAAATCTTTCCTGCCAGGATATGTGAGAGAGCTCCTAGAATTAAGTGTGTCGAGATTTCTATTTATGGCTGCCTCATTCTGTGGGTTGTCTTTGGGGTGGTATCTGTGGAGAGGATACAGTGCCTCTTGCTTTCTGGAAATGTCTCGCATCCAGCCTGTGAGCATCTAGAATCTACTCTGCTTTGCCTAGAGAGGGCTTTAGCCACAGTCTTCTCCACTATCCCATTGTCCTCCCCTTTCAGAAGTTCATATTCTTATTGAGAGGAGGGGGAAGTTAAATAACAACTTAAACAACAACATCTCTACAGCCAATTCCCTTCCAGAGATAGCCTGTGTATTCATGTGTGAGTGTGTCTACCTGTATAAACACAGTCATCGCTCGGTATCTGTACAGGATTTTTTCTTTGATCCCCTTAAATACCAAGTCTCTAATATTCTCAAGTGCCTATTTATTGACATAATGTTTGCATTTGACTTCCACATATCCTCTCATGTACTTTATAGCATCTCTAAAGTTTTTATAATGACCAACAAAATGTTAATCCCTGCAGATAGTTACACTGTGTTGTTTAGGGATTAATAGCAAGAGAAAAGTCTGTACATATTTAGTATACCACTTTTTTCCCAAAATTGTTGATCCCAGGTTGGTTTAATACCTGGACGTAGAACTCACAGATACGGAAGGCTGCCTATATATTTTTTTTTTTCTGGGCTGTTTAAGACAGACATGCCTTGGTGTTCACTAGTGTTAAAACTAGTCTATAGAAGATCTTACTTTAAGTACTTTAACCACTTATTAATGAAGACTATTTATTTCCAATCTCTAGCTTTTATAAATAATCTTCAACAATTCTTGTGTATTTTTCTGTGTGACACCTTGCAAAATATGGAAATCTATAGGCAAAATAGGTATGTATAATACATTTATAGCTATCATGTTCTCTTCCACAGAACATCACCAATTTTGTTCCATGTTTCCTATCAATAATGTATGGGACACCCTGTTCCTCATATCCCTGCCCTCCAGGTGTTGGCAGGCTTATCATCAGTATTAAAATTGAAAAACCTATTTCACTATAATTAAAAAAGTTTCATGAACTTTTAATTAATATAAACATCATAGTCCCTTAGACACTTTAAAACAGAACATTTTTCGAGAACGATTTCTTATGGTACACTTGTTGGTGAAAACTACACAGCCAGTGGCAGGGCACACTGGATCTCATTGGACATGTGGGATACAAATTACCTTCACACTGTCACCATCAAGTTTTCTGGTGTCCATGGTTTTAAAATCATTAAAATAAGTAAAAAGAAATGTAGTATTTCAAACTTCAACGTGGTGATGAGCAGGTACTTAGTTTCTCTAGTGAGTGAGTCCAGTGAATACATAGGAATCTTAATCTTTAGAAAGGTGAGACTTCAAAAGCTGAAAAGATACTACTCTGGTTCTGGCTGTGTTCTCTGGTCATCTCACTACACTTTATTTGGACATTAGAATTATGGAATATGTCTTACATTCCCTTGATGCCCTGAGATGATCAGTGACATACTCTATAGATCAAAATAGCTGTGGGTTTCTTTGTGTGATTTCTTCCTTCGTTATGTCCATATGCAATGTGATGCATCTTGTAGCTTAGGACTACAAGGTTATCTTTCTAGCAAAACCACAAGACAAAAACAAAACAAACAAACAAGAAAACCCTGCTTGTAATAAAGAATTCTATACAGCCAATTCAAACAGTCTTGCATATTTTCATATTGTGGGCTGGTGTACTGAGGAAATGTTCCCACACTAAGGAGTATTAAGGCAGGATTTGGTAAATTTTTGTTATTCTAACAATGAATCATTATACATCCTTCACATACTAGAAAAACCCGGCAAATGCCGAGGATGAGGATTCATATTTATTAGCAAGCACTGTCAAATGAGTCTAAAATCCACAGGAAAAGATAAAATTAATTTTTTAAAAATTACAGCCAAACAGTTGGTGTATGATGGGTAGTAAGAGGATGTTTCTTGTTTCAGCTGCCATCTTCCTAAACAGACCAAAAACTTGTGTAGAATCTAAGAGCACACTAATCTACATACAGCACCTCGGGCCCAAGGAAGTGGGTTTTGGTTTTCCAGCTCACCAATGGATGGTTCCCCTGAGAAAATTCCCCTCTCACAAAGAATCTTCACCAATAAAGCAAAAATCTAGTCAGTGTTTCTGAAGTGAAATCTCTGCCTTACTTTTTAACCTAAGCACAGCTATGTCTCAATTTAGCTTCCTGAGGAAAACCTGTCAGGCTGCCCTGACAACCTGATTTTTCCTTCCCCCAAAGAACCCTCTTCTTGGCCAAAGCCTTATTCTAACCTTCTTTGCAGTGAGACTTCCTCTCTAGCCACGCTTTCAAGAGTACTCTAGAGAGTCTGGGTGTTATTTTGAAGATATTTATAGCAAAAGGAGTTAAATGGAAGCTGGGTGCTGTGGTGGTATGGGGGCTATTTTTAGTACTTCCAGCATTGTGTGCTTTTCCAAAACTGCCAGCTTCTTTAAGCAAGATGTGAAATCACTAGGTTTCTTTCTTTACAAGAGTGCAGCTTCAAAGAGAGAGGAAAAAATAAAATGTAATGTTCTCTCACATTTCTAAATCTGGGGCTTGCTTACAGGGTTTATACAGTTGAATATATCTTTTATTTTCTGCATAGACCTGGATCAAGCCAGTCCTTACCAGTTCACTGATTAAAAAAGTGATATTTGTGAGGAATGTTAGAATTGCAGAGACCAGCAGAAAATGAAAATCCCTTTTTAAACTTCAACTGGTGATATCTCCTCCATGAGCATTTTGAAGGAGTCAAATGGACTTTTCTTGCATTTACTGATTACATGTGTAAATATATATACTATGTAAATCTACACAAATTTTTAGTGAATCTAGGATAATATAATATGCTTTTTCTTGAAATTTTTCTTTTTTTCCATTTGTCAATATATGTTATCATTGCATGTCAATACATACAGAATTAATGATCTTACCCTCCCTCCTCCCCTTTCTTACTGTCATAGTTTTGGTAAGTACCATCAAATGAATGGACCTAGGACTTGCAATTGCTAGATAATACTCTGCCACTGAACTCAAGCACCCACATTAATTTTTAACCATTAAACAGTTTGTTATACTGTGCAGTAGTTTTATTAAACCGGTTTCTTTTGGATGTATATTTATGTTATTTCCATTTTTTCCCCTCAGATCCAAAAACCTAGACTTAGATTATAGAATCTAAGTCTTCTAATTACTATAGTACAGTTAATCTCAATAATCACTGACTCCTCAGCTTATTTGTAGTTAGCAAAGAATTTTTTAGTTCAGAGAAATAGTATCCAAAGATACTGTTTCCTAGTAAGGTACAGAAAAGGACTAAGCCAAATGAAGCCAATGATAGTGTACTGTATATCTGTTTCCTTTAATTTCTTAGAGATTCATTTTATATACATAAAATTTCTAATAGCAAGAATTGCATTTTCATACATTTGTAGTTTAACACAGTTTCTGTAAGTTTTAGTATAGTTGCGACATTTCAAGTGTAAAATTTTAGTGTTGGGGCTGGAGATTTAGCTCAGCAGCATAAGCGCCTGCCTTGCAAGCAGGCAGTTTTGAGTTTGATCCCTGGTACCGATAAAAAACGAAAAAGACAAAAAAAAAAAAAAATTTAGTGTCATTTTTGTATTGATAGCCATTTTTGTATTGATAAGAGATCTCTGAAGATGTAGTCCCAGAGAACAAATTCTGTGTTATTGTTTATTCTCCTTTATTTGGTTTTTATCACAATTCATTCACTTACTATTCACACAGATTACTGTGCGTTGTGAGCAAAAAAATTTATGGAAACAACTTGGGTCAGTGAAATGTCCAAAACCAACAAATAAAAATCAAATTGTTATAGTGAGTATAGCTTAGTGGTAGAGTGCTTGTTTAGCATGGAAAGGCTCAGGGTTCAGTCCTCAACAATGTGCTCAAAAATTCATACAAAAAGGTATACAGTGATGGGCATGCTGGTGCACACCTGTAATCGCAGTACTCAGAAGTCTGAGGTAAGAGGATTGTCACGAGGGGCTGGGGATTTAGCTCAGCGGCATAAGCACCTGCCTTGCAAGCAGGCAGTCGTGAGTTCAATCCCTGGTACCAATAAAAAGGAAAAAGGCCCCCCCCCCAAAAAAAAAAAAAAAAAAAGAGGATTGTCACGAGTTCCAGGTCAGCCTGCAATCCATAGTGAGTTAAAGGTTAGCCTGAAATACAGGAGTAAGACCCTGTCTCCAAAAGAAAAAACACATATGTATATTTGTTAGAAATTATTGTTTCAACGCATGTAACACAGAGATTATAACTTTGAATTATAATTCAAGTAGCTTACAACTTATTTTAAGAAAATGTAAAAGTAGATATAATGAATGTTCTTGGCTTATGTCTCATCCAACAGTTAAATGTGTATTCACTAGATTCTGTATGGAAAAAGATAGTCCTTGCCATTGAAAGTTTTAAATGCAGAAAGAAGTTACTTTAAGAAAAGACTAGAACTACCGTGTATGTTAAATATATATGAACATTTCTGGCCTGTGTCAAGTGGGTTTCCTAACACAGAATAAAGTACTGTATGTTGATATTTGTCAAATAATCAGATAAACAAATGACTGAAAAATTGAATGGAGTTTGAAGCAGCGTGAGTGAAAGCAAAATTCTGATGAAGAAGTTGGGGCAAAAAAGTGCATATTCCAAGCCAAGGGAACTAATACGATATCCTCTTGCAAGGAAGCAAAAGGTAATGCATTGTGGTATAAAAGCTGTGGACACACGTTGAACTGTGAGGTGCCAGCTGTTACGAATTTCATATACCTGACCATACAGGAAAGTCCAGTATTGAGGGACGTGCTGGACAACGGATTGTTTTAATTTGGAATTTTGTAGGGAATACATTTCCCCTTATTTGATGTCCTTGTTCACCACTGAGGCCTTTTTGCCTCACTTGATCCTAATCATCATCCTGAAATATCTATGCTACTTCTAAAAACAACCCTGGTCACAGGACATGTGACCCAACCAAATATGAGACCACAGTGGCCCCATGGTTAAAGTACAGCACAAATTTAGGCACACCCACAGTTGCTGTACCCACAGTGAAGTGGCATTTATCTGAAATTATTTTTGGAATACTCAGATTTGTTACTGATACATTTTCTGTGAAACTTAAGATTTATTCACTGCAGTAGTTCATTTTAAATTTATTTCCTTATAAGAATGACTCATGATGAATCACACATTATAGAAATGATTTCGTCATTCTACGAAAATGAAATGGTGACACAAAAGAAAATGAAATGTCACCTTGCTTCTTCCATGATGTTTCTTGTGACTTAAAATTCAGGTTTCTTTGTGAAGATGTAGGGTATTGTTAAGGCTATTATATTTTTAAAATAAAATATGGAACTTGTGTAATAAGACTATTCAGTAATACTTATTGCATTTGAGTGATACTTTATTTCATAATATAGAAATTACTTTATTTTGTTTCTATAACATAATTTCTACTTTAATTTATAAATTTAAAACCAAGCTTTTTATGTAGACCAATGACTTGGGGTACCTTGAATATAATGCTGCAATATATTTTGAGTAACTTGATAAAATTGTAGGAATTTGACTTAGTCCTGTCACTTCCTCTATTTTCTCTGCATAAGATACGTATGTGATGGTTTGAAATTTTCTATTGGTGATGATCTCTGTTAGTACTATAAAAATACTTTTATAGTCATAATCTTAAAATAATTAGTATGTTCAAGAATTGCAGAGAGTTGAAAACTAGATTAGCATCTCATTAAATTGCTAAATTGTTTGACATACCATTTTTTATATTTTTTTCAAAAATCATATATCAATTTCTAGGAGAGTTGAATAGCTACTACAATGCCATTTCAAAAACTAAGATAACTATTTTCATCCAACAAAATGAAAGTCCCCTAATGAAAAGAAACTCTTGTTTAGAATGTGGAATTTAAAATTCACTTCCCAGATTTCCATTTCTTATAAGCTCTACCACTGAAATATGAAATTTTTGTCATTTTTTTTCCTGTATAATTTTTTTCTTGAAGCTGAATGTCAACATTAGCATTTTCTGGCTCCTGCTGAGGCAGACATTTAGGTTAATGCTTCTGTTGGCTTTGTTTCAGCCCACTGAAGAACTTTGATTGTAATTATTGGGATTACTTTAATTTAGAGAAGTGCCAGTCCCTTTTTGTGAGAATGGTTTATTCTTGCATAAATCAGATTAAAAGTTTCTATGGACAGCAGATCTGTCTTCTTGGCTCGTGAACCCTTGAGTGTACTGTTACTTACAGAAAGAAAAACTAGAGGGGGGCCCCAAGACTTATCATTAGAGGTGAGTCAGCCCAGTTGTGGAAAGATTTGTCACCAATGGTGTGGCCATTGATTGGGTAGAAGGCTTTTGCTAACTCACACTTCTTTTCAGTGGTAGAAGTGGCTATTTTTTGTTGTTGTTGTTTGTATAATTTTCCTTTTCTGAAGTGATGAAAAGATCCTAGACAAAGTTATCTTGTACTGGGTATCCTTCGGGATATTTTAGGGAAAAAAATCTGTTTCCTGGAAATGTTTTTGAAACACACCCTTTTGTTAATTTATTTTTTTAAGTGAAGGCAATACTTTTATGTATAGCCTGTAAAATTTTATTTGAAAGTATTTTGGGGAAAGAGAGCAGAGGAGTTGCAGGTGGCATCTGTCTCAGTTTTGCTATTACATCATTGTAACAGTTCACAGCTTGTTCAGTTTTTCATGTGTGCTTTTAAAAATGTGTGCACTGTTTTGCAAAACAAGCTCTTCGAAGCTTAACAAAAGAGATGCAGATTATTGCATCTTTAAGATAAGATTGTTATTTTTCACCAACAATTACCAGTTATTATAGTATTAAAAAGAGATAATTATATATACTTATAATATGTTTAATAAGATAAAGCTTGAATCTCTAAAAAATCTCAAAATCAACTTGTAAAGAGCAGAATTTTCATTCCTAACAAGGCCACAGCATTTTATAAAAATATTTGTGACCATATAGAACTGTTTCCTGTTTTGTTGCTTTGTTGTGATTCACAATGACTAGCTGCAAAAAGAACATTTGATTGTTATTGAAAGCTTGAATTTAAAAACTAATGTCATTTCCAAAATAATAATTGTGATTGTTTTGGCTAGAAGTTTCAAACAGTTGCTTTGCCAATGTCTGGAACAGTATTTCTAAACTATTATTTCATCCTCTTCAGTCACCTAAGGAATATATATATATAGCTGCCCCCAACTTTATTTTTGCTCCCAATTTTAATGTCACAGATATATAGTATATTTTTTATATACCGTATGCATAACTATGCTTTAAACAAAAATAAAGTGTCATGTGTAAGATTGTTCCTTTATCTCAAGAGCTAGAATTTTATCTCTGAGAGACAGTATCACCCTTGGTCCACCCCCAAAGATCCCCTGAGTGAGGGAAGAGCAATACCAAGCCATGAAATCACAGCCCCGGCTCCTTATTGCTGACTAATGTGGAGGACACATCATTTCCTTACTTGTTAACAATAGCCTTCCTTGCTATGTTATTTTCACTACATGTAGCTAATCAGTATTTGCAGTTTATTCAAGAGGAAAAACAATGAAGTTCTTATTAGGTGAAGATTTTCAGAGCTTTTGCAGGAACCGTGGCCTACACCCAGAAAGGACAAATTGTGCTGAATATAACTAAATCAGGAATTTCACATAAATTTGTTTGCTTTTACTGCTAATAAAATAACAACATGGAAAGTAAGGAATTTCCCAGTCAAGGTTCAGTGCATATGCATGTGGTACATCCTTTAATCTCTAGGCTAAATCTAAAAGCTCACTGAAAACTGATAGCATTAGAGCCCAAGAAAACGTTTGATGTTTTCAAATCTCCAAATGGTATGGTTTAAGTTTACTGGTCTACAATGATTTGCTGAATAGTTTGATAAAAGAAAAATATGTTCCCAGGTAGCAGCCCTGGGAGGGGTGGTGACTGTGAGCCCCACTGACTTCCAGCCGGCACTCCAGTATTTACCCAGCTGTGATGAAATTGGGTTTGGTTTTGAAGAGCTCCCAAGGCTGAACCGTGGAGGCCCATTGAAAGGAACTGATCCTGCTGTGGTTCTTTGTCTTGAGGCTGTTTCTTGGTGAAATGCTAGGAGAGTTTTCCATCTTGCAGCATTGGGAGACCTTTGTAACAAGCCAGTAGTTCACCAATTGCAGTAATAAGAAACACGTATTTTCCACATACTTGAAGACAGAAAGTTGTCATTTTAACAGTTATCCCTGGCTGATAGGTGTGATTTCAGACTAATTACCATTTTCTCACATAAACTAATGGCTCTCCTTTATAATTTTTTAATAAACACACTCTAAGGTAGAACTGACAAGCTTCTGAGAAATGGAAACTTTGTATATGCCCTGGAGGAAATTCAGGTTATTGCAGACTTCATGCCCTGACTTACAATAATGAGAGTATTTTTTCTGTGAGTGCTAATATACTTCATACACAGGGCTCTGTTAAAAATATATATATATTATATAATATGTCTTTATATATTAAATATATGTATTATGTAATATATAAAAGACTTTAATAATATTAGTATAATATAGATATCAAAGACTTTATTTACTCATTGCAATTTGTAATATCCACTTGTGTTTTACCAAACAGTTGGCCCTTGGCTTTGCACATTTAACAAAATAGTCCTGGTATTCCCCAAGTGATCCAGAGTAATTTGTAATTTTGCTAAAACTTGATTGTGTTTGGGGCTCTGGAAGGCTGCTGTGTGGCTGCTGTTCCCTTGGTTAGCAAGGCTGACCATCTACGCGCTACACTTTAATTGTCCTCTGTTGTTGTTTGCACATGTGGAAAGAGCTGTGTGTTGGAGGGGCTCACTGAACTTGGGGAGCCATATGGGTGTCTAGTTCTCTTAGTTATAAATATCAGTGCTTTAATTGTCACTATTTTGTTCTATTGAACTGTTGACTCTTAACACCAGTAACTAGAAATTCTAATATAGGCCTTGTGACAATCATTCCCATAGTGATAAGGTTGTATCATAAATCCTCAGGTGTGTTGGGGCAGGAAAAATTAAAGAAAAATCAATCAGAATGAACCTTAAGATATAGTAATAGAAACAAACAACAGAAAACCCTCATTTTTTAAATCAAGTGTTTTAATATATATTGAGGCACTGGATGTATTATATAAAAGAAATCTTACTAATATTGTAATTGATGACATAGTGATTTCTTAAAGATGTATTGCAATTAAAAATAAATGATATGGGGCTGGGGATTTAGCACAGCGGCATAAGCACCTGCCTTGCAAGCATGCGGTTCGATCCCCGGTACCGATAAAAATGAAAAAGACAAAAAAAAAAAAAAAAAAAGCATTAAAGTGTTAATTCACTTTAAAAAAAAAAAAATAAATGATATAAAGGCACCAGAGGACAGTAGTCTATATTCTTGTCTACTTGCTAATTTTTTATATTATAAATTTTTCTTTAGAATATAAATCAGCTATTTCCTAGATATAATTCAGCCCAGCTAGTAAGAAAATTAACATGCATTAAAAATAATGGAGTCAGAAATGAATTCAGTTTTGTTTTGTGCCTTGCTTCCTTCTCATCTTCTACCTTAGCCTGCTTTTTACCCTGGAGGAGATAATACCCCCAAACCCATAGGATCACCTCCCCTCAACCCTTAGAATTCTGGGGATGGAACCCAGAGCCTGGCACATTCTAGGCAAGCAATTTACTGAGCTGTATCCCCAGCTCTAGAATTACCTGCCTGACTCCACTGTTTATAATGCTAACAGCAATAATTTCTACCAGCTTTTTCTTTTAACTCTAAATGCATGCATTGATTGGTGCGTGTGTGTGCATGTGTGTTGTAGTAGACCAGGCCTGGCTGGACTTGGGAAGATTGTAGAGCATGGAGGCCCCAACCTCATCATGGCCACTGCTCTAGGTCACAGCTTCCTCCACTGAAAACTTGGGGATTTTCCAGGTCACACAGCTCCAGTCCAGCTCTATAGTGCTGTGTCTCAGTCCATTGTTCTTTGTCACTCTCTCATCTAGACACCCAGGGTGTTACTGTGAGACGGGGCTTGGTACCAGCTCTAGTCTCATATAATCCTATCCAGTTTGGGCAGCAAGATCTTGGGACTGATGTTGGGAGTCAGCTGCTGAACGTGAGTATGAGGTGAATGTGAGTGTTTCTCCACCTTCGGAGCTCAAGGATCAATACAAGAAATGCTATATGAATGTATGAAGGAGTGATAGTGTCTTTCTATGGTATTCTTTGATGCCTGTTTTTCTGATTGAGAAACACTGTTTGCAGCCCTGACCAGGCCTTCTTATATTCCTTCTAGAGTGCCTGTTCAACCTTCAGCAACACTTCTTACTCATTAAGGGTGTTACTCTGTCCAGTGTTGCATGCCACAGCTTCCCCACTCGAAGTTCTGTCTCACACCTGCACATGTAAAATTGTGCGTCTTCAGTTGCAGCAAAAGTTACACATAGTGACTGTGTTTGGTGGCATACTTGAAAAGGCTATGTGGCATTCTGTGTGATAACTAGCGTTCTAGAGAAATGACCCTCAAAGTGCTGGGACCACCAGTTACCATCAGTATCCTGTGGAACTTTTTAGAAGTGCAAATTGTCACCAGCCTCCGCCCTCTCCTGAAGGAGAAACTGCAATTGGGAGAGTGCAGTATGTTTTAACGGGCCTTCCTGGTCATTCTGATGTGTTCTAGACTATGATCCACTTTACAAAGGTTACTACACATACACGCTCAGTGGAGGGCTCTGCTCTGATTGTGAGAAGGTGTGGGACTGGGTTTCTTTAGACTGTAATGTGCAACTTAATTTCAGTGAAAAACAGCCAGCTTTAGTTTTGGAAAGAACTTGTGAAGGCCTAGACTCAGAATCAGGCGTTTCAATCTTACACACAGCTGGTTTGCATGTAGGATATTGCAGTTCCCTGTAGCAGAGGCCCAGGGCCTGTTCCATACCAACTGTCTGGGCATGGCGCAGCCATGTTTCACCTTGTTTGTGAAATAGATAATGATCTCCTTGGTGCTCTGCAAACCTGAGAGAGCTTTGGAATCACCTGGAGGTGTTTTTAAAACAGATTCGTGGGCCCAACACCAAAATTTCCTTTCTAATCAGTCTGAGATAGGAGCACGATAAGAGGTTTCCAGAGGATGCTGGTTTTGGACTTTAGAAGGAACTTATCTAAATATCTGCAGTAACTTTTTGTGAGCTCCTAGAAAGATGTCACGCAAAGTAATATCCTTAGAGGAGCAGTTACCCTCTCTTTCTCCTCCTTCTTCCTCTCTACTTCTCTTCTTTATCCCTTTTTTCCACCTTTTCCTCCTCTTTGTTTTACTTTTCGAAGTAGTTAATATAGTCACAAAATGAAAAATGAATGGAAGGCTATAGAGTCTTCCTCCTCCAGCTCCCTGTCACTGATTTGTTCGCCAGAGACAACTAATATTACTTATCCTTCCAGAAGCATTTATGAACACACATATATAATTGTGTACATACTAAAACTTTTTAATCAGAATGATGACATTCATAGCTCTGCATCTGCTTTGTTTACCTATACGTTGAGTGAACTTTTCAGAATATGAAGGGTTTTGGTCCTTTATGAGTATGTATGTGATACTCATTACATGATTGTCCTATAATCTATTTACATAGTTATCTATTGATGGGCATAACTGGGTTTCCAGGAATGGAGTCCACAAAAAAAATCAAAGAACAGATGCCTAAAGTCTCTAAACACCATGTATCAAATTATCCTACCCTCTTCATTTATTCCTAAAGTGCTTACTTTCTGAGCATTGTCCAGTAATTGTATTCCCATTGATTGTAAGTGTCACTGGCTCCTTAGGTTCTTTGATTTGGAAAAGATGTAAATCAATGGGAACAGCCAGTGGGAATTAGTTAAAAGAGTGTTTTAGAATCATACAAGATACAGCAGTAGGCTGTTCTGCAGAGCAGCAACATGGTTGGCGTACAGTGTGACATTATATGTTTTCTATAAAAAGCATTAGCATATCCATAAGGAGTATATCACATAATGTATAAGGGCCAGTCTGAAGCAGTTCCCACCTGTGATTTTCCAGTTGACCTCACTCTGTGCCTGGTAGAAGTAGGGTATCTCTTTTAGAAGTAGAGTCAGTGGAGATTGTATGTAATTACCTTAGGTTAGCTCTCTGGGACAAAATCAACTCAGCCTGTTTCAGCATTAACCAAGAATGAGGAGAAATAGAATGGCACAGGTTTGAGACTTTTCTATTTTTATGTCGAACTAGGGTGAAGCAGGTGCAATGGTTGTTTGCCTCCAGAGGAATTATGTTTTCTGCCCTTAGCCACAGCCATCAGACCTTAGTCAGCAGCCATCACAATCAACCCTAATTCTCCTGCCTCAGTATACAAGAACAAAATTTAGTCTTGGCCCATGTAAAATGTAACTTGCAGATGCCATTAAATAAACAGTCTAAGTGGGGAAGGAAAGGTGGGAGAGTGAAATTTATTACTACCTATTGGGAGGCTTAGCTTTGGGTTAGCATTTCTCCTGCTCTAGGAAGCAAGCATTTGCTAGATGTTGTCATGGTTTTTTTATAAAAGTAGTGTCAGGCTCAGATATATGCAAGTTTAGAGCTAGGAAATAGTAGAGCTAAAGTATTAAGTTATTTCTTCTGAAACTTTGAAGGTCTCCCCGTGAATCTCATCAATGTAGGTGGCCCAAAGACATGGAGAACGTGAGTCTCACTTCCTTACAGGACCAACTCCAAGTAACCTGGGTGAGGCAGCCAAGGTGTCCTCCTCACAGCCTCCCTCAGGCCCCAGGCTCCTCATTTCCCTTCTTGTCCTCAGCTGTACATTAGCTTCCTTATCTGTCAGACGCAGATAAACTCACACAATACTACCTTGGTTCACGAACATAATTCGTTCCAGTTCTGAGACAGATGTCTGTGATTGTGTTTGTCACCCAATGTGGAGTTCAGGGATGGAAACAAACTTTTTCCAAATGCTTCTGTTTTCAAACCAATGGGTTCTTAAATAGACATGTTTGTGAACCAAGGTATTGTATCTAGCTCCTAGGGTTTTATTCTGTTTTGGTTGGTGAGGATTAACAGAATAAGGATTGATAAAATTTAAACCACAAAATATTTAAGCCACCTTTTAGCCTGCAGGAAGGTCTGATTAAAGTTACAAAGTTCAGTTTCTTGATTATTCATTTATGTGCATCAGTCTTAATCCTAAAGACATGAGATTTGTGAAGCTAGAACATCTTAAAAAGAAGAAAGCAAAGTTGTCGTTTGTGAACTTCCTTTCATGGACCAACTTAAATAGGAAGATTTTGACATCTCCTTTCAAGTCATCATTATCTAGAAATCTACCCAGCAGAGGCCTTGTCTCTGGCCACTGAGCCTGCTTTTTGTGCCATGTTGGGGGCCAGAGGACAGCCGGCTTCCAGGGGCAAGGCCAAGGGAAGCTTTGCCAAGATTTCACTTTTGTACTGTGTTTTTCCCCTTCAGAAGCAGGAGGTGGGGTGGGGAATCCCAATTCCTTTTTAATGCTATCTTTTATTCATCTCCTTTTGAGAATTCCCTTCTTCCTACACTTCCTCCTACTCTATATCCAAAAATATTAATGCTTAAGAAAGAGCAAATTCTGAGGCTGTTAAGTAAGAACTTCAGAAATGTCTGTCACATATCTATATATATTTGTTTAGAAAGTATTGAGGTTGGTGTTTGTAGATGGTGAAAATTTCTAAATGCTGTATGTCACATCTTTTGTATGCCAGGGCTTAATGGGAACCAAGTCTGGCAAACTCATGACTGTAAGCTTTTCAACTGATGCTTGCAAAGTTTTTTCTTTGAATGAAATGGAGAATGAGGGTGCCTTTGGACTACCTGAATAAATGAACATGTATTTGAATTTCACGATTTCTGCCCTTAATAGTAGGAAGATGAACTGAATGGTGCATGTATATATTTATATACTCTGGAGTGCATGTCCATGAGCCAACACGTCTATGTATCATCACTCTTAATTTTCAAAAGTGAATTGTATTGATTAAACCTCTGTCAATATGTGGGGATGATGCACGGATCAGTTTGTGACTAACAGCCTTTTCCACTGCGTGCATCTGGGAATACAATCCTTGGGCTCTTGGCTGCCACTCTCATTTTGCTTATGACTAGGCATCTAAGAACATTTTGTGATCTAGCATTTCAGAACCTTCTGAAAATCTTTACTTGAGAAAAGCATAGCCAGGTCTGAAGTGACTGCCTGCTAGCATGAGCTACCTGTGACTGCAGTTTGTGGAGCTTGAAAATGTTTTCTCTCGCCCTTCTTGTCTCCCCCCACTAGTTTGGGAGAGCAGCTGCTTCTGCTTTCCTTGTTAATGGTTCTTGCAGTGGCCTTTTTTGCAGGGCGCTGTGCTATCTCCTAAGAGCTGATAAATCCCAGTCTGCATGGTGATAGTGGGCCTGTTCTGTCTGTAACAGATGGCTCCACGGTGAAACTCATGCAAATGTCCATATTGGGTTAGCATTTTGGCTTTATTAGAAATGTTAATGGCAAATGTTCTTTAGGCAGTGGCTACCACGCCTAAAATAGTTCATTTCATTAGTAAAAACTCAGCGTGCACACATAATATAAATCAGTGGCTCTCAATAGGAGATGAAGTTGCAGCTCAGGAAAATCAGTGAAGATATTTGAAGTGTTTTAATAATTGTTCAAAGAGTGAGGAGAGGTATTACAGACATCTGTAGGTAAGGGCCTGGAGGGAGGCTGCTTTGCGCATTGCGTAGCTTCCTAGAGAAACAAATTATGTGACCTACAACAATAGTGCTGAGGTTAAGAAACTCTGATGTACAGATTGAACTGTATGAAATGCACACAATCCTTAAAAATATTGGGATGAACTGTACTAAACTGCTAATCCTTCGACTTACAAAAATGGCAGTTTCGTTCAGTACAGCCTAATATATATTACAAATTGTACAAATGACCATTGTACAAATATATGATTTACACTTACAATTCAAAGCATAGACTCTGAAACAGGCTTTAAAAATAACTATGTAGAGAATTTGTTTTCTTCCAGGGTCATTGTGCATCATCTTGCGTGGACTCTACTTTAGAGAGCATTGTTCTCAACTTTGGTTTAATCCAAAGACTGATGGAGCTACTATTAATTTACTAGCCCTGACCGTTTCCTACTGTGTACCTCAGAGCAGATTAAGATTCCTCAATGAGGTCTGAAGTGATACTTCTCTCCTGTACCACGATGAGGGACATGTAGGAAGCTGAGTTTGCATACTGTTTTTGCTTTGTTGGTTTATCTGAGGTGTTTATTAAGCCCTCCTGTGAATGTGGGTGTTTCTGCACCTCTTTCTTTTGTGTGCTTAACTTTCTGCAGTGCATATGGTTACTAAAAACAAAAGATTTCTTCCCCAGCATTGTAAAACAAAACACAACAGAACAAAATAAAAAGATCCTTAAAGGACCTTGGCATATGGATTCAGAGTATGCATCAATTGCATTAGGTATGTTGAAGAGGTTCCAGGTTTATTCTGGCATGTAAGCAACTGATGAACATTAGATTTATGCAAGGAGCGTTTAAAAACCCAGATACCCGACCAAAAACAACAAACATAAAACAGATACCCGGCCTGTTGTAGGTCTCTAACATCAGTACTTTTTATATGATCCTTGGAAGAGTCTAGCTTTCAGTCACAGCTGAAAGCCACTGATTCCGAAGGGAAGTAGCATTTGTTGTCTGCAACTTCTTTACTTTTTTTTTCCCTCCTGAAGTACTTTGGATTGAATCCAGGACCTTTGCTTTGAGCTGCATTCCCAGCTTTTTTTTTTAATTGCTAAATTGCTAAATTGCCCAAGCTGTGCTAAAACTTGCACTCCTCCTGCCTCAGCCTCCTGCCATATATTAATTTATACCTATCTAAGCATAGATTGTTATATAGGCAAAAAATAATATTAGAGAGATACATATAGATATTAATCATTAGGGTGGGATTTGGTTGAGGTATGGAGAGGAAAGAAAACTCATGAATTCTCCATTCTGCATTTTTCTTCCCTAAGGATACTAAAAAGAAAAGACAGTAAATAGCACTGAGCGTATATGCTCTTTCATATCTATATTATTTGTTTCTTTTTATTAGTTGCTTTTAAAATACTATTGTGAATCTCTCATTCCTTTCCCATTGCATCAACATAAACTCCTTGCAAATCTGTAGTAGAAAATATTAGCTTAGCATCTGATGAAATCTGGTTGTTTCTTAACCTCTTTGGAAAGTATCTTGATATATTCCTATTACAATGCCTTTTTGTTTCCAGTTCCTTATAGATAAGCGTATTATACTAAAGAGCTATTTTGTCACAGTCATCTGGAATAATCGTTCCTGACATTTTCATGAGTCACTGCTAAATTCAAAGCATGTCTGTCTGGTGGAGCACACCATAAAAAGGATTCAAGTGTATGGCATCAGAGTGTCAGGGTGAATGTTATATTTTATAATTGCTTCAGCTGAGATGGATATTGTTACCAAAATTGTCACTGATTCTGCTGTCCCAGTAATATTAATGAAATCATTCTTATGGAACCTACAATACAGTTTTTGGAGAATAATCAATTCAACATGCCTATTATATACTGAGGAAAATAGTTTCAAAGCCATTCTAATTTTTTTGTCACCATGTGTGGAATAACAGATGTACTTGATTTCATTGAGAGGACTCTGCAAACTAAGGACATTTTATTAGTGACAAATGCCATTTGAATGGGGAAATTTTTCACAGTTGCCTTATTTCATGTTATCCTGGAGGAGTCATAATCTCTGACAAATCTCACGTAGCCTGAGCCGGCTCGCGTCACATTTTACTTTTGAGATTCCAATGTCCTCTCTCGGCAGTCTCAAATAGCTTAATCAGTTTGGCCTGTTTTCCTTGACACAGCATCAGTCTGGCTCAGGTCTCCCTTTATACAAAGTCAGAGCTCTTACATCTGTACAGAATAATTGAATTTGCAGTGACTAGAATTACTTACAAAATGCACTCATGTGCTTTATTACTTTTTGCTCCTTGCAATACACCTTGATGGAGGCATTCTGTTCTTTCTGTTCTGCAGGGAATTAAATGAGCATTCAAATCAACAGTCTGCGTGGACAGTACCAAAAGTGGGGTAAAGGAAGGAAAAGATCACTTCATCATGATAGTTAACTAAATCTGATAGGTCTTCATGCAAAAAGAATTGCAACAACACAGGATGGATCCTACATTTCTAATTATTTTTTTGGTAACCACTGTACTTTGGGACACCTTGTAGGTGCTCAGCATGTATCAAATATTTTATTTTTTGCAAGACATCTACTGATGTGTTCTTTTAATACTGGGCCCTTTTTTTTAAAAGGAAACTAATAATCTTCAGCCTCTCGAGGTATAATCTATTTTTGAATAATATGTAGTAATTTTCCCTACTGTATCTTATGGTCATATCAATAAAGAATATTTGCATGGATTTTCTGAGATGCTAAAGGATAGTTATGGTTATTAATATTGTGAATCTCATTTGAAATTTTTACATGGATTCTTTACTATGAAAATATTAAAGTTCTCATCTCATTCGGGGGTGGATATTTACATTTATAATAGAATCTTCTGAGATTTTTTTACTCAAAATAAATACCCTTCTTTTTGCATATGTGAACTATGCTATAATTTTAAACTTACTAAACTCCTCCTAGAGTATCCCACAAAAGAATTACTCTTTGGGGTGGGACTTCTGAAAAGAAATTACTGTTAATGAAATTTCTACAGGGAAAATTGTGTTAATTATTTATGTTTTGACGTGAATATCTCAGTAGCTTGAATGAATAAAAACTCACAAGACGTGCTTTAATTCAGCTTATAGTATTCTATTACTGAACACTGCAAAACATTTTACTTTATCATTCTTCATATGAACTGACGATATGCTTTTGGGTGATTCTTGGATACATGCCTTCAAGGAGTTTGAAACACAGAATTTCTCTTGACCTGCAATCTTAGGTTTTTTTTCTTCCCAGCAACAGACATATGGCCTTATTCAGTCAGGAGATTTTCTGGTCTTATTTCTCAATGGACTAATTTCATCATTAGCAGATGCCAGGATGCTGCCTAATCTAGCATTTCTCTAATTTGTCTAAAAATTAGAATGACCTGTGATGGTTGATTAACATTTACAGGGCCTTTCTTTGGAGGCAAAACCCTACACAGTCTTCAGATTCTTGTTATCTGCAGTTTGTAATACCATTGGGTTTAAGACAGTGGACCTAGAAGTGAGAGAAAGAGCTGGCTAGAGAGTTTTCACATCCTGTGAGTGTAGGCACTACATAACACCCATCTACTGTAGTACAGGCCTGGCCAAAGTCCGATAGACAGTGTATTTGTGCAAATACACATGCTTGTTGTCTTTAAATATGTCATTTGCTAAGTACTTTGTATCTTTAAGTACCTATCTCATTTAATCCTGAAATCTTTTTTTAAATGGAGATGCAATTAACTATGATGGAATTCAAACTTTATGGCACCATCTTCTTTGCAGAAGTTTTGTATCCATGAACTCCTCCCAGCCTTCCAAATTGCATACGGGTTTGCTGTTTGGTTGTAGCATCTTTCTTAATTAAACAACTTCCAAATAACCTTTAAGACATGCTCATGATATTCACTTTTTATTTGTATAAGAAACATTTTAAACCTTAAAAAACTTTTACCTTTAACTAATAGCAGCCTTCTAAAGCTTTCCAAGGATTATAAAGTAGATAATACTGTCTCCCATTTAACTGAAGAGGAAAATTCAGCCAGTGGATTGGGTTAGAAACCAGTTAGACTTGTTTGGGTGTTTTGGAGGTTTTGGTTAAGTTGGACTAGAGAACCCAGAACTTTAAGGAATGTGGACTCAGCCAGGCCAAAGTCACATAATAGACACAAATACAAAATGTGGGTCAAGAGTGTAAGATAAAGTCAAGCATCACAGATTTTAACAGGCAACTGTTGTAGGGCAAAAGCTGAAATTTTTGAATCTGGCAAAAGGGTTAGACAGTAAGAGGCCTGTGTCCCAAACAGAAATCTAGCTCTAAAGCATGTCTTGCTCACAAAAAGGTCTTGATATGGAGCGCTTTGTGTCTGAGCCATTATGTGGTCCTATGTCAGCAGGAAACAGCCCCAGCAAGGGCATTTAAATGAAGCATAAAATTGGAATCACCTGGCTAAATGGGGGAGCTTGTGGGTTGAGGCAGGCAGGGACTCCTGATAACTAGATAAGGACAATGGCCTTCAGCTGGGCTCAGCTGCCAAAAATGCATTGATTTTCAGCCATGTGGTTTTTTTTTCAGAAAACTGCACACATTCCCCAAGTCCCCATGGAGCTGGCATTTTTTCACCACCTTGATTAATCAGACTGTGCTCAAAGGCAAGAAAAATGTCTCTGGCCAAGCAATTCTTAGTCTTTTGAAGGTAGCAAAGCTACCTGGCCTTTCCTCTCTCTCCACACTTAAATTATTCCTAAGGTTATGTTGTTGTCAGTCTGATTTGGAAGCAAGGTGGTGATGATTTCAGTAGCTTTCATTATTTGCCACAGAGAACCAAGAAATAGTGATGTTTTGGAAATGAGTTGGGAAACAGGGATTTTGTAATTGCTTTCTGAGATAGAACCATCGTTAGGTTAAAACAAACCTTTGCGCAGCCTTGACCAATTACATTAAGAAGGAAAAAGTGATTCCAGATTAGGCCCTGCTTGACTTGTAAGAAACTACAAATGATTTTTCAAATGTAAATGGTGAAATGTCTTGGGTACTCTGTTCCACACCAGTATCCAATTTACTGGCCCCATCTGCATGGTCTGGAATTTTAACTATGGGATCTTGCAGAAGTATATCATGATTACAAATGAACTCTATAATCAGGCCTATCAAGAATTTGCTATTTTTGACCTCAGATACTAAACTTTGATAGGTGTCCTAAGAAGGTATAATGATCTTTCTTTTTCAGACAATGGATTTCACAGAAAATTATTTGCTGCTGAAATACCATAGTCATGGTATAGCATTGAACTACTCTGAGTCACACTTTTTCTTTCTTTCTGATACTGGGAATTGTTCAAGACCTTGTATTTGCCAGGCAGGTGCTTGTGCCACTGAGTACATCCTGGACTGAGTCATACTTTAGAAAAACAAAACAGTTAAGAAAAAATTGCCAAATGGAAAAATGATTACAACTTTTGGGCAAAGTATGAATTGAGAAACTTGAAACATGTCACTGTGTAATTTGGTCTATCAATATCTTGTAACTGCTTGATTTTTACCTTTGCCAAGGGGTTGTCATACTTTTCAGAAGGACAAGTAATTTCTCCTTGCCAATCAGTATAATCTGAGTGACAACAATGGGTAAAAGTATCATAATAAGTGCTCTGGAAAGAAATATAAAACACACAAAAACCTGTGGCTTTATTGGAGGAGTTTAGAGTCTAGATAGCAGGACAATATACGTACAAATTCACAGAGTAACAAAAATCAAAGAAATGTTAAGTGTGCTGGAAATCATGTGCAAATTGAGCAAGATTCTTGGATGATATCTTGGTGAAAAACTTTTTCAACCAATATATCTTTATTCCTTTGAAAAACCCCTAACCCTCAATTTCCCATTGCTGTGCATGTTGGGAATAGGCACTCCCCGCTGTTGTCATCCACATTGGGGTGTCTTCTTTCAGATTCTGTCCCTGGGTTCTTACTGTGGTATGAAGTATGGTAGAATTAACGCTAGAGCACAAGATCTTTGAGAACAGGGTCTATCTTTTGATCCTGTGTTCCTCTGCTCCTTGAACAATTCCTAGAATGCAGCAAGTGTAAATATCTGTTGATTTATTTAGAATTAGAAAACTTGGACTGCATTCCTGGACTTGTTCTTTCCTAAGAATCTATATGTTAGGCCTCAGAATTTAGAGTGAAAGGTTAACTTTCCTATTGGTAAAAACAATCTTTCCCTGCTCCAGACCTCTGAAGCCTATTGCTGTTTATCTTTTTTATTAAAGTGTCACCCAGCTGTCACTGTACTGTAAGCTCTTGCAGTGGAGAGATTTTGCCTGCATATGGGTTGTATTTCTTATAGCACTTGTCTGGTATATTAAACATACAGAACACTCTGTGAGCTTTTTGTGAGTGTTCTGATAGACAGCAGAGCTTGCATGTGTTGCAAAAAGAGCCCCAAAGGCATACAAACAACTCTTGTCAGTGCTTTGCTAAGGCTTATTATTCTTTAATATCTCACCCAGGGCCTTGGGTCTAGGCCAGGGCTACCTCTTAGCTCCTTAGGTATTGTGACCTTGCTTTTCTTTATTCTCCTTACTCTTTAGCCGTAACAAGGAGAAAAGCAAAAGATAAGATTCTCACTCTATTCTCCAACATCTAAAGGAAAGGTTTTTATGATGAGAGAGAAAACTTAATTTTCCACCAGTATGGCAGAAGAGAACCTGGTAGAAATGAGACTAGGATTAGATGGGCATAACACCCAGGGCTTCCCAGGAACAGGGGCTGGGCTTCCCTTGTCCTTTAGGAAGAGCTATATTTTATCACCACAATGTTTGCAGGCATTGTAAACTGGAATTTTCACATTGGCTTGGATAATGAGAAGCTGTCTCCATCAACACATTTGTTTTCAAGTCATTGGTGGTCTTCAGGTGCAGATAGTCTTCCTGCTATGAATGGAAGCTGTGGAGCTGCAGAGAACACTTTCCCAAGTTAGGGAGATAGGGAGGGAAGGGAGAGTGACAAGGAAATAGCTATGAGGCTGCCATGCAGTGTCCCTCAACCAGTCCTGAACAGAGATTCTGTCTCCTGAGGATTCTTCCTAGGCTTTGTTGGGCAAGGCCTGGAATCGGGATTTTTAATAAGTTCCCCGGGTGACACTTATGATGGGCTAACTGTGGGGAGGGTGCTGCATGCCTTTCCTGGGTATATGAAGAGGACAGTTATCAGTCTGAGTTGTGCGGTTATAGCTGGAGGTCAGATCGGCCACAGGACAGCCCTGCTACGTGCCGCACGGCGTGTCTCATCTGCGAGGAAACAGGCACTTGCTATTTTTTCCCTCTTGACATTTGCTGCTATGTACTGTGTCATTTGAAGATAGCAAAAGTAGATGCATTTTACATAAATTATTTGATGACTACCCTAGAAACTTCTGGTAATGCAAAGCAGGTTCTTTAAAGACCTCCTTTTTTCTCAGACTTTTGGTGCAGATTTGAGTGTGCTGATCTTGGAGAGGAGGTGTGCTAAGACTATGCTAATGGCCAGTATTAAGTGTTACTGTCTGTTAGGACTTTCTAAGTCAGTGGCTTATGCTGCTTGAGCTTCATAGCTTTCCTGAGACAAGGTGTTACTTATTCTTACAATGAAGTGAGTAATGGTACCATAGAGAGGTGAAGCAACTGCTCTGAATTTTCAGATAGCCACTGGAGATTGTCTGGTTCCTAATCCTTGCCCTTCCTCACATACCCTCCGTTATCCACTGGGAAAGAATCTCCAAGGGCTCACTTATGTGTACCTGTGGGAGCCATCTTGTCTTACCCAGTATGAGCCTCTCATTTTTTTCACATTTAATGTCTCCTATTGATCTCAGTAGTTTAGTTTATAGAGTACTTTCAAATGTAAAAAATTGATGTGATCCTCACAAGAATCCTGAGAGGCAAGATTTGTTATCGTTTTGTAGGTGAAAAGATTAAGTCTTAAAAAGCCACTAACAAGCCGGGTGTGGTAGCACATATCTGTAGTCCCAGCACTCAGGAGGCTGAGGGAAGAGGATTGCCGTGAGTTTGACACCAGCTTGGGCTACATAGTGAGTTCAGGGGCAGGCTGACCTATACAGCAAGACCCTGTCTCAGAAAACCAAAATAAATAAGCAAGCCAGTGACAGCCACTATCACAGTTCTTTTACTTATTTTTTCACAGTTCTTTTATTTTTGTCTTTTGTGTTACTTAAGTTTTTTGGGTAGATCATGTGGTCCTAGATTTAAATGGTACACAGGACTCATCGAGGTCTGTTCTTGATAGTCTCATTTGACTTTCACCATCCTGTTCCTTTCACAGATAAGCAACCTGAGGACCACAGTGAGTTTTCACTTGCCCTAGATCCACCCAGGCGTTACACTGAGACCCAGGTTTCAGAACCTAGAGGCACTCAGTTCTGAAGCTCTTCCCAGGACCCAGTGACTTTAGGTTTTTTTCTAAGATCTACAACTTCAAGGCCTCTGCTTTTCACAAAGGTGTAAGACAGCATTACCTGCCCACCTCCTCCTATTGGAAAAGGTCAGCTCTCTCTGGTGGCCTCTCCACGTTCACCTAACCCTATGTATTTTAGTTGTTGGTACTGATGGGCTTGCAGAGAAGAGAGAGAAGACTTGTCCAAACAGGAGCTGCAGTATTTTATCCACAGGAATGAGTCCTTCCAAATGAGTCCTCAAAATGCTAGACAGTTGACTAATCAAAGTAGGACTTTCCTGTGAAAATCAGGCTCACAGCCAGCTCTGGGAATTCGAGTCTTAGGTTGCCCAGCTGTTCTGTAGCTCTGTCCTCCAGGGTAGCTCTTGGTAGGTGTAAATCTGTGGTTTTCATTGTAGGACTGTGAAGCTGAAATGAAATTGCCCAGAACAGATCCCAGCTCCCAGTACCTACCCTCACTCATGTCAAATTGTATTACAAGTTGATTTTTCTTCTATTATGCCCAAAAATGCTGGGTATTTTCCCCTTTTTCCGAGTTCACGTAATAAATGTTTGATCATTTAAAGCAAAGCACCACTCCTTATCTGGGTTATCTTGATCATAGTGAAGTTGAGTGCTGGGATGACTGTTGGATTGAAGTGACCCATCATGTTGTTACCATTTTTGTGGCCACACTAAATAGATCCCTACCAAGTTCCGCACTGATGTATTTTTGGTTCTGGGTATTGAGCCTGGGATTCACATGTACTTGGCAAGAGCTCTACACTTAGTAACATCCCCAGTTCCATTATTTTTAATCCTGGTTTCTTGTGCATTACATTACTCTGCCCCAGGGAATTTTGTTCAAAACATCACAATTGGTATTGACATTTGTTTGCTTATTTGCTTGAGGTCATTTCTCTCCCTCATTAGATTGTAAGTGCACAGATTTACCTGGTGTTTACCCAGCATTTATCATAGCACCTGGCATAGTGTTTGTCCAAATGTCCAAGTGCAATGAAGAGTTTTTACCAGTGTAACAAGATGTTGTGACTAGCTCTCTCTGTTTGTTGATTTGCATCTAGTTTTCTGTTTTGCTGTTTTTACTTAACTTAGGATCCCTATGCAAGACAGGATGAGGAAAGAGAACAATTTCTCATGATCCAGTGCCATGTTCATATATCTTGTGACAGTTAGCTCTGAGAATTGAACTTGGTGTTCGCAAGACAGAGTGATGCTTTGCCAACACTCTTCAAGTTTTGAACTACTAGAACACACAACAGTCTCAGGCACATCCTAGGGACTGGCATTGTAATTTAATTACATCAGAGCACCTAATTGAAATGAACCAATTATCCATTATCCTGGGCCTTATCTGACACTGATTTATTTTGAAAAATTATTCCCCTGTTTCTAGTGGGCCACAGTGACCCTTCTTCTGGAAGTATAATTTTTTGTCATTTTATCTTTGCCTGGAGATTACTTATTCCATCTCTGGCCGGACCAGACCCTGCTTAACTAATGAGTAGTGGCTGGAACCACTGTGGAGTACTCACGGCTAATAGTTCATGCAGAAGCACTTTATTCACTAATAAGACAGGACAGTATTTGCTAAGTTGATTTAATAATTTCTGCCTTTGTTTGGCCCATGATGTTAGCTGCTTTCTGGAAGAAGTATTTGTATTTGTAGCACCCCAAAATGAATTACCTATTATAAGCTCCTTATTGGAACTTCTGGAATGAATAAATAGCATAGTTCTCATGTTCTTATTTATAATAAGCCTTTTTAGATTTAAGCTCAACATACTCAGTGTTTGCCTAATGCAATAGTATTTTTCATTAAGAACTGATGGTTGTTATTTTAGAGCATATTTAAAGATCTAGCTGCCCATAACCTAATGAGTTATTTTGCAACTTCTTACAGTAAATCTTGACATTTTACTTGAAATACATGAAAGAAGCAACCAGCAAATGTACCTCTACATGCTGTGCTTCTTTAAGTTTGACTCAGGTTAAAAAGAAGCCAGTTGGAAACACATCACTGCACATGAACTTCATCCTCTGGTGGCCCTTGTGTTCTTTATTTGGGGAGCATTTTTAGGCCAATCTTCAAGAAGAATGAGCAGTTATGATATTATGGTGAAGTTCAGGTGAGGGACCTCAATTAGCTTCAAATTTCCTCTGTTCATCTTTGAACTTGTAGAAACAGAGACCCACATAGAAAGTGAAAATAGAACCTTGTTTTGAGGACCTGAAGGCATAGATATTGGGGACTACAACAGCAAGAAAAACAACAGACAGCCACAGCATTTCTCCTGAGAGCTGAATGACATGATCTCTATTTCCTCTTTCTTCCTTTCATCAATTTCATTTTTTCTGGAAAGCGGTGTTTCTACGCACCCATTCACTTCCATGCGACCCCTTGGAGCCACTCATGCTAGTTACTTGAGTCTTCAGTGTCTGTCTGGCTTGATTTCAGCATTTCTAGTTCAAATTTCCAGAAGAATCCGATTAAACCAGCCTTGATCAGGTGAGTTTGTTCTCTCAAATGCTAGTATCAAATGCTAATATAGGCTGCCTAGGGTCAACCCTCAAGGAGAATGATGGAAGCAGATTCCCTCCAAATGTGAGAGTTGAGAGACAAAGATCATCATACTAATTCTGCCTGCCAAAGTAGGTTGTCCTTGATTTGATCTTTGGCAGTTTCACTTGAACTGGGTGATACTACAAATCACATGGAATTTTCACATAGTTTCTTAGTTCTCAGAACATTACTGACCCATGTAGATCCTAATCTTGCTTTGGTAGATAAGGAAGTAGGCTCAGATATAAAAGGCGAATCTCTTGGAGCAATATAACTATATGCACCAGAGATGAGATTCAAGTTCTTCAATTAACTATTACATAACCTGTGGATACTGCTAATTTAGACTTACCTTCAGTGAGGTAATCAATGAGGCAGATCTCTAAACATTGTTTTATAAATTGATTTTGTAGTTAATAATAAGTAATTTGAGGAAAGAAATGTTAGAACTGGAGCTGGTAATGATCCTGACATTCCAGGCCCCATTCTGATGAGCCAGAGGACTATTGTGATTGCAAAATGCTTGAACATTACTATGTATTAAATCTTAAATATCAGAGGCTGGGGATTTAGCTCAGTGGCATAAGCACCTGCCTTGCAAAAACATGGTTGTGAGTTCGATCCCTGGTACCGATTAAAAAAAATCTTAAATATCAGTTTTAATCACCCTTTGCTTTTTTATTTTTATCAGCCTGTGGATTGGTTTATATACACTTGATGTGATTTTGTAATAAATAGTTGTTTCTTTCTAGTAACTGAGATAGTATTATGCATAAGAATATGTTTTTTTTTTTTTTTTTTTTTTATCGGTACCAGGGATTGAACTCACGACTGCCTGCTCGCAAGGCAGGCACTTATGCCACCGAGCTAAATCCCCAGTGCCTAGAATATGTTTTTAAAAATGCTCCTTTCCATGAATTCTATGTACTGCTTTAAAAACTATTGTATTACATAGTTTCTAATTTTTATGTGTATAAAATGCAAAGTGTAAGGTATGTGTATTTAGGAAAATGTTGCATGTGTTATCATTTTGAAGATATTTAACTTCAAATTTGGATTTATATTTCATCAATTTTCTTCTAGTCAACCCTAACATCCTATCGTTGGCACTGTCACTAACTTAAGATTCATCCTCCTCAGTTTTCATGTCCACTGAGTTTCTCTTCCTCAAGAAGTCTCCTTGGTCCCCTCTGCCGACCTATAGTGGTCTTTTCCTGACCTGAACTCTCATAAGTTACATATACTACTAGGAAAATAGGTATCTATGTGCAGAGTAGAGTCTTGCCTTTAAAACTCCCACCTACTTTGTCAGGTCTTTGGGAGCAACAGTTACATGCTATAATTTTTGTGCTCACCATAGCAACTGATATTTTATGCCTTCACTTACTTAACAATATTGAATGTGATCTGTGGAGCACTTAATATTTTAGATGCTAGAAATACAAAATGAAGTAGACACATAGTTGAGAAAGAAAAACACTGATATTTGTACCTCTTTAGACAAGTTCTGATTTCTGTCAACTTTAAATTCCTTCTCTAATGGAGACACAGCTATCATTTTTAACACTAAAATTCATGACTAGAAAATGCCTGACTTCAGGTTTTCAATTCAAATTACTAAGTGTGAATCATATATATTATGAAAAATAATCTTCCTCCTTATTGTTTCTATTTTTACTTTACCTTAGATGAATTCTTAGTCTCTCCTGTCACCGTCCACCATTACTACTTCCCAGACTTTGCAGCAGTTCTGATTCACACCTGGTCATTAGCATGTCCAAAATCCAAATTATAACACAAAAAGTGTTTAAGTTTAATTCTCTGCTCCAATAATATTAAATAAAATTTCATTCTTTCAAGGGCAGTTTTTTCAGGTTATCAGAGAACTTTGAAGGAATCACTCGCCCATAAATTAAGATGGTATGAATTGATGACTTGGTCAGGCAGCAGCAAGACCATTTTCCTTGAGTTCAGTGTCCCAAGACATGAAAGAGTGTTGGTTTTCAGTGACTACATGAAGATAGTTGCAAAATGACACCATAAGATTCTACTTATGGATTTGTTTTTGTTTTTGTTTTTGTTTTGGTTATTTACTTCCCTGCTTCTGGGAGAAGAAGATGACCTTTCTCTATACAGGATGAGATACAGACTGATGCCCAAGGGTTGTACTTTTCTTCATTTTTTGAAAAGGTGAATGTTCTTAGACATCTGTGACATATCTCTTGTCGTTGGAGGGTAACTTCCCAGAGTGTCACAATTGGTAAAGAAGGAGAACTCTATTTCTAGAATATAGAAAATCCCACGATGACAGTTTCAATCTTTACTCAATAGGCCCATGCCTGAGTCTTTTCTTTGGAGTTTGAGACCTTTAAATGTTTCAAGAATTCAGT
Organism: Cavia porcellus; assembly: GCF_034190915.1. Lineage (NCBI taxonomy): Eukaryota > Metazoa > Chordata > Mammalia > Rodentia > Caviidae > Cavia > Cavia porcellus. The sequence goes on along the minus strand of NW_026947511.1, from coordinate 20,129,003 downwards.
CATTGCATATCAAGGATATTTGATTCCTTTTTAGAGAGGAAAATATTCCAGATTTCAAGGTCTCCTGTCAGTGTTAAAAAAAAGTTTTTTTTTTAAACAGTGTTTCTGCTGATGGCTTTTTGAAGGGTAGGGAAGGAGTGGTTACAAAATGAGTGTCTGCTACTGGGAGCCCTCGGTTTGTCTCGGTATTCTACAGGGAGTTCATGACTTGTCCCTGAATGTGTCTCCTAAATATCTGGAGATTACCTGAAGTCACCTGTAAATACTTTGGAAGTAAATATCTGAGACACATAGAGAGCTATTTACATATAGGCCCTGGTATGAAAGATGCCTTCTGTGAGATACATTCAGCATTTTATCTTATCTCTGTCAATAGCTTCTATTAGGCAATTTTGAAATGGAACTTTATTAGGAGAAAACACAGATATATTACCATTCTTCTACCACTGCATTTGCCTTACTATCTAGTAAAATTCAGAGAAGATTCAGTTCTTTAGTCTGTTTCTATTTCTTTCCTGTATATTCATGCCAGGTTGTAATCTTATGAAAAATCCTTGCAGAAACTTTTTTCAGGCCAGTTTTATAGTAATGTGTCAAATATATACCTTAATAATGTGTCCAAATGCATAGCATGAGGGAAATTGACTATTTTGACTACTGAATCTGTAAAATTTGAATTGATAATAATTTTTTAAAATATGTATTTTTATTCTAGTATTGTTATACCTGACCATATGCTTTTTTAAAAAAAATTTATTTAAAGAAAGACTAAACAAGACAGAAAATTGGTAGAAATAATACATACATTCAGAGAAAAAAATAAACAGTAAGAAATCACTAGTTGATATTTACATATTGTCGTTTTACAAATAGTTGTTCAAGATACAAAAATGGAACGTGTAAAGTGGGAATTCAAACAGCGAGACTGCAAACAGTTCTGTTCAACTGTCCAACAAAAACTTAGTAACATGGTTTTCAATCCTATAACTTAAACATACATGCAGTTATCCGTATCTTCATTTATGTTTAGATTTAGCAAACTAAAGCAGGTTAAAATCATTCTGAACAATTGACCATATGTTTTTAACAAGTTTCTTCATTTTTCCCCATTTACAAAACATGAAAATAAAAATTCATGCTCCAAAGAATTGTTTAAAATATTAAGTGAATTTACACATATAAAATGCTTTGGGACCTGCTGCATGCCAAGAGCTTAAGCATATTAGCTACTATGGTTTTAACTATAGAAATACATGTAATATAGAGGTAGCTGATCTGTTTACATTTTTTTTGGCCAGGTTTGTGTCTTCAGTGCATCCCTATGCCTTAAGATGAGAGGGATGTGTATGCGGAAGCATGTATCTGAGAATGTGCACACCAAAGTGTATAAGGGCAAAATACTTCAGGGTAGCAAGCAGTGATGGTGTTTGCTGCTCTATTTATGGCTCCTCTGTCAGTTGCCTAGGAGATCATTGGCAAAATTCCAGCAATAACTATAGCACCATTTTATGCTATCAAGAGAGAGCTGCAACTGATCCAGTGACAAGCGTTAGACACTTCTCAGCAAAACATCCTCAAGATCTTAAGAGATTTCTATTTCCATCACCTGTTTTGTTGTTACATCTGCTCTTCAACAAACTGAAAAGCCATTGTTTATCATCAAAGAAAATATTCCACTTCTGTATCTAATTAACTTGTACCTGTTAAGTCATAGTTTATAGATGGGAAGGAAATTTTTGTATCCAAACAGTGTTATTAAAGACTGCACAGTTCTACTTGCCTTTTTTTTTTTTTGTATCACATAATCTACTTTAAGTCAAAGCTAATTAGTAGAGATGTGAGGAGATAATTGCATGCTCATGATTAGAGAGATTTAAACTTTTGCTTTTCCTTTTGCAGGTAAGTGAACCTGGCACTGGGCAGTACTCATTATGCTTCCTGTATGGCTATTAGTCATGTTACCATTGTGTGCATTAATGCTCAATAAGACAATTTAAAAACCACTGCCCTTCAGGGATTGTGGATGCTATCAGAATGTGTATACCAAGAGAGATGGTAAGTGTCTGTTTTCCATTTTAACTGTACTCAGTATATCAAGCCGATCCACCTACACTCCCTTTCCCCTCCTCCACGGAAAAAGGCTCTGTTGGTTTAGTAAGCATCTCTAGTTGGCACAGCTAAAGAAACAAGAAATGAGATTTATTTTGCACTCCGGTTGAGCATGCTTTTGGAGGCAGTTTTTATCAAAAGTCTGAAATTATTTGGCATCATTGGTGTCTTAGATATGTCTACCTTGTGGGACTCTGCTTTTTCACATCTGGCCAGTTTGGAATGAAATTTAGAATCTTTGGTGTTAGAATACTTTGGTGTTGTAAGCTTCTTAAAGTGATCTTTGTAGCTTAAAAAGTAACTTGGCTGAAAGACAATAACCCAAAATCCCATCCAAAGTGCAGAATTCTAAATTAAAAGTTGCCTGTGGACTAGAGAATGAACAGGCCTCATTTTTAACTGATGATTTAAGTTAAACAAGTGTAATTGGAGTTTCTTTTTAAATAGAAGATGGTGTTTACTATGTAGATGTTCAAATATTAAGGCTATTTTTAGAAGAAAATATACAAGCATATAGGAATAAGAATGTGAATTCTTGTTTAGTTAACTTTTGAAAAAATAAACTGTTAACTGTTGAAAACTTTTTAAACTCTGAAGTAGTTTAAAAATAATATAGAAGCATTACAGCTAAATATTTTATTTCCAACGTTGCTAATTCTCTAGGAATTAAAAACCATGACTTTTTGGTATAATTTGGAGTCTGTTTTACTAGCTATTTCTTTATGATGAATATCATTGTTACTTACTTGAATCACTAAAAATTGAGACGTTAAAGTTCTTTTCATGTATTTTGAAAAGCATTGCTATTAAGCATGAAGCTCAGAGTTGTAAACTTTTTTGGTTCACGTTTTTTGAGAATTCAAATCTTATTATTTTTAAATTATTACTGGTTTATTCGTGAGAATAAAAATCTCAACATTATGCTTGAACTCAGTAAGCATCACATTATCAGTTCCTAATATCACAGAACTCCCTGGGACTCTCCTAGTCTACAAGTTTTTAATTCTGATTAGAGCTAGAGCTGTGTCTGCAACACTGAGCTGCCGAATGCCACAGCTTTTGATCCTGGGAAGACCAAAGTTTCTTTAAAACTTCTCTGTTTGGAGTATGTGACTCATATCATATCTTCTTAAGCCCTTGAAGTTTTGAACGATTCACTAACCATAACTTTCTCTTAATAGAGATCTGGAAATAGCAAAATTTAATCTCAGAGGAGCTTTCTAGAACCACTTTGGAATTTCCTTGAGTGATTTTGATTGTAATGTGTGTCATCTGCACAGTCTTTAAAGAGTATGCTTGGTGCTTGAGCTGCCTAGTTGGCGGGAATGAAATCATTTTAGTGGCCTTCATAGCAGGACTTTCTCTTTTATTATGAAAAAAATGTGACTGGACAGAAAGGAAACAATTATATTTCCCCATTTTCCTGTGGGGTATCTCATCAGTTTGATTGTTTACATTTGGAAAACAACAATCACCCAATTCCTCTCTTTGCTGTATTGTGCTTTTTTGAGGAAATTGATATTGTTGACATTTACTGTGCGGAGAAATAGTTCTGTTCGATAAAGAAACTTGATCCAGGTGGCTATAAAAGCAGATTGTGTTTTGAGGGCTGGCTGCATGAATTTGAACCTACCTAGTGCAGTGAGATTTTCCTTTTCACATGTGAACCATAATGGATTACTTGATCTGCACAGATTTGAGGTCAAAAGAAAATATGTTTGTAAAGTTAAAATTGTGTACGTAGGTGTGGGAAATTTGGGAGCCCAAAGGAAACTAGAATGATTTAGCCTGGGAGCCAAATCAGAACTGAGGATATTCATTGCACCTCTAAAGCTCTTGCCTCTGCCTGAAGGATTTTACATCATGAGAAAGTATAAATGTGTTCCACATAACTTTAGAAATGTCATTTAATATGATTGAATATAAAAATATGCTGTCCAATAATTTTGTGAGAAGAGCTAAAGCTTAACTTGGATAAAAATGGAATGTCAAGAATTAAAATATTATTAATTAAACATTTTGTATGGATAAAATAAGTGATTAAAGTTTAGCATAGGACTTTAGACAACTGATATAAATGAACTTTTTTTTTTTTTTGTCTTTTTTGTTTTTATCGGTACCAGGGATTGAACTTACAACTGCCTGCTTGCAAGGCAGGCGCTTATGCCGCTGAGCTAAATCCCCAGCCCCAATAAATGAACTTTTAAATCTGCAGGTAAAATGTCAACTCTTTCTTGAAAAACACTTTTATGTGTAGAAATATTTTAAGTATTTTTACCAATATTTTTAATGCTTTTTAAGTTGTAATTTTAAAAAAGCATGTAGTTTATAATTTATATTGCTTAAAACGCTATGTATAATATCTTTGTAATTTTGAAGTTCTAAATTTTTAATGTTATAATAAAAATTTTAATCACACCACAAAAGTAGAGAAAATGATTTAATAAATTCATCTCTGATTTAATAATTTTCAACATTTTGTCATAATTGCTATCTTTGCTTGGAGGGGAAACACTGTGGTATTAAAATAAGTTTTAAATATAATTCAATCTTCAAAGTGTTTCAGTATCCATGCTTGAAAAGAGACTAATTCTCCTGACTATCATATATAGAAAATTCATTAGAATACCTTTATACTTTTTTTAAATTTTAAAAAGAGAAAAATAAACAAAAATAAAAACAATGATACAGAATTTCAAAATAGGATACTAAGAAATTAATATGATAGGTAATTTCTACATAGAAGATTAACAATAGTTAATATATTACATAGTCTCGTCAAAGTATTTGCTCAGATTATAAGATACAGGCATGCAACGTTAATCAACCAATATAAGCACCAACTTATCTTTTCAATGAGCTGAAAGAAATTAGTAGTATAAATATGTTAGCTATCTTGTTTATTTGTTTATTTTTCCCTCCCTTCATTTCTCCTTTTTCCCATCCCAGTTGGTCTTTCTTTGTGAGCAGTTTCTTTCCCTTTTGTGTTATCTATTGCAGATTTTGTATTTTATTTACTCTTTTAGTTTCTTATACTAGGGAGACAAGACTTTGCTTATACATGTAAGTTTAATTTATTTCATTATGAGTATGGAGTCAAGTTTCATCTATTTACCTATAAAAGTCTCAAGTTCATCCTTCTGATAGCTGAGTAGTACTCCTGTATATAAAAATACCACATCTTTTAAAATTATTCTTAGGTTGATGGCCATTTGAGTTGTTTCCAAGATTTAGCTACTACAGATTGTACTACTATAAACATGGGTGAACATATATCACTGTGGCAATGTTGTTTTTATTCTGGGAAAATACTCAGAAGAAGGATTAGTTGGTTTGAACAGGACCTCTAATCCTAGTTTTTTGAGGAGTCTCCACACTGATTTCCACATTGGTTACTTCAGTCTACACTCCCATCAACAGTGGAGAAGGGTTCCTTTTTCACCAAACCCCTTCCAGCATTTATCGGTTGATTTCTTGATTGCCATTCTTTCTGGGGTGAGATGGACTCTCACTATTGTTTTACTTTGCATTTCTCAGATAATCAATGATGTTGAATATTTTTTCATGGATTTATTTGTCACTTGTATTTCTTCATCTGAGAAGTGTATATTCTCAGATGCCCATTTTTTGGATTGAGTCTTTGAATTTAGGGAGTCTGATTTTTTTTTAAATTCTTTATACATTCTGGATGTAAGTCTGAGGGACAATTGACTAAAATATTTTCCCACTATGTGGGTTTTCTTTTTATTTTCTTACTGATTACTTTTGATGTGCAGAAACCTTTTAATGAGGTGAGATATCAGTTGTTGACTGTTTGAAGTACTTCCCATGCACTTTGTTCATTAACTCACTGTATACCTCTGTCTTCTAGATTCCTACCTACTTTGTCCTCCAGAAGCTTTAGTGTTTCTGTTTTAATATTTAGATCATTGATCCATTTTGACTTTAGCACAGGGTGATAGTATATATTCTAGTTTTAGTACATGATCTAGTTTAGTATATGGTCTTGTTTTAATCTTCAGCATATCTAAAGCCAGTGTTCTCAGTACCACTTATTAAAGAAGTTATCTTTCTTTCAGTTGATGTTTGGCCTCTTTGTCAAAGACAAGGTGACTGAATGTGTTTGGAGTTGTGTCCACATCTTCTAACCTGTTCCATTGGTCCTCACTTTTTTGCCAGTACCATGCTGATTGTAACACAGTAGCTTTGCAGTATAATTTCAATTCAGAGAATCCCTTTATACAAATAGCTAGTCTATGTTCACATTTTTCTTATTACCTCAGAAATATCCTGTGTAGTTTGTTTGATCACAATCCATATCAGCTTCTACTTTGTGTTTGGGTCAGTCTTTAAAGACTTTTAGAATATAGGACAGTTTTCACTCTTTTTTTTTTTATCGGTACTGAGGATCGAACTCACACCGCCTGTTTAAAAGGCACCTGCTTATGCCGCTGAGCTAAATCCCCAACCCCACTTTTTGTGTTCTTTCTTACCATTCACTTGTTGGAAAATTTGATTGAATGTCCTATAAGATATCCTGCATTCTTCACATTTCTCTTTGCTTTCAGTGGTAAATTTGCTTTAATTTGTTCCTCCATCCATAAACTTCATGAAATCAGAATTTGAATCTAAGAAATTGATTCTATGTGTTTTTAAATCTTTAAGAATTTTGGGTAGATCTTCTCAGTATGTGAAACATTTTTGTTTAGTGTCAAGCTTCATTTCATTTTACTTTTCAAGTGGTCTTTTTGCTCCATTATTCAAAAGTAATTACTTTCCAAAAGAATGCCCTCTTCTGCACATTAAGGGTTCATTATAATCAAATCCTTAAAGTTAATAGTCAACTTTGATTACTTGATGTCTGAAATACAAGAAGGAAAGTGTAATCTCTGTTTGGCCATGCATAAAGAAAGCTGTACCATGTCTGTCACACTGTAAGGGGCTTGTCAACTTAAGCCTGCTGTCCACAGGCTGCCCCATTATGAGCAAATGTCTTCATGCCACCTTAACTCTGGTGAGATAGACCTGCCGTTTGGGTCTTGGATGTCCACAAGATTTTACTCTCACCTTTATATTAAAAACTCTTATTCTTAGATTCTGGACAAACCATTTAATGCATCTTACTTTTGAGTAAAGTAGATCATGAGGAAACCTGATATTACATGTTTGGATTGTTTATATATCTATATCTTTTTTTTTTTTTATTGGTACCGGGGATTGAACTCACAACCACCTGCTTGCAAGGCAGGTGCTTATGCCACTGAGCTAAATCCCCAGACCCCTTTATGTATCCTTTTTAATATCTATTTTCTTATGTATTTTAATTCAACATCTGCCTATTTTGTCACAGGGTTTGAAATACTCCTTTGTTAGAATTATTCCTGATGGGCTTTGTGAGAGTATGTGTTAAAATGGTACTACGTGAAAAAAATCAGACACACAGGCTCAAATACCGTATGATGTCTCTCATTTGAGCAAGCCAAATTACAAAGAAAGACAATAATAAAGAATGGATAGGAGACAGATATCTTGCAAATGGAGGAGTCCAAGAGACTAAGAGGCGAGAAGGGAAGCAGATGTGAAGACAAAGAATAAAGGTATGCCATATACAGGAACCTAATAATTTCAATGAATGTAAACATTATATGCCATAAACATGAGGTGAGATTAATAATATCAACAAGAATGAAAATGGAGAAAGGGAAACTGGAGAAGGAGGGAGACAGAGGGAAGGTTAAGAAATTAAAGAAGAAATAAGCTGAATGTACCCACTCCCAAAAGTGCAGTAAATTGCATGTACTGTAAACACATACTAATAAAAATTTAAAAACAAAATAAAATGATACTGAGATATCACATTACTTTGGAAGGGTGACCCATATATGAGATTCAGTAATCAAGACAATAGCCTCAGTGGGCACCATCAGGGAGTGTCCTCAGCTTGGTTGGACACTCCTCTAGTCTGGGGAATTTGTTGGGCTTTGGCTGCTTTGGAGCAGCATGTATAGATCTAATCTCATTGAAGAAATTGACTTTAAAAGGAAAATATGATAACTAATGAAGTTCTTCCAATAAATTGAGTTAATGCTTATCCCAGATTCCATGATGCATAAAAAGAACAGCGGATTAGGAGTGCAGAGATGATAAATTCCAAACTCTGGATTTTAGGCACTATGGTTTGTTGGTCAGGTGCATAGGCTCAATTCAGATTGGGTGGCTTTAAATTGTTGTTCATGTATATGTGACATTAGAAAATATACTTTTTAAGAATTTGTGATTTTCCTGACCTTTAACATACTAATAGAACTCGGCCTTATCATTGTTGTGAGGCTTGAGATAATCCGCATGAAGTACTTCCATAATTCTGGTAGTTGGGAAACAATCTATAAATGTCACCCATGCTGTTTTAGTATTGGTAGTAACTAATGATTGTTCCTTTCCTTGAAAAGTTCATTGCAGATCTTGGCAGAGAAAATATTAGTCACATTTCTTTGATGCTTAGGTTGCTTTGGCTAGTGATAGTTATTTAAGTCACAGAATTGTGTTTTGCATGCCATAGTCTTTTATAACAAAAATTCAAAACCTTTATACTAGGAGTGTAGCTCAGTAGTAGAGTGTGTGCTTATCATGTTGTGAGGTCCTGGGTTTGATTTTTCCAGCACCACCACACACAAAAAAATCAAAACAACAAAAGCATCATATCAACCCAGAAGCACAATCAGCCTGAATTTGCTGTTTATGTACATTGCTAAAACTGGACCTTAATTTTCATAGTACGTATAAAGTCACACAATAATGCTACATAAATAAGATGCATAAATATTTTTTATGTTTGTAGTGAATATATAAAGTGACCATTAACATTGTAAGTGTAAACAGAGCTCTCTAACTAGAGACTTTCATTAAAGCCAGATAGTCTGTTCCTCAAAAGCCCTCATGAAAGCGTTTTTCATTATTTTGGTAAAATCTAGGATCATTGGGGACCTGCCTAAGATCCCCAACTGCCTGTATGAGGGATACAGTGAAGGATAAAATAAGAAACAGAGACAAATTTAATGCATAATGGGGGCTGGGAGGTCATTGCCTCAGGATGGATAAAGACCCACATACTCCAAAACAGCCACTACTTATTGGGTGTGTACAATGTAATGGGTGTATACAGTGATAGGAAGGGTAAACAGAAAATTTGGTGACAGTCAGGCAACGAGTAATCCTGGGATGACTCTAGAGGGTGGAGATGAGTTTACCTTAAGAAGGATCATGCTATGGAATGTTCTTTTTCATTTTAGTAGTCTTGGTTTAGTCTTAATGGGAGGGAGAGGAAGGCCCACTGCAAGGGTTAATTGGAAATCTCAAAAGGGTGATACTGTAGTCCCAAGCCTCCATTTATCACTTAGGGAAGTATGCAAAGTTAGCCATTGTGATTTTGAGGTCCCCAATATGAGATAGTCCATAGGTCTTTGAGAAAATGTGTGAAATGTGTCCTTGCTCAAGACTTTCATTTTGTAAGTGTTGTCCCTTTCAAGAAAAGCCAGAACTATGGTTTGCAGTACATATGGAAAGAGAACATTACCTCCTAAAGAGGGAGTTTCCTGCAGGGCTATGTGAGTTGCCTTCAGGGCAGCTCAGGTGAGGGTTGCAGCAGTGGGGCCTTAACCTCCCTGCCCTCATTTTTCTGTTCCCTCCCTGCTCTGTCCTTGCAGCCTGGTTTCTCCTTGGGTTGTCTTGGTCAACAGCTCTCACAGGTGTATTGACTTGGGCTCACGGAACATACCTGCTGATAAAGAATACAATTGATTGATTGATTGGTACCAGGAATTGAACTCTGGATCTTGTGCTTGCTAGGCAGCCACTGTGCCACTGAGCTATGTTCCTAGACCTACTTTTGTCCCTAGGCTCTATTTTGTATTTTATTTTTGGTGGTGTCCTTTTTTTCTTCCTTTTAATGTTTCAATTAAATTACATAATTCACTTGAGAAAGTAATGTCTCAAAAGGTAGACTATTTACATCATTTATTTGCATCTCTAGGCAGCTGGCACTTTGAATAGTAATCTTCATTGAATAAAAGGAAAATATTACCACTATTGACTATCTGTAAGAAGTACATGTGTAGGGCAGAGACTTCAAGGTGACAACATTTGTCCTTAAAGGAAATGATTTAAGACTCTAGTGCATTGGTTTGTAACTCTGGCATTGAAAGTATCAGCTGAAGTTCTTATTACAAAGTTCAGATTCCTGAGTCTTGCTTCCAGAAATTCAGATTGAGTAGCTGTGGAGAAAGCCTCAAAAATCTGTATTTAAACATCACATTCGTGTCTCTGTTGTTGGTCCATTTGTAGATTTTCCAAAATCCCTAGGGTTTGTCTCACAGCCTCCCTGTATTTCCATGCAATTTCAGAGTGTGTGTACCTACTGGTAAAAGAGTAGGCCCTGAAGCATGAGAGCAGTCAAGTAGCTTTCGGGGCTTTCTTGAATATTCTTACACACACGCTTGCCTTGTATGCTCTTGTTATCTGTTTGAGATTTATCTCTAATTCCTTCTACAAGTTAAAAGCCTTGAGTCTTTATGATGCTTAGTTAGCTGTTTTCTTTAAAAGCCAACAGCCTAATTTGAAGTTAGGCATCCATGACAGATAGCTGCTGAATGCATTATCCTTGGTTAAGTTCAGTTTACAAATCAGATAAATACCTAGGCATTTAAACCCAGTAAGAATTCAGGTATGAGCAAAGGGAAGAAGTACTTGGAGGCCAGGATGGCTCTTAGAAGTCCTACATCATAATATATCATCGGGTAGCTCCATCAGTATCCCCTGTAATGGTAAATTCTTGACAAGTAACCGAGACAAGATGAGCTTCTTCTGTTTGATAGTAGATGCAGGAGAAACTGTAGAAACTTAATCAAGGTCTCCAAATTCGATGAGTACTTTTTGGCTTTTGATGAATGCTATACTTGTAGTTTTTATAACACATGGCATTTAGTCCATCTAAATGTCTCTGAAAGATGTGAAACCTAAATAAACAATTCTTTAAAATAATTGAGTTGGTATGTGTTGGGGTGCAATATGAACAAAACAATATTGTCCTCATGTTGATACTCAGTGAAGCTAAATAAGGAGCTGTTAGTGGTTAATTATGTAACTTGCTATATGTTGGGTGTTTGAAAATTTTTATAAGACAGTAATTTAAAATAAGCTGAAAACACTCTTCCAAACTTGGCTAAGCGCTCTCTCTCTCTCTCTCTCTCTCTCTCTCTCTCTCTCTCTCTGTCTTTGAACTAGTCCCCCAGGATTGTAGTTTTTGATGTTGTCAGGTGTGGGTTCCTCTGTAAACCCTCCAGTATGATCAATTTTAGGGAAATGTTTTAAGGAGTCTTTATAAAGGTAGTATTTTTGTTTTTCTTTTTTTTTTTGTCTTTTTCATTTTTATCGGTACTGGGGATCGAACTCACGACCGCCTGCTTGCAAGGCAGGTGCTTATGCCGCTGAGCTAAACCCCCAGCCCCAGTATTTTTGTTTTTCATTTCTCACATTTTACTCTAGACTGAAAGGATCAAACCAAACTTATTTTATGTGGATAGAAATGGAAATCCTTGACTGTGACATTTTATAATGTTCATGGGTTATAAACAATTTTTTTAAAAATTAGCTTTCATTTTTGATGACTCATGATAATATATTATAAATCATATTTTATGAGAGACTGATATTGCTGCTCACAAGTGCCCAAATGCAGCTGAATCTGAGCTATCTTATTTTTACATATAGTGATAATTAAAGTAAGTGAAGAAAGTTTTAAATAAGATTGCTGTGACTTTCAGAAATCATTTTTATGACTCTATTATGATCTTTTTAAGGGAAAACATACTTTTATGAAGTAGACAAGATTCTGATTTATTAATTCTTGTGAAAATATCTAGGCTGCTAGACCCTCTCAGAGTAACAATCAGTGTTTTCTCTCCTGTTGTTTGTTTTTGGTTTAATTATTTTTTGATGGTCTTTCTAGGTAGTCCAGGCTGACCCTGAACTCACTTTATAGCTCAGGCTGGCCCCAAACTCTTGGCAATTCTCCTGTCTCACCCTCCAGAGTGCTGAGATTACAGACATGTGCCACCACTCCAGCCTGTCTTTTCTCTTTTGCAGCCTCCTGGATAATAGTATAACAAGAGCTTTAACTATGACAGCAGATAAATTAACCATGATTAAAAGAAGTGTCACTTTACATAAGGTGATTGAGAATATAATGTAACTAGACTTTTAATTAGTCTCTCGATTTGACAAGTATATATTGAAAACATGAGGTAGGTTGAAGTATTTACAAAACCTATTTCTTTAACATAGCTATGTTGATCACTTTCCATGCGTATTTTAATGACCACTTGAAATTTGGAGTTTTAATGGCATACAATGATAATTGTTTGAATTCTATTCTAAACTTGGTAAAAATCAGTCGAGTCAGTTAAAGACGATGGAGTGGAATAGAATATTGATGCAAAAAGTGGATGTGTGCCTTGAGAATTTATTATATCTAAAATAAAATGCAAAAGCAAGCTAACCTTAAATATGCAACTTCATTCCAAAGCATTTTAAACACCATCATATTCAGATGTAAAATACTTAAAGAACTGGGCAGCACAAGGAAACGGTGCTTTGTAAATTGGAGTCACTTTGTTTTCTTAGGAAATTTCCCGTAAGCTTTAAAAGCTGGAAAGGATGTGAAGAGCAGTTGTCCTAATCCCACATGGAAGGTTAATTCTGCCCTATGATTAAAAAGATAAATGAAAGAAAGGTCTGGGAGCTAGAGAGGTGAGAAATCAAAAAAAGGCTTAGGACAAATTGCTAGAGGAGACTATGAGGAGCAATTTGGAGATGGGGACTGTGAGCGGGTTGTCAGGTTTCTGATGGTGATAATGGATGCTCCCACAAGGCAAAGACACAACTACAGATAAAAGCTTCTATATTTTCTTTCAGTAGAAGATGCTATAAGTTCTATTCTGTGAGGCATGGGGGTAAAGTTATAGGAGATCCATATTTTGTCTAAGTGTACCATGTTTTTTCCTGGTACCTTTAAACCTCTGTTATTATTTAGGACAATGCTTTTCAAATTCTGTGTATCAGAGTCACCTCAGGAGCTTGCAGAAGCTATGAAGAAGGTAGGAACATCAGGTTTAAAATAGATGGTTGCTCTGCAAATCAGCTGAACATCTTTGCAGGTGAATATTGTTCTACAAAGTACCAAGCAAAGGATTCTTTCTATTCTTAATAGGAACATTGAAAGCTATTTAGCAGAAACATAAATAAGAACAAAACAGTATATCAGTGTGACATAGGTTGAGTTCCCCTCCATCATTTTGCCTTATACATTTTTATGCTCACTTAGAACACAAACACAGAAGAGTGAAATGTGAAAGCCTAACTTCCTTGGACTTCAGTTCATATGTTATCTTTTGTGGGCTTTTAGGATTAAGAATTTTTTGAACATCTTCATTAAACTAAAAATTTTCATGCCACACAATTTACAGACTTAAAAGATTCAATAGATTCAACACACTGACAGAGTTGTACAACTATAACTACAGTCAAATTTAAGTCATTTTTGACATCCCCAATCAAAACAATCTATTTACTAGCTGTCATCTCCCAGCCTCCTCCCTAAATCTAGGTAACCAGTGAGCTACACTCTATCTTCATAGATTTTTCTATTCTGGGAAAATTTTTTCCAAAACACTGTACTCATAACAACGTTTGAGTTTCACTTTAATTAAGACTTAAGCATTGTAAAATGTAATTAGGTACTAGGACAGCCATAGTCACACTTTCTGACGGTGTCATTAAGCAGTTTAGTACTAGGCAAATATTTATTATAAGTCACTTAGGCTATGTTTCTTGTTTTGCCGTTAAGTCTGAGTTACAGTCAAAAAGTAAAATTATTCCTGGAACCGGTCCTTCTCCAAGTTGAACAATGATAACCTCTAAATGCTGATAAATTATAAAGAGACAGCAATAGTATAATGCATAGGATGTAAGAATCAGACCCTTTCCTCCGTCTGGCTGTGAACTTCCTCCCAGCCAGTGTTTCGTCCTTACTGTGGATGCCTTGTGACTTTCTCCTTGGTAAATTAGGATGATCTAATACTTTTTCTGTCTCAAAAGATTGCACAAAGAATACCAAATGGGAGTTGAGTGTGCCTCTTATCTTAGACAGAAGATGTTTTTGCCTTGAAAGTAATTAAAGTTGAATAAATTGAGCCATAGTAATAAAATGGAGTGCTAATGTTAATATTGAAGATTACCTTCTTGAAGTCCTTTTGCAGAAAAGTGAGCAGATTAGATTTCCACAGTGATGGAATTCTCCACAGGTTTCTAATCATGAAGAAATAACAGTGCTAAAGAAATGGGAAGAATGCTTTTAATTTACCCTATCTTGACAATGCATTGTTTTGAGCTTATCTTCAGTTGTTTGGAAGAAATCAAGTTGTTCAAAACTAGGAAAGGAGTTCATTCACATTCTACCATGATGAATGCTGTGAAGTCTGTTGTAAGCATGCTCAGAATTTTTGGTTAGGGAAGCCCTTTCCTAGGGAAACCCTTAGGCTCAATGAGTGACTAAGGAGTTCAGCGACTAAAGTTCCATGTTAAAGCTTAGTAGTGTCACTACCAGTCCTCTCCAAATAATACTCATCCAAAGCAAAAAAAAGAAGAAAAGAAAAAAAGAATGCATTCTTATTTGTGTTCATTCATTTCACACTGCGCTCTCTTGCATTCTAGTCATTGTATTAACCTTGGACATATAAATTGGAAGCAGATAGTTTTGTCATTTTTGAAATTGGAAATAAGTAAAGAAAGAAAAATGAAATCTGCACACGTGAGGGATCTGTCCTTAATTTAGATTACATCAGCTAGGAGAACAGCCTTTTGGAATAGGGATTTGCAAAGACAAGTTAATTATTAAAGACAAGCCGCTGGGAGTCTGCTAAAGAATTCACAAGTAACATTTGCGTCTGTGCTTGAGGCTTGATATCTTTTAGCTCTTTTTGCTCCACTTTAAGTTATAGTTACATAATTGCAAATGCAGTTTCTCTCATCCTCTGTCTACCCCTTATATTGGAATTTTCAGTAAGATTATAGAAATTTCTTCTCTAAGTATTAGAAGTAATATCCCAGGACAATTGATAAAAATCAGAGATTATGCAGGGAAAGATAAAAATGCTTTTCATAACGTTTCATAAAAGCCAGTTGTCATTATTGGTCAGACTACTGGTCACTTTACTGAAGCCCTATGTGTGTAGTGAGCAACTTAGCACTATGCTGAAGATCTGAGTGATGGTTTCAATGAGAATGTAAGTAAGATGTGAAAGAGGACATTTTAGCAGTGTGCTTCTGAATCTAATGTGTCCCCAAGCACTTACAGACTTTGTCAGATCCTGCTTGGGCAGATCTAGGTGGAGTCCAAGATGCCCTTCACTGTGCTCCCCGATGGAGCCATGGTTGTGGTTCATGGACCACACTTCTGGGTGGTAACATCCAGGACCTTCAGTGTGAATCTTAGTGCTAAAGATTTTAGATGAAAAGGATTTTGATGTGTATTAAGAAGAGATTATTAAAATTGTTTCTGTCTGTACTACAAAACTATTTGCCATTTGCATTGGCCTGCACTTGTTGGTAAGAAAATACCTGGTGGTATTTCCTGAGGGGAGAGTGCTTTCTTTTTTACAAAGAACGAGAAATAAGCATTGATGTGTTTCTTCTTGCTTTCTATCATTAATCTGGTTCTTTGGAGAAAGAACTGTCAGACTATTTTGATTTTCATTGTAAAGCTTCAGTTGTCTAGGCCTGTAAAATCTTTACCAGTCCCTCTAGAATTTGTCTTATTCTGCAGTAGTGTCTTAGAATGATAAAATTGTTATTTATATTAGACTATATCTATAAATACATTGGTAACATCAAATCTGTTATATCATTCATAGTATCAGCTGTATGGAGTATTTTGAAATATCAAATCATATCCTCAAAAGTATTGAGATTTCTGCAATTTAAAGTGTATATCTATTAAATGTAAATAAGAGCATATCTTATAGTAACTAATTGAAAAATAAAACATCACTGATATTTTTAAAAATAAACTTAAAATATTTTTATTTGATTGGGACCAGTTTGTTATCATTCTGAAAATACGTACTTTAAACCTAGCATTGAGATAGATTTTTGGATAGAGATCAGTGCTAGCATTTTTATGATTCTGAAATATGAATTTTTCAATAAAATGCTAGAAATAGAGTGCATATATCTTATAGAATATGTATTAGCATAATACTTTCATATATGCACATACTCATGCACTCATAGGTCAGATAATCTATTTCTTATGCTTTATCTTTTCACAGTGAAATTTTTGCTTTTGGTTTGAATAGTATTTCTTTGCCATTTCTAATCTAATAATTTCCTTCCATCCCTACTATGGATGTCTTGTAACAATCAGGATTATTTTTTACTTCCAGTAATAGAAACTATGATTCAAACTGGCACAAACATTAAACACTTATTGTCTCATATAACTGAAAGTCCAGAAATAAAACAGTCTTCGGGTCTCTTTGATAAATTAGTTTGGCAATTTTATTAAGACTTGTGTCTTTCCATTTCATTTAAACAAAGAAAAAATCCCCAGGATGCCCCCCCTCTTACTTCTCTTAGGCTGTGATTGGGTCTGAATCTGTCATAGGTGAGAGCAGGAGAAATGAAATGGTCGTGCTTGACATGTGCTGGTCTTTCACCATATGCTTGACGTGTGGGAAATGGAGTGGATGCTGGGCCATATGAGACTCTTTTCCATTCTCACTGCATAGTCTCTGGTTTTATCAATTCTGGCTAAACTATATCCTTTATGTGTGGTGATGATTCTTAAATATATAGTGCACTCTTTTATTTCTTTGGAATTTAACATCTAAAAATCAGTTTTATCTCTGGGAAATGCAGCATGAAATTGCCAACAAACTCTCAAGTTGACCTCTGAAGAAGTAACCTAATTCTTTGGATTGTCCTTGCCTTGCCTGATGCTTGTCTTCCTTTTCCTCCTTTACGTGTCGCTGCCTCTTGGGCACTTAGCGTTTCCTGGTGAGGAGTGACAGCTTCTGATCCCCTGTCTTCACTCATGCTGCTCCCTTTGTGATTTCTTCCTTGCATCTACCAAGTAAACTTCCTGAAGGTATCCCCATTTTCCTGTTTACAGTCCCCTTTGCAAGCAATATTCCTTACTGTGATATAAAAGGACCTCTTATTTTCTTCTTCTGTTTCATGATTTCTTCAGTTTCATCATGTACCCCCTCTTTTCCAGCTTTGAGCTGACTTGACTTTGAGCTTCCATTTTGGGTAGATTTTTTTGTTGCTGTTTTTCTCCCCAAACATACAGTGCTATTTCTAACCATGCCTGTGTGCATGCTCCTTGACTTACTTTTTCTTTATTTCTCAGTACAAACATTATCCCATTTTAAAGGCCTAAAGGTTCTACTCACTTAATAGCTACATAATAACAGAGCATGTCAACATGATGATGATCAAGATGACGACAACAATAGTGAATTATGTAGCGCCAAGCACTATTCTAAAGTGTTTTACACATATTAAGCCTAATAGAACACTATAGGATTGACATTACTTTTACTATTTTGTAGATGAGAAAATTGAGGCATTGAGAAATGAACTCCCCTGCACAAGTGCTATTCCAAGGTAGTGCCCAATAAAAATGGGGTGTGACTTTAAGTAATTTGTTTCTTAAGTCTGTACTCTTCAGAAGTATACCGCACTGAGACTCAGTCATTTGACAGAAGCTCTTCTTGGTAAGCACTGCACCTCGGACATAGTTTTATTTTTGCACTTAAAACATTTCATAGCATTTTCAGGTTCAAGTTCCTTAACTATACAAAAAGTTCCTTAGACTGGAGTGATTCTTTTTCACATCTAGTTCTAAACCCAGTAGACACAAAGTGTTGACAGAGTGAAGATAGGAAGGAATTGAATGGAAAGAGTGTTTGATTATTTATGGAAAAGAAATGAGTCACATATTTCTCTTATGCTTTGAAACTGTTATCATGGTTTGCATTCATAGAGGCAAATTTTTTGATTGAACAGTCTGGTGTTTTGAAAAAAATTTTCTTTCTGCATTTTACTGCATCTGAAATTTAGGACCAGATGATTTGTTCAAGACAATAACCCACACAGGTCACATTCCTCACTGAATATTTCTTTACTGAACACAAGTCAGCCTACAAAGACATATACACAAATGTTCATTGCAGATTTAGTCAGAATATTAAAAAACTGGAATCAACAACTATCCATCGACATTATCCATCAACACTATCCAGCAACAAATGAATGAACATAATGTAGTATATTCTTAGAATTGAATATTATCCAACACTAAAAGATAAGTTAACTGATATGAAAGAACATAGATGAATATCAAATACATTACTCAGCAAAAATGGAAGACGTAAGAGAATATATACTATATAATTCCATTTTTGTGAAATTATAGAACCAAAAAAAAAATACATCTTTGTACCAGTCGGTTCAGTGGTAGCCTGAATCTGTGACATTGATTTGGTTAGGAAGAGAAAGGGAAAAAATGTATTGAGTGATGGAGATGCTGTCTGTCTTATTCTGGGTGTTTATATGCTTTTACATCAAACTTCATTAACCTGAACACTTGGAACCTATAATTTTTTATGCTCATCGTATGGCAAAAGGTAGCAAGAAAAATGGAGGTCAAGAGGAATCTTTTTTAAGATGGAAAAAATAGTTTACATGCTAATTAAAAAGATGTAGTAGAAAAATATTGAGGAGTAAAGAAGGGAGAATTAGTGAAGCAGTGTACTCAAGTAGGGGAGAGGGTGGGATCTAGGGTGCAACAGAGAAACGTGTTTTAGGAGCATTGTAAATAAAGTAGGATTCTCCACTACAAGCAGTGGTGGGCTTGGCTGTATTGTTCCAAGCTAACTAAGGCTTTTCGGGATTTTTTTCCCTGCAAAGCAGAAAGCCAGGACAAAGATGCAAAAGGAGAATAGAAGAAGTGGTTTTAGTGATTTCAAAAAGTGCAGAATATTAATTGTCGAACTTTCCTGCATCAGAAGAATGACTCAAATTTTCTGGGCCTCATCCCAGAGTTTTTGGTTCAGTAGGACTGGGGAAGACCTTGAGGATGTGCCAACAAGTTTGTAGATAATGCTGATCTAGGCAAGGCTTTGCGAGCCACTGGTGTAGAGCTTTCATATTTATAGCTGAGACATGCATGCTTTGAATAATAAAGTGATTCATCTCGGCTCGTAGAACTATAACTAGTACATAGCTCCAGCGCCTGCCTCTCCCTAAGCCTAGGTTCCTGTGTCTACACTTCAAATTCAGAAAGGCAAAGTAGCACAAAGTGCCAAAATTTCCGTGGTGGGGGGCACTAGCAGGCGAAGTTTGGAGAAAGGAGAAAGTGAGATTACTAGTGCCGATTTCATTAGGATCACCTTGATTTGTTGTGCCCTGTTCCCTGATGAATAGATGTTGTCAAGCAAATGTTTTTGCCCTGTTCAGTACATGGTTGAAGGGCTTTGTTTTGTGAGAATAGAGGTTTGTTTGTATAGAGGTGTGTTCTAACTGACACATAGCTACATATTTGCAAAGGCTGATATTTCATTTAGAAGAACCTGCCTTCCTTCAGACTCATGTTTTATAAGTCCTGTCAATATGGCTGCACAAATATAAACTATGAAATTAATATTTAAAGGTGTGTGTGTATTCTATTGAAAAGCAATGGAGACATGTAACTTGAATTATATATAATATACTAATCAATACACTTTTTAATGCACAAAAAAGCTAGAAAGAAATATGTTACTGTCAGTTTTACTCAGTTTATGACTAGGTTTTTATTGAACTTTTCTATATAATTTTGTTGTCATTGAGTCTAAAATGTGTATGTTATTCTTATGTTATTTTAAAAAGTATTCATCAATAATGGCAGTATATATAATTGATAACAGAAAAACTAATATTTTTAGTGTACTGGCCTTAATCCTGGATATCTGGGATTTATGAAGTAAAATCAAGTTATTGAATAAAAATATCTCCATTCCTTTAGATTTATATTTTGGGATATCAGTGATTAAGGTCATTGTTCTTTAGAGAAACTATTGATTCTAGTGTTTACTTTAGCATAGGGTAAAAGCATATTATTTTGGTCAAAGTATTATTATTTGAATTTGTGTTGTTTGTATACTTCAGAGTATAACTTTTTAAAATTATAGAGTATGGCCATTGTACAAATTGTAACTTATTTCAGAAGTAATCACTTCCAATGCAAGTACTCTGATTTTACTTAGAATTAACTATTAAATGTACTTTGTCAGCATATAAATGGTATATAGTATCTATTTCTGATTGGAATTTATTCACAGAAATGAGAAAAATTGCTAAGATCATATGTAGTGATGTTAAATCACATCAAATAAAATTAATTTTTTAATTCAAATAACAGCCCCAAGCATATGCTTTATTTGATAATGTGGATAAATGAAGACTTTATCAGAATTCTCTTCTTTCTAAACATGTAGCTGAGAAATAGTTTTTTCAACAATAAAAAGAAATGAAATACTGATACAAACTACAACATGGATAAATTTTGAAAACATTATACTATGAAAACAAAAAAAGGACAGCATGTCATATACAGTAATTCTATTTACATAAAATATCCAGAATAGGTAAAACTGTAGAGAAAGAATGAAGGTTCATAATTACCCAGGACTAGAGAGAAAACAGGGTGTGATTATTAACTGATATGAGGTTTATTTGTTTTATTTGTTTGTTTGTTTGGTTTTTTTTGAGTACTAGGAATCAATCTCAGGACCTTATGCTTGCCAGGCAGTGCTGTGCCACTGAGCTAAATCTCCAGCCTTGATATAGAGTTTTGTAAGGTGACAGAATACTCTAAAATTGTGATTGAGGTTCATTGTTAGACTACCACAGCTACAGACTTGAGCACCTTAAATAGGTGTATTGCGTGATGAATGGATTTGATCGCAAGTCTCATAACAAAATCGAAGTATCCTCAACACCTTTGCTTCTTCCCAAACAGCATCCAAAGCTTGAGGCCCTGCTGACTTTCACTTCCTGCCCATTTCTGCTCCTGCGGCAGAGCCCATGGTGTCAACCTGTCCAGACTTTGAAGTGAGAGAACCTGGCTGCAGGGATTTTCTTAAATTGAATTACTTTTGGCAAACATTTTAATTAGCTGATATTCAAGGGAAATCCAGATGGTATCTATCTCACATAATTAAACACTTTAAAACCTGTGTCTAATTCTCTACCCTTTCTGTACCTTTTTTTCCCCTTTACCTGTACCTTCCTTTCTTTTGATATAGAAGAAAAAGCAGTCTACGTAAATTCTATTTTTAGTGTGCAAGTTTTCTCATCTCTTGAAAAGAAAATTTAATTATATGCCCAGGGATTTCCAAAGTTTAATCTATAAACCAAGAGCATCTGAATGATCTGAGGAATTTATTTAAAAATACAGGTCTTCAATGCCATTTCCAGAATTTTGAGGTTCCCCAGGTACTTTCCAAGTCCAGATTTCTCAGCCAGTACCTGGAGGTGGGCATTTTACCAAGCGCTCCTTGATCTCTGTCTCTGTGATTCTTATGTGCACCAATGCATGAGTATCACAGTTCGTGTATTACAACCTCTGCCATTTATCATGTCTCCCCTGTCTTGTGTGATTATTTTTGAGTATTGGGAAACTTTTGCTTTAGTTGTTGCTTAAAGAAGAGTTGGCTTTGAGCACTCCTGCTAAATATTTTCTTGTTTGATTAATTTATTTCCTTAATACCTTTCCCCATTTCTTTTTTCACTATGGCATATGGGGTCATTCCAGCAAAATACTACATATCCTGAGTATTTCAGAACTAAGAAAAGTCAATTGATACCTTTTAAAACACATAGATTTCCCATTAGTTTGGGTTTTTTCCTCCTCTCTCAAGAATTGGTTTCTTTATATTTTTGTGGTTTGATTTTGTTTTTTGATTTTTGTCTTTTTGAGGCAAGGTCTCACTATGCAGTTAAGACTGGCCTTGAACTCACTTTGTATTCCAGGATGGCCTGGAATTTGCAGTGATCCTCTTGCCTCAGCCTCCTGAGTGCTGGGGTTACAGGTGTATACCACAACACCCCCTGATTAGTTCCTTTTTAAATCCCCTCAACTGTTCATAACTGTTGATTTTCAGAAAAAGATGTTATATTTGTTACTAAATGTGTGAATAAATACATGTAGCCCTTTACTTTAGGTGTCCTAGCACCAAAAGTATAAATAGCACAGAATTGTCATAAAATTTTTATTTTATAAATAAATCATGTACTGTATAATGATGATTTGATCAATTGTGAACAATGGTATATACTGGTGGTGGCAAACATGGAAAGGGTGCCACAGCAGGCTCTGCATTACCATTGAAAGCTTTTCTAAAAGGTTTGCCATTAGTTATATGTACCTTTGTATACTACCAGTATGGAGACTATACAGTCTAGGTTTGTTTATGTATGCCATACAGTGATGCACAATGATGAAATTTCTCAAGGATTCATTTATGAGATGATATCACCCTTGTTAAGTGACACTCAGCAATTACATAGACTAACTTTTACAATATAACTTTAGGCATTACGGTCTACATTGAAAAGTATCTTTTGGAAGTTGTTTTCCTATCCATATGACAGAAAGCTTGAAGGATACATTTCTCTTTCTATTTGCAAAAATACATCAATAAAAACAGTAGATTCTTTTTATATTTTTTTATTTTATGGGAAGAAACCAAGATTTTCATATCTAAATAATAAGAGAATAACGCTAGCTATTATATTGTGTATCATTATTTTCAAAGTAGTTACTCAGTACAAGTCATAAGCCAAACAGATTTTTACAAAAAAGAAAGTAGGATAAAATATTAGTAAAATGAAACAAATTAGCATATACTGTATATTGAAACATTGTTGAAAAGTATTTAGTAGCCTGCAATTCCATGCTTTGAGTATTTTCAGAATATAAAACATTGACTACATCTGGTTCTGAGAAGATGATCAGAAATTTTGGAACTCACATTTTTAAAATTAGGCTATATGTTTGTTACTAATAACCATAAGATTTAATGGAGACAGTGTTTTACTGAAAATTAGCAAACTACTTTCATTCACTGATCTCTCTTATATTCTTATTAACTAGAATATGCATGAAGCCTAGTAGACAGATTGCTCACTCCAGTTAGGAATTGCATCTTCTAGGGTACGCATGATGGTCTTGTAGGTCAGCATCCCCCTACCAGTCAGGATGAGCCATTCCTCTCGAGTTGAGTTTTACTTTTCAGCCTCTCTTGTTTCATTGGTTCCTTTTTATTCATTTTTCTTTCTTTGCTATCTCCTTTTTTCTATCCTCTCATAGTTATATCTTGCCAAATTTTCTTTATAGTATCTAAAAATCCATGTACAGACTTAAAATTTACAGCAACTTCAGGTCCAGCATTCTCAATGTACTGATAGCACCCCATTTTCCATGCCACCCTGGACAATCATTACTGTCCTGGAAAACACAAGCCAACTGTGCCAGACACCATACTGAGAGCTGGGTGATGTGTCAGAAAGACTCAGATTCTACCCAGCAGCCCAGGCTGATAATGATATTTCAGAACAGATTTGATCACAAGGGGGATGGGTGAGGGTGCACCGCCCACCCTTGGAGGGCTGTGCGCCATGGTGATGGGTCAGCAGTTTCCTCCCCACCCACCTCCTCTCTTTCATCAGGGAGTCCTGAGTCCTTCATTGCTGGCCCTAGGATCACATAGCATGAGCTCTGTCACAGTCTGGCCACACCGTTAACCTCTTCCCTGAGGATAAGCCCTTCCACGTGACTGGACAGGGCTCCCAGACTGCCTGCCGGGTTTCATAGCTTTACTCACATCCGAAGAGAAAGCCCAGAAATAGACTTCTCTTCCTGATTCCATTCGTCAGGCTTGCTGAGACCTGGAGACTTCCTAAAACTGGAGGTGTCAATCTGTGGTGAGCGCTGAGTTCCTGAACAGGTGTAGGCCTGGGGAGAAACAGACTCCAGCCCCTGTGTTAGAACCAAAGGAGCCTTGCAGAGCATGTAATAGAATCCAGTCATGGTCAGATGAAATCAGGGCTCCAGGGCCGAGTGAGTTGGCTGGCTTTGCAGTTTTGAGTCTGTCTGTGGCCATTATCTAGGCCTCCTGATTTCTTCATTTGTTCTGGTGCTCTTTCTACCATCCTACTTTCTTTTTAATTAATAGCTTTTTATTTCTGTGATTCCTATGGTGTCCTATCACAAGATTTAATGATATCAATGGCATAGTTAATTAGATGTCGTTTTTAGAACTACAAAAATATACACAGGCATGTAGGTGTGTATAGCTTAAATATCAGTATTTTGCATAATATAAAGACAGAGGGCAAAGAGACACTGCATTCATATTAAATTAGTTTCTAAATATAAAAATGTTGTAATTATTGAAAAGTTCAACTTAGTCAAAAATTGGAAGTTCTCAACTCTGTAGCCGATTTTGTGACACTGGAAAATTTTTTAAATTCTTTTTTATGTTTTTAATTGTACAATAGTAATATTGAATATGTTGTTGGAAAAAATCCTCCACCTAACTCCTATTTGTACTTTATGTGTATTATGTAAGCCTCCATTTAATTTTCTGGTAATAAACAACCTAGATACTGTTATTTAAAGACAGAATAATGTAATGAACCACCACTTACCTAGCATTCAACCCCTGCATCAACCCCTTCCTATTCTTGATTCATTTGTGTCTGCATCACAATTCAGTCTTTGTGTTTACAGTAAACGCCAAACATCTTATTATTCCCTCATAGATGTTAATAAAAATGCAGCTCCCAAAATCCCATTTTTTGCATCTAAAAAATTCTTTAATAGCATTTAATTACTGTCTATTCAAATTTTCCCAGTAAGAACAGTCAGATTTTTGTTTGTTTGTTTGGTTTGGTTTTTGTGGTATTAAGCTTTGGGCTTAGATCTTGTTACTTTATTCTGAGGAAGATTCCCACTAAATCACTTAAAATGACCTTAAACTTGTCCTGTTCTTGCCTGAGCCAGCTGGGGATTGCAGGCATGTGCCACCATGCCTGGCGGGATCCATGCCTGGAGTAATGAACGTCTTAGAATGGCTCTCCTCTTTTATTAAACGAACGTTTTTTTCTTGTGGTGCTGGAGACTGAATCTAGGTCCTCGTGAATGCTAGGTAAGAGTCTCACCACTGAGCTGCATCCCTAGCCATGACTTGATAACTATCACTCTGGTCTTTGGATTTTGAGCCTGACTGCCATAAATGTCATCTAAGATTGTATCTCATTATCTCCTTGTCACTTTGAGTTTTCCATATCCCTCTTTCCCAAATCTTCCCATCTTAGATTCCTAAATAGTTGATATATTCACAAATATCTCCCCACCCCCATCACTGGCGATGAATGTCAGTGGCACTTTATCAGTGCCTGTCTTCATTTGGACTGTTACTTTAGCTAGAGGGGAAAATGTCTTCAGAAACATGCATGTGATGTTAGGATCCTCATTTTAGTGGGTTTTTTTTTGTCTCTGATAGCATAAATTTGAATAAGCTACATAGTCACCATGAGTCTCTGTAAAACGTGGGCAATATGTGGATGTTGTTTTGTTCAATTTTATGTATCTTTTGCAAATCTATTTAAACACTTTGTGGCCTAAACTTTTATAAATAACCACATATTGTTCCTTTCCCTTCTTCTGAGGTCTGGGTCAGGGGTATAGACAGGCAGGTGAAGCATGCAGTTTACTGGGATCCTAAGTTAGAAAGTATCTATAATGAATTCCCATGTGCTGAAGAGGAAATCAACAGAAAACATGTACACATCTGAACCTTTATGCTGCTAAAAGAACAGACCTACACAATATGCCTTGTTACTTTTATATTACATATTGATATAAAATCAGAGAAAAAACACCCATTAACTTTTATATGCATACTAAAAGAGCTGATCAGAGTTCATTGAACCAAAATTTTGTTTTATTTTGGGTCTTACCATGATGAAAATTATCTCTGAAGAAACAAGCATAAAGAAGAAAGAGGTAAATGAGTATGAAAGACTTGCTGTTGTTTACCAATTTAACATTTGGATGTTATGGCTAATACTTGAAGATCGTAAAGACATTACATGTAAAACTGTGTTGGAAATTAGGTTCTTTAAATTCTTTTGGAATTTACTTTTTTTGTAGTAGGGATGTTAAGGCAGGAGTCTCTCTTCTTACCATGAATCATAATGTCTCATACTTTTCCCTTCAGGAAATAGGACCTTTTATGGTGATTGAAACCCTGTACCCTAGACTCAGATTTGATTCGATCCCAATTTTGCCATTTATTAGACATTTCTTGGGACAAACAAGACACAAAAAATGCATAGCTTTGCCAATTTTCATTTTATTTATTTATGCAACAGAGATTTTAAAATACATATTTTAAGTGGTTGAAAAGGTTGAACAAGTTTATATACCTAGTAGATCTTCACACCAACATATGGATATTTATGTTTGATACTAGAAAGATGCTATTCTGTGTCCTTCCTTGACACTGCATGTTTAGTGTGATCCTGTGATTAGTTCTTTTTATTTGTGAACATGGTTCTCTAAATATACTTTGGTATTTTTTTTCCTTAATATCAATCTCCTTGAGAAAATCTTTTGTTTTTCCTTCAATGAAGTTTAAAATTGGGGCGGGGATGATACTGGGAATCGATCTCAGGACTTTGCGGTTGCCAGGCAGATGTTTGTGCCACAGAGCTACATCCCTAGCCCCCATCGGTATATTTTAGATACACAGAATGATCATATTCATCTTAGGGAATTTTCACCCGTACATGATATATATTGATTTTATTTTCCTGGAGGAAAAAATCTTAAGGATTTTAAAATTTTATTTGACTTTGGCAAATGAAACATCATAGATGTTAGTCGAGGAACGGTTGTGGTTATTTTGGTTAGGTCTCTAAGGACACTGGTAAATATGATGGAGAAAGTTTTAATTGAAGGTAGTAGAGGATTCACTGCAGGAAAAATTGGGAAGTTAGACAATGCTTGGGAGTTAGAGAATTTCTGTTCCGGCAGTTTTCTAGTATCAGGCAGATTGCCTTGTGTCTCTGGATGCCTCTGTCCTCTGTTGAGAAGGAATCCCTCTGTTGGGATGAGTGATGGTGTATGTGCTCAGGGTCCAGCGTAGTATGGTTACTGGTGGGCAGGTCAAACTTCACCAGTGGAGTCAATAGCAACAGGGCGCAAGGCTTATGGGTTGGAGTTAGGTGATAGGGAGCAACAGGAGATGACAGAAGGCATCACTGTTCATAACCAAGAGAGCAGGATGGGGAGTGGGAGGAAACACTGAAGAACAGAAAAGCAAAGCAGTGCCAAGACTGTAAGCTGACTTTTACGTTGGAACAATGCCAGGACTGCACAGCAGTGTCCACCATGCCGGTGGCGCACGGCTGTGGTGGGGAGAGCTTTCCTGGAGTGGGCACTGAAACCCAAGTTCTGGAGAAACCTTAGACTTTTGTTCTTCACTGGAGGTAAGAATGGTGTGTTTTGATGTCTGTATAAGGATACAAAAATCAGTGTGATAGGATGGCTTTGCTCTCTGGTTTAATAGAAAGTTCAGATATGTGATTTGTGTTTGTACCTAGTGGGATCCATGGAATTTTATTCCGAAGTCAGGCAGCAGGTGTAAGGCATGACTTTGGCTCGAGGCCTGAATACTGTCATGCTGACAGATATGATGAAGTCATTTTTAAGACATGTGCTCATATTGTCATGTGCTGCTCATTGGTAGGATTCCCAAAAATCTCCATCATGACGGTTTAGGATTACACATAAGCATGTAGGAAGAGGAGGAGCACCTAGCAGGAAAGTGCTCCTTGCTCTTTGTGGGCAAGTAATCTCTGTTGTTCAGGTTTATTAAGCACACTGTAATTAAACTTTAAAGGAAAGTTTCAAAGAGATGAGTAACTGGGGAGATTAGATAATTACTCAGGTAGAGCTTCATAACATACAATGTCTCAGCAAGGCCATTGTCTTTTAAATTCAGATTCTTTGGCTTTGAATGTCGTGCGCCATCATTTGTGAATTTATTCACTTACAAACAAGTCCCAGGATGCTGACACCAAACCAAATTTACAAGATGTTGATGTATCAACAAATATGCTAATTTACAGTGATAAATAAATGAATCTAAATGTTTTGTTAGCTATTTTCTGACTAAAGGAAAATTTAGTTGGAAAACCTTCATCCTTAGAATTTGCAGTTAGTTGTTTAACCTTGACAAGTCTCATTCAGTTGTAGATTTATCAGTAGTAAACCACTGAATGTCTAAATTGGCTGATTAGTGATCCCACTGAGATACCTTCTCCCTCCTCTTATTTCCATGTTCATTATCTTCTAAAATTATCTTGTTATTCACTGAATTTCCAGTTTGTACTTAGCAATGGTCTTGCCATTTTTGCTGAGTCATTGGACAAATGGTAGATGGTTGAATATATTTGAATTCTGTTGGAATTGAGTAACCATAAGTTTTGTGATTGAAGGTTCACTTTTCACTTTCGTTTACCCTTTCTAATGTGAGTGAATTCCCAGATCACTGAGCCACCAATTGGGATACTTTGTTATCTTGGCTATTACGTATTCTTCCTAGTTTTGCTCTGATTTCCCTTTCTGAATATTATTTCTATATGGATTCATCTGTTGCCTTTTTTTTTTTTTTTTTTTTTTTTTTAAGATAGGGTCATGCAATGTAGTCCAGGCTTTCTTGTACTCACTATGCAACCCAGGCTGGCCTCATTCATGGCAGTCCTCCTGCCACAGCCTTCCAGTGCTGGGATTACAGATGGGGGCCACCATGCCTGACTCTGTTCCTATAGTTTTTAATATCTTAAAATGCTGATGATTCTTTCTTATGCTCTCACAGATCTTGAGGTCTGTGAGGTGCTTCAGTTAACATAATAAGACTGAATTTGTCGCATTCACCTCAATTCTGTCTCCTCTAGAATTCTCCCTCTTGATAAAAACTCAAGTAGGAGTCCTAGAGATAAAACCCGTGACCCCTCTCCCTTTGTCTCCACACCTCTCATCAGCATAAGTGTTAGGGCTCACAAGTGACCATGTTCTTTTAGCAGTCATTTTGTTTCATCTAGGCTGTGCTTATCAGCTTTACATATTTATTGGTCAACTCCAGATGTATTGAGTAGTTGTTGTATATGATTAAGAGAGGGAAATCAAAGAAACATGCCAAACTCCTTCTCTCCAATAACTTGTAATGGAAAAAGCTTTGTCATAAAAATGTTTGAAAACAAGTCAATATGTGGTAAGTAATTAGAAGCATTGTGAAATCCTGGAGGTAAATCGTGGCTGTGTATACAGAAATCCATGGAGAGTTTTGTATTTGAGCTGACCCTTGAAGGATATGATTTTGATTAACATATTTTACTGAGTCTCGATTTGAGCTGCCAGGCTATGTAAGGAAGCATCTAAGAGTGCCTCTATCTTTTGGAGTTTATTCTCAGTATAGCCTTATAGTAAGAAATGTATTTAACTTGGATAACTTAAAAATATGTAAGTGGACATATATAATTCTGTAGTTCAATCTTACAGTTTCTGAAACCCTACAAAACCAGACATAATGTTCAGCCTGTCTTTTTAATATACATTTTCCCCAATGAAGAAAACGTGTCATGATTTATTTTTATTTGAATTTTAACTAATTCCTAGAATCCTTAGTTCAACTTCTTAAAATTGCTAAATGAAATGAAATAAATCTTAGAAATGGTTCTGTTTGTATGTATCTTGAGATATTTGGTTACTACAGGTGAGATAATATTTTGGTAACATCCATTTCTTTTTTTAAATCAGTACCAGGGATTGAACTCACAACCGCCTGCTTGCAAGGCAGGTGCTTATGTCACTGAGCTAAATCCCCAGCCTCTTAACATCCATTTTGTTAAAAAATCATTACTAGTAATAAAAGCAATAACCACGGTTATAGATTACAAGCAAGCAGTATTTTCTACTTTTTTATTTGCTACTTTAGTCAGACTTAATAATAAAATCTATAAAGTAGGTTTTAAAGTCCTTATTTTACAGTTAATAGTGCAGTTTTTAATGCTAAGAGTATACTATTAATTACCAGCATGTTCCATTTGAGTTTTCATGAGTGGTGTTCATGAACTATAGTTATCAAGTTTTTGTTTCTTTTAGTAAAAACAATTTGATCAATAGAAAAGATTTGTTCAAACAGATCATTTTCTCTTTCCACTTTCCTTATCAGACTAAAAGAATTGTTTTGTCAAGGGGGATTAAGGTATCAGAGATGCAAATCCTTCTACAGATTTTCCTTGTTCTGAGAAGTACTCTGCTCATATAATTGGAAATCTGGGTACACTTGAAAGAATTACCATTTATTCCACCTGAATTGTCTTCCAATATTTGCTGTCAGCTTTGAAGCAGTTTTAATGGTAATCTCATAATGTTTCAGTCAGTCTGGTAGTTTTTGTTTCTGCTGTTAAATAAAATCCTTTACCAAGTAACCTACTTAAATAGCTATAGATTTTTTTTTATATTGCTTAAAACTGTGATTGACTAAAATCAGAATATATGAGAAATGGCAGTTTTCTGAAGTTTTAAATTTGAACTTTAGGACCAGAAAAAGAACTTTACTGGATTGAACTTATTGAGGTTTGTTTGCTAAAGATGAGTCTTGGTGGCTTCAAGACAAATTCTTTGGAAAGCCCTCTATTGTAATTGTTATGTCATGTCACAATAAAGAAATACATCTTTGAGGATTAATAATGTGCTCATTCTCTTCCCAGTGTTTTTCCCCAAATGAAGCTTGATATTTCATTTCTCATTAGAAGACAGTTTCATTAGTGGGTAATAATAGTTCATTTCTTAAATAATTGCCAATTATGTAGCCTAAGTTTACAAAGCCACTTGCCTTCATCTTATCCCAAGAAGGATGTTCTTCTTGTGGGATAATTATAAACTGAAAATGCAGTGTAATGTCTGTTGTCAATCTCTTGTTTTTTTCTTGCTTCTGTTCTGTGAAAAGAACAGGGACATACAATTTTGCCAAACGGTTTTCAGAATGACTGTACTATTTTTGCTAATTCATTTTCTCAGTCACTTTGATAATTTTTATGTGAGAAGTTCTTAGGCTTTCTAAGAGCTTTTCTTATGTATGCTTTTTTGTTTTTTTAAAGATATAAGTGACCAACTCTAGCAACTCTTAGAATCTTAGTGGTCTTATTAGTTATAATGCACCTATCTTAATAGCAAGTATATAACACTTCATATTTTCTGCTGCTCTTTGTGCTGGGGGCAGGTATACACTTAAATGGTGGCTTTGTATCCACTTGTGCTTTGTGTATCAAAATATTATGTTTGAGTTACAGCATAATTCAAGACCTAATTGTACAGGGAAAAATGACTTCTGGGATTTTTCTTTCACATTCCTTATTCTATTTTGAGACGTATTCCATATAATTTGGTGATTTAGAGCCACAATATCATTCCTGTTCCAGGAGAGTGTTTTGATCTTCCCTTTTTCCAGACATGAACTTCCTTTTCCCCTTATGCTTCTCATTTGTTGCCATACTAACTGCTGCAAATTAAATCCTGTAATCTCTAAGAGGAAGAGTTTATTTTTATTTTGAAGGATGTTAGCATCAAAGGTACTTTGTTAACCACCCCCATTTTTGAGGTTAAAATAAGTGTATTTTAAGTAGTAATTTTTTGTGGCATGCAGAATTGCATGTGCTTCCTACAAGGGACTTGCCTGACACATTTAAGTCATCTTTTTGGTGGCTGTTCTGGAAGCAGTGTTTGCTGGCTCTATTTTCTCTAGTGTGACACCTTAGGATTGTTGAAGCTGGAAGATGTTCGTGAACACATTTTCATTTTAATTTAAGAGGAAAATTCTTTCATTTACAGTAAGGTGGTTTCCTACTAGAGTTTGAAAATGTCTGATTCTTATTTTGCATTTTGCACCCCTAATCTAAATAAATGAGAAACTCATTTTAATGATGAAAGGACTATATCTCCAGCAAGTTTAGTTCAGGTTAGTACAGGCCATAACACACCAGGTTAATACAGCCTATAACATACCAGTGTTGCTATAAATGCAGTTCATGTTTAGAGTACTGGGTATAAATGCAGTATTTTCAGTAGTAGAGCAAAGCTACATTTTGAAAATTGACCCCTTACATTTCATCAAAAGCACATGGTCAGTGCCAACATGCAAGTTTTGTCATATAACAATATAATAATATAGTTGTCACTACATAATATAGTTAAAAAGAGCAGAATAACTACCCTTAGGAACATAGTCTTCAATGAAATTCTTTATTACCTAGGACAAACAGTTTGTGCCTGACTTTTAATTTTCTTTATCATGCTCTGAGATAACCACGGTAAATAAGTTAAAATCATTTTAGGAGGGGTGTCAGCAGTGCCTGGGGAAATTGTATTACTGTTCGGCCCCTCAGTATACACATTTATATCAAGCCACATGTGGACTGTGACATAATTTTTTTGTGTGAGTGACATATTTTTAAGCACTGTTGAATCTTAAAGTTACTGCTTATGTTTCCTCATGTCCACTACCTTCCTTGCTTTCCTTGTGAAAATTAGTTAGTAGAGCAAACTGAGAAAACCATTGTTCTTTTTCCTTTCATTGAAGTCCTTTTAGGGGTATGTTAATATTTTATTCTCAGAGTCAAGTTACCAAATTCATTTTTAAAAAAAATTTATGTATCACATCATTTCTGTTGGCCTTTGCCTCACAACTGAAGACAACATACTAAAACACAACAAGCCACAAGGAGATAATTTCTGATAAGACCTATTGTATAATTTTTTTTTCTTTCGGGAATTTCTTTCCTTGCTTGATAGTCTGAGAGAGATATAAAATTTTACATGTTATCTTCAAAGATACTGCATTTAGGTTGAGCTAGGATACTTCTTAGAGTGTTGGAGGTGTATGTCTGTCTGTCTGCATGTCTTTGGTTTTTCTTGGTTGCCATGAAACCAAATTTTTGCAAGTAGCAATTCTATGCCAGAAATCCAGAGTGTGAGTGGTAGCAAGATAAGCCCAGACATACTGTTGAGTTTTGACCAGACTCTGTGAGATGAAGTCTCTACTGAGTGAGAATATATTAGCATGGACTCTAGAATTATTATTTACTGATATTTTGTTGTCTTTGAGGGGAGAAATGTTTCTAAAACTTTTACAGGGAGTTTTGCCTGCATATATGATATACTGTTTCAAAATTAAATGATTTGGCCTTCTTTTTCGAGACATTTTGGTTAAGATATACTTGTTTAGGATAGTAAAGATGTAATATAGAAGTAAAAATACATAATGAAGAAACAAAGATGCTTTCTTAAAATCTGACTGTGAAGTGGTAATTCTGAAACAAGGTAAAGCACATCTGAGGAGCTTATGTGATAAACTGGAGCCAAAATTTGTGAACACAGCTAACATTAGTAAGTAGGAAACGCCATTCTTATCTGTAACTAGTAATTATAATTAGCATGTGATTATTTTCAATATGGCGTTATATAAATTTGATGTTAGAACACCTCAGTCCATGCATTGTTTCCTTGATGGATAAAGTTAGTAGATGGCTCACTAGGGTCCATTTGCATTGGGATTTAGCTCAGCGTCATAAGCGCCTGCTTTGCAAGTGCATGCTTGTGAGTTTGATCCCCGGTACCGATTTAAAAAAAAAAAATAAGAAAACAGTTAAGATTCACACCATCAAGGTCTCATTTTCATTTAATAGTGACATACGTGCTTTACTCATACTGCATGTGAGTTCAATGCTTTCAATGCTGCCAACAATTTTCAATAAATTTATATTAGAATTTCTGATTTGATTTGGAATGCTGGCTCGTGAATGACACACATTTTCAATAATAAGAGTAACATTTTGGGGCTAGCCTAATAACATATATGGTGCATAATTTTTCTTCTATATATTTTTTATTGTATTACCCTTATAGAAACAAATGTAAGAAAACATGAAAATAAATGCCCATATTCTGTCTACCGAGAAATAACTTCCAATTACATAGTAGTATATATATATATACTACTATATATATATATATATATATATATATATATATATATATATATAATATATATATATATATATTAAGAATACACACTCACCAAGCTATTTCTCTGAGCAACAAATATTTTAAAATATGCAATTGCATACATAACTAAATTTTAAGCTTATACTAGTAAATCTCTGATAATCCCAGAGTCTCTTATTCAGTCATATTCATCTCAGCCAAGAGAAAAACTCAGTTTTAAATCCTTAGAAAGCTCATAATTGCTGGAGGCCAAAAGATGAACTCATTGCTCCTGAAACCACTGACCTTTGTTCTATTGCACATTCCTAAAGTTTTTAATGCAAGATGAAAGAACATGTTTTTTATTTAGTTATACCTACTGTTCCCATAATTGACCCCCTTCCTCTTAGGGGATGGGAACCAATTTTTGCCCATTCTTTTCTTGGCTGTTTTCTCTTCAATGTGACTTAAGCAATCTAAAGAGATCCTGGCCCTGCTAGCTGACATTCAAATGCCCTATACACTTCTCCAGCTGTGTCCTGAAGGGGGATCTTGAGGAGTTTACACAGTTCTCTTATTTTCTTATTTTTCTGTTGATGCATCTTCACTTTCCTGTACTCTCCAGACATTTTGAAAAACTGCTAAAGGATAGTGATTTTTTTTTATCTGTCCTAAGCAGTACCAAGTTTGAAATTCCTTTGGAAACTTTTACTTTAAAAGTTCATATAGTGCTGGGAATATAGCTCAGTAACGCAGGGACTGCCTGGGAAGTGCAAGGTCCTGAGTTTGATTCCTGGAACAAAAAAGAGTTCATTTAAATTTGGTATTTTATAGTTTAGTATTTCTTACATTAATGTTTCTTTTCATAAGAGGGTAATAATGTCAAGCGATTACCATTGGCCCTTTCAAGGTTAAACTGACATGCCCAAGGTTAAATGTGACAAACTCACATTTTTACATTCAAACTCCCTACCCTTAGCCCCTGTGCTTGAGGTTGAGAAGCCACCAAAGTCATTGATTCACTGAAGTTCAACACACCATGGTCCTGCATGAACATGATGGGAGAATCATGCTCTTTCTTAAGGGTACCTTCATGTTACATTCATGAACATAAGAAAAATGTATTAGAGCAATGGAAAAGTTGGTAGCTTCTGTGATCATTGATGATAGTTTCTTATATTTAAAATGTTCAAACATTCTTAGAAGATAATTTGGCAGTATTTTTCAATAGTTACGATGTTACAGTCTTTTAGAATTTAGCTGCCAGAGATGTGGTAGTGGGGATTGAGCCCAGTGCCTTTTTACTGAGTCTTATCTCCAGCCCTTTTCAAAATTTGAGACAGAGTCTCTCTAAGTCACTAAGATTCCTAGGCTGTGCTTGAACGTGTGATCCTCCTACCTCCGACTTCAGGAGTGCTAGATTACAGGTGTGTGTATGCTACCACACTCTGTAGCTTTTTGTCTGTGTTTCAGAACTATTCACAAGAATTTAGTCATGCTTCCTTTGGGCATGGGAATCAGTGGCTTGTATTTGTTTAGTTTTGATTTTTCTGTATAATTTTCTGTATTGTTTGAAATTCCAGACTACTTGTGTTTACAGTTTGAACAACGGCTTACCCAAAATGCTTGAGGCTCAGATTTTGGGGCCCCATAAAAGTTTTGGATATCAGAGCTTTCAAGATTAATGTGCTATATTATCCTTTTTTGTTGTTTTCTGTATGGAAATTTTAAAATAAAAATTAGATGAGATATAGATAATCCTACGGCAGTGCGAATCTTGATATTATTTTAATGAAGTTTTTAAAACTCAGTGTTAAAAATAAGTCTGAGGAAGTCAGTGCTCAGTGCTAAAGTGCTTGCCTAGTGTGCATGAGACCCTGGGTCCAATCCCCAATATTGCAGAATAAAAAAGTAGTAAGGACCAGAAGAGATAAAAGATAATACACTACAGAAAGTCAAAGGGGTAGAATTAGGAAAAGATACAAAAAAGGAAGTTTGTTGAAGGGTATGGAAAGGTGGTTGCTTTTAAGTTTGCCAACTCTACTGTATTTCCTTTATAGCTAAGCTTTGTTCTCTCTGTAAACCTTATTTTGTAGTTTTGCACTTACAGCCTCATACTTTGGCTTCTTAATTAAATTTTATCTCCACTCTTTGCTATTACATTTTCACCCACTCTCAAAAGTCAGTGTGTGGGTTTCTGTGTTCTCATTTTGTGTTCGGATTTTTGTGGAGAAGGAGGTATTTCAATGTTATATCAAGGTCATCATGAACATTTCTCACGTACTTGCAAATGGTCAGCCATATGGTTGATACCTCCAACAGCTTAACTGTTGACTCCTTAAAATGTGTATTTTTTCTTAATAAATTAACTAATTCTGGCATTTTTGTAGCCTTGATATTGAGACAGTAAATTGCTAGTTTATTTTTCCCAAAAGTGGTCATTAATCTGCTTTACTATTACATTTAGTATTAGTCAAAAATGTGAAGTAGTTCCTAGTGGCCAAAAGTATTGCTTGTGAGAAATCATTGCAGTTTATTTTTGTGGTGGTTATCAATTTTATTTAACCGAACACAGCTCCTGTACTGTGCAGTTGTGTAAGTGGACAACTAGGAACTCCAGTTACCCAAACTGATTCCTATGAGCTATAAAATGCATATAAGTTTCTTGATTCTTAATATTCTGTTTTTCTCTGTGTATGTTTTCCACTTGACTAGTTAGTACACTAAAGAAAAAGCCAAAGAACCTTGTTGAGTAACATGAAGGATTATTATAAATACTTACTCTATATAAAAAAATATTCAACTCTGATTCTGGTTTCAGTAGATTTTCTATATGATGAAGTCTAAAGTTAAAAGCTTAGGGGAAGAAATCACACAGTGTATCATGGATTCCATACTTGGTCATTCAATCTAATGTACTGAAACTTGATACTATGAAATCACAATTCCACACCTGTAGCACAACTAATTAGACAGAATAATGTATTACATCGGCACAGATTTGTTTTGCAGTACGATAAATAAAGGCTATGATTTATTGGCAATGTATTGATGGCCAGTTTTAAATACTAGCAAAAGCACATAAATTCAAACAAAGGTTTGGCTCATATTTCGTCTGATTTAAAGTAGTATCTAGAATGAGAACTACAAAGAAATATTAAAACTTTATTAGTCAAAGCTATCTTCATATTTTATGTCTTTTGTCAATGAATGGTAAATAATTTTCAAATAATAATGTAAATATGCACAAGTTATTCAGTGCATTATGCAGTATTGTGGTGTAGTGTTATATTATCCCATTCCTCCTTTAATCCAGCTTTATCATTAGCAGAGTTTTGAAGGTAAATGGGTCTGTGAAGCTTTACAAAGCTAGAAAGGGTAAGGCAAGGGTTTGAAGCCAGGCTAGCGTATTCTTTTTTTTTTTTTTTTTTTTTTTTGGCAGTATCAGGGATTGAACTCATGACCTTGTGCTTGCTAGGCAGGCGCTTATGCCACTGGGCTAAATCCCCAACCAAGGCTAGCATATTCTTAGGAATCACTCAACAGCCACAGTAAACTAGACATTGGTTAAAGGAACACTGGGGATCAATAAGAGGAGAAACAGTCTGATCTACACAATGTGATTCTGTTATTTTGGTTGAAAATATAGATTTATAGAATATATAATACCCATACCTAAAAACGATTAAACCAAATTGTTGCTGTTCCATTGCCCTTCAGAAATGTGATTTATTGAAATGTCTTAATTCATGTGTTGAGTGTTTTGCCACACATTGCCAGACAGTACCCATTGTTATCAACAATAGTGTTGAACTATATATCTTTACAAAAATTTTTTGAAATGTTTTTCCACTTGGTCCCTAAATTTAGTTGTTTTAAAGTTTAATGTCATCTTAGTTATTAATTTCAATATTTATGTATGAATTCAATTAGTCTTCTCATCACTTTTTGGTAGCTCTACATTTATTAGACTTCTCTTACTTATATATTCTTAAAGTCTTTAAAATTTCCAAGAGGTAAATTGAGCTTATTTGTTTAAACAAGTTTCTTTTTCCACTTAATTATCTGTTATCCTCTGCCTGGAGGCAACAGTATGAATAGATACTTTACATGATTTAATAGGAAGTATTTTTGAAATCTTCTGTAGAGAACAGATCCTTACTTTTCAGCAAAGCTAACGATGCTTCCCACATCCTGCCAAATATGTGTTCAGATCAGGATGATAGGTGTTGGTGGAATAATTCTATTATCAAAATGAAATGAAATTTCTGCAGTGCAATACAGAGAGTAGAACAGCTAAAATACTTTTAATAAGATACCCTGGCTGAAGGCTAAGCAATAGCTGCCTGGTAATATTTTGAATTTGTTCTTTTTCCCCTTAAATGTTTCTGCATTTTATATTCAGTAAGAGTAATAAACTGATAACATTAAATTGCCAAGTAATTGTATTTTTAATCAGTCAATAAATTTTTTATCTTAAATAAATTACATAAATACCTGATCATCATTCTTTATAACTTTTTACTTTTGGTTTTACTGGTTTTTAATAGTTTAATAATTTTGATTTTCATATCATATAGTTCATCTACTTAAAGAGTTTTTTAGTGTCTACTTCCAGAGCATTTTTATTGCTCTCAAAAGGAAACATTATTTCTATTCCTTTTAGCAAGCATTGCCCATACCCTCCAAACCCCTTCTTCCTCACCTTACCCTCTTTGTGACTGTTGATTTTCTTTCTGACACCACAGGTTTGCTTAGTTTGAACCTTTCACAGAAACAGAAGTATGCACTATGTGGGCATTTGTGACTGGCTTATTTCACATAGCACTGAGCAGCAGTATTTCATTCTTTTAATAGGTGATGTTCCTTTGCCATGGGTATACTGCATTTTGTTTACCCACGGGGATCTGTTAGATTGTTTCCACTTTTGACTGTGATGAAGAATGCTACTGTGAACTTTCATGCACAAGTCTTATTGAAGTTAGTTTTTTAATTCTGTTGGGTATACAGCTTGGAGCAGCATAACTGGGTCATAAATTAACACTATGGTTAACCTTCTGAAAGACTACCAGACTGTCTTCCAAAACAGTACTACATTGTCTCGAGCTGGTATGAAGATTCTCCTATGGTTAGGAATAATAACTAACCGTTGTTGTGAAGAACAAACAATATATAAAAAAATAATTCAAATGACCTTGGCATGGACAGATATCAGTAAACATTTCCTGCTTTGTCATCAATTAAAATTTTGTTTTTGGGAGATCGAACTCAAGGCCTTTACACTGAGCTACATCACCTTTTTAAATTTGTTTTATTTTGACACACAGTCTTGGTAAGTTGCTAAATTGCCCCGATTGGGCTTGATCTTGGCATTCTCCAGCCTAACCTTCCGCCTGTTACAGGGATTACAAGTGTGTGCTGTCATACCCAAGTGAAAAACCTCTTGTGAGCCAAAATTTTGAGCCATGGAAAACCAGCTAAGATAAAAAGAACTTATTTTCTTTTCCAAATCCAGCCCTTAGATACTAAGATGGTTACAATGTCCTCTACAGTTTAGGGTTAGCCCACTCAGCTTTATGTCTTTAGTATAAGCAGACCAGCAATATTTACTTAACTATGAAAATGTTTAAGAGGACCAAAGACTAAATGATATGACCCATGATGTGCCATAGGGACAGGAGCTTTTAGCAAAAATCCATCCTCATTTCTGGAATTAAGTACAAGCTGTTGATTTGTCATAAAAACATCTAAAAAATCAGTTCCTAGATGTGATATCCAATAGGGTAGCTCCAGTACTATTAATCCTAGTGGATTCCAGTACAGCCAGCCAAATAACTTCACAAAGCTTAACTTCACAAGAGCTTAAATTCACAACTTAGGTGACTTTTCTCACTGAAATATGCTAAATTTTCATTCTAAATTCTTTTTATTAAGTTGAGAACTGTGACCCCATTAGGAATTCTTTCATTATTGTAGAGCATTTTACCAGGTCAGTACTGAATTCAGTTGGTGAGTGAAGTCACTTTCCAAGTGATCCTTGCCTTCTAATAAATGGATGTTTAGCCTTGGTACAAGTGACCTGTTCTCCCCTCCACCAACCCTTTCTTCACACTGCTGTGTTCTGCTTAGTTTATTTGCATCAAAAGTCATCAGGGGGATGGCTTTTCTTTTGAACTCAACAGTTTCTTGCCCTGTGGAAACAGTAAATGATGACCAACCAGGAATATATTCATTTTTGCTAGTCTTTGAATGGGCAAATGTAGATTTATTTTATTCCAAGCAACTTGGAAACCATATCACTTTGTAATTTTCTGTGAAGTGCTTGGGAATTTTCATGGTCCATAGGGTTCAGAATTGGAGTCTTTTTTTCCCTGATAGACCCAAGGGTAATAGTCCTTCACATGCTTCTGGGAGTTTTATAAGTCACTAGTAAACTGCCATACAGACTCAGTGGTAAATGAAGAACTAATGAGACTCTGGTTTACTGCAGGAACATAGTGAGGAAATAAAGTGCTGCTGTATCTGCTTTGGAGAATTGAACAGTTGTAGGGTGGTTCGTTGATTTCTGGATAGAGAATGAGCTGCAATGGGCAGAGGAAATTTTTATAAACATTTAAAAAATTACAGGGGATATTTTGCCTTTTTAATTTGGATAAAAATTAGTTCTCTGTATTATAACCAAATTCAAAGTATTATCAATGCTAAGGTTGTTAATAATATTAGCGTTAACATTAAGGCAATTTAGCAATGTGATATTGGGGGGATATCAAGAGATAGATAATCATGATAGTGTTCTAAGTTTTTGAAGACCAAAAATAGAGCAGAAATATTCTATGTTCATATGTTAAAGGACAGAACAAACACACTTGGGCAATTAGTAGTGTTTTTTCCCCACATTTTTATTGGTACATTTTAGGTATATATAACAATAACACACATCATAGGGATTCTGTACCAGATATAGCTTGTTTCTTTTTCACCCATTTCTCTCCTCTCCCTTCAACCCCTTTCCCTCTTTATTTATAAAACCTTTTTTCCATTTTTCCTTCTAATCTTTTTATTTGTCCTTTCTTTCCTTTCCTTTCTCTCACCTGTTCTCCGCATTTGAACATTTTCTTTCTTTTTTTTTTTTTTTGTCTTTTTCATTTTTATCGGTACCAGGGATCGAACTCATGAACCGCTGCTTGCAAGGCAGGTGCTTATGCCACTGAGCTAAATCCCCAGCCCCCGCATTTGAACATTTTCTTCCTATTTCCCAATATCTATTCACCAGAATGTCCTATGCATGTGGATCATTTTTAGATAAATAGTATTTAAGATGCTGAAGTCAGAGAATGCTTTTGTAAGATTGCCTAGTTTCCTGTTTATAAAGTTTATGAAACTTTTACCAGGAAAAATGCCAGGAAAAATCATTTAAAGTTTAAAGCAAGGAATTATCAAAAATGTTCATAGTTTAAAATGTTAAAAAAAAAATAGATCTCATATGTAGAGATTTTCATTCCTGAATAATTAACATTTAGTTCACCTCTTGAATACATTCATAACGTAAGTTGTTACAATAAATGGTGACAAAACACCAATTGGTATACTCAATCTCTAGCATTATCATCTTCCAGCAGACTTCTAGCTATTTCTTCCATCATATGCATATCTTAGTCCTTACAAGAGAGGTGAAAGTTTAAACAGTGTGGAAATAAATTCTCTGTGTTAAGCAATGCTAATCTTCTCTGTGTTTCTGGGCCATTTCAAAGTTTTAGTGGAGTGTATTTCTTGGCAAGGAAAGAGGCAGCTTTAGCTCCTCAGAAGAACATTAAAATGTCTTCTTGATGGAATGAAGCCGTCCATGAGGTCCCAGTGGAGCACTATGTACACAAGCTGCTCCTTTCTGCCAAACAAATGCAAGACCTTTCTAGACGAGGAAAAGTTGTGACTATTTTATTGTGTTTGTCTATTAAATTTAAGTTCCAAATAAGGTAGAAGTGGAAAATATTTGTAAAGAAAATCTACCATCTATCTCAAATCTGGAAATTTCTTAAGTGTTTAGATCTTTTAAAAACAAGTTTATAATAGTGTTATACCTGAGAAAGAAATAGAACAGCTATGTCAGCCTGTCCTTGGTGGCTGCTTTGACAAAGTGGTTAGACTGGTAGGTGAGTGGATTTCAGTGTATGTTCAAATTGGGAGGAAGAACAAGAATGATGAGTAATTGTAATAGGGAGCTTTATAAAAACTGCTAAAATGTTCTTCCTGGCCCTTGACCTGGCCACTATTTGTGACAGTGACAAAGATAAAACAGAGACACGCTCATCCCCCCAAATCTCAGTAGGCAGGAAACACATTGAGTAAAAAAAAAAAAAAAATTCCTAAGATTTAGAAAAGTGGGCCAAAGTGATTCATCCCAATAGGGATAAATGCAAGGTTTGAGAAAACTTACAGAACAGGTCCAGAAGAAAAGAGAAATTTTGACTCTATAGAACCTAGGGAATGAATATAGGGCTGAAATTCTCACCTTGGGCTACATACTGTGTTAGAATAACCTGGTAGTTATCTGGGGGAGCTTTTAAAAAATGTCAATATCTATGCATGGCTCCAGCCAATTAAGTCAGAATCTCTGGGGGTGAGGCTTTGGTACTGGTAGGTTTAAAGCCTCCCCAGGTGATTTTATGGTGCATCTAAAGTAGAAAGCCATTGATTTTTGTTTGCTTTGTAGATCAACTATAAACAGAATGAAGAAGTCACAGTATTACTCAGTGGTAGAGACTTCTGTACTTTGTATGAGGCTCTGGATTCAGTCTTCAGTTCTTCTGTCCCAAACATACACACAAAAAGAGTTGGCTCTCCATCTCTTTTAGGCAAAAACTAAAATTTTCTTTATACAGATCACATTTATAGTATTACATGGAAAATGAGACATTCATGCAGGAATAACAATTA
The DNA here is from genome assembly GCF_034190915.1 of Cavia porcellus. Classification (NCBI taxonomy): domain Eukaryota; kingdom Metazoa; phylum Chordata; class Mammalia; order Rodentia; family Caviidae; genus Cavia; species Cavia porcellus. The sequence goes on along the minus strand of NW_026947511.1, from coordinate 20,085,745 downwards.
AAATGGTAAGGCAATTTAAGGTCTTGTTTTAGACTTTTTGACAAATTTTAGATGCTTAGATTCATAAACACATACATCTTGGGAAACATGTAGAAGTGAAAGAACTCAGCAGGCATACTTTCATCACCAGAGTTAGTGAAGAAACTCTTCTGGGATTGCTACCAAATGTGAGACTAGAGTGTCTCCAGAGAATCAGAGTATTTGACTTTCCTGGGAGAAGTAGGAGCCTCCTTAAAAATCAGTGTTCTTGCCTGGTGTGGTTGTGCATGCCTGTAATTTCAAGACTCTGGAGACTGAGACAGGAGGATTGCTGCAAATTCCAGCCAGCCTGGACTGCGCAGTGAGTTCAAGGTCAGAGTATCATATATGCCAAGGCTGTGTCTCAAGAAGATAAATTAATAAAAGGAAATTTAAAAAATAATGTTCTTTTATTGATAGTAGGAGGTTTATGCATGTATCAACCTTTCTCTTCTTTTGCATTGTTTTGCATTATTTTGTCAATAGGGTAGTCTAGAAAAAAAGCATCTTGACTTCTGATTATGAAAAAGCACTGATTTCTGCCATGCCTTAGCAGAGTCTTCTCATTTTTCCCTTGTTAAATCATGCAGTAAATCTCTCCTTTGTTACATTCTCAGCACACAGTTCAGTTGTACATACTGTGCCAACAGCCTGTATGTCCACAGTTCTTTTTGTGGTTGTTGTTTCTTTGAGCACCCTCGTCACTGGCTGGTACTTCCACCATCTGAACAGCAGTCTAAGGAAACTCTCCATCCGCTCTATCTTTCAGGCAGGTAGCTGCGCTGATTCAGTGATCCCAGAAGAGGGAATAATGTGAGATGAAGCAATTTTCACCTCCCTCTCTTTACTCTGGCAGGAATAAGATATGTGAATTTATACTTGATTGTGTGATTCTTGGCCTTGCCTGATCTGAGCTTGTCAAGGGAATCATTTCAAACTCTCATCCTGATACTGAGCCATTTGGATAATAGTTAGACGTGCCTTGTTATTGACTTGTCCTCGAGTTACTGCCTGACTTTTCCAGAGTTTTGCTGTTCTTGGTGGGAAGTTGAAGCCAGAGAATGCACCTAGGTGCTAGGAAGTCAGAGTATGTCTTGTGACTATGGAATTCATTTTAAACAAACACGATATTAGACCCTTCTTGGCCGATAGTTTTTACCTTGCTTTGTCATCCTGTCTGCCTTGACACATCCTTATTTTCTAAGTCCATTGTTTGCATTAGGGTTTGCTTTTGGAGTCCTGCACTCCATTGGTTGTAAATGTGATTGGATGACATATCCCCACCATGATAATAACATACAGCATAGTTTCACTCCCAGAAAGTCATTTCTGCTTCCCTTACTCATCCCTCTGTCCTCTCAACCTCTAGTAACCGCCAACTTTCATTTTTCCCATGATCTTGCACCATCAGAGTGTCATATAGTTGCAAGCTCTCAAAACACTCTTTGGCAGATGTTTGGATGCCTCAATCCATTAAACTATCAACCTGTATACCAGAAATAACATTTTGATCCGGTTTCTATGATGCATCTCACTAGATAACTGTAAAGCAGGGTTGAAATGTGTTAGCCACATTAATTTCAATTATTATTTGACAGTGTGATAAAGTAGCGCCAGAAGTATGGCATTCGGGATAATACTGCTATGTTAGATTTGGTGAAGGTTTCTCTCTTCAAACCTGTGACGAGGGAGAGCAGAAATCAAGACCATCTTCTTAAGGAAGTGTAGCAACCTCTGCGAGGATGAGACCCGAGGGAGCGGGGAGAGGCTTTCCGTCAGAAACCCTGGGGCCATTCAGAGCAGATTCCTTTGTGGTTGAAGATGGATAAGCATGTGTGCTCTTCGACCTGCATGTCCTCACGTCCTGCTTTAGGCCAGTCGTTGGCCTGCAGAGGTCCAGACTTTTCTGAGCTTTTGTGTCTTTCTCTGTAGATTGTGAAAGTATTTTAACATGAATAGCTGTGAAATTGTCTCTCAGAATCCTCCATGGTATTGTGAATAATAACCCAAAAGCTTTTTTTTATGGACGGCATTATGTTGTATCTTTGTTTTTTTTAGAAAGATTGGAGATTTGATATCTGTACTTATAAACTTCCACTCTGTTTGCATTATGGTGTTGGTGTCTTTGTGTAGAAAATACAACAATAAAATGACTTCTTAGGATTATTGGTAATAAGGACCCAGAGATACAGCTTTTGGGGGCATATTATCTTTCAAACCAGGAGAATTAATATTTCCCCCTCAAGTTCTCAGATACTTCAAAATACTAGAATATAAATTTAACTTTAATTCAAATATAATATGACATAAAATAGATAACACAGTGAAGTGAATTCTAAACAGCACCTTTCACAAAAGCTTGGAAACATCAGCCAATCTAATTTAGATGCCAGTGGAGACAACATGTCAGCTCTCTAAGAAATATTCAAAAGACCTAGGAAAAATGATGTTATATATTGAAAATGCATGATTTCTATTAAATTTTGAATAATAGACCTGGGCTTTTCGTGGATACCATTTTTAATTGTATGAAAATGTGTATTGTTCATCTCTAACTGGGACAAATGGCCAAATAAACTGCATATATTTTTTGGTGGGGTCTATTTTTGTAAAGTAATTCTTTTCTAGAGGGATGTCTTTGTTGAGCTGAGTACTTCCTGGAAGTTATCTTTTTGTTCCTGCTTATGTAAGTACTGTGCAAAGCTTTATTTTCTTCTGGAGTTTCTAATGATTCTTGCTTTCTTAAATATTGCCTTTCTGGCTTCTTTAGCCTGCTGAATCATTGCCTATGCTTCTGGGAGATATGTAGTTATTTCCCAAAGGATTTGCTCTTAAGGCCAAGTGATTACCTACATATTAGTGGCTTACATGTTTTTGCTGTTCAGCTTCTTTTTAACTAAATCAGTTGTTACAGAGACAGTGTATGGCTAATCTTAGAAACAGAGATTTCATAGTGGATATTTTCAAAGGGATTGTTGGCATGTTCTATACTGGGTGTTCTCTTTAGATTCAGATGTCAGAGGGCAAGGGTGATGAAACCATTCTACCATCTGGTCTTCTAAGCTGTTGGTTCCAGTTCTCTCAGGCTTGTATTTCATACTTCTGACTCTGTTTGCAAAACTGCTGCCTCCAGAGCTGAGGTCTGTTTCACAAGTTTTTCAAAGACCGATTGAAGATGTATCTATAAGAATTTGAGTGCATTTCTAACATTAGTATGGTACTGTGGAGGTATTCACCTTAACATTTGGAGCCTACTGAAAAATTTAGGGCTCCTAGTCTGAGATCACTTTGGTTATTTAAGGTTATATTCTACTAAGTGGTTGTATTATACTCCTGAGAGGGAAACACTGGGAATGCTTTTAAATTTTAAATACCCATCATGAATCACTAATTAGTACTGATGAAAGGATCAGCTGGAGAGGAGATCTAGAATGATGCTTATGACTGAAAACAGATTATTACAATAAGGAAGAGGAGGTCTCAGCAGGTGCACAAATGTCTGTGGTATGGGTCTGAAGAAATCCACAGTGGCTCACTCATCAGATGTGTGGTTGTGAAGTAGAATTTGCTAGTTAATATAGGACTCTGGGGAGGTTTCCCCAACATGCCAAATCTTACAGGATTTTGAAGTACAAGATTTTATGCAAGAACACAGAAGTGTGCTGTTTATTATAGGTGTGGATACCTTTTAGCTAAAAGCAGCACTGAAAATTCTGGCAAAGCTTTGTATTTTCAGACCAAGAAACTTAAAAAGCTTTTAAATTCACAGAAACAGAATCATATATTATATGCTAATGCATCTGTCGTCTAAAAAGGGGATATGTTTGCTTCGACTGGTTCTTTGGAGGCACAGTTGGGTATCTTCAGTTTGGGTTCTCAACAATACACACTGTCACTCATTTTGATGGACTGTGTCTTCTGGTACTTTTGGGCTTGCGTTTTATTTTGTATTTAAAAACTCCCACCTATATTTTAAGTAGTTTCACTAGAAGCATTAAAGCCAATCCAATTCTCTTTCATAAAGATAATCCATATCTATTGACTTACCTTTTAAAGGTAGGAATAATAGGCTTCCTACTTTCACTATATCATTTACAGACCCTAAAGCACAAATCCTATTTTCTCATCTTCATGCAGGCAAAACTCCCAGTGAAGTGATAAGGAGCCTCATGTAAGTGGCTGAGATTTGTGACTTTCTTCTATGACCATTTCCTTAACCAATGCTATGTGGTAGATAATTTTACCTAAAGTTTTTACTGTTACTTTGTTTCCCTTTTTTTCATCCACTGATCCAAAGTAATATCCAAATTCATAAGGAATAGTAACCTTCTGTTTTCATCGTCTCTGTTGTCTCCCTAAGGACAGAACTAATTTCTGTCTCCATTGTGCTCGTGTTGGATTTTCTCAGTACAGCTGTTACAACACACAGCCTCTGTGTATGATGGCACAATCGGCTGCCATTTGTCTGTTTCTTTGTCTAGATTGTGAATTTCTTTGCTTGCAGGTGGGTAAACCTTATTATTATTTATAGTGGGCCAAGCTGGCCGAGGCTATCTCCCCAAGATATGTTGAATTCTGTCTTTTATTATTAGGGAAAGGAAAGGCCACTTGAGCTACTGGCAATTTTATTTACCTGATTACTTTGATGGCAATAGGAGATCTTTGGAAGAAATGCTTTTCTAATGGACAGACATGACAGGAGAGAATCTACCTTAATTGCCCAGCAGCTTACATCCTACCAGGCAAGATGCCGCTTCAGAGATTTTTTTCTTGCCTATAAAACATCATTTGCCTGGAAAATTTTTATATGTGAGAAATAAAGCAGCCAACATGTTTTGTTTGTGCTGTATGCTAGACTTGGTCAAAATTACCTTTCATTCTTTTAATTCTTACAATAACCTTGAGAAAAGATTGAAATTTGGTAGTATAATGAGATTGTGTAAAATATTTTTAATAAAAATCTTTTTCTGTTTTATGTATTGAGATTTATTTGTTTAGAAATGGTTTCACTACTTTAAAAACATTTTAACAGCAACTACAAAACCCCCAAACTTTTGGATGTACCATACCAAAGAATGCTACTTATTGTTGTATTATATTACAGAAATATAATTTCCACAATAGAGAATAATTTCCATATATGTAAGAATATGGTCATATTTCTTCACATGTTCAGTTTGTTTTGAGTGATTAAAAATTATTTCACAATTTAGTTGCAGTGCTATATCAGGTGTTACTATCTTGTCATCAGTTTTCTTTATGGCTGAACTTTTTTTGTAATAATTCATTGAATGTTTTAGACACAAAAAGCATACTTGTGATTTTTCAACAATTTCAAGGAGGAAGATTATTTTATCTTTGATTTTTCAGGTGAAGTCAAACTGAATAGAGAAATCCTTTGTGTACTGAATAGAAACATCATCCTAGAATGTCCTACTTCTGGCAGAGCCAAAAGATGCCCTATTTTCATCCTGGTCCCTGAATGGGGCTTCTCTTTGGCAGGGGCTGTCCTGTAAACTGGCCTCTCTGACTTTCTTTCCCATTGTAAAGGAAGTACTCTTCCTGTCCTTGTCCTTATCAGTATTGGGGTTATAATTTCACAGCATTCTAAAGCTTCAGTGAGACACATGAGAGATCCTAGGAGACTGGGCTGGCATTAATAGATGCTGAAAGGAAAACCCAAGGGCAGTCTATGGAAAGGAAACAAGGAGAAGAATGTCATCCTAGATTGTACTTTACTTCCCATAAATTGTGCTCCCCCCTCCCTCTCATTTTCTGTGTATGTAAAATTCTTGACATTTGAATGTCAGAGAAGATCAAGAATGATAGTATCAAAAACTGCAGTCCTTGAGACACTTCTACTCCAACTCAGCGACAACCCAGCTGCTATTATGGTTTTGTGGACGGACCAAAAATACAAAGGAAGTATTCCGTTCTGAATCTATGCTTTCAAAAAAAGAAGAAAAAACAAAAACAAAAAGAAGAGAAAAGAATGGTGGATAGGAATGATTTTAATGAGGCTTATTTGCATATAAGAAAGAAAAGCCAGCTGTTTGATTCATTTTTGGGCTGAAAATGATGAGAAGCCTATAAACCAGTCATATGCATTCTGGCTGTATTTATATTTCATTTTTGCAGTCTGGTTACTCAGATTCACATAAATCAGTACTAATCATCCAGGATGATTGCTAATATTTGGGCATAAAATTTGGAAACTGATGATTTTACAACTACTGCAGAAGACAGTGACAGTTGGGGGAACTCTCATTTAGCTATTTTTGCTTAGCTGTTTCCTGTTGATGTGGTCCAAAGTGAAAGTCCATCTTCAGTTAGTGTAGGAGACAATGAGGGAAAATGTAAAGGGTGGTTTAACTTCTGAAATATTTACTCAGCCGTTTGTTTACACTATGCAAATCCCAAGATCACTATGTTTAGCTCTGAAGTCTCTAAGACGTGGAAAGTTTATTTGCAACACATACACAGACATCTTTTAATTTCCTTTGAGGACAGAATACTATGAAAACAATTTAAATAACTGGAAAATGTATTTCAGTTAAACCCAGGATTCTTAAATTGAAGGCATTGGAATGGACAGGAGACACAGGTCATCAGGTTTTCTTCCCTAGAGAGCATCTGTGCAGAGTGATGACACCAGGAGTGAAGAGTCCTCTGTGGGCATTCAGCCCTCACGACACCACGGTAGCATCCACATTAGAGCATTATGGCTGCTTTTTGCGGGAATGGTGCTCAGAGATTAAGCAATTTGTCCAAGTTTTCACAGTTAGCAAATGCTGAAACCAAGGTTGAAATTGATTTTCCTTTTCTAAAGGTTATATTCTAGCCATTTCATTGTGCCACTTCGCTCCAGAAATAATTTTTCTGAGTTCAGTTTTCCTTAAAGCAAATGGTAGATTTCACTTGTAGGGGAGGCTCTTTGAGTCCCTGGAGCTGTGTTCTGGGGACCACAGGGATTGTGCCAGGATTGTTTGTGTCTGATAGATGGTATGGGCATCTTTTTCCCAAAGCTGTAAGCACCTCAACCCCTGGAACTCAGATCATGCAAAGATTTCCTTTAGCCACAAAATAAACCTTTCTGTTAGAACAGTAAATGAGGAAACTAAATGAGCAGAAACATCCGGATTTCCAGGTAACCTACTTACAATTTACATCAAAAGAGTAACCTTTAGAAATGTTCTTTTAAAGATATAAAACTTCGTATAATTAGAGTATGCTTGAATTTTGCGGGTACTATTATAAAGTTCAGAAGATGTTATGATGAGGGAGATTCTCTTTTTGAACTGCACTGGGCACTCTCCACTCTGGTAATGTTCACCAGATTTATCCAGGGCTCCCCACACCTTAAAGACATTGAAGATGGGAAAAAATATTTATCTAAGGTCGCTTTTCAGTTCACTGGGCTTAGATTATCAAGAATAAAAGCAGTATATAATAGGTGGTTTCTCAGTGATGGAACCCTGGCTAAAACTAGAGATTTGCTGCAGTTGGCCCTGCTATTTGTACAGCTCCTTCTCTGCCAGGTTTAGGTTGCAGTATGTGTTGGTTTCATCCTAATGTAGGAGTCCATCAGAGAGTCTTATCCACAAAAAGTGGAAGGCTTGGGCTGCTTGGAATTATATCTGATGCTCAGGAGAAGTCTCTTTGGAAAAACAATCTCCATTGCTTGTTACAGCCATGTATCCTGCCAGAACTTCAGCCCCAAGGAGCAGCACTAGTTCTCCAAGGAAACCACAACAGGAGAATCACTAGTGCCAAGGGCTCCTGCAGCCATGGTGATTCTGCTAAGATCGATAAGGGCACAGCCTCAGCAGTGTAAATGGCAGAGAAACTATTCCTTGAAGTTACCATGTAGAGAAAGGGCGGCTAAAAATGTTCCAGAGTTAATCGATCCACTCTGTTTTGCACCGTGCTCACCCATAGGGGATAGATGTCACCTCTTCCACCCCCAGAATTATCAGGATTGCTGGAGATATAAAGAGAACATTTTCAATAGATTTGCAGGAATATGTTTTGTTATTCTATTTTCTTCCCCCTGAAAGCAAAGTACTTTAGCAGTATAAGGAGCAAAACATAGAGGATGAGCCTGACACCCACATGGCCCTCTCTGCTCTCAGAGGTAACCTTGCCACGAGTCCTCATTGTTCTGGAATTTGGTAGAAACCTTGGGGACATACTTGTCAAATGCTTCAGTGATGCCAGAAATCACTCAGTACCACAAGTGACTTTGTTTTCTCAGGCAAGACTGAAGGGTGACATCACACACCAGTAGAGGGTAAGTTGTCATAGCTGTCCAGAGATGGCAGGATTTGGAGCTTCTCAAAGGCCCAGCACTGCCATGCCAGCAAATCTGCCTCAGCACCAGCACATTTTCCTGGCCATCCATAAGCAGAGGCAAATGGGATGGAAAGAAATGACAGGAAAAAGCATGATTTTGTGCTCCTGGTGGGAGGTGAGGCTTACATTTTGCTTCTCTTCCACAAGGTAACCTGAAGTATTTCCTGGCCTTTGGGGTCTTTGCAAAGTAAAGCCCTGTGAAATGATAGAGCTCTAGATAGCTGTCTTGAGTTTCAGTCCTAACTTCACCAAGTTCTAGACCAATGGTTTTGAACAGGTAACTTTATCTTGGAAAGCTCTTTGTTTGCCTTTTTAGGCATTATATGAGTTTGCTAGGACTGCTTCAACAAATATCCACAAATTGGATGGCTCAAACAGTAGACATGTATAGTCTCATGATTCTGAGAGCCAGAAGTCCAAACTTAAGATATTGACAAGGCTAATTTTTGTTGAGAGAAAACTGTTCCCTGAAGCTCACCTAGTTTCTAGAGGGTGCTGGCAATGCTTGATGTTCCTTGGCTTGTCAGCTCCTCAATTCTAAACTATGTCTCTCTTTGTCTTCTCTTTTTTTTTTTTAACATCATCTTTATTTTATTTCACAAAATATGGCAGTTTGATCTCAGAATTGTGAGGTATATTGCATGTGCAATTCATTCAAAAACATGACTAATTTTGTTTGGAAATCACTATCTCCTTGAGAATGATGGAAAAAGACAAATATGATAGTGTCATTGTGAGAAATTTCAACTTGGTAGTATTTTATTTTTATTTTTATTTTATTTTATTTTTGGTACTGGGGATTGAACTCATAACATCATCCTTGCCAGGCAGGTGCTTAGACCGTTGAGCTAAATCTCCAACTCTATGTATCTGTTTATTTATTTATTTATGTATTTATTGGTTTTTGGCTTTTGGCACTGAAGAGTGAACCGAAGTCTTCACGCTGAGCTACACCTCCAACTCCTTTATAAGACAGTCTTGCCAAGTTGTTGTGTTGCGTAGTTACAACCTGGAAGGACTTACAAAAAGTCTTCTGGTAAGTCTTTTAGGGGTACTGGAGATTGAGGCCAAGACCTCCAAGCTATACCCCTAACCTTTATTTTCATTGACACACATATACCCGATGCCTTCTTAAATTCCTTATAGAAGTCCAGGGACACCTAGCTGATGATTAGCCTGCTATGTCTAAGGCTATAGTTAAGGTATCTGGGGATGACAAAAGAATTTGCATTTGACTACTTCACAGATGATTCCAAAGTCTTTGATATTGGACTAGTAGACTTTTAGTTTCTGTTGCTGTTTTTAATAAGGAGACACATGCTGTGCACATCTGTACGCCCACACTCTGGGAGGCTGAGGCAGAAGGATCATATGTTTGAGCCCAGTGAATCCCTGAAGTAGTTCTGATTGATAGTCTTCTTTTGTGTGTTCAGTTACTCTGTGATGGCTGCCTTGTTAATTTGAATCTATTGAAAATGTTTACTTTTTGTGGTCATTTTGACTTTGGGGAAGATTGAGAATTGGCAATATGTAGTTGTGGTGGCACATGCCTGTAAGCCCAGCACTTGGGAGAATGAGGCAGAGGGATTGCATTAAGTTTGGGGCCACCTGGACTACACAGTGAGACTCTGTCTCAAAAAACTGAAAGAAAGAAAGAAAAAGAAAAATTGTAGTGTCAGATCTGGTGAGTAGGCAGATGCCATGTTTTTATGTGACAAAAATTGCTGTATCAAAAGTGATGAATGACATGGACTGCTGCCATGATAGAAGATGACGATGAAGCTGTCCATTTCTCAGACTGTTTTCTTCACATATCTTTTCTTTTCTTTTTCCTTTTTGGTTTTTTGAGGCAGGGTCTCACTGTGTAAGTTCAGGCTGGCGTTAAACTCACTAAGTACTCAGGCCGGTCTCAAATTTATGATGATTTTCCTGCTCAGTCTCCTAAATGCTGGGATTACAGGCATACATCATCACATATGGCTCACATATCATTTCTTCAGTGCTCTCATAAACTCTTGTAGTATGCAGGTTTACATCTTTCTTCCTGGTTACAAACTTGACTCCCACACTTCCATCAAGGTGGAAATATACAACATCAGCTGATGGGTCTCGATAGATGCATTTTTTTCACACAAGGACACTCCGTGATTTCCGCTGAGCACTATAAACCTTGGTCTCAGCAACATAATCACAGCCCCACATTTCTGTCCCGTGATGGCATTTACTAAAATGCTTGTATCAAAAGTGGCACAAGTGCACAGCTCCTAAGAAAATTACAAATGGATGTCATTTTTATTCAGTAGTCAAACGTGTGGAACCAATTTCATACTCAGCTCATTCAGTCTGTTAAAATACTTTGAGTGGAACTGACCTTCAGACCCTCTGAATGTGCCTAATAGCATCTTCCCTTTCTAAGGACATGTATCATTGATTCAGAGCCCACACTAATCAAGTATAATCTCATTTCAATATCTCTACTGCAGTTACATCTACAAAGAGCCTTAGTCCAGATCAAGTCACATTCTGAGGTTCTGAGAGCACAGATCTTTTGGGGAACTAGTATTTATTCCACTACAACAATGGTAAGAGCTACATTGCCCTACACAGATCTGTGCTAGAAAATAGTGAGATACTGTACATGTGTCTTTTGAAATTGTAAGGGCTCCATCTCTATTTTTGTTGTTTTCCAACTCAGAGGTCTCTGTAAATCTGTGGAAAAATTCCCTCTCCCATTCCTACATTCCATTTTTATTACAGTCCAATCGCGACTTAACTTTCCAAATCCATTTCCTCTTGTATCCCCTAAGGTATGTTTTATTCCAGCCCAAAGAGATCACTTATTTTCTGACTCATCATGCACTTTCATACCTCTTATTTTTTTCTATTCAGTCTTCCCTTTGGCTTTGAGCATTCTTTCCTCTCTCACTTACTTTCCCACTTTGGCTAATCATTCTCCTTCCTGTAAGCTGAAATTTTTCCAGGGTGTGCTTGGAGCTAGCTCACACTAGCTAGGGAATACAGTTTGCTGATTGTCAAATGTGCAGTAACATTGTACATCTTGAAACTGACCATGGTGAAGATATCCACATCATGGAAACTGACCAAGGCCACAAGCCTGAGCTGTCATTCTGTGTCTCTTTTTAGCACACAGTAGAGTTTCCTCTTTCTCTATACTTTATGTTTACCTCTATTTTCACATTTTGAACATTGCCTCGTTAGTTTTGTAGGTTTTAAGTTCCTTGAGGACAAAGAATTCTATATTCAATAAAGGGTACAGAGTTGTCTAGTGTGTCACAGCACCTAACCCATAAAGACACTCAGTAATGCTTCTAAAGAGTAGAATAAGGGAACAAAGAGGAGACCAATGACAGTCCACATCTACTGAGCCCACTCTTAAGTGCCAGGAACTCTGAATAGGTCAACTACTATGTCCATTTGGCAGAAGCTAAGTGATGCTTCTAAAGATGAGCAGCTTGTCTAAAATGACACAGCTAACTAGTTAGCCCTAAGAGTCTGATGCAGCCTGCCTGCGAAGCACTGTTAATTTTCCCCCCAAATAAAATTAAATTTTCTAGTTCAGACCTCTTCCATTAAGCAGAACAGCCACTTGCAACATGTGACTGTTGAGTACTTGGAACATGACTTGGCTGAGATGTGCAAATAAAGTACCTTCTAGATATCAAGAAGCCAGTATGTGAAAAACAAGTTTTGAATGTTGAAATAACAGTTTAAATTGGACTAAAATCTATTAATAAAATTTAATTTTACTCTTATAATGTGGCTATAAGCAAGTGGCTCATATTTCTATAAACATATAGACTACTGTTTTCCGGACCTGGTAACTCTCTCTGCCACGTGGCTATTCTAGCATTTATATACTTAACATAAGGAAAGGCCAAGGAATAATAACTCAGAGACTGTTCCACACATCCCTTCCTTCCGCCGAGAACTGCCTTTTGGCATTGAACCTGTGTGACTGGGTATTTGTTGTGGATAAAGGGATAAAGGTCTAGGCTGCAGTCACATTGATATCTTGTGAAAAGGTCTGGCATCCCGAGAGTCGTGGAACAAGGCTGACCAATATTTTGTCTCCCAATAAACTACGAGTATCACTTACAACACGTATTGTGTCTGCTCAGTTGGAGGAAAGTTACTGCTCAAAAGAAGATATTTTAAAGGAATTAGTAGTTCTCTTTCTGCAGGACAGAAAGCTCTTTCCACTAAAACCAAATAGGCCATGGTGGAATTCCACAGCTGTCCCCCACTGACTGGGTCAAGGTCACGGGAAGGAGGAGCCGTTTCCACATGAATAGAGAAATGTACAAGAGCAGGTAACTAAAACTTAGTTATGTTATCTCTTATTGGGTTATGGCAGAATGCAAGTGGTAAAGGAAAGAAGATGCACAATTTTGTAACTAGGTCAGATGTTTTGAAGAAAAGAAAAATGGAACAGCAACAGATTTAAGTGAATGAACCTGTGAACTTCCCTCCCTGTGCCTGGGTGTCCTCTAGCTCTAGTCTGCGCCAAAAGAAGAGGCAAGGTGTGAGAGCCTTAATCTTCCTTACTTTTTAACAAAATAAACTCTGAAAATGTTATGATGACATTTTATGTTTTTCCAGAGTGCTGTAGTTTCATGTAATTACTTTGTAGTTTCTTTGGAGCTCCAGGTCTCCCCTAGAAACATAGGAATCTTCCTAATTTTGCAGCCTCGAGATATAATGTCTAAGTTCTAGTCTTCGTGGCCAGTTCTGATTGCATTAGGAGAATGCTGCAGGAGATTTTTCCTTCTCCTTCTACTCTGGAATCCCATGTGTTTGGAACTGAGTCCTATCTAGACTACCCCACTGTGAATAAGTGCTTTGCAAAGGATGTCAGGGAGGATTTCCTCTGCCAGGTGAATCCCATCTGCTGCTGCTTGGTATACTGAGCATAATGTTAATTTCAAGGATTTGTGTTTGTGTACACACACAAACATTCAGGCACTTGCACACAGAAGATCATTCCTCTACAGAGGGCAAAGTAAGAGTTTTAGAGCTAAAAGAGGTTCTTAAAAATTATCTACAATAAGCCTGCAAATTTTTAAGTGAGTGACCCAGCATGCCATTCTAACCACATTCCTGACATTTCTCTAAACAACTTCCATACCTCTAATTTCATTCATTGGCATGAAGTAGATGTCTAGAGCCTGCTTTTCTGTTAAGGACACTGTGCATGGTGCATAGTGCCTAGGAAACATCTAGTTGCTCAACAGCTGTGGAATTCTTTGCTTCATCCTTTTTTTAAGTAGGCATCATTTGTTTCAGTTAATGAAAATGATAACTGAAATGCTCTTGCTGGAGTAGTGCAGGGCTCCTTCTTTTTGTTAAGTTGAAAATATGAAGTTTGGGGGCTGGGGATTTAGCTCAGCGGCATAAGCACCTGCCTTGCAAGCAGGCAGTCGTGAGTTCGATCCCCGGTACCGATAAAAAAGAAAAAGACAAAAAAAAAAAAAAAAAAAAAGAAAATAATGAAGTTTGTTTTTTGAGGTACTGAAAATGGAACTCAGGACCTTTACACTGAGCCACATCCCCAGCCCTTTTTTGAATTTGAGACAGATTTTGAATTTGGCTAGGCTGGTCTTAAAGTTGCGATTTCCTCCCTCAACCTCCCCAGAGTACTGAGATTGTAGGCCTGTGCCATCACACCAAAACCTGTGCTTCCTTGAGAAGACTCATCCTATATCCAGCAGCCACAGAAGGCTTCTAATTTTACCTTTCCTGGGCCAACATCACTGTCTTCCAACACTGCCCCACTGAGACCTCACTCTTTGTCTTGATCCCTCTGGTCTCACTGGCTATGAATACTTTAAAGACACTTGCTTAGTTCCTTATAGGTTTATTTTTTTCTATTTGGGGAAGCCCTCTGGTCTTTGAACACCCAAGGCTCTCTTTTTCCTCAAAGTAGAAGTCTGTGTGCACAGATGCCTGTGATGTGGTTCTGTGGCATTTGGCAGAGCAGTAAGCTCTGGGAGAGAGCCCAACCTCTCACCCCACTGGTATTTCCTGCCACTTGGGATTTGTTTCCCATTACCTTTACTAACCCGTGAAGGTTCATATTTTAAGCAGGCACTTCCTGCTTCCGCAGTGCTTCTCTCATTCAAGACACAGTAATCTAAGGATCAAAGGGGATGATTCAATACTAAGTTCATCTAAATGGCACTTTATTTTCAGGTGCTTCCTGGGTGCCATTTATGATTTTTTTTAAAAAAAGCACTTTCCTCAGTTATGGTAGTTTTCAGCAAGATTTAATTTTTTGTAATACAAAAATAACATCCCAAATTCTAGCATCTTACCTATAGATAAAACCACCAAGCTATCCTTTAAAGTTGGAGTTGCTTTGCCAAAAGAACCTTGGCATTGTTGTTTGAGAAACAGTGTCAAACATGGAGCCTCTGTGTGTCCTCTGCCCTTGGCTGTATGGGAAAGCTCCAAAGAACAAAGAGAGATAAAGCGAAGTAGACTGTTGTGTTTGGATAAAGCTCTGACTCTGAATGTCATTTTGAACCCCCAAAAAGTCTCCGAACCTGTAATGTGTGTATGAACCAGGGAACTCACATTAATTGATAATCATCGTAGGAATTAAGAGATGAAGAGGAAGGGGAAACTGTCTGAGAATATCAGTTGCTGCCATGAATTACTGGTAGTCAATCAGCAATCAGGCTGCTCTGGCCTGGAGAGGAATGCGTTCCCAGGGCTAATGGAACAGGCCTGGAGATGCAGGGTGTTTCAGCCTCCTTTGGCCTTGGTAAGTGCATTCCATTCTGATGGATGAGGTCTATGCTACCTGGGAGTGTTTTCCCTCACTTCATGCAAGAAAAATTGCTCTTTAAAATGCAAGATACAGAACACAATGCATTTATGGTTTAAAACTCGAAATGGCTAGCCATGGTTAAAGAATCAAAGCACAAAACACTGTGCTTTCAAGGAGGACTTTTATAGCAAATCACAAATTACCTTCTGCTGTTCTTTCCTCTTCCTCCTTTGGACAAATGGATTATAATTTTAAGAGCAAGCTAATGGAGAAAATGTTAATGATGAATGTCAGTGGTCACCCTGGACAGGTATGAAGTACTTTAGCTCTTTGATGTACACACTTCTCTTCATAGTCCGTGATGACAGCAGACAGCCTCGATTCATTTTCAGTGTCTGTGTTTTTGTTATTGATTGAAATTCGAGTGATAGGTCTGGGACACCAGATTAAGCCTGCTTCTTCCAAAATTTCCCTGATTTCAGCTGGGCTGAAAATCTTGAACACCATGATACCCTGTCTAGGTTACTACTCAGATTGGGAGTGATCTAGAAATACTTGTTTGAAGCTGTTATTATGGTTAGTTAGGGAATTTTGTCGACTGATAACATGTGAGCCTGCCTGGATAATAAGACTTGTGTACATGTGAATGGTGCTTCCATTAAATTTTATCTGTTTTTCAGCAAGTTAGAAGACTTAGGAAACAGACTAAAGACAGACCGAACTTGAACCCTTTGTTTTCTTTTAATCAGCATTGTTAGCTTAAAAAGTTTTACTATGACCTGAGTATATACCAAGCAGTGTTTTATTTTCTTAAATGTTGCTTCAAATGAACTTTATTTTTTAACCTGGAATATTGCATTACTTTGTATCCTCAGAATTGCTTCAACCAATTTATTAACACATAGGATGAGCTCTTAGAACACTGATGACTTTTTCTTAGATTATGTTTATTTTCCCAGCTGCATAATAAGATACTGGCTGAAAGAGTTCATTTTTAAAATGATGAAAGTACAAAAAAAGTTGTATGTCATTGGAGTCTATCAGCATCAGAATTGATCTGGATTTCATTAGAATAGCTGCAGAATTGTGAACGAAACAACATGTAAAATTAGTTTTCAGAAACCATATAGACATGTATAACCACTAAAGCATATTCATACTTCAAAATTGTGTTGAGTTAGTGCATTAAAGGTAAAAAAAGAATATTTTTCTTAACTGTTTAAAAACTTGTTTAAAAAAGGAAAAGGACAATCACTCCCCCTAGTGACAAATTACAATATAATTTAGGGAAGGAAATTTGAATAAAATCCTAAACACTGTAAAGAAGGAAAGTTCTGTACTTCAGATTAAATACAACTTATATATGAAATTAGTAGATACTAAAATTTGAAAAAGTGGGAGAATAGAACTTATTTTATATTTTAGTATTTACTTACATTTTAAGTATCAGTGGTTAGATAGCCAGGTCTTCTGTCCAGTTTGTTTTTTTCTTTTTTTTCTTTTTTTTTAAATAGCATCATGTCATAAATCAGTTAAAACACAAGAGCTTAGAGGTTGATTTAAAGTTATTTTCAATTTTTAACTTTAATAGTATTTAGTTTGGTATTTATGGTTATATATTTCTGCTTTGGTACTGAAATTACTTGCTGGAATTTCAGTATTCTTGGTGCAAAAAAAAAAATGGATAAAAGGTCGAGATATGAAAAATACAGTGAGCCCCAAAATAAGCAGTAGCTGGCATCTTACCTGACTCTCACAGAGTTTCAGTATCCATTTCTGGAAAGAATGAGTGAGTTGATCTCACTATTAAAGTGAAGTTTTGAAGAGCAGGAAAAAGCTTGAGTTGAGCAGACTTTTTATGATGTACTTATCCAAAAAGGACATCCATTTTTTGATTGTTCCTAAGCATCCAGTATCATAAGGTACTTTCTCCTGGCAACGTCCAGGCTTATTTTTAACCTACTATTCTAGCGCAGTAATCCTCCCAAAAGGATAATGTTCCAATTTGAAGTAAATTGGGCAAGTAGTGATGGATAATGGTGATTCTGAAATCAAGGATTATGGATTGAAAAGTAAGCATTGAAAGATGTAATCAGACCATTTTAGAAATTTGTATTTTGTTGTATTTTGGCAAGAATTGTGCAAAATCTCTTATTTTTCTTCCATTATTGTCTGAGAGACTCATGGAGGAATAGAATGGAGACCATAAAACAAAACTAAGTATTTCATTTAGGTTATGATCCACCTGAAGCCTGACTCTATTCCTAAACTCACTCCAACACCCATATTTTATTCTACTCTACATCCTTTATGTATCTAGCTCGGTGCTTTCCTTCCAGATGTAACTTTTACTTTGTCTAACCTTCCACTATTCTCATTATAGTGTATAAACTCCTTAATGATAGAAGTCAGTTTTAAGTACCACTTTATCCAGAGTGTAAAAGCGGGTGCAAAATACTTTTCAAATAAAAACTTAATGTGAATAATGGTTAGACAAGCACCTTTTAAGAACCAATGTGAATGTCTCCTCCTCCAAGAAGTCTTCAAATAATCTTAAAGTAATGATGCAATTTTTACCCCATCCTTGAGGTCTCAGTAAAGACAGGTGTATGTGAATCTGACAGGACACCTTACACATATTCTTCAGCTGAACCTGAGGCTGAAGATTGTATTCTGAGTTTAAGATAATCTGATATTGGGAAGAGTTAAATTAATGTGAGCCAAGACAAAGAGCTAGTTTGTTAATTTTCTGTCATTGTAACAAATACTCGAGAAAGCGATTTATTTTGGTTCATGTTTTTGGAGGTCTCATTTCTGGGTCAATTAGACCTGTAGTTTTGTGCTTGTGATGAAGCAGCACATCATGGCTGAAGGGCACAGTGAAGTCAGCCACTCACTTCATCACAAACCAGGAAGCAGGAGAGAGCAAGACAAGATTTGGGTTCCACAGCCCCACTGAAAGGCTCGTCCCAGGGACCTGAAGACCCCACCCTGTACCACCTCCTAACTGCTTCAGCTCCTCTTGAGAGTGTCACCCTACGGAACAGCGCTTTAACACACAGTCCTTTGGAGATACTTAAGATCCAAAGTACAGCAGCTAGTAAATTATTGAATCAGCACTCCAGTGTAGATGCATGTAATTCCACCCATTCCCATCACACTGTCCTATAAACCCAGATGGACTTTTCCTCTTATCTACACCCCTAAAAACACAGAACTGAACCTGAATGTTCTTATTTACAAACCACCTCCATCTAGGTTCTCGAGCTTGGTGAGGCTGGTGATAATAGCTGTAGTGAGCAGGTGGTCTGCAGCCTGCGTCTAAGTCCTGCCCTCCTAACTATGTGACCTTGGGCAACTTATGTATGCTTCCTGTGCTTTCATGCCTCTCCTGTGAAAGGGAGATAATAAAGGTACCTGTCATGTAGTGGATTTTGTGGGGAGTAAAGCCTATAATCTATGTAAGAGTTTTAGCATAATATGCCTAAAATGTAAGATAATAAGTATTGAACGAATAGAAAATACTTTATTCCCAATGAATCATATAAATGATTTGATTTCAGGGATTTTTAAAATTAAATTTATACCTAATATAATGTGGAGCTAAATTTTATTATTTGTTTGCTCTTCAGGGTAAAGTTTGGAGCAAAATATAACTTACCATCTGCTGAATGAGAGCTCACGGCCACAAACTGCCGGCAAAGAGAATAAATTCCAAATTTTGTTGGTTGGTCTTTATGATAAATAAGGTTGAAATAAGTTATGCTAAGTATCTGGAAATTTTATTTTACCAAATGAAAATAATTCAAGTTTTCAGTGCATCACTGAAATTTGTTTATAGACTTTTGTGAACAGGGTAAGTGTTATGAATAGCAATAAAACACAGATAAATAGGAATTAATGGAGACCTTTATATACTTTTGTCCTATTTTATTTGTTTATTTGTATTGGGAATAACCATTTTCTAAACCTGAGCAAATTGTTTAGGTAGTACACAAAGTTTTATAGGAATTCTGCCCATAGAATTACTATTGTGTATATAGTAACTACATACAGTATCTCTGAGAGGAAAATACAAGATGTTGGAAGTAGAGATCAAGCCTCAGAAACTTCTTAGCGAACAATCCAGAGGAATAAATACAGCTCTTTGAGGATGTGACTCAAAAGTTTCATTCTATATGATGTTAATTCATCTTCGATTACATAAACAAAAGCAAAAAGAGGTATTGCCGCCCTAAATGTTCAGTTTTCAAGAAGCTATTAGTTCATAGGCCATTTTTAATGTTTTTTCCCATTTCTGTAATAGCAGGAGTAGAATGATGTTCTGATTATAAAAATAGTAAGGCTTACCGAAAAGTCAGTCCACACAGTGCAAGAGGAATGATATAAAGGAAGTAGAAACCATCTTCTCTCCTCTTTGCACCCGTGTGACCACTCTAATATTGTGGTTGAATATCTTTTCAAACTTTGCCACCCTCTGTTCTTTTACTTTCCTTCTCTTGCCCACTTTACTTTCTAAGTTGGTATTGCCCATTCTTGAGTAACAGTCGATTGAATATCCCATAAGCATCTCAAATTTAAGACTTTTAAGCTGGTGTCTGAGAAGCACACTTTTGAGTTTCCCATTGATACTGCCGACTAGATTAGCTCCAATTGTTGAATTTCTCTACAGATGCACAAACTTCTTCCTACATTAAGTTAGGCTATTGGGGGGCTGGGGATTTAGCTCAGCGGCATAAGCACCTGCCTTGTAAGCAGGCAGTCCTGAGTTCGATCCCTGGTACCGATAAAAAGAAAAAAGACCAGAAAAAAAAAAAAAAGTTAGGCTATTGGATGAGATGTATGTATTATTTCTTATCTGAATTTTTCAACCTTGGGAGGTGCTAGCTGGCAGAGGAATTACTCAGGCAATGAGGAGCCCAGAAAAAGTGCATATTTCTGTTGCCTATAGCTGGATATCCTGAATCTCTATGGCCTTGGTACATCTTAGATTCCTGTATTACTTCCTAGGCCATTTCTTTCCTTGAACGATTTGGTACAGCAACTGTGACATCCATGCTTCGAGAGACGCCGTACATCCTCAAGGGCAGGCAGTTAAAATTACTGTTCTCTTTCTCTGTTGTCTCCCTACTGTTGTCCTGATTGATAGATTTGTTTATTTCTTATTTTTATTTTGTAGCCTACATTGTTAGAGCAGCCAGGCTTGTGAATATTGCCGACAGCTTGAGAGTGTGCTGTGCAGCATGGGAGGCTCCTGGGGGCACTCGGCGGGGAAAACATACTGAAATATATTTTGTGCAGATTGGGAAACTCGGTATGCAGTATATATTAATCAGTTTCTTTCCATGAAGTAAAATTTTCTGCACTTTGTTTAGATTCTCAGACAGGTTGTTCAGCTACTGGGAAGAGGAATATGCAGCTAAGGTGGGAATTTAGACAAAAATTAAAGTACAGTTGTCAATTGTCATAGTTACAAAGGCATCAGAGATCATTGTACTCAACGTTCTCTTTTCCTGGGGGTTCAGAGAGGTACAATGCCTTGCCCAAAGCCCCACAGCAAGCTATGATCATTTTCACTGTCTACTGCTTATTCTAATCCTCAGACTGGATGGGATTCCTGAGCCTCGCAAGGATTTTATATGTATCACCTTCCACGGTATCGGGCTCCAGTGTTTCACAAGCCCATATATAAGTTCTCAAATGAGGTCAGTTACGAGTTGTTAAGTCTTACAGTGCCATTCTGCCATTCTTTTTGGTGGAATTGGTCTGTGTGTGAGGATCTGTTAGAAGAAAAAAATACTATTTTAAACATTAGAATCACAAACTTGCCATATGATGGAGATCCTACAACTTTTTGAGGATCTCTACTCATTTTGCTTTGGGGGCTTAGTAGACATATGCTTATTTCATAGAGTTGCAAAATGGATTTTCTGTGACTTGAGAGTTGTATGTCTTATTCTTCCTTACCCACTCCAGCAGCAAAGGCTCAGCTCATTTACTTTTGATGAAATCAGAAGCAAAATGTTACCAGGGAAAAGACTCGTGGCTCTGCTATACTGCTTCGTTCCTTGAACAGTTATTACTAGCTGCTCAAGACTCTTAGAGAGGTTCCAAACTTAGTCACATTGTTTTCCTCTTTTTGGAGACAGAATCCCCATTTAATGCCCAACCTGCAGGTCTTTAATAGTTCTTAATGACCTATGCGTTCTCTTTTGGGGTATTCTTGTCCACTCTGCGTTTTAAACTAGTTTTTCATTGCTTTAGCTCAAGAATTGGGGCACCAGATGTTGTCATGTAGGAACTAGGATAGATATTTAAAGGAACACTCCAGAAGAGGAGGAAGTTTGAGTAAATTTCAATGGAACTTTGTACTTGTTCTTTAAATACAAGCCAACTAGAATCAGGGACAAAGCCCTGCTGGTTCAGAAGGTGGAATTTTGGAATTTTATGCCTGTTCTGGGCATCTAGCCATAAGGGAGAACAGCCTGGTGGAATCAATGTTATTTTAAAGCTAGGTGTTTTTATACAATCACTAGTTGATTTAAGTGTTGGAGCAGAAATTTGGTGCACATATTTATAAGGGCCTGTGTGAATTTCTAGCCATCATAGGGTTCAGTCTTCTCTCAGTTTAAATGGTCTATTTGGCTTTTCCATTTTGAAAAAAGTAAATAACTCCTTGATGTTATATAATAATTATCAAATGTTGAAGAGAAACATGGAGTCCTGAAGTTTTAAAGAATTTCAGAGCTAAGTCAAAATAGTGTGCAGCTAAATGGAAGGATAGCATTCTGGAAACAAAGTTCAGATCAGACCATACTTTGTATGTAGTCATATCAGGTACTAATCCTTTAAAGTCTGTCTCTTCATCAGCTATGACAATTAAAGAGGTTAACATAGAATGTTACTGTGAGTTCTTGCTCAGAGTCTAGGTCAGGAGAGTAATAGTTGCACATCACTTCTCCCTACCTCTCTTAATGTATAATGTGTGAATTCCTTTTTTACACCCTCTGTCTGGGTATTTCCATGGACAAGGAACTCATTAATTCTTGAAACAGCCATTTGTATTATTTGGGACCTTGAATTTGTACATTCTTTGATTCAGTGGTAGTTACTGAGCCTCTCCTCAGTGTTAGGCTTGGTGATAGTAATCTTTCCTTCCTATCAAATCCCAAGCACCTATCCCTGCAGATTCTACCCTTGGGCCTTCTTGTCCTCCGTGGCAATGTAGTCCTCTTCCTACATTGCTATATAAGGGTCGTTCTTGCATTTTTCTTGAATCCTTTCTTTGAAGAATTGTCTTCAACTATGTTCCGTTGATATATTGCTTTCCTTTCTATGTTTATTTAGCTGAATTTCAATTTTTAAATTTTTCTTAAAACATGATACCCCAAAAGACCATGCCATTGGCCACTTAGCCCAGGCTGGGTTCTGTTAGACTCTGACCTTCTCTCATTAGGACTGTCTGCCTATAATAATGCATCTGAAGACTCTGTTGGCTTGCAGCCACCTTTAGATAGTATTTGTGAATATTAGGTGCCTAAACAAGTGATCTAAATGCTCTGGAGTCAACCAGAGCTCTGTAAAACAGGTTATATATGTTGAGCAGCAGTGTCCTGGTGGATGAAAAGAACAGTGCACGCAAAGCCTGCATGAAGAGAGAGGGACACGGTGTGCTGCTGAGCTCTGTGCCCTCTGACCCCAGTCCACATTCAACTGGGGGCAGATTAGATGCCATGTGCTAGCAGACTGTGCGATATCCGGATTATGTCTGTGTTTACCCAGTCCACAATAATTGAGACCTAAGGCAGTTTGTGTTGGTGTTGCTTCAGAAACACAAGCAAAGAAAAACTAGTTTAGGCTTATCAAAATATTTTTAAAAATCTGTGTTTCAAGGGCTACTATCAAAGTAAAAGACAATCCTCAGAACAGAACTATGTGCAAATTATGTGTTTGACAGAGAGCTTCTATTCTAACATATGTTAAAATTTATTACAACTCAATAATCAAATTTTAAAAGTAGATGAAACAGGGCTGCAGATAGTGCTCACGTGTGCAAGGTTTTGGGTTTGATCCCTACCATGGTTGGAGCAGGGGAGTTGTTGGGGGTTGGAGAGTTCAGTAAGCAAAGCATTTAAATCCAATGGAGAGAATATACAAAAGGCCAACAGGGACATGAAAGATGCTCAGTCTCCTTGACTATCAGGAATGTAAAGCAAAGTCATGATGTGGTATCACTTCACATTCACTACCATGGCTGTAATAAAAAAGACAGTAACAAGTGCTAACAAGGATGTGGAGGTTTGGAACCTTTATACTTTCATCTATAGCAGTGCTGGCAAACCTTTCAGAGACTGAGTGCATAAACTGCAACCCAAACCCACTTATTTATTGTGGAGTGCCAGTACCACAGTGAAACCTGAGTATCTGATGTTTGACTGCTGTGGTGATGCTGGTGCCCTTTAGGTCACATGCCAACGGAGAGGCACTCTGGGTGCCTGCTACTGTACAAATGCCGTAGGTTCACCACCACTGGCCTATAGAAATGTAGAGTGGTGCAGCCACTTTGGAAAACAGTCGGGCAGTTTCTCAAAAAATTAAGCATGGGTTAGCATATGACCCTGAAGATCCACTCCTAGGTATATGAGGCATGATCGATAAATGATGAATATTTTAACAAAATTTTAAAAAATTGTTACAATAAAAGACATTGCCATTAATCTTCATCAGTATACTCTCTCTCACTTTGTGGGCATTTACTCTGTCAATCTTGTCACTTTCTGAAGTAGTCCTGACAGTTCTGTTTTGTGAGTGTCTTCAGTTACACTGTTTTGGCTGCCTTGATGCCCTGAATCTACTCAAAGTATTTGTGTTCCATGGTCATTATGATTTTGAGGAATAACTAGAAGTCGCATGGTGACAGATACAATTGACAAGGTGAATGAGGTCGCATCATAATGTTTTCCATAGCAATCCCCGTAAACATTTGATCATCAGAAGATGATCGAAAATACAGTGAATGTTTACATTTAAAACTATAAAATAGTAAAAGACATATTTTTATTAATCCCTCTGAAAATATTTCCTCTGCTTTGAACATGCTTATCCTATCTATCAGTCTTAGCAAGGTATCTTTTACTGTTTCTTTGAGAACCTGAAACACTCATCACATGTTTTGATTACTTCTTATATTCCAAAAGGGATAAGATACACACCTCTACCTTTAAAAAAATGTGGAAGTGTAATAGCTCCCAAATGAGAACAGTCCTAACACCTGTAAACTGAATAGATAAATAAAATGTATATTTATACAATAGTATATTATTTGGCCATTAAAAGGAATAGATTGTTGATACATGCTACATGGATGAAACATGCCAAGTGAAAAAAAAAAGACACAAGACAAAATACTGCATGATTGCATTTATATGAAATGTCCAGGATAGGCAAATTCAGAGACAGAAAATAGTTTAGTGGGGTGACTGAAAACAGTGGGAATGGGGAGTAAATGCTAAAAGGGCACAGTGCATTTATCTTGAGGGTTGTAAATGTTCTGAAATCAGTGGTAGGTGTGCAGCTTTACAAGTATATTAAAACCTACTAGATTTTACAGTCTAAATGAGTGACTGTTGTGATTCGCGAATTACATCTTTTTTAAGAAATGATACTTCTTTTAAGATTAAGTAGAATCTTTACTCAAAGGAGATGTTTGATGAAGCCCCCTTGTTATGATTGGGACTCACCTGGAGGGATAGTGTGAGGATTGAGATTGAACCATAGAGTCTTTGCACACTAGGCTGGAGGAAAGATTCTCTAAGAAAAGACAGTGGTAGACATAAGGAAATATATAGAAAGAGTGGGTACTATTTCAAGACATTAAGTTATGTACTTTTGATAAGTGATTCATTACTTCTGCAGTACGTTATTTACATCAAACTAGCAGAAAACAACTTTTTATAGCAGGAAACTTTACAAACTTTGAAAAAAATAAACATCCCAGTGAATGACAAGGGAAAATACCAGCCTATCATCCTCTGTTTTGTAATGTAAGGAAATAGTATATTAAAAACAAAAGCTTGGTCAGTGCTTGATGACCTCCTGTTATCACTGTCAGAATAGCATGCTAATGTGCTTTCCAGAGTGTGCTGGGTCCCCAGGCATAGCTGCAGTGTGCATGTCATCACAGCTGTTTTCAGGAAGGTGTGATTATTCCTCATTGTGTGATGCACTCCTGCAATTCCTTCTCTTTGGTATTTTCACAGTGTTTTACTAAATGTTATGGGGTAGGGGAGAACATACTCGAAAACAGCCCAAGTTCACAGAGAGTTGTATGCTTATTAAAAACAGAACATGACTGATTATCAGTCACTTGGAAAACTCCCAGTGAGAAATGATCAAATGAAAAAGCATTGCAGATATATAAATTCTGAAACCTTTGATTTGAGCCTCTGTGATGTGTAAGGAGTGTCAAGTCAGCTCTGGGTTGGTGACCAGCAGTCGCCCGAATTTTCCAAGTCTGGCTGCTTTCTCCAAGTCTTCCACAGGGTGGCAGGGCAGGCAAGCCATGTACTGTTAGAAAGTGGGATTCAGCTGCACAAACGGCCTGCGGAGAATTTAAGGTTCCCTGCCTACAAAGAACTGTTTTCTGAATTGGTGATACTCTGCATTTTTTTTTAAAGTGAAACCCAAGATGATGACTAATGTTATTTTTTATTTCTTTATTTTTTTAAACAAATCCACAAATTTTAAACAGTGAGTTCATGTTACTGAATGTGTAAGCTTTGCTTTGATTTACATACTACATTCTAATGTCCTGTAACACAGTAGATAGATATTATTGTTTTCTTAATATTGCAAATATGGGCTATAATTGTATGAATGAAAAGAATTTTTATACCAAGTCTATACGTGTATACATATTACATTGAAATCAAGATATTCACAAGTAATTTTTGAATCATGAAATATGAGAAAATGAAAACACATACTTTATATTCCCTATGAGCTTTGAATGTTTAATCAGCACACATCTGTAAGCTCAGCACTATGGGAGGCTGAGGCAGGAAGACCACAGATTTGGGCCAGACCAGGAAATTTCGTGAGACACTGCTTCAAGAAAGAAAAGTCTGAAATGTGGCTTAGTAGTAGAGGGCTTTTCTAGTTTACATGAAGCCTGGAATTCAATCCCTAGTAACTGAAAAAGAGAAAGAAATGTAAACTTATTGTACAAAGGTCTTCTGTATTACCTGCTAATACATTATATTTGTCCTACTTACATGATACAATCTACTCGTTGGGGTTAATGCTATCATGGGTACTTGCTGTGAAGTTCTTCACAATTTGATGCACGCCAAGTGTAGAAATTTTTAGCAGCTGGAAACGATGCATGGTAAGAGATTTCCGAGGTATTTTGCAGGTGTTTACATCCTGCTGGCTGGATCCTTCAAGGAAAGTAATACTCTCCCTTCAGCATTTAATGTGTGTACTCAGGATTTGGAAACAGATGGAAAACATTCATATACTCTGGGTGCTTGTATCAGTGACATATTATGAATGCTTTTCTGAAGTATTTGAAAAGCATAATCAAACAATTTCAAGCCTTCTTCCTGGTTCCTCTGTGCCCTGCACATGCCCTGCATACCGCCTGCAGGGCCTCCAGGCTGCTTACAGATTCGTCTTAATGGTCTCATTCTTCATCTATTTGTAATTATGTTTTATGCTTTAAATCTGTAACTACTGGCTGTGATTAGCGTCTGAAGTGAGCCCCTTTGCAAGAGAATCCAGGGCAGTTTCCACCTCCATCGCTAACCAGTGGCTACACCTGGACAAAGGAAGGAGGGGCTGAATAACAGAGAGGCCCCAAGCATACTGCCTGGTCCTGGATTATACTTTCTGTCTTTTCTTGAAAACTAAACTATTAATCTTCTCTCATAAAGACTTTTAAAGAGAAAATTGCATTAGTTATATTTAAGGTGAGGGCATCCTTTAAATTTGAGAATGGTTTCTCCAGCTCCCTCCTTTTCTCCTGTTTTTCTTTCTTATTCAACATCTCTTAAATAAGTCTCTTTATCTCTCCTCTTTCATAATTTTTCCCAGACTTATAGAGGCTGCTTAGGAGGAGATGAAAAAACACCTTCAGGATGTTATTTATAATTGAATCTATGATTGTCACATACAAAGTTAGATCTCATGGATTACAGAAGTCCAGGCTCATAACTTCTATGTGACTTCCATATCTAAAGGCTTTGGAAATCATTTGGATTTTTTCCTATCAGAAAGTACATGAGGTTGGGTCCCTCAATCCTGTAATGGCATTAATTTCTTCTGTTGAAGTAAAGCCAGATTTTAATACTACACTTTTGGGCTGGCAAGTATGTAAGTTAGAATTATTATCCAATAAAATATAGAGAGAACCATCCTTAATCCTGGGGATTGGGTAGGAACTGATATTTATTTCTACTTTCTATTTGAGTATCTATTTAAATTGCCTTTCTCACAGTACCAAAGACAAGCTGTGACTTGTTCTACTCTTGTCAAACAGAGAAAACCTCCCTGCAAAAATCTCTTCCTCCTGTGAATATTCAGTTACATATGGTCAAGAAGTCCATTGAAACTGGCCAACTCTTGCAAACTTGTAAGGGGAGAAGATAGTGTTAGTTTATTCAGGGAAACTCAGCAAATTCTATATCCAGCCCCTTCTTAAGTGATAGGATGTGATTTCAAAACCAGTGAAGTTTTTGGAAACCACTTATGGTGTGGCATTGCCAGAGAGTTGGTGTTCTCAGGATAAAGGTATCATTTTTATGATTCTGGCTCTTCTGGGAATGATGTCACAGAATGGTGTTGGAATAATCAAGGATTTAAAAGTTAACTGAGAGGATCAAGAAAACTGGGAAACAGCTTATTTTGGAATTTTTTGGATAAATGACCTTTTCATGCTTGTCTCTTTTGGTACTGAGACACTGAAGTGAAACACAGTATCCTGAAAAATGGATTGTGTTTACAGAGGTAACCACATACACAGTGGGTATCCTACCTGAGAACGTGCTAGGGCTTTGAAAGAATTCTCCTTATGCTTGGCTGTGAGGCAGACATCCTCACTATGGAACTTCATATTTTTAGTATACTGATTTGATTCAGTGATGGCCCAGATTGTGAGGGACTCTTTAAACAGGTGTCAAGAGTTTGCTGCCTAGATCCTTTGCATGAATACGTCATCAACTATTTAAAACTGGGTGCTAGAAGAATGAAACATCGGCATAGAGAGACATAGCAGGTGATTACTCATGTGTGCCCCTGCTCTGGAGAGGATGCAGAGGTGCTAATGGCTTTTGAACTGAGTGTGAGCCACCTTTTCAAGGAGGGAAACCAAGGAAGGTGTGTGGAAGGGGTGAAGTATAAGGTGCTCACTCATAACTCAGTGTGTTTAACTGCTCACCAAAATGTGTTCTTCCATGGGTACTTAGGTGCTGGTTACTGGTTTGTCTGTACTTGGATGTGAGTTTTAGTTTAGCTCCGCATCCAAGCCACCTTTCACCTGGTGACCTTGGGAATGTTTATTTGCCTCTGCGGATATGAAGACTAGAAGCCATTAGTATTCTCCCATGTTCTTTTCCCCCTCTGAACCCATCAATGCTTTTAAAAACACTAAAATTTCATGCCTTTCTATACTGCTTTTAGAATCTCCAATGTCCATGACAGTAATATTGGTACTGAATATATTATTTTTTAAATTCTTGAGATTTCTTAGAGCCAAAAATCTTTATATTCTGTGTTAGGAGATGTATTCATGCAAAAATGCCTTTTTAACAAACCACCTCCTGGTTTTCTCTGTTTCTGTGGTTCATTAACATGAATGTCAGGAAAGTTCATGTTACTATTTATTGTGCGTATGAATTGACCTTGATTTTTATTTATGATGCCCACTGTCAGGATGTCTATGTCTGTCTTTCTCAATCTTCCTGTCCCCCATATATCTTGGTAGTTAGTTTGTCAAAGAAAGAAATGTTGACTACCATTGCCATGATATCATCTGAGTGCTTATTTGATTTATATGGAGTAGTTTGTTGACTTGGTAACTCGAACTACAACTTTGGGTGTAAATGCGCTCTAAGGCTATGAACTGTTCTCTTCATGACCTTCCTCTTCATGCTCAGTTTCCCATGTTGTAACACAGCCATCATCACTTGTGATGTTGCCATCCTGGTAGCATAGAGTGTTACAGAAGGAAGGGAAAGCAAGCGTCAAACTCACCTCTCTGAGGCGTCAAGCTCAAGACTTGCTGAGAATCAGGCTTAATGATTTTGCTTAAACTGTAGCCTCTTTCTTAAGATGTGACACCTCAAGTTTTTCCTAGGCACCGTTGCCATTGCTGTTCTTTACATATTGGCTTCCATACTTCATAAATGTGGAATTTGAGTGACCTAATTGAAGATGCTGATTTTTGCTTTGCTAAAAGCCTCTATGACTATAAATAAGTAATTATGGGATGATGCTTGATAGCCTTTCAGCTGAAATAATAATCTCTTGGGCTGATAGAATTGCTTTCTTGCAGGAGCTAAAAGCCCTTCCTACATATTAGCACATTTATCTTCAACATCCCTGTAGAAGTACAGGGACAGATTCGATCTCAGAATGATTCAGCAAAATTTCAAACAAAGGTTTGCTAAATAACCCACTGTGGGTCTTGCCCATGAACCAAATCCAAATTATTGGGATTAAATGACTTACAAGACAGACTCTTTGCTTTTGATTAGTTGTCATAATAAGATGTGCAATTATGAGCCACAAAAGAATAACAGGAGGTGTCTGAAGGATGGGAAGTACAACGTCACAATTCAAGGTAGAGTTAAATACGGTTTTGTGGCAGCTGTGATAGTGGGATGGAATAAGATTTCTGCAAAAGTGAGATAAGAGGAAGAAGAATTTAGTTTATTATAAAAATATCAAATATACACTGGAAGTTTTATTGAGCAGACTGGAAGCAGAAAGCCAGGGAAAACCAGGAAGAATATGGTAGACTATGGAGGATAAGATACAAATCAACTGGAGACGATTAAATACTAAATGATCTCTAAGTTTACTCTCAGTCTAACACTGTTGTTTCTCCTCTCTTTCTTCTATCTGGAAGCATATTATTCTGCCCAGTTTTAACAGAGAAGAAATAGGCCCAGAGAAGATCAGCAGTTTTCTCAAGTCATATAGAAAGTGTGAAGTAAAGACTAAACAAACTTAGTATCACCTGGTGACTCTCATATAATCATTCTGCTCCCTCCTACTCTACTTTTGTTACCTCTAAGAGTATTTTAACTGAAGCACTAGACCCAGTCTTTCATGGAGCTTTTGCTGACTAGGATCACCTTATTGTAGTCATCTTTCATGATCTACTTGCTATGTATATTTTAACCAAGGCAACTGTCCACCTTAGAAACAAAAACTTGAACTCATAAAGTATGACCATATTGTCAGGGTTGCTTGTTTATTTAAGGGCGGTCTTTGGTCAACATTAAAGAATGTGCTGTTGAACTTGGCATTCAGAGGTGAAATGAAAGGTAAAACCTTTCCTACTTACAGTGGCTGTAACCACTAAACAATCTGTTGTTTAAACACATAGGACTTGAAAATAGAAGGGGAAAAGGAAACAATCACTAAGTATTTCAATATATGTTCTCTGTTTTTATTTTATAGTTTTATCAATGTAACAGCCTCCAAACTATTTTTCCTGCCTACATTATTCTCTAAACTCAAATACAGCTTTCTTTTTAATTTAATTTTTCCATTATTATGAGTGCCTATTAATTTTATTAAGTACTGGCTTTCAGTGAGTATCTTTTGATCATACCTATTCCATTACCCTTCCTCACACCCCTTTTTTCCTCTTCCCCCTTCTTTTTCTTTTGTCTATTCATGATCTCCCTTCTTCTTTCATGTCAACTTTTTTAGATTCAAATGCTGCCAGAGTTCTGGGTGCAAACCCCGTGTCTATCTGCATCACTTACCTACTAACTCTGTCAGCTTCCACCAGTTCTCTAGCTTCTCTTCTTGTCACTTCCTACTCTAAAATGTGTTACACTTTGTTTATATATCCACAATCA
Organism: Cavia porcellus; assembly: GCF_034190915.1. Lineage (NCBI taxonomy): Eukaryota > Metazoa > Chordata > Mammalia > Rodentia > Caviidae > Cavia > Cavia porcellus. The sequence continues at coordinate 20,054,494 of NW_026947511.1, read as the reverse complement.
CCCTGAGAATGTCACTGCTTCGGGATGTTGCTCCTGCTCTCTCTGCTTGTGATCAGATAGATGCCTAACTGCCATGCAGCTGTCGGGACTTAGCTCCATCCCCTGCTGTCTATATCTGCCCTGACCTAGACCTCCTTCTCATCTGTGATTGGATTTAGGGCCCCTCTTTGGGGATCACCTATGCTCATGTATACTACTATGAAAATATGTTGAGTACAAAATACCACGTACTGAATACATAAGGCAATAAGGAAAGGCCTGCGGAATATAGTTAATGAGTCTGTGACAGAGGTATCATGTAGATGTTTCTGAAGATAAAACTAATTTCCAAAGCAGTTTGTTAATTTTTCAGAGCTCAAAACTAGGAAATTACAGGGAGAATTACTGCACTACAACATGCTAAAGTTCTGCTTTAGTTGCTGTCTGCACCAAATTGTGTTTTGTGTGGAGTTGAAAGGCTTTCTAGAGCAGTAATGGTAATTTATGTATTAGTATTATAGGTGCTCAATGATGTTCAATGAAGTTGACCTGGATTTCCTTCTAATTTCTCTTGATTTTTTTTTCAGTGCTAGACAAGGTCTTCATCCTGAGCACTGAGCCACATCCTCATTTCTTTTGAGATATGGTCTCATTAAGCCACTAAGTTGCCCGTGCTAGGCTTGAACTTGGTATCCCCTTGCCTCTGTCTCTCAGAGTGCTGGAGTGACAGGCATGTGCCACCACACCTGCTTCCTTTTGATTATTTTTAGTATAGAACCCACTGCTACCTTCATTGTTGTGGTGGTGGTTTTTGTTTGTGTTTTGTCTGCCTTGTTTTTTTTCTGTGTTGGCAATCAAAACCAGGGTCTCATGTTATTTGTACTTTTGAATATATATTAAAGAGTCATTTATATGATCACAGAGCTGACAAATATTTTTTAAAGGTCATAATTGATTTTTCCCTAAAACTAGTTTTCTAGATCCTCTTATTGTTGACCTTGTCACATATCTCCCAGGGACTCTCAAAATAACAGGGTTCATTGAGAATGAGAGAATGCTATTAACAATTATGGAGTATGGACAGATGTGACTGGAATTGGCCAAATCAGGATTCGTGGTCACCCTAAGTATAATTGATTGTAGAAAGGAGGAGCATAATCCAACACTTTGAGCCAAACCCATCAGATTTATGTCATCTTCTGAGCTTCCTCTATCGTAGAAACGTACTGGTAGGCTAGTACAGCATATCAAAATATAAAATTCCTATGTGAAATCCAAAACACCCAAGGAAATAATATGTACTTGCCAATATTAGTATGCCCATATGAACCCTGAAGTTATTTTTCTCTAAAACCATAATTCTGTAATTTGTACTCTAACAAAGTATAAGTTAGCAGAGTTCTTGCAAAACAGTGTGTTCCTCTGGGATTCTCTAAACTTTTGCCCATGGATACTTTCAAATCAGGATCAGTTTAAAACTGGAAAGTATAAATTCTTCAGCTTCATGTTGCTATAAGAATGTTCTGGGATCCTGGCTGCCTCAACAGACTATGAAATACAGTGGACAGTAAGGACCCACCCACAAAGATAGTGGTGAACATGGGGTGTTCTTGTTGGGATACACAAAAATTTACTGGTATATAAGAGATGCAATCAAGGCTATTTTCCTGAGACTCTTCCCCACAGGCTGTCCATAGAAAGAGTGGCTACCAGGCACATTATTATGGATGCTCTGGGCCAGTGTACTTGTCATTGTAGTAGTAAAGTACGTCGTTAGGCCAAAAAGATGGAGAGTATTTGTTGAAGAACATAAATTCTATATCACCCTACCTATTTTACTTTGGTAAAATTATTTACCTCAAATAATTATATTCATTCTTTTTATTAAATTAATGAGTAAAGAATGCTGTGTACAGATATTTACAATTGAAACAGACCGCATACAAGTGTTTTGGAAACAATTATATTTATGTGCTTCTACTGTCCTCTTCCTCTACAAATACATGTAGTGTACCCATCTGGAAAAAATTTCCTTAGAGTGCTTTTCACTTGGACTGGTACTACCTCTGTAAGAACCTTTTAGAAATATTTAGAGATGTTTTGGTTGAATGAGGGCATCATTGGCATTAATGAATAGGGGTCAGGGTATGACCCTTCACCCTTTAGTATACAGAATTGCCCTCCAGAATAAAGAATTATCCTTTCATGTATGTAAACAGTGCTTTGTGAAATGCTGTGTAGAACATATATTCAGATTTGGATAGCATAGATTGTTTTATGCATACGTATGAAAGGTGATGCAAATTTTTCAGATTTAAAGCCACTGAAAAGCACTGCTACATAAGCTTTTTATTCTATTCAGTATGATTATTGAACTGAGAAGTTTTTTAAATCTTTGACAGAACTCTTGATTAGCTTGTGCAATCTAGCTACTGCTTGCTTGCATTTTAAAATTTTTATTGTAATAGCTGTATAAAAGCCATTACTGATTAGGAGAGGAAAGAAGAAATAAGCAGCATTTACAGTATTTTCAAACCAAACGAGTGAAGGTCAGGAGGAAATATTCAAGCTTTGTAATATAAAAATGAATAAAATGTGTTGCTGAATCCAAATAAAACCAAAATGCATGGATAAGAATTTTATAAAACAATATTTTAGCTCTTTTCTTTAGAGGCTTAGGTTTTAGTATTTATAGCAGGTATTTATGATTATGTCAACAAGCTTGTATAGCAGTAGGGATTCTGTGTCCCTTGGCAAGTCACTTGGAATTTAGAACAGTTTTTATTATAATTTACATTGCTAATCCTATGAAAGTGGAATAATTTTGTCTGTAGAAGATACTCCATAGACATTTGTGGCCAGTTGTATGAATGAACACATAAATGGAAGTGTGAATAAATGAATGTTTATCTTTGTGCTTGTCTTTGTTTTGTTTTGTTTTGGAGAGAGTTGAGTCTGGCCTTGAACTTACTATGTAGCCCAGACAGCCTTTGAACTTGTGATAATCCTCCTACCTCAGCTTCCTGTTGGGATGATAGGTGTGTTTCCCCAAACCTAGCCTTCGTGATTTTTTTTTAGTAAAATTCTGTGGCACTAAACATAGGCACACTAAACACAGTCATACATAATTAATTATGTATTAATTATGTCTACCATAATTAATGGTAGACATTTTTTAAGACCTAGGAAGATACTCAGATATAAAAAGAACAAAGTCACTATTGAACAACTATTGTAGGCATAGATATTATTAGTCTGAAAATACAGATTGCCATCACCAAAATATAACCATTTTTACACCCCTGCTGTATAATGACTGATTTGAACCTTCAAGCTCTATTATGCTTTGACTACATCATGTTTCAGCAAACTTTCTACTTGTCAGCAGCATGTCCTCTAAACTGCTAGAAGCCTTTGGATTTAAATGTAGACTTGATTGATAGAATTGATTATAATAACCAATTTTGAGTTAATGTACAAATATTATGTGTCATGTGTAAACCCTACTCATTTAGGGGAGCAGACATTAGATATAGATAATGGATCATTTTAACTCAAGCTAATATAAGAACAATTCTGTCCCAAAAACATTTTCTTCATATTTGCCAACTGTATGGCGCATTTATTTTCTGTGTTTTCAATGGGATCTTATTGTGTTCATAAAACAAATTGATCAATAATCATACTAGTAGTTGTGCTGTCTGTATTTCTTGGAAGAGAAATGACTAGAAATAAGGCTCGGGTCACTCTCTGTCTTATGTTTAGTCTCAACCCCCTTCTCTATTCAGAACACTATAAATTTGTGCAGGTGGATGCATCCTGGATCCCAGGCTCTTCATATCAGACAGTGCCTTAAACATAGTGTTTTCATAGTAAAAACAAGTAAGTAGTGATTAGTAGAGAATGTGTTCTGTTTATTAATGCTCTCACATTGACATTTAATAAGTGCCTTTGGAAACCAAAAAATTAATCAGTCCACCTTGGTTGACTGTTTTAGCCTACGTCTTGAGTCTTCCTTATTGCTGCATGAACTGCTCAGGTGCATGAAGCTCCATCCCTGCATTAAGTACAACATTTTTCTCAAGGGTGAGACAGGCGTGTTATTAGTAATCATCCATGTGGGGTGTTTGGGTTTTGTTACTTAGAGAGAGGTCTTTGACCAGTTAACTACAGTTGAGATTAAAATTGCAATGTGGAAGCAAAGGTGATGGATTCTGGAAGGTATACTGTAGGAAGTAGAGAGAAAAGACTGGGAGAGGTCGGATGTGACAAAACAGCTTTCACAGTTAACACTGGAGTTACTGTGTTGTGTTCAATAGTGCTGAGGTATATATCCATGTGACAGGATGATCTTCACAGAAAGTAGAAATTCATTCCATGTACCTCTTTCTTTAAAAAACATAGATGTCTGAACCAAAAACCAAACTCAGAAGAGAGACAAAAGGGATACTTAGTTCCTGCGTGGGATTCTCTTCTTATCAGATCCTCGTTTTGGTGATGTGTTATTTTGGCAGAAGTGAGATGACCTTTAGGGGAATCATGAAGCCCAGGCTTAGACAGGGGAACCTGGACACTTCCTGTAGCCTTGGGAGCCAGGTTGTACTATGTTTATGCAGAGTTGCTGGCAGATGTGGGATGCCTGCTTCAGACCCAGGCATTTGGTTTCACGTGGGTGTGGACTGTTATGGAGAAGTGGCCTCTGAGGTCACTTAGAAGCCACTCTCCATATCGTACGTATGAAGAATGAGTTATGTGCTGTACCCAAGTTCTCCCTAAAATAGCGTTGAAATGAAGTTACCACACTTGTGGCCTATTGAATTATTTTATTTCCAGAGGATTACTTTAGGAGCTTGTAGTATATTTATAAATGTATTCAAGACTTTAAACTTTGAGAACCCAGCAGAAGAGCAAATTTACATATCGGCTCTTTGTAATAGTAATGGAGTTTTCATTTCAACTATACTAAAGAAAATTAAGAAAGAATTTTGTTACAGATTGTAAGAATTTTAAATAGAATTTTCTAACATTTTGTCTTGAAAAATCTGAGAAAAAAGTTATCTATGAAACTTTCTGAAACTCAGAGATTTAAGAAAATGGAACTTTCTGAAACTCATTTCTTCAGACCATTGAAAACGTCACCTTAAATAGACAACGTTAGTAATTTTTTAATTGTCCAAAACTTTCTATTTAGATTTGCCAGATAAAGTGTGGAGCAGTTTATTAAACTTGAACTTAAGATAAATAAGATTTTTTTCTGGTATAAGCATGTTAGATGCAGTATTTTTTCTAGTATGTGTCACATATAATATTGGTCTCCCATATTTATACTTTCAAAATTTCTGATTTTTTGATATTCAGATTTAACTAGAAAGTCTCTATTTTGTTTGCTGCACTTGATATCCAAATTTCCACCATATTTGTAATTTTGCCAGTATTTTAAAATGTTTTCTTCTCATATTTAGAGTATCAACTAAATGTGCTAGGCATTATAACTTAAATAAAACCCACTTTTCCTCAAGGAATGTGGAAAAGACCTGAGTAGATAATGTTAATAATGTGATTAGTATGTACTAAGTAAAGAGAAAAGATATTCAGGCAAGGCATTCATGGATGATGCTACCTGGGCACGGGTGTAACAGGTGAGAGAATGTTAGCCACCTAATGACCCAGGAAGGCTGTTGTAGGCAGAAGCACAAATCAGCATGGTGTATGCTTGCTAGGCTGGGTTGAGAATGGGGAAATTGTTAAAAGCAGAGTCAGAATTGTTTCAGGTGGACCACTCTGGCCATGACAAGACAGTGCATTTCTGGAGGGTAAGATTGGCAGGAAGGAGGTCAACTGAGAGGCTGCTGCAATCTTCTGTCTCAGAAATGAGTCAGAACTAGATAAGGAGAAGGAACAGATGGCACAAATATTCCACAGGTAAAATCACCTTTTCTCACTTGCTAGTTAGATGTAGGCCTCATAAATAGCATGATGTGTTCTCACTTGAAAATGTAGAAACATATATGTGATAAAAGCACTTTAAAAATTTACATTGTACTTAGCACAGGTGTTAGTTTTCTATTGGTGATCATCCTCATAGTCGATCTCCCTGGGTATCTTTTTCCTGTGCAGCTGACCTATGGGTCTGAGAATATTCAAGTTAAAATACTGATGCTCTTGTTCTTATTGTTCCGTCCCCAATATCCTCTTTAGGGAATCAGGTCTAGTTTATCTCTGTTGGTCTTTATTGTCCTGGTCATCCATTTGCCATTCCGTCCTCTTTAAACAGTAGCAACAAGCTTTGGCTGCAGACTCTGGATGTTCCCGTAGGTTTCATCCATGCTTTCTGTAGGATGCTATCCACTTCAGAGTTGCCTTATTAACCTGTTACAAAGATCTTTTTCTGGAGCCCCCATTGGGTCAAAATCACCTCCAAGAAATACATGCTCAGACACCAGGTTTTGAGATCAGAACTATTATCTGAAACACCAACCCTGCATAGAATCCCCCTTTTCCAGGAACCAGGCCTGTGTTCATAAACTAGCTTGATGGGTCAGCTTGTATGCATGTTTTCATTCCAAGTGTCAGACCCTAGCCATGTTGTGACATCTCCAAGCCAGGGAGCACTCTGTTTTCTCCGCTGCCTCCCTGAAGTTGCTGTTTCTCAAACTACTTGAATCTTGGCTTAATGATTAATTTTTCCTCCAGACAAGTAGCTTTCTGCCGTCTATCTCTTCCATGACTCACTTTTGTTTAATCTCTATGGATAAGTTCCCTAGAGTTTTCTTGTAGATCTCAAACTTCTTGCCAACTCAGCTGTGTTCAGTGAGTGCAATTCTTTTTTACCAGCAAAATGTCTTATATCAAATCTTCCTGCCTAATCAATCTAGAAAAATTCCCAGCCCATACTTCTCAAGACTTCCTTATTTAAAACTTTCCATCAGTCATTCTCCTGATTCATTGTGGGTGCTATTTTCTCTCCAGAACAACTTTTATAACCAACTTTATTTTGGGATAACATATATCTTAAAATGCCCAATTTTGAGCCTGTGGTTTAGAAAGTCATAAAAAGACCCATGAAACCAATAAAATTAGATGTACAGTATAACAGTAATTAACATTATTATATAGTACCACTTCTGGTGGCAGCAAAGATATATTCTGTACGGTCCAATATAGTGGCGAGTGGCCACATGTTACTGTTGAACACTGGAAATGTGGCTAGTATGCATGAAGAAATGTATTTTTCATTTTAATTTTAAAAATATTAATATTGAATAAGCACATGTGACCACACATTACACATATTCAACTCATGAAAATTCCACTCTTATAACCTAATCATCTCCTAAGGATTCCCATCTCCTGACATTATCACTTTGCAGTTTTTCCTTTTTTCTTTTTCTCTCTTTCTTTCTTCATTTATTTTTTGATACCAGGGATCAAACTAACAACCTTGCACTTGCTAGACAGGCGCTTATGCCGTGAAGCTAAATCTCTGGTGGCACTACCCACTTTGGGGGTTAGGATTTCAACATGCAAACTTCAAGATGGATGCAAACACTCAGGACATAGCAGAAACCAAAATACATAAACTGTGATTAGTATAACTCAGACTACGTAAGTGGATCAGTATTTGACTGAAGAAGAACTATGACTCAAAAACAACTTTATTTAGGGACCATGGGATGTTCCTTGCTGTTGATGAAATATTAGGGCAACCTTGCAACATTTTTTTTTTTTGGTACTGAGGGAAAGAGAGAGGGAGAGAGAGAGAGAGACTGAGACTCACTCTGTCGTGAAAATGCTTTCATTATATAAAAAAACATTCGACTGCCTTAAGCAGGCCTTTTCCCTCGTGTGACTGCAGTCTGGTTGGAAGCCTGAAGGAAGGGAATGGAGGTATAGTTTTGTCTCCAGCTTCTTAGTGTGCATTTATCTCTCTTCTTCAGTGGATCAGATTGACTACTGGCCACACTGGTTGAAGCAGTGGAGGGAGAAGAGAAAAAGGATGGGACTGCCACTGATGTTATTTTGCAGGGCTTCCCTCTAGCTAAGCGGAGTTTACAGGATCTTCTCTCCATGCTGTATAGATGATATTGATTGCCTCATATGGTAGATTTTAGGAGTTTTTCTACAATGTTTAGCCACACTTCTCACAACACAGCTTCTGCTTTTTACTCCCCAACCTACATCTGGACAGTGCTGGAGGCCCTATAAACCCATGAAACATGTTGCCACCCAAGGCCAACTCTTCAATCTGGTCTAGCTGAAGGCAGGACAGAGAGTTGTAGACAGCTGATACAACCAGACCAATGCCATCTTCCTGCCACTGCCATCAGTGCTCAGTCCTTTATATGGAGATTACCCAAGGATGTGTCAGCAATCTGTCCACACAGGCCTTGGAACTCTGACGACCTCAACAGAACTGACTTTCTTTTGCCTTCCCCACCACTGTGAGTGAGGATATGTCAGTGCATACTCTGATAATGTCCCTTTGGCTCTACCATCTCCTCTTGAGATTTGTAACTTCCTCTCGCAATGCTTAGGCATATGTCATGTAGCTGTCGCTACCTCATTCAAAAGGTGTCAGTGGTAGCCACCAATGTCTCTGACCTCAGCCCGAATAGTAGTACTTGCCTAGCATGCACGAGGCCCTGGGTTCAACCCTGAGAACTATAAAAAGTAATACTATTTTTACCAATGTTGTCCAATTGGTCTTTCTCCAAGAGTCCAGGGTGGACAGCAGGGCAGGCATATTCCTTCCAACCTCAACTCATCCTTCAGAGCCACCCCCATACCTTCCTTCCTTGATTGTCACTTTTTCTACTTGATAATTACTTTTAAGAGCATGTATTTTATTGGAGTCATTTGCTATATGCCTTATGTTTGTTGAATATCTCTGAAAATCGATCTTTAGTGCTATAAATAAGCTTGGATGCTTCTGAGAAATACTCAGAGTTTGTGTTTTCCTGGTATTTCTGGAGTCCATTCCTCATGGTACAGGGACTGTACTAAGTGACCAAACTCAGCCTCTGTTGCCTTCACTAGGGGGAATTAGATTCATGGATATTCTGTGAATGAACAAAGTTCAGTCTATTTAGCAGAGCAGATCTCTTGTAGGCATGCTTTACATGAGAATCACAAATGTTTCTACATGAAAGTGCTGCTGGTTCTAGGCTGTGAGAGTAACCCATACTACTTCTTTTAAAATTGAAATACCTTAAAAATTGGTGACAACAAATAGAGGTTATATATTATAATGCTATTGTTCCCTTTTGTGCTTCATCTTTGCTATGAGTTTTATAATACTTTTGAGACAGTACTTTATGATTTGTTTATCTATTAAGTATTTATTGGATGCTTGGTATCATTCTGAATAAGACATTTCCAGCTTTTTAGTAGTGTAAAATTACTGTTTAGTACTTTTTATTTTTTGATTAATTTTTGATGTACCTTTGATATATGTAATGATCAAATTTGCCCCAGGGAATTTGTATCTGTGTACAATGCATCTTGATTTTTCTTTTTTTCTCCAGTCCCCTCCCCTCCCTTCAACCTCTCTTTGCCTCCTTATTTACAAAAGCTTTGTTTCCATTTTTCTTTTTCTTTCCTCTCTTTATCCTCCTCAACTCTCCCTTGTTCCCCTTCCCATTTGAACATTTTCTTCCTATTTCCCAAATTCTATCATCCATTTTGGCCCTCTTTAATCCGTTTCTCATGGAGAAATAATGAGACATTTAAACATGCATGTCTGATTTATTTTGCTCAAAATAATATTCATAAAGTGCATCCATTTACCTATAAATGTCTCCAGTTTATCCTTCTATAAGGCAGCATATTACTAATTGTGTACAAAAACCACATTTTTTTTATCCATTCATTGATGTATATTGCTGGCTGATCAGGCCCATGATCTGCCAAATGAGTGGGAAGCAAAGGCTTAAATAAATGAGACAACTGATAAGATTTTAGGGCTCCAATAGAATCAAAACCTTCTAGTCTCCAGAATTTGAGATTTTGGGGACTTAGACCAAGAACTTCTCTGGGCATTCCATGTTCATTTGGTTTTCAAACAAAGAAAGAGGATGCTGAGGAAAACATGGGAACTGAGCAAGACCTTGAGAGTCAGGTTAAAGGGTTCTCCATGTAGTAAATGATGCTAATTTTGGAGAACTGTTTTATCTCCGGGTTGACATTTATGGCAGGACTGAGGCAGCAGGAGTGAGATGCCTGCAGCTGCAGTCTCTATGTAGGTAGTTGGGGTTAAAGCCAAGATCCTCAGCTGTGGTCTTATCTTGTCCTTCAGGGCATCCCTGGCATTACGGGCTCAGCCAGGACCCAGTGATTCATAGAGGTTCACTTACTTTGAATCTACTGCCCATCTCCAGACAGGGGGCTTAGGCCTGGACAGACTCACAAGTAAACATAGAAAGCCAATTGGTTAATTTTAAATCCTCCTCAGAGCTGCTCCATCAGATGGGTATCTGGGCTGTTTCCAAGATTTAGCTTTTAGAAATTGTGCTGATGAGTATGCATATATTATCGGGGTATGATGCTTTTAACTGTTTCAGGAAGATACCAAAAAGGAGACCATCTGAGTCAAATGGAACCTCTAGTTTTAGTTTTTTGAGGAGTTGCCATGCTGATTTCCATAGTGTTCGTACAATTTATACTTCCACCAACAGTGGAAAATGTTCCTTTTTCTACATAGTCTTACCAGCATTTATTATCAGTTGATTTCTTGATTTTTTTTTGCATTCAAATGGAATTTTAGTGTTGTTTTAATTTAATTTAATTTAATTTAATTTAATTTAATTTCTCAAGTAACCAGAGATAATCAACATTTTTTTCATATATTCGCTGTTTTTGTTTCATCTGAGAAAAGTGTTTATTTCAGATACCCATTTATGGATTGAGTCTTTATGTGGGGGGGGTCTGATTTTTTTTTTTAAGTTCTATGTACAGTCTAGATAGTAGACCTTTATCTAAAGAATACCCAATAAAATTTTTTTGTCATTCTGTGGGTTGTCTTTTTACTTTGTTGGTTGTTTCTTTTGCTGTGCAAAGGCTTTTTAAAAGATTAGATCCCAGTTGTTGATTATTTGAAGTATTTCCCATGTGAACTAGATTTTGTTCAATTCTCTGTCTATGTCTTCAAGATTTTTACCTATTTTCTTTTCCAGTAGATTTAGTGTTTCTGTTTTAATATTTATATCTTTGATCAATTTCAACTTCAGTTTATTGCATGGTGAGAAATATGGGTCTGTATTTAATCTTCTGTGTGTTTCTGGCTTTCCCAGCACCATATATCAAAGAGACTATCTTTCTTCCAGTAAAGGTGTATGGCCCTTTTGTCAAAGATAAGGTAGCTGACTGTTTTTGAAATTGTTTCTGCACCTTCTATTTTGCTCCATTGATTGTTAGGTCTGGTTTGTTTGCATTTTTATTTGTTTGTTTTCCAGTATTGTGCTATTTTTATCATAGTAGCTTTGTAGTATAATTTCAAATCAGGGATTGTGATACCTTCTGCCTTATGTTCATTGCCTAGAATTGCTTTTTCTATTCTAGATATTTTCTTGTTCCATATGAATACTAGGATTCTTTTCTCTATTTCTGTGAAGCATGCTCTTGGTATTTTTATCAGAATTGCATTAAATCTGTGTAACAGTTCTGTAAGTACAGCCATTTTCACTATATTGGTTTTGTCTATCTAAAACAAGGGATATTTTTCTGTTTTCTGGTATCTCTTCAATGTCCTTTTTTAGAGTACTGTAGTTAACCAAGTAGTTGTCTTTTATTTCCTTTTTTAGAGTGATTCCTAAGTATTTCATTTTTTTAAAGATGCTATTGTGAAAGGTGTTGTTTACCTAATTTTTCCCTCAGTGAGTTTGTGATTTGTGTACATGAATGCTATTGATTTTTGAGTGTGAACTTTGTATCCTGGTACACTATTGAATGTTGTCATTAATTCTGAGAGTCTTTTGGTGAAGTTTTCGGGGTCTTCTATGTAGAGTAGCATGTCATCTATAAATAATGACAATTTTACTTCTTCCTCTCCTATCTTTATTCCTTTTATTTTTTCCACTTGTCTAACTGCTCTGGCTACAGTTTCCAGAACTATATTGAAGAGGAGTAGTGATAGTAGGCATCCTTGTTCCTGATTTTAGAGTGAAAGCTTTCAGTATGATCACTTAGTTGGTTTGTCACAGATGGCGTTTATCAGATTGAGATCTTCTATACCAAGGTCTTCTATACCAATTTTCTATTTTTTTTTTTTTTTGCATGAGTGGGTGTTGGACTTTGTCAGATGCTTTTTCTGTATCTATTGAGATGATATGTGGTTCTTGTCCTTGGTTCTGTTAACGTGGCATATTACATTTATTGATGTACATATATTGAAACATCCCTGCATCTCTGGGATGAATCCTACTTGGTCATGATGCATTTGGGAGTATTACTTCCCTTTCAGTTTCATTAAAGACTTTGAGAAGTAGTAGCATTAGATTTTCTTTAAATTTCATGTAGAATTCAGCAGTGGATTTTTCAGGACCTGGACTTTTTTTTGTTGGTAGGTCACTACATACTTGTTAAGGGAACATTTGAAGAGGAACACATAACAATCATAAATATACATACACCAAATACCAGCTCACCTGACTATGTAAAACAAACATTAATGGATATTAAAAAATCAGATATGTACTAATATAATTGTAATGAGTAACCTCAGTACCTATCACAAATAGTCAGATCAACTAAACAAAAAAAAAAAATTCAGAGTTGAACTAAACCTTTGAACAAATGGACTTCTTAGATATCTATAGAGTTTTCCACCCCAAAACAACAGAATTTGCATTCATCTCTGTAGCACCTGTGACTTTCTCCAGAATAGACCACCTACTGGCTCATGCTTAAATAAATGCAATCATTTGAATTGAAATTATCCCATGTATGTTATCAGATTATAATGCAATGAAACTGCAAATCAATACCAAAAGAAGCCACAAAATGTGCTTAAACATGTGGAAATTAAATAACATCCTCTTCAACAACCAAAGGATCAGAGATGAAATTAAAGAAGAAATAGACAGGCTGGGAATTTAGCTCAGCGGCATACGTGCCTGCCTTGCAAACAGGCAGTCGTGAGTTCGATCCCTGGTACCGATAAAAAGGAAAAAGACAAAAAAAAAAAAAAAAAAAAAAGGAAATAGACAGTTTCTACAATTAAATAATAATGTCATTATAGCATACTGCAACTTATTGGACACAATGAAAACAGTCTTATGAGGGAAATGTATAGTGTGAATTCCCACATCAGGAAAACAGAGTGAACATAAGTAAATAACCTCAAGTTTCTAGAAAAAGAAGAGCAAGATAAACCCAAAGCATGTACAAGGGAGAAAATAATAAAGATCAGAGCAGAAATTAATACAGTTGAGACAAAGAGAATACAGCAAATCAATGAATCAAAGAATTGGTTTGAAAGATTAAATAAAACTGACAAACCCTCAGTCAACCTTATCAAAAGAGAAAAGATTCAAATCTTTCAATTAAGGATACAAAGGGAAAAATTACAGTGGATACTGCATCAGTCCAGAAAATCACAATACCTACTTGAAGAATCTTTATTCCAGTAAAATGAAAAACACAAAAATGGACAGTCCTACATACATATGAATTACCAAAGCTGGGCCAAGAAGATATGAAAATTCCAAATAACCCAATATTAGTCAATGAAGTTGAACTATTCCATAGTTTTTAAAGTGTTTTTGAAAAGGCTCTTATCATCTTTGAAGCACATATTTAACTGAATTTAACTGAGCTCTTGGCATTGAAATCTTACTAATACAGTACTCACCCAAAACACTATGGTAGCCACACTTTCATACTCATTTTGTGAATTCTTGTGTACCAGATGCTCTAAGATTAGAGGAAGAAACAGACTTCTTTTATGGACACAATATTGCCTCTAGTTATCTAGACAAAATGAAGTTTTCTTTCAAGTTCATAAAACTTTAGTGAGGGAGGAAAAAGGTGACTAGAATTGCTACAATCCCCTTTTTTAATAAAAGCACTTAAGATTAGTGTCATAGAAAGGTGATAATTATTTTGAACTTCATAGTTCAGTTTTGTAAAGTTAAATTTTACTATTTCATAAATTGAGGAGGAAGATTATTAATAAATAGACTGAGTGGGTGATCCTACCTTTTATAAATTCATTCATTCTTTCAATTTAGGAGTGTATTATGTACAAGATAATGCTGCTAGGTGGGAATAAAAGGATAAATGAGATGTGAAATTTGCCTTGAAGTGACTTTAGAGAGAGATGAAACATGCACACTGGAATAATCATCATCTTAAAGTTTTGTTATTAGAAAGATAAAGCCCATCAGTTAAATGTTGCACATTTTATCTGGGCTGGATCTGGTCAAGAATGAGCAGGCTGCATGAAAAATTATAGACAGTCTCAGCTCTCAGGGGGCTGCTATGACTCAACCTTTCCTATAGTTGGAAAGTGACTGACAGATATTTTTTAATATTTGCATTAGTCAGAGTTCTCTAGAGAACCAGAACTAACAGTATATATACATGTATTTTATCAGGAATTACCTCATCTGGTTATGAATACTGAACAGTCCCATGACCTGTACCTACAACTGGTAAAAAAGCCAGTAGTGTCATTCAAAACCTGAAGACCTGAGAACCAGGGAGTGAATGTTCTAGATTTCTAGGATAGGAAGACGTGAGAATCAAACTGGATTTACCGTGCTGTACTAGCTCCAGTAATCAGACAGGGAGAAGTAAATTTTTTGTTCTATTATTGCCTCAGAGGTTTGGATGAAGCCCACTCACTTTGGGGAAGATTGTACCCGTCAATTCAAATGCTAATTTCATCAAGAAGCACCCTATAGACACATCCACAATAAAGTTTAGTCTAGGCACCCTGTATTCAGTCACCTTGATTTATTAAATTAACTATCGAGAACCAGTCATTGTCTCCTGAGATTCAGTCATGGTGGAACTTAGGCGGCCAACCAAGAAAGCAATTTGCCTCCCTTCCTGGTAAGCACCCCTGGCGCAAGCCAGGAGGAGAATCAGACAGTGTCTCCTGAGATCTGACCATGGTGGAACTTACCCAACTGAACAAGAAAGCCTTCCTGGTAAGCGCTTCTGTGGCAAGCCAGGAAGAGAATCAGCATTTCCCATGAGCCCACTGGTGCAGAGGCTCAGAATCAAACATCTCATCCCTCCCCCACCCCGTTAGCAACTGGGGGCAGAAGAAGTCTGAGCATCTCTTGGAAGGATGACTATATGCAATATAGCAAATATGTGGGATTTCCTTCTATCTTCTGTTTTAAGGCAAATGTTGTTTTCACTGTTTTGCTTTGTTATGATTAAATGTTTTTGCTCTATTCAATATTCACTTTCGATTGGTTTTATAATGTTCTGTTTTTGGTTTGATTTCACTATACCTAACTGAATGGACAACTATTGTGAAGATGATGATATACTGTGGTACCTATTACTGTTATCCTGATATCCTGCTGTGCATTTCTGTACCAGTTTCACTGCATGTCTCAGTTGGATTTGTTCTGTTGTATTTTTAGTACCTTAAAAGTAAAATTTTAAAAAATGAATGAATTGATTAATTATCACACATTGTAGCTGGACACCTCTCTCCAAACACTTCCTAACTAGCATCTTATAAGAACTCCGTATTGATTGACCTTCTCAATCCTCAGTTTTACGTCTTTTGAAATTACTTATTCCTTCTTTGGTGCTCACAACCCTATTAGTGATTTTAAAATTTTTTCAGTAAAAAAATTATAGAACCCATGAAATATAGACAGTGCACAGCTGAGAATCATTGTGCTGGCTCTTTTAGTTCTTATATAGCATTTACTACTTTAAGTACTTTACAAATATTTGCTCATTTCACTTCCATAAGAATACAATGATTATTTCTTCTGTGTCTCCATTTTCACAATCTAGTAATATGAAAACAGGCATCGATAGGTTGGTGCCTGCCGTCATTCTCCTAGCACATGGCAGTGTTGTGTTATTTTAGTCTAAGCAGCCTTGTTCTGGGGGCTGGGCTTTTCTCTAATATACTCTGATGCTGCTTAATTCATTTGCGTCCATATTCCACAGAGTTGGTAAGATGTGCACCCAGGTACCTGCCTCCTCTTCTGTTCTTAGTCCAAGGCTTCATTCAGCAACAAAGAGGCTAAGAAACGTGATCAAGACACGCACCCCATCAGAGAATGGGAATTGTTCGGAGGCTAGGTATCCAGTCTTGTAAACTAGCAGAAATTTGAGAAGCACAGACATTCTTCTCTTTTTTCATATATATTTAATGAGGACCACTCACAAAGCATCAGGCACTCTGAGCTCTATGAAATACATCTGTAAACAAAACCAGATACTGTTCATTCCACCTTTGAGCTAAAACCCTTGATTAGATAATCAAGACATGAAAAATGGAGCATTGTAACTAACTAGTACTTTAAAGGAAGATGTGTGAAACTATGGAGCCTTTAGTATTCAGAGTTCACTGGGTCGGGATATCAAAAATAGAATACTTGAGCTGATTCCTGGAGGCTGAGGAGGTGTCACCAGGAGAAGAGCGAAGGTGGGAAGGGAGGGAGGGCAGGACAGGCTGGGGTACCCGGTGAGATGCATGTGCTAGAATGAGGCAGAGCAGCCAGGGGTCAGACCAAGCGCCCCAGACAAAGGGGAGGTGGCAGAAGAGCCTGTCATCCCCTGATCCAAGGATAGTGCAGACATGTGGGAGGCACCTCATGTGTATTTTTAGATGTCGCATTTGATACATTTCAAATAAAACGTCAAATAGGCAGTTGAATTTTTGGGTCAGGAGCTCCGAGGAGGGGTCTGGGCTGTGAGTCATCTAACTTGGGTGATAATTGAAGGTGTGGGTGTGGATGAGGTGGCCTGAGCAGAGTGTAAGAGGAAGATGAAAAAGCCCAGGATGGAGATTTGGGGCTCTGATGTGCCAAGGGAAAACAGGCTGCTTCTGTGAAGAACCAGAGAAGCCAAACCCCCTTTAAAAAGTCCTTTTCAGAAGCTAGTTTGTAAGCCTCAGTTTCTTTAAAAATAGTAAATAGTGGAAAGTAGGTCAGTAACTCCTTTATATTTTCATCCTCTGCTTATTGGAAAAGAACTCATTTTTAATACAAGAACAAAAAGCACGTAGCATGCAAGTACCCTGATACTCTTCTCCGCTGTGGGATACATGCAGAGATGTTTGTAGTAACTTAATTTTAGCAGGGAACCAATAACACCAATAGAAAAGAAAAGTGTGGGTCCTGTTGTTTTTCTCTTGGTTGGTCTAGAACTGGAGAAGCTGCTCTTTGGGTTGAGTGGCAGGTTTCATGAACCAGACTTGTAAGCAATGCAGAATGATGCTACGTGGTTGAAGTGTGAAAGGAGACTTGAGTTTTTAATCAGACCAAAACAGAAGTTCACTTTCACTGACATGGTAGTTGTTATAACCTAAGGCCCCCTAACTATCACGCCGAGGTCTGTTCTGTATAAGCCCACCTGCTGCTTCCCCTCCCCTTCTCCCTTCAAATCTAACTAGGTTAAGTTTTAACTTCCTAAAGGCCATAAAACAAAGGCCTGACAACCCGGGTTTTTCCTACCCGGTAGCCCATCACAAATTGTGTTAATTGCATTAGATTGTATTAGATTGTACATTTTTCACAAAAATAGCTTCGTTTGTATCATAGCAATACCTGTAACTTGGCCTTACTGTAAATGTGTGTTTTCATTTCCCTCTGGGCAAAGGATTGATATGTTAATCAATGCTCTCCTCTGTAAAGAATTGTAAAATCTTACCTAATTGATATGTTAACCATTGTTGCCCTCTACAAATAGAATAGTTGTGGTGCTCAAGTAGGGTAACTAAGGTTGTTAATTGCTGTTAGGCTTTTCTATTCTTTGCTAAGAAAAACAAGATTTCTTCTTATCTAAACTTGCTAGTATGCAGGGAGACTTGCAATTGCCGTTTCTGCTTTGTAGTGCGCCACACTCCCATCCCCTTCCTTACATTGTGTGACCAGCAGCTGTTTGTGGATTTACAAGATAAAAAAACCTGACTTTTAGCTGTGAGGTGCGCAGTCTCCAAATTGGCTCCTGGAGACTCGTCACCAGACCTGGATTTTACCTAATAAAGCCTTTGCTTCCCAAATTTTAATTTCTTGCTTCCTTGGATTTTATACAGGATTCCGAGTTATCACAGTAGTTATGCAATAAATTAAAAACAAAAAAAGATACTCAACTTGTAGTAAGGACTTTTTTAAAATTTTTCTTTCCTAGATATATTGACATTACTGCCTGCTTAATGAGGACAACAGTGTCAGGCAGAAGCCGCATAATAACAGCATGCTGCATGCCTGTTTGTTTTCTGAACTCATTACTCTTCTTAATTAGTTAAGGCACCCATTGTTATTAGCTGATCTCAGAAATGCAGCTTTACGGGAAGAATCTGAGTTAGAGCCTAACTGGAGAGCAGGGCTTGGAGGCTGTAGACAGAAGGCTTCTGCTTCAGGCCCTGGTGATTGAGACGTTTTCTATATATGTACTGGGAGGAAATGGCACTTTGGATTGCATAGTATTTCTGAAAGGAGCTTCCTCTCATCTTTAGATGCTTTGGTCATTTGTGGAGGGTCATTTTTTCTTATTACAGTGACAAAAGTCATGAACAGCAGAGCAAATAAAGCATGATGGCAGAGTTCATAATGGAAAGCCTACTCTGTAGAAGAGGGAGTCCTTGATTCTGCTGTCTTCCATAGACTGATTCCAAAGAAACCAGGAATAAAGCAAGGAAACATCTTGTAGAGATGGGAGTGCTGAGGAATGCCTGAACAGATAGTGCTGTAGGGGTAGAAGCAAGAATCAGCAGAAGTGATTGATCTTCTACATGTGGAATATGGGACATGTGTTACAGACAGTCATAGAAAATGAGCCTCTTGGTCTTTTTCCTTTGTGAAGATAATCAGATAGCAGAAATAGAACAAACTTTCTATAAAAGACAAAACAACACAGAAATGCATTAAATAAGTGACACAAAACATACATGTGGAGTGTCAATGTGATTAACTTTGGATTCCAAATTGGAGTTTAGCAGAGCACACTTCCAGCTGTATCTTCAGTGGCTCGTGGAGGAATGGCCTTGACATCTGTCTGGTCCCTCTTTCCTTCCCTCTCTGGTGTTCTTCCATCGCTCTGTTTCCTGAATGCCGTAAACTAAGCAGTGTTGCTTTCCCATGTCCTTGTGCTATGATGGTGCTTCCTTGGAGCCCGCTGACTAGGAACTGAATCTCGTGAAACTGTAAGCCAAATTACATGCCTGCTCCAAATTGCAGGTGTCAGCTATCGGGTCTTAGCAATGGAAAGCTGGCTAATGCAGTGCATTCACAATATTTATGAAAAGTCTTTAGAATAATTGACTGAATCTAGGAGTCTCACTTCTTAACCATGTGACTTTTTGAAAACTATTTGAGCTTCACCTTACATACTTTGTAAAACAAAGATTCCATACCTGTCTCAAAGGATTTTGGTATAGACTCACCAGATAATTTATGTAAATCCTGGCATATACTTGTTCTTCAATATATATTGATGAATTAGTAGATAAAATAATGTTACCTAATATAGTGTTTAGCACATATTAAATGCTAGCTATTAAAAACATCTTTTGTTATAGTATTTATTTTTGTATTAAAGAAGGTTGAAATAGTCTTTGTCCTTTGTAACCTAATGCCAGGATAAACCTTTACAACTTTGCTCACAGATAGAGTTAATTAAGACATGTGAGTTTGCACCGTCACAATTCTGTATAAGGGAATAAATAAAAGTAAATAAAACTTTCACTAACATTTTGAATGTTTTGCTTCAAAGTGTTTTGAGAGAGGCTGAAAATTCACATTTAGAGCCATCAAATGCTTAAGGAAAAGTTTTACACTTAACTTTGCAGTGGAATTTTAGACACACACTTTTGGCAGTGAGAAATAAATATAGTTGTATAGGTTGAGAAATGGCTGGGAAAAACTCAAGAACAGGAGTCAACCAATGTGTTTCCTCTAATGTGGAATGAGAATGAGTAGTTGGAACATCCTTATGAAAAGAGTAGACAACCTGAAGGCTTCTCACATAAGTGTCTACCTGAGAGGTAGCTTGATAAATGTGTTGGGGGAGGCATTTGTATTTACAGTACGACTGTTCCTGATTTGCTGAACCAAAGGTCTTCTATCAGCTAATGCCATCAAGAAGCTTGTTTTCTTATAATTCACTCAAGCCCTGAGGTGTTTTAGTGAAAGTAGTGAATGAGAAAAAGGCAAGGTTAGTGACAAGTATAAAAACTACAACTCGTGAATATAGGTTGTAAAACAGACATTGTACTTGTTACTTTATATGAGTTCTTTAGTTGTCACTATAACTTCATATGGTAGGTAAAAATCTAACAAAATTCCTTTTATTGATAACTTCTGTAATGAGAAAACCTGAATTATTGTCTAGAGATCAGCAAACCGCAGCCCATGGGCCAAACACAAGCTCTGCCTATTTTTGTAAATAAAGTTTTATTGGAACATGGCTATATTGGAACATGGCTATATCCATTATGCATTGTTTATGAATGCTTTCAAGCTGCAAAAGTAGAGCTGAAGAATGACAATGACTAGCCTCCAAAATGGCACATATTTCCTATCTAACTCTTTAAAGACAAAGGTCGTCACCTGAATTATTAGTTTACTATCCATTGCCCTGACACTTTGGGCAAATCACTGTAATTATTAACTCATATTAATTGTATGGGTTATGAGATTATCTGTGACATTTCTACACACATATATTCACACTTTATTTGAATTCATCCTCCAAGGTACCCTCTTAGGCCAGATGCTTTCAAGACTATTGTTAGCTAGATAATAGAAGTAATGATGCCCTCTTTGTTTATCCCACTGAGTTGTAAGCTTTTGCGTATAAAAATTGTGTGGAATCTTAAAAGGAGTTTACCATGTAGTATCATAGGCTCAATGTGTCACATGTAACTGATTCTTTCCCTTTTTGTTAATTGAGTAGGTGTAATTGTGTGAATTCCCCCATGGTTTATTTGTCCATAGATTCGTTAATGACATCTGAGTGATTTCCAGCTTTTTATTTTTATGAGTACAGCTGATATAAGCATTCTTATATAAGTCCTTTTGGATTGAGTTTCTTATCTCTTGTGCAAACTTCTAGAGTGGAATTGCTAGGTTATAATGTAGATATTTGCAGTATTTTGTATAAAAATGTCTGCTGTTTTCTTTTTCCCCGAAGTGATTATACAACTCACACCCTCCATTAACAATGTATTGGAGTTGGGTTTGTTTTATACCTTGCCAACACTTATTAGTCTTTTTTTTTTTTTTTTTTTTTTGTAGATGGTGGTAGTGTCTCATGATGGATTTAATTAGCTTTTCTTTGATGGCTAGTAATGATGAGCAGCTTTTTATATACTCACCATTTGTGCCTGTTAAAGTTCTGTGTTTATTTTTAACTGAGTTGTTTATCCTGTCTTTTACTTCCTGGAGTTATTTTCATTTGCTTTACACTGATCTTGTCAGATCTTTAGGAATATTTTCTCTTAGCAGCGGCCTATTCACTTTAATTTTATTTTTTATTGCCAAATTATAGTGGTTTATATTTATGGGTACAAATTGATTTTTAATACAATGTAGAATGATTAAGTGAAGTTAATTAATGAATTCCTTAGAGCATATACTTAGCATTTATTGTGATCAGAACATTTGATTCTCAGTAAGATTTAAATGTACAGTACTCGGTTATTACCTATATTCACCATTCTGTGCAGTTCATCTCAAAAAAGAATGAAAAGAAAATATCAAATATATTCCTCCTGAGATAGTGTACCCTTTCACTATTGTCATCCTATTTCTTTGTGCTTCTGGCCTCTGTCTTTCCACTCTTGGTGAGAACACGAGGTATTTTTCTGTTTGGTTTATTCCACTTAGATTGATGATATCCAATTTCATTCATGTTGTTGCAAATGATAGAATTATTTATTTTTTAAAGACTGAGTAATACTCATGTGTATGCATACGGTTTTAATTGGTATTTCTCCAGTGATTATTGATACTGAGCACTTCTTCATGCATGTGATAGCTACTTATTTTCCACTTTTGAGAAGTGTCTATTGAGCTTTCTTGATCATTTCTTTATACAGTTATTTTCTTTTTTTCTCTAGAGTTGAGGTGCTTGTATATTTTGGATATTAATCCCTTAGTGGACTTTGAAGAGAAGCTTTAAATTTTGATGAAGACTAATATTGTTGAGCTTCTTTTTTAAAGTTTTTTTTTCTTGTATCTGTTTTATAAAATATTTCCTATGCTCATGTTGTCATTGTACTTTCCTATGTTTTCTTCTAATTGGTTTATAGCTTTAGTGTCTAATCTAGGTATATGATTCCTTTTGAATTACTTGATGTATATTGTAAAGTTGGGGTTAAGGTTACTTTTATCCTTACTGGTATTCTGCTTTACGTGATTTGTTCAAAAGACTTTCATTATTGAATTACTTTGCTGTTGTTGAAAGTAAACTGATGAAATAAATATAGGTCTATTTCTGTACTACTATTGTTTTTGTCTAACTTAATCCCAGTACCATACTATCTTGATTATTGTGTCTATATAGTTAGTTTAACAGGTTAAGTTCAGATAGTACAAACCTTCCAACTCTGTTATTATTTTCAGAATACTTTGGGATATTCTACAATTTTTACATTCCTAGACAAATTTTATGAGCTTATTTTTTATTTAAAAAAATCTTGTGGACTTATGATTGACTTAGCATTAGATCTGTAGATCTGAAGAAAATCTGTACTTTGTTTGGTGCTCATGTATACTAAGCATATGCTGTAGCCCCCAGCCCTGGCATTTTAATAATGTTGGCTCTTCCAATCCATGAATATGATTTATATCTTAACCTATGGCTCCTTTAATTTCTCTCAATAATTATTATAGTTTTCTATGTGAATGATTTACATGTCTTTCATTAAATTTATTCCTAAGTATGTTGTGGTTGTTGATGGTTTCAAAAATGAGATTGCATATCCTACCAACAATTTGGAAGACTCCTGAGAACACCCTTTATGATCAGGTCTCGTGGCTGCAAAGTGTAATTAAAGAAACTCCTTGACTCCGGTTACCAGAATGTTAGATTCCCACTTACCCAATCAGACAGCAAGATTTCTCTTTTAATATCTTTAGGAGGAACAGAACAAGAGAGTTTCTTCCTAGAAGCAAATCTGTTCTGTATTTTACTGCTGCAAAGATTTTAAGAATCCATAAGTGTGATACAATTGCAAGGAATGACTGCCTGGCAAGAGCAAGGTCCTGAGTTCAGTTCCGAGTACCAAAAAATTGCATGGAAATGTGGATATAAATGCATACACATGAGTAAATACATGTGAAAATTGGTGGAATCTGAATAAGGTCCAGAGACCATACCCAAGTCAATTTCCTGATTTTGATATGAACTGAAACATTTGTAAAATGTTACCTGTGAAAGAAACTGGATGGAGGATTCACTCTGCATTATATTTAAATACTTTTTAAAAGTTTTTTAAAATTTATAGGAAAATAGGATTTTAAAAAATGTATTTTCAAATATGTTGCATGTAGTGTAAAATGCAGATGATTTTTATGTATTGATCTTTGTCCTGAAGCCAAATAAATTTATTTGTCAGGTCTAGAAAATTGTTTTATAATTTTTTAGGGTTTTATATGTTTGAGAAATACCACCTATGAAATTAGTCAGTTTATTCTTTCTTTCCAATTTTTATGACTTTCTTTTCTTTGCCGTATTACACTGATTAAGAACTCTTAAGTATTGCTGAATAAAACTATTAAGAGTGGTATACTACCTTGTTTTCAATCATTTTTTTCCTCAATCTTTTTAAGATGAAAAGTATTCAATGTCACCACTTTCATAGGATCTTCATTAACATTTCTTATCAAACAGGAAATTTCAAATTTATTTCTTCCTAACTTGGTGGTTTTATTTCATTCCATTTTAATATCACAAGTGTTCACTTCTGTGGAATGATCTGTATTTATTGAAATTATTTTATGTATTTTCCTGTTTTATTCTATCAGTGTGATGTATTATCTTGATTGGCTTATAAATTTTAAGCCATATTTGTATTCTTGAAGAAATCCTCACTAAATTGTTAAATTTAATTTTGCTAATGCAGTATTTTACAAGACAGTTTTGTATCTCTTGGTGTGAGAGATCATTCTGGGACGTGTATATTTGTAATTTCTTTGTTGGTTTTATTTTATGGGCCTAATAAAACAAGTTGACAATTTTCTTTACTTTGTTGAAGATTTGACTGTGATTTATGTTGTTTTTCCCCAAAATGTTTGTTAGAACTCACTAGTAAAGTCATATGAATGTGATGCTTCTCCTGTGGGATCCTTTTGTAATAAAAAATTTTAATTTTGTTTTAAAAAATTTCAGATTTTCCTTTTTATCATGTGTCAATTTTGATAAGATGCAATTTTTGAATATATTTATTTTATCTAAATTTTTGCTTTACTGACAAAAAGTTGGTCATAACATTTACTTATCTTTTAACATCTATAGAGTTTCTAGTAATACTTCCTCTTTAACTTGGTGCTTAAGATGATAATTATTTATCTGTAGTTGGCCCTGGCTGGGATTAGCACAGCAGTTCTTATGGTTCAGGTGGACTCACCTGGGAGCCTTTGGTTAGCTCCTGGTTTGCTGGGTGGCTTTGTGTCTGGAGCTTGGTTAGCTAATGTCTGGGGCCCTGGGGATGATGGGCCATGTGTTTGTCACATCACCAGGCTTGCTCATGTAGTGGGTTGGCAGTACTCCTAGAGAAAATGGGAGTGTGCAAATGCTCTTGAGGGTTAAGCTTGCGTCTAGCCCAAAATTAATTTTTTCATATTCTGTTGCCCAAAGTAAGTCACAAAAAAATCCAGATTTGAAGCATGGAAGAATAGACTACCAATAATTCCAAATGAATGCAAATATAGAATAATGTTTTTAGTTCCCCTTTCTAAGGTATATTATTATAAACAGACCGTTATGAATTTAACAACTTTGTGTAATTTGTCTGACTTTAATGAATGTTGTGGTACAGCAATCTTTATAGATCTTTGCTATGGTTATAAATCTTGCCTGAATATAAAGTTTCATTAGGGTCTCATAAAAAGTTTTCCCTCACTAATATTTAAAACATTTTATAAAAAAATTTATAAAACATTAAATATTTTGTTTATTCACACAACTCCAAATCAGTGAAGGCTATCTTGAGGTTTATATTGTAACTACATGGTCCACGATACCTGAAGATTTCAGAGTGAGATACCAAAAAACGTTATCATGAAGTATTTAAGCTTGAAAATAGTTTGGAACTTAAGTAATTCACAGCTTGGAACTTAAATAATTTACAACATTTTGACAAATCATAAGTAAAATGAAAAATAAGCAAGAAGAAGTCTGGGACACAGAAAACATAAGTCTGATTGGAGTTTGGAAGTGTAGTATAGTGACAGACCACTGATCTAGAATGACTAAGGCCCTGGTTTCAATCCCCAGAATTACAAAGATATTGAAATATAGTTTAATTCCACAATTCTTAAACAATACATTTCAGTTTAGTCATTAAGTTGTTTTCACTTTTTCATAAATCTGTCTTCAGAAATTTATCCTAATTTTCTTATGCGTATGTGAATTCATCTGTTGATGTGGCCATTTATAGCATTATTTTTCTTCTAGCAAAATTGGAGGCGATGTATATGTCTAGCAGAAGAGAGACGTTTGTTAAAGATATGTCATATTTATTGTGTAGAAGTACAGGCATTTAAAACCCAATGGGAGAATGTTTAATGACTTACATGGGTGCTCATTTTGTTTACATGTGTGATGTATTTTTAAAGCAGATTGTAGAAGCGCTAACATGATTCTGGTAACATTTAAATACATATAAGCATAAAAGGAGGTTGGAAAATGTACAGAATGGTAATAGTGATCACTTCTGAATGGTGGTGGTATTATTTTTTTTTAAATTTTTCTTCCTGTTGAAATTTTCTACTTACCTTGTGTTTCATGAATGGCAGTTCTGTATATCCACTTGTGTGTTTTACTGAAGCAAGAACTTTTAACATGAGATCTGCCCTCTTAACAAGTTAAGTGTACAGCATAGTGTCACTGGTGCAGTGTTGTGCAGCCGCTCCCCCAAGCATACCCATATTGTTTGCCTAGAGCTTTATGTGCATCATTAGTAAGTCCCCATTTCTTCCTCTTCTGGTGCCAGGCAACCACTATTCTGCTCTTTGTTCTTTGAAGTTGATTTTTTTAGGTACTTCAGACAATGGAGTCATGCACTATCTTTCACTTATCATAATACCCTTAGGATATTTACTTTCCTGATTTTTAAATTGATGATTGGAAATTTTTACTGTGACTACTACGTGGAAGGCTTTATCTTTTTTTTTTTTTCTTACAGCCCACACAGGTTATTTCTTTCTTTGTACACTTAACATAAGAATTCTCATGCTGAGCGGAGCCTGGTGGCCATGCCTGAAATCTTAGCACTCAGGAGGCTGAGGCAGGAGGATTGTTGCAAGTTTGAGACTGGCCTGGGCTACAAAGTGAGCTCAAGATAGATAGATAGATAGATAGATAGATAGATAGAGAAAAAGAACTCTCATGCTTTTTTTTTTTTTACCTATAAAGTCAACTAAAACTTAAAGTGATCACCTCATTGGTTTGGTTGCTACTGTAATGGCACTTGGCATCACAAAATGCAGTAGATACTTTAGAATTTTAATTTTTGCAGTTTGCATGTACAAGTACTAGTAGAGGAGGGAGTAATTATTTTCTGACAAGCATGATGTTTTTATTGCTAAGAAACCACAATTATAAGAAGAATCAGTATTTTTAGTCATGTCTCATAACTAATATTCATAGGACCTCAAGTCTTTAAAAAATGGAGTTGACTGGAAAATTATTGTTAAAAACAGATACAGTGTTACATTTGTGTTCCACTGAGCTTGTGTTGCTGGTGTAATTGACGAATTCATTGACACAGGAACATCTGTCACATGCCTGTAGTAAAGTGGTGTTAGTATTCAGTAAGTCTTAGTATTCTCACTGATAGAGCCTTTTACTAAATCTTAAAAGTTTAGTATCATGGCTACCAAAAAAAAATCACTATATAGGGATTTGGATGTATATTTCATTTCCTGGAACTAAATTGTGGGAGCCACCATCCAGATGTGTTTGCTATGCCATGCAGTCTGTGATGCTCAGGCATATCAACAAGTGGGTACTGAAGCTTTCTGGAGTCAAAATAGAATCTGATTTAAATTAGATACATTCTGGAGAGAATCTTCCAAGTAGAGCAAAGTGTTGGGACATCACCACCTGTGCAGATCAGGCCACAATGTTACATTTTCATTGATTGGTTTTATTTGTTTTGCTATGGTTACTGATAGCTGGGAGTGCAGATTTGAGTGTGTGCTTCCTCAAGTGGAAGGAGGTCCTGGGGCAGCTTGAGTACACCCAAGTGTCTGCAGCAGCCGTGATTCAGGCAGCTTTTTCCCTGTCTGCACCTGCTCCCTAGGAACTGGACCAAGACTCCCAAAGAGCTCTCAGATGGCCCCAATTTTGTATCCCTGCCAATCTGCACTAGAATTTAATAACAACCTTGAGGAGAAACTTGGTCCTTTCCTCATTGCTAATCCCTAAAACCATCTGGCCTTTCCCTTCCTCTGAATACCAATTGGGTGCATGTGTGGAGGGCAGAGGGAGCATGGCGTGGAACAAGGCAGCAAACCTAGGTTGCATTTCCTAAAGGACATCCCCTCTTGCTTTCAGGGCGAGTTAGAGTTGCTTTTAGCTCAGAGACGTAAGTTTGTTCACTCGTCAGCTTCCACATCAGTAACGAGTGAATGGACAAAGAAATGTTAGAAATTTGCACCAAACCTTAATTATTGACACACTTTCACTTTAGTTCTTTTTAAAAACCAATGCCAAAAGAAGCATTTAACTCTGTAGCTATAGTTCTTATTTTTAAGAAAATGGTGTATATATATATTTTTTTTCTTTAGTTTTTCACAAGGTGAAGCATGCTATCACATATATAAGAGATGCTTCATAAATATTTATTCCCATGCCTTATTCTACCAGGTAATTGAAGCAACAACAGTAGAAAACGTAAAATATAATAGTGAATTACAAATAAAACATAGAGCATCAGAATTTTCTGTATCTTGTCCTCACTTCAGGTATTTGTTAAATGAGTAAATTAAAAAATTTCATCTGGCCAGGTGTGGTGGTGCCTGCCTGTAATCCTAGCACTTGGGAGGCTGAAGTAGGAGAATCATCACAAGTATAAGATCAGCCTGGGCTACATAGTGATTTCAAGGCCAATCTGAATTGCATTGTGAGACCCTGTCTCAAAAAAAAAAAAAATCTGTAAGTATATGGTTTAGAAAATGTATATAGCAATGTGTCTTTCTACAAATTTAACAATTTTCATGTTCAAATCCATGTGATAGATTTCGTGGATAATATATGAATATATATGCACATCAGTTGTGCATATATATATGCACGCATTTGTGTATATGAATGCAGGTATACACATACACATGTATGTTCAAGTGTGCATTCCAAGCATTGGTTTTGATCCTGCTGTCCATTCACTGCTTCTCAGAAGCCTTCCAAATGGTGCCCCAGACCTTGAGATGTCATAGAACAGGGTTCAGCAGCCTGGCCTGTGGGGAAATGACAGCCTTATATTTAGCCAGCATGCCAGCTAAGATTGGTATTTGTGTTTACAAATGGTTAGGAACAAATTCAAAAAATATTAGTGACACATGAAATGTAAATTTGCTGAAATCGTTGAGTTTTATTGGATCACAGCTACTTTCTGATTTGCATATTGACTACTTTTGCTCTAAAACAGCAAAATCCAGCAGGTGCCAACAAAGACCACCTGGTCTACAAAGCTTCAAATATTTCCTAACTGACCCTTTACAGAAATGTTTGCTGCCTCTTATACTGGAGAATATAAAAATAATTGTAGTGTGAAACCCACCTGAATCAAACAGTACTTCACGGTACTTGAAAAGCTTTTGCCCCCTCCCCTTTTTGTAGAGAAATTGGAGAGAAAATGAGAAAATTATTGTCAGCTTCTATCTTTTTTTTAATAAAAGGACTCATAACTTTTTTTTTCTAAACATTTGTCCCAAACAGGATGTCTTCAATATTCAAACTTTACGTATGGGATTATATTCTCACATAATATAATAGAGCAAGTACAAAGTTGTAAAATTGTGGAATATGTAATATGAAGCTTACTCTAATTTTCAGTATGTTTACTGAAGCATCATGGAAAAGAAAACCTATTAAGACTTCCCAAGTAAGACAGGAGAAAGAAGGAGAATCCCAATCCACTTGGGGACCCAAGTGCCAGCCCGAGGCACACTCTGCCCTGCATTTATGTGTACTGGGTTTTCTTTCTGTATTGCTCATGTTGTTTTATAGACATTAGTTATTGAACATACTAGTGAGATACAGAAGCAGCAGGCATCATTTTCACTCTACAGAAGGATGAGGCTATAAACTCTGCATGTAGCTCTTTCTATGATAGTCAGTGCTAAACCCAAGAAAAGATAATTATTTTCTTTTTGTCAGACATAAATCTTGTCAGAGTTGTTACATTCTGTAATATGATAGAGAAATATTATTCAGTTTTAGTGTGAAGTCTGACCGATTGCTTTCACAGTATTTGTATAGTGTTTAGTTGTTAATCTATCCTTGGCCACTGTCAGATGGCCATAAATTGATTAATTAAATTAAATATTGCTTTCTCTGTCACTCCATCTCTTCTATGTAGAGTCAGCAAATGATCCCCTGAATTATATGCTAATAGGTTTGTTAATCTTTAAATCCCATGTCCTTCCTCCTTTTGCCATTTAGCTACCTCATAAGAGAAATATTTTGAAAGTGAATTTCCTTTCCTTGTATATTTTGATCAGAATATAACAAGAAAAGAACACATACATCGATCATTATATCTTCATTGTAATTGTATTTTAGTATCACAAAATATGTATGCTGAGAGATAAACTTCAGAATTCCTTCATTCAACAGATAGGGATCCAGAAACTAAAAAAAAGACTTCTCCAAGGTCTCAGTAGGACTTAATATAACAAAGTTGAATGAGAGCTACTTTGGTTACTTGTGTTATCTTCTCTTCAAGCCACTTAGCTGATTGTTAAACACAGGAGAACAAGAGTTCAGTGAAAAAAAATGAAATGAGATGATTCCACAAAGTATGCAGGAAAATGCATCCCATTACTCAGTGGACATATTCCACAATCTTTTGGGAACTGTTGTTAAACTGTAAGTTAATAAAAGATGATAGACACAATAACTACCCATATGATTTAGAAGATAGACCATACAAAATCATCATCAGTTGTTTGTCCTCAGTAATAAGTGTATCAGAATTGAACACAGTGGCTGGGGATTTAGCTCAGTGGCATAAGCACCTGCTTTGCAAGGAGGCAGTCGTGAGTTCGATCCCCCATACCGATAAAAATTTAAAAATTTAAAACAAATAATAATTTAAAAAAAGAATTGAACACACTACTTGAGAAATCATTCAGAGTTCACAGTCAAATCACTTTCTTGATTTAGAGGGTGATTTTTGGAGAATTAGTACCCAAATAGAATAGGATACTTAATTTCATTGGCTCTCCCCTATCTTGATTTCTTTTTCTGGGAATTATAAACATTCAAATATGCAAATAGTATATAAACATTTGTTCCACATTCAGCCACTTACAACTCAATCATATAGTATTTTTCCTAAATCTTACTACTATCTGAAATTGTATGTTCATTTATTTGGTTATATCCCATACAAAAGCATTATTCCCAGTCACGATGTTTTTCTTCTGTTCCATTTGCCCCTAGCCCTGCTTCCACAGCACTTCTGTGTGCACTGTCATTGGTTTACTTGCTTTTCTTGCCCATTGATTCTTGCAAACAGGACGCAAGACTTTCACATACGTGACTCAGCAGCCCACGCCAGGGATCAGCAGACTGAAAGAGTATGCATGTTTCTTTCAGCAAAGTGCCTGAGAACATATAGCAGTTTTGAGCTTCATTTCTTTATATCGAAAGTGTAATGATGGACCGCTAAGTGTCCTGTGATGACACTTTTGAGAAATATCTGCCTTAAGGAAGACAATTTCTGGCAAATTGGGCTCTCTTTCATTAATGTGTACTCATTATATAGACTAGTACTGACAAGTAAAAGTAGAGTATCAGCCAAACGTATTATTTCACATTTCTAATAGCCACATTTACACTCAAAAAATGAAATTAATACATTTTATTTAACTGGATGCTTCCAGTGTATTAGCAGTTCAACATAAATCAAATTATTACATCAACATAAAATCTGATATTGAATTTATATTTTGATTTGGATATTAAATTTTTATTTGAAACATTTTATCTATATTGTATTTCACAAATACAATAAAGAAGGGTTTACATAGTTGAATTGTTCCAAACACATTCAAATATATTCTAGCATATGAATTGTCTGCTTTAAATTAAAAATTTTAAAAATAAAATTCAGTTATCTAATCACACTGCTCACGTTTCAGGCTCAGTACCCTCTGTGACTATGAGCTATGTTTTTGACCAATGTAGATTATAATCTTCTATTAGACCTTTCCAAGATACCCTCCTTTCCTTCCAAACACCAGTGCCTTCTGTCACTTATGAGTGATCTGGAATAGTGAGGATGTCTTCTAAGTCACCTGTTCCTGCTTCTTCCACCTACAGAACAGGAACCCAGAAAGGACATGGCATACCCCCTCTGTTAGGTGTGCACACCACATCCAGTGGCCGCTTTGTGTTCCGTGTTGTGCCAGGCACTGCCAGTCTACTTTGTGTCAGGCAGAAACCAGGAATATGGCTGCAGGGCCTTCCATGGACTATAAAGAACCTCTTCCTCTCTCCGGCTACTGTGGGAGTAATGCAGGAACTTCAGATGAGCCATCTCCATGTGTTTGCCCCCATCTGCCCAAGTGAGGTCACCAAAGCAGCTGGCGAGCTGGAGACCAGCTGGCTTTTTCTGTCCCGTGCTGAGATGAGGCCAGTTAGTTGGATGGACAGCGCACTCTGGGGAAGGAGGGCAGGCCAAATGCTAAGACAGATGGTTCCAAGGCCTGTGATCTGGAGGTACCACTCCCTGCTACACATGGGGACTATTATTCTTCAGGGGTATCCAGCCATACACACCCCTTTTTAAGGAATTATGTCTCTTCTGAAAACAAAGAATAATATGTGACCATGAGTTCAGAAATTCCCAAAGTATTTTCTTGTCATAAAGCCACTTTCTTGTTCCCCCGCATTGCTCAGAACTTGCTAATGTCTCTTAGTGTCATCTCTCTCCAGGATACCAGAATGAAGGAAATGACAATAGATCCATTTTCCTGAGTGAAGGAGAACTATTTTGACTCTCTCTTATGGTGAGCTGAGCCACGTCTGAGAAAGCTGAAGTGGGTGTAGCATGAAATTGTTTTCATTCCATCTAAACATATACTTTCCTTGTTGTTCAGGACCCAGAGTCAGTCTGGAGAGGGGCCTCCTGGCAGTAGTAGAAACATTCCTCTTTTTAGATTTTTTTTTTCTTGCTTTCTACCCTCTGTTATTCTGTATACTCCTTGTCTCCCCATTGTCCACATCACTATGGAATACTCTTTCAAATTGTACAGCTATTGTAACTTCAGAATCTCCAAGTGGCAGTGTCATCTCCATAGAAATTACGTATTTGTTTGTTTGCATGTCAGCTCAGTTCAACAATGTGGAGACAATACAAGAAGTCAAGTCAACTTCAGCAAGTTACCAATTGTTTGAAATAATATTCAAAATTTATCTTGAAAATTATGTAAAATTTGAGAAGAAAAAGAAAATTCCTTGGTTATGTTACTGAACTGATCTGGTTTTATTTCCAATGGAGTGTTTAGTCACACTTATTGGATTCTTGGATTAGATACTTGGAGTATAAACATAATTTATTTTCCAAATTAAGAAGTGATTTTTACTTTTATTGATGTAAAAATAAATTTTATCACATGGTCCAATGCATGCCCAGAAAGTTCTCCTGGTGAAACTCCTTAGCTCAAATAAGTCAAGAAATATGGAGGACAAAATAATGAAGAAAGTTTTAATAGAAGAAATCAATTGTTAACATAACTTTTAGTGACAGTGGTACAAGCAAGGAAAAGACTGGACTACAGAGGTGGGCGAAGTTGAAAAGGAGGCGTGGAGGGACCCCAGTTTACCCACGCGGCTACACTTTTAACCTTCTTCACCTGTCTTTTTGAACGACTTACTCAAAGAAAGTCTTCCTGGGCTAGTGAAGTTTAAAAGCTTATACTTATCCTGTATTTTGAAAAGATGTTTAGAAATTCTTGTACTTGGGGTTTTTATGAAACAAAAACAGTTTTCTTCTCTTGAAAAAATTAGCTAAATATTATTGTTATTTATCTCTAAGTGGATTTGATCTTTAGTCATCCCCATCCTGTGCATTCGGAGGAGGAAGTTGAACTAGACACAGGTGACCATCAAACTGGCTGAGCCATGTGTCTGTCTGTACCCTGTCCTTCTTACTGTCAGGGACCCACCAAAGTCTCAGACACTTAGACCAGCTTCACCAGCCTAACAGGTTTATGCTGAAGATTCACACTAGTTCTATAATGGGAATAGCTCTTGGCACTTAAGTGCAAAAGTTTGAAACTCTAGTCTGGGAAAATGACTTTTTAAAGTTTTTTTTAAAAATATTTCCATTTCAGTTATTATAACAGAATTGCCATTTTGGTTTGAGTTAGAAGGAGTTAGCATTTGTAGCTTTCTTGTGTTGCACTTTGTGTTGACAGTAAGTACCCAGAAGCCTGGGATTTTCTGTCCGGGTGTGTGCTGGGTTAGGAGGAAAAGACTGAGCCTTTGGTAATACAGAGTCAAAGCTTATTACCCACAGGGCTGCCCTCCTTGATTGAGTGCTTTTTAGAGTTCTTCTAGTTTAGAAATGGAGGACAAAAACTCATGTGTCCTGTAAGAAAGAGAACCTAAACAAGCTATGCTTTAGAAACTATTTTTGATGGGATGATCATTTACTGATAATGGAAAACCTCAGCTAACCCAAAATTCACATTATGGTGGTAAAGGTAATAATGCATCCTCTACTTCTGAAATTTTTAGGAAAACAATTCTTTTAGAAAGGCAGAGTTTGAAAAATATCTGTCTTGTTTTCCTGATTCCCAACTCGACTTTTGCTTATGACAAACAATGAATAGTAAGGTGCTTTGCCAGTTTATGATGATTAACCTTGATCAAGGCTACTCATAAATGCAATAGATTTTACAGTAACATTAGTGTCTATAAAAGAAGGAAAGAAAGAGGTCTACAAGCCAAGGGAAGCCAGCTGATGTTTTAGTACACTGTTCTCTTAAACTTGCAGAAAATAAATTGTATGAATGTTCCTCAAAAGTATAAAATGATTTATACTGGAAAGAAACACAGAAAAATTTTAATTTTTATACTTTTCTCTGCTCCACCTATTATATAATAAAAAGTCCTACAGAATCATTAGTTTTTATTATGAATCCAAATGTGGTTTTTCTGCCTTTGGATCTGAATTACATTTAATTCTCCACCTCCCTCCCCCACTTTGGTCAGATAGATGATTTCACAGCAATGGTGAAACTTTCTGGAGCTCTTCGTGAAGGTAGCATCTGTGGAAAGCAGTGGTCTGAGCAGTGGTGCACGTAGCAGACCCTCAGTACCCACGTGACCAGAGTGGTTTTCATGTGGCTCTCAGAAACGTGTATTTGATGTAGGCCTAGAAGTCCATGGTTCTTGAATCTTTTCCATCTCATTTCCTGTCACTACCTGGCAGAGACTCGAAAAAGCACTTTACAAGGGAAGGAGGGGAAAGATCATTGATTTTCAAATCAGAGACATAGCGGGTAGAAGTTGCTGGTAGAAATTTGTGCTTGGTGTTTCTGATGAAGCAGATGACCAACACTGGCGAAGCCCAAAAGCGCATCCTCTCAGGAGGCACCACACTTGAGCTCTGACCTGTCTGTATCTTCTAGTCAGTCCTACAGAGCCACTGGCAAGGAGCAAGGTCAGATTCTTTAGTCTTTGAAGTCCAAATATTGAATCTTTTCAGTAGAGGAGCATCATTTTTACTCTCCTGATTTTCTCAGTGAAATTAGAATTTCTTATGTCAGGCCTTATGTTTTAGGCCCGACCTAATATTTCAGTAGTTTCTTGCTAAACTGTCTTTGTGAGTACTGTGTGTGTGTGTGTGTGTGTGTGTGTGTGTGTGTGTGTGTAAATGAGTTCCACTTATTAGATTTCTTCCAGTGCGTGCATCCTCACAGAAGACGCCCGGCAGGCCCTGATCATTGCTGCTGCTTCACTTCACATAATGAATATTCAGAGGCTGCAGTCATTGAGGACTCAGGTGGCAGAAATAGTAAGGTGATTGAAGCAAACCCTCGCGTGAAAGCTGGATCTGCATTTCAGTACCTCAGAAACACTGCTGACTGCACAGCCTTCCCCACCCCTGACCCTTGGACCACACGAGAGGACCGTCCTGGGGAACCTCCCATGAATCAGGCATCTGTTCCGTACACCAACATGCTCACGGCTTTCTGTGTGATGTGCTGTAATCAGCGTGTTGTTTTTAAATGACAACAAGCCCTTCTGTAGTCCTCTCCACAAAACGCATTGGGGCTGATAACTCCGCATAAAGGGTGCACTGTTGAGACCGGCAATGCATGCATTGTTTTCCTCATAATGCAGTCAGCCTCTCCATAGGCAAATTTAGCGTATTTTTTGAAGTCTTATTTTATATATTTTGTCACCATCAGCAGTTGAACTAAAGTAGGAACTGCTCCATTCTACGATGGGTTAAATTGTGCTCTGAGCAGATCTAGTGGTGATGCATAAATTGCAGCCCTTTCTCTTTTTTTGATGGATTCTAAAATAGTTTTTCAGAATTAGTGCTGGATTTTTGCTTCTGCATATGTGGTGACTCTTGATTTCTTCGCTTCGGAGCAGCATCCTATGCAGCATTCCCCCTTCTGAGGAATCACTTAGACACTTCCAGCTGGTGGCAGGGGATACAGCCATAATACAGCTTCCTCTGTCCCAGCTGTCTGCACTACGGTTAATGCATTACGATGGCTGCACTCCTATATGGAGGTTCAGGTAAAGGAAGGTGCAGGATGAAGTCTGGACCCCGCTGTTCTGGTTTTTAAAAGCTTAAACTTCTCCAGCATCTTTGCCTTTTGAATGTCTTCCTGCTTCTAGTCCGAGGCTTCTCTCCAGTGAGTGGAATGCTGCTGTACGCCTGATTAAAGGTGCCTGAGGAGATCACCTTTTACAAGGAAGCCCTGCGTGCCTGACAGGATCTTTTTCAATGCATTATGGCTCATGCAGCCTCACAGTTAAAGAAAAACAGGGATTTAGAAATCAATGCTGAAGAAGAGACCGAGAAAAAAAGGAAACACCGCAAACGGTCCCGGGATCGGAAGAAAAAGGTACTATGTATGCCAGAGCATAGATCTTGCCTGGATTCTTTTTGTTTTAATCTCCTGGCATCTGTGTGGAGCTTGAAGGGCTCTTTTTCACATGCTGTGTAGAGTCTAAATTGGGTGTGTAAATGGGAACTAGAGATAAAGCCCAGGGCTAGAGCATGGCCACAGGCTGGGCTCTGCCAGGGAAGGTTCCTCCTGGGGGGCTAATGCAGGGCTCTGCAGAAGCCATGCCTCACTTTCCATGGCTTCAGATACGTTTCCATGACACAGAAAGGTGTTGCCAGGGGGTTAAAAGTAGTTTCTTGCCAGTCTGGTCAAGGTTAAATATACTGCGGTGACTTAGGTTGGAAGGAGAGGCCAGAGAGCTGGCCGTTGTACTTCTTAGAGATCTGGCCCATGGAAAAGGAGCTTTTATGCTGGAACTGTGTCACATGTGTTTCTCAGGCAGATATGTGACCTTAAAGATGTGGCAGAGAAGTCATTTCCTGCTTTGTCGTCTTTTTTCCCTTTAGTGTTTCTTTTTAGGTAGGTTGGACAATGGAAATAAGCTACTAGAAATAACTTTCTGTTGTTAAATATAGCTAAAATCATAAGAGGTTTGTTTTTGCTAGCTGGATGAGTGATTATCTTAAATGCAGGAATTTATGTGACATGATCATGACCTGCAACCTTCAAGCACTGGTTGCTTGAGATCAAAGAGAGGGCTTGGATGATCCCCCACTGATAACCAAATGCATGGGGAACACAGGGATGTATCCTAGGTTGGAGGTAGTTTTTTGTAGCCAGAAAGTACTTAGTGTTTGTGGCTTTGCCCTTTAAATATAACTCCTGGAGACTGGTTGTTAAGTGAGGCCCAAGCACTTTCCCTCCATGGCAGTGAATAAAAATTGACTAAAACTCTGTGATCTGAATATGGAAATCAAATCATAAAGCATTTTTATGTGTCTTTGTGAGAATCCCCAAGGGAAAAATAGTGTTAATTTTCTCTGAGCACTGAGGCATGTGCCTTTTAAATAACATGCAGATATCCTCTACTGCACACTCCTCTCTTCAGGAGTGACTGTGGATATTTTGGGTACCTTTGCCATTTTCCTTTGAGTGAGAATCTACAGGAGAAGCTTCTGTGCCTTTTGTGGTGGAGTAGATTTTATGAGGCCAAATTTGGAGGGTCCCAGTTGTGTTTGCTGCATGATGTTAAATGTAGATTGTTCCCACTTTGATATTCTTGTAAATAAACTTCTTGAATATATTTTCTTAAGAGTGCAAACAGAGTATGGACTTCTGTGCAGGCACATCTCAAAGCCTTGTACAATGCGGTTGTCATGAGATAGCTGTATTTTACTAGATTCTGGTCCAATTTACTGGATTGGTC
Organism: Cavia porcellus; assembly: GCF_034190915.1. Taxonomy (NCBI): domain Eukaryota; kingdom Metazoa; phylum Chordata; class Mammalia; order Rodentia; family Caviidae; genus Cavia; species Cavia porcellus. The sequence goes on along the minus strand of NW_026947511.1, from coordinate 20,016,460 downwards.
TGTGGGAAGGTCACTATTGATTGCCCCCTCTTTTCTCTTCCTCCACTCAAGCCCACACACACCATTATAAATGGACTTCTGAGAGACATGCAGAAAGGGACGTGTATTTATGTGGCGATACCGTGTCATCATTCAGGCTGACACTGTACATAAGGGTTGTCAGCCTCACCAAACTCCTGTGCAGTAGTCTCCTGTGCGCTAGTGCCTGACCTGCTGCCTTGCTGCCTGAGTCCCCATTTGACTTGGAAGCAAAATAGGGAAGAGGTGCGGTAAGGGAGGCTGCGGGACTTACTGAGCTGAAGCAAATGCTTTGTTATGAGTACAACAGAGTCTACCCAGTGTAAATCTCTTAGCAACTGGAGGGGACATGGAGAAATATCAGTATCGCGATTGTAACTGTGCAGGCAGATTTGGATGTGGTGTTCTCGGGACACTGTCAGAGTAGATCCAAAGAGTGGTTCTTGGATAGTATGTACTCTCTCTTGCTCTCGTAGCAGAGTATAAGAGATATATTCCCTGACAAAGGTACAGTATATATTGGAGAAAAACAATGTCCATAATCACATGATTACATGGACTGTGCTCAGTGTACAAAGTTCAGATTCAGTCATTTTGAAGATGTTCCTTCAGTGGTACAGCACATATTTATACTCTATAAAATGAATTATTTTGACTGTTGGAGTTTCCTTTTTTTCCCAAGATCATAATTAATGCCTGTGAGCTACTTTATTTTGTATTGTAGACCTCATATCAATAGAGAAAAGACTTAAATATTATTTTTAGATAATTATGGGATAGTTACTCTTGTTTATATGTGGAAATACCCCTTGAGATCTTTTAATTACATAAAAGTAATAGTACTGTCATAAAATAGAAAAGCTTAGGAAATAGCTAAACTACTATTATCTATTATTAGATAAAAGAATATCTGTTTCTTTAAAATAATTGTCTATGGCAATCCTGTAATTCAAGCTTGAACAAACCCAAAATGAACATATGTTGATTGTATCTATATGATATGGCGTCATATAGCATGGAATATCCTACAAATTATAATCAAGTTATAGTACATATGTAGACTTAACACTGGATTCATATTTCATTGAATCATTTTTCCTTTTGATGGTATTGAGCTATATCCCCAGCCCTTTTTTTTGAAAATCTAATTTTATGTATGTATACATCAAATTTATTTATTTTTATGTATACATGCATTTATTTTTAATTTTATGTATATATACATAAAATTATTTATTTTTGTGACTACCAGAGATGAAATTCAGGAATTGTGCTTGGCAGGCAGGTGCTATATCACTAAGCTGTATTCCCAGCCACCATATCTTTTTATTTTTTAATTTATTTATTTACCTGTTTATTTATTTATTTTTGGTACCGGAGATCAAACTCATGACCTCGCACTTGCCATGCAGGCACTTACGCCACTGAATTAAATCCCTGGCCCCTACTGTATCTCTTTAAAAATGGCATCTCACTAAGTTGCCCAGCCAAGAGTTGAATTTGTAATCCTCTGTCTCAACCTCCCAAGTGCTGAGATTGCAGGTGTGCACCACTGCACCCAGCTTCATCTGTTTTTAATCACAAAAGTTACACATTTGGTTTATTTTGAACATGTTAGTATGAATATGTAATTACCAGTCAAAAAATATAGAAAACTTCTAGGAATTTATAATTAGTTGAATTTTAATAAAGATCTATTTTATTCTTGACACAACCTAAATTGCACTAAGAAAAAAAATTCCCACTTGTTAAAAGAAAAGCATCTAGGTAGATTAAACTGTGTGTGTGTGTGTGTGTGTGTGTGTGTGTGTGTGTGTGCGCACACTGAGACCTAAAAACCTCAGGGTCATCCGTTTGCATACTAAGCAAACTACACTGAGCTATATCTCCAAAGGTCTTAGTCTTGTCTCTCCAATATTTTTGGCCTCATAGGAAAAATTTAAAAGTTTTAATGAGTGTCTAGTTTAAAACTGCATGGCACTGCATGTACAATGTTTGTTATACTTTCCTTCTGTTCTTCCCTACTTTCTTTTCTCTTCACAATCCTTTCCTGATGGGCAGCATGGCCGAGTGCCTTTGGGTGGGTTGACAGTCGGCCCCTGTCCTAACAGCATTCAGGGTAGAACTTTTTGTATCCTCTGCCCCAGCAGGATTCCTGGCACACCCTACCACACACATATGAAAGTTTGGAGGGGAAAATGTCCTTTTTGGGGTACAGGCTGCAGTTCCTCTAGTTGCTAATAGCTTCTGGTGCCAGGTTACCTGCATTTGTTCCTCTCCTTTATGAGCTGTAGAAACCATTTCAATAGTGGGGCATGTCAGAAGAATTGACCCTAATGAATCCAATAAGTGGGATTTTAAAATGTGAATATATGTTCAGTACATTTACTGTTTCTTGTCAAAAAATAACTTTAAGGTAACCTAAGGAAATTTATATTCTAAAAGGAACCATTATGGGGTTCCCGTATATGTATATGCATATGTACATATATATATAAAATGCTAGATACTAGGCTACAGTGATTAACTAGTTCCATGATTAAGAATATTTGTGATTATTGATGTCAAACTCATAACCAGTGGCAGGACATTGTTTCCTTCTTGTGTTCATCCGCAGACATTTACTGAGTGACTTTCATGAATCAGGCATTGCATCAAATATTGGAGACAAAGCTAAACAGATTATAGCTCCCAAAAGAGGTCGAGAGAAACACTAGAACACTGCTAACCACCCTACGCCAGGGGTGAAAAGGCAAAGCTAAGGGAAAGTCTCTCAGTTGACTGGAATGGGCTCCTAGACGGGTCCACGAAAGCAGAGCCTTGTAGAGGAATTGGAGATGGATGAGAATAACAGACAGGAATTCCGTGCCCAAAGTGATGGGAGTAGGAGAGCCCACGTGTGAAAAGTGTTTTAGACGCCTAGTGTACAGCAGGGAAAGCTAGCACAAGCACGGGTGAAGCCCTTGCGTGCCCTCTCTCCTTGTGTGAGGAGGCCTGCGCTAGTGTGGGAGGCACAGTGGACTGGGGCTCGTGTTGTGGTTTGGAGCCATCCTCACCCATCCGTGTTGCAGTCAGCAGGAAGGAGAGCAGTCAGGAAGCTCTGATGGTGATCCAGGCGTGAGATGCTGAGAGCCTGAACGGGGGCTGGGGGGTCTCAGCCCCTGGGGAAGGGGGTGTAGCATACAAAAGATATTTAAGGGAAGACTCAGTAGAACTTGGCAAGGGATTGTAGGTAGGAAGTGAGAAACAGGGATCTTTTTCTAGGGAAGCTGCCAGGTTTTTGGCTTGAAGAAGAAGAGGAAGAATCACATTTCCTAAATTCATGTCTTTTTTCCCAGGACATTTATTGACCATTTCTTATACACCAAATAGAGTTTTACATTGTTTTGTAGATGGAAGCTCATTTAAGCTTCACAATAACCTTACTGATATTTTCATTCCCATTTTACAGAGGAAGAAACCGAGGCATGAACCTTTAAGTTGGTTGTACCACAGGAGTCATTGGTAGATATGGGATTCCTAGTTGGGTAGTCTCTCCAGCTTGTGTGTTAACCACACATAGGTAGTATATGGAATTGCTAGTTTCATAGCTATACATTATGTGAAAGTAGGCTCATTTCATAAAATCTTGTCAATGATAGTCCATTACTCAGAATCTCTATCTTTAATAAGCGTGTCTTAAGTAAATCAGGATTGTACTGTTTTACCCTCTTTGTTTTTTAAGATAAATAGTTTTGAAGATATAAATAAAAATTACCAACACCGGGGCTTCAAATCTTTAAACACACAATGATGTAATGAAAACCCAACAGTAGCTAGGTACATACTAGTATGTCAGGCAGGGTGAAAAGAGAGTCCCACGGATTATCAATTTCTTTTTCTCTCTGTCTTTTCTCTATATTATGGGTATTATTTTCATCTACATTTTCCCTAGATAAAATCAAGATTTGAAATAATTTTGCCTGATGTCCTACAACTAATAAATAGACTAGGCTTAAACTTGGGTAATATATTTAAAGTCTACATTTAACCCTGAGTTTATTGTCATGAAACATCTCATAAGCCTCTTAAGTTTGAGAAAAAGACTCAAGATGACATGAAGGGGTAGTGGAATCTTTTGCTGTAGGAACTTGGTGCTTCCTGGGATGTGACAGCTTCCTTCATAGGAACCTAAGGGGTAAGGTACCAAGCAGGGAAGGTTTTCTGTAGCAACAGCTGCACTTTGGCAGTTAACAAACTATGTCAGTCCCTTTGAAACAAAGGGAACCTGCTTCATTTCCTGCTCAATTTGGACTTCAAATCAATTAAGTGTTTCCATGTGTGGCTCGCTCAGGAGTTGCTTTAAGCCACAAGTGTTATCATAATTATTTCTTGTAACCAAAATGGCCTATGTTGGGGGATAGATGCATGAACAGGCAGTACTGTGTAATGAATAAGAGTTAGCAAGTGTTAACCAAAGCTCACGTTTAGTCTGCAGAGTAAGATTTTCTGAGGACAGATACTGGTGCTATCACTTGGCTGTGTGACCTTGGGGAAGTGATTTAACCTCCCGGTACCTCAGCCCTTTACTAGCAAAGGGGGACTAAGAGATTTTGATGGTTTGGTTTTAGAACAGGACTTGGCACGAAATAAGTGTTGGTGGTGGTTGTCCTTTTTGTTGTTCAGAATGAACAGTCAAATAAACAGAAGAATACATGGGTTATTTTAATCTCAAATCTTCGGGGATCATGCCAGCAAATCCCAGCAGGTGAGCTCCATAAGTGGATGCCTGGCTTAAGCTTATGTCCATTCTTCCACACTTGGAGGGGGTGGGAAGAAAAGGTCCAGCCTCACTCACGAAGAGGTGGCAAAGCTTTGTCCTTGCAAGGATGCTCTTAAATGAAATCTGTCAGCTGACTGATTTTTTTACGTTCTTTATTACTATCATGGTACATAATTTTCTTGATAAATCTTTTTCTCAATTTTTATTAACACTTTCTTGCTCTTGACCAACTGTCATTATGAGCACTGCAAGATTATGCTAGGAATAAATTATATACATATTAGCGTGTGAATATTTTAAAATTTCTAAGTAGTTTTGGCACTTCTGGTACTGTAGTTACTGATAACTATTTATTATTCTGCAGCCCCATAATGTCTGTCTTCTGGTTTTCCTTTAGCAAGAAGATATATTTCTCTCTCTGTTTTGTTTTATTGAGTCTCATTATAGAAAAATGGTAGCTTTTTGTATATCTACTCAGAGAACAAGAGGATTTGGTGGAAAGTTATTTTCTTTTCAGATTATTCAAAAGGTATGCATTAATTGTATCAAATTTTCCTGCATCTATTCATTTAATAAAAATTTGGTGTGCACTTACATTTTGCCAGTCACTGTATGGATACTGGTAATACCTCGGAGGGACCGGTCTACGTGCTTTCTTTTAGATTCTGTGTATACTGCTCTGCAAAGATAGGGTAAAGGACAAAGTTTTTTGTTTTTGTTTTTGGTGCATCTCATGTATGAAGAGAATTTGGGGTCAGTGTTATTTGAATTTGTCAACACTGTAATCACATAGTGTTACCCACATGTGGGCAAGTGTTATCCAAAGTTTAGCTTTCTTATGTAATTTGCCTCAAGTTATGCAAGTAGTTAGATTTGAAACCAAAATTGTCCTCGTGGTTCGCAGCCCCTTGTTTGGCTGTTGAAACCTTTGTTTGTATATGTGTGCAAGATAGATAACTATACTACTAAACTCTGTTAGTTCATCAAAAAGAACAATTTGTGCTGTCATTGTTTGATTGTTTGGTTATTTTTAATGCCTGGATCTTGTAAGCTGAACAGCTATTTCTAAGGTAACAATATGCAGTATATTAACTAGTGTTGATTTCTTGCTGTTTTTTTTTAAATTTTGTGTTATTTCTATCCTTTTTTTCTACTTTGCTTTTTTAAAATAAAAAAAAAAACCTCTATAGGAGAAGTTTTCTTAAGGAATTTTCTTATTACTGGCTGTCCAAGGTGAATTCTCATGTCAAGAGAAAAATAATCACTTGAGATATTGAAAGTTATTTCATAATTGTACTTTTATTAATTATTTAAACTTAACTGTAAAATCTAGAAGTTGTATAAGCTATTTTACTTGTGAATATACTTCTAAGTTTGAAATAATTTTAAGAGGAATTCAGTCACTAAAAAAAAAAACCTTTGGCTTGCCTGTATTGATTGATGTATAGGTTAAATATTAAAGGAGAATGTCTAAATACAATGTTATATATTTGGTTACATTATTCAAATTTTGTTCAAAAGAAATATATTATAGAAAAACAACATTTGAAAACAAGCAATCTCCTATAGTTTTGCCCAATTGGTGTTCTAGTCTTCACAAATTAGACAAGTTAAGAAGAACAAGATGGAAATTGAGTTTGAATCGTTAATACATGGGTCAGATTTTTCTGGTGCTTGTCCTGGTCACCCAGCATTGTGCTAGCCAGAGTGGCGTGAAGAGATAGAATGGTCCATCATTGTCTGCTGCAGGATCTGCTTTTAGGTCTCAATTTCAATTTAACTGGTTCTAGTATATTGTTTCTCAGTCATCATCAGCCCTCCGACTAATTAGGGTCATAGTCTTGATTCTGTGGAAATTCAGATGAAGCCCATTAGAACAGGTTAAATGGAGACCGCTGTTCATATCTTCCAGGTCTGTAGCCTGCTATTTGGCAGAACAAAATTCCCCTATTGCCATTATTAGAAGGGGAAGATATATGAGCTATATGATAAAAATTGAAAGGAAACTAGGCCATTGGAGGGGTGCAAGGAAGGAAGGGCAAGATTTTCTAGTACTGAAAGAGAAACTGAAACATCTGCAATCTACATGTAGATATGCCAAAATCTTGTGCTGGTAGTAATATGCACAGCATCATTTTATCCTAATGAAATAATACTTTGTCAGAAATCTACACAGTTAAAGAAGTGGTATGTAAACACAACACATTTTACTAGAGGGTTAAAGGAATTGGTATAATAGATACACAATAAATAAATGTGGAGAGTAGGGTAAATGTCTCAATTCGTGATAGTGGGCTAGATAAGAATTCATTTTGAAGCTGTTCCTAATTAACTATGTGTCTTTCTTTGGGTTCAGTGTCTACACGGATCAAACAGGGATATTAATTTTTTAGTGATGATGCTGTAAATAAATGCACCAGGTTCCCGGCATAAAGGGAACCCTAGCAAGGGTTTCTAGCTTCCTTGCCTGTGGCATTGGGCTCTCAAATAAAATAAATGTTGAAGTATTTATTAGGCAAAATGTACTCATTTGGGCTGAGTGAAAGGGTCTATAGTTTATGTATTGTGACCGTTGGAATCTCAAACCTTTTATACCTATTTTCTGAACCCACAGTAGTTCATTAGTGGTCCTCCTTCACAACCCTTCCCTTCCCCTGCTTTGCTGGATTGCTCTTTAAAGGACCTCTTAGCTCACACACAGCAAAGGACCTCACATTGACTAATTGGTCACCTTCCATAACTACTCAGAACTATCAGTGTGCTTCTATAACTCATTCACCTAAAACCAAAGGAAACACTGAGCCAGAAACCCAGATACCCTTCCTTAGACATTTCTTCATAGTCTCCATGTGATTTTTATTACCAAAAGAAAGACAGCACAGTAAATGTATGTGAAGAATTTACCTGTTCTTCTATTTACTGAGCACTCTTTTAGGTGCTCGATGTAGCCCATTGTAGTAAAGCCTCTCTCACATGGATATTCTTGTCCTTGTCTCTTGGATTAGGAAAGCTCTACCCTGAATGTTTTAACAAATTGTCCAGAGTCATATGCTTAGTAAATGCAGAGGTGGAATCACAGTCAGGTCAGCCTGGTTCCCAGCTTGGTGCTTTCCCCATCTCTCCACTCCTGGAGATGCTACCGAATTATCCCTGGGAGCACTGTTTTCAGAGTGGAGTGCTGGGCCCTGTGAAACGAATCATGCCTTCCTAGACCATGAAATGCCATAGTGGGCTTTTCCTGGTAGAAAATCTGTAGTAGAACCACACCTATGATTTATTTTTTTCTCCAAAATAATAGTAGAGAACGGGGCCTACTGAGTAAGAGGGTGACATTACTTGGTGAGATAAGTCGATGTTGAAATCACTTTCGTGTCTTGTGACGAGTGCAAATCCATCTTAACAGGGTCATAATCTTACTACTAGTAAAGAAGAATAAACAAAATATCTTACCCAATTTTTTTTATTGTGACGAAAAGTAGGTTTTTTTTTTTTAGTTGACCTTTTGGCATTTGAAATGACTCTATTCCCCCATGTTTGCCCAAACCTTCCTTTTCTGGCTTGTAATTTTTATGAGAAAACTGTGGAAGAAATTGACTTTTAAAATCTTAAGGCTCAAAAGCACAAATTTTGAAAATAAATGCAATTTGTAGATAGCTAAGAAATTAACACCAACATCCAAAAAGCTACTTCCCCTAAAAACAGAAAAATGATATATTGTTCCATCACCATAGAACTTGCCTCTTTTCTTATTATTAGCATAGACAAGTTGCCATAGGCCTTCTGGCCTTTGTCTTTACTCTAATAAGGACAATGAATGAAAAGTTTGATGTAGGAGACATGGCAAAAATGAGAGTTCTCAAAACTTTGATTATTCAAAATGAGACGTTTTTAGACTTTGCCAGAAAACCTCAGTTTGATATCATAGGAAACTTGCTAGGGGAAGTTAGGTCCCATTTACAGTAAAATAACTCATAGGAATCAAAGGTGGTTGTTTCAATTAATGTTGAAATGAGTCCTCTGAGTAAACTGGCATTATTCCCATTTTGCTCTTGGATAAATTGAGACTTAGAAATTGAATTTCAGTTACTGCAAAAAAGGAGAGTAGAACTTGAACCCACGGCCATTGGGCTTCAAACCTCCCACCTGAATTTTGCTATTCCATTTATAGGTTATTCATTAGTCACATAAGATACTTGCTCTTAAAGAAATGTTTTACTTTTGGTTTTTATTGTTTTGCTAATTAGTTTTGTGCCATTTGTATGCCTCTCATTTTTATCAATATTATTGTTCATTTGTTTTATGTAGGAAATACTAGCTTAAAATGTTTTTTACATAATAGCACATAGTTTGGGTTTTATGTTTTGATCTACAAAGGAATATTAAGTGTCATTGTAAAACACAGAAAAATTTTTCAATCAGGTACAAAAAAATCATAGTATTAGATGAATGTGCAGTGTAAAGAAATAGCATTTGCCAAAGCCGTAATTTTAAACAATGCATTTTGTTTGCTATTAGTAAATCCCAAAATGACCAGTCTCTTAGTTCCCAGCCACATATCTGCTACCTGACTGGTTAGGGGTGACGGGGACAGGATGTGCTAGAAGGAACATAGTCCCGAGGACACTGAATCCCTCACTGTCTACTGTTTCCTCCCCTCTGCTGTAAAGATCTGCTGGGTTTTGCTGTTATGGCTCAGCCTCTGCAACCTGACTCAGTAACATGAATATATTTACTCAGCTCTGTCAACACTCGAAATACATTTGCCTGCCCTTAAGTAACAGGAAGATAACCATATTGATGTTTTAAAATGCTGAATGTAATTAATTTCTTTCCTTTGAATCATGGCCATTGTAACAAGGCCTGTTTTACTATGCTTCTTCAGTTGGAGTCATTCTCTGCTATCTAAAAATAAATGGTTTCATTATGCACATTTATTCTATCCACATTTATTCCAAATAGAGTTAATATATTAATCCAGGCATATGAAATTCACACATTCACTGGTCTTCATTACAATTGAATTCATGATCCTGATAATCCGCCTCAATTCTAGTCTGCAATTCCTTTCAAAAGGTTATGAAGGTATCTCATTTTACTTTTTGGAATACTGTCTATATCCCCCTCCTTCAACATAAACATACGCGTATTTCTCATTTACTTATTTACTGACTTCCTGTTTGCAATTCATTCAGCAAATTACTTTCTCCATTTTAACTGACAGCTCTAATTTCAAATTGATCAAAAATTTGAGCAAATTGCACTCAAAAAGTGCAAATTGAGCAAAAAGCACTCCTAAGCAAAAGTGAGTTCTAGTGACTCTCAGAAGAGAGTTTCAGGCCAGTCTCAGACAGGCAGAAGATCAATTTCAAATTGATCTTCGAGAGTGACTGGGGACACATTAAAATAAGCATTTCCCCTGCTAACTATTATAACCTGGCCAATGTGAGCCCTGGTCCTGGTGCCCTGTCCCGCTGCGTGGCTCGGCAACAATGGCTTCCTCTCACTCCTACATGTGAATTCAGATCTTGGTCTTACTCCAAACTCCCCATAGAAAAGCCTTTTCTGCAGTGGCCAGTTATGATTTGACTTTATGTAACATGTTTCAGTGGATTTTTCATGGGTTAAGATTAAAGTAATTATCTAGCCTTCCATTTGGCTTTGGATAGTATTTGCTCTCTGGCAGATTAATCAGGATTTTGTTTGTGGCAGGGGAAGAAAGAATACTCTTACATTCATTTGGCATTCCCCACTTTGACCTGCTTTCCTGGGGCTTTGTTTCAGCTTTAAAGGATTGTAAATTATTAATTCGATCTGTGCTGTGTCTGTTCCTACAGCTTAATCTGGCCTGCTTTTTTCCCTCCCATTAAATGCTTCAGAGATGTTTGAAATAAAAGGAAAACTGATATTTTGGAGGCTTGAGGGAATGAGGAGACTCCAAATGAGTAGTAGCTATGGTTGGGTTTGAATCTTGACACTGTTACTCCTCTGGAGTCTGAAATAAGTTACTGAACCTTTCCGTGTCCCCATCTATAATAACATCTACCACAAAACCATTATGGAGACCAAATTAAGCTGAACCTGAAGCCACAATGCAGTGGTGCAACAAATACTAATTTTCCCACCTCCCCACTCCTTTCATTTTTCCCTGGTGTACTTGCAAGAAATCAGAACTTGTTTTATGCTAAGCATATTTAGTAAGAGTTGTCAGTTAAAATGGAGAAAGTAATTTGCTGAATGAATTGCAAACAGGAAGTCGGTAAATAAGTAAATGAGAAATACGCATATGTTTATGTTGAAGGACGGGGATATAGACAGTATTCCAAAAAGGACATTTAAAATGAGAGCTGCGGTTCTGTTTGGAAGAAACATGGTGCATACAGACACTGGTTCAGCTTCTAGAGAGCTGCTTGATCCTCCAGGTTGGCTCCAGTTTCTCCTGCATCTCCGATGTGGGCATCTAGGTGGGTTTGGTAGATTTTCTGAAATACGGGACAAGCCAGACCTTTTTTCCTAGATCCATCTTCCTGGATTTCTCTTTAAGTTTTCACAGAAAAGTCTTCCCCGCCTCGGTTGAGCAAAAAGCACTCCTAAGCAAAAGTGAGTTCTAGTGACTCTCAGAAGAGAGTTTCAGGCCAGTCTCAGACAGGCAGCTGATATTTAGGGAAATATTTAGAGAGAACCAGGGATATTTAGAGAGAACCAGGCAAGCCATAGACAGATGGGGTTTCTTACTAACTATTAACTGTCAAAGTGAAGAAGGTTTCTTCAAGAATTTGTTGTCATGAGTTCATACCTGTTGTGTCACTTTTATTCCCCGCTTGACTACTTGTAACTTGTTAGCATACTCTTTTTCCTTCATCTAGCTTCTGAATTCTCACCATGTACGTAACAGATCTGCTGTAGAAATAATGTTAAGGAAGGAGGCAAAGCACCCAGACAAACATGTTATTGCTTGAAAGTTCTTTTCAATATTTTAGTAAATGTATTATTATTTTCCTTCCCTCCTCTTTCCTCTTTCCTCTTTCCCTCATCAAAATGAATGAGGATGAGAAGACAGTGGTACCTCTTGTTTCATAATCTCATTTTTCCTCACAGAAATATAAATGTAAGAAATAAAACTCTGTAGATATACCTATTTCAATAAATATATTTCTGTAAGTTTTAAGGAATCTGTAGCATTTGATTAACCTATTTTTCTATATTTATTTTATTTCAGTCTTTGTTGTTATAAAAAATATTATAAAGGATGACGTTATAGCATCTTTTTTTTTTCCTGCACCAAGTATTCTCATTTTCTGTCTTCCTGATTTTGCAGTGACTTTTTAGCATGAAATTCTATTCTCAAGCAAGAACTGCCATTCACAACCTCATTTCTCTAAGCCCATAAGTTGGCCTTAGTTTTAGTCTAACTGACTCTAGTTGTCACCACTCCAGGGTCTGGTCTCCTTCCCGCTGCTGGTCTCTGTGTTTCTGTTTGCAGTCTTCTTTTCTTCCATCTCTGTGTCCAGATCCTTCCAACGGTTAGAGCTCATCTCTAATCCTCCCTTTGTGAAACACTGACTTACCCATGTAGTAGGAATTTCTTTTTATCAGAACCATTATTTTGCAAATGTACACATTTTCAGGAAACATATAGAATTTTCAGTTTTCTATAAAAATATCTAGATGAAAAAAGTCCTATGTTTCATGCCCCTACTCCATCACACACACCTTGTATAGAACCACACTAATTCGTCCTGGGACCTCTCTTAAGGTACCTCGCTGTGTTGCTGTTTAAAGAAATGATAGAGGGTTTAGAGCTCTGTTCCCAGTGCCCTGTACTTTTCCTCTGGCCTTCTTTATCTCACCTGAAATTCCTTCAGGTCAGTGCCTCTCGCCTGGTGAGGGAAGGGGCTGCGTCACGTCATGTTGGCCTGATGTGTCCACCTGGCCTGGTTTCTCCATTACTGAGATGCGTCCTATGACAAGAGATTCTGTGATAAACTTCAGATTACTTTACCCTTCTCCGAAGGACATAAAGCAACCTCACTCTCATCCAGGAGCACATGTTTCAAAACCCCAGTGGATGTCTGAAAGCACACATGATATTCTGTGGCAAGACTTTTTTGTGTGTACATGCATACTTTTGGTAAAGTTGAATGTATAAATTAGGCACGATTAGAGATTAGCAGCAACTAATAATAATAAAATACAATGATGATAACATAAATTTGCCAGAATCATTACTTTTACATTTTGGAGCTGTTCTGAAGTAAAATAAAGGTTATTTACACAAGAGCTGCTTGATGTAAGTTGATCTGATAACCAGAGCTGTTGATCTGTTAACCAAAATGGCTACAATGGCTAACAGGGAGGTGATATGCCCAGTGTGGATACGCTGGCAAAGAGATGACTCCCATCTAGAGTGGGGCAATGCAGGGTGGTGCAAGATTTTATCACATCACTCAAAAAGTGCACCCTTGGGTGCGGATGTAGCTCTGTGGCACAGTACCTGCCTGGCAAGTGCAAGAGCCTGAGCTCAATTCCCTGAACCCTCTCGCCCTCCGCCCCCAAAAAACAACAACAACAAAAGTACACCCTTGAAAATATGAATTGTTTCTTTGTGGAATTTTCCACTTAATATTTCTGGGTCCTCATTTAGAGCAGGTAATTGGAAACATGAAGAATAAAGTTATAAAAAAGGAGGGACTGCCACATTTAGAACTGGTGGTGAAGAGGGAAGAGTATAGCAATGGCATGATGTGTCTACGTCTGCCTCCCCATCCCTTTCAGCTCTGTTTACTTCTGTGTCATACCCTCAGAGACCCCAGCCTGGCTGCTACAGCTCTTTCCAACTTAATTCTAGTTTTATTTCTCATGCACTAGCCAGGGGGAATCCACCACTGGCCAGTTATTAGGAGTATTTTGATACAGGTCACTACAAAGTTACATAATTTAAGTGTCGCAGGTTCTAGAGAATCATATTTTATGCTTATATGATTGAGACAATAAACATGATTTCATATTGTTTTACACTACTAGATTTTTATTTAGTTTGTTTGGGGGGATATGGGGTTTGTTTGTTTTTTTGGTGACAGGGTCTCACTTTGTAGTGCAGGCTGCCCCTGAACTTACTATATAGCCCAAGCAAGTCTTGAACTTTCGGCAACCCTCCTTCCTCAGTCTCCTGAGTGCTGGGATTACAGGCATATCCCCCCATGCCCAGCTAATACTCAGTTTTTAAAAAGCAATATATCATGCCTCTAATTTTATACCAATCACTCAACCATTTTTAATGTATTAGTGATGACTTCCATGGACTGAAAATTAAAATATATGGTTCAGTCACTTCATTCTAATGAATAAATGAATGATTTCTTTTTTTTTTTTAAGTGCCTAGTTAAAGATCTGAATTGGAACCTATAGGATTTATGTGAAGGACAAATACATGTGGCTCGAAGGACAGGGTTGCATGGAAAATTCCTAGTCTCCATTCTCCAGAATTAAGGAATCTGAGAGGAGGAAGGAGCTTTAAGGTCACTGAGTCAGGCCGATAGAGAGCCTGCCTCTCCTTGATGGCAGCTCTGTGAACTGTTTTTGAGTTTCCCATGAGTGGAAATGTCCTACCTTTAAATACAGTCCCTGTTTCTCTGTGGTTCTGATTGTCAGGACATGCTCTCTTATTTTAAGACTCAATCTAGCACCCCGTGAAGTCCAGCCATATGCCACTTACGTTTAGAGTTGAAGATACAGTGATAGGTAGGTGCTGTGGCTTCTCCAGGCTTTATGCTCTCTATTTCTTCAGCCAGACTTCATAAAACATAGTCAAGAGATCCCTTAGTTCCCCTCCTAAGCATCCTATGATAACGAGAACTGAAAAGAGTGTTTTGTGTGTGGTTAGTGCAGCTCATAACACTACATCCTGAGCTGTGGCCACTGCTGGTGAAAGAGGCCAAGTTTCCAGTTATTTGGTGAAGGGGGAAACTGAGAGCCAGTTCAGCCCATTTTCATGAGAATTTTGTTTGTATTTTGTGTGCAAATTTAATTTTTAGTTTTTTTGTGTTTGACACTCAAATATCTACCTTGAACTAATTTGTGCCACACTGAAACATTTATAAACAGCAGGTACGGACAAATTTATCACAATGTGAAATCCTTGCTGTCTTTAATTCTTTATCTTTTGTGTTTTCTGCTGTATTATAGTATCTCCTATTACTTTATTTCTCAGACTTAGAAGTTATTTTCTAAATAATTGTTAAGACCCAACAATATGCCCTACATTGCTTTCTCTTTTTTCTTTTTCTACTTGTCTTCTGCCTTTCCAGTCTTTGTTTTTGCTTTTTTACCCCCCCCTTATCTTTTTTATCATAAAGTATTCACTAAAATTCACTAGAGTAGATAGATATCTTTCAGTATCAGTTGCATACCAGGATGGAACAAATTACATCCTGTTAAAATGTTTGAAAGGTTGATTTTTGTATATTTTAAGCGAACCAATTAATGGGTTACAGTTGGCCTCTTAGGAACCAACTTTTATGAACTGAATTCATAGAAACTAGCCAATGTGTGAAATTATTATGACAGACAATTAGCTAACAAAAATCTAAAAAGAACAAAATTTTGAAACATTTATTGACCTGAAATGAATACAAGGCATACATACTGTTTTGATTCTACAACCTATTTGCTCTGTAGATATTTATATGTCCCGAGAATACAAAGAAGTATTATGCTTCCAGTTCTTTGGGAATTGATGGTCCAGTAAGGGAGACACACAAGTTTTAAGAATTGAAATAGTTTTAGTCGATACAGGAAACATGGAAAGAACAGTGGAGGACTTTCGAAGGGACATGTTTATAAGGACAGAGATGAGGCAGAGCCCTGGAGCTGGTCCTGAAGATCCAGAAGTTTGGACAGATATCATAGAAAATACTGGAAAACCATCAAAAGTTGTATTAATTGGCCTGCCAGCTTGTCAGATGTGGGGTGGAAGAAGAAGGAAGGTGCCCCTGTGCCATATACAGGGGTGAGCATCTAAGGCTGGCTACCCCATGTTGGAGGAAGACTGCAGAGGGATTGGCTTACATTGTCTTCAGCTTTCTCCTAGTTCAGTCAACTATTCACATTATTTTTGCAAAGCAAAAAGAATTACCTTATGTTGACTGTTTTGCATGAGTTTTAGGTACCAGTTTCACACGTCAGTATTCTGGAGTTAGAACATTGAAGAAAACAGAAATTCACTGAGCTGGTAAATGAGAAGCCTAGAGAATAATTACTGAATTACTCTGAGAAGCATTGAAACCATTGATTTTAGTTTAAATTGTCATTCTCTGGGCCTGCTAAGTGCTGGACATACCTGTGCAAAGGCTTTCCATATATAGATTATTAGCCTTCAAAACCAGACTATGCTGCCATGTTCAGGGTTTCTGTATCCTACAGGTATTACTTTTACTTATGAAAGTCCTTTAAAACAGTTTTGTGTGCTCCATTTGAGAGAAGTGTGTTTATAGTGATTTTTAAAGAATAGAAAAATGGAAAAACATGGTCTGAAACAGATCCAACCTGATCAGTTTAATGTGATCCATTTCTGTTTGTTTTAATAGTGGTGTAAATTTAATTTTCAGAAGTTTAAAGAAATTAAAAAGGAAATGTCCTGCAAAACAATGTAGTGGGAGGATACATTTGTCTTGCAAATCTGCTTGTTAAAAACACTGGGCATGAATACACAGGAGACGTAAGAATGCCCTGAAAATTTGCCAAATTGATACTAAACCACATGTGCTAGGTTTTTTTCAAGTGTGTTACTTTTATTGAAAAACTATTTTAAGTTTGAAGCTGCATGTTAAAGAATCCAACAAAAATATTAAATGTACTTATTTGACATTTTTATAAAATACTTATGGGGAAGCATACATGCCTAAAACTTGTCGCCTTAATGTTGAATATCAAAGAGTTAGTTATCTACAAGGAATGCTACTACCACAAAATTCATGATATTAATTTATTTTCTATTTCTTCTTGTACTTTATGTTCATGTATGTGTGCCTGTAATTTTAATCTCATTAACCCAGAAGTTCCATATCATATTTGCAGTTATTAGTTGTAGTAGAAATAGATGAACAAATCCCTTAACTAACCAAAAAAGGTTTAGTTATATTAACAGAAATTTCCCTAGTTAGAATAGTTGCAAAATACATGATGGCATTTAGCAATTGAAAGCCAGCATTTTTAATTACAATAACTGTGCTTTGGTGTATGTGTGTTTGAGGTCTGATGTTCAGTTATCATAAAATGAGGCATGCACATGCTCTATGGGAAGTGACCTTTCTAGATTCAGTCTTTCCCAACAGCTGGACACATACTTTAGACAGGAGGGAGGTCCAAGATCCCTTGTGTCAGTAAGGATGTGGTAGGAATGCCTAGGCCAGAATTTTTTTGCTTAACCTTGCAATTTAGTATAGAGATTTAATTGCATTCTCAGTAAACATTTACTTTTGTCTCATAACAATAAAGTGTTCATGGTAATGTCCTAGTAAAATACAGCATTAGGAATCTCAGCTTCGTATAAATGTTCAGCCAGAGGCACCCCTTTTATTTGCTTATTTTCATATGACTATATGTCCAGAAAATTCTGAAATGTACCCTGTGCTTAGAATTATGCTATTTTTTTAATGCTTTGAGGGAGGGTTTTTTGCCCCCCAATTAAGGTTTAATTTACTTGTAAAATGTACTGGTCCCATGTGCATAGTTCAGCAATTTGACAAATGCAGTCATTTAATCTTCCCCTTTCACCAGACACAACTTGCATCACCCAGTGATGACTGTCCAGTGCTCCCAGGCCCCTCCTCCCCCCGGAAGCAGCCAGGGTGAAGATTTCCAGCACCATTGTTAGATCTTAATTTTAATTCTTAGAGATAACATGTCACACTGACATGCCAAAGAAGGATTTTGAAAAGTGTTTACCTTTGAGGAGTTGTTTGTTTGTTTGTTTGTTTTTTCTCTTTAGGGAATCATTCAGAAGTACATGTATAGACTAAGAATGAGGATTTAAAATCAGACCATGCAGGACTTTAGTGTGTTGCCTCTCAAACACATGAGAGGAGCCACAGTTTCTAATTGTTACTGAAGGAGGAGCAAGTCACTTTCCAGCTTTTGAGAATGATTTTGTGTAACTTACTTTCTGGCTGTATTTTAATCTAGCTGTTTCTACTTCTGGTAAAAACTGTGGCAATCCTTTGCAATTGCATCTTAACTTTGTGTGGTATGGACGCCTTTTGTGTACACTGGAACAAAGGAGCAATACATATAAATTAGTAAAACTGATCACTAAACATCACAGATGAAGCCAAAGAGACCATTACCTCCCTGAGACTTTGGAGAAGCAATGTATCCCACCCACCCCGCGCCTTCTGACCGTGAACTGTGCATGCAGTAGGAGGCACTGTCATTTGGACCTCAAGGTAACAGAACAAAGAGTGCTTCTGTTTCTATCTTTGGAGGGCAGGGCTTGAGATTGAGATTTTTTTCCTACCTTGCCCCTAGAGGTTTTTTTTTTCTTCTCTCCTGTTAGCTAATGTGCTCTTCTTGATAAGTAAATTTTAGGGTTGAAATAAAATGAACAATGTAGAGAGATAAGACTGCAGGAGAAGGAAGGTTACTTTTATTTCATTATTGCTACACATGGAGTAGAGAATGAAATTGCACTGCTGTCGTAATTTATTCTCTTTATTAAAATAGACAAGCATTAGACAAGCCATAAAATTTCCATCTGCATTCACAGCAGGCTCCCAGTATCTGAAATGCAGATTTCCCCATCCCTGTTTTTGAAAAGACCAAGGGTTGAAACATTTTAATATTGAGGAATATCAGAGTTGTGATATTTAACTTATAAACACGGTGGATATCCTCACATCCTCTTTGTTTGCTGCATCATGTTAAAGGAAAAGCTGTACTTAAATGTCACTGAGGACACGAGAGTTAGGTTGGGTCAGAAAGATCTGCACTGCAGCAGGGCACGAAGGGCCGCCCAGCTTGGTGATTCAGCTGCTGCCCTCCGCTGTCCCCTCCCTGGCAGGCTTTCTCACCTTGGGGAGGAACACAAAAGGCGGTTTTTGCAGTGTGCAAATGATGATCACTCCACAGCAAGGCACCCATTGTCACCCCATGTCCTGAAGGACAAAACGTTTTAATACTGAGAAATTACCATCCAAGGAATGTAAATGTCAAAACCTCCTTGTTGTACTAAATGAAGAATTCATCATTTCTCCTTAATTTTAAAGGCAAACACTTGCTTGGCATTTTAAGCATAGAAAGCATAAAGTCCTGTGAAGATAGTTTAAAAGATAGTTGTAAATTCTCCTCTTTTTCAGCAAACTGTTTTGGAGAATATTCTGTTTCAATTTTTTATAAAGGCAGTCTGATGAAAAATTCAAGCAAACTCTTTTAGGAGCAAGTCCTCTGTCAGATGTCAGCCTAAGCTCCCATTTGGTCCGCAGGGTTATGTAAGGTACTGTGTGCCATCTATCTAAGTCCTACACTCCTGCTGTAAATGCAGGGTCTCAGCAGCTCCAGTGCCTGTCTTCCTGAAGACTTTGTTTCTGTGATGTTTCTACCTCAGTTAACTTTACCAGTGGGAAATTTTAATAATCTGCTGAAGCAACATTGGGAAAGGAGGATGGTGGGGCACCCTTGCACTAGAAGGTGAAGTAAAATGTTCACATAATGGTGCAATTAGGTACATTTAGAAAGAATAAACATGACACTGAGTAGAGGGGACCACTGGATGAAGGATGGGGTACTACTGTGCTTTTAGAGGGACCTCTAAGGACAATTGAAGAGGGAGATCGTAAAATCACAAGAGTTCTGAAGTCTTTGAGGATGTCTTTGGATTTGTTGTTTAGGAAGAACTTTTATATATTATATGTATAATGTAATATATATAAAATCACATTTGATCCCTATGACTGTGGAAAATACCCTCACTTTCCCTGGAGTGCTACTCCTCACCCTAGGCCAGTGAGCTGAGTGGTCACTCTGAATTCTGAGTGAATCCCTCCCGCTTCTTCTTTCAACATATTAGACAAAAAAACTTCTGGCAGATGCCCATTCAGGCCACCACATGGCCAAAACAGCAGAGAGAGGCCTCAGCCTATCTCCAGGCCCCAAGAGATGTGCTGCTGGTGTTTCCTGGTGGGGATTAGCACCAAGTTACGAAATGAAAGAAAGCAGCTGGTTTCTGACAAAGAACTTCCAAATACAGTGACTTCAACATTTTGGTCTTGCAACATAAATGTTTGTCATTGCTAGGAGGACAGTAAGGTTCTGTACAACTTGCAAAGAACACATACATGAGAAGGTTTTTAGCAAATGTGTGCGTTTGGCAGTATATTATTAGAGAATGATCAATTATTATCTCTATCTTGTTCATTAGTATCAGCTTTCGAATTTCCTGTGCATCTCTGTGTATTTCACCTTCTTTGATTAATAACTGTGATATGTGGGTTTGTTTTTTGACTACGAGACCTGTTTCCTTACCTATGAAATATAGACAGCAGTAATCCTTCAAGATTACTATTGGGAAAATGACCTACAAACTAAATCTCTGTTGCTTTTCTATTGTACTGTTAAAGAACAATCCCCAAGTAAAACCTTGCTTGTGAATTTCATAGGTACATTTCTCAACAGTAGAAAATAGAAGGTATCTTTTAAACATAGGGCAACTGAGAAAGAAATGTTCCTAAAAAGTGCTAAATGTATATAACCTCATTAATATTGTATAGTTCAGCCTTCCCTTGTGGAAACTAGCTGGCCCTTATTGTTTAAAAGGTGTAGTCTACAACAACTATAAAGTTGCTCAATGAAAATGGTGACAGATATTGTCAAATTTTGATGAATAGGATTTAGAATGAAGTTTGATCTTTAAAACATTTGGATCCATAACTTCAAAAGAATGTATCTTTAATTTTTTCTGATTTCTTGACTACTACTTAGCAATTTATGTGTATATTATATGACACAATACCACTGTGGCTTAAAAAAAAAAAAGCTAAATCCTTTATACAGAACACCTTGCTTATCTAAAAAGCATTCTATTTTCATTTTCTCTCATTTTCCTTCTCTACTTCTTTTCAATAAATATTTTAGTTTGTTTTTCAGGCACCATGCATGATGTTAGAAAATGATAAATCAGTGCTTTCTTGGAGTTTAAAATTTGTTGTTTATACTTCAGATATCTTCTGTTTCACATACAAATGTGTAGTGTTTTTTGCACACTTGCTCTTAGAGCAGTCAATCCACAAAATACCATCTGTTGAGATGTTGTCTTTTACCTTTTGGAAATATAGACAATGTCCCTATGTTACCCTTCATATTTTCTTCTTTCTCCTACACATGTGTAATTCTTCATTTATTTATGGTTTTGTAAGTTGTCCACATTAAAAGTAATGACCTTATTTTGTCACTATCTTAGGAAATAGATTATTTGTCAGATACATGGTTTGTTACCATTGTGACATGTACAGAGACCACCATAGGGGCAAAGGACAAACTGCCGGCCCTTAGTCTGTAATTCATGCAAAACATGATCTGTGCTTTTTTCTGAGGCAGTCAAAGACTTGAAAATGATTTTCATTAAAGCCAAGTTTTCTCACTTGGACCTACAGATAGATTGCAATAGATATAGGTAAGTAAAAGTAGAACAAAACTTAACTGTCATTATGTATTCTGTTACCTTAAAATGTTGAATATAGATATTAATCATTTTTTAAGCCAACAAAACAAACTTTATTAGCCCCAAATGTACCTGGCCTATCTCTTTAAAGATGGCGGATACTGAGATAAAAGGAACCAATGTTCAGAATTTGTAGGAACATTTGTTTACCAGCTTTTACAACATCCAGTTCCAACCCTGCCCCTTTGGAGCAATGCCTGGAATCTCTAGCCATTGTCCTGGGCCCAAGGAAAAGCAGAGTCTCAGATAACAAATCATGGAGGAGGCACAGTGTTTATACAGGTACAGCACTACCCCTCTAGCCATCAGGATTCCTCCAGAGCTAGAAAATCAGCCCTGACATAATTCCCCATCTCAGGTAATCCTTAAAAGATGGCCACCTGCTTTCTGAACAGATCAGTACAATCTGCCCCTTCAGACCTGTGTCCCCTTTAGTTCCTCAAACTGAAGCCTTTTCCTGCAGCCTTATTCTTCTTTGTTAAGAAACCAGCTTGAGCTTTGGCAGAGCTCTGGCCTGCTTCATTTTCTCTTACTTTCCACTTAAAGCTTTTGCTTGTAAATTCATGCTGTTTTAATTTTTCTTATCACTAAAACAAGGATCCATATAGCCGGTGACAATCATTGTGTTATTTTTCCAACAAATTGTAAGGGTTTTTTCATTCACTCTTTCTTTTCATGACACATCCCTCTGAAACATTTTGGATGATGTAAGCAACCTGGAATAATCAGTTTCAGGTGTTCACTTGGCTGAGTTACGTGATGGTTTATAATCTAGATGCTTCTGTTTTCTCTTAGAAAATCTCCCTTCAGCTCCAGTGGGCTTAGAAATTCTCCGTCTCATTTTGTATACTTTGTTAGCTTAAGAAAATTGCCCTAGTCTTTTTCTTTTACTTTCTTAGTTTTTTGTTTGTTTGTTTTTGTTTTGTTTTGTTTTGCAAAACCTTGTTAATACTTTTATGGGAAAAAGGTTGTGGACAGGACATTACCTTTCATTCTGCCTTTCTCAGTCTCATTTTGATGCATTGCATTTACTTTTTGCTTCTTTAGTTCATGTTAGAGTTTTGTTCCTTTGAATGCTAGTTCTTTTGAAGCTGTTGTATCTTAAGGAAATTGTATTGTTTCATATTCATTATTAGGCATTGTCAACATAGTTTTTCTAGTAAAAATTACTGATAATCCCTTTGAAGCTTGTGTCTCCTGGAACACTTAGCTGTGCCTGCCCACCCTGAGAGAGCCATATGGTGTGAGCATGAGCTGGCTGTGTGAGCTGGCATTTGAACCCTGCGGCAGTCCTCCCTGTGTTGCCCTATTTGGCCTCTTTTCTCCTCATTTTCTTTTTTTTTTTTTTTTTTTTGTCTTTTTCATTTTTTATCGGTACCAGGGATCGAACTCACGACTGCCTGCTTGCAAGGCAGGTGCTTATGCCGCTGAGCTAAATCCCCAGCCCCTCTCCTCATTTTCTTGTTTCTACCCAGATACCACTTTGGTTAGAGAAATGCCAAAATCAGTTAAGAACACCTTCATTCTCATTTGTATCATTATGTCTGGTTAACAGGAGGGTAAACACAGAGAAGTTTGCTCTATCCAGGGAACAAGCAATTTCAAAGTAGGAAGCCACTGTCACTAGGTCCAAGGTGTTGACCTGCATGTGTGAGTTGTCTACTTTTCTGCCTCAAAGCTGCATTCGAGACAGAATGATGTGGGGGAAATAATAGGCTTCACTTATTTATGCTATTGTCTGAGAAAGAAAATATGTTTACAGAGCCCCTAGCCAACCCGTGTTTATATCTCAGTGATCAGATGTGCATGCAGTATCCTCTCCACCTGCAAAAGACTCTAGACACATGAGTAGTAAGCCATTCTAGTGCAGAGGTGACAAGTGACAAGGAGGCTGAGACTATCCAGGGATGACCAGAGCACAGGTGCACCATTGTCCCTGATCATCTACTCCATCCCGCCCTCCAGCACTGGGCTTCACATCCCTTAGGGAAATCTTTTTCTGAGTAGCTTAGGGAGAGTTCACCACTATGAGCCAACCTGGTCTGCACTCATCTTCGTCTCCACTGCGTGCTCCAGGGTAGGGACCACATGTGGAAGTGGAGCATTGGAAGTCCCCGGGAGACAGGGTTCACTGAGAGTTTGTTGAAGGATTGCAGGAATGGGAGTGTGGATCCTCCTGTTGTTGCCTGAAGCTAGCAGCTGGAGGTAAACAGAGTGCTGAATGAAGAAATGTCCTGGCCACCTGACATCCCAATCTTATCCATAGGCATTCCCTGATGAAATGTGAAACCACAACCCTGACCACTCTATTCATTAAGGTCCAGTGGGAAGCATTTTGCCAAAGCCCTGCCGGCTGATGTGTAATAGAAATATTCTAGTTTGGGACAGTATTCATTCTGTTGTCCTAAAATTATTATGGGTGGTTTTAAATGATCATAGTCATTTAGTTGTTGTAAATCTGAGCTCAGCGTAATAATCAGTACAGTTCTCTGATATGAGCAGATGTTCAAAGGATTCATAGGAATTATTCTCTGGGGGAATAGGTATATAATGTAAAATAGAACTTTACTTCCTAGAATGTATCCTTAGAAGATAATTAAACAAATGTGCAAAAATACATGTGAAAAGATTTTGTAGTAATGTTTTACAATAAAATTCAGAAATATTCTAGCTCTTTATGAGTAGTTAGGTTCAGGAGATATTAGAACACTACGGAAGCATTAAAACTTCTGGCAGCATAGAAATGTTGCTGGATATATCAGGTAGGCTCTATATATGAAGTATGATCCTCATCTCATTTTGCAAAGCTGGAATTGTGTGTATACTTAAATATTAGATAGCGTTTATCTCTTGACAGTGATTTTATTTTATATTTTAAAATGTTTTACATTGTTTAATTTTAAAGCAATATAGTGTATACATATTTTACATTAAGAAAAAATTTTATAAACATGCTTTAGACGAATAGAAAAGTAATATGAGACACCATGTATAAACCCTCAATTGGCTAGAACCAAAGTAACAATAAACTAAGTTACAACCTTTTCTCCTTATTTTATGTTCATAAAAGGGAGATGCAGAGGGCAAGGAATTTAGCTCAGTGACACAGTGCCTGCCTGCTAAGTGAGACTCCAACATTCGATTCCTGGTATCCTCCCCACCCCCAAAACTATGAACTGTACCTAGGAATATCCTATAAATGAGAATTTTAGGAATATGTCTTGAAATACGTTGTCTCCATTTCTCTCTGTGCCTTATTCTGTTGCTGTTAATAACAGCCACGATTATGCACATCTGCCAGTTTTCTTTCTTAGTGAATAAAGTGGCTAAACTAAGCGAAACACAAGTAGACTGATGCCTTTACAAAATATTTTCAACATCAAGGGCAAAACAAAAAATTTTCCAAAAAATTTGAGTTGAATCAAACACTGAAATACAATTCTGTTCTCTGAACATTCTGATTTAATAAGCATTTTCCATAGAAATCTAGGAAAAATGATTTAAAATTTCCTCTTTGAAATTCTGAAAGATCAGTTTATTATTGTAGGCCAAGAATATAGCTAAAACTTCCAATTGTATTGTTGTATTGTCCTGTCTTTCTGTAAGTAGCAAAACTCTGATTTGACTCAGTTGAAAAATGTATTAAAAAAACAAGTACAAAGGCTCTGTAGAAAACTGAGCAGCTTCCTAGGTAGTTGAGGAAAAAAAAAAAAAAAAAAAAGACTGTCCCCAGAAAGATTTCCAAACACAAACTTGTCCTAATGTTTTGATTATAAAATGTTTCCAATATCTCATCTCTTCTTGTTGACATAAAGCCTGCCTGTTATGACTTGTGTTTCTCGCTGTTTCTCCTCTGTGATGCCCCTCTGCCAAGCCCCTCTTCATTGGAGCTCAGAATTATGTCAGCCCAAATATGGACTGAAAGCTCTACAAACTGTGAACTAAATAAACCTTTCCTCCCTTGACTTGTGAGTGTTAGGTGTTTTCTTACAGCAATGAAAAAAGTAACTAAGACACTGCCTATGAAAGTTCCTCATTTAGATAAAAGTTTTGCAACATTGAACTTAAAGGCTAAATCTATTTTTAATTCAGAAAATTTTAGTTTCAATAAATACAACTCCAATCTCCTTTGACCTCCTATAACTAGAAAGAAAAATTATACTTTAGGTAGAATTCTCCATTTTCTCCTTACATAGTAAGAACATTTCACACTTATTTTATTAAAAACCAAATGAAACAAATAGCATACTCAGAGATTCTTCACTTTTCAGTGGAGTGCTATTTGTTCATTCAGTCCCCAAAATAACTGTTTCTTTTTCCACTTAAATTTTTAAGATCTTGGTCAAAACAGGTAAACACAGTAAATCTAAACATGCATTACCTGTCCCCTCTGCCAATCATACATGTGTGCACTTACATAGTGCCAGATATATTGATTTGAAACAGTGATTTAAAGACTCTAAAACATATTTGAAAAAACTAGGTTTTATGGATTTTTTAAGAGTCTATTTATTATTTCATTGTAATAGTTCAGAAGTTTGGAGATAATTACTGATATAAAAAGTTAAGAAATGAATAGCAGAGTTGTGCTTCGTTGTCTAAGTTAGATTTATATTCCTTAACATGGTTAGGAATTTTGAAACTTTAGGCAGCATGACTAAAATTTTTGACTCTATCTGCTATGTGATTGTTGTTTCTAAAGCAATCTTAACAGAGACCGATTGATGAGGACTTACATCCTATTCCTGTTAGGAAAATATAAACCATTCTAATAAAGTTTTGGGATTAAGAATACAGGTGACAAAATAAAAATTAAAATAGAATGCAGGTGACAATTTTTAAAGAATATCAAACTGATTGATAGAATAATAGTTCATTTAGGTATGATGTGAAGAGATATATCACTCTTCATGTCTGGGACTGGTGTCTCTCTTTGCAGAGAGAAATTGTTCCAAGGAAACCATTCTGACTGTCAGTTTCACCCAAGGTGATCCATAGACTACAGCTACAAAAGAGTCCTACTTGAGACTACTGATGTCACTAGATGTCCGTGAAATAGCAAAAGGATATCTGGTGCTCATAAAAGAGCATAGCCTCTTTACTTAGAGTTGCATTCCTGATGCCCATTAATGTAGTCATGGAAAGCAATCAGATATCTGATAATTCTTGAGCACCTCCCTTGAGGGAGACTCTGTATCAAGAATACAGCAGTGAGCAAGGGGAGCCTGAGACGACCTCATGTTACACAGGGTTACTAAAATAGAAAGTCTTATCAAGAGAGGGAAGAGTAAAAGCGAAGACCTTGGGAGTAGCTCTAGGCTGGGGTGTTCTAGGTTCAGAAGGGGGTCAGTGTTCCAGGATTAAAGTAGAAAAAAAGAGAGTGGCATGAGGCGGAGTTCAACTTAACATTGAGGTATCTGTTTTACATCCAACTGTAGCTCCCTCAGCAAAACAGAGATGTAAGAAGGTATGTAAAATTAGAGGCCCAAACTGGACCATGAGACAGCCATCTGTTGAGTGCACTGAACTATTTTAAACTAATGGAACTTGATGAGAGAAGAGAGGATAGGTGAGCACAGAGCTCTGAGCATCCCAACATTTAGACATCTAGTAAAAAAGGAAGAATGAAAAAAAAAAAAGAGATTGAGAAAGCAGCATATGGTGAGGTAGGAGGAAGACCTGATAGATCTGCATAAGGTATGGCTGGAAAGTAATATAGGAAGGTAAAGGTGATCAACCACACAGACTGTTCAGTGGTGTCAAATAGAACACAGAAAATTGGTCTTGGGAAATGTAGGTTACTGATAATCGTGCTAAGTGAATTCAAGAGAACAGAGTAATAAAAACAATAGTAACAACATATATATGGGATAGTAGCTTGAAAAGTGGGGCCACGAAGAGGTTTGATTTTGGGGGCTTCCATTTCATTTGTTTCAAAGAATGGATAAATCTTTTCTTTGATGAGCAAAATTATAGAGATGAAGAAACCAACAAGGCAGACAAAGGAGAGGGAATAATAGGATGAGCTAAGTTCTTAACGCCGGGAGAAGCCCTGAATGACGTGATGAAGCTGGTGCTCTCATAGAAGAGCTGGCCTTCGGTAAGAGCAGGGACATTTCCACTTCAGAGAGAAGAGAGCAAAGAGGAGAAAAAACACGCGGGCGGTTCCTGAGCGTGGTGGTCAGAGGTGAAGGAGAATTTACTCCATCACATCTGTTTTCTACAGGAAGCAGGAGAGACAGCAGGAGGAATGAAGGGATTTGGAGAATGAAGAAAGAGGATTTAGCGTGAAATCTGTCTCGTGTGGATGGAAAAGCAAGCCCACTAGGGAAGGTTCATGAGACATTGACACTGTTGACTACCAATTCGAGGTTTACAGTAACAAATTTGAAGTGTGTTCAGCCAGTAAAATCAAATGTTTTCTTCGGGGATTCTTCAACTGGCCAGGCCCAGCTCTACCTGGATTTGCTTGCACATGTTCAGGGAATTTTGCAGAAGGCAATGTTTGAAATGCTGAGAGCAAAGTGCAAGGACGAAGCGCTTGCAATGCTAGATCACAGAATAAAAGACAAAACAGAAGACAAGACAGGGTGATAGTGAAACTGTGGAGGAGTCTGTGGATTTGAAGGGATGTAGCAAGTACTGGAAATACACAACTGCTTGACACTGTGAGAATGTCTACCTTAGAAGTGATGGAGCTGCTGGGGGTGGGATATAGCATACAACTCTGTGAGTGGGTAGCTGGCTGCAGTGGACTGGGGAAACTCCATTGGAGTGGAGGAAGACGGGGACTTAAGAGTTCAGAGTCTTGGGAACATCAATTCCATAATGTTGAAGCTGCTAAGAATGCAGTAGGACCGTTGATGGATAACAGGGTGTTGGGCAAGGGATGTAGTCATTACCAAGGGCAATGATGAGGGTGTTTTTTGGGAGAACATGGAAGAATAAAAAATGATGCTTTGATGCTTTAGAGAAGCTAGATTTTAAAACACAAATGAAGGAGAAATGATTTGGAAGCTGCAAAAGGGACAGAAAAGGATAGATATTCCCACTGCCTAAATTATGTGAGGTACAAAAGAAAACCTGAAAATCTTTACAGAAGTATCTCTTAAGGAGACAACCCATTTCTAGTAATAATAAGGCACTCAAAATAAGGTGAATATCGGGGAAACAAGAAATATTAATGATGACCAAAGTGATTTTGGACACTATGTGGGGTGAGTCTGCTTCTGGAAATCTCTCAGACAGTGATTGGTAATGTGATGGAGGCTATAACATGTAGCTGGATTCTGTGCTCGGGAGTCTATTTCCTAATTTCTGGGTCTAAAGGCCATCCAGAAGCTTTTCCCACAGACTGCTTGTTATCTTCCTGAGTGGGGGGAGCTCAGCGGTGGACCTGAGCTAGTCATTCCCCTAAATCAGACGATGCCATCCCACCTGGGAACATGTGGCAAGAGGAAATCTCTGGGATCTGATCTTTCCAGAGGCAGTAAGAATATCACTGGACACATGCACACACATACCTGTATGTATATATGTATGCATGTATTTCTGAGTCCAACATATAAATACATGTTGAAAATTAGTTCTCAACATTCAGAGGCTTATAAATTATATACTTCAAATAAATGTGCATCTTTTCCTGTGAAAATTGTTTTGTAACAAGGGAGGGTATCATTTCCACAGGAAAGTGTCTGAGAACGCTTCACGCACAAGATGAATAACTAGAGAACTAAGGAGACTGTATCTCTCCCCTTCCATTTCTCTTAGAAAAGTGCTTTCTGCTCCCTCCTGCTGCCCTGGGGCTCCACATAAGCAGCCCAGCACATGTTTCCTTCTCTCTTACACACACTGTGTACTGTGTACGTATTGCTCTTACTAAACTGAGCCTGAGGCAGGGTTCTGCCTCAGGCCTTTCATGGTACCCGCATTTAATGCCCTTGAAAAGCACTTTGAATTGTTTAATTTCTTTACGGTGCGTGTTCTTATTGAAGAGCAGGAAAGGACTGCGCAGAGACAGGAAGGAAAAATAAGGAAGAGTTCCTTTCCCGGCCTCATTTGCCCACTTCTGATGAAATGCAGGACTCTCTTAAAAGTTATCAGAAGGCAAAATGGAGGTGGCTAAAATTAGGCACAGTAAGAAAAGGAGCCTGGAAGGAGGCATCAGGAATGGTTTTGGACTGTGGCTGTCCTCTGGGAAGAAAATAATATTGTACTATCAGAATGGAGGTGAAAGAGTGTCGTGTTTTGTTTGTTTGTTTTGTGTACATGCTAGAAGAAAGAAACTTCAGCCAGCTTATCATTTTCCTCAATTTCAGCAGGGTTTTCTGAACTATCTTTGGCTTCAGACACTTCACAATGACTAAAAGTAATAATGGAAATAAAGCCCTGGGCAAGGACCTTGCCCAGTTCTTAGGCTCCACAGAACAAGTAGTCCCAAAAATGTGGGCAGTGCACCCACATGAGGACAAGTTATACCACTCCAGATCCTGGGGAACAGGCTATTCAAGAGGATGTTGCAAAAGCCATAGATGGGTAAAAAATAAATAAATCATTCACTTCTTCCCTTTTAGTGCATTTGAGGGAAAAGATGTTGATTTCTTGACAAGGTTTTTGCTTATTTTCATTAAACTTTTAGAGGAGAGCAGTTGTTTTCATTTGTTAGTTTATAAATTCCTTTATAACTTGTAACTCTTGAAGAATGATGAATAAATACAAATTATAAAAGGAAAAATTGCCAATTATAGTCTCAGTACCTATGATGAATTATAACAATGTAGCATATTTCTTTTTCTCATATGGTATTTTTAAGTGACTAAGGTATATTCTGTGAGCAATTATGATAAAACAAATTTTAAGATGTTCTTAGATTAAGGCAGAAAGCATTGTTCATATGGTTCTAAAAATAATTATGAAAATTTTCAGCATCAGGGCTGTTTCTTTAGCAGCAATATCAACTGTAGAATTTTCAATGTAGGATACAAAGTCATAATTTCTAAGAAGTGATACAAAAG
Organism: Cavia porcellus; assembly: GCF_034190915.1. Taxonomy (NCBI): domain Eukaryota; kingdom Metazoa; phylum Chordata; class Mammalia; order Rodentia; family Caviidae; genus Cavia; species Cavia porcellus. Next base: position 19,985,958 of record NW_026947511.1, on the reverse strand, counting down.
AAGAAGTATTTTTAACTTTAAAATACATAAGCATAAGATTAACTTGTATCACAGTAAATTTCCACTTTTTGTATCACCATGTTTTGATGTGGGGGAGTGCTCTTAAACTAGGATAAAAGCAAAGAATTAACATTAAACACCCAACTTGCATTACAGCCCTTTCTCTTAATCAGTATCTAAGCAAGAGCCAAGAAGAACTGGGGCAAGAGCTATTTTTATGTTATATGTTCTTTATTTCTGGGATTTGCAAGAGAAACGGTGCAAAGTGTTTCCTTGCTGCTGTTCTTAATCTGGTTTATTTAGGAAGTGTTATTAAAAAATATCCTTGGGTGTAGTAATTTTTCATTAAGGTTTTATCAAACAGCGTCAAATGTCAAATTCAGGATTTTGTCAAAGTTGCCTGTTATTTTTACTTATGTATGTATGTATGTATGTATGTATTGTGGTGATGAAAGAATTTCCTTACAGAAAACAGCAATGAAGATGTGACCTGCTTTGCGTTTTCAAAGAGAGCTATAATTTCTCAAGGACCACTAAGTGATCTGAAAAGCATGAAGTTCTCAGACATGAAGGCTTCTCAGGACTCTCTCATATTTCATCTCACAAATACATCATCCTTCTTGGGGGAGGGGTGAAAGTTAAACCCTCCACACTTTATTTATTTGCATAGTCTTGGAACAATTCACAATCGACAGTATTCAGTGATCAAGTCTTACTGATTGTGTTATTGTATAAGGTGGGAAGGAACTGAAAACTGAGCTGTTTACTAGCTCCGCATAGATGGTGGACAATGCCCCACAGGAGACTACGGTGCCCCTATGACATCATGGGCCGCACGTGGGTTCGGAGATGCATCAGCCAAGCACAGCCCTTTGGTGCCTGGTCACACTGCCTGACAAGATCACAATGCACGAGGCTCTCCAGGCAGGGGCCTGATGACATCTACTGGGGAAAGTCAACAAGATGGGATCTCCTGGGGGAAATCCCAAGAGACAATGAGTGCAAAGGTTCCTGGGGTGAAACAGTAGGTTTCTGAGGCAGGGTTTATCTCAGAACTGGCTCTCAGTGTAACAGCCCTGGGGTCAGTGATGGTGAGCAGCGCTCCCTTTCCCCAGAACAGGCAACACGGGGAAGAGAAGAAAAGGCGTGGCTTTTCTTAGCCTGCCCACACCAGTCAGCTGGGGCAGGGGGCACCTCACACCTACTACACAGAGATAGCTCTGAAGAGTCTCTATGTTTATTAATCAACAAAGTTGCTGATAAAAGGAAGATCATGTGATAAGAAACAGTAGACAGTATGACATGTCCAATGAGAGATGCTGAGCAGGGTAATCTAGGAAACTGATACAAAGGGAGTGAAAATTTAAGTCAACTTTTTAAGTAGATGATATCTTGTTTTGTTTTGTTTTTTAATCGGTACCAGGGATCAAACTCACGACTGCCTGCTTGCAAGGCAGGTGCTTATACAGCTGAGCTAAATTCCCAGCCCCCAGTAGATGATATCTTACTCCTGACTTATTATAGCATATACGCTAAGAGTTATAGGAATTGTGGATTTTAGGAATAGCTTTAAAATTCACAGTTCCTCCTTGTCATTCATTTGTTCATATTGTCTCTCTTCATTTCCTCCCTCTTTTCTTTCCTTCCTCTACCAAGAGGGTCCAGTCGATTTATAGAAACACAATATAAGGTGTAATTGAAATATATGATAATCGTTAAATTAAAAGAGGATGATAATAAAAGATACATGGTCATTAGCCCCTTCCCAAAAAAATCCTCCTCCTCACACTTCTTGTCACTTGCTGAAACAGCTCTGGACGTCCTCTTTCATGATTGACTTTAGTCGCACTGTCAGGGCTGCCTCAGTGACCTGAATGAATTCAAAATGTTTCCTTTTCACGGTGGTTTTGACTGTGAGGATGATCCAGAAGTCACAGGATGCCAGATGCAGTAAATAAGGTAAATGAGGAGACAGTACAATACTTTTATGACCCTGCGTTTCCATTGCCTGGCACTTAGTAACAGTATTCATCATATTGTTTTTCTTTTTGGGGGGGATACTGGGAATCGAATTCGTGACCTTGCGCTTGCCAAGTAGGCACTTATGCCATTGAGCTAAATCCTTGGCTCAAGCATTCATCTTTTTGACCACACTTTGTAAAGACATGAGACAAACTCCTCTAGAGCTGCTTTAGAAGGTGGCAAGAATGATGGATGGTATAAGTATGTTTGAAGAGAGAGGAAGTGTTTTGAAGGTGACTAATGCCAATGAATCTTTTACTATAACAGCTTTTAAAAATTTAAACCTTCACCATATATTTTGATCATCCCTGTACAAACATAATTTGACTGTACTACACAGGTAGTCCTAGCACAACCCAGGGCTTACTATCTTAAATCTTAGTGACTTGATATAACAAAGTAAATGGCTTATGCACTTACCTCTTAAGGTTGTTAGTAAATCCTACCCACTATTCTTTTCGAAATAAAATTAGGAAGGGAGAAACACATGTTGAAAGAGTTAAAGAAACAGTCCAACTGTAGTGGAGGAGTCCACTACTTTATGCTTTCTATGAAAGTATCACGGAAAGAGAGTTCTTACTGTGCTCTTGCGGGCTGTCATATTATCAGTGTTTGTCAGAAGACATTGTGCCTGGGACCACACATGCACATTTGCTTAGTCCTACTTACACCATGAGCATTTGTCTATGTATGAACTCTTTCTGTAGAGTCCTGGAGTTTGCTCTCAGGATGATCTGTGTGTGTGTGTGTGTGTGTGTGTGTGTGTGTGTGTCCCAAGGGCAAAGCTTCATGGAGGATTTTATTATCAGAAGTGAAAAATTGTTTACTCAGGTTCTGTTTTTCAATTTGATGGCTACTTTAATTCATAATCCAAATGAACATGAGACAAAAATGTGCATCTACATGCTTTACATTTAAAATGTTTTTACTTTAAATGCATTTCTGAATGTCTTTATTGCAAGGTAACCAGACATTTTGCTTTGTGATGTAGTACTTTCTAAAATCACAGGGATAGTCCAGTATGGTGATGTACAGCTGTAATCCCAGCACTCGGAAGACTGAGGCAGGGGATTGCCGTGAGTTTAGGGCCAGCCTGGGCCATGTCAGGGAGTTTAAAGGTAACCCACACTACACAGCGAGACCCTGTCTCCAAAAAATAAACTAAAACAAAAATCACAGGAATCTACCTTTGTCTGCTGGGTGGAGTGGTAGCTGAACTGTGGCCTCAGCAGCTTCCCTCCATGATCTGTGACTCCCAGCCCTGCTCAGACTCTTTCCGACTTATCTTGATTTCTTCGAGATAGGTAGATTCTTAATTCTTCAATCATAGGCAGTTGTTTCTCTACATTATCCTGCCATAATTTCTCCCTAAAACCTGAAGGAAGTAAGGTTCAGAATAAAACTTAACACTTTGACATGAATGCTTTTTTATTTTTTTCTGGACTAAATAACTTAGAAGAGTGATCTTTTATGTGGCCTTTTCAAATAGGGAATGTCCCCTGTGCGCCTGCTTATGGTGGCGCAGTCTGTGACAGCACCGAAGTGCATAATTCTATTTTTGGCAGGTCTGTGTCAAAGCAAGTCTCACAAACACAGCAGATGTATGTTCTGGGTGAGCGCCACTTGCGTGCATCCGGGGGAGTTATTTGATGGTTATTAGCAGATTTGGGGGGTGGGGATGGTGTGGGAGGACTTCCCCCTCATTGTTTTCTTGTCCTAAAAGAAAAATTTGCTTTGTCTGAATACTTAAATGGACCTTTTACACCTGAGTGTTTGTGGTCCTGGTAATGGGTGGGAGTGTTACCTTGGAAGTTTGCCACAAAATCAAGAAAAATATGCCCTGCCTCTGTCATTGTTTAAATTCTAATTGTTGCTCAAATAAAAACATTTGAGGAAATACATTTGTGCCCTCTGTGTGGCATTGTCTGGTTTTGGGAAAGTCGACTTAGGGGATTTTCTCTGTGAAACTCTGGTAAAGCAGCTTAAGTAATTGGAGCTAAATTATCCTCTCTGGAATGCAGCCAGGTCAGTGGCCCTGGGAAGTGCAGAAGGGCAGAGGGAACTCAAAGGTTGTGGCAGCATCAACCTTACCCTCTGTGCTGGGCAGACAGGCAGCAGAAGCTGCAGCCACCGTGAAGACCCAGCAGAACCCCAGGGTCTGTCCCACACTTTGGTTGAGGAGACCCCTGTTGTTGGCCTAAGTTTTGCCCATGCCTTGATGGCTCTCTTTTCCCTGGACCCCTCACCTCCCACTTAATTTATCTTCTCAATAATTGATTTGCACATCCATAGCTTTCTGCTGCTTGTCTCTTCCCTTTAGACATCAGACCTGAGGTTTAAGAGACACTCTTGGCTAGATTTCTGAAACTTTTTTTGGAGAAATAGTGTAGAGAGGATTGGCTTGGGAAGCCTCAGGGATCTGCTTCATTTATTCCAAGACTGACTTAGCATTGCTTCTCCAGATTACGTAGTCTTCCCCTCATTTGTAGTGTGCCAAGCATTAGAAGACCCCGTATTGTCTGTGCAGGGAAGAACAAAGAGCTATTCATGGTTTGAAGGTTTTTGAGCACACTGATTTAAAGCTATGGCTGTTTTTTTTATTTTGTTCTTTCAAACTATTGCCTTCTCAATTCATTCCCTCTCCATTGCATGTCATTTTCATAAAGCCAAAATATTCCTGTTATATGTCTCACAATTAATTAACCTACATGTATCACATGTTTATACTATGAGTATCATACATACTTATATATAGTACTTCATCTCTTCTATTGTAAATTCCTTAAAACCAGTGACAAAGCATTATCCATTTTTGACTTTCCTTTTTATAACGCTATCTTAGTTACCTTTTACTTGTTGTTGAGAAAAATACCTGATGCCCAAAATGAAAGAAGGAAAGGTTTATTTCTTTCAGTTCTTGTAAGTTTCAGTCCATATTCAGTAGGCTCCAAGGCAGCATGGCATGACAGGACAGCCATCATGGCAGCTGCAAACAGCAAGGCAGAAACTGGAAAGACATCTTCTTCCCACTATACATTATATCCTAGCTCCACCCCTAAGGGGTGTAGCACTCACACCACCAATCCGAATGCTAGACAGTGAAACAATCACAAACGCATAATTGCATGAGGCTTGCAGGCCACTGACATAAACCATGACATCAGCCACTCCTGGCCCCCAAAGACTCGTGCACATCCTTTATACAAAAGACATTTAGTCTAGTCCATCTCCAAGAGTTGCCAAAGTCCTAACAGTTTCAGCATTGTTGAAGTCCCAAGTCTTCTCCAAGATCCATGGCAAACTCTTTACAAATGAAACAAAATTAATCATTTCCAAAATGCAAAGGCACAAGATAAACTTTACCATTCCAAAATTTACAAGCAGGAATACAAGCATTGGAAACAAAGCAATCCAACATCCAGCAGGGTGAACATTTAAGTCTACCAATCCAAGTGCTAGACAATGAATCAGTCACAAACACCTAATTGCATGAGGCTTGGGGGCCACTGACATAAACCATGACAAACACCTTGCACATACTAAGTGCTTAATAAATGAGGTCGGGTTGCAGGGATATCACTCAGTGGCATAAGCACCTGCCTGACAAGTGCAAGGTCCTGAATTTGATCCCCAGTACAAAAAAAAGAAAAGAAAAGAAAAAGGTCAGCCAGTGAGTCTGAAATACAAAGATAATACATGCATTAGCTACTAGGTATGTGTTCTTGGCACCATATGTGTGCCTTCTCATTCATTTCCAAGAAAGTGCTTATTAACTAGCTTGGGCTCTTGCTCCTCCCCCCATTCCTTTCGCTGATATTTTCATGTCTTATTGCTTTTTCCCTCTAAGTCTCCACTTACCTCTGGAATATGTGATTTGTCCAAAGACACATGTTGCTCTCTAATTTCTAATTCACCTTCGAGTGTTTGTGCCTATTGGGAGAACAGATATGGCGGCAATTTCTTTTATCCTCATTCCAACTCCTGTTCCAATGATGACTGCTATTTTCATATCCTTTCCTATCTTTCTTGTATTTAGAATGAACTAGAATTTGTGTGGGCTTTTAGCAGATAGTTATTTTATTCAAAGAACCTGAGTTATTTTGAGTCTGTTTTATGTGAAGCGTTGATTACAAGTAGAGGAAGAATTAATATTTTATTTCTTAGAGTTTTGGGGTTTTAAAAGAGTGAGTTTAGATACCCTATTTCATGACTGTTTATTGAGCAATTATCTCCCTTAGCATCAAACAATTACCGTCCCTAATCCTTGCTTACAAGTTTCATGCAAATAGAAATTTCTAAATATTTCCTTCAGTTCTGAGTTGCCTGCCAGAGCTGTAACACATGAGGTCTTTGTACTCATTCTCCAGTCATTGATGAAATGCAGTATTCAGGCTGTCTGCATAGACATCTTACAGAATAGAGATCTTTTTTTCCAATTTCTCTTGTTGAATGCATGCAATCACAAGTTAAAAGAAAGGCTGAAGTTCAAGTAGCAAATGAACAGCCAAGCGTAACAGCAAACGGTTTACACCCAAAATGTTCTTCGTTTCTTCCTGTAAAGCAACTGTTGCGCAGGCTGGGTTGTGTTCATTGTTGGTGTGTTCATGTCTCCTGTGGTTCTCTCCTGAGCTCATCCTGAACCACATCCTCAGTCCTGGGAGAAGATGTCTCCAAATATCAGTTCATGCTGGAGAGGCTGAAATGGCAGTAAAGAAATGTGACCATGGAAACATGTGGGAGAAATGTGCATGTAACTAGAGCATCTTTTCTGTCTTTTAAAGTCATAGCCTAGGTTAGGGATATGATATAGCTTAATGAGAGAGCATGTGCCTACTATATGCAAGGCCCTGGACTCAAACCCCCAAACCACCAAAAATAAAATAGTAGTTTACCATCTTTTAGTAGATAATGCAGTTCATGCCTTTCACTCACTCAGTAAGTGTAGAAAGCCCGTTCTGGGTGTATCATTACCAGGCAATGTGGACCTTGTATAGTTTAGATGAGACTACTGTAAATACGGTTCTTGTGTAGTTTTAGAAATCAACAGATTTTTTCATTCAAATGTTTGCCTTCTATGAAATAAAGTGTCTAAAGAGTGTAAAAATGACTGCTACTACTACTAATACCTAACAGAGCCAGAGTCTTTATCAGACACTACAATAAACCTTCAAGTATAATATCCTATTTAAACCTTTCAGCTCTCTAAAGTAAGATATTCTTATTTAACAGCAAATGTAACACTTTTATATGGCATACCAAAAATTAAGGTTAAAAAAAGAACAAACAGGAAGAAATATATGCAGCAGTTAACAGACGTTTGAAGCACATAGACATTATGTTACTCATTTTAAGTCACACCATTAATGTACTTTAGAGCTGAAATTCAAACCCAAGTCAGTCTTATCCCCAGTCTGCAGGCTTAGTCACTGCGTTAGTCAAAAGTCAGTACTGCTCATGACACCCAGTTAATGACTTTTTTGGTAAATTCTGTGGTTTCTTTTCATAGGACAGATAAAACAGGCACATGAAATAATTAAAACCCAAGACCCCACATGTCTGCCACCTCTGTTGTACATTGTCACCTGGATACAGAATGGGCTGGCAGGAATGCCAAAGATTTAAGATTTTCACATGAGTTTGGGAAATAGCACCTAGCAAGATGAAAGATCCTCATTAACTCCCAAAGAATTTTTAATCCATTTTCACCCTGTTGCTAATAAAGCTAGATAAAATGTAGAATCCTAAATCAAGGGCAGTAAAAATAAGCCCATCTCCTGCTAGCACTGCCAAGGTAGGGCAAAAAATCAAAGAAAAACCTGGTGGTGAGGGGTGGCGTGGTGGCTAAGAAGTTAAAGGTCCCACCTGAAACCCCAAACCTTGTATATCACAGACATAGGCTCAAAGTACAGTCATACCTAGCTTCTGGACTGCCTTTAAACTTGAATTTTTTGGTCCACACATATTGGCGGGAACATTTTGACCCAACATTCATCATTTCGGTACTCATCACACAAGTGGGAACTTGGTGTAGGCTGCCTTGTAAGTCACCTTGTGACAATTTCCAGCCAAAGTGATGTGATTGGTATTCATCACATGCCCTAGAACCAATCAGAAATTGATACCAAGGTATGATTATGGTCATGCATCATCCAATGCTTAAGGCAGTGGTTCTTGAACTTGGTCCCTGGGCCAGCAGTTTTCAGCATCTTCTGGGAACTGGAAGGAAATATAAATTCTCAGGATTGTATTTAACAAGGGTCAAGTGTGACAACGACTGGTTAGGGATAGACACTTTTTAAATTCTTATAAATAGATCTAATGATGCAATCAAAAAGCAATTGGTATATAACTGTATCAATACACCTACCTGGAACTTGACTATTCATTTACTGTTTATTGAGTGTCAAGCACTTTGACAGAGGTTGATTATTTCACCCACACATAATAAACTTGTTCAATAATCTTATTCTCATTTTACATACAAGGGAACATAGCTGTTAGTGACTTTTACAACATCACATAGATAATGGGCTTGGGATATGACCCAAGTATCTTGACACACGCTCAGAGAATTAGACCAAATATCTGATTCCAAGGAACTGCTTCACTGTCAAAGAAAAAGAGAGATCCTAAAGCTAACATTAGACAGCTTCACATCTGTATGCTTTCATGGTGATAAAACTAATCTTGTCAGCATAAACATAGATTATCAAATTCTGAGCATATTTTGGGTAAAAATCTACATAAACCTTGCTGGACTAGTGATAAGATAAAGCTATTATATATATAGTTATTCTGTGTATGGTTAATAATTATGGAATGCTAGGTAAGTTGTTTTAAATCCATGAGGTTTTTTAATAGCTAAGTGTGTATATGATTCGGCAGACATGTATCTAGTGTGTGCAAAGCTACATTAGGTACTAGAGTAACAACTAAAAAATAAGATTTGTTTTAAAAACATATGATCAAGGCCTGAGTGACATTGTATAGTAGTGTTTTGGGAAAGGTGAGATTAGGAAGGGTCAGAAGACCCGTTCTTAGTAGTTCAATCCACCAGAGTTTCCAGGAGAGAAGGTGTGTAAAATCAATAACTTGAAGGTAACTCTCTGGCCTTGGATGAGAGACATAAAGCAGAACCATGCGTGTGTGTATGTGTGTGTGTGCTTGCATCTGTGTATATTTGTGCATATATTTCCAAATTGTGACACTGATTATGTATATGTAAAATTACAACAGTCATTCCTAAACTACCCCTCAAATAGATGTCTGCTTATATATTTTCTAACAATGTGTACTAATATTTCTTCTTATATTCCTCAACACAGGGTGATTATTGTCAATATTTTAGTCTCTTTAGTGAGGAAAATTACATTGTATTTTTTAATTTATTTATTTATTTGTTTGTTTGTTTATTTATGTATTTAAAGTGGGAGTCATGCTTGCCAGGCAGACACTATGCTCCTGAGCTAGATCCCCAGCCCTGCTTGCATTTATTTTAATAAGTTTGACTGACTTTTTTCATATTTACATCCTTTATTAACTTTCACTAAAGAAGTTCTTCATTGTAAAAATTTGTTGTAATACATAGATTATACCTTTTGGGCCAGGGATATAGCTCAGTGGTGCAGCATCTGCCTGCCTGTTTTTTGTGGGTTCAATTACCAGAACCCACAAAAAACAAAAACAACACACACACACACACACAGATTACATCTTTTATTGTCTGTTGATTATATTTCTTCTCTGGTTTTTTGGTAGCTGTGTGCCATAGAAGCTTTATGTTTTTATGAACACAGATCTATTTATTCTTTGTAACCCTGGATTTTGCTCCTACTTAGAATTCCCTGTTTCAAATTACTAAAATATCCATTTATATTTTCTTTTGGTTGTTTTCTGGTTTTATTTTGCACTTATTTTTAAGAAATCTAAAGTTTTTTTGGAGTAAAGAGGAAGAAAAGACCTTGCTTTATTTTTTTTTCTTCTGAAAAATAACTGCACATTCTAGATCCAATCATGTTGAATAATCCATCTTTTCCTTACTGATCTCAAATGCCACCTCTACTTTCTATGAAACTCTCAAATTTATTTAAGTGACTTAATTATTTTGAACTAGTTTTTGGACTTTCTAGTATCTTCTGTAGATCAGTTTATGCTCCTGGAATGAACTGTTAGTTGAAAAGAAGCTACACTTGTAAAAAATATCTTTCCATAAGCACTGGCTTCAGTGTACTTTACAGAAAAACAATGTGATACAAACTGTTTTAAAGAGTGTGTTTGTCAAAAATAAGGTACATTATTTTTAGTGATATATTCACCAAGAATTTAAAATTCACAGCCCCTAAAGAATAGATTATTAATAAATGTGATAAATGAATAGATTAGTGCCTTAATATTGTCATATTATATCTTTTTTATTCTATAAGAAGTTTTCTTATTCCAATAAGGAAGAAATGTACCTAAATGGATATAATTCAGTCTTTTTTGGTGTGTTGAAACTCATAAAGCCTTCTAAGAATTTAACCAAAAGAAATGAATCAAAAGAGAGGGAAAATTACACACATAAAAAATTATCAACAGCCATGGCGGTATATGCCTATAATCTCAGCACTGAGGCAGGAGGCTCACTGTAAGTTTGAGGCCAGCCTGAACTAGAAAATTAGTTCAAGGCCAGCCTGAACTACATAATAAGACCTTGACTCAAAAAAAAAAAAAAGAAGAAGAAAATGAAAAAAAAGAAAGTCATTACTGTATACTATTAGCCACTTGTTGATAATGCGTAATTTAAATGACCCATAAAATAAATCACTGGAAAAATAATTTAAAAGGAAAATCCAGAATTTAACAATATGATATAGTGTGGCTTGTCACCTGCTTAAAAATAAGTACATGACTACACATATTACTTGGAAAAGCCTAGAGTAAATAACATCAAAATAAGTTGTGCATAGAATGATATTTTGAATTTTATTCCCTTATTTTCAAAACGTTGATAATCTGGTTTTCTGCTTCAATAGTAATAAAATATATTGCACCACAAATGTATTTTAATGCTTGATTGAGACATAGGCACATATACTAAACACTTAATTAGGTGTTGTTTCACAGTTTGGCTGCTGGTTCAATATTTTCAGCTTTATGCAACCAGGAAGTGCTAAAACAAAGGACATCCAGGTGACTTTGTTGCAGGCCATCTACCTGGCCTTCTGAGAATGAGGCGGTCAGCAGTGGTGTCTGTGTTCTGTTCTTCGTGTGCACGTGTAATCTATTTCTTTAAATCCTTTCCAACTTTTTAAGTCAATAGAACATTTTACTTGAATTTACAGATCACATTGTATATTAGATTGTATATATCTGAGATTCTTTTGTGGCTATAAAATTAAAGGGATGAGCCAGCTCTCACTGGTAACTATTTCTTCACTGTTTTCAGTTTATGCATGCTAAGTGAAATTTAGAAATGTGTTATAGCTATATATTTCTGAACAGCGTTTTTAAAAAAGAATTCAGAATTTTAGACTTAGTACTGATAGTAAATGTGTAAAATATTTGTAGGGGTCTAATAGTGGCAACACTTTTAATGGAAGCATTCTTTGTAGTACACCATGTCTGTGAATCCCAGAGGGTACACAGTGCTGTCATCCTTTAACTGTGTCTTTGCGGTACTTTGAGCTGTTTGTTTTTATTAATTAATTTTATTGATACTTTTGATAAGCATAATGATCAAATTCATCTTAGGGAACTTGTTCCTGTATATATTTTAATTCCTTTTTTCTTTGAGTTATTAATACGTTTTGTTTCATCTCCCATGAAATATAGGCCTTCTTGTAACATGATTGTAATTGAACAATCTGGTTTAATCACTGTTTTTCAGATTTATTGTTAGATTTTCTGCATCGATGATAGTGTCTTTCTAGATGACGTTTATCTTGGCTTCCATATGAAGTAAAAAGCTGTGGACAAAAAAAAAAAAGGCTGTGGACATATTAGGACCCTAAAATCAGCAAACATCAGACTTTCAGTGCCTTCCTCTGGTTTTTTACCTGCTGGATATGGATGTTGGAGGCGCGGTTTGGGGTAGAAATGATAGTGATATTAAAGCAAGATCTGCTTCTATGGAGCTGGATATCAGAGTTGCCTTTGTTCTGCTCTTCACAGGATCAGCCACTCCAAAAATTGCAAACCGAGGTCCAAGGATGTCCAGAACTGACACTTGCCCTAACACAAGTGCTCTCCAGTTGTGGTCTTTGGACCCATCCACATCAGCATCAGCTAGGAACTCCATCTGTAGTTAGAAATCCAGTCTCAGTCCCCCTGTTAAACCAGCTGAACCCGAATCCACTTTGGAGTGGGCCCTGTGATCTGTGCAGCAAGTCCTGTGGGTGACTGCGTTGTGAACTCAAATCTGATGACCCATTCAGGAACGTAGAACCCAAACGTGCATTCGTGCTGCTGGCTACTTTATTGATGGTTGTGTAATACAGAAAACACAATTTTGAACTTTAGAGGAAAGAACCCTTAGATCTGCCTATACTCCCACTCTGATAAATCAGTTTGATCATTTTTATTTTTAGATGTATTAATTCTCCTCAACCCTAAAATGTATTCTTTAATAATCATCTGAAAGTAGTACTTATGGCTACCTTTTCTGAAAGATGAGTGTTCAGTTTGCTTATGCTTTTCTTCCCATTCCTTTGCCTTCTCCCACACCTTTATCATTTATGCTTTTCATATTAGGGTTCTTCTAGAGATTTCCTTTATACCTTTAGTTTCCTGAGTCTTCACTCACTGAATTAGTCTTATAGAAAGTAGAGAAACTGACATCTACTCCTCTCCCTTTTTCTCCTCATTTTCTTCCTCTTTTTCTCTTTCAGATAAACCACTGACTCTGGATTACTAACATTTTTCTTACACTGTGGTGGCTTATATAATACTTTGTTTATATGCTGCTTCTAGAAATTGGAAGTAACATTTGAAATAGGGTGATTATATTAATATTTACTGCTGAATAAAAGGACATGATTGCTGTTTGACTAATGCCTAACCCACCTATATGCATCCTACTCTTTGATTGCATGCCTGGGTTCGGTCTGCAACTTTTTACATTGTGCTGTGATAGAACATAAAATGTTTTTTTCACAGATGTTAAGGAAAAAATATGCCAGATGAGTTTGGGAAATACTGGAGTACACTAAAATACATGACTGCAGGACTCTTCATAGCCTTTAGTTTCTGATGAGAATTGTTGACCTTCAAGAAAAAACTTGATGGGGCTGGGGATTTAGCTCAGCAGCATAAGCACCTGCCTTGCAAGCAGGCGGTCGTGAGTTCGATCCCTGGTACCGATAAAAGGATAAGAAAAAACTTGACATAGCATTTCTCAAACACACGGGGCTATGAACCTCTTTTTCACATGGCATCTCACATAACTCATCTGGCATGGGACATATCTTGAAAAAATGTTGCCCCATTGCATCAGTTGGTTATTGGATCCCATTGAGTTTATTATTTCCATGTAGATGCAGTATCCAGTCTACTACCTAACTTGTCTGGTTCAAAGATAGCCTTAGTAAAGCACTGTGCGAGGTCTTCACATGACTTGTTAGGGCCAAAGAACTTTTCTCAGCCACCTTATTAGCTTCTAGGAGTTCTAGATATGTGACCCATAATGTAGTAAAGGGCTGTAGCATATCTACCACTGTCATGCGGTGTGTGTTCTCTCATTGTATTTTGTCAGATCAAATGACTGTGATTTACATGTTTCAGAAAATTTTTCTCTTATGTTTACCACTAATTATTGTAGAAGGGCTGAATTTAATCAGCATAAGCTTCTAAAGGTATTTTTTTCTGAGAAGCAGTGCCATCTAATAATAGGAATGGACTTAAATCATAAGAAAAATCCCTGAAAATACATTTCTAGTATTTTTGGATGGGAAGTGGGGGACACTGAGGATTGAACCCAGGGTATGTACACCGAACTATATCTCCAACCCATTTTAATCTTGAGAGAGTGTCTCACTGAGACACTAAGTTACCCAGACTGCTTAACTTGATATCTTCCTGCTTTAGCCTCCCAGAGTGCTTGGATTACATTCCCAGTTTCAAAGACTTATGACTTAATATGTGAATTCTTATCCATTCAAATAAAAGGTTTTTTTCCCCCAAAACAGAACTGTTTTTGGAATACTGTAATGTAATGTAACATTTCAGTCTGATTTCTCAAAAATCTGCTTTTGTGTTTATGGGGTACTTGGGATCAAACCTAGGGCCTCATATGTGATAGGCAAGCAATTTACCACTGGACCACAACCCCGGCCCTAATATACCATTCTTGAGGACAGAGGTTTGACACATTACTATGTATTACAGAATGTAGGCAGATACAGTAAATGGTTAACAGAAACATTAGTAATTTTAAAAAAGTATTTATTGATCAATTTTGATGGAATGTAAATTTTCTTTCATTTGTCCTGCAAATTTGGTTGTTCCCCTGCCCTATCCACAACCCCTTCTCATGAGCATGTAACTTGTTAGCTAGAAGAAAGCAAGTTTACATTTACTTTTCTGGAAGTTATCGTCATCTGAGCCACTTCTGAGATAATCTGTTATAGTCACTTTCCTCATTTCTGAACCAAATATTTGACGTGTGCACCTTTATTTTGGTTCCCAGTTAGTATTCAAGATCAGCTACCTCAGTGGCAGAAATAGCATGGTAGAAGGGCCTGGAGCAGGGGAGCAGCTCACACAAAGGCAGGACCAGGAGGGCAGTGGGGGATAGCGGAGGAAAATCTGCTCACATCATAGTGGCCAGGAAGCAGAGGACAAGAGAAGAGCCAGGGTGGACAGTACACTCTGCAGGTCACGCCCCAGTGACCACATCTTCCAACCAGATCCTGCTTCCTAACAGCAAATCAGCTGTGTGGCCACCAGGAATCCATCACCTTCCAAAGCCGCTGCCTGTAAATGTGTGAGGCCTTCAGGGGATGTCCTTGAACCAAACCCTAACACTGTTTTGTGCAAATAACCACCCGTCCTGGAACCTCCGACTTTATAACATGAGACCCAAGCCTTGTAAATTAACCCAGTATGGGGCGCTTAAAAGCCAGGAAAGATGTTTTAACCTAAAATAAGCATTTCTAGTTTCCTTTGACTAAACCAAATGTTGTATAATCAGTCATTTCCAAGCCTCATAAACCAATCACTGCATGTCTACACTGGTGTCAAACAAAACAGAACACAGATTGGAGCTGGGCATGATCCCTCCCCGTAAATAGCCACTCTTTATTTAGGAAAATTGGAGATGTACATAAGTACATAGGGTGTAAAGCGTAGGCATGTTCTGTAACAGAACCATCAGAGTTCACTGACTAAAAAATGATACTTAGGTTATTTTGGCAGAAACTGTTATTACCCAGTCATATCAACTAATGATGAATCCTAACTGGTAGATTGTGGGAGAATATTAAGAAACATAAAAACCAATATTTTGCCCATGAAAAGTTGGTCAGGCAATAAACCGTGAATGCAAAAACTTTGGTAATAACCAAAGAAGAGTAACCAATATAAGGCAACAGATAAACAAGCTGTCTTAAATCAGACTATGGATAGATTTACATTTCCAAAACCTCTCCCCACTGTCATCTCATTTTTCAAGAAATGAGAATATGCCCAGTATGTGGTAATGAAAGTATGGAACAGAACAGCTACAGTGAGACTAGAGAAGAAAGAAAAATCCTGGGTCTGAGGAGCAGTGTCATTGAGTAGGGAAGAGATCTGGGGCCGTGGTTTTGAGCACATAAAAGGCAAACACTAAGTAATAACTGTTCCGAGTTTCTGCTCTGTAGTCAAACAACTTAGGACCTGAGTCCCAGGTCTCCTATTTTGCTTATGTTAAAAACTTGGGTGTGTTTGTTAATCTTCCCAAGCCTCAGTTTTCTTCCTGAGAATAATAATAATGGAAATATTACTTACTGCCTTCTTTTTTTACTGATATCTCTACAGCCTCTTCTATGATCTGAAAAGGGCAAAGTAATACTTCTGTGTAGACTTTCTGGGGAGGATTAAAAATGAGATAAAACACGAATAATTCTTAGTGTGAGCTGCAGCTTACAGTTCATGGCTTATACATCCTGCATTTCCTGCATTTCCAGGTGTGCATCACTCCCCTACACTGTCACCGCGAATCTGGTAACTATTACTACATTTTCTTGAGCAAGGACTAATTGTTTTTACTTTGCATGAAGTCATATGTTAACAGTGGGCTGTCAAACAGTAAGGGCATCATAAATAGCTAGCTAGCACTCTTACTGCTGTCACTGACATTGCTACTTGTGTTTCCTGTTCCTAGAAAGCCTTCATTGTGTCTTGAGAGGAAAAGGTTGTCTGGACTAGACAGCAGGGTACATTATTCCATTTTACGTTTTTAAAAACCGTGAGATACATATTATGTTTTGCATCTCATGGAAGAAAATGGTCTGCTCCTTGCTAAAAAGCCTATGACCCTTGAGTGATAAAGGTGGAAAAGAAACCAAGGTCTGTCTGTTTTCCATTAATATATACAGCCTGCTCCGAGGAAATGTCTGTCTTGACAGAGAGACAGAGAGAATTGACTCAAAGATCATAGGAGAAGATTATGATCATTTGAACATATACAAGTGATGCCCTTATCACCTAAGTATGCTGCTAAGGAATTCCTCGTCATAAGAACAGATAGTGATTACAAGGTAGTCTTTGCTAAGAGAAGCAGCGTGGGATTTTAAGAAGCTCCCTGATGTTTTATCTCTCTGCTAATGTTTTCTTTCTATTCTACATCCAGAAATATTCTTGGCCTCTGAGTAAATTACATTTTCATAGCAATGCGGAGGATTAAACTCCCACAGATGTTAATGGAAGCCATATAGCTATGTGACACTTTCACAATGTACCACTTAATGTCTGAACCTTTTAATCATGCTAGAATTATTTTTTTTCTAGCAAACGAACACAAGTCTATTTTGGTACTAACAAAAGAAACAAGCATATATTCTGTGACACTCTGCTTTTAGAATATATACTGATTCTGTCTTTGGAAATTCTCCATGTATCTGTAAAAGAGCTTCCCTGGACTTGCTGGTTTTCAGACTCAAATACTGTTCCCACTTATTCAGAGACAAACATCCAAACTAAATCTTGAAATAATTCAGAAATTATTTTTGCATTAAACTTATATGGACAAACAATATTCCAGGAAGAGTTCAGAGAATAAGCCTATCCAGTGGTACCTCAATTTACAAACACTTGTTTGCAAAGAATTCAGTTGGCGAAGCAATTGACAAAATTTTTTTCTTGTTTGCAAACTCTGCATCAGGTGACTAACAAATATGGCCATCTTTTCCAAAATGCTAGAACAAATTAAGTTTGTAATCCGAGGTATTACTGAAATGTGGATTTATTTCAAAAAATAGCCTAAAGATTGTATCAAAAATAGGGAATTTCCAGCCTTGGAAATTTGTACTTTATAATATCACTTGGTAGACAAAATTGGAGTGGCAATGGATTCCATGACAATTGAGCATACACACAACACACAGTGTCTTCCCATCATTTGGCCCATGTCGTAGGTGTGTCTGATACCACATTACAGAACAATGCAAAGCAATAGTTCCAAAAGAATCTATATGGTAACCAGCTTGAGAAAATATTATTTTTATTGCATACTTTTCTTTGAGTGTCAATTCTTTAATTGTGTTTCTGGAGCAGCAGCAGCAGGGGGATCTGAAAATTTGTTAGAAATGCACATTCTAGACTGGGGATTAGCTCAGCAGCATAAGCACCTGCCTGGCAAGAACAAGGTCATGCGTTTGGTCCCTGGTACCACAAAATAAAAAATAAAAAAGGGAAGAAAAAAAGAAATACTCATTCTGCTAAAGACATGGCTCTGTAGTAGATCCTCTGCCTAGCATGTGCAAGGCTTTGAGTTCACCCTGAGGACCACCACAATACATATTCTTAGGCCCCAGTTAGTACCTGTCAATACAGAAACTCTATGGGTAGCCCAGCAATCTCTATTTTAAAATACCTTCCTGGTGATGCACATCCACGCTTGAGAACCACTTGTTTAAGTATAAGCTAAAATATTAATCTGAGTATAGTTGTCCATTCCTTCTGGATAGGGAAAGGGTTATTCTGGCAGCAGTACAGATGAAGGTTTCAGGCTGATAGTTCACAGCAGCAGCAGTTCACACAGTTGTAAACTACAGGGCTGAACAAAACGGCATGTGGAAAGTCAAAGGTAAAATCAAGTAATGGGATTAAACTCAGTGATATTTTATTGGCCAATTATGTACAACCTGCTTTTAGTTAATATGTCATTCCAAGAACATATATTTCTGCAGTAGCACTCATTATAGTAAGTCACAATAATTGGTAACCCGTGTCTAGACCAGTGGAAAGGCAGACATGCTGTGCTGTGTACACTTGGAAGTGACCTCGTGCATGTCTAATGGCTATGGGGCTGTTGAGCCGAGTCAGACCTTGTGTGGGTCTGGGGAGCTGGGACTAGGAAAAGAAAGGAAATGTTGGGGAAATGTGATGCTTTGGAGGAACACAAAACGGTTGTGTATCAAGAGGAGCATTTAGATTGTAAGATCCAACAAGAATAGAAGGTTCAGAAGACAGAATGGAACAAAATGTGGGAGACAAAAGAGTAAGTAGAAGAGACAGCGTACAGCAGGAGGTGCTATAAAAAGCATGAGCAGGAAGGGTTAGTGACGAACATTTGATGTTTTATTTGGTCAGCTAGACTTCAGGACTTTAAAGTTCATTGTGGTCTTAGTCTTTCATCATGAAAGGGAAGCAAGTCCAATTCATATCATTAAACTATCTGTCAGCATCCCCCAACTGCCCACCATCTTCTCAGAGAGCCCCAGCTGCAGGTTTTGGTCAAATCATACCTGGGTTTTGGGGCTTTCTTCCAGTGATGGGCACTGGACAGCATTTCCTTTCTGCAGTCTAATGGAAGGGACTGGGGTAGTGACCCCAGAGATCAGTTCCCCATTCAGCTGTCACTGTTCATCTGCCTGACCATAAAGAAACTCTGACAGCAGAATGGTCTAAGGAAGAACTCTTTTCCCTCAACACTGGCTACTTTTCTCACTGAATCTTGGCCCTGAGCCTGAGCTCTGGAGTCAGAGGCTGTGTTGGTATTAGTAGATAAGAAACTATATGTTAATAATTGCTTCAAGCAACATACATTCTTAGCCTCTTTGTCCATAAGCCATTGATACTTTGATACAAAGTTAAGTACCTATCATGATACCATTGATACAGAATTCACACTCACAAGGGCCTGGGATATAGCTCGGTGATGCAGTACCTGCCTGGCAGGCATGAGGTCCAGAGTTCAATCCTCAATGCCACAAAAAAAAAATTCATAGTCATTTTGGAATATATAGGCAAGCACAAAACAAAAACAACAGCATGAAAATCTCTCCAAATTCCAACCGAACTGAAAAAGCTTATTGTTACTGTTTTGGTATTGTGCATTCTTATGTATTTGTATAGCCATGTGTCACGTAATGAGAATGTGTCACAAGCCAATTTCATCACTGTGGAACCATCACAGAGTCCTCACACAAGCTGAGATGGCGAGGCTGTCACTAGTCAATAGAATCTCATAGGACCACCGACATGTACGGGTTTTACCATGAACCAGGAGATCACTATACAGCACACAATTGCAAGTGTTTGACCAAAAGGAAACACATTCCTTCAGGAAGAATGCTTTGCCTGGCTAACACGCTGGTTTCCAGGCCATGTGCTCCATTGTGAGTGATCTGTTACTGTGCTTTCCTGAGTGAACATGACGAAAACGTGAGCTGGGTTGCGTCTGCTTCCGTGCACCATTTCAAGCTTCTCTCCTTGTCTTTTGTATCTCACCTTAACCAAGTGCAGCGCTGGTTACCCTAGGACCCCAGCCACTGCCTCTCTTCCATTTTAACCTCGCCTTTTAGAACAGTAGACTTAGTCACAGTCTGAGTTCCTTAACCTGCTCCAGCGTGACTTTCACGTGCTCCCTGACAGTAGGCTTCCCTCCCCTTGAAAACTGTGTTACAAAATACTCTCAGGAATATTCCAGTGATCATCAAACTTCAAAACCAAAATGTAGCTACCATTTTCAGTTTATTGCTTCTTAAAATTCTAGTCTGGTTACTTCTGATCCAGCTTGGCCCTGAAGTGCATTTCTGCTACCTGGAGGTAGCTGTGCAACTGTGAATAAATGTCTAGACTTCTCTGTGCTTTGCTTGCCCCCTTGTACGTTGGGCATAATAGTATAACCTACCCAGTAGGGTGTTAAAAGTATTCAATGAATTAAAAGGAACCTATTTCTTAGACTATTATCTTAAGACATAAGACATGATAATAACAATGTGATTGATGTCTCTTCATACCTGCTCATTTCCTACGGTTTAGTTTTTGAATCAGGACTGATGGTCTCATTAAAATTCTGGCCACTTCATCTTCAGTTGCCTGAATCTAAGCTTGAAGAACTGTCTTCCTTGCTGGTATTTGAAATGCTTCAGATTTTGCCTGTTCTACAGCTGTTTACTGTAAGAACTGGAAGTCAGGTGTGGGTCAACTTGCTTCACTCCCTCTGCTCAACAGCTGAAGTGATCCAGGCCAGGCTGGTCTCATTCACAAGGGACGTAATTTTGCAGATCATCTAGAACTGAACAGTTTCGAGTTAAATGCTAAGAAAAGGGTGGGGGCAGGGGAGAGAAAGAAAACAAAATTCCTTCCATGATGCAGAAATTGTTTCCTTGCAGTTTTTCATGCCCACATTTAGGATTATTCCTTTCTGAATACAGCTTTTTTTCCATTAGTTGCCACATGGGTGAATGTGAACTGGACAAGCCTAACTTTAAGACTTGTTTGTAGCTATCACTGCCTTAATAACCATACTTCATTCTCACTCCCAGCCACCAGGGTCTCCAGACTCGAGGATGTCCTGGGCCTTGAACACTGCTTTTTCCTTAGCATCCTCAAATGCAAGCGCTCTGTTCCTGAAGTCCCATTTTCTCAAAAGGTGTAAATTTTCATAGCTGACCAATTGTCAGGACCTTTTCTTTAGCAACAATTACTAGTATCTCCCTGAAACTGATTCTAATAATAAAAATTTAATGCTTGGAAAGACCAATATTTCAAACCCCTGAAATCCAATGAGAGCTGTAGATTTGCCCTCCACTCCAGATATGCCATAACACCTATAGATGTGGACTTTTTTGGAGGCTCGTGTATCTCTTGATCTGTGGAGTCCAAGTTAATAAAGCTCAAGATCAGAGGATTGCTTCTATCTTCACAGAATCTATACAGATTGCTATTAATGCAGCCAAACTATAAATACATAAAAGCTATGTTAATTGTCTTCTGTTGGTAAAAATCTTCATTAGGTAACAAAGAACAGTATAATTAGTGCAACATATCCAAGACTGCAAACAATTGTATTAGAGCTATGAATGCTACCAAAAAATTACCTTAATTGTTATTAACCTGAGGTTTTCCTTTTAACCTTTCATAATTTAGTGCTAATATCTCCTCATTGAAAATCCTGTGAGCCCTTTGCTAAGAAATAAAAACATAAGTAGCAATACATATATGCATCACTAGTAGACAGTTAATGAAAATGAATAATATAGTTAGAAATTAAATATTATCCAATATTATCCAGACTGTATATATTTTGGTTGGCCCTTTCTGTGGAACAGAAAAGACATTTACTTTAAAATCAATAGGAGAATTTGAAGATTTCACATGTCCAATTTTAATGTTCTTTATCATAATAAAAGGGCTAAAAGACTTTTTTAAAAAATTCTATAAAACTGTATTTTATACTTCAGTTCCTGGGAAGGATACATGTGCATCCATACGTTTTAATGGGCTCTGCCAAATTATCCCAAAATTCACTTACTATTATAACACCGGAATAGTGTATTTTACCCCTATTTCTATTAATCCTCCCAACGATCCATTTTCTCTGTGTTGTAATCACTTTTCACAGCTCAGCAATCTGACACTATCATAGAGCTTTGATTCTGGGAATGGTCACAGTGAAAGCATATCGTAGACTCCCTAGAGGCAGCCCACGGCCACAGCCTCAGGCTCAGGTTTGCCCCAAGAAGCAGTCTTTCAAAATATATTGGTGCTTTGTTTAGTATGATTTGGAATTTAGATTTGGAGGCTTTTGTGTGTATATTTATTTTTGGCCTTTCTCGCATGTCTGCCTGTGTTCCTTTTCTTTCCCCCTCGGCAGCTACTGCCAAGCAAATGTAGCAGTGCTAACAGTTGCCAGTTCAATACAGTTTTGCCATTTCCCTGCTGTGCCCTCCATGTGTCCCTCTCGCTGGGCCAGCTCTGAGATGACTACAAAGGGTAACGCCCAGCAGATCCCAGTAAATATTCACAAAGTTAGACAGATACGTGTGGTTAGTACTAATGCAAGACAATGGAGCCAGCACCTCTGTCCCCAGCGCTTGCGAAGCTCACACTTGCATTAGGTGAATGTGAGCTTGATGTAAGATTCTGAAGGGAGTCTTGTCCCATTTTTTCCCTCTGCATTATATTCAGATATTTTGCATATAATTATGCTCCATATGTTTTTCCACAGGGAGGGAGAAGTTCTGAATAAAGCCTAGAATTACTCCTTTATGGTTTCTCGATTTAGAAACTGAACATTAAGGAAACATGCCCATTTCCTTGCGTTTGTAATGACAGAGAAATGAGGGATCTTAATTAGTTTTAATCATAGGAGCATGGTAACTAGCTAGTATCCATTTACGCTGAGCTTAGCACAATAGAAAACGAGTTTAAAGTGTAGCAAAAAGAAATTAAATTAACCACATGGATATATTTCCTGCTGTTCTGAGTTGCTCAAATAAATTTCTAAAAGACTGGCTCTGTAGTTTAGGCAAAGGGAAAGATGCACCAATTTCTTTCCATTTTTCTTTCCACCGTAGGATGGTTTCTATGCAGTGGTAGGTTGCATTTAATATTCATTTCTGAATCAGTCCTTTTCTCCTAATCTATCTAATCTACTTGTGATAAATTAGTGTGACTTACTTTAAAATCCGAGCTCCTCATTTTTTAAACAACCTGAAAAACAGTAATTTAGTTTATGTAGTATTAAACTGTAGGACAAGATGATGTGCTAATTGAAATGAGGGACCTGTTTGGGCTCCCAGTCCAAAAGAGATGAACAGAAAATAGCTTCTGAGCCACAAAACGACTCTGATGTTAGCTTCAAAGAAAATTTTAACTCTTCCTCCTCTTTCTGCTTTTCTCCTATTCTTCCTTTTCTTCTTCCTTTTTCTTTTCTTTCTCTTCTCATCTTTCTCTTCTCCTTTCTGTTTTCATTCCTCCTCTTCTTCTTTCTCTGCTTTCCATCTTCCTCTCTTCCTTTCTCTTCTTTCTCCATTTCTTCTTTCTCTTCATCTTCCTCTTTCTCTTCCTCTTCCTTTTTCTCTTCCTCATCCCTCCTTTCTCTTGCTCTCCCTCTTCTTCCTCCTCCTATTTCTTCTGCTCCTCCTCCTTCCCCCCTCTTTGTCTTCTTCTTTCTCATGTTTGTTCTTTCAGTGAACGTGGATTAAATTGATGGTAGAAAGAGACCGAGACATGGCACGATTGTTAATTTTCCTGTTGTCTGGTTTTGAAGGCCTGTAACGCCTTCATTACTCTGTTCTGATCAGTTTTATATCATTTTATGTCATATGAATTCATTGTGTGTAAAGATATGGACAACTATTTAGAAGAAAACAGACATTATGGTGGCCACTGTAGATCTCCTGCTGTCTTGCTTTGAAGTCTGTGTCACTTACATTGTTTTCTTCTGACGTGCTTTGTTCTGTTTTGTTATATTTAGTTTTACCCTTTTTAAAATAAATAATAAATAAAATAAATAAATTCTTGGTAGAATTTCTATATCACTGACATCTCAATTTTTAAAAAAAGGTTACACAAAAGAGAGTATTATTGTCTCCTTTTATTTTTTTCTTCCAATCTTTGACTATTTCTGTGTGCAGTATATGTACAAAGATATTCAGATCTTCTTTTCACCATTATACCACTAACGTTTTAATGAGAACATTCCATTTTTTCATAGATTTCAATTTAATGCCCCTAGTGTATATTACCACTGTAGGAATATATAGATATATTCCTTTTATTTAACCACTGCTGTGGTATAAAACATTATTTCTAACTACTGCTTATTACACATAAAGATGCACTGACTGTTTACTGGTAAATCTTTGTCCATATTTAATATTTCTTTAGCAGTAACACCTAACTCCATCTTTTTCTCATCTAAAATTGATAGCACATTATAATTGGTTTCATGAGCCTACATAATTGTGTAGTATCAATATATGATATTGAATGGCATTGAACTTGTTTCTTGTATTCATTGACATCGTTTCAGTTTTTTTCTGTTTCACAAATACCGCCACACTGAAATTTCAGTATTTTATCTTAGAAACATTTACTTTAAGTGACTAGTCTAGATTTGAATATATAAATTTGATAATAATTGCAGAACTTTTAGAATGTCATCAGAAATATAGCCTTTAATTTTTTAACAGTTTGATGGATAAATAAGTTATGTTTTAAAATGTAGCTGAATTCACCAAACTTCACTGTCCACACTTTCTGTAAATTTGACTCTAAAGCAGTGAGTTGCAGACCTCACTGAGACTAGTTTACCTGCAGAATGCCTTAAAATTTGGCTGGACAGACCCACTCAGTTGAATCCTGGAGCAGTAATCCTGGAGAATGGGTATTTTACAGTTCTTTTTTTTTTTCTTTTTCTTTTTTCCGGTACCGGGGATCGAACTCACGACTGCCTGCTTGCAAGGCAGGTGCTTATGCCACTGAGCTAAATCCCCAGCCCCGAATACATTTTCTTTTTTCTTTTTATTTTTTTTTATTTTACAGTTCTGATCAGTGGCTTCTCACGATTAGCCAGACGGGAGAGTTGCAGGCCCAGGGCATCTCTATGCTTTATTTTGTGTTTCTAAGAAAACATCAGATGGGAGGAAGATTACATGCAGGAATCAGAAAAATCTATTATTAAAGTGCCACAACCTTTTAGCCTTTCTTTAAATTCCAGGAATTCCCACAGCACTTTTCCATCTCTTCAGTCTTACTAGTATCTATAGTATCAATATATGGTGTTCAGAGGACAGTCAAGGATTTTGGATTTAGACTATTATGTAACTTATGGATTATTTTGCTTCAGTAGAAAAAAGAAAAGAACAGTAGAATGTGGGAGTACATTAAAGTTTTTGTATAAGGCAGTGTTTACCAACCATTCCTTGTTCTAAATTTATGCACTAAAATCTCCTCTGAAAGAAAAAGCAGCAACCGGAACACGTTATCCTAACCAAAGAGAAAAATGATTTGCCTCCTCTCTGTCCAAAAGGCAGAGGACAGTCTCCCTAAATGTTGCCTAAATGCACTGTGTGCCCTGAGTGCCTGTCGTTGACCCTGCTAGAGGAGAGACGTGGAAATGAGAGTGGTCGCATTCACATCTCATCCTCTGTGGATGGCACAGCAGTATCAGTTCATCTACCTCTTCCTTGTCTCCCATCCCATCTCAGGAAAGCTACATGCTCAGGCTACATGACTGACTTCATCTAAGCAAGTTGTTGCTTTGATAATGCTTACGTGTTAAGAAGGGTAAGACAGTCCACATCTAGTCATTTACATAAACAACTGACAGCATCAGAAGTGGGGTCCAGGAGAGAAGAGGTTTTACTGTAATTTTCGACTCATTGTCAGAGAACATTTCCAAGGGAACCTTGTCCATGAATGAGAGGAGGGGTGGAGTATAATATTTGGAACCTAAGTGGGGAAATGCTTTCTCAAATCTGAATATTTAGACATGATAAGAAAACCAAAAACTAAAAAAAAATAGTGATAGAGGCCCATGTCAAAAGAGAAAAATGAAAATGAATATAATGAGGTGGTAGTTACTTCTGGAACATTTCAAGGCAGTCATCAGAAATGTGGATCTTGAGTAAAATGACAGAGGGAAGCATTTGTAACCCAAGCTGGTACTGAGTGGCTTTCTTAAGCAAAAGGTAGTGCACTAAAAGATATCCAGACCTTGCTTTTAAGAGAAACTTGAGAATCAGAGTTGGAGAACAGAATCTTATACAAGTTTAGCACTTATGCTATATGTCAGAGGTGGGGAGTATGAAAATCCCTTTCTAGTTTGCTTCAAGCTATCTTGCTAATGCTGTAGTAATTGCACCAGGAAAAGAAATCCATGGAGTATTTCACACTGACAGGTAAGTGCCCTGGCTAGGAGATGCTATGTAGAAGTTCTACCTTCAGTATTGGCAATTGGTCATTTGTCGCCTCCGCAGCACAGCGGTGTATAATGCTCCCACAAGGTCAGAGAAAAACAAAAATCATTTGTGTGCATTCAGGACAGGTCTGGATACTGAGGAAGCAGGAACCTTGTTTTGTTTGTTCTCTCCTGGATATTTCTGTGGGAATGGATAAAGACCAGCTATCCTCAGATTCTTTACTATTTTTGAGATTCAAAAATTAAGGAACAAATGTTCAGTTAGCCAAGCTTGGTTCAAGTGCTGATTATTTAGCCAGGGATATGTAGCAGCCTGTTATCAGCATTAATATGGAGTAAGAGTTCAACCAAAAGAAAACCAAGGTGCTTTTTGGGAAGCAGCTAGGGATGTTAATGTGACTTGTTTGTTAAACAAGAACACTGTATACCTCAATTGAGAGCTTTTGGGGATCTCCTCATTTCAGTGTGCATAAATATGATGAATGTACCTACTATGTGCACTTCTGGGTATTATAGAGATAGCAGTGGGCAAAATAAAACGTTACCTCTCAATGAACTTATATTAGTAGTGGTCAGATAATCATAGTGAGTTGTTTGGTAATATGGAAAATTTTCTAGAATTTTGGGTGCAGAAAAAGATGACATGGTCTAGGTAGACAAAATTTTTTTAACAAAAATTCTTGAAGGCTTTGAAAAGTCTATGAGCTCCTTGTTCCTGGAAAATTTCAGAGTGGACCTGAGTAACCATTTACTAGGAATGTTGTACAGATGATGTGAGATAGGGTACAAAAATAACCTTTAATGAAGTCCCTTCTGGCTTGAAAATTCAGTGAATTAATGAGGGCCCTACACATTCAAACTGTCATTGGGAAACAGATGTAAAACGAGAGAATTTGAGCAACACTAATTCAGGGAGGAAATATTTCATGTTGGCCACAGAAGACACCCAAAGGTACCTGAGAAGAAGTTAAACCAGAGAACCAGATGGACACCCTTGGTTTAGCATCACATCAGTGACTTCCACTGCCGTATCTGTGCACCTGAACTTCATCTCCCATTCATCCTTCTAAGGCCTGTATTACTGGCAAGTCCTCCAGACTGACCCACTCTTGCCACCCTGGGGCCCTTAGCACTCCAGCCTTTCTCCTTTCTCTTTCCATTATCAACATATTTCTATCCTTCATGGGGAGTCTTCAGTAATGTTCTTTCATGTAAGTTTATTTCTTCTTACAAAAACTATTCTGTCTTTCTCCAGCTGCTGCTTCATCTGTCTTTATAGTTAAATTTTTCAGAGCTCATCCTCTTCGCTATCCTCCTCTTCTCCCCATGTGAGTCTTCTGCGAGGCCTTTGTCCTCAGCATCCCACCAGTGCTGTCCTTGCAAGAGCCGGTCTAACCTCTGTGTTGCTAAAGCCATAGTAAGCTCTCCACCTTTGCCTTACTTGATCTGAGGGAATATTTGACATCTTATCACTTCCTTCTCTTTAAAAACCCTTTCTCCACTTCACTTCTGAATTCCTCTTTGCTGCTTTTCTTCCTACTCTGCTAACTGCTTTTTCTATCTCTTGGTTGATCTACAGCTGGTGTACCCCAAGCTCAGTCATTAGGCAGCATCTCTTGTCCATTTTCTCTCTGCTTTTGTCATCTCTTCTAGTCTAATAGTTTTAAAAACCTGTCAGTATATTGATAACCTCCAAATTTACATTTCCATTTCAGACATCTCCCCTAAATTCTAGACATATATATGTATCCCACAGCCTACTTAAAGTCTCCATTCATATGTAGGGATTGCCAGTATTGTCACCTTATCTATATTGTTTCAGAACTCACAGTTCCTGTGCACTTTGGCCTGGCTTGTAATTACAAATGGTTACAATTTGCCAGTGGCTGCTTTTTGGCTATTGGAGCCACTCAGTCTCCCTGGCTTTTTGTGTGAGTTGGAGTTAAGCTAACTTCCACAGTGAGTCCCTATCAATCAAGGTCTGAGGGGAGTTCATGAATAAGTACCCCAGCTGATTCACCCATTTGTGGCCTGCACACTCCTGACGAAGTGTGTTTTGAGCCAGGTTTTGTTGCCCATAGATTCTCAAAGAGATTGACCTCCAGTTGGTCATCATGCCAATTGACCTCCTATGGCAATCTTTATTAGACCTCTTGTGTATATCTCAGTGCTCTACCTGTCTATAATGTTTTCTGAGATCAACTCCCAAATTCAATACATGTGCTCAAATACTGTTCCAAGATCTTGTTGTGGGAAACCTAGATTAAAATAGATATTAAGTGGCATCTTAACTACAAACGTGCTACATCAAGCTTAAGACCTTCATGTTCTTGCCATTGTATTGCCTGTCTCAGTAGAAGAGTGACTTCTTCCACTTGTTGGACAAACATTTTGATATTTGCCTTACCCTCACACTTTTTACCCAGTTAACAGCCACTCATTTTTCTCCATAGGATTTCACACCTTGGCATAGTAAAATATTCAGCATTTTAAAAGTGTTTGTCTCTGAACAATTCAATATAATACCATGAAGAAAGCAATGTTCATTTGTTTCTTTTGCTCTTCTACCCTCAGTGCTCAGAAGATAGACTGCCAAATATGATCAAAAATACTTGCTAATAGAGATGCATGAATGCTAACAACAACAACAACAAAATTTGCCTAATGATAAAAGGCTTTGGAGATGAAAAACATTATATAGAATGCTTCATAATGATAAATGTGCTCTTTACCAGTGAGTTTTTGTCACCAAAATACTGCATAAACTGGAAAAAAAATCTTCAGATTCTCCTGGTTTATCACTATAGGCCACCAGGGTAGAGCTATATGTTAAGAACATAGGAAACTCAAATGACGAATCATTTTAAGTAATGAAGTCTGCCTTCCTCAACCCCCTCAAAATCACTGTAACAGTTTTATGTGCTAGCTTTCAGGAAGATTCCTATTCATGTGGGTATTTTAAGAACAATTTGTAATTGCCACTGTCACTTTAAATAAGTGAATTACTTCCGGGGCCAATAAATATACTGTCCTTCCAACTCTGATGATCACCAAGGGCAGTCAGGGCATTGGGGTGCAGAGAGGTTAGGGCCATAGGCTCTGAAGTCAGCCTTCAGAGGTCAGACTCAGCTTGATCTCTCACTTGTGGTGTGCCTGTGGGCAAGGTTGCTTGACCTCTCTAATCTCGTGTTTTGTATTTGCAAAATGGGGTGATGACAGTGCTTATTTTATGAGGTCATTATGATGATTCAGTGAGCTAGTAGAGTATCTATAGGAAGCAAAATGGGTTATCTAGCACAGAGTGAGCCCTGAGGAAGTGTGAGATTGATTCTGTGGTTGGTTTATGCCCTCATTTACATATGCCTGTACTTCTCCCAAGCTTCACCAAGTACCAAGATGTGTAAGCTGTGCTTTGCCATAGCTTCATTGTTCTGATTATATAGTGCTGCCTCCTTTTCCATTTCCATCCTGATTTTACTAAGGAGACATAGAGAGTTTGCCTGTCATAGTGATTTTCAACCAGGCTGAGGAACATCCAGAATGATACTGTCACTGCTCATGCACAGGCTACAGATTCCTACCAGAACCCGCCCTTAGAACTGGAATAGGAGAAAGAAGACTGTCCCCCAGAAATTGCGAACACCTAGCCCTTTTTCTCACCTCACACTGGCCCATCCAAAATGACACAGAATGGCATCTTTGCAGGTTATGTCATTGTCCTTTGCCCTGGGATCTTTCTAAGGGACTGAGTCTATTTGAATCCTCTGCACACTGTGGGCTTTCGGATGTGTTAGTGCTTTGAACAGCACACAAAGAGAACAGGGGCACTGAGCTCCTCTTTTTGCTCAGTCTTGTATTCTTGTCCTTAAGAGTATCCAGAGTGGGCAATCCATGGAGGACAGTTGGGACAAAGTCACACAGTTGGCTCCTTGGCCTGTCCAAAAAAGGAATTTATATAAATAGTATTTATGTCCACTGCCTCTGCCATGAGGCCCAGCACCTTCACTGTCCTAGGAGAGGATGAGGCTGAAATTGAAGAGAAAGCAATTTGAAGGAAAGATGTGGTCTATGTGAAGATGGGCCATAGAAGGCTGAGGGAAGATGAAGTGCTTTTTCTCCATGAACAACTCTGAAAGCACTAGTTTGAGAAACACTGGTTTGGTGTTGCGGGGAGGAAGCTCTGGAAGTCAGCTGGGAACGAGCGTTTATGAGTGATAGTAATCAATAATGAATGGAGTTTATGAACAGAATAGAGGTAGGACTCTGAGGTGAGTCAGTATGTTGTAACTTCTAAAAAACTTGTTAGGATCATTAGATTTTACAGCCAAGTGAAGGAACATTTCCTTGTAGGGTAGTTATGTTTCTGAAAACTTTGTCAGTTAACCATGGAAGAAATACATCCTCCAGGATGAAGGCTCCCTGAAAGAAGGTTTTATCCACTATATGTTCCCAGGAATGCGCACAACCTAGTCAACAACGATTAGACACTCGTGGAGCCATGAATGAGAGAGCTGTACAGTGTGCTAAAGACTTAAGAAAAATATCTATTAATACATCAAACATGGATACAGAATAAAAGACATGTTTTATTATAACAAATTCTACATTGCTTTCCCCTAATCTTGTATTTGTAGTGTTGAGAGACTGTGTGAATAATCAGAGTTTACAAATTAAAAGACTTAGGTCTGGTCCATGACCTGTGCATCTACTGATTTGAGGAAAGGTTTTTAATTCTTATTAGCATTGATTTCCTCATCTGTTAAAGAGTAATAACAGCAGTGGCACAGAATGCCACATATTTCAGATATTAGATACAAAATTCACAATGATCACATGAAGTAGTAAATGCAATGAAGCTTCAGAAACTGTGCTCACCTATGTGCAAATTTCTGCCTGTTTTAACAGCTCATGTATAAGACAAGAATTTACTATCCATTCCAGTAATATTCTGCAGTAATCAGTAATGATTTGCGTGAAGAAGTCCAGCTCACTCATCTTCCATAGTGAACAAGCAGGAAAAAGTACAAGCCTTGATTACCAAATACGTGAGGCTCTGTGAGGTGAAGTTACTGATTAGTGAAGTGTTCTCTAGAATTCAGTGGCATTAGATGGCTTCATACTTAGAGCCACTTTAATCTCAAATGCCACAGACATTCGGGGTAATCATCAAAGTTTTTAGATTAGCAGATATTTCTCCCATAAATTATCCTGGTACTTGATAGTCTTCTAACCTACACTTTTAAATAGCATATCATGATGAACTCAACATTTTTGAACATAATGTTTTGAAAGGTGACATCATGGATGGAGGAAGACTTTTCTTTTTGGTGTTCTGTAGTGCTAGTTCTTAATTTGTAAAGTGATGCACTCCTCTTCCCAAATATATCCCCCAAACTCACCTGTTCAGGACATCAACAGATGAATGAATGTGTTAATGAGTTCAAAACTGAACATCCTATTAGGAGGTGAGCCAGGTTGGAGGAGGTGGGTCACTAGAGGTATGCTGTAGAGGGCATTTACCCACACTGCCCTCCCTGCTTTCCCAGTTTCTGGCCACCATGAGGTGAGCAGCATGTCCTTTGCCACGATGCTTTTGGCTTGGAATCAGTCAATCATGGACTGAAACTATGAGCCAGCACAAATCCTTCCTCTTTTAAATGATGTGTGTCAGATATTTTGCCCCAGTGACAAAAATCTGAGTAATACTCCTTGACAATGCTCTCATACACAAACGCAAAACATTTTGTTTTCGGAGTTTGCAGTTTGAACTAAAGCCTGTGACAGTAAGACTTTCTGGTCTGGTATATTATTTTCTTTGAGTCCGTTTGTGCATTGTTGTGAGGAAGGTACAGTGACTCAGAGCTATGTCGGCATCAGCTTATAAGACAAAGTTGATCCCCTTATAAGCAACAGCTGACTTGATGATCTGATTTGGAAATTCCAATTTTAAGCTGAGCTGTTAGTGTTTTAGGAGGCTTTGTTGCAGATTATATATAGTCTAACTGAAAATGCAGTGTAAACTATAAGGAATGATATAATATGTTTATAAAAATTGGGTATTGGATAGATAATGTAAAAATCAGTATTGAAAATATGAAAAATATACAGTTACTCCAGTGTAAAATATTTGCTTAAACTGCACATTTGTGCATTGTTTTTATGACATTATGAATGTCATGATTCTTTCATGAGTTGGTGTGTAGATACAACTACGCTCATTATATGGCTGATGACATTATTTCAGGCAAGTTTTTTGAGTTTTGCTTACTTGTCAGATGGGGATAATAATACCTACTTTGTTTTAGTCAACTTTCCATCTTGTAACAAATTGAGTTAACTTAAAAGGAGGGAAGATTTATTGGCTCACAGTCTCAGAGGCTTCAGTCCATACTAATTTGGCCTATTGCTTTGAGCCTGCCAGAGCACAACATCATAGTATAGTGGGTGAGATCTGCTCACCTAATGATTGTTGGGAAGCAAAGGATAAGAGAGGAGGAGACAGGAGTGACAGTATCCCTCTTCAAGGGCTCATCCCAAATGACCTAGCCTCCTTCCATTAGACATCATCTCTTAAAGGTTCTGCTATCATCCAGTAGCATCACAGGCTGGAAACCATGCCTTCAAAACATGTCCTATGTAGAGGACGCATTTAAGATCCAAACCATAACATTCCGAATAGAACTTCATATTAATTAAATCATGCTTCTTTTATTGAGTTACATAAGGAAGTAAGTTATATGACATGGTAAAAGACAGTTAAAATTAGGGAAAAGATTTGCAGACTAAGAGAGATGACAGATAAGCAGAAAACTGTGAAAGCTTGTCCAGGTAGGACTCTGATTATACAAAATAAATATCATATATCCAGTGCTCATAAAGTTTAACACATACATAAGATCAAAAACTATAGTGAATGTTCACATTTTTTAAAAAAAATTATTATTGTAAGAGATAAGTTGCCATTAATTTCCTTGACAGTTCTCCTCCTCACTTCATACTTATCCTATACTTACAAGTAAATCCTATACTTATTCTAAAAGTTCGCTTCATTCGAGTGTCTTGATTGATTCAAATTATTTATCTTTAATAGCAATTTAGACTTCAGGGAAAAAAGCAAAGTTGTGTAACGTTCAGACTTGGTAAATAAGGTGAGAATAAATTGTGATATTTTTAGAAGCCTGCTTTTTTGTTAGATGTTACTGAGCAACAATATTCATCATATTTTTATCACACCTTATAAAAGCATAAATGGAAGAAGTCTTTTAGAACTTTTAGAAAAAGTGGCAAGAATAATGGAATAAGTGTAAAGAAAGGAGTGTTCTGAAGGGGATTAATGGCAATGTGTCTTTTGCTATAATAATTTTATAAAATTTTAAATAGTCACCCTGTTATTTAATTACCACATCTATGAATGGGATTTGCCCATGTCATATACAAATCCAAGCCCAGGTATTAGACAAACTACATATATGATATAGATAATGTGTGGTTTAGGATTGTATTGACTTTAGTGGAATCAGGGTAAATGCATTTTCTCTTCCTTCTTATAAACAATATTATTTACTACTATTTGTTGAATGTCAACTGTACGCAGATTAACCTTATAGTTTATGTTGCATGTCTGTACTTAATGCCATTTTGTTCCTTTTAAAAATCCTACCAGCTGTATTTATAATTATTCTCATAATTGGGCAGGAAGCTACTGAGTAATTTTGCCAAGGTTTAGAGCTAGGAAGGGGAAGAGCAGACTTTAAAGCCAGATAACCAAGCCCAAACCTGACTGCTCACACTTTGAACTGGGATACTCTCTGTTTTTACCAGGATATACAGTTTGGTAGGATTCATACAATTACTTTGGTTTTCTTATTCTGATTCTCTTTACCATTGTAAAGCATGTCATGAGTGAAGTCTGGAACTTCTCCCAGAGCCCACCTTGGCGGGCTCACAAACATACCCTGCGACTGCCCATGCTGTGTGACCTGAGGAACCATGATTACAGAAGGTTTTCTGAGGCTCAAGGAGTCCTAGGTTTCTGGAAATTTTATCTGCTATGCTGGCTCTAATAAGTTAGAAAACCAAATATTTCATTTCATGAGTATTCCTTGTGGAATTAGCCTCCCTTAGTGCATAGAGTGACAGCTGGGGAGATTTCAAACTCTCCAGAAATATAGCCATTGAAACATGCTGAATTATCACCTTATTGCTTCTCGTATCCATTGGTGAAATCTCTAATGGAAAACCTAAATCCTTAATGAGCTAGTTAAGCAGAGATGGAAAGGGGGCCAACTCATTCCTAACACAGGAAAGCTGCCATGGTTTGCTGAGATTGAAGGAGGTGGGGGAGAGCGACAATATGGTATTTTTATTTTTGAACTTCCTCAAATCCTGTGGAACAAATTAAACAAGTACAACTAAATCTCTAAATTAAATTTACCATTTTTCCACAGTGACAGGTGATGGATTAGACAACTTCCTAGGTCATTTCCATCTGAATTATTAGTATATTTACAAGTGACTCATTTTTAACAGTGATTTTGGCAGAATCACAGTAATTCTGAAACCTGCTTTTACTTTTTTAATTGATAAGAGCTTAAATCATTGCAGTCTTAGAGCTCTAACTGGAATTTGGTGCCAGATGTCTTCTTTGGTTCTTGGAAAGGATCTTTGAATTCACTAAGATAAACTAGCAAACTGTGTGTATATTTCATTTTGCATGCTCCATGAAAGTTACATAGATTTAAAAGCAAGATAGTATAAAAATACTTTTAAGAAGGATTTAAATAAAAACACATTCTAGGAAATATTATTTTAAAGATCAAGTCAGGAGTCCATTCTGTTTCTAAAAGAACGTGTGAGGACTGCTTAGCTTTTCTGTGTAGCCATATCTTTACCCGTTTCCTGTGTCCCCAGGGATTCTGACTACCTTAAACTCCTCCAGATCCTCTCCCTTCACCCCACCATCAGGTATAGTGCAAGGCCATAGTAGGAAACAAGAATAGGGTGGATAAGGACATTTGTAAATGAAAACTGAATGAAAAGGTTAGGAGTCTACTCCAATATAAAGTACCATGAGAGTGAATCCTATTGTCATTCTCCTGTGTTTCTATAGTTGTGTGGGTAGGAAGTCAAAGCCAAGAGCAGAGCTCTACATTTAGAATCATGTAGATTTTGACATGATCTTAAAATCTAGTGTGCCTGGGTTTTCTTTCACATCTGCCCTGCATATCCTAATTTTCTAATTAGTTGCCACCATATAAAAAGTGAAGAGTGGCATTTAAAAACATTCAGATTCACAGCCTTTCCTGTACTATGAAGATCTACTCTGCTGCCTCTATCAGCTTGGAGCCTGATGGGCCTTACCCTACAGAATTAGTCTCTGCTTTCCGTTGGAGTGTTCTATACATCCTACATAACATGTTATCCATCCCTGAAAAGTAAAGCTCAGGTTTTCAGTCATAAGTATGCTTTTATTGTTTTGTATTCCTATAATGGTTCCACAGAAATATGCTTATTCCTTTTCCGGTGAATCATGTATTACTCATTGAATATGTATTCCCAAGATATGCCTTCATTTGCATTTCTTGCCTGGCCCAGTTTGGCTTCATTTACATAACACAATTGAAAAATTCCTATTTAAGGGTTAATTTGATTAACTCATGTTGGGATTAATATGTAGCTGATTGTTTTTAGTATCAACACAATATCATCATGAAGAGGCCTTGGGCAATTCATCTGTAAAATGAATAACTTTATGTCCTTATAGGATTATGAAAATTACCAAAATGAGTGCAAAGTGCTTTAAAAAGTGACCAGCATAAATTGCCTGTGCTTAGTTAATATCAGCAGTATATATTTCTGTTTCTGTTGAACACCATTTGATGGATATCATTTGATGAAAATGTCATTTGAAAATTTGAGTTTTTTCAAAGGATCCTCCTGATCAGAATTTCTATTAAGTAAATGTTATTTATTCAATTGCTCAAAAAATAATTACTGAGTATCAAGCACTTTTGTGGATGTGAGGTATACTTCAGTAACCAACAGGAAACTTCTCATCTGAGAGAGTTTATTCCACATTGGGAGATTGATGATGCACTAGAGTGAGGAGTACTTTTTCTTGCTGAGCAATTCAGGACTGAGCTCTAACAAGGTCACATCTGAGATGCTTTGATCAATTAGAAGTAATTTATAAACTTTGTTCAATGTCATCTGTTAGACTATTCTTAGGTTTCATTTGACGCTTTTTCTTTTTACAAAAATACTTCTGTAAATATCAAACATATGAGGGTAGTCCAGTTTAATAGGATTAGTTTGAAACTGGAGGAGGGATATTTTATGGAAGTGCTGGCTGCCAGGATTGGACCAAGGTCAGAAAATGACCAACTGGAGGTTTAAGGAAAGGAGTGGCTAAAGTTCAGGGGAAAATGAATGGTCCTGGAGGATAGGCAAAGAGATAAGCCCTGAACAGCAGGAAACTGATAGATTCCAGCTCACCCTTTCTTCCAGCAGAGACAACTAATAATAAAGTAAAGTCAGCATTCCTTCCTTACACTGCACAAAATGTTACCCACCTGGGAAAGCAAGGCTCTTCTTTGTCAGTCCGAGTTACGTTTTACATTATTATATTCACATGGCTGTTACACAGTTTGTTCTTTTTCCTATGACTCATAGATTACAAAGAAGTTACTGACTTTCTGTGACTTTGACTGAAACCCCACAATGGCCTGAGGATCTTTCTCCAAAGTAGTAGGGACCTACCAAAGTTGCAGGTGATATTCCCAGGATCTAGGGAGCAAGAGTCAGTACCAACTAGAGTAGGCTCAATTCTGCATGATTCTGCATCTGGCCACTTTAACAGACATTGCTCAGGAATCAGGTTTAGTGAAAAAAGATGAGCAGGAGGCCTGTCTCTTGAGATGGACCATAAGTGCCATGACGAGCCTTCTGAACAAGAGCCACGCCTCCCTACCTGACCAGCACCCAAAGGGTGGATACAGATAAGTTCAGTTGGGCATCTTTGTGACTGAATCCTGAAGCTGCAAAGTCCACTGACCCCCAAGACCAGCTGGGAAGCTGGAGCACCCTGTACCCTTCTCAAGGTCACAGTTATGGTTCAGATGAAGCCAGTTGATGCTGAAGGGAAAGAAGAGGGTGATTTTGTTTAAATAATCTGATTTTTTCAGAGGAAGTAGAAATCTGTATTTTTGTAAGTAAATATTAGCAATGAATTAGGGTGTTTTAGTTTAGTTTTATTTTGTTTCATGAAATATTTCACCAGTGAGGATTTTTTTGAAGGGAGATGTACAATATACTAACAAGTTCTATGACATTGGATAAGTTATTTTTCCTGGGTGGCTTCCTTATCAGGAGAATTGGGCCCATTGACCATGAGATCCAGGGGGCCTGAGAGTCAGTGTTTAACCTGTTAAGCCAAGACTGAACTGCTATGATGTGACAAGGTCAGTAGGATGAGAATGTGTCCATCCTGGGAGCACAGCAGAGCATCTGTCTGCCATGCCTGGCTCTCTGGACCCTCCCCCATACACACACATAGAGATACAGATAGATGTAGCTAAAGATATAGATATAAATAAAGCAGATAAAGCTAGCACTTGGCGGGCATTTATTAAGAGCCTGCTCCATGCCAAGCTGTGTACCGTGCACTATTCTTTAGAAATCTTCATGCAGAGAAAGAGGATTGTGTTTTGTAGCTCTGAAATTTAATGTGTCCATTCCAGGATGGTTCAGAATAAGGACTCAGTCCTGCCCACCCCCAGGCTGTCCCGTCCCTGGAGGATACTTCTAGAACCAGTTTAGCCTGCCTTCCTTCAGGCTATGTTCACCTTCTTTTAGCGATGCCAAGTGCCCCGGAAACTCTGCTCAAATATGCTATCTTTCATTCCTGCCCACCTGGGCCAAAAGTTTCACATTCATTTTACGATGTTAAGCATCTGCTCTGTTCCTAGTGCTGTTCTACCAGTGATCAGGATAGGCAAAGGCCTGTTTTCAGAAACTGAAATTCTGTGGGATGAAAGGAAGAACAAAACAAACTGTGAACTAATGAATCAGAAATTGATCAAATAGTGCTATGCAGAAAAACAAGAGTGATGTGGTGGTTATTTTAAACCTACTGTAGCTTGAGTAGTTGAGAAAAGTCCACTGTAGGAATCAGTGTGTCATCAGTGACCTACTGATGAGAAGGAACCAACCATTAAATATCCAGAGGAAGAGCACATTGCAAGAAGAAGGAACGGCAAGGGCAAAGGCTGTCAGGGAGAAAGGAGATTGCCTCTTGGAGGACATAAAAATAGGCCAGTGTACCTGAAGCATGATCTCAGGGCAAAGAGAAATTGTAAGAAGTGAGATCCAAGAACTTGCTTACACACAGATGGTTTTCAACTTACTTCAAGCAAGTAAATTTTCATTTCCCCAATTATTTTTTGAAGGGACTAGTACCATTCTTCTTTGTTATGTGTTCACTTCATTACTTAAATTTCAGTTAGCTGACTATGAAGATTTCACTGGTTTTATAGCAATGTGGGACTCCATTGCAATGTGATTTGATGTAGGAACAATCATGTTGGGTCCTTCCAGCAGTCCAAGGAGGCTGGAGGGGGCTCATCATTGTCCACCTGCTGTTTGAGCCAAACCCGTCTCAGGCCAAAGGGCTATTCTAGTCTTCTTAATTCAGCTGTGTGATGCTTTGATTGCATGTTGTCTGAGCCAACAGATAGCAGATCTACATCTGGTTTAGGAATAAAGAAGCAGGCAGAGGGAGATTTTCACAAGTCTTTGTCATCAAGCAGCCATCACCACAGAGTGGTCCTTCTTCCCCTGTAGGCACTTGATCAGTTGGAAGTTTCCCATCTTTAATTATTCCCATCTTTGATAATGAGTGCTTTTCCATCTCCCATCTATTGCCCCAGAGATGGTAAAGATGCACAGAAAGCAGGCTGGTGTCTTTCTACACATCACACACGCTGGTCTTTTTTGCACAGCAGTGGAGCATCACGTCCTTACTCTACTTGACTTTTATGTCTCCAGAGTTGAAGAAAAGCATATAGCGTAGAGGAGTGATGGGTGACAATTCCTCATTCTACCCTCTTTCCAAATTTTTGAGGGAAAAATACTTCTGGTAAAACAACAGGGGGAGATAGCTTCAATAATTTCATCATTTCTGCATATTTTAGAAACTGAGAAATACTTGTGTTAGAACCGTTTGCAGTTCTGTGTGGAATAAGCATCAGGACTCCTGAGTTGAAAGTAGCTTCTTCTATAGTATATGAAGTTTTATCCAAATATCTCAAGGAAAAAGACAGACACTATGGTAACTATTATTCTTTAAAAAAATTATTTAGTTATTTCTTATGTTTATTTTAATCAAGGGAAAAATTTAAAAAATTAGGATATATAATAGTAACTCTTTTCGATTTCCTATTAACTTGTTTTGAAGTCCTGTAATGCTCCCACGATCTTGTTTTGACTGATTAGACTCT
Source organism: Cavia porcellus (assembly GCF_034190915.1). Lineage (NCBI taxonomy): Eukaryota > Metazoa > Chordata > Mammalia > Rodentia > Caviidae > Cavia > Cavia porcellus. Next base: position 19,946,106 of record NW_026947511.1, on the reverse strand, counting down.
GTTCCATTCTGTGGGATAGTATCAGGTCCGAGGGTATAGGCAACTACTTTGAAGGCAGTAAGATTCACTAAGATGCCCATTCTGGTTTGACTATTGTCTCCTTTGGAAGTCCTGTAATGTTTACAATGTCTAAGTTTTATTGGTCTTGTTCTCTACTGTTTTGTCCAACTTTATAATATCTAATGAGATAGACAAATCTTTTTAAGGAAACAAGAGACAACGTTGATAACTATTGTTAATAACCGTATACTCTGTTCTACATCATGTGCTAAGTCTATCCTTGGTTTTCACTGACAGCTTTGTTCTGCCATATTTGACTTTATTCTCCCCCCCCCCAAAAAGTAATAAGAACTAAGGAGTAATAAAATCTAAAATGTGTAAATTTTGTTGTAAAAAGAGAGGAAGGGGAAAAAAGAGCTCTAACGGATATAACAGCAAGTGTGTATAGGGATGTTGAATAGCTGACTCTATTAATGTTTTTGGATCATTGAACACAGCTGTTTGTAGTCTCTCTGTTTGAATGTCTACTTTGTATTCTTTGATACTGTGATTTGAGCAACTATTTCCAAGATGATAATATGTAATCTATTAACAGGTGATTTCTTACTGTTATGCTTTTTTTTGTAGTTCTGTATTATATGTAACCTTACACTGCTTTGTTTTGTTTTGTGTTTTTCTCTTTTTCCTCTTAAATAAAAAAAAAAAAAAGAAAGTAGCTTCTTAACACGTTACTGTCAAATTGAATTACTAATTTGTTCTCCTCCTGTTTCCTGAATTTCTGTGAGCATATACATTTTAGGTCCTCAAACCATTATTTATTCATCCCCTGATATATCCTAATTATGTATTATTCCTTCCAAAGAATAATATTCTGGATTAATAAGTAGTACTTCCCATTCATAAAAGATAACCAGTTTTCTTTATAGAATCACCCACACTTAACATGTCTCAAATAATATGTGAAAATGCATGTTTTGCTGTTTAACATAAGATTTTAAAAGAAACTGAATTCACTGATATCTGAACTCTAATAAAGTACACTTTATAAAACTGCTTAATGATGATTCTGGATGATTGGTTTTGCAGACCTAACTCTCTTCCCTTCATCTTTACCTTTGGTTTCTTCCTTTCCAATGCTTTAAATGGACAGAAAATTTCAAGAGAGGTTGGTATAGTCTACAGTTGTTTTCTCTTTAGTAGCAAGTATCAAGGAGAGTATGTTAGTTTTCAAAATGTAGCCCAACTACGTACTTCATGATATTCCAGTCTTCTTAATCATCTCCAGAGAAGTATGTGGGTGCTGTATATTCAGACATCCTCCTGGAGTAATGGGTCAGTGTCAAAGGGTACAACTGCAAGCTCATCTTCAACAGTCGTAGTCTCAGCTTATCAAGCCCTGCAGAGTTCATTACATTTGCAGAATCCTCAAGCCCTAACTATGCACAACAGAAACAGTCAATTTCTTTTACCTAAGAATATTATTATTCATTGGAGCCCCTCAGAGAAAGAAAAAAGCAATAATTTCCTAATCGAATCTGAGATATGCATGCTTCACTTTTATATATTCAGAAGCATATGAAAAAATGGGGAAAATCTCACCTTTCTATTACTTCAGGCCACATTGCACACAGTTCTGGCAGTTCAGAAATAATTGGCTTTCCTAATGCTATTTGGGTGGATTAAACAAAACTATGCCTTCATCATTAAGAGTAGCACCTTTTATATTTTGGAAGCTATAAAGTTTGCAGCTGTCAAAAATGTATATATGTGAAGTGCTGAAGACATTATTACATATCATTTGTTCTTTTGTGCCCTTTTTAAAAAAATCTTACCAGCTCATTTGCATCTACAGCAGGCCATTTGCAAAAGTAAGGAAAAAGTGTAGGTCTTCCGTTGAGTCCCTCTATTCTAATTCTCTTGGATTGCAAGATTTTGAGGGGATGTGGTAGCCCAGCTTGGAATGTAGAGCTGTGGCAGATGAGGGAGGAATCCATGAACCCAATGGAAGGAGCAGCACTTGAAAACATCCCCATATAGCCAGAGGAAACATAGCTGCTTATTTCAGTGCTAGAAATTGAACCCAGGGCCTCCCACATTCTAGGCCAGCATCTGCCACTGAGTTACATCCCCAGCCCATAGCTGCTTTCTGTAAGTGTAAAACAGGCCTCTTGAGAATTTAGTGAAATGATCATTCCCCCCTCAGAATCAATCTTGTTAGAAAAATTAACCTCCAAGGTAGCTGCCATGTGACCTTACTCAGACAGGGTATCTCCAGTTTTAAATGGTGAGGCTGAAGGAAGAACAGAGAAAAGGCAGTTGGAAACAACTTCCCCAACCACTTAGCCTCCAGTCTGGTGTCACCTTGAGTTCCTGACCATACGGTTCCCACAGAGGATATCCAAAACCAGGTTGTCTGAAAGTCAAGGATCTCCCGTCAGAGTTCAACCTCAGAATTTTTCTCATATTCTTTATCTTGTCTGAATCTCAGCTGATAAAGGAGGGTAGAATACGCTTGTGGAACATGTTGAGCATAGCCAATCAAGATTACGTTGCTGTTTGAAAGCTCCCTTGTAGATTAAATCACTTGCCTTCTCAAAAGCTCATTGAGCTGCTTTTTCCATGTGTTCCTGTGAGTAATGCCTGTGTCATGGCCTCAGTTCGAAACAAGGGAAAAAACAAGAGAAAAGAGAGAGTACATTTTGTTACTCCAAGTTCTCAGGCATCACATTCATGATACAAATACTTTTGAGATTTTATTTTTCTCTTTTTAGATAGTGTTTCATGTTTCTGCTAAATATTGAACATAGAAAATTGTGTGGAATCCATGTCTTGGTGCTCAGTATTTTTTGTGTGACACATAGTGAGAGGATAGAGAAAATTTTAACACTTTACTACTACATGGAAGGACAACAACTTTGGTGAATGGATTCTACCAGGATTATATAGGATTTCTGTCATTTTTTTTTTCAGTCTCAGACTCAACAGGAACTCATGGCCTTTGATTTAAAAGTGCATCTTCAGGATAAAACTGTCAAACCCCTGGCCCTAGGACAGTGGTCAGAGAACTTTCTCTGAAAAAAGCCAGATGAACAAGTCAGAGTACATTGTGTTGGCCGTACTGTCCCTTACAACTGCTGCTGAAGCAGAAGAGCAGGCCTGGGTCATCTGGAACACATATATGTGGTTGTTTCCCAATAAAACTTTATTCATAAGCACTGACTCTTGAATGGCATATCATTTTCACATGTCAGAATATTCTTTTAATATTTTTAACCATTTAAAAAATGTAAAAGTGGCCGGGGATTTAGCTTAGCAGTATATAAGCACCTGCCTGGCAAGTGCAAGGTCGTGAGTTTGGTCCCCAGTACAAAAAAAAAAAGTAAAAGGTAGTTTTAGTTTGCATATGACATTAAAGGTGGTAGCTCACCAGATGCGACCTTGAGGTAGTATTTTGTAAGACTGGCAGACACTTCAAGAAGTCTCCAAGTTTGAGGCTGATCTACAGGAGGCTTGTTTTCGGGATGGCTAGGATTGAGGGCGAGGGAGCACCCTCGTCTCCTGTGCCCTGGAAGGATTTGAGGTTTAAGGATCATCTCAAAACAGGCATTAAGAGCTCTCTTCCCCTTGCCAGAGATGGTTTTCTACACTGGGAATTTGTTCTGAACACAGCTGAATATGCTTCTCAGACTCTTCCCACATTCCTAGGATGCTTACTGAGCACATTCTGTGGGAGGCCATGGTTAGATAGATGATGTTAGGTATTTGCAGCCAGCACTGGGATGCTCACAGAGAGTGAACATGAGCAGAGGATGACACACAGGACCAGCAAGGAAGAGAAAGGGAAGAGATGCAGATTGCAATATTCCTGGCACCAGCCCAGGGCACTGCCTAAACCTCATCTTCTTGCACAGATAACATCCCTGACCTTTCCCAGATGAGGTGACTCATGATTCAGGATGGCTTGAAATGAGCTCGTGATGGATGTTCATTTCCCACCTAGGATTGCCAGGAAAATCATGACTTCAAAGCATTTTCACATTTTGGAGATTAATTTGGAAGCAGGTTATCAGGATTGGCTTTGGGCTGGCCGGTGTCTTTTAAAGAGTGTTATGGTTTAACTAAGAAATGTTCCTCCAATGACTCATATATTGAGGGCACTAACCTCACCACTGTGCTGATTGATTAATAAATTAATAGTTAGAATAAGTTGATAAAGGTGGGATCTACTTAGGAAAGTCTGTCTCTGGAGGCACACTGTAGAAGGCTGTATCTCTTCTCTGGCTCTTTCTTTTCCTAGCTGCCATGAAATAAGCAGCTTTCCACTGTCTGCCATGCCTTTCCATCGTGAGGTTTCTTTCTTGGAACCAGCTAACCATAGATTGAAACCTGTGAACCCAAACCAAAATAAACCTTCCCTCCATTAGGTTCTTTCAGGCATTTTGTTTCAGCAATGAAAAACTAACACACAAGGCCTGATGCAAATTTTTGTAAATATTCAGGGTAATGCTTATTGCCATCATTCTTCAAGAGTATTATCTTAATGGGTGAGTTTTGAAAATCATAAGTGGGTTTCATTCTGAGAACCAAATCACCATGTAAATACCTTAAATCCGACTTCGGCAGGCTGAGTGTTACCAATGACTCCACCAGACTCTCACATTTGCTAGAACGCATGGTGTGGGGCCATCAGCTTCTGCCTCTGCTCCCACAGCTGCAGGATCTGTGCGAGGAGCTGCTAGAGTCTGGGAAACAAAATGTCCTGGATTGAAGACACAATTATGGGAATTATTACTCTTCTTATTTAGTGTAATTATAGTGGATCTCTCTCTCTCTCTCTCTCTCTCTCTCTCTCTTCCTCTCTCTTCCTCTCTCTTCCTCTCCCCCTCCCTCCCTCCCTCTTTTCCACCCCCCATAAGCTCTAGAGAAAGGTTGTATGGCTTGGGATTATTTATCCTGAGGAGAAGGCTGGAAGGGAGGGGTAATTCACAAACAGTGCTCAGTGGTTAAAATGCAAAACCCTGCTGCTGTCTCTTCTCGCTGAAGATAGAAAATGAAGAAATGGGTAGGAGAGGCCTAAACTGGCTATGAGGAATTACGATGCCTCACTAGTAAGCACCAATGAGTTCACCTGGGGTGTCTGTGAGTACAGGGACTTGGTGTCCTGCCGGCAGCCAGAGATCTTCCCCTTAGATTCCCGCACAGGCACTAAGGATTGTCCATTAGGTCAGTGGGCAGAACCCCATCCATTCTGATTCCTAGGGCCCCGGGGTTTTGATAAAGCAGGTGGCTAACACAGATGTTACAATTCAGAGGGATAATGGCCCTCAAAGGCCTCGTGCTCATAGGTGGAGTGAGGTAATGGGATTGTAGGGGTGCTTCCACTGGCTTGCTGTTAGGAAGTGGGGCTGGTTAGAGGTGGTCTTTGCAGGCTTGACCCTGAAAATGCACTTCACTTTCCTTGACTCCTCCCTTCTGTCTCTGCTTCCTGAGCATCCATGACAGGATCAGCTTTTCCTCCTCCTCCCTCTCTGCCATGCTGTTCTGCCTTGGAGCCAGCCACCTGTGGACCAAACAATGATTCCCAATAAACTGCTCCTCCTTTAAGTTGCCTGTGTCAGGGGTTGTGTCTCAGCACCAAGAAAGTGAGGAGACAACACATCTGTGAAGGTCAGCCTCGAAGAAGACAAAATTTAGTTAGAATAGAGTCTCCAACTTCAGCCAGGAGAAGTGGCCCTGCTGTGTCCTGAGTTTGATGGAGGAAGAGTTTGCCCATTGTCAGGTAGATCCTACCTGGGACAGCAAGGATTCCTGTGCCAACCTCACCTCTGAGCATCAACCGATGATACTTCTCCACTTTCTAATCCTTTTTCTGCCCACTGCATGCCTGCAGCCAACAGGTCAGACTTCCCACATTTTAGACTTGTCTCTGCTTCCTCCTCATTCGGTATTAGTTGTAAAACCAGCACAGAGCACAGGGTGATGGCTTTCCAGGGCTCCCTTGGCACATCACAGTTTCCTGCATATGCCACCTGGGGCGGGGCGATTATGTAAATGAGCATAAGGAGGATGGGAGGGAGGAGATGTGTAATCAGTGACTTCTGAAGCTGGAGTTCTTCATGTCTGTATGAAATCTCCCAGTTTGCCAGTGTTGGCAACTAATTCAAACATGTATCCATCTGTATTGCCATACAGTGGACAAATAAAAACTATATATAGTTATGGTGTGTGAGTTAATGTTTTTGTATGTGTGTAGGATGTGAAATAATCATAGTCAAGCTAGTAAATGTATCCATTACCTTTCATACGTAACATTTTCTGTGTGTTATGATAACACGATCTACCCACTTAACAAATTTCAAGTGTATGATAGTATTGTTACCCATACTCATTTGCTGTATATTAGTCCTTAGAACTCATTCAGTTTTGCATTACTGAAACATGGTATCCTTGACCCGCGCCTTTCCATCACACACCACAAACACACATGCACACACACACACACACACACGCGCGTGTGTCCATGCCTGGAAACCAATTTACTCTCTACTTCTAAAAGCTCAACTTCTTTAGGTTTCAAATATGTGTGATATCATGCAGTATTTGTCTTTGAGCCTGGCTTATTTCCCGTAGCGTAATGGCTCCCAGGTTTATCCATCTTGTCACAAATGGCGAAATGTCATTATTTTTGTGGCTGAGTAAATCCATTGTATATATATGTCACATTTCATTTATTCATCATGATTTGTTGACATGCACTCAGTTTGTTTCCATGTCTTGGCTAGTGTGAGTAATGAATGCTGCACTGAACATGGGAATACAAATATCTCTTCAAGATACTGATTTAATTTCTGTTGGTTGTATACTTTAGGATTGCTGGGCCAGAATGTAGTTCTATTTTTAATTTTTTGAGGAACTTCCATGCTGGTTATCATAAGGGCTCTGCCAGTTTACATTCCCACCAGAGGTCTTTAAGGTTTCCCTTTGCTCTGCATCCTCACCAGTACTGGTTACTTCTTATCTTTATGATAAAAAGCCACTCTAACATCCTGAAGTGATACCTCATGTTTTGATTTCCATTTTCCTGTTGATTAGTAATGTCTAACACTTTTAATGTACTAAGTGACTATTTCTATGTCTTCTTTTGTGAAATATCTATTAGGTCTTTTGCCCATTTTATTGCTGCTGGTTTTTTAAATTTTTTACTATTGCATCCTATGAGTTCCTTGTATGTTTTAGATATTAACTCCTCATCAGATGTATGACTTGTGAATGTTTCTTCCCTCTCTCTAGACTTCAGCTTTAGATATTCTATCCAAAAAATTACTGCTGAAACTAGTATCAGGAAGGCTCTTCTCTGTTTTCTTCTAATAGTTTTACACTTCAGATTGTATATTTAAGAGTTCAGTCTGTTGCAAGTTGATTTTTGTATATAGTATGAGGTTCAGATTTCATTTTTCTACACATTATTATAGTTTTCTCAACAGCATTTGGTGAAGAGACAAACCATCCTGTATTCATTCTGTGTTCTTGACAAAGATCAGTTAGCTGTAGATATATAGATTTGTTTTTCGGCTGTTTTGTTCTACTCATTTCCATGTCTTTTTGTGCTTGTACTGTGACTTTTGTTATAATTGCCTTCTAATGCATTTTGAAGTCAAGTAATAGGATGCTTCCAACTTTGTTCTTGTTGCTCAAGATTACTAATTCAGAAATTGTGAAGCAGTATGGCACCCTAAAAAACATATATTTCCTATATGTTGGCAAGTATGTAAACTTTTGAAATCATATAAAATTAGATTCAAGCCCTAATTACTTATTAGCTGCTGACCTTTGCAAGTGACTTAGTCTCTGAACTTTAGTGTCCCTCTTACTAACGCAAGTACAAACAAAAATTGTTTCACAGCTTACCTATAAGAACTAAAATAACATGCGAAAGAATTTATATAGTGACTTCTATGCTTAATAAATGTTAGTGTTTTAATTCTTTGACCAAATTATTATATTGAACCATATGAAATTGCTTGGATGTTGTACAGTGATACCTTGGTTCATGAACGTAATTTGTTCCTTAATTCTGGAAAAGATGGCCATATTCATGTTGGGTGACAAAGATGACTACACTTGTATTCATCACCCCATGTGGAGTTTACAAACAAGAATAAAATTTTGCCAAATACTTCTGTTTGTAAACCAAATTATTCACAAACAAAAGCGTTTGTGGACCAACCACTAGAACTGTTTGGGCCTCTAAAAATGTGTATCCCTGTAGTCTCAGCTATTTGGGGAGCTGAGGCAGGAAGATTATGAGTTCAAGGTCAACCTGGGCAGCTTAGCAAAGCCCTGTCTCAAAATCAGAGAAAAACATGGCAGTTTTATGTGATCCAACCCAACAATATAAAATTCTGTTTCCTATATTATTATAATAATAATTGCTACTAGTAACAGTTAATAATGAACAAGTTCACAGCATTAACCATTAAATGTTACTATGACTATTACACCCTGTCCTCAACCACACACTTAAGACCCCATTCCCTGCTCCATTGTCATAGCTCCTGTCCCTTTGAATGTACATGGTAACTAACCATGCTTGTAGTTTACTGTCTGTCTGCCCACATTTGCTGGTATGCAAGCTACGTCAAGGCAGGGATTTCTCAGTTTTCTTTATTGTGTTTCTGTTTCCCTTTCATCCATGTGTCTAGAATAGTCCCCTGCATTTAGTGGACTTTGGGTAAACATGTGTTGAAGAACACATTTGCATAGTGATTCCCTAATTGAGGCCACCATAGGCACTTTCCTTCAAGCCTTTAATGTTGGGGGGGGGGAATCATTAGAATTAAATAAAATACAAGTGGAACTTATTACGGTGTTGGCATTTTAATAGGACTTTTCCTGCAAAACTGAGGTGGAGGAATATTAAAAATTTTCCAAAGTATCCTGTGCCCCAGATCTGAAAAACTGAATTTATGTTTTTAAAATGCAAATTTTGAGCAACTGATAAGCATTGTTTTCTCATGCTTTTTTAATTATAGACATAAGTTTTGGATGGTGCTATGTTCTTATTTATTTATTATTTCATTATCTATTTTGTGTTTTTGGGGGTCTGAACTCAGAGCCTTTCACACAGGTTAGGCAAAAGCCATGTTCCCTATCCACACTGTAATTTTAAAAAGATAATTAGCTCTATTTGCTCTCTGAGAGAAGGAAATTGGATTTGAATGGTAATTCTCCATGACAGTAAAGCCTGCTTTCACAGTTTCCTTGTGTGTACGTGTTTGTATGTACACATCTATGTCAGTACATACATACATACGTACACATACATATTTTTATTTATATATATGCATATGTATGTATAAATATTCATCAGTAGTGAAGGAAGGCTGAACACAGCAAAGGAAATTAAACATTTAAAAACCCCAATAGTGAAAACCCCAAGCCTGACTGGATTCCAGGGAGGCAGAGGAGAAAATGGTGGCATTGTCTTTAGAAGGAATGTCACAGCAGCCTGTGTGAAGAGGAAAGTGCTGATAAGCAGAATGACAAAAGCTGGTTTCATGAGTGATTCCAAGCAGCCAGGGTACACTCCCCAGCTGATGGCCAGCTATTTTCGGTATGCCACATATCATGACTGACTCCACAGAACTTGACTGGAGGCCATAAATATGGTAAGTCTATGGGGAATTCTGGGAGGTCCTTACACTGTTTACATGGTTCCCTGCCCTCCAGTGTTCCCACCCCACCCCTCACATTTAAATAGTCCCTTCAGAGCAGCTACTGCTTCTTTACTAGGAGGTGGGGGGAAACCTTTACATTCCCCAAGGCAGATATTTTTAGAGGTGATGCTATCTACAAAGCGTTAACTAATTGAGTTATCAGGTTTCAAACTTGGCCACAGAGAATGGCAGTGGAAGAGGGAGAGTTCTTTCCAGAGCAAGTAAGCATTTGTCGCTTTCAAATGAATTGCTTTTTCCTTATAGAAATTTTGCTTTGCTCTAAAACTTTTGTTTTTAAGAGAAAGTATGTTGCTGGGTAGGAGGAAACTAGCCTGTTCATAAAAAAAAAAAAAAAAAAAAGCAAAAAAAAAACTATGAATTACTTGAGTTAAATACATGTAGGACAGCGACTGTCTTATCTTTCTGTTTTGCTCAGACCTGGACTTTAGGTATTGTATGTTTGCCTCTGGTGTGAGTGTGTCTGGCTAAGGCCTGCCAGAAGAGGATGCATACCAAAATGTAAAAAGAGGATGGGTTATTAGGAGCACAAGGAGAGCCTGTTGAACTGATGAATGTGAGATATAAGTGGTTGCATAGTACTCTAGAAAAATCTGAATGCTAGGTTTTTCTGATGTATCAATTACAAGAGAAACTATGAAATTTTGCAGTTGGGAGAAACTGAATAAAGGTTTGAATAAAACTCAAAGGATAGGTGAAGGATGTAACTAGAGGCTGAAAAATGTAATTTGATTTCTATCTCAGTAGAACTGGACATAAGTTTTAACAAATCATCTTGTTTGTTAGTTTTGAAATGTTAGACTAGTGAGCCAATTGCCTTTAAGAAATGCTATATTTAAAATATAAAATATTTACAAAATGTTGAAATATTTGATTCTGGGGATTTATAAAATACCATTCAGATTCTGGTTTGGTTGAAGATTTCATGTGGTCTCTGGTTTCTACCTGTGAACTTTGAATTCACATCAGTTTATTGGACAATGAGTACACATAGGTGCTATGAATAGAATATTCTTTGGTAGTAAGGTAATAAATTAAGTACTGATCACCCTGTGAACTTTTTGCTTAAAAATTATAGTGAAAAAGTCATAATGGCTAAGAAAAGACATAAAAATGAGGACATTGGTACTTGTTCACGTAGGCAGACATGCTAATGGTTATGAGAAGAAAATTGACATTTCGTAGTTTGAGGAAAAAGCAATTTGGGGAACTCTTTCACAATGTTTATTTTTATTTTAAATGGATTCGGTTTTAATCTTTGTGTTCTTAAATACTCAATGCTTTCTGCTTAAGTATTAGCCTTGTGTGACCGTTATGGATTATAGCTATATTATAGGTGATTTATGAAATTTTAACCTGAGAGACCCTTTGCAAATATTTCATACAACTCTGAGAAAGACTTCTTCAGATTATACTTTGAGATTCATAATAAAGGTATGAATATTGCTTGTGAATTTTGGGCATTAATGCTAACGGTAATTTACTACATAGTGATGTAAGCATATTGGCAAGTAGGTCCTAAAAAAAATCTCAAAATAATTCACTCATCAAAAATTATGAATTATTCAATTTGGATGTGCATTCTGTTCCATTAGTTGTAGAACTGAAAGCTTTATCATCATAAATTAGTTAGACCTAGCTTTGAGAAATATTAATTGCCAATTGCTGTGAACTGCTTAGGTGCAAATGTAACACATAATAAAGGCTGTACCTGAAAAAAAGATGGCTCTTTATGAATTTGTAAGCTTAAAATAGTAAAACATGAGATCCAAAGGAAAGCCCAAATAAAAGTAGACTGTCTTATTTCTGCCTCATGTCAGAATGTATCAACTAAATAGTAAAAGCATTTGATTTCAGCCCATATGTGCAGCATTTTCTGTTTTGGTGGGCATGCTGTTTAAAAAAATGTGTGGTAAAATGACAGACTGAATTTGAAATTATCATGCCCTAAGCAGTAACTCCGGAAGGGTACTGACCCGATACAGATCATAGAGAAGTCCCATCACAATAGAGCAACATGTACTATTGCAGTTCTGGGTTTAGTTGGACAGTGAATAAGAATTCTTCCTCTCCTGGCTTCTTCTCTGACCTGAATGCAAGACTGGAGAATTTATCTGCATGAGCTGAACTATGGATAAAATGCTTGCTGAAAGGGTATAGTAAATAATTACCTTTTCCCAAACGGTTCTTCATACTTCCTGCCACTATTATTTATCTTGTGGTTTCTACAGCATTGTTTTAAGATTTTCTGTAAGACTCTTTTAGTATTGGGGGAGACATAGTGGTTTTACAACTTGTTAATGTGAAACATTTTCTTCTCAAACCTTTAGGAAGCTAGATGTCTGTGTACCTTTGCTAATTTTAGAAACAGCCTCTCATAGGTTCATTCTCATCAAGTCTATATGGAAGAACTAGATTTGACATAAAAGATTGATGAGACATTAACTCTTAATCTCTTGAAAAATGACCATAAACTCATAGACTCTGATACTAAACAAAGCCCAATTGTAATCCAATTATATGTGAATCGGAAAGGCAGCTAATAAGATTCTTTAATAACAGTGATGTGAGTTATTTTTAAATCCTATAAGGGAACCTTACAGTACCAGAAGTTCTTGATATTATTCATTTTATGCTTTCCAACTCAGATTTTCTCTATTTTGTGTATGGTTTTCAATAATTGACTCAGTAATGAATACATATTTAACAGCTGAAGGAATCATTTTATTGTTAATGATTTTTACTTATGAAGTTAGGGGCAAGTAGAATAATACATACAAGTCAAATTCAAAAAGTGAACCTGACTTGTCTTTCTGTTGCTGAGACTATAGAATTTATTTTGAAATGATAACTTTTAGTTATGTAATAAGTCTAATATTTATTTACCAGGTAACTTTTTTTTTTCTTTCTGTGTGACAATATAAAGATGCTACCTTGGATTATTTATAGTTTTGGGTAATAATGAAGTTAAAGCAATATTTGGAAAACAAACAAAAACTTTAATGTAATGTGGTATCTTTTTGAAAATTCTGTTGTAATGTTAAAGCATTTTTTAGATACAAAGTAAAAATTCATCTTCCAATTCTTTATCCTAATACAAATAGGTATGTACTTTTTACATTTTCTTTTTGCTATGGTTTTCAGAATACATTGCAAAATCTAATAATAAAAATAGAACTTTTTAAAATTGGACTATGGATAAGTACATCATTAGATAATGTAACATTAATTTTAGTGTATATCAGGCAATTTCTATAGTAAGTAATCACTTATTAAGAATAAATTAATTTATTGACTGAATAAATGAATTTAAAGAATAAATTCTTTTAGAGGTCCCTTTTTACTTTTGTCTGAAATAAAGGTCTTTGCAGATAGTCACGATAGCAGACATTTCAAGAGAATGATATGTTGGGTTATTAATGCTACTGTTTTCTTTAATCAGTTGATAAGGTAGTGGTGTTGGCAACCAATTTGAAAAGTAGAAATCAATGTCAAAATTATTTTGCAAAATCTGGATTTGTTTCAATTTTATTCAGCTTTGAATTGTTGATGAATTGGATTTTAATTCATCACTATTATACGTTGATTTACATGTTTCTGTCAGTGGTTACTTTGTCGTATTTTGAAAACTCTTGCAATCATAAGGTGAGTTATACTTGGAATTTTTTAAAATGAAAATTTTTAGTCTTGTACTAACTCTAGTATTTACATATCAACTGGTTTGTTTTCTTCTGTGTGGCAATATAAAGATGCTACCTCAGATCACTTATAGATTTTTAAATAGAGATTGTGTTCTATCTTTTGATCTCTAGGTCTAGGCACATATTAAATACTCAATAAATATTTGTTAGAATCTTAAATGCTCATATATTTTTAAAGGTACTACTGCTCATAATTTTGGCCTTCTAACCACTGTTATTCACACAAAAAGCAGGATTTTAAATATTAAAATAGTTTTAAATAAAGAAGAAAACATAGTCATTAACTTTCCATTTCACTGACCAAATCAGACTGTTAGTTCCAGTCTGGAAGTTCCCCAGAGTAGAGGATTTGTATCTGCAGTTGTGTTTACACAACATTGCCAAGTGGCTCGTGAAGAATTTTCATGCTATCTTTCTGATATAGCAGCTCCACTTGTAATGAGATTTGTTGCTTTTTTTTTTTCTCTCTCGTGTGTCATTTCCAAGAACTCTAGGAGAGCGTTCTGAGGGCTGTGCTGTCCAAGCGTTTAGAGTGCATGACATGGACTCATGGAAACACTTTATTTTGGAGGAATACTAAATCCAAGGAGCAAAAAATACAATAAATGTGTAATGATTAGAATGATCTTTGTAAAAGTAGCAGCAATGCCTCTGTTTAGATTGCGCCTTTTTGCTCAGTCATGGCTTTCATTTTAATTATTCTCTTAGGAGTTATTAGGCTTGGGAACATGAGCGCAGTCTTAGAAAGTTTTGCTGTAGATCAGCCTCTGTCAAAATATGGCCCAGGAAGCACTGCATATCCTGAGAGCCTTCTGGAATACCTATGAGGTCCTCCCTCTGTTAAGTGTATTATCTTCTTGAGGACTGGTTTCCTCCTTGTATTTCAACCAAAACAACACATGGCAAAAGATTCAATGGAGAAGCACATGTGTGAATCCAACTGTCTTCTATTGTCCAACATTCAAGGATTTGCAAACTCAGTCTTCTCTTCTTTTGTGTTTTGGGAAATAGTATTTTTTTACGAAATGTGTACTTTATGTTGTCATGCAATAAATTTGCCATTATTGTTTGAAAATAAATATAACTTTTTTAAATTCTCAGTTTCATTTTCTAATGTGATAAATATTCTTAAAATGCTCGTAATCCAAACTCTTTGGGCATCCTCCATAAGAATCTAAAGGGATCTTGAGATAAGGAAATGTGAGAACTACTGCTGGAGATACATTGCAATGTGAATGCTTTCTGGTTTTGTTGAGCTTAGCTTATTGATGCAAAGCGTGAAGTAGTTGAAGTCAGAGTCCTGGGTTCAGTTCCTGTGTGGTTGGTTATATTCTCTTGACTTTCATGTTCACCAGAACACTCACTTTAAAAAGTAATTTTAAATTAATAATAAATTATAATTTATTATTAATAGGTCCTTTCAATCTGTTTTGTGTACATTATGTCCTTGAATATCTACAGTCCTCTGAGTTAGGTTTCGCTGCTATTTTTACGTTGCAGATCAGGCAACTTAACTATAGGTTTGCATACCTTGTCCAAGTTCACACAGTCTTTTAATTGCAGAGCTAGACTGTGAACTAAGGGCTGGTCAACCCAGGGTCAGAGCTCTGAAATCATTAAGCTAATACTGATTTACTTTGCCTCTGTCTCTAAACATTTAAAGAGCATACATCAGGGTTGCTTTGAATTAGTACCTTCATCTACTTACAGGAAGAACAGTTCCTTAAATTATGAAGATTTGCCCCCAATACCTTTCTTTTCTAGTTTTAGCAGTTAAGACTCTAATAAAGCTGAACATCTCCTACCATATTATAACTATTTGTAACTACAGATTCCAGTGATTACCTTGACTTTGGAAAAAGTTTGTTCTTACATGTTTCATGCTGCATAATAAATAATATCTTTCCTTTTTCTTTTCTATTTTCTCCTTGCACTTTAAAGAAAAAAGATCTCCCACACATCTTTATACTTGCTCAATCTCTCTGTTCCTATTATTTTTTAAATTAACATTAGTGATACATTTTTGGGATGCCTAATGATCACATTCATCATGAGGAATTTGAACCTGTACCTAATCTATCTCAGTTATTTTCCCCCATTCCTCCTCCCTCCCTTCAACCCTTCTTCTCTTCCCCATTTACAAAACTTTATTTCCATTGTTTTCTTTCTTCTTCTTTATCCCTGTTTGCTTCCTTCCCTTCCTCTTTCCCTTCCCTTGTTCTCCTTCCCATTTGAGTATTTTCATCCAGTGTCATGATATCTATCCTTTATTTTGCTCCTTATCTAACCTTTGGATTTCTCCTATGAGAAACAATGCAACATTTAAACATGTGTGTCCAGTTTATCTCACTTAAAATTGTGTTCTTAAGGTGCATCCATTTACTTAAAAATGTCTCAAGTTTATTCTTCTTTATGGCAGAGTAGCGCTCCATTGTATATAAAAACCACATCTTCTTCATACATTCATTTGTTGAAGGGCATGTGGGCTGTTTCCAAGATTTAGCTATTATAAGTTGTGTTGCTATAAACATGGGTGAGGATTTATTGCTGTAGTATGGTGCTTTTAACCCTTTCAGGAAGATACCAAGAAGGGAGACCTGAATCAAATAGAACCTCTAGCTTTTGTTTTTTGAAAAATATCCATACTGATTGCCATAATGCTTGTACCAATTACACTCCTATCAACAGTGGAGAAGGGTTCCTTTTTCCCCACAGCCTTGCCAGTGTGCGATACTGGTTGATTTCTTGTTGATAGCCATTGTTTCTGGAATGAGATGAAATCTCAGTGTTGTTTTAATTTGTATTTCACAAATAACCAATGATGTCATCTGCATTTAATGTTTACTACATTCAATGTAAAGCTAGTTAGTCTGTCACTTCTAGTCTTGTCCAGAATAACTTGTCCAGAAAAACTGTGTCACTTGAAGATTACTTGAGATTTCCAGACCAATCAGTCTGTCTGACTTCACTGGTGACCTAATATGATTTGTTAAATATTTCTCTTCCCAGTTCTTATTCAGTAATTGTTATCCAATAAGAACTTACTTAGGTGCCAGGCATGGTGGCACATACACATAATCACAGCACTCTGAGAAGCTGAGAGAGGAGAATTAGAAGTGTAAACCTAGCTTTGGCATTTTGATGTTTTAGTGAGAACCCGTCTCAAAACAGACTTGTAGACATAGCTCAGTGTGAATGTCCCTGGGTTCCATGTCCAGTGCAGAAAAAAGAAAAAAAGAAACATTTTCTTATTTAGTGCTGGGAGTGTAGTTTAGTAGTAGAATATTTGCCTAGTGTGCAAAATTCCCTGGATTTAATCTCAGCACTGAAAAAATAAAACTATTTTAGCTGTATTTTCTTAGTGAGGGCTTTCAGTTATTAATCATAG
The DNA here is from genome assembly GCF_034190915.1 of Cavia porcellus. Lineage (NCBI taxonomy): Eukaryota > Metazoa > Chordata > Mammalia > Rodentia > Caviidae > Cavia > Cavia porcellus. The sequence goes on along the minus strand of NW_026947511.1, from coordinate 19,929,283 downwards.
GCTGAAATAGAAACAAAAAATTATAAACCACCTCTGATTTAATTATTATACATTTTATACATGTATCATCACTCTGTACCCAATAGGTATATGCAGTCATTACATGCCAAAAAAAAAAAAATGGAAAGAACAATAGCTTTTTGTTATATTTATTTAAAACCATTAATATGAAACCATCTTCCTTGCAAGTCCCCAAAAAGGCAGAGGGTTTCATTTGCCAACCATTTGAGCAAGACTGCAGCTGCACCAGCTGGCACACACATTTTGGGATGATAAATTCAAGAACCCTTCCTCTCACCAGCTAACGCCTCCTCTCCCTCTGCTGCCTGAGCCCCAGCCTTCAATTCTCTTGGGCTTTTAAGCTCCAGGCCTTTAATTATCTGGCCAGGAAACTGAAGTCCAATATAGTGTAATTTCCTGATTGATTCTCACTGTGTGGAGTATACTTATGCATATAAGAAAACATTTATGTTCACAACATGATGTCTATCAACACTAAAAACCAAACTACTTCTTTAACATTTAAAAACAGAAACTGTTGTGGACTATTCATCTATGCAGCCAAATACTTTTCTTCTGTCCTTCTACCTAGAACTATTTTAGCTTATCACTATTTTCAGTTGCTATATTTAAAATGTGAATGGTTCCCTGGATTAAATATTTTAGGACTCTTGCAAATACCTCCTGCAGAATAAAGATCCTTAAACATGAAGGCCTGACATCCTTGTTCTGATTCATAACCTACCAAACAATGGAAAAATCCCAAACAGCTGATAGGTTTTATACAATTCACTGTGCATAATGCTAGAAGTTGCTATTATGTATTTCCTAAGCAACAAATAGCGATATCTTGGTAGCTTAAAATTTCTAAGGGACTCTAGTTTATTTATTGTTATTTAGCTAAGCGGTGCCACAATTTGGAGTTTATTTTGTAAGCATAGGTCCTTCAAAGACTACCACATTTTGATAGTATAATATTCTGTTTCATTTTATGTATAGAAACAAAGCTGGCTGTCATTTTTAGCTGTCTTCATGCCATAGGAGTAGATTAGTGATTGGATATGTATACATACCCTACAGGTATGTAGAAAGATAGGGATTACAGTTTAGGAAAAGGAAGGTTGGAGCTATTGATTTTGGAGATCCCATTCGACCTATTGATCTCACAGGAAAATAGTCAGCTAAGTCATTTTAGTACTTTAAGCTATTAACACTGTGAATTAATCTATTTTTGTTCTTATAAAGTATTAGGGAGAACATTAAATCCATGCAACCCACAGTCTCTTTTTAGCAGTTTATCTACCTAAGCCAGTCTCCCCTGTCTTTGCTGCTGTTTGCTCTCTGTGCCAAATAAATGATACAGTGACCTCTACCAAACTCAAAAATTAAGATGTGTTTAAAAAAACAGAATTTACATTTTTTGTTCAATACAGAGCAAGGTGTTCATCAAGGCTAAGATTTAATCACTGCTGAATTGAATTTTCACCTGTCAGCTTACTAGTTACAGGCTAAGAATCCTGAAATTATTTAGTAAATATTGCTGAAGAGAGTCAAAGGCAGGCACATGATACTGATTCATGATAGCAAACCTTTTAGAGCTTTCAATGAGACAAAAAGCCTGCTGTGGCACGTGTGCTCATAGGTTCACCAGCACTGCTGTACATGGTGCTCGAACCAGGTTGTAAAAGGTCCAAGACACAGGTCCACCGACCCTGCTAGGGCTGGGAGCGCCTGAGTGTTGAAGGCAGCCACTTTCTCAGGTGAACAAGGAAGCATGGGGTGCACATCCGGTAGTTCTCAGGCCCCCTAACTCACAGGAGGGCAAAAGAGAATTTCTTAAAGGACGTAAGCCATGTGGGAAATCGGGACAGCTGAACTGAATGAAGCACAGTAGGAAGAGAGAAAGGGATGCGTGATAATGGGAAAGTTTAGGATGCCAGGGGTCCTATGGTTTTCTTTGTTCACCATTGGTCTTCTGCCTTACAAAAAGAAAACATGCTCAGCCCTGTGTTGTGGGAACCCCACCATATTTATTGACTCTAATTAACATTACCTGCTGTTTTATTCAACATTCTATTGCATTCTTATTTTAGCCCAGTAGGGAGAATAATAAGTCCCTGAAGTAAATATGATTAAAATTTCCGAAAGACTGAATTGCCTTTATAGTTTATATTTTTTTGTAGGAGTAAAAAAAAAAAAAAACAAAAAGATTCTCCAGGGCTGTTACTTGTCCTGTAGGCTGAGAATTGAGAATATTACAAGTAGTCTTGTCTTTTTTCCAAAATATTGTGTTACCATTGCGCTTGTGTGTCTGTGCCCCAAGAGACAAGATGAAACATGTCTAAACACAGCAGAGGCTTTAAGCAAGTCCAATAATGAATATGCCTGCTGAACACACTTTTCAGAAATGCTTTCTCCAGCGGTGGTTATTTTCCAGTTCTTATTTATATGAATCTTTATATTCAGAAATAACAAAAAATAATTCTTTAAAAACATTGAAGTTAACATGTCTCTGTCACTTGTAGACAGCTTCATGAGTATGCAAATGTAGACAAATTTGCCATGTCCTACAATTCTCTTAAATAGAATAAAACAAATAGATCATTTTGCTTTAGTTTTAGAGATCATAAAATTTTGGATAGCTACACTCCTTTTCACATTTTGTGTTAGGACTGGGAGTATGTGTATCTCAGTAGTACATATACATGTTAATAATACACAAGCATCACACACCAGCAAATAAATATATATGTGTATATAGATAGATAGATATAGATATCATTCTGCCAATTACAGACATCATTTATAGCTAACACATGACAGTGACCCTGTGTCTGTACTACACTAGGATGCTTTTCAACTTACATAGCGTGCAGAAAATAAAGATATTAAAACACTTGCAGTTCTATCATATGCTGGTATAAATCAAGACAAAATGTTACTCTATTGATGTTGTATTAATAAGACATACAAACTATTCTTTCCTGATATCTGTGGGTTTATATCCCTTGAGAGGCAGGAAAAATTGGTTCTTTAAAATATTACTTTATATCCTCAAAACATTTCAAGGCAAACCAAATAAATCCTGTTCTGCAGCTGAGGTATGTGTACTTTATGTATCTATCACTTTCCACCAGTATTCACTTTTCTTTTCTTGTGGGGGAAAAAACCCTTTTCTATATTTATTTTTATTTCTAATCAATCCCCACAAGAGTATTTAGGGGCCTGAATTCTGGGTGAGAAAATACATCCCTGCCCCCCCACATGCTTGGCCTCTCGGTGCTTCTGATACAAACCAGCTCTTATAAACAGACTGGATGAGAGAGGGTTTTATCAGCATACCACAGCGAAAATCTCTTAAAAACACTGCCTTTACAAAAACAAAAGCTTGCGGCTGTGTGGTTCTTAGCTGGTTCCCACTCTCCTCCACTTAGAGATAAAGATGGGAATGTTGTTCTGCTGTTTGGCCTGAGAGGGGACAGCGTGCACAGATGCCCCGGCAGGTTTCAAATGTGCAGCAGCAGGGGCCTTCCTGGCAGAGATCCCAGCGCAAAGATGCTAACCATGCCTAACATGTGTTAGGGGACGGTGACCTCATTTTCAGGGATGAACTGAGGTTACTTGCAAGCAGAATCCTTGTGGACAAAGGCAGCCTTGTAGCCATCGGAGGGAATCTGGGGAAGCAACCTTTACTTCAGTTGGTTTTGATAGTGATTACAAATATCGATGCCTTTAGAAGCATTTTTCCTGCTAGTTCAACTCCCACCCCCATCTCCTCCTCTTCTCACTGACTTATGGATAGAAAAGGCTGGAATATTTCCAATTACTGGATCGAAATTTTTAAAAAGGAAAATAAAATCTAAATCACCCATGGACTTCTCTAATAAACTTTCAAACCCTTGTCACATGCAGAAGTCTCCCATCCCTAAACAGATATCTAAAAAATCTTTGCTGGCATAGATTTCGTTACTCATTTGTGAGGGGGGAAAAAAGGAGAGAAATCTCAATCTGTTAAAGGTCCAGGGTTTTTATTGACAGGCAACAGCTTGTAGAATGAATGTCACATTTGTTTTAGGTTGTGTAATTGGTTACATTCTTTTGAAATTGGTGGAAAATTAGATCACTGGGCAAGAAATCTATAAAATATCAGGGCACAGTTTCTCACTTTAAAATATCTGGAAACTCTGAGTGGGTGCTGTGGGGATGTCATGTCCCACTGTTTAAGCAGTGAGTCAGCTCCAGACTTGGGGGGAGTGGGGAGAACAGTAGGGACCGATCCTTTGTCACTAGTTTCCCTCTTGTGTATCTCCACCCGACCTAAACCCAGACAACTGACTCTCAAGTCCCTCAGATTATATTGGTTGACAGTGAATATACTCTGAGAAAATACCAGTCTTGGATTTTGAAATGTTCTTCAAAGTAACTCCATTTAAACTTCAGAACTTTAATTGGCATCTGAAATCACTAATTACAGCATTTGGGGATTTTGATGAGCAGGCCCCCTTACTCCTGATTGAGAATAATTTACAAAATCGTGTTAGTTATTCACCAAATGTTACTACTCAAATGCTATCAAGAAATGCTTTACATCTTTAGTTTCCGGCTATAAAAAATTGCTTCGGAAAGGAGAGGTATATAGCAAAACAAGGACAGGGCGGGGCCAAATTTGAGAACTGTTGGAAAGCCAGTTTTGAAAATCTGACATTGAGATCTTAATATTCCTTTGTGGGAAATTAAATACGTGTGCGTATCCCTTCAAGAGGCTTCACAGCTCACTCTTCACCTTTCCCTTCCACCGCTGTCTCCAAATCTCCACATCACCTGATCCCATACAGTACTTTGTAAGCTTTACTTTTACGTGTGAGGGCTACATACGACATTTCTATGTATGTATACATTGTTTAATGATCAAATAAGGGTCGCTTACATATCTGTCACTTCATATTTATCATTTCTTAGTGGTGACTACAGTAAAATTGTTCTGTTGTAGGTTTTTTAAAATATATACTACATTGAGCCATAATTACTGTCCACTGCAGGTGTGCACAACAGCTTATTCCTTCATCTGACTATACCCCTTAGCTGATCTCCCCATGCTGTATCTTACCTGCTGGGTTCTGGCAACCTCTATTGTACTCTCGACTTTAACTTTTTCAGATTCTGCCCATGAGTGAAGTCATGTGGTGTTTATCTTTCTGTCCCTGGCTTGCTTACTTCATTTAACATAATACTTTCCAGGTTCATCTGCCAGTACGTTGTTGCAAATGACAATGTTTCATCGATTTATGGCTGAAGAGTATTCTTGCTGTAACACATTTTTTTTCTGTTGACATGATGGACACTTACACTGATTCCATTTCTTGGCTCCTGTGAATAGTGACAGAGAGCCATGATTGGCTAATAATCTAGTTCAGGGCCTCTCACCCCAGTGTGCACATTAACATCACCCGAGCTACATTTATCAAAGTGTCCTTTTTCATATGAAGTCAGTCTCGTTCCGTGGGGTTGGGGCTCCAGTATGTATGTGTTTGCTTTAATGCTTTTCAGGGGATCCTTGAGGCATGGAAAATTGCCAACACACACTTGCAGATCTTTTCTACTTTTTCTCCAACACAGTAATGTGCTGTCAATTCCAGGGATAATACGTAATGTTAGCGATCTCTTTGCACTCCTCAGAAACCCTCAGTGCCTCCTGATATTTTTATGGTGATATTAAACCAGATGTATCTGGCATTTTAAACTTTTCCCTAAATACCTTCGTTGCTCTTCTTTCTCAGAGGCATCAACTTTTCCAGAAAGCTATTCACCCTGCCTCAGACCTCTCTCTGGCCCTCTACACTTGACCTTTCTTTTCTCTTCACTATCCAAGTGCTCTGTTGATAGCCTGCTTCCTCCTTTTTCTGTTGTTTTTGCTGCTGAATATCCAGGCTGCAGAAATCCTCTTCCCGGTGAGTTTCAATGATGTCAACTTCTGTAGGCTCATCTGCCATGCATTCTTATTATATGTGCCTGCCCATGTCAGCAAAGCCAGATAGTATGACAGTTAAAGCAATAACCATGTCCTCCAGGGAGGAGACAAGGGCCCTACTCAAGGAAGATTGCCTTGCTATCTTTCTGGACAGCTGACACCCAAGCAGAACAAAACAGATGCTGTCAGGATTCTAAAGGAAATGGGTCAGATCTAGGGTTTATCAGGGAAAGTGGAAAATGTGAAGTGATCTTGAATCCAAACCTAGGATTTCACAGGTGAATTGAAGTACAGGATAGGGTGGGGGAGGGGTCCTGTAGATATAATGCCTGGGTGAAGTCACAATCCTGGGGAATTATGGGGCCAGTCCAGGCTTAATGAGCTGTTTAGATGTCCTTTGGAAGTAATACTTAGCCAGGGGTGATGGCACAGACCTATAGTCCCAACTCTCTGGCAGTCTGAAATAGGATCATGACTTTGAGCCAGCATGAAAAACTCCAAGATTGGGGCTGGAGGTTTAGCTCAGTGGCATAAGCGCCTGCCTTGGAAGCAGGCAGTCGTGAGTTCGATCCCCGGTACCGATAAAAAGGAAAAAGACAAAAAAGAAAAAAGAAAAAGAAAAACTCCAAGACTCTGTCTCAAAAAAACTGAAAAAAGGGCTGAGAATACAGCTCAGTGCAAAGGCCCTGGGCCCTAGAACCATGGGCGGGGGCGGGGGGGGGGAGAGCAGGAAAGAGAAATATGTTTAGAAATGAAGTTTGTTACCAGACACTAGTGTATAAACCACATAAAGTAGATCGATCTGGGGTGACATTGAAGCAAGGTATAGAGAATTTTGCTTCCTGAGCCTTCCTGATCCTGAAGTTCAGCACTCTCTGACTTCAGGGCTCTGTGGAACCCAACATGAAAACCCCTGGTGTTAAGAAACAGCCTGGACTTGTTACCCTGGGCTTCAGTCCTTGCTGTTTATTTATTAGCTGTGTGACCTCAGGCAAGTCACTTAACTTTTACAATATTTAGTTTTCTGCCTTTGTAATGGTGAGATATCTATTTTCATTGAATATTTAATAAATACGATCCATGCATAATAATACAAAAATGCATTATATATGTAAAACACTGAGTCTCTGACATACAGTAGGCACTCGTTTAAATTGGAGCTGTTGTTCTGGTTGTGACTTTCTGAGCCTTAGTGGCTTCTCATAGTCTTCTGAATATTGAATCTTCCAGTAGACTCAACCAGTGCTGCTTACATCCTCCTGACAGTTTTTAAAATGACGTGGGCATCATATAGCAAAGCCTGAGATAATTAAGTAGAGGTTTCAGGGCAGGAGGAAACAAGTCTACTTGCAGCTGTGGGAAAAGCAAAAACAGTAGGAAAAAATGACAAAAACAAGCCTTTTGAAGTATATCTCAATTGTCACTTTAAAAGTGTGGGATCAGCAGATACCAAAAATTATATGAAAGCAAGAACCAATTTCACGTGGTTGCATTAATACAGAAGATGAAGACTGGGACATGCCCCAGGGGTAGTCTAACGAGAGGCCTCATGTTAAACTGAGCCCCAGAGTGAGGCCCTTTGCTCTGAGCTATGTCCCCAGACTTTGTTTCACTTTTTATTTTGAGAAAGCCCCATATCAGCAGTGACAGGAAATAAACTCATTATATTAAAGATACAACAAAACTTTGCCTTGTTCCACTTGACAAAAGATGAAAGGGAGGAAAATCTCCCTTGAGAATTTATAATCATGAGAAATTCCTCTTATCTTTTCCAGTTTGAGATTCAAATTTATCTGTGTAGTCTTTAAAACAAAAAGAAGTTACCTCCCAATCCAAACATTTATTTTAAAGTAAATGAGCAAATGCAGAAGCAATCTCTAATTTCTTCTCTTTGATCCATAGAAGTATTAACCCAGGTGCTACAGATTAGCAGATTAGTTTTTAAAGGGTGTGAGCTCACAATCAGTAGCCACAAGCCTAAGGATATAAAATTCATACAATCACTTTGAAAAGCTGTTTGTAGTTAAGTAATAACATTTAACAAGTACAGTACATACCCAGTCACCAGCATTTATGATCCTAGGTATATGTCCTGTGCACTTGTCTATATGCACCATTGTGCTTGGGTTCCAGCATATTGATGGCAGCATCTTTCATGGTGGACCCAAACTGAAAGTAACCCAAAATCCAAAAACTCTACATTGAGTAAGTAGATTGTATTACCATCACATAATACAATCTTCAGTGATAGCACTGATACATTGACTATAATTACATGTCAACATGAGTGACTCCAGAAAACAGAATTAAAGAATCATGTCCTTGATTCTCCAGAAAACAGAATTAAAGAATCATGTCATTTTATGTAGAGAGAGCTAAGAGAGTCAAGCACACACAGTATTTTGCTTAGGGAGGTGTGCAAGTATGTTAAGATGTAGAAATGGCATACAAATGATTAACTAGAATAGAGAATCAGCTACTCAAGGGAGGGCTGGTTGGGAATCCTTAGACCCACTTGTAATTTTCAGTTCTTGTGCTGATTTGTAGTTACGTGGATATTTATGAGTTTTCTTTAAACTATTCATATATTTTTTATGCCCTTTTTCTGTATGACATGCACCATGATAAATACTTCTTTAAAAAAAATATGGAGAACAGAAAAAGTGCCTGGGACAGGGTATTGAATAAGGTGTACCTCAGTGAACTTTTGGTGTTGCTGCTATTGAGGTGGGTGACATGTAAGTGGAAACTTTGAGGTAAGGTTGAACACATTGTAGATTCAGAGTTTTGGGATTATAGAAAGTGGAAGAGGCCATGGGCTCAGAGAGGTAACTTAGAACACAGATAGGAAATAAATTAAAATTCTCAACTGGAAAGGTCCAGTTTTCATTAATGGATTAACATTATGAGGAGCAAAAGGGAATGAAATATAAGAGAGGCTGAAAGTAAGAATTTCAACAAAAAGGAGTTGATTTGTGCTGTCATATAGTTCAGTGTTACAAGAGGAGAAATTTAAATGTTCTAATATTTGATAATTGGAAGATCTTTGGTAAGTTCATGTAGAAAAGCTTTATTGATTAGGGAAACACTATATTTGCAGGAATGCAAATGTACAGAATTCATATTAATACAGAATTGGTGGCTACTCTTTCAAAAAATTTGATATTCAAAAGAAATCTCAAAAATAAAATATCCATTGAGTGCTTCTATACCTTCATATAATTAGTCTCCCGTGAATTAATATAATTTGACTCTAACAGTAGATTATTTTATCCATGTGTCAGTGAGCTCTCTATTGCTGACTTATTTTCTTGTTACTGAGACCCAATACCTGACACCCACAATTTGAGGAAGGGTTTATTTTGTAGAAGTTTCAGTCCATAATCAGGTAGTTCCAAATCAGGGCAACCTGTCACAGGGGCATGGAGGAGAGGAGAAGCAATCTGTGACATGGCCATGAGAAATAAAGAGGTGGGAAAAAGAGAAGCAGGTAAAGATAAGATCTTCTAGATGGTGCCTCCAGGGACCCTCTTCTTACCAAATCCTCCTTCCTAACAGCGAGTCAGCTATAAACTCATCAAAGAACAAAGCCACTGATGATCATCACACCCCCATGATCCAGTCAACTCCCCAAAACTCCACCTTTGAGTACATATGGCTTTGGGAGGATATCTAGATATAAATTGTAACAATTGTAGTGATTAAATGCCTGAGAAAAACAATTTAAAGGAAGAAAGTTTATTTTTGGTTCATGGTTTCAGAGGTTTCGATCCCTGAGCAGTTGGCTCCATCCCTTTTAGGCAGAAACATGGCAGAAGGAAGGGCCTGGCAGAAAAAACCTACTCGCCTCCCACTAGCCAGAAAGCTAAGACAGAGCCTATGCAAAGGGCTTCTTCTTCCTCCACCTTTTATTCCGTACAGGCCTGCAGCCTTCTGGATGGGGCCACCCATGTGGAGGACAAGTTCTGCATCCTCAGGTTAGTGTCCCCCTTGTCTTTTCTGAAAACACCTTCACAAACACACCCAAAGTGTTTCTTCCTAATTTCCTAGGTGTTTCTCAGTCCAACTAAGTGGACAGCCAAGTTTTATCATCACAGTCTCCATGTGACAGCTAAGGAGGCTGAGGTACATGGATGTTACAAAACCTGACGGATGGGTAGCTCAGCTACACATTTCAGGCTGTGCGTGCGATTCCCATGCCTTCTCCTTCACTCACCTTCTAACACTGAGAAATAGAAATCATGGCTCACAACCCAGTCCCAGGTAGAAAAGTGCAAAGAAAGTGGTTTGTTTTTAGCTTTATGAAATACCTGAGTATGTTGGTGAGCAAAGGACAGTTCACCAGAAGAGAAGAGAAACCTGAGGTTCACAGGAAGGATCATCTGGCCTTTCACATAATTTATATAGTTGGGAATGTCAAGGAGCAAAATGAAAGCACTGACAGATGAAATACAAAGAGGCCCCCAGGGAGTCTCCTTTGATAATTAAAACACAGGAACAGAACACAGTTACATACGGAATCCCCAAACTGCATTTCCTTTATTCACCTAGTCTGGAGTTCTATCATGATCTAAGGGATGGAATTCCGGTCCCACAGAAGACATACCTAAAAGTACCTAGCATAGTTTAGTAGTTGAATGGATGAATGGCAAATGAACAAATGAACTAAGAGTTACATAAAACAGATGAAACATTTACTAAACCCTTGCTTAGAGTAGTGAACTGGATACAAAGAAAAGTTGAGTTCTGCATGAACGGCCAGACAGAAGAGGCCACTGCTTAAGAAAAACTGTATTAAGTCACTTTTCTGTGATTGAAGCAAAATATTCAACATCTGCAACTTAATGGAGCAGAGGCTTATTTGGTTCAGATTAATCAGCAGGCTGTAGGCTCCAAGGCAGACATGGCATAGTGAAAAGGCATATAGTGAAACGCTCTAGAAACAGACAGTTTGGTGTTCCATCCTCTGCTGCTCACAAGCTCTGTGTCCCCAGAAGTCGCTTGTCATTATATATGTAACTGGTAATAGTACCAAACTGTATAGTTTGCTAGGGCTCCCAAAATAAATCACCACAAACTGATCTAAAACAACACAAATTTAATTTTTATGGCTCAAGGGGCGAAAAGTACAAAATCAGGGTGTCAACAGACTCATGCTTTTCCTAAGGCTGACTGGGAATGTTTCTTCCTTACCTCTTGCAGCCTCAGGTGGTTCCTGACAGTCTTTGTTGACGGCTTCATTCTAATCTTTGCCTCTGTCCTCACATGGCCTGTTTCTCTTCTTTTAAGGGTACCAAAAATTGGATTTTACTCTCACAGGGTATGACCTTATTGCATCTGAAAAATCTTATTTCCAAATAAGGTCACATTATGTGTTTCCAAATGGACATAAATTTTGGAGGAACATCTTTCAAACCATTATTCTGCTTCACAGAAGTTTGCAAGGTTTAAGTAAATTGATATAAGAATTTATACCACCAACACATATTAAGTTATCGTAACATAAATAACTTAATATAGACCCTTGTAATAATGTATAACATGCAGTCAGAAGTGTGGAGTAATTAGTTATTACCTAGATGGCTCTCAGAAATGCTTACCTGTTCTAACCCCTGCATTCTGCTAAATGATATCCATATTCTAGTGCAATTGAAGATGCTGAGTTATTAAGTTACTTCCTGAGAATGCCTGACTTTATCTTTGAAACCATTTCCTTTAAAAACACATGATTCATGTTTCTCTCCTGTGTACTAAAGTGGCTGAGAAAGCAGATGAAACATTGACATAGGAAGATTTCATTTTCTGGATTCTTCCATCAGATGTTGGTCAGCAAGGAAAAATTAATGCTGATCAACCTGTTTATTTGTGCTTTGTGCCTACTAACTCTGTTATTATTTACATCTAAATTGTCTTCCAAATGTTTCATGCACTTAGGGGATGATTAGATGATGGCAGCCCTGTACTCACTGGTGGACCAGTCATTAATGAATTCAATAGTTAATGTGTTTTTAGGAGGTGGGGCCTGTCACTGGGGGTGTGACCTGGAAGAGTGGATTCTTTTCCCAGCTCCTTTTTTTCCCTCTGCTCCCTGCCATCCTCTTTCCTTCACCTCCCTCTCCTCCCCTCCCTCTCCTTCCCAGATATCCTGAACTGAGCAGCTTTCCTTGGTCATGCCTTTTCACTGTGCGATTTCTGCCTTGGAGCCTACAGCCTGTGGACTAATCTGAACCAAAGCCTCTCCTCCTTTAAGTTGCAGATGTTGAGTATTTTGCTTCAATCACAGAAAAATGACTTAATATAGTTTTTCTTAGCAGTGGCCTCTTCTATCTGGCCATTCATGCAGAACTCAACTTCCCTTTGTATCCAGCTCCCTTCTGTAGTAATTTGTCAACACCCATATGTAGATGCATCTTATCATCTAGGACCCATAGGGGACACTGTTTAGATAGAGTGTTCAGGTTTAAACATACGCTGTAGACTGTATTGATATATTCACAACAAGGCTGTAATTCACATGTCTCACTGCCGGGTACCTTGAACCACCAGTGGTCCAAACCACCCAATAGGATAGTCCTGTGTGTATCACTAGTGGCCCAAGCCAGCAAGAGCATGGTAAGAGTAATTCCTACTGATTCTATGAAGGGACAGCCAAGAGATGCAAACCTCTGGTACTGAGCTTAGTACAAAAACATGTTTGTTTATTAACATTAAGAAAATAAACAGCAACATCATAGTTACTATGTACTATATATTGGCAGATTTCGGAAAAAGAAAACAGTAACAGTAAATAACCCAATACAGAATCCCAGGCTTAATGGCAGATTTGACTTAATGATTCTTTGGCTTTATGATGATCCAAAAGGCTATTAGCATTCAAAAGAAATCTTAGTTCCCAGCATGAATTTTGTTCTTTTCCTGGGCTAGGGATATTCAGTACAATACTCTTTTGCAATGCTGGGAAATGACAGTGGCAGTAAGTGACAGTGGAAGCCACAGCTGCCAGTCAGCCACTTGATCACAAGGGTGAACCACTGATAGAGTGTACTGACTGTGTGGCTAAGCCAGAACACTCAGTGGGTTTGGATATTGGTTCCCTTTTTGACTCAAGGTATTTGTAGTTTATGATAGATTCCTCAGGATGGAACCGTATTGTAATCTGAGGATCATCTGTATTAACCCTGCGACTTATACAAGATGCTTTGGAAGAGACTAAGAGGCAGTGAGATGAAGGCAAGCAGGTCATCATTTAAACCACGTGTGTTTTGTTCTCTTCTGTGTAGCCAGGTATGGATGTGACAGCTAGCACCTAGTCTGCCTCTTACAACTATGAGGAGGCAAGCTGTGGCTGCGTCACTCACAGGTAGTTCAGAGCAAAGCACTTGTTGGTTCTTTCTCTGTGAGCTTTAATAATGTTGTTATTAGTTATAGGTTGTCTTAAGTTTAATTTTTTTTTGTCTTTTTCGTTTTTATTGGTACCAAGAATCGAACTCACGACTGCCTGCTTGCAAGGCAGGCGCTTATGCCGCTGAGCTAAATCCCCAGCCCTGTCTTAAGTTTAATTTTTATTCTCCCTCTTCCTGCTTTTTCTGTTTTCCTCCTTCTTTTCTCCCTTTGTTTTTAAAGTATAAAGTGGAAGTTTGGTATTGTTTTGAGCTGGTGAACATGATGTGGAAATTATTTACATGTGCATATATACATTGTGGTGTGTGTGTGTGTGTGTGTGTGTGTGTGTGGTCCCCTGATATCTTCAAGGGACTGTTGCATAACTACCATCACCACTTCCCCTTCTGCAAATACCAAAATGATGGCATGCTCAAGTCTCTGCCATAAATGATGTACTATTTGCATATAACTTACGAATATCTTCCTGTGAATTTTAATCTCTGAATTACATGGCACTTACATTGTATTAGGTACAAATGTTATGCTATATTGTTTAGGAAATAATGGCAAGCAAAAAAATCTGTACATGTTCAGTATATCTAGTTTCTAGAGAAGCATTTTTTATTTCCTGTTGGTTGAATCTGGAAGTGCAAAACCCTGGACATGTAGGGCTAACTATATATGCTAGTGTGGAAGGAAGGAAATTCATTCATAAATTTTACTAGTCTCAAAAGAATCCAGACATCAGCTAGGTTTGAAGAGTTGTCTTATGCTGGTTGTATTTGTTTTGCTTTAGAGGTCTGCAGAAAAAAAAAAATCTGAGGAGAATGACTATGTTGGAATTGCAAACCTTTTAAAATCTGGACTCAATTCAAAGGCTTTTTTCCCCCCTTGAATTATAACACTTCTTTTTTAGCTTCTTTAGCTGCTGTTTTTATGCACTCAGAATTGGAGTTTGGGTTGCTTAACTCACAGTTGTTATCTCTGGCAGTTGAAATATCCAGGCAGACTGATGTCATTTGTTCCCAGAACAGCATCACAGCCCTTCTGGGCAAATTCACTGATAAATCATTGAGCAGGCACAAAGAAAAAGATATTTTATGGTACAATGAGCCATCTTTGCATAGCTAATTTAATTCTAGCTGAACATAAAAACAAAAGCTAACCTTTTCAAAATAGTGAACCTCTTTGAAGACTACATTTTTTTCTTTAAATTCCTGGAAACTTAAAGTGATTTATCCTTTGTCAGATTTGAACTTTTATCTCTCACTGTGTTTCCTTCTTTCTTAACTTTCTGCTCTGATTGTATGATTTACCTGCTTAATACAAACCTGGGTTTTGTATAGTGATATCTATCTGTACTCCAAGACACCTGACTCACTGACTTAGTTTACATTAACTGTTATCCATCTTTGTGTCATAGCAGATTCTCAACTTAAATAGCTGTTGCTGCTATTGGTATTAATAAAACCAATTATATTGCTCCAAAAAATAATTGCTAGTTATCTCTACACAGTGTGCTTGTTTGTTGGTTCATTTATTCATGAACTGTTTATAGGTGCCTGCTATGTGCTACAAATGCTTCTTGTTTTAAGTAAAATGAGTTAATATCATACATAGAGGGTACTGCACTGTGTTAGGTCAAAGTATGTGACAACCCAAGCAGGCCCAAGGTTTGAGCCTCCATAAGCTTACCATGTTAGAATAAGTAAGTTTATTTACCTAGAGTAGTTCTCAGCTTGAAAAACTGTGCTCCTCATGGAACTTTGAGCAATTCTGGAGATATGAGTGGCATTGGGTTAGTAGAGGCAAAAGATGCCAGAAAGCTTTGGACCATGAGTAGGATAGTCCTCCACAAAAGAGAATTATTCATATCTAAATGCCTATAGCATTGAGATTGAGAAGGATTGATTTACAGGAAATAATACCCATTTATTCAAACAGAAGCTTACTGCTGTAAGTGGGGAGGTTAGAGGAGACCCTAGAGTGATAGTGGCCAACCTGTGGCACGTGTGCCACAGAGCGCTGTTACCAATGAAAGTTCTAAAAGATTTACCATCACTGCCTAGAGACTCCTGAGCAAGTCAGCTTTTACTGACTGATTCATACCAGAACCCAAGACTCATTAAAGAGGTGGAATTTCCTTCATCTCAATTACATTTCCAGGCACCAATTAGTGTTGTGTAAAGATTAGTTACCTCCTCCTTTAATATTAAGGGGCTTTCGATTCAGGGAGGAAGAATGAGTATACCAAAACCATGCTTCACGTGATAAATACTAAGAGAGCTTGAAGAATGCGTGCTTTGGGAGCACTAAGCAATTAAACTCTAGCTGGGAGGTCTGGTCAGGCTTCATTCACAGCTGAGGTAGCATTTGAACAGGGGCTTTGAAAGAAGCATTCACCATATGACAGAAAGAAGACCTTCTCTTCTTTGAACCCATAACCTGCATTTGTAACTGTTGAAGAGATGTTTTGGGCTGCTGTTTCAGGAAAACCTGCTTCTGTATTATACTGTGTTGAGCAAGACTCCTCTATAGATTTTGTAGGCCCAGTTCTGCGTGTCTTTTCCCTGTCTCTTTCTCTATGAAAGATTTTCATAGTAGGTAGTTAACAGTTGTACAATTTCAAAAGTTAGAGATTAGCAGCAGTTAAGTGTTGCAAGCTTTCAACAAATGAATTAGTTGCCTTGTATTGTTGACTTTAAATCTTAGATGCTGCTAATAGTTTTCTTTAGGATGTAGCCTTATATAGCTTGAAAATTATAAAAAGTACACATCACATTCTGAGCTGGCTTTTCGATATGCTTTTCCAATCCAATCCATTGTTCTAACACAGGACTGCATCCTAGAGGAACATCCAACAGGAAATTATCACTTACAAACTCCCATTACATACTGTAATAATAGGAAATATAACTATAGCTTTGTGAAATGACTAAAATTGGCTGTAATAAAGAAAAATAAAATCGATATTAAATTTCTAATACAAAAGAATATTGGAGTCTTCATAATGTTATTACCAAGAAATTTTAGGATTGCTGTACTCCCTGGAAAATGTCAATTTAAGTTGACTACACATTATTGGAAATTTTTCTCTCTCAATCAGAATGACATATGACATTTTTTAAAGCAACTTTGTACACAGAAACCAGCTTAAATAATTTGCTTCATGATTTTTAAAAAACCTACAAAAAATTAGAATAGATGATCTTTACCTTAATCTTGTAAAAGCCATCTATGACAAACCAACAGCTAACATCATATTAAATATTCAAAAACGGAAAGCTTTTACTCAAAAATCAGGAACAAGAAAAGGATACCCATTATTACCACTGCTATTCTATCTAGTGATGGAAATATTAGCCAGAACAATTAGACAAGAGGAAAAAAAAAGGAATAAAGATAAAATAGGAAAGGAAAAGGCTTTATCATTATTTGCAGATGACATGATACTCTACGTAGAGGACCCCAAAAACTCCACCCAAAAACTTGGAAACTTAATATCCAAATTCAGTAGCCTAGCAGGATACAAAATCAGCACTCAAAAATCAATAACATTCCTGTACACAAATAACAAACTCACAGAGAAATTAGAGAAAGTGTATCCTTCACAGTAGCATCTTAAAAAGTGAATACTTGGAAGCAAAAAAGATATAAAAAGTCCATACAGTGAAAATTACAGCATCCTAAAAAAGAAAATCAAAGAGGATATCAGAAAATAGGTATTCTTGTTCTTGGGTATGAAGAAGTAACATAGGGAAAATGGCCATACTCGCAAAACTATAATACAGATTTAATGTAATGTCAATCAAAATACCATTAGCATATTTCACATATCTAAAGAAAACACTCTTTAAAATTCATTTGATACCATAAGAGACCTAGAATAGCAAAAGCATTTCTGGACAACAAAGGCAAGTCAGGGAGTATCACAATCCCAGACTTGATATTATATACAAAGCTACTATGATAAAATCAGGATGGTATTGGCAAAAAAAACCTAAGAATCAGTGGAATGGATTACAAGATGCAGACGTAACTTCAAACACACTCAAACACCTTATTTTTGACAAAAGAGCCAAACAGGTTCACTGGAAGCAACATAATCTCTTTAATAAATGGAGGTGGAAATACTGGCTTTCCATATGCCAAAGATTAAAACTAGACCCATATATATTACTATGCACTAAACTAAAGCCAAAATGGATCAAAGATCTAAATATTAAAATAGAAACACTAAATTTACTGAAAGAGAAAATAGGTAGAAATCTGAAAGACATAGGTGTAAGCAGACTTCACCAACAAAACTCAGACTTCAAAGGAAATACTACAAAGAATCAACACGTGGAATCCCAACTTACTAAAAAGCTTTTGTACAACAAAAGAAATCACTAACAGTGAAGGGACAACTCACAGAATAGGAACAAAAATAGTAGCCAATTGTCCCTTACATGAAGGACTTATGTCTGGAACATATAAAGAATTGAGAAAAATCAGATGCTCCCCCAAAATTCAGAGACCTAATCCAAAAATGGGCATCTGAAATGCATACACACTTTTCAGATGAAGAAATACCAATGGCAAACAAATGAAAACATGCTCAGTACAATTTGTCATTCATGAGATGCAAATTAAAATGACACTGAGATTCTATCTCACCCCAGAAAGAATGATTACCATCAAAAAATCTGCCAATAACAGATACTGGAGAGGCTATGGGGAAAAACAAACCCTTCTCCACTGTTGGTGGGAGTGTAGACAGGTGCAACTGTTGTGGAAATCAGTGGAAATGGAGGAAATGTGGAAATGGAGATTCATTTAAAAAAACTAGGACTAGAGGTCCCATGTGACCCAGCTATTCCCCTTCTGAGTGTCTTCCTGGGAGAATTAAAAACATCATACCACAGCAATATATGTGCTTCCATGTTTATAGAAGCACAATTTATAGTAGCAAAATCTTGGAAATAACACAAATGCCCATCAACTGAGGAATGGATAAAAAAGATGTAGTTTTTTTTATAATGCAATACTTACCTCTCAGCCATAAAAAATGACAAGCTAGAGACTTTCATAGGTGAATGGATGCAACTCAAAACCATACTTATAAGTGAAATAAATCAGGCCCATATGTATAAACATCATATCTTCTCACTAGTGTGAGAAACCAAATGAGTAAATAAAATCCAAAATGTTAATTGGGAAGAAACTATTAAAAAGAGAAGACAAACTGTGATGGGAAAAGAAGGGGAAAAAAAGTAAAAAACATATTTATACACAAGATGATTAAGATAGTTATACTTTCTCTTAATTCACTGAAAAGATTTGTGCTAATATTTCTGGGGGGTCTTTTTGTTTGTTTGTTTGGTTTCTTTTTTTGAGACAAGGTCTCATTATGTAGTTCAGGCTGGGTTCCCCCACCCCCTCCCCGGTACCAGGGATTGAACTCACGACCATGCACTTACAAGGCAGGCACTTATGCCACTGAGCTAAATCCCCAGCCGCTAATATTATTTAGACAAGATATCATGCCTATGTTTTGTACTCTGAATAACTGCTATGAAGACGACAGTACACAATGCATTAATTATTGTAACTCCTACTAACCTGTTTTGAAATTCTGTTTTGCTATTTTTTCTGTTTAAAATAATTTGTCCTTACCCTTTTACAGAGAATTTTTATTAGTGTTTTTATGTTAGAAATAAAATACTTCACTTATTTTCATTCTAGTTTTGACTACAAGCTGGATAGTTACAAACATTGTTTATATATGTCTTTCACTTTTCATCAAAATCTGTTTCTGTTTTATTTCAGTCTGATGCCAATGCAAGCTACTTAAGAGCAGCTCGAGCTGGACACCTAGAAAAGGCCCTTGATTACATAAAAAATGGAGTTGACATCAACATTTGCAACCAGGTTAGTTGTGGTTACTATTGTTATTGTTTAATTTTTTTTGGTTAGTATTCTGAAAATCATGACTTTATACTTCTCTAAGACTTTCTTTAATGTTAGCAAGACTGAGTCCTTTTATCAGTTTCACCTGTTACATTTTACCAGTTTGACCTTGTCAAATTATTCTCCACTTTATTAGAGGCATATTAAAAAATGTAAGTATACGCTCTTTAATAATTCATAACATGTCATAAATGGTCATTGGCCAGTCTACTAAGTTGTCAGATATTTATTCCTCAGTCAGTTTCATAGTACATGGACATGCAAATGATTTTCAGTGGGATGAGTTCTTAATAGACTCTTTAGTGGTCTGTTTGCAATCTCCTAAGAAGTTTCTTTTCACTTTTAATCAGAATGGGTTGAATGCGCTCCATCTTGCTTCCAAAGAAGGCCATGTGGAAGTTGTTTCTGAACTGCTACAGAGAGAAGCCAATGTGGATGCAGCCACCAAGGTCAGTGCAACATATTCAAGGCTTTGTATGTCACTTAACAAGTTTAATGAAGAACTGGTTCTCAACTAGAATCAGGGTACACTTTTCATGAGATACTTATCAACTTTATTCTTTTTGGCAAACGTTAAGCAGCGAGGAATTGGAAAGTGACTGAGCTGATGTCCTCATTTGCCTTTTACAGAAAGGGAACACAGCATTACACATAGCATCTTTGGCTGGACAAGCAGAAGTAGTCAAGGTCTTGGTTACAAATGGAGCCAATGTCAACGCACAATCTCAGGTAAACCTACGGCTCTACTGCAAAGAAATTTTGCTATAATTTACAGATAATGTTCTTTGGGTCAGTACTTGCTTGGTTTAGTATCCTCTAAAAACAATACTGAGAAACTCTAGTCAGATAGTTATATGGTTGCAGGTTATATAAGTTGATACGTATTTGCATTTGCAATCCATATGCCTGTGAGGTAGAGATTTTTAGCAGTGGTCCATCTGTGAAATTTGGAAAGTGATAATCACACACAAGTGTTTAAACTGGGATTTCTGAAATAAAGAGTCTTATGGTATCTTTCCATGCTAGCCATGTGTAGTCTCTGTATATATTGACTTGTGAATAAGATGAGGATGTCACTAAATACGGAAATGTTCTTGGAAATTCAAGATTGTCACTGCTTTATCTAACTGCAAAAAGGAAAAAAAACTGCCTAATTCTTCTTTACTGAGTTAACAATGTTGTTATTTGATACAGATTAAAAACTGGCTGAAGTCCCCAAACTCTAAAATATTCAGCTTCCTTGTACTTGTACTAAACATAGTTATAGGACTTGTGACTCTCCAGAACTCAGTTTTGTGTGAGGTTCTAAAAAGAACATCAATAAAATATCATTTTACAATTTGAGCCCCAAAGAATTATTAATTTCACTTTAATTAAAAATATAGGTTTTCACTATCAAAACATTTAGTATTTGAGTCCATGCATGCTCCCTCAGGTTTTATAGAAATGTAAACATCATCATAACACAAGAATGTCCACTGAAGGCTTGACTGCTTTTAAAACTGTTTTCTAATACACCTCCTTCCAGTTGAATACTGACATATATCCTTATTTATCAGGGTTTTGTTTTAGTTTCTATCTCAATCCTGGGACAAAATACCCAACTCCTGTCCGTTAAAGGAGGAGCGGTTTATTTTAGCTCACAATTGGTAGAGGTTTCCATCCATAGTCAGCTGATCAAGTAAGGGTGACATGGCCGAGGAGAAACAGTTCATGACTTAGCAAGAGAAAATAGCCAATAGTGAGCCTTCCTTTCCTGTTTATTCCATTCATGCTACAATTCTATTGGAGGAATTCCATCCACCTCCAGGGTAGGTCTTTTATCTTTAGTAATTTCAGCCACACCTAGAACTGTGTTCAGCAAATTGGTAAACCATAACTAAAGCTGAGGCCAGCCTCAAACTCTCAATCTTTCCATCTGAACCTCCTGAGTAGTGATCTCCATGTTAAGAACACACAGTTTCATCAGCATTGTCTTGTACTGGTTGCCTTTGGATAAACAGGGATCCCCTTTATTTTATGGGGCCTGTTTACTTACAGTGACTCCTTTCCATAAGCAATGATTTCTCTGGTGCTGTTAAATATTAGTGTCATGAAAACAGAAGGGTACAGTGCTTATTTTTCTTTTCTTTCTTTTTCTTTTTCTTTTTTTCTTTTTTTTTTTCTTTTCTTTTTTTTTTTTTTTTTTTTTTTTTTTTGTCAGGGTCTCACTAAGAAGTTCAGGCTGGCCTTGAGTTCACTTTGCAGCCAGGCTGGTCTCAAACTTGCTGTGATTCTCCAGCCTCAACTTCCCAAGTGCTAAGATTATAAGCATGTGCCACCACACCCGGCCAGTGCAGTGCTTTCAACTACAAATTTCTTGCATATTTGCTCTAATATCTTTCTAGTTTCTGGTGGTTGAATCTTTATTACGTGGTCTATGCCAACTTCTGATTCTCTATGAGAGTTCAGTTTGAGTAATAACTTTGCCAAAAATAGTAATAAAAAGTAGATTATTGACTAGTTTTGTATTTGAAGTACAGACTAGCTGACTACAACAAAAAGCATCATACTTTTAAATTGATTTTTTAAAAAATATCATAATTTTCCCCTACACAATAGGAAAGATGGTGGTAAAAATCCTTTAATATATTTTCATTTCCTTTTTTGTTTTCTGAGAAAGGAAAAGTAAACCACTTCCTTTTAAACACTGTATTCCTTCTTCACTAATTCTTTGAGCAGCCAGTTTTAAGCCTGCTCCGTCATGTCTGGGAGAACTGCAGTCACTGTAAAATCCTAATCAGATTTAATTTCATTTTATACACATTCCACACTGATGATGCAGTGAAGGAGAAGAGTATAGGCTGTGAAATTTCCTGCTCCTTGCAGCTGTGCTTGGGATACTATGGCACACGTGGTGCCCCCAAAGTATTCCCTGTCCTCCAGTTTCCTGCCCTCAAGTGCCTTCGGAACCATCGTTCTGTGGACAGAGTAAGAAGTGACGTGGCTGTGCAATAGAATGAATTTTCTGTGGTAATTTCTGGTAGCCATGCTTTAGCAGGAACTTTTATAAAGAACATCAGTGAAAAGAAGATGAAACGTCATTTAGGCTCTTGCGACATCATGGGAATATTAGCATTCAAGAAAGACCACATATTACTCTAACTGAAATTTTAACCTGTAGGTAACCTGTACTAGCCATGAAAAGTTGTTTCAAAGAGTCCTCTATCCTCCTTAAATAAAAAAATTCTCCTTATCTTTAAAATAAAAATGATAGTGCTGTGTGTGACGCTGCATGCCTGTAATCTCAGCACTCAGGAGGGTAAGGTAGGAGGATCAGAGAGAGTTCCACGTCAGCCTGGACCACATAGTGAATTCAAGGCCAGCCTGAACTAAATAGTAAGACCGTGTCTCAAGGGAAAAAAAGAAAAAGAAAAAGAAAAGAAAAATGACCCTGAGTATCATTCAAGTTCATATATTCTTTTTTTTTTGGTACTAGGGTTTGAACGTATGACCTCATGTTTACTAGGCAAGTGCTTGAACCATTGTTCTAAATCCTAGCCCCTAAATTCAAATCTTATAAACTCAGATTCTTTAACAAAGAATTTATAGACTTTAAGTTACTTTCTTTGTCACTGCCTTGATCCTAGGTCTTTTTTTCTTCTTCTTTTTTTTTTTTTTTTTTTTTTTTTTTTTTTTTTTTTTTTGTGGTACTGGGGATCAAACTCATGACCTTGCACTTACCAGGCAGGCACTTACTTAAGCCACTGAGCTAAATCCCCAGCCCCGATCCTAGGTCTTAACAAGTTAGTTAATTCTTTCTTGTGTTACTTAGTGTTCCAACAATCATTTAACCATAACTTGAGAAGGAAACAGTTAAATTGTGATTGAAAAGAATTCTTACTAAGTTCTTAATAATTTGTAAGGAATATAACAACAGTGATTGCCAGTGTTTGCTACTGAAAATTTCACACTGCAAAGTCAGTGACAAAGTCAGACACATGAGTATGGCCCAGACAGAGGCTCTATGATTGTAACTTTTATATCACCTCTCTAATCTGAGTTTCACAAAAATTGTCATGCATGAACCAGTGAAATATTTCATGAAACCCATATATCTTAATTTTACAAAGCACTTTTTGATGTACTAAGACTAGTCATAGAAAATTGAGATAGATGGGAAATTCTCATGGATGAAATTCAATCTCCTAAATGAAATCACGGGAAGACTTTTTATTTTGTTTTAATGCCAAATATAGAGAGCATACCTGAGTACTATCTACCAAATTATAAACCTGCTGATTTACATCCTTATACTTAGAAGCACTATAGACATTCAGAGCAGACTTTATTAAGCATGTTAGATAAACTCAGACTTCAAATAGCAAACTCTCTGCATCTTAAGCTTCTGTGCCTTTTGAGAATGACATTTATTGTTGTTATAGAAAAGAAAATGTAACTTGGGCACAAATATGTTTCTTTTTTTACCAGTTTCATTTTGGAAATTTCCTAAAAAATTAATATGAAAATGTTGTATTTTTTTCCTCTTAATCTTTCTGAAATCTGACCATTATCTCAATCCAGATGCCATTTCTCTCTCTCTCTCTCTCTCACACACACACACACACACACACACAAATAATAATAATAGTAATTACAGCTATAGTTCGTTCAATGGCAGCGCATTATGGTAGGTGCATTAACCATCCTTGACCTGGATAATTGGATAATTCTGGTCATGTTTTTATTCAGCCTTTCCAAAGGACCCTTATGATTCTATAGAATTATAACAGATACATAATTGTTCTTCTGCTTTGTTGATACTTTCCTAAAGATGAGATTTGTATTGCTTTGTGTTATTTGGATCAGAAGAATAAAAATTATTTGAGGAAAAAATAAAGTGGGAATTTATTTGAATTTGATTGAGAATAAAAAGCTAAAGAAGCTTTCAGAAGCCTTTGGACATCAGATAATTGGGATTGAGGATAAGAATCTAGAAGAGCTAGAGAGTAAGATTTTCTTTCTTGTCCAGACTGGGGAAAGGGAATCAGGCAAAGAACAGAGTTGACCTAAAAGAGCAAACAGAAGATAATCTGCGCATTTGTTGGCCTTATAGTTAGAGAAGGACAGACCCAGCCATCTCAAAGTCTAGCCAAGTTGAGTCCTATGTACACAATAAGGAAGAGAAATTCTCCAAAAGAAAATAAGGGGGACACTGACAAATTAAAAGGGGAATGGATATGGTGGCTGTTGACTATAACTAAAGCAAAAATAAGGACACACACTCCAAATAGCCCCTGTGACATTGAAATTTCTATCATAAAGACTTTACAAGAAAAGTAGCACAAGACAATTCAAGTTTATATGATATGATTCCATTTGTATAAAATATCCAGCATAACAAAGCCATAGAGGCAAAAAAAAAAAAAAAAAAAGTCAGTAGTTGCCAGGAGTTATAGAAAGGAAGGAGTTAATGAAGAAAAACCAGCACCAGCAGATAACGGGATGGTGAGATAGTCCAGATTGGTAGTGCTGTATGTCTTGCAATGGCACTTGTCTGGTGAGGCTGGTTGCCCAATTTTTTTAATATTCTAAGAACTAGTCAGCAATATACTATGTAAAAGTGAATATTTTAAAATAAAAAAGAGAACAAGAATTTTATTTCAGATAAAATTTTAGCACGGCAAATGCTCAAAAAGAAAGGAAAAACTACAGTGGGAAACAGATACAGGGCCACAACTTGCCATGACTTTGTCTGAATACTATTTCTAAGTAGTCCCAGTGCTACATATCTCTTCTGCCATTGTAAAGTAAATACATTTCTGTATCTATAGCTATGTCTATCCATCTATGGCATATATACGGCTTGTGAGATAATTTAAAAGGTGTGTTTCTCAAGACTCTGAGATCTTTAAAAAGAGTATCCATTTCAACTGCAGATAGTAACCTTTGGACCAGTGTGAGCATACTCTGGGCCAGAAGCCACACCTATGTGAGCAGCCAGTGTTCCCTGAGTCATCCTACACTGCCAGGTCCTTGCAGTTTGGAATCAAATTGGTAGCATAACTCTTTAGAAACCACACTCCTAAAATCTGAACCTTCCTCTGTAAGTTTGGCTTTCAGAGAGAACTGTTGGTGAAGATTTGAATATAGGTGTTCAGCTGTTCACTTAGCTGTAAGAATGTTGACACTGGTGTTAACCTGTTTTTTCTTTCTTGTTTTTGTTTGGGCTCCAGAAATATTACCAGGTAGACAGTTTAACGAAAAGAAACTTGAATGTCATGTCATAATCCACCAACTTTAATTTTTTGTTTCTGATATTGAACTTGTCAACCAGATAAACTATTTTATTGTAATTGTGGGCAAAATAGAATAAGAATAGAGAAATTCTTTGGTAAATATATATGCCATGTTAGATTGTTATATGGCATCACCATCAGTTTTATGTGCTCAAGGGTCTTTTCTTACTTTTCTCTCATTGTTTAGACAAAATACCTGACACCTAAAGTGAAGCAAGGGAAGGTTTATTTCTTACAGTTTTGGAGGTTTCAGTCCATGCTCAGCTGGCTCCAAGGCTGGGTGGTGTGGTGGGGCAGCCATTCATGGCCACCACAAACAGCAAGTATGAACAGAGCAAAAGAGATGAAAGCACATCTTCTTCCTGCCCTTACACTGATGCCAGCTCCATCCTGGGCAGGTCCAGTGTTCACACCACCAATCCCAGTGCTAGGCAATGAACCAATCACAAATGCTAGATCCAGCTGTGTACATGATTGCATAAGGCTTTGCAGGGTCACCTAGACACAAGCTATACAGGTCTTAATTTACTAATTCTCAGCTGTAAGTCAAAAAAGACCACAAAAGGCCAAATTATGGATAAGTAAGATAGTAATATAGATATTTACAATGTTGACCCTAAACTAAGCTGTTAAATCATGTTTGTATATTTGGTTTGTTACATCTTATTTTTAAAATATATTTACATTTATTCTTTTAAGTACTATAATGTAATTCCAAAATTTCCTAAACATTTGGTTAAATACAACTGCATTCTGAAAAAAATGTATTTAAAGAGAAGATATTGTAGGAAGAAAAATATCTTTTGTGATATTTATGTTTTGCAATAAAAATTTTAGAAATTATATCTCATAGTTGAGAAATACATTTTTCTAGACAACACATGTAAGCTATTTTTACTAATAAATTTAAAATGCAATATGCACATTCTTTTGCTTTCATTCAAATTATTTGATTGTTTAGGCACATATCAGAGAAGCACACATTCACACAAGTGAAATATGTCTGTATGAGTATATGCTGTTATGAATATATGTATTTTAAGTATAAAAATACAATGTCTTTTTAAAAAATTCAAGGGAGGAAGCCTATCAGATAAGCTGTTAATTAAATTCTGCTTTGAATTTTAATCATATAATTCTGCAAATTATTGTTCCTTTCTTTGTTCTAAATAATAACATTCATGTATATTTGAAGCTGTTCAAAATCAAAGCAAATTTCTTCCCAAGTTGATACTATTTCAAATGCTTACTTTTCTATGAAAATATTATCTTTATTTAAAATGTGATACTTGGGAGCTGTTAAAGTTAAATGTATTTTCCTTATATCTTCATAGCATCTAGTAAAATGTTTTACTCATTGTAGGCATTCAGTAAGTGATTGATGACTAAATAAATGTACTTAAGTGCTTAAATTTCTATGAGTTAAACCCACAGTCTTAACTACTAACTATAGGGTATTAATCATGACCTAAACTCATTTTTAATTAGGAAGTATAATTAATATATTGTATTCAAATTATGAATTTTTAAATACTGGTGTTATTTTCTATCAATATCTACATTGAGGTATTATAAAAATTATTATATGTAAGCACATCTTTGGACATATATCCTTAGTACCATAGAAAAAGATTGGTTCTAGAAACCTGCAGATAAACATTTTACTTCTTATTTTGCAGAATGGTTTCACACCGTTGTATATGGCTGCCCAGGAAAACCACCTGGAAGTTGTCAAGTTTCTTCTTGACAATGGTGCCAGCCAAAGCCTAGCCACAGAGGTAAGACCCTTTGCTTTCTCCTATGACTGAGTTTACATGGGTATTAGGTACTTTTTAAACCTGGAGTTGAGAATTTTTTCCACTAGGATTTCAACTGTAATTTTATATTAATGTATTATGATTTTCTGAGTTTTTATAAAAGTCATTAGAAATCTATTTTTAATCTTTAAAAATCTTCCATTGCCTAGATACCTTTTTTGCACATGTCTGCTTCTACATTATAATTATGCTGTTATTTTAATATTTAGTAAGTCACTCAAGAATATTTTTGTTTTTAACCTCAAAAGGAACCATTGTTTTTGAAATATTTTTTCAATTAAATATTAATTGTAGCTCTATTTTTTCCAAATCTAACTTAACCTAGTTAGTACGATCGAGTTGGTATATTTCTAAAGCTAGCTAAGTAGATTTAATTGATAGTGCTAGATAAAACTTATACATTTTAAGTACCGAATAAAAGTAGTGAATTATTTGAAAAAGAATTCTACAATCTTAAAAAGAGAAATTGCTTCAAAATAAAAAACTACCAAAGTCTTGCCATTATTACTGTAATTTGTTCTTTAATCTAAACTTTGTGTAACACCACCATTACTGCTAAGTATGTCACTAGAAATCTAATGCCAATTGGGGCTGGGGATTTAGCTCAGCTACATAAGCGCCTGCCTTGCAAGCAGGCAGTTGTGAGTTCAATCCCCGCTACTGATAAAAAGGAAAAAGACCAAAAAAAAAAAAAAAAGAAATCTAATGCCAATAATAAGGACCAATGTTTTGAGTATTCTTTATGTTTAACAAAACAGTGAATTCCAACATATACACAATTATCTTGTGAAAATACCATTCCTCTTGCAAGTTGATGTGCTTCCTGAATGGCAGGGGAGATGGCAATAGAAGAATCACATATAACCTCACTCAGCTTTTCAGATTGTACCTTCCATAGAAACCAACAAATAAATGAAACTGATATTGTTCATACCGAGAGAAACACAAATAGCCATGAATATAGAAAATACTCTCATCTCTAGTCACAAAGAAATAAGAACTCGTTAATCAAATAAAAAGATCCGATCTTTTGCACATGGAATAAAAAAATTGACAAGAAGAGGAAATCAGGACCTCTCTATAATATTGATGAAATTGACACTTAGTTCCAATACTTTTATAGAACACTTAAAAATAACTATCAAAATTAATATTTACATTGTTTATTACTGAGAATTTATATTATATACATCAGTGCTGAGAATTTATATTATATACATCAGAGGAAAAGGAAAAAAAATTAGTATATAAAAATATTCATTAGTGTAATTAGTACTAATTTTTAAACCCAAGCAGAACCTAAACATGTACTCATGAGGAATCTATTTAATAAATATTGGCATATGTATTCAGTAAGATTCTATGCAACATTATTTAAAATAATGCAAGACTATATGTACTTTGTGTTCTATAATTATGTAAAATTATATTTGTCTGTATACAATAAAGTAGCCAGGCCTGGTGGCATATACCTGTAATCCCAGCCCTTGGGAGGCTGAGACAAGAGTATTGCTAGAAATTCAAGGTCAGCCTGGGAAACAAAGTGAATTTCAGCCTGAATTCATGGTGAGACCCTGTCTCAAAAAGACAAAACAAACAACAAAGCAATAAAAACCAAAATAAATAAAGTCAAGTTTTGTATGATCACATATCATGTTTTCTTATTGGTCAGAGAAGCAATAATATTTCATGTAGATTTGTTTGGTTTGGTTTGGTTTTTTAAGATGGCCTCTCACTATGCAGTTCAGGCTACTCTTGAGCTCACTTTGTAGTTCAGGTTGTTCTCAAATGCAAATGATCTTTCTGCCTCAGCCTCCCAAGTGCTGAGATTACAGACATGCACTACCATGCCTGGTTTCATATAGGTCTTTCTTAAAACAGCAGTGACTGTGGTTCATTAATTTCTTATACTGTTGTGACCTCAGACATCCCCCAGGCAGAGTAATAAATCAGATAGGTGCACATCTCATCTTTAAAATTTCAATGACAGTTTTTACATCAGATTCAAATGCCTTTGAAAATTCTGCCTGAATCTATACTAAAGTGTTAATGTTTTGCTAAAATTGTATGTATACTAAAATAATGGCATCTTGGAAAATTTTTCTTTTTATATAGTACTTTCAGATATTTTCAAAATGTTTAAATGTTTCCCTTTAGTGTATAAGTATTACTTATCAACAGAAAAAATTTTTTTTCATTGCTAAGGATCCAACTTAGAGCCTCAAAACCCGTGTACTTAACACAGATATCTGTTTTGTTTTGCTTTTTGCTTTGTGAATACACACACACACACACACACACACACACACACATCTTGTCACATGTGTGGCTATTTGAATATGTTGTTAGCTTTAATAACCCTAAATAAAATCAATGCTCGGCCACTGGTTGCCTTCTTATTTGTTAATGGTATCCAAAATTTGCAGGATGGCTTCACACCATTGGCAGTAGCTTTGCAACAAGGTCATGACCAAGTAGTTTCACTTCTGCTAGAAAATGACACGAAAGGAAAAGTGCGTCTTCCAGCTCTTCACATTGCTGCCCGAAAAGATGACACGAAAGCCGCTGCCCTGCTGCTGCAGAACGACAACAATGCAGACGTGGAGTCAAAGGTGAGACAGGCAGGACACGAGCCTTTCATGCATCGATCCTAAGTTAGGTGACCAATTTCTAAGGATGCCTGGTCTCCCTCTTGGCAAGCTTATCCCAAATCTCAGCTCCACTGAGAGAAAAGAAAACCTGTAACCCAGCTAGCTAAGGGCACCCACACCCTGACATGGAAATCAGCTGGCAGTGCTGCAGATGCTTCCCTGCAGTGCTAAAAGGGAGAAACTGATTCACATGCAACTGATAGTTTCCTTCCTTTTAACGTTGTGGTCGGAATGTGTCTAACACTGCAACTCAGGCATGAAGGTGAAAAGTTACAAAATGCTAAAGACAGTACGCAGAGTGGAACCTCTGGTTTGTATTAAGGTGACAGGCAGTGTGCCAAGTGCAGATTAGCTGTGGAAAGCATGCCAGAAGTGAGGGAGCTGCAGCCCAAAATGCCCATTGTCTTTACATGTCTCACCTGGAAGTCTTGTGAAGGAGATGCGGCAATTGGACTAGGTTGTCGTGCAGCCTTCGTTCAGTCTAGCTGTCTGTGCCTGTGTGCTTCTGTCACAGCTTTCCTCTCCATCACTAGCCTCATCACTTAGCTTTGTGCAACTCATGTCACCAACAGTGAACTAACCGTTCATTTTTTCCTCCTCTTTGCTTCCAAATGTGTTAACCTAGATGGTGGTGAATAGAACAACAGAGGTATATATATATGTATATATATATGAATATGTATATGTATAATCTAGATCTGCATCATCATTGCCCATTACTTAGTGCTGCTGCCTCATTTCCTTCCCTCCTTCTTTGCATCGCCTTCTCTAGGCTAGATTCCTGCTTTCTGCCCTGTCCCTCAAAGGAGCATGTGCTAGAGCAGACAGTAGTTTGATTACCAGGGCTTTCTGCAGCTGAACCTGGTGTTTGAAAGAAGTTTGAGGACTCCTTGAACCTTAAGGGTATTGCAGTAGACTTGTGAGAGATGAAGTGTTTCGACACATTAGATGCTTATCAGCAGTACCAAAAGCTGCAGACAACCCTGTCATTCTACTCCCCCAGGACTGATTCTTAAGGGTTCTGCATGACACTTACCCTCTGTGGTGTCAGCAAAAGGAAAAGTTACTTCCCAAGGTGCCAGTAGGAGCCACCATCCCCCACCAAGAGTCAGTGAGACAGCTAGCATGGCTAAGAGGCTTGCTAACAATTTAGAAATGCATCTAGTTCCTATAAGGTTTCAATCTTTGGGGACTAAGTGAATCGCTGCATGTTTAAAATTTTTTAAGGAAGTAAAATGACCATGGTATAAAAATATGCAAAAAGGTATAATTGAATAGGCATTTGCTAATAAAGAAATTAACTTGTGGATTCTTCATGGAATACAATCACCCATTATATAAAATCAATTTTGTGGTAATACCTGTAGGCCTCAAAATTGCCTTATTCCTTGAAATTGATATTTATTGTAGGTTAATTTGAATTTATATTGAATATGTAAAACTAACTGAACTTGGATAGAGTGTCAATGGCCAATTCTAACAGTCCTAACAAGTCCTAAAACAAGCTCTTTGTGGGCTATAAAGATTTTTCTTGTCATCCTTACTGAAACTTCTTAAATGCTGGTTTCTACATAGTTACCATACTGGATTGCTAAGATGGATCAGTCTCTACCCTGGGATCGCTGCTGGCTGGTCCTATGCCTCTGACCAAGGGGTTTATTAGAAACCCTGTGAGCATTTGGCACTGATAGAAACCTAGCACAGAATGAAATGTGAATCTCAGCATATTTTGCTTCCTCTTTTATATCTGGGCAGGGCTATGATATTAACCTGTCAGACGAGGAGCTGGCAGGAATCAACTGAATCTCTGCTGTGTTCTTCTCTTCACAGAGTGGCTTCACTCCGCTCCACATAGCTGCTCACTATGGAAATATTAACGTAGCCACATTGCTGTTAAACCGAGCGGCTGCTGTGGACTTCACTGCACGGGTAAGAACTCACCAGTGCACATCGCTTTTGATCGGTGATGTTTGACATTGCTTTCTCAGTCTGAGAGGAGGGTGGGACAGATGCTGCCAAAGGTGTTTCTAGTCAGTGAATGCTATGGTTTTCTATTTGTCTTGTGCATTTTCCTGCTTTTACACTGTGATTATTTCCTAGCAGGAGAAGTAAACCAAAACCAGGGGAGCTGGGTAAAGAACAAATGTATGTGTAGAAAATGTAGTTCATACTATGTAGAGTGACACACCCCTGTAATCCCAGCACTTGGGAGGCTGAGGCAAGAAGATCATTACAAGTTTGAGACCAGCCTGGGCTACAAAGTGAGCCCAAGACCAGTTGCATAGGCAGACCCTATCTCAAAAGACCAAACAAAAATGTAGTTCACATCACCATGGCAACGAACTGCACATGGTTCCTCAAGTTGAAATTTCTGAGACTGTTAGAAATGGTTCAAATGGGACTTAGAGTTCTCCAGAGATATCCAGTAGGAATGATACTACAGACAGGGACATTTTTACAGTAGGAACGTTCTGGATTACCCAAATAAGTCCCATATTTCTAAACCTTCAGTATCTTTTTATCTCTTACCAATTTTCATAATGAATAACAAGATTGTACAACCTGAGTAAGCTCATGTTCATGGAGAGAAAGCTAAGTGACGTCACCACTGGACAACAACTTGGTCATCTGAAGTCAGTATTACTGCTCTGAAGGTAAAACGTGACTGACTGCTGAGCTGATCATCAGAAATGCTGCTGAAAAATAAAACTGGGGAAAAATCCTATTTGCATGTTTCCAAAGCATGTAAGGTTGGAAGGAGGATGGGGCACCAGCTCAGAGTACAGATTCAGACTCCAGATTTCACATTTTGGTTCTAAACTTTTTTTTCTTTATTTCTTTGCATTTCCTCATTTATAAGATGGATGAATAGGAATGATGACTTTAAATAATAGCCATAATAAAGTAATCTCACTTCTAATAGGAAGACAAATGTTAATTATTCCTGTTTTGCAGAAGAGGAAACTGAGGCTTAGAGATATATAGCTGCTGCAGGATCCCAGAGCTTGCAGGTCGGAAGAGGCAGGACTTCAGGCATGAGGCTGTTAATCACTCCAGTATGTGGTTCATCTCCCTTCAGCAGGGTGAAAGAGTTTCTTGTTTTGCTGTTGTAATTTATTAGTTCTATAAAAATTAATAGGAGTTCAGATTGTACTAATATAAAGGCTATTTCCTGCCCTATTGCGTCCATTTACCCACAGCCTATCTCAATTCGAATGACTTTAGAGTGCCTATCAATTGTTTTCACTCTGGAGCTCTGTTCTTTCTGCACTGACTGCATCTTGATGTGGCAGACCTGAGGTCTTTTGTGACTCTTTGAAGGACAAACTTAAGCACTCCTTAAGCCCAGGATAAACAGGGCACGTCATTGTGAACACAAGAGTTCATTTCAAGATGCATTCTTCTGGTTTTATTTCTGTAATTCACTATATAATAAAAACCTCATTTACTTACATCTTCTAATAGAACATCGAAAATCCATATCAGAGTAGTGTGTAAAGTTTGTCTTTGTGCCATTGTTCAGAAGTTTCCTGATACTGTTGAAAACAGGATTGAGGGTATGCTTAAGCAAATCACAAGCACAAATTGCAAAATTTAAGGCTCCATCCAGCAATTCCAAGACACCCATTAACATTAAGACAGTGACTGTGGTAATTCTAAAAGTTGCTTGTTTATTGATTAAAAATCAATGGAGACCTCAGTCCCCAACAGTTAACCTTGCCTGACTCCCCATATGCAATTGAAAGTAGTCACACTTGCTTTTGTTTAAAATATGTTGAAGTGCAGATTTTACCCTGATTTTACCCTGAGTCATTCCTAAATAATGAGGCTCCATTGCATTCCAAGCGGCAAAGCTGTGGTGGAATTTGATTATACTTAGAGGAGCTGTTGGTCTTGTTTACCCTCTGCAGCCTCTGAATCTGCTTTGAGATTGATGACTTGCCTCTGGGTGTCTAAGAACTCTCCAGAAATAGCTTGTCCATATTCAGTGTCAAACCTCTAGTAACTTTACTACTAATCATCCAGGATTTATACTCTCATAATATAAAGGCATCTCCCTACACCTCAGTGAAGTCTTTCTCAGTCACAGTTCCCTTGGGAATGTAGCAGATGAAACTTAGGTGCCATGGAACGCAGATGGGATTAAGTTCTGTCTGCTCAGAATAATTCAGGGATACCTATTAAGCCTCATTACTGAGAACCAGTGACAAATGGTAACCATACATCACAGACCTCAGTACTAGGCTTAGGCAAAGACATAGAAAATTTTTAATGGTGAATAAAAAAGGTGATTGGAAGAAAGAGCAACAGCAATCTTTGTCTCTGGGCTGTGATTTCTGTTTTCTAATGGTGACAGGGTCCAGGAGGGAATGGAAGATTGAGAGGAAAGTCAGAAAACAGTCTTGCAGTTCTCTGCAGCATGTGGACTGGGGAGTGACCCAGAGAGGGGCGACATGCTAGCAGTGAGAGCTGGTGAAGGGAAGGAGGACACTTCTGGAGTCATTTCCTGCCTGCAGATGTTCATTTCCAAACCAGATAAGAAGCAAAAACAAATGCAGTGTGACTAAAGGGAGGGCACAGTAGACCAGATTGCTCTCTACCTTCTTTGTAGTGCTTAACTAATTTATGTGGCAATAAAGCAAATCCCAGCCAATCGTGAATGTTATACCCACCTGGAGCAATTATGGCAATGAATTTGTAGCATACTTACCTGTTTTTTTAAACACTTTTTTCTTAGATTTTTATTCCAGTATCAGTTGGTTTTTGCATTTTGATCTTGCTTTCTCTGCATAAAATAATCCCGTCGGCATCTTCTAACATTTCCTTCCAGATTATCCATGGAGACAACTCCCTCAGCCTCCTGGGGCCACGGAAGGGAGCTAATGCAGTCAACTGCTGAATGCTGCAATGCGGTGTCAGCAGTCTTCAGTCTTCTGAATCTGTGTGTGACCTTTGCTTTCTTAGCAAATCCCGCTAGCTCTCTTGGGGAAGAAAATGTAACAAAGTCACCCCAGAGCCACGACTGATCATCATTCCAGTGAGGAGCATTTATGCACTGGTGCAACTAAAAGCAAATTACATTATGTGGATACGTACAAATTTCCTTTTATTGATTGAAAATGATAACTTTTTCATCTGGCTAAGAGTTTTTTCATCAAATATAATGAGCCGCCTAACCTAATCCTGTCCCTTGTGACTGACCTTTCTCTTGTAAATTATTATTCATTTCCCCCTTTTGAGAAGAAAATTGAATCAAGCATCCATCTGTTAATCTTGTACTTTTTGTCTTGACCCCAGAAGAATGAGAGATTTGGGTTTGCAAAAGCATTTCAGGTACTTTATAGATTAAAATATGCAGAGTAAGGCTCACAAGAAAGAAACTAAAAAGGTGTTTCAAGCAGCTGGGATGAGCCAGGGAATAACACTGCAGGAGAAATGCAGGCCTTAAAACCTTTGATAAAATTCATAAAAGTGAAAGCAAGGATTATGTAGTTTTCATCTCTTGACAAAGGAAATCTTAGTTTTCTGTAAGAGACCATCTTTTATGTGAAATAGCTCAAACATGATTTTTAGCACATGAACACTCCTAACACTCCTAGGAACAGAGAGCTAACAGTATCTTGTCATATCACAGAACCTCGAGTATACTGCTCCATGCTGCCTGCAGGCACTAGATTTCCATGTGGTTAGGCTCCTTATTGGGCCAGGTGCAAGCCTGTGCCACGTCCCTGGCTTTGTGATCCTCTGGTTGTGCATGTTAGCATTTGGTGTATATGTTATGGATCTATGGTTGGTTAACACACCCACTGATGACCTTTCTCAAATATCAGCTGTTTTGACAAGGTTTTAACAGGTGCTGAACCACACTTGAAACTCCATTTAACCATACTAAAGTGACTAAGGTAGTTTAATTTTGGAGTAAAGTGAAAGCAATGTATTTTTTTTTTTTGTTTTTTTATATATATATACTGAAGCTACTTAACCTATAAGTGGAAAAATAGAAGTGTCAGATTTAGGTTTTGCCCAAATAGAAGAGCAACATGGCACAGCATACACATGAGCGAAACAGTGTCTGTGAACTAACATTACCAAAGATTTCACTCCTTCCTTCCTTCCTTCCTTCCCTTTCTTTACTCCCTCCCTTCCCTACTATCTCTCTCTCTTTTCTTGTTTTTTTTTGGGGGGGAGGAAGGGAAGGTGGTATTGGGACTTGAATGCAGGGCCTCTGAACTCTACTACATCGTCAGCACTTTTTTTTTTTTAAGATAGATACTCACTAAGTTGTCTGGACAGGGTTTGAACTTAAGATCCTCTTGCCTCAGCCTCCCAGAGTGCACTACCATGAGTAACTCAGAGATTATTTTTCTAAATTTTATTCAAAGTAGCAGTATTTATAGTGTCTCCTATGAGCTGGCCCTGAAGAGTCATACTTAAGTAACCTGAATACTCTACTGTCAGTACTTATTGCCAATACCAGAGTACTCCATACTCTGATAGTCCTTACTCTACTAATTTGTTCAAGTGCCAGAGTACTCGCAATGTTCGTAATAACACAACCATGATGCACAACTAAAGGTAGGCTATAATGCCAAACCGGACTTCTCTAAAGACTTAGAGACTGCTGAGGGAGTTCAAAGCAGAAAGGCAAGGCTGGAGAATGAGTGCTGAATAGCCCTGAAGTCCGCAGGCCATGACCCTTTCCTCACTACCGCGTTGACACCTTCCCAAAGCTCCCAGAAAGCCCCGTGTCGCATTCTTGCTTCCCATAGGGGAACCCTTTACACCACACCCCTCCTGGCCAGAATCAGGCCTTTTAACTACCTCTGGGCCCCAGCAAAGAGGGAAACCATTGCCTCTACACCTGTGCTACCTTTATTCGGGAGCCACTCACCTAATTTTAATTGAGATTAAAATTCATGTCTTTCTTCCCAAAAGCATTTCAGATGCTCAGTGCATGCACATTGAGGGGCTACTGTATTAAGTGGCACAAATACATAATATCTCCATCATCTAGGAGGGTTCTTTTGAGCAAAACTGGTGACACTTTCCACTCTCACACTGGACCTCAAATATCAGGTTATTTTTGTGGTATCATCCATTCTGCTCACACTATTTACTAAGCCCTTTGAAGACCCCAGTGCCTTAGTCACCTGCTTTCCAGCTGGTTCCCAGGTGCTCACCCACTACCTGGCCCTGTGCTAATGAATATAGCAAAAACTTAATCCTCTCAGCCTGCTAGTATGAGACTTGGTATCCCAGAACATTTCTTCCCATCTGGATCTTTTTATAGAGAGTTAAGCATTTATTCCAGAAAACCATCCTTTGCTGTTCTGTAAAGCAAAAAGGCAGGACCTTTGATATTTGTGCCAGACAGCTTTTTACCTGCCTGTCACAAGAAGGTACCCTTGACCTAACAATGGAGTCACCAGAATGTTCAGTTCTAGTTTACTTGCCAGCTTCCTGAGAAAGAGAAAACATCAAGAATCTCCTGTGAGAAAATTAGGTTGCTTAGCAATGATTTCCTTCCTGTATTCTGCAGGTGAAATGTAATGATTCTGTAAGTTATAATTATTTACTAAGTCCCAACCTCTTCGTTAGGCATTTAACACTTCACATTTCAAGAGCAGACCACGAGCTGAAGTAAAAATGTCGTGAAATATATTTACAGCTCCTCTCCACATCCTGCTCTTTGTCTCACAAGACTGAATTCCTCCATGTCACACCTGTATCTTACACATACTGGAATCCCTGGAGTATGGCCAGCACTGGGAGGGACTTCATATTTATGAAACTCAAGAGTAGATGAAAGTATCACTTTGAGGTCTCCTTGCCTGTTACTCCTGAAACCCAGCTCCAGTGCAAGCTTGCTTCCTCAGACCATAGTCTTCTCCCCAGTCCATCAAATTCTATTGCTTCAGCCAAACCTTCTCTGGGGTTAAGGGCTGCTTCTCAAAGTGCCATCAGATCCCTTGAGGGAGATGGAAATTGCTAAGATTAAAGTGAAATTTGAAGCCTGTGCACCAAACCTGGATATTGAAGTCAGGTGCTGAGGACAAGTTTATTTGAGTAGGAGGAGTCCTGTGAGTCTTGTGGATAACCTTGGAAGACAAGCCTAGAACACAGGGCTGCTTCCTCAGAGCTGCTGCCAAGCCTTGTTCAGTTCAGGATATTTGAACCAAGGCCTCTGGCTCAGAACCCTAAAGACCCAGTCAAGGTGACCTTCAGAGGTGCTGGGAAGGACATCAGAGTGTACACTTTAATA
The DNA here is from genome assembly GCF_034190915.1 of Cavia porcellus. Taxonomy (NCBI): domain Eukaryota; kingdom Metazoa; phylum Chordata; class Mammalia; order Rodentia; family Caviidae; genus Cavia; species Cavia porcellus. The sequence continues at coordinate 19,890,971 of NW_026947511.1, read as the reverse complement.
AGAGCTTTCCAAAGGCACAGGGCTCCTGAAGACCGCTTTGGTTTGTGTAGTGGTACCTTTGCCAGCACGTTTTCCCCTCATTACCCAATTCTTTTTTAAAATAAAAGAAAAAACACTCACAATACTCCTGTTCTACTTTTTTTTTTTAATTTTATTTAAGGAGAAAAGAAAAAAAGAAAAAAAAAGCAGAGAAAGGGTACAAGTTATACAGATTTACAGATAAAAAAAAAATAAACAATAGGAAATCACTAGTTAATGGATTACATATTGTCATCCTAGAAATAATTGTTCAAGTCACAAAATTAAAGCTTGTAAAGTGGACATTCCAACATGTGCTTAACTTTTTATAAACCAAGTGTGCATGCAAAGATATTTTATGCATGCAAGGACATTTCTTTGAACTACTACATATTTTTAAGGTAGGTTTATCTCCTAATACAGGATCAACTAGATTAAAGATAAGGACTTTACAAAATGGGACATATCAACCTCCTCTTGAATGAAAATGGGAATGTAGAAGTGTTAGCAAAGGAATGTGAGTTAAGGAAAGTAGCCATGTGGCTACTGCATTAACCATGCTCTTGTTGCCATAGTAATATTAGTAACTTGGGAAGAATGAACCCAATTTGCAAGACAGATAGAAGAGAGGCAAATATATATTCCCTTGTATAGATTTGCTCTTATAAGTGTGCCAAGCCACCTCAATCCTACCTTTTCCACTTAGTTCTAAGTAAAGGAAAACCTCTCATAGATATTGTTTTAAAGATGCATGTTTTTCCTAAATACATGTGTACAATTGAACTTCATTACCATCTTCCCGTGTGATATCTGTGTTGTTCCTAAAATTTCTAATGACAGTAGTAGCATGGAGCAAGGAGAAAAATACACACTGGATTCCTGGGGACTTGTCCTGGCTGTGTCATTGGTCATGGACATGGTTCACAGAAAATGCTTTTATCTTCTGGTTTGTGATCTTCTTAACAGAGAGAGAGAGAGAGAGAGAGAGAGAGAGAGAGAGAGAGAGAGAGACAGACAGAGAAAGAGCGAGATCAATAAAAGACTTTTCCCATCTGCTCCATGACTTGTCTGCCAGTGACAGAGGTAGCCTTCAGCTTCTTTTCCATCTCGCTCAATAGACAATAGGTACAGTACAGTGGCAAAGTCATTCATGTTGAATCCAGACAAGTGGAATCCCCCCTGGGCTTTAGCTTACTCTGTGTATTCTTGGCAATGCTTCAACTTGATCATCTATAAGTTGGGCCTCGTGGAAGTCACATATGGTGACTGCAGCACTCTGAAGACTGAGGTAGGAGGATTTCTGTGAGTTCGAGTCCAGCCTGGGCTGCATAGTGAGATCAAAGCTAGCCTGAACTACATAGTGAGACCCTGTCTTTGAAGGAATGAATGTCCTGGTAGTAGTACCTAACTCGCAACATCAAGACAACTAAATGAAATAATCCATGTGTGTGCAACCAACATCACACAAGCAGGAGCTGCAGATAAATTTATAGTTGCTGCTATTGCTGCTTTCACAGGAGAGAACCCATGCTTTGTAAAACGCATTCTCCTTATAGTCTGATAGATACACAGGCAACAGTGTGGTAGGTGACATCAGGACAGCTTTCAATGGGCTTCTGAAGGTAATCAGAAGTGTCCCTCCCCAGAATATTTGGGTTCCATTGTTTGTAGTGGTGTTTTTAGCTGAAAGCCAGCCTTTAAGAAGTGATAAAGGTAACAGTGCTTGAGACACAACCCCAATATGAAAAAAAAATTTACAGGAATTGGAAGGAACCCATTTCTTTACTCTTCCTCCTTGAATATATGCCCTGCTTCCTGCAGTGCTGCTATAGAATTCTTGCTCTGAGAACATTTTTAAATGACCTGAATAAATCCTATTTGGAAATTCTGTGAAGTAAAATTCTATTAAGGTAGGAGTTAGCAGAGCTCACGTTGTTCATTTGCACTTTAGAAGAGAATTATTCATTAGCTGTACAATTTTCATTCTCTCCAGTGAAAGCAAAAGGCAGCATGGGGCTGCCGTGCCCCGGACTGACCCTCAGCTACACACGCCAGCACGTGCGACTCTCCTTGTCCCTAGACGGGGCATCGGTAACAGCTCAGATGCTCCCTGAACCCCTCCTTGAACACTACAGGCTCTCCTATGGCAATAAAAAGCATATGCCTGCTCTTCTCTGGTGGTTTAAAGAGTATGCAGGACTGGTAAAGGGGCATCTAGAGGGATGACATTAGGGTTTTGAAGGACTAGATCGGTACCCAAATACATGCCGGCTCTTCCATAACTCAAACAAGAGTTTCCAAGAAAACAAGTTCAGGCAGGAGATCAGTATAGACTAACATAGTTGAACAATATATTGAACAATATATTGAAAAGCTGCACCATGGTGGAAACAGAGAGCCTAGAATCAATCAGCTCCAAAAAATGATGCTGGTGTTGGGAGCGAAGTTCAGTAGTAGAGCGCATAGTTAATATGCATAGTTCAAAGTCCAGCGCCAAAAACAAACAAACTAGAAATCAGTGGTGAAATCAGCCCAGAACTAATACCAACCTGAGCTGAGGGATTGGCCTTGAACTTGCAGATGACAGGGAATCATTCCAGATCTTGGAATGGTGAAGTGGAAGAAGTAGTGTTTAATAAACACTATCTATGAGACACTGAGGAGTAATGGCTCTGAGTTGTGAGCACTGGTGGACTCCGGTCACACGGGTAGCAGCCCTGTGGTTGAGGAGGTGCAGGTCCAGCCCCTGGCATGATGCTCCTGTCTGTCTCAATGACAAATGAAGAGCTGTGCAGAGCCATGTTGCTGTGAGCTGTCCTTAGAACATTCAAAAGTCTACACAGCATTTTTGGTTGCACCATGGCTGAGCCTCCCTCACAGGGTGCACAGGATCGTCCCATACAAATAACAGTGTCCCAGCCCAAATGCTGGTTACACCGCCACTGAGACAAGCTGCTGGATTAGACACCTCCTTGTGGCCAAGTGGAGTTGGTGGGATGTGTCAGAAAGGACCCAGAAGTTCATAATCAGGGCCGCTGAGCACTGCCCCCTGCAATCCACATTATTTGGTTCTCACTCCAGAGATTTTCAAAAGAGGCAGAAAAAGCTTATACAAGATTCAAACCAGCTTAAGTAATAGCTTTCCTTAATCACTGAAAAAGCACAAAGTTTTGCATACTTTGTGTCATTTGTTCCTCACCTTAATTCTGAGGTGTATGGTTTCCATTGTAAAACAGAAAGCAGGAAGTTAAATGATTTGTGCAAAGCTGTATAGCTCTCCAGTAGTGTAACCTGCAGTAAGAATAGGAACATAAGCCATAAAAAATGTTTTAAAAACTGTATCCAGGCCATGTAGTTCATAAAAATATCCTGACATTAGACACAATGTGTACTTGAACAATAAATTTAATATAGAGCATCCCAAGAACTTGGACTATTTGGCAATTAATTGTATACCAGGACCAGGGTTACAAAATGGACTTAATACATTTTTAATCTTCGTTAAGCATGCTTTGACATCATCTCATGATACTGAGAAACTCGGTGATCTTACAACAGAGATACATAATGTACATTTCTGGTAAAAAATACAGGGCAGGTTTGTACTACACATGTATTTCCCAATACTTTATAGATTCCAGCCTCTTAGGAAATGTCTCTTTTAGATTCTAACGCATTAAACCTGTGTTACATAGAGTGGGTACTTCATATTTTTAACAAATTCTTCAAGTGACTCTTCTGACCAGGAATTATTAGGAAATATTCACCAAGGCCAAACAAATCTCTCTCTAAATTACCCAAAGTTGAATCATAGAGGTTCTTAAAAACTCATTTGCTTATTACAATTATTGTTATATTTATAACCCCTCAATAGGATCTTGAGTTAACTACATTTTGCCACTTTTATAATACTTTAACATACAGTGCGTCATCTGAAACCCACAACAGTGGCCATCTTTACAGAAGGACCAGCTGAGGTCCCCAGGGAGTTACTTGCCCTGGATCCTACTGAGTGTAAAGTGGTAGAATGGAGATTTGAAGCCAGGTCTCTTGCATTTTGTGTGTTTCATGCATGACCATCACCATTAGTGAATCACCCGGGGCTCGTGGAAATCTGCTCAGTGGTCAGGGAGTGGCAGCAGGACTGAGAGGCCTTTGGGCACTGGTGGTAGCTGGGTCATCACTGTCCCTAGAAAAATGCCTCCCCTCATAAGGACAAGAATGCCATGCACAGATGAGCCGGTTTGCAAAACTGTTTTTGTTATTTCTAAATCATCTTCTTTTAGGAGCTTCAAAGGCAGTGTTTTCATTTCTTGACATGTTTGAAACTTGAGCCAAGTATCTGGTTTATCCAAATAACAAATAAGAGCAAGATAACTGAGCTCTGAAAGGCTTTAAGTTAGCAGAGAACTAGAAAGTCTGCAAATGATTTTGTTTCTGAAGGAGAAGGAAAAATCTCCACATAGAAACTGATGGAATTCCTGTTTATCAGAGATGATACAAGAGTGCAGAAAATCTGTAATTGTAAAGCCCCTTGTTCTGTCCGTATTTGAGTTTTTGGTGGTTGAGTGTTAGAGAAAGGGGTGGGATTTTTAAAACTGAAGTTATAGTATTTGTTAGAAACTTTAGAGGAAATCTAGTATCATTAGACCGGCTCACTTGAGGTAATTCCAGCTTTATAATTTTCTCCAACATACAGAAAACAGTTATGATTGAGCTTTAAATGATTTTCATTTCAATCCCTATGTCTCAGTTTGTAGGTAGGAATTTCTTGCTGAGAAAGGCTATCTTTTGTAATGTAAGCTATTTTTGACTAAGTGTTACTAGTGAGACCTTAAATGAATTATAGAAAAAGAAAAACAAGAGTTCTTTTCAAAAGGACACTATGGAATTTGTCACTCTTAGACATGTAATATTTCTGTTAGCATTGAATGTGCTATTCCTTTTTGATAGAAATTGTATGTCAGAAATGTTTTCAGAATAGAGACTATGCTACATGGACTCAGAGCGTGGACCAATATTAGACCACGTAAGGAAAAATTACTTCAATTTCCTTTCTCTTATATGACCTACTGAAAAAGTCAGCACAGTTATAGAGTCAGACAACCCAAATTCAATTCTTAGCTCTGGTATTTTCTTACCATGTGACCTTGTCTTGGTTACTTTTCTCTTGTTGCTGAGAAAAAATGCCCAACACGCATTGTTAAAGGTGGAAATGTTTATGTAGCTCACAGTCTGTAGAGGTTTCAGTCCATGATCTGCTAGTTCCAAAGCAAGTGGCACATAGCAGAGGAGCAGCGGTGGTTGGGGGAACAGAAGACAGAAAAGCAACAAGAGAAGAGGGAAGACAAGCCTCTTCCTGTTGCTTGTATTATATCCAGTCTGCCAAGATGAGGGCGGTGCCAGTCCAATCAGAGGACTGATCCAGCAATCACCCACTCTTAATCCCAGCACCCCTAACTGTAGTACTATACTACGAATCAATCATAAACTGTAGGGTCAGCTGCCTTCAGAAAGCCCACCCCTTCCTGTGATGACCACATGAGGCTTTGCAGAGGCTGCATACACAAACCATAACAGACCTGTAACCCCTTCTGGCTTCACCTCGCTCACCTATGAATTGCAGTTAATAGGACCTATTTCACAGATAGTTGTGGATATAAAGTTTAATCGTGTGTTTCACAGGGCCTGCACCAAGCAAGAACCTCATAATTGGTAGTCTTTTCCATTATAATTGCATTTTTTTCTCATATAGTTACCTCATCTAAATCAATAGATGTCAAAATGTTTTTAACAGACCTCCTCTAACAAATATTTAGGGGATAAACTGAGTATGTTGGAATATGCCTATAATCTCAGCTGCTCAGAAATCTGAGGCAGAAGGATTACCAATTCACGCCTATCTTGGGCAATTTAACAAGACTCTGTTTCAAAATAGTAAAGGGCTGGGGTGGTGGGGGTTCAGTCCCCAGTACAAAGAAAGGAAAGGCGAAAGGGGGGGCTTACAGTCAATGAAAGGCATTTACTGTTTAACTCTTTAATGCTTCAACTTTCTCATGTTTACCTGGAATAGTAGAAATCCTGACATGTAGTCTGAAAAAAATATATTTTTTGAATACCTATTAGAATGTCTACTCGAAATATCCGGTATTGGGACGGTGTGAAGCATAAGAAATCATGTAAATTTGTAATGTTGCTACAATGAAAAAGGTTTATCATATCATTTTTAAATGATCCATTAATCCCAATTCTAGGTACAATATATCCATTGTAAAAACAAAGTCTTGAGATACTTGTACATGGAGATTCATACAGCATTATTCACAGATCCAAGAGGTGGAAGAAACCCAAGAGTCCAACAGTGAGGGCTTGGATAAACAGAGTGATAGATACATATTGTAGACAATATTCAATCTTTATAAAGGAAAGAAACATTGACAGGCTACAAGATAGGTGAGCCTTGTCTTAAGTTACTTTCTCATCACTGAGACATAACACTTCACAAACAAAACTTAGAGGAGGAGAGGTTGATTTTGGCTCACCTTTTAGTCCATTGCTGGCTGGTTTCAAGATGGAAACAGCATGATGCATGGGCCCTGCAGAGGAAAGCTCCTCACATCATGATGGCCAGGATGCAGAGCAAGACGGGAGAAGCCAGAAGGGAAATGCACCCTTCCAGATCAGCTTCCCGAGGGCCCCCCTCCTAACAGCACATTCAGCTCTGAACTACCCATGCAGTAATCACAGATGAGTACAGCACCCCATGTTCCAATCACTTCCTAAAAGCCCCACCTTTGAGCACAGGAGGCTTTGAGGACATTCTTAATCTAATCCATAACAACCCTTCAGGAAATTTTGCTAAGTGAAATAAACCTCACAACAAGACAAACATTAAATTCTACTTATGTGAGATACACAGAGTCATCAGATTCATGAACACAGAAGTGCAATGGTAACTGCTGTGGGCTGGGGGAAGAGGAAAATGGGGAATTGATTTATAGGTACAAGGTTTCCATTTTCAAGATTCAAAGGTTCTGAAGTTTGGCGTAATAGTGGATGTAATAATATAATTCTACTTAACTATATATATATAGGGTTAAGGTAGAAGTTTTATATTGTGTGTATTTTTAATTTGTAAAGTGTTTTTTGTAAACCATTAAATTAGCATTTGAAAAGATCCAGTCAATTGTAGTATCCAGTGAAATAAAAGTGGAAGATGGTTCTATAATTGAGAAAAGAGATCAAAGTCAGCTCTGGTCTGTCTTCTTGCACCCTGGCAACAGCTGGTATCATGCACATCAGCCAAGAGTGTGCATAGGAAGCGAGTGGTGAGGTCTCTTCTAAGGATGGACTGTTCTCTCTACTGCTAAGTCACTTGGAAGACCCACAGGACAGCCTGGCACTGCCTTATCTAAATTACGATGTTCCATCCTCTATTTATCCCAGTAGAAGCCTCTGACAGTATAAACTATAAACAGGCACATATTATCCTTAGGAGAAAATAAATAAATCTCCAGAGTTTACAGCAAAACAGATCCAGCACTCAGAGCCTGATTTCACCCAAAAATAAAAAAAAAAAAATCCAATTTCTAAGCATTTGGTGCTGCAGCCTGGGAGCCCAGCTCTATCGGGTGTCTGATCAAATGAGATTTAGCTGGTGTCCCTGAGAGGGGACGTGTCACTGACATCAATACCTCAGTGTCAGTGGCAGCAAAGCAGCTATGGATTTAATCTCCTTATCCAGAATGCACACAGAGAAAAGTTGGTAGAATAGGCCAGCAGTCAGCAAAGCCAGAGAAGAGGAAAAGACTTTCTCTAAAAAGACCTATTTCATTAAAACCTTGTGAATACAGAGAAAATGAACAACAGCAGTCATCTTAATGGTCAGTATAGTATGAAAAGTGCCTCTGAGTTTACTTTATACTCATTAACTATACACAAAGTTGAATTTCTTTTAAAGCGAAGTCCTATTTACATTTCAGATTATGAATGCCAAAGTGTGTTCTTACAAGTATGTGTAATAGTTATAAATTTTCCTGGGTATATTCTTCAAGTATTACATCTTCACCATTGGAAGCGTCTTGGTTGCCTGTGTGTTATAGCTATCTTAAGTCATTAAAAATTTAGGAATTCTCAAAAAAACAAATGAGGTCCTAATATATATATCAAAACATGGATGAACGTTGAAAACAACATGCTAGGTGAACAAAACCAGTCATGCAAAGACACGTATTGGAGGTTTCCACTTTTTAAAATACATCCAGTCTAGCCACATCCACAGACAGAGAGTAAACTCATAGCTAAACAGGGAGATGATTAAGGGATTGAAAAATGAGAAACGATTGTTTTCAGTGGTACAAGATTTCTGTTATGGATGACGAATGTTCTAGGATTAGATACTCATGATTTATCCAATTTATAAATAGACTGGAAGTCATTGAATTTTACACTTTAAAATGGTGAATTTTACTATTCGCTAATTATATTTATAAAACCTATTTGTAAAAATATGAATAGATTCTCAGTGGAAAATAATAAAAATTTATGGGAAGAATATTTTTAAACTCAAGAAAATTAAAACGGGACTTCAACTATATATTTTCTGCACTGTATCCAAATCTATGTAACTGTTAAATATTATTTATTAATAAATGCTCTGGGTGTGAGGGTGAGAGGACACATACCTCTTCCCTAAAAGACCAAAAGACTTTCAAAAGATCTGTATGAGGTATAATAGAATAATAAGAAAAGTTTTAAATTTAGAAAAATGTTTACAGTAAAAGACACATTCCCTTTATTTTTGTTTTAATTGGGTTTGAATATAGGGTCTCGCCATGTGGCCCAGGCTGGCCTTAAGCTCAAGGTGATCCTCCTGTCTCAGCCTCCTGGAGTGCTGGGATTACAAGTGTGCACCATTACTTGAACTAGACATAAAATTTTTGAAATGTGTATTTGTTATATGGATACCCTCAGCCTATTGACATCTTATGTTCATATATTTTGTTTTGTGACCTTTAACGTTTTAAGCCATAGGAAGTAAGTAGCAAGTGGGAAAATTCAGAAAAGATGCTGGATTCTCTCCCCACATTTAATCATTAGAACTTGTATTTACAGAGGACATGGCAAGTAGCCAACTGAAATAAATAGTTCTGTTATTTAATTTTCATTATCTAGAAGATTTTGAGTGGTATTATCCTTTTAGTCTTTCCCTTAGTGATACTCTTTTCCAGACATTTTCAAAGGAAAATAAGAAATAGGTGCAGAAAAGAGGGAAAAGCCAATCAATTCCCCTTGATAGACTTCAGCTAAGAGGAAAGTCTGCCGTTTCTCACTAGCAAGGTAGGGAAGGGTCCTGCTTTCACCTTGGGGAGCAGCAGCAAGTGCCTTGCTTTGGTGATTTGCAGAAGATGAGCTTGGATGTTCCTTCAGTCAGGTTGTTTTTTCTGGACAGCTGAGAGGGAAGGAATCCTCAGGCTTTGCCAGAGGAAGTGGTTTCAGGTCCCTGTCTTCTGCCGTACAGTGCCACATGGTAGCCTATGTACCATGTATGTATCATGTTGGTACTATGTGTTTCTGTCATGTTATGTAGGCCACGGCTCAGTCCTGGCTTTCTGCTCTTCACTGTTTCTACCCTAGCCAGAATCCTGCTGTAGTCCTTGCAGACTGCTACTGTGCTGAGCTGATGCTTCCATAAAACCTTCCCTGCCTCCCTTCCTCCCGCCCTCTGTCCCTCCCTTCTTCTCTGTCTCTCTCTGTCTCTCTGTCTCTCTCTCTCCCTCCCTCTGCCTGTCTCTCTTGTCTCTCTCTTTCTTTCTTTCTCTCTTTCCTTCCCTCTTTCTTTCTTCCCATATGGACATTGAACTCAGGTCCACTGCACTGAGCTACCCAGCCCCACTTTACTGTTGTATTTTAAGACAGGCTCTCAGTAAATTACTAAATTGCCCAGGCTGAGATTGAACATGAAATTCTCAGTTTCCCAAAGGGCTGGGATTACCAGTGTACACTACTACCCCTTCTAACACCTCTTATATCCAGAAGAACTGACCACAATTTAGCTCCTTCTGATTTTGACTCTTCTCTGTATGGTTCTGTATAATTTTTTTCTATTCAATCTTTTATTTAATGCCCTTGTGAGATGCAGTTGTTTCATACATTTTAAGTATCTACGTGATACATAGTAAAAACAATAGTGTAGTACCTCACCCTTTCATTGTTTCTCAAGTGCTAAGCAGCGTTCTAAAGATTCTGTGCTTATTAACTCATTTAGTCTTCGTGACAGTGCTGTGAGTACTATCGCTGGCCTGATTTTAGACATGAGAAAGTAAAGAAACTTACCTGAGGTTAGGGAGCTAATATGGAACAGGCCTGGAATTTGAACCTGAGCAGGAAGCTCACTCACTGTACCAAGCCATCTTCTCTCTCGGCCCATTGTTGCACCACTCAGAGAAAGGCTCTCAGAGTCCAAACTGGCTGCGTGCATCAACTGCTAACAAGTCCAGAACCTGGCTCTTGAGGGAAGCACAATGGGGTCAAACACCCTGTGACAGCAGCCTTGTGACATTTGGAAAGTGGGTTTGATGGGGCGGGGGGGGGGTCTTCATCTGTAAAATAAAGACAAAATTTTAGTAACTCTTTCTAGGGTTGTAGTATGGATGAGAAAATGAATGGGGAATACCTATGAGTTCCTTTCCTCCTTTTGACATGAATTATCTCTTTGTTCTTCTGGACCGTCCTGCCGGGAAAGTGACAGAGGTACTGTGTCCACTTCTAGATGAGAAAATAAGTTAATACCAGCTAACACACAACCCTGCTCTCACCCAGCAGGAGAGTGGCTGTAGAGGAGTGGGCACTGGGGCTTCTCATCATCAAGGCAACACGCTTTCCGCTAGATCTGTACTGAGAAATGGGCTTGAAATGAAGTTATAACCAGAATAGAATTTCCCTTCTACCTCCAGATTCATTGTTAAAAATCTGCAAATTTCTAAACAATGTAATAGTTTAGGAAGTATAGCAAAAAACTTAATCGTCTTATCTAAAAAGTGATCATTATAAGATATAATACAATCTGATGCTCCGTACTACAGTGCAGTGGGTATCCCTGGAGAGGACTGAGATGAATTGTAGAGGAAATCTACTGAATTTGTTACCGATACAGGAGATCTTGGTTTGTTTGGGAGATTTCCTTTTTTCTTTGTGTAGGAAGAACTTAGCATAGAAGAAAATGATTTAACTGCAAAAGAAAAAAGGCTAGGAATCTCACTGTGAGAACACAAATCCACAAAAGGGACAGCATTAATCTATGTTATTTTCTTGAGTACTTGATTAGCTGGTTGCCCCAAGAACTTGAGATAATTCAACTTGCTCTGTATTTTATTCTTGGTTAGTCAAAGTCTGAATATTAATCCAGATCCTGTTAATGTCTTATATGAATACTATTATAGCCAGTGCCCTTCCTTGCTGTTTATAAAATGTTTGCACATATATATGGGATTGCTTTTTTTATCTTGGGGAAAAAAATTTTTTTAAAAAATCTCACTGTGTAGTCCTGGCTGCCTTGAACTCACAGCAGTCCTCCTGCCTCAGCCTCCCAACTACTGAGATTACAGTCCTGTACCACCACACTCAGTTGACTTTTTTATCTTTAGCTACCATATTTAAAAGACAGTTTAGAAATAAATATTAGAGGAAGGAAGGCATTAGTAAATCATATTTATACCTTAAGATTTTTAGAGTGAATAATCATTACATTGAATAGTTTCATGAAAAGTTAAATTAGATATTATTGTGATAGTGATGAAACTCTGGACTTAGAGAAGCCCAAATGTTATAGACAAATGGAAGAAATGATGCCTGATAACTGGGAAATCTGGCATCTTAGCAAGCCTCAAGTTCTCTTACTCTAGTTAACCTATTTGGTCTCTTCTTTACCCACTCAGACAGGATGAACTCAGACAGAGGTCCTTACTAATTAAAAAAACAAAAAAACTTCTTAAGTGCTAATGAATTCTATAACATTTTGAATACACAAGAAAAATATTATTTGTTATAAGGGGAAACATCAAATTAATATTAATTTATACAATATTAAAGTTAATATCTGCCGTTGTACTAAACTCAGGTCAGATTCCAAACTCTCAGTTGAATGTGGTTTTACTCAAATTTTAATTCCGGTTTCTTTTCATAAATAAGATATAGATGTTTAGCCATACCCAATTTTCTAAATTAATGAAAAAAATACAGTACTATATCTTTAGGTTTAGTGTATCTCTGAGCTCAGCAGTTTCCCTCAGAGTTTCAACATTAGAAAAGCTCACGTGTAGGTAAAACCTCTTTGTCTAGCCGGGGAACACAGCGTTGGTGGTAGGGGGCTGCATATCAGCCAACAATAAAATACAGCCACTTTTTCAGTAGACAATGAACAAGTGTCCATGATAGAAATTTGCTAGAAAAACAAGAAGCATAAAGCCATCTATAATCTCAGTCTTAAAGATAAGTTGTTACATTTGAGTCACTAGCCCTAAATCCTTGCAGAATGCATGTATACTTTTGCTTTTCATTTAGCACATTATATTTCCCATGGGGTTAACTTATCAGTTTACCTTCAAATATCCTATAACTTTACAAATAGTATAATAACTTGGCCACAGTATCCTGTAGTTCGGTTCTTCCTTCCCGTCTTTGTGGAGTTGAGTTACATTTTCTGGGTGCCTTTTAGGTGTACATAATGATAACATTCATCACAGGGGATTTGGACCTGTGGGTGACACACGGTTTGCTCCTCTTTTGCCCCATTTCCTTCCTCTCCCTTCAGTCTGTCTTCTGATTTTTTACAAAAGCTTTGTTTCCATTTTTTCCTTCTGTTCTCTTTCATTTTCTTGTGCCTTCCTTTCGTCTACCCTTCTCCCTCCCTTGTTCCCCTTCTCATTGTTCTTTCCATTTCCCAGTGTCTACCATACATTTCAGTGCATATTTACACACTCAGTGTCTAACACCAGAGAAATAATGCAGGGAGCAACCAGTTAGCTAACTCTTGTTTATTTAAAAATCACACATCTTCTTTATCCAATCATCAGTTCATGAGCATTTGGACTGTTTCCAAGATTTACCTATTAAAACTGTGCCACTGTGAACATTGGTGTGCATATATCACTGTACCATGATGTTTTAATTTTTTCGGGAATATACCAAGGAGGGGAATAGCTGGGTCAAATGGAACCTCTAGTTTTAGGTTTATTGAGAGATCTCCACACTGATTTCCAAAGTGGTTGCACCTGTCTACATTCTAACAGTGGAGAATGGTTTCTTTTTCCCCATAGCCCCATAAGCATTTGTCATTGGTGGTTTTCTTAATAATAACCATTTTTTTCCATCCATTCTGCAGTTGATGGGCATTTTGGTGGTTTCCAAGAATTAGCTATTACAAATTGTGCTACTGTGAACTTGGGTGCACATATATCACTATGTCATGACCTTTTCAGGTTTTCTGGGAAAATACCCAGGAAGGGAATAACTTGGTTGAATGGAACTTCCAATCCTAGTCTTCTGAGGAATCTCCATACTGATTTCCATAGAGATTGTACCAGTCTGCACCCCCACCAACAGTGGAGCAGTGTTCCTTTTTCCCCGCAGCCTCACCAACATTTGTTATCAGTTGATTTCTTGATGGCAGCTATTCTTTCTGGTATTTTTATACAATGGAATATTTCAGCTATAACAAAGGATGATCTTGAGGCCTTTATAGGTAAATGGAGGCAACTGGAGACTATCCTCTAAGTGAAATAAGCATTATATTTGTAAATATCACATTGTCTCCCTAGTGTAAAAAGTAATAAAAACTGAGGGGATAATAAGATCCAAAATGTGTAATAGCTATTGTAAAAAACAAAGGGAAGGAAAGTACTCTAAAGGATATAACTGCATGTATGTTTAAGTGTGTAAGATAGATAAACATATTACTAAGTTTTTGTTGAATCATTGAACAGAACAGTTTGCACTCTCATTGTTTGTCTTTATGCTTTAATTTTGTAACTTGGACAACTGTTTCTAAGAGGACAATATGTAATTTATCAGCTAGTGATTTCTTAGCATTAATTTTTTTCTGAAATACTGTACTATTTCTATCCTTTTTTCTGTCTGCTGTTTTTTAAAATAAAAAATAATTTAAAAAAATAATAACCACTCTTTCGGGCTGGGTGTTCAGCTCAGTGGCATAAGCGCCTGCTTGGCAAATGCAAGGTTGTGAGTTCTATCTCTGGTACCAAAAAATAAGTAAATAAATAAATAACCATTCTTTCTGGAGTGAAATGGAATCTCAGTGTTGTTTAAATGATCAAAGTTATTGAACTTTTTTCCTGAATTTATTTGCCATTTCTACTTCTTTATCTGAGAAGTGTCTATTTATTTCAGATTCCCATTTTGGATGGGGTCTTTAAATTTAGGGAACAGGTCTGACATTTTTTTAATTCTTTATATATTCTAGATATTATTTCTTTGTCTGAGGAACAATTGGCAAAAAAAATTTTCCATACTGTGGGTGGTTGTCTCATCACTCTGTTGCTGGTTTCTTTTGCTGTGCAGAAGCTTTTTAGTAAGATGAGATCCTCGTTGTTAATTCTTTGTGATATTTCCTGTGGGATTGGAATTTTGTACATAAAGTCTTTGTCTACACCAATGTCTTCAAGAGCTCTACCTCTTCTCTCTTCCAGATGATTTGGTGTTCCTGTTAAATATTTAAATCTTTGATCCATTTTAATTTTAGTTTAGTGCTTTATGAAAGATATGGGTCTAGTTTTAATCTTCAGCATGTGGAAAGCCAGTTTTTCTAACACCATTTATTAAAGAGGCTATCTTCCTTCCAGTGAAGATGTTTGGCTCCTTTGTCAAAGATAAAATGGTTGAATGTGTTTGGAGTTGTTTCTGTGTCTTCTAATCTGTTCTACATGATCATCTGTTTTTATCCTAGTACCATACTGTTTATATCACAGTGGCTTTGCAGTACAGTTTCAACTCAGGGATTGCCCCCTACCTTGCCTTTGTTTCCCAGAATTGCTCTTGCTATTCTAGGTCTCTTCTGGTTTCAGATGAATTTTAGGATTGTGTTTTCTTATTCTGTGAGATATGGTAATGGTATTTTTGTAGGGATCTTATTAAATCTGTGTAACACTTTTGGAAGTATGCCAATTTCACTATATTTGTTCTGTCTACCCAAAACAAGGACTATCTTCCCACTTTCTGATATCTATTTTGATCTTTTTAAGAGTACTGTGGTTTTCACTCTAAAGACCTTTTACTTCCTTTGTTAGATTGATTTTTTTGGATACTATTGTGAAAGGTGTTATTTCCCTAATTTCTCTCTCGGTGAGTTTGTTATTTGTGTACAGGAAAGCTATTGATTTTTGAGTGTGGACTTTGTATCTAGCTATGCTACTGAATTTGGTTATTAAATCTAGAAGAATTTTGGTGGATAAGTTAACTTCTTCCTTTTGGAAATGATGGTTTAACTTCTTCCTTTCTTATCCTTATTCCTTTTATTTCTTTCTCTTGTCTGATTGCTCTGACTAACGTTTCCAGAACTATATTGAATAAGAATGGTAACAGTGGACATCCTTGTCTTGTTCCTGATTTTAGAGAGAAAGCTTTCCGTTTTTTCCACTTAATGATGTTGGCTGTTGATTTATCATAGATGCCTTTTGTCAGATTGACATACAGACCATCTATTCTAATTTTCTGTAGAGTTTTTATCATACTGGGAGTTGGACTTTGTAAAATTCTTTTTCTGCACCTATTGAGATGATCATATGGTTTTTGTCCTTGGCTCTGCTAATATGATATATTAAATTTATTGATTTGTGTATGTTGAATCATTCCTGCATCCTTGGAATGAATCCTACTTGGTCAAGGTATATAGTCTTCTTGATAATTTGCTGCTTTCTGTTCGCAAGTATCTTTGGTTTGTTTGTTTGTGTTTTTTGACACTGAAACCTCATTATGAGTTTTTTCAGTCTCAAAATGAGACTAGAAACTCATTATGAGAACTCATTATATAGTTAGACTAGCCTTGAACTCATTATGTAACCCAAGTTTACCTTGAACTCACAGCAATCCCCCTACCTCGCACTCCCAAGTGCTGGGATTACAAGTATGTACCACCACACCTAGATTATTTGCCAGTATCTTACTGAACATTTTTGCATCTATGTGCATTAGGGAGATTGGCCTGTAGTTCTCTTTTTTGGTTGGATCCTTCTCTGGCTTTGGTATCAGGGTAATGGTTGCTTCTAGGAATGAATTTACAAGTATTGCTTCCCTTTGCATTTCATAGAAGAGTTTGAAAAATAGCAGCAAAAGGTTGTCTCTAAATTTCTTGTATAATTCATCAGTGAATCTCTCAGGGACTAGGTGTTTCTTTGTTGGTAGGTTTTTAATTACATACTTACTTTCATTGGCCAATATTGTTTTATTTAGAGTTTTATAACTTTGTGATTCACCTTTGGTAATTCATATATATCTAGGAATCTGTCCATTTCTTCTGTGTTCCCCATCCATTATTAGAATACAGATTCTCAAAGTGGGTATTGGTGATTTTCTGTATTCCTGCAGGATATGTTGTGATTTCAGCCTTTCCATTGCTAATTACATGGATTTGAGTCTTTTTAAAATAAGATTGGCTAAGGTTTGTCAATTTTATTTAATCTTTTAGAGAATCAACTCTTCAATTCATTGATTCTTTGTATTGTGTTCTTAGTCTCCATTGCACTAAATACTACCCTGATCTTTACAGTTTCCTCCTTTGTATGACTTGCTTGATTTGCTCTTCTTTTTCTAGAAGCTTGAGGTTCAACACTAGGTTGTTCATTTAATTTTACTCTTTTTCTGATGGGAATTCACAGCTATAAATTTATCACATAGTACTACTTTCATTGTGTCCCATAATTTCTGGTATATTGTATTGGCATTATGATTTAATTGCAGAAACTGTCTAATTTTTTTCTTTAATTTCATCTCTGGCCCATGGGTTGTTTAAGAAGGTATTATTTGATTTCCACATGTTTATGAAGGTTTTGTGGGTTTTTTTCCCATTGATTTCCAATTTCATTACACTGTGGTCTGATAATATGCATGGCATAATTTCAATTCTTTTGCATTTATTTAAGCATGTTCTATTAGCTAGTATGTGGTCTATTTTGGAGAATGACCCATGTGCAGCTGAAAAGAATGTGTATTCTGATGTTATGCAGTGTAACACACTATAGAGATCTATTGAGTCCCTTTGTTCAAAAGTTTGGCTCAGTTTTGCTGTTTCATTGTTGATATTTTTTCTAGTTGATCTGTTTGTGCCTGGAGAGTATTGAGGTCCCCCATTATAATCTTATTAGTGCTTATTTGATTTTTCATGCCTGTTAATATTTATTTTATACAGTTGGGCACACAGGTATTCAGTGTACATTTTTGTTTTGTATACCTTATAAACTTTACAATTCATTGTTATCATTTTTACTCTACATAAGAAATTATCTTATATTTACTTTCATGTTTCTCATTTTTCTCTTTTACAAGTAGATCAAAGTTTATGTCTTGTATCATATACTTATATCATGTCTTGTATCATATTTTTATTGTCTGAGGAATTTCCTTTTACATTTATATATTGCAGATCTGCTGCTAATGATTTACCTCAACTTTGTCTATCACAAAGTCTTTATTTTTCCATGACTTTTTTAAAAGACATTTTTATTCAACATATCGTTTTCATTTGATATTTGTTTAACCTCATTGTTTAAAGATGTTATTCTTTGTTTTCTAGGTACATAATTTTTGCAGAGTTATCAGCTATAATTACTGCCTTGTTCTCTATATGAAATGTATATTTTTTTATTATCTTTCATTTTAGCAATTTAACTGACATGTTTCCTTGTGGAATTTTTCTTTCTTGGTTCCTCCTGAGTTTCTTGAATTTGTAGCTTTGTGTCTTGCATTATTTTGAGAAAATTATTTTTTTTCTTTGAAACAGGGTATCATTATGTAGTACAGGCTGGTTTTGAACTTGTGTATCTAGCCCAGGATGGCTTCAAACTCACAATGATCCTTCTGCCTCAGCCTCCCAAGTGCTGGGGTTATTGGTGAATACCACCATGCCTGGCAATTTTAAGAAAATTTTTGAGTATTACTTCTTCAAACATTCATTTTGTTTGATTCTATCTTTTCTTTTTTTTTTTTTTTTTTTTTTTTTTTTGTCTTTTTCCTTTTTATCGGTACCAGGGATCGAACTCATGACTGCCTGCGATTCTATCTTTTCTTAAACAAATCTATTAAGCTGCTTCATATTGTCCCACAGACACTCAGTTCTTTTTCTCTTAGTTTTCCTCTCTGAATTTCAGTTTAGAAGTTTAGTAGTTTAGTTGATATATCTTTGAATTCCCTGATTCAAAGAAATAAAGCTCCATAAAGTCTAATCATGACCCCATCAAAAGAATCCTTCATTTCTGACATTGTAGATTTTCTTTTCAAGTGTTTCCATTTAGCCTTCTCTGTCTTTTTATTAAACTTTTTATTAGTGCATATTAGTAGTACGTAGTGTTTACATTCCTTGTGGAGAGTTGGTACCTGTACATAACACATCTTAATTCCTTTTTTTATCTCTTTCTCTTTTCTCCTTCCCTCTCCCTTTGCTGGAATTCTCTGTCTTCTCCTGTATGTCATTCACCTATTCCCCACTAGACAGAACCCGGAGTTTTATATGTGGAACAGGAGACATAGCAATTGCTAGTACTTTTGTTTAGAGGGAGGTATACTTTCTTCCATCAGACTCAAATATCAGAGATGGAACCGGAGGTTGAGCTGAGTTGACAATCAGTCAGAGGCTCAGATCTCTCCAGAGCAGGCTGCTCCGTGTCTGGCTCAGGCTGTGGATTGAGGTGCCAGGATTTGCTGTGTCAGTCCTCCACTCTCAGCTTTCCAGGGACCCCTGTGGCAGAGGAGGCACCGGGAGCATCTCTGGGCAATGTGAAAGTTTCCAGGCTGCCTCAGTCTCAGTCTGGGGGTGTTCTTAGTCTCAGGTCTGGGGCTTTCTTCACCTTCTTGCTCTTTCTGTCACCAACAGCCAAACTCCACCATGTTTCTATGGCTGCTGTTTTGAGAGCTCTTCATATACAAAGGGAAATCACATCTCATTAAGCTTGTACCGATTTTTATTTCATCGGTAGCAAATGAGAGCTTTTTTAACAAAATTTCTCTAACATAATTGGGCTCTTTTGTAGGTCAAGATTCCAAAATTTTGCTGTTTGCTTAGACAGTGAAAACATAGCAACAGGCTTTATGCATAGTATGGCATAACATATTTTTATTGGTTAATTGAAAATAATTCTACCTCCAGTTAACTGTTTCTCATTCTGCAAATTATGGCCCAATTCTGTGTCTTGTTTTCTCTATCAAATGGAGTTAATGATTTTTATACTGCTATTCACTGGATTGCCCTGAGGGTAGAATGAAATTATAGATGTGTTTGTAAGGCCTTTGTAACACTTTTATGAAATTTAGCATTAGAAAGTGTTCCTCTAAGAAGGAGCAGAGAGGTATAGACAATATAGACATTAAGAATTCAAGGCACCCTTTTGATAGCTATCCTTCTACCATGGAAGAAATGCATGAATATGAGAGAGGGTAGAATTAAAAGAGTTCTTCATCTCACTAAAATTAGCCTGCTGGGACAAAGGTTAATTAAATCTTTCTTGACCAGGCAAGAGCCATTTTTTAAAGGCTGACAGCACAGAAAACCTTATTCACCCTCGGAAGTGAGGAGTCCTTGTGTCACATCGTGCTTGAGCTGTCTTCCTGACCTGTACTTCTGAATCCCTCAGCAGATACCACACCTGCCAGTGTAAGACAGGAGTCAGGCTCCGTGCAGCTTACATCCTTAGACCAGCACACTGTTGGGAGCAGAATGCAGAAACAAGACAAACGTGAAGGGCATCATAAAGTTTGTTTCCTCCTGCTGGCTTTCACCTCCACCTAAGAAAAACTGAAGCATGAACCATGTAGGGTGCACGATCTCTTATACTCTTTTGTAAACTATCTCACACAGCTGTAACCTCAGCCATTAGCCAGTGTGCCTAAAGCAGGGATTAACAAGTGAGTACACACCAGCCAAATCCAACCCCTGCCTATTTTTATAAATAAAGCTTTGTCAGAACACAGCCACTCCATTTCTTCATACACTGTGTGTGGCTGCTCTGTTCCATGGTGACAAAAATGAGCAGACGTATCCAAGACAGTGTGGCCAGCAAGACAGAATAGTTTGCTATCTGGCTAGTTTGCCTCCCCATGTTCCAGAGCAATAATAGTAGTCCTTTCCATTCCCCACCAATGTTAAGACTTTTTTTTTTTTTTTTTGCACTTCAGGTCAATTCTTGCTTATTTTTTAATGAAATAATCCCTAATTTCTATTTGGGCATCTTTAAATAAGTAGATAATCCTTAAACATTGTGAGAATATGTCTTAATTTATATTTTAGTATCTCCAAATAATGAGATAAGACAATTACACAGTCTGCATTTGTGGTACAATGTACAATTGTTGAAAATGTTTAACTGGAAAAGGCTGTTGAAGATATGAAAGGAAAAGACTTGTAACACCCCATTGAAATGCTTACTTTTCTCATTGCTGAGACAAAGTAGCCATCATTTTAAAGGAGAAAAGGTTTATTTAGCTCACAGTTTGTAGAGGTTTCAGTCCATAATCAACTGGTTCCAAGGTAGGGTGGCACATGGCAGAAGGACAACAGTTCATGGTGGTAAAAAAACCAGCAAAAACAATAAGAGAAAGAGATGGGCACAAGCCTCTTTCTGTCTCTTATATTGTATGCAGGCCTCCCATGCTAGATGAGTGTAGCCCTCACACCCCTAATCCTAGCACCCTTAATCCCAGCATTGTACTACAAATCAATCACACACACTAGATTCAGCTACCACCAAAAAAAGCCCATCTAAAACTACACAAGACTTTGGGGAGACATCTAGACACAAACCATAACAGATGCAATCAGTCAAATCCAATTATGGAAATTTTACATAATAAATCAGCAGATTTCTTCAATAAATAAATGGATATGGAG
Organism: Cavia porcellus; assembly: GCF_034190915.1. Taxonomy (NCBI): domain Eukaryota; kingdom Metazoa; phylum Chordata; class Mammalia; order Rodentia; family Caviidae; genus Cavia; species Cavia porcellus. Next base: position 19,869,844 of record NW_026947511.1, on the reverse strand, counting down.
AAGAGAATAAGTAGGGGCAAGATTAGAAGAGATAAAAAATTTAACACAATTTGTGGACCTTCTAAGTGAAGAAGACCAACTGTGACACTTGGAGGTGATGAGAGAATTTGATCACAAATGGGGTAATATTGTAATTACTCATCCTTGTCTAGTAGACACATTGGTGCACATCTGTAGCCACGGCTTACTCTAGAAACTAAGGTAAAGGGACCACTTGAGCCCAGGAATTCAATACAGGCTTTGACAACATAGATTCTGTCCGGGGAGGGTAGAGGAAACATTCTTATCTATTAAAGATAATTAAGTTGTAGTATTTATATGTGAAATAAAATGCCTGTGACTCATTTTTCCTCTTCTTGAGCTCCTTCAGAACAAAAAAGTGGAGAGTAGAGAGAAAACAATTAGCAAAAGATTGATGTTTTTAAATTGCTGTTTTGTTTTGTTTGGGTTTGGTTTTGTTTTGTTATGCTGGAAACAACCAAAAGCCAAGCACATGCTAGGCAAGTGCTCTACCAGTGAGCTACATTCCAATCACCGTGGTTGATATTTATTGAACCTGAGTGAGGAGTACCTGAATTTCATGTTGCTTTTCTCTCAAAATTCATTTGGAGTTATTTTATTATAAAATTTGTTGGTTTTAATCATCTGTTCAAGTTTAAGCTTTTAAAAGTTGAGTCTTACACCCCCACCCCCCACTGCTAAATTTGACTGGCTTTAAAAAAAAAAGTTGAGTCTTGGAGCGGGCATGGTGGTTCATGCCTGTAATCCCAGCACTCGGGAGGCTGAGGCAAGAGGATCATTGCGAGTTCAAGACCAGCCGGGGCTACAAAGTGAGCTCAAGGCCAGCCTGAACTGCATAGTGAGACCCTGTCTCAAAAAGACAAAAAAAAAAAAAAAAAAAAAAAAGAGTTGAGTCCTGGTTCTGTTAGCTATTTTCTGCATCTGTAATATGAAGATAGCAATTCAGGTTTACGTGCCTTGTAAAACTAATGAGAATTCGGGGGCTGGGGATTTAGCTCAGCGGCATAAGCGCCTGCCTTGGAAGCAGGCAGTCGTGAGTTCGATCCCTGGTACCGGTAAAAAGGAAAAAGACAAAAAAAAAAAAAAAAACTAATGAGAATTCAATGAGATGGACTGGGGCGAAGCTCAGGGGCAGAGTGCTTTTCTAGATATGTGAGGCCCTGGTTGAACTCACCAATGTGAAAATAAAACTTTGTGTATTCCTGACATGTAGGAAGCGATTAATATGTGGTGGATCTTATATCTGTTATTGAACTATATAATCCCTATGAGCCATGTTCATTGATATTATTCACTTTTGAGGACAAGAGGTTTAAACCCATATTGCTGTTAGTCAAGAATAAGGAACCAAAATAGGTAATTTTTCAGTACATACATATATTTATATCCCTGACGAACTGGAAAGAGTCACAGTACCGATAAGATATATCAAGGGAAAATCTACCTTAGACAAGTGTTAAGGAAAGTTAGAATTTTAGATTGTACTAACAATCCAACTGTTCTTTGAGGGTACGTTAAAAAGAAAAACATCATAGTTTTCTATGAGATTGCTAATAAATGCCTTCTAATGCATTCAGGCCTATGGGCATAGGGACTCACAGGAAGGACAGATGTTCCACTTTTAGTGACTGTTGTCTCCTTGACAACCTGAGGTGCCCACTGAGCCCAGGGCCAGCTCTGAGATGCATGACACTCCATTAACTCTCTGTGTGGATCCACTTCATCAGCCGTTTGTTAGTCAGCCACTCATTGGTCAGTATGCTCAGCATCAGCAAATTCATAGGAAAATACATTGACTTAAAGATGTCAGGTTTTTGAGGAAGGAATTCATTATCGTACCATTAGCCACCACCAGTGACTGAGATAAAGGAACTTGGACCCTGCTCCTGTTGTGTCCCTCAAAATTCTCCCTCTTTTAAGTCTGCTGGAGAAAGTTTCTGTCAAAGAGAAATGTTAGGAAGTGCATTGTTTATGATGGATTGTTTTGTTTTTCTTTTCTTTTTTTTGTTTTTGGTACCAGGGATCGAACTCATGACCTTGCGCTTGCCAGACAGGTGCTTATGTATGATGGATGTTTTAAAAAGAAGAAAATGGAGGACAATGTCAGAGAAAGTTTAGGAACAATATTTTCATTAAACTGAAGATATTAAAACTGTGGGTTTTTTCTGCTCTTTCACAGAATGACATCACTCCTTTACATGTTGCATCAAAAAGAGGAAATGCAAATATGGTGAAACTATTGCTTGATAGAGGAGCTAAAATTGATGCCAAAACCAGGGTAAGAGTGTTACTTATCTACAAACTTACACTTACAAAAAGTAGGAATATTTCCAAATACTTTTGCATTGGTTAAACATTGGCTTACTTTTGTTTCATTATAATTTCTTAAAAATGATTATTCCACTTATTATTAAAAGTCAATGGCCATCCATATTTATATATTGTTAATACGTATTAAGTGGCTGTGTTTAATTATAAGATCTAAGGTCTAGAGTTTTCACTGAGTTTTCAAGAACTGATACTTGAAGCTGAACTCTTTGATCAGTCTGATATGAAACTGACTAGTTTTCTACAGAGAACAAACCTGTTCACTCTTTTGTGCTGCTAGTGGGAACATAAAATGATGCGGCTGTGACAGAAAACACTGAAAATTCCTCAAAAAGAAAACTCCTAAAAATAGAACTATCATATGATCCGGCAATTCTACTTCTGGATATTTCTCCAAAAGAATTGAAAACAGGTCTTTAAGAACTATTTTCACATTTGTGTTCTTTATAGCATCACTATAATAGCCCAGAGCTGGAGGCAGCCCAAATGTCTATTAATAGGTGAATGGATTCTTAAAACGTAGTATGTACTACAATGGAATATTATTTAGCTTTACAGAGGGAGGAAATCTTGTCACATGTTACACCACAGATAACTCTTGAGGACATTGTGTTAAGTGAAATAAAGCAGTCACAAAAGGACAAATACTCCCTGATTTCACTTTTATGAGATTTCTGAAGAGTCAAAATCATGAACATAAATGGGAAAAAACATGTGTTTACCGCATACAAGGCCCTAAATCCACTCCTGAACACCAAAACAAGGTGAGAAAGATAATGGAAAAATAGAAGTAGAGTGGTAGGTTGCCAGAGGTTGGAGGAAGATGGAAATGTGGAATTGTTTGGTAATAGAGTTTTAGATTTTAAAAAAAAAGCAAGACAGAAAAAGTTCTAATGACCCATTAGGCAACAGTGTTAATATAGTTAATGCCAGTGAAATGTGTATTTTAAAAATGGTTATGATGGTAAATTTTACATGTACTTATTGCAATTAAATTATTTCAAAAACTTAAGACCCATGAATCTGTCTAGCTAGAAGTTTGTAGTACATTGCCTTGGGAGGGGATGGGGTCAGGGAGAGTTTTGTTTTAGCAGTATTAAGGATCAAATCCAGCCCTAGAGTACATAGTTTATGTGGTGTGAGCTACTGTGGCTATGGGAAGGAACTGAGACTTGGAATTTGGTCTGAATTCAAATTCCGAGAAGCCAGATTCTTAGCCAGTTGATTTATTACAGTCTATTTAACCTTGGTGCTCATCATTTCTCTGTTTGAAGATAAAGAAAATTAACAGCCATCTTGAAGGATTGTCACAGTGATTTAGATGAAGTTGGTAAACTGTGCCAGCAAAAAGAAGGCCAGAAATTATTGTCAATCATTACTGGAGCATCTCATAGCCCTGAGTGTATTAAACTTCTAACCAGCAGAGTTTTTCTTTCCATATGTCATGGGTTTATTATGAGGGGTGAGCAAGAGCCAGTCTAATAAAATACAGCCTCACCAGGAGCATGGGCCTATCTAAGGGTTTTAGGTAGTTTCCCTGCCTTGTCATTGGTTAGATCTCCTGCAATCCTGGGCTCCTCCCTTCCAAAATCCCAATCTCCAGGTTTCAAAATGAACGTGGTAACCTCAACTTGATTCTTGGAGTGCTTTAATTTACTTCTTCATTTGTTACTCATTTCATTTATTCACTAATCAGTGAGTGTCTCTTGGGCTAGACTGATCACAGAGCAAGGTAGCGCTGTCCTTGTCTTCACGAAGCTGATGGACTAGATTGTCATCTCCAGTCCAGCCCAGCCTTGGGTATTTCACAAGACAACCAGACGTCTTGTTCCTGATGACTGCTAAGCCTGAAAACTATGTATGTGCTGTACAAGTAACACACTTTCTGGAGAGGCAAAATGAAGGTGATGAAGGCTGGCCCCTAAAAAATTCTCTCAGTGGGGAGATAAATTGAAGAGAGGATCTTACTGAGCTAGCTTTTGCACGTTGCAGTAGGAAAAAATTATCAGTATTTAATGAAGCTAGAACCGTTTCTGTAAATGTCATGGATCTTCTGCTAGGCGTAAGTTATTTAAAGAGGCTGAAAGGAATAAAAACTAGAAATGCATTATTTTTGCCACTTGATTATCAGGTGGAAGAGCAAAATCATAGGTAATCAAAGGGACTCTTCAAAAAGGGAAATAAGAAGCTTTAGGAGATAGATGCCTGGACATCCACTGGATTTTAGTTGGTTTGTGGGTTGGAAATTATCTTATTTCTCCCTTTTTTGATACAGTCATCCATCACCAGAACAGTCATTTTGTCACTTTGCACTATATACCAAACACTACTGTACTGTATTTAGTGCAATGGAAGAAAAAAGGGATACTTAGGAAGATCATATAAGGTCCATATAGCTTCACAGGACAGGACCCAGAGATAAAAACAAAAATTCTTTAAAGTACAGATGAACGAAATCACATACTTAGGCAAAATTTTCTGTGTCCCTTTGCCACCATATTCTCCAAGGCTGTCTTAATTTCAACAAAGGTCAAGACTCCTTTTACCTCCTGCTCATTTTGAATTACCTTTACGCTGTTCAGCTAGGTGAATGACATGTGGGTGCAGAGGACAGACTTGGAGCGAGAGAACAGAAAAGCCTGTCATTCTCCTGTTACTGACCCACAGGGAGGCGGCCCGGAGAAGAGTGCCACTTACACCCAGAGTGAATTCCTGGCAGACAGAATGGAAGAAAGTGCAGTGTTCATACAAAACGTGTGAACTGTTTTGTGTTTTCCTCATGGAACCTTTATTTCTCTCTGCCCAAATGACCAAACAATGCTTCAGAGTGTGAGTGACAGGAAGGGAGGCAACTAAAATGTCAAACAGCCACAGGAACAACACTAAAAATAGAAAACAGAACTTTCCATAAATACAAGTTTTAACTACTCAAGGCAGTGGTAGCTTTTAACAGTATTCTTATTCACACACTTCCTGCTAAGTGCTTCCTACTATCTTAAGTTTTTGCATTTAACACATCAGAGAAGACACACAGCACTTTTGGTGTTTACAGATAAACTTCTCTTGACCTTGATCTTAGAGGCCAGCCCTGAAAGCCCCTCCTCCCTGCAGCTCCGTTCCCAGCACTGGCTGCTGACCTAATCAGGATTCTGCTCCCAAGACTGCTCTTAACAGCCCTTTTATTCAAGGAAGTAAATCCTCCAAGAAAATAAATATTTCAAAGTCATGACATAGTCACTCTCCAGGAATAAAAACTTAAAGCAGCACTTCCTCATTGGTTCTAAGGTAGGCATGAGCTAGAGCAAAAGACTAGATTTCTACATTCATCAAGACTGACTTGAAAACATTGCTTCATATTATACACAACATGATGATATTTTTCATTTTTCTGTCACACAGATATTAGAAGTTCATTGAAAGTGTTCAGAGTAAAAAAAGGACAAGCAATCATGAAATGCACTTAGCTTTCCCACCATAGGTTCATCCTTTGACAGTTGGGAAGATTTTTCAGAACATGGAGGGAGCAATTTTATTCTTTTCCCCAATCCTGATGATTTTATACTATATTGGAAAGTTTATTGCCCTTGCAGAATAGAAACCTAAAAGTAACAGGTCAGTGTCGCATGCCTGGTTCTCTTAAAGAAACTACAAAACAAACTCAGAGTAGTTATTATTTTAGTTAATTGCTATGTAGTACTAGTGCTCAACAAGTATCCTGCTTTTCATCCTATTTTCCCTTGATATATGTTGGTAATGCTCGCATCTAAATTCTTTTAAATAACTCAGTACTAGCTAGGCACATAAACACTCTACAGTTGCCAGTTATAAATATCTTCAATTACTTTTCTTCTTCAAAGGGTTGAAAGTATAGATGCAATAAATAAATGTTTTTCTTGATTTTCAAATTATTAACCTTAATTTGAAATCATAAAATATAAGTACTATTAAAAGTACCTCCACATATTTAAAATCAAATTTTATGACATTTAAAATTGTATTACAAAGTATTTTCCTTAAGTTCTGTAAAAGTCCATTGCTTAAACAAGATGTATCCATCTAGTGAGGTTTAATATATATAGAAATATTTTATATTTATAATCCCCAAAATGAAATAAAGTGTATGTTAAATTATACTACAGAATTCTTGTACATAAAGTGGTATAGTATTCAATATTTAATACATGTAATAAAATATCACCATACAATATTCAAATTATATTAAAAACATATATTATAATGCCTATTACAGTAATCACCAAAAAAAGGTTTTTTAATTTTAGGTGAAACATCAAAAAGGAATATAGGCAAGGATAGATACTGATTCAGTGATTAGACTATTAAATAATCCAAAAGAAGAAAAGAAAGGATAGACAAAACCCCCAAAGAACAGTATGGAAAAATACAAAACAAATAACATAAAGGATCCAGTTTCAGAAAGCAAGCTGAAATTTTCCAAGCACAGAGAAGATAGGCGGATTTTTACCCACTTTTAGTTTAATTTTAAACATACAGAGTTTATAGTAGTAAAAGAAAAAAAATTAGAGATTCTCCTTCCTGCATGTAAATAGCAGAAATGAATTCTTGCTCCTAAAGGAATATGCATGCCTGTGTTTTTAAAGAGCTTGTGAGTCCTGCCTGACTATAAATCCTGATCCCAACCATTTGCCTTCCATGTGACCTTTGGGTAGGAACATGAGTTCCCTGGAGCAGCTTTCTCATCAATAAATAGAACTATGGATGCTTTTCTCATGAAATTGTGGTCCAGATTCAACAAGATCTCACATATAAAGTGCCTGCAACAGAAGACATTCAAATAATGCTATTTCATGTTCTTTTTGCTTCCCTCTGTTAACTGCCTAACATATAAAATGAGACACAAGTCCAAACTCTTGCTGAAAATAGGAGGATCTTCATTATTAAGCTATAATTAACGACTGTTACTTTACCTTCAGCTATCAGTATAAGTCTCATCTCCTGAGCACTGTTTACATATTCTGTCACTTCTACAAGTTCCCTGACTTCAACTCAACTCATTTAGTGTTTGGCTCAATATTATATTGTATTGTATATCTGTGATATGTCTGCGCAGAATTCTCCCCGATTGTCTTCCTTTACTTTCTCTAGGAAAATGAGAGAAGAGTTTTTTGCTTGGAAAGAAGGAAAGAGACAGGACTTAGAGATTAGAAATCAAAATAAATATGTCAGTTAGTTTTGTTTTTGAGACAGGGTTTCCCTATGCAGTTTAGGTTGGCCTTGCGCTCACTTTGCAGCCCAGTCTGGCTCTCAGTTTGCCCCAATCTCCCGCCTCAGCCTCTTGAATGCTGGGATTACAGGCATGCTCCACTGTGCCTGGCCTTGTCTATTCTTGAAAATGCTTCCCAAATGATGAATTTTGCATCATTTCAGTAATGGCTGTGAGCAAATTCCATCAGTTAAGGGCATGTTTTGTGTTCATATTCTTAGGTGTAACTCCTTAATGTCCTGCTCCATGCTTCTCAGAAAAACCAGACCTGAAAAGAAGTCTTTTTTTGGCAAGATTTTGTGTGCAAGGTTTTGTTCTTGCACAAGAAAACATTCTGTTCAGCCAGTAAAATACAGTTCACACCTCACTAATAAGATTACTGTCACTAAAATGAAGTATGAGATCTGGACTAGCCAGTTAGTGTTGCTTCACAATTCTGCCCAAGGGAAACTTGTTCATTATGTTAGTGCTTTAAAAATGGAGAGAACTGGGTGAAAAAAATTACTAACCCATGCAATTTCATTTCCCTCCTGTAATGTTACTATGGCAACCCAGCATGCCTCTCTTCTCTCGAGTCCAACTGCATATGCTGTGTTCCTGAAGCAGCCTCCCTGGGTCCCCCAAGAATTGCCTGTCAAGCATTTTTCAGCTGGAAGTTGATGCTGTTGCATGCAGTTGACAAATGCTTCCTGATCCAGGACCCATTCCAAATGACACTACATTAAATGTAAATTTCTAGGAGTTCAGAGCAAGTAAGAATCCTTATATTGTGCTGAAAAAAATCCATTGCTCTAATTTAGAAGAAATCAGTTCAGTGCTATGTTGCAAAGCACAATATTCACAATAGTTCTTTGATTATGCTTATAGTATTCTGGTTTAGAAAAAAAAGGAAAGCTTATTTAGAGTGAATTCTAAAAGTTAAAGAGACTGAGTCATATTCTTAAGTCTAACCCCAATTTAAGTCATTTTTATTGGAAATTTATGTTTTGAAAGGTAAGACACTTTAATAGCAATTCATTCACGTTGTAATTTTTGTTAAGCAGCTTTCATGGATGTGATACTGAGTTACCTTCTTTCTGAGGTTCATTTATCCTTTAGACTGTTAAACTAGTCCTCAGGTATAAACTAGTGTTAAACAAATTATAGCACTTCTTAACAGAATGGTAGGTAAGCCAGCCTTATTCAAAGTGGCTTCTACTATGGGCTTTGTAGTACAGGAGAGACACGTGGCTCAACTAATGCAATCAGGAAAGGTGTAGTATTCTACCACTGGGGAACAAGGTGAGGGTAGGTGGGCGGAAAATTACTAGGAGGAAACATCAGGAGGAAGAGGGATTCTGGCTAAACAGACTTGAGTGGATTACTGTCAAAGGCAGATCAGGGTGATGAGATATTGAGGGTGGGAATAAGAAATTGGATCAGACAACAAGAAACGGGGATTCTTTCTAAACTGGCCCATCAGGATTCTTGCCAAAAGTAAAAGAAACAGGCTAACATTCTGAGCCAAAAAGTCAAGGCCTGGTGGGTTGGGAATATAGCTCAATCACAAAGCACTTTCTTAGCATGCATGATGCCCTGATTCAAGCCCTAGTACTGTCAATAAATTTTAAAAAATCAAAAGTCAGGGCCTAGTCAGGGAGAAAATTTAGAAGTACCTGACTAGATGTGTTGGATGTGTTTTTCTCATTGCTGAGACAAAATACCTGACACCTAAAATAAAGGAAGGAAAGGTTTATTTAAGTTCACAGTTTGTGGAGGTTTCAGTCCATAATCATCTGGCTCCAAAGCAGGGTGACATGGCACTGGGACAACACTTCATGGCAGCACAAAACAACAAAAGCAAAAAGGAGCATGCAAAGAAGACTCTTTTTCTCTTTTATATTGTATGTAGGCTATATCTATCCCTAGGGTGGGTGTGGTGGGTGTAGCACTCACACCCATAATCCCAGCATTGAACCATGAATCAATCACAAACTCTAGAAGCCTACCTCCATGACTGCATGAGGCTTTGGGGAGACATCCAGACAACCGTAACACTAGAGTTAGCTCCAGGAGCCCACAAATATCTAAAACCCCAGCAGGAAAAATTGTAGGTCACTCCTTGCAAAAGTACAAAAAATAATACAGAAATCCCAAAGGTAGAACAGCTACATTTAGTTTGGAGAAAGGCTTCAGAGAAAACCATAGTGTAAAACATTAAGAATTTGGATCTTGGAGCAAGTGAGAAGGGGCTTCTTGAGCCTGTGAAGCAGCTGGGCGAAGCCAGAGAAACAAGGCAATGACAGGCTCATGGCAGGGGCTGTGAAGAGTTGGCTGATAGGTGGCAGGGACTAGGAAAAGCCTTGCAGTGCTAACACCTGAAATGTTTCTCCTGGACTGAGGGTGAACGAGAGCTACTGAAGATCTCTTTGAATAGAGGGATGTCATGGTCAGACTTGTGCTGCAGGAAAGCAAAGATGAGCCACATCAGCTTCAAATCCTAAAAACTTAGTTCAAATTTTACGTATTTATTTCTTAACTCAACAGATCTGAAGTCAAGTCGCTGCCTGCTGATTATCCTCTTTTAAAAAGCTGAATTAAGCGTGAATCATGAAATAGCAGAGACTTGTCAGTCTCACTGTGGGCCCCCTGGCCTTGGCTCTGTCTTCCTGCTTGTGAGAACTGTGATACTCATGAAGGTTTTCCACGCACTTGAGCTGCTAGTGTTCCACTGATCCGTGAAGGGCTGGGCAGCTGGGCCAGCACTACCTGCGCAGCCAGGCAGTCGTGACATCTACATCTTCTTCATGAGGCTTCTCTCTGCTGGGCTTTTGGCTATTTGAAGAATTTTACACTTGAAAAGTGTCAGATCAAATTTGTAGAAGATCCAAAGGTGACAGGGTTAAAAATATTGCAAGGAGAGTCTGGTTGAAAGAGCTATGTTGAAGCAAGTTCTTTGCAGTTCAGCTCGAACTGATGAGCTTGACCTTGGGAAGCTGGCAGGCTCGCGCTGAAACTCACCGATTAAAGGAACAGAGCTAGAACAGTTCTACTTCACAGCTCTTCCACTGTTGAAAATGTCACCTTTTCGTACTGTGTCTTTATATCATATATGTTTTAATAAACATCAGAGGAGGCAGCTTCACAGCTTAGCTAAAGGAAGGCTAAGAAGGGCTGGAATTTGAGGAGAGAGGCTTTTCTACCTCAGCCCTCCCAAGATATGCCTTGATTGTCTTGCATCAACACTAATAGCTCTTTCGTTCCTTTGCCTCCTTGCTGATTTGGTCCTGTGTGGTGGTGGCCAGTGTTTTGTTGCTTAGAAGAAACTCAGGGCTTCTCGCATGCTGGGCAGTGACTGAGCTGAGCAACATTCCCTAGCCTCTCTAGGCCAGCTCTGAATGCAGCCCTTTAATGCATAATTTCATTTTCTTGAAACTCCCAAGTTTTCACTTTTAAATGAAGGTCATACTTTTTGTTTTTACAGAAGTAATTGGGAAGGTAAAGATGTCTGAAGTTTGCTTCAAAATAATACAAGAAAGGGGAAGAAGTCAGGTTATTGATGAATCATGATGGTGCCTGAGGCAGTAGTTTGTTTACATTAGTCTGAAATATGTTTGAAATTTTCCATAAATTTTTTAAAATGATGAAATCAGCCAAAAATGCATGTTTGTAAGAAGGCACAGTATACTTCAAAGGATTAAAAACTGACATTTGAGCTAGATTTTGCTCTTAGATGGCCAAACATTTTCATTTAATATGTTGCATTTTGCTTTGAGAAAGGTAATTTTCCAGGATAAAGAAGTGAATAAAAATAATTATTTTTTCTATATGATTGTAGTTTGAAAATGTCTGCAGATATTCTGTGATCTTTTGCTTCTAAGAAAAAGTAAAAGAAAACAATTTTGACATTTTAGTTCATAAGTGAACTATTACCCTGCAGTCTACATGACGTGTTTCTGTGTGGTGGAGGATAGAGATGATTATTGTATTATTTCTCCTTCAGATGTTTTCAGGTGTTATATCATTAGAAAGGCATTTGGACTTTATGGTGGTTTTTATATACTCTTGTGTTCTATTTTTTTAGTAAAATTCTATTTCTACTTGAAAGGCTGCTTTAGTTCATATAAAGGCAGTGCCTTAACATAAAAAACAATATTTATGCTCAAGGAATGTGCAAATCAGGTCATATTCTATTTGCCTTTCAAATTTCATTTTTAAAGTATGTTAATGATTTTGAGACTTGTTTGGAAATAAAATTTTACCTCCTTGCTTATACTTTACAATAATTAGGCTTACTTTACAGATTTGTTTATCCAGTTTAAGAGTAATTTGAATATTCTGAATCTAATTTTGAGGTATTTTAAGTGGGATTATCCTTAGAGTGGCCACTAAGTATCAACCACAGAAGTCTTCATTTGGGAGGACACATGAGCCAGGGTATATATGAAAACATCCCCAGGTAGTTTGGGATCGCTTAGCTCTGAGTGGCCCACTTTCCATAGCTCCCTGCCACGTCTCTGTCCATTGATTCCTCAGCACAGTGTCCTCTCTTTGCACTGAAGGAAGGCCTGCCTCTCACCCTCATAGCCCAAGAGGGGAAAAGTGAGAATTCCCAGTATGGGGCACTTTTTGGTGACCTGACTTTAAATAGTAGATAATAAAGCATTTTGCATATCAAATGGTTGGGACTCCAATGCTACCAACAAAAGTGAAGACCTAATGGAGTTTTCCTGTGATGGGTCCTTGCAAAGAATTCATGATCTAAACTGAAGGGAATTTTGGCATACATGTCATATGACATTCAGAGTTTATGACACTCCTGTCATAAGTGTATCCACTCTGTGTGAACAAGGCTTCTCTGTACTAGTGTACTAACATCTGTTAGAAGTAAAAGTTAGGGGAAAAAAAGTTAGGTATGCTACTGAGACTGAACTCTGTCATGCTAGCAGTTGTGAAAAAATGCAACTTGTTAAGAGAAGATTTTTAACAAATTGTTTAATCACAAATTTAAATATATTTTGATCACTTATATTTGAATAATTATAATGATATCAGGTGTTTTATTTTTGATACTTGGAGGTTTTGGTTCACTGGAAGTTTTTAAATATTGTGGTTGAGAAATGATGTGGCGATTAATAAATTCTCAGGCATAAAATTATATTAAGATAAAATGATGTGGGGGAAATGGAATGGAATAGAAATGCAAGAGCAATGAGGACTAATAAAATTCTTAACTATTAAGTCCTGTAATCTCAACACTCCAGAGCTAGAAGCAGGAGGATTGCTATGAGTGTGAGGCTGGTCTGGAGTACCTAGGGAAGATGTCTCAAAACAACAAAAATAAATATAAAAATAAAACATCTATTCCTGTGCATCAAATTACTGGAGTATTTATTTAGATTTCATTGGATTCTTTAAAAAGTAGTGGAACAGTTTTATGTGTGTTACTATTCTAATATGTGGAAAGCCATACTCTGCAATTTCTTAAACTTAAGAAAAATGAGCTTTCAATTTAAGAAAGGAAATTATTTTATGAAGCATATGGAGCAAATGTTCAAATCCCCATGGGTCACAGGGTATTGGATTCCAGGTGTAGTCTTACAGAACACACTGTGTTTGTAGAGCTTCCTATCAAATCTAATTAAAGACGCGATTTTGTTCAACAGGATGGTCTGACGCCACTGCACTGTGGGGCACGGAGTGGCCATGAGCAGGTGGTGGAAATGCTGCTTGATCGAGCTGCCCCCATTCTTTCAAAAACCAAGGTAATGGCTGTTAGCTTCAAATGTCTTTGCTGGCTATGTGAATCACAGAGAGAAAAAAAAGATAGATTCAATTTAATAATTAAAGTAGTTATGTTTATGCACTCTCTGAAGAACCTCAGAGTGAGTTTGGGTTTATGACGTTTTCATGTGAAATGTACTATACACGAAGTCATTTGCATGTGCGATGTTCATATTCTGTTCCAGAAGCGTATCTTGCTTGCTTTCACTCTTTGAAGTTTTCACAGCTCAACAATGACTGCTGGTTAGGTTAAAAGAAACTAAGAGAGACCCATGCTTCCCCAGGTCTAGACCTGGCACTCTTTGTCTCACCCCTCACTGTATGTCTTACATGTTCACAGGCTCTTAGAAGCAAAGGGATATTGTTTAACTGATGAAGATGGAAAAATTTAGAAAGTTCCACCTTGAATGGGCCTCTGGGCCCATTGACAGTTGACATATCTGAAATGAACATGAGACTGCCTTCAAAAATTAATTCTTTACAAAACTTCTTTCAGTTTTTCTCTGGTAGTAAAACCCTTTGACATTATATGATGTTTCTTGCTAATAAATTTTGAGATACACAACTGCCCTACAGTCTATACTATTTTAATTAAACTTTGGAAATTCTGTTAAGCTCTGTAAGGAGTCTGAATTTCCAAACATTATCAAAGCAATGAGTCTGCATGCAATTATCCTTTGTACTCTGGTTCACAAGACGAGATAGGGTCCAGACAATTTGAATACTACCATTTAAAATGTAGGATATAGATTGGTGAATTGTTGGAATTGTATTGCCCAAAAGAATTAAGCAAGCACAGATTTCCCATTTTAAATATAATTGTACTTTGGTCTTTTGAATATTTCTCAGCCTAATCACTTCATTTTTCCTTTTTCTTTCACATATACGATGTCTTTTATCTCTCTCTCTCTCTCTCTCTCTCTCTCTCTCTACTGCTGCCTTCTGAGCCACATTACCTTTCACTCAATCATTATAACAACTTTTATTGATCTCACATTTTCCCTTTTGCTTCTTTAAAATCCAGATTCCTCTTCGCAATCAAAATGTCAACAAAATCATGTCAACCACTCATTTTAAAACCCTCCAGTTAATTTTGATGTTCTCATTAAGATTAGTTTTCATTTGTCAAAGCAGTGCAGGCATAGTTAAAAATGAACAGGGCTGGGGATTTGGCTCAGCAGCATAAGCACCTGCCTAGCAAGAGCAAAGTTGTGAGTTCAATCCCTGGTACCAAAACAAACAAACAAGCAAACAAAACAATAGTTGTCTCATTTTTTTTCTCCTGTTATTGATTTTTTTTTAAATCTTGAATTTTTTTCTTTCTTGGTTTTAATTTTTAAGGACATTTTCTCAATCTCTGATAGCTTCTTTTTTTTAACCGTACTTCTTGTTTTATGAATACAGTATTTCTAACCAACTTTCCAACCGCATTCATGATGACTTTTTAACTCCATTTTTTTTTTTTGCTTCTCCTATTTCACTAATTCCACACATTTCCTTTTCTCTTTTCCAGAAGAAATCTTTTCTTCTGGAGAATTCCTGTAAGAGTCAGGCACAAGCATTCAGTAGATAACTTTGTAAGAGTAAGCAGGGCTGATGATCGAGTGGTGCTGGATTGGCAGGGTTGTCTACTGTCAGCACTAAATGTCCTTACATTGGGGCAATTCAGTTTTCTGAAAAATAATCTTTTAGCCATTTTTAAGAATTTTATTTAAAGAAAGACTAAACAAAACAGAAAATGGGTAGAAATAATACATATGTTCAAAGAAAAAATAAACAATAAGAAATAACAAGTTGATGTTTACATACTGTCCTCTTGCAAATAGTTGTTCAAGATACAAAAGTGGAACATATAAAGTGGGAATTCAAACAGTGAGACTGCAAACAGTTCTGTTCAACTATGCAACAAAAACTTAGTAATATGGTTATCATCCTAGATACTTAAACATACATACAGTTATCCATATCTTCATTTATGTTGATATTAAACAAACTAAAGCAGATTAAAATCATTCTGAACAAAGAATAATAGTATTACTGGATTTCACATCATGACACTCCAGGATCAGCACTGAGCACTGTAGTGTCTTTTTTTTTTTTTTAATTTAAAGGAAGACTAAATAAAACAGAAAACACGTAGAAATAATACATACTTTTAAAGAAAAAAACAAACAGTAAGAATCACTAGCTGATGATTACAGATTATCCTCTTACAAATAGTTATTCAAGATACTAAAGTGGAGCATACAAAGTGGGGATTCAAACAGTGAGACTGCAACCAGTTCTGTTCAACTATCCAACAGAAACTTAGAAATATGGTTATCAATCCTATACACTTAAACATACATGCAGTTATCCATATCTTCAATTATGTTGAGATTGAACAAACCCAAGCAGGCTAATATCACTCTGAACAAAAAATAATACTATTGCTGGGTTTCATATTATGACACTCCAGGATCAGCACTGGGTACTTTAGTGTCTCTTTTTCTTCAAAGTATTTGTTCATTTCATCATGTGTCATAAGATCAGTTCTTATAAACTGTTTATCAGTTCTTATAAACTGTTCTACACATGCATGAGTATTAACATGTATTTCTATCCTTTCTATATTAGAAGGAGAAATGAAACAAAGCAAGACAAAATAAAACGTATTCCTATAAATACATGAAACGAAAAAGACATAAAAGACCGTTGTACAAGGAGTTCTACCATAGTTCTTGTGTTGTCTCTTGTTATCTTCAATAGAATTGGCTATATCATCAGACATAGTATAATAGTTATTTTCTTTCAGGGCTTGGAATATTTCCCTCTAGGCTCTTCTTGACTTGACTTGAATATATCAGTACATAACAGTATTAATAAAAACACAACTTTGTATATAGTATAAAACTTCAAAAATAGGCAGTAATCAAACCAGAATGGGTATTGTAGTGAGTCTTGTCATCTTCAGTAGTTGCCTATACTCTTAGACTTGATGTTATCAATCATAACAGTTTTGAATAAAATCTGTCACATAGAGCATTGTTTTCTCATATTTGATTTTCAGTTCCTGTACTCTTTTTCATGTTAATTACATTTCCTAAAAATAGCATCTCAGTGGACCCTACCTCCTGATCTACTCTATGTGTGGTTCTTTTTTGCTATACCAAACAGCAATCAAACAAACCAGATTTAACTAAGATCAGTCATGAAAAAACAGTATAAGTCATACAGGGCTCTGGATTAAGATAATAGGAAATTAAAGATGATTACTGTGCTATATCCTGATGTTTTGGGGATAGCTCTCTGTGCCCTCAAATCTAATGCAAGAAGACAAGCTGGGACAGAATAAAATCTATCTATGCAGAGTGGTGCAAGTAATGTGGGTTTTAAATCCTGATACACTATTAACAATATCTTCTGCCATCTTTTTTACGACTCTTCCTCTCTTTTCACTTCCCCAGGGTATACTTTGCATTTTTAGGTCTCACTAAGACCCTTGCTTTTAAATTGGGGGGGGGGGGGGGCAACCTGCTATTTACCTAAGTGGTTCTGAACCTTCTCTCTCCTGGACTTGATCTCTAATTGTATTCCTTTACCCATTAAAGCCTGTCTTTCCAACCTATCTACAAATACTGGTCTAGTTGCCCCTATTACTCTCTGGTTCTCTGTCACATAGAGCATTGTTTTCTCATATTTGATTTTCAGTCCATGTACTCTTTTTCATGTTAATTACATTTCCTAAAAATAGCATCTCGGTGGTCCCTACCTCCTGATCTACTCTACATGTGGTTCTTTTTTTTTTAAATTAGTGTATCAAGGCCATCTATATTAGAGATTATAACCAACCTTCTCTGCCTCATTTCTGTTATGCTTTTTTTGCACCATCATTTGTCTGCTTGTTGTCTTCTTCATTCTGTTTTCTGCTCCATTCATTGAGGCCTCTCTGCCACTGTTCCTGGAATCCTAGTACTTTTCTCTGTCTCTAGAATGCCCTGCAGTATTCTCTGTAGAGTTGGATTGGTGGTCACGAATTTCTCAAGTTATTCTTTGTCTTGGAAGCATCTTGTTTCTCCATTAATTTCTAGAGACAGATTTTCAGGGTATATCAATCTGGGCTCGAGATTATTTTCTTTCAGGACTTGGAATATTTTGCTCCAGGCTCTTCTTGATTTGATGGTTGTGTTGAGAAGTCTGCTGTGATTCTGATGGGCCTTCCTTTAGAGGTGATCTGTTTCTTGTCTCTAGCAGCTTTTGATATTCTGTTCTTATATTGAATTTCTGGGATTCTGATTATTATATGCCTGGATGTGGCTCTGTTTTGATTGTAGGTGGCTGGAGTTTCTGTATGGCTCATATATCTGCATATCATTTCCTTTTCCTATGTTTGGGAAATTTTCCTTAATTATTTCTGTGAATAGCCTTTGTAGTTCCTTTGTTTGTACCCCTGCTTCTTCATTCACATTCTTTATTCTCAAATTATAGATCCTCTTGTCATCTTCTAGCCTTTGTATTGTTACTGCTTGTTTCCTTGTTATTTTTAAAAACTTTTTCCTTTCATAATCCCACATTGCAAACCTGTCCTCAAGTTTAGATAATCTATCCTTAGTTTCTTTCAAGCAGTTTTGCCATCTTTCCATAGAGTTTTTAATTTCCTGATAATCTTTTTGAATATGCTTCATGTATTCTATATTTTGTTTATACTCTTCATCAAATGATTCTCTCCTTTGTTTCAGTTCCTCCATTCTTCTGTCTGTGTCTTCCTGAGGGGTGCTTAGCATTTCTTTTATTAATCTTCTTATATCTTGCTTTACTTGGCTAAATATTTCACTTTTGAACTCGTCTATGAGGTGCCAAAGGTATCTCTCTATGTCCACTGGTGCCATGTCTGATATTGCATGTTTGCTCTTCTCATTCTCCTTTGTATTTACCTGTCCTGGGTCAATGTTCTCAGGGTTAGGACCTGGGGACTTTTTGTTGTTGCTTCCTCTTCCCATCTTTTTTGTTTTTTACAGGAGGCCCCAGTTTCTTTCTTTGTTGGTTACAATTCTATTGAAGCACGCTGGCTGGGTGACCCTTCCCATGGCATTGTGCTAGTGAGTTGCAGACAGGGTCAATGTATGCTGGCCCCTCTCCTCTAGGTCAGTCCACCTGCTGAGGCTTTCACTACATTAGTGTGTGCCGCCACCATAGTAAATTGATTTCAGATAACCTATTGGGTCTCAGCCAAGTCACATGACCCAGGCCAAGCTCACTCCACCAATCCCGTTCATGAAGGGAACAACTGACTGAAGTCACTGCTGCCCCTTGTTCCTGCCAGTCCTGCTTGGTCCCAGGATGTCATCTGTTAGAGCCCCCTTCTCTTTGGAATGGTTTTATTCCCGTCACTCACCACGATTGATGCAGGTTCCCCGCTAGCTCAGCTCTCTGTTTGGCTAGCCGACCCCCAACCTCAATGTGACTGTGTTTCCAGTGAGTCAAAGTGGCGGGATTTCTGACAGCTTGAAGTTGCCACCGCTCAGATTCAGGCGCCACAGTGGGAGCACTGAACCTTCAGCTGTTCCAGTAGTAGTACCAGGACTGTATGTTTGATTGGTTCTTCTCACCTTAATTTCTTCTTGGGACAAGAGAATTCATCTCCCTCTCTTTGGGACTCCCCATGCTGTATTATGTTGAATTCTAAGTTGACTATCTCAGGGAGCCTCTGTAGTCTGCTGTTATCTATCCACCATCTTTGCTCCTCTCTCCTTTTAGTCTTTTTTAGTGTACACCTGGATGCATACTTTCTGAATAACACAAAAGGAAAGGGGGCTGTTAGTCTCTTTTTCTGTGTGTATAGTACTGATAACTAATATGTATATGGGTTAGTGTTCTTTGCATATATTGGCTCATTTAACCTTCAGGTATATCAGTGAGACCATATCACTATTGTATCCTTTTCATAAAAGAGGAAAGTGAAATCCAAAGAGATAAAGTAGCTTTCTGAAGATATCTCAGCTAGAGGCAGAGCAAAGACTTGAAGCCAGTCTAACTGAGACTACATACTTAACAACTATCCTGTCCTCCTTTTCTGTGATCACTTGTTCTAAGTTTACATCCTCACTGTTCCCCTTTGTTCTGCTCTCATACCAAGTGTGTCTTCTTCTCCAGTGACTGAGCACCTGGTTTCCTGCAGGGTAAAAGGGACTGTCATCTGGCTTTTCTGGGCGGGAAAGACCCTGGAAATTCAACAGTTCCATATACAGGCTTTGACTCCATCCTGCTTTCAGCCCCAAGTCTCCGCTTCTTATGTACTATTTTTCTGTATCCTTACCTTTTTGAGATTTGAGAGATAAATCATTTGTCTTCATTATCCCCAGCAATGTGCTAGAGCCAGATTACGTCTGCTCACAAGAGTTAACTGCATAATCTCTTCCCAACCCCACATATAGTGATCACACTACTTAGCTTGACCGTGGTCGTAGTGGAGGTCTGTACACAGTGGGAACTGGCCAATGGCAGGCGATGAATCTTCTCTTTTTTAAAGAGCTGGTTATTAAGCATCAGTCTGCATGCCACTAACCACACTGGTCCACAGACATTGTGGATGCAGCCTCTTCCCTCCTAAAAGGGGCATTTCCATTTTCAAAGCCTCTTTTCTTACCCCACAATTGACTTCACTCCTTCATTATTATTTCCTTCCTCATCATGTATCAGAACAGGAAAAGGACATTTCTATGCTTTTTTGAATTTGACTCTTTAAATTCCTTTCCTGCTTTTCTGAAGGAATTTTCTAGAGGAAAA
The DNA here is from genome assembly GCF_034190915.1 of Cavia porcellus. Taxonomy (NCBI): domain Eukaryota; kingdom Metazoa; phylum Chordata; class Mammalia; order Rodentia; family Caviidae; genus Cavia; species Cavia porcellus. The sequence goes on along the minus strand of NW_026947511.1, from coordinate 19,849,725 downwards.
ATACTCCTACCACGTTTAATCAGAAGTCTCCCCCTGCACTAAGAATGGAGTCCTTATCAGTCAGACCCCTTCTCTGCCTGCTCCTAGGTCAGCATCATCTTGCCACCCAGCCTCTTTACTCCTAGAACACATTAAGTTTGTTTTGTGAACTATTTGGTTTGAGTCCCTTTAACTTGTCCCAGATTTTCTTGGTGTCCGCACCATCTTCAACTCAGATGTCTTTTTCTCCGATAAGTCTTTGTGACTATCCATCCATCCTATGCCCGCCACTTCCCTAAGTGATTATAATTCAATCAAGTTTTATAACCTTTGGAATTCTTAGCACCGTCATGCAATGTCCCTTAGTTTGTGTACCTGCTTCTAGCCTGACTTTTTTCAGTAGAATGAAAGAACTTTTCCTCATTCTGTGCAGTACTCCCAGACACATAGATTAAGGCCCAGCACATAAGAGACCTTCAATAAATGTTTGTTTGAGTGATGTTGAGCGATCTGAATACATTCCTAGCTTTAAAGGCAATTTATCTGGTACTTCAAGACTTCTCTCTTCTTGCTAAGAAAGCCATCATACCAGATCCACATTTCCAGGCATCATATGTAATATGACTCCTTCCATAAACCAGATGATCATTTCTTTTCTTTCCTTCTGTTCTTCCTCAGTGACTTGTGAGTTTCCCACTCATGCATCATTATTTTGTGCACGGTTAAGATTTACTTTTGTTACTGATCCTGCCTCCCATTTCTGCTCTCTGTTAAGTCATTTGTTCCTCAGATTCTGTTTCCTTGTTTACTTCATTTTTTCTTTCAAGACTGTATCAAAATACAAAGCAAAGGACTATTTTGGCAGGAATAAGGTAGTGCATATGCCCGTGGGTGGCAGTATTTCAAAAGGAAAATGCTTCCACCCTTTCCTGAGCATTAGTTTCTAATTTGAATTGAAATGTCTCAGAGGAATATTTTAGGCAGAAATATCTTGATTGACTGACTGTGTACAAAGCCGTTAAATTTACATACATATTTACTGAGCTTTACTTGTATGTGCAGAGCTCTCTTCTGGGCAATATAGGAAAATTATAACCGTGAGCCTTTGCCTTCAAAGAACATGTCATTGAAATATATGTGTCAGTAAGTGATTAATACCCTGAGATTGGCCAAAGGAAGGACTACATTATTTTCTCTTGTCTTGAGCTTCTCTTTTGTGTCATTTATAGGCAGATTAGGGGACAATAACTTGGCCCAGAGAACTGAGAAACAGCAGGCTCATTGGTATATATTTGATATATCATTACTTTCAAACTTATTAATGATAACTTTTTTAGAAACTAAATTTGCTGTTCTTACTTTTTTCATAAAATATGTTAAATTCTGTTACAATAGTTAACAAACTTCTCTTGGTAATTGGCTTCTCTTAGAATTCTCCAGGCCTCTCACATTTTGCCTCTATATTTAAAGGAAGCACACTTGAACAAAATGCTATCATATTTTCCCATTTTATTTTCCCTTCATTAGAAAATGTGTACTGAGTATTAAATGTCACTCTAACTTTCTTTCTTTTTTTCTTTCTCTTTCTTTTTTAGTGGTAGGTACTGAATGCAGGGCCTCACAAATTTTAAACATATGCTCGGCTTTTGAGCTATATTCTAACTGTTTAAAAGTTTTATTTACCTCTGACTATTTGACTATATTAATTTCTCCCCTCAGTTCAAAAAAAATTTCAACTCATTCCTAATATACAAGATTAACTGTTTTTCAGTCCAATAGAATTAAATTAAGAGGGAAGCATGAGTTATTGAATTGATCAAGACTTGCCTTTCCTTGTCACAGACACATGGGGGCACCAAATTTACAGAAATGGCAAAGGTTTTCCTTTTGCTAATTGTGAAAGAATATTATGTGAGTATTATGCATTGTAATCAGTTCTTGTTTTTTTAAATTGCAACAGGAAAATTGACCCATTCATTGTCAATGTCAAGCATAATTAATCTACAAGGACAACATAAATGCCAGTCCAATGAGTAGCAGTTCTTGTCTATTTTCTTCTTTCAGCCTTAAATAAAAGTTTCTATTCATTAAGAATACAGTAGATTTTGACTGCAAATACAATTCATATTGCTTTCAAATCAGGAGAAGAATTATCCTTGACAGTTTGTAAATGATTGATAGGAGAAGTAGGAGGACCCATCTTAAAAGTAGTCATACATGCCTAACTGAAATCCGAGCTTCCCAGGAGACTGAGGGAGGAGGGTGGCAAATTTAAGTCCAGCAGGAGCAAGTTAGTGAAATCCTGTCATATCAAAATACGAAGGGCTGGGGCTGTAGCTCAGTGTTAGGGTATTTGCCAAGCAGGTGCGAGTGCCTGGTTCAATCCCTAGCACTACCAGAAAAGAAAAAGTAGCTGTAGCTCAAAAATAGTCTTTAGTACCTTTTAAAACATCAGATATTTTCATGTGAAAAACTAGAATTTATCTGTTCATATTTTCACTTTTTAGCACATTTGCATTTAAAAGATAAAACACTAAAGTTGATTTCCACGTGTGTTACAGAATGGCTTGTCCCCGTTGCACATGGCCACACAAGGGGACCATTTAAACTGCGTCCAGCTTCTGCTCCAGCACAATGTGCCCGTGGACGACGTCACCAATGACTACCTGACGGCCCTGCATGTGGCTGCTCACTGCGGCCATTACAAAGTCGCCAAGGTCCTCTTGGATAAGAAGGCTAACCCCAATGCCAAAGCCTTGGTGAGTGGCTCCAGCCTAGACCATCTCATGGTCTCTTGTTTAGGAAAGGATTGCTTTTACCCAGGCAAAAGTGGGAGGCGTTGGTTAAATAAAGCATAGACTGCCTCCTGTCTGCAGAAGGGCTCCCTCCCAGATTTTGCCGCCTTTTATTTTGTTCTTTAATTTATACTTCGAGTTTCTTATAGAAGAGAAGTCTATGGGATCAACTTATGATTCTTTTATTCAAATAAAGCCTGAAGAATGTCAGTTGTAAAAAGAATGAAGACATCAACCTCATGTTAGTATAGGTAAAGTTAGTTATGACTGTTATGAATTAAGTTTTTTCTTAGATCTAAAAATATAAAACAAAATGATCAAAAACCCATCTATCCAGAAATTCTTTATCTGCAGTGCTCTGTTACCCTTGTCAGTCAATGGAATATTTCCTGTGATCTCCCCCCCCCCATCTTGTTTTTTTTAACCATCAAAATTTTGGTCCAGTTTGCAGCTATAACTGCTACACAAAATGACTTCCTCTTTTAGCCCTCAGGATGTGCTGTATTTTGGTTTGCTCAGAAAAAATGTTTGGTTTTCGCTTGTTTGGTTGAGGTTTTTTGAAAAATAAATTGTCTCTACTTAGTAAGTTGTTTAAATTTAGTTCAGAATAAGCACCTGTACTAAAAAAAAAAAAAAAAAAAAAAAAAAAGCCACCCAATTTTAGAGAAAAAGTGTGAGTTTACCAGCAATTTTCAAGTAAAGGCTGAACATTTTCAGGAAGGTTTCTGCACTCTCCAGACCCCAGATAGCTCCATTCTCCTTCTAATTCTAAAAGATTCCAGGGAAGCAACATTCAAGAGCTGTTGATCCCACCCAGTATGTCAAACCTGTTTGAATTCTGAAGAGAGAGAAAAATAAATTAGCAATCATGACTCATTTTTCCATATAAAAAAAAAAAAGTCTTAAAGTAGGGTGTGGGCTCTCATTTTTCTGGGACTCTGGAGATTTCACAACATATGGAGCTTGTAAGCCAGTCATCCTGGGATGGACTCTAGCCAGAGAAATTATCTTGGGAACCTGCTCGGAAGTATCTGCAATGACTTTGACCTCAGCCTTTATGGTGGGCCCTGGTAGTTTATAGTTCTCCATTAGCTGCTGAAGTATAATGGCATCATATCAGCTTTCAGCCAGGGCAATTTGGGAGGTACTTTTTTTAAAAAGCAGATATTAGATTAAATATTAAATGATCCAAATAATGTTGAATCATTCAAATTTCTGCTCCCATAGATTAAGCACTTACTTGAATCTTAAAGCTGGGCAAGAAATAACAGCATTTTATAACTGGTCTTACTGTTCTAAAATATAGTCAATAAGTCAAAATAGTTATTGCTGAAATCTGGCTATGAAGATGTATGTTTAGGCACAGCTGTTGTGTTATGTTTTTGAAATGATGTAGAAGAAGGATGCTGTTTGGAAGAATGAATTCCAAAATAAAATAAGGAAGTTTTTATTTTATTTTATTTCATTTCATTTTATTTGCCTTAGCTACTGGGAGATGGCAAAACATTTACTTCCTGTTCACAACTGTAGTTTCAGGGGACCTTCAGTTCCTGGGAGCAGCTAGACTACTTCTGCTCCCAGAAATGAATCACCATTCTGTTTCACTCCTCATAGTTTCTGTTTATTTTGAAGTCTTTATAGCACATCATTTTAGCAGAAAGATTACACTGTACACAGTGGAACTGGATTTCAATAGAATGTACTCAGGCAAATAAGTACATTTGTTCTTTGCAGAATGGCTTTACCCCCCTTCATATTGCCTGCAAAAAGAATCGAATTAAAGTAATGGAACTTCTTCTGAAACATGGTGCATCCATCCAAGCTGTAACCGAGGTAAGCAGAGTGGGGTTCCAGGGATTCTGGGGTTCCCAGGGTTCCTGAGGTATTGAGAGCAGAGCCAGAATACCAGGGCCTTATCTAGGGAGCACCTGGTTTTGTTTGTGTGCTGCTGCCACAGACCACGTTCTGAACTCCTCACCAAAACAGTGGCCAGGTCTTAGGTGAAGCATGAGAGGGAAGATGCAGATGCATCCCATGTCTAGAAATATAACCAAGAATACAGTCAAGGCCAGTGTCACCATCACAGAAAGCGTAACTTAAATGAAATGTTACAAGGCAGTGCTTCTCTAATGGGGACAAGTTTGTCCTCAAAGGGGTATTTGGCAATTGCTGTAAATATCTGCAGTTTTAAGCTGAATAGTACCACTGTCAGCTCTCAGGTAGAGGTCAGGGGATGCTAACCACTATCTCACAAGGTATAGGATAACCTCCCACCACAGTTTTCTGCCTCAAAATGTCAAATGTGCCAGGTTGAGAAACTCTGAATAATACAAATTGTGTGTTTTTCATAAAGTAGGGATTGCCCTCTCTAAAAGCTCAAATTAGTGAAACACAGAGTTGCTGGCGTTAGTAAAGGACTAGCTTTCGGTGTCTTTCCTGTGAACCAGCTGAGAGACATGAACCATCAGAAGCAGGGCTGAGCCTTCTGCAAACTGAAGCAAGCCTGGCATCTACCCCTCCAGATCTGTGCCACCCCCACCCGACTTTCAGCCTCCCAGCGCTCTAGTCCCTGCAGATCCTAACCACTGCCGTTTTCTAGACTGAGCCCTCTTTCCTTCATGCTTGCACGACAAGCACTTTGCCAGACTAATCCCACAGACCTTTTAGCACCAGATCTGGGCTGTCTGCTCCAGCCACTCTCCCCTCACTCTGAGGTCTGAACTACGCACTGTTCATCTTGTGTATGTTTTATCAAAGCATCTATCCAGCTGTCATGAGCCAGCTGTTCCTCAGGACCCCAAATACACAAGCTTCTTGAGGACAGGGGAGTCTTCTCTGCATTCAGACTCACACAATGCATGGACCCTGCATGGGGCTCTGTGGAAGCCTTTACACTTCCATAAAAATTAAAGTCTAGTCTTGTAGTTGTTATTTGACCTCAGGCTCTTACCTTGCAATAGAATATTTGCCATGACTTGTAACACATACTTTTGAAAGATTGAATGGCTAACGAAAACTAATACAGATTTGTTCTTTGCCCAGACATATGGCTTTGCATTAAGCACTCTGTTATTTTAAGTAGAAAATAGTATGTTTATTCTCAGTGCATGGAAAGCCTTTTAAAATACCAGAATAAACTGGGGAGAAAGATTTGACCGATATTTGAATTGGTGTCCAGAGATGCCATCAGTGATGAGAAGGTCCTTGTGAGTTTCAAAAGGCAGCTGGTACCAGGCTCTCGGGACTCCCCCTGCTGATGGGAAAAGGAGTCAAACTGTAACAAAACTTTTCCTCACTTTCCTCACTTTTCACTCTTTTGAAGTGGGGCAACTGGATTTATTACTCTTCTGTCTTGTTCCTCACTTACTGTACAGGATTACTTCACATACTTCTGACAGTTCTCAAATTTCTTTAGAAATTAATTGTCCCTTCTCTCCCTTTTAAAAACAAAATGGATAAGCTTCTTCTAAGCCTATTAAATTTTTATCAGATTATGATATGTATATTTTAAGCTTAATTAATTCAGCAAAATTAAAAAGGAGTAACTATATAAAAAGCACCAGCCAGTTGTACTGTTTAATAAGATAATTGATTTGAGATTTCAATCCTCTTTTATCTACTCTACTTTTTGCTGAATCGTGTTTCAGGGGTGTGTGTGCATACATGTATATGGCATGTAAAGCAAATTTAAAAATTAAAATCTAGCCAAGCATGGCGGTGCAGGCCTGTGATCCCAGCACTCAGGAGATAGAGGTAGGATGATGGCCTTGAGTTTGAGGCCAGCCTGGGCTACCTAAGAGTTCAAGGCCAGCCTGCACTACCTAGTGAGACCCGGTCTCAAAAAGAAAAAAATTACTGAAACTATCAGTGCAGTTTACTCTTTTATTAGAGGAATGGCTTTATGTAAAGCACCCTCCTCTTTTTTTGTGTAATATTTCAGTACATGCAAATTTTTTGAAAGCCCAATATTAGAATTTTAAGTTAAAAATAATTTTTACTAATGTATGTATTATCACTCTGTCCTATATACATACACGCGTACTCATATGGATGATGAAAATTTAGTATTAAAGAAAAAAAAAACCTTTATTTCTCTCTCATTTTTTCCGTAGGTCTTTATAAGAAGTATGGCATAGCACTATCATAACCACAGAACTGGCTTTAGGGAAGTGACAATTATGTGTTGATACATTTGCCTTATAAAATCTGTGACATTATAAATGTCCTGATACCTTCTAACCTGATCTAATCTGACTACTAATCAGAGATGGATGATGGATGGATGGATGGATGGATGGACAGATTGATGACAGGGTAGACAGATGGATAAATAGGTGGAAGGAGGTCAGGCAGGCAAGCATATAGACGAAGTGTTTACACTTTGAATGCTAAGCCAATAAAGCAATGCTTCCTTCCTTTCCCCTTAGTCGGGCCTTACCCCAATCCATGTTGCTGCCTTCATGGGGCATGTAAATATCGTATCACAACTAATGCATCATGGCGCTTCACCGAACACCACCAATGTGGTAAGTATTCAACTGTGAGTATTTAAGAAACTGCAAAGGTGACTTTCGTTTACTTGGTTTTTAATTATGGTTAAACTAACTCTTATGTTGACTATTTGAAAAGATAGAATTTAAGAACATTTTTTTGTTTCTTTTACTTGGAAGGCACAATCCATTCCTTGGCTATTTGACCAAAATTTTTAGGACTTAACATTCATGTGTTCATGAATGTGATAAGTACTTTACTATTATATATTATATATTTTAAAAGTGTAATTTTATGGGTGTGGGGAATTTTCTATATTAAAAGCAGTAAAATGTGCTCAAAGTTAAGGAGGATAAGGGTACAAGTACTACATCATTTAAATGAATTAATTTCAAGTAACTTCAAAGTAAGGACCATGTATCTTGATTACTTTTATTTCGTTGCTAGGATAAACTATCTGACACCAAAAATGAAGTAAGGAAAGGTTTTGTTTAAGCTTAAATGAAGGAAGGAAAAGTTTATTTAGCTTACTTTTTGTGGCGATTTCAGTCCATAATCAGCTGACGCCAAGGTAGATTGGCATGGCACCAGGGCAACACTTCAAAGCAGCAGCCAGCAAAAGCAGCCTGATCAAAACGGGGGAAAAACAAGCCCCTTTTCCTCCCTTATATTATAACAGGTCACTCCCCTTCCAGGGCAGGCATAGCACCCAGAAAATCTCCTTGCCCTCTGCTTGCACAGGATGAAGATATTTACAAAGTAAGAACCCTGGCACCCTGCTGAGCCTCTTAGTTAAATTTCTAAACTTCTGACACAATGTATCAACCATATGTATCAATAGCATGTTATACTAAAACCTTGGAACTAACTCTGTGTGTAAGATTACATAGTGACATAATTTTCTCTTGCTAAGCCTTGCTGTGAGAATCATGATATTCACTTCAGAGTAGACATCAGGCAGTGACTTGTCACCCTAGATCTATATGTGGCATTTGACATTGTACAGGATTTCAAATTTGACATAATCATACAAGGCAAAGAAAATGACCATCGTGATAGAGTAAGGAGTAGGATGCTGATCTGGTTAAGTAAAGTGGAAGACACAAAACAGCTACTGTAGAGAAGACCCATCTGGCCCTCAAGTATGACTTCCGGTGCCCACACAGAGTGTTGTTTTTAATTCCATTGTCAGAGTCAACATTTGTACACTGGGAAATGTATGTACGCGGATGTCCAGAGTGCCATTTCTTTTGGAAACAGAAGGGTGTAGCATAGTAGGGCTGGTGTCCTGCACAGTCACAGCAGCAATCTGCAGGTACAAGATGGAAGTGGTCCCCTTTGGGGCAGGTATGGGGCTTTCGGGTTGGGCTCTCCCTAGCTGTCCTGCCTCACTCATTCACTCGCTGATTGATCCCTGTGAGCATTCACCTTTCTATCCCTATTGAGGCTATACTGGAGATTCCTGGGCAACTTTGGATGCTGTAAGTGACAGGGTCCTCTAGGGTGGCCCTGAAGTCCTTGCCATCATGGCTCAAGGTCCTAAAAGCACTTATGTGTTCACTTCCCTATCTGTTCAGTAAGGAAGTACTTAAGGCCATTCTTCATTTTGCAAGAAAAGTTTATGATAAACTTTATGCCAAATAAAACATACCAATCTTCTTCAGAGCTACAGTTAATTTACTTTGGCTCCTGTTTCCCAGAGAGGAGAGACGGCCCTGCACATGGCAGCTCGCTCAGGCCAGGCTGAAGTCGTGCGGTATCTGGTACAAGATGGAGCTCAGGTAGAAGCTAAAGCTAAGGTATGTGCAATACATGAACGCTTTCCTGTTGAGGGAAAAACTTGGGATTTTAATAAGACCTTTAAACATGTGTGCTGTCTCTCAAGACTAACACTTTTTTTAAAAAGTAAATGCATAACTTCCAAAAACTAAAGTCTCTACTCAAATAACAGTATAAAAATCCCTGGTATCTACATGTATCCAATCAATAGTTTAAATAGAATAACAGCATGCCCCAAATTGTCCCTGAAAGATTAGAAACTGGGTCTAGATGTGTCCAGAGAGGCCCACACTTGATGGACAGAGACTGACAGACAGCTTCTAGAACAAGCACATCTTAAAAGCATAACTTTACTTCTTTTGGTTGAATTATGTCAGCTGATATAGCCACAAAAGGGAAAAGGATCTTTTTGTCTCTGTGAATTGGGAAATCATAATTCCTAAGTATCGGAGGAAAGCTGCTCTGAGGATTTGCCTTTACATGTAAGAAGAATGTCAGGTTTGAATTTGGATGTTTCATACTTGCCTGATGGTCAACCATCAGTAGAAACCCTCTAGCTTTCCACTCAGGGGATCAGTATCTGGGCTGATTATCACAGTGGCAGTTCAGATCAAGAATCTAAGTACATAATGATTTCAACCATTAATTTTAAACTTCAGTGTATGAATGTACATTTATTCCCATTTATTTGAACAGTTTCTAGTTTTAGCTTGACTGAAGAGAAAATAAAGTTACTTGTGAAGAAAGTTGACTAGCATATTCTAGACTTTACTGATTTCCTGCTAGTGTATTCAGCTATCTCTCTCATATCTAATTTAACCAAAATTGTGTTTAGTCAACTGCTGTCAAAGCTTTATAAAGCTTTCAATTTATATTCCTGGGGAGGGTCTTTCTTTTCCTTTTATACTCATATTTTACCTATTAAAACATTGCTTAAATATATAGTTATAGTAACTGATACAAACATAAGACAAGCTTTTAATTAGAACAAAGATACTACTGTAGGAACAAACCATTAAGTCCTTGTAAGCATGAGATCCACAGGTGAGTACAAAGGTTGTGACAACCTTTCAGTGTCCAGTGTAGATCATCCAGAAACTGAGGTCCACAGGCATTCTGAAAAGGGACTGATAGTAAATATTGAAGCTTTGCAAAATATACTGTCTCTGTCACAGCTAATCACTCTGCCATTGTAGTGCAAAAACAATTATAGTGAAAACTCTGTGTTCCAATAAAATTTTATTCACAAAACTATGTGGCAGCTGGGTTTGGCCCCTACAATATAGTCTGCTGCCCTCTGACCTGGATTTTGTTAATCCTCTAAATTGGTTCAGTGGATAACTAAGAGAGACAATAGTCTACTACAGATTCAAAGAAACCTCATACCAGTGAATATTGTTAACTATATATCAAACGTCATCTCTAGAAATGGTTGCACACGCAAACAACTGGAGTATATGTAATGGTTCAGAGCCGAGCTCGTCTGGCTGACTACCTGGGCTTCAGCCTTGGTCCACAGTTTAGCAATTGTATAACATTGGGCAAGTTAATAATATCCCTACTCTGTGCTTGTTTATCTAGAGTTCTCATCTACAAAATGAGAATCATGATTGTCCCAGTTTCAAAGATTGTTTTAAAGATTAATGACTTAACATAAAGTACTTCAAGCACAGCCTAGGAGTCAATAGGAGGTGCTCAGTAAATGTTTGGTGGTTATGGGGGCAGTAATAGAAGTAGCTGAGATTTTTCTCTGGCTTTTTCTGTCTCTTTCTGCTTTCAATATTTCCCTTCTCCCTCACAGCATCTCCTCTCACTCTGTTCATGCTTCTAACTTGTTACATAGTCCGTGTAGCTTTGATTTTCACCTTCATCCAAAACAGTGTCTGTGCTCTCTTCTGTCTTTTTATTACGTTTAACTGAGAAGTTTCTGCTTGGAGGGTCATCAGAGGGCACCTCTAGGGAAAATTAGATGTGGTGACCCTTCCATTTGAGTATAAACACTAAGCGTGTAGGGCTGTTAACTATAAGGTGGCCTACCGCTTAAGGCAGACATGTTTCCTGACACACAGTTTACAGAGTATGGCACCTGTCAGCCTTGTTGGCTAGAGCATTCTCCCTGGTACACCTGCCGAATTCCATGCTGCCTGCCCTCCCTCTGCTATGGGACAGTGTAATTAATAATATACTTTAGTATTTATGAGCACATAATGCTGGTGGAAGTATAATATTCCTCCCAGGCATATGAATCTTGCTAGGATTACTTCTCTTACCTCTTATAACAGGAAACAGGAAAGGTTAAAAACTGGTACTCTATGACAGCTGATAGTGAAGATGATTTAAAAATTGAACTGTCTTTCATGATTTTCTACTAATTAGGTCATGCTAAGGGAATTTAAGGAGCTCAGCTCCACTATCCCTGTATTTCTGATCTTATAAGAAGATGAATGAGATTCCTTTTAGCACTGAATCAAAGAGTTGAACGTGCCTCTGCTATCGAGCAGCTAATGTTCCCTGAATTGTTCATTATGGCGTGATCATTTTTCTGAGCTCATCAGCTTTGCATTTCTACCTTACCATTTAGGATGACCAAACCCCACTCCACATTTCAGCCCGACTGGGGAAGGCAGATATAGTACAGCAGCTGTTGCAGCAGGGAGCATCTCCAAATGCAGCCACAACATCTGGATACACCCCTCTTCACCTCGCAGCCCGAGAAGGGCACGAGGATGTAGCCGCATTCCTTTTGGATCATGGAGCATCTTTATCTATAACAACAAAGGTATGCAAACAAGTCTTGGAATGCTGGCATGGCCCACAAACTACGTCTTCCTTATGAGTGCCTGCATGGTGATAAGCACAGAAGCTGCATGGATCCTGAGATGGTCGCTCACATGGCCAGCAGAGTCCCGGGGAGCTGAAGGGCAGTTCTCTGTATTTGAAAACATATTTATAGATTCCTTTTCCTGAGGCCATGTTATTAAAGCTCTGGAAAAACTGCCTTTATTTTTTATCTTATTTTACTTTTATTTTATTTTATTTTTGTTTGTTTTGAGACAGGGTCTTGCTAAGTAGTTCAGACTGGCCTTGAACTCACAGTGATCCTCCTTCCTCAGCTATGCACCACCATGCCTGGCACTTACAGATTTTTTTCTTTTTTTTTTTTTTTTTTTTTTTTTTTTTTTTGATGATTTTATAAAACTTTCCAATTAGGAGGTTCCCCCCCCCCATTTATTTTTACTATTCTTTTTTTGTTGTCATTATTGGTGTCTTGTATGATATATGATTTGTTTTGATTTTTTTAAGATCAACTGATGTCTTTTTAAAATTCTATTTGCCTATTTATTTTTATTTTTGTGGTACTGGGGATCAAACTCAGGACTTTGCACTTGCCAGGCAGGCGCTTACGCCACTGAGCTAAATCCCCAGCCGTATTTATTTATTTCTTTGTTTTGGTACCGGAGACCTTGTGTTTGGCAGGCAGGTGCTCTGCTGCTGAGCTATATCCTTGGCCCAAATGATTTGTTACAGTAGTAGCCTAGCACATGGTTGCTCTAGGTGTACAAAATGCAAAATTTGGAGGTCATTTTTCCTATGATACTACATAAATGTAGCAAATGTAAAGTAAAATGAAATGATGCATGGCAAGTTTTAAAAAGGAAATCATTAGTGCTTCAGTCTTTAATTTGGATGTGGTTAAGAAAGATTAAAGTACGTATAATCAATACAGAAGATCATTGCAAACACTTAGAAAACTATATGAATAAATGATGACTATCTCAAACTTTGTCTTCTTGATTCTTTAGGCTGTTCAGTAGAGTTAGACACTAGTTCCTAGACCTCATTTAATAGGTGAAACAAAATAATGGATGAAGGGATTGGGATTCCCTTGGCCTTCCACATGTCAGCTTCCCATTGGCTCTAATTTGCTGTAGTCTAGGATGTCACGTACATTTATGGCCTCTCAAACCCTGATGGACACTACCTATTGGTACACACTGACTATTTGGTACCTAGTCTTGGTCCTTAAATATGCATTTAATTGATCTTAATTATTAGAACAATTTGTCATTCCTAGAAAAGCAGAACCCTTCATCATTTCTATGTTAATTACTTTTTGTTTTCTATTGCAGAAAGGTTTTACTCCTCTTCATGTGGCAGCAAAATATGGGAAGCTCGAAGTAGCCAACCTCCTGCTACAGAAAAGTGCATCTCCAGATGCTGCTGGGAAGGTAGGAGGTGATTGGCCAGCCTGAAACTGGCTACTGTGTCATAACAAAACCAACACTTGCTAATGTTCCCCTGCTGCGATCTCAAAAATAACCAAACCCTACTTAAGTCCCACTAGGAAGAAGAGCACTCAAATAGCCAGATGAACATGTGGTGCAAGTGTTGTGGCACTGGGCTATCAACTACGCTTTGTGTTGTACCTAATCTAATCCCATTTCCTAAGTCTAAAGCCTTCATATTAAGACACTTTTGACCCTCGTTGTTGTTTTTGCACGTTTTCAGAGTGGCCTAACTCCACTGCATGTAGCTGCACATTACGATAATCAGAAAGTGGCCCTTCTGCTTTTGGACCAAGGAGCCTCACCTCATGCGGCTGCAAAGGTACCTCCAGTTCACAGCACAAGGGGGCCGATGGGCAGTGTCTATGAGTCTCTGTTCGAACACCCACTTTTGCTTCACCTACAGTGCTCCCCTCTCATCCAGATGCCATTAAAAATCACAGACCTAGAGCAGCTAGGAAAGCTATGCCTTCGGCTAACTAGCCAACTAATGTGATAGGTGCTCAATAAATAGTTACTGGCCAATTGATTTCTCTTGAAAATCCAAGATATCCTGGAGCCTGGAGAAGAAGAGAAGTTGGAATACTCTTTAACCAGATTAAAAACTTAGGTTTTGTACTCCAAAAGGAGTACAAAAGTTCTATTCTGTCAAAGTTATAAAAAGATGTAGTACATTTTCTGGGCCATAAAACATTGCCTTTAAGTTGTTTGTGTTTTATAAAATTGGTTGGAAAGTTTTGTGTATGTGTTTTTATTTTTGCTAATGGGAAATATCTATTCTTAGGCCATTTTTGACCAGGAGACAACTTAGATTTTTGAGAAAAAGGATAAAGAATGTAGGGTATATAGCTGGTATTCTGACTGGGGGGGAGCAGATGACAAAACAGAATTTAGACATTGGGTTAAAATAATGTAGTTGATATAGTTTAAAAGTCTCTAATGTTAACCTGGTAGTTATTGTCAGAAAGACTGTAATGATGCAAACTATAGTTTCTAATGATGTCTAATTCTTTTTGGACATTCTATTGGTTGAAAGACCCGTTAGCATCCCTAATGCTTTTCACTTCACCATTTGGAGACAGTTTCAATATTCTCCTTTAAAACTAATATTTAGACCAAGTCAATTGTACACACAGGTAAGTGAATCTGGCCTGTTGTACCTTACTTTAGAAACTTTAAGTGAGAAAATTCAACACATTTTCTACATTTAGAGAGAATTTCAGAACCTCTTTTCTACACTTTTTAAGTCATTTCTTGGCTCAGCGTCATCTGAACTGTACCCAATTAAACTAGTTCAACATCAAACTAGTAAATTTGCTTTTCATCCATATGTAAATTCCCACCATAATTTCTGAACTTTATTTTATCATGAATAATATTTGTCAAGGCATGCCTTGACTTAATAAAGCTTCATTTTTGAAAGAAAATTTTAAAACCCAAAAATGGGGATAGCCCAGATGTTCATCAGTGTATGACTGAATAAAGAAATGTGGAGTCTGCGTGTAACACACACACACACACACACACGCACACACACACACTCATACTCACTCAAAACAGCATTATTCAGCCATAAAAAGGAAGGAAATACTGATACATGCTACTCTATGAGTGAACATTAAAGATATTATATAATGGAAATAAGCCCCTCCCAAAAGAATAAACATTGTGTCATTCTTCTCATGAGGCATATAGAATAGCCAGCCACATTCAGAAACAGAGTCAAGGGAAGGAGTAAGCAAGCATTGGGAGTTAGTATTTAATGGATACATGGTTTCACTTTAGAAAGATGGACAAGTTCCAGAGAGGGATGGTAGTGATCATTAGAGCACAGTATGAATGCACTTAATTCCACAGACCTATCCACTTAAAAAGCTTTCACTAGGAACTTTTGTAATGTATATTTTATCACAATTTTGTTTTCCTTTTTTTTGTTTGTTTGTTAGTTTTCAGTGCCGGGATCAAAGCCAGCGCCATGAGTATGCTAGGCCAGTGCTCTACCACTGAGCCACAAACCAAGCCCTACCACAATTTTTAAAGAGGAAAACCTGTACTAGAATTCAATGGTTGTACATTTTAGTTTGTTTTTAATATCCCTGGGCATTGAGGTTTCTTTTCTCATAAGTAACCTCGGGGTCTTGGTAGGCAACTCAGTCAGTGTTACTCATCTGGGACTATAATAACTTGAGCACAACTAGTGCCAAGTAATTTAAAAATGACACAACTTATAAAATAATGCATGCAACAAAAGTGAGTATCACTTCTCTTTCCATATACAAATAACTGTTAATCAGGTCGTAGCCAACTGCTATCTTGGTAGCTGATTTCTAGCTTTCTATTTGTCAAAACAGATTTAGTATTCATGGTTTCATATCCGCAAAACATCTTTGAAATAGTTAAAAAGCAGTACTTTAACTCCTTATAACATCCCATTGGCCTTAGGCGTATCTTTTACGGTAAATTAAACACAGACTTTTCTAATGGGTCATTGATTCCCTTTCCCATAGCACAATTGCCTGCTTAATGCCATCTCTGGCACATTGTCCAGTCATCTCCATCTTCTGAGGCAGTGGTACTAGTTAGAGGCTTTTTCTAGACTTTGAACCCAAGCAAAACCAGTTTATATCCATTAGGGATGGCTTTATTGGCTAGGAAAAACAAAAACAAACAAACAAAACAACTTTGCTTAAGTGGTTTAAACTCATAATGCCCCATTTTTTTCTTATGTCATAAACAGTCAAGAGAGAAGGCTAAACAATTGTTAGTGTTGGTTCAGTGTTTCCAGCATGCCAAAGCAAACTCACTGTTTGTTTTTTGGTTTTGCTTAGTTTGTTTTACTGTGGTGTTGGCGGTAGCCGGAGCTCTGGCCGGGCTGCCAGGTCCCCTTTCAAGTAGCAGGCAAAAGGAAAGTCAGCACAACAGGGCTTTTCCAGATTCTCCACCCACCACTTCTCCTTACATTTCATTGGTCACTTTTATCTGAAAGAAAAGCTGGGAAATGTAGTTTTTTAGTTATGCACAATGCTAGTTGTTCTTTCATAGCACAAATAAGGAAGGAGAGTACTTGCGGAGTGAGCAGTCTGCCTCCTTTGCTTGCCAAAGGCTCAGCATTCTGGAATGCTGACAGTCCTGAGACGTGAGGCACAGAGGGACAGAGGGATTATTACTGTGTGGTGTGACAGCAGCAACGTCTATGTTAACTCTTCCTTTTTTCTTGAAATATGTGGTGCCTTCTTACCATGTTTTTTTAATTGGCAATATGTTTTCTTACACTGTCCTAGAAGCATTATGTGATAAGAGAGAGACAGAGACAGAGGTGGGGGGGATGAATTTCCATAATCCATTTTTTAGCCAGATATATTTCCTGAGGCAGGATATTGCTGGAAAGAGGATTGGTCAAAATCCAGACAGAACCTGAACACTACTTATGGAAAAGATAGTGAACTTTTACTTATTATTTGTCTGATTTCTCTTTCATAAAATGTAAAACATGTTTATTACTATAGATCAGTGTGTTTTGAAATTTATTGGGAAAAACACAAAGTGATATCAATATTATATGTCACCTTTGAGAATTTAAAGCTATTTTTGGTCTGATTTTCATGGTGAGATGCAGAAGCATCCTTGGCAAGCATTTTGTCTTTTACACCAAAGGAGTAAAATAGAGATTAAGATTATCCCACAGTTGAATCTTTCCCTATTTTATTATTCTAATTAATGCATCTCTCTTCTTTAGTGTGGCAGAGGAGGATTATTTTACTTTCCAGAAAATAGAAAAAGCTTATGAGAAAAAACTTTGTGAGTTTCAAGATAAACTATTTATTACTTGAAAGTATTTAAATCTTTCCAAGATTAACTTTCCATTCTAAAATAATACCCTGAGTTGTTTTTCCTTTACTTTATACTTTGTATCTCAGGTAAGGTGCTCAAGACAAATCCTTAAGGAATAAAAAGTTGCTTATCTGAAATTGACATACTACAGCTTGTCTTGATAAGTGTTGTAGGACCTAAGATTTTGGGTTCCAATTAGAAGTAATCAAGAGAATTGTCACATCTGCAAGGATACTGGGCTGCTTTGTCTTGGTTAGAAATTACTTGCTAAAGTTGTATTAGTACTAAAAGCAAAAAAGAGATGAGATGAATGATAAGTTAAAATCTGACCTTAAATTGCTTTTGCCATCCTAATTAGTTAGTTTTAGACATATCCACTGGTCCTGTTTCCTATTTTAGTGCAGCTTTGTGAATATGTTCTTTTTTATGGGACAGGTTGCAATGGTGACCAGTATCCTCTGTCATTCTTTGGAACATTGGGCTGGGTCCAAAGTCCTGGCTTGGGATCCAAGGCGTTGGTCTCTAAAGGGTGTGTCTGCGTATTTGGTCAGAGAGCCAAATGTTCTCCAGGGCAACTAGGATTTCCAGATGGCAGTAGGTCAAAACTAAAAATAGGGATACAAAATCATCTTCTGTGGCTCATCCAGTTTTGGCAGAGGCTGGTTTCAGAAAAATATAGGGGTGACATTTCCCCTTTGCATGTCTCTATATGTAGGTTCGTGTCCATATATAAGGGTTATCTTGCATTTCCCTTAAATGACTGAGCCAAGGCAAAGTTCCCTGGAGATTTCTTAGACGAGGAGATTCTGATGGCTGCTGAGGCACAACTGAGCAACAACTTATCAAAGGAATTTTGATTGTCTCCAAGTATCAGGAGTTAGCCAAGAGAGAGAATGTACTGAAAGCTTTAGTGTACTTGATTCAAATTCTGAAAGTATCTTTGCTTCATTTAATTGATATCTGTTGATTATTCTGGGGTACTAGGGAGAGATACAAAGACAAATATGATCATTACGTACTCAACAAATGTATTTTTATAGGAGACAGATTTATTAAAAAAAATGAGTGTCAGTAAATGTCCCTCAGGGTTGAAGCTAGGCGTTGGGGCCTGGGAGGTTCAGAAACGTAGACTTCAGGAGGGTGTGGCCATAGAGCTGAATTTTAGATTGTTATATACTGGTCTCATGGGCATGTTAGAGAAATTCTTCCTTGGTAGAGTCAGGTAAGGCAAAAAAGATGACACTTTATTCTGTTTGGGGATGTACAGATGACTAATCTAGCTGAAGCATAGCACAGAAACTAAATTTCAGCAGAAGAGCTAATCACATGAGCAAATGGGTAGGGTACAGCACCCTGACTACCATGAAAACAAAAAGTTGCAACTTGTGAGCAGCATATGGTTTCTTAGTCCATTTTCTGCTGTTTACGGGGGTCTGTGAAGCTAGGCAATACATAAAGATTAGAGACTTTTTTTCCTATAGTTCTGGAGACTGGGGAGGCTAAGGCTGAAGTACCCACACCTACCAAGGATTTTTTTATACGATCTGTCATGTCAGAAGATGGGAGGTCAAGAGGGCGTGAGAGGAAGAGGAGGGAGCAAAGTCATTCCTTTATCAAAAGACCCATTTCCAGAACTAACCCAGGCCTCAGATAACAGCATTAATTCCTTCCTAAAGGCAGAGCCCCAGTGACTTGTCACTTCTTAAAGGCCTCAACTTGCAACACCGTTGCAGAGGGACTTAAGTTTCTAACACAAGAACTGTAGGGGATATGATCAAACCATAACAAACGGTTATTGGAGGGACTTTTAAGATGGAATTTAGGATGGCTCTAAGCATGCTGCAGTGGTGCCATATTATTTATTGTTTCTCGGGAAGGGTTCTTCCTAGCCCAAATTTTAATGAAACATGCCATTATTGAGCACCTATTAACATGACTCCTTGCAGAAGGAAAACCTGTATTCCTTTCAGAAAACTGACGATACTCTGGCTGTACTGTATTAAACTGTGTCTTAAATTGTTTCCAAGCCTAGAAAGGCAAAAGGGCACTATATTAATGAAACCACTTGATTTAACAGTGTTTCATTTAGTCGTGATTTTTCAAGTAGTCAAAAGCACTGGAAAGAGAAGTGTATTATCGGAAAATACACCGTGCACGTTTTTATCTCATTATTGGGCCTGTGACCAAGTGATTTGTGTTGGCAGAATGGTTATACACCGCTGCACATCGCTGCCAAAAAGAACCAGATGGACATAGCAACAACTCTGCTGGAATATGGTGCTGATGCCAACGCAGTTACCCGGCAAGGAATTGCTTCCGTCCATCTTGCAGCGCAGGAAGGGCACGTGGACATGGTGTCGCTGCTTCTCAGCAGAAATGCGAATGTGAACCTGAGCAATAAGGTAACTTTTCCCCTGTTCTACAGAAAATTTACCACCATGAAACTTCACCCTGCAGAAAGGTCACTAAAGCATGAAAAGTTCTGCATCACACAGACTGTGTAAAGTATAATATTACACAGAGATATTTACTAAAATCTTTCTTATCTCAGCAAAAACTTGAAAAAGATTATAGTAATAACAGAATGGCAGTAATTCAAAGAAATATATACAAGCTATGATTGAAATACATAGTGGATGATTATAAATTTAAAATATAGTAAACTTATGGTGAATGATTAAATTGAAAATATATTACAATGAAAGACACATTGTCATTAATCTCCCTTAAAATACTCCCTATTATTTTGAATGCATTTATTCTATTGTTCTTGACATTTTCTGAAACAGTTCTAGAAGCCCTCTTTCAAGAGTGTCTTTGCGGGGGCTGGGGATTTAGCTCAGTGGCATAAGCGCCTGCCTTGCAAGCAGGCAGTCGTGACTTCGATCCCTGGTACCGATAAAAAGGGAAAAAGACAAAAAAAAAAAAAAAAAAGAGTGTCTTTGCTTGTACTGTCATAGTCAAGCTGAGGTCCTGAATGGATTCAAAACACTTACTTTTCTTGATCATTTAGACTTTGTGAAAGACACAGAAGCCAGGTCCGGTACATAAGGTAGGTGAGGTTTTATGAACCTGCCGTACTGTTGGATGGCCCTCGGGGGCAGCGTTCATAGTGTTTTCTTTTATCACATCTCATCTAGACACAAAAAGTTCCAGAACTGCTTCAGAAAGTACTCAGAATGATGGATGACGTAATAAGTGTTTTGGAAGTGTATATACGTGTAGGGGTGGTATTCGGCATGGGAGTAATGTGAATGGATCTTTTACTGCCACACACCTCTGCATTTATGCAGCCATAAAATTGAAGTGGCTGAAGTTTTTGTTGTGACTTGAAGAAGTTTTGTTCTATTAGTTCCATAAGTAGCATTTTTACTTCACCAGAACATAGCAACAAGAAGTTGCAAGTTACAGCCTGTTGCTTTACTGCACAATTGTTTTGGGGCTCCTGTTTCTTGCCTGTCCCAATTTAAAGTCTTTAAGTTACCAAAAAAATTGGAAACATTACTGACCTTAGAGAGTTCATTTTAAAATAGAAATTTAGAATAGCTATTTTAGTGAACAGATAGGAAAAGCTGTTGATATACAGGTATAATCTTTGTATGTAAGTATGGAAACCTTTCCGTAAGCTCCCAAATACCCCTGACCTCATGTTTGATATCTGCGTTCTTAGTGAAGTGAAGAAAGGACCGACATTTCGTCAAAGTGCAGCATTAGTTAACAAGAGACTGGGAACATGTTAATAGAATTACTAACGCTCATGCATATAGTAAAGAATTTACAACATTCACTGGCACAAGACAGACATTTGCATTCTGAAAGTTACAAACAGGAATAGCAAATAATGGGAACAAAGGATGACCAAAACCCAGCAAGGCACACATAAATCCTGCAGTTCTGCTTTCAGCATCCCTGGCAAACTGTGGTAAATTATGAACTCCAGAGAGACTGAGTGACTTCACCCCTATAGGACAGCTGGTGGTTGTGGCTCCAAAGGTTTCTCTCTAGGGCTGGCACTGTTCCTCCATGAAATTTTCATCAGACAATCCATATACTTGGCTTCTCCAAACTTCTGGGATCTCACTGTGCCCCTGGCTTCACACTCACAGCTTCACACATTGCCCTCTCAGGGGCACACTACCGAGCCTCCCAACCATTCTTCTGAAATCTAGGTGACAGCCTTCCTGACACCACAACTCTTGCATTCTACATGGACCTAAAACCAGCATCATGTGGATGATGCCAAGGTATGCTGCCAGCTGGAGCAGTAGCCAGGCGTCCTTCTTTCTTGGACATAAGGGTCGAGTGCCTATGAGCCAAATCCTGAGGAACAACTGATAAAAGTGCTATGGCTGAAAATACTATTACAACTAAAGTAGAACAGGAAACATTGTTCCATGATTATGTCAGTGTTTGAGTGGTACTTCTTTAGGCCTGCATTTGTGTTTTTGTTTGTTTGGTTAGTTTTTTTTTGAAGGGTTTGTTTTGTTTTAGATTTTAGATTTATTGGTCTTCCTTTTCATATTTTTCTCTTAGTTGAGTCAGTGTAGTTCAAAGTCATCAGAAATCATGACCAAATGACTGTGAGTCCTATAATGTTTCTGATCAACTCATGACTCCTAAATGAATAAAGTTCTGAGAGTATAAGGCTCTGTACCCTCCCCAAAGCTGCTTTTGATTTGCTCCTTTCCTCTGACAGGTAATACAGGCTGATGTTTCTCATTATGAAAATCAAGAACACAAAAAATAAAGAATTCAAGATATTAGCTTCTGTGATCCTAATGTATAAAACAATTTGAAAACACTTACATTAACTCATTTTCTCTTAAATATTATTTACAAAAATGCTTTATAATTATAGAGGTTTTTAAAACCAGAGTACAGTCTGAGTGAGTGTTTCTTTGTCATTAAAACAACCAAGAATCCATAGATTCTCCAGTAGGGTCAGTTTCAAATAATCAGTCTCATCAAACCATACACCACTGACATGACTTGGAAATTCTCATTACTGATTATGCTCACTACATCCCACAGGTACCTTTCCCACGTGGAAGAAACATACAAAAAATTCCCATCAGACTTTAGATGCTAATATATGGAAGATGCCATGTGTCAACGTTGACTTTGTAAACAGATACTATTTTAGTGATTTTTGCTAAAGCTAGTATCACTGGTAATGTGTTAAAATCCTATAGAATTTTGCCTTTTAGAAAAGTCTTTATTATTTATAGATGAACACTGAAGTATGTACATTTTAAAAATGGTGTAATATCGGGGGATTTGCTTTAAAACAAATGATGCCACAAAGAATGAATATGGGAAGAAAAAGGATACATGAAGCAAGAAACACAAAAATCTTGATATTTGCTGAATCTGTAATAAATATACAAAGTACAAATGTACTCCATTTCCTCTACTTTTGAGTATGCTTGAAAATTTTCTTAAAGCCTTCAAATAGTAATGCTGCCATAGGGCTCATATCGTGTGGTATGAACTTTTATTGTTAGATTTTATTTTTAACATAGAAATTGTAGGCTTACTTTCTTGACCTTCCCAGTTGTTTCTGAAACATGGCTGTGTATACTAATTCCTTCCTGTGGGTGACTGTACACTTGGATTCTTTCGCAGAGTGGCCTCACCCCACTCCATCTCGCTGCTCAAGAAGACAGAGTGAATGTGGCCGAAGTCCTGGTGAACCAGGGAGCACATGTAGATGCCCAGACAAAGGTACATCCTCCCTCCCCCACCCATATCGACTCCCACTGGTGACACCAGTTTAGGACCCTTTACAATGTGCAGGAAGAAAGTACCTTCAATCATGTCACTTAGGGCATTATTTCAAATGTGCATTTGTGTGAGGGGCACCAAAGTCTCTGGTTATGGCATCTCAGACACTTTTTATCGTTATGGCCTGAGTACTTAATATGAGTTAAATGTCAGTGCCTGTGCCAACCATCCCTCTCCACGAGTGAGCCTTAAGCCTTACTATGGACCTATCCTTCCAGGCAGTAGGAGAGCTTGTATGTTTTTTAGGTTTCATGAGAAAAAGATGTGTATATGTATACTATTAGATTCTATCAGAAAAAATATGTATGTGTATGTGTGTATATATAAAAAGAAAATTTTGTCAGTAATTTAACTTCACTCAGTATAACTGATGACAGATTATTAAATTAAGAAATTTTCAATTATTACTCACTTGCCAGTTTCTTTACAGGCTATACAGTTACACTGGTGTTCTCCTTCCCTCTCTGACAAAATAGCTTACTTTTAAAAAGAAAAAAACATACTGAGTGATTTCAAAGAATGCCACAATTTAAACACAGATTTAAAAAATGGATGTTATGTGTTATCACCAAAGATACGACTTTTATCAATTCCATTTCTCTGAATATTTCCTTCAGATGCTTATTGTATTACTTCATGTCAGATTTATCTACTCTAAAATTCTTCTTTCTTAATATGTGTCATGTTTGATACTAAAAAAATATTAAATATTTTAAATAAAATATTTTTCTGTATAATATAAATAGATTCTGCAGCATGAGAATCTTTTAAAGATATTAATGCCAAGAATTAACCAGGTAAAATTGTACTGCAAACATCAAAATCAAATTGAATTTAACTGGTTTTCTGTATTTTGCTTGACTACTTTGATCAAGAAAAGATTCTCCACTTAGGAAACTTGCGGCTTCATGAAAAAATACATTCACTCTGTGTTGTTTTATTTATACACATACCAAAAAAAAAAAAAAAACACCTGAAACATTTTACTAGGTCACTTCTCCTTTTTGAAATGACTTTAAATTTTAGATGTAGACTTCTAGAAGACAAGGACTGGGCCAGTTTTTCTGCATTTTTCTGCTCATGTACATCCAAAGCACACACCCAAATCCAGTCAGGAAGCCTGTGTGGTTCTCCAGGCCAGCTGGGCATGGCAGAAAGAATCCCAGGCTCTGTCAGCTCTCAGCTTACACACATCGCCAAGCCTCTGCTGGGCCTCTCACCTAGCCCAACTCAGGTTCTCAGGCAGGGATTAGTTTTGTTCCTAGTATATTTTAAAGTGTATACTTTTTCCTTCCCTTTTCCAATAATGTTTCTTGAGAAAGCATCTCTCCATCTCTCCATCTGACAAATTCTTTTTCTTTCTTTTTTTTCCTCCATCAAGAGAAAGTGGTTGTGATTGTGCCATTCTAGAGGAGAGCAGAAGTAGAGAGATAGGTTGCAGGCATTTGCTGCTTAACTGTGTGCAGGTTGTTTATAATATCTTGAGAACTCTCAAGTCTCCCAAGACATTTGCCGAGCACCCCTCTGGTGGGAGATAGACCATTCAATTCATGGGTATAAGACTTCAAAATAATAGTAGTAAAAATATCAAGGACTCATTTTCCTTATGAGGAAAAGACCAGAGTCCTCAGCCTGATCTTTCCAGCCTTTCTACTTGTTTACTGACCTTTTATATACCCTCCCCCCTTTGCCTTTGGTGTTTAGTAAATCAGTTCACAATAAAGTGTGCTACTGGCCACCAGGTTTTATAGTAAGTATATTGTCAGCTGAAACGAAGCCACTGGTTTTTGCTTTTAAAAGGATAATGCTCTGAAGTGCATTTTGGAAATCACTCATTGAAAGTCATTGATTCTCAAAAGGTACTAATTTGAGAATTGGTAGGTAAATTAGATTTTTTGTGCATAAATCATAAAAAAATTTTAAGAGGGCCGGGGATTTTCTTTTTTCTTTTTCTTTTTCTTTTTTTTTTTTTTTTTTGTCTTTTTTGTTTTTATCGGTACCAGGGATTGAACTCACGACTGCCTGCTTGCAAGGCAGGCGCTTATGCCACTGAACTAAATCCCCAGCCCCCCAAAATAAGATAAATTTTAAGAGCTTATTTGACATTCATTTTAAGTGCACTTGTAGAACTCCTGCTCACTCCCAAATTCTTACCTGGATGATACACTCCTTGCCCTCACAAAATTTGTAACGTAGAGACGACATAACTGTCGATGTCCGCTCCCGGCCGGCAGGAAGGACACACGACACAGTCTGGTAGTGGACAACCTTTTCTTTTTATTTTCCTTCTCCGTACAGCCTGCCCTGGGTTCTCCCAGCTGAAGCCTCCTTTGGTCCGCTCCCCGCGGCTCCTTTTGTGCTTCAGCCTGCCCCAAAGCCTCTACCGGTCCGCTCTCCGCGGCTCCTTTTGGGCTTCTACTTCCGGGCTTCTATCTGGCTTCTACTTCCGCCCAGGGGTGGCACCGGTATATATACGGGTACAGTGTCCAATCATGTTAAAGTAAGCAAGGCAAGCTGATTGGCTAACATCATCAGTTGCCAGGCAGACTATATTGTTGAGCGGGTTGTTTACGCGGTAAGCAGGAAACTAACATATTCGATGGGAGGGGTAATCTACCTCAGGCCTCACTCTTTACTACAGGCCTCACGTCCGCCAAGTGAGGCGACCGGGCTCGGGGCTGCGGCTCCCAACACATAACAATAATAGCAAAAATTTATTACCCATTTTTTTTGTGCTCAGTACTATTGTCATTGCTTTCTAGAAATTATTTTGATTGATCCTTACAGTTTCCCTAATGTGACTGGTAAAATTAGTAACCCTATTTTATGAGTAAGGAAACTGATTCACAGAAAGATGGATTACTTGTATAAGCAGATTGGTGCAAAGCCTGATTTGAGAGAAATACATAGATTTTAGAGATACAATAACTGAGGTTTTTTTATCAAGGTAGGGAGTATAGAGAAGAACTGTGTAGTTGTTCACAGGAAAATTAGAAAAATGATTGGGTATGTCCTAATACATTGCTAGAACATTAATAAGCTCTCACTGGAGGCTATTACATGAGTGGAGGCTTTTTATTCTGTTTGTATTGGGAAGCCACCAAGGTTTTAAACACAAGAGTGATAAGATCAGCAATCTAGTTTACAAAGATCCTGGGAAAGTATACAAAAAGTAAGTCAGTGGAAGAGTTTGGAGCCAAGGCAGGTAGGCTGTGGCTAAGGTCTCAGTGAAGAACAAAGAAGGTCTCAACACCATGGCAGAGAGGAAGCATGTCAACAAGAGAAAATTGTAATAAATCCTTAAAGATAAGTGAATAGTGAGATTTCAAAGGTCACATGTATGGGGGGATGAGGACAGTGAGACATTCAGGGTGACTTTCAGGATCTGACCCGAGTAAACTGGATGATCACCGTATCATTCGGTGAGACAGAGAATGAGGGACAGCCAGTGGGAGGAAAGATGAAGACTTGTCTGTTGGCCCTGTAGATCTGTAGATTACCAAGGGCCATCCAGCTAGAAAAACTCAACACATGACTAAAATACTGATCTGGGCTATAGGAAGGTCACGATTCCTGGGTGGTCATCAAAATGAAAATATTGGGCTGGGGATTTAGCTCAGCGGCATAAACGCCTGCCTTGCAAGTGCGTGATTGTGAGTTCGATCCCCAGTACCAATTAAAAAAAAAGACCCTGTAATCAAAATGAACATATCAGTTGAAGTTGTGGAGATAGACATGATCATTGAGGAACAGTGTAGAGCAAACCAAAGACAAAAATCCCTAGAGTCAAGGGTGTCTTAGAATGGATGGAGAGGGTGGAAGAGAACCTATCAGGACAGAGGGGACACAAATGCAGGCTGTGAAAGGCTGTGAAGCAGAGGTTTCACGTTAGAGAAGCGCATTTCCTGGGCCCTGGATTAGCACTTGGGCATTAGAAGGCAGTTTCACTGGAGTAGAATAGTATTGGAGATGACAACAGGGAATAACAAAAGAAATTTCTTTCAAGAATTTTAATTATAAAAGGCAAAGACCTAAAATATGGGAATATTTGAAGGGAGTACTTTTTATTTCCAAAACAGGGAACAAGTAAGTATATCTGTAAACTAAGAGGAAGATGCCAGAAGAAAGAGAAAATTTCATAGCATTATGTAGGATGCCAGAGCTGAAGTAGCTTGGGTTAGAGATAACACTTCACTTTCTTTTTTCTAATAATTATGAAAATTCTCTTTTATGAGCTTTGATTGTTCTAATGCCTCAGAGGTCCCCCCACCAACCATTTAATTTTAGAGGTAATTTTTTTTTTTTTTTTTTTTTTTTTTGGTCTTTTTGAGACAGGATCTCACTATGTAGTTCAGGCTGGACTTGAACTCGCTATGTAGCCTTGGTTGACCTTAAACTTGCAGCAATCTTTCAGCCTCAGCCTCCCAAGTCCTGGGATTATAGTGTGTACAGTCACTCCGTACAGTTTCACCATTTTATTTGGGAATACTGTAGCCCTCGATCTGATTTCCGATATTTGAGTCCCAGCAAATTGAATCTTCTTGTTCATGCACATACATTTTTAATAAAATAGTATTTGTAGAACATCAAGAAAACCAATGTTCTAGAGCATTATGAACAAGGGAAATGGCCAGAAAATGAGCTGAGATTAGTAGAGGGGTAGGGGGTCAGAATGAGCAAATAGTCCATTATTGAATGACTTAGGGTTTTACTAAGAGTTAGATGGTAAATTGTGAGGATGAGTAGAAATTATGCATTATAAAATTTAAAGGAATTCAATTTCTAAATCAAATACATCTGGCTCAACAGTCATTAGAAACACTGCATTATTACTTGGGCAAGTAACTAGAAACTTAGCTCTTTAGTGTGTATGTCACAAATACTACTACATTATTTTGACCTCTTAATCTCTGAACTCAAGAAAAGTATTGCTTCTGCCAGTTAAACTAATTGTACTACAACATGATTGGACAAACTATCCTCAAGGCTCTCTCATCAAACAGCATTCTGACCCAGGCAGGTATAGCATTTGATTCCTCAGTAGCCAGAGGAAGCAAAGCAGGCAATGGATTCTGGTCAGCAGAAAGCTTTAGGGATCATAAATCCATCTCTGTGAGGTACAGTAAGCTTGCTGGGGCAGAGTCGGTCAGCATGGGTGTGGTGACATTTTGGTTTATGGAACCACACCAACCAAAGTCAAGTATCCAGGGCGGCACAAAATATTACTCTGAAAAACACTTATCTGGATTTTATGTACTATATCTATATACGCACACATTCAGCAAAAGAGTGAGGGAAAGTAAGTGAAAAATGAATTCGCCATCCCCTGGCATCCAGGGCACACTAATCCACGAAACAGTTGAATGCTGGGTCTAAATCAGTAGTTTTCAAACTGCAGAAGTCCAGTGAACATGAGAAACTGGACTTGGGCAGAGCTACCTAGACCCAGTTCACACTTTTCTGACCCCTGGAACTTACACTGGCCTCTTCCTGTCTGCATTACACAATCTGACATCATCTGTCCTGCATTATCATTTAGTAGTCTGATGTTTTGCCTGGATTTTCAACATTTAAAGTATACTGTAGTAAATAAATGCTAGCCCACTCTTCTCCACAAAACCCTCTTCTGACCTACAACAAGAAGCCACTAAGTCAGTCTGTGTTCCCAGTGATTCCATCTTGCCTTCTGGGCCTACACAGTACTTATGTGAATAAAATGAGCCAATACAAGAGAGCACTTGGGAAAGTAAAATAACTATTTTTATGTGCAATTATATTTTTATATCTAACACTAGGTCTGAGAATCATCCAGGACCTCTTTTATAAACTTTGTCTAGCTCAAAAAAAAAATTGAATAACAGTTTCACTTATACTTGGTATATCTGTTACTAAAATTGTCCCTGTCCTATTTTTTTGTTTATTTTTGTTTTTTAATTACAGATGGGATATACACCACTACATGTGGGCTGTCACTATGGAAACATCAAGATTGTTAATTTCCTGCTCCAGCATTCTGCAAAAGTTAATGCCAAAACAAAGGTTAGCCCCTTTCTCCTTCTTTCCACTAAAATCATTGATTTTGTATCCAAATAAGATAGAGTGGTTTCTGGCATCTTCCTTCTACAGAACGGATACACACCATTACATCAAGCAGCTCAGCAGGGACACACGCATATAATAAACGTCTTGCTTCAGAACAATGCCTCTCCCAACGAACTCACTGTGGTAAGCTGTGGGCCAGCCCGGAGGAAGAGGTTGAATGTACATGTGTCTGGATTCGGTGTCTTCTCACTTTTTCATTATGCACCAGTCTTGCATTTTTGTGAACATGCAGTAGAGTGGGGAAAAAACAATAACCACATTGTTGTGAGCTGTGTAATTATTATTTTGCGCTTTAAAACCACAAATTACATTGCCACCTAGTAGGAAATCCCTGTGTAAGGAAGAAAATGTATGTCAGTTTCATTGATTGCTTCCTTAGAACATTAAAAAGCCTTTTAGATTCCAAGCATAGCTGCCCAGATTGCTGTACGAGTAGAAACAAGTTAGATGGGTTTTGTGCATGGAATGTCTCTGATGAAACAGTTTTTGTAATGGGACAACGTAAGGTTTTGTGTAGGTGAAACATCTAGAATGCAGCTTGTTAATTCCTTGTTCCTGTTTTTCCATGACCAGAATGGGAATACTGCCCTTGCCATTGCTCGGCGCCTTGGCTACATCTCCGTGGTTGACACTCTGAAAGTAGTGACAGAAGAAACAGTGACTTCGACTGTAAGTAAGGGGTGTAGAGCTCTGAGACCCTAAGAGTCAGTTCACAGACTGGGGTTTCCTGTGTGTGTTGCTGGAATCAAACCCAAGATCTCACATATGGCTTGGCAAGCCCACTACCATTGACCTGCACCCCCATGCCTTCCTGGACTTTCCCCCCCCCAGTCACACACATAGTGACATGTTTCAAAATGCTGTCAATTCAATACTGACAGTCGGGATAGCAAGATTTTCATTTCTGATATGAATAAAACTTTGAAATAATAAAAATACTTTTCAAAATTTGTAGTAAGTAGGGCTGGGGATATAGCTCAACAGCATAATGCCTGCCTGGCAAGCATGAGGTCATGAGTTCGATCCTTAGAACAAAACATGAAAAGAAAAAGAAAATTTTGCATAAGTAGTTTCAGAGTTTTTAGTTCCATATAAAAATTAAATATTTATTTGCTTTGATACAAAATTTTTTAAATAAAATGGTGGTGAACAAAGTTTTTTGTTTTGTTTTATTTTGTTTTTTAAGCATGGTTCCTTGGCAATGTAAGAAAGTTGAAAACTTCAAGTTGGCTTCTTAAAATGTCTCAGTGGACAAGTGATACAGGGATATATTATCATTATTGTAAAATATGAATTTAAAAAAATTACAAATAGGATCAAAATTGTTTTTGAGCACCGTTCTCCTCTCCATTCACCTTACAGAGTTTTCATAGGAAAAATGTTTTGTTAAATTTTTAAGCAAATATTTATCAAGAGTCCAATTGTATCAGAAACATTTTTAAAAGCTATGGCCTCTAGATAAGTCATCTTTTAACTCCACAAGATGCCTTTGAATTGTATCAGGATTTGGCAATTTTGGAAGCAAAGCTAGGTATTACCCCATCTCATAGGCTTGAGCTGTTCCTGACTATGCAGATCAATATACAGCTCTGAGATTAAGTTGAGATCATATAAATCTGAAATATTTAGGATTGCCAATTCTGTCCCCTTTTCCCTTCCACCACCTTCCAACTTGAAGGAAAGTATACTTTTCAGCTTGTATGCACAGGTTTTCATATTACAAACAAAAAACAAAAACCATGGACTGATAATATCTGTAGCTCTCTGCAGGTTGAATTACTCAGCACTATTCAGGCTTTATAAACTTTATAAATTTTATAAACTTTATAATTTGCAAGATAGAAAACTGTGGCTTTATAGGAATAGACTCTAGAACAATAGTTATCAACCAAAACATATTTCCAGCTTCAAGATGTAGATAAGTTCCCACATTTTTATTCATATTCTGTTAAGTATTTCATTATCTTATTTAATTCTCAAGAAGAAGAGTTTAAATGGGTAATAGTTATTAACCTTAATTTTATAGATAGCCCATGTCTAGAATAGGAAAGAAGAAGCAAGATGAGCTTTTTAAGAGTAGCCAAGTGTTGGGACTGGAGGTTTAGCTCAGCGGCATAAGCGCCTGCCTTGCAAGCAGGCAGTCGTGAGTTTGATCCCCAATATCAATAAAAAGGAAAAAGACAAAAAAAAAAAAAAAAAAGAATAGCCAAGTGTCACTGTGATATAAAACATATGAAGTCCCTGCAATAAATATGCAAATCTTGTTTTAATGTTAAGGAACTGAAATTTGTATGATAGTTTGAAATAACACTCTTACTTGTTGGATATCTCACCCATTAGGAAATTTCAAAATACTTCTTTGATAGCAGAGAAGTTTTAAGGGAGTCAGGCAGGGACAGACCACACACCTGTATTCTGGGTTCAATCCCTAGTAGCACAAAACAGGGCAAAACACTCTTGAAGATAAAATTGAGTTACTGGGGGGCTGGGGATTTAGCTCAGTGGCATAAGCACCTGCTTTGCAAGTGCATGGTGGTGAGTTCGATCCCCGGTAACGATATTAAAAAAAAAATTGATTTACCAATAGAGAAAGTAAAACTATAGCTTCAGAAAATCTAATGAAAGCAAAAAGTCACAAGATTCAGGTTCCCATCAGAAGACATAATGTGTGTATGAATAGAGCCAT
The DNA here is from genome assembly GCF_034190915.1 of Cavia porcellus. Classification (NCBI taxonomy): domain Eukaryota; kingdom Metazoa; phylum Chordata; class Mammalia; order Rodentia; family Caviidae; genus Cavia; species Cavia porcellus. The sequence continues at coordinate 19,817,992 of NW_026947511.1, read as the reverse complement.
TTCACTGTTGATGTCATCAGTGAATTGGTCAGTGACTTTCTGCAAAGAAGAGAAGACACGGTACATGCTCATGAGAAAAGTCCAGTTTGCCTAAAGAAAACAGGAAATGTCACAGAATCAAGTGTTTGCATCAATTAGAAAATAATCCATCAGAGTCCCTATGACTCAATCCGCCATCATGATATTTGAGACTTCATCTCAGATGAAGACACCGCCCTGTCAGCCCTGCCTCAGTGGTTACATATAAATTAGCTCAACCAGGACTGATGCAATTTAGGGTGATGTCTATAATCTTCAGCTTAAATCACAATCATATCTCATCCTTCACAACAGGCATGATCTTTTTACAGACAAATACTGAAGTGACAGCAGCCCTGATCTCTGTATGTGAACTTCAGTTTTTCAAAGCTTTGAAAGAATGGTTCTTCCGTAGAAATCCAATGTATGAAGTAGCAATTCTGAGAAATATGTTTTACTTAATGAGGTTACAATCGTGGCAGCCTAAGAAACTAACTGGAGGAAACTGATCTTCAAAAGATATCTTGCCTATTTTTATTACTTAATTTTATTGCTTAAAGTTTTCAGTTTCTCTACAAACAACAAGCAGAGAACATCTAGCATCTAGATGGTAGTTGCTAGTACTGTCATGTAAAAGAAAGAACCAGGACACTTTGGGGAAATGGCTGGAAGTAGGAAGAGGGCAGGAAATGGACAAGTTGAGCCTGGAATACACCAGAGCAGCAAAAGGCAAACAAGTGCTCTCCTGCCTTTGTTTGTCAACAATAAATAAATACACACAGAGTGATGGTATATCCAGGGAACACAGGAGTCAACTTGAATAGTTTTTTGTTTTGCAGTGCTAGAGAGTGAATGCTGGGCCTCAACCATGCTAAAGGAGCACTTTGTCTCAGAGCTACATCTCAGCCTTTTTATTCCATTTTGGGACAAGACTTCACCAAGTTGACCAGACTGGCCTCAGATATTTAGTCTTCCTATCTTAGCCTCCCAAGAGGCAGTGATTAAAGGACTGTGCTGTTATGCTCAGCTGGAAGAGTTACTATTAGCCACGGCTGGAATGATGTGAGCAAAAATAAACAGTACTGGAGTATAATGAAAGGTATAAAATAAATACCCTTGAATCCATACTGATGATTCAAATGGATGACTGAATGAATGGGAAAGAATACACAGCCCAAAGAGTTCCAAATAATTATGAAAATGCTTCCCCCTCAAAGAAGTGTAGAATTCCCCACTGCTTAAGAGTGGCCTCAATATAGAGATTTTCTTAAAAACAAACCTATATGAAAGCAGAGGAAAACACAGAGCTTCGGGGCTGGGGATTTAGCTCAACAACATAAGCACCTGCCTTGTAAGCAGGCAGTCGTGAGTTCGATCCCCGGTACCGATAAAAAGGGAAAAGACAAAAAAAAAAAACAAACAAACAAACAAAAAAAAACCACAGAGCTTCACGATAGAGAAACCTGACAAACACTGCCTGACCCAGGTGGTCCAGGCCAACATCAACAGTGCAGAAACATGTGTGCTCCAACACGATGACAGGAAAACCAGCTCTTCACCACTGCTCTGTCGTCTCCCCTAAAACAGAAGCACAGACTAGTCATGGAAGAAGATGGTGCAAACCCCAGCCAAGCAATATTCTAAAAAATTCTAAAATATACAACTGATATTTCTCAAAACCATTAAGGCCAGCAAATGAAGGAAAGACTAGGAAACTGCGAGAGCCTAGAGAAGCCCTAATGTCCATGATAACTAAATCCAGTGTGTGCTGTTCTGTGAATCATCCTAAAAGAGAAAATGGAAACAAACCAGGCAAAAATTTAGAGAAAACTGAATAAATAAAAACTTCAATAACATTTAAATATCGGCTTATTAATTATGATAAATGTACCATAATAATGATGTAAGATTTTAATGACAGGAAACTTACTGTGGGAATATATATGGGGATACCATATGATCTTCACAAAGTTTTTGTATCTAAAACTATTCTGAGATTAAAATCTCATTTTTAAGGGGCTGGGGATTTAACTCAGTGACTCAAGCACTTGCCTAGTAAGTACAAGGTTGTGAGTTCAATCCTTGGTACCAAAAACAAAAACAAAAATCTCATTTTTAAAATCGTTCAACTCAGTATTGTGTTCTGAAAGAGGCACCAAATAATGCTTTATTTCAACACAGTAATTGGGAATGAACATGTAATTTAATTTACCTAGAATTAGCCCAAAGAAACATTGAATCTATGCCCCTTCTTGGTTTTAGCAATCTGGATCTTGTTTTTTAACTTTAGTGTTCATCTTCCCATGTACCATTAGATTCCCAAATGTTCAAAATTAAAAGATGACTGATTACAATGGTTATGAAGGTTTTTTAAACAAGTAATGCTGATGCTGTCTTTTAGATGGATATGATCCAAATCTGTATAAAGAATCAGTAAGATGGGGATATAACTCAGCAGCATGGTGCCTGCCTGGCAAGTGCAAAGTTCTAAGTTAGATTCCCGGTTCAGAGAAAAACCATAAGTAAGGCATTTGCTGTTTAATATAATATTCTTTAAAGTCTGGAGGTGAAAATGGTCCTGCAAATGCATTCCTCTAAAGTATTTTTTCATAAGTATGGTTGTAAAAAATTACATAATTTTTATAATTTTAACATTTTGATATATCCTGGGAATTAAAGTATACTTAGGAGGAGAAAATAAAATGAATGGAAGCCTTCACTAACTTTGATTTTTCTCCTGCCCTCACCCCATCCCTCAGTGCTGGGGACTGAACTTCCTATTTGCCATATATACCTCATATTTGTCAGGCCAGGGCTCTACCAGGAAGCTAAATCTTCAACTGCAAGACATATTTCTCACCTTTTAGTTCATTTGTCTTTAGCCAAGACGCTTCATAAAATGGGACAGATTCTTCAGACCATGAAAAGTATATAAGCGGAATAGGAAAGAGGTATCTTTCTTCTCTTTTGAGAAGATCTCTGTCTTTCAAGCCATTGTACTTTCCTGCTAGAATTATTTCACCTGAACAATGTCTTGTGTATGCCACGAGAGAGCAAGTATAGATATTTTATATGTAGAGGCTTCAAAATATTTAACAAGTCCCATACGAAACCAATTGATGAACTAGAAAGACAATTCATTGCCTTAAAATGTGTAGTCTGCTCCGTTAATATGACAACATTTTTGTTTCTAGACTGTCACAGAGAAGCACAAAATGAATGTTCCAGAAACAATGAATGAAGTTCTCGATATGTCTGATGATGAAGGTATGAAAATATCCTTTGACTACGTAACAATCTTGAGTGCCTCAGTATTTGGAGGCTCCTGAAGAAAGTTAATTGTGGAAATGTTTTTGGAAACGTTGCAATGCTTTGCTGTGGTACCAGGATGTGTATTTTTCACACTTACATTGTTCACTTCAATCACACAGTTCGTAAAGCCAATGCCCCTGAGGTGCTGCTCAGTGATGGCGAATATATCTCAGATGTTGAAGAAGGTATTTGTAAATTTTTACTGTGATGAAACTTAACTACCAACTTTTTCATTTCTTTTCTTTGAAACATAACACTTCTTTGCATCACTAACTTTTCTTATTATCTTGAGATTATTTATGTATTATTTAAAGAATATATGTTTAGTAATCCTGCTTATCTTTTCTTACTTTTCCAGCCCATTTTTCATCTTTAAAAGACAAATTATCACTAATTATCTGGATTACTTTATTTTCTTTCCTAGCAAGCAGAAAACTAATAGTTTTATTATTTACATCTGAAAGCTAAAAGGGGAAAACTGATTAATATTTGTAATGAAAAGTTTTTTGAAATAAGAAAGTATCCTTGCACGTAGAAGATCAAAAGCCCAGTCTAAGCTTTCTTCTAAGCTTTGCACTAAGCAGCTTTTGATCTTGAACTAGTAGTGAAAACTTAATCAGAACAAATACTGTTTTTAAAATATAAACTTTCCAACAATGAATTGATAAAAGAGATCAAAACATGATTATAGCTGTACTTCATGTGATTAAAGAAACTTAATTGCAAGCTGGGGATGTGGTTTGGTGACAGAGTACAAGGCCTTGGGTTCAATTCCCAGCACCACACACAGAAAAAGTCCAGGTTCTAAAGAATCTTAATTATCTTCTACCTTACTTACTTAAAAACAATACTTTTGACCCAATCATAATCAATAGGCATATTTATTGGCACAGTAAATGGTATATTTGAAATTTCTATAGGAAAAAATAACATTTTTAAAGTAAATGAATACTATAAGGATGGCAAATCTTGGAGTTTCACTGAAATAATGGAATGTTTTCTGCAGTTGCATCCACATTGTATTTAAATATCTTGTTTGAATCATTTGACTCTCCAAACTATATTCCAACTTACTATACCCTCCATTAATTACCCATTTTAATACTTTTCTCTTAGGTCAGTCTAGTATTGCTAATTTTTCTGTTTGCTCACTTTGTTTTGCCAGTTATGATTATTGCTTCCTTCTTGATGTGCACAATTTCACTGGGAACCTAAATATTGGAAAAGCCTACCTTCCATAGAATCATCCTAATGTTTCAATTTCCAGTGAATGCTTTCACAAAGTGCACACAACCAAGGGCCTGTACACCAGAACAGCTAATGCCAGGAGGTTGTATAGAACCTGGGAAGCACCTACCTCGTTGTTTATAAATGTTATTCTGATAAATTTTATAGACTTGTAATTACTTTTCTTTCTTCCTCTCTAAAACATGAGCTCACTTCTACCTGAAAATAGATGACTGTATCCTCTTTAGGACTTCTAGAGTACTATGTTTTGCTATCATATTATATTTCAGGGCATTCTCATGCAACACTTCAGGGTAAATTTGTATTAGTCAGTCTTCAGTTGCTGTGATAAACTACCTGAGAAAATTAACATGAAAAAACAAAAGGTAGATTTTTGGGTCATGGTCTACAAAATTTCCATCCATGGGCCTGCCATGAGGCTGGATGTCATGGCACCAGGGACAGAAGATTCCTCATGTCATGGTGGCAAGAAGCCAAAAGAGAGTGCTCACTTTTATGACAATTTCCCCTCCAAAAAAAGCCAGTAGGCTATAAGCCTACAAATGGATTAATACACTGAGGATGTAGGAATCCTCATGGTCAGCTGCCTGCCTGACCTCCCACCTCTGAACATGGCTGATTGGAAACCAAGCCTTTTTACATTTGAACTTTTGGGGATATCTTAGTTCCAAACCATAACAAATTTCCTAAATGCAGGAGGTAGAAGAGAAAGAATATTCTCACATGGATGTATACACACAAAAGCGGTGTCCCAAATATGCTTTCCAAATAAAACTATATGAAATATAATATGATAATCAGATATCTAAAAATTTGTTAGTCTTAACAAATATGCAAAGTTACATTGATGAGAGGCCAAGTTTGAATGGACTACATAACAACCTACATTATATGGGTAACTAACAAAATAATTTCAAAACAAGAAATTTTGAATTGCTAATTTGAATATAATTGATCTAGCTATTTAAATAGGAATGAAAATAATTTCCGTTATATTTATCTCAACTTGCAAATTTGAAGATAGACAAATTTTAATAAATTTCTTTTCATCCATCTTTCTTTGAACTCTTTTTCTTTTGTTTTATGGCTTCTGATTTCATCATGCTACAAAGCTTGATCTTGTAAAGATCACCTTACAAGTCACTCTATCTGAACAAGCACTTCATTTGCTTAGGGCTGTTTTGCCTAAATGACCAGATGATAGAAATTCCCTAGTTCTCAAACTGCCTGATCTAGTTTGAGCAACTATCTTTAAATATTCTATTGAATTTTATTTTATTGAATTTCCTGTAGCTCTGATATACTGTATTTGGCCAAGTTGATAAGGATACTGGGTTCTAATTACTATTTAGAACAAAATCTACTTTTCCCATATTATAATTTTGTAGATATTTGAAAATGTTTTTCCTATTTCTTCTTAGTCATTTTTCCTCACTACATATAATTTCCACTTCCCTCTACTGTTCCCCTCACCAGCCTAGTTGCCCTCCTATACATGTTTCAACTTTTGTATATCTGTCTTGAATTCAAGTGGCAGTAACTGAACACAATATTCTAGGTGTAGTCTGATCCAAGTGGAATATAGTGGGGCTATTGCTTTCTCCGTAGATTACACATCTATTTTTGAAGATTGAGATGTGTTTGATGTGATAATGGACATTTAATTTAATTCATTTTAATCTTACTTTCAGCGGAAGTCCCTAAATTTTCTCTGCTTGAGCTGTGCCAAGCCACATTTGCCTAATCATGAATTTATGATGTTCTCTGCTACCTAAATTAACATTTCTACATTACTGCAAATCCCCAAAACCAATCATTATGAATTTTAATTCTAAAAGGATCCCTGCAACTTAAATGATAGTTTTGACTTCTGACTCACTTGCCTGATGGTCTCCCCAGGGCTTTGATTGCCACCCTAGCTGGATTTAATTCTGCCTCCCAGAGCTGCGGCAGATGTTCATTTCCACAAACCCATAGACATGAGGGAAACACATGCATCTACAGGAGCTCATAAGAGATCATCACACTGGTATCTCAGGATACTGCCGTTATAAGCAGTCTTTCAAAACAATATATGCTGCCAGCTTATCTCAAGGAAGTAAAGAATGAGTTCTGTAATATGGGAAAATAAAATTGTAATACTAAATTATAAAAATAGGGTAAGTATTAAATGTGTAATGCTAAAAGTAGCCTTTCCTTTCTTTTTTTTTTTTTTTCATTTCCTCTTCCTCTCTCTTTCTTTGATCTACTGTGAGAAATTAGTACAGGTGGATGATTAAATTATTTTCTTAGGAAAATGTGAGGAAAACAAGTCTGGACAGTGTTATCTTCTAAGAGAGCCATGGAGTGGAGATGCGGAAGGGAACATGGGAAGCCTAGGCACAGCAAGAGAGCAGGATTCAGGCAGAGTGGCCTCATCTCGGCTGGGCCATTGTGGGCTCACATATGCACAGGTCAGGCGAGCAGGGCTTTTCAAGTGGGATAAGGGAGAGTGCAGGTGCTTCAGCATCTTCCTGTCTCTGTCCTGCAAAATACCTATTGCATGTGTGTTGTGTGAATTTACACATAAACTTACCATCTTAATTCTAGCGCCAGATTCTTACGTTTCACAGTGCAGTTTGTAATTAAAAAGAAAGTGGAGAAAGTACGTATGTGCACAGGAGGGGAACAGAGGAAAGAAAGGTGAGAAGAGACAGAGCAAGTGATTATTTATTTGCAAACCCAGAGAACCATTGAGAAAGAAAACACGAGAACATGGAGATTAAGGTCCAAATTGACTTCTAGTTTGGGTTCGCCTCTGAGAGTATTTCATAGTGGTGCTTTGATCATCATTTGTAAATTTCTATAAAATGTATTTTAAGAACTGAAAAAAATATAAACAATGTTACTTTAACTTGCAGTATTATAGAGATTAGTGGGTGTTTACAAATTGACAGAACTGTAGGAGGGCCTACAGTACAGCTCAGTAGTAAAGCTCTTACCTAGCATGTGCAAGACCCTGGATTTGATCCCCAGTGCCACAAAAAGAAACAGAAAGAATAAAAAGAGAAAGAAGAGAGGGACAGAGGAACCAGAGAAGTGACATAATGAGGAATGAAGTAAGTCATGCAAAATAAGAACTGACCAGGCAGGTCTATGAAATATAACTCTCATGAACAAGTTTATGAGAACAGCTGAGTGAGACAAACTCATGCTGGGAAGAATGTTCCAAGTTAGTTGAAATTTGACAGGTTACAAATCCTCCTCCAGAATCAGATGCCCCATAAATACAAAAAGAAAAAAGTAACAGGCTAAGTGCATCTATGATATAATTATCCGGTATGTGTAAGTTTGAGATGAGGCAATAAAATTCAGCAGAGAGTACAGAGACATGAAAGAAGAGAAAGTCTTCTTGCCTTTTGTGACAAATCCGATGCCTTGTGGAAGCAATGGCAAACCACAGTCCACAGACGGTAAAGACTGAGGGCTGGGGTGAGGTCATGAAAGCCCATTCCTGCCAGGGCACTGGTGAACAGGGAAAGCCCTACATACAGAGTGAGGCGTGGGTCACAGGTTAGTGACAGAGCTGGGCAACAAGATGAGGATGATACTCTCTGGCTTTTGGATCTCTCACTTGATCTCCATATTTATAACAGAACCCAAGAATGCAGGTTTTTTTTTCTTTAAGGAAGTGTGTATTTAAGGAACACAACATGTTCTTAGACAATTATTTTAAAATGAATTTTGTGAGACTACAGTAGAAGTATTTTTACCTTCCTATGTTTGGGGAAAAGAAATATCCAGACAGACCAAGGTGGAAATTCAAGTGACATAAATATAAACATAATTTTTAATAGATTTTAAGAACTCATCTCCAGTAATTACAGTAAGCATATCAGAATATTCTCAATTAGGAGAGAATAGGTAGAATCTGAATTGTGACAATGCAAACCTCAAAAAGTAGGAAAGAGCTGATGGCACACACCTGTAGTTCCAATACTCAGAAAGCTGAGACCGGAAAATCACTTAATCCTTGGATTTAAGGATCAGCCTGGGCAACATAGTAAGACTGTCTCAAAAACAACCAACCAACCGAAAGCAACGACAAAAAATTAGGAGAAATTATTTTTGGAAACATGAAGCTAGATATCAAGAAAACACCAGGAACATGGTACCTCTTGCCAAATGTTTAACTATCTTGCTGCTCTAATCTCTTAATCATCCTGATACAGAAATAGGATGATTATATACTAACTTAATACATCTGGAAAGAACCATACAGATTGCCTGTGTCAGGTGAACGAAGGGCGTGGTGGTGATTATGTCATGGTTCTTAGCAGTGGCAGAAATTTTCTTTACCCATCGGAAGCTTTCAATTTTAGGAATGCCCCTTAAATCACACACTTAGCGTTTTTCACAGCTTAAAACTGGCTTTTCAAATGTACATTGCATGCATGCGTGCAGCTGTCAGTGCTAGAGTCAGCATAGTCACTTTGAAATGTCAGAAAGCAAAGATCAAACCTTCCTGTGGTGTAGGAAGTTAGGAAGGTACTTGGCGCGCACAGCAGAGCTTTGATGTGTGTTTCACCAGCTGTGCTGCAGTGCAGGGAGACAGTGCAAGGGTAAGGTGTCAGGCTTCTGAGAGCAGGCAGGATGCAGTTTGGTGTGCCGTGTTTCTTCTGTTTCCTGTAACACTTCTTTTGGCTAAAAAAGTCCATGGCACATGTTGGATTGATAAACAGCTTTGTAACGATCCTTCCGACAGGGGAAATAAAATAGGAAATAAATAAATTAGTTAATGAGTTAAAAAGTAATTTCCAGCTAAAGAAAAAGATCTGTGGACTGAGACAGTGACCCTAATTCTAAAACAGAGAATATTCTTTCATTGATACCCTTTTGACATTGTGATTATTATTATTATTATCATTATTATTATTTTGTTCTGGGAATTAATTTAGGACCTTTGACACTGTGCCACTGAGCTGTATCCAACATTATGATTTTTATACTTATTCAGTTATGTGCACTTTTGCCTGGATTCTCACAAATAGTGTAATTCAATATGCTCTAAACAGAACTTTCCAGAACAGTGTCTTTTTATATCCTTCTCCGTATAACAAATGGCTTCGTCACCCAAGCCAAAGCCTGAGCTATATGCCATCTCCCTGTTCTTACCTCTCATGTCTAGACCTTCAGCAAGTCATATCAGTTCTTCTTCTGCTACCCTCAGAATACATCTCAAATCCTCAGCTTCTCGTCATCTCATTGTCACCACTGTAACCCAGCCTATCACCACCTTGCACTGTCAGGACCTCCTTATAAGTCTCCATTTTTCTCTTTCACCATAGATTCGGCTTCCTGTACAACATACACAGTAAGCCTTGTAAAGTAGCAACTGGATGGGGTTATTCTGTTCCCCAGTTTCAATGATGCTTAAGCTTCATTCATGCTATTGCAAATAATTATAGATCATTTTGTTTTCACATCTATATATAATATTCTACAATATGCCTCTAGCATTATAATTAGGTTCTCCAACATTGATGAACATGTTGTTTTTTTCCAGTTGGGGACGGTTATAAACTAAGCTACTATAAAATCTTCTTTTATATATCTCCTTGTAGTCAAAGGTACACACTTCTTAGCGTATGGACCTATAAGTGCAATTGCTGAGTTTTAAATTATGCAAAGTCAATGGAATTCACTAAAACCCGGTGACAATAATCTAAGATTGTAAAATTAGTGGCATGAGTTTTCTTTTTAAAAAAGGAAAGCCAGGGGCTAGGGATTTAGCTCAGCAGCATAAGCGCCTGCCTGGCAAGCATGCAGTCACGAGGTCGTGAGTTCAATCCCCATTACCCAAAAAATAAAAAAGGCAGTCCAGGTGTGGTGGCACATGCTTGTAATCCCAGCATTCAGAGGGTTGAGACAGGAAGATCACCATGATTTGAGGCCACCCTGGACTACACAGTGAGTTCAAGGCCAGCCTAACTGCATGGTTAGCCTGAAGTCAAAAGAATGTTACAGTGTGAGGATTATGAAAAGGGGGCTGCTATGGGATGAGAGTGGGGATGCTTCAGAGCTCCAACTGCTGTTCTGATTTTTGGCTCAGCTGGTGTCTTTTACTTTTTTCTTTTTTTTGGTATCAGGAATGTTACTCATGACCTTGTGGTTGCCAGGCAGCCACTGTGCCATTGAGCTATGTCTCCAGCCTGATGGTATCTATTTCTTAACAACTTGTTTGAAGGCACATTCACATTTTTTTTTTTTTTTTTTTTTTTGTCTTTTTCCTTTTTATCCGTACCGGGGATCGAACTCACGACTGCCTGCTTGCAAGGCAGGCGCTTATGCCACTCTAAGCCCCCTACATTCACATTTTTTGTGTAAATATCTGAGTGATTGCTGTATCTCATGGAAATTATCTGCTTCCCCCAAATAATACAAATATACCCCAAAAGTAGCACAAATGGAAAAAATTCCAAGGCTTAACATTATATGGAGAATAAATTCATTCCTTTAACAGCGTAGTCCGTAGATCTCATGTGACACGGTTTCAGGCACTTCCTTTTTGCTTTCTTCTCAATGTACTTCCTGGCTCCCCCTTACGTCACTGACTTGAGGGGGTCAGCAGGCATGACTATAAGGGCAGGGGCAGTGTTTTCAGCTTTTTACTCAGCTCCTGCACTGCAGGCAGAAGCAGTCCGAGAGCAGACCTGCGCAAATGTGCTCGACCATGTGACAACAAAACTATGTACAGAAATGGGCAGGAGGCGACGTTCAGTCTGCTGATTGTAGTTTGCCAACTACTGATTTATTTTCTTTCAAATTAGACTGTTAGCACCAAAAAAGCCGAGCTGTCTGGATCACTGTCCCAGCTCTTAGGATAGAGGTACACACGCTGTCACTCATGCAGGAGAGCCCTGTGGGTTTAAGGCCATCATTTACCCGTGTCTCTGCCCTCCCCCAGTTCCACGCAGATGTACGCTCCCAGCCTTAACTCAGGTACTTGCTGCTCACTGAGTGCCTCTGTGTGCTGGGAATTAAACAGAGACATTGCTCCTGTTATGGCATTAAACACTCAACAGCAGTTCCCTGAGTTACAGTCACTGCTCTGTTCTGTTCTGTTCTCTCTCTCTCCTTCTAGCTGTAGTAGGGATAACATTGGGCCTTCACTGAGCGACGTTCCCAGTCCATTTTTAGTGTTTTGTTTTTCTTTTTTTGAGACAGGCTTCACTAAGTTGCCCAGGCTGGCCTTGAACTGTAGTCCCCGATCTCAGCCTTCTGTTGTTTTCATTTTACAGAGGTGGAAAATGAGTCTCAACAAAGTCAGGAATTTTTATCAAGATCATACCACTGGTCAGCGCTGGGGCTGATATTCAAAGCCTTTGTACTTGACCTCTATTCTAATATAGATGTTGTTTAGCAACGTGCATAGGAGCCTCCTAACTGTGGGGTTTCTTAAATTTTAAATGAGATCACATATAAAAGATTCAAATTAGAATTTAGCATGCAGTACGATCTCAGTAAATGTTAGTTACTTGGTACTTTACCTTGCTTAATTCTCTCCAAGTACTTGAGAGCATTATTAGTATAATTATTACTCCTAATTTGCATTTAGTCCTAATTTAAAGCCCTCATTTAAAGTGTTTTAGGCCTAATTTACATTAAGGAATCAGGCTCAGTGAGTTTAAGATATTTGCTCAGATTTATGCCATCATGGAAATGGGAAGCTGGATTTCAGTTTTGTGCTTAGACTTTCTGTTCAATGAGATGTCATAAGGGGACAGATCACATGGAAGGGAAATTCCAAAGTTGGAGATATTATTGAAGGCTTCAACAAGGAGCTGGAAAAGCTTGTTAAAGTATAGAGTATAGACAAGCAGAAATTGCAGGGGAGGTAGAAAGTGGGGACTGGAGAGAGACGTTCCAAGTTCAGAAGTCAGTATCAGAGAGAAGAAACTGTGACCCCCACCCCCACCCCCAGGGGAGCAGAGCTGACCTCAGGTCAGACCCCTAGGGGAGGGCAAAGGGAGGAGGGGAAGCCATTTAGAAAATTCCTTACACTGACCCCGAAGAGGAAAGGAAAGCTGAAGGGCTTGGAGAGGAAGTGGTGAGGGCTATGGGGAAGAAGTGGAAAAGCAGGTTTCAGTGAAGCCATTGGAAAAACTTCCTGGAGCTCCAAGCACCAGCGATACAGGAGCGCCTGATGACCTCCCCTGGTGAGCCACATCCATTCCCAACATCGGGAGAAAGGTCACATAGCAAGTGTAAAAACCGAGGCAAAACGAGGAGCTGGACCTACTTGTGAGGTGGCGGGGAATTCAGCAGGCTACTTACTTACTCTGAATAACAGGCTGAATTTTTAAAAAATTTTTTATTATTTTTGTTTTTTATTTGTGCAAACCAAGTTGTAACTGTGAATCTGCTTATTTCTTTCTCTAAATTGTTTCTGTCTCTGCCTTTCCACTGGAAAAGTCTGATCTGCCTCAGGTAGAAGTAGATCCCAAGTGGTCCACTTTTCAGCCCCCTCCCTCTTACAGTCCTATCTGTAACACTCTTAAAGTCCTGTGTATACCACAGAGAGAAAGGGTGAGCCAGGGACTGTCAGCACTATGGGGGGGATGCAAGGGCCAGGGCAGGCAGCAGGAGTGAGAGAAAAGTTAGGGAGACCAGGGGACAATGGTGCTACACATGAGGGGAGCCCTTATCACCAGAGCCTGATCTCAGGCTGAGAACAGAGAACAGGCCCCCCAGGTCTTCGCCTTGTGTGTGTACATCTTTGGGTTATAGGCTGGAAACACAAACCAATAAATGGGTGTTTATTGCCTGCCTTAATGACAGGTAGCTTGACTTTAAGAAAAAAACTTGCTTACACAGCGTGCACTCTGTGGGAAAAGTGACCAGTCCTGCCTTGTGCATTCCTGGGAGAAGTGAGTGTTCCTGTGTTGTGCACAGAGTGCTGTAATGAAGACCTGGGCCTAAGGAGGACTTAGTTTGAGGTGAAGGAGAGATTGATAGCTTAGGAAAAATGCATAAAAGACCCGATTGCATGATGCTGTCAACTGAATGTAGCTGCATAATTTCTGTCAAAGTGGGAACCAGGATTTTAGTACCTGATTTCACAGGGCTAGTTTATGGCTAGTCGTTAATTCATTGTCTAGTCTTCTTTTTCTTTCTTTTTTTTTTTAAAATTTTTTTTTTTTTTTTTTTTGTCTTTTTCCTTTTTATCGGTAGCAGGGATCGAACTCACGACTGCCTGCTTGCAAGGCAGGCGCTTATGCCGCTGAGCTAAATCCCCAACCCCCTAGTCTTCTTTTCAAGTGGCATAGATTTAGATCATGAGACAATCATGATCTAAAAGAATACAAGCAAAAATAAATAAATAAAAAATAAAAGAATACAAGCAATCTTGTATTCTTCTCTCTGTACTATCTTAAGAGTTCGATGTTTATTTGACCAAATCAGTGTATTGTCTAATGCCACTTAGATGACTAAAGGGAACTGCACTGAGGCAGAAAATATGAAACAATTACAGCTTCTGTCTAGACCTCGTTGTCGTCTACCTTTTTGCGGGAAAGATACTGAATCTTTTTTTCCTTTCTGGGATGGGTTTGTTTATTAACCCAACCAAGATCACAGGGAACGTTTTTTTATTGCTGCATCTGGAAAAGTTCCAACACTGAGTCATGCATGCTTACTTTAGAAACTAGCCCAGATTAAGGAGCAGTAAACTGCTATGCAGCTTTTAAAAAGAAGCACATCTAGCCACAGTGAACAGAAAATGTTGAGAACTGAAGAATCAAATCAACTTTGTACTCTGAAAAGAAAAATAACCTGAACAGAGACAATTGTTTTTTCCCTGAGATAGCTGCAATTTACTGTTAAGAAGTGTGCATACTTTGTCATTCAAATGCCATTCTCTTTTGGCCACCTACAAAGCCAGGGTCTCATGAACACAGGGAAAGAAAATAAGAATGCAGCAGATGGCTGTCCCGCAAGAGGTTCATGGATCCCTTACCATGGGAACACAATTTTCCAGCCTCCTTAGTGTCTGGTATTTCATCCACAGTGCATCTGTTTCCTCAGCTTAACCAGAGTTACCATCTACACTGAGAAGGAAAGCAAGAGAATATTATGTTTCAGTGCTGATTTTATGTCGTGAAAGAACAGCCGCATGTACCAGGAGATGATGGAACCTGAGGGGTTTAGGGAAGTCTTCATCAACTGCTCATTCTGAACGGAGCTGACAGGCGGAGCAGTGCTTTATGCTTTACCTGGAGGATGGGGCTGCCAGCTTTTTTTCTGAGCTTCGAACCATACCAGAAAGTCCAGGGCTGGACTGGACCACAGGGCCACTCTGGTCCTCCAGCCTGACCCAGAAGAACCTGTAACACACAGGAGCTCTTGAAATTAGTGACACAATTGCATCCTCTACACATCGCTTCCTGCCTTTTGTCACTCTTTGAATAGTCAGTCACCTGACTCAGCCGAGGCTCTTGCTCCACACTGCAAAATGCAAGCAGAAAGACATATCTGGAATCGGAGTGACTTTTCCATTACCTGTTTGTGACCCCAGGATAGAATTAGGGTCTTTTATAAGGGTCTTAATCATATCATACTTTTTCTTCTTTCTACTCCTATTTTCTTGCTTGTGAGAACCAAAATATCCCTTATTCAAGGGAAAAGTCATGTGTACAAATAGAGTTATTTGGATTTGAAAGTGTATTATCTAAATGTTGCATGGCACATAAATTTTTGCTGAGATTTTAACTTGATGCAAAACATTTTTTTCTCTCCAAGTTATCTGTATTTTTTTTTTTTTTTATCCGTACCAGGGATCGAACTCATGACCGCCTGCTTGCGAGGCAGGTGCTTATGCCGCTGAGCTAAATCCCCAGCCCCTATCTGTATTTTTTGAACCTCCAGCAATAATACATGCTGGGTCTCAATTCTCATTTCAAACCCCTTCACATAAAATTTCTGAGAGGAGGGAAAGAAGGAATGTCTGTGGAGGAATTAGAGCACTCACTGGCATGTAGTAGGTACCCAATGAATGGCAGTTCCTTTTTTTTTTTCCCATCACATGGGTATGACCATCCTTCTTCCACTTTAGGGTTAGAAGAAGGGCAGGGAAGCATGAGAGAATAAGGACGGACTTTGGCTCTGTGAGTCCTCAGCTTTGGAAAAAAAAAAAAAGGCGTCAACAAAAGAATTGTGCTTCCACCCACTGATAGGTACATGTTGCTTGGCACTTGGATGGCACTTGTTACTCTGTAATCCAATGCAGCGGCCCTAAAGCTCAGTCTCAACCAGCCCAACCAGCTCAAGCCCTTGCTGTTCTGGGAACACTCCCATTCTTTCCTTCTCATGCTGTGTTCTCTGGCTAGGGAAGGTCTTTTATTCCTTTCCACCTAACTCACATATCCTCCGTCCAGCTGCTTTTGAATCTCCTCAGTCTGATGGGATGCTTTCCTTTGAGTTTACCCATCATGGTGTGAATGCGAGGGTCTAAATCCTGCTGTCTGACTGTATGAGTTCCAACCCAGACTCTGCTCCTAACCCGACACTCAAGTTTTAAAGAATAAGTGAAACCCTCTGAATGTTTCTTTGTGGATAAAGGAGAAAAGTACTGCTGTAGAGTTGGGATTAAAGGAGATTCACATCAAATGTGCTCCATCTATCAGTTGCTTGTGTTCTGGGCTCGCTGAAAGGCAAGGCTGGCTCTGCCCTCTGGGTATTTGAAGTATAGTTTGCAGATGGGCAGCACTGCAGTCACCTGAGAACCTGTTACCTGTGCTGGAATTCCAGAGCCTTCTCTGAGCCTGTGGGCTCAGCAGCTGCTGGTTAACCAGGTCCCCCTCTGATGCAAACACTGTATGTATCCGTATTTGAGAAAGACTGTGCTCATTTAATTGAGTTGAGTTATGGAAGCTAATATTTTAATTATTCCAGTAATTCTCCCCTGGAAAAATAGATACTTAATTCTGTAAGATCATTAGATGACTTATTTACTTGTAAAATTCCTTTAGACTGTGGTTTTCAAGTATGTTTCCTGGAGCAGCAGCATGAGGTCACTTTGGAATGTGTTAAGAATGCACATTTTCAGGTGATTCTAATGCAAACTACAGGTTTCAAAGTACCTCTTTAAAACATGAGGAGCTACCAGAAGTGCCACATTAGTAACAGGTATCTCCTTCTTCCTGCATAGCTTGTTACCTTGTTAATGTCATTTTCTCTGGCCCTTCTCTCCCAGGAATAAAGGAGAATATCATGTAATCCTGTTTCCTCTGAATTTGCTGGATTTCCACCCATGCACATGTTAATGTTTACTGGGCAGGCTACATATGCTCTAACAGGATTTCTGGCAGATGGAACACACAGTCTGTATGACTTCTCTGCAGTCCTTATATTTTGTTTTATTTTGTTAATTTTATTCATTTTTTGAATAGGTGATAGATGCACATGGTGCAAAGTTCCCAAGGTACAAGAATTTACAGTGACAAGTAAGTCTCCCTTGCCATTATCTCAGTAATATAGTTTCCTCCACAAAAGCAGTCTCTGAACTTTTTAATCATTTGCACATTTATTGAGCACCTACTATGGACCAGGTACTGTTCTGGGTACCAGATATAGAAAACTACAAACAAAGCCCCTGTGCTCATGATTACCTTTTGATTAACAATTTCTTATAGTATTTGTTCAATAATCTAAGTGTTCTCTAGTCAACACACTACAGTAGTTAAAAATTAGGTCTCTACTGTCAGGCCATGTAATTTGGAATCC
Organism: Cavia porcellus; assembly: GCF_034190915.1. NCBI lineage: Eukaryota > Metazoa > Chordata > Mammalia > Rodentia > Caviidae > Cavia > Cavia porcellus. Next base: position 19,800,652 of record NW_026947511.1, on the reverse strand, counting down.
CATCTTTTCCATATTTTAAGTGATCTTAAGTTATTTATTCCATCATTGCAGACTGCATTTTGTTGATCTTAAAACAGATGCAATAGTTTTTTATATAACAATGTGAGAATTAAATGGGGTAATACTGTACGTACAAAACACTAAGCACAATGTGGATAACATAGTAAATGCTCAATAAATATTAGTGTTGATTATAATGGTGTGATCTCATTTTCCTATGGTGTGGACTAGAAATGGTTAAAGGATTTCTTGTCTTGGTAGTTTTCATTTTCTCTCTTTGCTGTATGATCAAAAATCAGTTTTTAAAGGAGAAGTAGTAAATTTAAGTCATTCAAGTTTGATCAACTGCTTGTGTGTACAACTATTCACTGAGTTCCATTAAGAAGCCAACTAATGAATCAGTATGGGGATTATGTTCCTCTTTATCTAACTTTTAAAAATCTCGTGTAATTTGAAGATCTCGTACTATAGTGTTTATGCATTTTGAGGTGTCTTCAGCTTTTTAGTGTTACAAACTATTTTGGGCCTGGAGATTTAGCTCAGCAGCATAAGCGCCTGCCTTGCAAGTTCTATAGTCGTGAGTTCGATCCCCGGTACCAAAAAAAAAAAAAAAAAAAAACCCAAAAACAAAACCCCTATATATCTTGGAGACATTCTATATTTCACAAAAAGTAAGTACTTCTGAGAAAAAATTTTAGCAGTATAATTTGGTATAGTTGTTTTAAAGGACTCTATGATTCAAGTCTGCAGGCAGATGAGACAGCAACTTTCAGTCCTTACAAAACAACAAAGGTGTGTTTTAGTGGTGAATTTAAAGTGGGAAAAAACTGGATGAAAATCACCTGAAAGGTCTGGAGATTTAGCTTAGCAGCACAAGCTCCTGCCTGGCATGCGTAAGGTCGTGAGTTCCATCCCCAGTACCAAAAAACCATAAAAAAAAAAAGAAAAGAAAGAAAGAAAAATCACTTGAAGAGCAAAAGAGAGGAAAAGAGGAGGAAAAGGGAGAGGATAGAGAGAAACCCTAGTACAAGAAAACACCTTTAAATATAAGATCAAGAGCTGTTTCCTTTACTCATCATAAAAAGATGATCACAAGAGGGCATAATGAAGATTGCAAGGAATTTGGAGTACATGTATCAAATTATCTATTGGACCGTTGACTTGAAATCTAAAAAGAAACAAGGCCACACCTATTCGGTCTGCCACAGCTCTGGCAATTATTTAATATATTCTTTATGTTTCTCTGTATTTTGTATTGTACAGGAGGAGGACCATGTAAGGAGGACCAGAAGGCATAGCTAGGAGAGTGAAGTGTAATGCCTCCATGGAATTTTATGATTTGGTTAATGATGTGACCATGGTAGAATTGGGGAGTTTTGTCTTCTCTTACATTTTCTAGGTTCTAGTACATTTTTGACGGAAATAGATTAACAAAGAGAACACTGACACTCAAAAGTAAATAAAGGGGGCTTTATCTAACTGCACTGGCCATTGTACTTCTGGTCTTTGTCTGTACTAATTATGCAAATTACTACAGAGCTAACTCCTAACTTATTAAGGTTGCATTAGGCAACCAGCATATGACTTTTCATCTTACCTTTGACCTCGTCATTTCCATTTCTTTCTGTCTTTGGTGACCTATTGCAAAGCAACAACTAGCCAGGCATGGGGGTACAAGCCTGTAATTCCAGCTATTCAAGAGGCAAGAGCATAGCAAGTCTGAGGCCTGCCTGGACAGTTTAGTGAGACCTTGTCTCAAAATACAGCTTAAGAGTGCAGGGAACATATTATTTCCTGTGGTGGAAATAATAACCCATCTATAACTTGATGGTTTAATTTATTATTATCTCCCATGGCTCTGTGAGTTAACTGGGCTCCTCTGGGCTCTACAGCTCTTCCATGATGTTGCAATCAGATAGCAGCAGAGGAATAACATGATCAGATATCCAAGATGTCCAAGAACTTCATTCAGAGGTCTGGCTTTCAACTTCAAAAAGTTCCCTCAACCTTCTTTATAACACAGGAGACTCATGCTTTCTGACAGTGGCCTGGCTTCCCCTACCTAACCAGTGTTCCAAGAAACTCTGAGACAAAATTTCTTTGAACTCCAACAGAAGGCGGTCATACAAAATCACTTTCCCTGAGTTTTATTGTGCAAAACTTTCACCAACCCCAACTGAAGTAAGAGCTCTACACAAAGGTATGAAAAGAAGAACACATGGATCCATGGCAGTGGGGCTGGGGAAGTCTATCAAGACTGTCAACATCCCCTTTGCTAACACAAGGGTTACATTACTGACCAAGCACATCTAGGAATCGTAAGCCCACCTCGCTTACTTCTGTGTAAGTGAAAATACGTGGCTCTTGGGGTTTCACATAGATACACAGATTTTATTTTTAAAAACTACATGTTTCTGATACTGAATGTTATACATGAATAAAATGACTTTGGCTGGCTTATACACACTGTTATCAATAGGTTAGAAACAAACTACCTTTGGATTATACAGTGGGTTAAAAGGCAGTTAACAGTCTACTCAATCAAATTTATCTCAACCTTTCTAATCTTTGGAATAGTAGTGTGTTATACTGCACAATAATCATAGAATGTTCCAAAGGAGAGTGGATCATTTTGTTATTGTTCAATCATTTACAGTATTCATTTAATCAGTAAGTATTGGTTGAACACCTGTTGGGGCCAGGACCTCTGTAAGTGACTGAGAACAGGGACAGTCCCTGCGGCTGCTGCTGCTGGCTTTTGTCTTTACTGATAGGAATGGTAACAAATTAGGTGCTAATTATGTAAGTTCATGCAATCAGATATTGGGTATTACAGAAAGCTGTGATTGAAGAGTCCCAGTGCTGATAAAACATTATTTCATTTAATCCACACAGGAACTTTTGGAGTAGGGGCAGCCTTATCTCAATTTTGTAGTCCTTGAAACTCTGTGACTCTGAGAATTAAACAGACTTTCAAAGGTCATTCCAATCAATAAATAGGTTTTAAATTTGAACCCAAGAACACTTCCAGCACCAAACTGTGGCAAAATAATACCCTTGTTTTTATTTCTGAAACCCTACCTTTTAAGAAACATTTTCACTGTTCTAGAATGGTATGAATATAATTTCTGCCATCACACTAATTAGTTTTCCTAATCTTTTTTTTTTAATTTTTAATTTTTTATTGGTACCAGGGATGGAACTCACCACCGCCTGCTTGCAAGGCAGGTGCTTATGCCGCTGAGCTAAATCCCCAGCCCCCTAATTAGTTTTTGGCCAGATGTATTGACAACTTCTACCCTTGCCCAACACAGGGTTTATTTTGATCTCCTAGGGACCATTCTGAAGTCTAAGAAGGATGGGCAAAGCATAATGGAAACTTACTTTCGGGAGTTTACTGTAAGCCAGTCATCAAGTTCAATTTGAAAAGAGTGCTAACTGGCTGGCATGGAAATTTAAAAAATGAATATAGAACACATTACCCTTTTTATTAGCCATCATAAATTACACAACTATTTATGGGGTACTTCCAATATGCCCGGTGCAGGGAAAAGATGCCTGACTCCTAGTCTAGGGATTGCACCAGGCCGTGAGAGAACGAAGCTGGTGTTTTGCTAGCAGTCTCTTCTGATAAGGGCCACCCGCAGGAGGGGACACCTCCCTTGAGCTGGTGGAAGGGGGAGGGGCTGTAAGAACAAAATTACTAAAGTAGGGGAGAGGAGAAAAGGTGCTATTCAGAGTACACCCAGAGTAAGGTTCAAAGTCTAGGAGTTTAAGGAATTCCAGGGACTGAAGGGATTGTGTGACCGCAGGCAGGGTGGGTGTGGTGGAAGACTGGGCAAGGTTAAAGCTGACCGGCCGTGAACTCGCTGAGAAGGGCATTGCATGCCTGTCCCCAGCTTGTTCTGAATTTTGAATGCAGGCAGCCACGGAAAAAGGCTTCCCTACACTGCATGGACTCTGTTACTGTTTAAAATCACAGCTTTCCTTCTTTACAGAACTGGAAAGTGAGTCTCCCACTTGGGGAAAGTGATTCTTCCACGCAGGTTTCCCTTCTATTTCTGTGGATTTATAGCGTGGATCACGCCAGATGAGCCAACCACGACAAAGGGAATCATACCACTTCAGGATTGTATCGAGTCGTTCATTTTTCATTCATTTATTTACCCAGGGGGGGAAATTGTCCCCCACTTCACCAGTGCTACAGATTGCCCACGCAATATTGTAGGGTAAAAAGGATAGACGCACCATCAAGAAGAGGGGCTACCAGTTAGCGTACTTTAGCAAGACGGCTTCGGAACTCATCGCTTCATTTTCTGGTCTAATTCTACAACTGTTGGGGGAGGGGATTGGCAAATGGCTTCTACAGTGTACCCAGATGGAGGATGCACAAACCCCGCTAGTTTTTTCCTCATTGCCAATATAAACAGGGTGGAGCCGCCTACAAGGGAGGCCCTGAGTTCCAGAGAGACAGAGACAATGTAACAGTGAAGAGGCCAACACCTCCAGGCTCCAGCTCCTACCCAGGCATCAGAGCCCCTCCCAACAACGCCAGTTCTCCCAGGGCTGGGCTTGGCCGCCTCTCCCGGGAGCTCTCCAGGAGGGAGAACCAGTTAGTCCCTGAAGTGCATTCGAGAGTTGGAAGGACTTGTTGCAAAAATACGCCATACACCCTGTTGCTACCCCCACCGCCCCAGCTGGTCTCCAAACTCCTGATGAGAAGCACTGGCGTGGCCTAGTCCCAGCTCGTCTCGGCGAGGGCTGGGGCTGCGGCTGTGGCCCTCGGCCCCAGGGTTTCACAACCTCCACTCAAGGGCAGGCCCTCCCTCGCTCTTTTCCCCTCCTTCCACCTGACAGAGACCATAAATAACTGAGGCTCCCGGTTTCCCAGCTGAGAGCAAAGCTGGAAGTTGCCTGGAGCTCCCAGCCACTCCCGCCTGGGCCACTGCTTTGTTTTCCTCCAGTTTCCCCCTCTACCTGGGGCTGGCCGTTTCTTCATTCATTTTTGAGAAGAATCGCCTCCTAATTAAATGCTGCACCTCCCGCTTTCTCCCTGCTTTTCAGGCTGTCTCTGTTACCCGGTTAGGCACCGGGCACTGGTATCAAATTACCGAAAGGCTACACCAGAGCAGTCCTCATATTTACATACAAATAACTCATGGGCTTGCATTTGTGTCCCCACTGGGGCCTGCTAGAGGCTCGCCCGCCGAGTCCTCAATCCAATCAGGAGGCGCTTTAAAAGGATGTCTGCCGCGCGATCAAAAGGATCTTAATCTCAATTAAGTGGTGGCTAGATTTTTTTTTTTTTTTGGTCTGAAATTTTGGAACTCTTGGAACTCCCGTGAGTGGGAAACGATGTGCAATTCCTCCCTTAGCTACGAGGAGTGCAAGATGCTGAGGCAGACGCCACAGCCCTGTTGAGGAGTGGAGCCACTCTTCCTGGGCTGGTTTGGAAGTTGATTCTAAATCACTGCGTAAGGAATTCCTGGAAGCGTCAGGAAAGCATTTGATCAGCCCCGCCTGGTGGAAATGGCTTTACCAAAGAGTAAGCGCTTTCTTTAAATTGTACTTGGTATGTGCTGGTTTTGTTTGGAGGCAGTGGATGTGCTGGGAGCCCAGCTGTAAACAGTGGCTTAAAATAATCTTTCGGTACTAGGTGATAGTCGAAAGTTGATCTGTGTAGTTTTTACATCTGCAAAAACAGTAGTTGACAGTGTATTTTTAGACTTGACTGGTAGTTTAAAGCTGAGCTCTGTTGGTTTCCTGAGTTTAAATGAATGGAAATTGTACACGGAAATGAATGAAGGAATGGGAAAAAAATAGCCAGGGTCCATGGATCACTTACCTTTTGAGAAACACACACGTTTTTGAGATCTGTTTTGGTCAGCCAAGTTTTGTGTCCAGAAAGAAAATGCGACTTATAAAAAAAAAAAAAAAAGTCTGCCTGTGTGTGGAAGGAACTTTTCCACAGCCTGGACTACATTTTGAGGAGGATGAGAAACATCCCAGAGGGCAAAGACAATTGAAAAACCTGCCCTGTCACTCTTGGAATGTGGCTTTCTGTGTGAGGTCATGTTAGGCATATGTAGCTAGTAAAAGTGATCTGCGTGATGTAACCCTTTACATTGATAGTTAAAAATTCACAGTCTTCCTTTCAAGCTATGGAAACCCCATGTGTCTCTTTAGAAGGTAGGGTCCTTTCCAAGTAGATATAAAGCATTGGAACTGTTGGGTGAGTTTGGGAGGTTTACAAACTGTGCAACATTAATGTTTCGTGTTCCCTCAAACAAGTAGTTCAAGCTCACATTTATACCTTGCTAGTTTCTTGCATAATCTCCAAACTGAAATCCAGTGTGTACAAAAAAGTTTTGTTGTTGTTGTTTTTAAGTGTGTTCCCTTCCCACATATAATTTTTAAGAGTGGTAACGCGGAGGTATCTCGTACTTTGCAATCCATGTCCATTCAGACAAGCTGCCCTCATCATGAGTAAGGTGAGGAAAAGCCTAATTTAAAGGATCCACCTGGAGCCTTAAGGGAGAGGATGGAGTTAGGGGTGTTTAAAAAATTGGTGTTTACTACCCAGAGCTGGCTATGAACTTACTTTACTCTTGAAGTTTGTACTAACTTCTACTTGTACTTTCTCTCTCTCTAAGCGGCAGCTGTAAACATCCAGGGGACAGGGGATGGTGGTGGTGAGGTAATGGATGATTTGCTGATGACCAAAGGAGTAGGTTTTCTCCACAACAGATATACAGAAAGGCAGCTTCTGATCTTGGCTTGCTCCATACCTTCTGCAGGTGAAGATGCAATGACAGGGGACACAGACAAGTACCTGGGGCCGCAGGACCTGAAGGAACTGGGTGATGACTCCCTGCCTGCGGAGGGCTACATGGGCTTCAGTCTTGGAGCTCGTTCTGCTAGGTACTTTTGTTGCTTGTTTTCATAGTTAATGTAAGACAACCATGGTTTGTCATAAACAACATCATTTTAATTTTCCACATTGTCCTAGAATGAGCTCTTTGGATGAGGGTATGAATTTGGTGAAATATTTTCAACTAAGTTATAACATGCTCTGATATTTACTTTCATGGTTTTCAGTCCTTAATTTTATGTGATCAAATATGTTTATCATTTGTTGATTCTTTCCCCTACTTTACAGTCCTCACCAGCAAAAATGGGGGAAACCAATCTGGGTCACATCTCTCCAAATTAAGTTTTGCTCCATATCAAAAGATAACCTTATTTTCAATTAAGAAATATGACTATAAGTTGTTTACTGTTCTTTACTGTTGAAGGAGTGAATTCATGATAGAGACTTAAAAGAAGGAATCCTTGAAGAGTTGTATTTATTAAAATTGTTTACCAAATGTAGAAATCTCTTCCGCAACTCTTCCATTATTTTGTTTGTAAAAGAACCTGTTAGTGTCAGCATAACTTACCATAAGTCACAGAGAGGAATTCAGTCCTTACAATGGAAGCATGAAACTTCTGTGCATCGCAAACCTTGACTCAAACTTTTTCACACTGCTAGAGAGAAACAAGACCTTGTCCAGAATTTGGAAGATTTCTTTTTTCCTGATGTGGATTAGCAGCTTGTTTGCTGACAGTCAAGTTATGTTAAAGCTAATAATTAAACCTAAGCCAGAGCCCTGAGGACATTTTCCTATAGTTTAAAAATCTGTTGTAAAAGTTTCATTGTCTAATAGTAAATGGCACTTCCCACAAAGTAAACCTTGGAGTTTATTCTCAGTGAGGTTGCTATGGCCAGTTTAGATACTGAATTGATTTTTCTTTGAGTTAGTCTTTTTTTAAGTGAACCTCATAGACTTAGAACTTTTTCTTTACAAATACATTTACAAAAGGCCTTAAAATCTTACTGAAACAAGTGTCATTAACAAGAAGAGGGGAAAAAAACGAAAATATGCTGTTTCAGATAATCATAGATAGGCAAGTTACAACTGAAAATCTGCAGATTTGTAAAGGCAGTATAGATTCTATCTCGTTCAGTATTCTGTAGCTTTATAATCAAATAATTAGCTGCTTCTCATCCTCAAATTTGTGAACCATTCATTAGCATGTGTGAAATTATAGCAGCTGACTTCTAGTGAGATATGAAACCAGACTATTGCCTGTTTTAATTTTTTCTTAAGATTATTCCAAGGCTGTCCACACTTCTAATTTTGATTATACCATTATTTGTTGCTGTTATATGTGAGTCATTTTTTTTACATTAGCAATTTATGTTATGCTCAGAGGCAAATATCTTTTTAAAACAATAAAACAAATATTTTAAAGCACTTTGTTAGAGTATTATCAAGTAAATTATTCTGAGTGTAACATTTTAAAAGGAATGTGTTAAATGTGTAACTCATTCAACCATATTTTTTTTTTCTTTTTTCCCTGTCTGATTTTTCTTGCATTCTGTTTCTCCTGGTCTTTTTTTTTTTTTTCTAAAAATACTTTAAAAATAGTCCCAAGATAAGGTAAGAAGACATGGCGCTTTTGTGATGTTTCTCCACCCCTCTCCCACTCATGTTGTAATTTTGGTTTTCTTCAGCATTGTGCTGTGCTGTGCTGCGATGTGATGTGCTGTGATGTGCTTTTTTTTTTCCTGCTTAGCTTTAGAAAATGAGTTTTGTGACCAAGAAAATTAGCAAGAAACTAAAAAAAAAAAAAAAAATATATATATATATACACACACACACACACACACACACACACACACACACACACACAAATGTGTATATATACATATATTACTTGATGCCCAAGTGACTGAATACTTAAAGAACTTACCTCTCAACAAATTTTGTACAGTGCATGAAGTAACTGAAAAAACTTCACTAGGCTTAAGGAAAAAGTCTTGATTTCTAGGGCTGTTTGTTTGCTGGATGCTGTTTTGAGTAATGCTAGGTATACTAGTATAATTTTAGATTTTGAGGCATGTTTTTCTAACATTTCCTACAGTTAACATTTAGGGTATATCGATGGCTACAAATAGTATCATTGGCATTAGGTAAAAGCTATTTGATGTTTTCAAGATCCACAGGCAAATACTCAATATGTTTAGAACCTAAAAGTACTTAGATGTGTTAAAGATTCACAATGAAACTTTTTGATTTAATTGGTTCCATCTGTCTCATGTAAGTTGGTCTAGAATGACCAGAAATAAAAACTTCTCTTGTCTGGTAAGATTAAGACAACTTTAGGTCTTTCTGAACTCTGTTTTGCAGTTGCCATTCATAGATAGATAGATAAGATATGGAAAGTATTAACTGATCTTAGCTATATTTAAAAACTGAAATTAAAATAAATATGTAATCTCTCTTAAAAGTTTTAAGTGTTTCTCCACATATACAATGAAACCTTCACATATAACCACCAGTGTTAACATACAATGCAGTGAGGATCATAATTTGAAGAGAAAAATGCTATATACAAAGAGAAGAACTCTGCAGTGCCTCTCAGATCACACCAATAGTGCTGTGTGTGTGTCTTCAGAAGGTGCACTCTTGAGCAATATAGCTGCCCGCTAGCCATGTATGGCTATTTAAATCCATTAAAAGTAAATAAAATTTAAAAAGCAATTTTTTAGTCACATTAGCTACACCTCAGGTGCTGGGTAGTCACATGTGGTCAGGGGCAGTGACAGTGGCCAGCACCGATTTAGCACATCTCCAGGGTACTCTGGACTCTATTGGATAGTACTGAGTTGGAAAGAATTTCTGCTCTTAGGAAGCTTTTGCTGTGGAAGAGAGAAGAGATAAGGCTAGAAGCAGGAGGAATAAGAAGGAAATGCTTACACTTGGAAAGAGAGGGAGAAAAGGAACAGCTGTGGGTCACATGGTGGGACACCGAGGCCCTGGCTGTGCATGTGCTTACAGTCAGGTGGCTTTCTAGGCAAGCTCCCCTGTGCAGGAATAATGATCTCAGTAGTCAGTTCATTCATGTTCACTGAATATGCTCCGTAATGACTATAGAATGATGGTTATTTTTGAGTCAGAGAAAGATCAGCTTGAGATTCTGGTGAAAGCTAAAGCTCTACTCCTAGAAGGGTAGGAGTAGAGAAGGGTAGGAGTACCCATCTCTGTAGATTCTTAGAATATTGCCCGTAATATCAGGAGCCTCTATATCTTGATAAAAGAACACCCACTTTCAGGTCATCTTTAAAATATTAATAGGCAGTGAGAAAAAGACACTGTTTTGTACAAAGCAAGGAATTATTCCTCATTTACAATCCTTTTCTTTGCCCATTTTCACGTCAGATATACGTAAGGCCAATGTCAAGGTCTGAGTGATTTAACTGCTAAAGATAGGATAAACAACATTTACATTCAGTCAGTTACAGGAGCAGTGAGTAAAGAAAACATCTTACCTCTACACTGAAAAGGGCACCCAAACAAAATACGTACAATGCTGGTTGAGGGACACCACACTACTGAGGAGCCGATTCTGAACTTTATTTAAGTGGTTTTATATTCTGCAGCTGTCTTCCAGGCACAAGACAGGAAGCCTCAGACCTCAACAGAGAGTGGAGATGAGGAAAGGTGATCTCATGACAGTCTGCCAGGAGGGATAGGGAGGCAAGTGGGAATGACCTCGAAGTGGTCCTCAGGATTGCCATGCTTCTGGCTCCTGGGGACTCACAAGGTAATAATCTGAGACTCAGATTGATTACAGTTTCAGTCCTCACATGGTTTAGCTGGATCTGTGCAGGGTCATCACAGTGACTCGCAGAGCTGGCTTCCTTCAGTGCCTGCCTTATTCTATGGGCTTTTAGGATGGAGGTCAGTGTGATGAAAGACACTTCAGAGCATCTGGGAAGTTCAGGAGCTACATGGAAGATTTAAGAGAGGTCGGGAAGGGGAAGAGAAGAAGCGAGGAAGTCAAAAATAGATTGAGAGAGGGGAGGTGGGATATTTACAGGAAAAATATAACCATCCAGAAATTTGAATCTTTTTTCGAGGCTAGGAAGATGCAACAGAAGATCATACAACTATATTTGTTGTTTTTTGTTACTTTTGGTTCTAGGGTTCGAACTCACAATCTCACGCTTGCAATGCAGGCACTCGTACCACTGAGATAAGTCCCCAGCCCAACTTACTATGTATTTGAAATACTTTTTCATATTTTCCCTGAGTAGCAACTACAAACCAGAGTTCTCCATAAGTTACATCCATATCTAGTTCTCAAAGGCCATCTGACTGTAGACATAATTCCATTCAGCAGGGCAAAGCAAGCAGACAGGGGCCAGAGAGGAAACGAATACAAGTCCTGACCCACCACCCCCAAAAACTTTGATTATCAATTATCTGGAGATTCTGCTCAATATCATGTGATTCAGATGCATAGTCAAACATCCAAAGTTTTTATCCATTTCATCTTCACACATATTTAATATCAGTTGGCCTAATTCTAAACAAAAACTGATCATCAGATTGTATGTACTTAAGACATTTCTTCCAATATAAAGAATTTTATTTTTGATGATGTCCTTTCAAGAAAAAAATTTGTTGATATTTTTAGCCATCTTGCCTGTTTAGAAAGTTGCATGCATTAATTTTCTTTTATTCATCTCATCATCATCTACCACTGTTGAATGGTTAACTGTAAATACAACAGCCTCCGCTCCTTCAGTTCGGATAGGTCTTACACCTTGAACAGAAGCTCCTATGCCCGAGACAGCATGATGATTGAAGAACTTCTCGTGCCATCCAAAGAGCAGGTAAATATTCTTCTTATTCACAACAAACTCTTTGGTTGTTGAACTTTAGTCTACGTGATTGAATTAAGCTTTATGTTCTGTAACAAAAAATTTCACATTTCTATGTTTGATTTTACATTTGTAAATCTTCTGGTACTAGCCAGTTAAAATAAGAGTCATTTATACCATGATCAGAAATACCACTTTTTTCTGCAGACTAGTTCCTCAAATTCAAAGGGGAACTTAGAAAATGTTAAAAACTAAAAAAAGTGTACTTTTCTCATCTGTAGATCAAATCTATTTCAAACACTTTTAGGGAGCATTGATAGTAATTGGTAGCTGAGTTACTGATATTATTCACATGGATGTTTTATTTTGCTAAGTATGTATGCATGTTGGGATTTGCTAGGATTGTTTGTAACAAGTAGTTAAAGATCATATTGGTCATAATTTTGATCCCTTAGTTTTAAAGCTGCATGTGATGGGCCTTCTCAAGACATGATAACATTTTGTTTTCTCCTACGATCTCTGCTAGATTTATTGAGTCTTTGGGCAGTTTCTTCTTTCTGATAATATGGTTGGATAGATATTGAGTTAACGTAAGAATTTTAGCAGCGTAATCCTCTTTCATGTGTGCTCAGGATTTCTGGATATACACAGTACCTGGTTTTAAATGTGCAGAGTAGTGATCTGATAGTGGATGGAACTGTTCAGAGCATAAAACTAATTTGAGTATGGCTTATAATACTTAAACAATGTTAATAATTGGTGAAATTGTGCTGCATTTACATATTTATGCCATAATGAAGGGTGATTGAAGATAATGGATAAGTGATAATCACTTAAGCCCAAGTTAAGGGTTGAGCAATGGGTTGTCAGAGTTCTCTCCCTTGTATCTGGAGATGCAACATATGCATTGTACTTCACAAAGGCCTACAATGAATATTACTGCATACTCTAGAACATTTTTAGCAACCACATCTTACAAAAGTGAATACAGGTACTCTTCAGAGTTTGGTCAGACCAAAAACTACTTTGCAAAACAAGGTGTTAGTACTAGTGAAAAAGGCCTTCTTTCAGATAATGAAGCTAAGCTTATGGGCAGAAGATACTGCTTGAGATTTTCAAAGAATCCTCATCTTAGTCTGGTAATTCTGCTATCTTCATGTTCCCCACTGAAATGAAATGTTAGTGGGTATATTAGTAAAAATTAAATGTAAAAAAATGCCTGTTATCCTCCATGTCCTAAGGAAATTCCACAGAACTACAGGTAATAGGAGATTCCTGGGTGTCCGTGCCACTTTGCTCTTATATAGAGCATGTACTGAGGGACTCCTGATCAAATGTCATTATGGTTTATATTTTCTGAATATGTACTTGTTTTAGAACAAGTGTCTGAAATTGGAACTACCATCTCCATCATCATGATAATCTCCAGTATTATCATCCCCACTGGAGTTATTTACTTCCTATCCTCTGCACATCAGCATTAATGCAGAATGTAAATGCTTATCTGGTTACATGGCCCCAAACTGCATCCAAGAGTTCTCACATCACGTGTTAGCTATTACCAAGATGTACTGACTCATGTAGAATGGTGAGGAAGCACTTCAGAACTAAGGATTTGTGAAAAGAAGAAAAGACAAGGCTAACTTTTGAGATCAAACTGACGTTTTTGGAGTCAGGTTGTTACCTCTCAGCTTTGGAATAATCTATGTCAACAGTTTCAGAAATTCCTTCTATGGACCAATCAGAAGAGGGAGAGTGTAAGACACTGTGAGTCTTAAAAAATTAAGTTGTTAACTGTAGAAACAGGAAGGTGTTTATTTAAATGAATACAGAGTGCCCATGAAAAATCAGCATGCCTTGTGGGACTGGCATGTTTAGTGAACATATACAATACTTAGAACAATACAAATTCATGACAAGAAATTTGAATGAACAAAAAATACGAAAATCATAAATATTTTACAATCAAGCGGGAAATTTTAAAAATGTATTGGAGATATAGAATATGTGTATATAGAATGTGTGTGTATAGAGTACACATCTATAGAGTATATGTATAGAGTGTGTATATATGTATGTATATACACACACACACATACTCACATGCATACTTACACATAAATACATACAGTGGACCCTCAAGTTACTACTCACCTCACATACAAGCAACTTGAGTTATGACCAGAATTTTAGGTTTCACATATGACCAAAAGTCTTGAGTTTCAACCTGAATGCCAGTGGCTTGTATGGTTGTGAACAAAGACTGGTGATGCCAGGAAAGTGTATATAAGCATGTATGTCAGTCTGAGCCCAAATGTGCATTTATGGATGAAGTTTCCATCAGTGCCTTTTTTTTTTTTTTTTTTTTTGGTACCAGGGATCGAACTCATGACCGTGTACTTGCAAGGCAGGTGCTTATGCGGCTGAAGCTAAATCCCTGGCTCCTTCGGTGTTTTATATAATCACTATGATCACTACTATCAAACTTGCCCCCAAAAGCTAGAATAGAAGCTAAAGCAGGAAAAGAAAGTAAAGAAAGCAATCACAATCAAAAAGAAAGAAAACTGGGAGAAATAGGAGAGTGGTGTTCATGCGACCAATCTTACTAATGTGTACAGCATGTTGAAATCCACCATCTCAATACTCTTATGGAGAAAAGATTTATATAAGGAAGCTAGTGTTGCTAAAGGTGTTACTCAGATTATTAAGTCCCAATCAACAGTGTTAAATGAGGTAGAAAGGCTATTGTTGTGGATAAATCAAAGGCATATAGCAGGTTGTAGCCTCTCTTCGTATATAATTTGTGAAAAAGTACAGGCTATAAATGCAGATCTTTCAAAGAATAACCCATTGGCAAGTGATGATGGTGGAACATTTCATTTCAGAAAGGGTGGTTTCACAATTTAAAAGCAGGAACTGGGGGTTCATAGCGTAGTGAAGCAGGCAGTGCTGGGCTGCTGAAAATTACATGCACCACTTTGAAATGACAGCACAGAGAAATGGTTTTGCTTTCACCAAATGTTCAACTATGATGAAACTGGCCTTTTCTGGAAGAAAATGCCCAGGAGAACATATAGCCAGTACAAGAAGAAAATAGCAAGCCATACACCTGTGAGGGTTAGGCTAACTCTATTGCTATGTGCCAGTGTGAGTGGAGACAGGATACAACTTCTCTTGGTTTATCACTGTAAGACCCCTCTAGAGTGTTCATAAAACATAAAGTCATGAACAGTAGGCTCGGGGTCATATGGATATCTAACCCAAAAGTTTAGGTAACTGGAGTACTTTTTCTTGCATGGATCAGGAAGGTTTTTTGTCCTACTGTTAAGAAATATGTAGAGGGCAAAGATTTATCACTCAAAGCTCTCCTCATGAGCAGTGCTCCTGCTCACCCATGAGATTTGGAAGAAGAACTGGCTGAAGAATTTCCATGGCTCTTAGTCGAGTTCCTCCCACCTAATACAACTCCTCAACTGCAGCCTGTGAATCAGCAGGTTATAGCTAACTTTAAGAAGCTGAATAGCAAAATTGTTTGTGAAGTGCTTCCAGATGGTCTCAGATACAGGTTTAAGCTTTGAAGAGCTCTGAAAGCAACATTACAACATCTTTTCCCATGTGGGATTCATTGAGAAATCCTGGGCTCATGTCTCTCTAAGGACACTGAAATCTGCCTAGAAGAAAATGTGGCCTAAAATTATACAGGAGAGAAACTTTGGAGGCTGTTTCGAAGAGCCTGAGCCTTCAGTTGACCCTGGCGTTGATGACCTGGTCACTGTAGCAGAGTCCATAGGCTTGCGGGTAGACAGTGGTGATGCTGAGGCACTGGTGGAGGAGCACTCAGGGGAAACGTCTGCAGAGGATTTCAGCAACTTCTGGCTGAGCAGCAGTGAATGGCAGCAGAGGAGCTCTTTGAAGAGAAGGGGGAGTGTCAACAATCAGTGCAGCAAAGTTCTTCTGAAATAAAAGAAATGCTGAAAATCTAATCACAGCTAGCTGGGCATGGGAGTGCACACCTGTGATCCTAGCACGGGGAGGCAGAGGCAAGAGGATTGTTGCATGTTTGAGACCAGTGTGAGCTACAAAGTGAGCTCACGGCCAGCCTGAACAGCATAGTGAGACCCTGAAAAAAAGAAAAAAAGGCAAAGCTACAAACATTTGTAGAGAAGACCCATCCAGACTGAAAAAAAAATCAATTGTTACATTCACTTGCTTAATAAGAATGCCATGTCAACCACGGAGCAGTGTTAAAGAAAAGATGGGCTGGTGATTTAGCTCAGTGGTGTAAGTGCCTGCCTGGTGAGTGTGAGGTCATGAGTTTGATCCCCATTACCAAAAAAAAAAAAAAAAAAGAAAAGACAGAAACAGAAAACCTTAGACCAGCTTTTAGTTATGAAAAGGTTGAGACATATTGAATCAGAAGCAAGTCCTAGTACAAAATTTCCCAAGGAGAAAAAGGACAACAGAGAGCCAGATTCCTGATGTTCATATAGAAGGGGACTCTACTTCCAAACAATAATCATCCTCCCTTCCTACAAAGCCAAAGATGTCAACTTGAATGGAGAGTGCAGTATGAAATTGTTGCTTCTGGTAAAGCACATATATAACATTTTGGTGAATGCACTAGGCAAATTATTGGTATTTCTGATAAATTATGCACATTATACAATCTTTTTATTAAGAAAAAAGTTAAGGGGTGCTGTGTGAAGTATGCATTATGGGCATTTCCATTATTTCTTAAGGGAAATACAATCTTGATTCACAGCAACTCAAGTTACAACATGCCCTTACAAAGGAACGGAGTTTGTAAGTCAAAGGTCCACTGTATATATCCACATAGTACTAGCAAATTGCTGTAATTTTCTTAGCACTGTTAATATTAAAGCTATGTATGAAAATATCCCTGTTCTAGGAATACGTAAGAATGAATTGATCATGAAGTCAACTGTTTATTTTGAAATGGTTTGGAGTGAGAAAGAATAGACGCAGGTAAAGCAGGTGTGGCAAAATGTTAGTCGTTGAACTGGAGTGTTGATGTGTACTTGTGTGAATGCCTTCAAAATAAAACTTGAGGAAGAGGAGAAAAGAGATTTAAAAGAGGCATGTTAACAGTAGTCCTGTGTTCTTACCATGGAGGAGGAAAAACAGCCAATTCCTGTAAAGAGAGAGTGTCAGGACAATCTTGTTACACTGCAAAGATTAGTAAGAGCCATTCACCGAAACACTTTAAGTTAGAATGAAATGACAAGAAATTAGTCTTATGTCTGTAGGGGCCTCTGTATTTAAGTCTCAAAGTAATTTCTAGAATAATAATTTTGATGAAAAACATGAAAGATGTATTGCATATTTAGAATTCTTAAAGCAGTGATACATGACTCACTGTCAGATTTAAAACTACCCTGTCATTGCCCAATTACAGTTGCTTTGACAAGGCCAGGTGAAAAGTGAATAAAATCAGCTCTGTATATTCTTTTGTCCAGCTTGACCCCTGTAAAGCACAGTGCGCGGTTCATTGTCCTGCTGACTAACCAGCTCGAGTATTAGTCACAGTAAAAGCTGACAGCAGGATGACTGGTGCAGGCCTCCACCCTCAGTTCCCAGGCACCTGTGCTGGGTGAGGGCGGGCATGGAGGCCAGAGCTTCCATAGGTTGAAAGAAAGAGTTATTTTCCCATTTCTTTCTGGGCCTTAATCGTGATTAGTTGGTAAACCATTCATCCCCAGATAAGCCAAAGTGGACTTCTTTTTCTGTGATCCTGCATTACCTATGAATGCTATTCTCTCCTCTCACCCCCTAGTAATTGAACCCAGGACCTTTGCACTGAACTGCATAGACAGCTTGTTTTGACTCTTCATTTTGAGACTGGGTCTCACCAGGCTGGTCTTAGCAGTCGTCCTACCTCAGCCCCACTGAGTGCTGGGATTATAGGCCTGCACTACCATACCCAGTTCAAACTCTCTAGTCTTTTATCTCCCCTTTACCTGTTAATCCTGAGTCACCTGAAGACCGACTTCTGACGGTAAACATCTACATGAAATTGTGTCTTGGATTTCTGAGAGGCTCTTATATAAGGTCGTGACTCAGCCCTGACTGCTTATGTGAATTATCTGAAAGACTTATGAAAAGACAGCTGCTCATCTCACTACTCACTTGGCCTGGGTGGACATGGACATGGAGTTTCCAGTACACACAGGATTGAATGACAGTGGGGTTTTTTGTTTTTGAGATCGTCTCACTTTGTAGTCCATGCTGGCCTTGAACTCACTATGTAGCCGAAGCTGGCCTTGAACTTGCAGTAACCATCCTACCTCATCCTTCTGAGCACTGCTACTGCAGGAGTGCACCACCACACCTGGCTGTAGACAGTGTTCAAAACTGCAGGTGCACATGTGAATCACCTGTGGCTCTTTTAAAAAGCAGATACCTATAGAATCAGAACCTGTGGCTGCTTTCATGGGCATGTGTGATTTTTAGGAATGTGAATTATAGCAACTCTGGTAGCTTTGTGAACAGTCTGCCCTTTGTATCCTGCACTCAAGGATTCAAGCTATTGTGAAAAGGAAGTATTTGAACAAAAGGCATCTGTACTGAACAAGTTTTTTTTTTTATTTCCTAAAGAATACAGTATAGCAGCTATTTAAAGAGTAGTTACAGTGAATTGGGTGTTATAAGTAATCTAGAGATGATTCAAAGTACACAGGAGGATGCGTGTAGGTTATAAGCAAATCCTACACCATTTGATAGAAAGGGCATGAGCATGTGGGGATGTGGGTGTGTGCACAGGATAGGGTTCCTAGAACCAATCTCCCACAGACACCAAGAGATGACACTGTGTTGATTAATCAACGTCCAATGTGTTTGTTGAGTGAGCTAAGATATTTGTGTGTCAGGCTGTCTTAGAGTAACATCTGTGCTTGAGAACATTCCTTTCCAAATAAGAGTTAAGAGGGATGAGTCTAAACTGAAGGCTGGTCATCTGGGATGGATGTAGTAAACTGTTGTTTTCATGTCTTCTGACATCGTTATTGAAAGCAACTGTCTGGTGCGTGTGTAATTACCGTGCATGATCCAGATCAGCCAGTCCTCATTACAGAGATGGAATGCTATTCATTAGATGCCTTACGTGTCAGGAAATATAATGGAAGGATGCTCATAACAATGGTGAAAATCACTAATGCACCATGAGCTATTTACTCTAAATGTTTTACACAGGACACATCATACTGTGCATTGCTTAGTGTAAGGGAAAGTTAGGAAGGAGCTCAAGCATTTGACTCTCTAGCCTCCAGAATCTTTTACTTGTTTTTTTGTTTTTTGGAGTGGGGATTTAAGTTAGGGCCTTCATGCTAAGATATATTTCCAGTCCTTTTTATTTTTTGAAACAGAATCTCACTAAGTCACCCAGGCTGGGTTTGAACTTGCAGTCCTCCTGCTTCAACCTCCCCAGTGCTGGGATCACAAATGTGAGCCACCATACCTGGCTAGTATTTTTAACATGGGCTCAATACCACTGTCTAGGTCCTTTTATTATTTTTTTTAACAAAAAAGACTATATGTAGACACAAATGTTCGTTATGTTTATTGCTAATAGTGTGTTATGTAATGTGCTTTACAAAGAACTTGACACATAGATTATAAAAAGTATGAAGGGGGTAAAATTATGCCATGTAAGGCATCATTAAAAGAATGGAAATATCTGACCTATAGGTAGACATGGGGTAGGACTGAGGGCATGGTTCGGTGGTAGAGTGCTTGCCTACACAGATAAGAGATAGAAGACATGATAGCAATTTACAAATATTTAGCAGGCCAATCAATTAGTTTCACTTCATCCGAATCACCCTAAAAGTGCTATAAGACCAAAAGATGTACGCTGTCATCAGAAATATTTAATTAGGTAAGTTTCTTATAGAATTATTGAAAGGTAGGAGAAGCACAAAAGTCACTATACTGTGGTCACTTTTCCTGCATACCAGTTGGCTTCCTTTGTGCACTCATTTTAGTGGCAGTGCTAGGAAAACTCCATTAGGGTGACTACGCAGCAGAGATGATGCAAGCCCAGAGTTGCCAGGAGTGGAGCCTGACAATGAGAAATTCCTACCATCGTTTGAGCTATGGCTGGATTCAGCCAGGCCCAAAGTTAGCACCAGCCAAACATTTTTGCCATTTGAAGTAGTAATTTCAATTTGTGTGTGTGTGTGTAATCCCTGTACTAGCTATTGGGGATAGTGTGAAATGTGGCATAACCAACCACGTTACAGTGGTAATGTGGAGAGAGAGAAAACCTAACTTCATAAAGTGCTATTCAACTTTGGGATTCTGTTACTTTATGCATTCTCTTTAGAAATAAACTTACTTTTAACAAAATTAAAAGGAAATGAGGTATAATTTAGGAAAATAGATGTAAACTTTGCTTTTCCTCAAAAGACATTTCAGAAAGAACTCTCTTGCCTGTGAATCACTGGGAAGTGAGTGCCTTCTATTTCCTTAGCATTCTGTTAGCTTCGGGGCCATAATTTATGAAGAGAGAAATGCATCAGCTGCTCAGCCCTTCTCCCTCCGTTTGATTAGATTGCTTTCCTTTTCTTTAGGGTCTGATTTTATTTATTTGTTACTTTTTTGCGTGGGGTGGGGTGGTGGTAATCGAACTCAGAGCCTTGCGCTTGCCAGGCAGGCTCCTGTGCCTGCTGAGCTATGTCCCCGGTCTTTTTTGTCTTTTATTGAGACAGGGTTTCACTATGCAGTTCAGGCTGGCCTTGAGCTCACTTTGTAGCCCCGGCTGGCCTCAAATTCACAGCGATCCTCCTGCCTCAGTCGCCCTAAGTGCAGGATTACAAGTGGGCACCAACACTCCTGGCTTATTTGTTACTCTTAAAAAACTTTGTGATTTAGCCTGCGAACCGAAGCTTTTAGAGAAGACAGTATACATTGCTTGGCAATCTGTGCTGGCATTTTTCTATGGCTTCTTTCATCCTCTTGGCCAAAAGTTTAGTATATTCTGTGGGCTCTTCCTTAGTTTTAAGTATGCTGTGTCTTCGCAGCAGTATAGCAGCCATGGAAGAACAAGACACTGAATCTTGGGCCTGAGTTTCTTACTTTCTTTCTTAAAGGACTTTCTGACAACAAATTAGTGGACATCAACTTCCTTAGAAAGACTGAAAAATTTGTGGGTCTGCTAGCCCTTTTGGACCTTGGATAATGAGGCACAGATTTAAGGAATATAGGTCTCTATTTTTTTACAATAGCCAAGGTAAAAATGTTCAAATTGGCAACCCATAAGGCAGCCAAGCAGAATAACAGGAATGTCCCTTAGTAGAAGGCATACATGGCTTTAGTTCCAGATACTCTGCTTAGTGGTGAAACCTTGTTTGTTTTTTGCAGCCCTGATCTGGAGTACATAACTTTCCATTCTTCACCCAAAATGCCAATAGCAACTTTTGTGGCCATATGCTTCTCATAACAAATGCAGAGCTTGTGTTCATCATCCACTTCAACGAATTTCTGACTACAGATGTTAGCTCTATTTCGATGCAGTTGATCATCTAGAGGCTTTCCTTCTGTGGACTTTTTTTTTGACACCCACATGGTCTATTTGAAGACCAAGTAGCAGGCCTTCATTCAAATAGTTAGGAAGGTTCACCTAAAATATAAAATAAACCATTGTGTTGTTTGTGTGAATATTGCCTGTGGAGACAGTTCTGTAAATAATATTGGAGATATCCTGATGGCCATAATCCAGATGAAAAGAGCTGTCACATCTTCTACTTTATAACTCTCTTTATTTAACTGATGGCCAGGATACTGGGGTCTTTGAATTAGACTTGGTACTTTTTGAGGCTAAGCATGATTTCATATATGCTTAGACATATAACGTGCTATGTACTACTTGACATATTAGCAAGTAGCATGCAAATTGGAAGGTTCTTCAATAGAAATGCATGCTTGGTTTTTCAAGATCTGAGTGTTTTCTATTAGCTCAGTCATAGAAAATGAGAATACCTAATCCAAAATGCAGGATAAGCTAATAGTTTCTTCTTTTTTATTTCCCACTCCACCCCCACCCCAACCTACCCCACCCCACCCCCATCCCATCCCACTCCACCGCACCCCACCCCCATGACACACACCAGTACTTTCCTGTCTTTTTTGCTCATGCTGATTCTAAGGGGGCCTCACAAATACACACGGTGGCAGAAGATAGCCAACCTCGGATTAAAGATTTCCTAGAGATAGTATCCAGGAAGATAAGCATTTTTGACTAGGGACATTTAATATGCTGCTTTGTCTCTTCAAAATGCTTTGCCAGCATTACTCAGGTGACCCATTCAACACCTCACAAAGATTGGTGGCAAGATTGCCTATGTTTTTAAGGTGGAGAAGTTAGTATTGTAAGTTACTTAAGGTGGCATAGTCACGTCTAGAGCTACAGATGGATGTGATCGGCTTCCATGCTGATCTTAAGTCACCTATTCTTAAATTGCAGGTATTAGGTAAATTATTTTGAAAGCAATCAGATTTGAAAATCCCAAAGAACGATGCTTCATAATAGCTTATATTCTCATTTCTAAATTAAATCCTAAGGCAATAATATAGTTGATTTTTAAAGAAAATGCTTTAGGGGGAAGAAAAGACCTGGTTTCGTTGTTAGATTGAGACTTTAATTTTTATTTTGTTACTTCAATCAGGTTTTATTTTACAGAATCAATTTCTTAAGAGACAGTTTCAGAATGTGCCTGGGTGGCAGAGAGTACTTACTAGCAGGCACGTGGCCTAGATTCAATGCCCAGCACAGAAAGAGAGAGGGGTGATAGGGAAGGAAGAAAGAAGGACGGGCAGAAAGAAGGCAGGCGGGCAGGAAACAATCTTCCGATGTAGCTAAGCTGGCTATCTGAACAAGCCTCCTATTTTGACTGGCAGTTTGCCATCTACTCAGTATCCACTGTGTGCCACAGCACTACCTGCCACAGCATTTGCTAAAGGAGCCACTTTGTTCCACCCCTTTGTGCAACAGGTATTATCACTGGCATTTTATAAACAAGGGGACCAGGGCCAAAAGCAGTGTTTATGTGCTCAGTGTCACATAGATATTAGATGGAAGGCTGAGGATAGGGTTTAGGTCTGTTGGATGCTCAAGTCTATGCTGCTGATCACTGAGCGTAGATGTCACTCCAGTAGACAACCTGTGGCAGAGCTTCACAAAGTGCATGAGCTGTGGGAAGACCAGAGAGGACAGCATGATTACTGTTTTGTAATCCAATGAGCTCCCTGACTGACTGAAAAGCACATGCTATGCTGCAAATGTCTAAAAAGACACGATATTTTATTAATATGAGGTAAATTATTTTCCATTATTAAAACCTAGATTATTATCTATGCATCTACCTGCACAGCATGTAGAATGTTCAAGTCTTCACATGGAGTCGTTCCCTTATCACAGGTGAAATGGGCAGTTAGTGTCACCTACTCTTCAGCCACATGTGGAAATGGAGGTTCAGTGAGGTTTCCGACTTGCCATTCACTGGACTGTGTTCTCTTTTTCTTTATGTTGGGAAACGGACCGACCCAGGGAGAAGTTATCCTTGATGAGCCTTTGCTTTCCTGGCGTATCAGGCTGGTTACATCATCCACCTGTCACTCAACTCCTGTTTACCAGTTCCCAGATGAGTTTTGCATGTGACCTGTTATTTTGAGGTCTGCTGGGGACTGTTAACAATAGCTTTGTGTGGCCACCAGTTCACTCACTTGACCACCTTTCTCAGGCTCCTGGTGGTGCCGGAGGTGACAGACAAGGAGCCTGTGGCTTCAGTCCTGCACCTGACCTGGGGTCACCCAAAACTGAGTGGGCAGCAGCCTGGACAGTCACTTACCATTGAAATGAATTAGGTTACTCTGTTCTTTTTTCTTTCCTTTCCTTTTTCAGATACTTTCCTGACCTTGGTTTCTTCTGTGCCTAAACATTTATTTCTAGACCTAGGCATTTGGGTGTGTCCTCATTTGTAAGACCAGTGTGTGCTTGCTCTGTCTTTCCTCTGATGAATAGGGCTAGTGAGAAACTAATTTTGGAAAGTATTAAGCTCTTGGAGACAGTGATATCATCATTAGTCAGGCTCTGGACTCTGTTGAATAATGTGTATTTTGATTTTAATAGTATCCCTGTTTCACTTCCAAGATAAAAACCACACGCCTATTCCTGTTACCCTGGACATGGAGGTGAAACTTCATCCTAAGTCACTGTGAATTTTTCTTCACCATAGTGAAGTGGCGTTCCACTAACGCCACTCTAGGCTGGTGCTGATTTATGTTGCCAAGTTTTTGAAGTCTGTCTGAGTCTCAGTTTGGTTATCCAGTATCACTCTCTACTATAATAGGTTCTGAGGTCTCAAAGAAGAAATGAATGTTGGTCAGTTCTAGTTGGTCAGTTCTTGCCACTGAGTTGCGTAGTAAGTTGTGCCAGTGCTGTTACAGAGGACTTTAAAACATTTTTTCAGTCATTAAATAAGTGCAGATTTTTATAAAATACATTCCTATAACTGAACGTGCTATTAGTTTATGAGAAACATTGTATGTATATAACTATAAAGGTCCAGTGCTGGGCCTGGAACATTTTTTGTTTTCCCCAATTAATTGCATATTTTAACAAATAAGCTAATATAAATGGAAGTCCTTCAAAAAGTATAAAAGGCTATATATATCATATAGGGAGGCCTTATAATTCAACACCAACACTACACTAGTGCCAGATTCTTCATGAACATACATTTTTATTAAATCTTTACCTTGCTGGACTTGCTGTTGCATGCCTATAATCCCAGCACTCAGGAAGCCGAGGCAAGAGGGTTGCTTCGAGTTTGAGGCCAATGTAGGCTACGTAGTAAGTTCAAGGCCAGCCTGAATTGCATAGCGAGACACGGTCTCAAGGAACGAAAAAAACAAAAAAACTATGTCAACAGATACCCAAGTAGAAAAATGATGAAAATGAGAGTGGGAAAAGTGGAGACAAGGTCTAAGATCCACAAAACCCACAAGTCCCGTTAGAGCATCGCCTGAGGTGCTCTCAGGGAGTAAAGATGAGTATCAGGAATAGAGCAGCTCCTTATTCCTGAGGCAGGCCAGGTTGCAGGTTGGCTTAGTATGTGAACCAAGCAAGCCTGCGCAGTGAACCCCTCTCACAGGCAGACTCCACTGCTCTGTGAACAGCCTAGCTGGCCGGGAGCAAGTGCTGGGAGGAGAAGCAGCTGCCTGTTCACTGTGACCCTGCCCAGACCTAATTTCACTGGGTAGCTCCTTTAAGAAATGGCTCACCAATTCAATGTTATGAGGTTTTAGGGGTGCTCGCTTGCCACCTGTTTCTAGGTCCTTGTCAGCTGAAACAAAGAGTTGAGCAAGACAAACTAAAAACTGCCAAAGTTTATGTGCAATTGAGGGCTGGGAGAGAAACTAGCTCTTCAGAGAAAACTTGGGCCAAACAAAAGAGAGGAAAAATTAAAAGCAGAAATAAAAGTACACACTGGGTCTGGAGGACACAGGGCTGGACACCATGAAACGACAGAGTAGAGAGCTCCAGGCTCCTGGTGTGTATTTCTTGTGTGCATCATGGGAACTGGTGAGAAGTCCATGTGTGGGGCCTTGGGAACTGTTTGGCACCTGTATCCTGGATTCTGGTCAGCATTCTTCCGCAACCCGCTGTGCTACATCCTCCCTTTGAGAATGGAAGGTTGAACTGTTGAGTCTTCCCAGCTGCCTTCCCCAGATCCGCTATGCTACATTTAAGACGGCTTCAGACCCTCAGTGAATGTGAAGTGTTGAGGAAAGCAGCACAGTTACACAGTCGGATCACCTTTCCACAAGGGAAGACTCAGCAGAGAGCAACAAGTGTTCTCCATTGACAAGTGGCAAAGGCCATTTCCAGAGCCCAATCTGTCACTCCACTGAAAGCCAAGCTCTTCTGTTAAAGCCTGAGAATTTCCCTTTGCTAGATCTAGTTCATCTTTAACCATTGTCATGTGTGGTGTCCTGATCATTTTAAAATCTGTCTGTTCAGAATTATGGATTAAAAACTGATGGTCAACTTAACACCAGCTGAATTGGGTCAATATGGTGCTGAGCATGGCTGGCCCACCTGAGGATGGTTGCCAGCATAAAAAGGAGACCTGGAGAGGAAGAGTAGCACTGTTAGTTCTCCTAAGTGTTGTTGTTTGGAGCCATGGATTCTCCTGGAGGAGCTTGTCATGCTGGCTTCCCTGATATGAATTCGGCCATCATCAGAGGAGGAGCTTGGCACCTTGTTGCTGACAATGGCTGCGATGCACTCTGGGAGAGCTTTAGTTCTTACCTTGAGCATTGCTTCCTGGTTCCAGCGGGGAAGATAAGTGCTGTTTAATCTCCAGAAGTTTGTCACACTGGCTTGCTGATGTGTACTCGGCTGTTCTCATCATTGGAGGAGCTTGGGATCTCATTGTCGCTGAGGATGGCTGTGGTACCTTTTTGGGAGAGCTCTGGTCCTTATTTTGAGTGTCATTTCTTGGCTCCAATGTGGAACCCTCGACCTGCTGGCACAGATCCTTCAGCCCGCTGGCATAGACTTTCCAGCTTCCACCGCTGACTTTCGTACCTTCCCAGAACAGATCCATAAAACAGACTCATAGTGGGCTCTAGGCCGCTAGTTGGACTCATGGGAAGCATTGTCATGGGCTCTAGGTCTTTAGGTGGACTCATGCAGGACATTGCTGTAGGATCCAGGCCCTCAGTTGGATTTTCTAGGTCTTTGGTGTTGTGGACAGATTTCCTGTAGTCCTTGTATGTAACTCTGGGTGACCATCATAAAATAATTTTGTGAAATCTATAATTGTTCTCTGTGTAACCCCTGACTGTAGCATTCAGTAATGAAATGGAGGCGATACTTTGTCTTCTAGACAGTAATACAGTATGTCAGAACTTTTCAAAATTCATGTTATGTATTAAAATAGGTAGATAATTGAAATTTCACATTTTACTTTTTTTTTTTTTGTCTTTTTCGTTTTTATCGGTACCAGGGATCAAAACATTTTAGTTTTAAATTCTAGTCTATAGAAATAAGTGTCTACAGAGAAATAGTTGGAGTGGAAGCTACTAATTCAGTATCTATAACTGATTTCCTGTTTTAAATTTCATGGATAGGTTTCACTTCACAGGTTCAATCAAGTTGCTAGTTTTATATTCAGAGGAATGTATCATACAAGGAATATTGCATTGACCTATATTTAAGTTCTTCAAATGTCATAGGATCTACCCATAAACAATCTACTCTGAACAATCCTCTGTGAAGAAAAACAAAACCAGTAAATTCAGAAGAGATATTATGGGGGCACCTAAAAATACATTTTAAATATTGCTCGGGTCACTTATTTGGAAATACAGTTCCTGTTTTGATCAAGTATGGCGTATGTCGTGTTAGGGCACAGCTTCAGTAAGTGGCAAAAGTTTTGCAAGGGTGAAGGGGTTAAGAACGGACTCCAGGGAACATAGAATTCCAGAGTGTTGGCACACTCAGGTCTTGATAAATATTACATGATGGCAGTGATGCCTTTTTGTGTGATATAATTCATTGTTTAAATAATTAATATCTCCAGGGCATATTTCTGTGGGTACCAAAGGTAAATAATTTACTGTAATTACCAAAGAGAAGTGATATTACTTATTTATCAGACTTTTTAAGAAAGATGGGCCTTCATGGAAAATAACCTCAGGGCCTCAAATGTAAGAATTGTAGTTTTTTTCCACCATCACCAGGAGCAACCTTTTACCTTAGTCTAAAGGTTAATTGGCTGGAGTCTCTAGAAGCCAGTATTAGGAACATAAAGCCATACTAAATCCCACATTAAACTTTTGCTCAGCTTGCAGAATTTGGCCACTTTGTACAATTGTTTATTGCTGTTTTGGAGGAAGAATCTTTGTTCCATGAACTCTTATTAGACTTAATTATATATATGCCCATTGGATGTGTCTGTGTGTCATTGTACACAGACAAAACTGCACCCATTTATTTTTGCATTTTCCTAGGACCTAGATAGTGACTTACATATGATTGTTATACAAATTGTTTTTCAATTTGATTTTTGGGCTGTTTTTTAAAATTTGTAATTCACATTAGGTTTTTAAGTTTAAATTTTAGTATTGTGAAAATTATGTAGAGTAAAAGTCATAGGGCATACTTGTTAGGAAAAAAATATAATCCCAATATATCAGTCTTTAGTTTTTCCTTTCCAGGGTTAACTGCTTAGAATACTTTTTTTTTTTTAATGTATTTTCGTGTCTCTAAATAATGCATATATGTTACTTCTTATTGACTTCAGTCCGTTTCAGGAGTTATTAATTCACTGCCCCAAAAGGAAGATAAAGCTAAGATTATTTTCAGGACTTTTTCCTCTACCATACATTTCCTGTCCTTCTGTTTCTCAAAGCAGTTGTATTTTGGTTGTTGTTACATAAGTGCTTAGAGCTCATGGTGTAAATTCTGCTCACCACTGTGGCAAGTATTATGACCGACTTTTCAGCACTGTATTTTCCCTAGGCTATTTTCATTTACTCGGCATTCTCTGTATGTGTCACTAGTCCAACTTACAAGTACCCAAGTGTACACCTCTCTTAATATGCTCACACTCATTAGGTGTTTCATCCACTTAATTCATCTCTCATGGAGCTTTCTCACTTTCTCACTTGTCAAGTCTTTAAACGTCCACTGCACAGACACCTTCTCCCTTCCTTCATCAGCATGAAAAGCCCCTGTGTTTTCTCTTGTGTTGGATTTAACTGGTGGCTTCAGTTGTTCTTCCCTCTCTCCTCCCCTCCCCTCCCCTCTCCCTCCTTCCTCTTCCTCTTCCTCTTCATCTTTTTAAAGGAAGGAGTTTAATCTTTCATTTAGGTGCAGTTCATCTTTCATTATTTTTTGAGGTTTTTTTTTTTATCTGAAAAGATCTTTTTATTTGCATTCGTGGCTTTGCTAGTTGTAGAATTCTGAGTACAAAACTGTTTCCTTGTACTGTAATAAAATGTGCTGTATTATCTTTGCCGTCACTTTTACTGCTAAGTGCAATAGCAGAATACAGGGGAGTCTGACAGTCATAGTGCCGTCACTCAGTGGATCCTTTTACTCTGGAAACCCAGTTTTCAGAACTGGGAATGTTTCCAGAATAGTTTCCTTAATTCTTTCTTATTTTACTGTTCTTTTCCTGGAAATTCTTTTTTTTTTTTTTTTTTTTTTGAGGAAGATTTGAAACTCTTTAAATTGATCTTCTGTGGTTTTTGTATTTTCTCCCCACACCCCTTAAAAAAAACTTTTTCCTTACATTTTTTATTTCAATTTCAATGTTAATATACTTTCTAAGATGTTTTTCTCAATTTTTAAAAATAATCAGTTGTTTCATAGGCATAAAAGACCTCATTTCTCTCTGGATTTTAGTAAAATATTTAAACTTCTGTTCCTCCATTGTCTGTTTATACTGCTTGTTTATTTTGGGATTTTTTGTTTGTTTGATATTGGATGCTTTTCTCAGCTGCCTGGTGCCTCTTGGCTGTCTGCTCAGTGACAAATTCATTAGGAGCTTTTGCATGGTATAGGGACTTATGAGCCATGATTTCCAAAACAGTAGTAAGTGCGTAACATTTCAGTGGGAAATTCCAGTGGGGAGGTCAGAATCCTTGGAGACTTCTCACTTTCTGCCTAGGACCTTTCTGTCCCTAATTGTGTCTGCCGGTCAGGAAAGGAGGCTGGGAACCTGAGCGGTCCGTATTGACTCTTTGAATTAGTTCCTGCTTTCAGTATTGTGCCTCTCTCTAGTCTTTTGCCTCTGGTCTCTATGCCTTCAGTCTTCTGCCAGTGATGGTAGATGGGGAAACTGGTAATTCATGAGTTTATAGTAGGCAAGTCACTTTTTAAAAAATACCTTTTTAATCCTTTTTTTCTGCGAATGAATTATCTTAGTCTTCTTGTCCTATTTCTGTGTTTTTAGGTATTTGACTGCCATTTACTGTGGTATTCTTAGGAAAAAGAAACTCCTTATCAGGGAAAAACTTGAAATTGTTTTGGTTTTGTTCTGCAAGATGGAACTTTTGATCAGATTTGAAGCATTGTTAACCATTATCTTTTGAAATATACCTTCTGCCTTAGTCTTTTCTCAGCTACTTCTGAGAGTCCTCTTACACTTAGAGAAAATCCTTTCCTGTGTTCCAGATGTCTCATATTATTTTTTTGTATTTTCAGTTCTTTTTTTTTTTTTTTAATCTGTGTTCCACTTTGTGTATTTTTCCATATATGGTTCTAATTTAGTGACCGTGTTTTTGGTTGTCTAAGTCAAGATCTGGTGTTACATTTTGAATTGAACAGGTGCCCACTTGTTTCTTACGTATATCCCAGTGTTCTATTGGAATAATAGTTATTATAAAGTTATTAACTTACCTCAAAATCTAGATGACCCATCAGTCTGCTAAGAGAGGCTACCTGGTTTGGTTTAGTTTTGCCTTTCTGTTTTTGTTCATGTGCTGTGGTCCTGGTTGGCAAGTTTTCATTTCATGCTGGACATGCTGAATGAAAACTGTAGACACGCCCCAAGGTTATATTCCTCTAGAGACAGGTCACCCTCCCCTGTTAGGGCAACAGAAAAGATGATGCTTTCAGTCTAGTCAAGATGTTGTTAAAAGCAGGCTCCTTTCCCTGCCCTGTTAAAGCTCAGATTACAGGTTTGTCCTGGACTTTCAGCACCCTAATTTGAGATCCTGTTAGGAACTTCAAGTCCACCTTTCTTTGCAAGTTCTAAACTCGGAAATAATTTTCTCATGAAACTTCCAAAAGCACATTATACTTTATAGAGATCATTCTGATTAGGTTTTCAGCTTCCTGTTCTGCACAGGCCCAGGATTCAGCAAATGTTCTCCATGAAAAACTAGTTTGCTGGAGACCAATCTTCACCAAAGTCTCCTGCTTCTTTCCTTTCTCAGTACTGGACCCTGTTACATACAAAGCCCAAATTCTGCCTGCACTAGTAAGTGACAAATGCCCCCAAGTTAAAAATCATGTCACTTGTAATTCTCCTGAGTAGAGTTCTTTCAGTTCTGAGGGCCTCTACTGCCCTCTACTGACGCCAGATACAATTCTGTATTTTCTCTGGACTGTTTACTTGGCAGGAGCACTGGACAGCTATCAGCAACTCTGTCTCACTTGAAATCAGACATTATGTGTTTTATTTTTATTTTGGGAATAAGAAAAAGATTTTATAGTCATTGTAGGATTAATTGGGACCTGTTGACATGCTTATAATCTTTGGAAATAGTTCTATGATATTCCTTTCACTGTGCAAATTGCTTAACAGTGCTTTCTTAGAGTATTGAAATAGTTGGGTGTGTCTGTAGGCTATGTTTCAGTGTTCTTGTACTCAGACTGTGACGTAGACAGCTAAAAGAGAATTTCCAAGTTATTTGTTTTGAATGTTAGTCTACTTGGATTTTACAGAAGTACTGATATGTTTTGTGTTCTTGAAGAAAATCAGTATCTTGTATGTAATACAGTGATATGCACTGTTTTATTTTTCAGCCTCTAACATTCACAAGGGAATTTGATTCAGATTCTCTTAGACATTACAGTTGGGCTGCAGACACCTTGGACAATGTGAACCTTGTCTCAAGCCCTGTTCATTCTGGGTGAGTAACCTAAGTGTCACTTTTATCCTTTTATCCTGCTAAATTAACACTGTATTTATTATTTGTAGCTCTAAATGCATATTGATAGGTTTCATACATGAGTATACACTTACTAGTATGTGCCACATACATGCATAGATCATTTAATACATATTTTTAGGCAAATCCGTGTATTTTTATTGCTGAAAGCACAGTTTTGGAATGAAGCTCAATTATTGGTGCAGAAGTATTTCCTTTTTATTCTGATCTTAAGTTCTTAATTTTCCTTTTCAATTAAAATAGTTTTTAAAAACTCATTTTTCTTCAGTTTACTGTGCTGGACTAATACCATGTTTTTCTAGGTGTCTGATTTTTCCTTCCAACAAAATTAAATAGGTATTTCTGTTAATTTACCTCACTAGTTGACTAACTGACTTTGTATTTCACATCTAGTGGTAGATAAAATTTCAATCAAATATTTTCTTTTTAAATCCTTCAAACATTAAGCCCTGGCATTCTCATCATATTTGGGGATGATGATGGGGTTAAGGATTGAATCCTGAGATACTCAACCACTGAGCTATATGATCAGTCCTTTTCATTTTGAGACATGGTTTCAGTTAATTGCCCAGCCTGGCCTTGAACTTATGATCCTCCGGCCTCAGTCTCCCTTGTGTTGGGATTGTAGGCATGCACACCATGCCTTGTTTCCTCTTTTTCTCAAGAAATGTAGACCTTTTATCTGACAAACAATGTTTTGTCTGCTTTTTATTAAAAAAAAAAACCAACTTCTTGAAATAAAATTGAATTAAGTTGTATTAAATTATAATTAGACAAAGAGAAGTAAATTTTAAAAGAAAATCAATTTGCTTTTAAAAAGTGAATTTATACATGTATGTATACCAAATGTCCTGAGTAAAAGCTGCATCACAGAGGCTGCTCCTGCCCCTCATTGGCCAGTGGAATTGAAGGCAGCAGGCTAGAAGATGATTTGCTTTGATAACTGAATTGATAAATCGGGGTATTTTTAGATAGTTCAGTAATTCAAACTTGAAATAATTCATATCCATATACACAGTATAAAAATAATTTGTGAGAGGCTATCACAAGGTATTTTTGCCTTTGGAATTGACATTTAGGCTATAAATCAGTCATGATCAAGGACAAGGTATGATTCAAAACTAAGTTACCATTTCATGTTTGTGAAGTGCTGTATCTATTACATGAAGTATTTGCTGCTGCTTCTAATAAAGTTCAGTTGTAATAGCTAACATTCACCTGATTCTTTTCATGTACCTGGCGCTGTGCTGCATCTGTTACATGTGCTTGTCTCATTTAATACTTACTCGAAACCTCAAATGACACTGAGACAATTGTTTCTCATTGTCCCCCTTCGATAGATGATAAATCTGACACTCAAGAATGCTTTAGGTAAAGTTTCATTATAGAATTTTGGCTTCTGATACTATAACTTTAAGAAATCAGGGCAGTGTACCATTTAAATGGCATTCATTTATATGAAAGTACTTTGTAAATTATAAATTGCATAGTGGGGTTTGAATCATGATGTTGCAGTTCTATAACTTATAGAAGCCTTGAATTACTAGAATAATATTCCTTTTGAAGGGCCTAAAGTGTTTCCATGATTTATATTAGATGTGGACCCGAAAGTTGTACAAGCAAGAAAATCAAATTTTAAAAGAAAATACACAAGGAGAGTTTTTGAACCCACTATAGAACTGTCACTTCATATTCTCTATATAGCAAAGAAACATTCTGAATTTACTTTGAGGACACATGAGATAATATAATCAGAAGCAGACATAGCCACACATTGAAGATGAAGTCTTTGAATATACAACTTATCTATCTGTTCTTTTAAACTGTTCTTGAAGACAGTGACTTGTGCAGCAAAGCACAAGGAATGATCTGCTTAAAAAGGAAAAAATAGACTTCTTGTACACTTGAAAATACTTCACTAGCATCAAGTCCGTGAAGTAGTGTATGCAGACCTTTAAGGCAAACATATTTCAGGTTGTCCCACAAATGCCAAATGCCATGGTTTCATTTTCTGATAGTTTTTATTTTTCTTTGCTTGTCATTGACATTTTCTGTTGCTTGCTGCTAATTATCTATTAATTTTCCCATTTGCTTTCTAAATTATTTTGCAGCTATTCTTCTCCACTTCCTCAGTATGATTCAAGGTGATAACCGTGTCCTTTATGTGAACCATCCTTTTGTATTTTTAATTTATGTGAAATTTTCTCATAGTTAGATTGTGTCAGTGTCCGTAGTATGTGTGCATTTGTCATTCTGCTGTTCACACAACTAGAAATATCCATTTAGGATCCTTTATAGAATTCATGCTGTAGTATAAATATTAGTAAGCACAAATATTATTAAATTTTACCTAAATTTGTTGCTATTTGTTTCTATGAATTGTGTTGCCTGACTTTTTTGCACAAAAAATGTAGGGAATGGTTTAGAAAACAAATCACTATGTGTTATAATGTTATTGAGTAATAGGACCTGTATTCATATTCAGCACTTCCACTTTTCCTGAGTCTCTTGGCCTATGAAGTTGAAAACATTAGAACAATAAATGGATTTTAATGAACACTAACCATCCGCTATGTGCTAAGCAAAATCCAGAGAAAAAGATTGTTTTGGTTTGCCGTTAAAGTCATCATAGCCATAATGTTTTGTCCATTTGATTCTCATATTTTGGTAGCCCACACAGTTTCCTATTGATCCCAATAAACCTTTCTGACTTTCTCCAGACTGTTCATGTACAGTCATTGTGTATCTGTCTGTCCATCCATGTGTTAGTATTAGTGATCTAGTTTCACCTCGCTCATTTCTAAGCCAGATAACAAAACAGTTTAGCCCATGGGTTTTGATGGATGGGATTATTCTTTCTCTCCAAATACACTTTAGAAATTTAGGCAACTTTCTCATTATTGATGTTTGGCACTGTTCTAGCAGTAATTCCAGTGTGAAAATTAGATGTGAGACTGTGTGTGCAAGATCCTGTTTCTGATGTGCACTGGTTTGAGTGTAGGGTGGTTTGCTGTGTTCACCAGCATGCTCATCACTCTAATAAAGCAGGGATGCCAAGTGCTCTACTCAGATATGGCACAGTTAATTTGGTTACATTGCCATGTCTACATGCAGATAAATTGTTTTTCTTTTCTGGACTTAATAAAAAGAGCCAATGATCGAATTAGAAAATGTCTCTAAATTACGTAAGTAGACAGTGCCTATAACCCCAGCATACAGAAGACTGAGACAGGAGATCATGAATTTGAGGCCAGGAAGACCTTGTCTTAAAAAAAAAACTAAGTTTTTTATTTTTATATTGCTATATAAAATATTCAAATGTGAGTTATGGTAAAACAGCTTTCAAGTCCATATTTCTACTGAAAAGATTTAATCCTTTTCCATCAAAATTGTTTTAGTTGATCTAGTCATTTGCATTTATTTTTATAGTCTGTTTCATCTTAGTAAAAATTAGAGTGTTGGTGTAATTAAATACCCCTTCAGTTGATGAGTTGTATGTGTTGAGACATACTGTGGAGTTTCAGCTTACTTGTAGGATAGAGAGAGTCCATAGTCAGCATATGGTAGAAACCACTTATAATTAAAACAACCCTTGGATATACCATAAACCACTGACAAAGGCCGCAGGCAGTATTGGGGTTTTAAATACATGAGTGTCCCCTTAATGGTTTTTATTCCTGTTTTGAGATATTCACTCTTCCTTCAGTGTGAGCGTCTTATCAAATAGTTGGATTATGAGAGGGGGGCCATGTTCCACCAAAAATAAATTGTTGTTAGGTTTTTCCCAGGTCACAAACTAAATGCATGCTCAATATAACTCCACCGTATTTCCTGCCAAGGGCCCGTTAAGGAGATGATAGCTATATTGTCGATTGCTTGAATCTTTTAACATGTGATTTCTAAACCTCTGTTGAAGAGGGCTTCTTCCTCTCCTTGATTATTCCTCTGTCTTCTCCCCACAGGTTTCTGGTTAGCTTTATGGTGGATGCAAGAGGCGGCTCCATGAGGGGAAGCCGGCACCATGGGATGAGAATCATTATTCCTCCACGCAAGTGTACGGCCCCCACCCGAATCACCTGCCGTTTGGTAAAGAGACATAAACTGGCCAACCCACCCCCCATGGTGGAAGGAGAGGGATTAGCCAGTAGGCTGGTAGAAATGGGTCCTGCAGGGGCACAATTTTTAGGGTAAGTTTTGTCAATTTTAATCCTGGCCCTATTACCACAGCTTTGATGTTCTTTCCCCTGTTAACTCCCAGAGTTAACGATGAAAATGCCTTAGTTGGATCTGATTGAGGATATTTTTGTGAAGTGCCAGTGTCACAAAACTGTGTGATTCTGTGAAAGGCTGCCGTAGGCTGATACTTCCGTAACTCGGTTTGCTGGTGAGGCTTTTACTAACCAGAAGCATGTTCTCTGCTCAGCCAGTGCACGGAATCCCCCCGGGCCCCTGGAAGTCAAGGCACCACTCCTAGGGAGAGCACAAATGCCAGAATCGGATGGCCTTATTGAATAAATGCCTACTTTGGGGACCTGTCCTTTGAAAGAGAATTCTTAGGGACACAGCCCGTTGTGACATAGTATCTTATATGAAGAAAAACTAAATCTACTGATTTCTCTGAGGTGGCACTTGGGTGCAAATCAGGCAGGCTCTGTCGTGACTGGCAGCGTGTTCACGATCTCCCCTTCTCGTTTCTCTTCCTGCTGCATGGATGTTATTCAGTAAACTGCATCTTCCTACCAATCCTCCCCCTGTAAATGAGGGTGAGAGCTTGGTTAGCCGAATCCTGCAGCTTGGGCCTCAAGGAACAAAATTTATTGGGTAGGACTTTCATAGACAAGATACAGAATGTCTACAATTTTTTTCCATTTTCGATTTTTTTCTGTCACACTCATGGTCTTATTCTTGTCTTAAGTTTATTTTTATTTTTTAAGTTTTTAAAAATTGCTTTCAGTTGATGTGTGTCACTGAAAGAAAAAAATAACACCATAGTGGCTTGACTCCATGTAGCAGTGCTCCCTATCTTGTGCTTTCAAGCATGTGGAACTCACCGCCAGCATTCTGCTTTCATAATTTTGTGCTTCTGTATACTTTTCTTTAATTTGAAATGTTTCTTCTAAATATATTTTGAAGCTAGACTAATAATCTTTAACCCAGTGTAAGAGAAGGTATTTGCAGGCTTTGAATCAACATTTGCTGTAAATGATGTATATGTATGTGTATGTCTGTCTGTCTGTCTGTATCTGTTGGTGTCTGTGTGTGTGTGATTAGATCTTTTTTAAAAGAAAGTACTTGTGAGTCCTAGTAAACTAGTGCTTTGAGAAGAAATAAGTACAGTGGTTTTAAAAAGTGTTAGGAATATGAGATGTCTAAAGAAAATTAAATAGGTAAAAGGCAGACTATTTTTTTGAGTTGTTAAACTGTTTTGTTTTGTCTTGTTTAAGCTGAACTGTGTTGGTATTTGTTGTTTGTTCGCTTGTTTGGTTGTTATATTTGCCTTGGCAGTCTGCATGAAAAAACCTGTTATGGAAAGTTATGCCTGGCTTTCTCCTTGGTCAAAGACCTTGTGCATACCTTCTCTCCAGTATCGTTGAATGTTATACACAGAGCCACATTCCTTAAATATTTACAGAGACAGTATCTGAAACATTCACCTGCAAAGATTGTATCTTGTTCTAAAAGAATTAAAATAAAATTTAATGTCTAATTATTAAGCATGGTTAAAAAACTCGTGATAAATATCCTAATAAGTTGAAATTAGCCTGAGGAATATTTGCTTTTAGTTTCTATTAAAGAACAAATGTATTACAGAAATTGTTTTTAAAATCCTAATCTGAATTGTAATTATTTTGCCAAAACTAAAATTGTCATATTTATCATCCCCATTTTAAATGAACATTTTTGTAAGAACTTAAATATTCATATTTTCATTACAACTGTCCCTTTTTATGCTCCTTTTATTTAACTGTTCCTGCTATTACTATATGTACATAAATACATAGGTTAAGAGGTGAGGTTACATACAACCTCTGTAGGAAAATAATGATACTGTCTATTTAAATGTCATAAAATAAAGCTGCACAATCCAACTACATAAACTGTATGTGATTGTGGTCTGCTTACTTCCATTCATCTTTTTTAGTATTGATCCTATTTTAAAACTTAACTAAATTATTTCTCATTGCTTGATTGGCTGTCATCAATTTGCAGCCATTCCTTTACATTCCTTTGCAAAAGGACACTGTCACAAATTAATACATTTTTGTGTCATAATTTCAAGCCAACAAGTGCTTTTTCAGAAAGTTTCGCTATTCCTATACAGGTTATTCAGAGTCAGGAAATGAAGCTGCCCAGTGTCTGTTCACAAATTGAAAATCAGAGAAACTGTTTTCACTACACAGGGCATGAAAGTCAAGCAAACTGATTGCTGGAGGGAATAGATTATTAAATTGATCATTTTAGTGCTACGGTAAAAAAAAAATGTAATGGTCTTTAAACTAGAAAACTCGTAGTTTTTTTTTTTTTTTTTTTTGAAGGAATGACTGTGTCCTTTTAAATCATTAGCATTTTGTTTAATACACCTATTGTGTTTTAAAGAAATGGACCAACTTTCTTTCTTATGGCCTATTTTAATAACTTTCAATTCCCTGATTCAAATTTTGTATTCATATGTGCTGAACATTTGCCCCACTAAATCCAGTGCCTAACATATGATAGGCCTTCAAGAACTGTTTGTGAATGAATGAATGACAGCATGTTCTCAGGCTTCGAATGTATATTATTTGATTAGCAAATGATTCTGCAGCTTTGAAATCATTCCCAACCTGAGTGGCACCTCTGATTTTCAAATGAGCACTGTTAAAGAAACATTTTTTAGTATGATACTTATAACTATATTTCACTTGATGCCAAAATAATGGGGATTTTTTTTCCAGCCCCGTCATAGTGGAAATCCCTCACTTTGGGTCCATGAGAGGAAAAGAGAGAGAACTCATTGTTCTTCGAAGTGAAAATGGTGAAACATGGAAGGAGCATCAATTTGACAGTAAAAATGAAGATTTGACCGAGTTACTTAACGGCATGGATGAAGGTAACGGTGGCTCCTTGATTCTATAAATGTTTGCAGACAGAAGTCAAAAGTATATGAAGTTAAATGAAACAACACACACATTCCACACAGGTTCCTTAGCATTTATTGCTGGTTTCTAAACTAACGCTCAAAGTTCCATTTAATCTAACAAACTTTACACCATCACCCCACACACATATATAGAGCAGATATATAAATGTTCTGGAGGCTCTTTCACTTTATTTTTTTGTTTTTATTTTGATTATTACATGTTTGCAGTACATAAAGATTACATTCATGTGGGGAGTCGGTTCATGTACATAAACACATCTTAACTCATTCTGTTCCCGCCTCTCATTTCTCTATGCACAAGCTATGTCTCCTATTCTACTCTTGAATCTATTCATACTTTGGGTTTCAAATATAAGAGAAACTCATGTGATATTTAAGCTTGTAGTTATTTCATTTAACATTTTAGTTTCCAAAACCCAATAGAGTTTTCTGAGTCAAAAATAGATAAGGTCAGAGTAAAATGGTAGCGGATGGATCTCAAAGCATACAGACACCTTTCAGAAAACAAGTTCACAGTTTATTCTTGGAATTATTTCTAGACTCTTTCAGCGCATTTAATTTTTCTTCCAACCTATTTTAGTATCCTTCATGAATTTTTAGTATCTTCTGGGCTAACATTTGTTTCTAAAAAATAAGTTGCAGGATAATTATTGCTGTCTATGATGTTTTGGTATCTTTAATTTAGTAAGACCAGGTTAAGGAATAGTTAAGCAGGTTATTTTCTCACATCTAACTTTTTTGAAGTTATCTGACCCTTAAAACTGTAGCAGTTTTTCCTAGCAGACATAAATAATAGATTGCTTTTGAGAGTAAATGTTTGATGCAGTTTTCCTTTAAAAGAAATTAGAGAACAACCTCATAAAACCCAATCCAGTAAGAATATTAGATGATCTTTACTTCAATCATTACTGCCTAATCATTACAAATTCAACAGTTGTTTTAAATAGTAACTTTATGGAAATATAATTTATATTTCATAAAGTTCAGTCTTATATTCACTGAGTTTTGCAGTGCATGCAGCAGGATCTCTCATGAGTTTACGATGTGCACAAAGGAACTAGACAGAGGGTGTCTGAGGGGTGATGATGAGCAAGTCCCTTCATCAGTGTGAGCCTGCTGCTTCTGTAAAACAGAGATTACCTTTCTTGCTTCACAGGGTTACTGCTGAGGAAAAGAAGGAAAATAATGATGGGAAGCATTTGTGAAACACAGTCCTTGTCACATAGTGAACCTTGATAAACATCAGTTATTGTCACTGTCATGTTCATTCTATTTTAAAAAACCATCATGCTAAAACGTTAGATATCAGATATTCACACACACACACACACACACACACACACACACACACACACACTACCGCCCAAAGGATGTCTTTGTAGCATGGTAGAGAGAACTCAGCAACTGTTGTGTGTCCAACAGTCTTGAGGACTGTACTGTATATGCTAATTTGAATAGAAAACATAGCACTACAAACTCAGTGGCTTTATTTCCACATTAAAAATAAGAGAACTGAAATTCAGAGAAATCAAGTAACTTACCTAACATTACCTGAGTATCAGGGATGGGGTTGAAATCTAGTTATACATATTTTCTAAAAATTTTAATAATATCTCACTTATTTTAAAACATACAGTAGAAATTCCTATATACCTTTAGATTTGGTCCAGATTAGATTTGGTTTACATTGAGTGAAGGAGAATAGTCATTTTATGCAGTTTATACATTTAATGAGTATGTTATTTAAGGAATATACATACGCAGTAGTGATATTTGCTTTCTTTTTGCAACCTCAAATAATTTCTGATGGATAGGAGCATTCAGTGACAACTAAATTTCTTAACTTTTATATGAACTTACTGTAATACATATCAGTCTATAAGAAAATGTACCCAAGAGTTCCAAGTTTTTTTTTTATCAGTACCAGGAATCGAACTAACGACCGCCTGCTTGTAAGGCAGGTGCTTATGCCGCTGAGCTAAATCCCCAGCCCCGAGTCCCAAGTTTTTAAAAGAACACCTACTAAGAAAATGAATTAGCACATGTGAAAATGTTTTTTTAAAAAGGATGATTTAGAGGAATAAGTGAGAAAAGAGAAATACATTTCCTACAGATGATAATTGTCTCATTGTTTTAAGGAAAATAAAGTGAGAAATACTTTCATGTAACTGTGACTTAGTGACTCCTACAGAGGTTACTGATTTTTAAATGTAGCATCCCTTACAAACTTTAAAATGGAAGGTCCCCGATTCTTGCCTCAAGGGCAAAGTCTGTGTTCATCATTTCCCCATCACCAGCGACTGGCACAGGACTGACCAGCACTCTGAGTCCTGAGTGAGTGGGCAGAAAGAAGGAGCTCGATACATTAAGTAACTGGAGGAAAGGTCTCACTAGGCTGTTTCCACTGTCCTGTCCCAACCTTTATTAATACTAACCTCCTGGAAAAAAATGAACAAGGAACACTTTCTTTGGGGAAAGTTCTAAGAGAGGAACAGTATTCTGGAAGAATAGTGACTCCTTGAAGGTTTGGCTACCCTACACAACTTTATGACGAAAACGTTCATCTGTGCTGTCCTAATATAGTAACTCCTGAGCTCTTAAAATGTGACCAGTACACAGGGAAGTTAATTCTTATTTTGTTTCATTTCATTTAATTTCACACAGCTAATATGGCCAATGCCTATCTCTTTGGACAGTGCATTTCTGGCAAACACTGAGTGTTCTAGTTCTGTATTCTCCTTCATTTTTGAGTATATATTACATTATACCCTACCAAGTGAACAGAAGTTTTTTTCTTAATTTAAAATGTATTTAGGGAATGATTCTATACTGAGGTATCTTCATTTTATTTTCAACAAACCAGTTTTCACGTAGGTATTCATCTTGTCTTTGCTTAGACAAATGAAACCTTAGACACTGCTGCACTCAGAGTATTTGTCAGACTTTAAAGAAACAGTGATATAATCCTCTGTTCTGGATTCTATATGTTATCTTGGAAATAGCAGATATTCTTTACTATATTTTTAAAGACCAATGAACTTTGCTTCCATTTGAGACAGTTAAAGGGAAATGTAAATACTTCTAAGTTTAAAGAATCAAGCTCTATTGAGCAAAAATGAAAACTAAATTTTCATGGCACAGTGGTTTTCTTTGTGTACTAAACTAAGGAATAGTAATTATGAAGCAACACAACAAACATTTTATAACTGAAGCTCAAGCCAATTTCATACCAGATTCAGACCCTGTTTCTCACCAGTGCCAAAGACACTTCATTCCTGTCAGAGCATTACCTCCTTTAAATCCAGGCAAAATTAGAAATCATTCTGTCGCTTGAAAAATGCCAGCCTATGTTTTTCTTGAAGGTCCAACTAGTAAAGTTCTAGTGAGGATAAGATCCAGAGTACCTTGTAGGATGCTGTTTTTATGATATTCTTTCCTTTCCACCTGTATCCGTCCTTTTTTTTTTTTTTTTTTTTTTTTTTTTGCTCCAAGGTAACTATTACTAAAAGTCAATAAAAATGGCCAGATTGCTTAAAATTTCATTTAATGTACTTATTTCCCTAGTTCTTAAAAATTAAACTTTTTTCAGTCGTCTATGGCAAGTGACCTCTGATAATGTCCATCTCATTCTAAATGTCTCTTTTTCAAACTCCCCTTTCCATAGGTGAATTTGGTGGGCTGTTTTAAAACCAGTCTATGTGCTAATAATAAACAGACCTATTGTGTACTTGTCTGAAATTTCAACACCCAGCTATTTTATAAAGTCATCTTACTAAGTAGCACTATTATAAAGATCAGATCTGTTCTTCAGTGCTTCAAAATATGCAGTACCTTTGCATAGACACAAATTTGTCAGAATGTTTTCAGGGAAAGACAGAATTAAGGAGGAGGAGGGTATTGGAGCAGTGTCCTGTGGTGGTTAGGACCATGATCCCATGACCCGTGGAGGTCACATAGATCAGAATTCCCATCCTGGCTCCAGCTCTTGCTAATTGTGTGATCCTAACCAAGTACATGGTCTCTCTAAATCTTAGTTTAAGTATGTAGAGAGAGGGGACCTCTCAGGAAACGAAGGGGCAAAGATGAGCAAGCACATGTGAAGTTCCGCCCCCAAGCCTGATGCGTGAGAACCAGTCACTTGGCATTCAGTCAGTCACAGCTGCCATGTAAGCTGGGTGGGAGAGCAAGCAGGATCTGAAATGTTGCGTCTTCCACCTGTCACTCCCATTGCCCTGACACTGTGCTGGCTTAAGCACCAAGGGGCACTTCTTTCTAATTTGCTCAGAACTGCTGTCTTCTGGCCTAGCTCGTGTACCTGCATGGTTGTCTAGCCCCGCTTTTCCAAACTGCACAAACATCAACCATATGAGCAAGACACATCTTTCCACCACCACCAGTTAGAAAATAGTCTGTAGATCTACGCTTCCAAATCCGGGTTCCCAGCTACAGCTCTTGTCTTTTCCCTCTCTGTCTTAAATGAAGCATGCCTATGAAAGTGCTTTATGTAATATAAAAAAGTCACAAAAAATGTGCTGGTATTTACATTTCCCATTAATGATCGTTGTTTTTTTGTTTGTTTTGTTTTGTTTTTACTGAGACAGACACAGTATATATTCAAGAAAAACTGTAGGTACAAAAAAAAAAAGAGTGGATTAAGGTCTATTTCTGTCCCTTGTAAGCAAGCCCAGGGAAAAGCATCAGTGTGTATGCTGAGGAAGAAGGTGTGTTTTTTGAAGTAAGAGGCTAGAGTGACAAAAAGTGCATTTGGTTTGGGTGTGGAGAACCTGCCTTTGCCACGAGGTATCAGGTGCCAGGAGCAAATTTTCTCCTTGATAGCAAAGTGTGTCCAGGTCCTTATCAATTAGTCTTTTCTCAGCAGAGAAAAGAGACATTGTAAAATACATTCTCTCCCCTACATCACCAAAATGTACACCAAATTGAATCCACTTTGTAAGTTTAGTGAACACCTTACACAATTAAATTAAACATGTTTAAAAGTGTGCTGCCACCAAAGTCAGATTCCAAGGAGTGCTTTGTAGTTGGTGGTTATTATGTTTATTATGTTTATTAATAGAAAGACTATTCCTCTTAATAATTTTGATAGTGTTTGTTCATTGAAATTATAACATTTTGGACATATGGGCTACATGAAAATCATTAAACTTAATTTCACGAGTTCCTTTTTGTTTTTTATATGGCTGTAAAAGCATTTAAAATTATATATGAAGCTTACATTATTTTTATTTTGGGGGATACTACTCTGGATAATGACAGACTTAGTTTTATGTATCATTAAGGTTTTTAAAAATCGTAATTGTTGCTAACTGTCACATAGACAGAAGATATATGAATCGTGCCCTCATTTTAAAATCCTAGTCATGGGATTGGAACAGTGCATTATTGGAGTTCCTCAATTTTATAAGGCTAGAAAAATATCTTCTCATTGTCATAGGTTGACTTTCATATGCGAACAAATGATGTTTTTCAGACAATGTATGTTAGATTGAATACCTATGTTATTTTATTGTAAACTGAAGTGGGAAAGGGAAATTGGTTTTTCTTATATAACATGAATTTTCCAATTGTTATCTTGACTATACTAACAATATCTCAGAAGCAGACTTCTCAGTTAAAAGCTGTCACTTTGGTTCATTTCAGTTTGACCTATCTTTAATCAACCACTAGACAAATAGTAATCTTAAAAGTGTCAAGTCATCAGAAGCACTAGGACCCTGAAAATGAAATATGCAGCTTTATTTTGTACATAGCACCATCTGTTGGCAAAATCTAGTAGTAACAATTTTGGAAAAATCCAAAGGTTAAAAAAAATTCAGGATGGTTTTGAAGTACAAAAATAAACAAAAATTTAAACAAGGAAGTAAATTAGTTAAATCCTAACAAATTACTGGCCTGTATTCAATCTGGCATTTTAAATCAGGTGCAGAAATTGAAAGTTAATATTGCAAAAAGGCGGTATATCAGGACAGTCTTCCAAAACAGCTACTTGGGAAATGGGAGATGAATAAAAGCAAATGAGCAGGAATTAATCAAGCCACACTTCGTATATGTCTGTGTGTACCAATGAGCCAGCAATCAGAGGTCTGTATGAAACATCATGAAGACAGAACGGTGGTATCAGAACCCCTGCCCCTCATGCACGTATGGCACAGGGGGACCTTTACGTTTAAGAGGGCAGTGAAGCAGGTCTGTGAGGCTGAGCCCAAACTTTTACTGCTGC
The DNA here is from genome assembly GCF_034190915.1 of Cavia porcellus. Taxonomy (NCBI): domain Eukaryota; kingdom Metazoa; phylum Chordata; class Mammalia; order Rodentia; family Caviidae; genus Cavia; species Cavia porcellus. The sequence continues at coordinate 19,755,853 of NW_026947511.1, read as the reverse complement.
ATGCGGTGACTGTAGAGGGCCTGTGCCCTTGGAGCTCAAGGCTCCCCACGCGTGTTCATGGTGCTGAGTTTTAATACTTTTGTCATGGCCTTTTAAGATAGCATTTTACTGATTGATTATTTTTCTCTCCGGGGTACAGTAGTAATATTTAAACAAAGGGTTGAAAAGTGACATAGTGGAGTTAGTTGCCTAAAAACTGTATTTTTATTTGTACATATGGAAAAGTAAGCAAGCATGAAATTTTGGGAAAATTTCGGAGAAGCAGATGCAAAGACTACTGGTCTCTCTATCTGCAGTCAAGAAGAAAAACCTTAAAAAGATTATTCCAGAATGGCCAGATTCCTTCTGCCCACTTTTGTTTTCCCAGGAATCCTTCCCTGACCCCCAGACTGGTGGGGCCACCTCATAAATACATCCACAGTACCTAGCCTTTTGCTGTAACGTGCAGTTTTGAACTTTGTCTCCTTCCTTGTGGTCTATGAGGTATATAATGACCTGACCATTATATTCAGCCCAGCTCGGCACACAACCGTCACTTCATTACAATTTTTTGAAAGAATGGAGAAATTAATGACTTTTACCCAGGCACTCGCTGCACTTTTGGTAACACCTTTGCTCAGTCACTCAGTGTTCAGAAATAGAGTTCTAAATTTTTCCCCTTAATTAAGACAAACATAAGAAATAACTAAATAATTTTTTTTAAAGAATAAGGGGGAGATTGAGATAAAACAGGACATAACAATATAACAATAGAGGTCAAAGCATGACTGTTTCAGCAACCTAGTACTTCACCACCGTATAACCCGACTTAATAGTAGTTACCATAGTATCTGTCTTTTTCCTTGAAATATTTGGATAAACCTTCATATACTATAGCTTCAAATATTTCCATATCAAGAAGCCCAGAATAAAGCCTTTCTAATTAATGAGTGAAAACTTTAAAAAAATAGGATATATAATAGTAACTCTCTTTGATTTCCTATTAACTTGTTTTGAAGTCCTGTAATACTCCCACGATCTTGTTTTGACTGATTAGACTCTGTTCTATTCTGTATGATAGTACCAAGTTTGAGGGTATAGGCAACTACTTTGAAGGCAATAAGATTCACTAAGATGCCCATTCTGGTTTGACTATTGTCTCCTTTGGAAGTCCTGTAAGGTTTACAATGCCTAAGTTTTATTGGTCTTGTTCTCTACTGTTTTGTCCAACTTTATAATATCTAATGAGATAGACAATTCTTTTTAAGGAAACAAGAGACAACGTTGATAACCATTGTTGATAACCTTGTACTCTGTTCTACACCATGTGCTATGTCTATCCTTGGTTTTGACTGACAGCTTTGTTTTGCCATATTTGACTGAATTCTCTCCCCCCCAAAAAAGTAATAAGAACTAAGGAGTAATAAAATCCAAAATGTGTAAAAAAAAAAAAAACAGAAATAGAGTTCTGAAATTAATCACATCATGATTTTTAAAAGTCATAAACATTTGATTAGAAGTAATTCTGTGTGTGTGTGTGTGTGTGTGTGTGTAATTGAACTGGAGGCTTTATGATTGCCAGGCAGGTGCTGTGCCCTTGAGCTTTATTCTCAGCCCCAGAATTAGTCTTAAAAGACCTTTAAAATATAAAATTGTCAAAAATTACTTCTTACTAAAACTGGGGGAAACAAGTGGATATTTAAAGTCTCCAGACATTCTGCATCATTAACACTTAACTCATTATATAAATATGAGTAACAGAAAAGGCCTCTAAATAGTTAAAGACACAAAGCAGGCTGATCCAGATAGACATAAATGATAGGCTGGAACTGATTAAGAGTATGGACTGAATTACCAAAATGATGTGCAGTTCATGGAGCCTGTCTATTATTCTTAAAATTTCCATGAAACTATAGTTATGTTTTATATAAGTTTTAAAAACTTTGAAAAGATACCTATTAAGTTGATGCCAAAGAAAAAGGATCAGTTATAGCATTTAAAGGGTTTTTTTTCCCCTGTAACATTTTGGGTGAGCTTGTTACAGAGGTCGCATATTCAGATGAAACTGAACTTTTCATTCCAAGGAGCTCAATGCCTGTCATTTTCTAAAATATTTCAATGACTATATTACAGTCATTGAAATTACAAACTGTATTATATAGTCTTCACCTAGTGTTGAATATAATAAATTTATCTTTCTTCATTCCTCCAATTTATCTGATTTTAGTTTCCTGTAATTGCTAAAATTTTCTTTTAAAAATTGAGTGAAATTGTAATTCAGGTCCTTACTTTGTTAGGACACAAAGGAGAGAGAGGGTGTGATTGTTTTTAAAATTCAACATGTGTATTCCCTTACATCCACTACAGATTGGTTCTCTGGTTCTCCTGTCTCCAACAGTATGTGACCGTGGAGAGAACATGTAAGCTCTATAAGTTACTACATCAACAGAATGGTGCTAGAGTTTTTTGTCATTCACTTACTATGCCCATCCTGGAGAAAATGCTTTATCTTGATCATGTAGATGAGAACAGGGCTCAGAAGTTTAGGAACTTGCCCAGGGGCCAAGGCCACTGGTTGCATAGCTGGATTTGAATTCTGGACTCTTGTTTACAATGATTTTCCACATACCCATCCTAGCTAGATTGGCCTTTTGAATACTAGCTCTCAGGCCTAGTTTTTTTCTACCCCCACTATCAAATAATCTCTTGTTAGAGGAGTAAGCTGAGCAGAATATCTCTCTAACTAAAATTTAAACCTTAAGTATAAAAACCATCCAGTATGCAACCTTGAGGTCATTTGTGTTCCTTCCAGGAACTACTCACGTGAAGTCAGACTTACCCAGATCTCAGGTAGCCTTTGACACGTAATTTGGTACAGGAAACAGAGTTGTTTCTCCATTCTACCAAGCTATTGAGATACAGAATGAGGCAAAAAGAGTGATCACTTGAAAGTGTTAAGAGTAGTGTTTTTTTGGAATGTGAGCTCATTCCTGTTATTTATGCTTGATTGTAGTAGGATCTCCATAACGCTTTGTAAGAGATTTTAAGATCATCGGTTACTGGGAATGCTGTCCCACGTGGTACAAGGAGAGAAACTGAGTTACTTGCTGCTTAAGAAGTTTATTACTAATCAGTGAGGCAAGGCTTTCTGTTATAGATTGTGCCAATTAGAAATCGGGTTACCTTTTTCACCCAAGATAATTTGCAGATCTGTTCATTACTCATCCGTTGATCCACCACCGTGCATGTGCCAGGCAGTCTGCAAAGATACTAAATGGTGGTTGCAGTCCGTGCCTATGACATCATTTGCCTCATTTCCAAGACCTTTGAGATTAGAACAATCTCACTGTTCAGCTAGCCAGCTAAGTCAGTGTGGCAAGCCTATATTCCTCTTTGAATTTCAGATCCCAATTTTATGTAAACAAAATAATAATTGACCCAGCACTGAGTAAATATTCAGTAAATGTAAATTCTAACTTTTTTACCTGGCCAAAGCTATCTATTTCAGAATATTCCTCTCTCTTCCTTCTAGTCCTCTTTGTGTTGTATGTAAAAATTTCACTAGTTATTTATTATAGCAAGACAAAGGGTAGAAAGAATTTCAGGGTCCTTTCGTAGTCTAAGCCATTGGGAATGACCTTTAAAGGTAAGAAGCTCTTAAATTTCATTTTGTGTTTGTTTCATTGTTTACATTATAGCAATTTAGGTTTTTCTTCCTCCATAGCTAGTGTTTTAATATATCCTTTAAAAAACAAAACCATTTAAAAGTACAGTAATGGATGTATTTTGTTGCTCCATCTGCTTCTCTTACCGAATGAGCCTTGAGTTATTTTTCATGAGAGCCAAGTGTTATATTTTTAATAAAAATTCGGGTTCTGAGTTTTTAAAGCCAGGTACTGGATGAAAATTCATTAAGACTTTGTTTACCAAAAATGGTAAGTCATCAAGTCTGCTGAAATTAGTAGGGGATAAAAAAAAGAAGGTTCAGGATCCACACCAGGCCTAGCCGGTCAGAATCTGTCCCAGGAAGCCTGGGCTTCACTGCTGCTGCTACATGGTGTCTGTGATTGCCAGGCTGGAGTGCTGCCCCCTGTGCTGAGACTGTGGGTGCTGCGGGTGTGAATGTCATACAGGGATGGTATTGTTGTTGAGCTTTTCTTTTCTTTCTTTTTTTTTTTTTTTAATCGGTAGCGGGGATTGAACTCTCCACCATGCGCTTGCAAGGCAGGCGCTTATACTGCTGAGCTAAATCCCCAGCCCCTGAGCTTTTCTCTGTATCCAAAGAATAGAAGCAAAGCAAAGATTCTTGTTAATGTAGTCCAACTTCTCTGACCTAATGGACCATTTAACAATCTTGGTACATATAAATCCAATCCCCAAATGCATACTGTCATTGTTCATTTTTACATAATCAGACTTTATTGCCATTGTCTGAATAGAGTATGTTGCCATTTGTGAAAGAGACTTCAGTGGTACACTTCTTATGATTTGAAGCACAGAGCAGAGGAATTTCAGATAAATTTTATATTCTCATGACTTTTTAATTCAATTTGAATAATCATTAAACTGTAATTTCAGTTATAAACATATAGAAGTAGAGTACTTTGTGGATTTAAAAGTAGGAAGAAAGAGCTGCTTTTTCACATATTTTTATAAAAAAAAAAATCTAACCCCCCCCAGTTTCTACAACTGCATACATTTTAGAGCAAAGTTTAAAGAATTGTACTCTTCCTTAGCATACAAAGTTGTCTGAGTCTCATTAATTCCCAACTGATTTCTCTGTTTAGAGGGTACTAGTGGAACCCTGCCATATGCTGGACTGCCAATACCAAACAGTATTGAGCTTAATGTAATTGAATGACAGTTACTTAACATTTTATGCAAGAAAACCTAGCTTTTAATACACACTAGTACCTTAAAATGTGATCCCTGTATCACATTCACACCCCAGCGCCCCCAGTCTTAGCACAGGGTAGTTTCCTTAGCATCAGAAGCCTTGAGGAAAGATAACCACAATGATGGGTATTGTAGTCACAAGTCAGGACCTCACACTAGTTGAGTGTTGAGAGCTCCTGCTTTCTTCCTTCTTGCATTCTTCTCTAGCTGCTGGGGTCTTTAGTTACCAGTTTTCAAATGTTCAGCCAAGGTCATTTTACTGTCGTATTTCAGTTTTCTTAAAGCAAGAAACTAAGGTGCATGAGTTGAATCTGCGATAAAATACTATATATATGTTTTTATTTTGTATGTTATATATCTAATAATTTATTAATAATTCTTTATAATACATAATTTTCCTTCTCCATCTCCCCTATTTCCTATATAACTTATATGGATATACATATAGACACATTAGAAATGTGATTTATACAAACACGTAAAAGCACAAGGCGTGTTAAGAGATGATTAGTCAGTAGTTTTGAGATTTTTTTTTTTTTGGTACCAGAAATCGAACTTACAACCTCGCACTTGCCACGCAGGTGCTTAGGTCACTGAGCTAAATCGCTGGCCCTGAGATCATATTTTATTTTATATGTTTTGAAATTTACATTTTAAAATCTTAATTAGAAAGGGCCAGGAATTTTAGCTCAGCGGCATAAGTGCCTGCCTGGCAAGCACAAGGTCATGAGTTCAATCCCTGGTTACAAAAACAAAAACAAAAACAAAACAACACAATGTTAATAACATTCATAAAATCTTAATTAGCATGTCTTACCTCATTATTTTTAATATGCATTCTATTTCATGGTCTGAATGTCATAATTAACCCCTTTCTCATTGCTGATCAGTGAGATCATGAGACAGATTTTCAAGTCATAAGCATGCTACAGAGACTTTACTAACTGCTTTTCACCTCTTCACCTTGCCTCTTCATACTTACCTAGTCTACATCATTTATTTTTTAGTTAGCCAGTGTCCCAGAATTTAGGCATTTTCCTGCAGCTATTAAAGAGATTATCCCTCTTTTTATAAACCAATATTTAAAGAATACTTTTTTGTACTTTGTACATTTCTTTTGACTTCTTTTTCTCAAAAAAACTTAGAAATATTTTAAGTACAAAGATATACTGGAATCAGTCTGGTTCCGTGAAGAACGTGAGAAGATACTGATGCTTGGTTTCAGCATGCTGAGGCCTGAGAATCTGCCTTTTATGAAAGCAGTGTGTGATGTTCTCTTTAAAGAACCGTGTGTGCAGACCCAAGTTACTCCCACTTGCCGACTGCCATTGCCACATTAACTGTTTCTTTATATTGAGACTTACCTTCAAAATACCTGTTAATACCATAGTAAAAGTGAGTTACCCTACAAGTTTCAGAGGTAACTCAAACTTGCTAGTAGGTAAAATGTGGGGTGTACCCCAAGAACCTAGAAAATCCCAGTTGTCAGAAGTTGAGTGTAGCGTGTACTGATAACTTTTCCTGGCAGCTTTTCTATTTGTAGAAAACCAGTTTCTGGATAGAAACCAGATAGAAATCCATTTTTTACATTTTCCATTCACCTGCCTCTGAAATATAACAAAGGTATACTTGCACACAAACGACCAACAATACTGCTAGTTCCCCAAGAGGTGCCGCTCTTTCTCAGTGGGTTCAGGCCAATCTGCAGCAAGTTTCACACTCCCAGACACACAGCTTGTCACGGGCAGAGTTAGGAAATCTATTTCTTGATTTCATGGTGGTGCTCTGAGGTCGCTTGTCCTGGAGTTCTGGGCCACTGTGAAGGGGAACGTAATGGCCACTTTGTGTCTAAAGGAGGAAACACCTGTTTAGCCGATGCTCATGTGCTGTACAGATGATCAGAACTTTATCAGGTGTAGCAGGAACTGTGAACTCTGGGGAGGATCATTTATTTGCTCTATTTGCTCTATGTGGAAAACTTATTTTCCTATCAGTGAATAGGTAAACTTCCTCCCCATCCCCAGCCCTACCTACCCCCACCCCAGGCCCAGAATGTAGTACTCTTTTGAGAAATTGAATTATTTCTTGTTTTTCTGACCTTTTCATAATTCTCTACCTTTATTTTATTTTCCTTCGCTGAGACCTCATTAATTTTAAGTTTGCAGAACAGAAGAAGATTCTGTAGGAATCTAGAGTAGTGTAATTCGAGTTCCACTTTTAATCAGGGCTGAATCCTGTTTGTCCACTACTTGACAATTAAGTTGATCCCCCTGTGTCAGAGCCCAAAGGCTGATCTCTAAATGGAGCAGACACCATTGATTGGTTATCTAGTCATTCATCTGCCATTGTTGTACATGGTTTTGTCTTTTGTTTTTTGTTTTTGGGTTTTTTTTAGTAAATTTGCAACAAGCCATGACCATTCCAGAATGGGCCCCAGGTATCTGACTAGGGAGACAGAAATGTTAAAGTGAAGGCTGACCCTCAGTCCATCAGAGGTATGGACAGAGGCTTATATGACTGGTGAACACCAAGAACAAAATTCACCCTCTAACCCCTGAAATTTGAGAATGTTCCTATTATTTTGTTAATAAGTAAAATAGCCACAGCAGTGTAAGTCCATAGGTAATACTTTTTGCTAATTAAAGAGGTGAATGTGGAGGGAAATTAGTTTGTCTAGTTGACATTTTATGTAAACGATTGAACTTGAATACTTCAGTATGTGCTAATTGACCATTTTTCTGCTTCTGTGAATTGCCTGCTTATAATGTTTTGCTGTTGTCCCTCGTCTTCTAAATAATAGCTACCTTTAGTGTTAAGCATACTAAAACATTGTCAGGTGTGGCTATTAACTCTTCCTAGTGTCTACTTTTTGTGTTTCCAAGTTTACATTTTTGTCATAGAAAGCCTTCCATTATTTTTTATTTAGTGTGTGTTTAAAATGTATACTAACTACATGCATTTGAGTGAAAGGTTTACATTTGTGCATAGACAAAACTGCCTTTTAAATTTGCAGCTTTCCAGTTTTGCACGGGAATGTTTCTTCTAAGTGAGGCTAAAGAAAGCATTTTTTTCTGAATTTTGAGGGTAATATTTTCATTTTTTAAAAAGTAAAAAACATATATATGATGATATAGCTTTCTTTTTCCAAATAGATTTTCAGTTACACCAACATAATTTTTTATTGCTTGTGTGTGTAAAAGTTTCTATTTTAAAAAAAATTGTAAAATACTATATTCCATGGGTTTACTTTCTGTCATACACGTGAATGTGTTTGTGTGTTTGGAATTCCACCCTTAAATATAAAAGTTAACTGAATTGCCTGGAAATTCAGATGAATTTATTTTGTTTTTAATCTTTTTCCACATTTTTACATGGCAGTTACCTGAAAACATCAGGTTTGATTGTAAATGTGTTATACATGTATTCCTTAAGAATTAGTGTTACACAGATGGTTTTTAGAAGCAGAAAAGAGGACCAGTGGAAAGATGGAGGAAAGCTCTGTAAATTGCTGACACCCTCTGACAAAGACAGGAGGAAGCCAAGGATATAGCTGGTGATGTTTTGCTATCTAAGCACATGACGCAGGAGAGGCTTGCCACTCTTGGGTCCTCTAGTCTTTCTGGGAGGCTCTCTCTTCCCTAGGCTTCTAGCTCCTCACTGACCAAACACCTCACAGTGGAATAGACTGATTCAGAAACCCATCTTTACAAACAAAAAACAAACAGAAGCCCATCTTCTAAATAAGCCATTTTCCCACTTTGATTTGAAATTTAAATGAATGACTTTGCTTTAAATATAACTTACATTATATGTTAATGTATATGGACTTACATATGAATGTGTGTATGCATATTACATACATTAACCTAAGTCTGCATCTTCTATTTTTATCCCTCTGATCAGTTTATCTATTGTCATGTATAATTCCAATATGTTTTACTGTGATATTTCTAGATATATTTTAATATCTTGGAACATAAATCTTCCCCCACAAACCTACTTTTCTAAAACACTATTGGCTAGTTTCAAGGATTATGCCATAAAATTTTAAATTCCTTTTTGCAGCTAAATGTAGAAGAATTCTGCATCACATTTGACTAACAAAAACTACTCTGGATGTACTAGTGGAGGGATGGACTGAAGTCTGGCAGGTGAATAAAAAAGAGACAGTTGGTTAGGAAGTGGCCTCCATAAATCAAGAAGGCTGAAACTGAGTAATGGGTGACCAGAGGGTGAGCCATTTCCCAGACAGAAGCAACTGGACTTGAAGTATGAAGGAAAGTGAGTCAAAACTTTGAAGGGAGTAGGCAAACTTTCAGTTCTCTCCTGGAGTTAGCACTCCAGAGGAAGAAGCAGTCTTGAAAGGAGATAGAAGGGAAAAAATTGCATTCGTGTGCAGATCACTTGAGTTTGATGCTTGTCAGGGGGCAGACAGAAATTGGTGGTGATATTAATGATTTGTCTTTGGAAATATTTAAGAGTTTTTCAAACAAAGTTCTAGAGCTTTTTCTATGTACCGCTTTTTTGTGAAGCTCCACTTGTTTTCTGACTCATACCTATTGTAAGCTTTGAAGATAGATTACCATCAACAGAATCTCTTCTTGGGGAATGCAAATTTATTTGTATATGTTGCAAGTACAGTTTTTGAAGATGTTAATCTTTCAGTAGAAATATTTTATGCAAGTACTGTAAGAGCATTTTTTTTTGTTTTGTTTTGTTTTTTGTCTTTTTGAGACAGGGTTTTGCTGTGCAGTTTAGGCCAGCCTTGAACTCATTTTGTAGCCCGTCTGGCCTCAAACTCACAGCAATCCTTTTGTCTCCACAATCATGCCTGGTGATATTGTAATATTCTTGAAAAGCTTCATACTCTTTGGTGATCATTACAGTTTTCCTTTTATCACAAAAAAGTCTGTTTCAGCTACTGAACAGAAATAAATGTCAGGGCTGGGGTGTAGCTCAGTAGTAGAGCCTTTGCATAGCATGTTCAAAGCCCTGGGTTTTGATCCCCAGTATTTTAAAAAGGCATAGTAAAAGGAAGGCAGGAAGTGGGGAGGGAGTGAAAGAAAAGGGAGAGGGAGGAAGGAATTAGGAAAGGAAGAAAAGAAAGAAAGTTAGAAATTGTGAAATGTCAGGCATAGAAAGACACCTACCACATGATTTCACTCCTATATGTGATCTAAAACTGCTGATTTCATACAGGTTCAGAGTAGAAAGAATGGTGATTGCCAGGAGGCAGGGAAATTAGGGGGCAAGATGGGAAAGGTTGGTGAGTACTCTGTTACAGTGAGGTAGCAGCAAGGAGTTCTGGTGTGTTATCGCAGTGTGGTGACCGCACTATTAATATACTGCACATTTCAAAAAGTTAGCAGGTGGGCCCAAACCTGCGATCCTAGCACTTTGGAGGCCGCAGCAAGAGGATCAAGAATGTGAGGCCAACCTGAACTTACCTAAAGAAAAAATAAACAAAAACTAGAAGAGAGGACTTTTAAAGCTTTCGCCATAAAGTAATGATGAACATTTGACACTGGATGTGTTTAATCTGACTCAGACACTAAAAAGTATACTTGAATTGAAATGGTACCCCCGACACAATTTTATATTCTTATGTACTTAAAAAGCAAAATTTATATTTCACTTTTTCTCAAAGTATTTTGCAGAGATGCATATTCTCATGGCCTTTTCACTTTGTTTTTTCAGAACTTGACAGCCCAGAAGAGCTAGGGAAGAAGCGGATCTGCAGGATAATCACTAAGGATTTCCCCCAGTATTTTGCAGTGGTTTCTCGGATTAAGCAGGAAAGCAACCAGATTGGTCCTGAAGGTGGAATTCTGAGCAGCACTACCGTGCCCCTGGTCCAAGCATCTTTCCCTGAAGGTGCTTTAACCAAGAGGATTCGAGTGGGCCTCCAGGTACCGTTCAGAAGGTGTCCTTTTCACAAGTGCTGCGTTCCTCGGCACGTAGGGAGGGCACTGAGTGTGTTCTGCTCTGGAAACAGTCATAGTAACTTGTCCTCAATGACATTGCTAATTAAGTCATTGTGGAAATAAGTAGTCTATTTCAAATGAAAAGCATGCCGTGTAAAGTTAGTGTCCAGATGAAAAAGATTGTGTACTTTGGAGTTTTTCCATTTAAAAGTCTCAGTAGGTTTCTGAGGAAGCATAATGTTTTCACCTGAAGCTTATTGGTCTCAGTGTGTGGAGCAGCTTACTAAAACTTGGTTTATAGTATGCCACATCATAAAAATCAGTCATATGAAGCTCTTGGGGTTTAAGTAAATCATAAATGCTGGGTTTCATCCAGACCAGTTGAAGCTGGCTTTAGTTTAGAAAGCTGACTGGAAATATTGGCAAGAATGATCCTTGTTTATTCATTTTAGTTAGTTTATACCGTAGCTAGTATAAATGAATGAATAAGGAAAATGAACTTCCAATAACTCATCTGGTATTAATTAACGTAGTAATTAATAGTTTAGCTGGAAGTTAATGCTATTTTTGTGAGACTGAAATCTCATACCAGGGAGCAGTTGGATTCTTTTCAACCCCACATGCTAAGCACTGGAGAGCCTGTAGTACATACTTGGAGCCAGAGACCACCTTCCCTTTCAGTGAATTCTCTATGTCTCTCATGTTGAATTGTTTTACCAACTAGGAAAAAAACTAAAAGGCATAAGTTAGCCTCATACACTAGAATTCAAATCCCTTGAAATGTTGGGTGCCCTTTTTGTTCCGTCCCTAAAAGCCTCAACTTTTGCATAGGTGCAAGTTGACTTTGTGAGGTTTTATGGAATGTCCTGCATAAGTTTAAAGTGTACTGAACTAAATATTCGTTGTCCTTGACTTTGAGCTTCCATCCTCTGAGATTTGTTGCCTGTTTGCCCAGGAAACTAGTACCATCTGTGTTCTAGTAAGGAAGTAGGTTGACTTGTTCCTGCCATGTGGTAGCTCCTTTGGTTTTATTTCATGTCTTCCTAAAATAGAAAAGATGAAGAAAAGCATTTATTGTCATGGTATGTCAGACTATTGTCTTTCTCCTGTGAAAAGTCAACTCTCTGTTGGAAAAAAAATGTTTAGTTTCAGTTAAGGTTCTTTTGCTTTCTTTAGGCCCAACCTGTTCCAGAAGAAATTGTAAAAAAGATCCTTGGAAATAAAGCAACGTTTAGCCCAATTGTCACTGTGGAGCCCAGGAGGAGGAAATTCCATAAACCAATCACTATGACCATTCCTGTGCCCCCGCCCTCTGGGGAAGGTGTATCTAATGGATACCAGGGGGACACAACACCCAACCTACGCCTTCTCTGCAGCATTACAGGTGTGGTTAAGCTCTACTTCCTGTGGATTTGCAGTGATTCTGTGCAGTGACATAAAATCTTGGAAAAATCCATGCCACCTGTATAACAGTAGGATGTAAAGGATAAAATACTTACTCTTTTCTACCACCTCATCCCTTTTCTTCTCAGACTATTTTTTTAAGATGATGGACTTGAGCTCATTTTTGTCTTTTATTTTGGTACCAGGAATTGAATTCAGGACCTTGTGCTTACCAGGCAGGCGCTGTGCCACTGAGCTGTATCATTGACCTCGTGACTCATTTAACATTTAGAGCTATCCCCTTCCTGATGTTAGGTTTAGTGTCAATAAGAAAGTCTTTTTAGAACTGTTGAGCTATTATCAACTCTACTAGAGCAAGCAGTTAGGAAATTTCTTAGTGAACTAGACACAAACAGTAAAACTAGCAAAGCCCTTTAGACTTGCAGGAATTTGGATGGGCTGTGGGGCAAATAGCTCTCCCATGGAGCACTGATTATAGGGCACTGTGGAGTTTTTTATTGTTCTCACGGATTCTGTTCACCAGTGCAGTCAGTCAGCTAAACAGCCAGGATTGCGAGACCACAACTACCCAGAATCCAGACCCCAGTTCATCTTTTGATAATCCTGATCCATGTTTTAGCTAATGTCCATAGGCTTTGTTTTATATTATTTTATTATTTTTTTTTTTTGAGGAGTAATTTTAACGATCGATTCTTTTTCCCTGGAAAAGTAAATGGTTCAGTTAGGTATAAAATGAGTTCCTTCCTACCTGGGCTTGTGGCATATGCCTATAATCTCAGCCCTTGGGAAAGTGAGGTAGGAGGATTGCTGTGAATTTGAAAAGTTAGTAATAATTTACAAAGAGAGCATAGTAAGCTGGTAAAAGTATAAAAAGGGAGTAAAGAGGAAACCTACCTTTAGCACATACCATTCCACTGAAAAAGTGTTTCATCAGATACTGGCTATGCAGGGAGCAGAGCAGGATGACAATAAAAAGGATTCAGTGAGCTTCTCCCTAATAAAATGTAATAAAATCAACATTATTTGCTGCTCCTCTCCCAGGGGGCACCTCGCCTGCTCAGTGGGAAGACATCACAGGAACAACACCTTTGACGTTTATAAAGGATTGTGTCTCTTTTACAACCAATGTTTCTGCCAGGTATGAAAACAGATTCTGAAAGGCACTGAGGAATTGGCTTACTTGTGTTACTACATTTTGGGAAGTAAAAACTGTTGTGCTCTATAGCAGTGTTATTTTTATAGTATTTCTTTTCCATTTTGTGGGAAAGGAGAGAGAATCCTTGCAAAAATGTTATCAAATAATAAATAACAAGTTTTCTGTGTGGATGGAGAGAGTAAATGTGTTTGCTGTTTAAATAAACAAGGTAATAGTGTTTTAGTTTAATTCCCTTATATGGGTGATTTTGTTGTTTGTTTTGGAGTTAGGGATTAAACTCAGGGCATATGCCTATTCTCTGCCACTGAGCTATAGCCCTAGCCTCTGATTTTTTAAATTAACAAGAAATATTTTTTAAAGATAGTAGCTTCTGTATCATATTTTCATAGTTCCGTTTTGTTTGTCTCAGATTCTGGCTTGCAGACTGCCATCAAGTTTTAGAAACCGTCGGGTTAGCCACACAACTGTACAGAGAATTAATATGTGTTCCATATATGGCCAAGTTTGTTGTGTTTGCCAAAATGAATGATCCTGTAGAATCTTCCTTGCGATGTTTCTGTATGACAGATGACAAAGTCGACAAAACTTTAGAACAACAAGAGAATTTTGAGGAAGTTGCAAGAAGCAAAGATATTGAGGTACCTGGTCCACAAAAACAGCTCCATCCAATAGCCGTGCCCAGACACAGGTTTCTCTCTTCAGGCCCTAAGGAGCAGTCACTACATACTATGTACATTACTGATTTTACTTTTAATTTAAAAATTGATGTAGATTCATTCCCAAGTTATTTGAAACATCTTTGAGATTATTTCAGTTGGTTAAAATGTAGCGCAAAGGAATCTAAGTTATGGCCACTAGTGTGTGTTATTTTCATTGTCACCATCGACATTCATTTCTGTCATTTTCCTTTTTCAAACCCAGTGGTCATGTGGGTATCCAAAGCTAAGAATTTTTTTTTCAGAGTCTATAAAAATAAGTGATGACATCAGGCACTTTTCCAAACATGTTTAAAAGTGCCAGAACAGAAGTATAGAATTCTACTTTACACATGCCCATAGTAATGATTTCCAGTCCCAACTATTGGATTGTAACTCTGCAGAATGGTTTTTATGGCAGACAGTATGATGGAAGTAATTTCCTAATGAGGAGGCAAAAATGACAACATGTCTTTTAATATTAGATGTTTTAAAATCTCAAAATTCTCCTAATTTAAATTGGCACTAAATTATGCATTTCTTTTACTCTCAAGGTTCTAGAAGGAAAACCTATTTATGTTGATTGTTATGGAAATCTGGCTCCGCTTACCAAGGGAGGACAACAACTCGTTTTTAACTTTTATGCTTTTAAAGAAAATAGACTGCCATTTTCCATCAAGGTAACTATCTTCAACAGAGACTCTGAATTTAATAAAATAAATAAGTAAAAGCAAAGCTCTTAGAGAATTAAAAGGTTTCAATGATTTAGCTTGAAATTTTCCACCAAACCTGAACTCCTAAAGAACAAGGTCAGATTCAGTGAAGCTTTCCAACTAGTAAAAGCTAGTTTTTACCTTTTAAAAAATGTATGAGTCATTTATATTTAAGGAATTGTTTATAAAACCAAACAAGAATGAATTCACCAAATCTGGTTAATATCCAGTAATCAAAGAAATGGGTGGCACACTTGTAATCCCAGCACTTGGGAGGCTGAGGCAGGAGAATCACTGTGAGTTCAAGGGCAGCCTGGATTGGACTACATAAGCAAGTTCCGACCAGCCTAAACTACATAGGGAGACCCTGTAACTCAAAAAAAAAGGATGAAATCCAGATTCAGTGGTCAAGTTTCATTTCCATTTCTGAGGGAGACCGCAGATATTCTTGAGACACACTCTTCCTCCTTAAAAGAACAGAAGTCAGGGTAGTTGTTTCATTATTACTTTAATCTGCTGCTATTGTTTTATGTTTGAGAGAAGCTTTGAGAGACAGAAATTATTAGACCAGAAGAAAATCCATTTACTGCGCACTCTGCTATGAATTATCAAGATAGGACAAGCAGACACAACAGTCCTGTTGTTTGAAGCTCATAACTGAGTCCCTAAATCTTGCCTAGTCCAACCGTAACTACCATGGTTGACATATATTGTCATCATCTTTTCCTTTTATCTTACCTATCTATAAGAGGGTTTTATAGAATAAACACACTTTGCTCTTACACAGAAGGAATCCTCAGGAAAGTCTTTTTCTGTAACTGTCAACCACCTAAATTCTTCTAGATTAGAGACACCAGCCAAGAGCCCTGTGGTCGTCTGTCTTTTCTGAAAGAACCAAAGACAACAAAAGGACTGCCTCAAACAGCTGTTTGCAACTTAAATATTACTCTGCCAGCACATAAAAAGGTATCTTTTAACACTGGTTCATATAAGCTTCTTCCCCTGGTCTTGAAAAAGTGGGCCCTTGGTGTGCAATGAAGGAATGCTTTGTTACAGAATTAAAGCTCTTGAAACTGGCATTTTTTTAGTCTTCTTGTGTAGATTGACAAAGTCTTGTTATTGTGTTGTCAGATTTTTATAGTTTGTATGACACAGTCCTCTGTTTATCGCTTCTGCTGCTAGTTCATAGATTTTTGTATGCTTTCAAATAGCGTCACACGTTAATTTGCTGTGAATGTACAGTTCTTGATATTTTTTGGTTGGCTTTTGATTTGCTTCGCTTTCTAAACCAGCTTGCATTTTGTGCTCCCTACTCAGTCCTTTTCATATCCTGATATTCTTTTCCCTGCTGTCCATTATAATATTCCTTGTCTCTGCAATGCATCTTGGGACCAAAAGGAGACAGAGTCAGATCAAGATGATGAGGTAATATAAAAACTTCTGCTTTTATTCTATCAGAAGTAGAACAGATATTGAAAATGTATGAAGAGGGCTGAAATGTGGGAAATATACCAGTTATATTTGTTGTAGGCTTTAGCTTATGTGAGGTAAAGCATATATAATTTTCTTTAAAAGTAGTTTACTTTCTACACATCCACCTAAAAGTATGTCAGTGTAGTTCACAAAACTATAATCCAGCTAATGATTTTAAAAGAAAAGCTGAAATTATTTAAACATTTTTTAATGTGACTGGCATGTATATTTTTTTTCAGTTTCACCTGCGTATTTTATTACCTACTTATCCTGTTATGCACTATATTATAACTTTCGAATCAGGATCATAATAAATGCATGAAATTTTACAGTAGAAATCAGTGTATATTTTACATTTCCTTGCCAGTTGTTGAAAGATATTTACTATTGCAACGAAAGAAATTTATCTTGACCATTTTTAGAGAATCAAATTGCTAAGTTTTAGAATTGCCTGTTATCTCCTACTAATTCTCCAAGTTATATGCTAGTTGTATTTTAAAAACCCACACATCAGTAATAGAGACAGTAGCCTTAGGACTCAGTAACATTACTGCTAGTAAAACCATTCCCTTGTTTTGAATCTCTTCCTCTATACTTTATGCATATTAACATATAAACCACACTGTAATTGGAATAGTAAACCGTGTGCGCCTTTTTCTCTTGAATGTACTCACGTAGTGAGTGTATTTTGTGATATATGTGCTTCAGTATGAATGACTTTGGGAAGACTTACTGCTCAGCACCAGAAGTCTCTGTGATGCTCGTCTTTTATTTGTAGTTCCCTGTAGTCCGCTGTGTTTTGCTAAATTGTGGTTATTTGGTTGAGATACTGCGGTGGGGTTGTAGAATCCCAGTAGGAATGTAACTTTTTTCAAGAGGAAAATGCTAAATTTAGAGAAAAAAAAATAAGGATAAACAAAGTATCAGAATGCCATCCTATAAAACATTATCAAAATTGTGAAAACGTCACACAGAAGTTGAAAAAAGTCTACGTTTTTCTTTTTCAGACTGAGAAAGCAGATAAACGACAGAGCTTTGCATCTTTAGCTTTACGTAAGCGCTACAGCTACTTGACTGAGCCTGGAATGAGTGAGTTTGTTAACACATTTACTAATCTGTGTGGAATTTTTTCAAGAAGAGACATTTTTTCTATACAAACTAAATTTTACTGTCATTTGGAAACTCAATAATGAAGAAAAAATTACAGAAAAACCCTATTGTGAAATCTAGGTAATACTTTGTGTGTAGTTGAAGATACACAGTGCAGACACCTGTAGTTCATAGCTTCAAAAGTTTTGTTGTTTTCTAACCATTCATTTTATGTGGTGATTGTAAACTATGCTCAGGGGCAAATGGCAATGTTGCTTTTAATCTGTGCTCAGAAGAAAACATATTTACTCCTGTGTATTTGGGATAGTCGAAAGTATGGTAGAGTTACTTTGAATGTCATCTCACTTAATACAGATTGTTGTACTAGCCCCAGTTCTTTTTCTTCTTGCTTTGCAAGAACTTTGTATTCTTACCTTCCTATGGTAGTACTTTTATTTACTAGTTTCTTGTGTCTTCCATCTGCTTTCTATAAAATATTAGTTCTAAGGCTTGTTTTTACTAGACTGGTTAAATTCTTTTATCTGGATGATTGTTTTGGTTCATTGTTTACTGGTTTCCACGTAAGGTATGATTCATTCAATCATATGCATTCTCTCTCTCTCTCTCTGCCTCCTGTCTCTCCTTGCCAGCACTTTGTAGTTGTCACGTCTGGTGCTCACCACAGCCTTCGAGGTGATGCCCTCCACCAAGGGAACTGAGCACAGAGGGCAGAACCATCTTTGACTGATGTAGACTGGTGATACTTTGAGCATCTGAGGGCTTCATTTTGAAGAAGGTTTATGCAAAAAAAAAAAAAACCTCTAATTAATCCTGATTGTTTCCCATTGACTCATATTATTTAACTTGAGTTTAGGAAGGTTTGGAAATTTACCATCAAGGCCCACAATTTTCATTTTTCCCATCTTTTCTTAATTCTTTTCTCTGTGAACCAATCTAGCATGTGAAATATGTAGGAAGAAACTACTTCACGGCTTAGATTAGATATCCTTAGCATTATCTTCCAAAGTCTAGTTCCTTGACTGTTGAGAAAGCTTTCATATTCAGATAACAAATGGGAAATACAAGAGAAATGAAACCCTACACACTTATGAATGTTTCTTCCCATCTGAATGTTCTCCATTAGCAGAGATGTCTGAATCCTCTCAGAAACCTAAGGACTGAAACTAACTCCTGTTATCCCAAAGAGCATGAAGAGGGTATGTGGACAGTGAGATAGTGTTCAGTACAGATAAACAGAGTATACATTTTCTTTGGAATATTATTTTTCCCTTGAGATCCTCACTGCATTCTGGTTGTCCCCAGCCCAGCCTTGCCCCCACAGGCAGTATGCTTAAATTTTGGACAGGCTTGATGGGCTGGCCACTTTAGGTCAGAGGCACTTGGGGCAGGGAGGTTCCCATCTCTTTCTGGTACCTAAGGTGTATGTTTGGAGGATACCTGACTCAGAAGATCACACAGGTGCTAAATGCATAAGCTACCTTATTAGGTAGCTTCAGTTAGGTACATGTGCTTGTCTTTTGACTGAAAGAAGGGGATAGTTTTCTGTGTTTGAATGGGCACATAAAAAGGTGATAAACAGGAATGGAAAGGAATAAAAAGGGACTGAGAGAAAACAGGCAATGTCATGGCCTCTGAATTGCTGTTAGAACTCCCAAGTGAAAAGCAATGTTCCCTCATCAACTTGCCCCCCGAAAAAGATACTGATGTAGTTGGCTTAACATCCAGAATTTCCTTTGGTATAGGACATCACAAAGTGTGTCATTAAAACATAGAGGTATAAATGGTTGGGAAGTTGATTGTTCCTTATAAAGTATAAAACCATAGACATGGTTCAGACGGCTGCTTAGCAGAGCCATTCTTCAATAGCAAAGAAAATATGCTTCTCCAGCTTCATCCAGCCTGGATGATTTGGTGAGATCTTGCCTAATAAAAATCAAAAAGGGCTGATAATGCAGCTCAGTGGTAGATTTCTTGCCTTTTATGCTTGAGGTCCTGGGTTCAATTCTCAGTACTACAGATTATTTTAAGATATGAACTAAGTCCAAAGGATTGAAACCAAGGACTCCCCAAATCATCCATTTGTAATATAGCATTTCCCTAAAGAATTAATCAATATAATATTGAGAATTATGGCTAGGAGACAGCAATGAGTAGATGCATTTTTCCTTAGCTCTTCCATTTTCTTTACAATAATATGTAAGCCTAATAAAGGATATATTCTGAATATTTAACTTTAAATGTACACTAGGAATGAAAATCTTCACCCTTACAGGAGTAGCTGCTAATCCAAGGCCTGGATTGTAGCAGTGGCATGGGTACAGCATGAAGATGATGAAACAGATTCTCATTTTCTCATCAAGTTTCACTGTTCTGAACCATTGCTTTCTTGGAGTAAGCCTATACTCAGCTTTGACCTAGAACATGAATCCTTGGCAGGCATTCCAAATCTCTGTGACGGGCTTAGTTTGTTTCTTAGAGTTGTAGAAGCAGAGAGGACTAAGTATGTGTTTGCTCTCCCCAGCGAGTGTGCTTACTTCATTTGTGTGTTTCTTGCCCCATTGCAAAAGGAATGCTGGTACTACATCCGTCTTTCCTAGTGGTAGGTCTACCTTATGGCTGTTCTAGTGTTGGGGTATCGATGAGTCCCATGAATATTCTGAGAAGGCACCAGAATTGGTACCTTTGTAATTTATAATATATATAAATATATATCTCCATATATATCATATCCCAGAGGTATTTAAATATGGGGTGTTAAGAATACAACTGTGATTTTACCCGTGATACCTTTTGAGAATTAAAAGTAGAAAGATGATGAAAAATATGCAATAAACTGTATGCTTTTATTCATAAAAAGACAGCTATAGACATGGATATATTTAATTGCAGATGTATTTTATATTAAGCAGTATTGAATATTTTCCTAAAATCTCAAAAGGTACCAAGACTTCACATCTCATGGAAAAAGTGTACTCTTCTTTCTAAATGGTCTTGTGAAAGTATTTTTAAAGGTTATACATTATGCATAATATGGCATACAAATTGTATTTCTTCATTGGCTTGTTTGCCATGATATACTGCGCATGATAAAATGTTTTCAGTTGCTTTGCTTGCTTACGGTAACTATGGACCATATTTTCTGGTTTTTTTCTCCCCTTTGTGTGTACATATGCATTTTATATTCATTTCATGTTACATTTTCTTTTCCCCTCATCAAAAGGAATATACTGCATGGAAAAGATAAATGCAAACATTCCTTTTGTTTTTGGTTTTTGTTTTTGTTTCAAATCCTTACTCAAAAAATTTCTTGCTCTTATTGGCTTTTTATGGGTGTGGAGCATAACTGAATTGTGCATGGAAGATAAAGATTTAAAATCCAGTGGCTTAACAGTTTGCACACCAGTTGCCTGTCTCTTAATAGTTTCCAGATTCTGCATGTAATAGGCTTGAGTGGCTTTCTAAAAAAGAATTTAAGCTATTTAATGTATAGATTTGCTTAATGGTTCTAAGTAGGTGCAATCTGTATCATGGAAAGGCTCTAGGAGAGTGAATGTTAGAAATTACTAAAATGAGAGTGCTATGGTTGCACAAAATAAGCATTCCTATACAGGCAAAGCAGAATGGCTACTGAAATTTCAATACCAGCACATAAGAAAGTCAATAGGAAGTAAAGGAACAGTTTTCCATGTGGTTATTTTTCTCATCATTAATCCTTTCCTCATGTTTTCTATTTTTCATTGTTGGCTTATTTGGTTGCAATGTGCCTTTCCTGTCTTTCATTTACCATTGCTCTTTTTTTATTTATTTAGTCATTTTTCTTTCTTTTTTTTTTTAATTTTGGATTAGTTATGTCTGTAGGATTTTTTTTCCTCTTATTTAATTGTTCCTTTTGCCTCTTCCATTCTAAATCATGCAAAAAATTGTACTTGCTTTTGTAATATTTCAAAGTTTACTGACCAATTTTTTTCTCTGGTCTCTCTGTTTCTCAACCATTTTTGTTGATTTTTGTGTTTGATTTCATTTTTAAATTTAAGAAACAGTTGAACGGAGTGCAGGAGCAACAAGATCCCTCCCTACCACTTACTCATACAAGCCATTCTTTTCTACAAGACCATACCAGTCCTGGACAACAGCTCCGATTACAGTGCCCGGGCCGGCCAAGTCAGGCTTCACTTCCTTATCAAGTTCTTCCTCTAATACGCCATCAGCTTCTCCGTTAAAATCAATATGGTCTGTTTCGACTCCTTCTCCAATCAAATCCACATTAGGCGCATCAACTACATCTTCAGTTAAATCCATTAGTGACGTGGCATCGCCAATTAGATCTTTTCGGACAATGTCTTCGCCAATAAAAACAGTGGTGTCACAGTCTCCATACAATATCCAAGTTGCCTCTGGTACCCTGGTTAGAGCTCCCACAGTCACAGAGGCTATGCCCTTAAAAGGGCTAGCAGCCAATTCTACGTTTTCCTCTCGCACCTCTCCCGTGACTACAGCAGGGTCTCTTTTGGAGAGGTCATCAATTACTATGACACCTCCTGCCTCCCCCAAATCAAATATTAATATGTATTCCTCAAGTTTGCCATTTAAGTCGATTATTACATCAGCAGCACCTCTAATATCTTCACCCTTAAAGTCAGTGGTGTCTCCAGCTAAATCAGCAGTTGATGTCATTTCATCAGCTAAAGTTACAACGGTATCTTCCCTCTCGTCACCTTTGAAACAGATCCCTGGACATGCAGAGGTAGCATTAGTCAATGGATCTATTTCTCCTTTGAAATATCCATCAGCTTCAACTTTAATTAATGGGTGCAAAGCCACTGCCACTTTACAGGACAAAATTTCTACAGCTACAAACTCTGTGAGCTCTGTGGTGAATGCAGCCACTGACACAGTTGAGAAAGTATTTTCTACCACAACAGCAATGCCATTTTCCCCACTCAGGTCATATGTTTCTGCAGCGCCATCAGCTTTTCAGTCCCTAAGAACTCCTTCCGCAAGTGCACTCTACACATCCCTTGGGTCGTCAATTTCTGCAACTACCTCATCTGTAACTTCATCAATAATCACAGTGCCAGTATACTCTGTAGTCAATGTTTTGCCAGAACCAGCAGTAAAGAAACTTCCAGACTCTAATTCACTTACAAAATCAGCAGCAGCCTTGCTGTCACCCATTAAAACATTGACTACGGAGACACGTCCTCAGCCCCATTTCAATCGAACTTCATCTCCAGGGAAGTCACCTTTGTTCCTCACACCCTCTTCCCTTAAGTTGTCCACACCATCTTCTTTATCGTCCAGTCAGGAGATACTCAAAGACGTGGCTGAAATGAAGGAGGACCTTATGCGAATGACTGCAATACTACAGACAGATGTGCCTGAGGAGAAGCCATTCCAACCTGAACTCCCCAAAGAAGGGAGAATTGATGATGAGGAACCTTTTAAAATTGTTGAAAAAGTCAAGGAAGACTTAGTGAAAGTGAGTGAAATCCTTAAAAAGGATGTGTGTGTAGATAACAAAGGACCACCCAAATCACCAAAGAGTGACAAAGGACACTCTCCTGAAGATGACTGGATAGAATTCAGTTCTGAAGAGCTAAGGGAAGCAAGACAGCACGCTGCTGCGAGCCATTCTCCAACCCTGCCAGAGAGAGTGCAGGTAAAAGCCAAAGCTGCCTCTGAAAAGGATTACAACTTGACCAAAGTCATTGATTACCTAACCAATGATATCGGCAGCAGTTCATTAACAAACTTAAAGTACAAGTTTGAGGATGCAAAGAAGGATGGTGAGGAGAGACAGAAAAGAATTCTGAAACCAGCAATTGCCCTGCAGGAACACAAACTCAAAATGCCACCAGCCTCCATGAGGCCTTCCACCTCTGAGAAGGAATTATGTAAAATGGCTGACTCTTTTTTCGGAACAGATACTATTTTAGAGTCTCCAGATGACTTTTCTCAACATGACCAAGATAAAAGTCCCTTGTCTGACAGTGGCTTTGAAACAAGAAGTGAAAAAACACCTTCGGCCCCACAAAGTGCAGAAAGCACTGGTCCTAAACCACTTTTTCATGAAGTCCCCATCCCTCCCGTCATTACGGAAACAAGGACTGAAGTGGTTCACGTGATCAGGAGTTACGAGCCCTCTTCTGGGGATGTTCCCCAGCCCCAGCCAGAGGAGCCTGTGTCACCCAAACCTTCACCAACGTTTATGGAACTAGAACCAAAGCCCACCACCTCTAGTATTAAAGAAAAAGTTAAAGCATTTCAAATGAAAGCCAACAGTGAAGAAGATGACCACAGTCGGGTTTTGGGCAAAGGCATGCGTGTTAAAGAAGAAACTCATATCACCACAACCACTAGAATGGTTTATCATTCTCCACCAGGCAGTGATGCAGCCTCTGAAAGAATTGAGGAAACCATGTCTGTCCATGACATCATGAAGGCCTTTCAGTCCGGGCGGGACCCCTCCAAAGAACTAGCAGGTCTGTTTGAGCATAAGTCGGCCATGTCTCCAGATGTTCACAAGTCTGCTGCTGAAACAACTGGCCAGCATGCAGAGAAGGACAACCAAATGAAACCCAAACTGGAGCGCATAATAGAAGTCCACATCGAAAAAGGTAACCAGGCTGAGCCCACTGAAGTCATTATTAGAGAAACCAAAAAGCATCCAGAAAAAGAAATGTATGTATATCAGAAAGACTTATCCCGGGGAGATATTAACCTAAAAGATTTTCTGCCAGAAAAACATGATGCTTTTCCTTGTTCAGAGGAACAGGGTCAGCAAGAAGAAGAAGAACTAACTGCAGAAGAGTCTTTGCCTTCTTACCTGGAGTCTTCCAGGGTGAACACTCCTGTGTCCCAAGAAGAAGACAGCCGCCCTAGTTCTGCGCAACTCATATCTGATGACTCTTATAAAACACTGAAACTTTTGAGTCAGCACTCCATAGAATACCATGACGATGAGTTGTCAGAACTAAGAGGGGAGTCTTACAGGTTTGCTGAGAAAATGCTTCTGTCAGAAAAGCTAGATGTGTCTCACTCTGATACTGAGGAATCGGTTACAGACCATACAGGACCCCCTAGCTCAGAGTTACAGGGGTCTGATAAGCGGTCCAGAGAAAAAGTAGCCACTGCCCCCAAAAAAGAAATTCTCTCCAAAATCTATAAAGATGTATCTGAAAATGGTATAGGTAA
This sequence comes from Cavia porcellus, assembly GCF_034190915.1. Classification (NCBI taxonomy): domain Eukaryota; kingdom Metazoa; phylum Chordata; class Mammalia; order Rodentia; family Caviidae; genus Cavia; species Cavia porcellus. The sequence goes on along the minus strand of NW_026947511.1, from coordinate 19,731,309 downwards.
AGTGTCTAAAGATGAGCATTTTGATAAAGTGACAGTGTTGCACTATTCTGGCGATGTTAGTAGTCCAAAACATGCCATGTGGATGCGCTTTACTGAGGACAGATTAGACAGAGGTAGAGAGAAGTTGATATATGAAGATAGGGTGGACAGGACTGTGAAGGAGGCTGAAGAAAAGCTGACTGAAGTGTCACAGTTTTTTCGTGACAAAACCGAGAAGCTAAACGATGAACTGCAGTCCCCAGAGAAAAAGCCACGCCCCAAAAATGGCAAAGAACATTCTTCTCAAAGCTCTACCAGTAGCAGCCCTGAGAAAGTACTAACAGAACTGTTGGCATCCAATGATGAGTGGGTTAAGGCAAGGCAGCAAGGCCCTGATGGACAGAGCTTCCCCCAGGCTGAGGACAGCAAAGCATCCAGCACGCCCAGCAGCCCGGAAAAAAGGGTCCCTTCCCAACCAAGTGAGGATGGCGTGTCCACCGTGGAAGCCCCAGGAAGTGCTTCACAGAGGAAAGCACCAGAAGGACCCCAGTCTGGGTTTCAGCTCAAACAATCAAAACTCAGTTCCATTAGATTAAAATTTGAACAAGGAACACATGCAAAAAGTAAGGACACGGCTCAAGAAGACAGAAAGCCAGATGGCCAATCTAGAATCCCAATTAAAAAGCCACAGGAGAGCAAGCTACCTGTCTACCAAGTTTTGGCTAGAGAAAAACAGCAGAAGACCATAGACCTTTCAGAGGAAAGTGTATCAGTACAAAAAGATGTCGTGTTATTAAAAGCTAAAGAGGAGCGTGCCCTGAGCAGTGAAGCTGTTGTAAATGACACTGGCTCTGATGATGTGAACAAACAGAGAACTGAATCGTCAAGTAAAGCAGTGTCTGACTATCTTTCTGAGCAACAGGCTAAAGACTTGGCATGCAGTGTAACTTCAGACTTAGCAACCAAGGGACCGTGGGACAAAAAGGTCTTTAGAACGTGGGAAAGTTCTGGAGCCACTAATAATAAGTCACAGAAAGACAAACTTTCACATGTACTTATTCACGATGTAAGAGAGAATCACATTGGTCACCCTGAAACCAAAAGTGTTGACCAAAAGAGTGAATTTATGTCTGTGACTGAGAGAGAACACAAATTGTTAACAAATGGCTCTCTCTCAGAAATTAAGGAAATGACTGTAAAATCTCCTTCCAAGAAAGTCTTGTATAGGGAGTATGTTGTTAAAGACGGGGAACGTCCAGGTGGAGCTCTTGATCAACCTCCCAGGAGAAGCGAGAGCTCAGCAGTGTCTCATATTCCAGTCAGAGTTGCCGATGAGAGGAGGGCGCTGTCTTCCAGTATTCCTGATGGCTTTTGTGAACAGTCGACATACCCAAAACATGAACTATCACAAAAATTTTCCCAGTCAAGTATAAGTAAAGAGACAGTTGAGACGCAGCACTTTAATTCAATAGAAGATGAAAAGGTTACCTATTCAGAGATCAGCAAAGTTTCCAAACAAAGTTATGTAGGCTTATGCCCGCCTCTTGATGAAACCGAGACTTCCCCCACCAAATCTCCTGACTCTTTAGACTTTAGCCCAGGAAAGGATTCTCCTTCTAGTGATGTATTTGACCACAGTCCCATTGATGGATTGGAAAAACTTGTACCACTAGCCCAGACAGAGGGAGGGAAAGAGATAAAAACCTTACCTGTTTATGTCAGTTTTGTACAAGTGGGGAAGCAATATGAAAAGGAGATACAACAAGGAGGTATAAAAAAAATCATAAGTCAGGAATGTAAGACAGTACAAGAAACGAGGGGGACCTTTTATACAACTAGACAGCAAAAGCAGCCTCCTTCTCCCCAAGGTAGTCCAGAGGATGATACTCTAGAGCAAGTATCCTTTCTAGACAGCTCTGGGAAAAGCCCTTTAACCCCAGAAACACCTAGTTCAGAGGAAGTGAGTTATGAATTTACATCTAAGACCCCAGACTCACTCATAGCTTACATACCGGGCAAACCTAGCCCAATTCCTGAGGTTTCAGAGGAATCCGAGGAGGAGGAACAGGCCAAGTCAACCTCCCTGAAGCCAGTCACAGTGGAGGAAACCACAGCTGAGCGGGAAATGCCTTCTGATGTGAGCAAAGACTCTGTCCAAAGGCCCAAAAGTAACAGAGTTGCCTATATTGAGTTTCCCCCTCCTCCACCACTGGATGCAGACCACATCGAGTCAGAAAAGAAGCATCATTTTCACCCCGAAAGGGAGGTAGACATGATTGAAGTCAGTCTGCAAGATGAGCATGACAAATACCAGCTGGCGGAGCCAGTCATCAGAGTGCAGCCGCCTTCGCCAGTTCCTCCGGGCGCAGACGCCAGTGATTCGAGTGATGATGAATCTATTTATCAACCAGTCCCAGTTAAAAAATACACCTTCAAGTTAAAGGAAGTAGATGACGAACAAAAAGAAATGTCAAAATCCAAAGCTTCTGCTGAAAAGGCTGCCAACCAGAAAGAACTAGAAAGTAATGGATTTGGAAAAGATAATGAATTTGGCCTTGGCCTTGACTCGACCCAGAATGAAACTGCTCAGAATGGGAACAATGACCAGTCCATCACAGAGTGTTCCATTGCTACCACCGCAGAGTTTTCTCACGACACAGATGCCACCGAGATCGATTCTCTGGATGGTTATGACCTGCAAGATGAAGATGATGGTCTGACCGAGAGTGATTCTAAACTCCCTAGCCAAACCCTGGAATTGAAGAAGGATGTCTGGAACACGGAGGGCATCCTGAAACCAGCTGATCGCTCTTTTAGCCAAAGTAAACTGGAAGTCATTGAGGAGGAGGGAAGGATGGGACCAGATGAAGATAAGCCATCCTCTAAAAGTTCTTCATCTGAAAGGACTCCTGATAGGACTGATCAGAAGTCAGGGGCTCAGTTTTTCACACTAGAAGGCAGACATCCTGACAGATCGGTGTTTCCTGATACATATTTCAGTTACAAAGTAGATGAAGAATTTGCCACTCCTTTTAAAACAGTAGCTACCAAAGGTCTAGATTTTGACCCTTGGTCCAATAACCAAGGGGATGATGAAGTTTTTGATGGTAAATCACGGGAAGATGAAACTAAGCCATTTGGTCTGGCAGTGGAAGACCGTTCTCCAGCAACCACCCCTGACACCACACCAGCCAGAACGCCAACTGATGAAAGTACCCCAACTAGTGAGCCTAACCCCTTCCCATTTCATGAAGGAAAAATGTTTGAGATGACTCGCAGTGGTGCAATTGACATGAGCAAGAGGGATTTTGTTGAAGAGAGGCTCCAATTTTTCCAGATTGGTGAGCATACTTCTGAAGGGAAGTCAGGGGACCAGGGGGAAGGGGATGAAAGTATGGTCACTGCCACTCCACAGCCACAGTCAGGGGACACCACTGTAGAAACCAATCTAGAAAGAAATGTAGAGGCACCTACAGTTGAACCTAACCCCAGCAGCCTGACCAGCGGAGAGTGTCAGGAAGGCACATCCACTAGTGGCTCCCTGGAGAAAGCGGCAGCAGCCACTCACACCTCTAAAGTTGACCCCAAGTCGCGCACGCCTATAAAAATGGGAATTTCTGCATCCACTATGACCATGAAGAAAGAAGGTCCTGGAGAAGGAACAGATAAGCTAGAAGCTGGGATGACCAGTTGTCAGGGATTAGAAAATGAAACTTTACCAGTGATTTCCAATACAGCCAATAGCCAGATGGGCACTAGTCCCCAAGAAAAACATGATTTTCAAAAAGATAACTTTAATAACAACAACAATTTGGATTCTGCCACTATGCAGACAGATAACAGTAATATAGTTCTGACAGAACATCCTGCACCCACTTGTACCACAGAGAGAGCTAATCCAATGAAAAGCTCATCAGGAAGAAAGACAGGGCTACTACAAGGACACTATACCAGAGATAAGCAGACAGCTCTCGGAGAGCTGCACAAGACAAAAGAATCAATAGGGAGTAGACAAAGATCCAAACTTCCCATAAAAGCCACCTCACCAAAAGATATCTTCCCTTCAAGCCATAGGCCAAACATGAAAGCAAGTAAAACCAAGCAGGTTAGTCAGTCTGAGAAAGCCAAACCCCTTACCACCTCTTCATGTGTAGACATGAAGTCCAGAATTCCAGTAAAAAACACACACAGGGAAAACTCAGTTTCAGTTAGAAAAGCATGTGCCACCCAAAGGCAAGGACAGCCAGAGCAAGGGAAGGCCAAACAGCTTCCATCCAAGTTGCCAGTAAAGGTAAGATCCACCTGTGTTCCCGCCACCACCACCACCACCACCACTGCCACCACAGCCAAAGTCAGGAAAAGTCAGCTTAAGGAAGTATGTAAACATTCCATTGAATATTTTAAGGGAATTAGTGGTGAGACCTTAAAGCTTGTGGACCGCCTTTCTGAAGAAGACAAAAAGATGCAGTCGGAGTTGTCTGATGAGGAAGAGAGTACCTCAAGAAACACGTCGTTGTCCGAGACTTCCCGGGGTGGCCAGCCTTCAGTTACCACGAAGTCTGCTAGAGATAAGAAAACAGAGTCAGCATCTTTAAAATCAAAGAGTGAAAAGGCCGGCAGTGAGAAAAGGAGCAGTAGGAGGACTGGTGAGAATGAAGGCAGTCAGGTTTCTGGAGCGCTCTTTGCTCACCTCCTGGAGACCAGCCTAGTTTGTAAACACTTTCCAACTCGTAGACCCTAGTGCATGAACTGTCGTGATTGCCTGTGGAGTGACTTAACTGTAGTTTCTCATTCTGCCATTGTCATCTGTGTGTGCTGTCTTATATACTCTTCTTTCTTCCTTTTAATCCAACTACACTGTAGACAGCTAGGGAAGCATGCTGAAGAGACTGGTGTCTTTCCAGAGGGACAACTTGTATTTTTTGATGTGCTAATGGATATAATTCTGTCAAAGTAAAAGCACAAATGTCAAAAATCTCATCATGGTGTTTTCACCAACATGACAATTCTGTAACTGTTGTAAAGTAGCTAGCTTGTCAGCATGTTCAACCCCATTACATTGAGCATCCATGTAGTCTGACATTTGGCCTGATGCAGGTAGAAAACAAGTGAGTCATGTGACAAAATAGTGTTCATGTAGGTGGCTAGGACACATCTAAGTGTATAGTGTTAGCATTAGTCTCTGTAAAATCTGAGTACTGCTAAAAGCAATTTTCCAGTGTCCTGTCTTTCTTGATGATTATTTTAATTAAGAAATTGTAAATCGTAGGTCCACAGAGTCCATGTGAACGGACAGATATCAGGATGGCAATAGTAGCTGATCACCTGGGACTTAGTTGGACAGGTAAGTGTGTATACTCCTGAGTGGAACAATTGCTTGCACTCATTTTATTTCCTTGTTTTCTTGTACTTCATTATATATTTTTAAAAAATTAAAACAAGCAGCTATGGTAAAAAAATATATAAAACCATAATCAATCAGGTGATCGCTAATAGCACCTCGTACTGAGGTTTTTTTTCCTCTGTACATATTCTAGTCTAGGAATAGAAGTTTAATTTTTATTTTACCTTGAATTTAGAGTTTTTCTTTACAGTGTCACGTGTGCTAACATAAGTAATCTTTCACCTGATAGCAGATTTACTTGGAGATATAAAGGAAAACATAGCTAAAAACTTATAAAATCACACCAATTCTTAACATGATTAATGTCCTTACAATACCTCTCCCCTCCCAATACTGGGGTTGAACCCAGGACCTTGCATATGCCATGCAAGGGCTCTATCATTGAGTTTACAGTCCTTGCCCTAGTAGAATAGCTCTCATTAGCAGTAGTTCAGTGAACCTCTGCCTGGGTTTAATAAAAAGTGAATACCTGATTCTTCTTTTAAATATACTTTTGTGCTGGGGACTGAACTCAGGGCTTTATACATGTTAGGCAACACCCTTATTACTGAGCAATGCACCACCCAGCCCAGATGCTTTTCTTTGAGTGAACTCACTAACTTTTATGCTCAAGATTTATTTAAAAGTAAATCATGTAATACTTTCCTAGTGAGGAATGGAGTATTTGCCATATCTATATATGAAAACAAAGGAATGACAGTTCAAATTTTGAGTTGAAACTTAAAAAAATTTCAATTCACAAAAGTAGTTAAAAAAGTAAATAACCAGCCATTAATTCATTGGAAGTGAATATTTGGCTTCATTTTGCTTCCATAAAAACCAAAGATCAGGCCTGTATCAACGGGGCAGTGCTACTTCGTTGTTATTGAACTATATTTTGTGCAAGCCCATGGCTGCTGTACCGTAGAGCTATATCCCAGCCCTTTTTATTTTTTGACATAGGGTTTTGCTAAATTGCCTAAGCTGGCCTCAAATTTATAATCCTACTTCCTGATTATCTACCACCATGCCTGGCCTACTCTGTGGTTTTGATCTTATCAGCGTCCTTAAAATCTTGCCTCACCCAAGTTTGAGCTACTTCAAGTCTCGTAGGCTGCTTGTATTTTTTGATGCATATTCAAAAAAGCCTGGTTAAAAGGATATTGTCATATCTAAAGTCATCTTGTACACCACCAGTGACGTACAGTCCACGCAGTTAACTATTATAAAAAGACAATGTGAAACTGAATAATGGGGAACAGTTTCATCTCAACCTTTTCCTGTGAATGCCCTCCATCCCCCAATCCCATCCTCCAACCCAACTCCACCACCCCATTTCTGTCCCTATTCTCAAGCACATTGCTACCGGGAACCCAAAGGAGCTCTTAAGATGGGTGATCTGAGCCATCATCTGTGAATGGATGAGAGCTGAGAGTAACTTGTTCTGTATAAATATTTGCTAACTTATATCTTAATATCAGATACAAATTTGAAAATATACTGTAGCTTGAGGCAAATGTTGATTTTGTGTTATTATATACCCATAACAATTAAATTTTCCTTAAGCCAATTTAAAAAAACCCTGCATTTTCAGAGTAAATTTTTTGGAGAAGGTGGGGCATAAGAGTAGCCTGATAGACCAGGGATTACAGCCCAGGGGTGGAGTGCTTGCCTAGAATGCTCAAGGCCCAGGACTCAACCCCTAGAACTGCAAGGGAGTTAAAAAATAATTTTGAAAAGCCAGATATAAAGCCAAATTATAAAATGCTTCATGTCAGTAGCTCCTTGCTCTGCACTGTGAGTCCAGAAAACAGATACAGTTTGGGTTTGTTGAGCAATAGGAGGAATATTTTCACTTAAAACACAGAGGTAAAAAAAAAAAAATCTTTAAAAATGTGATTAGTTTTTCTAATTAGAATTAACTACATGTTTAATGAAGGTTAGAAAATTTAACTACCATTAATGTCCTAATGTGTGTTGATTTTTAATGATTTCTAGCATTTTTATTTCAGATAACAGTTACAAATTTTGTAATTTTCTGCAAAATCTGATTTTGCCTTTAATACACCTTATGATAGTGTCTTTCTAACTATGGTCACAGTACACTAATGAGTCATGACTATTTTTAAACCGAATGTAAAAGAATTTGTATATTGCATGTATTAAAAACAAAACTTCATTCTGTTGAAAACTGGTTTCATTTATATAAACACCACTATACATTTCTATTTGTTGACCATGATCCCAACAGTTGTAATTTTACTTCCCAATGATTCTTTTTTTTTTTTTTTTAACACATGGACTGTTTCCAGTGTTTCATTAGTTCAAATCTGTAATGAACAGTAACCTATGCAACACATTTTATGTCTCTTGCATTATCAGAATAACATACTTGGTCAAAAGATAAAGACTTTTGTAAACTGACCTCATTTGACCAATTTACTGGAAATGTTTCTTAACAGAAAAAATCTTGACCAATTCTTTTTCCATGGGAGCATTTATCGCATTTCTTTTTATAAAAATCATTTTTAAGGTATTATACACTTGATAATTATTAAGAAACACAAAAATATACAGTGAGAAGTCTCCAAAGTTTCCCTCTTCCAGGACAGCCACCAATATCTAGCGCATCTATATTTTTCCAGAGACACTCAACATTTACAGGATTGAGTGTGTGAAGCTATACATGAACAGAAAGAGCTAGATCCCTTTTATTTTTTACCCAGGTTATTGCATCTCAGATATAATGATATAACTTGGAGTCATCCATCCTTAAATTCCTGAGTGGAGTTCATGAAATTAGAAGGCATCATAGAGCAGAATGTTGTATGAAAATGCTTCATGAAGATGGCTTAGGGCACTCTGCTGCTGTCTATTGTTTTATATGTATGAATTTTATACCTATATTGTATGCTACTTGCTGAAATGACAGAGAATTTGGCTGAATTAATAGCAAGCAAGCATTCTCTCGGTAAAGAAAAGGAATATTTATAGAATGATTTCTCAAGTAATTTGATTTTAAGTAATTACCTAAGGAGAGACAAATCAGAGCCTGAGGATAACCACTAGTTTGTTATGAAATCAAGTATATGAAAATTAAAGTTCCTTTTCTTTTTCCTGGTAACAGCTGAACATTACTTTTATAAAATGTGTGTAGTAAAACTAGAATATGCAATCTTAGTAACTCTCTTTCTTTTTACAGAATTGGCAAGGGAACTGAATTTTTCAGTGGATGAAATCAATCAAATACGTGTGGAAAATCCCAATTCCTTAATTTCTCAAAGCTTCATGTTATTAAAAAAATGGGTTACCAGAGACGGGAAAAATGCTACAAGTATGCTAAAATTATATTATTTTAACTTTTTTCAAAACTGCATATGCCAAATACTTTAGAAAATCCTACCATTAGGTTCATACAAATATTGTTCTAAATATCCTGTGCTTTTAAATATAACATAGGAAATTAAACATAGGGTGATGATGACCCTCTAATGGCAAGACTTTTGAAGTTATATTTGTTTAATAGAGTGCTAACATTGCTAGATAGAGATCTGCTTTTAAGAAGTGTTTTGGAACACAACCAGAAGGAAATATTTTTCATTATATCTGCCATTTTCTGTGACCATCAAAAATGGAAAATCAATTCCTGTCATTACCTCGTGGGATGGTCATCCGAAACACTCTGCTGTGGCCGGAAGCAGAACTGCACAGAAGAGGACAAGACCAAGCTAGGGATCAAGTAGTGAATTCAGCTGCCTCTGTGGCAGCAGAGAATTCTGCCAGCCTTGGATTGGGATTGGTGGAGGGGGTGGTACTACACTTTGGCAAGTGCTAACCCATGCAGTGTGGAACAAGTTATGGGTTTGCCTGTGTCGGCCTGACCTTAGTAACTTTGCAGAATGTTTTACAGAAGGGTGACCTATCTTGATGTTCTGAAAAAGAGGAAGAACTTCTCTGCAGTTACCATAGATGCCCTTAGAAAAGGAGACAGCTATTTTAGGGCCTATCCGCTGTGTTAGGGTGGAGTGCACGCTCTGTGCTGTTGCCATCACACACAGTTTGGCCAAGCGTTTAAGATCCCAACTTCCCTGTAGCAGTAAGCATTCTGAGTCCTCCCGATAATGACACTGCAGAGCTGGTTTGAGGATGAGCTGTGAAACACCAATTGGGCTGCAGAGACCATTCCTTTGTGTGGACGTTGTGCTGACAAGAAGAAAATAATTTAATTTGGCTTCAACTTTTTTTTCTCTCCTTTTCAGCTGATGCCTTAACTGCAGTCTTGACAAAAATTAATCGGATAGATATAGTGACTCTGCTAGAAGGACCAATATTTGATTATGGAAATATTTCAGGCACCAGAAGTTTTGCAGATGAAAACAATGTTTTCCATGACCCTGTTGATGGTAATTGAATTTAGTGTTCATATTTATTTAATCATTTGATAAAATTGAAAAGTGCAGTTGGACAGAGCAGTCACTTAAAATCAATAAATTGTGATTTGCTTGACTTAATTTCTCATTTTCACAGCATTTTGTCTGCCAGAGTCTGCAAATAAGCACTCTGATGTCAAAGCAAGCCTGGTAAATGCCTCTGTAATATACAATGCAAATAATGAGATATAAAAAATTGGAAAGAACTGGTATTTCTGATATGTGACCAAATGGAAGAAAGTTAAATACCTCAAAAATGCATTCTTTTTTTCATTTTCAATTTTTATAGCTACCTAGAAAACTAGTGATCTTTTGTTTATGTGAAACCAAATGGTGAGGGCAGTTGTGCTACATATACAAAGTAGTGAGTGAGATTAAAGTAAAAAATACACAAAGGTGTATCTATCTTAAGGTAAAATGCTGAATTACTGTGCTGGAACGAAGTATTTAAATATACTAGAAAGATCTAATTTGTCACAGTGATTTAGTTATTAAATCACTTATTTATTAGTTTAGTTATTAAATTAGTTTGGTAAATTTACATCCTATCATTTATTATTTAGGAGAACCCTACCTCATATATTGTATATAAAAGACAGCATACTTTTCAACAGTGAGAATAAATATCACTAACAGCATAATTCATTCACATTAGCTGAATTTATATATTGTCATCTTCCCTTATGTAAATTGGGACTTTTTCACCAAAGTATTAAGAAAAGCATAATAAATACATTACTGTCTTTTTTTTTAAAGATAGACCTATCTTACCTCTACACATGGGGATTTATTCCTGCAGTAAACTTTGAGTAGAAAATATTGATCACATGAAAGCAGAGAAAGGAGAAAGGGATACTTTTCTACTATTTCAAGTTTTAAAACAGTGAAATTTTTTCTTTTTCTTTTTCTTTTAAGACAGAATCTTGCCGTTAGTTCAGCCGAGGCTCCCCTTGAACTTCCCATGTAGTTCAGACTGGCCTCAAAACTAGTGCTCTTCCTGTCTTAGCCTCATGAAGGCTGCGTTTACAGACGTCTACCATCTGCCTGACTTGATTTTTTTTTCCTTTTTTAAACTGGCAAAGTTAGAGTAACAAACTTCTAATTCTGCAAATGTTATAAGAGAAAGAATCTTAAATTGTTAGAAAATTTCTGCTTACTAAAGTTAATGGAAAATTTAAAGTATACCCGCTATGCATATAACATATAAAAAGGAAGTAATAAACATGGATTTTTTTCCCCTAAAGCTTAGAAATACAACAAAGCCTTGGAGGAAAAGCTGTGTCCAAGGCTATGCCTTATATGTAAGACCATATATTGGTAATCAAATTCTAGTATATATAGAGGTAATAAATAGCAAACTATATTATTGACAAGTTACAGCTTATATATTCTTCTACTATCCTGTATTGGAAAACAAAACTAAGAAAAGTAGCTCTAGTTAAAAAGATCATTAAATACAAAAGCACCTTTCTTGGAAGCTTCATTTAATATTTTAAAATCAGAATATCATTTTAAAATAAGTTAATGTAGACTTTTTGATGCTGTATTTTAGTATTTGATATTTCTTATTCTAAAACTACTTAGACAAATTTAGGAGTTTCACTTATGCATATTGTAAACCTCAAGTAATCTTAGCTAATTTTCCAACAAGATTCTGGCTTACACAAGCGATCATGACTAGAAAATGTATGCTTACATTCAGTCATTTGAATTATAACAATAGTTAAATTGGTATTTACCTTGGCTTGATGGAAAACTTAGTCTTCAGTGCGTCTACACAAATAATTCAGGAAATGCGCATTGTTGCTTTTAAAAAATGTTTTCCTGTCTCTCCTCTTGGTTGAATTTCTACAAAACTTCCATTCCTCACCATGACCAGACCACTGTTGACTTTTCTCTCTGCTAAGGTAGAAAAATACTTCTGTAGTTCATACACAGCAATGTTTAAAGCAAGCAATTAGCTCTGTCCTTCCCTATTCATGTAGGCTAGTTAATGAGCTCCGTGTTTCATAGCATTGTCAAGAATATTCAGAGTGCGCTTTGCAAATGATTTCCTCCTATCTCTGTTGTGTATCATTTCTTCTCTTTATTTGATTTGTGTTTCTAAGTGGATCCCACCACCAACCTCACCAAGATTTCCATATAGACCACAGCCCTTCATCTCTGTCATATTCCGACACCTGGAAACTTTACATGGACTCTTTTCTACTCTGTCTACTTTTTAAATCCTTTTCCTAACATCTTTTCAGATTTTACCCAGTGCTACTGCTCTAAAAATCTAGTAACATTTCTTTCTGAAGTTTTAGGTTCATATATCTTTCTGTAAATTTCTTTAAACAAGAATTAAAGTTGTGTTGTATTGCTCATATGTACTGTTTTTAAAATAAGTTATAGGTAGTTAATTACAAAATTGTTTTCTTGTGGCTTGCTGTATTCAGTCCACCACAGTATGAATTTTGCATGCTAAAATTAGAATGATAATTGGCCATAAAATAAATGTTTTAAATGACAACTAACTTTATATTGAATTAGTCTGCATATTTAAGTTAACTATATTAAAAGTACCAAAATCTTAAGCAATTGGTATCTTCATTAGCATTTCTATTTTATTGGAGTTTGCACTAGGCTTTTTATTTCATTGTATTTCACTTAACTGAACTAAACCAATAAATTTTATCAACATTATTCTGTAATTCATCATGCATTTTCATACCTGATATACTTTTTAGTCATTCCATGTGTTTTTGTTTGATGTGTTCTAATTCATTCCAGTCAGTCCAAATGTACTGTCTTCCATAGGTTATCCTCCCCTTCAAGTGGAACTGGAGACCCCCACAGGGTTGCACTACACACCACCCACCCCTTTGCAGCAAGATGATTATTTTAGCGATCTCTCTAGCATAGAGTCTCCCCTTAGAACCCCTAGTAGACTGAGTGATGGGCTAGTGCCTTCCCAGGGAAATGTAGTGCATTCAGCAGATGGACCTCCAGTTGTAACTGCAGAAGACACTTCCTTAGAAGACAGCAAAATGGAAGACTCAGTGCCTTTAACAGAAATGCCTGAAGCAGTGGAAGTAGATGAGAGCCAGTTGGAGGATGTATGTCTGAGTGAGTATCCTCAATATCTCGGAAGTTTGGCTGGGGTCCCAAAAGATGCGAAAGCAGCCGAGCCATTGAAACAGACTAGGAAAGTAGGCATAAGCGCTGAGCAGCAGGAGAAAGGAAAATCTGGTCCTGATGAGGAGATGCTGGAAGAAAAACTCAAATCTCTGTTTGAGGACATTCAACTTGAAGAGGGAGTAGAGTCTGAGGAGATGACAGAAGAAAAAGTACAGGCTATTCTTAAACGTGTTCAGCAAGCGGAACTGGAAATGTCTTCAATTACAGGTTGGCACAATGAGACATCAGGTGGAAACGTAGATTCCCCGGCTCAAGCTCGAAGAATAACTGGTGGGTTGCTAGACCGACTGGAAGACAGGTATGGCTCTGTTTCAGGAGGCGCAACATCAAGTGCTGTGAAGTGTTGTTTGTTTAAAATCTTTTGCGTAAAAGTAGATGTTTTTTAGCATGAGTCTTTCTGAAACTCCCAGCTCAGTTTTGGATAATACTTGCTTTGAAAAGTGGTTCATTATGCTAATATGGAAAGAGAAAAGTTCGTTTAAATTCAAATATAACTTTGAAAGCCTGAGATAGAAAGAGAAGCTAAAGATTCGTATTTTTTTTAACTTTAGAAGACTATTCTTTTCTAATTTATTGCTTGCAGTATTCTTGCCCCCAAAACATTTCATGTCTCCACCTACAAATGTGATTCTTATACAAAATTTGAAAACTTAAGATTTTTAAAAATTCAGTATAACAACATCATGTAGAAATAACTACCCTTAAAATGTTGTTGGAAGTGCTATAGGTTAAACTCAGCAGTGAAACATGTTAAGCCCTGAATTCAGTCATTGGTACCAAAAGGAAAAATGTTTTGTCTTCTGTGTATATTTTTAAAAATATCTTAATGTAGAAAATATAGACAAGCTAAAAGAAAAAGCTTCTGTCTTCCTACCATACTGTATACCTTCTTAATTTTTTGTATATCTTTCTTTTAAAATGCCATGAAAGACATTTGCTGATAATCAAAATAATTCTCTTAACATGAAGCTGGTTCGGGGCTGGGGATTTCGCTCAGCGGCATAAACGCCTGCCTTGCAAGCAGGCAGTCGTGAGTTCGATCCCTGGTACCGATAAAAATGAAAAAGACAAAAACAAAACAAAACAACATGAAGCTGGTTCATTTTTATATTAGCACTACTCTGGAAAGGTAAGTCTACAGTCCCCAAAACCTGGGGTCAAATCCTACCACCATTAGATAGATACTCTGCAACTTGAAAATCTCAGCTCTGACAGTGTCACTTTAGTCATATTTCTATTACCATTTCCCTCAGGCAAGGATAGAAATCATAAAAGAAAGCATATAAACTACCTACCAGAGGACTTGTGCAAATAGTAATCTCCTGATAAAAGTGTAACCATTATTTTTACATACCTACACATCAGACTAAAATGTATTTTACTTGGTGATAAGCTTGAATTGGAGGCAAGAGAGCTTATATTATTTCATAAACATATGTAATATTTTCATATTTCTGATAAGCCTCTTGCTCACAAAAATTCACATAGACTATAAAATTTGCAAAGAAAAGTTTAACTCCTTTGGAAAAAAGTTTAACTCCTTTGGAAAAAATGAAGGCAGTAATGCTATATATAGCTTAGCAAATAGACTACAGAACAGACAGAGAGTATTTTGAAGTTTATGTTCAGATGCAGTTATGCAGTATGTAGTTGCTTAGTAAGAAGTAATTAGAGATATAGGAAAGATGTTCATTATTAAGCTGGCTGGAAGCCCTTGTTTATTACATTAAATATAGACTACATTATTTGGAAGGCATATATGTCAATATATTATGTAGAAGAAATAGTCATTTTATTGCATAAAAGCAGGAAAATGACAGTAACTTTGCTTCTGTTTATAAGCATAGGTAGGGAAGTCAGGCAAACAATGTGAACTGGGGATCTGAAAGAAGTCATGACGATACGGATCTTACACTATTTTCATAGTACAGTGAGTTTGTCTTTACACATACAGAAGGGAGTATACTATTAATATCTTTAAAATAAATGTGTTCAGATAAAACTTGATTTAAAAGAATAGGCACAAGTACAGTATATATTATGCACTTTATAAATATTACTATATTATATGCTGCTTTCAACAAGGTGTAAACAAACACATTAAAATAATGTGCAAGCTACAAAACAAAGAATATACTGAAAGTAGTAAAAAAAAAATTAAAATCGATTTAAAAGTTTTTAATAGTTAAGGAAAACGGTCCTCAAAATAAGCAAAGGGATGACCAGAGAGGTCAGCACGGGTCAGGAGCAGGAAGAAATGAATGTCAGGTAGAAGTATTATGATTAGAAAAGCGTGAAAACAGGATTCATAGCTGAAAACATACACAGAACCAAAATTGGAGACTCACAGGGCTGCCAGAGTTTCACCTCAGCAATTCACTTTGTTGTTAGGTGCTTGACTTGTTGAATTTTTTACTGTGATACAAGAGTATTTTGAAATATCCTTCCCTTTTAAATTGATTGGAATTACAGACCCGTGAACACCTTTCTAGATACAGAATTTAGAAGCTGTAGAGGTATAATTCTTTTTAAAAAGACAGCATAGCCAACTAGATTGGAAATCTGGGGTACCTTGAGCCTATCTACCTTCTCACACCTCCATTCATAATGGCCCCTCACATTTTCATAATGGCCCCTCACATTTTAAACCCTTCATCCATTCTATTTTATGCCTTCAGCAGTAACTTTCAGGGGTTCTGAGCCACGTGGTGCCGTTATAATTTGTCCATTTCATCTTTTCCAGCCCTGATCAGTGCAGAGATTCTATTACCTCATATCTCAAAGGAGAACCTGGAAAATTTGAAGCAAATGGCAGCCATGCTAAAGTCACTCCAGAAGCGAAGACAAAATCTCACTTTCCAGAATCCCAAAGTGACACAGGAAAACAGAGTGCTAAGGAAACTCTGAAACCAAAAATGCATGGATCTGGTCGTGCTGAGGAGTCACCATCACCACTAGCAGCATATCAGAAATCTCTGGAAGAAACCAGCAAACTTGTAATAGAAGAGCCTAAACCCTGTGTGCCTGTCAGTATGAAAAAGATGAGTAGGACTTCTGCTCCTGATGGCAAGCCACGGTTTAACCTTCATGAAGAGGAGGGGTCCAGTGGGTCAGAGCCAAAGGTATGTCATCAGGTCATCCCTGGGTTCTTCGTGAAATGTGCAGTATTGATGCTTCCCTGCTTTGGGTTGTACCCAGAATCCCGGACACATGATTCTCTACTGGGTTGAAATTATAAATGGGTGACACTGTAGTGATAATGGTGGGGGTAAGGAACATGCTAAGTACAACACCGGCCACTTGGCCATACCTTCCTTCCCAAAGTAGGAAAAAGGGAGCAGCACCTCAATAGCCCTTTTCAGGAGGATGAAGAACTACAGAGACATTTAAGTAACTACCTTAAGATCTAGTATTAATTTTGTCTGAGATATATTAGATTTCCTAACTCCAAACCTAGTCATCTTTCTTTCTAGAGGATAATTCTGTTCCTGTCTGGTTTTTCAGCATAATTTAACACATTCACAATGGGGCCATAATTCATATGTCTTACTGCTGGGTGGCTTCAACCACCTGTGGTTACATGCATGACTGTCCTATGGAATGGCTTGTGCCAGTGTTGGTACAAGTGGTGCAGTTGTGTATGGGACAGTCACGTGTGTACCACCAGTTGTTCAAGCTACAGAATATGTTTTAAAAAAAAATGTATACAGCACCTGACCCATCTAAGATTCTTATTCTATAAGATCTATTGTTTGGGGCTGGGGATTTAGCTCAGTGGCATAAGCACCTGCCTTGCAAGCAGGCAGTCGTGAGTTCGATCCCTGGTACCGATAAAAAATGAAAAAGACAAAAAAAAAAAAAAGATCTATTGTTTGGGGGCCGGGGGTTTAGCTCAGCAGTGTAAGTGCCTGCTTGGTGAGTTTGATCTCCAGCACCAAAAAAAAAAAAAAAAATCTTATTGTCTGAAAGTATTTTAAAAATTGAAGAGACAAAATCACCCAGTTGAAGATAAGGTGGGTTGGCAGCTGTCAGAAATTTAAAGTTACAAGTATCATTTTTACAACTGTTGCTAGTAATCTAAAAACTTTCCTATAATGAAATTGTTTGCTCTTTGTATTGATATGTTTTTGTGATATCCTGTAGTACATCTTTATTTTGAGAGATTGAAATATTTTAAGCTGAAATTATGACTCACTGGTGTAAGAAAACAAAAATGAGCTACATTTTCTGTACTTTTTACTATTTTCCTAATCTCAATTTGTGTGTTCTTTTCATCTATGCCATAGAAACAGACCAAGAATTACAGGTCTTTGGAATATTTGCATATGTATCTTCCTTGAGACATATCTAAGACACCTAAGACACATTGTAATGCTTAAAGGTTAGGAAAACTTACCAACCAATTACATCCTTTCCTTTTCCTTTTGGCTGTTTTCCTGCTTATTAGAAGGGGAAGTAAGAGGAAGTCAAATGTTAATCTGTCTTGTCCAATGATGTTTATTTTGAGATTTAGTGAAGGTGATTATTAAATGAGATAGAGATTATTTAATGAGGTAAGTAAAGCAACTGATTACCACAACTAATAATTGAACATGGTGTTCTTTCTGTTTTTCTTTTAAGCATTTTTGAGTCTTTCTGAGGCATTTGACTTTCTGACAAGTGTGTTTTTGAATATTGATTGTTTTGTCTTTCACTGATTTTTAGTGTATTTAGCAGAATGAATTTGGACAGAATGCTTCCTTTTAAGGCAAACCCACAAATAATAGAATAGTGATATTTTATCTGGAAAGATTTGTTCTGCAAAGGTCTATTAATATCAATATAGAAGTGCCAAAAACAACTACCATGCAATATAAATAAGCACTGCAGCATGTGTACATGGGCATAAGCACTGGCATTGGCATAAAGAGGGTTGAAGGTGAAGATCTTAACTCGGAGTGGAAACTCAGCTGAATTCATTTGTAAAGGAAAATCAGTACTATTAGAAAGCACTTTCAAGATTCCTTATAAATGAGCCTCCCTTTCATGTTGATTGCCAGTTCTGCTATTATGTGATCATCATAATCTATGTGAGTTTCAGCTTCCAGGAAACATGAGTCTGAACTCACAAGCAATCCTGTGATTTTCGGGTGTTATCTTTTGTGGCTCTACCATAGTACAGTAATAGCAACCAAGTAGCTCGTCTGATGTATAATCTCAGAAAACAGTCCCCTTTTTATCCCCTAAAAAATCAGGTCAAAAGTCCGGGTGCTGCTCTCACACGGATGACTGCCTGCTGTTACAAGGTAAAATTCTGCTATTTTCCACGTCTTTTCATGCAACAACTCATTTGTAGGAACACTGCGAAAATCCATTTGTTCTCCTAAAGTTTCTCCATTTACTACCACTTCTTGGTGAATTCTCCCAAAAGGATCCTGATCTTCAACTGTGCTACTGTGTTTTCTCTACTGTTCACCATAAGGCGAGTGGAGACTCCAGAGAGACAGTGGACTCTGAAACATTAGCCAAATCGCCACTTTTTTGTGTGTGTTGGGGCTGGTTTCAGGACACTCGAGACAATTATTATCTAATTGACATCTAGGTCTGTTGTTACTATTTGCATTAACAAGTATTCTTCAGCTTTCTCAGTGTACCCAATGCAAACCTTTCCCCAGTTTAAGATTCTGTGTTTGGAAAATTGGGATTTCTCTTTCCCTTTTGCCTCATCCAACCCATTAACAAGTTTTTGCTTTCTTCAGTGGCAAGTCTACTTCTGCTTTATTGAGCCACTAAGGCCTTCCTCTCACAATATGATTTTTAGATCCTTTAACATCTCCCAAATTTACTGTCCTCCTCTGAAAAAAATTTAAAACATAGTAGAAAATTTAATTTTCAAATTCTTATTTCTTGCAAAGATACTGGCTGTTACTTCCTTTTGAAACCGTATTATTCAGTAGGATGTTTTATTCAAATAAAATTCCTATAAAGTCAAGTTTGCTATTACTCAAATATCTTAAAATATTTAAATTAACTTTGGTGAAAAGAATGACCCAGTTTATCATTTATTCAATTAACATTTCATAAAATGTATTATCTAACACCCACACCTTGCATGCTTATTTCACTAAACAAATACTATTGTTCATTTTTCTAACAGTTGTTAACTGTAACACTCATCTTCAGGACTATTATGTTTGAGATAATTACCAAAATTCTACCGTTACAGTTGAGAAATAAAATCACTCAGTAAATACTCTTCACCATGACCATAAGAAGTTGTTTCTCCCTGTGAATTACACAGTATTTGCCACTTGGTTGTTTCTCCTGCTTTCTATCCCTGTTGCCTAAAAAGCAGTATTTTACAAAAGTTTTAGATTTACTAGATTCTAATTTGTAACATATTATTTTCCATGAAGTGTTCTGTTATACTGTAATTTCATGAGATCTTTAAAATACTTCAAGCTTCTCATATTTTACATTATTCTAAACTCTTTTTACTACCCAGTTTTGTTTATAAGAATTTCTTGATGTAAATATGTGCACCAAATTGTGGTATTGTGCATTTCAAAACAGCTTGGATAAAGTTATGATATCTGCCCAAATTCTTATAAAAATCAGAAATATATCTCTTTGACCATTTTTTTATACCTTTTTCTGTGAAGTGAAATGTAGCCTAAACCAGAAGGTTATTACACCTTTAAGTCAAATGAATATAAATATAAAACTATTTTTAAAAGAAATCAAATGCTTCTCCAAACTAGTAGCATTGTTTCAAAAGCTAAAAATGTTCTACAATTATTTTTAATAAATTATAACCAATTACCTTGATATTTATCTGCATATACAAAGTAGTTTGAATGCTGTTCAAAACTTTTGGGCCAGGAACAGAACTCAGTGGGTTGAGCATTTGCCTATCACGCATGAGGCTCTAAGTTCAGTCCTCAGTTCCTAGAGAATAAAAGCTTTCTTCCATTTAAATTTTAAGATTCTCAGCAATATTTATCATGATATTCCTTAGTGGAGGAAAAAAACAGCAAATAAATATAATTTTTTCTTGGTTTTTCTTCTCAGAATGTCTTTTATTTTAAAATGTGATGTTAAAATCATACTAAAAAAATGCATTTATCAGGACATGAAAGACAGTGAGAATGATTCAAGCTCAGAGGAGGAACAGAGGGTCACTACTCGAGTTACTCGCCGGCGTTTGATTATAAAGGTATCCTGTAGCCGGATCACTGTAGGACTTTGCATAATATTAGAAATCCTTTCATGTGATTTTAAAAATTCAGCATGCTTGATAACTAAATGGCTTTCTGTTTCTCTGCAAACTTGAAAGTTTATAAAAACAACAACCAAAAGGAAACTCATGTTGCATGGTAACGAGTGTTCAATGGAGGCCTGTTTGACATGTGGCAGTTATAATTTTATCTGATAATTCTTGGCGTTTGTGTCTTGCTTTTCTTGGAGAAGTGTTACATGTATGAACAAAAATTCTGTCTGGATTGGAGGGTAGACTGCATAAAGTTAAATGTTCAACCAAAACCTCAGAGACTACTAAGCTATGAAGTAAGGTAAAGAAAAAAATCATGAAAGAAGTAAAAGGTTTCCATCTGTCTTAAATTCTTGCTGTCTTAATATTTACATGAAAAGCCAGTTCTTTATTAATTAATGCTTAAGAATTTTAGTTATAACCTGGCATAAATGTATGTGACATAATGCAAGTCTAGCAAACCTTTTGAAATAGGTTTTTAACTATAATAACTTACACAAAAACATTAAGCTAAGTATAAGCAATTTTTGATAGAAATGAAAAGTATAATTTCACCCCATTTTAGCAAAATTGAGAACACTATGAATCATTAAGTTTTTCTCTATGAAGATCTTTTGAAACACTGACCTTATGGATGGCAAAGTCCATCACAAAGCTCCTTGCAATCTGCTAATTCTCTTCCTTCTCTGGTTTTAACAAAAGCTTTCTTGATGTTAGAATAATTGAGTGCAAAGAACTAGGAGCCTATTTTCCCAATGCACTTGAGACTTCTTGGTTGCCAGTTCTGGAGAGAGAAGAGAAATTGAAGACTATTTATCAAATTTTCCCAGTTCCAGAGCGTCAGAGACTTAAGAGGAAGGCTAGATTTGATACCCAAAATTTCTTAATCTTGCTGTGTTGTACACTTGATGAAAAGCAGCTGAAAGAAGTGAAGAAATTGTCAAGTGATAAGGTTTTATAAAACTAGAGAATTAAGAAAATAAGTCCTCATCTAAATTTGGAAACACCCTCCCCCCCACCCCCAGTCAACTGTGAGCTCAGTGGGGAAACTCTCAGGAAAAAAAAAGCATGAATCATTTCTTTGGAAATCCTACAGAGCCAAACAAATTACTAATTTCTGTCTAAGGACATCTGCAGTATTCAACCTGTTGCCTATAAAATCCTCATAATCATTCACCTATCGTATGTTCTACAGGATGGGCCGGGGAGTACTTGATTCAGTTTTTCTATGGATTCAGGTATCGAGATAGCCATACCTTTTACTCACATTTGCTAGTCGCGTGGTCAGTATCTTCAAGAAATGGTATTTCAAAGTGAGAAGTCTAGGAAAACCACAGCAGATAGGCTATTTTCTAACTTGCTTTTTATGCTTTACTTATGACTTAGCCATGTGGCCTCCACAGCCACCCCGTTTCCTTTATATTCCTCCCCCTTACAGAACAGATTTCCCTGTCAGGAAGAAGAAAACATTCATGAAAGAGGGGAAAACAAACAAACACACTGGAAAGTAGAGAGTAAAGAAGTTTTTTTCTCTAAAGACAAAAACCGAGCAACAGCAACATCAAGTCCCCAAACCCCTCAAACCTGTGGGGATTCTTTCTGTTGGTTTCCTAGCACTCTAGAAATGCATCTGCAAGCAAACTTATAAGTAATTTTATTAGAATGAGAATCTGATTAATAATAGATAACACTTCAGTGTATTAAGGTCCTAAGTTTAAAATAGCAACATGTACTATAGTGCTTTATAAAACAGAAGTATTTGTTTTCTCCCCAAATGCCTACCTCTTGAAGTTGGTATAATTTTAAACAGATTTAATGAATGGAATTATCAGATAAAGACTTTGTAACTGGCTAAAGGATAGCTATAACTACCTTTGGAAGTTATAGGTATAACAAATAAAGTTTAAACTCTGGCATACATAGGATCCTTTCTGGTTAAATATTTTCCCATTGAGGTTTTTGGAGCAGTTAAGAGAATCAGATTTCTGTTGCCTTTCTCTTTATTCTATATGTTGCTGTCTTTCTAAAGTAAAAGGAGCTCAAGAACTACAATAATAGTACAATAAATATGACATGGAAAGCATCTCTTTCAGAAACATAAAATGGCAATGTTAGGCCTTCGTGGGCCATCAAGACTAAAATTATTTTTCCTACCTGACAAAACTAGGTGAATTGATTTGCTTAAAATCACACAGTTGGGCAGAATCACTGTAATGAAGTACAGTTTTTTTCCCTCCATACTGTATTTCTGTTCCAAAACAAATAGAAAGGAGCATTTTTGACTAGATTAAGTCAAACGTTCCGCCATTCATATTTTCCACTGGCACAGATGAGGGTGGCATTAGGGTGCCATTGCTAGAAACTATTTGATAGGACTGGAATGCTGGGAATCTGACATATTTTTCAGATGCTAGTCTAGCCCAGAGCTGAGTCAGCATAGTTACACTGCCTGTCATGTTACTCTATCTCCCTCAAGTACCACAAAAACTTGTAGGGTTATCCATCCCTTGTAGAGCTAGCTTTGTGTGAGAAGTATCTCCCAAAGAAAGCAGTAGATATGATCAGAATTCCGTTGCCACAAGCCTTAGCAATTTATACAATAAATGGGCTAAAAGTATAATTTTATGATTTTTATCTTTACTTTTATATGTGAATCCATTCATTTTAATGCAATTGTAATTCATTTTACACTTAATAGTTTCAAATCATTATGGAATGAGTCATGTTAAGTTCTTCATTCATTATGGAACTTTTAAAGTTTATCAGCATAATCATTTATTTCTATATAATTTGATCATATCACAGTAATTTCAAATATTTAGAGGCAGTTTAAAGTATGAAGCAGTCTTTTAAGTTTGTTTATCTCTCTTAGCACATTTATTGAATGCCAAAGTAAAATTTTTAAACCAACTCACAAACTATTGTGAAGTTTGGTAAGTTCTGAATGGTTGATTTTTTACAATATAGCACAAAGGCATTTTTATTTTAATTTTTCATAATATTTTAATTGGAAGGTAGATGCTTTTTTTCCTCCAATTAGCAGTTCAAAAGTTATACCTACTCATTCTGTTATCCAGGAATAACCATTATTTATAAACTGTTTTTGCATTCATGTCCCAAAGTGTATGTGTAGACAGACACACACACACACATTCTCTCTTTCTCTCTCTCTCTCTCTCTCTCTCTCTCTCTCTCTCTCTCTGTCTTCTTCCCTCCCTCCCTCATGTAATAGTGTTTGCTAGACTATAACAATAGGTTATACTCTACATAATACTGGAAAATTTGCTTTTTGCAAAATTATCCTATTTTTGGAGTATTCAAGTTTTATTGTGTACATCAAAGCAAATTGCTATATTTCATATTTTTACTTTTTTAAAAACTCTAGGAAAGAGAGTAAAAATTATGACATGCAATACTTTCTAGCAGGTGTATCAAAGTAAATATAAGTAGGCTTTGTTAAGATAACCACCAGAAATGAAAATTTCCCTTTGAAATAAGCGGCAGTAGTTGTCTAAAATATTATTAAACAAACCAAGGGAGAAATTTTGTTTACTTAGAAGTTTTTGCTATTTTCAACAGTGTTAGACACTTATTAAAAAGAGTCCTCAGAGATCTCTCCTTGGTAATCTTGTTCTCTAATATATTTGACAGAATTAAAGATGCATGGTTTTTAAAAAATCTATGTCATGATATCTTACTGTCTTCCCTATCTAATCCACCTCCCCAGTATAGAAAGTTTCTGCATAATCAATTTTTGCCATATTAAAGCAATAATTTTCTATATTTTGTAAACTTTAAGGTAAAGAGGTGTCCCTTTACCTATAAATGATAAATAATTAGTATAAGTTTCAGTATAAAATAATGCAAATGCTTCCATACCAGAATAGTTCTCAACTAATAGGATATTATTTATTAAGTAGGACTTGGCTAAGAATCAGTTAATATGCCAGTAGGTTTTCACTATCCTTATAAATATATCTATTTCACATTCCTTTCAGAATGTCCTGACCATTTAAAAGTTAATTAGCATCTTTTCTACACAAGGATTCATTCATAGCACATTCAACAAGATTTTATTTTACTGGATTCTCCTGAGATCCCTTAATTGTGTACCACTCAAAGAGCTGGATGTTTATAAGGATTAGCTTCAATGTTTATTGATGTTTTTGCTGTCTTTAGGTGTTTGTTTTTTTTAAAAAAATACAACTTTAAAAATTGCTCTCCAGTGCCAACCATAGGAAATACAGATGTCTCAGAAAAACACTTGGTTTTAGTGCATTTAGACAATTGTGTTGATTGAAACTAAGTAAGACTAACTAAACAACTATGACCTAAAACTAACTAAGGATGACTTAAAAACTAAGTAAGATTAAGGACAAGCTAGGGAGCATTTTCTTTCCACTCATACCACAGTGAAGTCAGATGAGTGTATTCTGCCTATGGCCATCACCTACGTGCCCAGACTCCAGACATACAAGGACAATTGGTTTAAAAAAAAAAAAAAAAGTATATAAGAATGGGAACAGAAGTTTGTTAGAAAAATAAGTTAATTTTTATTTTGTTCCACTTTTTCAAACCAGGACTCATTTTCCACTGGTTGTAATTTCTGGTCAGGCACACAATTTTCTCAGCATTGGCTAGTACTGAGAGAATTATCAGAGCCACTGTCCTTCTCACGCCAGTTACACTGACAAGTGGAAATGTGGATATTGTTGTGATCTACTGTTTTTCCCAGAAAAATCACATCCGTCCACTGAATTGCACCTTTATCCATTTTACCTTTTCAACAAGTGTGACCAGCAAGTCACTGAGTTCCTCAAATACAAATCCACATTTAAGATATTTTTCCTCGTTCCCCAAAACTGCAAGCAGCACAAATCAACTGTTGAACATTAGTGAAGAAGGTAATGTATTACAGTATAGTCCTGCTGCTGAAGGGTTTGTCATGAAGAGATACTAAGGCGTCATCTCAATCCACTGAACTCCTTATGAGCCCATCCTGATGACTAAGAATTTATGCCACTTATTTTTAATACACTAACTTTTGACAATTTCCACTTCTAAATCAAAGAACAATTACTAACTAAAAGATACAATCTTAAATTCCTTTAGTATTGCTTCCACTCCCCTTTGGGCCTATGGCAGTAAAGATAATTATCTCCTAAGACCCTTTCACTTCATGGTAGCATTCTTACACTATATTTAAACTATGTTTCATGAGGTCATTATTCTCAATTAAGTCCTATGAAAAGCTCGAGGGGGGGAAAAATGATTGTTTTATTACCTTGAAGCTTTCATAGTCTTTCCAAAAATCTTTATCCTTAGGAAGTGAATTTTTAAACAAAGATGATAAATATCATTCTCCAACTGAGGTAGTGTTTTAACTCAAACTACAAAAATTCAATCTACAAGATCCTCAGAGTAACTAAGGAAAAAACACTGTTCTCAGGGTCAGATGATCTGATCTAAGCTCTAATTAAGTGTTGACTATAATTTTTCTTTCCAACAATTGAAGCCTGTGTATATGTGTGTTCTGTAATGACATATTTTCAAATTCTTCTACCTTGGAGTTTGTTGCTGACTTCTGTTATTATACATGCTTGCAGTTTTAATGCTTGAAGACTGTTGACTGTTAAATAACCACCAGTGAAGTCCGCCTTTTTCTCTCACACTGGAATAGCAAATAGAGCTCACTGATGCTTTTTCTGGAATTCCAAAGCATGTGTGTGGCATTTGGAGTGGTGTGGCAATATCTCCGACTAGCACCTTGCTAACCTCTGTGCCACATCCTTTAGGGAGAGGAAGCAAAAAACATTCCTGGTGAATCTGTCACAGAAGAACAATTTACTGATGAAGAAGGGAACCTCATCACCAGAAAAGTAATCATCATTGAGATTTCATGCTTTCCTTGGAATTTAAATTTCTCACCTTAAGAACATTACTGTTTCTGTGCTGCAGTATCACCTCTGGAAATGGAAAAATCTCTACCTTTCACTATTGCTTCCTACAGATCACTCGGAAAGTAATAAGACGAATTACCCCACAAGAGAGGAAACAGGATGAAGTGGTAATGGAGAGGGATGGCCAAGGAGGAAGTAGAGGATAAAAGTGTTGTATATTCCCTGAAAGCGTTGCTCACGGGCTGACATGTGCAGTGTGGCAGCTTGAAGCATTTGCTGCTTTTGACTTTCGCATTTGTTCAGTGTTAAAAAAAAAAAAAAAAAAGATTTTCCTCCTCCCATTTCTTAATGATACTGTATATAGTTTTACTGTCTTCCAGGTTTTCAGTAAATAAATTTATTTATGGGAACAGAGTATGCCAGTTTGAGAGAGAAAAAGATAAAATTTTTAGTACCTGTAAACTCTTTGGGAGTGCCCAAGCCCTGCACAGGGCTTGGCCATTGTCAGTGTCTGCCTAGGACACAAACAGAGGGCAATTCAAAGGGCAGTATTTGAGTGGTAGGGTGAGAGAAGTCTCAGTTCACACTGTTTGCATCAGATCTGTACATTTATCCTTTCTATCACATTCTGTAGGGTAATCTGCATTCCATCGTCACCTAACAAGGCTGTCCTCTTTGGGTTTCCGTAGCTGGGCCAGTCCCAGAGCCAGAATCTCCTCACTGAGCAGTGGAATTCATTCCAATAAATCCTTACCTGTCAAGAAAACCTCTAGTTATTTTTCAGTTCTTTTTCCCAGATCTTTATCCTCTCTGATTCAAAAATGGAAACGGCAGTAGACTTCTTTCAGAGAAAAAGAGTAAATTCATAGCTCCTCAGGACTAGATCAGAAAATTAGAACGGCTACTTGGGTTTTCTCTTGTAAATAATAAAGTAAAAACTGAGTATTGCATAGCAGCCTTCCCCTCGGAACTGTGCTTCTGGTACTCAGAGAAGAGAGATCTTATGGAAAGCTGATACCTCTGTGGTTTAGGAATAAGAGCTTAGTGTTGGTAATTCCATAAAATTCAGAAGAATGAAAATAGTCCCTCTGATAACAGTATTTCCATGGTAGTTAGTTCTTAATTAGTGCTTTACTAAAAGCTTGTTTCATTACAACAGATCACTTCAAGTTCTGCTGGCTTAAAATATTAGGGTTTGTTAATTTTTTTTTTAAATGGAGATTTGAATGCCTTGTGAAGTTTGGTGATGATTTCTTCTAACTACAAGAAATGAATAGGCTGCTTTCTTTTTTCTGTAGTCACTAACCTGCTGAATTATCGCAAAACGCAGTTATGTTGTAATCATTTTGACAGTGCTCTCTTGTTTGCCGTGGTGATGCTAAGCTCTGTAGTTAAGCTAAATAGACTGTGTGTATTTTTGGATGTGAAATGACAAAGTACATTAAATGGTTCCACTTATCCTAATCCAGCTCCAGGGACCAGAAGCGGAACTACTTTAAAAGCCTTCTGCAATGAAATCTGAATGTGCATATTCCTTTTAAAGCAGGGAGAAGGTTATAAGATGAAGATGAAGAAGGAAATCCGGCACGTGGAAAAGAAGAGCCACTCATAACAGAACGGTCAGTCAAGGTGTGAAGTGTGCTCATGTGAACACTTAATTCCTGTGAAACTCCTAAATAAGCCATTCAGATATTCCCTTTCTTCTTTTTCACTACATTCCACCTTGAAAAATATGAAGTTACATTCTTTTTATGTTTAGAGATGTATTTATATGCATAAGTGTGTTGCATATATATTCTATCTGTATTGTGTGATCAAAAATACGTTGAACGTGGAATTTTCAAATTATAGTAATAGACACATTTTGTCATTGGTCTTGCTTGTGATATGCCTCTTTCCTTTAAACACATTTATTACACTGTTCTTGCCACTTTCTGAAGCAGTTCTGAAGTCTTCTTTTATGAATGCCTTTAGTCACATAACTGTCTCTCAGTGTCCAGAATCAACTCAAAACATTTACCTTTCAGGAGTCATTTTGACTTTGGGAAAGCACCCGAAAGTGCAGTGCCACGTTCAAGTGGATAAGGAAACACCGTGATGTGTTTTACCAGCCTGATTCTCTGTAGGGTGGCACTTGGCAGCAGCGTTACCGTGGTTTTGATCACACCTTATAAAGACATGAAAAAAAGACTTCCAGGACTGCTTCAGAAAGTGGAGGAGCAGAGGGATGAGTGTGTTTGAAGGGAGATGGAGTCTTTTGAGATGATTAAGGGCAATGCGTTTTTCTTGTAATAAGTTTTTAAAATTTAAGCACTGTATATTTTGATCATCTATATTATATATAATAATTTAAATATATACACACTAAAACTTGACTGTAGTTCACAGTCCATAAACTTTCTCCTTGCAAAGCCGACAGGAATTTAAATGTAAATGTTTGTAAAAGCAAGTGTAAATAGTGATTTTTTTAATTTCCTCTGAGAAAGCTCACTATGAAATGCAGCAGTCATATACAACCCAACAGGGACACTATTTGGCAATAAGTTAACTCTTCCAAATGTCTTTCATCATTTTAGCACCTGAGGATATATTTTCCTTTGAAATGTAATGGTTGCCAAGTCTAAATTCAGTGAGTAAAACCCTGTATACTACTATATTTGTAGAAATCAAAGTAAAATAATAGATCAATGGTCTACTTTTTTTTGTTTTACGTTAAATGCTTACAAGTGAGATTTGTTTAAATTTGACTGAGCTTGTCATCACAGATCATACTGTTTTCTTTTAAATTTTCCCTAAATTTTACATTGTCCTACTACTATAATACAGCAATAATTAGGCTGTTTCTTCAGGACCATGCACCTACATCCTCTGAGTGCCATGGTTAAAGTACCAAAGAGCAAACAGATTCTAGTTTTTACCCTCAAGTATCTGCTGTTCTCTGCCCCTGAGCATCCTGGTACTATATTTGGAAAGCTAAGATAAGGAACTGAGAAATAATGTAGTCTCAATCCTCCCAGTTTGTATGTGAGGTAACTAAAGCCTCAATATCTTATCATTTGTTTATTCTAATTTATTTTACTTCCTCTCTATGAGGCTTTCTACATAGGCACTAAAAAGTTGCTGGCAAAAAACTCTTAACTCATTACTTGCTCTCACTGAATTTATATTTTGGAGACAGTCGCTTTCCTGTTACTAGGACAAATTTATCCATCATCTACAGCTTAAAGGAGAAAGTTTATTTTGGGTCATGGTGTAACTGTATGGCTAGCTAGGTCCAAGGCAGCAAAGGCATGGTGAAGAGAAACTCTTGGCCTCCTGCAGCCAGGAAACATGTGAAGAGAAAAGGGAGGAGGTGGGGACAAGAATGCATCCTTCCAAGACATGCTCCCAGGGGGAACGTGAGAGAGCTGAGCTGTAAGAGTGACTTCATGATAACCAAGTACAACTAATCAATCACACAGTTATTTAATGACATTGGGAACTGCAGATCCTCTGGAAATAGTATTTCCATAATTTTGCAAGTGTTTTGTGTGTCCCCTTTAATTCTCATGGCACCTCTCCTGGATACACATATCATGATTATCTGCATTTAACAGATAAGAGGCAGGCCTAGGTAGATTGTCTAAATTTGCATAAGTAAAAGGTGGGAGAAAGAGGATTCAGAATTTAACAAAGTGGCCCCAGAGGCCCCCTTCTCAATGATGTATTTACTGGAGACTTCACCCAGGCCTAAGGAGACAGGGACGGTTAGTGTGAAGTGTGGAATGAGTTTAATGGGACTCAGGCACTTGTAGTCTAAAAGGGGTTTAAAAAAAAAACCCACTGGAGGTTTTCAAGGCAAGGATGGGATGTGTTCCAGATAGCCTAGAGTTTGGTGCCATTGCGGGCTTTGGAGGTCAGAATTGCTGTATGAGTGCTGTTGGCATGACTGGACTTCTATTGGATGAGATGGGTGACAGACAAAGAAAAAACAAATTTTTTTTTTTTTGGTACCAGAGATTGAACGACCTTGTACTTACCAGGCAAGGGCGTGAGCCACTGAGCTAAATCCCTGGCCAGACAGACAAGAAAATTAAGGATGGCATCAATGTAGAAATATCTAGAATAAGCTCACTATATATATATATCACATATATGTAGTATATACACATATATATGTATTCTTAAAATACTAAGCATGCTTTCTGAAATTAGTCTACCTTATCAACTCAAGCAATGAATGAAGTCAAAGTAGAAGAGAGTTCTGTCAGCTTTAGTATGCCTGTAAAAGTGTAGCAACTTGTTCATTATATACTACTCAGATTCCAAGTGGGAAAGAACCAGAAAGGTTATCTCCACAGGTGAGTCGTTTTCCACAGTGACAATATATTTTATATCTGTTGAATAAGTGACACAAAAAATATGATAGTGCTATACTCCCAGGGTTGTATAGAATTTTATTAATATTCACTAAATATTCAGGAGGCTCTAAAATTATAACTACCCTCTCAAGAAGTCAGGCTCATTTGCTACATCAAAGGGCAGATCAGTTTTTTTAAAGCAGATCAATTCATGTGAATGTGAAAATAGCTTCAGAATAACGTGATCTCCATGTGTCAGATGACCAGTGACTCCATGTTGCGAGGTAGTGCTCACCTTCCATAAGGAACCTTGGGAAACAGGTTCTATGATAATACGTGAAATTTGAGGATATTGAATATGTGATATGGAAAAATAGTTTCGTGAATACACTGAGTTTTTATAGTCTTGCCGGTTGCTTTTTTAACATAACAAAACAACAAAGAAGCTAGAATGCTGTTAAATTTCACTGGGTCTTAGACACTGACATCAAAATTTTTATTTCCCATTTTGATGCCAGTTGATTTTTGAGTTGTCTGCACCCTGCTCCTTCCTGCTTTTTTTTGTAATATGCAGTCACAGTCAACCTGTTTGTAAAAGGAATCACCATGATTTTAAAGATTTGTCCATCGTGTATACTGATTTAGTTTACATAGTACTTCTACATTGCTATCTAATTTAATCTATTAAAAAAAAAGATTGAGGCAGGCTAGGCTAACTTTACTTGCTGCTTTTTACAGATGAAAGTACTAAGGCTCAGAGGTGACGTGATTTGTTTGTTGTCACCCAGCTTATCTTATCTGGTAGAGCTAGAATCTGAACACAAGACTGATACTCAGCCTAGAGTTCTTTGTCTCATAGTAAGCAATCTAAGACTTCTCATACACTCCATCTATAAAATGACCGTTCTATGTGAGGCACTGCATAAAATCATTACATATATTATTTCATATAATTACCAGAAAATGCTGTGAGTTTGTTTTTGTTGGTGGGTTTTTTTTTTTTTTTTTTTTGATTGAGGGAACTAAGTTGTAGAAAAGTTAAATGATGTACCTAAGATCCTTCTACCAGCAAGCAAAAGAGTGGAATTTGGACTCATTTTGAAATCAGTTGTTACTTATTAAATAACATTTAGTAATTATTAGATTCAAAATCAAATTTTGAACCAAAAACATGTGTCTATAGGCAACCTGTAAACACTTACAGTGGTGGTAAATATGTGTGCTTTTTAAAATAAAGCAAGACTTCATTTTTAAGATAGCCATAATCTTCAGGTTTTTTACTTCAGGTGCCATTAAATGGCTACTTTTTAGGATCATGACAAGGGAACAGCCTCAGATCAAAGTCATAACAAAGACTTAAATCAACCAATAACATATTCCAAACCTCCTTGAGGACAAAGACTTAAATAAACCATAACATATTCCAAACCTCCTTGAGAAAGTGCTCTGCCTCTCACTGACAGCTCTATAGAAACAGGGGAGCTTTGGGTGGCCAGGGCAGCACTTTGTCTGATGCCAAAACGTCATTTTATTTCATTCATTCCTGCAAAGAATATTTGACCATCTGCCTGGTTCAGAGTGGATGGCCCAGACGCACAGTGGTGAATAAAACCTCCGTGCATTTCTGAATTTCCCAGTCTACAAGTGGAAGAGATGGGGCAAATATTGTTTAAGTACCAAAAAAAAAAATGTCCAGTAGCTAATGACATGTGGACACATTTGGACTTGGATCTAAGGAAGATCTCTGTGGTAAAACAGTAGCACTAACAGAGAAGAGGCCTACCGAGTTTCTCGCCTTTTATCCAAATGCCTCATTACCTCGAGGTGCTACCAGCATGTGTAAGGGCCTCGAGCTGTAGATATGTACCATTCCCGAGAAAATGGCACATCAGTGGACCTGAGCAGGAGTCTGAGGAATTAGGGGTGAAGGAGGCAGGCATAATGTGAAGTGACAGTTGTGCTGTCTTTTGGAACCCAGTGGCCTGGAAAAAAGGATTCATTCCAGGCGGGAGAATGGCAAGGAGAATGCAGATCTGGTGAACATTGTAGAAGTATAACAGTTGGCTTAATTCAGTATACAGAGTGAGGGAAGAGAGAGCGATGATCAGAGTTGCTAGCTTGTAGATAATAATTAACACAAATGTAGAACCCAGGACCACAAAACAAACTTAGGGTTGAACTGCCACAGTGCCCTCCATATTTTGTCAGTGATCTCAAACAAGTCTGTCTGTGCTAGAGATCTTTCTGGGACCGTCTTCGATATAGGAGAGAGAAGAGAAGTGGCTTGAGTAGATCGAATTGTGTAGCTGTCTACTAACTACATGAGCTTGGCTGAATAAACTTCTAAGTCTTAATTTCTTCACATCTATTATTATTCCAAAAGACCAGAGATAGGGCGTGGTATTAAGCTTAATGAACAATAATGCTGTATTTCAGTACAGGGATAACAGCACTCTTACAGTTATTTGTGAAATTAATTATGTAACTTGCTTAATAGTGACTCTGAAGCCTGTGGTAGGTATTCAATAAGAGCAAGCTATTATCACTAGCATTGATCAAGAAGAGAGCCAAGAACAGAATCTGGCAGAATCTGGATTCCAGAGGCTGGTGGACAATAGTATCAGCCCGGAATAGTGGAGAAGTGAAATCCTCCCGACTCCCCAGGGAGTAAAATCTGAGAAAAACCTGTATCTAGAAAGATAATGTTCACTTGTCTTGGGATAAGAAGAAAAAGGCTCTTCATATCACAAAATTAACCTAGAAAATTGGATTGGTTTTTTTAAAAGAGATGAAGAAAAAGCTCAGTTGGTTTATTGTGATCTTCTATCTACATAAACTTACTAAAAACTATCAAGATATAAATATATCTTGATAAATATAACAGATGAAATATGGTTTATAAATTAAGCAAATTAAATTGTAAGACATACAAAATCTATCCAGAGAAAATTGTTGCAAATCAGCAAAATCATAGTGGTAATGTTATCCTAGGACCATCCGAGAAGCCTGGTGCCTAGAAGATTAGAATTAAATGGTAGAAATGGAAGTGCGAAAATCCTGATCCTCCCAATAAGGATCTGTACAAATGAGTCACTTTCCTTCTCCAGAACTTCTGCAAAGTTATAGGAGAGGCAAGCCCTTGAAATCACACAAGAAGAAATTTGATACTTTGGTCTTCTTGGCTCCAAGTATTAGTGACCTAGGTATTGAGGTCAGTGCCATTTTTAAAACAAAAAGGGAAGTCCAAATCCTAGGTGAGGAGAGAGAGGAATGCTGTTCTAAAATGTTTGCATAAGATAAGGTGTCATAAAGACTCATCTAAAGAGAAGGAAACTTAAGGTCACTGTGAACACTCAGCCCCAACAAAACCAGAATTGTTTATAAAGGTTCTCCAGGACCTGCCAACAAGTTTGTGGCTTACATAGGAGTGGACAGAGTTGTTCTTACAATTGTTCTTGCCTTCCTTCGATTCTGTAAAGACTAGCTTATGCTCAGAAACACATTCAGGCTTGCAGTTTTTCATACTGAACAAGGAGGAAAAACTGTATGTAGGAAAAAACTTTTGTGGAGGAGTCATACCAACAATACTGTACATAGCATGAAAACCTCCGCTGCGGAATGTTCATTTATCTTGATATATTAAAACTGATTTTGACTGTAAAACATTGATGCTTTATTCAAGAATCATCCAGCAAGATAAGACATTCTCAGTTGAGCCTCAATAGAAAAGCTCAGATCGCTTTATCCTATCACGACTGATACAGACAAGAGAAAGGAAAGTTTTCTTTGCAAAAGTACAAGTTAGGCTTTAACTTTAATTTATGTGTGGAAAAGCAGGTCTGTAGTAATGAGGCAATGCAATTGTCCTCCAGATTTGAAAGATTAGACTTTAGGGGATGAGGAACTTACAAATCTACAGACATGATGAGATGCTCTATACCTCCACATGACTGGCCCTTTATGTCCACGAAAGGCTCAGTTCTCTTCAATTTTGATACTGGTACCAATCTTCCTGTCATGTCATTTTATAGGTGATAAGATTGAACCTCAAAGAGTTTTTAAATAGCTCAGCCACCTGAGCTGTAGTCAGAACCAGGAGATCTTTCCAGCTCAACTTCTAAAACCCTTATTTCTGTGAAAATAAGGTCCCTTCCTTTCTAGTACAGCCTAGGGCATAGTCATCAAAGACATTTAGCAGGTAGACTAACCACCTATTACTGTTGAGAACTCATTCTCTGAGGCTTTTCTATTGAATACTAAGAAAGGTTTAGGCAAGTTCTCAAAAAGTAAAACAAAATGAGGAAAGAAAACTGTACTCACTACCTATTGTCTCTCTTTCCACAGGATCATTTATTTTTACTGCCAGTATTGAGAAATTCATGGAAGAAATATCACCAGGAAGGAAAGAATTTATGGAGAAGGGTGTGTGTGTTTGCTGCTTCCACACATTAAAGGCATGATTTTTTTTATGCAAAAAGAAAAAAAAGAAAACGACTCACATTTTAATTTAGCATGAGCCAATTTACAGAGCATGGAAATTCACTTTCATTTCCAGGATTGGCACGTGTGCAATTAGCAATGCAGTGTATATACAAAGAAGCCATGCTGTTAACAGTTTATCTCAAGTAATTTGGTGTCATTTTCAAAAGAAATTCCTGCCGCCAGAAAGGACAGAAGGAGATGAAATGATCAAATCTCGAAGAACACTAAAATTACTAAATCCACAACAGCTCGCCTTATTTTTCTTGGACCCAAACTGTCAGGGTATAAACACTATTTGTTTCTTTTTTAAAACATCGATAGTTTTGCTGTAAATAGTAACACTGTATAAATTCTAACAGAAAAATAGAATAAATGTTGATAAGGCACTGCCTCTTAGAACACAAACAGAATATTGCAGATGCATTTAACATAATAGGGGGCTCAAGTGACTTCACCCTAGAAGAGGGAGAGGTTCTGGGGGGAGGACTCCCCCTGACTCATGTATATTAGCAATTATAATGTTTGTATATGCAAAACTGCTAGCTTGATTTTAAAAAACAAATCTTTAAAATCTGCTGCAAATTTAATTCCCAAAATGAGGAATTCTGTAGTTGTGTGAAAATTTTTTCTTCAGAATACTAATATTTTGATGCATGTGTATCACCTTATTTTGATTAAATCTTTTCCAATTTTGCAAACACTACAGTATATTGCAACACAGAAAATTTTATCTGTAAACACAAAGCCCTTCATTACTATTTGTTGCTATTGCCAATTTTTCAATGAAATGACCTAAAAATGAGAAAAAAAAAAAAAAAGGCCTATACAGTAGTTGCTTTAGGGGGGTGGGGGGTGCTGTTAGTGCTTAAAAGGGGGTAATGCTTGCCGCTGTAGAGGTGGACAGTGCTCCTACAAGGCCCCAGTCAGGGGTACTTAAAATGGACTGATCAGAAATCCTTAGCTAGTAGAATGGCAGCACGCTGTAAACTTATTACTGTATTGTGTACTGGCTCTCAGATGTAGACACCTTTCCGTAAGCCAATCATTTGTAACCATTCTAGCAGTGTCATACTAGGTTAAAAAGGCTGCTGTGTTTTAAAGGGCATTTTTATTTGGGTTTTGGTGAAATTCTTTAATTTGTTGATTATATTCACATAAAATCAGCATTCATCAACACATAGCTCTAATGACATATGTATGAAAAACCAGACACTGGATGACCTAGTCAATTATTTAAGCATAAAATAAATTGTGTTAAACTCTTCACCTATCTGTGTTCTACAGTGTCCTTGTGTTCTCTGGCAGCAAAAGGTCACCATCTGATCCCTTGTCCCATGATTTCTAGCCACACCAATCTACCACCTGCTAAAGTCTACCTATGCCTTGGTCACTAAAGGAGTTGTACCAAACATCTAGTTTTGCCCTGAAAGCTCCCAGCTGGCATATATTCTGAGTATTTTGTGAAGGAACCAACAAATGAACTTTCGTTTATTCCCACATCTGTTTGGGCTGCCCCCCCAAAAATGAGAAGTTAGAGCCACAATAGCCAACATGTCAAGAAGCTGTAACCTAAGGGGCTGGAGGTTTAGCTCAGCGGCATAAGCACCTGCCTTGCAAGCAGGCAGTCGTGAGTTTGATCCCCGGTACCAATAAAAAGGAAAAGGACAAAAAAAAAAAAAAAAAGAAGCTGTAACCTGGTACTCCATAACCATTGTACATGCAGTTGTTTTTGACCTATATTTTTAAATGACATTCAGTGTCAGTGCATATGAGTTACAAGATTTCGCCTGATGACCCAACTTCTAACTTCTCTGGAAAAGCAATATTTGCTCTCAATGGACCTGATCCCCCGAAAACAGCAACATGATAGGTTGCCCTTGTCCTTGCCCTCACCAGCCAGGTGTGCAGTCTAATATACCACAGTCTCAGACCACACTGTTTACACTTTGGACTAATGTAACACCACAGTTTGCAACACATTCACTACATGATTTTAAATTCTGTAGCACAACAGGCCATGGCTGTAACTTTTATTCCAGCTCAGAGTGTGGCTTTAAATAGTGGTAGCAGTAACTCTCATCACTGAAATTGGAGAGCTCATTATGACCCCTTCTCTGTTCATTTATTAACTCAGTCCTCTTGGCTACTTTATGAGGTAGGTACTATCTTTGAAAGAAATAGTCCTCATAAAAAAAGTAAGTAAAGTTGTACATCAGTATCATATACTGCTTGTCTACAAGATCAACAAATGGACGCGGCAAAATGGACTTGACAAGTAGATGACCTATCTAAACAACTTGTTTTGCATAGAGTTAAGCTAGGTTCCATTTGTAGTGTTCCAGATAAATGAAACACACCCGTACCTTTACACCAAAATCATCTTATGATGAGCAAACTGACACCCACACTCTGAAAGGTTAAAATACAAAACAAAACAACCTTGCCCCAAAACACTTATCTGTAAAATCAAGGTCAAGTTCCCATGTAAGAGTTACGAATTTTTGACTGTCTTTTACAGAAGATGATTATCCTGAAGTAGATTAATGATGCAAACTTGTCTAGATAGCAAGTGGTTATGTTTATATACCTGAAAGCCTAACTTTCAGGGTATGGGATGTGCTATGTTTCAGATCTAGTGAAAACTCATAAATTTACTCAGAAGTATCCAAAATATGATAGAATTTTATTTGCATATGTATATGGATAATTTATATATGTATATATGGTCTAAATGTGGCACATTTTATATTCCTATATCTTTTGCCTGCCTACATAAAAATGTATTTAAATTTTTGATATTGCTGTAAAAAATGAACTGTGATATACAAGTGCCTGATATTTACTGTTTCTTCATGTTGTAGTCCTACCAAATTCCTGGTTTAGTTCAAAATTGGGCAATATGCTAAACAGGAATATTTCATCACTTCTAAAAGGGACCTACTTCACTGAACACCTACATGGTCACCTCCTTTGCTCTGTAAATAAGGACTCCAGATTTTGATGTTCTGCTACGTTCATTTGAACATCTTAGGGTTCCTCAAAGATTCAAGTTTTTTCGCCATGGCAACTATAAACAGCTGTTTACTTGCCTCTTATGAGTATCAGCTCACATCTGACTGTGTGACAGGGATATGTGAGAAGCCTGGAAACCAAAGGGTAACAGTAATGCATCCCCTGCCTGTCTCCAGTGTAGCCAGCAATCCAAAAACTGATCCTTATTGGGTGACTCTTGGTATTCTTGGTCACTGAAGAGGTACTGGCATATGGAAAGGTGTATAATTTTCTACTCATGACACTGATCTATCATAAGTTGATGATCAAATAGTCTAGAAATAAACATTGTCCACTATTGAGCTTTGAGCCGCACTCTTTCAAGAGTTCAAGAAGAAAGGTAGTGGTGTCCATTATATCATTATACAGCAGTATACCCAGAACAAAAAATACACCGTAGAGTCTGACAAGCATCCTTTTTTAATAGGCCCAATAGCTTTTACTTCTCTGATTAAATGTGGCAGTTCAAAATGAAACATGGAATTTAGCATGTATCATCTGTGCTTGTTCATTGATAGCCATATATGTAGTATGTACAGCTAGGGAAATAGGCCATGAAGAAATTTTATTCTTTTATCATTTAGTGCTTTCTGTGTTAGAATTCCATTTCCAGCAGGACATCTTGGGACTCCACATCAATTCCAGAGGAGATCTAGAGTGAGTTGAGATGAATATGCCCAAAGAATTCTAATGGCAGTGAGAAGAATTACTATCTAACAGGAAGAATGCCAGAAGCAAGAATTACTGTCCTCTTTCTTGGCCACCATGGAACATCCTGTTGGTATCTCAGGGAAAAAAAAAGTCTCCTTGCTTATTTTCCCCATCACTCAGTTACCACATCTCCTCTTCAAACTTACTCATGCAAGGCCTAATTCTGAGGGAATTCTGGGTGAGATGATGACTGTCCAACTCTTCAAAAGACTTCTGTATGAGGCACACCATCATGTCTTTAGATTAGACATCCCCAAAGGCAGAGACCGTCTTCTCCGCTATGTCCATAGTATAGTAGTTCCCCGTTTCCATAGCTCCATCCACAGTTTCACTTTGTAGAGTCTCAGTTTTACTTAATGGTCTGAAAATCTTAAATGGAAACTCCCAAAAATAAATCATAAGCTTCAAACAACTTGTTACAGTATATTGTAATTGTTCTCATTAATTACTGGTGCTAATCTCTTACTATGCTTGATTTATAAATTAAACTCTTCCATGTTTAATTATAATTAAACTTAAAATAATTTATAAATTAAAATTGATACTTGTATATAGGTATGTATGTAAATTCAGGGTAATATGTATGTATGTAAATTCAGGGCAATATGTATGTATGTAAATTCTGGTACTATCAGTTAGGAACCTAACAGGGGTCTTGGAGTAGCACTATCACCTGTGGATAAGAAGGTAAGTACAGGGGCTGGGGATTTAGCTCAGCGGCATAAGCGCCTGCCTTGCAAGCAGGCAGTCATGAGTTCGATCCCCGGTACCGATAAAAAGGAAAAAGACAGAAAAAAAAAAAAAAGAATAAAAAAGGAAGGTAAGTACTTGGGCTGGGGATTTAGCTCAGTGGCATAGGCGCCTGCCTGGTAAGCGCAAGGTTGTGAGTTCAATCCCCAGTACCGCAAAAAAAAGGAAAAGAAAAAACGTAGTACTCTGCAATAGTGTCTACCATCTAATGGGCTCAAGAAATATTTGCTATATGCATGAATAAATGAAACAGCGAAGATGAGAGGACAAGCAACAGTACTGAGAAATATTGCTCTGTGCACCATTTTAGTTATAGGCTTAACCAAGTTGGAAATCAAAGAAAAACATTAACTGATGACTCATTCACCAAGAACTGCATCACTAACCTCCACTGGTGCATTCCAGGTGCATAACCCTTTTGTACGCCAAAAAGTCAAATGTGGGATCTTGAGTGCACCAACACCTCATGATCCAGCAGCACACCACTCACATGCTGCTGAGTGGGCATCCTTTCTATGAGCGTGGCTGTGGTCATCATCATCAAGGACTGACCAGGAAACAAGGCCACAATTTGGAGCATCCTTTCTGTGGAAGTCCGTTTAGTTGCTTCCACTTTGATGATGCTAAGTGCTTGCCAAGTTGCTGAGGAGCAGTGGTCAAGAAGTTATATCCTGGAGTCTTTTGGGCCACCTCCAGCCTGCAAAAATGTTTCATTTGGATCACAGGAAGTTTTTAAACAATGAGGGGCAATACTTCAAAAAAAAAAAAAACCAGGAGATTTTAGGTGAAATGTTGTATTTTGAGTTATCTTTAAAATTGAAGATGTGGCACGTTCCTTTCTGAAAAATTTTGACAGTCACCTGGAGCAAACCAGCACACACACCACCTTTGGATGGGCATGTGTTTAATCACCATCCCATTCCTTCCTTTTCTTATTATTTCTAAAACCCAACCTATTTTATTAATTTATATTTCCAGTCTCTGTTATGCTGGAAGGAAAGGAAAGATGGCAAAGTGATGCCATCCTGCTTAATTATTTTGGCAGGTTAAACATCAACCTCTGTTTCATCCTGTATCTCAGTACCTGTAAGAGGACAGAACAAAAGATCAGGAACTAAGAGAAGATGGATCCTGTGGTTCTCCAAACCCACCCATGCTCTCCGCCATTTCATTCTTCAGCACATGCTTGGTGCCTGCGGTCTTTTAGGTGCTCTCAGCCCAGGATACTTCAGTTCCCTGCCACTGTCTTCAAAGAAGAAAGGAAACAGCTTATGTGAAATCTAGATCTAGAGCTGCTCAGGAAGGGATGACAGGAAAGGAAGTAGCTGCACGTCTGCAACGGTGCTTGCTGGAGAACAAGATGGCAGCATGAGGTGGGAGGAGCTACTTGGGAGAAAAGCTGCCACACTTTCACATCAGGCTTTAACGTCAGAATTCAGTGGGACCTGAGATCTGACAAACATTTCAGGGGAAAACTAAAATGTTTGAGGGCCAAGAATAGGGCTCAGTGACACAGCAACTACCGGGTAAGCACGAGGTCCTGAGTTTGAATTGTGGTATCAAAAATAAATAAAACATTTCAAATACATTGAACTCTCTAAAGCCCATCATATTTCCAGAGATCAGATTCACTTGAAACCAGCTGAACCTTTGAATTCTTACACAATGTCCTTCTCCTTCCATCCTTCAAGTCCCAAATAATTCTGACCTCATCACAGCCTCCCCTGCTAATGCTAACAAACAATAGCAACTCAGGTGAACCAAATGAACTCCCCATGGCTCAGCACTCAAGCCTCCATCCTTGATAGTTTCTCCAGTAATCTTGTTTTTTGAGAGAAAAAAAAAAAAAAAACATGGGGTTTTCACAGCCCCGAGAGCAGAGCTGGGTACACAGCAATCACATACATACCCAGCTTCACAAACCTAGTTATTGTGAAGGAGCCTCACCAGACCCCAAATATGCAATACTGCTCAGCCTGCATGTACACTTCCCCACCAGCAGGCAGCACATGGGTGCAGTGAAGAACAGAGTTAGTGCAACTACTGGCCGGCTTGCTAACACTATTGCGATTACTGTGCCTTGCCAGGGAGCCTGAAAGATGAAGTGCATTTAAGGAAGTTTGTGAAAACTTAACCTACTCAAGGTCATTTGGCTCTCAGAGAAAAAAAATCTAAATACATGTGACAGCTGTAGCACTATAAGTTTTAATTCTGCTTCTGGCTGTGACAAAATTAAAGAGTGGGCATTCTCAAATGTCTGTGGACACTAGGCAGGTCACCTAAATTAGGTAAAAGGTTGTGGCAAGCCATACTTTATATAAATTCTGGCCACCACTCCTTGAGTGTAGATTATACTTCCTGGATCTGTTGCCCATAGAACTTGTTTTAGACGTGTGTGTTTGTGTGTGTGCGTGTGCACATGTGTGTGTGGGGGGTGCTGGGGATCAAACCCAGGGCTTGCCTTGTGCATGCAAGACAAGAGCTGTACCACTGAGTCACATCCCTGCCATAGAACTTGTTTTGACAACAAAATAAAAGCAGATTACTATAAGAGCTAATGGTTTCATTCTCTTTTCTTCTGTTTCAACACCAATGATGCTCTAGAGAGATTGTTCACTGGTCCAGGGCTGGGATGAAGATAATGTGGAGCAAAACCACCCTGCACATGCAATGAGCAAGAAATAAGCCTTTCTAGTAAGCTATGGAGAATGTTCAGTCACTTGTTACTATAGCACAATCCTACTACTCCAATTAATATACAAGACAGATAGAAGGCAATAAGAAGTGATGGGTACTGACAAGAATACTCCCCCTTCTAATGGGGCCACCTTGTGGGAAACCAGTTCTGCTAGATTTTCAAGTTTTTAAAGTGTTGTCAGCTATTTCAATTTCTTTCCAATAATACATATATGTGAGCAGACAAAACACAATTATGGTCCACCAGTTTTTAGTCCTGCCACTGACTGCTAGCATTTGTAGAAGGTACACATTTTGGGATCGTGCTACACACCTTTGCTGATATCTTTTTTTTACCATACTCTGGTGTGCATAAGCAAGTAATTCCTGAGTTAGTCTGATGGACTACTCATCCCCCTCCAGGGTAGCTTGATTGCTTTCTGTGCATGATATCTAACTCTAGATATCTAATTCTAGAACTGTCAGTAAGGATCTGAAGGGCCCAATTAAGCTTTTTTACTCAACATTTCATTACATCTTATTGAAAACTCGAC
This sequence comes from Cavia porcellus, assembly GCF_034190915.1. Taxonomy (NCBI): domain Eukaryota; kingdom Metazoa; phylum Chordata; class Mammalia; order Rodentia; family Caviidae; genus Cavia; species Cavia porcellus. The sequence goes on along the minus strand of NW_026947511.1, from coordinate 19,688,624 downwards.
CTCCATTTGTACATTTAGCATGATTCCTACATACCTCTAAATCCACATTATATGCCTCCTTACCCCTCTCTCTCACTATAGTACTCCGGACCAATAGTGAAGTAGACAGTGTGTAGATTGGCCTGACTCGCAGAATCATTTATTGCCATTCTACAATGAGAAAATAAACCTGAACCAGAATAAATCAACTATGTTCCTAACCATATTTTTTTTTCTTTTGATGGTAAGCCTATCTTGAAAACAAGGTGTTGCACAGATTTGTAATCTAATACAATTCTTTATCTTTTACAGATTAGTATTCTGCCCAACGTAGCCCTAGCCACACTAACTTCCTTTGTGTTACTCAGAAATACCAGAGTCCTTTACAATTCATCCCACCTTGTTAGTACTTACTGTTCCCTCTCCTAGGAGAGCTCTTACCTCAACCTTTAAATGTCACCTTCCTTTCATTCCTTGTCCAAAGCAGCCTCTTGTTACCGTCACAATTTCCCTCTGTCACATCACCACTTTTATTCACTTCAAAGCATTCATCACTATAATCATCTTGTTTAGTGATACACCAATTATCCTTCTTACTCATTGCTATATCACAATATATGGGACAAAGCCTGGTACATTTGTTTCCTAGGCATGGAAGCACTTGTTGAATAAATGAGCCATGGAATAAAGCAAAAGGGAAAAAAAAAAAATATATATATATATATATATATAACCTAGGACAAATATCTCACGAATGCTTTCAAAGTCAAAGAAAACCAGCATATTTTCAGTGACTCACTGTAAAGCATCAAAGAGATTTCAGTTTGTTTCTTAGGGTTGCTATACATCCACCCCCAGTGAAGACTTGCTGAGAAGAACTTTATCTTCAACTCCCCCTCCACAGCATTTTAGGAGAACTTTTTTACTGACTATCAGGTGTCATCATGGTGTTTTTCCATCCTGTGCCAAGGACATGTGATGGGAAGGTTGTTAAAGTCACTCAGTCTGTGTCACGGCATCAGATTTTCAAATAACTCTCTCTGAGTCACCCAAACACAGCATAGTTCTTGCTAAGCTGCGCTAGAAAAATTAGCCATCTTTGTAGCTGAATTCCAGCCTTCTGGTGGAACAATAACCAGAAGAGAACCACTCAGGCAGCCTGTGTGGCTACGTTCTATAATGGCCCCAACACGTCTATTTTAGTCAGGGCTTGCAAAGAGAACAATTACATATAGGACACATCATTTATAGTATTAATGATGATCACCTACAGAGTTAGAGACAAAGAAAGTGCAAGAAATCTGTCCACAACACTAAAGACCTAGAAAATCCAGTCAAAGACCTGGGTCCCATGGTGTTATCCTGTATGAGTTCAACTGAAAACCTAGAGCCCACAACAGTGATTCATGCAAGTCTGTTTCATGAATCTGTGCTGGGAAGATCCAAAGGTCAGCGGTAGAAGCTAGAGAGACTGTGCCAGTGGGAAGAAGGATCTATGGCGGTAGACTGAGGGCTCTGCACTGGTGCCAAGAAGCGATGCTCAAATTAAGGAGTAAAGCTCCCTCAAAAAGTACCAGACAATGAGGCCCAGAGCTCCTCTGGCAATGAGAACAGCCAAGTGCATATCAGGAAGCCAATGTGACAAACTTTTCCTGGAGATTAAATAGCACACATCTTCCCCTCTGGAGCCAGGAAGCGATGGTCAAAGTAAGGCCCAGAGGTCCCCCAAAGTGAACAGCAGCCATTCTCAGCATCAAGGTTCCAAACTCCTCTGATGATAACAGCTAAGTTCATATCAAGAGAGCCAGCATGACAAGCTCCAGGAGAACCAATGGCTCCAAACAATAACACGTAGGAGAACCCACAATGCTACTCTTCCTCTCTATGTATCCTTTTTATGGCTTGTAACAGTCCTCAAATGGGCCATCCACACTCAGAACCATGCTGATTCAGTTCAGCTGGTTTTTAAGTGGACCACCAGGTACCAATCCACTAAACTGCCTCCTACCCTAGCACTTCCAACCTGTAACCACAATCTAAACTCTCTCAGCCTCATAAAGGTCAAAAATAAAATCTACAGAACCTGCTATAAAAAATTTTAGGGTGACAGAGACTGTGGAAAACTTGACAGCATGTGCCACAACCAGAATCAGTTAGCTCTAACAAAATATTGCAGTATAGAACGTCAGGCAGAAATTATCAGCTCTTACGATTTTTCAAAAGAAGCTAGAAATCTATGTGAGGGGAAAGCAGCAGACTATTGATATATACAATTATAAGCATATGTCAAATTCAACACACTTGCCATTTAATTTACATTGTTTCTAAGCCACCATCCTTGATGTTCATTCATCCACCCATCCACCCACTCACCCACCCACCTATCAATCCTAGACATAGCCACCTGTCAAAAATCAGGAGTGATAGCTGGGACGTGTGGACTCACAAGTCTTTAATAGGAAGCCTAAGATACTAAAACAGAACATAAGACAATGGGGGGGGGCTATGTGTTAAATAAGTAAATGTATATAATGCACGAAATTGTCCTAAATAAGTAGTACATTTGTTGGCTACTACTCTGATTGTTTCCACTATTAGTAGTAATATTACATTGTCATTATAATGATGAGCCCCAGGTCTCTTGATAAAGTCAACTGCAAAGGGGCTAGCCCATAGCTTTGCACATAGAGGTACTCAGTAAATACTTGTTCAATGAAAAAACAAATTTTTTTGGTCTTTTTCCTTTCTATCAGTACCGGGGATTGAACTCACGACTGCCTGCTTCCAAGGCAGATGCTTTTGCCGCTGAGCTAAATCCACAGACCCTGTTCAGTGAATACTTACTAGAAGAACAACTTTTGAGTTGGGACTCGATAAACCAGGAGGATTTAAATATGGGAATGAAGGAGACCTAGGCAAAAGGAACAAAGAGGGAAGCATGATAAAGGGATCTTAAGAAGCATGAATAAAACTTATCTGGATCAGAACTGGAGAAGAAAGAATAGGGGGCAAAGAGGGAAGAGAATGTCAAGAGTCTTGAATGCCATTCAGGAAGTCTGATTGCTTTCAGCAGACAGTCGCCTTGCTGATCATCTGTGTTCTCACTCCCTTCAGGCATGTTTGCATGTGCTTAATGAATGCAAGGCCATTTAATGCATCAGAATCACAATGCAAGATTCTAAGGATAAAAAGCACAAAGTACTCCTGAGTTACCCAGGATTATTCCTGGGCCAGATACCTGTCTTTAGATATGTACTATAGAGTCATTTTTAATTTAATATTAACAAAGCCATTTCTCAACTCCTTCCCAAATAAATGAAGCATGAGTTCAATGAAAAGCAATTTCTAAAGCCAGCTGCATATGAATAACACAATTGAATAGGACATTTTGTGATTTAAAAGTTAATCAATATCAACAGCAGACCAACAAACAACTGCTTATGGGAACACCCTATTGACTGACTGCCACAAGGCAATGTAAGCACAGACAGACTCAGAGAAGTTCAGTGACGCTTCAAGGTCCCAGAGTCAGCTTGAGGTAGATCATGGCTGGAAATTGCATCTTATACCATAGCTTATTGGATTCCTGTTGATTTGGGAAGGAACACAAAGAATTAGCCCAAAGAGGCATCTCTCCATCTGGATTCCTTGGAGAAATTTGTGTCTTCAAAATCAAATATTCTCACAAAAACTTGTTGGTCTTTACCCTTTAATTAGTTTCTGAAACATTCAACCTCTTCATCATCCTCTTCCTATCTGTTCTATTACTAATACTGGGATAGACCAAAATTCCTAGAGTGATCTCATCTATTCCTAAAACATTAGTAGTATCTATGTGCTGATCTTTTCCAGAACTTTATCTCTTCCTACTGCTGTCTGAGTGTCAGAATTCACATACATCAGCCCACGAAACTTGTACAGACATCTTCAACCTTCCTATCCAGAGGTGAACACATGCCCCTCCCCTCAGGAGAAGACAGCTCAGGATGCTCCTCTGACATCTGCAGAACAAAGAATGTGGATGGCAACATGATTCCTTCCTTGCCCACAGATACAAGAAAAACACCCTTATCTACTCTCCCTTCTTCCCTGACTATTTCAGAAATATACCCCACCCCATCCCCTAATCCAGGGAGGGCAAACCTTTTAGAGCTTTAATGGTAACGAGTAGCTGGCTGTGCAAGCATGCATAGGTTCTTCATCACTGTCTTAATCTGTTCTACTATCTCAATTCAAATGATTACTATCTTCTGGCACCATTTCTCATCTGAATAATTGAGATAGCTTTCAGTTTATTTTTCTAACTCTTGAAAACAGTATGATAGCATTGTGAGAACATCTGAGCATAGTATTTCCCTGCTTAGAATCTTCTTCCTTGCCTTTAGAATGAATAAATTCCTTAGAATGTAATACAAAGTGAAAATTTCTGGCCTTAGGTTATGGCGGCGGCCTTTGGGAAGGCCAAAGCACGAATGCCTACTATTTCCTGCTTCCTCCTCAGCCTTAATTGCAACTCCCCTTCCTGTTTGTATGCGAAGAAAGCTCCAATCAGTTCCTTGCACGTCATCAATGCCCAACCTAAGCACCATCCCTGGTCAGAGGTTGTATGTATGTCCCATACCCCAGTTCTGGTCAGAGGGTGCCAGGCCACCTGTGGCCATGGACTCCTCTCTATGTCCTTGGAATAAAGGCTACTTTTACTTTATAGTTTGCTCTTTTATCACACTGAAAACTCTTTCACAAAGATTATCTGTGAACTTTGAACAACTTTCTTAACCTCTCTGAGCCTCAGTTTCAGTAGTATATACTTCCTGGGTCAGATTTACAATTAAATCAGGTGCAGGTAAAAGGATTGACAAAATTCCTGACACAGGGTAGGCATTCAGCAGACAGTAGTTGAAGTTTTTTCTAAGCTTGATTACTCTTTAATTACAAACTATTTTATTCAGAGAAGTATAAAGAGAATTAAGGTCTTATATACAGATTTACTAATCAGGAAGAGGTTATGTTTTAAGGAAACATGGCACTTATGGTCAGAAGACAATCAATTATGCATCTGATTGTCTCAAAAGGAGGTCAAACCTTTGAAAGTTCAAAAGATTTTTTAAATAGTCACGGGGAGAGAACTTATTCTTGAGGAAGAAAGGGAGATACAAAAGGAAGCAGAATATAGGAAAGTGTGGCCAAAGAGTACCAACCAGCTGTTCCAGGGGAACTCAAGGTGACGGTTACTTTACTGGGAAGAAAACTATTAAAACAGTCAAAGTGGCTGAGAGGATCAAGGGGGGCCACTGAGCTTTACTGAGAAGAAACTGCAAAAATGAAAGAACACAAAGCCATTCTTACAGCTGCAGGAAAAGAAGTTCCACTTTGCATCAACCCCATCCTGATGGCTTATAGGAATTTTACTAATTGTAGACCCTCAATTCTCTCTCATGTGATCAACTCATATGAAAATATTCTTTGAAAACCTTTCCCAGAAAATGTGATTCCTGAGTGTTCTTGGGAATTGAAATGGAAGGAAGGCCCAACATCATTTTCTTCATAGAAGTGCCTTTGGCCAAACTGGATTCTTGCTTCTGTGATTTCTTATTGCTCTTGGCTAATATTTCATTCTTCCTTCTCTTCATCCTTCTCTCTGTCCTCTCTCCCAATAATTAGTTTCAAAAGAAAAGATCATGCCTTACTTCCTATAATAGGAAAACAGAATTATCCATCATCTCCATCAAATCCCTTGCTCCCTCTGTGAGAGCTGTTTAAGGACCTTTCGCTCAACCAGTCTTTAAACAAAATGGCATTAGCAATGAAATTAATTTACTTTTGCCGATTGAGTTTAGTCACTTGATTTCCTTTTAAGATATCCTCAAAGAGAATTCTAGAAACAATAATAATGACATGCCTCATTTCATCTCATTGCTTTCTTGGTTGTTGTTTTATTTGATTCCTCCATCACAGGTGGAAGGCAGAGCAGGAGACGCCATGTCAGGAGTCACAGAGCCAGTGGCACAGCTGGGCAGTTCCCCTGTCTTAAAACACAGCTGTTCCATACATAACTAGATACATAATCCTAATCCAATATTTTCTTTAAAATGTCTGCTCTCCCCAAATGCACAAAGACTCTGGAAAGCAAGGGCTAGTTTTCCATTCTTAGTAACTCTAAAGACAGTACTATATTCTTATGTGGGAAAAAATTTCTCCCTTCACTTTGAACATAGCTTGTGATGTGAAATGGATTTACTGGGATGAAACTATTAAAATTTCTAGGGTCCAGCAGCTTTCCAGAAACTATCCATCTAATACCACTTTGAGAAAAGTCAGGAAGGATATAAGAGCAATAGGGGCAAAAATTAGGATTAAACTTCCAGCATGAAAGCCCTCTTTACCATAACAACTATCCTAATTTCTTTAATCACACAAAGCATGATTTTATAGAGGAAAATATTGAGACTATCATGTCAATTTTAAATGCAAAGTAATTGAAAAAGGAATAGGACTATTTCAAGACTTAACTGGAACAATTCTTGACAAATGCCCAACATACTTAGAACAAAATAGTACCAAGCAAAAAGTTGCTGTTGTCACATTAGTACTTTCCAACGTTCCCTGACAATGAAAACCATATGCTGGGTGGCATTTGCTAAAAATATAATGTCACGGGCCTATATATAATCTCCAGGTAAGGAGCTGAAGGAGCTCTGTGTTTACAGTTGTATTTTAAACAATGAGAAAGTACAGAAAGCTATCCATATTAGGTTGTTTGGGCTGTTTTTGGTCATTTTCTATCAAGATGAAGATTTTTTTGGCTGAGGGTCAGGGTCTAGAAGTGTGGCAATCCTGCCCTCTCTCCTCCTCCTTTACACTTGAGTCTCCTGCTCTATAAATATAGGAAGAATCTTCATATTGTTTCAATAAAAGCAGAGAAAATTAATCTGTCTTGGTTACTGTCTTTGTACTGAATAGAAAGACTTTAAATGGGAAAATATATTTTTAAATCCCCAGTTTATCTCTACTGCATTTGTTTTTTTTTAATAAAAAAATTTTATTTGAAAAAATGATAAAACCAAGGAAAATAAAATAGAAGAAACGCAATAAAAAATAAAGCAGCATAAGTGATACAGGACTTCAAAACCTTATGAAACCAGCAACAGTTACCATAATGCCTTTTGTTGTCTTCAAAATAACTGCAGATACTTTTGGACATAGTAAAAATTGAACAGATCAGAACAGAATAGAAACAATAAAGCCAAAACAGAGAATGCAATAAAGGACTCCAAAACAGGCCACTAGTAAATAAAAAATGGCTGCCATAATATGTCTCGTTATCTTTCAAATAGCTGCTCATGCCATCAGATTTAACATAATCAAACAAAACAAAAGAGAATAAAACTCAACCCAACAAAACAATAAAGATGATATGGTTTCCCTGTTGGGATCACTTCCTGGAGGCCTAGATCCAGGAATGGCGCAGACTCACAGAGAGAGGATTGGGTGTGGCTGTCCCCACGCTGGCAGCAGCTAGGGCATGGCACTGCTTTCTAGGCGGGGATCACCTCCTGGCCTGGCGCCTGGTTCTCTCCCCACACAGTCCTCAAATGGCCTCTCTACCACATTTGTAAGTCATCAATATTTAATATAATCAACCTAGTTTTCTATTTGCTTACACATTTGGGAAAACCCTCTTGACAAAACAATATATTAAAGCTGACTAGTATGAATCAAACAAAGATGTATAGAATGAAATATCTTAGTATTTTAATGATGAGCTAACATAACAATATTGATGTTTTGAAAGAAAAAAGTCATCTGTAAATTACCACAACTTTTCATTTTTGTAATTCTCCTTAGTCATTTGCATGACAGCCCTTGTGTATATATGTGCATTATACAGATTGCCCAGTACTTTCTTTATTGGTCTACAGACTTTCTAAACTAGTAATAAAGATAATTTTTATAATGTGACTCCAAGCAAGGACAGGGGCAGAGACACTTTTATAACATTGCAAACCTGATCACTTTGACTATGAAAAAAATCTATAGAACATATTAAAAAGTTTTCTGGGCTGGAGATGTAGTTTAGTGGTAAAATGCTTCCCTAGCAGGCTCTGGATTCAATCCTCAGTACCATGAGAAGGAAGGAAGGAGAAAAAGAAAAGGAAAAAGAAACAAAAGAGGTTGGTTTCATATATGCTAGTCCCCCCAAAAAGAAAAGGAAGGTACCAGAGAAAGGAAAGTCTGAGAGAAAATGAAATAATTTATCATAGAGGGCAGAGGCTTCCCAGTAAGAAAAAGAGGACAAAATTGGTCCTATATACAAAGGACCAATTAAAGTGAGCAAAACCGAATAGAGAAGGTATCATTAATAGTGTTTTCTTTTGAGGAGGGGGTAGAAAGAGGGTGATGACTCCATGTATATCACAGTAAGCATTTGAGCCCAACGAAAGCCTACACTGAACAGCCTTCTAGAATCCATATGTGACCTCTGAGCCAAAAGTTACTGTTTCAAAACAGGCCCAAGTCTTAGATAGGAAAGATGTAGAAGACGGAGTTTCATATGTACATGTTTTTCCATCATTTACATCATGTCAAACTAGTCATATGACCTAAGGCAATTTACTTGGCCTTTATGTTTCTTCATCTGGCAAGTAGAGGTGATAGTTTTACTAACCACAAGTGGTGGAAATGAGATCATCCATGTAAAGCACTTCAAAAAGTATCTGGCACAGAGTAAGCACTCCATAAATGTTACCTGCATTTTATTATTTTATCTGATGGTGAATTATGCTGAGAGGCAAAACAGAAAAATTCCCTGCTGGGGTCTCATGGCTTGTTAGTTCTACTATGGATGGGAGGCTTGCAACATGAACTTTCATGTGCTAGAAAGCAACTTGCTGATGTAAAGGCCAGAGGACTCCCATTCTAGGACTCTGCTCATTAGTTCCTATTCCTCTCCAGCACCCCGAGGCTTTGCAGCCCCATTTTTTCCATGAAGGCTCCTGACCAGTGGGCCCAAGGCAAGCCCAGAAACAGAAGAGAACATCCTAACTATCAGCCAGACCTTTTCCCAACCATGTGCTCTTCTTCTTTAATCACTAACTCTAGAGCCAGAAGGTCTTGTTAACACAACAGTCTCCAACCTTATGCCTGCTTCTCCAAATCTACCTTCTGTGCTCCAAGAAAAGATAGAAGAGTTTTTGTAGTTGTTTAGAAGCATAAAATGTGTACCTATCTGGAAAGTGGAGGTTGGGTCATGGGAAATGTGTATCCAGGTGCCATTTTGATGAAGGAAGTCTAAAATTACAGTAAGGGATTAAAATAAAAAGCTTTTGATTCATAGATGAGTTATTTACCCCTCATTGTGCAAAAGTAAAGCCCAAAACTTACCCAATCATAAGTGAAACTGCATTTTCTTCAAAAATTAAATAGGTATTAGAATAGAGACCTACCACTTCTAGGTATAGCCTAGACAGGAGCCCAAGCCAGGCATGCTGAGTTATAGGAATGCATGACAGAAAATATCACTTTAAAGATCTGTGATTGCTGGTGCAAAGGGCAGGCTACCAGTGATGTTCCTATGAGGACACCGAAAAGGTTTTGAAAGCATAGAAGCAAAATCAAGTTTGCCAGCAAGGCAGTTGGGATAGCAGTTAAATCAGGGAAATTAGATTCAGTATTGTTCTCAAATAATTTGTCTGTAGCTTGGGTCTATTATACCTCCTTCAAATGTGGCAGTATCCATTCTGAGAGTTTCTTAAAGGCACCCCTCATCTGAGACACATGTCCTTTGTAGAGTAGTTCAACCACACAGGTTGTTTTTTATAGGGTGGCTACCAGCAGTACAGGCTGGCTCTGATTGATCGGAAATCATTCAAAGTCTGTGTGTCACAATGATCTCCTTCATTGTTGTGGGAAAGGGGTTTGACATTCTTAATTTCAATCCTTTATAGTTTACATTTGCTTTTTGGTAATTAATAAAAATTTATCTTCTGATTTCTCTAACATTCCAGTTGCTGTCAATTTTCCTTATGGTTTTTAAGCCTGTTTAAAAACAAGAGCAATATAATGCAAGTACTGCTTAGAGGGAACTTATCTTGTTGTCAGAAAATTCCCCTGAAGAAACCAAAGAAGCAGAGGCAGCAGGGAAAACCAGAACAAACATGGGCTTCTCAGTGTGACAGACCTGGGTTCAAATCCCAGCTCTATACTCTTATCTTTCTATCTGCAGATGGGATAGTAATCTTGTAATGGCTGCTGGAGGATTCAAGGTAATGTATGAAAATGTCTTCAAAACTAGCACATTAATGGTGTATGGTATGGTAAGTGGTAGTTATTTTGACCAGGAATTAGATTCTCATGACCCTGACAGTCAGGTGAATCATTGTGTGGACGTAGAGGTTCCCTGTGTCATAGCAGAATTCCGCATGGAGGGGAGGAACCAAAGTAATATAAAAGGAGCAGGGAACAAAGGCCTTGCAAGTCAGAAACCTGATCTTTAAGTGTGCCTCACTATAACTGCTCTGAAAACTATTCTAAAGGTGTTTCATATTGTTTATGGAAAAATTAAATGGTTTTTTAAAGGCCTTTCTTTTCTTGACAAATACAACTTAAAATGTCTACATTTATCTCTGCCCTCATAGGGAAGAAAAGAGTAAAAATTGTTTTTGTCTTAGAAAATACATAATAATAGCTCATTATTAAGTAGACATTATTGACTTCTAAAAATGAGCCCTGTGGGTTAATAGTCCAAAAGTATGCTTATGGCCTGTATTATAGAGAGGATGGTTGTAAATACATTTGTATCTAAAATCCCAAATGACCTGTTGTCATGGAAATAGATTCCCTAAGCAAGCATCATATATTAGGTGTGTTTGCATTCTGTGCAGAGGTTTCCTTGAGGTCACTATTGCCAATTCCATGTAGAAAAAGCAGATTATTCAGGATTGAGAAATAACATAAGCATCCAGCATAATTAATACACTGACTTTTACTGGAACGTAGCTTAAAAGAGGTATTAATGGCTACAAGATGATACAAAGAAAAAGATAAGCATGAAATCAAAGAATAAGAGGGACTTAGGCATGAAACGCCAGGAGATAAGACTGTATGTCTTTTCTCCGTACATTCTTAATGCTGAGAAGAGGGTTTCTCGTCAGGAATCTTGGTTGCAATCCAAAGAAACCCCCTGGCTAACTGGAGCAGAAAGTTTACAGATGTTGCATGTTAGGGCCTGTGATTCAGCTCAAGTCTTACCCAGAAGTATTCAGGCTAGTACACAGTCACACAGGTTAAGTAAGGAATTAAAATGCAGCAGTTTGTATGCAATAACATATGGACAAATTAGTACAGAAATTAGAAAGCAATGTGCTGTGTTTAACATGATGGAAATCCAGAGGGGAGCAAGGAAGAAATGAAACTAAACAGAGAGGAAGGCCAGTGAATGGCGGGTCTGTTATAGACGAGTGGGCAAACATGAGGAATTCAAACAGGGAACTGGGAGGGTCTGAAAGCAGCGGGAGGTTAGATTTCAGAAGTTCAAATAGGAGCAACGTAAAAGATAGCTCTTAGGTTATAGGAAGAATTTTTTCAAATGGGAAGGGGAAGCGAGATGAGGCACAGGGAAGGGAAATAGAATTTTAAAGTAAAAAAGAATTGAAGCAAAGAATGCAAATAGAGTTTTTGCAAATGGAAAGGGGAGTCAGTCTGGAGAAAGAAGAGAAAGGTGACGAAGAAAGGGTTGACCATTTTACCGCTGCATCACTTGGGCAGCCGTCTGTTACATATTGACTACACCAAGCATCCCTGGGCGGGTACCATTTTGACCAGCTGATTCTTATTTGCATGTGATATATTCATTTATCTATTTTATGTCAACTATTTTTGCATGCTTTATTTAGAATATTGAATTCATCTTTGATGTTTCTAGTGAAATCTAGTAGGAAGTTCTGGTCATTTTCTTTTACTAATTGGTGTTTCTGAAAAATGACCCATGATTTTGTGCTACAGTCTATAAAAACTCTTATCATAATGAACATTAGAAAAAATTGTTACACGTCTCCAGAACTCAGTTGATATTCTTTTACAACACCAATGGACATGTTTGGGACCCTGAGACTGAATAGGAAGGAAGTGCCAAAAGAAAAAAACTGTAAAAAGGAGAAATGTTAGCATATCAGAGGAAAACTCTGTTATGAGATGAAAAGAAAAAAAAGACTCCCTTATTGTCAACTATTCATAATCCAGAAGACAGGAAGAAGAAGTGAAACTTAGAAAATTCCAATAGTGGTCAATGATTACAATAATTCTATGGTGGTGTTGACAGAGTTGCCCAACCTCTAACAAGTGAAGATCAAGAAGTGAGGAAAAAATATTATGAAATATTTGTGGACCTTCTTGACCAAATAAAATGAAACTCCTTTGTTACTGACTCAAAACAAGGGGGCTCAAAAACTCCTATACATTTAGATTTGGTCAAATAGACCAGATGTTGTGATTGATACATTGTGTCAGCTTGAGAAGTTTAGAAGTTTGACAGGTACTCGGATCTGGGGTCTTTGCTTTGTAAATGATGGGCCCTGCCCACGTGAAGCGAAGTGCTGCCAGGCTCAGGTGGCACCTGTCCAACATGCGCGGGACAGTGTATCCTTCAACACCGACTTCCGCCTTCTTCCAAACCCCAAAATTGAACTCCTCACTTTTCGCAGGTGCCAATATTCCCCCAATCAGCTTTCAAAACTTACTTCTGCCTGCTCCTTCAAACTCCACCCTCTGTCAAACTGAACAAAAGCTCAGGGCTTCTTTGTGTGCCCCGAGGGCATCTTGCACTCTACTGTAGCCCTTCCCTGCCACAATGAAAGCCTTTCTTTTTTCCTTTCTTTGCTTTTCTACCATACTAAGGAAAAACCTGTCAATAAACATCCTGATCTTGTGAAAGTGGACGGCACCAAAATGATGTAACTGCTACATTGCAGGTTGAGGGGGACTTGCTTACAGTATGAGGAAGGAGAAGAGATTTGTTCCCCCAACTTGTGTTCTTGTTGCTTGGCTGTGTTCTGCCGTCTGGAAGTATTGCCCCTGTGCCATACCACCTTGCCTTGGGGGAAGCTGATTATGGACTGAAACCTCCATACACTGTAAGCTAAATAACCTTTCCTTCTTTAATTTTGGGTGTCAGGTGTTTACTTTTCTCTTGTTGATGAGACCAATCAATATACCAGATAATTAAAAATACAAGATAACAAAATGCCAACCAGTACATCCATCATCAGTGTTTTCACCATTATGTTTACTGGGTAGATATATTATTGAAATTATACCACCCACAGAAAAGAAAGGCCAACCCAACAGTGTAATGTATCTCATTCAAAGAAAGACAATAATGGAAAAATAATTTGGAATGAGCCTAGACACTGTGGTCCAGATTATAACACTGGCTTGTCTATTGAATACCACACATGCAGATATTACTGAATAAATGTGATAAAATTGTTACTTTTATATTTCCTGGTATCTTATAAAAATTAATTAAAAATATGCATTTTTGGTCATTTGGTATTTAAATAATGGGGCCTGTAGGTGGTTAAAGTGTGTTATGTACATGTGCAAATTCCCTATGATGAATGTAATCATTTTGCACTATAAACATGCACTAAGAATAAATAATATTAAAAATTAGTGCTTTTTTTTTTTAAAGGTATACAAAAAAAGCTATAAGGAAAGATGACAGCACCACACTAATGGGTCATTAGCCCTTAAAGTTGGTGGAGATAGGAAGATGCTATATCTTAGAACTATCAAGAAAGCAAAGTTGAAAACAATCTAGTGATTTAAAAAACTCTATGGCGGGGCTGGGGATTTAGCCCAGCGGCATAAGCACCTGCCTTGCAAGCAGGCAGTCGCGAGTTCGATCCCCGTAACAATAAAAAGGAAAAAGACAAAAAAAAAAGAATTCTAAAAAACTCTATGGGTTAACTTCATGTGCTGCCAGCCAAAAGGATCCATCAGAATCAGAGATGTAAAAAGAAAACAAGAGGACCACGTCATAAAATCAACAGAGGAGACAACTTCAGCTGCAGATGATGTGAACAATATGAAGTATAATGGAAAGGTGATACAAATAAATGACAGCAATGTTTGTTCAGGTTTGATATTTTCAAGGCCTTTAAATTTGGCACATATAGACTTAACAAATGGTAGAAGTGACCCTAAAAAGGAAAATACTCCTTGAGAAAAACACACATCAGAAGAGGGCACTGGGAAGGCCCAGCCCACTACTGGCCACCTATATGGTAGATGCAGAAAAGATGAATAGAGATGATCTTATGACTGCTGCTACGCCACTCACATATACGTCCTTCCTTCTTCTAGGGATAGCAGCTTCCTTTCTTTCCAGAGACCAGCCCTCCAGCCCTCAGAGTCTACTTGTTTTAGGATGTACATTTCCGAACCCTGACACAGACACACTAACTCAGGCCTTGCCAATCACGGGTTCCATTCCTTTAACCAGAGCAAGTGTCTCAGTGATGAGCCCCCCATCAAGGAGACACAGTCCTTTGGGTTTTGTTTCATTTTTTAAAGTTGTGGTGTGAGTTTGTTTTCATTGTAAAGCTTGGTGCTTCTTTCCTTTGGGATTACCAAGGCACATTCTCTTTCTTTTGAGAATACTAGTATTAAGCAGTGTAAACCTGGAAAGGCTGGATGTCAGATTCAAAAGATCTGCCCAGGCATAAAACCAACACAGAGAAAAGCAGAACTGAGAGATGGAGAAGAGGATAGAGGAGAGAGAAAGATTAGTCCTAATGATATCATTTAAGCCCCTTAAATACAGTACTTTTTAGTAATAGAGCCAATAAATCCTCTTTGTTTTAATTTAAGTCATATAACATTGAGTTTTCTCTCTCCCAACTAAAACAGTTGCACTAGAAACTGCTGGTAGAAAAGTATGAGAAGTAAACATGTTTCATTGCAGCCTTGCTGGGGCCAGCTTGGACCACACTGCAAGTTTGCCTCACTCCCTCCTCACTCAGCAATGAATAGTTTGCACCTACTTTATCATCCAGTCCCACGGAACTGACCCAGTGAGACTGGCAGGAGCCATGTTGCAGCATTGGCCCCAAACCACATCCACAGTGTTTCTAATCGCTCAAGATTTCAGTGAACCAGCTCTGAAGAACACAGTTGTTATCTAATGTCTAGAATTCTGAGTGAAGACCTTTCACTGTTTCTGTCCTGCAGAAACTCAAGAAGAGGAAACACCATTTTCTTCCAGCAAAAGCCAAATCTAAAGTATAATTACCACAACAGATGGAATCCCAAACTCTGCCTTTCTTCGTTTCTAGCACACGTTAGGAGCTGTGCTCAACTCCAAGGGCCCTAAACACCACCCTATGCTTGTGTGAATGGCAGCTCCTGCTGTTAGTCCTGCTCAACCTCCACAGTGACCCTGGAAGATACTAATCGGTGAGAAAATTAGCATCCATGGACCTTACTGTGCAGACTTTGCATCTGTATCAACTGCAGAGGAGGGTAAAGAGAGCCAAAAGAAACCACAGAAGCTCAGAAAGCAAGAACCTATAGAATTTCAGTTTTCCAAAAATGTGCCCTCTTGTAAATCCACTGTCCTGAGAGTTCTCTGTGAACATGGAGAAAGGTTCATGGGAAAGGTTAACTCAGTATCCACTTAGATCCAAGCTACATCCTCTTTCCCAAGGAGACAAATTTGGCCAGACAATCCATAAAACATCTATCTTTCCAGAAAGCACCTGGGCTTTTGGCAACAGTGTTACTGAGCCTGTTTACATATAACAGAACAAAAATAGGCGGAATTTAAATGAAGAGAAAAACAGATTCAGAATTTGGGATCTTAATTAAACACGCAGGATTCTATTGTGTCCCCTTTTTCTTGCAGACATGGGACAAAGTAGAAAGAGCTCATACGGCCTCTTCCTATGTAAGTTCAGATAAGAATTGCCCCCAACTTTGCAAGGCCTGACACAGAGTGCGCTTCTTATGTTAGCAGTTTGTCGAGGAAGGACTAGCCATAGTCATTTGCTGTTTATCATGAGCAGCATGAGGAAGTACAGGAGATTTTTGTCTCTAATTACCGAAAGCAGAGTAAGGTTGCAAAGACCAAGCAATCAACCTTAAAACTAATTAGATGCACTCTGGTAACAGTCCTGTGCTTTTTTTCTCCACTCAGAAAAACCAAAAATCAATTTTTTTATGGTTTTGAGAAGCTGAAAAACATTAAGAAATCATTTTCTTCCTAATTCTAACAACCATAAGCAATCTATTTGTACTCAGAGATATAATTTGCTTGCAGAACTATTATACCTACTGAGAACCTCTACTTATAGTTAATGATTGCCTCATATTACTTATTTTTTGTTTTTTGGGTTTTCTTTGGGGGGGGGGATTTTTTTTTTTTTTTTTTTTTTTTTGTCTTTTTCTTTTTTATTGGTACCAGGGATCGAACTCACGACCACACACTTGCAAGGCAGGTGCTTATGTTGCTGAGCTAAATCCCCAGCGGGGGGGGGGGGATTGTTTTTGATATCAGGGATTGAACTCACAACCTTGCACTTGCCAGCAGGCACTTACAACATTGAGCTAAATCCCTGGCCCTCCTCATATTACTTACATTTTTTCTGAGCAACAGAAAATTACTGAGAACCTCTACTGATAGTTAATGATCTCTTCACATTACTTATACATTTTTGAGCAACAGAAATTTGCAGATTCCATAATTTAATCCTTAGAAATCTGTACTGTATTTCCGAAGAGGCACTGTTCCAACGTGGGAACTGCATTAACAACTGGCAGATGACCATGTCTTTCCTCAGTTCCACTTGCTAGGATGGTGCTCTCCACCCAACATTATGGTTGATGTCTCTGCAAGTGAAATAAACACCTTTTGCCTCCTTTTACAATTCCATAGCTGGGAGGGCTAGATGATCATAACAAAAGAGCTGCCACTTACTGTGTATCTAAGAGCACTTTATGGGAACTACTTTTAACTCTGAGAATAACCCAGCAAAAGTGGTAATACAAATCCCAGAATTTTTAGATGTTGAGGTTGAAATATTTTATGGTGCTGAGGATCAAACCCAGAGCCTCATACAAGGCCGGGTCATAGCTCTCCCACTGAGCCACATCCCTGGCCATGAGGCTGAGTCTTAACTGTCCATCTATCTAGAGATCCTGGAATCTTGAGGGGCTTGCTCACTAAGTCAGCTCAAGCATTATAGGCTCGTGGAAAACTGAATCATCAATTTGACATCATCCTAAATCTGAGTTTTAAAAATTAAGAGCTTAGGTAAGTACCTTCAAATAAAATTAAAAATTAAATCATACTTTTAAAAGTATCTCAAACTGCACATGGTGGCACATAACCCCAGCACTCCAGCAGACTGAGGCTAAAAGATGAGACTTGAGCAACTTGGGGACTTGGTGAGACCTATCTCAAAAAAATTTTTTTTTGTAAAGGGCTGGAGATGTACCTCAGTGTGCCAAGGATAATTTTCAGTATTGAAAAACACAACAAAACAAATCTCAATTGATTTTTATTTTTACATAAAAGGCAAGGTCAAAGATCACATAATTTTCTATTTTTGAAAGAATATTTACCAGTGTAATCTAACATTTGTGCTTAAAACATAGGAAAATAGGGGCTGGGGATTTAGCTCAGGGGCATAAGCGCCTGCTTTCCAAGCAGGCAGTCGTGAGTTCGATCCCTGGTACCGATAAAAACGAAAAAGACAAAAAAAAAAAAAAAAAAAAAAAAACAACATAGGAAAATAGGTATCTAATGAAATCTTAGTTACTCATAGATTTGTAAAGCATTTAGCATTTGGGTGGTCGGCAGCTTCACTAACACTGAAGGGTTTTGTGTTTGTGCATGAAGCATAACTGTAGTAGGTGGGCGCCAAGAGATGGGAAATTCATAATTTTACAGCACCTTAAGGGGGTAGGTGACCCACAGAGTTACGATTGCCGTAGAAGAGGATAAGAAAGATTTAAAATCATGTCAACTATTGGAAGCTCTGACTATTTCTGGTTAGAATCCAAAATAAGAACTAGCTAAAATATAGGCACATGTTCTGAATTCCAACACTCACATTTAGTACTGTGGCCTTCAGTAGCATCCAGACAGTCCATACTCCCATCAGAAATTGTTCCCTCTATCTCCCTATAAAGGAAGAAGGCCTTAATGTGTAAAGGATTTGCTTTGTTTTATCATCTGCAAGGCCCTCACAGTTCACAGCAGCTGGAGCCAATCCCAGCAGCCCGCTGGGGAAGGGAGATGCTGTGTATTTCATTTTTATAGACCAAATGGCTTCTCAATAATTTATCATCTGTGCTATGGAGAAAAGTAACAATAAAATGTAATTGTAAATCTCCATCTTCCTGGAGCAGGAGGAGAACTAAAGAAAGCTAAAAAGGAAATGACACCACAGTTTTGTGACCTAAAAATGTGTTTTCCCAAATTAAATGCAGTGCCGGTCTCTTGGACTAACTATCCCTGAAGGTGTTGAATTTGAAACGCAGGGAAGCGGGGAGTGGCGGGCTGCAGATGGGCCGAGCACATCTGGACAGCTATTGGATGACATCTTCCTGGCACCGAGTCTTTGATAACAGTCCCCTGTGGAAACATTTTATCTGCTGCTATTTCCTGCTAACACAGAGAACCATATCAGTTTAACATGTTTGAACCTCTCATCCCAGAAAGGATTTTACAGTGATGAAAACTAAAACACACATATGATGAGGGGGAGGAGGGTCATGTTACCAAAGCTTATAAAAAATAAAACTTTGAAAAGTGCCCCCCTCCCCTTTTTTTCCCCCAGAGAACTAAAACTTACCATTGAATGCATTTCACTAGAATCTATTTCTGGAGTTGTTTCCATTTTCCCATATGCGTGCCATTTTGTTTTGCCTCAACAAGATGTTTTTATTCTAGGATTTTTTTTTCTTTTTCCCCCAAAACTCAGTGGCATTAGATTCTCTCAGACACAACCCTATCAGCTACCGTCAAAGGTCAGGGGAGCTCTGCCCTCCAAGCAGCCTTCAGATAGTCCCCACTAATGCAGAAACACGTAAGAATTCCAGCCTAGGCTGAATAATTAGGTTGAAGACTGACTCCCCTTCCCATCTTGTCAGTGTCCCAAGTCAAGCCCATGCACACTGGTGTCCACTACCATGTTTATAGAATCACAGCAAATAACACTGATGTAGGCTTACTCTGTGTCACATACTCTCCTGAGCTCTTTCCTTCATGAAACCCTTTCCTGTATGGTAGCTGCTTTCATCCTGTTTTGCAGATTAAAAAACAGGCACAGAGAGCTTGAGTAACTTTACCAAAAACACACTTCTAAGTAAATAATGGAACTGTGGTTTATTTCTGTAACAATTCAGTAGGGTACAGATGATTTTCCTTTATTTTAGACAAGGACTATGCTAAGTCAAGTGACCTACCCAAATTCATGCAATTAGTAAGCATGAATTTCTCCTTGTCTTTCTGCAGGCCAGAAGACAGCTGCAGTAGCATTTAAATCATTTATAAAGTGTACTTTGATTCTTTTTTTTCTAAAAGGGGACAAAGACTTATTCATCTAACCAGAAAATAAAGGACTTAGCAAGGAAAAGCTCCTAGAAAATAAAACATTCTTTAGGTATTTTGATCTCCCCATATGTGAAAGATCAATACAGAAGACTACTGTGCTTGATTGCTTCAAGCTTTGGTGGCAGGAACAAACAAGTCAAAAGGCTCTTACACAATACCAGTCACACTGAAAAGCAGTTGAAAATACCTATGGATTGCTGGAAAGAACCAAGCAATTCCAGCTTACTGTACTTAAATTCAGTTAGGAGTGAGATATAAATGAACCACCTACTCTGAGAAACACAGGAGTAGAACTTGTTTTCTGAAACGCCATGCTATTTATTTTTAAAATGCACTCATGTTTTAATAAGGACATTTGCAGTGATTTCAAGGGCTTATCGTCTTAGGAAACAAAATGTTTTTGGCAGAATGAATTTGAAGGCTTTGATCTAGAATTAAACCAGGACTTAAAGAATTTGTTCTTGGCAGTTCTTTTGTGACATAGCCAAATATGAATGTCAACCCCCTCCCCCTGCCCAGTCTCCTACCTCTCCTGCTTCTGGTGTGTGGCTGGACTTAGGTACTGCCCCTGGGATGCTCACATCAAACCCACTCCTCGGCTATCCACGGCGCCTCCACATGAAATTCAATGCGCTTCTTTATAAGATTCCTTTCCTCCCTAGAAAGAACATTAGATTTTCAAAGGGAAGAGGCATGCATTGGAAAAGTGCAAGAGATTGCTGAATATCCCCCCCTAACACCCAATTCACCCTTTCTGTGTTTTTGTAATGCAACTCCCCTCCCCATCCAGGGCTGTCACAGACCTGCATTCCTTTCTCCTTGCCATGGCCATGTGACCAAGGACTTGCCAATAGGATGTGAATAGGAGTGATACTTCCAACTTCTTAAAACTTCACTTCTCCAAAGCTAGCCACTTTGGCAACTCCCCTCTGCTCTTATTTTTCCCTTCCCATTGATGCAAGTAAGTCAGCATCAAATATGTGGAGGAAGGTACAATTCCAGGGAATCGCTGAACAACACATGTGAGCCCCTGAATGTTCTCTTGAAACAAAATTGTCTACAAGCCCTGCACCATCTGCTTATTATTGAGAGAGAAAAACTGTACTCTTCTTTATCAAGCCTTTGTTATTTTCCCTTTTTAGAGTGGTCAAACCAACATCCCGGGGACAAGCAAGGAATGGAGACCAGCAAGAAGACCTCACCGGAAGTAAGACAGAGACCCAGTCACACAATGCTCTTCTGAGCATCGGTTTCTTCACCTGTAGAGGACCACATCACTTGTCACTGCTAAACATGTGTGTAATATATTAAGCAGACATTAATTTTCAAACCATGATAGTTTATAATTAGAACTTTCTCACTTGAAACATCAAGTGTTTTCCTTCCCAAATATCCAAGCAACCGAGCCCAAAATGTCTTAGTCTCTCCTTTTTATTCTCATAGCTACTATAGTTTGATTGCTTATCTAAAATCCTTACAAACATGTTTGATTTTTTTCAGATACTAGAACATTTGAACACATTTAATACAGTCTCTTGAAGGTGAAACACAAGCATAAACATAAAATTTATTTATGATTTATATACACTTTATTGTTTTGTGATACTGAGGATTGAACTCAGGGTCTCACACATACCACTGAGTACCTCCCAACCCTCATGTGGTTTTATATGTTTTCAGTAAAGCTGTGTTTTGATAGTGACCATTATATGAGGTTGGGTATGAAAATTTTCCCTGTGACATCATGTTGGTGCTTAAAAAGTTTCAGATTTTGGAATATTTCAGATTTGTACAATAAGGAACACTCAACCTGTACTCTCAATCTGATCAGAGGTCACCAACACACTACCCACAGGCTGAATCCAGAAAAAGTCATTTTTTAAAAACTAGTTACCAAAATAAAAGCAAGGAATCTCCAAATGCTATTTTCCAATTAGGGAAACCAGGGATCTTTGGAGAAATGAACAGTTACATGTCTGGATAGGAATAAAAAAAAGATGAGTTGAGATTTCTTGTCATACAAGACAGTAAAGAAGTTAACAAAGATTCCTTAAGATGTGTTCGATGACTCTGGAGTAAAATAGAAAAGGCTACCAAAGATCAAAAGGGGGATGATTTAGTTATCAGTAACAATAAAAATAATGGATTAAAGAAATATGTGTATTAGCTGCCTTCCCATCGCTGTGATAAAATACCTCATACCAGGAACTTAGAACTTAGAACTGATACTAGGAACTTGTTTTGGTGCAAAGCTTCATCCATAAATGGTCAGTCAACTCCAAGGCCTAGTTCATGGTAGATGTAACAAAATTTTACTGTCATCACTAGAAAACATGTGCTGAATGACTCAGTGAGTAACTAGAGTTGATCTGCTAAACATTTTGAATATGAACTGTTTTTAGCTGACACTGTTGACTGTGTCACTTGCTCAGTATTTACTGGGCACCGGAGCTGATGCAGAAGGTCATGTCAGTGCCGTAACCTTAGGGATACTGTACCAACTGAAGAAACCACTAACAACCTGTTGAGAACTTTCAGAAAGAACAGCCACCAAATATGTTCTTTCATATAGTACTTGAGGTGGATAATGCTATCGTGATAGTTCACTCTTCCTTGTTGAGTCATTTCAGAATTTCTACTTTTTTTTTTTTGGTACTGGGGATCAAACTCACGATCTTGCGCTTGCCAGGCAGGCACTTGTGCCACTGAGCTAGATCCCCAGCGATTTCTACCATTCTTACAACTCTTTCTTGGCTCTCATGTACTTACGCTAGTCCCATCTGTTCGTCTTCTTCACCCATAGCTTTGTTTTCTCTCAATAGTGTTTCTGAGGAGCAAAATCCTTAAACACATTCTTCTTGCTAGTCTATTAAGAGAACAAATACTTCATCATTACAGGAGACAAGTGACCTACTTAGATGTCTAGATATGTGAATAATGCTGTAGAGGCAGTTCCCTTACAAACAGTCAACTTACATATGACCCAGACACACAGATTGCCCTACCCTGCAGGCTGCTGTTGCTATGGGAACCAATCAGACAAAAAGTGGGGGAAAAAACCAAAGGTTTTTGGAAAAACAGGTACTTTAGAATAAAAGGGAAGAAAACAAGAATAGTTTTTCTTCCCTAGCATAACCCAGGTTTGTTCAATGAATAGTTTTACTGCCTGAAATTCCATAACTATAGACTGCCATGTTTACTGGGCTCCTCTTAGGAAAAAGAAAAACTATTTCTAGGAGGGTGTTTGCAATAATACTCTTATGTGGAGGCTAATTTTTCACTATTACAGGAATACTGAAAGATATGAAAGATTCTTAATATCAGCATTGATATCAGAGACTTCATCAACCATAGTGGATAGTCAGCATGTCGAGCAAAGAACATTCAGTTACCCACAGTTCGCAGCCACCTGGCATCTGTAAGCTACCTCATTCACATGTGCAACAAACAGATGAGCACCCTGGATGCTGCGTGGCTAGTACAGCCACTCGGATGCTGGCTGTCTTAAAAGCTTTTGTCGTAGAAACTAAGTGTGGAGCAGGAAAAAACGTTATGACAAGATGGTTTTACAATTTTATAGACTAAAATAACTTTGGGGAATAAATCTGAACCCATCATTGGGTTACTTATGGAGAAACTAAAAGGACTAAAACTTTCAGAGGAAAAAAATATGCCCAAGGTTCTTCAATAACAGATTGTTAGGGAACATTTTTATCCCTAAGTTGGTGTGAATTCTAAGGTAGTAATATTTTAAATTTCAAGCCAGAATACATCTGTACATAAGTTGATCTTGTTTTTAGTTCCATTAAAAAAATATAGAATGAGGGGCTGGGGATTTAGCTCAGTGGCATAAGCGCCAGCCTTGCAAGCAGACAGTCGTGAGTTCGATCCCCGGTACCGATAAAAAGGAAAAAGACCAAAAAAAAAAAAAAAAAAAATACAGAACACTTCATGAATTTGCACGTCATCCTTGCATAGGGGCCATGCTAACCTTATTTATATCATTCAAATTTTAGTACATGTGCTGCCGAGGCAAGCATAGTAAGTTGATCATCTAAAGGAATGTTTCCAAAGAACATGTGCTACTTACTATGAAGAATAAGTAGCCACTTAGCACTTCTGAAATTTATTTGAAAACACTCTAAAAACACTCTAATCCTCTCTTATATTATGGAAATAATGCATGATTATTAAAATACAAGAACATACAAAAAGTAGCCCCCACTCCTACCTACTCCCTAAAGAGTTATGCATACATTTTAAGACATTATACAGATACATATATCTATATATATCTATTTATATTCACATACATATATAAACAACTATAATTTCACACCCAGAAAGGGGAGATCATATTATATCTACTGTTTTGCTATTTTCTATCTGTCACATAATTTCTAATGGAACTCTTTCCACACTACATACAATGTTTACTGCAATCTTTTCCAAGGTTATCTAATAATTTATTATATAGATAGATCATATTAACCAGTCTTCTACTGGCAAATCCTTAGAGTCCTTTTAACTTTCTAATCTCTC
Organism: Cavia porcellus; assembly: GCF_034190915.1. NCBI lineage: Eukaryota > Metazoa > Chordata > Mammalia > Rodentia > Caviidae > Cavia > Cavia porcellus. The sequence goes on along the minus strand of NW_026947511.1, from coordinate 19,664,488 downwards.
AACAATGTGGCAATGAATATTTTTGTGCATACCTACACACGTGTGAAAAAAAATTGTGGCTGGTTAATTTTCAGGCGTGGGATTAACCATTGCATCACCAACTACCCTCATTAGAATTTCTGTCATCATTGTAATAGCTAGTGCTGATTTAATATCATCTTGTTTTGAAGCTTTTGTTCTTCTGTCTCCATTGGTTTTATCATGTTGTATCTTATTGGATTTTATTATATGTGATAGTATAAACAAAATGTTTTATGGACAAGGAGATAATATAGTAACTATTGTTCATTTTCTATTGGTTGGTTCTTAATACCCTGTAATACTGTCATTCTCTTGAATGGTTTTACACTGTCTTGTTATGTTTGATACTATAGTGTATGAAGTTATACTCAAATATTTCAAGGAAAGAGACACTATGGTAGCTACTGTTATGTCAGGTTGTCTTGTGGTGAAACACTATGTTGTTTAAATTGTTCTGTTCTGAAAAAAAAACTTCTGTCATCTGTATTAACCTGTTGAAGCCCTCAGAAGCATCCAGAAAGCACAGCCCACAAGGGCAGCCCCCACCCAGTACCTCGTGGGAACTGACAAGATGGCACCCTTTGCTGCCACCTCAGCCATATCTTGCCTGCACGTGCCTGTTCCAACGCGACTTACAGAAATTGAAAAGTAGTTCACACCTGCATCCCAGCACTCCATGACCAGGGATATCAGCACAGCTGTTCCTCCTAAGAGAGCTTCATCCCAGCTGACATGTGTTATCCTACAACCTTGAGGCCTCCACCCCGAGACACCTGCAGATACCACCAACATTGACTACAAATGAAGCTACACAGCCACTAAATAAAACCTCACACATGAAACCAAAGCCAAATGTAGCCCATCCAACAGACCCCCTGGGATACATCACCAGGAAAAAAAAAACTCTTAGTATGAAACCCTACCAGCATACAGGCACAAGAGGCATAGAAATCCAAAGTGATATAACCTAGACCCTGGACAATCATGGCATTTCATATCCCTCATCAAAATCATGACACCCTCAAAGGAAAACATCTCTTAAATCTAGTCAGCATTTCTGATATTTTACATATGGACACTGTGAAAGAGACTTCCTTATTTTCTGGGGTATGTAAGGTAGGTGGCACAAACCTGGGGCACTCCACAGCAAAATCTGTCCCCTGGAGGAAGACCAATTGAAATAAAAGACAGGATGACCAACACACAAAAAGAAGCATATCTAAAAGATGACGGGCTGCAGAAAATTCTGAAATAGATTGAATTCTTTTACATAAGACAGTTCTGTCCCTTTAGGTAAGCTCTATTCCAAACTGTGCTTATCCTTTACTAAGGATCTCAACTACAAACCAGGGGCACTGGTGTATTTCCTGGTTTGCCTCCTTTCTAGTCATTATTCTGCCTGGTTTTCCAGAGTTCAGACCCTTTTGTCTTAGATTATGGTCTCCCCAGGGCAGCCCCAGCACTAATGCTGGCCAGAGTGCCTCAGATCCGCTTCTCTCCCTGGAGATGGCCAGGAGTAATATTTAGAAGTGTAATATTTACACTTCTAAAGGCTGTCATACCTCTAAGGGTGCTAGTGTTACATTACTAAAGCAAGGCTGTAAATTTGTCATTTTACATGCTTTTAAAGGGGGAAATACGTTATACAGGACAAAATTGTAACCAAGGGATAAAAGTTAGAGAAAGACCTAGAGATTTCCTTAGAGCAGTTTTACAGAGAAGAGGAATTAACATCTGTGAAGCAGTAATTTTCTGCAAGTAATATCTCACCAGTTTCTCTGACTTTTGACATATCTACTATTTGTTGTTCCAGGGTTTGAAACTTTTAAGATAAATATCCAAGCTGTAAAATTTCAGGTACTATATTTAGGAAGCAGTGACATGTTGAGGTAGGCTGTGTAGTTTTGGATGTGGGCTCTAGAACACTGTTTGATTTGCATGATTTCTGAATTCTGCCAAGAGTGAAAAACAGCTCTGGGTGAGGTTTAGGACAGGATGACTGAAATGATGGACACGTTAAATAGCTGTGGTCACGCTGTGGAGATCAATCTTCCTCACAGATTGGATGCAGTCTTGATAGACTGTTTTCAGCTTCTCAGTTTGTCAGAGAAATATATGAGAACTTCATAAAAATCATGAAATGGTGGCTCACATCCAGGGTGCTATGAGGATCACATTTCAAATGCCATCCTCTAACCTCTTGGATATGGACTGAAACTAGTCATCAATAAATTTTTGTCTTTAGAAAGGGATGTTAAAAAAAACAACAACTGTTTCTAGTCCCAATTATTCTAGAACTTAGGTTGAGAGGTAATATACGTCAAATGTTTGGTATAATCAATATACGTTCATTCAACAAATTAGGTGCTAGACTTCAGTTTTACATAAAGACAAGTAATGTCCATGTCCACTGAGAATATACATTTCAGACATAAAATAAGAATGACTAATAGAATAAGTTTAACAAATAAATATAATAGCAAATGCTGGTAAGCCCCTTGTGGAAACATACAAAGATCTAAGATGGGAAATAACAGAGTGGAGGAAGGTGAGTCCTTTATTACATTTTTCATTTTTCTTTGTCCTTTGTTACATTTTTGGCATCTTCTTTCCTTTCTCCTCCTCTGGCTGCCACCATTCTAGACCTAAAGCAAAGTCTCTAGCCTATCCACACACACTCAGGCACATCACTCATTCCTTTTCCTTTTCTGATGACTCCAAGACTTCACTTTTTATGATGAAATTAGATTCACAGAAAATGCTTGCTATAGGTATTCCCAGCAGCTAAAAAGGAGATTTGGCTATTGGAATTGCAGCATGATATCACCCTTATGTCTCCTTTGAAATCCCTGATTTTAAAAGCAAAGAGACATCAAATATCACTTGAAATAAAGAAGAGCTCACTTTATTTTTATTCATTTTTGCTACCAGGAATCAAACTCACAACCTTGCACTTGCCATGCAGGCACTTACGCTGCTGAGGTAAATGCTCGGCCCAAGAATAGCTGACTTTAAGCACACAGAGAAAAACTTTGGAATAAGAAACGAGTTATCATATTTTAAAACAGGCATTTTCTACATCACTGCCATTTACACTTATTTTTTCCTTAAAGTTACTTTCAGTTTGCCACCCACTAAGACAGGGTACAATTAAGTGAGCTCCATTTATAGCCCCCCCCCCCATTTTTTAAATTTTTCATTCTGAGACAGCGTTTACCTAAGTCACTAAATTGTCGAGGCTGGACCCAACCTTTGCATTCCTCCTAAGCTTCCCAGAGTTCAGGGAATTCACTGAGATTAGAAATAGTCTAACTCTAGTTCCCAAAACAGTTCTCATCAATGCAAAACAAATCAGATAAATCTTACCTTTGAACACACAGCCGAAGGGTGCTTCCTAAAAGCCCGTAAGGAAAGCTTCAGAAACACCAGCAATGGGGGTCACAAAAGCAACACACATCTCCACTGGGACGAAGGATAAAGGGCAAGTTCTGGGTTTTGACCCCGCCATCCCCTCCCAGCTGTGTTTATTAATGAGTAGAGGCAGGCATTCTTTGATTTCTGGAGCTGCTTCCTTGTCTTAAATGAAATCCAAGAATCATGCTGAACTCCTGCACCTCTGCCTCAAGGCACTTGTCTTAGCTTATCATTTTGCAAAACTTCAAGTACAATCAAGTTAGCAAAAATTGCTCCAAAATACTATCGAATCCTACTAGATCTCTAAAGAGGGGGCAACAGTAGCATGATTAACTCAGCCGAGGCAGGTTCTTGTTATATCACAGAAAAGCATTTTAGGACTCATCAGAGACAGGTGTAAACAGATTTATTAGGCAAAGTTAGAAAGTAAGAAAAACAGGAAAGGAATATCATCTTGAGATGAAGTGGGCACAGGTCTGATGAGGATCAGACTGATCTGTTAACAAAGGAATGAGACCAGCTTTATGGATTTGTTGAGGTGGGCTAAGGGCCCTTGATGATCATTACTCAGTGCTGGCTTGTGAGGAAGCTCAGAAGGTCTCATCAACCGAGGAGCTACCTGGTTTTCATGAGGTGCTTGTTTGGGGCAGCCTCAGTTTTGTAGAGGCTCTGTTGGAATCCAAGGTGCTCTTTGGTTTAGTTTAGGGCAATAACTAGAGATCTCTGTGTGCCCACCGATAGCTGAATGTTCCTGTAAATCTTATCTTGATGTCCTCATCTTGAAGGGAATGGGATAGTCTATGTAGGTGTAGGAGTAATCAGCCCTGTTCTGACAGTTTTCAGACATACATTGCCAGAGCTGAGCAAGGATCTGACCCAAAACTTCATGGTAATAAAGGAGACAGACACAAACGAAGGTCAGGCTTTTTTCTGCTTTTATTATCTGCTGGGCAAGTACCAGCCCAAGTGAAGGAGTCTTTCTTAGCAGCTTTTTTATTTTCTTTTTCAAAAACAACTTTTAAAGTTCCTGATTGCCTCAGATGAAAACACAAATCATGGTTTTAATAAGTAACAGCTGATGAATCTGTCCCCCATCCCTATGGTAATCTGATTGTTTATCTGGATATATAATCTGGAGTACTATAGGCCAAAATACCAATGGAGGTTACTGTTTCATAAGGTTTCAAATATACTTTATTTCTTCACTATACAATATTTTAATGGGTACACAATGCTTTGCCTTGGGATCAATTATGAATTGGTTTTAAAACAGTTCAATATTCTGCCAGCTAGCATGACTACTATTCTCTCATCCTCTGGGATGACTGCCAACAGGGAACCGGTTCCATGGGACTCCAGTCTGCGTTGCTGCTCACGTCCAGACAGCAGTAGGCAAAAGGCTCTGCTGGCTAATACCGCATTTCCAAGTCAGCGTGTATTTTGGGTGGCTCTGCCTCGCCATTGTTGGCTGAATATTTAGAACCTGGAGATGATTTAGTGCACGGAAAACATTGTGAAATTGCAGATAAAATGCAGAAACTGTAGCTGCTGGTTTGGTGAAATTAGATCCGAGTACTCTTGCAACAAATCTATGTGGTAGTTGTTTCTACCAGTGAGGCAGGATTACTTGTGATATTAATTTTTTTTTTTTTTTTTTTTTTGCTTTTCTCTGTTTGTAAATTTATGGGGACAATAGAGCGCTTAGTTTTAAAAACTTATTTAACACTTAGGTCTGTCAAAAGTTATTAATTGTCTATTAATCTGTAAAGGACATAACTGGAAAACAGTTTTGCCAACATAGCATGACTCTGCTTATGAGTAATAAAAAGTGGTTTTCTAAAATCAACCCAGAGTGGGGACTGGTGTCACATGCCTGTATTTCCAGCACTCAGGAGGCTGACACAGGAGAATTGCTGTGAGTTAAAGGCCAGCCTGGGCTACATAGTGAATTCAAGTCCAGTCTGAACTACGTAGCAAGACCCTATCTCAAAGAAATCCAAAAACAAAATCAACCTGATGCATCCATTTTTAAAATTTTCTTAGTAAAAAATGGAAGTGTTACTGCATCCATTACCTCCCTGCCTCCTGCCTGCATAACAGCTCCACTTGGATGTGTCAAAACATCTCAAAGTGAAGCCAAACTGAAATCTTTGTCTTCCCTGTGCCACCTCTTCCCACAACTTCCTTTGTCCCTTCTAAATAAGGGGCTACAATTTGCCCATTTGTTCAGTAATGTGGGAAGCACCTCAACTATTTGCTTTTCCCACTCTACATTCAAAATGTCAATGCTTCCACATTTGTTCTATCTTAAAGTAAATCCTGAGAGTTCCCCTCAGTCCTGGAATACAGGTTCTCTCCACGCCTCTGCCTTCGTCTGTTTTGAGCTGCAATAACAATACCTGAGCCTGGATGACTTAATAAGAACAGAAATGTTTTGCTCACAAGTTTGGAGGCTAGGAAATCTAATATTAAAGCCCCAGTTTTTGACAAGCGGCTTTCTTGCTGTACAATTGGGGTACCTGTGATGCAGGTACTCAGAGAGTTACCTCTTAAAAGCCCTTCAAATTGAAAAAACCTGAATTCACACCACAGCGTCATCTTTTAAAAAACAAACAGAACAGCCAGCGTAATGGCACACACCTGTAGTCCCAGAACTCAGGAGGCTGAGGCAGGAGGATCATTACAAGTTTGAGACCAGCCTGGGCTACAAAGTGAGCTCGGGGTCAACCCGAACTGCATAGCCAGACTCTGTCTCAAAAAGACAAACAAACAAACAGAAGGTCCATAAGAAGTCCTAGTAAACTTTCATGTGACCCATGCTTTCAACTATAAGAACTTCAAATTGTTTGTAAGAAAACGTAAAATTATTATACAGCTTCCTTTGCCACTGCCAACCTATGAGTGCAGAATGTTACAGGAGAATTTAGATGCTGTGTTGAGAAGAGGCAAGTGAAGAGAAGTGAGATTCCATCAAACACAGACAAAATCACCCTCAGGAAAAAGCATTCTGCCAGAATGCTACAATATTAAAAATAACTCTGGGACTTGGTAGTACACAGCACTGGCTAGAGGAAACAGGCTTGAAAGCAAGAGACTAGAGAGGAGTGTCATGGAAAATCATTGTTTCTGGGCAGAAAACAGATATAGCAGTGGTGGCCCTCCGATGTGTGCCACACAGAGAAAGGAAAAATTAAAGATTCTATGAAATGAGAGAGAGCCATCAGCCCTGTAAATCCTCATCCTCTCCCACCACATCATCAGTATCTTGGTTACTTCTCTCTTGTTGCTGGGACAAAATACCTAACACCCAAAGCGCAAGGAGGAAAGGCTTATTTAACGCACAGTTGGTGGAGGTTTCAGTCCACACTGAGTTGGCTCCAAGACAGGGTGGCACATGGCAGAGGGACAACACTTCATGGAAGCAGAGGACAGCAAAAACAATTAGAGTGAAGGGAAAGAGCACCAGACATCACTTTTTTTGTCCCTTATATTGTATTTAGATCATACCATCCCAAGGTGGGGGGGTGGAGCACTAACCTCCATAATCCCAGCACTGGATAACGAATCAATCACAAACTCTAGATTCAGCCTGTATCACTGCATGAGGCTTTGGGGGAATATCCAGACACAAACCGTAACAACTGCCAAGACCATTCATTAGACAGCTGCCTTTTATTATGCTGTCTGATATAAGAACTTATAAGCTAGGAACAAAGGCTTAGAAATATAATCAGACCACTTCTGTACAAAGATATGCTTTAAGAATATAAAAGGAACAGAGAAGTTAAACATTCAGTATTTGACGATGAAACAAAATTAAACTGTAACACAATATTGCAAAATTAACAAAATATTCTTAAATAAATATTTGGAGATACTGGACACCAACTAGATCAAAAATTCAAAAAGAAATACAGTCAAAATTAGAAAAAATTTAATAAGACTTTAATTAATATAGGAAAGAATTTTTTTAAAAAGACATATACACTGAAAACAAAGTATATAAGCTACCTAAGAATATATTCAAATGAACATTTACTGAAGGACAGAGGGGAACCAATGCCATGAGCAGGTCACTGGCAGACTGGAACAGTCTGGAACAGATCCCAGCCCCTCCCCATGAGTCAGTGCCATTCTCAGACCTGGGGTGGAGAGAACAAAGCCACACCAGCAAGCAAGCCCGGTCTGGGAACCAGCGGCATGTGCAGGCTGCTGCCAGACTAGAACAGACAGACCCCAGCCCCTTCCAGGTCCAGGCTGGCAAACAAGAAGTACCAACACCCTTTCCCTTTGCCTCCCTTCCCTGCCATAAGTGACAGGTTTATCCAGAGAAACACAGGCTGTGATGAAGCTATGTAGTTGAAATACAATTGGATGCCTGTGGTGCTTTGAAGCTCCACTAACATTGCAGGTCTAGGACCAGTGGTCTGATCATGGGTTCAGAGGATAGTGGTACACAGTGTGGCATCTAGGGGGAGCTCCTTCGGAGGGTTGCAGCCATTGTTGGTTCCCTATAGTCTTGTTTTGAAATCCTATATTGTTTCCATTGTTTTGTTGGGTTGGGTTTTATTCTGTTTTGTTTTGTTTTGTTTGATTATATCAAATCCAATGGCAGGAGCAGCTATTTCAAAGACAGCAAGATATATTATGATAGCAGTTTTGGATTTACTATAGGCTAGTTTTGAAGGCCTTTATTGCATTAATTGTTTTGTTTTTATTGTTTCTATTTTGTTCTGTCTGAAGTTATCTATAGCTATTTTGAAGACAGCAAGAGTCATTATGGTAACTATTGTTGATTTTGTAATGTTTTAAAATTCTGTATCTTTTACACTGGCTTGTTTTGATTGGTTTTACTCTGTTTTATTCTCTTTAAAAATAAAAAAAAAAAATAAGAGGACACAGAAAAGCAAAAGCAAACACAAAAACCCACCCTCAGGAGAATAAAGACATAATTTTTTTTAAGTGATAAATGGTTGAAATGAAAAGGCAGGCAAGGAAGATTCAACATAAAGATGACCTAAGACTTTATAAAGACAAAAACAAAAACAATGAAATAGAACTGTATTTCCAAACATAGGAAAAATCTTAAATCTATGAAATCAAATATCCTATGATCAAAAATTTTTTTGTGAAAGACACTGCTAGGATTATTTCCAAAAGATGAAAAATATTTCCAAAAGATGAGAAGTATAAAATAAAAAGCGGCCTTTATTCTGAGAACACGGAGAGAGATGACCAGCACCCCCACCGCTGGCGTCCCGTGATCTCTCCGGCAGACACGTGGCATGGGGGCATGTAAATAGCCTTGGTTTGGGGTGGAACCTAAGGTGGGCATTAGGGTAGCCCATTGGGTACCCCATAGGGTAGCCCATTGGTCCTAGGTTTGGCGCCATATGTAAATTTCCAGGGGCAGGAAGATGGCGTCACAGATAACTTCCTAGGGGCAGGGGAGATAGGGCTTCCTGCTTCCGGTTGAGGTTTTCCTGGCTACAGTGTCCTGTCTGGGCCAAAACCCTTTCAGACACATTGCTATTAAGTCCCCTCACAATACTCTCTCACTTTGAACACACTTATCTCTTCCTTGCCACTTTCTGACACTGCTCTGGAAGTCCTCTGTGCTGTTGTTACTATGCTATTGTGTTTGCTTGATGTCATCAATCCATTCAAAATGTTTACCTTTCCTGGTCATTTTGACTTTGAGGAAGAACCAGAAGTCATATGGTGACAGATTTCATGAGTAAGGTAGAGGAGGACACACTGCAATATTTTTATTTGATAGAAATTGTAGTAGAAACATTGTGTGACACTGAGCTATGTCATAATGGAGGATGAAACCGTTTGCCCATTTTTCAGGCTGTTTCCACACATATCATTTCTTGAATGCTCTAATAATACTCAGAGTTCACTGTAGTGTTACTAGGTGCAAATTCAGCTTGCACCATTCCATCAAGACAATACACATACACACACACACACACTCAACATCCATTGATGTGGATCTTGATTGATATGCTTTTTTTCACACCAGGAGAACTGAAATATTTGCATCGAGAACTCTGAATATTGGTGTCAGGATTATAACTGCAGACCCAATTTTTGTCTTCTGAGATGACATTTCATAAGAAGCTGAAATTTGAAGAAGGACCGTGAAATGCCAATGAAATTGAGAAACGCTGTTGCTTTTGTTAGTGGAACAAATTTCTCTGCCTAATGTTCAAATCTCTTAAATGCTCTGAACAGGAACCATAGACATAGCTTGTATAATTAGCACATGCTAATCAAAAGTCAAGCATAAAGTATAGACATAGATATGAATATGATTTGTAGCAATATATGTGCATGTGTTGTATAAACACACAAATGAAAAGAGAAAAATTAGTAGAGATGGTAAGGGTGAGCGACAGAGCTCCTGAGAACATACAAAAATGTGAAGTTTTAAACATTAGCAAAACTGAATAAAATGCATTTTAGAGTTCTTTCTACTCTTCTTGCAACTATTCTGTAAAACTGAAATTATTTCAAAATAAAATGGTAAAACAAGGAAGCCCTAAGTCCTGAGTCGTGAGCCCTGAGGAGTCCTGAGTCCTGAGTCAAATCATCTCTCATAACACCTACCACCATCTCTGGTGCTGTAGCAGACTTCTCTTGCTTAGGCCCTACAGTCGCCTCCCAAATGGCCTTTGCTACTGCTGTCCTTTTCCACACCACAGCTAAAGTTGTACTTAAAATAACAAGTCCAACCATGTTATTCTCATGCTCAAAACACGCTGGTGGCTTCCAATCGCACCAAGCATCTAACTCTTTATCAAAAGCCTCTGTGCCATTAAGCCCCTGTCCACATTTCTAACCTCAGCGGCCGCCACTCCCCAGCATGTTTATTCTGATCTAACCACGTTATCTTTACAACCACTCAAAACCATGACGTTTGTTCCCGCTACTGACTCTGTGCTTATTGTTCCCTCTGCCTGGAATGCTTTCTCTGAGTGCGTCTGAGGGCTGTTTCCTCCCTTCATTCCAGCCTCTGATAAATGGTCTTCCCTGATGTCACCAACTAAAACAGCCATCTTCTCATCCTTAAAACTCTCTCCTTGCTTTAATATCCTTCACAGCACTTCTGGCCATGTTTCATTATATTATTATAATTGAACAAGCGATGATTAGATCACACTATTAAATAATCTATATGCAAAGTTTTAATGCTGTAATATTTCAGGACCATGTCTATGTTAACCTTTGGATCAAATCCTCTGTGTTTGGCCTCAATGATTTTTATGTAGACAGATAGTAGACAGATAACTTCAGCTTCATAGAATGTTGGGTGCCAACATGAACACAACTGAGAAATAAATTACTGCTCTGCTGAATTTTAACATTCAAATGAGGCAGTCAGGCAGCAAAATAAACAAGTAAAATGTTAGATAGTAATAAGGGCTGGCTGCTAGAGAAATGGGGCAGGATCTAATGGGGTTAGCTGAGGAGTCGGGCATCAATTGTAAACAGTAGGATTCAACATGGACCCCTAAGAGGGCAGTGTTTAACCTGAGGACAGATAAGAGAAAGCCGTAGAGCTATCTGAGCACTGCAGGCAGGGCACAGCAAATGCAGTGTTTTGAGACAGGAATGCGTCTGGTGTGTTCAAGGGGGAGCAAGCAGGCCAGTGTAGGCTGAGAGGAATGAGGGAGGGGGAGAAGGTCAAACACGAGGTCAGAGAGGTAGGGAGAGGAGCAGATGGGCAAGATCAGCTAGGCCGTTGGAGGTGGGGTTTATAAGCCATTATGAGAAATCAGGCCTTTAAGTGAGATGGGGAACCCCTGGAGAATTGCAAGGACCTATTATTATTGGACTTACATTTTAAGAGCATCATGTGCACTGCTATTCTGAGAATGGACTACAGAGGGACAGGAGAAAAAATGAGGCAACACAAAAAAAGTGTTTCAAGTAATCCAGGGAAAGGAAAAATATGGACCAGGATGGTACCAGAGGAAATGGAAAAAGTGTTGGACCTTGTAAAATCAGTAAGACTTGCTGACGGATCTAATGGATGCTGTGTGTGTGCGATAAACTCAAAATTTCTGACTTGAATAGCTAGAAAAATGGAGTAACAGCAATGCTAATACTTGTAGGAGAAGCAAGTTTGAGGAAAAGAGGGTTACAGTATTTTTGCAAAAGCCGACTTTTCTTTGATTGTAGAAAGTAGGGCTTTCTAGTTAATTGGCCAAATGAATTAAAGATGCTTTGAAATCCTGGTCCTTTTGGTCCACAGGGTGGAACTTCCAGGACTGTTCATCCATCCAGCACTGTCTCCTCTGTCTCTCCTAGTAAGCCAAGGAAATATCATTTTCAGCTGGTCTGTGATGTGGAAAATAGTCACCACTCAAATGATGGAAAGGAGGGGGTGAGGCTTGTCTGGCTGATGGGCTTGTTAACTTAACAGAGACAAGTAATCTTTGCAGACAACTTGATTTGCAAGTTCGTGAGGTGCTTGTGTGTGTATGTGTTTGTGTGTACGTACTGGTTCCACACAGTCCACTTAGCTGAACTTTTTATATTAAAAAATAAATTAGTGTAAAAATGTGGTTTTTTCCTTTCCACTTTCCAGAAAAAGTGGTCTGTAACTAACCATTATTTTTAACAAGGATCAGTATTGCTTTCATCAATTTTATTGTTTCTGCAGCATCATGTGTCTATTTACCTGTCTCTGCCACTAGATTGTAGACTGTACTGCCTGAAGACAGAGGTCCTGTCTGAATCTCTCATTGTCCTTTGCACTCAGATTTTTCAAATGCATGGGTATCAAGAGGCCTAAGCCATCATACCAACCCTTGAAGAATTCATTTTGGTGAGAGATTCATGCCTATTGATTACCTTTATCAAATAGCTATCTTGACAGGTTTTTTTTTTAATAGTCTTAATAAGACCATTCTGCTTTCTTCATCTCCTCTATTGTCTATTCCAAAAGCATGAGTTTCAAATACCAAGTTCTTTCCAAAATTTCTCATAAAAATAGTATCTCTGTTCTCTGAATTTTCTTGCAATTTTAGTGCCAAGAAATTCTTTGCCCATTTAAACATCTTATTATTTACTTGTTTATGTTGACCTCTTTTGGAATATTTTTTGCTTTTTACAGTTTCTTATACTATTTTGTTTTCCACAGAGTCCAGTGCTAACTCCAGGATAGGTGCCTTGTATATAGTCTATTGAACTGGATTTAATTTAAACCTGAAAACCGAGCTTCACTGGGAGGAAGAAATTTATATTTGACTCCAACAGAGGTCAGCAGTGAAACCTATTGTTGAGGATGATTCAGGCTTTTTCCTCTTTCCCCCTCTATGATCACCAGGCCTGCCTCTTTCTCTAGGGCAAAAGACCAGCCAGGATTAGTTCTGCTGATTCACCAGTGTGCGAGCCAGACAAAGTGGACTTTGGGTAGGTGAGACACTACTAGCTTCTAACCAGAGCTCTTAAGAGAGATTTAGGAGAGAACAATTTGTTAGATAAAGCCCCAGAGCTTTACTATACTCTGGAATCATTTAATAAACATAAACTTATTAGAAAAATGCCCAAGAGTATATTTCATCAGAGTTTGGCCATTACTTGTATCCCAAGGCCTATCTCTCTGGGCCTGCTGAATATCACTCATGTGTACAAGATTCCAAATAATGCAAAAACCTACCTCCTATCAACTGGCTGCTGCTTCTCTCCTGTGTTTCTATTTCATAGGCAGAGACTGTTTCATTGGTGCTTTTCTTTTTCATTCCTTGATGATGTTAGTCCCTCCCTCCTAAACTCTTTTATCTCTTTCTCTAAAGCTTATCCCCCATCATCAAAAATAACTCGTTTGAAGACAGTACTTTTGAGAAGATGCCATTAGCATCATACTAAAAACAGGATTTCCATGCTATCACTTTAGAATCAGTAGATCCTAGTACTATACAGTGCATACCACAAGGTGCATACCCACACATATTAGTTTTAATTTCAAAAGGCTTAAGCACACCCAGAACATTTAGGTCTTGGTCACGACAGCCAGTTGATGACTCAGCGCATATTCGTGAAGTACCTCTCCAGGTGTGATGCTGCCAGGGTTCTTTCTCATAATGGCTCTTCCCAATTAAGGAACTCTCTTCCAACCTTTGAACCTTGATCCATCTTAGTGTTCATTCTTAGCTCCTCCTTAAAATATCAGCCTTGATGGCTCTTCTGATTGTGAATCCCTGAGTTGATTTGAGAGCAGTGGGCTGGAGACAACCTCCTGAACACGCTAGAGAAAACAGAGTCACAGGTCAGCTGATGGCTGTTGCAATGATATGACCTGCCTGACCCCTACAGGGATCTTTGCATAAACATTCCTGCATCTATCTCTGTGCTAGACACTAGGTCATTTTTCAAAGATTGAGATTCAGCAGCTAGGAAAGCAAGCCAAGATGCCCTCTCAATTTTACCAGGTACAATTAACCCAAGCATACAAGTACTGGTTCTTCGTTTCCAGCGTCAGTCTTTGTGAGGTAATGCTGGTCCACTCCATTGAAAAAAGTCTGTGGTAGAGCCCCCTAAATGACACATAAAACTTCAATCACTTTTTGGCCTATTCCTGACCTATCACAATGCAGTAGACATCTCTTCCACATATTCGTCTTCCTAAGGCCCCAGTCAACAGTAAAGTTTATCTTGGTTTGCTGCACACCTTTGTTAGTATCTATCTCCCATTTGGTAAGAATTTTTTTTTCTCAGATTTACAGAAACCCAAAATTCCTTTCCCTATATAAAAAAGAACTCATAGGTGATCTGGCAAATCTATCTCAAATAAAGGTATTTATGTCTAGTTTAATGAAATACATGACAAAAATGGTATTTGAGCATCAGTCCATATTCAAGGCAGGTTTTACTGACACCCCTGACATCTAGCCAGAGTTTTTATTCAATCTGTGAAAGGTCAGCACTGCTAATTGAGAGCATTAATTACGTAGCTGTCACTGACAGGAACATTCATTAGTCATTACTGGGCACTATGTACCACGAACAATCTGAGAGAGAAATTATAGATCCCTTTGTAGTTAACAGAAAGACCTCAAATTAATTTTTTATCTGTGCAATAAAAAATGTAATGAAGAAAAATTTTTAAATGCGTCATTGTCAAGCAAAGCAGCCATCCCAGTGGTGTATGGCGCACAGCTGCCAGAGGAGCCAGTGCTTGTGTGTGTCTGGGGCCATCTGGCTGGGTGCTAAAGAGTCCATATGGTATAATGTTCACTTCCTGCATTCCAGGAAAACAGCCGGTGGACTGTCTTCTAATTGTTTTTTTAATAAGCAAAAAAGCTAGAAAATCCAGAAGCCCACAGGCAACACAAGTTCATTGGAAAAGTGAAAGGGTATTGGGAGAGAAATAAACTCATCTTATATGATAATGATGATGGTATTATAATGGGGTAATATTTAAGAACATTAACAACTATATTTGTATTCATAGTTTACTTGAGTAACTGATGTATCCCTCTCATATCTAGAGCCATGCAGTTTCTTCAGCATGCAAGTATTAAAACTGCTCTGTCATTACAGTTGAGCTGTGAGGCTTGGTGGCATAAGGAATGTACAGAAAAAAGTTCCTCTACACAAGAAGGTAAAGGAAAAACATGTCCAACATAGCTCTCACTGATAAAAAAGGAAAAGAAAGCAAATTATCTGATCGGTGACTGACTTTGCCCTGGAGGGCAGAACGCTGCCACCTAAACTAAATAAATTGCCAAAACAGAAAGAACATTGATCCACTCCTGTCTGAAATCATGAAATGAGACCTCCATGCAAGGATTCTGCCAAGACTTATGAGTCAGCCAAAATGTGGCAAAGGTGCTGTTCTTTGCTCACTATGGTCTATACATAGTGTGCTAAGAAGCCAGATAGTTTATGTGTGCCCTAGTGAGGGACCAGAGGCTGGGAGAACCACTGGACTCATGGAAGACTTGAATTAGGAAGAGGAGGTGTTCACGTCAGGACCATCAATGACCAGACACAACATCTAGTCACCAACAAAATACTGTTGTTCATGAAGACATAAAGCTTGAATATTGCATGGTTTCTCTTATATAAGAAACCCAGGGGCTGGGGATTTAGCTCAGCGGCATAAGCGCCTGCCTTGCAAGCACATGGTCATGAGTTTGATCCCCGGTACCGATTAAAAAAAAAAAAAACAAAGTATAAACAGAGAGCAAAATAAAAGATAGTGGGAAAGAGAAAAATGGATCTTTCTCAAAGCAGAAGCAGATCAAGAAAGTAGGGAGAGGGAAGGGGAAAGGGCGGGGGTGAAAAAAAGGAATTAAAATGTGTGTCATGTGTGCATGTAACAACTCCACACATGAAATGTAAACACTGCATACTACAAAGATGTACTAATAAAAAGAATACCAAATGGACTTGTCTTCCTGAAATTGATGCCAGTGTGGAGACTAAACCATTATTCCATGGCACCCTGCACCATACCCTGATGCCTCACAGGGAGTTACAAGAAAGACATTATTTCAAAAGTGTATTTTCTCTGTAAATCTCAGTGGGATGGGTAAATGCATTATCCCGATAGCAGAGCTAACATTGATTTGGTGTTAACTACATGCCAGATGATGTACAGAATGTGAAATAAACTTTATTGAATCCTCACTGTGAAATAGGATGAGTATCAACCCTCATTTCACAACTGAAGGAATTAAAGCACAGTAAGACTAAATATCTTCCTTAAGGTCAGTAGTATAGTGAGAATTTGAACTCAAGTACTCAGATATAGAACAGATACTCATAAATATTCTCAAAACTTCCTTTTTTGAAGATTTCATAGAAGTACCTACCTAGGTTTCTTTCTTTTTTTTTTTTTTTTTTTTTAAAGTAGGTTTATTAAGTTTTTTTTTTTTTTTTTTTTTTTTTTTTTTGTCTTTTTCCTTTTTATGGGTACCGGGAATCGAACTCACGACTGCCTGCTTTCAAGGAAAACTGACCTCTTTTTTTTTTTGGTCTTTTTCCTTTTTATCAGTACCGGGGATCAAACTCAGGACTGCCTGCTTTTCAAGACAGGCACTTATGCCGCTGAGCTAAATCCCCAGCCCCCTAGGTTTCTTTCTTAACCACCAGTATTTGGAATGACACTTTTAATGAAAACAGAAGGCAATGTAGGAGTGTAAACCTATTTATATAAATAGTGAATTTTTTTATGCATAATTGTCTGGAGTTATGTTTACCAAGGATATAATTGCCAACCCTGGCTTGTAAGATGTACAGTGGTTTTAGATTTCTTTCTTTATTCTTTTTTGCTTAATTCCAATTTTTATGATTATCAATTCACTTTATAAGTGGAGTAATACAAGGAAATTTGTTTTAGGAGAGAATTGACTTCATTGAAATAACAAATTTGAAAATTTCAGGTGCTTAGCAAGTACAATTTTCTTTCATTTATAAGTCAGGTGATTTCCTTTTAAATGGAGCTTTGCAATACAGTCTACTTCTAGCTACAATTTGACACTTGGTTTTTAAGACCACAAAAGTGGAACAGGAAAGAAAGAAGAACTTATATCAGCTCTTCTTTTGACTCAGAACCAGTTACATGGTCCCAATTAAACTGTAAGGGTTAAGAAGTAGGATACAAAGAAAGAACTAGATAAAAGAGTAAAAAGAAAAAATTTTAGACCAGTTAAATAAGAATGATTTATAAATTGGGCAGCTTCCCAAACCTCCCACTAACAATGTGAATGCATGGCATTTATAAGAAATCAGAAGTTAGCCATAGACAACTAAACTAGCTACAGCCTAGTCAATGAACCAGTCAACTGGTGTGCTGGTTACTTTTCTCTAGTTGCTGAGACAAAATACCTGATGCTCAAAGTGAAGCAAAGAAAGGTTTATTTAGCTTACAATTTTTTGGAGCTTTCAGTCCATACTCAGTTGGCTCCAAGGTAGGGTGATGCCCCTGGGTGGGTGTAGCACTCAATCCCAGCACTAGACAAATGAACCAATCACAAACACTAGATTCAGCTGTGTTCATCATTACAGAAGGCTGGGTGGGGCATCAGAACACAAACCATAACAATTGGTAACAGATTAACTAGTTGTTTATGACTTAATTAGTTAACTGGCTACAGACCTTCTAGGACCAAAGCTCAGCTCTTGGGACTAAGCTCTCTCTTGGATTGGTTTTTTGGGTCCAGTGTAGGTGCTCCATTGATACATGGCCTCCTACAAAATCCTTCTGAACATAAGTAGACACAAGGAATCTCTGTCACAATGTGGTTTCCATTGTGAAGCTGTTAAAAAGAAACAAAACAAGATGAGCATGACCTCAAGAGTTGAACTACCAGGATTTATATTCCAATGTAGATGTTAAGTGATTTTGTGACTTTGATCAAGTTATTCCACCTCATTGTGCTTCTGTTTCCTTATCTATCCAATAAGAATAACACAGTTACTATGAAAAATGAATGAAGTTACATGTTGGCAAATATGATAAATTGTTACCGGCTATGATAACTCCTCCTATCCTGGCAGTCAAGACCATTTGCAATGTGACTTTTCCATTTCCTTCATCAAAAATGGAGTTTGTTTCCTCTTCTTTGGATCTGGGTTGTACCTGTGATTTGTCTTGACCAAAAAAATCATTGATATAACATGCGATACTCTCCAGCCTCAAATGCAGGGTATCTTGCAGCTTCTCTCTCACCTCCTAGAACTCTGGCCTGAAATACCCACGCAAAAAAGCCTGAACTATTGAACTATTGGAATATGCAAGAGCAAATGAAAAATAAATGAACCTCCAGCTGGAGTCCCCTCAGCCTCCTAGACCTCCCCGCCTCCACCATGCCACCAGATAATAGACACTATCGATGACCAGACAAATGAGAGAGGAATAGTTAGGAGACCAGAAGTGTTTGAAATTTGTAGCTTCATCCTTGATCGCTGACAAGATAAGCAAAAATAACCTTCAGCTATGTCCAGCCCAAATTACTGACCCTCAGAGTTGTGAGCAATGACAGTAAAAGGGTTTGAACATGGTGTCTGGCTTACAGTAGCTTCATTGTGTTACTTAGCGCAATGCCTGGCACACAGTAAGGACTTAAAAAATGTCAAGTGGTATTACTGTCTTTATCTACTTTAAAGCTCATGAAGTTTCTATAAGGCAGACTGAGCAGAGATTTTTAATCTCACTTCATAAGTAAAGAAATGAAGGGCCGGAGATGATAAATGACCTGACGTCATAGAATCCTTAAGAGAGTCAAGTTAGCACTTACAGTTTAGCTTTGTGAATCCTTACCCTGTATAGCCCCTTTCCACAGAATAATTCCCTTCATTAAAGGAACAAGGAGTCCCTGAGCAATATTTGTTTAGGAGTTTTCAAATTACTCATTTACCATTAAAATGCTTCATCTGCTTTCTAGTGCTCAAGTCTTTCCTGTTAATGGCTTTTAGTACCTGCAAAATGGTTTCACTTGTCAACTTAGGAAAAAGTAAGTAAAGAAAGTAATTGTTGCCGGGCATGGTGGCTGTAATCCCCGCACTCAGGAGGCTGAGGCAGGAGGATCGTTGTGAGTTTGAGACCAGCTTGGGCTACAAAGTGAGCTCAAGGCCTGCCTGAACTGCATAGAGACCCTGTCTTAAAAGAGACACACAAAAAAAGTAATTGTTTCTAACGGCAAAGAAGAGTTTCCTTGGTGGAGACTTCAAAAAGATCCCTTTATAATCAGAAATGAGATTTAGATAGTACCCATGTATTTGACTCAGCAGTAACAAAATTCCTGGGGAATGATTCCCATCACTGTGGTGAAGGATCTCACTGACCCTTCATTTACAAATATTTATAATTTCCCAAATACATCATTCCCCAACTCACAGAAGCAATTTTTTCAGTCATGTACATACCATAGTGAGTTTTAAAGGTTCTTGTTCTCTTACAGTGGCAAGTTGGATTCTAGCCCATTGATTCAACAGAAGTCTGGCTGGGGATATAGTTCTGTGGCACAACACCTGCCTAGCAAGTGCAAGGTGCTGAGCTCGATACACAGTGGTGGGGTGCAGTTAATCCACAGAGATCCATTTCTATTGCATATCGATATTTCTAATTTTTCTATGTACCCCAAAGCAAGTCAGCCAACCTAATTAGTTTATCTTTTTCCTTCATTAGCTCTAATCTTAATTCATCACCAAGTCTTATTTGACTTTACCTTCAAACCCTACTCTGAATACAAGCATGCGTCATCATCTCTACTGTCAGAATCCCTAGCGTAAGTTATCAATGTTTCTTGCTTAGCTTAGTACTGAGAAACAAAACCAATGGGATACACACACACACTCACACACACACACACACACACACACACACAAGCATACAGAATGAGGGAAAGAGAAAAAAAGGAAGATTATTTGACTATGTGTAGGATACTGCATGATTTTTTTCCCCCTATAACTTGGCATTAACTGAGCACGGGCAATGTGTCCCTAAAGGAGAAAGAAGCAGGCCCTAGGAAAGAAGCAGGCTGATAGGATTAGCACTAGTCTGGGAAGCTATATGAACTGCAGATATTATTTAGCCTTTCTTTCTTTTTTTTTCCATAAGATTCTGACAAGTGACAAAAGCAATACCTCCCTGGTGAGAATGAAATGATGATGGGCTTTGAAAATAATTCTCTTGTGAGAATGAAACAATGCAGGGTTTCTGAAACTCAGATCTCTCTGAACACAGTGAATGCGAATGAAAGATCTCAGGAAAAATGTTCACAAAGGTGGCTGCTGAATCACCCCTCTTCAGGAGAGGCTGTGGGTCAGGTGCAGCCTGTGGTAAGGTCATCAGAAGCTGCGGTAGCTCTCAAGGCAGGTACATGCAGGTGATGACAAGCTGCCCACACTCAAAACTGTGTTTTAGCCCCCAAGCCCTGACTCACCACGAGGCTTTCTGGTTTTCTGACGGATCATTCATGACCTTTCTTGACCTAACAAACCCAGACTGAAGACAACAAAAGATAGTGAAACATTTAGTATTTCAGTCGCATTCTTTCGTGTGTCTGTACCTTTAAGGTTCACAGACAGTTGGCCATGGAATGGCTAACCAGCAGTGTCCCTGGATGTTATAGTTAGTTAGCAAAGTCCTAGGAGGATTGCGATAGAGGCTGAAGATTTTTGTGCAGACAGGAAGACACTTTGCGTCAGAGATTGACTCATTCATTCAACTATTCATTCCTTTGTTTCCTTCAATAAACATTTAGGAAGTTCGTACTATTTGCAAATAACGCAACAGTGCTATGGGGAAATAGAACGAGTACAATGTGGCCTATGGCTTTTGACCTAGGACAATTCTCCAGTACCCTTCTGATAATAACAATTCCTTCCACAAGACTAGCCAACCTCAATACAGTCGAAGTTGTGGTTCAGAGTTCGAAGCCTCCGTCTTTGCAGATTTCCTTTGAAGCTAACAATTGTTCATGGAAACTTCCATAATGTCAAGGAAACTGCAAATATCCTCTGCAATTGTTTTTTTGGTGGAAGGTTCACAAGAAGCCAATCCAAGAGCAATATTCAGTTCTCCTTGCTGCTGATTGGCTGATGCCAATCTCAGGCAGATGCACCAACATTCCTGCATAATAACAGGTTTCTGTATAGCATGAAGCTATCTCAAGGGTTCTCAGTTTTGTTCTTAAAGCCCTAAAATCCCTCCTAAGATGCTGCCAAGTCACCCTGTACATTTTATTAATACAGCATTTTATTATCTTAAATTACATATGCAGGAGACATAGCATAGTGTTTAAACTATAAAAATAGGCATTTTCCTGACCATATCTGAAATTCACAGTGTTTCATGATTTGAGAGTGCTCCAGGAACACTCTGAGCTTCTGGGGTCCACTGTATTTCATCTCTATGCCCTCACTCAGAGGCTTTCCTCTAGAAACTCTCATCTGGGACTAATGGGAAATGTCCTCTTGCCTCTAGGGACACCATTGTGGAAACCTAGTACCATTACGTCCACGTTATTTATCGTGTGTAGGGACAGCGTGTATATTAGTGAAAGAAAAAGGACGATCCTAGTGAAGGAAGCCACCACTCTGACTCAAGCAAAAGGAGGAGGAAGGGAGGGAAGAGGAGAGAGAATATTTCCTCCGAGAAATGAGAAAACCATGAAGAGACACCAGTCTCACTGCTTTTAAAATTCAGAGAGAAAAACCCAACAACAATAACAATACTACTCTCTATCATGTAGTTTGAAAATAGAAAGTGAGATCTTAGGAGACTGGAGCAACTTAGGAGAGACACTGGTGCATAGAAGTTTTCGTGAGTATTCCTCAGTACTGTTTCCTGTGCCATATCTTTTCTGTGTTTCTGTTGTAGCCACAAATACCTGTCCACTACGCTATCCCCATGTTACATTGCGTTATTTCATTTAAGACAGCAAAGGATAGTTTCTTTTGCATACAACCACTTTTAATATTTTAAAAAACTTTTCAAACAAACTTCATCGCTGTTTTTGTTTGTTTTGCTGAGTTCTTTGTCCAAGATGCTAGCACTCTAAAACCCGGTAACATTTATTTGGCTTAGCTGACCAGGAGACTTAAGTAGAAGAAGTTTCAGGTAAAGACCCACGTACATTTAAAAATATTTTTTTACTTATGCTTCTCTCTGAAATGTCATGAAGGGTTTTTTCCTTCTTCTTCCCTGTCTTGCTCCCCTAAGGTGGTAATCTGTGAGGCTTTTCCTTACGGTGCCAGGAAGGGCTTCCTAGTCCAGCATGGAGGCTGGGGAGGGAATCTACTGCCTTTGTTTTCTTCCAACTGCGATAGACTTTTCCCTTGCTTGTGCTCACTCGCAGGTACAGGTTAAGTAGCCAGAGAGTTTGCTGTACCATGTGTGCAACCTAGACCTTGGCATGCCTTGTGGTCATGCGTTCCTTTGCTATACACCTTTTTTGGAAATCAGCCTGGTCTTCACCTATCCCAGTTTGTAAATGAATTTTTCTTCTGGTTTGGTGTTTTTGCCTCAAGTGCTGCCATGTTACCCTGTCATGTGATCACCTGCCATCTTGTGTTGTCATGACACTAGATAGCATCTTGCATCAACTGCTGCCTTTTTCTCCCTTTTTTTCCAACCAGACTTAAGAGTTAAGCCTCTAATTTTAAAGAACATGTGGGCTTTTAGAAACAAGAGGGAAGAATCTCTTTTCTTTTGAATTATTTTTAGTCTTCCTGCATAGGACAGAAAAATTTGCCCCCCCCCCAAACCCAAAAAACAAAAAATCGTGGCTTTGGCCAGTGGAGTAGTGACCAGAGGCCCAAGGGTTGTGGCTATTTTATGGTGTGAACTAGCTGTGGGGGGCATGATCTCCTCTTGTCTCTCCCATCACCTTGGCCTGGGCAGACCTGCCTGGGTAATGAGCTCACAGAGAGGCGGGAGGGAGGTCCCAGTCACCATCGCCAATGTGCACATCCACAGAAGTCAGAGGAAAGAATGGGCAGGCCTAAGCTGCCCATATGTGTTGGCTTTGAGACCATGTTCCTGTAGCAAAAGGCGGCCACCTGAAGCAGCCAGGTGGGCTTTAGATAACTTGGATCCCTCTGGGTCTAAGAGCGCACCTGGAGCTATTGTTTGCTGGCTAGATTCCTTCTTTGTTTAAATGTAGGTAAAATTTAAGAACATATGCCTGACAGCCTGAGTAGAACAAATGAACAGTATTTAAAACTTAACTAAACTGACTTTGAGTATATAAAAGCAAAACCATCCCTGTTCTTAGAGGGGAAAAAAAAGTTTCAGTCTCTAGCATCTTAAAGTACCAAAGAATATTTTACTATCAGAGTAAATGAAAGAGATAGTTTTTCCATATGGCTTTACTCTGTTTAAGCCATGGAATGTTCGACTGGGTGGCTAAAAAAATACCATCTGATGAGGAGTCAAAGGAAAGGTAAGGGCATTAAATGGCTCATTTGTCTTCTCCCTGAGTAGTTAATGGGCCCCAATATGGAGACAAAGAAGTCTTAGGTGGGACTTTCATCTGTGCCTCTGTGAATGATGCTGGCATGACTCTAAGGTTCAGATAGAGATGTGTGTCTAGTCAGTGTTAAGGTTTCACAAGGGATGCTTTATGGGGCTCTTAAGTCTTCTCCTTCTGCCTGAGATGCAGTTTAAGGAGCCAAGACCTACTTGTATCCTTCCCTCTACATTCCACAAAGATGAGCCAGTGAGAAACTTCTTGAACTTGCCATGTAGATATCACCAGCTTAAACACTAAGCCAAATCCCTGATGGATGTTCAAGGTTTGATCCTGACAATTTAAAACACAAACAGTTTATCTACCATTGTAATCATTGTAATATGGTTTGGGTTCAGTGTGAACTAGGAAATGGTGAGAAACAGGTCCTGGATGGCAGTTAAAACTAGGAAACTATTATTTGGTTAAAAAATAAAAGGTGGAATGAAATCCATTATATTCAGGCTTTCATGACTCTTTAGCATATGAAATGTTCTCCGAAGGAGGGGATGACCCTGTCCTGGAGACCCCACTTGCCTCTCAGAAAGATATGGGTCTCTCTGGTCTATTTGATGAAAAAAACCACACTGGAGGACTCTATGACCTCCTCCTTATAGGCCTCAGGCCAACAAATCAGGTTCACC
Source organism: Cavia porcellus (assembly GCF_034190915.1). Lineage (NCBI taxonomy): Eukaryota > Metazoa > Chordata > Mammalia > Rodentia > Caviidae > Cavia > Cavia porcellus. The sequence goes on along the minus strand of NW_026947511.1, from coordinate 19,640,433 downwards.
CCTTCCAAGTGGCTCAGGGACTCCATTAGAGCCTAGTGCCCAAGAGGAACCCAATATTCCTCAGCCCCCTAATCATGCTCCACAGAGAGCTTTAAGTCCCACAGATTAAACCAAGTGTGTGCTTCTTATTACTCTAATTTATAAGAGAAGCCCCAAGAGTGGAAGGGAATACCTGAGTGCAGGTCCCGTTGCAGATGTCCAGTAGTACAAAGAATGACTAGGCCAACTGTCGGGGGACCCTAGTAAGTTTGCAGGTGGGTTTCAAATTTTGACCTTGCTTTTGGTTTTTCATGGCAAGATGTCCAACTGACCTTGGCCACTTGCTTCACCCCTTGTGAAAGACAAAGACTCCTATAAGAGGCTAGAAACTATACAAAGGAGCAATATGCTTTAAAAGGGAAATAAACGACCCAGGAGAGCCTGTTCTCCCTGCCAAGGGACCAAACTGGGGCTATAATAGTAGTCAGGGACTAAAATTGTTTTCTACTATGCTAGCCACTCTTACCATGGGATAAAAAGGTCCATTAAAACGTCTTTAGCAGGCTGGGGGCTTAACTCAGCAACACAAGTGCCTGCCTGGTACCAAAAAAAGTCTATTAACTATGATAAAGTTAATGGGGTCATATAAGCTACAGATGAGAATTCAGCTGCTACCTATGGCCAATTAGTACAAGTCTTTCATAAACATACTCATCTTTCAGGGAGGGAGAAGCATTAGTGGGACACCATTTCATTTGTCAATCAGCCCCAGATAGTTGGTGTAAGCTACAGAAACTTCAGATGGGATCATCAACACCTATGGCCCAACTGCAGGACACGACCTTTTCAACAATCAGGACCCAGAGGAAGGACAAAACAAAAAGGTAAGATTATAGCTGTTGCAGCTGGTAATGCTTTAAACGCCCTCAGGTTATCTAAGAAAAAAATCCAGGGACAACCAGGGAAAGAGTTCCAGTTTCAAGTGGAAGAACACTGGATGCTGGGCACGAGACTGCACCAACCCACCACCTGGACCCTACTCCAAATGTGAGGCAGCTAATGTGCCTGCTTGTGGCACTGGAGGTTTGACTGTCTTATTCCATTTCCTGCTCTGATGACTGAAAAGGTCCCAGGGAACTTGTTATGCCCCCATCCATGGATATCACCATCTCTCCTGAAGAGTCTTGGGTAATCTTGGATGTCATGGGTGAGCAAATCCAACTAGTAACTGACACAGGGGTGGCTCCTTCTGTTTGGTTTCCTTCCTTTGAAAACCCTCCTCCAAGTCTATATCTATAGTTGGGGTGAAGGGGACCCCTAATCAGGATTCTTTATGTTTCCTCTAACATGTAGCTTTGAAGGCCAAATGTTTAACCATGAGTTTCTGATTGTCCCATGGTGTCCTATTTCCTTGCAAGGAAGAGATTTACTAGGGAAATTCTCAAAATATGGCTTAGGCCAAAATGGATTTTACTCCTGGGACTATACCAGGTCTCCATGACCAAATTATCCAATAGGCAGAACCTACTGCATGGGATAGAGGACTACCTGGTAAGGCAAATTGAGTTATGCCAGTACAGGGAGCCCATTCTGGCCTCATCATAGTCTGGAGTCCACGTTTGTAATGCCAGGGGAAATTTATTGGAATTCCACTAAGTAAATTCCAATCCACCACTTCCACTGCAACCAATGGTGGGAATAAGGGGACAAGCACATACATATCTGTGGTTATGAGGAGCCAACGGGATCCAAAGTCCAGTTAGAACAATGGCTAACCAGAAGAAAGGCCATGACCCAGGGCAGACCCTGGGTTTTATTAATTCAGGAAGAGGGGAGTGGCTCATGGCAGAGAGAATGGCAGGAAGTATGTTAAGTACTGTGGACTGGTAAAAGGCACAACCACACCTCTGCAATATGCAGAGAGAGGTATGCAGAAAGTGTGGTAACAGGTAGCTTCTAGAAGGAATCTGCATAAACATAATTTGAGGAAGTATCTTGTGTTTTTGGTCAGGATGTTTGCTCTGGCCCCTCCTGCTCTGCGATGTCCAGGAGTTTTTTTCTTAAATCTCAGTCTCAGCCAACAGCATGGCCTTCCTCAGCCTAGCTCATGCTTAGAAAGTTGGGAGTAATAGGCAGGGATCACTGACCTGTCACATTGCTTCAAAGACTACAAATCAATACCTGGCTAGACTCAGCTGCATTGCTTAAAGCCAGCTCTGTACATATCAATACATGAAATTAGAGCAAGGTTGGGCCAACATGGAGACAAGTGGTCTTCTTTCAAGGAGACCCTGGGGTCCACCACATGCCAATAATTATCAGACTAAAAATCCCCAGCCGATTTTCTAACTGAAAGCAACATCCAGTCAAGGAAGAAGCACATAATGGCCTCCACCCTGTCACAGACAGGTTTCTCAGACATGGCCTTCTGAAGCCTTGTCAGTCCCCTTGAAATATTCCCATTCTTGCTGGAGTAAAGCCCTCAGGAGAATACAGAGTAGTACAAGACCTTTGCCTCATTAACAAGACTTCACTGCATCCTCTAGCAACGGATCCATATACAATTCTCTCTTAAGTTCAGTAATTTGTTCTCAGTCTTAGATTTTAAAAAAAACACACTTTTTGGGACTGTGGGGAAGACAACAAGAAGTCACCGAGAATCAAGCCCTTCCTTCAAATCAGCACCATGCATGGGCCACTGAGGGGGACAGCCAGATGCCAGCCCCTTCTGACACGTAGGCTGGGAAACAAGAAGAGCCCCCCAAAACCCGTTGTAAGTGACTGGCTGATCCAGAGAAACACTAGCTGTGATGATGGCTATTGAAGTAGAATACAGTTTAATTCTTGTACAGTTTAATATTTCACTGACTTTGCATGTATAAAGCCAATGATCTGATCATCTATTCAGAGGATGATAATACACAATGTAACATCTATGGGAGATCTTCTGAAGGTGGTAGACACTGTTAACTCCCTATCAACTTGTTTTGAAGTCCTGTATCATTTTCATTGTTTTGCTGGGTTGGGTTTTATTCTGTCCTGTTTGATTTCATTATATCTGATGGTATGGGCAGCTATTGCAAAGATAATAAGATATATTATGGCAACCATTTTGGATTTATTCTTATCTTGGCTTTTTGTTGTTGTTGTTGCTGTTGTTTGTTTGTTTCCTTTGTCTTTTTGAGACAGGGTCTCATTATGCAGTTCAGGCTGGCCATGCGCTTACTTTGTAGCTCAGGCTGGTCTTGAACTTGCAACAACCCTCCAGCTTCAACCTCCCAAGTGCTGGAATTACAAGTGTGTGCCACCAAGCCTGGCACTCTTACCTTGTTTTGAAGTCCTTTATTGAATTCATTGTTTTGTTGTTATTGGTTCTATTGTGTTCTGTTTTGTTTGATTTTTACTATGTCTGAAGGTATCAGCAGCTATTTGGAAGACAACAAGAGGCATTACGGTAACCATTGTTAATTACTATTATTTTGAAGTCGTGTGTCACATTGGTTTGTTTTGATTGGCTTTAGTCTGTTTTATTTTGCTTGGTTTCATTCTCTTTAAAATAAAAATATAAAAAGACACAATGTTTTCCATTGCCCTGCATTCAACCTCCAATTTCTATTTGTCTTTGAATGGGAAAAACTTATTACAAGAGACAACAGCAAGATACTCAGACAGTTCTCCCACAGGGGTTTAGAGATAGTCCTCAACTTTTTGCTCAGGCACAAAGGAAACTAAGACTTAAACAGGCAACCATCCTGCAGCACACAGTTGATATTGTAGCTTTCAGAAATTATCCAACTCATTCAAGTCTTCCCAGGATGAAGACTAGCAGCATTCACTCAACAGGTCCGCAAAAGTCGCCCACTTTCCAATAACACAGGTATATCAGACAGTGCTTATTAAAGGAACAGATATAATACAAGACTTACAAATATATAAAAATTTATAAAACTGGCTTACAGTGGCCATCCACAGTCAGGTGTGGAAGGGTGCAAAACATTTGTCAAGGCACTGGACATCTGAAGGATCTAATCAAAGGCTTGGAGCTCTGTGCAGTGTCTAGTGTTGAGTCCATGCCAGAAAGCTGAAGGGTCAGGGCTGGAATCTTCCCTGAAGAAACAGAAGCAATCCTGCCTTCTTTACTTCCCGTTGATAGCATTCTGGTGATAATCCTCCTAGGGTGGGTCTTCCACATCCAGAACTATGCTGAGCCAATTTATTTTGGTGTTACTTACTTAAATTGATACAACAAATCAACTATCACACCAGGCAAGCCCAAACCAGCTCCTTGATTAGAACCTGTACAGAGAGGTACATACCCTGGGGAGAAGTAGCAATTAGAATTTACCCATTTACCATAATGTGGAGGATTTACACAGATACTGGTCCTGATTGACACTTTACAGGCTAGATTGAAGTCTTTCCTACATATTTAGAAAGAGCTTTGGAGATAGTTAAGGTGTTTTTTAAGGAAAGCATCCCCAGATTTTGTTTCTATCTTCCCTCTACAGTGGCAACAAGCCTTCTTTTACATCTCAAATAATTCAGGGGGTGACAAAGGTTTTAGAAATAAAGTACTACTTCCATTCCACTGGTTGCCTTGATCTTTTGGAAAGGTAGGAAAAGCTGGCCAGACCCTAAAGTGAGCCCTGGAAAAAATTTACTAAGAGATATCTGAGTCCTGAGTCCTATTGCTGTCAGTGGTGCTTACGAGGATTGTAAAGTGCCCAAAACTGGGTTAAATTGAGCCCACCCGAGATATTATATGGGAGGCCATTTCTGTCCTCTGAGATGATAATAGGCCCAAATATCATGAGATTCGTACACATTCTCACTAATTTGAGCCAACAGGCTATCCAAATGTATGGGAATGGAATCTTGCCCAGGGGGACTATCTAGTGTCTGCCCTGGAGACCAAGTGCTCATAAAAACTTGGAGAAAAAGGACTCCTGGAGACCAATTAAAGCCAAAATGGAAGGATTCATTTTCAATGATCCTTGCAACACCCACTGCAATAAAGGTGCAAAGAAAACTGGATTCATGTCTTTAGAACAAAGCCAATCCCACTGTGTCTGAGGGAGATCACTCAAAAGGAAAAAACTATTCCTGTGAGCCCCTGAAAGATTTGTGATTTCTCTGCGAAAAGCAAGACTCTAGTGCTGCTATAGGCAGGTAAACAGGACCTTGTGAAGACTGTCACACTCAGATCCTGGAGAATTTATCTGACATTCCTCTCTGACTTACACTCTCTTCTTTAGTAAGTATGGAAATCTAATCTGCTCCTCATATTTTGGGTAATAGTAAAGTTGCTCCCATCAAACAGGCAGCTCAGTGATTGTTACTCTTTTCTCATTGTCTTCTAACAGGTTTTTCATTCTTCAGCTCAGTCAATGAGCCTCAGCACCTCAAGGTGATTGGAGGGCTCAAGGATCCCCAGTAGGCAAGGTACACAGTTTCTTCCAGCTCCAAGAAACTATAGAAGACAGACACCTCCACTTCCTCAGGAATTTATGTCTCTCAGAGAGAAGTGAGACAGGAAGGCGGGGCATGGCACAGATGTTGGGAGGAATAAGATTGACTGGATGGCAGCACATGTGCCGAATAATCTCAAAGGCCCCGTACATGGAGTTCTCATATGTTCCTGCAATACATGGAAGAAAAAACAGACAGGCTGCCATGAAAAGCATATTAGCATGGTTTTCCTCATGGGGGCCCACCCTATGTCCCCCAGGGTATACTTTTATTTTGGTTTTTAGTTTTAAAATTTCCTTTCTTGTATTTGGCCCAAGTTCATTCTGCAGAGCCAGTTTCTCCCTTATTCTTCATTTTTAGTCTTTTAAATAAGCTTTGTCACCATTTTCACTTGTTTCACTCAATTCATTGTTTGAGACAGAACTTGGGAACCAAGATGCCAGCACCTGAAAACCTGAGAACAATACAACCGACTACATCGCTAAGCCCAAAAGTATTACTCAAAAGTATCACGCATATTATATGATTCCACTCATAAGAAATGTTCTGGAAAGGCAAATCTATGAAAATAGAGTGCAAGGCAGTGGTTGCCTAGGACTAAGAGTTGGGATCGGGAGTAATTGCAAATGGTCATGAGATTTGTGTTTGGGGAATGGAAATGTTCTAAGGTTAGGTGGCTGGGGAGGAGTTCAGTACTACAGCACTTGTCTAGCATATGCAAAACCCTAGGTTCGATCTCCAGCACCACAAATAAATAATAAATTTAAGGGATAATGGTTGCATAACTTCAATATTATACTAAAAATTATTCAGTTCCACATTTTCACAGGACAACAGTGCCAATTACTCTTAATCATCAACTTGATTGAATTAAGCGACTGCTGGAGAGGTGACTGGATCCTGAAGGTACTGCACTCTTAGGTGGGTTAATCCACTTATGTTCATAGCTGAATGTGCTATTAAAAGACGGGCCCAGTTGGAGGAGTCTCAGTTAGATCACTGGGACTGTACTCTTAAGGGATCTGTCTCTCATTGGCACTCTTCAGCTGGGCTGCGTAGCTTGCTCACTATTCCTTTCCACCCTGATGCTTCTGACTTCTAGCCAGCCAACCAAGGATGGAAACCTGTGAAATGGTGAGCTAAAATATAAAATAAACTTTGCCTTCTTTAGGTTGTATGAGGTATTTTTTTTTCTGCTAACAATAAGAGGCAATGATTATGCTGAATTTGACAGCATTCCCATTAAATTTCAGTGAAGTCATTAACAGATAAATGTGCCTGGTATGATGGCACATGCCTATAATTTCAGCAGTCAGGAGGCTGAGGCAGGAGGATTGCTGTGAGTTTGAGGCCAACCTGGATTCCATAGAGAAACACTATTTCAAAAAGACAGACAAAAAAGAATAAAAAAGAAGAAAGAAAGAAACAAGGAAGGAAAAAGAAAGAAAGAAAAGAAAAAAAGTTAAATGCAAGGTCAAATTCCTTGAAAAGTAAAATTTACCAAAACTTGTAAAAAGAAAAGAGGAAAATCTGAATGAAACTAAAATCAGTGAAACTGACTCACTCATAAAAAACCTCCTCACAGAAATCTCCATGGAATCAAAATAACTTCAGTTGATGAATTCTCCAAGGGAAAAAAAAAAAAACAACTAATCTTACAAGAACTCTTTCAGAGAGTAGAAAAGAGTAAAGGATAGTTTCTAAAAAGCTCCATAGATCAGCATAACCTCACTATTTCCTTCCTTCCATTCCTACTTTACAATGTTAAATTTTATCAAAAATTGTCTGTAAATACTAGGATGACTTCATAGATTTTCTTATTATATATAAAAGATAATATAGGATGACCAAATGGAATTTATGCCAGGATTGCAATCTTGGGAAAAAAGTAAAAATCATAAGTTAGGTTGTAAAGTTAGACTTTATTAAAAGTAAGAATTTCTACTCATTAAAAGATACCACAAAGGGGCACTGGGGATTTAGCTCAGCAGGCATAAGCGCCTGCTTTGCAAGCAGGAAGTTGTGAGTTCAATCCCTGGTACCGATAAAAACGAAAGAGACAAAAAAAAAAAAAAAAAAAAAAAAAGATACCACAAAGAGAAGGAAAAGACAAACCACTGCTTGGGATGAGATATTTACAATAACATGTATCTAATGAACTCAATTCTAAAAGCATATGAATAGTACATATAATAAATATAAGTAAATACACATATAATTATACATTATATTATATAAGGATAATATAATTTATATATTATACTAACCTGAAATCTTGTGCAAGTTAATCTCGTCAATTTGACTGGATTTAGACAGAGAGATGATTGGACTGGGGGCACACGATGCTTGATAGCTGAATATGCAGTTAGGAAGCGAGATCTAGATTAAGGTGTGCCACCCTGGTTACCTCTGGAGAACACATCTTTCGTTGGTGTTCTGCCTCCCAGCTGCCATGGGAGCTCTCTCATGCCTTTCTGGTGTGGTGTTTGTCAGCTAGTCACTCATAGACGAAAGCCTCTGAAACCATGAGCTGAGTAGACCATTCGGCTCCCTTGAACTGTATACTAGGCATTTTTCCCCCAGCAACAGGAAGGCTGACCAACATGCACACACATTCCAGAAGGGTACTGAGGGCAGAATAGTGGGAAAGTCTTCCCACATGCAGACAATCAAGGCTTCGTTGTGGGGAATGTATAACCTATAATAAAACTGACTAAAAGTCAACCTATACTTTAGTGTTACCATATACTGTACTGGAAATGTTAAACAATGTCATATACTATACTCTGCTAGAAAAAAAATCTTTTGTTAGTGTAAGTTCTAACATATAATTTACAGATTTAGAGTAAGTCCTGATTTTTTCAGGTAGTCCAGGGTGTAAAATGTTTTCATATTGTTATGGTTGATACATTGTGTCAATTTGAGAAGTTCAGAAGTTTGACTAAGAGACTCAGCAGGGAACTAGGATCCTTACATTGTAAACATCCTCATCCTGTGCAAGAGGAGGGCACAGAGATTATGTGAGGGCTACTTTTGCCTTGGGGGCAGGGGGTGGCTTACATACACTATAAGGGAGGAAAAGAGACCTGCTCTTTTCTGGCTTTTGCTCTGGCTACTTTTTCTTAAAGTATTGCCCTCCTGACATGCCACCCTGCCTTGGAGCAGCTGATTATGGACTGAAACCTCCATAAACAGTGAGCTAATAAACCTTGCCTTCCTTCATTTTAGGTGTCGGGTATTTTGTCCTAGCAATGAGAGAAAAGTAACGAAGTCACATATTAAATGTTAAAATATGATTTGCCTTTTTCACTGTGTTGACTGTGTGCACTGATATTTCTAAACAATAAGCTGTAAACTGCTTATTCTGTAGCACAACCCAAAGCAGTGAGACAAATCATACTAGTACACATTGTATTCTTTACCACTATATATACACAGCTAAGAACAATAACAAACCTCTAGTTTTACTTAAGAATATCCCTAGTGGCAGGAGGATTGTCATGAGTTCAAGGCTAACCTTGACTACACAGCGAAACCCTATCTAAAAAGAAGAAGAAAGAAGAAGAAGAAGAAGAAGAAGAAGAAGAAGAAGAAGAAGAAGAAGAAGAGGAAAGAATATCCCTAGTAAAGAAGCAAAAATGTGTAATTCTTTGCATTAAAATTTTATATTTATTAAAGGATTTAATTTTATTAAACGTTAAATCTTATAAAATGTTAATGTAATTTACATACTAATTAGCTTGATTGTGGTAATCATTTTACAATGTATACATATATCAGAACACAGTGTACACTGAATATATACAATTTTTATTTGTCAGTTGTACTTCAAAAAAGCTAGAGAGTAAATTTAAAAATAAAAATTTTAAAAAGAAATCTGAACTGTTGTTTATATCCATCTTTTTCATATGATGAGATGAAAAACAACACACTTTCAAGAAATGCACTTTTTGTGATTATTAGGATATGTGTTAATCTAGCCATTTTTAAACCTCTATTTGTCTTGAAGAGACTTACATATTAGCTATCCAAATTTCATTATTTATAAAATGGTTTTAAGAAATATACCAAGGAAGCTTGACATTTCAAATACACTGAAATATTTGCTGTCTGGCTGGGCATGATGGCACATGCCTGTAATCTCAGCACTAGGGAGGCAGAAGCAGGAGGATTGCTGCAAGTTTGAGGCCAGCCTGGACTACAAAGTGAGTCCAAGACCAGCCCACTACCTAGCAAAGTCCTGTATCAGGTAGTCCAGGGTGTAAAATGTTTTCATATTGTTATGGATGATACATTGTGTCAATTTGAGAAGTTCAGAAGTTTGACTAAGAGACTCAGCAGGGAACTAGCATATATACAATTTAGAATTTGAGGTTGTGAACTCAGATTAACTATTGTATTTACTATGTACTTATGTGAGCTTGAAAAATTCTGTGAGCTTAAAGACTCCTGCTGCAATCCATGGTTGTAAATATTTTTAAAAGTCTTGTGTTTGCCATTAGAAAATGGTACATTTCACCATTTGCAATAGCTGCATTGGCTCAGGGAAGTAATATTGTCCAAATCATCAATGTCATGCCTATTAATTCAGAATATAGTACAAATCAATAAATTTTAATGTAATTGAGTATGAGAAGTTCATTTGTATGGCTGTGAAATGTAAACCAGAATGTCAGCCTATGGGGATTAGTAAAGCACACTTCTGGGTGTCGGGGTGGGTCACGGAGGGATAACCTTGGGGACTATGTCTGTTCCCCGGCTTCATCCTCTCAAGCGTTGTTCCCTTGCTTTGCCTCCCCCACCATGAGCTAAGTAGTTTCCTCCAATGTATCCTTCCACCCAACCATGAATTGAAACACTGGGCTAAATAATCCTCTCCTTTAAACTACCAATGTTGGGTATTTAGTCACAGGAAAACTGACCAGTTTTTTAAAAATTGGTTATCAGAGAAGTGAGGTTGTCGCTATGACTTCAAGGGTGATCAAAAAATATGGTAAATGTTTAATTTAAAAAAATCATCACTGTGAAATATACTTTGCCAAGAATGATAGTAGAGGTAAGTAAGAGTATTTTGAAGGGACTTAATGATTTATTGCAATGTATTTTTTATTGTACTAAATTTAAAAATTTGAACATTCACTGTGTTGCTTGAGCATCCCTCATTAATCAAATGTCTGCAGCAATTTCTGTCAACAAAAAACATTATGGTATATCCCCACCTTTTTAAGTGAATCAGGTACCATGTGACTTTTGGCTCTTCCATAAAGTCAAAATAACCACAAAAGGTGAATGTTTTTAATTAATTCAACACATCAAGGTAACCATGGAAACACAACCAAAGATAAAAAGAATTCTAGAGCTGTTTCAGAAAGTGGCAAGAACAACGATATAAGTGTGTTCAAGGCAAATGGGAGTATTTTGAGACAAAGTAATGGAAATGTGTCTTTTATTGTAATAATTTTTTAAAAATTTAAACATTTAAACTGATCACACCTGACCATAAAATTCAGAAGCCTTTAGGACTGATTTGCAGGAGGATTTGAAAGGATTGGAGGTGCAAATTAGAGAAGCTGTAAAATGATATAGGTATATATTAATAGGCAATTTGGTTGGAGATAACAGGACCAGAATACTGATAGAAATGCAGACAGGAAAAACCCAGATTTATGAAGGACTCTGTTGGGAACCTACTAAAAGCTATGTGTGTTACATACTAGCAAAGAACTTGTTTGTATGTCTTAAGACTCTGTGTCAGGCTAAATTTAATGATGGTGTTCTAATTTATCTGGGAGAGGAAATTTCAAGGCAGCACAGTATGCAAGCTGTGACAGGAGGATTGTTGGCTGCAGTTAGCCATATATAGTGAGAATCAGAAGAAATAAACAGAACAAGAAGATTTCACAAGCTTAAATTTTGGCTTAGAAGGAACCCCATGTAAAGTTGGGGCCTCAGAAAGCATGGAAGAGACTAGACCCATTAAAAATACTTTGGGGATAAGGAGAAAAATACTGTGAGGGCATTTCAGGGATGAGCAAATCCCCACCTGTCGTAGGTTGCAGGGTACAAAATTACAAACCTTTCATTTGAGGAAAGAGCTCTCGCCTCTTGAGAAAGGCCATTTAGTGAGTCAGTTCCTCAGGATTCATTTCACCATTCAGTTAGGTACTCAGAGGCTGCTATAGCTATGGTCTGCAGGGACTCCAGTGCTGTTCAGCTTGGTAGCAGATCTTGGGGTGATCCACATGATGTGGGTTGTTCAGACATGCAGTATGCAAGAGTTGTTGGGTCATGGAGGCGTCTATCCAGATTTCAAGAGAAAACCTGGAAGATCAAGCAGTGTGCCTCTGAGAAGTAGGACTGTATGAAGCTAAGAAAATGAAACTGAATGAACAGTGGAAATTCCAGGAAGCTGGAGAGGCAAGAATGTGGGATATCTATGGAGAAAGGCAAAGACAACAAACGAAGACCCCCCCAAGACAGATAACACATAAATTACAACTAACAAGGTCAAAGAGTAGGGGCTGTCCTATACCTTTGGAATTCATATTTCATCATTGTGTGCCCTGTGCTGAATACTGGGCTATTGGACTTAATGTCTGACTGATGGATTCCAGTTTTGCTATTGTCCTGTTCTTTTCTACCCTCTTAGGTCCCCTTTTAAAAGGGTAATGTTTACCCCATGCCATTACGCTTGGATACTAACAACTTGATTTTTAAGGACTGTCAGGCATTTATAGGTAAGAGTTTGCCGTGAGTCTCATAAGAGACAACTTGAACTTTGAACAAAACTGGAACTTCTGAGACCTTGGGGGAGGGCATCAGTGTATTTCCAGTCATAGGTGAGGTAGATATGTAATATTACGCAAAGTCATGTTTATTTAGAGATTAAGTGTGGTTTAAGAAGATGTGTTTTAGCATCAAATTGACAAGGAGAAGAATGTGACAGTTAAGCTGGACTGGCTTGATAGTCACCCTGAGAATTAGTAAAGCATACTTCTGGTTGTGTCTAGTGAGTCATGGAGATATAATCTTGAGAAAAATATATGATCCCTGGCTGTTTCAGGCACTGTTCTCCTCTTTTGCTTCCCACCACCACGAGCTAAGCAACTTTGATCCTGTACTCCTTTTTGCCATGATGCTTCTGCTTTGGAACCAGCCAACAATGGACTAAACCGTTTGTTACTACGAGCCAAACAAATCTCTCCTCCATTAAGTTGTGAGTGTTATGCATTTTGTGCAGAGGAGAGGAGAACTAAGCAATACAATGGCTTTAGAACGCAATGTAACTAATGCTGTAAAAAACAACCTCTTCTCAAGTTTTGGAGCATTATCAAAGAAATCTCTGATTATATAAAAAGTCTGCTAAAATACATTCCTTTGTTATATGAGTTAGGGTTGTCTAGAGAGACATGCCAGAGGGCAGAGGATTCGGTACAGTAGACGGTGGAAGGCCTGGAGGCTCACTATAGAGTTGTGGTGTGAATCTGTGTTGGAAAGTCAAAGAGTCTGTAGTGGAAGGCTGAGAAAACTGGAGACCAACATCCAAAGGCAAGAACAGAGACCAGCAGTACTCCAGGGTACAAGTCTATTGGTTGGTGTCAGCCACACCTGGGTTGAGTCTTCCCCTTTCAGTTTCGTGGTGAACGAGTCCCCCCCAGGCACCCCCAAAACTTCACTCCTCTGCTAGGTAGTGCTTACTCAGGTCCAAGTGGAAATATTACAATTAATTACCACACTTCTCCAACTGTGTATTCCTGTGAGACTAGGTTTGTTTTGTCTACTTCCATTTTCACTAGAGTGTTACAGTAAACCGGATACAGAAGTATGTATCACAACCCCAACTGCATCAAAGAAAGAATGTCATTCTCTTTGTTAAATTTTGCTTTGTTTTGGAAAACTATTTTTCATAAGTGTATATGTTAGTATGGTAGGATTTCTGTATTTTTAATGTGTAAACATTTAGAAATTAATATTTAACTTTTTCTGGTTTTAATTTTTTGTTTTTACTTCTAGTAGGGATATATATATATATATATATATATATATATATATATCTACATAAACAAAACCGACATTACATATAACCAACATAAACAAAAACAAAAATCTCAGCCATTTGTAAGAATGCAACAATGTTCTAAGACCAAAAACTTTTAGCACTGTTGTTTTAGGACTGGGGATATAGCTCAGTACCTGCCCCGCAAGTGTGAGGTTGTGAATTTGATTATTGGTACCAAAAAACCCCCTAAAATATTGACTTTCTAGTACTGTTGTTTTAGATAACTGTTGCTATCATTGAGTTTTAGTAATACATGTAAGCATCCAATCACCATAGTCTTTACTAACTCTGCAATAAGCATTTTACTCTATGTGAAAGTTAATTCCTATTTAGACCTCCACTTTTGTAATCACATAGACATAGCTACATGTCTTCATTTCAAAAATTTTATAACTATTCAGAATCATTTTAGATTATTTCATGAGTGCTTCTTAACTCCACACCTGAGGTACTGTATATTGCTACCTTTCAACAGTGGGTTTAAAATTTTGAAAATGTCAGTTAAAGTGATTGTAAAGACAAAATTCAAGTTACTTCAATTCTGCTATTCATTGTGACTTATTTGGAGATTTGTTGCTTTTTAAGTTTTTTTAACTAATGTAACAGTGTTAGCTGTTGTGTAATTTTGGAAGTATGGATAAACTTTAGCTCATACATTTTGCTAAATTTCAGTAATATCTGTAAAGCTGAAATGTATCCTTTCTAGTCATTATTTTTTAAATAGACACCAAATCAAAAATATTTTTGTGGGTTAGTGCATTATTTTTATTGAAAAATAAATGTATTTTATGTAGGAAGGAGAAGCTAACAGATGACTTCTTGGAATGTCACATATACTAGGTACATCACTGTTAACATCATAATGAATGGTTGCACACCAGATGCTTTTTACTTGAGTTTAATATCCAAAACTTGTTCTTCAAAGATAACTAAAGCACCTGCATTCATTTGCGCTCTTTTGTATCTGATGTTTTTCACTTAATATTATGTACTGAATTAGTTCATTTTCATCAGTTTTCTGTCTGGTGCTACTTTTCACAGTGGTGTTCATGCCAACCCTTAGGTGAAGCCCTCTCAACTCTTAGCTAATTAGACTCCTTCTGTGGTCTCAAAATATTCTCCAACTATGTAACTCAGTGAAAGCACTTATAACATTGAATTTAACCTATCTACTCCTTTAACCTAGACAGGTGGGGAATCCAACTCCTAGTCTAAGGCCTTATAAGATGTCATTTATTGTATTAGAGTTCTTCAGAAAAACAGAATAAATAGAATTGAGATGAACTGAAGGTACAGAGAGAGATAGAGACAGAAACAGATCAGAAAAACTGATACTATCCTTTTGGTTATTCCAAATACTAGCAGTCTGAAACTGGAGGAAAAGTGATGTTTGGTTCAAAACAGGAAGCTAGATGCCACTGTAAGCAGTCAGGTAGGAAGACTTCCCTCTGACTCATTTTAATTTTTGTTTTACTTAGGCATTAGATGAAAGCTGAGGCCCCTTCACATTAGGGAACACAATTTGTTTTATATTCTCTCTACTAATTTAAATGTTACATTCCTCAAAGTATCCTAACAGAAATATTCAGGTAATGTTTAACCAGTACCTGGGCACTCCGTGTCTCAGTCAAGGTGACATATTAAAATTAATCATCAAGGCAGGAATCTTGCTCAGTGGTAAAGTGTTTGCCTAGTATATAGGATACCCTGAATACAATCTCCTGTGTCACACACACACACTAACCATTATTTATTCATGCTTATAAAATGAATTAAATTTTATAATCAATATGTCAGGAAAGTAGACATGTAAAGATTATATTTATAAAGCAGAGTAAAATAAGGGATAACAAGGGTTTCAGTAGTCCATTACCCATGAAGCCACCTGTTAGCGGTGATTTTTGCTTTCTTTGGATTCAGTTACCCCAAATCAACCACAGCTGAAAATACTAAATGTTAAATTTCAGAAGTAAACAACTTACAAGCATTAAATTTTACTACAGTATATTTTTCTATTCTATTGCTTACTGTTGTTAATTTTTTATCTCTTGATTTTAGTAATTTATAAAGTAAACTTTATGAAATATGTGTTTTGTATAAGAAAAAATACATTTTGGGTCCAGCGCTGTTCAAGGTTGCAGACATCCACTGGGAATACATACCCCAGAGCTAAGGGTATATATTACTATACATGGTTTCAGTTCATCTAAGAATTACATTCTTATTTCACTAGCAAAGGATAAATAAGATTTTGATAGAAGACTTGAGTGATATGAGTGGTGAGCAGAATCTTACAGAGGAATCAGATTCAATATATACAATGTTCTCCTAACTGTAGAGACCAAAGGTAATAAGTTGATTTCATGATGTCTCAAAAATTTAGCATTAAAATATTTATACAAGTTTTTCTTTTACCAATGTATACATTTTTGGCTCTCTCTCTCTCTCTCTTTCTCAGAAGTGAGAGAGGGGGAGTCATTGTTGTGATACTATCTGATCATGTGGTTTATTAGCCTTTGAAACTGGCTTGCCAGAGTTTGGAAAGGCTTAGGGATGCTGGATGGATAAGGCCAGAATACCATGAGACAAATGCAAGGGGAGGCTTACGTCAGAGCTCAGAAGACTGGAATTCTGACAGTAATGCAGCCAGAAAAAACCAAGTTCAAGAGATTTCTGTTGGATTTTGGATCATATGTGTTGGTCTCTTACAGAATGTTTTTCTGCATTTTGCTTATGTCCTGAGGCTTTGTGGAAGAATGAGATTAAAGAAGGTAGACTAATCTGGCAGAGGAAATTTTGAAACATCCCATTATTGAGGCAGTGAATGAGTATTATTAGCAAATTTTGGTCAGATCTATATTGATAGTCAAGAACAAATGGCATAGTAGAATGATGTGAAAAGTTTTGAGTTTGGAAAGAAAGGAAGCTCAGATAAAATTCAAATCTGTAAAGACATAGTGGAAGAAAGTTTACTTGTAAAAAATATTAGTATTAAAAAGAAGCTAAAGTACCTCACAGCAGGAAAATAGACAAAATGGCTTAAGGGCATGTGAGGAAGTAGAAAGGCCTCTCACTCTTGCAGGCTTAAAGTGGCCAGTGAAACAATGCTTTGAGAAAAAAATTCCAAGGACAAGCTTCTCAAGAATGGCCCCCCAGGGAATTTGGTCATTTGGATTCAGTTCATGGTACTCAGTCATCCAGCCACTCAGAAGTCTCTGCAGCCCCAGTTCAAGGGATCCTGGCTATTGCTGTAGCTGGTGGCAGAACTTGCTGTCAGCCACAGAGTCCTGCTTTTACAAGCATGAAGAATGTAAGAGTGTGGACAGGAAGGCTTCCACCAGATTCCATAAGAAAGCCTAGGAAACCAGATAGTGTGCCCCTGAGAGAGCACTGGATAAAGCTGTGAGAGTGGAGCCAAAACTACAATGCAGATTCCAGAAATGTGGAGAAGTCAGGAACTGTTATTTGGACTCTCATCTTCCAGTTTACCAGTGATGAATTTGAATAATTTTCTTAATTTATACTAGCCTGAATGATCTCATCTTCTAGTGGGAAGAATGGTAATAGTAATTATAGTACCCACCCAAACAAGGTGGTTGTGAGAATTAAACTAATTAACATATAACATATACTAAAGCATTTTGCCCATGTCAGTGTATGAAATGTTCTTTGTTGGCTCACTTAATTCTCAATTTTGGTGTTTTTGTGCCTGAAAAGAGTGTTGATTCTACAATCACAGGGTGCAGAGCCTATGTATATGTATTATAATGTACTTGCTAGTAGTGTTCATTGTGATAACTGTAAGGGTTTCAAATTTTGCCACTTAATAAAATAAAAAAAATTGTTTAAATAGCAGATGCCAGCTGAGTCATTATATTCCTGACTGAAAGAAGATGCTATAGTTTTCATCTTGATGTCTCCCTAAGGCTTCATGTGGTCACAGGTGTGGCTTTTTGCAGGTGGCTAAATCTAGGGTGTGTGAATGTCAATTAAGGTTGTGATACTAGGATTAAAAGTGCGTAGTACTTGATTAGCCCACTAATTGGTTGATTATAGTCCTGACTGTAGATAACCCAACCTGCTTTGGAGCCAGGCGACTACGAACTGAAACCTCTACAAACAGGGAGCTGAAATAATCTTTCCTCCTTTAACTTTGGGTGGCAGGTATTTTTGTCTCAACCACGCATATAATAAGACAAAGCCAATACTAAAAGAATAAAAGTAGTTATCAAGGTGAGTCCACATCATGTTGGTGGTCAAACAATACAGGCTAATCTGCCATCATAAAAATGACAAAACTTACCATTTTTGACCAATATGAATAAATATTTCATTAGTGGTAACTTTTTGCAATGATAATTCTAAACTCTTGCTTCTTAGATAAAATTTATAGCTATATTCAATCACCAGATTTTTTTCCATTTCTGGTTAAGATCTGATCCACAACTGACCTCTGCTTTTCAAACTTCTGCCTAAAGTCATCTTGTTCAAGTGAAAATCCTACAATCATCTCATCTCATAGGTATATTACTGTGTATTATCTTTTACTGCAGGAAACTGAATAAACTTTTTTTTTAACTACAGGTGTAGTTCTGATCATTGTGTAATGGTTTTTAGCAAACTATTTTTAATTTTTAGATATTATATTTTCTCATTTCTAATTCTAACTGTTCTGTTTTCAGATCTGATTGTGTTTATCTTCCCTATACTTTTAATTCCTTGTTTCATAGCTCTATTTTAAACATACTTATTTTTACCCAAGCCACTATATCCAACTCTCATAAGAATTAAAATTTCAAGAATACCATTCTTCTATTTACTGTTTGCTAACTTTTGCCTAAAATGGATTTCTTTTTGTATCTTATAATCTTCAGTTGTAATCTTGTCTTTATCCAGAATGAATATCCTTCCAGAATGAATTGTTCTTGTTTTTGTTAGGTGGTAGAGAATATTACCATTCCAATACCAACTATTTTTAAATCAGTTTATTTTTTCAATTATACTTTACATAGAATACAATTCACCCTTTATAAATACATTCAATGAGATTTGATAATTGCACACACTTGTGTAACCAATGTATGGAACATTTCTGTAAGCCGAAGAGTCCCCATCCAGGACAATTTTCATCCTGGAGATTTCTGGACCATGTAGGTGTTTAAGGCACTTATGTAAACCTTCTAACTTGATGAAGTTTGATTCTAGACCATAACTTTTCCAAATAGACTATTAAATAAACAAATGAAACTCTGAATCCAGTCTAAGGCACACAAGCCTCCTGTTATGTACTTATTGGCAGGTAGGAAGACACGAATTTTTCTTTCTAGTTCAGCTGTTCAATATGAGTGCAACTTTTAAAAAAAAAAAATACTTCTGGTACCTTGTGGATTCTTTAGTTATACCTTCTGACCATGTATGATCCCGAGGCCTCAAGTCCTGCCCCTGATGGACATTAAAACAAAGTTCATGTCCTAAAATGCTGCTGCTCCAGATTCAACTGCCTTTTAGTTCCACCTCTCTCTCCTGTTTTGACTCATGAATTATACTGAAGTACAATATACGTAGAGAAAACTACATCAACCCTAAGTTCACATATAACTCAACAGCTTTTCATGAGTGAATATACCTATGTTAGTATGTACTCAGATAGAGAACACCACACTCTCTTAAGGAGAATCATTATTTCTGATTCCTAACAGTGTAATTTTGCCTAATTTTGAATTATATGTAAATTTTCAAACTTCTGCCTAGAGTCATCCTGTTCAAGTGAAAATCCTACCATCATCTCATTTCATAGGCATATTAATGTGAATTATCTTTTACTGCAGAAAACTAAATAAACTTGGTTACTTCCTCATTGCTGGGACCAAAGTACCCAACACCCACAAATTGAAGGAGAAAAGGTTTATTTTGGCTCACAGTTTGTAGAGGCTTCGGTCCATAATCAGCTGGCTCCTAAGCAGGGTGGCATGGCTGAGGGGCATGACAGGCCGGAAGCAGTGAGCTTGCCTTCACTCTCTCTGTCTGTTCCATCCAGGCTACAAACCTATGGATTGATGCCACCCTCATTCAGGATTGAGCTTCCTTCCTCAGCAAATCCATTCAGCCAAGCCAGAAACTGTGCTAATCCAATTAAGGGACTAATCCAGATGCCACACACCCTTAATCCATATTCATATACCCTAGATCCAGCCACTTCTGAAAAGTCTCACCTGAGTGCAGGAGGCTTTGGCAGGACATCTAGATAGAAGCCATAAGACAAAGAATATTTTTGTGTCTGGTTTCCTTTATCACTATGTTTATAAGGTTCATTTATCACATGCCTTCATGCAGTTGAAGCTTGTTCATTGTCATTTCTATCTACTAATCTATTGCATAAGTATAACACAATGTACAAGATTGGTGCTTATCTGCGTGCTTCATTTTCTTCTTTGCTGTTAGAGCCCAGATTTTTCTTTACTTTCTTTTTTTTTTTTTTTTCTTCTTTTTTTTTTTTTGGTACCAGGGATTGAACTCGTGACCTCATGCTTGCCAGGCAGGCCCTTATGCCTGCTGGGCTAAATCCCCGGCCTTCTTTTATTGCCTTTTGATTCTTTCTGTTTAGTAATTAGGGTTTAAATATCATTTTTTGGTTAGCAATTCTAGATGGTCTGAATCAGGAAAATATTTAGATCTTATATATAGGATTGTCAAATCTCCAGATACATAGGTCAGATCTTTCTTTTTCTTTCTTTCTTTTTTTGCTGAAATTCTTACTTGATCCTTATCGGATTTACTTTAGCCAAGCACTTAATTCCTTAGACTGCCATGTGTAAAAATGATTTTGACTCCTAAGAATCCATGATGAGTGATAGAGTCATGCAGTTAATCTTATAGTCATGATTCCTGACCAGAGTAGGATGTTTTACTTCCATGGTTGCTTTAATATTAACATGTGCCATATATTGTAAAAGCATGTTAAAGAAATTAAAGACAACAACGGTAAGAACAGGAGTTGGGTCCATGATCTCTTGGCTAGCGCCACTGGGAATATGAAATGAGAGGGAAATTTTCTTCAAACTCAGTGGTTTGTAATCAATGTGTTGCCAAAAATGTCAGCCCCAAATGGGATTGCTTTTGGCCTGCAAAATAATTGTCCTGCAAAATCAGTAGTTCTCATTGGGGGCGTTTTTGTCCTTCAGGAGACATTTAGATTTTTGGTTAAGTACAACTGGCATCTAGTGGGTAGAGGCTAGGGATGTTGCAGGTCCATTCCCCACAACAAAAATTTATCTAGTCCCAAGTGCTGATATTACCAATGTTGAGAAATCTGGGCCCTGGGCCCTGGAACCAGGTTCTAAGTCAAAGGTCCATAAACACTATTAACTACCTTTCAAGAAATGACATCACCACAGTGGTATATTCTATATTTCCACACATAGAATGACATTGTGATAGCCAGTTCATTCTCAAGATGCCTCCAATTCTTTTTTGTGTGTGTGTGTGCAATGCTTTCTTTTAAAAAATATAATAGTGGGGGCTGGGGATTTAGCTCAGCGGCATAAGCGCCTGCCTTGCAAGCAGACAATCATGAGTTCAATCCCTGGTACTGATAAAAAGGAAAAAGACAAAAAAAAAAAAAAAAAAAAAAAAAAAAAAGAAAGAAAGAAAAAAAAAATATAATAGTGGAGTCTGAAACCACTAAATCCATCTCGAATTGAAATAAAATCACTAGATTCTTATCTTAACTAGTTTAAGTAGCAATTTATTTCTAGGCATTAAAAATTTAACATTCTCTGACTTATACTTTTATTATTAATAACACTAAAATTTCAAGATACAGAGTAAATCATGGCATCAGAAAAAAATAAGGATTTTGATGCCATGCCTTGCAATTATACCACAAGGTATCTTTTTCTTTGTTCATAAAATTTCAGGGCTTTATAGGTACAAATTCCCTCTGATGAATATGATCTTTATGTATATCTAAATTGTACCAATAGACAATTTAAAATTAAAAAATTGGGGCGTTTAAATTTAGGGCAAAGCTAAATTTCATTATTCTTCCAATGGAGGTGATTATCTAAATTTGTCCCTTCTTCCTCCAGGCAGCACACACTACTGTTTTTCTGATTCATTTCCCATGAAAGCTGAGGAGTTTTATAATGATATTATTGGTTTTATTACTGGTGTTTCCATTGTAATGCTATTACTGAACCAGTGTTGTGATAAATGGTCTGTTTATCAAGGAAATCACTTTTAGAAGAAGTAGAAAATTAGACACGCTTCTGCTTTGCAATAACAATAAAAACTATGGTGGAAAAAAAATCCTCCAACTTATTTCCATCTGTATCAGCAGGGAAGCTTTAGAAGATGACTTTCCCTCTAAAGTCTTCCAAACACGATTATTGCCTACAAGTACCATGTCAAAATGCAGATTTCCTCCAAATCCTATTGAAGACCAATACATTCTTAAGCTTACCATGACCTGGGCCCTTTAAGAAAGCCAGACGCTTCAAACTCCACCCCCTCTGCTGATTCGCCGCGTTCGGGCTGCTTTCTATAGCAGTTAGTTTAGTTGGATAAAGCCAAGAAAGCTAATTCACTCTCTGCTCTGCCTCTAAAGAAAGTTCTTGCTGTAATAAACCCAAAAAGCGGAAGCCTTGAAATACTAAGGGAAGGGAACAATAGAATTTGTGAAGTATGGAAGTCAGGCCCACTCTATAACCGCGCTGAGTAAAGTGAAAAGAATGCTGTTAAATCTGATTTTCCTCCTGTGGTGCTCTTCTGCTAGCTTGACTCTTCCATTTCACCCAGCAAGGGAGTTTTCCAGAACCTGTTTCAAACTCAAGGAGCTGATTGTCTCATGTAACAGATCTGAAAAGGAAACGTGAGGAAAGAAAGAAGTTTCACTGAAAATTAAACTGGATCACTTTTAACAATTATTAGATTAGTGATATATATATCTCAATAATAATATATAGATATATATCTCAAGTGCTCTTTGGTTTTTGTTTTATTTTATTTTATTTTATTTTATTGTTTGCTCTGTTAACACCAACAGTGACTGAGTTCAAAAGTCCTCTAGCACTACACTAAAAAGACCTACGAGAAATTTGGAGATTAAGTGTAGTTAGCATTTCTAAACTGTTTGCTAGGAGCAGCCATCTTGGTAAAAGACGATGGCATTTGGAACACTTGGAGTTTATTTTGAGATACCAGTTTCTATGAGGCACTGAGCAACAGTTTAGTCACTACATCAGATTTAGGTTTACAGATAATGAAGGAGTAGGAATAAAAATCATGAAAGCCATCTCTTCATTCTTGATAACACTTTATAAATCTGTGCAACAGTTCAAAACAATTGACCCCCCCCCATTTTCTGCTTCCATGTGTTTATTCTTCCGTTGATTAAACTTGGATAATAAAACTAGTCTGGTCAGTTTCACGTTCCAATTTTCATACATAAGTGAAAGCTGTTTTGTGTCAACAGGATAAAGTGTTTAGAGCCACCTCACCTGCTGGGCCTATTTCCTGCAATTCTTTCTTGGGGAGTAAGGCAAGTATTTGATTATCTTACTCCTCAAAGCTGGGGCTCAGAATTATATAACCTTAGAGTAATTAATGTTTTATTTTACCCACTGGAGTTTTCTACAAGTGAGCCAGATGATAGCAAAGTCCCACTTAAGACTATTTGCATAGCATAATACTATGTCTGCAGTTACTTTGGAAAATTGGCATTTGCTATGTGTTTCAACTCTTCCACAAAATATTTCTTTTCTGTCTTTGACTAGACAAATGTGTCTTAATCCTATTGCATGACGTGTGCTGGAAATGTATGCAGGATGCAAAGAGGAAAAAGAAAAAAAAGTTGCACATTATGTAAACAATGGAGCACAGGGAGCTTTATGAGTTTATTAGACAGCCGAAAGTCCTTTCTGCAAATTCTTCCTTAACAATGCTAACCTGTGGCTGCAGCTGTTTCAGCCCACTCGGACCCACTGCAGAACTTTGTTTCTTTATCTCTACCCGAAGCTTCCCAGTCAAGTATTTTGCTCCCGGAGAAGACACAACTGAATGTATGTGTGAAACAGATAGAGGGAGACACCCACAAACACAGTCGGCGGAAGATGGGGCCGCCACACGGCCAGGCTTGGATGCCCGAGCCACGCTGACCTTTCCACGTGTCCCTAGCACCTGCGGAGCTTGTGGGGCATTGGGTTTCCTCTTCCCCGGAGTGGCCACGAGCCCGGAAGAGGCTGGGCGCCCGCAGGCTTAAGTCGGGGGGCTCGGAGGGCCTCCCGGAGCACGTGCGGTCGCGAGCTAGCGGCCGCTCAGCAGGCTCGGCGGGCTCTCCCGCACCCTGGGTGCCCGCGCGTCCCCGGCCCGCCGGCAGTCGCCAGGCGGTGGAGGGTGGGTCTCTGAGCTTTGGAAAGCTTTGCAGGGCGGCCTAACGAGCGCGCCAGGCCCGGCTGGAGCGAGCCCCAGTGCAATACTGCCCGAGCCCGGGCGGGGTCTCTGTTCTCTGGCAGAGGAGGTCCCTTGGCAGCGGGAAGCTCCCTCTCTTTCTCTCGCCGCCGCTCCGAGTCTGCGCCCTGGTGCCAGGCGCCCAGCTCCGCGCTCCCCAGTGCTCGCCCGGCGCCCACTCATTCGCAGCCCAGCCCTCGCCGCCGCCGCCGCCGCCGCCGCCTCCCTGCTCCTGCTCGTGCTCCTCCTCCTTCCCCAGCCCGCCGCGGCCATGGCGGACAGCGCCAGCGAGAGCGACACGGACGGGGCGGGGGGCAACAGCGGCGGCCCGGCCGCCATGCAGTCGTCCTGCTCGTCGACCTCGGGCGGCGGAGGCGGCGGCGGCGGCGGGGGAGGCGGCGGTGGTGGGAAGTCGGGGGGCATTGTCATCTCGCCGTTCCGCCTGGAGGAGCTCACCAACCGCCTGGCCTCGCTGCAGCAGGAGAACAAGGTGCTCAAGATCGAGCTGGAAACCTACAAACTCAAGTGCAAGGCGCTGCAGGAGGAGAACCGCGACCTGCGCAAAGCCAGCGTGACCATCGTGAGTGCCCCCTGGGGGGCGCGCCTCAGTGCCGACCTCCGCCCGCCCCCGGGAGGGGCTGCATCCCGACCCGGGCTGCTCGGTGCTCCCCCCGGACTCCCGGGACCCGCAGCGAGCGCTCCCTGTGGAGACCGGCTGGCCTCCGGGGGTATTAGGGAGGTGTCCTTTCGGCGCCACGCGGGTCTGTCCCCTTCTGGGGCCCAGGACCCTCGCGGGTTGCGGGTGCTGGCTGCTGGGGCAACCACCCACTGTCCCTATCCGCCTCCGGGTAGGAGGCCCCTCCGGGGCTGGGCTGGAGGCTGGCGGCGTGGCTTGGGGGGAGGGCGGGGTGGGAGCTTTTGGTTTTAGTGTGCCTGAGGGGTGCGTTTAGAATGTGGGGAACCTGAGGGTGGGGAAGAGAGAGGAAGCGGGGATCTGTCCCCCAGGCTTGGCTTGGAGGGGTTGCGCAGCGAGGTTGGACACCCAGCTGGCATCGGGTCGGCGTTGCTGGATCGCCCGGGGAGGGGGCGGGAGAAGTGGCCGGAATCCGGGAAGTGGAGTTTTCTGGCGGGGATCAAGAGAGAAGGGCGGGTACCCAAACTACTGCTCCTACCTCCTTGTGGAAGCCCTTTCCTTTGGGCGGAGGGGATGGGCGGGGTACAGTCGTGAGAGTAGGGAATCTTGCACCGGCTGGGGGCTGAAACCAGCGTGAAGGGTCGGCACTGTGACTCTTGCTGAGTAAGATGTACGTTTGTTTGCTTCGCTGGTGGTGAATTGGTTGGGAGGATCTCGCTTCTGAATCTAGATGGGAGATCAGGCCTTTCGTTATGTCCCTCCCCCCACCACTACCCCGGGCTCCCCAGGAGAGGGTAAGATTAGATGTGTAGGTCGCTCTCCCGGTGTATCAGGCGTTTAGAAAGGCCCCTAGGGCGGTGATGAGGCGAAACGTAACTAAAAAAGTACACTGTGTTCTCTCACCTAACATCTCTGCCGGCTCCACATCATTAGCATGCAGAAACCCCACACAGACAACCTTATTCAGATCAAAACAGTTTCCCAGCCAGGAGCAGAGAAAATGTCAAGAAATCAAGGGAATAAGCTGCCACAGTGGCTGTGCAGTAGCTAACTGATTAAATGGAAAAGGAGGGATGAATTGGGAACGAGTTTCAGAATTGCACCCTGGAAATGAAATGGAACATATTTAGGATGCCCTTGGCCCAGGAAAAAGTAGTATTTAGGGAATAAGAGTGTGTAAGCTGTGTTTCCCCAGTGCTAGTCCACAGAGAACTATATGACATTCTAGATCTGTGTATATAACAGTTTTTGCAAACAGTTTCAGAATGATCAGCAACCTGAGTAACAATTGATTACACGTAGAAAGATGCTTTGCAGCTTGGATCCTGTCCTGGTGAATAGAATTAGACTGACATTCTTGGTCTCCAGACTGTAAAGTTCTTGAAGTGCCCTTTTGATGGGAAGGGGGAGGAATTTGCAGAGGTAGCTGCTTCCAAGCCTCCACTTTCTTGGCTTGGAAAGATGACTGCTAAGAATGGGTTTGAAAAGAGGGAGAAGTTAGAGGAGGCCATATATTTACGGTTTGAATTAGTAAATGAGAAGGTTAGTAGTCTCAGGTTGTGAGCCATGCAGATTAATAAAATTAAGGTATACAGAATCTCTGGCCTCTTGCATATGGTGAGCAGTGCAGGGTTTTTTTGTTTGTTGTCTTTGTTTGGAAGGGATTGCGGGTGGGGAGACTAAGGGTTGTCTGTGACACTTTCACCATATTATAAGTAGATCTGCAGATTGTACACTGGCATGTTGGCTTTGTGAGGACAAACATGGCCATTCCTGATGTGCAAGATCATAGGCCTTCTGAATATTTGGTGCAAGGAGTGTATAAAGCAGTGGCTTTATTTCTTAGCAGGTTACTTCTCAACTAAGGGTGACATCCCACCAAATGTACTTGGGAGTGTTCTGTGGCGTTACCAAGTAAATTTTAAAAATTGTTCAGATGGCAAGCCTGTAAGTACCAGCAGCATCTCATTTCTTAATCTCTAATATATTCAGCCAGACAAATAAAAGTACTTGTGGTTCCTCTGGCTCCCTTCTTCTTGGCAGTTGTTGCTAAGGAGCTAAATGACAAACGCTGAAAAGCAATTCCATCAAGCTTTTGAAAATTTTGTGAACTGAGCTAGGGTCTAGATTGTATTGGAGTAGGTTTGACCTGTAGGGTTTGTAATTTTAGGAGAGAAATACGTGTACTCCATAAAATGGGTTTATAAACGTTAAGGAATCTATTGAACAGCTCTGTTTCAAAGTTTATATCAAGGTTAAAGCTGATTTCAACATTGCCCTTGCTAGTAAGCTGCCTCAGAAGTTTGGGACAAGGCCTAGATACTCAGTTAAGTGAAGGCCTTGCTAGATTTTTCACCATTTTAGTTAATTTGAAGGGAAGTTAGTATAGTATCATAATCATGTTACTTCTCTTCCTGACTCTCATCCCTACCTCTAATTATATTAACTTTCAAAATGAAGAGCTCAAAAAGGTGATTATGGCTATCTTTCCTCTACTCCCCAATCCCCCCAACACTTTCAGGAGGGCACATTACCATTCACCCACACCCTGGAGGAAGACTTCTCTCTTCCCCTTTTAAAAAAGTATTTCCTTTTGTAGAACAGGTTTAGGTTTTCAGTTACATTGAGCACAGAGTACAGAGATTGCCTATGCATTCCCTTCCCGTCAGGGTCTCAGCCACCTCTACCATCAGTGTCCTGCCCCAGAGGGGAGCATTTAGTACAGTTTGTGTTGATACATTATTGCCACCCAGAATCTGTAGTTTATATTAGAGTTTGCTGTTGAATTCTAGGGTCTGGACACACGCATAATGACGTGCAACCACCATTATGGTGTCATACAGTGTAGTTTCATGTCCTAAAAATCCTGTGTGTTGCTTATTTGTTCTTCCCCCGCCTCTTCCAACTTTTGTAACCCACTGATCTTTGTACTGTATCCAAAGTTTTGCTTTTTCAGGATGTCATGTAACTGGGAAAAGGTAATATGCAGCCTTTTCAGATTGACTTCTCTCATTTACTGTGCATTTAAAATTCCTCTTTTTTATGGTTTCCTTTTAGTGCTAAATAATATTTCATTGTTTGTAACCATTTATCCATTTACCTTCTGAAGGGCATCTTGGTTACTTCCAAGTTTTAGGCATTATGAGTAAAGCTGCTATAAACACTCATAGTCAGGGTTTTGTGTGGAAAAAGTTTCCTCTCACTGGGATCATATAGGATCATGGTTGCTAGATTATGTGGTAAGAATGTATTTGATTTTGTAAGAAATTGCAAAGTTGTCTTCCAAACTGGCTGGACCATTTTGCAGTCCCACTGGCAATGAATGAGAGTTGGCAGTGTTCAGGGGTTGGGGCCTTCTGATAGGTGTTTAATGGTATCTCCTTGTCGATAGAACAGTGGTGGTGAACCTATGGCACATGTACTGCAGTGGGCTGTTCCTGTCATTGGATGTTCTATAAGTTTTGCCATCACTGCAATAGAAGTTCTAATCAGTGTCTCTTCTGGTATATAAGTGTTTATTCTGATCAAGCCTCCCATTTCATAAAGACCTGGCCTCATGGGTCTGTGTTCATGGCATCTGTATAAAGGAGATAAACATCTTCTGTGAGAAAGAATCAACTGTAAGAAGACTCATATCCATGTCTATAAGTGTTTGCTGTATCTGGGACTTGGAGCTTGATGCTAGTGCATTTTATTTGGGACATAAAGGTGGAATGTTTTGAGTGATTATCTAGTTTTACTTGTTAAATTAGTAGTGGAAATAGGCTACTGATGATAGATAACAATAGCTGTTTTTGGAATGAGGGAAATAAAATGCTTTATCACCTGCTTGAGTTGCTTTTCCTTGTGAGACCAGGTCTGTCCAGCACAGGCTGTGAATGAGAATGTGATCAAAGCTTGTCTGATTCTGTGCGCTGAAGGTGGTCGAGGGGTGGTTGCTTTGCAGAGGTGAAGAAATACAATTATCAGTAGTAATTGAATGGCTGCAAAGTGCTCAGTGTGTAAGAAGAGCTCAGCTAGGTCCCTCCAGTGTGCATCTTCCCTAGACAAGTTCAGATCATCAGTATATGTTCAGTTTTGAAGTAAAGGCCTATCGCAATCACATCAGTAGTATTTAACTGTCTTTCTGATTATAAAATTAATCATTGTAGCATCTTCTTTTTTTTTTTTTGTCTTTTTCCTTTTTACCAGTACCGGGGAATGAACTCACGACTGCCTGCTTGCAAGGCAGGCACTTATGCCCCTGAGCTAAATCCCCAGCCCTCATTGTAGAATCTTAGAGAAATACAGAAATACAAGTGTTTTGAAGTGGTAGTAGAAAAACATGTTGGAAAGATATAATTAACAATCAACTATGTTAGACATCAATGGTACAATGATTCCTTTAACCAATAAAGATAGCCTAATATGTTGTGTATTTTGGATTATTTACTCTGGAAGCCTCATACCCTGTTTTCCACTTTTAAGACTATTTTGACAGACTTTCTGAAGCTGTCAAATTGGCATTACCCTTATAAAAAGGCATGGGTTCTTTTCCTGCATAGAAAAAAATATTTCTTAGATTGTTACAGAAACATTCAGCTTTCGACACAACTCTGAGGGAAACAACTTCAGTTAGGTCTAACCATACATAAAAATTATCTTAAAGAGACAGTTCTCACATGTTTGTTCTGTATTTAAGATGTTTCGTGTTTCATGCATACCTTCTGTGTGTTTCATAGAATCTGTTTGAACTTCATTTAAAACTAAAGCCTTCGGAGGTTATGATGGTCTTTTACGCTGATATGTATTCACTGGAGAAGGGGAAGCATTGGAGAATCTGGTTTGTGATGACTTGTGTGTGTGTGTGTGTGATGGCTTTTGTTTAGGACCAGACACACTCGTCTTCAACAAAAATCTGAAGCAGCCATATGCTTAAAAATGTTCAGCAGTGCCTACTGCCCTGTGGATCCAGGGAAACTTTCTGGTACTTTACCGTGCTTTGTGAGGTTGGCTTCTGCTTGCTGCACAGCCATGTGCATCTAGCAGGTGTGCCTTCTTTGAGCTCTTGTTTGCAGGAGCTACCATGACAATTTCATTAGAGTCCCCTGGCTCTTCAGGGAGGTATTCTTGCCCTTGAATGCTCTTCCCTCTTTCACCTCCTGCCTTCTGCCTATAAATTCAATCAGATAGTGCTGCCTCCCTAGCTCAGATCGCTGCCCAGTATGCCCTGGCACTGTCACTTTGTAGCCACACCCTGAGTTTTGTGCTTTCTCAAGCAGTTCCTTAGACTCCACCTGTCTCTTGGCCCTCGCCACACAGATCTTCCTCAGGAGGGGGACAGATTCCTTTTCTGCAGAATTTGCCTTGTTTCACTGAAGAGTGGAAACTCCTCAGTGGCTGGTGTGTGGGAGACACTTGCAGTGTTGAGTTTATTTCAGTAGCATGGGAAGGGTGTCTTTGTGGTTTTTCCCAGGGTGAGAATGCTGTCACCTGCACTTTGTGTTCCAGAGCCATTCTTTGGCCATACCAGGAGAACCTTATCTTCATCATAGTTGAATAGATTGGGTAGATGTGTGGATACATTATATATATACTTCAGGGACTTCTCTGCCATCAGCATGACCTGAGTCATCCTCTTCTAGCTATGGGTGATGATGTCAGCTACCTTGTAGCATATACTGGACTTTCCTGATACATTTCATCTGAAAGAGGGCAAAATGTGTTTAGGCTTACCCTTCCAAGATTTTACTAAGCAAAGCTTAGAGAAAAACATAGCCCTGTTGTAAATATTCACGGTCAGATTTGTTACCTTGCTTAGGGCGGGGCATGGTGACAAATCATTCCAGGTGTTTTCTATGACTTTCATGTTGAAGTATCCCACAGGCACCTCTAAGAAACAATGTGTACCATGGGTAAATATGCATTAATGCAAATATAGGTAACCCGAGTCTCTGGTTGGAGAAGTGTCTGAAAACGGACTGGAAAGTCTTGATTCCTTTAGATGTTCATGTCCGTATGTGACTTGCAGAGCGGGGGACGGGGGTGGTGATGGTGTTGATACTGTGCTCTGTTTGACCTGTTCTGTGTGGTCATCTCCCCTTTAAATCATGCCTTGCAGAGATAATTGCATCTATACCTAGAAATGTTAAACCTTGTCTTTAAAATGCATCGGGGCCAAGCAAGGAGTGATCTTTCTTGTCCCTCTGCATAAATTTTTCCTCAGTGAGTAGGTGTTGCCTTTTGTTTTCAATCACAGTGTAACTGCTTTTAGAGATATTGAGTTATTGTCAAAGCTAGCAAAGTAAATGCTCACAGGTTCAGTATGTTCCCGCTTGGTGGTGGTTGCAGTTTTCTTGACAAGAAAAACTAATTCTCTGGAAAACATTTCTCATCACAATCTTGGAGTGATGTTACTTATATATAGCCTCTGCCTACTTCTCCAAGACTGTCAAATTTTCTTTTTGCCTGTCACATTCACGGCTCTGAAGTTTAGGCTAACTCTCATACCAGTAAACTGCCAACATCTCTGTGTGAGGTCTCTTTTAGAGGCAATAAAGCTTAAATGGGTAGAAGAGGGGACTAAACAGTGTGTTTGCTGATTTAGACTTAATCCCTCCCTTTACTTGTGTCTAGATCTGGCTTGTTGGAGTGCTGGTGTGGTGACTGAAATTCATCGCAGTACTCACTTGCCTGACTCTAGAAAATTTTCTGTGCTCTCTTCTGTCTCCCACACCTTTGCTTTCTTGATAAGAAACAGAATGGCATGTGATAAACACAGCCTTCAACAGGCAGAATTCAGCTTTCAGGTGTGCATTCATGGCCCACTATGTGCCAGACAGTCAAAAGTATTTAAACGGAATGTAAGAGCTCCTTTAGATCCTAGCAAGGTTTGTACCTGACTTTTAGTTTGACCCTGGCAGACAACTTACCACCGAGAGGAATAGTCCTTTTCTTTCCAGCCTAGGTGTTTAAAGAGAACATACAAGCAAGAGAGGAAGTTGGAGATTCCGAGGGAGGGCAGTTCTCCCTTTTGGCTTTAAAATGAAGGTCATCTATCTTGGTGAATACCTTTAAGGAAAGCAGTGTGTCATACTCTCTCACAGTTTAATTAGCTTGTAGTTTATTTTGTAAGGGCCTTGGGGAGAGCTGTTGCCCAATTTATGCTGAGGAAGCACAGTGAGGCATTTTGTTTGTTTTTAATTTGTGTTTTTATATGGTGATGATTGAGCAGAAATGTCACTGATATTTTAATTTCATAATTTGTACCTGTCAGTAGATTGTCATTATCTAGGTGGATTTTCCTCCATTTCTGTTATTCTCTGGGGCCTACTTCTGTTCCTTTCATGGAATATTGTTGGAGGACCAAATTTCCCATGCTTTTAATCCAAAACTATGTAAAAACAAAGACTCCTTATGGTAGACTTAATGAAAGATAGTATTTTATGAGCAATTTGGAATTGTACCTTGTTTGAAAGGCCGTGCTGATGGATGGGCTAATCTTGCACACATCTGTTCCAGATCTATCCAGCCTCAGCAGGTGCCAGGTTTGTGTCCAGAGCGATCTGCCTAATGCCCACCAGGGTGTCTCAGGGCACTGAAGATCAAATGAGGCCACTTGGTCCTGAGGGACAGAAGTGGGATGTTCAGCCAGACATAGGTCATATTTTAAAAAGTTTTCCATACTAGGAAAAAAGAAAAGACCCAAAACATCAAGAAATGTCTTAGAAATACAGTAATCTGTATGAAACATTTCACATGTGGCTTTCATAAGGGAACAGTTTGATTCTTTTGAGCCTTCTGCTTTTTGACATTCAAAAGGGGCTAAAAAGGATGGGTAGAAAGGAAGATAATTGTCCTTGTGCTTAATATAGAAACGATGCATGAAATTATTTGCATTGTAGTGCTGATTTTTTTTTTTCAGTTATTCTGGTTTTGCAAGTTCAGTGTAATTTTTTTCTTTTCAGAGTTGATGGTTTTTGGGGAGAGAGTTGGATTCTTCAGTTGACAGGACTTTATCGAAATACAGATATTTGCTGAATCAAAACATTGTCTATTTAGTAGCTCTAAATTACATGAAAGTAAACTCTGAGGAAAAACCAATGGCTAGCTGACTTTAATGTCCTGTTACCAAAAAAATATGATTTTAAGAATATACTGTATGAAGTAAACAATTGGATTTCTTTAGGTTTGGATTACCACCTGCTAAGAGACTGTGTCTTTGGGACAGTATATGAGCTATATAAACCCTGAATGCATGGAGTTTATTATGGAAATATATCCCATAATATTAACTAGTGGGTGGGTACTCAGAGAAGAGGGCCAATGACCATCTTTTCCTTGCAGTTTTTTAAGCATATAATTTTAAGCATACAATTCAGTGGCCTGAGTACATTTGCAGATTTTGGAATTATCACCATTACCCATTTCCAGAATTTTTTTTTTTAATTCTACAGAGAAACTCTGTACCCGCTGAAGAGTCACTCTTCATTTCTGCCTACCCTGGTAACCTGTATGCCATTTACTTTGGTGGTTCTGGGATTGAATTTAGGACCATGAGCATGCGAGGCAAGTGTTCTGCCACCGAGCTATATTTCCAGTCAAAACATTTTTATTTTTTAAAAGAAAAATTCGGATCTACAAAAGCATCAAGGTGATTTTTTATTGTCTTGGCATTGAAATTATAAATTGGAAACTAGATTGTCGTAATGCAAATTTTGTTGATTTCTTGCTCCGATTGAAGGTCTTATGTTTGTATTGCTATTTGCTACTTTATATCTGGTCCTTCTGTGTCATGCAGCAAACACATAGGATGCTCCACCCTGGGTTTGGCACCTGACACCCTAATTGGTATTGAGGATAAGCACCCAGATATGGAGAATGCTAGGTTCAGAATTACTTACAGTAAAGTCTTATGCTTCAGAAAAGAACTTTGTCCTAATACCTCAGAGATGATTATGTTTTTAAGTTTATTTTTTTTATTAGTACATGTTTGCAGTATACAGCAGTCACATTCATTATAGGGAATTTATGCATAGCACATGTTAATTCTTTTTGGTTTTTTTTGGTCCCCTTCCCCTTTCCCTGGCAACCCTTGCACCCTCTCCATTTGCAAAAGCTGTTAGCCACTTTTTCCCTTCAACTCATTTTTTTTTTTTTTTTTAAAGCCAGTCAAATTTAGCAGTGGGGGGGTGGTATACCAACTTTAGTGACACTAATGTTAATAAGTTCTGATAACCCACTGCCATCGGACCAGCCTCAACTCATTTTTTAAAATCCCTCTTCACTTCCTTTCTTCTCCCCATCTCTTGTTTTCCTTCCTTTTGAAAAAAAGTTCTTCCTGCTTCTTAATATATGTCCTCTATTTTGCTCTTTCTTGGTTTGTTGTTTTTTAAATGAGATGTGTTTAAGCATTTAATTGTCTTGATACTATTTTGAATAAACCATAATTTAAGAAACATGAAGAAAATAAAAACTTGAAGTATTTTTTTAACCACCAGCATTGTCTGCTTCCAAATCTTTTACATTACTATGATACAGGTGATGTTTATACAGCACTCACAATGGGATAGGGATTGTTGCAAGGTTTGCCTACATCCTGTCTTTCACCGCTGTCCCATGTGATCAGTACTACTGTTATCCATTCCTATAGACTTGCAAGTGTAGGCCCATGGGGATTGTGTATTTTGTTTGAGATCTCCTGGTTTTCAGGTGGGACTGGGATTTGAATGTAGGACTGATGTTGGAGCTTAAACACAAGGCAACACAGACCATAGAATGGTCAGATATAAATTGATTTAGGGACAATTTTGTCTCATCTGGTTGTAGATATTTTCCTGCAGGTTCTACACAGTTGTTTCTTAGTTATGGTAATGGGCCAGTAATTAGTGACTGCCCTAACAAACTCCCAGGCTGCTGGGCCCGAGGGAGTGTTGCCGGGGTAGCTGACTCCCTGTCTGGGAAAGATAGCAGCCTTAGAGAGGGTGCTTTCAGGTGTGTGGGACTGTGTGCTCCCCTTTCTGGCTCTCCTGCACTCCAACCTCGGGTGGTAGTTGCTGCGCGCCTGTATCCTGTTCTATATACATTGGTACATTGCCGCCTCTGTTTATAGCATTGCTACCTGACTGTCACCTCCACCCATTCCAGTCTGGATGTAGTTTCTTTTTTCATGCTTACGTTACAACCACTACACAAAAATAGCCTGGTTAAGCACTTGGGAGACTGAGGCAGGAGGATGGTTATGAGTTCAAGACCAGCGTGGGCTACAAAGTGAGCTCAAGGCCAGGCTAAACTGCATTGTGAGACCCTGTTTCAAAAAGCAAAAAAAAAAAAAAAAAAAAAAAAAAAAAAGCCTGATTAGCACAGTACAAGTTGTTTTTTTTTTTTTTTTTTTTTAATTTTTAACCCACCAAACATTGAGCATCTGCTGTGTGCCTGACTGTGAGATTGTGCGGGGAGAGTTGGTAGAAGGCACTGAGTCAACGTAGGTGTTGGGGTCATGGTCAGAGGGCTTGCTCTGGGTAGAGGTAATTTATTTAAAATTTTTAAAATTTTTGTTTATCAGAGCTTGATAAGTTGAAGTTAATCCAGAAGACAAGAGCATGAGAAATACGTATGGAGGGACTAGAGTCTTCCTATATCAGGTAGAACTTGAGTGTCCAGAGGATAGAGAAGCTTGGGTGGAGACTGTGGCTGAGTTGGACATATCTGGTTGTCTCTGCTCCTGGCCCACTCCTGAATGGTGGAGAGGAAAATGGGCTGAGGAACAGTGGAGACATTTCTGCCTTTCTGAAATCCACTCTGGCTGCTTAGTGCAGACATTTATTTTCTTTTTGAACTATTTACAGATAGGTATTTTGTCATTTATCGTCTATGAGATCTGTCTTATTCCGTGGTGACAGCAGCTGCATATTGCAATCTGACTATGTGCCCTGTACTGTTCTCCACACTTTATGTTTAGGAGCTGATGTCATCCTCAAAATAATCCTTTATGATCTTCATGTTAAATTTGAAAATCAAGTATAGAGAGCTTCAGCAACCCCTTAGAGTTAACGTTGAACGCAAGCAGTGTGACCAGGGTTTGCATGGTGATTGGCACCTAAAGACCTGCTGTTTCTAGGCTCATTTGTGTATTCCCACAACCTTAACAAAGTGGCTGTTCAATAAAGCTTATGAAATTGAGTTTTGGAGGTGCCCATGTTTATAGTGTTTCAAAGTCTTTAATGTAGTAGGTATAGTTACTGTCAGATGTGCAGACTTAGACTTTGAATACACAGGATTATTGATCAGTGCTCAATGCAGTTAAAAATGAATCCACTAGTGAATCACTGAGCTCAGAATGTGAGCTACTAGCGGCCCTGAGATTTCCACATGCTGTCTTCTAGTCACTGTCCCCCAGAAGGCCACCTAGTCCTTTTTTCAACTTGGACTCAGTTGTAGAATATTTACTGTGTCCAGCTTCTTTGACTTTTCTGGGTTATTTACTGTGTTGCTGTACTGAAGTTCTTTTTGCTGTGCAGTGTTCTACCTCATGTGAAGTTGTTTTCAGCTTTATGTCTGCTGTCTGCGTGGCTCTGCCCCAACCTCAGTGTTGGTTGCTGGGCAGAGGGACAGTGTGGGGGAAGTGTGACCCATCAGGACATGGACAGGCCCTATAGGACATGAGAGTCAATCAGCTGAGGTTTTTAGCTCCCTTGATATTATACTCAGTCATTGGATCTTGGTTTAAAACGGTAGTCAGTAGGGTTGGTACCTATCTTGCTTCCTGCCTCAGTGTTGTAAGGACCACGTGAGGCGATTTATCTGAAAATGTTTTGTTAATTTGTGGTTTATTCTTGTAGAAGATATTAAAATCCATTAATACCCACCACATCCTCAGACTTTGTATTGTCAAAAAATACATTTCCAAATCATTTGTGATATAGGATGCTAGGAAAATAATCTCTGGAAAGGAGGAGAGATTTGAGGCAGCACCAGCCTGCCTGTAGACCTCAGGCCAGGAGCCCTGCACTCTGTGGGCTCACATTTCCCTGGGGCTTGGGGATACCCTGGGAAATTTGGCTGATTTCCTGGAGGTCAGTGAGCCCAGGTAAAACGAGTGTGTGTCCCTGTGAAAATAACAGGACTGAGGGTGGCAAATACTTCCTGAAGGATGTTATTTCCCTGTAGGTCACTTAGGGTTAGGGTTAGCGTTCTTTCCATTATTTCCTGAAACAAGAACCATCTTTTATCTTTCACTGTTTTCTGACTTTGGCATTGTGGGCAGACAGAAGGCAGTCATAGGCAGCTCCTCAGGAGTGTGACAGGAGACCCTGTTTTGTGAAGGCCTGGCTGGTGCAAAGTGTACTTTGATGGGCACCACCCGAGTGAAACTTTTGCTTAGCTGCTGATTTAAAGAACAGAAACCAAAACCTGAGTATCTTTGAAGCTGAGTTAACTTTGCAAGTTTGCAGTCCCCAAGTGATGGAAGGAGAGCCCAGGGTTATGACCCAAGGGCAGATCTGTGAAAGGGAGTTGTTTTCATCTGTCTGCGGGCTGCCTCAAAGGATCTGGTTTCTTTTTTGCTGTCTCTAGACCTGTCTAGCAGTAGTAGAGGTAGCTGGGCACTGTCTTAGGGTTGAGGAGCACACCTTTTGCTAGGACCTGAATCTGATTTTATTGGCCCAGCGTAGAGGCTTTGAGGACCATGCAAGAGGAAAAGAGCATATACTTCGTCTGATTCAGCAACTCCACTTGTACTGAAGTGAGCAGGTTATCTTGAACACAGGAAGGCCTTTGCTGCTTTCACTACTGCCTACTAGGGATTGTAGGGTTCTAACCAAGGCCATTTTCTACCTTTTGGTTTCTGTCTTCCTCCCTCCCAGCCTGCTTGTCTGAATACCTTCCTATTGAACTCTTTTAGGGAAGGAAGATTAACTCTAATGACAGTAATCTCTTACTTGGTTGGCTGTTACTTGGCCCAGAGCCTTACAGCTCTGGGTCATTGATACCTGCCCGGAAAGGTGAAAAGGGAATTGGAATTTACGTGTTGGCACACAGTGAAAGCCAATAGGTTTTATTGCTTTCTATAAGCAGAGTGTATTCTTTTTGCAGGTTTCAAAGTCCTATCAGTACCGCCATTGCTGATTAGCATCTTCTGTTAGACTGTGTGAACTAGTCCTCTTTTTTATTTTATTAGCTCCTTTTTGATTTTCTGCTCTGCCCAAGGTTTTTAGATAAGAACTTGGCATAATGGGAAGAGATCTGAATCAAGTAGTTACTACAGCTAGAAATAAAACCAAGATGCATGACCATACTTAAGTTTAAGAAAAAGTTTTTTTAGTAATATATCCCAAATGTGGCACAGAAAATACATACACTAAAAAATTGTCATTCATCTAAACTTCAAACTTAAAATGAGGGGTCTGATATTTTATCTGGCAGCCTTGGAAGACTGGTGTTACAAATCTCAGTCCTGCTCCTTCCTAGCTGATCCTGGAACAGCTGAGCTGACCTGTGAGCCATCTTGCTGCCTTTTCTAACACAAGATCCTGTTATCTTACTTCTTGGGTTTGTGAATTTATGCCACAACTTATGAAGACCCTCAGAACACATTCAGCATGGGGCTTTCTTTTCTGTCGTTATTCATTAATTATGAATTTGTTCCTTTGCCTGTTTTCTTCTTTTGCTCCTTTATGGACTTGAGACCAGGCCTGAAAGAAGCCATCTAATATCTGTTCCTGAGTGGGTTTTTGAGGCTTCACCCCATGGTGCTTTGCTCGCTCACCTGCTCCCTGGTATTGCCTCCCAGTTCCAGGCCTTGTGCTCTTCCTATTTCTTCCTGTCTGGAGAGGCTTTGACTCTAGGTCCCAGGTGTCTCCCTGTACTTGGCTACATGTTACCAACCCTCTTATTTCCCTTCTCTTCTTCTGAGCTTGAGATGGTCCTGAGAGAGTTGGGCTCTTGGCATTTCGCTGTCTGTGGGGCCAGGCGTTGGTCCCACATTCTTTTAGGACCTCATTTTTCTCCTCAGTTTACTGCGAAAGTTTCTTGAAAAATTTGTGGAGTTTGTATCTAGCAGGGTGCATTTGGCCAACAGGTGAGTGCTTTGGTTTGTTCTGAGAACTTTTGCAAGAGACCATCATAAGAAGGGCAGGCACTTTGCTTTGTCACAGTGTCGCCGCTGTTGCTTCTCCCCTACAGCCTCACGTGCTTACAGACTTCCCACTCTGACAGCAGTTGGGTTTGAGACCTCTGGAACAGGCTGCAGATATGACTAATGAAGCCAGTGGACTCTAGCCTTTTTTACCCCTTGAAACAAAACTATAGGGATACAGTTATTTTAGCTCTCAGATCAAGAGAGGCAAAGTGCAGAGAAGTTAATTTGCCAGGGTCACATGGCTGGTAGATGCTGGGGTCAGATATGGCAGCCTGGCTTTGGAGCCTCAGTTCTTAACCACACAGTTATATTTCTGTGATCACCTGCAGCTGTGAGGATCTAAGAAAGTCTCTGTAGGAGTTCATAGTATGGTTCTTTTTAAAAAAAATTAATAATCTAATTTCTTGCCCTTTGTGTAGGCAATTTTGAGGTGGTGAATCCTTATTGTCAATTTCTCCTCTAAGAATTCTTCTGTCTCTTAATCTTGTTTTCTAAAGTACTTTCTTGTGGCCTTTTGTTTAACTTGTATAGATCATGAAATGTCTAAATGCTTATTTAACGTGACACTTTTTAGATACCTGCTGTCAGCTGTAAGCTTGAGCTGTGCTTTCATAGGAACAGGGCAGGGATATGAATTAACAGCTGAGTGCCCTCTCTGTCCAAAGCCCAGGAAAACTCGTGCCTGCTGCGAAGGGCCTTAGAGGCCACTGGAGAGATAAGTGTAAAAGCTGTGACCACACTGTGTGAAGGAAGATAGCCACTTTATTATTCAGGATTCATGTGAGAAAACAGAAACCACACAGAGTAAGAGGTAGTGGTGTAATCCAGGGAGTTACTTATCCCAATGGTAGAGTCTGAGAGGTCAGTGGGGATTTGGAGCTCGGAAGCAAACAGCTCCAGGCTTGCAGTATATGGACACCACCCCACTTCTGTGCTGCCTCTGGAGGATGAAGGAGAAAGTGGTGTTATTGAAGTCCATGAACTGGGAAAGTTGGAATTGCGGTGAGCCTTGAGACAGGGAGCTTGTCCAAGGTGGAGAAGGGAGAAACACTCCAGTTGGAGGTTAACTGATTCTGAAAAGAGATGCAGCCTATAGAGGGTTCCCTTTCTCTGCAACCTTACAGACCCAAGAAGGCATTGGGAGGCATCTTAGGTGCAACAGACCCAGGTCTGACTCAGGAAGAAATGAAAATGTAGTGACTGTGCCTAGCCTGGGCAGTTCCTGAACAGTTTGCAGATAATTTTGGAGGACTCATAGGTCCCCCCGCCTCAAGGAGGACATGAATAATGGGCTTTCAGGGAGAACAAACAGCATGGACAGCATCAGCATGGCACTTTGAAACATCAGGGTCCACATGGAGCAGCCCATGCCTTGAAGTGACTGGATTGATGCTGGAGGTTTTTCCTGTCTTTTGCTTGTCTTCTGAAGCCCCTGTATCAGTTAGGGTTCACTCAGACTTAGTATTTTTAAAGGAATATGTGTGTATGTATTTACATAAAGGATTTTCTAGGCAGGCATACGATGGCCTCCTGTAGAATCAAGGGAAGAAGCATGCAAATGGTTGCCTGTGTGCTGGAGAGCCAAAGGATCCAGTTGAAGGTCAAAGGTCTGGATCTCACTGCAGAGTCTGTGAGGAAGCCAAAGAATCTGTGTTGGAAGGCTGAACAGTCTGTCCTGGAAGCCTTAAGGAACTAGAGACTAACGTTCAAAGGCAATGGCAAAGTCCAGAGAAATACATAAAATGAAGACTTCCTTCTTTCCCTTTTTAATCTGCCTGGGTTACAAGCCTATTGGTTGGTGCCAACCATATCCAGGGTGGGTCTTCCCTTCTCACTTTGTAGCCCACATATCAATCATTCACAGACACAACCAGAGATTTACAAATCTTACTCATGTCAAGTTGGCATATCACAGTTAACAATCACAGTTAATGACCATAGTCCCATGGAATAGAATGCTTGTTCACATATCCACATTGTCACGCTCCGCAGGGGATACCAGTGTGAAGCTGTGCACCTGAATATATCTTCTAGGCCAGTGGTTTCTGACATAGCATGTGCCAGTTAACCAGTGGTGAGCAGCCTTCAATGTCACAGCAACACTGGAAAGGAGTTCATGGCCAAGAAAAGTTCCATTTATGAGTGAATGATGCCTAGGTTTTGTAATGCCCCAGAGCCCCAAATGTCATCAGGCTGCTGATGCCCTTGCAGGAGAAATTGCTACTCAAGGTAGTGACTTCAGGGGTTGGAATGCAGCTCAGTAGCAGAGCGTGAGACCTTGGGTTTCATCCCCAATACCTCAAAAAGTAAACAAAAAACCACACAGAAAGTTAGTGACCTGTAGGCCTTGTGCCTTATCCCTGAATGCCTGGCACTCCATCAGACTGTTAAAGTGTGTTTCTTACATTCCTCTGCTGTGAAATTTATTTTTGTGATAGCGGATTTTTTAAACAACTTTTTTCTTTACTAAAGCTACTTCCAAGTATGCACAATAGTAGAATGAATTTGCAAACTACTAGCTGTCCTGATTATTAACTAGCAGTTGAACTAACAGTTTCACCCGTAAGTATTTTGGTTTGTATCTCTGATGAAGACTGTATAACCACCATAACATTATTATATGTAAAAAATAACTACACTATTTTTCCTCTAAATTTGCACTTGAGAGGTAAACACCTTAGGCTTTTGTAGGCTGAAATACTGTTATTGTTGCTTCTCCCTTTAAGTTCTCCCCTTTGTACCCGAGGCTGCCCCCCAGCCCAGCTGTAATCCTCCTTTTCCCCTAGAGCTTTTGGCGGCCTTTGATAGGGCCTTTTACCAGTTTCCCTGTTTACTGATATCATTCTCCTAAGCATCTAAGTCACACTGGTTTTGCTCTCAGCAAGTAGTAGGGCCCATGTCCCAGCTCCCTCGCACAGGTTGGTGTGAATTTGAGGTTGCCACTGGGTTTGTGGAGCAGGAAACTTGGCTTTGCGGCTCTACTGTAAGGAAATCTGATAAAGGCATCTTCTGCAGTCTTTCCTCGAGTCCTTTACTTAGAAATGGAGCATCCTGTGGGATTGAGCCCAGGAAGGTAGAATGGCATCTGTAGCTTCCAGAAAATCTGGCGTCCTCACTGTGTGGCCGGGAGGTGCTGAAGAGGTATGGGCAGGGCACACAGACAGACGTCTCTTGGACAGGTAGATGGGCTACTCGTCTTTGACCAGAATCTAGCTCCAAAATCTGCAGCTCAGCAGCATCTGTAGAGTATTTTCAGCTAAATTATTTCAACCGTGTCTCCCAGTAAGTCTGTGGGAGTGGGTAGTGTCAAAACAAAGGATCTGGGGCTCAGGTAAAGCCTTGCTAACATGTTCCTGCCAGCTTGAACCACAAGTGGTACACGCTTCCTGTTCGATTTGGCAGCTGGTACCACTGGTGGTACCAATAGATCTAATCACTTTTATTGGTTTCTTTACTAATAAACTTAAAAGCCACGTGGTGCAACAGTCATGCATGTACTACTGATGATCCAAGCCACCCTGCAGTGAGACATAGATGACAGTCCAGTCATAAATGTGTTAAATTATCACCCAAGAACTGTGCTGATAAACAGGCAGGCGAGATTTCAGGTAGACAGCCTACTCCTAGACCAAGAATCTTTCTCCTCTTTCAGCTTGTCAGAAAAGAAAGAGTTCCAGAGTTGAACACTTAGAAACAAAAGGAATTGAATTCCAAAATTCCTAAGCAATTAAAAAATGGCTTTTCATCCAGCAACAAAATTTAGGAATTGCTAGTTCATACATTTGTGAGTATTAATTTTCGCTTAGTCTTGGAATATTGCTGCCCTAGAGGACACTGGTTGATTTGATTGCACTGGGGATTGAGCCTAGGGCCTTGGGGTGAGCTATACCCCAGCCTTTTCTCTTTTGTTTTAATTGAAATTTTGTAATAGTTTTCTCTCTCCTTCCCTTTAATACAAAAGTTAGTGTGTGCTTTGTGCTGTGCTTCCTCCACTTAATTATATTCAGGAAATATATATGGAAATATTGGTCCATTGATTACCTTCCACCCTCCTTTTTTTTTTAAACAATTGTATGATAATCTGTTGTGTAGCTGTTGGGCGTTTATTTCAGTCTTTGGTCTCGTAACGTAGCAGTAACTTTGAACACGACTATCTTGCAGGTGAGTGAGTGTATCTGAAGGGATAGTTCGCTCAGCACGTATGTACCAAGCCATCTCTTAAACCATTTCCTTACACAGTACTGACTCACTCTTCACTTCAGTCCTCTCTGAAGTACCCAGCATTATTCTCCCCATTTTATGGGTGAGGAAACTGAGGCTTAGAGAGGGTTTAGTCACCTGACCAAAGTTACACCACATGACAGAGATTCACAGAGCCAGAATCTGTGCCAATGCAAGGTGACTCTACAGGAATTCCTCTATTTTATGATACTACCTTTCTAAGTTGTGGAAAGGGACATTAGTGGATCAAATGCCCAAATGTGTGTACTGGGAATAGATATTGCTAAGGTGCCATTGGCAGGGATTGTCCTAATTGACCCTTCCATTAGGAGGGTATGACAGGGGACATGTGCCCCCATGCTGTTGTCAAAGGCTTTATCAAGCTTGGTTTTGCCAGCTGGTAAATGGAAGTTGGCATCTTGGTGTAGCCTTTGTATGTCTCTCAAGGGAGTGGATAAACGTCCTTCCTGTGCATGTAGGAACTGTTAGTAGCTCTTTTCTCTATAGTCAGTTAGCTCAGATCATTTCTCTATTGGGACCTTGGTGTTTGTCCTGCTCCTCTTTCTCAGCGCTCTATGTGTTATAGTGACCTTCCCTTTATTCCAATTTTGAGTTGCAAAAGACATTTCCTATTTGATGACTATTTTTCAACTTGAGTTTTGGGCACAAAGAAGACTTTCTCTTTTCCTCTTTCTCTTTTTCCTCCGCTCAATCCCTCTGGATCCCAGGGCCTTTGCACTGAGCTGTTTCCCCAGCACTTTTAATTTTCAGACAGAACTTCACTAAGCTAAGTTGCCCAAGTGTCACTTGGACTTGCCATCCTCCTCTGCAGCCTTTCAAAGTGCTGTGATTGTATGTGTGTGCGCCATCACACCTAAATCTATTTTATTAATGTCATAGGTTACGTGAAAGAAATACTGCTAACATGTGATGGTAAAACTTTAGTTTTAAAAAAATAGTGGATAATTGTGTTTTTAAAAAAATTGTATTTAAGAGAGTCAGAACAAAACAGAGATATAGTGAAGCTAAATATTCTTTTAAGCCAGGCATAGTGATGCCTGCCTGTAATTCTAGCACTTGGGAGGCCTCATGAGATAGCAGGATTGTCCAAAGTTTGAGGCTAGCCTGGGCTCTTTAGTGAGTTCAAGAGCAACCCGAACTATGTAGCAATACCTTGTCTCAAAAAAAAATTCTTTTAAATTATAGTATGTTAAATTATTTGAACTCACATCTGCACATTAAAGACACATTTCCCGCTGTCCCCCCATCATTCTCTATAATTATACTTTATAGTTCATGTAAGATCTTTGATTAGGATGACTCTTGTGTCTAGTTATCAATTACTGAGTTTTTTGCATTTTGGATACGTTATCTTACTTTTCTTCAGAATCTTCTCAAAGGAGTCAAGTTTAATTGGCATTATATCTCCCCTGGTCAGTTTCAGGCTGTTTATCTGGTGGTTTTGTTTGACTCTGCAGTATTTTCCATTTCCCCTGCTCATAGATGGGTTTAAAGCTGTGGACCTTAAACTTAATCTCCTTCCATATTAGCCAGTCTTGTTCATCTCACAGACATTACTGAGGTTATTCTGTGTGTCTAGTTTTGTGCGAAGGTTTGAGGACAGTCTTGTCCTTTCAGAGCTCATATTCTAGCAAGGAAAGACAGGCATCACTTACACAAATAAAAT
This sequence comes from Cavia porcellus, assembly GCF_034190915.1. Classification (NCBI taxonomy): domain Eukaryota; kingdom Metazoa; phylum Chordata; class Mammalia; order Rodentia; family Caviidae; genus Cavia; species Cavia porcellus. The sequence continues at coordinate 19,595,822 of NW_026947511.1, read as the reverse complement.
TGTGAGAAGTGCTTCAAAAGATAACCAGCAGTTCTCAGAGGATGTGTAAGGGCTCTGAGCTTGTTGTGTAGGTTGGGAAGCCAGGGAGAGTTTCTCTAAAGTGACAGTGGTGGTAACCATCATTTAGCTTTAAACATCAAGTTAATCATGCAGTGCAGTGATAAAAGAATATTCTGGGGCAAGGAAACAGGTCATGCAAAAACCCCAAAAGCTACAGAAGCCTGGCAAGTTTGAGGAACTAAAAGATGAGAGTAGTCCCAGTGATGATGGGGACGTGGCGAGGTGAGAGGTCCGGCAGTCTCAGTCTTGAGTCTTGAATGAGACTTGAGATCTGAGTCTAACTCACACAGCAATGCTGGCTTCTGTACCTTTGAAAGCAGAACTAGGCTCTTTTACTCCCAAGACCGCTCCAACCTAGGACTTCTTCGCGTGAATACATTTAGCCTGTGAAACTGGCACTTGGATGCATTCTTTGTTAGTTTTTCATTAAGATTTGTTCTTCCAGTAGGCTTCATGGTTTAAAATTCAGAGGTGGTCTAAAAAGATTAACTTCTCATTAAGCAAACTTCTAGACTTAGCTGGAACGGGAAAGAAAGAATTAAGATGGAAGAAGAGCTGCAGGTACACTGCAAACGCATCTGGCATGGATTTCTCTCCTCCTCTCCCTGCTTCATACTTTATTTGCTGCCCTTTCTGTGTTGAAAGACAAGCAACCCATTCTTTGCCTTCCTTTTGCAATGAGAAGAACCTGTCTTCTACAACTCCCCTTTTCCATCTATTAAATTCTTGGAGACTACACCTGTCGACTGTTCACCTTTCTTTAGTGGGATTTATTGGCATGATAGTAATGTATCAAAGAGTCCTTTAACCTACGTCTTGAACAAATCAAAGACAAACCTTTTATTGTGATAATCTCTGAAATGACTCACATTTTGGCTATCTTGGGGTTGGAAAGGAAGCCTGGAAGAGAAAGTAGATTAGCTGGATGTGCAAATGAATGAAGTAGGCCAGAGGCTGGGTCAGAGAGGAGGTAGGTGAAGGTAAACAGGGAGGAGCAATTAGTATAAAGTCTGAGGCAGACAGGGTCAAACGCCCTCTTGCATGGATCAGTCACGGGGGAGGTAAATGAAGAATCCAGTCATGTAGGAGGCAGAACAGAGTTTGGTTAAGAAGGAAGTTTCAAAGTGAGACTTCCCTGTGTTTCTTGTTTGGACTGATAGATCTCTCTGATGAAGACAGGCAGGGTAGACAACTGGCATTTTTTTTTTTTTTTTTTTTTTTGTCTTTTTCCTTTTTATCAGTACCGGGGATCGAACTCACAACTGCCTGCTTGCAAGGCAGGCGCTTATGCCGCTGAGCTAAACCTCCAGCCCCTACGACTGGCGTTTTTTCCAAGATACATCTTGTGTTCTTTTCTTACTCTGTTCTATCATTAAATACTATTTACTGTTCATCACTGTCCCCAACTCTGAGCCTTCTGCTGTGATAGTTTTAGACTCATGTTTCATGAATATATAAACAGGCTTCATGTTAAAACTTCAAATTTGAAAAGAGACAATAACAACAACAAAACCCCTGAAAATTTGTATTTATATTTTAGGGCATGTAGGCTTACAATAGAAAAAAATACATTTAGAACTCAGTGTAGTAAAGTCTCTTTTCCCTGACTCCAGTTTATCTCATTAGAGGTAACCACAGAGATGGTTTTGTTTGTTTTGTTTTTGCATTTTCTTCATTGTTTTTCTAGATAAATTTTATGCATATACAATTGTGTGTCTCTGGTGACCTTTTAAAAGATCACCAGAAATAGGAGCACACTGTGCATGCTGTTCTGTGTCTTGGTTTTTTTCCACTTAGGAGGACATCCTGTGAGTTTGTCCGAATTAGTGGTCATAGGACTGGCCCCACTGTTTTTGAAGGACTTGCTATAAAATATTTCATAGAATGGGAACTGTGTATTTGTTTAGTTTTTTATTGTTTCTAGTCTCTTGCTTGCTACACAGTAATCATTCTTTTAAAAATGTTTTTATGGTGCACGTTATCTGCAGAAGAATCTAGGAGTGGGATTACCAGTTCAAAGAGGATGTGCTTTTAAAACTTGTTTACATTTGTTAGGGCAGTATTACTCATTTTGGTCATTTGTTGTTGTTGTTGTTATCTTAACCTGACCCCCCCCCCCCGCCCTTTTTTAAACATTCTTGCCTTTCCTTTGTTCTATAGGAGGAACTGTCTTGTATTCTTTAAAGGATTGTTTTTACTTAGAAAAAACCCAGCCATGTAGGTTAACATTTTTCCTCCCTCAAATTCAGTCTTCTTAACACTGAAAACACCTCTTTTGTCTAAATAACTTAGAAATGAGAGAAAACAAACATTTCATATAAATCTCTTTAGCACCAAGTGTCCCTCTTTGTAAGCTGCAAATTGGTAGATAGTAGGAGTTTAAAATTGCTTTTGGGGACCTATTAATGACCTGTCTTTGTTTTGCCCTTGAGTCACCCCAGAAGAAATACTAGAATATTCAGAGTTTGGACTTGGTGTTAAAAGTGACAGTTTTCAATTCTGACACATTCGTCCTTATCTGGTGTATACTTTGTAGAGTTTCTTAAACAGGCTCTGGCTACGGTCAGTTCACATGATAGGAATCCTAGCCTTTTGTTCTCAAATATATTTTAGGGAGTTTTAGAGTAGAGTAGATTTGCTCCTTTATATAAAATCAATTGAGTTTATTCCAATTTGTGTAAATTGAACCAATCAAAGAATATACACTGTTACTGTTGCTGTCCAGTTGGATAGGATTTATTTGACAACCTTGCAGTGAAACCTTCTAATGCACTAAGATTTTTCCCTGTCATTTGCCCATACTCTCATAGGTTCAGGATAAAAGTAAAGACAAAGAAAAGTCTGGATGTCTAAGTCTGGAGTCTGGCGGGAGATGTTGGCTCCCATGAAAGGTGCTGGCACTTCTTTTGGTATCACTCGTGACAGTTACCTCATCTGGTACAACTGAGTGCATCCTGCTTTGTGACTCTTCTCATCCTTGGCAAGACATTAGTGGCGCCATTTCACGTGGAAATCATAAAGGACAGTTTATTTTCCCTTTTTTTGTTCCATCTGCCAGTTTCCAGTATCACATTTCGTTCAATGCTCTATTTCACCTTTTGCATAGCTAATATGTTGTCTGCTTATTACAAAATGTGATTATTTCACTCAAAGACTCAGAGCCCACAGATGGTTCAGACAGAGAAACCGAACCTGGAGAGACCATGGGAACATTGGCCCCACTGATTTCTTATTTTTGTGACTTGTTGGAGTCAGAGTCCTTGAGAATCATCATGTTTTGGAGTTAAGGATAGGCCCCCTCCTTTCCCTATTGACATGGAAAGAGTTTTTTTTTCAATTAAAGAGTAGGTCAGCACCAGGAACACTCTTGTGTGCTCCACCTAATTCACTGACTCTTTGCACTGTACCACTCCCACATGAGTCTTCGGCAGCCCTTTCCCCATCCTGTCCCCTTTTGCCCAGCCATCTAAAAGTAGGTCTCAGATATCGGCTTACTTCCTTTCTGTGTATTCAGGATGCACCTCCCAGGGATAGAGCTAAGGAGTGGGGATATGCTTTAGCCTATCACCTACACAATGAGTGTCCTCTTTATGGGGATGCAAAGAAGAAATTATTTCTTAGGTCTTGCTGTCATGGCAACAGACGGGAGGCTGCTAGGACACTCAGTTTTGAAATTGTTTGGGACCTGTTGATTAATGCCTGTGTACCTTAAATTTTTGGCTTTATTTGGTTGTTGCTCCTATCCATGTCTATGCTGTCGCTTCTTTTAAGTCATATATGTTTATGCAAACAATCTCAGTGAGTTTTAAAATGAATTGGTGTGGGAAAAAAAAAACCTAACTCAAAATGAATCTGAAATTACAGTAGCCCCTCAGCTGACCCCCAAGAGAGGAAAGTGTCTTAATTTGTCACTTCAGTGTCCCTCTTCTGGGACACTGATGTAATTTCCCTTATGTAAAACCCTAGGACTTTGCTTTTACTTTTGAATATGTGCCTTGCTGTATATCTTCAAGCCACCTTTAAGGCTGTAGAGGACATGTCACACACCACTCACTCCCATTCTCACACAGGGACCTGAGCTTCCTCTTCTTTTAGCAGTAGCCTGCTGAACCTGTGCTGCTGTGATTTTCAGTACCAGCACCTGTGACAGGTGGGGGATGAATCCTGCTTCCTGATGATTTCTTTGAGAAAACAGAACACGAGGTGGGGAATTGGTGGAATGATGCAGTTGGAAAGGACTATTGGAGATCTGGGAATTACAGTGGGGATTATGGTGCAGGATGTTGGTAGCAATGGTCAGAAAGAAAGTGTAGCTGGAGATGCCTCATGAGACCTGCTAGGCAGGACTAGAGGCCCCAGGCTGGGGAACGAGGGCGAGAGGAGTGTTGCAGGGATCTATCAGACAGAAATCACTGTTCTTCTCTGAGTTGCATAGAAGAGGAAATACTGGGCAGAGAGAGCATGACCAGACATCCATGTGATTGAATCACCATGTTGTGTGCACCAGGCACAACTAGTGGAACTCTCACAAGGGTTCTATGAATATCTATAGTTATCCTTATATCTGATGGAAAATGAGGTGCAGAGACTGTGGTTAAGACACTGGCTTAAATAATGGACACACACTGCCTCCAGGATTTCAGTTAGGCAGAGGTCACTCTGTGAAATGCTGATACATTTTCTTTTCCTTTGAGAGAGCTTCTTTTTGTAATATGCATTACATAACAAGTGGACAGCTCGATACATTTTCACAGATTGAAGGCGCTTGTGTATCTTGTACTCAGATCAAGAAACAGAGCAATACTAACACCTGACTTCTGCTCCTCCGGGTCCTTATCCCTCTACAGGAAGCTATGTTCCTGAGTTTGCACTGTGTCACTCATTGTATGGTACATGCCCATAGTGTTTAGATCCTTTCTTCCAATGCTGTATCTGTAGATTGCTTTCTTCCCTTTTGAGATTGAGTCTTAAGATCTAGAATGGCCAGAAAAAACACATAGATTCTATGGCTGTAAAATCCCTTTAGTACAGACATACCTCATTTAATGACTAAGTTATGTTCCTGGAACTTGGTCAATAATTGAACTGGTCGCTAAATGAGAATTGTATGTGGTACGAACATTACTGTACTTAGAAAAAAAATGGTCAAAGGAAACTCCAGCTTGATGACTTTGCTTTTATTTGCATAACTCTTATATGCATTACTGTAATGGATAATGGAATGTAAAGCTACAGTACTATACTATACAATCAGCAAAAGTTACAGTGCTGATATGTTGTAAAAAATTGATATTAAGGCTTTATAAACAAAATGTACAGAACCGTACCCCCAAAAAAGACAGGTTTTAAGTTCAATGTGCTTTAGTTGTAAGTCTGAAAAGTAGGTCGTTAAGACTATCTATATTAGACCTCATAGTATCAAAATAGCTCCATGAAACTGATTTTTTTCAGTTGTTCTCCGACAACTTTATATTTTATTTATTTTTTTGAGACAGGGTCTCACTGTTCCAGCTGGTCTTGAATTCACTTTGTATCCCATTCTGTTCTCAAATTTTAATCCTTCTGTCTCAGCCTCCTGAGTGCTAGGATTCTAGGCATGCTACCACACCTGGCTTTCCAACAACCTTTAAAATAAAATGCAGCAGCCATCAACAAATTATCATATGAGCTGGCTTCAGGCACTATTGATCCCTCACTTGTTAAAAAAGACAGAGATGAAAATTATCTAGGATAATATAGCAGTGATGATATAGCAGTGAGTTAGAAGTACACACCAATAATCATTACAAAGCAGATGCAATCCAGATACAATCTTGAGCAAATCAATACAGTGTCTATTCCTGTGTTTCCTCACATGCCATTTCTTGGCATTGTAGCCGCTTCAGCAGCATCTTGAATTCTTCAAGGTTACATTGATCACACAGCTGATAGTGTTGGGAGCTGTGTTTTGAATGTGCAGTTTTGGCTCATTGATGAAGGAGCTTTTGCAGATCATTGCAAGGAACCAGTGAAACGAAAACACTACTAATGAGATATCATAGAGCGGTGAACCTGTTTGACTCTGCAAAAATCATTGAAAATGCGAAATATTCTTGCCAGTGAAATAGCATTAATGGAGCCACTGCTCCGCCTATATCTGCAGTAATACCTTGGAGAATAGAAAGACATATTAAATGTGCAGTAAAGGAGCTTACTAGCCAGAAGTGTAAGGCAAGAATTAAACAAGTAAAACAATCAGAGAGTGAAGCATAACAGTGAAAACTAATTGTTCAGTTGTTTCCGGTGGTTCAGAAATACATTCATATATTATGTATATATCCCCTGCTGCCATATATATGTATGTATGTATGTATATATATATATATATATATATATCCCTTGAGAAAATATGTGCATCCATATGTGAGATATTTTTTCATATTAGAAAGTTTCAAAGTAGTATCACATTAAAGAGTTTGTTTAAATTTGAGAATTAACTCCAGATGAGTCTCAAGGGACTGTTGAGGAACTGTTGGAAGCAAACAGTCATTAGATGTGACCTCAATGAAAAGAATGCACTGATAAATTTCTCTGGCCTTTGGCAGAGCTGTTCTGCCTGTATCGTAACGTGATAACAGATCTCATAAGACTGTGCTCCACATCACTCCAGTCTGCATCAAAACAAGCAAACCATACATATTTTGGATATTGAGGCAAGACAAGTGACCTCTTTTTTTTTTTTTTTTTTGATTACTGCCTCAATATCCAAAAAAATGTCAGGAAGATTATTTTTCCACAGTATTAGATACTATAGAAATAATATATATTTTGAAGACATTTGTCTTTTCATAAATGGTGTGTTTATTTGCACAACTTGTTTAGTGAATGTGCCTAAAAAACAGTAGTATATAGCTACTTGTTTAACGATTAAGGGCCTGTGATTAGGTCATTAATTGAATTGGTCACTAAATGAGGAATTTTATATAGTTTGTATGTTGCAGTATTATTCAGAACAAAGAAATGATCAAATGGAACTCAAACTCCAACTTGACGACTTTGCTTTTATTTTTGTAACTCTTATATGCACTACTGTGATGTGTAACAGCACTGGACTGTGTAATGCAGCCTGCAAAAATGACAGTTGTGTATAAACAACTGTATAACTTTGTGTGTGCTGTATAAAACAAAGACACTGAGACTTTATAAACAAGATATACAGAACTGTACCAAAAAACAGAAAAAAAGGTTAAAGGGCCAAGTGGAAGATTGTGAGTCAGACAGTAGTTAACCAGGTAGGTTGTTATACCAATAGTATCTATAAGCAGTTGATATCCTTCAGATGTGCAAATTGTAATCCACTGGGTGTCATCACAGTTTGCAGTGCTTTGAGTGTTAGCAAAAGCTATCTCCAGCTATAGTGTTCATGGTGTAAAGGGTTCTATACATACTGGAAGGGAAATATCTTGGTATTTTTAAAACAATGGGATAAAAATCTTGATGCCTTCAGAGTCTGTCATTTTATAGATGTAACATGCTTTTATGTAATAGGATCCTAAAAATTTCATTTTTAAATGAAGTTGATTGAATTCAGTTTTTATCAAATGTAAGCATACAAAGTATCTTGATGTAAAGTGATGAGTCATTTTTGAATGTTTTAGCTGAAGCTCACCAAGACAGCACCAAGACCAGCTTGGGAAACAAGCTGGATTTATTATTGATCTTTGCAGGACAGGGAATACAATATGGAGAAGAAGAGGGTGTCATAAAAGCTTTAAGCCTTGTTGGATAATCCTGGAATGAGACCATGGCAGCAGGGGTTTGCTTTAGATTGGGTGGTTTCAGAACGTGGGTGCAGTTCTATTGTTTGTCTCAGTAAATCTTATCTGTAGGAGGACAGATTAGAGCAAGGTTAAAAGCTGTGATTGTGGTAGTCCTCAGAATACCAGCTACTTGAGAGGCTGAGGCAGGAGACCAGCCTGGACAACTTACTGAGATCTTGTCTCAAACTAAAATAGAAAAGGCCTGAGGATGTAGCTTAGTAATAGAGTGCTTGCCTGTCATGTGGCAGCCTCTGCTTCCAAGCACTACAAAAACATCAAAAACAAAACAAAACAACCCTCATTTTAACCAAAAGACAGGGACATTTAATATATGCTGGGTTTCATAGCAGTCTTGTTTCCTCCCCTGGTTGTGGTCTTACAGGGACCTTGTTTAATGTAGGTGTTTTATGAGATTGTGTATGTCCCAAAGAGAACCTCATGACTTAGCTTCTGTTGGCTTAGATTATGGTGGGTCAGTTTGTATAACACTGAGGTTTCACTGTGAGCATCAGATGCTGGATATCGGGACTGCTTGTTTGCTTTTCAGAGAAAATTTATAGGCTCTTGTTTTTCATAAATCAGCACTTTGAGTGCTCTTAAAATAGGCTTGACCTTTACTGTCTCTTATTCCTTAGGATACTAAATGAGTATTGTGAACAGAAAATATATTTAGAACATTACTCTTCAGGTGCTCATGTTAAGTCTTCTTCATAAGTGATAGGAGTTGCCTTGTGTAGACTGGTTTTAGTGGTTTTCAACAGTCCTTGCAAGGTCGTGTAGACCTTTGGCAGTTGCTTAATCACGCCTGACCCTTCTCTCCTTACCAGTTGAGTAAGGGTAATTTATAGCAGTGACCCGGATTTCTTAATGGCCCTTTGTGATGTAATTGTTGGATTTCACCATGAGATGTTATCTGCTAATTTATAGTGTGCACCTACTTCCTAAAGGGATTCAAGGTGGCACCATGCTTCATTCCCTATCCCTTTTCTCATCTCTTGGCTTAAATGAGTAGTTGCATGTGTTAAGTATTATAACTCCTTACATACACACAACACACACAAATAGTCACTTCTCCGAAAGTGACTTGGAGAGAGTGAGTCCCCGAAAGGGGACTCTTAAGGAACTCTTCCTAAGGATGTCTTGTGGAGGTGCTGGGACTCCCATTAAGACTTCTCTGCACAAGGCCAGGGCAGAATGTGTCCTTTGGTGAGCTCAGGGTTCTGGATGGTGGGAATAGTTGAGAACTCGTATGTATAATCTGAAAGTTCCCAAGGTTAAACTCAGTATGGATTGACTGGGCTACCTAAAGTCAAAGTGTGGCAGGGCTGGAGGCTCCGGAGGAAAATGCATTTATTGCTTCTTCCAACCTCTCAAGCTGGCTTGCTTTCTTTGTGGCCTCTTTCTTGATTCAAAGATTGCAGTGGCAGCTTTTCTTTCTCAGAGGGCAGCACTCTGATCTCTTTTTTTTCTGTTTTCTAATTTTAAAGGACCTTTATAGTACACTGGGGCCACCCAGAGCACCCAGAATAATCTTATTTAAAGGTCAGTAGGTTAGCAGCCTTTGTACCTTTAATTACCCTTTGCTGTGTAAATAACACATCCCCAGCTTCTGGGGATTAGGACAGGGACATCTTAGAGGGGAAAGAGGTTCTACCTCTCCCGTTTTCCTACTGTGGAAGCACTGATTGATTGGGTTTGAATGGGTGACAATTCATTCATATGTCCATCTCTGTGTATCTCTGGTTAATCCATGTACTATCTTTTTGTAAATGAAGTCTGTCAAAATAATCATTTTAGTAAGTCCCCTAAAAATGTCAAAGTTACGGAAACTTGTGTTAGATAAGAGAACAGAACACAAGGTTAAGGCCAAAGATGAATTTTTAGAGCTAGGAGAAGACTGATTTGGCCCCTTTTGCATTCCTATAAAGGTGAAGGTCTTGTCTCTCACTATAGTTTTATTGAGTTCCCTGTATGCTTTGGCATGTGTAGTTTATTGGTGTGTATTTGCTTGGTAAATGTGTAAGCACTTTTATTACAAGCGCTTTGCCATTAGCCACCTCCTTTCACTTTTTTCCCTTAGTATTACATGTAACATAGCTCTTTTGTCTGAGTCACCATATTTAATTTTGCAGTATTTTGGGTGCTGACGACTGTTTCATGTCTTTGTTCAAAACCACCTCAAATCATTAGATCAAGAAACATTCATCCTTCTATAAAACATTTAAGATGTGTTTGGATGGTTTTCAGTTGTATCTTAAAGGTTAAATATGTCATGGGTGCCCCTCTTACCTCTATTGCTTGAAAAATAAATCTCTTTTTAATGACATCTTCACTAATTTAGGTTAATACTATTGCTAGAAACTTTGACTGTAACGAGTTACTCTGAAATATTTAGACAAAAGTGACAGTAAAATGCAGTTCCACCCTTCTCTATCGTTGTTGGTGGGAGTGTAGACTGGTTCAACTACTATGGAGATCAGTGTGGAGGTTCCTCAAGAAACTAGGATTAGAGCTTCCATTTGACCCAGCTATTCCCCTTCTGGGTATTTTCCCAGAAGAATTGAAAACATTGTATCACAATGATATATGTGCACCTGTGTTTATAGTTGCACAATTTGCAATAGCCAGATCTTGGAAACAACCCAAATGCCCATCAACTGAGGAATGGATTAAAAAAAAGTGTGGTATTTTTATACAATGGAATACTACTCAGCCATAAAGAACTTATATAAACTTGAGGCCTTTATAGCTAAATAGATGCAACCAGAAATCATACTCATAAGTGAAATAAATAAGACTTGCATGTATAAACACCATATTATCTCGCTAGTGTAGAAACTGAAAGAGTAAATAAGATCCAAAAGGTACAATAGATGCAGTAAAAGAGAAAGAAACTGCTTAAAGGGAAATTATATTGTTTGATCAATCTTTCATACCTGTGTCTGGTAACCTGAGCCACTATTTTGAAGATAACAATATGCAATATAACAGCCATGTTAAATTCCCATCATCTTGTTTTGAAATCCTATATTAGTATTTTTGTTGTGGTGGTGGTGGTTTTTTTTTTTTTTTCCCGGTTTGATTGCTTCTTGATATTTCTGTTTTTTCTCTTTAAAAGAAACAAAAACAAAAACAACAGCTCCACAGTCTGTCAGGCACAGGGTCAGATGAGTTCTGGAATGAAAGTGTCTTTGCTGGTGAAGAATGGGGTGTCCTGGTTTCCCAGAACTGCGATAACAAAGTGCTACAGATGCAGTGGCTTAGAACAACAGAAATTGATTCTATCCCCGTTCTGGAGGCTACAGTTGGACATCAAGACGATGGTAAAGGTTATGTTTCTTAACAAGCCCTTAGGGGAGGACCTTTCCAAGAGCCTCTCCCAGTTTCTGGTAGCTGCAGGCGGTGCCTGGCTTGCAGCTGCAGAGTCTGTACCTCGGTAGTCACACAGCTGCCTTCTTCCTGTGTTTCTGTTTTCCTTCTTAGAAGAACACCAGCTCTATTGGATTAGGGCCCACCCTAATGATCTCATTTTAACTTGATTACATCCTCAGAGACCTTATTTCCAAATAAGGTCACAGTCATAGGTAGTTGGAGTTGGGCTTTCAACATATTCTTGAAGGAAACAATTCTTCTCATAACAGGGAGGGGAGATACGGAAAGATACTGAGCACATGGGATGTAACAGTGTCACACTGCTGGCGTGTTAGAACAGCAAGCACTTTAAACACACCCACAAGACCTGTGAACAGCCACGTGAAATGTGAAGAGAAAGCTGTGAAGAGCTTTCTGTCTGTTTAGATCAAGCTTTGCCACCAAATGCATGCATATCAGCTTGGTCGATTTCTTGCCAAATGGTTTGCAGCTTTTGGTTTTCAATCTTTTGCATTTTGGAATTGTCTGTAAAAGGATGGAGGACCTATGACAAGTTACACCTAATCCTCAGAGCAAGCTTTCTGGGACATTTTGTTGGCAGCAGTCATTACTTAGGTACTATTTAATATTGTCTTCTTTGTCCTCTCTGGGAAGTTGTGGATTAGATGCATGCAATCAACCCCAAGCATCAAGGTGATAACAGTACATTTCCTGTCTAATCCAAATGGAGACTTTATACTCAATGTGAACTCTTTCAAGGAGTTAACTGTTCCGAGCCTCTTTCTTCACTGAACCAACCGGACAGTCTTCATCCATCAAACCCCAAGTAGCAAATCCAACCTTCTGGTTAAATCAGAAATGCCTTCCATCTCTTTAGAAAGCTTTACCTCAGTGGAAAGTTGGTCCTCAGAAGCCACGCTCTGCGACATTTTGAATGGCCAGCAGACTGCCTGCCTCCTTCACCTGCAGTTGCACGGGAAACAGTGTTGGAGCTGCACATAGTGGAAATGAATTGTTAAATCTTCATATCTTAACTGAATACTCATACCCATGATTGAGGAGTCCACTGGAAGGAACATCCAACTAGTACACTGTCAGACATTGTTCCAACATGTTTATTGTAGTAGCTGTGGCAGTAGAAATGTCAGGCAATAAGGAGATGGTTTTGGCGTGTGAGATAGGATGTTTGCCACATCAAAAGTTGGAGGACCATTTAATCACAGGGAATGCTTGTGATACAAGTGGGCAAAGGGATAGAGTGTACATTTAATATGGAATGATCTTTTTTTTCTTTGTCTTTTTTGTTTTTATCGGTACCAGGGATCGAACTCACAACCGCACACTTGCAAGGAAGGTGCTTATACCGCTGCGCTAAATCCCAAGCCCTAATATGGAATAATCTTATAAATCGAGTAAACATAGAGGTTATAAGGATGGATAATGTTTTCATAATTGATTAGAGAATTTTCATAATCTACACTCTCCTCAATTCCCAAAATTCAAAGTCTTTTACTTTTGGAGGAGAATCGTATCCTTCTATTTAGTCGAAGTCCCCTTCTCTTTCTTTACCAACTGAGTGTAGGGAATATTTTTGTAAGAGCTACCTTTTAAAGCAACATACTATAGGCCCAGCATTCTCTCTCAAGGCAGAATGATGCAGGAAAAACATGGATTTTACTTCCCATGTTCTACAGTCTTTGGCCTGTGTGCGGTTAACCACAGGTGCTCCCTAAATTTCTCTAGAGTATGTGATTGCTGTTTATGAAATGCTTTGTCAGGTAGGACCTTGGATTATCTCACATGTACAGAAAGGGATATGGAGGCATAGAGAAGATGGTAGCATGCCAAAGTTAAATAGGAATGAGTACAAAGGCATGCCTGATGCCTTCTGATCAGCTAGTGTAGTGTTATGTTACTGCCTTTGATTCCACTACCAGACTGCTCATCGCTACCTCAGGACTCGCCCCACAGAGTTACAGAACTCAGAGAGAAGGGATCTGGGCATCAGTAGCTAATTGAGGTTTTTTAAAAAAATGAATATTAGATGGTACTACTGCTAATGCAGTCTTAATATTTTGCTTTGAGAATTCATCGCCTGCAAAGCAGCTCTGTGATAGCTCTGTGCATACACATATTGACACAGGCATATATTCACTTTTACAGTATTTGAGTGCTTAGGATATACAAGGCAGTGTTCTCAACTTTGTGGTGTGACCGATTAGACTTTTAGCTCCAGAAGAAGTCAAGAGTTCTTCGGCGCAGTTCTAACAGATTAAAAAAAAGTGTAATTATTTATATGCATGATACTTATATACATTTATAATCTATAATATTTTGTGAATGTTATTTTTTTATAGTCTTGTTGAATAAAACTTTACTTGTGAGACCCTACTATGCATGAGTCTTACAGTGTCTTGTCTAACTTTAGTGTATCTTGTGGGAGTTTTTCTTTTTAAATATTAGGTCTGCCTCTTCTCCTACAGATGCATTTTCATTTTAGGAATCACTCCTATGCATTTCCATTTTAGGAATCATTTTAGAGTGGAGGTCACACTACTTAAAGGGAAATTTCAGAGTATAGAACTTAATGTGCTCTTGTAATTTTATCCATGAGAGTGATTGGTAAAATCTATTGCTCTCTATCTTCTCAAGGACCTTTAACTCTGCATTGATGGTAGGAGTTTGCTTATAATTTCTAAGGTTTTTCCAGTCCTTGGGAAAGGGGTTTAGGTATAGGTAATAATTGCTTCCTTTCTAAAGATGTGACATTCCAAAGTTACGTGTCACTTTCGTTGGCCTCCCTTTTTTATCAGAAATTACTTCCATAGAGTCACCTAGCTACCAGGGAGACTGGGATATGTAATTTTACTGTGTCTAACTAGGATGTGACTGGCAGCCTGTTTGCAAAAGAAGGAAGAAAAGTTAGCACTGAGAATTGGTCACTACTGCCTACTGTCGCTCAGTATGTCATCTAACAGTGGCGGTAAGGTAGAAGAGTTGGGACCACGTGGGACTATGTTTTGATATTGGCAGCATCCATATTGGTGGATGTGGAGTCATGCAAAGCTGTGAATAGTATGGAATTGCACTGTGGCTCCTCTAAGAACAGTGATGACTTTTTTGTTTTGTTTTTGTCCCGAGGTCTTGACCCAGTGCTTTGAATTTCAGCTAACTAGCAGAGGAAGGTGGAGAAGAGGAGGTTCACAGATTGAGAGAGTGCCCATTTGTTGACTGGTACTGCAGTGCTTGCCACATTTCTAGACTGAAGATTCTGTAGTCACAGTGGACCTAGCTCTGCCTAACACGCTCATATTCTGATAGGAGTGGCTGGGAGACAAAAGTAAAAAGATAAATCCTGCTGGCAGTGGATACTTTGAAGACAAAAAAGCAGTGGTAAGATAGATAGCAAGTGACTGAGGGCTGATGTTAGGTTTGGTGGTGGAAGTGACATTTTGGGGAGATCGGAAATGGCAGGCAGCAAGCAAGGATGGATGGAGCACAGATACTGAGCAGGAATGGGGGCGTCAGTGGAGCCCCCATTGAGTGAGTTAGCAGTTGTATGGCTGGTGCAGAACAATGGTGGTTGGACAAAGATGAGAAGGACAGACAGAGACATTCTCAAACTTTTCCATTAAAAACAAGAATTTCTAGTGGACTAAATGAACACAAGGGCAATGAGGGGAAAGAAAAACAAGGCTGATTTCATTTTTGCTTGAACAACTGAGTGCTTGGATTTTTAGCCAAGGTGGGAAGGAGCTGGGAGATGTGTCTATGGCTAGTTATGCTTTAGGTGCCCATATGATTGCCAGTTGGAGATGTTAAGTAAATAGCTGGCTAACACTCTGCAGACTGGAAAGTGTTTTCAGGCTAAGTCGTGTCCTATCCCTCTTAGTCAAGTTACACTTAACCGTAAGACTGGGTTATAGCTAACACCTCTACCCTAAGATCATTAGGCATGGCCAAGTATGAAGTGTGATCTTTCCTGTGCTCTCCATGATAGACTGAAAAGGTAGACTGAAAGGCATTCTCTTCAGGCTTCAGAAGTGCCAGAAGTCCCCAGCATTTGGTCTTTTGCTAGGAGGACTAATAGGATTCAGAATCAATACATACTCGGGTAAGATTTATTACTTGAAGGCAAAGCCAAATGGAACAGGTCCAAGGGCTGAAGTGTGGAGGAAAACAGAGCAGCTTGGTCTCTTCAGTAGTTGAAAGATGTACTTAATTCCTCCAGCATTACTTGTGACCACATACGTGAAGTGTTGTCTACCTTTGATCATCATGAACTGTAGCATTCGTAAAGTATAGACTCAGCTGCTTTTGCCATGTTAGGAAGAACTTGTCTGATATCTTAAGTTACCAGTTGACAGTCAGGGTCAACATTGTCAGCAAAACTTTCAAATCATACTAGGTAGGCCTGCTGGGTTAAATTCTGTCCACCCTTAGGAAGTGTACCTGCCTTTTCTTATTCTGCAGATTCTTGATATAGTTGAAATAATGTCCTTATTGACTTGCTTGTGGCAGACTTGCCCTTATGGCCTCTTGAAAGGGTTTCTCTTATTCCTACTGATCTCCCTTTGTTTGGTGTCTGAAAGCAGGGGAGAAGTCTGCTGAGTCAAGTTATATTACCAAAACTTGCAGGCAGTCCACAGGAACATTGTGTGTGGGTATGCCACCAGGAAAGACGTATTCTCTCACCAGCGTAGGGGAAACAGTAGCAGGAAATGACCCTTTTCATAAAGATTACCTGTCCGTCACTCAGTGTTTAGTTAGTCTTGGTTTGGGAAAGAAAATCACAGGGTATCTCTTCAAAAAGTCCAGGGTTTCTGTTTGAATTGTAGCTCCAGTCCTTCATAGAGTTGGTACCTTGAGTGAGTTACTTGACTTCTATGACCCATTTTTTCCATATCTGATGAGAGACTGAAATGTACAGTGAATGATGGGATAAAGTAGGTGATGTATGAAAGAGCCTGTGATAGAACATTTCTATATTCGTGTACTTTCATGCTCCCCACTCCAGCAGGTGTTGAAGTGCGTAGGTGCCAGACCTTAGGTGTGAGTGACCTGCCTCTCTCTTCTATTCCTGTAGTAGATGCAATGGTACTTCTTCTGTTCAATTTAATCTCATTAAAGTCTTTATACTTCAGGCGCTTTATGCAGCCAGGACGGGATTATCCTACAGCCAGGTGGTGAACGTATGGATTAAAGGTGTTGCTGTTGGGGCAGGGGATTTAGCTCAGTGGCATAAGTGCCTGCCTTGCTAGCAGTCAGTTGTGAGTTCGATCCCCGGTACCGATAAAAAAGAAAAAAAAAAAGTGTTGCTGCTCTTCGAGGCTAGGGGGATTTTATACCTCTTCAGGGCCTTGATAGTGTCTGTGGTAGTCACTGCCATAGCCATGCAGCACTTGCAGTGTAGAAGGTACTCTCAGATATGTTAAGTGAATTTTAACTGTGTTTTTTACTGACCATAGTCTACTTTTGTACTTACTAGGTGTTCTGGTCAGGAACTGTTGGCAAAAGAGAGGATACTTTCTGGGACAACATCGAGGTTCCCTCTGCTTGGTGCTTGTTTAGAAATTCAGGTACCCGGGACTGGGAAGCTTTGGTGTATTTTACTCCATCAGGATAAATGACTAGTTACAGTCCACCTTTAAGGTGTCATAGGTTCTATATAGTCGCATTCTTTACTCAGATTTTTGTTTTGTTCTCTTTATTTCCTGTAAGATTTTTCTGTCTTTGGGAATG
Organism: Cavia porcellus; assembly: GCF_034190915.1. Taxonomy (NCBI): domain Eukaryota; kingdom Metazoa; phylum Chordata; class Mammalia; order Rodentia; family Caviidae; genus Cavia; species Cavia porcellus. The sequence continues at coordinate 19,578,849 of NW_026947511.1, read as the reverse complement.
TGCCTTGAGAGTAGATGGATTCCAGTGTTTTTTGTTTGTGATTGGGGCTTTCTTCCTGTTCCTGAAGTCACTTTATCGTGGAGCTCCCCCTATTGGTTATTGACGGAAGGAAGTGCTGGGCTGATTCCTTTTCCTGCATAAGTAGTGACTTAGATTTTCAAGCAGGCAGAGCTGTAGATATGTTACGTCCTTGTTCTTGAGGTCAAAGGTAGATAGAAATGTAGAGTGGTATTGGTGGTTTTCTTGTGCAAAACAGACAGGGTCTTTGTTCTAAGAATACAAGAGCAGCAAATAAGAGCCCTGAACAATAACTTCCCCAATGACTTTAAGCCAAGGTGTACTTTGGAGATAGTAATTTCATCAACTTGAAAATCATGTATTTAACTTAGTCAGTGATGTGAACCATGATAAACACAGAATATCAAAAAGGGTATATCATGACCCTTGTTCTTACAAATGTGTGTGGTTTGAAACTTCGTTAGACACTGACTTGTTTTGTGTGATCTTTTTCTCTATTGCTTATTACATCTGGGAGATTTATGCTGTATCTTTCTTTAAAAGTACAATCTTCACTTCAGTCTTGGCTCTTTACCTGAGTTAAATCTGCAGCTAAATGCAGCCATCAAAGAGAATCCTGTAAAACCACCTAAGGAAACTCCATCACCTCAAAGTGGGATAACTAATACATTTTTTTCCTCATAAGCTTGGAGTTGTGGAATGGCTTGTTATTAAATAACAGATAATTGATTGAGTGAGCATGTTCTCAGGCATGGTCTTCTAGGGTCTTTTTTTCCTCTTCCCCCCAAAATCATCAGGGTTAGGAAAAAGTCTTTCACATTATGGTATAATTTGGATCAATCCAATTTGTTTTTTCTCAGCTGCCAGTTGAAAGAGTGAGTAGCTAGGTGTGGCTTTGTTTGTAAGGAAAGGAATGTAGCTAATTTGAGAGCCTGATTGATTTGGGGAAAGGATTGTTCTCCATATAGGAATTAGGGAATTAAAACAGTTTTTAGTATACTACATATCTGGTAGTCGTAACAATGGGAAATAAAGAATTCTGAGAGGGAAAGCTGAGAAAATACAAGGAAACTTGAAAATTGCATCTGAGTTGATGCCGTATTTAAAGAGGAGGAAAAAAAAATCTTCCATTTCCCAACTTTAATAGAATCTCTTTGCTTTCAGAGAGCAGACCTGGTGTAAAATACCACACATTAGTTACATTGTGGCATGAATGAAGTTTTGAAAATTAGCCGTGGTAATTGAATCATGGTTTATGTTGTTGCAACAGAAAACACTATCCAATTTATATAAATGTTTATAACTTTTTGAGCATTCTTAAATTGATGACTGCCTGTAAGGATAGTAGAAGTGATCCTTGAAGCATGGGTTCTTTCTAAATATGTCAAACTGATAAATATTAGGCATGTAATGATTACATAAGTTTGTGATTATTATAGTGACATAAAATGAGAGCTTTTTCACACTGTATTTAATTATAAATTTGAGCCTGCATTGCCTTTGTACCTAAGGCTACTTAACAGTTTTACATTTCTTTATATTTCTGATATGAACAAAAACAGGCTTGAGATAATCATGTTTTAGAAAGCTTCATTGAGCTATCATTTACATACCAGAAGGATGTCCACCTAAGATGGCCAGCCCATTGGTCCTTAGTATATTTACAGTTTTGTGATTGTGACTGTGATTTAATTTTAGGTGTTTTTTATTTTCCCAAAGAACTTGGTGTCCATAGGCAGTCAGCTTCACCCAGCCTTCCCTGCCTTGCCTCTTACAACCACAGTTCTTTCCATCTCTGTATATTTTCCTGTTCTGTACACTTCTAGAAGGCGATTCTCATAATAGTAATCTTTTCTGACAGGCTGCCGTCATGTACTTACTGTATTGCTTTTGAGATTTATCCATGTGGTAATATGTATCATTACTAAGCTGGAAAAGGATTTCTCCACCAAGGATACATAACCTTTGCTTTAACATTTTCATGTTATTCAAAATAAAGAGTAAAGGAATCATATGGCACATGTAAGTTATAAAGCATGGGAAGTGAGAACCCAGATTCCCATTACTCAGTTTAAAAAGAATGATGCTAATAACATTGCATTTTTCTATGAGTTTCATTTCTGTTTTATTCTTCTTACTCTTAATCTTGCGAAGGTCTCTGAAACAACATCTACTCTACTTCTTAGTTCAATATAGAAACGTATTTTCCTGTAGTTTTTTTCATTCAATCCTGTGTTTCTTAGATTTGTTTATATTGTGCTTACCTGATCTTTTTTAAGTTTCATTGTTTTTCTTTTTATTTTTTTGCTATTGTCCTTATAGGTATTTGGGATGTTCCCAGGTATTTTACTTAACAACAGGAATGCAATGAAATTTTTTTTTTGGTCTTTTTCATTTTTATTGGTACCAGGGATCGAACTCACGACCGCCTGCTTGCAAGGCAGGTGCTTATGCCGCTGAGCTAAATCCCCAGCCCTGCAATGAATATTTTTATACTATTTCCTTGTATATGTGGAATGGGTTCATTAGTACATGTTAGACTGTCTGGGGCTAACTGGCCTTTCTCTAAAGCTGGTTTGAAGGAGCCACAGGCTGGTAAAACTTGGTAACTGTTAGAGTCAAGCTCCTGAATTGTTTTCCACTTGTCTCCACCTTCTTAGTCCTCCTCCTCTTTCTCCTCACAATACTGGGGGCTCAACCCCAGGGTGTCTTGCATGTTAGGCAATTGCTGTACCACTGAGCTACACCTCCCATCTCTTCTGAGGTCTTTTTATCTAGAGAGTCACCCCTTGGTGTGTTCATGTCTCTGGCCTGTAGTTCTGTGACAGTGGCCTAGATAGAGTCTGAGGCAGAGTAGCACAGATTGCCAGGACTCACCATGGGTCCACTCTGGTTTCTCTGTGTGTCGGTGACTTGCTGGCTATTCTGAATTAATAAGGATGCATTAGTTGTGCAGGATTCGCAGGAGGTATAAACTAGTCTAGTGCTCCCGTGGACTAAATAGAAAATTGTAATTCTGGAGCATGTCCTGAGATCCTTTCCTAGGCCACTCTTATTTTAAAAGAAATAGGGGTAAATGTAGTCTTGTTATGTGGCACTGCCACCCAACCCCTGCCATATTAACCCTTAAATGCTAAAAATTTCTGCAGAGCTGTGATTTGTGTTGATAAACCCACTGGTATTTCTGATACTTAATTCTTTAAGAGCTGCCAGCATCGGACATGAGAGATTCCGTTAAACCCTGAACATCTTCCAGAACAATTGATTTGTGTTGTGTTGCACCCGGTAAGAGGCAGTTTAGAAAGGACAGAGTTTGGTTTAGTTGCCAGGCTCGCTCTCTCCCTCTCTCTCTCCCTCTCCATCTCTGCCTCTGCCTCTGCCTTTCTGTCTCTTTCTCTCTGTCTCTGTCTCTCTGTGTGTGTATGTGTGTGTGTGTGTGTAGGGAGTTCTTTCTCTCATTGCAGTATAGTTTCAGATGTTATTTCATGATTTTAAGATCATTAAGATTTAGAACATATATGAGGATTCAAGAATTACAAAAGAAACTAGGTTTTATGAAATACGGACCTTGCTAATTACCAGGGTCCTTTTTTCAAGTCTTCTGTCAACAGTCTACAGCTCACAAACCATAACAGTGATCCTCTTACATGTACGAAGTGTGCACCCTTTAACGTGTACTGGAGACCACCATTGTTTAGGTTATTTAGTAGGTTGTGTAAAATATTCACATTCTCTAACCTCAGACCATTTTCATCACCTCTAATAGAAACCCTGTACCCATAAGCAGTCATTCCTTATTCTTCCCTGGCAACCACTAATTAGTTTTCTGTCTTAATGTTCTTTTTTCTGTTACACTGAAATTTGTCTCTGTAACTTAATGGTAAGAAGAAAGAGGAAGAGAGAGCTGCAGAGCTAAATTCTTTTAAGGTTTATTTTTATCTTCACAGGAATAAATTCTTGGCATTGATTTTTCAGCTTCTCACTTATAGGCCCCCATGTAAAGGGGAAGGTTGCCTCCCGAGCTTCAGAGTCCAGTCCAATTGCTTATTATTAAATTTACCGTTCATCTAAAATGTTAAATGTATAATAATGTGCAGGTAGTTGAGTCTGGCCTGATAATAGAAAATCATTTATGACAAACACCCTTTTGAATTCTAAGTCCAGGAACACCAGCAAAAGTGTTATAATTCCTCTCTCTCTCTTTCTCGTCTGTAACTTTTAAAGTCAGAGTTCAAATAATATACAATAAGACTTTCTGAGTCAAATCTGGGGTAACTGAAAAAGCTTGTGGGTTTGAATATATGTGTCACATATGCCTTAATTAGGAACCTGTAGATTCCTGCTCATTGCATTAACTAGGGGATTTTGATGATTGTGGAGCTGGAGGAAGAGTGGGGGTTGATTTAAAGGGCCAAGCGATGTCCCAGTCCTCAGCAGTTTCCCTTAATAGCACAGAAAAAAGTAGGGGATTAAAGAGTGTCGGTGAACTGGATGTGTAAAGGATGCCTCTGAGAGCCAGGGACTGCTCACGGAATGTCCTTGGGTGGTCAAGTGACGCTATCAGCTAATGGATGTTCTTTGTCCCTCAACTCTCCTGGACCACCCCAGAATGGCTTTATTTGGACCTTCAATGTTGAACCTTCTACATTCCCAGCTTTTGTGTAACTTTGGTTTTTAGTCTAAGCACTGCTTGTGGGTGTCTTTTGTAAGAATGTTCAGCAAAACAGTTCAGGGCTGGCACTTTCTCTAGGGCTCCTGTGATGGTGAGCTGGGATGTGATGATGCAAAAACTGGGCATCAAGGTGTATGTGGGTATCAAGCTGTAGGTGTGAGTACCAAATACACGCTACCAGAGCTGGAGTGGTGCTTGGACCTTTTATGGTAAAGGTTGTTTAATGGGGGTGCCCCTTGGCTTACTGTCCTTCTTCTAGCTGTTACGTATTATTACAGGTGACAGGTGCTGTAGATTTGGAATTCATATACTACTTCCCTGTGGTTGGCAGGTAAAACAGGAGTGTGTTATTGGGATAAATGCATGAGAATGTGGAAATTTAAAAGTGCTTTGAATACAGTTGAGACCATTTCTTTCTAAAAAGATGAATTTCTTTCAAGATGGTTAGGTTTTCTGTTTGGTCTATTAAAATTTTGGGCGAAGAGGAATTGAGCATCAAGACTACAGTATCATCTCTGTTGCACGATGCCAGAGCCCATTAGCTTCTGTGGCTTTAATGTCAGTAAGGCCTGTTCTTGCTATTACCTGCTTTGCTGCCCACCCAAAAATAATCCCAGTAGGAAAATAAAGTGAAAAATGAAGTTCTTCTTGTTCAACTTCTCCCTTTGTCCCTTAGTTTCCCACCTGACAGTAACTACTTTTGGGCTGTTTGATGATATGCCTTCTGGTAACCATTCCTTGAACATGTCACTGTTTCTGTGTCTCTCTGTGTGTCTGCACTGTTTTTTTAAATGATATGTCTAGACCCTTTCGCCACCATCCTAAAGTGGTGACACATTTTTTAGAAGACGGACCATACATAGTATAGAGATCTTTTGGGAAATTGTAATATTTGCTCTTTGGGCCACTGATGAGTTGCTTGGTTTTGTGCTTTTTGGGAAATGGTGGTTCGCAGTTAAAAACAGAGTGCTAATTAAAATGGGCACCTCCTCTGTAAATAACAACTATATTACAATTAGTAAATATCCTGTTTCCTTATCATGTGTTTTTGTTTTGTTCTCCCTTGTTTTTCTTTTTTTAAACAGCAAGCCAGGGCTGAGCAGGAAGAAGAATTCATCAGTAACACGTTATTTAAGAAAATTCAGGCTTTGCAGAAGGAGAAAGAAACTCTTGCTGTAAATTACGAGAAGGAAGAAGAGTTCCTCACTAATGAGCTCTCCAGAAAATTGATGCAGGTAAATTATCATTTCTACTTTCTCATCTTCCCTGCCTATTTTCTTCTCTAGGAAAAAAATGACTTTGATAGAGCACTTTGCTTGAAATATTTGCTGATGAGGTTGTGGCAAAAGTTCTTTGGAGATGAAAAATAACATGTTAAGAATGATGGCAGTATGATACTCAAGGATTTGGTTTTTTGTAGCACATCTGCTTAGGAAAGCTAAGGTATTTTGTACCTAGAGCATTTAAAAAGATGCAGACAAACACGAGGCTTTAACATAGGTGATATTCTATATATAAATTTGGAAATATGGGGATTAATACCACATGTGAGATTTTTTATTCTCCTTTTAGGATGAATCTATAATGAATATGTAATTATTTTGACAATCATAAGTGGGTCTTTTGCACCAAAATATGAGATTATAAAATGAAATGTCTGTCGGTAGGAAAAAAGATATCTATGATAGTTAAAATTATATAGTCAGTTGTGTCCCAGTGGGTTATATGTTACTGAACGGGTATCAGATTAATAAGGGTTAACAGTATTCACTTGAAATATAGAAGACACTGGGCCAGAGGTTTAGGTCAGTGGCGTAAGCACCTGCCTGGCAAGTGCAAATTCGTGAGTTCCATCTGGGTACCGTAAATGAATGAATGAATGAATGAATGAGTGAATAAAAAAATACATAGGAGACCCTGCATAAAACATATGAGGGACTTGACTTCTAAAGTCTGAATTAATATCATTTTCCAATGTGAAAGCAAAAATAGGAGAAATAGTTTATGCATTACTCAATATGAAGTTAAGAGTAAATAAGATTGAACTTTTATTACTGTAGATACTGTAGTGTTAAGGCCATTCAATGCTTGTTTTTCTTCCTAGTTACAAAAGGTATTGTTCCAAACTTATGTAAAATTAATTGTACATGCAGCTGTTGAAATGTGTAGAATAGATGTACCCAGGCATTATCATTCAGCATGGATTCATGGCAGGAGTTCTGCATTCCAACTTCATATTTCTTCATTGCATTGTGATGTAGAGAAAGAAGGAGGGAAAAGTTTAAGGTCACTTTTAATGTATTTCACCTTGGCAACATTAGCACCTTGGCTTTATTTTATATGATGGGCTTCTGAAACTATACAGATACAGTTATGGATTGTTTTTCTTGAGTTCAGTGTTTAATCAGATCTTCTAATTTATAACATTGCAAGAAATACTCTCTTCGACCCGCAGAACTCACATTGTTTTTTGTATTTGGTGTCTTGGGCCAAAGTACCTTATAATGCATTTGAAACTTAGCAAGATTGTGTTCCCTTTCTCTGTAAAGATTCATCTCCAATGTGAGTGGTTGTGAGGTTCATAATTGGCCTCCTTTCACTTACCATAGCCTGCTTATTTTCCACAGACATTAATGTTCCTTAAAATAAAGAAAGGAAATTTAAGAGTCATATGCAGCAGAAGAGGAAGTCAGCTATAGTAATATATATGGCATACAAACCTTCTTTAAGCTCTGAGCATCCTACAAATAATGCTATGACTTTGAGAATTATGATTATTTTTCTTTGCTTCTTATATTTAAAAAATTAGTTCTACTTTGTCAGAAAGTATTTCATATACAATATTAAAAATCCAGCCCCCTCCCAATTTTTACTAAAGAGATTGAAGAGTTTATGAATTGAACAACACACTGAGTTGTTTTTATCAAGTGGAGTACATAATGTGTAGCTTTAAACTTCATGTAGCCGTGTGTTATGCTTGCTCTCGGTCAAAACATAGGATGTGGTATGAAGTGTGACTCTGTGAAGATGCTGTATCTATAGCTTACGGTAAGGCAACTTGTAGCATCTGGACTAGTGGATGTTTAGCATGTTGAGATAGTTTCTTCATTTTTAGGTTTTGCTTGTTTGTTTAAATGGTGTAGTAAATACATTACAAAATGTATCATTTGTAACCATCTTTTGAGGGTAGTATTAAATAATTTACTATTGTGCAGCCACCACCATCTGTCTCTACAGTATTTTTAAACAAACCGTGTACCCACTAAACAATAATGGCCCATTACGTCTCCCGATTCTTAGCTTATACATGGTGATGGATGGCAGGTAGCTCAGTGTCGAGGTGCCTGGCAAGTTTCCAAGATGTGTCTGTCTGTAGCACAATAGATAATCAGTTACTTTCGACAGATTATCACAGCATGCTCATTCTGTAATAATCTATGAACCTGCCCTCTCTTGTTGGCCAGCTAGAAAATGCTCCTTGCTGTAGGGGGAAGGGCTGTGTGGCTTTTCATATTCAGCCACCCCTACCCCTTTTTCCCAGGACATATTTCCTTAATGATTTCAACCAGTCCTTTGTTGGATACTCACATTTTCTGCCACCCAGCATGGAAGTACTGTTCTCCATCTGGAAGATTTTTAGAGTAATTGATACCAATAGACTTTTCCAACTGTGTAATTACTTTAATATGACTTTCTGTGATATTTGCTTCTGGATAGAACTTTTTTTTTTAATGAAAAGCCTGCTAAAAGGAACCATTTTGCAGGTGTCACCAATAGACAGATAGGTAAATTGAACACCGTGAAAGTGTTTAGCATTCTTCATACTAGCAGGCTAATTTATAGAACAGTTTTTGTTTTGTCAGTGTGCTTTGGCTGTTATCTCTGATAGTAATTGGACATGGCTTTTATGTGTATTTCAAAGGGACGCTTTGATCCTGAGGACAAAAATGAGAATATTACTGTAGAAGAGATGTGTCCTTTCCTATTTGCTTTGGTTCAACTGGTGTACCTTTAAAAATGAACTCAGGTTTAGTTAAGTGCAGTTAAGAGGAAATTCTTTCCTTCTTAAGACCAGGTATGGGAGGTAACTTAAACATCCCCAGCAGTGCTGAGCCTTCCCAGAACACACAGAAAAGATAGCATGCAGCTTTTCTCCCTTGGTTTTATCTTTATCCAGTGGACAAATACAAAATTATATCTTTACTTTGTGAAGAATCTTGTATGAAAAATTGCATTATTTTGAGCACAGACTAAGACTGAATGCTTGTTTTATGAGAAATTGTCCAAAAAAAAAAAAAAAACCTAGTAGTTTTGGCAAGTCCAGTATGAACCTGTATCTAAATTCTGCTCTTGCATGTTCTGAAGAGAAGCTATAATATAATAATAATTTTTTATCCATATTTACAAGAAATTTTTGTCAGAATTTGATATATTACATATGTATAAGGGAAAAAATAAAAATAACTATTTTCGCAAATGTTAGCTATGCCTATGTTTTGATGCTGAGCTTACAGGTTATGTTAAATTTTTGTGTCCTTTCCTGATTTTGTAAAAGTACCAGTATTACTATTATAGCTAGGAAATACCTTATTTCTTTAAAATGGAACTTTTAAATTCTATTGCCTGATTGTTCTTAGGTTTTGAAACCTCCTTGGCTGCCTCTGACTTGAGAGCTCAGAGTCTTGCTATCATGGCTTCATCTCTTTGTCATAAACACCAGGACACTGGAGTCCCCTGCAGAGTTAGGATTATTCTAGGCGGCAGTAGATTCAGGACTTACTACATCATTAACAACTAATCAGAATGCTCTAATGATTAGCTAGTTGGTCTTTTTGTGTTTCACTCCCTGGGTAACTGTTAACCACCAATTATCAGGGCTGACTGGAAGACCTGTCATTGCTGAGATTTATAATGATTTTAGCAATTGTAAATCTTCCCACTTGCTTTTATGCAAGTCTGATGCAGCGAGTCCATTTCCTACGTAGTCACTGCTCAGGATTGTTGTTTACACTCTTAACACATGGGGCTGCCAACAATTTATACACATGCACTCTAGAACAAGAAGAGTATCCAGGATTACTTATATCTCAACCTTTGCAATCCATTTTTTATATTTCAGGGCTTAAAATAGGTTATAATTTTGTGCTTTTGTTTTTGAAACAGTTTCTGGTCCTCAGCAATGCTATTATAGCTCTAATAGGAATTATTGCACTTGTACCCTAATAGGGGGATATAATTCATACTGATGATTGGAAATAAGAAAGAAAAGTGTCTGGAGCTCTATCAAGTATCATAACTTGTTTTTGTTACTGACCTGGTCTCTGAGGTTAGAATGCCTCCTAGAATTAAAGTAGTTTAAGTTTTCTTAGCATCTATGGAAAGATGATATATGGAAGGAAGGAAGTTTGTGGGCAAAACCACTGCTGAACCTGCCACAATTCAAAGATTGATAGCTGAGCAGTTCAGAAGAGTGTCATGCAACAGAATTATTCTTCCATATGTTTGGCAGAGGACTACAGCTACAAGAAAGAATTTCAGTAAGTTTCCACATGTGCCTGTTTACCTGAACAGAAGGGTTACCTCTTGCTTTACCTTCTTCCTCCTCTCTTGAGTACCATCGAATGGAATTGTTTGTTTCCTCCCTCTGTAGGAGTGTGTGGCTGAATAGCATGATGTGTCTGTAGGCATCAAAAGTGAGAGAGAACGATCAGTTCTCTTCTTTTTAAATATGCACATCAGAATCTGAAAGTATTTTCTGCCCCCCCAAGTCACTAAGGTAGTAATGGTCTTATTTTGTGTAGCTAAAAATCACACTCAGGATGACAAATAATGTACATGATTTGCTTTTGTCAATTTCAAGAAGACCATGGCTAAAACTGCTGTCACATCCATTCACATGCAACAGAGTGGGAGAAAAGACCTTGAATGAAATAGATGGCTGGGTCTGTGACCCTCTTTGCCTGTGTTTATTCATGGCTTTAATACTGATCAGAGAAATTTCAATACAATAGCTCTGAAGCCAAATGGGCAGAATTTTTTTCATGTTTTATTTCTAGTTATCTGAATTTCAGCTTTGTCTGATTTTCAAGTCTTTATAATGCAAGAGATTTATATATTGCATTCACAACATATCTGCAGGGAGCTGCCAGGGTTTTTATTTATTTTTTAAATGGATTTTAAGTGCTGTAACCACCAGTGGCTAAAGTATAAAATAGTACCACCCCAGTTTATTTTTGGTGATGTGAATTGAACCTAGGGCTTTTCACTGAGCTAGCCCCTTTTATTATTATTATTATTATTATCATCATTATTTTGAGACAGCAAAGTCATTAAGTTGCCCTAGATAGGCTTGAATTTGTGATCCTCCTGCTTCAGTCTCCCAGATTGCTGGATGATAGGCATATGCTACCATACCCAGCATAAATCAGAATTCCGCTAGTAGCATGCCAAAAAACCCCTCAACACAACATAATTTGTTGCGATTAGAAAATGCAACGTCTTTGCACTTTAGTCTTAAAAAATTGTTGAGTTTTTTTTAAAGCGTGCAACTGTGTGTCTGTCTGTACATACACTCCTAATGTTGCTGCTACATTTAATGCTCTAGCACAGATTTTAAAAAATGTAAGGGCAGGAGGACTCAGAGCCTTCTTTATTGATTTCTTTGGCATGAGAAAAAAGCAGGAGGCAAAAAGAAGGCAAAGAAAAATAATTAGGTGGAACTGGGGCAAAAGGTTGCTTTATTTTCTTGAGTAAATGGGAAGCCTCATTATTTCTAGTTGGAAAGGTGAATCTTGTTTATTGGTGAATGCGTGCCCTCCCATTGATAAAACTTAGCTATCATCACACAATTTTCAAATACTGAAACTTTGTAGTTGTGAATGTTGTGATACTTTACATTTTATTTTCAAAACAATTAACAATTAGTCCAGTCGGTAATTACCTTAAACTACTTATATCCTGCTACTGTCTTTCTCTCATGTCCTTCTTTTTCCTCCTTATTGATAGAATAAATGTGAACCAGGAAAGAAAGATGAAACTTTTTATTTTAATCTCCAATAATGAGTCAACCTAGAACGAACACTTTGGATTAAGGCTTTTGGGGGCTTTTGTTCTTAGGGCATTGATAAGTCGCTTGGAAAAAGCTGAAAAACTGCAGGTTTTTACAAAAAACAGATTCTAGAGTGTAAAGGACTTTTTTTGTCTCATGTCAGAAGTATCTTTTTATCTCTCCTTGTCCTAAAGAGACTAGTGAAAAGATATTAGTGCTTTAGCAGGCATCATGCTGTTGGAAATCCAGGCAAGGTAAAGTTAGGCTTTTGGTATTCTGAGAAGATGGGGCGTCTGATTTATTCTGAAGCCAGCTGTTCGAGAACAGGGGCCTGCTGTCAAGTGTGCTGCAAGCAAAGAACAATTTTATAGAAGGACTTAGCTGTGTTTTTTTCTTCTCATAAAAGTTACATGTAGCTTTTAGTTTAGACAAACCTCAGGGATGAATGAATGTTAAACAAGGTACCAAAGCACTTTTGGACCGAGAGCTGGAGGAGCATGGGAGTTGAGAAGGGAGACTGCAGGCCTGTAGCTGTTTTTATTCTGAGGATTTTTATAGTTCTCTCGAAAACAGCTGTGATACGCACTCGGTACTCATGTGGAGCTAGGACCACAGAGCTCAAATAGTTAGGGATGATTCTCACTTGCAACTAGAATCATGAAGAATTATATCCTCAGAATAAGAGCGACCAGTTCTGTATGAATTGCAATGAATCAGAGACTTAAAGCTTTGATTCTAGATTAAGGTATACCCAGGCTTGAGTGCCTGGCAGAAGATAACAAATTTTTTTGGAACAAGATACTGTCATGCTGGGCCACAAGTTTGCTCTATAAATAAATCTTCAAATTCAGTATCCAATCCACAGGCAAAGACAGCCAGGCATGTGAAGCTGTGAGATGGTTATGAGTGTGAAGAAGAAATAACAATGCGGACTTCACAGATAGAGCAGATACCAGAATTATCAGGCCTGGACTATACAAAGCACATGCTTACTGCATGTAAAAAAATAAAAGCCAAGCTTGTCATCTTTGGGTTGTAATTTTAGGATTAACTATATGATAATATATTCAAATATAGCTGATATGGACAGATACTTAGAAAAAGACAACTTTCCACAGCTGACTGATGAAATAGAAAATATAGAAAAATCATAGGCTTCCACAGAAAATGATTTCCAGGTTCACACAGTTCCATTGAGAGTTGTACCAAACATTCAAGGATAAAATGTTTCTGATCTTGCTTATATTCTATAAGGGAAAAAAAGGTTTCCGGGGGTATTTTGAGGCCCAAAAAAGATTAATGCTCAAATTTAAACAGATACTGTTCAGAAAAGCAAATTATGGTACAGTCTCAATCACAACCAAAAATCCTAAAGTAAATGAAGGCAGCCCTATATTAAAAGATTAAGGCACCCCAGCATTGTGGGTTTACACAGGGAATGCAATTAGTAGAAAACCAGAAAGTCTAATTAGCTACACACATGGAATAAAAATAATCACATGAATAAATGGGAGAAAAAGGATAAAAAAATAACAATTCATGGTAAAATTTTAGTGAACTGGGAATAGGAGAGAACTTCAACCTGATAATGTCCACAAAGAACTTCCCCAAACATTGTTTAACTGGGGCAAGTTAATAGCTTTGTCTTTCAAAAAAAAAATCGACAAGTAGACAGAATATCTGTTACATTCACCTAAATGTTTTTTTTTTGTTGTAGATTCCTAGTCAGTGCAGAAAGGCAAGGAAAAGATAAAAAACATCAGGGTTAAAAGAAAGCTATGATTATAATTATGTAAGTAGAAAATCTCAATGTGCAGGTAATTAGAATTGCTCTTGACGTGAAAAATTATATCACTAGGTATTGCAGTAAAAGGTGAAAATAAAAATGACAGCATCAAAACCAAGGGAAATTATTAAGTGCATGGGGAAACAGAACACCAATGGGGAGTTGAAACTTTGAGTAACTTTAGTCACGAGGTAACTTCAGAGCAAAATCTTTAGAGAACAGGAGGGCAACTGGGTGTGTAAATTTTTGAGGCCAAAGTACTGCACGGAGCAAGCAAGTGGTAAGACCTGAAGGTGGGTTGAATTTACACATAGGAGGAACAGCAGAGAAGCTTGTGTGTCGGAGTGGAATCGGAGGGTGAGGCGGATAGGAGGTGACATTGAGGAGGTTGTGAGTCTGGGGTTGAAGGCCAGCACGCACATCAAGTAGAGCTTGGGACCATGTCAGGACTTTGGCTTTCACTCTGCCATTGGAGGTGACCACAGAACGGTGAACAGGGAAATAATCTGTTACCGTAATTGTGTTTGTTGGTGTGTATTAAAGAGGTTATGGGGGCCAAGAAGATGGGGGTGAAGAAATGCATTAGAAGACTGTTCTGTAATCCATGCAGAGAGATGGAGAGCACTGTTTGAGGATGGTAGCAATAAACATGGTGACCGTAGGATTTTGGGTGTGTCTGGAAGAAATAGCCCATTGCATGTGTGAATAAATTAGAAGTGGGTGTGTGGAAAAAGAGAGGATCAAGGAAGACACAGAGGTTTGGGCTTTCATGAGTAGAAAAGGAATTTCTACCCCTGAAGGTAGAAGAGACAGCAGGTAGAATAGATTTTAGTGGGAAGGTCAGAGGCTCTTTTCAGATGTCCAGACTTCAAATGGAGAAAACAGGCAGTTGGACAGAGCCTTTGGCTGTTGGTAGAGAGAAGTCTGGGCTAGCGAGATAAATTTGGGAATGTTGTCATATGAACTTATTTATCACCTGGGGATTAATGCTCTCATGGGGAAGGTTGGGGGTTGCCCAAAGAGGAGGACCAAAGACGTACAGGAAAGCATGAAAGGAGGAAGTAATGACAGACCACAGAGTGGGAGAAGATATTTGCAGTATAAATTACTGCCACAGTACTACAAATCAGTAAGAAAACACACTCTGAAAGAAAGACAATAAAAGACTTGAACAGATGCTTCCCCTACGTGGATGGCCAGATAGCCAAATGAAAAGGTACACAGCCTCATTAGTAACTGAGAAAGGTGAATTAAACTACAACAGCATACTGATAGATTCTCATGCACTCCTTGAAGAGAGTGGAAATTACTGCCACAGCTTTGAAAGCAATCTGGTATTATCAGGTTAAGTTGAAAATACTCCTTCTTTATGACCAGCAATTCTATCCCTGGGTATATATCATATGGCATACCTGTGTCCACCACGTATGTCCGCGTCCCTTCTGTTATGTATCACAACAATCGGAAGCTAGACATGACCTCACACCTACTATTACTAGAATTAAGTGTGATATACTCATTCAGTCTGATACTATGTAAGACACTAAAGATATAAGCCACAGTTTGACTTATCACAAGTTCATTTACCAGAAAAAACTAGATAAAAAGTATGAAGCTAAGTAAAATTAATGTTCAGAATTAAATACATAAGCACAAAAAGTTTTAGGAAAAAGGGAGGAAGTCACAAACATAAAAATCGGGCATGGTTGTCTTGGGATTTGGAAGGGCTGATTAGAGAGAGACAGTTTTGGAGAAGCTGGCTGTGTATTTCTTGATTTGGGTAATGATTACTTGAAAGGATTAATATCTTCATCCTGTGTGATTTAATTTCTACGTGGTTATTGATTCTGTTTGCTTCTTAACTGTATCCTTTGTAATTAACTAGTTGTTTTGTTCATTCTGAGACTTAATCCTAGGGCACGGTCCACCCATTTAACTGGTCAGTATTTCATTGAGACTTAATCCTAGGGCACGGTCCACCCATTTAACTGGTCAGTATTTCATTAGTAAGGATTTTCCTGGGTGCTGGGTGTAGAATAGAATGGGCCTGTCACTAACTTTCGTAAAGCTTGCATTTAATGGGAGTGAGTGACAGTGGGTTTCCATGTGATCAGGGGTGGTTGCATACATCAATGATAAGGGCACAAACCTCATTTGAACCTGGTTCATCCTTTCCTGTCAGTCTTGGGGCAAGGCATAGTTTCATTCTTCCATTGTAGGTGATAATACTATAAACTATGGGAATCAAGCACATTGATGTTTAGTACGTGGTATTAGTTAAATGCCATGAAGTACTAGCTGCTTTTAGAAATACCAGATGAAAAAGATGAAAAGTGACATGAAACAGACATTAAAATGCACGTGAATGACAATGCACTTGTCACAGCTTAAGGAGGGGGAGTGCGCTGTGTGCCACACGTGGGAAAGCACTGTGGAAGTCTTGAGTCGCCCTCCCTTCCAGTAATTTGAAGGGAAGGAGTCAGGCCCTTTAGCGAGGCACAGTGTGAGCAGGGTGGGAGGTGGGAGAGGACAACAGTTTCTATTAACAGTGGGCCTGGCAGGGGCTGTCACACCTAACAGAACTCTGGACCAACCAGAGTGGCCAGCATGATGAGATTCTTGGTTTTTATGTATGTGTATGTGTGTGTTTAGGAAAAAGAGCTTTTGGAAAAACATATGAGCTTTGAAGCATGATTACAACTGCTCCCTTAGACCCATCCATTCCTTGTTTTCTTGGTGCCTGAACCTTGAAAGTGTTTGCTCGCAAACCTTCGTATGTCACTTGCACTCAGTGTGGCAGTAGCATGAGCAAAACTGAAATGTTCCACTAGTGAATTTGGGCTTGATCTGCGGGTAGCAGGGAGCCACGGAAGGGCTTTGAGTTGGGCACTGAAGTACCTACTGGGATGATCTTCAGTGGATCTGGGGATCCAAAGGCAGGAATTGGTGTAGCCTCCTGACAAGCAATGTAAGAGCTAAACTGATTGGATCACAAACACGGAGAAGAGAAGGTGTGTTTGACAGCTGATATGGAGGCTGACTTAATGTGATTTGATAACTGAAGAGATGTGAGGTGTGGAGCGAGAATAACAGTACCAGTAACAGCAGGAAGGAGGTGGAAGGGAGAGTGGGCCCAAGAGACAGTGGTGATTCACCGACTTCGAGGTGGGAGTCGGAGTTGCTGCTCAGAAGAGTTGAAAAGTTAGTTCTTGAGAGACACTTGATGTTCCGAGTGATATTTTAGGATATTTCATAAAATTTGTTAACACTCTGATTAATTGTTTCAATGCAAGTACTGTCTTTTTTACTGTTACATGAGACAACTCTATTCCTTGGTGATTGTTTATAATGGTAGGTAAGTATGCAGAGGGAGGTATTTCTGTTGACTAATTAAACAGGTGACAGCATCTCAAGTTTGTTCTCAGTTTGCTTTGAGAAGCTGGTTTCTGAAGATGGCAACCAGAAGGCCTGCCAGTCTCAGTAAGGAATAGGTTGATCTACAGTTTTCTTAGCCTTTGACTTGGCTACCTTCTGCTGCCATATTGGGCTGGAGGATTGCTCAGCACCCAGCCTTCATGTGCACCTGTGCTGGCTGTTGGTGGTGGGTCACAAAGGTGAGTGGTTTCAACACCTCAGACCTTCTCAAGAGACTTGTGCTAAGAATAGTGAGTTATTTGGTGCACAGTTATTGAATATCTTATGCAAGAAGCCTGGTTCATTGACATGCTTCCAAAAAGCAAATTATAAGGACAATTATTGGTAATTGAATGATCTTTAAGGCTAGTATGCTTGAGATCAAATTAATGCTACACTTGTATTTTTTAAAGGACTGGATGTTTGCTTTGGGATTCCACATACGAGGTGTAATAAAAAAATATGGTAATGTTTCAAAAATTTTAAAAAATATATTGTAGTAAAGGACACGTTGCCTGTAATCCTCTTCAAGCCTCATTCTTGCCTTGTCTGTAGCAGTTCTGCAAGTCCTCTTTTGATTAGGATCTTTAACTGTACTGTCATAGACACCTTGATCAATTCAGTGTTTACATTCCATGATCATTTTGACTTTGGGGAAGAGCTAGAACCTGCACAGTAGCATACCCAGTCAGGTGGATGGAGACACCATGTTATTTTTGCAAACGTTTCTCACACAGTATTCACCCTCAAATTTTTGACAGCTTAAAAGGACATTTCACAAAAGAAAACTTCCAAAATGGCTTCAGGAATGTGCAAGAAGAATGGGCTAAGTGTATTTGAAGCAAGGGAAAAGTATTTTGAGGAACATTAATAGCAGCGGGTCATTACTATAAACATTTCTTTAAAAGTTTAAACTTTTGGTCACATCTTATATGTGTTTTGGTCACATCTTATATCAATGGATAAAACAAGAAACTGCTCAAGTTTTAATCCTTATGGTTTTAAAGTTGTACTGGCTTATACTTGTGTCTTGGTTTGTGCTGTCTTCAGTTACTTTATATTTTTGTACTGAATATCAAAGAACAAACAGTTATTCCTATCTTTAATTCATTGAAAGTGTGACCTGTTAAAGAAGTATCTATTATAATTATTTCAAGTTCATGGGAGTATTTTTTGATAATGTTCACAGTATATTGTGCAAGTAGGGTTATAAAATTTTACAATCTTTTAGATGAATTTTATAAAATATTATCGAAAATTTTAATTTTGAATAAAAATATTTTATCTAACAATTTAGCTTTAGCAATACAAGGGGAGATCAGAAAGTGGCGTATGTTTAAATTCTGCAATTTAATACAACAAAAGATGTATTGCCATGAATCCCCTTTAAGAATACTCCCTCTTGCTATGAACATACTTATCCTAACATTCTTGCCACTTGTGAAGCAGTCTGGAAGTATTCTTTCATGAATGGTTATGAGTTGTGATTAAAAAAAAGAAGGTGAAAGCTTCTGTCAAGTGCCATGTAATCGAAGGCCAGGCCTTAGAAACATTACAGTAGTCTTTGTCCACCTTTGAATAAGGTACCAAGGGACTTCTAGGCTCTTCCTCAATGTCAAAGTGCCCACAAAAGGTAAACTTTTTAATTGATTTTAATTGATTTAATTTAGTTGTGCCACAGCAGCACAACTAAAGATACTCACGTGAGTATTATTTCACACATACCAGAATTTGATTATTTACTTATGTGAGTTATTTTTGTTCTAGTATATTAACTCTGACCTTATTGGAAGATTTAAAATTGCTCCCCCCAATTAGAAATTGAAAATTATGCTTTGTGTTTTTTTTTTATCCATATTGAAGATGGGTGGCAGAGATGAAACTGGAGTTTGCTTCTGACAGCTAATTGTGGCATTAGCCTGTACCAGGCTTCCTGGAGGGGTTTTATGCTTACGGCATCATGAGCTATAGCTTCACAACAGGAAAGGGGATTCAAGTGTTGTTTTGAACTCTGTTAGAGCCAAGTTGCTTGAATTTACATGGGCAGTCAAGTATTCATTTTCTGAAATAATTGGGATCAAAAGTGTTTTAAATTTCTATATTTTCACATATTGGAATATTTGCAGATACCAGAAAAGTGATCAAATTACAATGAATGTTTTCTTTATTTTTGATACCAGGGATCGAATTCATAACCTTGCCTTGCCAGTCAGGTGCTTGCACTGCTGAGCTAAATCCCCGACCTGAATGTTTAAATTTTTAAAAATATTTCTCACAGTAAAAGATACATTACTATTAATCTCCCTTAAGATGCTCCCCCTCACTTCGAACAGACTTGTCCCGTCATTACGCACCTTTCTGAAGTAGCTCTGGAGTCTTCTTTTGTGCGTGTCTTTAGCTGAGATGTAGCATCCTCAGTGTCCCAGATCAGTTCAAAACATTTGCCGTTTGCGGTCATTTTGATTTAGTGGAAGAGCCAGAAGTCACACAGTGCCATACCCAGTGAGTAAGGTGGCTGAGGGTGTAATGACCTCCGCCCACCTTTTTACTGGACCTCTAGGCAGCAGCCTTCAGTGTCGTTTTTAATCACACCAAGGAACTGTGCTCCTGACAAGACTTCCAGAGCTGTTTCAGAAAGTGCAGGGTGGTGGGATTAGTGTGTTCAAGGCAAGCAGGGCTATTTTGAAGGCCATTGTATCTTTTACTGCAATAAATTTTTAGACTTTATACGTTCACTGTATAGTCTGACCACACATTGCACCTAATGAGTTATTTTGGTGGTGGAATCCAAGTCAAAACATGAAATTCATTTGTTTCTTATATGGAAGGAGGACTATGGAAAGAAGGTGGAAGGAGAGGAGTAGGGAATGCAAAAAGATTAAAATGTGTTGTGTGCATGTACCCACCATGCATGATGAATGTAAACATTATGCACGCCGTATATGTAATAATAAAAATAAGCATTAAAGGTTTCATATATATACCTTATACATATTCCTTATACATAAAAGGTACTTTTATACACTATTTTAAGTGCACCTTCATTTTGCTTTTGGCATTAAGACAGTGCTTAGACAGTTTCAGATTTTGGAGCATTTTGGATTAAGGACCATTAACTTGTATTTGTTTAAATCAGACAATTTCTAAATTTTTCTCAGGCATATTGTATGAGGCAGACTGTGGTTATTAGTTCCTCAAAGATGCTGTCCCGAGTCAGCTTCCTCCCCTTGCTGCATCTTAACTTTCATCTCATAATTTTGGGGGCTTGGGATATTTCTAGTTTTTTTATTTTTATTTTTTTTGATTCCAAGGAAGAACCATATTTCTTCTCTCTTGTTTTCTCTGTTCAGAAACTCCATGCCGTGCTTCTAACTTGCATGGTACCTGAGAATGGCAGAACAAAGCAGGAGTGGAGCACTTTGCTTTAGCTTGAGTTGATGAAAACCAAAGCTTTAGCAAACAGTCAAGCAAGGCTCAGGATGCCTTGCTGTTTTCCAAATAGGTTAGCGTAAGCCAGGGACTGTGCTCATGTCCTGGTAATGACAACTTTACAATCTAATTTTCCTTAGTATTTAGCTCTTAAAGACAAAAACCTCCTAAAATATGCAGTTTTAAAGGAAATTCCTAAGCAGATATCAACAGCGTTAGACCATCTGTTGAAATATGACTTTTCCTAAAAGCCAATGAGTCTTCCATTCTCAGATTGGTATTATGTGACATATGGCACTTAGAATGAGGGGAGGACAGTTTTCACTTAGGTTGCATTCTTTATTTTAATTTACCTGAGTTAGGGTCTAATTCTTAAAAAAATAAAAAAAGATTCTCACAAAATGCCAGCGATGGAAAACATTACTATATTTCAAATACCTTTATGTAAGTGGCTTAAAGGCCTGAAGGCCCAAGTTCATTGTGTGTTTAGAACCAGTTGATATCATTTAAGCTTTAGTGTTCATAAGCTATTTCAGGGCATGGATAATGTCTTAACTATAGATTTTATCGACCACAAGTGTAGGACCTGCAGACCGAAGACCCACAGCAGGTGTTTAATAAAAGTGTTTGGCAATGATGGACATATTTTGCTTTTCCCCCTTTATGAGTGTTGTTTGTTCCATCAGGGTCTTCATGTCTGACAACATGTGGGAACTCTTCCTGTTCTGTGTCTGGGCTCCTTAGTTTTAATTACTGCTTAGTTTTGCAGAACCTGTGTTGTAAAGAGCTAACTAAAAATATCCCTGTCACTGTAAGCATCTTCACGTCTGGTTTTTGTTTTTTGAGTTGCACATCCAAAACCATAGGCGAAAGAACTGTATCTTTTTAGTCAACATTTTCAATGTTGGAAAAAACTATCAGATTTAACACTTACCTTGTCTTCCCCTCCACTTTTCTGCTCTTCACCTATTCTAGTATGTGCTTTCAGAAAAGCAGAAATTTTGTCAACTGTGAAGAGAGTTTGTTAGGTATGGATATTCCACGGTTGATCAGGTCCCTCCACCCTGCTTGTTCAGTGGACCTTGTAGAGGACCCACAAGGACTCACACCTTCCCCTGGGCACGTAGGCACAGCCTGTTTTGTTCTGTGATTTATTGTCTGTTTTTCCAAATGCCCAGGGTTTCCTGAGCACTGGTGGGTGACAGAGTCTGAGACAGCCTGTGAAAGTTTGCTCAGTGAGAGAGAGGGCAGGCACTGGCTTGGGATTCAGAGCAAGAGTCTGGATCCCAAACTCTGCTGCTTCCCAGCTCTATTGTCTTGCTGTGGAGACCTTTTTTTTTTTTTTTTTTTTTCATTTTTTTTTTTTTTTTCATTTTTTTTTATTTAAGGAGAAAAGAAAAAAACAGTGAAGGGGTACAAGTTATACAGATTTACAGAAGAAAAAAATGCGCAGTAGGAAATCACTAGTTAATGGATTACATATTGCCATCTTAGAAATAATTGTTCAAGTCACAAAATTAAAGCTTGTAGAGTGCACATTCCAACAATGATACTGCAAACAGTTCTGTTCAATGATCCAATAAAACTCTGTGATATCGTTTTCTATCTTATACACTTAAATATACATGCAGTTATATAGTTTAGAGCACTTTCTTTTCCTCTCTTTTGTACAATGACTATTAAACATTTTGGGTTTCACTGCTCCCACGGTTCTTATTGCTTTTTTGGAAGAGAGTAAAACCAAATGTGACATAACAGAACAGAATCGGTCAAGTCAAAAGGGTGGACATAATAGATAATATAAAAACATAATACAAGGTGATCAACAATGGTTACCATAATGCCTCCTGCTATTTCTAATAGAATTGCCTATATCATTAGTTGTAATACAATTGAACAAAACAGTAAAGAACAAAACTGACAAAACCAAAACATTGGAGACATTGTAGGTCTTCAAAAGTAGATAAAAGTCAACGAGAATGGGCGTCGTAATGAATCTCATTATCTTCACAGCTGATGCCTAAACTTTCGAACCTGATACTATCCAGTAAAACAGAATAGAGGAACCTCAGTCAAAAACAAGATGGTGAGAGTAATACAGGGCTTCAAATCGAGATAATAGAAAGTCAAAGTGGGTTACTATATTATATCCTGCTATTTTTTTCCCTTTAATTAAACAGATAAAAATGAAAAAGTAAATAATGGAGTGGAGATTGAGAAAAAAAGAGGGCATAACAGTGAAACAGGGCAGATCAAAACATAACCATTTAAGCAGAATAGTGTTTCACCACCAGATAATTCCGACCAAAAGTAGTTACCATATTGACTCTTTCCTTGAAGTCCTTGAGTACAACTTCGTATACTGTAGCATTAAGTATATCAAAACAATGTAAAACCATTTAAGAGAATGACAACATTATAGAGTATTTAGAATCGACTAACAGAAAATGAACAATGGTTTCTGTATAATCTCCTTGTCTTTAAAAGGTTTTTGCTTATACTATCGTACATAATAAAATCCAATAAGATACAACCTGTTTAGATCATTGGAGACAGAAGAACAAAAGCTAGATGAGACTTCAAAACAAGATGGTACTAAATCAGTATTACCTATTAAGGTGTCATTTTCTCCAAAATAGCTGTTCCTATCATCCAATCTTCTCTGTCTCATTTCTGTTGAGCTCTTTTTCTGTCAGTAGCTGTCAGTTTGTCTTCTTCATTTAGTTCTCTGCTCCATTCGTTGTGGCCTCCCCGCCACTATTTCTGGGTTCTTTGTATTTTTCTTTTTTTAGAATATCCTGCAATACTTTCTGTAGGGTTGAATTGGTGGTTGCAAATTCCCCCAGTTCCTCTTTATCCTGGAAGCACCTCATTTTTCCATCAATTTCCAGGGACAGTTGTGCAGGATATCTCAATCTTGGCTGGAGATTATTATCTTTCAAAGCTTGAATTATTTCCCCCCATGCTCTTCGGGATTTGATGGTTTGTGCAGAGAAATCTGCTGTAATTCTGATGGGTGTTCCCTTGTAAGTGGTCTGTTTCTTGTCTCTGACAGCTTTTAATATTCTGTTCTTGTATTGAATTTCTGGAATTTTTATTATTATATGCCTGGGTGTTTCTCTGTTAGGGTTGTAGGTAGCTGGGGTCCTGTATGCCTCATATATCTGAGTATCTTTACCTTTTGCTAAATTAGGAAAATTCTCCTGGATTATTTCTGTGAGTAGCTTTTGTAGTTGACTTGTTTGTGTCCCTACTTCTTCTTTTATGTTCTTAATCCTTAAGTTATGGCTCCTCTTATCATCTTCTTGTCTTTGTATTATTGCTGTTTGTTTCTTTGTTATTTTTAAGAAGTTTTTCATTTCATTCTCCCATATTACAAGTCTGCCCTCCAGTTCAGATAGTCTGTCCTTAGTTTCTTTCAAGCTGTTATGCCAGTCTTGGATAGACTTCTTAATTTCTTGATAGTCCCTTTGAACCTGCTTCACATACTCAATGCTTTCTCTGTTTTCTCCATCAAACAATTCTCTCCTCTTTTTCTGTTCTTCCATTCCACCATTCATTTTTTCCTGGGTGGTGCTTAGCATTTCTCTAACTATTCTGCATACTTCTAGCTTCAGGTCATTGATAACTTCATTCCTGAATTGGTCTATGAGGCTCTCTATATGGCGCTTAATGTATATTGGTGCGGGATCCACTATTTCCTGTTTCTCAGAATTGGGGGCCGAGGAGCCTTTCTTGTTACTTCCCTTCCCCATATTATCTGTTCCTTATAAAATGCAAGCTTACATAGGAGGCCTGGCTTCCCTGCCTGTCAGCCACAGCCTGATCAAATTGCGCTTGGCTAGGTGTTCCTGCCTACCGCTGCGCACCAGGGAGTTACAGAGGGGGCAGCCTACACAGGAGTCAGTCGCTCCTCCGGGCCACCGTCAGGCTCTGGGATCTGGGTTAGGCCAGTCTACCGAGTCCGCCAGCAGCGTCATGCAGGCCAGGGACTTTTCACCAATCCCGTCCGAGAGGGGAATGTGTGGCTGGAGTTGCCACCACGCCCTGCTCCCGCAGAACTGCCCAAGCCCAGAAAGTCCTCCGCTGGAGTCAAACTGTGGTAGGGGGTCAGTTTCTCTCACTCACCTCGCCACCAGTTAGTTTTCGTGTATGCCTCCTTGTCCGTCCTGTTTTCGACTCCGTTCGCAGACTCCCGTTCCCAGAGCTTCTGTGCGTCTCTCCTTGCCGAGCCGCAGTGGAGGCAGCCAGCCGCCGGGCGGCGGGAAACCCAAATCACAGTTTCCAATGGCGTGGTGTTGAGCCTCCACACCGAGTCTTTTCTGTTCCTATTTTAGCGCCAAGACTGTATTCTAAGTTGGTTTCTCTCAGCCCATTTCATTCCTGAGTCAGCAGAGCATATCTCTACCGGTTCATGTCTCCTTAGTCCACATCATTCCTGGCCTCTGAGCCGAGCCTTTCAGAGAGCCTTGTGGAGACCTTTTTTGTCACATATAAGTTGGAAATGGTCACACCTATCTTAACGCGTGTGAACAACCTAGTTTCTAGTGTCTACTTAAAGCACAAAAGATGCTTTATCTTTAAAAGCATAAAAGTGCTTTTAAAGATAAAACTAAGCAGCATGTACTTCAGTATTCTTAAGTAATGTTTAGTTAGTCTGTCCTTGGTTCTATGACATCAGGCAGAACCCTTCCCTCAAAGGAGAATGTCAGAAATAACACATGGTGGTTAATGTGGGTCCCTGGTTGTTCTGTGTCCGCTGGATTTCTTCCATTGCCTTTTTGTCTTGAAGATTGCAATAATTTTTTAAAAAAATTTTCTTGTAACTACATCATAACCTCGTGTTATAATTGCAAAGATAAGAGGTTTTTAGCAAAAAGATGTAGGAGGTGTGGTGTGCGATTTCATTATGCCAAGAAAATTAATGGAACTGATTTTTGTCAAAGAATGCTTACGTGTACATCAGGAAATAATTCTGAATAATTTACTAAGTATATTTTGTGATTGTGACATCTCTCTCTACAGGCATGATGCAAATTTGAGTAAACTGCAATTCATTTAATAAAAACTGACAGTGTGAAGTGTCTGTTTTTAAAATGTATATGCTCGATACCAAAGGGTCTGTGTTGAAAATTAAGTTTTCTTTACTGCCTCATTCCCTAGCTTACCAATTCCTTCCTACAGAGGCAAACTACTCCTGTCTTTTTAAAATTAAAATCTATGTTTAATTATGGTTTGTGGTGGTAGTGCCTCAGGTAGTCCTAGTCATATACACTTTACACAGGTGAGCAGACATGGCCAATATCACGTTAGCAGTGAGACCTCTTATAGTCAGCTTTTGGAACCAGGGATGGTGTAGCCTCCGTGTTTCTTGATTTCCAAGTCTGTGTTTTCATTTTCTAGCTGCAGCATGAGAAAGCTGAATTGGAGCAGCATCTGGAACAGGAGCAGGAATTCCAGGTCAACAAACTGATGAAGAAAATTAAAAAGCTGGAGAATGATACCATTTCTAAGCAGCTTACATTAGAGCAGGTAAGCATGTCTAGCTCTCCTGACTTTGCTTTTCTACAATCAGCTGGCTCTTTCCAGCTTTCATATGCCTTGAGGAGTAGGAGTAAAAACCATTTTTCAGCTCTGCTTTCCCAGTGGAGATTTCATTTCTAAAGTAAGTATTTGCAAGTTTACATCGTCTCTGCTCACACACACACACCCACCTGCCCTCGGCTCTCTGGCTGGCCACAATTAAGTTTCAGGAGACATGTGGTGATATTCTGATTTATAGCAGGAAATGTCAGGTTCCTTTTTTACAAAGCAAAAGGGGAAGAATGTTTTTAACCACAGGATCATTTCTGTGAAAGTTCCTGAGAGTGTTGCTCTGCAGCTAAATTGTTTCTTTCAAGAGTTCTTCAGAACAATGAGCATTTTTTTCCCTCTGAATTATTATCAACTTTATATGAATGCTGTTGTCTCCCAGCTGAAATTGTTGACGCCAATGTGGAGTAATAGACTTGGTAACTCATGCTGGGTCAGGTGCTGATGACAAGCATGACCTTGAATTCATTAAATCCTCTAAGCCCAAGTTCTCTATTTGAAAATGACAAGATAGGCTACAATCATAGATGGCCAACTCAGAGGTACAAACGTGGAAAGTAATAGTGCACAATCCTGCCAGGTGCCCTTGGCAGGCCTTGATGTTGATCACAGAACTGGCCTTCAGCATCCAGACTGGTCTTGGATTTCTTCCATCACTCTGGACTGCGGGAAGTTGCTATCACGTCATTCACATTGGTGGAAGGGACCCAAGTCCCTGACACCCCTGGTCTTACGCTTTAGTGCCCTTTCCCACTCAGGTCTCTTAAAATTATATTTCTGCTAAGACAAATTGTAAGAGGCTGTCTGTAGTGCATGGAGACTTGGATTACCGTGTACAATTCAATAGCTTGCCTAAGATGACTCAGGTTTGAGTGTTACAGATTCCAATGGCCGTTGGGATGATTTGGTTAGGCCTTCCAAGCAAAGTGGTCTGTTGTGTATCTGAGCCTCTGCTCACCAGGCACTCTGTTTAGTTTTAACATTTTTACCTGAGAGTGAAACTGTGATAGGACTTGAGAGGGTTGAGGGGAAGTTGGGGTTTGTTTTGAGTTAAAACTGACTTTGGTTTTTGCTGTGATTGTTATTTTTATATATACCTATATCAAAGTGAGGATATATATATATATATATACACACACACACACACACACACACACATGCACACACAGAGAATAATTTCTTTTTTCCATTTAGCTTTCAAATTTAGATTCACTGTCTAAATTTAGAAGAGTTCTTGTACCCTCAGTTTAAAAATGTTTTTTAGTAAGTTTCACCTGTTTGATTCCAGGGTGGCCTTTAGTTCTTCTGTTTAAGTTTTGAGGATTCAACTTCTTATTGGTGCTTGTTAGTCAAGAGCTAATCAGACGGTCACATGAAACACCCACTGTAGTTGAGATTGAGACCTTGGCTTGGCCATGGACTTCACGATGGTGGTTGCAAATCCTTTAAGTACCTTCTCCGTTATGTGTGTTCACAAGCTGCTCTGGAAATAGGACTGGAGTCTGGGGCTGTGACCCCTCGCAAGGCTTTTGCTTTGACCACAAGGTGGAGATAGTGAGCTAATGGCCACAAGAGAAGGGAAGTAGGCTGGCCCTGGAGAAGGAAGGGTCCTACTGCCTCACTCTCTAAAGACCCTTTGGAGAAACACATAATTGAACCACTGTAAAGTGAAGTCCAAGGCATGCATTTCCTCTACCAGGTTAATGAGTTGGTGAATTTATAAGCTTATTTCAGACATTGGCAAAATAGGATTTCCAGAATAAAAAAGCACTTTCCAAATTTCTAGAGGAATAGGTACACTGCAAAGCCTCTTATAAGAAGTAAACCTCAGATTCAGCATATGAGTCCTTATTTAACTAAAATGGAGAAAGTGACATCACCCCCCCCCAACCTGCCATACATCACCCCCCCCCCCAACCTGCCATTCTCGTTTGGTTATGTCCAAGGTGATTTGGTGTTGGAAATTTTATTGTGCATTTTGTTGAACTACAAATAATTTTGGCCAGTGTTTAGGAAGACTGTTTTGTGATTTTTTTTTTTTTTTTCCAGTAAGAATCTTTTCTGAGTTTCCAGGGATCTGTTCTGATTAGCTCTGTGGTCATCTTTAGGGATTCTTATGTGCCTTGTATGATACCTGTAATACTTTATATTATGTTACTTGGTATCTGCTATATTGTATGCTTTACACTTATGTTATCAGAAGACCAAAGGCACATAGTACACTATAAATTACAATGACATATAGTCTATGCCTTTGCTTTTTTGTGGGAGGTACAGCACTGGGGCTCAAACCCGGGGACACTCTACCACTGAACTGTACCCCCCACCAATTTTAGTTTATTTTGAGATGGTGTCTTAGTAACTTGCCCAGACTAAAATCGAACTTGGGATTCTCCTGCCTCAATCTCTTAAGTAACTGTGATTATAGGTATGTGTCACCGTTACTGACTCACACCTACTGTTTGAGCTGTAAGATGTTTGAGGACAGTTTCTTTGTGTCCCATACCACCACACGTGCTCCAGAGCTCTGTCAGGACAGTTGAACAGTGGTTTTAGGCATGAGGCTAGAGAGCAGTTATTTGCCTTTCAAAAGGTAGCTCAGGAGTCACCAGGGGCTAGGCCCTGACACAGGAGGAGCCCGATGTGAACCTGCTGGTATTTCCTCTGCTTAATACTTTAATGAGTTCTCGTTCTCCTTCCCTCCCTCTCTCCATCCTCATCCACTCATCCACTCCCCTGGTGGTTCTGGTGAGATATAATTCACCCATTCAAAATGTACAATTCAGTTTTACTATTGGAAGTTGTTCAGCTATTCCCACAATCCCATTTTAGAACTTAAGGGCTTGTATACTGTGGTCTTTTGTGACTGCCTTCATTGAGCGTAGTGTTTTTGCCCACGTTACAGCATGTCCTCATGCAGCTTTCCTTATTCTGCCTGAATAATTTCCCACTGTGTGAATATACTGCATCCTATTTATTCCTTGCCATGTGATTGTTTCTACCTTCTGTGTGGACATTGTGTTTTCCTTTTTCCTAAGCATATACCTAGGACTCAAATGGATAGTTTTACATTGGAATTGGATAAAATTGTACAAAAAATAATAGACATTTTGCATTTTAGTGACTTGAACCTGCAGAAAAGATACTGCTTATTTTATTTTATTTTATTTAGAATGTAGTAAATATACAACAGAACAAGATAAAACAAAGCCAACCGAGATAATGTAGTGACATTGGTATAGACCTTCAAAGCAGGATACTGGGATAGTAGTAATTGGTGCTATAGTATATCTCGTTATCTTTACAATAGTTGTCCAGTCAGTTAAGTATAGCGAAGTCAAACCAATAACAGAGCATTGTAAAAACAATTGAAGGAGAATATTGAGTAGAGCATAACAATCATTACAAAACACAATAGTGAAAATAACCTTTGCCTTCAAACAGAACATAGAAGGAAGTACCCCTTATTTGCTATATTGCATATGGTCATCCTCCCAAGAGATGCTCAGAACTCTCTCCCCAGTTGCTGACAGGGTGGCGGGGGGAGATGTTTGATTCTCAGCCCAAGCTCTGACAGGCTCACGGGAACAGCTGACTGGTTCTCTTCCTGGCCGGTGCCAGGGTGCTTACTGAGAGGGTGGGCAAATTGCCTTCCTGTGCAGCCATCTAAGTCCCAACATGGCCGGGTCTCGGGTAGCCGCTGGTTCTGGTTCCAGAAAAGATATTGGAAGGCCTTTCAGAAATTTGTGATGATTCTGCTTTGCTTGATATGAAGGTGTAGCTTGAGTGGTAGTACTGTTTTTTTTTTTTTTTTTGTACCAGGAATTGAACTCAGTATCTTGCTCTTGCCAAGCAGGCGCTTATGCCACTGAGCTATGTCTTCATGCTTTGGAAAGTAGGACTGACTTGGCTTGGAGACTCTTGTCTGGAGGTCCTTCCTCAGTAGGGCCCATTAACCAAATGTCAGAAGGCCTTCATTAGCAGTTGTGCTGATGTCAGACCTCCCACATAGATGATTTCATTAGTGTTAGTTCGTCTCTTAGCAAGAACCCAAGTTCATTTTTCACCTAGGGGAATGTAAGCAGCTTAACTAGTGAGATATGTGGGGTGTCAGTGGTCGGCTGGTGTTTTGGTTGGTTCATAGAAGCTTAGAGCAAGGGGGCAACAATGGTCCTCAAACCCTAGTGGGGTTGGGGGAAATTGTGCAGGATACAGCTCTGCAGGATTTAGGACCGCAGCTTGTTGTTCCTGTGTCCTCTCCCTTTACAGAGGAGGACGCTGGATGGGACTTGCTTCTCTGACAAGCCAGTTTGGCCTATAGGTGGACCAACCCATGGATACTCTTTGCCCAAAAATGGAAAGCCAGGGGACTCTGGGCATTCTCTAGTCACATAGCCAGTGAGTGGCAGATTTGGCCTCAGTCCTTGGCCCAGTATTCTATTCTGGGAGGCAGGAAGAACCTAATCTTTGTGTAAAGAGAGGTAGCAATGTTTTTATACTTTTAGAAATCCTGCTCCTCTCCTGTCCAAACAGACTGCCTTCATTCTTAATTATTTGTTTTAGTTATAAAACAGTTATAATTTAGTTATAAAACAGTTCATAAGTAGACCCAAAAGAGCATGTTGAGAATGATATGATTGTGACATCTTGAATAAACGAGATTAATTTATTCAGTGTGACTTTAGCATCTTTAGCAGCTTTAAAAATAAATGCTGGTAGTCATTTCCTGTACTGCAAACCCTTATTGGAAGGTTTTTATTGAACTGTGTGGTCACTATAAGTCTCTTTTTTAGTATTCACAATTTCTTAGGTGATAGTAAGAACATTTAGAACTTGAAATTTTCTTGTCTGTGTCAAGAAATCTTGACCCAGTTAACACATTCCCACTGGCTTAAAACACATGCATGACTGTCCCATTCAGTGGCTTATACCACTGGGGTTATTCAAACACTTCTATAGGTGTTTTTAATGATAAAATTAATAATAAAAAATACCTATAAACTCCCAGTGGGATAATCATGCATGTATCCCGCAGTGGTCCAAGCTGCCTGTCCTGAGCATGTTAATGTTTTCTGCCAACTGGGGGAGATTTTCTTTGCTTATTGAGTATTGAAAGGCACACATAGCTCATTTATTATGTGAAGTTCACCTCAACAGACTATGAGGGCTTTCTGTACACTTGCTCAGAAATTAGCTTGTAGGAAATGCTCCGATTTGGGTGTGGTTTATCCCCAAAGGTTCATTTGCTGGAGCTATGGTCCTTCATATGGCAATACTGAGAAGCAGGGAGCCTTGAAGAAGGGGAACTTGTGTGAAGCGTGACTCGTGGAGGGGCACTGCCTTTAAGAGGGGATTCATGCTGAGCTGAATCTTTCAGCCTCCAAAATAACTGTGAGCTCAATAAACTTCTTTTCTTTGTTATTATCCTGCTCTGTGTATTTTGTTATAGCAACAGAAAATGGACTAATTCAAGAAAGAAGAAAACAGTGGTTTAACATTAAACCATTATTTAATAATGTTATACTGGTGCAATAAGCTAGTGGTGTCATGTAATTCAGCTAACACTTAATGTGACTACCAGGCTTGCCTACCATCTACCACATGCCTGATTGTTTTCGTTTCTGTAACTGACCCTTGTAGCCCTGTACTTTCCATAGCAGTTTGGAATATATTCTATTAAGTTGTCTCTTTTCTCCCAAAGCATTGAAGTCCATTTATAAAGGTTGGATTTGGGACTTATAGGGTAATTTCATTTCATTAGTGTAGTATTAGTCAACATTCCTGTTGCTGGGGCAGAGTACCTGACATCCAAACTTAAAAGGAGGAGAGGTTTATTTCATTCATGGTTTCAGTGGAATCAGTCCATGGTCAGCTGTCTCCAAGTCAGAAACAGCATGGTAGAAGGGCCTGGCAGCTGGGAAGTAGAGAGCGAAAGGAGGAACCAAAATCAACATACTCTTCCAGGTGAGATGCCCCAGGACTTACCTCTCAGTGATGTCCCGCTAGGTAACAGCACATTCAACTGTGAACTCATCAGTGGATGAATCCATTGATGAATACAGGGCCTCGTGATTTAGTCACCTTCCAAACAAATGAGACTTATGAGTACATTTTTAGATCTAAACTATGACAATTAGCAACCATTTATGATGACAGTTTTTTAGCCCATGTAGCTAAGGAAAGCTTCCCTGGGTTCAAATATCCTCTTCATCTGTGATAAGCTGTATGACACAGGCATACAGGTTGACCTCCTTTGTGAGGCAACTGTAATTTGTAAGTTTGGGAGAGGATTAATTTTTCTATCCTACATCTCATACTCCATATATATTGAAGTTTATATTCCTCTGAGGCAAGATTTTTCAAACCCTGTGCAGCAAGAAATACATTTACATGGTAATCTAGTATACACTGATTACGTAATTATGTATATATGACAGGAGTGAGTTTCATAAGATAATACTTAGGCTTTTCTTTTCTATCCTGTTTCATTTTTAGAAAAGTAGATTGCAAAAGACCAAACCAGTTTCATAATCCAGTAATGGCTTGTGTCCTGTGTGAACAGCATGCTCTGGTGTGCCAGGTGCTTTGCTATTGCCAGATTTTCATGGCCCTGTTCTTCTACCTCGAGCACTTCCTCCCACTGTGCATGGGTCTTGCTAATATCCTTTCTCCAGGCAGCTGCGGCCTGTCCTGGGAAGTATTTTCATATTGGTCAGTCTTCTTGTAACGCTGGATATGCCAGTAATTGTTTCTTTTCTGAAAATACCCAGTAAGGTTCAGCACAGTGATAGCGTTGATCTAACTATTGTTTTCTTGGTGACTCAGATCTAGTAAGTTTTCCAAAAGCCGTGGCTGTTGCCATTAATAACAAAAGCTGCTATCCATTTCTTACAGTACTTTTTTCTATTTTCCAGGAACGTGAGCCTGTGTATTAAGAGAGCTTCAAATACTTTACTGGTTTTCTCAAGCTGGTTATTCATCTTTAACGTTTATGAATCTCTTTCATATTCATAGATTTGTGGTTTGCCCCTTTTTGCCCATACTGCAGTTGGTGCAATTATATGGCATGTATCCTGCCTTTATTCAATACACCTTCATTATGTGCTTACTGTGAGTTGCAGTCTATTAAGGAAAATGATAAAAAGGTCCTTGGCCTGGAGAAGTCCAGTCCAGGATAAGGGCACGAGTGAGTCTGTGGCAAATGGTCAAGGAGGCACTGGACAGAGCACTCTGGTGCTGGAAAGGAGCCTAATTAGCGTAGAGGATTAGAAGCTGCACAGAGATTGATGCAGGGAGAAAGACACGCCAGCTGGAGAGGTCCAGGTTTGCTCTTTTAGGAAAGCAAAGGCCTGTGAAGAGACAAGTGGGAGTAAAAATTGGTTGCAAATACTGCACAAAGAGGCAGAGAAATGAACTCACAAAGATGTGAAGTTGAGTCTTCATCCTCCCCAGAGAGCATGGAGTGAGCAGGGGTTGTGACAGTGACTACATGCTGAGTTGAGTCCCTATAGTGTGACTACAGAAAGCAGCCCTCTAGCTATCCCAGGGATCCACCCAGGCTTTAGCACTAATGGTGCCTTGTGGTGTTACCTTTAGTTGCTAGACAGTGTCAGCAACTAACTTAGCCTGGACTAGACCCAGCTCCTAGGGACAGAGCAGGGTGACACCCACTCATCCTAGTGTCTGCTTTCATTCATAACTGCAGCAAATCAGAGAGGCGTGGGTTTCAAATGATGCATTTGGATCCTTAGAACAAGATTGGGTGGTGTTCATTTTTTTAATCAATCAGTGAAACTTGATATATTTGGTTTTATATAGAAGAAAAGAAAGTTTTCCAGCTCTTAGAACCACTAGTAGATAGTAAGGTGTTACAAATGGTTAACAGCACATTAAGGATACAAGATAACCTTTCTGTCTTACTTGTCACAAGACAGTTGTTTCAAAATACAAACCAAATTGACATCACTACTAGTTCCGATGTAATTTTGATGCTGCTTATTTTGGTAGCTACTGCAGCTCACTAGTGAGTTACACAGATAATCAATGTGTACTTGTGACTCACACAACAGCAAATTTGGTGACTAATGGGTCACATTCATTGGCTGGTGGCTCACCTTTTGTATAATTAAGGAACAAGATATTTCTTAAATTTGCAGACAAAAGAGTCATATGGAGTCTTGTTTAGAATTCCATTTGTGCAAACACCTGCCCATGCAGATTCTGTTTATAGTAGGGATCTGTCATAAACATGCTGGTGGGTAGCACCTGCTGAATTATGTGTACCACTTTGCAAATTCAAGGAATAATTGTGTTCCTTGAGCATTCACTTGTATTGAGGAGATAAAATTTAGGGATCACTCTGTACACTTTGAAGTTTGATTCCTAGTACAATACTGATTCCAATTATGGGTGTTGTAGAACCTTTTATTAAATTGTTTGCATCTAAAAGTAATACATTGATCTTTTAAGAAAATTTAGAAAACATGAACAAAAGGTACAAAAGTACAAAAACATTATCTAGATGGAACTCTAAACAGTTTGTATTGGTGTTTTTTAATAATTTCCTCCCTTTTCCAATAACAGTATATATATAGCTTACTGCCCTTTTTATCTTTTAATAACACATCAGAACCTATGCCTGCTCCTTTAGCTAAGCTGCACTGGAGCAAAAGCAGTCATAATCATAGTAAATGCTGAAGTTGCCTGGGTGGGAATTGGATTAGAGCAAATCCTTCAAGATGTTTAGGTTTTCTGAGAAGCTTGTGTACAAGTCCCACCTACTGCTTATTCAGGAGCGATAGAAAAAAAATTCAGATCATAGCTGAAAAATAAATGGGATTTTTGGCCTTGAAAATAGGCAAACCAGGATCCGTATTCCTCCCCCAAGGAATCCTCAGTAATCTGGCTTTCAGATGATTTGATTTGTTTTGTAATCCTGGGGCTGCTGGGGTATCAAAGCTGGTGAGAGGTCCCAACACAAGGATTGTGAAAGCAGACTGAATTTGTCTGGTGGCACAAATAAGTCTCTGTAGAATACGAAACAGGAAAACCCTTCATGTATTTATATTCTAAAGAAGGACAAATCACTGCATTCCATCTTGTCAGACTTTATTTTAAAGCATCAGATAACTTGCAGGTTAGTTTGCACAGATGATTATGTGATGGGGGGGGGGATCAAGATGCATTTGCTCTGTGGAAGGAGAGTCATTAGCCAGTAGTGTGGAGACCTTGCTTGTTAAATTGGATGAAGTTGATGTGCCGTAGCAAGGGCAGTAAAATCTAGAAATGTGATCCTGAAATCAGGTTGCCTGTAGTTTTCAAATGCAGTCTGTTTCCTTAGGACTAGAATGAAAATTTGCATTCTCCTTAGCAGAGCAAATGAACAAATGGCCAAATTCAACATCTTCCCCTGAGACCGTTGGATGCATGTGCTACAGACAAGAAATAATTGATTTTGTTTATCAAGAAAGGTCCATTTTAGATAAATCATATGTCTGTATCAACTGAGTTAACTTTGTTTCTGTGTTTCTGGTCTGTCTGAAGCCACAGCAGTCTACCACTGAGCTACAACTGCAGTCCCTATTATTTTCTTTAAAGATCTCATTTTACCTGATGGACTGATGGAATAGTGTGTTTGTGAGAGTTGCAGACCTGATTCTTTCCCAAGGGGTTTTCCTCTGAACTCTTGATGTAACAAAACAATGTATATTCAATACTTTGGAATCTACTTTCATCAATGGTAATCATTTAGTTAAAAAAAAAATTCCATAGAATTATGAATCCGTTATACAAAATTATGTAGTAGTGTGTTGATGTTAAAGAAATTGATCCAGAAACAGTACCAATCTGTGTAATTGTGTGTCTATTTCAAAAATGTCATTCTCAGCATTATTGAACAAAAGCAAAATTTATTGAGCTGGCAAACTATTAAGCAGCATCACTTTTATATAATAATGAAATATTAATATATTGTGAAGGTACAACAGTTTCAAAGAACAAGTGTAACACTTCAAAGAACAAATTCTCAGTTTTGACAAGAAAAAATATGTAAATTGTAGTAAGGAATGCTAATTCTTGGCTACCTGGAAAACTCAGGTCTTTCAGGTAATTGCTCCTTCTCCATTATTTATCTTCAAAATCAAGTGACTCCTTTGATATTTAATGTATATAAATGAATGTTCTAAAGGCTTTCTATTAATGAGTATGCTATTATATATATTAGAAACCTATCAGATTTTTAAGGTAAAATGTCTTTAAAGTTTTTTCTATTATAAAAATATAGTAAAGGATTGGTTGTAGCAAGAAAAGGTATGCAAATGAATGAGCAGAGTTACTTTCAATGGACAGCCATGTTGTTTTGTTTGCAAGGAACCTTGGCTGATTTTTTTGCATCTTTTTCTTTATCTGTGTATTTCAGGTGTACACAGATAAATTTATTTTCAGTGGTAATTTTAACCTTTTAGACTTGGAATAGACTATCCTCCTTCGTCTCTTTTCTTCATTGGCAAATTTCCACCGTCCTTTTGGATAAGCCGGGGGGATGCCCTAGAACTTGTTCTTAATTCTGAAAACAGTTGCGGCTTGATTAATCTCAACGGCACCTTGCAGGGCTCTGATCTGTGAACACCTGATATATCTGTAACAACAAATTGGTTGCTTAGCTGTTTTAGAAAAGGGTTTCTTCCAAAAGGCAAGGATCAGTTGCCTTCCAGCCTAGGAGAGTTGTGAGGAATAGAAACAAAATACCAGTTTCTTAGCAGAAGCAGAAGGTCTTAGCAGACCTGAAGTTTTATTTTGCGGATCTCTGTTGCTTTCATTTGTGAAGAGTTTATCATGGAGCAAGGGCTGCTGTGCATTGTTGTCAGCTATTTTTGTGTCTTGCACATGATAAACACAGTATTTTTATAATCTTCTCAAAAGTCCTATTATTTTCCAATCTATTAACAAAGCTTAGATTATTTCAGGGGTATAGGAAAGTAAGATGGAATGTGGCAAAATCTTCTGTTATCTCTGCCCTTGTAGTAGAAAACAAAAAACTGCTTGTTTTTTTATTTTAATGTCATTTTCTGAATATTTTATTTTATCTTCCCAGGTAATTCTGGTTAGCACTTTGAGCACGTGAACATTTATGACGTTATGTAACAAATTGACAAGAGATTGACCTGAACTGTTAATAGTCTTCAGATATACCCTGAAAGCTTTTTGCTAGTTGTTAATCTCTAAACCTTACCTATTTTCTTAAGATTTACCTCTTTCTCATTAAAAAAAAAATCTGGCCAGCTAAAGAATTGGTTAATGTAGGTCTTTGAGTATTCTATTTATATTTAAAAACATTTACTTTAGGTGCTTTTTTGGTTTACTATATCTTAACTTTGTATCTGTGTTAATATGATGGCTTTTATTTAGTACTCTTTTCCTTCTCATATGCTTGGATCAGGTAAATGTCTTAGTGTAAATAACTACTTTCCAAAATCTGTTTTTTAAGTCAAAGTACATTTTCTCTTAGGATGATAAAATGGGCACATGAAAGCCTCTCATACTCCTGTAGCTGAGCATATAACCAAGGTTAAATTTCTCATCAGATGTTTTTGTCAGGCACTTCTTCTCCCCATCTGCACCCCAGCATCAGAATGCTCTTTAAATGGGAAAATGCAGTAGTGAGGAAGAAATATAGTAGCCCCTAGAGAGGTGGCCTTGCTGACGCCCCCCACCCTCCGCCCTGGTTCTGCATGGCGGTCAGCACCTACCCACTGTCAAGATGTGTAAGGCAAACTGTGAATTCAAATCAACTATAGGTATTTTTATACACTAAGGCTATCTATTGAAGTTCTAAATTTATTTTGGACACATAATAAGTCTTGGCCTGACGTTAATTTAATCTACGACGAGAAGTAGGGCTCCCGAACAAAACTTTGGCATTCCATTGAACTGAATTAGTTATCAGGCAGTCTTTCAAATGAATATACTGCAAATCAGCTATGCCCATGGATGTTGGGTACTTGCAGAATAATCACAGTCAAGATTACTTGGGTTAGCCTAGATATTAGATGTTTGACTCATGGTACTAGTTTGTGTGGGTGCAAAAGCTCATTTAAGGGGAAAAAAGCTGGGAGAGAAAGATAGACCAACATATTAAAAGCACCAGGGAGTTTCCAACCTTTTACTCTGAAAATCTAACATATATTGTTAGATTGTGCAATGGTCAGGATGGAGTAGGCACTAAAAATCTGCTGAGTTGGCAGTATTGACGTGTGCCCTTGGGCTCTAACTATATAAGATGTGGAATTAGGTGAGCAGGCAGTGGTGGTGAGACAGTTCCAATAAAGAATTTAGGGGAAATTAATTAACTCAATATATGAGTTCTTCTAATTTTTCTGCTCTTATTGCCCGTGAGAGTGCCTTAGTCATGCTGACAAGCTGGCACACTTAAAACGGAGAAAACAAATAACAACCACAAAAAGAAAACAAGCCCTGATCTTTTTAGGGTTAAAGACAGTTAGAAAATCCTGCAGCACTATCAGCCTATGTAATGAAATGCTTGAGAACCCGGATTGCTAATCTGCTTCCTGAAAATAAATTAGTAGAGTATATTGGGATCAGCAAACCAAAGTTTCATACCTAAGATACCCTGGGTTGCTAAGGTGGGCTGTAGATTAAGAGATGGGATCTCTACCAATAAGTTCTAAGAAGTAGCTGAGATGCATTTGTTTTCAACTCATGTTTTCCTGTTTTCTAATAGTCTTTGGTGGAGGAAGGGCTCCCTATGCTGATCATATTTCTTCACTATAAACTGCCCACCAAATCTCCTATTAGTAAGTATTGTTGAAAGAGGACTTAAGCTCACAAACCACAGCATCTTTCCCCCAGATCCTACTTTCCTCCTGGACCCTCCACATTTGCTTATTGAAGAGGACCCAAGTATTGGCTGCCACAGTGACCAAGCTTGGGTTTACCTTAGCAGGGTCACTTTTAAAAAATTTTTTTTTTATTTTAAAGAGGGTAAAACAGAACAAAGCAGATCAGAAGAAAACAATGTGACACAGATTTCAAAGCATGACTACAGGAGATCCACAGTGGCTACCATGTCTCTTGTTTTCTTCTAAATGGTTGTCTAGCAGTGTCAGTTTGGCTCAGGTGCATCACCTCTCAGGCAAATGGTTATTCACCTCTAAAATGGAAGGGTGGATTTAGCTGATTGCTCTTGCTGCTTCTGATTATAAAGCACTCTGAGCCACTTCAGAGTGAAGACATGAGCAGAAAGTGACAGACTGAGTAGACCAGAGAGGGAATGCAGAGGTTGGTCTAAGTCACCCTTCTCGTTCCACGGTGAGGATGCCGAAGCTTATGGCAGCTGGGTGAGCTGCTTATAGTTGCAAGCTTGGTGTTTCCCACATAGGTAAAGAAAACTTTTCTTAAATTTACTTCTCAGAATGACTGGTTAGCATTACACATGATTACTGTGCAAGTAACTTGGCATGCATTTCTCTACGGCACACCATTCTACAACATGACGCCTTGCATTGTTTTATTTACCCAGGACCTCCTGTAATGCTTCTGGCTTTTGGTAAAACAGTAAAGCAGGTCTTCAAAGGGTAAAAAACCTTGAAATTCGGTTTCTTTAAAGAAACACCTATGGATTATACTTTAAAGTTTGGCCAAAAATGTGATGAGCACATAGAAGCACAGCATTTAGTGGCGGTTTTCCTAGGTGTCCAGGCTCTCTCCTCTTTGCTAGTTGTAGCACTGCTGTTTTAATATTTGGAGAGATGTTTACATGGTAGCCAGCTCTAACCTCATAGCACAGAGTAATTTTTTTTTTTTTAGGGTCAGTGTACAGTGAGTATCTTTTATTATTTTTTTTTTTATTTTGAAGTTAGTAAAATACAACAGAACAAGACAAAGCCAATCAAGACAATGCGGTGAAATTGGTACAGAACTTCACAGCAGTGTCACACAGGGATAACAGTAATAGGTACCGTAGTGTATCTCATTATCTTCACAATAGCTGTATTTTTAATCAGGTATAGCAAAATCCAACCAAATACAGAACATCATAAAACCTATCAAAACAGAATATTGAATAGAGCAAAACAATCAGAACAAAGCAAAACAGGGAAAACAATATTGGCCTTGAAGGACAAGGCAGAAGGAAATCTCCCATATTTGCTGTATTGCATATTGTCTTCCTCCTAAGAGATGCTCAGCCCTCTGGCCCCCAGTTGCTAACGGGGGGGGGGGGTGGGATGTTTGATTTTCAGCCTGCCGCTGCTAGGCTTACTGGACATGCTGCCTGGTTCTCTCTGGCTTGCCCGTGGCTTGCTGGTGTCTCGGTCGCTTTCCAGAAAGGAGGGAAATTGTTTTTTTGCTCAGCACCCTAAGTTCTAGCATGGCTGGATCTCAGGGGACACTGACTGGTTCTCGTTCTGGGTTGCCCACAAAGGGATTTTGATCTATTGATTCTTTGCCGCCTCCTCACTTCTTACCCTTGAACTGTTCTTCAGAGTCACTTCCCACCAGGGAGACACTTTGCACTCTATTTTCACTTGACTGCTACGTGATCTTAGCTCATTCACTTGTCCGACAAGGCTTCCCTGTTTATGGATGGGCTGTAAACTGCCAGATGTTGTGCTAGGCACTGAGGGTACACCAGTGAACAAAACCACCACTGAGTCAAGGCCCGTGGGGCTCTAGAGTGCTGGAACACTGGAGCTGGCTATTATTGTAGCCAAGTATTAAGCACCTCCTAGAGGTCCGCCAGTAATTAATGACTTACGTGAGTTCACTGCCTTGTGACTCTCAGTCACCCAGAGAGCCAGACATCATCTTTGTCCTTTATTTTATAAACGATGAAGTTGTGTCTAGCAATTTTCTCCAAGTCTTCTAGTTTGCAACTGATCTGGGATTTTAACCCAGACATTTGTCTCACGATTTGTGATGATGACCTCATTTTACTGCTTTTTTTGAGAGAGGCAGAAATATAGTTACATGTGGCCTTTCTGGAGGTATTGGCTGATGATTTGCGCATGTACCTAAAGTTATAGGAACTACGTTATTCAAATGGGCAGTTATTTCTATGGCTATTTTGCCAGTTTACTTATTTCATATCTCATATATCCTTGCTTCATTATTTTGATCTCCACTGAAGTGAAGTTCCACGGGGACAGAGTTTCAGATTCCATAGATCACTGAAACATCCCTATTAGCATCTCAGTATTTATTGCATATTGCTTAATGTTCATTGACTAAATGAACTGACCCCTTTGTTGGCTTTGTTTTATGGACTAGGATACAGCTTGAGATTTGCTTCCCAGCTGCATATCACCTCCAGATCAATTTCTGTTCTTCCTTAAATCCTCAGTAACCAGTATTATGAGTTTGGTGTTTGTCATCTCTGTGTTTGTTTTTATATTTTAATATCTACTGATATATGTCCGGTAAATAGTATGCAGAGCTTGTTTCTGGGCCTTTTAGAGTTATTCGTATATCTGATTTAACACTGACATATATGCAACACTAAAGAACACATGGAGAAAAGTCTTGGTAAAAGTAATAAACAGAATTTCCCCAACCCCTAAGGAAGACTTTTCATGTGCCTTGATAAATGCTGAAAGAAGAAATGGGATTCATATACCAGATTACAATTAAGCATTCATGCTAAAAACGAACCAGTTGTTGTTTTCTTGTTTAAAGTTCAGAAGATTGGTTTGTGTCTTTGCAGTTTCCTCCAAATAGGGGAGGATCCTGTGTTCATTCCAGAAGATCTAAGTGGTAAAATTTCAGTGGCCTACAATTCTTAGTAAAACTTTTTTCTTTTCTTTAGTTGAGACGGGAGAAGATTGACCTTGAAAATACATTGGAACAAGAACAAGAGGCACTAGTTAATCGTCTCTGGAAGAGGATGGATAAGCTTGAAGCTGAAAAGCGGTTTGTGGGGTCTTGGTCTTCAGTGTGGGTGTTGTGTGTGTGTCTCTCTAGACTGTTGTTCTGGATGTGACCGAGGGAAAGCAATGGGATATTTTAATTTCTCAGGGAACATGTGTCATTTTAACTTGCCACAGAGAAAAAACATGTTGACTTTCTGAATTCTTCCCACTTTTTTATGCTTTGTTTTTTTACCTTTTTTTTTGGTACCGGGGATTGAACTCATGACCTCGCACTTGCCAGGCAGGTGCTTATGCTGCTGAGCTAAATCCCAGCTGTTTTCTTTCTTTCTGTTTATTTGGTGTCACGGGCAGTGACAGAATTAATCACGATGCTGCTGTTTTGGACAGTAGTTGCTGTTTCAACTTTTCTCCTTTTCCAACTGCTTCCCTCAGCTGATTTCTGAAGTGCTTAGTTTATAGTCTGTGCTATTCTTAAACATCTTTAGACTTTATTCAGTTGGTAAGGCTGAGACTTTAATAGAAAGCTACTGTTTTACAATATACTATAGAATAAGGAAACATCTGTACATACTTAAGGTGAAGATTTTCTGTACATATATGGATATGTAAGATCTCATTCACTAGCACTTGTTTCTTAAATTCATTTCGCAAGACATTGTTAGACCCTCATTTTTAATCACTCTATCTACTTTGAGGGTGGTGGCACAGGACATGTAGGCATGACAGGAGGGTGCTGTGTATGTGATGTGTGCATGAATGTAAAAAGTGAGGTTTTTAGAAAATGTTTATTAATTCACTTCCCCAAAATCTTTTGTTTGCTACCCAAACTCTTTCTGCCATAAATAGTTGGCTTAATGGGCAGTTATATATTGTTTTTGAGCTCAACTTTCAGTTTGCAAAATATGTGACACACAGCTTTAAGAAAAGAAGATATCTATAAGAAACTTTTTTTGGAAATTCTATATTACTACCCTTTTTTTCTGTTTTGCTTTTTTTCTCTTTAAAATTTAAAAAAAAAGAAAAAATTCAAGTTTTGTGTAAATCAGCTACATTTTGCATTTTGAGGCAGTAGTATAGTAATAAAGTTTTATTACTATATGAAAAG
This sequence comes from Cavia porcellus, assembly GCF_034190915.1. Classification (NCBI taxonomy): domain Eukaryota; kingdom Metazoa; phylum Chordata; class Mammalia; order Rodentia; family Caviidae; genus Cavia; species Cavia porcellus. The sequence continues at coordinate 19,535,901 of NW_026947511.1, read as the reverse complement.
TTACTTTATGCAACAAAAATAGGGACCTTTATGATATTAACTGGAATTAACATACTAATTTTCTCAATACGGGTAGCCCTAGAGGTAATTTACAGTTTGCATTTGTATAAACTCAAAGGTTAAAAAGCTAAAAATAAAGCCCAGCAATGCCAGCAGCATAGAGAAGGGCAGTAAAGGTCCACTGCAGATTAGCTTTCCTCTGTAGAATACAGTTGGCGGTATTGCATAGTCCCAAGTTGCTGAGTGAAGCAATTTGAGATAATCATTTTGTGGATCCAAAGCTGTTGAATTTTACATGCTTCAGCCTACTGATAATTTCTGAATACGATAATATCACTGATTATGAAGCAGATAACATTGGTTTGGTTCTTAATTTTTTACCTTTGCTGTGTCCAGAAGCCAAAGGCCTTCTGTCCAGTTTGCTGGGTCCTAGACATTGATTCTGACTGAGAAAGTTAGAAGTTGAGTTTCTTTATATGATTTCACCTTGTAGAGAAATTTGTATTAGTTCATAAGTATTCATGTGATTGCTCGATTCTTGTGCCCATTTTAACATCAACTTCAGTGACCCAAAGCATTGGGTGGAATTCCTGTGTTATCTCCATGCCTTAATACCAGCATGTTACAATACAGGCAACAGATGCTTCTGTGTTCCTGTGTATTCCAAGCATAGCAGAACCAAATATTAAACTTTTCAGTAATGTTAAATTACCAGTAGTCATCAAAAATGAGGGTAGATTGTTTAGTTCTGCCTTTTGACCTGAGATACCAAATAAGTGTGACCACAAGTTGGTATAAAAATGGGCAGAAGATGCTGGCAAATAACCAGAGCATGCTTTTTAAAAAAGAAACTTTGCAGCCAGCGTTTTTGCTTTCTCATTTAAAAAAAGGCAAACTGTTTCATCTGTGGAAATTTTCTTCTCATTGAAGAATCTTGCAGGAGAAATTAGACCAGCCTGTGTCTGCACCACCATCGCCTAGAGATATCTCCATGGAGATTGATTCTCCAGAAAACATGATGCGCCACATCAGGTTTTTAAAGAACGAAGTGGAGCGGCTAAAGAAGCAACTGAGAGCCGCTCAGTTACAGCGTATGTAGCCTTTGGGTTCACTGAGTTTTCTGTCTGGGATTTAATACATGATACTACTTCTCTCTACCAGTGAATTTGCCATAATCAAATTCATGCTGTATCTTATTACTGGTGAATGTTCACATAAATTTACTGTCATCCTAGAAGGGATTTTTAAAAAATAGTACAGTAGGAGATACCACTGTGGAATACTTTCAGAAGATAATTCAGGAGCTAGTGTTTTTAATCTGTGCCACCATGTTCAGTCTAGCATTGTGCTGATGGAACAGTGCAGGAGACTTTAATGTACTTTTGGAATGTTAAGTTAGAAAATAGTGTTTACCCTTCTTACTACTAAATTTAGGGGTTTTGTTTTGTTTTTTTTTCTTTTGGTGTAGTACCGAGATTGAAACCGAGGGCCTTTGCCCTGAGGTACACCTACAGCCCTTTAAAATTTTTGTAAAAGTTTTATTTTGTTGTTTATATTTCGGGAGTAGGTCTGACCGAGTTGTCTAGGTTGGGCTTGAACTTGAGATCTTCTTGCCTCAGCCTCCTAGAGTGCTTGTTTTACAAGCATGTGTCATCATGCCCAGCTCTAAATTTAGTCTTGATTTCTTCATAGTATTTAAAGAATAAACACTTAAAATTTGGAAAAGGCCAAGATGTTGAGTTAGAAATTGAATGGGATTTCTGAATACTTAATCTCTGTATTTTCTTGGGTCTCCCCATTTCAGTGTATCTGGCTGCTCAGATTTATTTTGCTGACCAAATGACACAGTGAAAACTATACAGTCAAAATGCAAATCTGTTTCCTCCTCCCACCTAGATGATTTTCATAATTTCACATTTTTTCTGTATTCTTCCAGGTAATACATGTGGAAGCATATGCTAAAAAGCATAGTGACTGTTTAAATTTTTAAAAAATTATTACTGTAAGAGACACAATGCCATTAATCCCCCTCAAAATAGTCCCCTTTGCTTCAAGCTCACCCTGTCATTCTTGCCACTTGCAGAAGTAGCTTCGGAAGCCCTTTTTCTTGTCTTTAGCTGTGCTGTTGTTGCTGCCTGGATGTCCTAAATCAATTAAAAATGTTTACATTTCTTGATCATTTTTACTCTGGGTAAGAGCCAATAGAGGTGCTCTGAGAATCTGAGAATCAGTGTTGTAAACTTTTGATAAACTGTGTCACACGACACTCAGTAGCGACATACACCAGAAGAGGACTTCTAGTGCAAGTTGGAAGAATGACAGGATAAGTGTGTTCAAAGTGTGGTCGGTGTGTGGGTGGGGTTAATGGCAATGTGCCCTTCACCAAACACTTGTTTTCTCTAATTTAAGCATTCACTGTATATTTTCGCCTCTCCTTGTATGAATACTAAAATCATTTATACAAATAGTGGCGCAGTGACCATATTCTTTAGTGCCTGTCTTCATGTTTTATACCTTGAAGTATTTGTCCTTCTGGTATATATGAAGTTACCTTAGCTCTTTTGCTTTGTTTTTAAGACACGGTCTCACTGTATAGTTCAGGCTGTCCCTAAACTCACTATGGTAGCTCAGAATGTCCTTGAACTTGCAGCAGTCCTGCCTCAGCCTCCTGAGAGCTGCAATTACAGATGTGGAAACCATGCCCAGCTTCTTAGCTCCATTTTAAAAGGCTGCATAATATTCAGTTCTGTGGACATACCGTGGATTTGTCCCGTACCATTGGGCTCTTTCTGTGGTCATGCCGCAACTTCAGTGAGTGTTTCTGTACATGTGTTCGCTACCTGTGTGTGAACGCCTTTAGTGTAGATTCCAGGTGGATATACTGAGTCAAAGTTTAAGTTTTCGGTGGTTCTCTCAGCTTTATATTTTGTCTCTGAAGTGGATTGCAAGTTCCCATGCAGGGATGCACATGGGCTGGTGTGTCAAGGTCATCCCCAGAAGCTGATGGATTAGTTTCTTATTTCTGCTACAGTGAATCACCACAGACACATTGCCTCCAATCAGTACAGGTTTATTATTTTGTAGCTCTCAAAGCCAGAAGTCTGCCAAGAGTTTCATTCACTAGACCAAAATCAAAGTGTCATGGGGCGCATTCCTCTATGAGGCTCACGGGAACATCTGAGAATCTGAGAACCGCTTGTATGTTCTGTTTCAGGGGTGTCCTGCTTTCCTTGGAGTGGTCTCCCAACTGCTCTGCTTCCTTGTTGCACCCCCTTTGTGTGTGGGCCAGAGTGGAAGGTGTTGGAATTAGAACCTGGGGTGCTCTACCACTGAGCTACTTCCCCAACCCTTGTAATTTTCATTTTAAGATAAGTCTCACTAGGTCCTCCAGGTGGCCTCTGACTTGCAATCCTTTGCCTCAGTCTCCTGTGTAGCTGGAGCTGCAGATGTGTGCCACTATGTCTGGCTCACATGAGATTTTCCGTGGTTTCCCTGGCTCCCTTTATAAGGGCTCTGATGTATTGGACCCACGCCGATACTCTGAAATAATCTCCTTATCTCAAAATCTTAATCATATGCACAGAGTATGTAGTAGTAGCATTCACAGGTTTTGGGGATTAGCGTGTAGACGTGGGACTTCACAGGCATATGCTCTTCTGAAAATTTGGTTTGTTTTAAATACAAGTTAATTCTCATGTATATCTCAGGTTAATAGTTGCAGTTTATGTTCTATGAAAACAAGTCAGATAAGTCTAAGCATTGTCAAATGAGTCTCTGTGTTGGACAGAAAAGGTTTAGCACTTTCCTACACTCCTTCCAGAGTTGTTGGTTTGCTTTTCTTTTTCATTTATATTTGATGGAAATTTGGAGAGAATCTTCATTCTCATCTTTTGCTCTCTGTGGCAGTTCCATAAGCATATCTCTAAGTGCTGTTTTGACTTTGCAAGGATAGAAAAACAGGAGCCAAAGCAGCTTCGAGTGGTGCTTGGATGCCTGCATGCAGTGAGTTCTGATTCGGCTTAGAGGATGTGCTAGGGGCTGTTCCTTGGCATCTGCCTTTTCCTCCTGTGTCACAGGACCTTCGGATGACGATTGACCCCTGCATGTGCTAAGCCCCACTGGGCATGGGCATGAACATCCTTCTCAGTAGATCTCAATTCTGGTTGAGCAAAAGTCTGCTGAGGAGGTCAGTGTATAGCGGTGAGGCCTCATCCTTGGGGATTCTGATTTAATTGCCTTGGTTAAGATCTAGACCTTGGTGATTCCTACTGTACACTTGAAAGGAATGCAAAGTAAACAAGCCACCTTTAGACCCTTTGGCAGTCGCTGCTGTCAAGTGTGTCTGGAAGTCAGTCTCAGTTGGTGCTCTCTTTGACACAATTTGGGGAGCAAGGTGGAGCTGAGGGAAATAGAAGCTCTGGCTCCCCAAAGGACTAGAGAGCCCCACATGTCCTGTCAGCAGTGTGCCAGCAGGGGGCTCCCGAGGAGTGCCGTGCTGCCCGCCTCAGGCTGGCTGGACCCTTGACTCCCGGAGGAGCTGGGTTGAGTCTTGGCTTCAGGGTTAATTGCTGAATCGTCAGGAAATCATCCTCTCCTCATCTCAGGTGACATTCTTATCTGTAGGTTATTATTTCAGGCTTCCCTTGCTGACTCCTTAGGTGCTAAAGAATTACTGTTTTCTTTCTTTTCTTTCTGACATCTCCCCAGATGCTAAAGAATGCTTCCGCTTAGGTTTTTATTCAGAGATCCCTGAATCTTCAATTCTGCAAAGCTTTCCTATTTATGGAAGAGAAAGTTGACTTGGCTCTGACAGTCCCCCTTCTAGTTATAAACCCAAGGGCCAATTTAAGGCTTCCTGTAGTGCTAAGTGAAAAATTCAGCAGGCTTGCATTTCTGGGAAGAAATGATTTAAATTGTTCATATTAAAAGTGCACTTTGTAAATATTTTTCCCAGCATGCCTTCAATTAAAGAGATTTTTGCATCTGGATTAGGCAGCAGGGTTTCTGGCTACATTGAAAAAAAAAAACCAAGGAATTTAGTATTTAGTGTACATAATGGTGTTTAATAATTTTGGTATTTTATTTTTCTAAAATAAGAACATTAAATAACTTCATATATTGTAGGATGGTGTGTTCTTGGAAATCATTGAACAGTTATCAGAAGTCATTATTTGCTGAAATGCTAGACCTTCATAGAGTTGCTTAAAACTAAAAATAATTTGATGAGTATTGGAAATTGAAGTAGGGTCAGTTTGTGGGAGAAAAATGGTCTATGTGGCTTTTAGTTCCTCTTTTCTTAAATTTGGACTGGGCTAGAAATATGGATTAGCAGTCAATAGGAAACTGCACATGATTTCTCTGAATTTGTGCCTGTTTTTCAGAGAGGACTATAAGGAGATTTTACTTTTAATAAGTTCATGAAGGCAAAGGGAGAAAGAAAGCCAGAAGAATGAGTCCACACTGAGTTTTATATGGAGGTTATTCTGACTACTTGATAATAGCAGATTCTGTCTGAGATGAACCAGAAAGAAGGGAAGTTTTTTTAAACTGGTGTGTTTTTTTTGAACTGGAGAATCGAACTCAGGACCTCGTGCTTGCCAGGCAGGCACCTTGGTGCTGAGCTGTATCTCTGGCCCTAAGGAGAGGACTTTGTTTTGGAAGGGGACTGGAAAGTGCTGCAGAATCCTGTGAAGAATAACTTCAGCAGGGTACGGAAACTTGGCGGAAGTTAGATTCTAGAGCCTCATGAAGATTTCTGATCCCGGGGAAAGAGTCAGACAGGCTCAGCACGGGTCCCTCATCCGTCCCAGAGGCTGGTCACCCCTGCTCCAGAGAAGGGTGCTGGAGCTGAACTGGGTATATGGGGCACCTCCTGAGTCTATGGGGCTCCTCAAAAGCAAGACATCAGCCCAAGAGCTGCCAGTCATGTGGTATTTAGACCTTAATCTGCTGTCTGAGCTGCATGTGAGTCAGGGCAGTAGCGTCATGCACACCACAAATGAGGCTTATTTGAAATATTTTATTTTTATTTATTTTTTTATTTAAAGAAAAGGAAACAAAAAAAATACATGGAGATAAAAAAAGGGTAGAAATAATACAAAATTACTGAAAAACAAACGGTAAGAAATTGCTGGTTGATAAGTTACACATTGTCATCTTAGAAATAGCTGTTCAGGTTATAGAATTAAAGTATTTAGAATGACATTCAAAAAGTGACACTACAAACCGTTCTGCTCTATGATCGAACAAAAGCTCAGTAATATGGTTATCAGTCCTACACATTTGTTTTACATCTCAAAGAGGGTAAGATTAAACATATCAAAACAGAACAAAACAGTTAAAAAAACAATTTAAAGAAATTGATTTCAAAGCAAGTCCACTGGAGATCTTCACTGTCTGTCTCTAGTTTCTTACAAATAGTTGTCCCTATCTTCACCCACTTTATATACTTATTGCATATTATAGAACTAATCAAATCATTACAGGATGATGAAGGCTTTTTAGGTCCTCAAGTTCCAAATTAGGGAAGACAATAATAAACTGCCATCGCATTCTCTTTGTGATAGCTGTCCCCATCTCTACATATGCTGAAATTGAACTCAAGAAACCAGTCCAATGTCATTCTAATCAGCGAACAATAGTACTGCTAGAATTTATATCATAATGCTACAAAATTAGCCTCGGGTTTCTTAGCGTCTCTTCCTCAGAGTATCTGTTCATTACATCTTGCATTATATAATCTGTTCCCGTAAATAATTTTTTTTAAAAACCCATGTGTGAATTTGTACATATATATCTATCCTCTCTGTATTATAGGGAAAACCAAGTCATAGCAAGACAGCAAAACAATTTCCTAGAAAAACATGCATTGGATAAGACATATAAGACCACAATATAGATGATCTTCCGTAGTTACTATGTTTTCTCTTGTTATTTTCAATAGATTTGTCCACAACACCGGCTTATTATAGTTAAACATAGTATCACCCATTTTTATAAAAACTTAACTTTGACAGCATTGTAGGATTTGAGAACTGTTACTAGTTAATACCAGTATGGATATCCTTTACATCTTGTCATCCTCAGAGTAGTTGCCTCTACTTTTAGGGTTGATACTAACAAGCATACCAAATTCAAATAAAATCAGCCACGGCCAACCCATAGTCTTATGATTCAGATTCAATTAAGATCAGTCATAGTAAGACAATGTAAGTAATACAGGATTTCAGTTTAAGTTAATAGGAAAGTAAGGATAGTTACCATGGTATAACCTGCTATTTTTGGGTCAAGATGTCTGTGCCCTCAAATCTGACATGAGTGGACAGACCGCTTATTTGAAATATTAACCGCTAGTTTTCGTGTTTGCTGGGTCACTTAGTATTTTTATAGAAAAGATGTTAGCCATTACCTCATGTTCTGGTACAGTGCTTTGCAGTGTGGTTGGTTGCACATCATGCGTGTGTGACAGGCCCCAGAAGTGACCCACTGTGTCTGGAGAGGAGAGACAGCCGCACTGGTGGGCAGGTCTCTTCCCCACCTGGGCACCTCCTCACCTGGCTCTACCAGTGGAGAGAAATGTTCAGATAGCCACTAAATCCAGATGTGGCTATAATTCCACCATTTCCTCTTCTGCTTAAAGCACCGTTGAAGACCAGTGAATGGGATGAAGCTGCCTAACCTCCCAGCGTTGCCTTTTATATTATTTTCTAAATGTGATTCATTTCTAAACTACGATACTTGGGGTAAACTTTAAGTCCAGTTCTCATCTGGGTGTGTGGGAGCGGGAAGGACCATCTCACAGTAGTCCCCTGTGCCTTTGGGCTGCACTGGGATCTCGCTCCTTAAGATATGGCTTCTGATTTTCACCAAACATGGTTTAATTGTGAACTCTGGCTTTTCAGATTCAGAGAAAATGGCCCAGTACCTGGAGGAGGAGCGCCACATGAGGGAAGAAAACTTGAGGCTGCAGAGGAAGCTGCAGAGGGAGATGGAGCGAAGAGAGGCCCTCTGCCGACAGCTCTCTGAGAGCGAGTCCAGCTTAGAAATGGATGATGAGAGGTGTGCACAGGCCCTGCAAGTCCTGCGAACCAAAACCCAAACCCAGCCTTAGGAGGCCTTTTCTCACAGCTGTTAGATATGGAAGAAGATGGCTTATGCACACATCATAATTACTGTGATGATACACATATGACCACATTAATGTTGATGTTCAAAATGGGATAAGTGCAGAAGACCGAATGCTTTTTTAAAAAAAGAAAGGGAAAGACGCCATTCTAAAATAACAGATGAGGCTGGCATTGTCCTTGAATTTTTCTAGTCCTGTGTTAAATGCGTTGCAGGCTTAGGGGCATCTTCACTTCCTTATAAGGATAAGCAAACTATAGTGTATACTGACAAAACAAATATGTGCATCCTTGAAAGGAGCAGCAGGAGATTGGTAAAGGTTGTTGAAATCTCAAGAATTTAACACATTTGATAATTTGGAGCCTTTCTGCAACTTTTTTTTTTTTTTTTTTAAATAAAACTACCGCATTGCCTTTGTCTGCTCAAACCTAAGCGTGGAACCTTCTCGTTGCCTTACTGTGAGTGACCTGAGATGGGGGGGGTCTGTGGCTTAAGCAGGGGCACTGGTCCCTGCATTTATCTGTTATCTGGGTCCCCTACCTTTTCCTCTTTGAATTTGAGAGCACAGTGGTTATTAAAACAAGTGACAAACTTACCTTAGGGGGAAAAACTGTTCAGTTAGCAGAGAAACGCAGCAGCTAGGCAATGAGTCTTTCTCTGAGACGCCATCTGTGTAAGGAAATTGCCTGTTCTGGATCAGGGGTTCTGAGCCTTACAGAGACCACACCCCCATGTGGACAGTGACAGTGCGCCTCCTGGGGACCCCTCCAGTAGCACTGTGCAGCCAGTGCCCAGGACCAGGGCCTGCTGCTGTCTCTGCTGAGCAGTGCTGATGCCTGATGCTGAAATGTGTCATGGGGCACTGGGGAGCCCCAGCACTCTGGGGTAGAATGGGAGATGACAAAGCTTTTGACCATTTTAAGAAAAATGCATACTTTTGATAATGGAAGTCTACAAATGAAAAATTTTTATAAAAACAGGATAATAGGGCTGGGGATTTAGCTCAGCGGCATAAGCACTTGCCTTGCAAGCAGGCCTTTGTGAGTTCGATCCCCAGTACTGATAAAAAGTTAAAAAAAAAAATAAAAACAGGATAATAGGTTATCTTATTTAAAAACTGATCCCCAGTACCGATAAAAAGTTAAAAAAATAAAAAACAGGATAATAGGTTATCTTATTTAAAAACTATATATTTCCTCAAGAGAATAAATATTACTTTTTTTCAAAATTACATAAAACTATCATCTCTGATTCTAAATTTCATCAACTTCTAACAGTTTTTCATTCTCTTTAAAATGTTCTTCAACTATTTGGCTGGCAATGTCAGCTAGAATACTAAACACCATAACACTTTTTTTTTTTTTTGAGACAAGGATGCAGTTCAGGCTGGTCTTAAATTCATAGCGATCCTCTTGCCTCAGCCTTCTGAGCTCTGGGCTTACAGGTGTGTGCCACCATGCCTGGCGAAACAGCATTTTAACTACTATACTTTATTAACTTTCTTAAACTCTAGAGCAGTGATATGTTAATTTACATCCTGTGCCCAATTTTGAGTGAGACATACTCTAGGGCAGTGGTAGCAAACCTACATCATGTGTGCTGCGGCAGGCTGCTGTTAACCAGAATGCTCTCAAAGGTTCCCTATCACCGCTCTAGGGACAGTTTCTTTTGACTGTGTGTTAACAATACTGAAGCTCCTATCTCTGATGGGGAACAGTTGTTCAACAAATACTTTTCTGCCTACTGGAAATGATGGAAGAAAGAAAGGCCTGATACTTAAAATCATAAGTGGTAGTCAGCTGCCTAGTTGACTGTAGAATGCAAAGAAAGGTCCCGTCTACTATGGTATACTGCTTTAAGGAAGGTTGGAAATTAAGTGGAGAACCTCTAGTTGAAGTGCATGTCAAAATAAGGAGCCTTATTTGTTGAACTCTATAAACCCACTTAGAAATGTCAATGTTAGTTCCTCGTGTAAGCTGACCTAGTACAAAGGCTGAAAGCTTCCCTGGATTCAGGTGCACCACGTGCGTCTGCAGAGTACATCAAGGATGGTTATCAGAAAGTCTCTCAAGCAGAAATTTCTCCTCATTAGCACTCTGCTTGGTTGGCAGAGTAAAAGCTAATGTTCCTGGCAATCACACATCAGCATTCTCGGGTCTGACATGACTTTCGAATTGAGAAATAAGTCAGACTCAGCACAGTGTAGCTGAGCATGACCTAAGCAGAGTGCTCAGTACCCCACGTCTTCTGTTACTTTCTAACGTGAGCATTTGTTAAGTAAACAAGACTTCCCTGAAAACAGGTGACATTCAACTCATGGGCATATGGGCTTTTAAACTTCATTGGATGACAGTTCTCAGATGGCTTGCTTGGTTTTGAATTTTAAATCCCCATGCAGATGTAGCTGTTGGAAGAAGTCTTTGTAATTTTTGGAATAATGGAAGTGGATTTTGACGTGGTGGGCAGGAGAAGAGAGCAGCCCTCTGTTGTATGGAGTTAGCTCTGGGATCAGGCCTCCGTTCTGGGCTAAGACAGCCTCGATTCTCTACCCTGTGTCCTTGTAGATAGTGACAGTAAACATTTTAGAGATTTCAGAGATACAGACAGCCCCCTGCAGCATGCGTGCCATAGGTTTGCCCTCATGGAGAGTGCAGTTTGCCAAACAGTGGAGCCACGTGTCTCAGAGTCCGTGTTACAAATGATCCTAGCTGCAACGTCACTCAAAACATTCAGGACTTCTGCCTCAAGTTATAAACTCCAAACATTTCCACATGAGAACTTCCACATAGGAACACTCTTGAGACCTATGTAAATTCAGGTGGTTCTAATCATTTCCCCTTCTCTCGCTTTAGATATTTTAATGAGATGTCTGCACAAGGATTAAGACCTCGCACTGTGTCTAGCCCAATCCCTTACACACCTTCTCCGAGTTCGAGCAGGCCCATATCACCTGGTGAGTATGGGGCTTTGGCAACCTTAGCAAGTGCTTTCTAGTAGGGTTAGCCTGCCATGTGCCCTGCTACAGGGTAAACCTTCTTAATCATGCTCATGGTCATGTGCAAAGTAAATTCACTATTAAGACTGAGACTTAGCTTGGAAAATGTAAGCATAAGGACTGTAGTGCCATGTGATGTTTTTCATTTTTAAAAATTTAGCCTTAAGGGAATTTGTTTCTACAGTGCTTTTTTTAGGACTAGGTTGTTAAATCTTAGCTCATCATCTAATGGAATTTAATGGATTTCAGAGATTCCTTATAGCATACTTTGTATGGGTTCTTTTGCTACATTCTAAGTACACTTACCCTTAAAATAATGAAGGTAGGGATTATTTTCCCTGTTTTAAAATTAAGGCAGCAGTGATTCAGAGGTTTATTGCCGGGAAGTGGCAAGGCAGAGCACGGCTGTGTCCAAAGCCTGTGTTGTTCTTAGTGTGAGCTGCCACCTGATATTTCCAGTGATGTGTGAGAGAGACTTGGCCCCAGATGGCTGGCTGTACAGGCGGGGATGAACTTCTGCCTGGCAGTCTGCTCCTGGCTTTGCTGTTGGGAGCCTTTCCCTTAAAGGCATGCTTGTCTTCATCTGACCCGGAAAGCAGTCTCCCAGGGTCACCAGCTAAGCGTCATCCCTGTGTGGGACACTTGAATCTGGAGGGCAGCGAATGATCCAGCAAAGAAGGAGCAGCAGAGGAGGGTGTGGGTGACGAGTGGAGATGGGGGAGGGAAGAGAAAGTAGCTGCCAGAGGATTGTGTCTCATGACCAAAATGATGAGACTGATGTTCTTGGACTTGCTGATAAACAGGTTTTATAAGCAGTTGGTACAGTGGGTAAGGGGTGGAGAAGGAGTTTCAGAGTTCATAGTAGAATAGTGATGTGACCACCTTAAGGAGCCAGTTTTAAGGTTTGTAAAGTAAAACACATAATGGTAACTAACAAGTTGTTTTTTGTCTGCTCTGATAGTTAAAATGAGGGATATCCCTAAGGTGGGTGAAAGGGAAATGGTGCTTTAATGTTGTTCCCTTCCATCAAGTATAGGATGGAAATGGCTTGGGGTTTGGGGTTTGGGGTCCAGCTCAACCCAGCACTGTGCTGCTGTGACTTTAAAAAAATTTTTTTAAAGAGGAGACAATCAAACAATAAAATGGTTAGCACAGTGGTAGCCTTTGTATGCTTCGGGCCTCTACTGTGTGATATTAGACAAGAGAAAGGGGGACTGATTGCAGGCTAAAAGGACTTTTTCTCATGAATGAGCAGAGTGAGTATTGCTGCTCATTCTTGCAAAAACGTTGTTTCTGAATCTGTTCTGTACTTCCCAGAGGTCTTAGCACTCTCCAGAGGCTGCTCATCCTAGCTGCCTCTCACTTTCCCCAAATAGCACATTGGTTTCATTATCATGATAAAGGTCTTTTTCTTTTTTCAGTCTGATTTATTGATGTAAAAGGCAGGCATGAGCCAGAAAGAAGCAAGATATAGAGGGTTATTTTATAGTTCATAGGGATGCTGATTCATATTCGGTATAATTTAATGTCTTTGATTTATTTAAACCTAAAGAAATTGATTAAAAAGAATATTGACAGCTATTAAATAAAGGAAACAAGTATGATATCCTGGTTTGGACTATTACTTCTATGAGAACAAGTACTCTGCAGAAAACCTTACCTGATTGCATTATTTTTACCCACTGCACCTGCCTTTGTAGCAGGACCTACATCAGGTGTGGTGGTTACTTTGATAGATAAGCTATTTGGTTTTCCTTTAAACTGTGTAATAAATACCGCCTAGATTTTTTTCTTTCAGCTAGACAGAATATTTTTACCCTATTTTAAGTTCTATAATAGCAGCAAAGCAGATTTTCTGTCATACTTGGCAGCAGAGACCCTCCTTTCTAATGTCATATATTGTAGTGCTATATATAGTAGGCCTGCAAAACCTAAGTGTTCCAATTTTCACTTTAATTTTTATTGGAAAAACTTGTGATTTTTAGTGTTAAGAATATTGATTCACTTCCTTAGCAGAAATATGTTTGCATACTTTTCATTTCTATTTTAAACATTTTGGCTGTTCTTCCTCCCTTTCTTTTAATAGTTAATATTGGGATTCTTGCATTTTTACCAACTTTTGGAAGTATTTTGCACCCTTCTTAAGACACATCTTATAGTTTCTGAATGATCTTCATCTTGATTAAATGTGGACTCATATATAGGATGGGTGTTAATTTTTAATAGTTAGTCTTGCATTTGCCCATTTTTTAATGTAATCTAAGAAAATAATATTCCCAGTTCTCATGTGTTGATCAGTGAGAGGCAGTTATGCAGTCTAAAAATAGGTCTCCAGGGGCCAAGGATTTAGCTCAGCGGTATAAGCGCCTGCCTCGCAAATGCAAGGTTGTGAGTTTGATCCCTGATACCAAAAAAACAAAACAAAAGATCTGTACCCAATACTCATGAACATATCCAGCTCCCAGGTCTTGGTTTCTAATTCCAGTCTCTAGTGAAATGAACTTAGGTTAATTACTTGAGAGATAGATGTTTCTAGATTTGGGATAGCTCCTTGGAAGAAAAGAAATAAACTGCTTACAAAGCAAAATGATGTGGCTATGTGAAACAAATGTAGAAGCTCTCAAACACTAAACCTATAACAGTTTGAGCAATAAAAGAAATATAGTCAGGTAGAGAATAATGACAGTCTGTCAGTGATGGGCCACATGTGCAAAGACATTACTAATGAGGTTGTACCTTCTTCATTTGTTTAACCACCCTGTGATGTTTGCACACATTTCTCAGAAGATATTCCCATCCTTAAACCATGCCTAACTGTTCTGTGTAGTGAGCCAGAATGTGTAGTTTAGGAATTTCAACATAAATGTTACTAAACTTCTGTCATTTGTTATGTTTCTGAACCAGAGGGTGAGATGCATGACTATTGAAATATGAGGGCAAGCAAACATTCATAAGATTTGTTCTCTGACCTCTACCAGGAGCTTTTCAACAAGGCCTGGGTAAAGGTAAAACTGCATAATCTTGTGAGTAGCTTCTTCAGTGTTCTGCTTGCCATTCAAGACGTGTAAAGCACAACAAGGTAAATGAACTTGTCCACTGTTGCTTACAGCCAAGCTTGAGCTAAGATCCAAGATAATCCAGCATTTGGGACTGGGCCTATCCAGAGGAGGAGTTAGGTACTGATTAACACTGGAGGAAGGAAGAGGCAAGAAAGAGGAGGTTTTTCCAGGCCATGGGGACGAGGTGGACAGACAGTGCTGAGTGGGGAGCCATGTAGTCACTGTGAGTCTCGTGGCTGCCTTGGGGCACAGCTCCTCTGAGAGCCTATTCATTTGGTTTGGGGTAAAGCAAACAGGACTTGGAGAATCACTGTTGAGAACCATTGACTTAGAGCATCAGAGCATAGTTTAGAGCTAAAAGGAGAAGTCTTTTACAGCAGCAGCCAAAGAAAAATTTTTTTTTTAGGTTGGGTAGACAATAAAAAGTCTTTGAAAGTTTCTCATTAGTTGCTTTAATATATTCATAATTATGCTTCAGAAAAATTAGCCTGGTAATACCAGAAAATAGGTTGGAGTTTATTTGTTTTTTAAATGAGTTGAACATCTTGAATTCTCTTTGGAAACGAAAGTTAACTTTTATAGCTCCTCTCTTAAGTTCATTCTTTCCCAAGGAATAGGATTAGCATTTTTCTTCCCCAAAGCTGTTTAGAGCTTCCATCTCTCAGCTGACTGATGCCCTGGTAATGCCAGTAAGCATCATTTCAAATGATCCCTCGAGTCCAAAAGTCTTTTGTTTTACCTCTGAACTCCATTTTGGAAACATCCATTATTGGAAATGGAAGTATGTTGAAGGGCATCATTGACTGATATCCAAATCAAGAAATGAAACAAACCCATACCTAGCACTGGATGTTGAAGGCACAGAAAACCCTACAAGTAAGGAAAAGACTTGGTAGCTGTCTTAATTTTCTCATTGGTGAGACCAAATACTTTATGTCCAAAGTCAAAGGAGGAAAGATTTATTTAGGTCACTGTTTGTAGAGGATGCAGTTCATAGTGGGCTGGCTCCAAGGCAGAGTGGCACAGAGAAGGGCATCACAGGAGAGAAACAGTTATGGCAGGCACCAGACAGTAAAGCAGGGAAGAAGCTAACCAGCAAGCAAGAAGCAGCATCCCTGTTCCTGTCCCTTACATCCTTTCCAAGATGATACCTATCCTTCATGTAGGTAGTGCTCACCCAGGGTGGGTGCATCGAATCCTAGCATCCCACCATGAATCAATCCTAGCATCGTATCTTTGATCCCAGCATCACACAGCCTAGACCTAAGCACCACCAAAAGCCCCACCTGTTACCATATGAGGCTTTGGAGGGATATCTACATATAAGCCATAACAGTGTCTAAATCTTTCACGGAAGCAAAAAGACAGTACAGGAAAACTAATTTTTCATGCAGTTCAGAAAAGCAGTAAGTAAAGTTAATGTGGCTTAGCATCTAACAGCTGGGCATAGGCACAGGATAGTTGATCTTAGGTAATTCCTGTCCAGACTCTCCCCTCTGTCTCCTTTGTTTGCAATTTCTCTTCATTCGTTCATCTAGAATCCACTGTGAGTTAGGTTTCCTGTTAAATGCTGAAAACTCAAAAATACGAGATTGCTGGATCCATACAGTGATAAATAAATGATGGTCCAGCCAGTGAGTCCTTCAGGGCTAACGCTCCAAACACCAGGGCTGCTTAGACTGCTTGGGGGGATAAGTCCTTTTTGGGAACACTGTCAAAATATGGCTGCTTGGACTGTAGCTTAGACTTGTCTAATAATAAGAAAAGCCTGAATGTGTGTACTTGCAAAACATTTTGCAGATGATTCCAGGGGTCCTACATGAAGGTTTTATAGAACATTATAGTAGGCTGTGGGTTGCTTTTTCCTTAAATGTCACTTTCAGGAAACATGAGCCTACTAATTTCCATATAGGCTTTTGTTTCCTATATTGAATGTTTTCAGATTGCACAGTTCTCAGTTTGTTTGCTGTTGTGGTATACATATACACACACGTGTGAGAGTGGGCATGGGGGTCCTGTCCAATCGTTGTGTATGTTTTCTTCTCCTGCCTTCCATCTGATTTTTTAACTCCCTTTGCTTTTTTCTTTTTCCCACTTAATTCTCTTCTCATATCTTCCTATTTTTTTCCTACATCTCAGTTAAAGTCCCGGCATGGCTTGAATGGTTTGACTTTCTTGTTTTTTATTAAAGTGTGGTAAGGACAACATGAGATATGCCATCTCAAATTTTTAAGTGTGCGATAAAGTACATTTGTTAACACATAGACATGGTGTTATATAGCCTATTTAAAGTATATTCATAGCTTAACAGCATCTTTATGCCTCCGAACAGCAATTTCTCTTTTTCTTCTCTTCCTACTCAATCCCTACGATCCACCACTATTGTACTCTGTACCTATGAATTGAACTTTGATTCCATATTTAAGTGGAGCTACACGGTGTTTGCAGTTATCTCATTGCACTTAGTGTAATGTCCTCCAGGTTCATCATATTATCACACATGGCAGGATTTTAAAAAAATTATTCCATTGTATATGTATTCCACATTTTTCTTTATCCACTGATCCATTGATGGGTTGATAGATTGTTTTTACGTCTTGACTATTGTGAATAATACCAGTGAACATAGTTGGGCAGATCTCTCTTTGAGATCCTGATTTTTATCCTTTTGGATAAGTGTTTGGAAGTAAGATTGCTAATTCATATAATTGTTTTATTTGAATTTTGAGAGGCATAGTTTTCCATTTCCCATTTCCACCAACAATGTGTTCCAGTTTCTATATATTCTTGCCAACAGTTAATCTTTTGTTAAAAGATGTTCAGGGAAGTCTGATATGTCATTGTTCTGATTTGCATTTCCCTGGTGATTAGTGATGGCAAGTGTTTTTCACATACCTATTAGCCATTTGTGTACGTGCTTTGAGAAATGCCTATTTATTTTTGTTGCTCTTTTTTGTTGTTATGGGTGTCAAACCTGGGGCTTTTCATGTGCTAGGCAAGCACAGCTGTTCCCATGCCCCCTTTGTTCATGTTTTAATTGAGTTGAAGTTTTTTTTGTTATCTTTGCTGCATATAAATTTCCTTGTATTTCAAATCTTTATTCCTTATCAGATATGTGGTTGGTAAATATTTTCTCCCATTCTCCAGTTTGCCTTCTTACTCTATTGTCTACTTTCTTCTAGGATGTCTATAGTTTCTGATCTTAAGTCTTTAATTAATTTTGAGTTGAATTTTGTGTATGGTATAACATAAAGGTCAAATTTCGTTCATCTGCATATGGATATCCACTTTCCCAGTACAGTTTTTGGAAGACATCTTCCTTTGCCCATCTTGTGTTCTTAGTGTCCTTACCAATTAGCAGCTGATCATGGATGCGTGGATTTATTTTGGAGCTTTCTGTAGTGTCCTAGGGCTTGACCTTCATGTTCCTCATTGCCTAGCATGTCATTCAGTGAGCCCACTGCTCTTGCCATCTGGGATTTTGTCTGGTTGGTTTTGGGTTAGTTTTGTGGCTTTGTTTTATTTTGGCTTTTTTGTGGATGATTTGGACTCTGCATTTAAAAACCACCTAGATAGTTGAAGACTATAGTGATACTTAATTTGTTATCCTGTTTCAGGTCTCTCATATGCAAGTCACACAGTTGGTTTCACACCACCAACGTCACTGACTAGAGCGGGAATGTCTTACTACAACTCCCCAGGGCTTCACGTGCAGCACATGGGGCCATCCCATGGCATCACAGTAAGTGTCCGTGGGGTAGCAAACCAGGCTGTTCTCCTTTGGGAGACTGGGATTGATGCTTTTAGACATACATGTTTCTTCCTCTCTCCTTCCATTTACCTGAATGTTGCAAAGAATTCCCAGTAGTTGACACAAAGTTCTTATGTTGAAACTAAACTCCTTCCCAAGAGGGAAAACTATAACTTCATTTCTTATGAAAAATTGCTCTAAACTAAATCTAATGCTTGCAAAAAGAAAACAAAACTAAAACTCAAAACAAAACAAAAAACCCCTAGCATCTGTGAAATGTAATTTGAATTCTGGCCAATGCCTCTACTGAACTCTGGCCAGCTCCTTGCCATAGAGAGTTGTTGTTTGTAATGACATCTGGAAATATTTGTCAGCATCTTCGTGGGTCACTCACCTTTAATATTCTTCCTGAAACCAACTTTGTTTCTAGTTTTATTCATAATTTCCCCTCCTTGAATTGGAGGGGAGGTTAAGTATATCTGATGCTAACTCTATCCAGAGGAGTTTGCTTTTATTTTTTTTTTTTTCCTATAAACTTGCCATGTTGTTGACTCATAGAATAGCTGAAATGTAGCTAAGATGATAAGAAAATTGGAAAGAATGGCTGGTATTTCCAGTGAGACGATATTTCAAAGAACTCTGTTCTCCAAATCATTTGAGAGACTCATGAATCTCCGTTGTCAGACTAATGGACTTTGTGTTAAAGTACTAACTTTTTTCTTGACCCACAGTCTTTAGAATGTGGAAAACTCACTGAAAATGAGTGAGAGAAGGAACTGAGGATGCACAGCTGACAATAAAAATTTAAAAGGTTGACATAGTAACTTTTTATAACAGTCACTGAAGTGTCCAATAGATTGGTCAGTGCAAGCTTTCTCATAATTCTGCATGGCTTTTTTTTTTTTTTAATGTAGGTAGGAATACTGGTTTAAGTTTTTATGACCAATTCAGGAGCCAGTAGGCCTGAATAAGGCAGTGGCTGCTTTCTGGTCTTTCTGGTTGGTGTTTTATTAGCCTCAGTCACAGTCACACTGTACTGGAAATGAGCCGTGCCCCCAGCTGACCTGCCATTCTCCTCCTCTCTACAGAGGCCTTCACCACGGAGAAGCAACAGCCCTGACAAATTCAAACGGCCCACACCGCCTCCGTCTCCCAACACACAGACCCCAGTCCAGCCACCTCCACCTCCGCCTCCGCCACCCATGCAGCCCACGGTCCCCTCTGCAGCCACCCTGCCGTCTGCCCCTTCGCAACATTCGGTGCATCCCTCCTCCCAGCCTTAATGCATGTGCTTAGTCTGAATTCAAGTTGGGACTCGTCCAATGGAGCCATCTACTCAATGCCAAAGGCTTCCTTCCCTGGCATATTTGGATCTGACTTATTTGCACTGAGGTTATCTAGGCTTCACTATTCATTGTGTTGTAAATGTCTGTCGGAAACGCAGCCAGTGTTGTGGGTCTACAACACTAACCAGATGACTTTTTCCCATCAGTGTTTTACTTGAATCTACATGTATATCCATTCCCTGGCTGGAACATTTGCTTTTTGGTATTTGGCAATTTAGCAGCAGTGTGCAATTTTTGCTTGGCCCCCACCCCGAGCTTCATTTTCTTGGCTTTTAGGTTTGTTAAATAAAAAGGGATATCTTTTTTATATTTTTTTCATGAATTTGCAGAAAATTACTGAGCTGTTATTACCCCTTTCTCCAATTATAGTGGTGTTTATCAGACGTACCAAGAATTCAGCTCTACAAGTCAGACCTTTGAAAATCTAACTTTCATTGTAAACCGGGAGTTAGATGAATCAGTGCCCAAGATGTATTTACTGTTTAATAGAGCTTTCTACAGATACACTTTTTACAAGTTGTTTTCAGTGTAAAGCAACATCCATTATCTCCTGTAAAACAGATAATGTAAAGTACCAGGTCATATGGCTGATTCTTCTCCACATACATGGGATGGATAATGATTGCATTTTAAGATGTGATTCTTTTCTTTATCCTTAATGTTAATCTACCTACACTGGCCCCCCTCTCACGTGAGCCAATGAGTATCCTCCCCACCAGTGCTTTGATGGCTGATTAGAATGTGCTTTTTGATTTCTGCTGCAGAGGGCAATGTGATTGTAACAGAACCAAGGTGATTTCTCCTTTGATTCTTTTTTTGTGTTCTGCGAAAAGTTTGAACAAGCATTTTAAACAAAATGTGATTAGAAAATACTATTTGAAATGGACATTATAGGCATATCTTGGCATACTGACCACAAAATACTGCATTGTTTGGCAGAAAAGTGTAGAGGACAGTAGTATATTAGCATTGATGACTGCTTATTTTATCCAGTATAAGCAAGTAAGTGTACAAAGAAGTATATTCCGAAAATATTATTTCCATTCATTTAGCACAAATAAATTGTGTGGTTTCACTTTAAAGTGGAACTCTTGAGTCACTCTTAATACTTGCAACATCTTTTTTTCTGTTTCTCCGCAGTTGTTTTATACTTTGGTAGTAAAGTGATTTTTACCACCTGTGTTTGCATATTTATATATGCTGTGGATGAAAATAACTTACTAGAGAATGTATATTTTATGATGAGAACGTGTATCTGTTGGATATAATCAGAGAATTGAGAATTAATTTATCAGTAATTTTTAAGAGTTCATGTTTTGTGATAACATCTCTAATAGCTAACTCCTTATGGAACACACTCCTAAAAATAAGGAACCATGACATTGTAGATATTTGATATTGTACAGTATAGAAACCTCCATTTTTGCCTTCGAATGCATATTTAAGACTTAACAATGAAGAAAGTGTTATTGGATAATAGTGTTTGGCTAGCATTTTAAGAACTTGAGAGTAAAAGCAACAATAGGATTTTGGTTTTTTTGGCCTCTTCCTGCTTCCACCCCCAAACTTCTATCCTTCTCAATTGTTAGGAAAAAATTATTGGTCTATAAAATTTTTATTTATAACGTGTATGTAATATACGTAATCATAGTACAGTTCTCAAATGCGGAGAAGGAGTTTGACATTTGCTGTTGAGGCTTTAGATTTTTAATATAATCACACTGGGCTGTGTCAAACCCAGAGATATCTCGGACAGCTCACGGACCTTGCTGGTACATTACCCATTCCAATGAACTCTGAACTAGGCAAACCAATTTTGCCTTCACGGTACAGTTCTTAGTTTCTCTTAAAGGAGAAATACGGTATATGTTTACAAGAATCTTTTATGAGATTGTAGATTTCAATGCTGTTGGTTGGTGTCTTGTATCCAAGAAAGTCCATAATGTAACGATCTTGTCTCAGTTTCCTATCAATTTATTTATCTCCTGAAAGCACAAAGTTAAAAACATTGCCATATGGTGAGTGAAAAAGCACTTGGAGTGAGCAAACAGTCCCTAATAAATGCCTTTTAGAGAGAAGTTCTTGACCTTCAGACTTTTGCAGTGTATTGCTGGTCCCCTAGACTCATCACTTCACTTCAAAACAAAACACTGCTCCTTTAAACCGCACTTTTTCAATGTAAATCTAGTTGCCTCTCTCTGCAGACATTCAGAACTGATAGAACGAACACTACTATTTTGAATTTGTGATGTATCATGTCATTTTTGGTGTTTTATGACCTCGTGTGGAGCCTGTAGCGTTTGAGCAGTACCTGCTAGGACAATTTCTTGACAATGGCTTAGCCACCAGGGACTGGTAAGCGTCAGGCCCTGAGCCTGGAAGGGACAGGAAGCTCCTCACCTGTGGGAAACTGACCTGCCTACATTGGACACTTCACAGAGGAGCTGAATGTGGTTCCTGCCCTTTTGTTACTCGCTCATCCAGGCTGACCCTGAATCCATCCCAGAAGGTCCTTGTAAAATCAGCTGCCTTGCAGGCAGGTGGGAGCAACAATATCTCCCTTAGCTTTATTTCCTGTCTCGCTCAGCTGACAGAGACCTTTGGCTACCACTGTGCTGCTAATAGGATAAGTACTCTGTTGCCAGATTACCATGCCTTTTTTACAAACCAAATTAACTTAATATCTGATGCCTCTGGGCTCTGAACTGAACTGCTTTCTCTCATCAAGCATGCTGGCATTCTAGACTGAATTCTAGAAATTTGGCAGATGAAAGTATTTAAGATTTAGTTTTGAACTTACTCCTTTTTTGATTGGAAGGAGTTTTAAATTCTGAGCTCCTGAAATACTGACTAGCAACCATGGAATGAATGTGTGACCAGAATGTGGCTTTGACACCGAGTGCTGCTGTGCCTTTGTGATTGGCTTCTAACCGATTTGGCCAGAAATAATTGATAATGTGAATTTTTGTTCATTTTTCAATTGTAGGAAAATAGAATCTGTATTACCCTTCGTTAGGTAGATAGAACTTTTCCCTGCACAAAGCCTTGCTTTAGAGGATGCACTTGTAAGGCAAGAAAAAGCATAGAAACTCTATGAGCTTAATACTTTTATCAGTGCAGACGAAACATTTCTGTGTACTTGTCTTATAGGTAACCAACACTGAAAACTTTGTAGTGATGACTACCAAAGAAATACAGAGTAAAATTTTTATTTCCAAATTATTACAGTGACAGCCATTGACGCTGCTATGAGTTTCATGCTCAAGAGCCATTGTAAGGGAGATTAAGGGGTGTTTAGATTTTTAATTTGTTTTTCTATTCCCCTCTCCTCCTTTTTTTCTCCTCACTTAAAAAAAAAAAAAAATGTTAGCATAATGTCCCTGGGAGCATTTTCCAGAATACTCAGCAGTTATTAACTGCCACACCCAGGTTGCCTCTCAGTCGGCAATTGAAGGAGTCTTTTGTTCATGATAGCGTGGGTGTTGTGTGTGTGCACGTGTGTGTGTGTGCATTCATGCCTTAACTCGGGTTACTGCTCAAACTTT
This sequence comes from Cavia porcellus, assembly GCF_034190915.1. Lineage (NCBI taxonomy): Eukaryota > Metazoa > Chordata > Mammalia > Rodentia > Caviidae > Cavia > Cavia porcellus. Next base: position 19,513,081 of record NW_026947511.1, on the reverse strand, counting down.
AGTTTTTGACTTAGTCTGCACATCATCTAGATTGTATTGTACATCTCAATCCAAACTTCATCCTGGCAAAAACAAAGTTGCAGGCACAACAGGTTAAGAATACATTCCTCTAGAAGAGTATCTGGTCAGATTGACCCTGCGTCTTCTTTGGACTTCATTTGTAACTTAACCTGGAATGCAGAAGTGGACTGTCAAGGAGAAAAAAGCTCAACAAGGAGAAGCGAGCCAGATGCTAGCATGCCTTTTGCCTCTGCGTATCTGTACGCACTGTGTGTTTTTCATGATAGCTTGTCTACAACTTGACTAGGTTGGAGTTCTGGTAATAGTGGCAACTTGACATTCTTGGTTGGAGTTTAGAGAGATGTAAGACTTTCAATTAATGTCTTATTTACTTTATGTTGATTAGTCTTTGATACATGTGCTGAATCAGAAACCTAAATAAAGATAATTTTTTAAAATGTACTTCTAGCGCCTGAAAATCTTTTTCTCTCTTTCGTTCTTTTTTTTTTTTCTTTCTGGTTTCTGAGTTAGAAAATGAACATTGTTTCCCTGTTGGGTCTAACAATGTCCCATTTAGTTCTTAAACTCTAAGGGCTGCCTTAGGAAGTAAAACACATTTAAAACAGCATGCCACGTTACGCCAGCAACTGTCTAACACAACTGGCCTTTCCCTGGTCTCTGGAATGCTTCCAGAGGACAGATGGAACGACTGACCTAGGTCTAGGTATGGCCTGTGCTGTTAGCACAACGAAGCTGCCAAAGGCCGGATTTCTCAGAATGTTAAATGACACATTGCTGTCTATGTGTAGGCCTTGGACTGCACAGTTGGTGTATTAGGGTGCTTATTCTTTAATTTCAGCAACAATGGTTTCAGGATCTATACTGAACTTGAATACTAGTTCTTTCTCGGGACTAGTTAAATTCTCTGAGGCTCGAGTCCTTTACCTGTAAAATAACATAGATGCCTTACCAAGGTGAGTAAATTGGTGCAAGAGTACAGTGTAGTTCTTCAGGACATTGTCTGTTCCCTTTAGTATCTATTCATTTAGGAAGAAACAATATGTAGAGTGTTTTATACGTATTCAGGGGAGAGTGTGTATCGTTTATCAGCTGTATTAGTCCATATCTGTTAGAATCCACTTTCTGGAAGGAAATGTGTACAGGGCCACAGTAAGATTTTTTTTTTGGAATATAGAACCCATTTTTGATACCTTCACAAGCCGTTTCCTCTCTACAAGTAAACACAAACTGGGTGTGGTGATGCATGCCTGTAATTCCAGTGTTCTGGGAGGCTGGGGCAGGAGGATCATAAGTTTGATCCTACCTTGGACCATTTAGCGAGATCATTTCTCAGAAAAAATTTAAAAGACTGAAGGTATAATTCATTGTGAAGGCGTGGGTTCAATCCCTAGCACCCCTCCTCCAAAGTAAGTCAACATACTTTGAATAGGTCAACTCATTCTTAATAGCCCATTTTTAGTATTGGTGCAATGAATTTTTCATTTGATTAGTTGTTTGGTGAACTAAAAACATTCTGGTCTACCCATGGCAGCAGGGTTTTAATTGTAACTTTGTGAAGATACTGATCAGGAAAATACTCAAGATACCTGAATTCAAGTCTTCATCCACTAGCTTCAGTTTTCTGTATAATAAAGACGTCATCTTCACATCAGGATTTAAAATGCTTTAGATGCACAGCAGGTGAGTAAACTTTAAGCTGTAAGTGTGCATTGCTTCTTTTAATGCCTTTTAACGGCTCTGTCAATGTAGAGAGGTTCTGAAATTAACATGCTTGGTTCAGAACACTTTGTTGTGTTTGTGTTGTGTTGTGTTTGTGCATAATTCTCTATAAATCTGGATCCTTATTTTAATGCTATTTAAGGATTGGACAAATAGCTCAGTGAAGAAGCCCTGGGTTCAATGGCAGGTACTGAAAACAAAATTAAAACTTGTGGAAATGCAATTGTGTTTAGACACTAAGTGCAGTTGTGTTAACGTCTAATCCTAACTTGAACTTTTTAACATTCTGTATGAAAAATTTAGTGCATGATAAATTTGGTTTGTGTCTTTATGTGTATGTGACAGGATAGATTGAATTCCTGTCCTGTGAAATTTTCTGATATCATCTCTAATTTCATATTGCATTGGTGCTATGAAATAATATATTTTGATTTTTTTTTCCTTGACATTCTTATTTTCTGCAACCCTGTTTTAGGTCAAGTATGCTTCGGACAAGTTTTTCAGGTTTCTCATTTCCTCAGATTTTGGAATGTTTGCATATGCATAATAAGATATCTTGTGATGGGGATTGAAGTCTAAATATGAAATTCATTTATGTTTGGATATACTTTATACACATAGCCTGATTTTGTGCAATATTTTAAAATAATTTTGTTCGTGAAACAGTGGAATTTTTCATTTACAATATATCATGTGCTCAAAATATTTTACAATCCATAGCATCCCAAGATTTTAGATTTTTGTATGGAAGATAGTCTGCCTGTAGTAATCTAATGTAATCTTCAAGGTTCCTGATTTTAGTGATTAAATCACTAAGTGATTTAAGTTTTCAAGGGTTCAAGTTTTAGTGATTAATCTTACAAACAAAAAGAAAACCAGGCTCAGAAGCGAAAAAGATGACAGAATTAGTAAACAAAGATGTGACAACAGCTGTTAATGTTTCCACATGTTTAAGAGAGGATGTATGAGCATGATGAGAAAAATCATGGAGAATATGAGACTTTGATGAAATTTAAAATAGGAAAAATTTGTTTTAAGTCATTTGTGAATGAGTTTAGGTTTCTGCTCATTAAATGTACCAGAAAAACTTGTAACTGCTTAAAATTAAGATCAGCCTAATAAACCACCCTAGTTAGTCAACCTACTTTTCTCCCTACAAGGAGCTTTGGCTGTGCTCTGGTAAATCAGTATAGGGAAATTACAAACTTCTGGATATCCATTAGACACTCTGATTTGGGTGTGAAGCCTCAACATGTAAAAGTGTTACAGTAAACTATGTCCTGTGAATTCAGTAGTGTCTGGGTCTAGTTTTCCCCTTCTACAAAGTAGGAGTGCAAATAGTGTTTTTAGGATCAAATGAATGGTAGTGTAAAAATTGGAAGATCACCATTCCTAATGTGACTTCATTCATTCTACAAATTGGGTATAGTACATTACTGGGTATGCAGTGAGAAAGAGTCAGTTCTTTCTCTTTTGGAGCTTAGTTTATGAATGCAAAAAGTGTGAGAATTGGGGAACCAATGCAGGGGACCCTAGAGCACTGGGGGAAAGGAAAGGTCACAGAAGACTTCCAAAGGAATTGGTCTTGAGGCAGATTCTTGAAGAACAGGTAGGATTTGGTCAAAAAGTCTTCAGGGTGGAAGGAACAGCATGGGTGAAACCTGGAATGAGGGCATCTATCCAGTCGGTGACTAGGTTCCCTTAAAGCAAACCTTGAGACATCGACTTGAGTACAGACAGCTTATTTATAAAGTGATTCCAAGAAGTAGAACCAGAGTAGAGAAAATGACACCAGTAAAGATAAGTAAATAAGTTGCTAGGTTAGCAGTGTGGGCAATCTGAACTCAGCTCCAATGGAAATCCCAAGAAATAACTTGGAACATATTTCACAGTTATCAGACCAGAGGCCAGGCTGCTGGAAACTGGATCCACCAACTCCTTTCACTCATTGGTTAAAGGTGATCCTGGGAAGAACAATCCACATTGTTTTTTTCCAAGTTGTGCTTAAGAGGCATCTGCAAAAGCTTGAAGCAGAGAAGATATGAGTACCACTCCAGGCTAGATAAGGGCTGACAGCAAAGTAGCCGAGTGTCCAGGTGAAATCAGATGGGCCTCAGGTCTGCTACAGGTGGCCTGGAGCTAACTCGCAACACTGGGTTTAGCCTGAAGTAGCCATGACAATATGAAATACTTCTTGACTTAAAATAAGGGAGGTTTCTATGTTTAGAAATCCACATTCCTACTTTCTTTTGAAAAAAAGAATGATGACAGGGCCCCTCTTACACTCAGCTGCGGTTAAGCTGTAGGTGCATCTAGAAAGGAGACCTCCCACACATCTTCAGATCTACAGTGGTCACTCTGCCCAACACAGTTGAGTACAGCATGGCCCCTCATCTAGGGCATTCGAAGAATTATATGAAGTTTAAGATGGCTAGCACTTCTGTGTGTGCTTCAGAAAAAGATAAAAATTGAAGTCCAGTTTGTGGAAGTGTGACCTATGCTGGAAATACCTAGTGCAGACTCACATACAGGTAAGAAGGTGGAATGTAGTCACCTGGGGGTTTTGCTAAGCCAATCTTTCTTGAGAGCCTGAAGATTGGTCAGGATCTGAAATAAGATTAAAGTGTGTCTGCATACTGTTAGCTGTGCTACCATCTGATTTGCCTCCTCTCCCCAAATGGAATATGTACCATGTTTTCAGCAGGCTTGTTTGAAGATGTCGTCATAGGTGCAGACTTAGAAGAGTCAGATGGCAGTATGTTGGCGAGTGTTGACAGTCCTCCTTTCTGGGACAACAGCTTGCCAATTTTTATGGTATAACTACTTCTCACCATGACTGATTTCAAGCCAGCGATGTGAAGTCACTGCATTTAGATAGAGAAGTACACCAGCACTCTGTGATCTAGTTTTCTAACCATGCAAATATATTCAACATAAATAACCTTACAAATGTATAAAAATGTAGCAAAATAATTACAAAATGGGAGCTTTAAGAGTTTATTACCCTAGGGGCTGGGGATTTAGCTCAGTGGCATAAGCGCCTGCCTTGCAAGCCCGTGGTCATGAATTCAATCCCTGGTACCAGTAAAAATACAAAATACAAAAAAAAAAAAAAAAAAGAGTTTATTACCCTTGCTTTATTAGTATAATCTTTTCTTGTAATTCCATACAGTTTAATTTTCAGTATGTTAAACTACCACTTCACAATGTTTAACAGTTGTCTGTCATGAGCAGTGTTTGAACCTGTGCTAGCCACTTCTGGATCTGAGAAACGCATGGGGCCCCCTTGCCAAAGACATCTGTGCTAGAGGTGCATTGCAAGTGCAAAGAGGATAGTAGAAAAAGAGATTTAGGGAAACTCCAAGCTGAGCCCATGATTGGACCTGGAGCTGGCTGAAGATAAGAAGTTGACAGAAACTCCCTTAGTTAGGTCAACAGCACAGATGCACTTGCTTTGGAGCAAGAGGTCTCATGTACCAGCTGTGTGCTGTCTAGACTTGGACACACTCGCCTCAGCCCCGAGCATGTGTTGTTTTAGGACTGTGGATTTTGCACCCACAATTCTGTACCCTTCTCTTCTATTCACATCATCCTGGTTTACACATAAGCAGGGAACTTACAAAGAAGCCCAAGGAGCTCCCCCAGGTGATTACTTTTCTCTCAGGTGGCCTCTTAGGCACTGTAGACTAAGTTGGCCAGCTCTGGTCCCATTCCTCTTTGTGTTAGATCAGCTGTCAACTGTTTTACAAAATTTAACTTAGCTGGAATCATGTAGTGAGGCCAAATAGTCTGACTCTGGAACATGAGATCCTAGCCACTTACTAGGGAAAAAATGTGGGAAACAAGGTGGGCATGTCCATTGGCAGGCCTGGCACAATACGGGATTTCAGTCAGCGGCCACTGAGAGCTGCCATAGTATCTCCCAGAAGCTGTTGGGGATGTAGGAACAAAATGGAGAAGGGATGCTTTGGTTCACGCTGGAGAGAAGGGGAGCCCGTGGACTTTGTTTGGAGAGGTACCTGACTTGTGTGTACTTTGAGGAGCAGATGAACCCATCTCTATGCTCAGCTCAGTATCTGCATGACCAAGTACGGCAGGCTATAGGATAAATGAATACTCCCAGATACATGATATTAAGGAATTAATGTCAGTTTCATTTCCAGCAATGATGATGTCATTGTGATTATTTTCTTTTTAAAGTTTTTATTCTAGCTAATAGCTATTTCCTTGAAAACCTAGGCCTCAGATCCATGAGAAATGCCTTTGTACTATGATAAAGATGCAGGAGGAGGTATCATTCTACTTATGAAGAAGATTCCAGGTTCATCATAAAACTTTTCTATAGGGAATTAGGCAGATTGTGTCCCAGGGGAAGCTTTCTCCTTAATCATGAGGTCATACGCTTGCCCATCAGAGCCATGTGGGAGATGACACGATGGCCTGAGAATTATCAGGTATGACTGGAAAGGCACAGGACCCAAAGCAGCAGAAAGTGCCGGTTCCAGATGGATTAACTTGCCTGATATGTGGGAGCACCTAGCTGTCTAATCTTCCCAGGCTATATTTTTCCACTTTGTATTGATAAGTAAAACACTGTTAAAGCCAGTTTCTTAATCTGTTCAGTAGAAATACTAGTCTCAAAGAGCTGCTGCTTTTAGAGCTTCATAAATATTTAGAGATGCAATGATGATGATATTTTGGTATAACTCATGGGAAAAATGGAGTAGTGCTTGTGGGTACAGAAGAAGCAAGATGGTCAGTATGTCAATTGCCTAAACTTGAGAATTCATTGCGCTGCTTTTTTCTATAGTTAAGATTTTTGTGACCATTAATTGTAATATGTCAACTTGACTACATTCAGAAATGCCTAATGATTCTGGGTGTATCTCTGGACTGTTTCCAGAGATGACTGGTGTTTGGTCAGCAAATTGAGTGGGGAAGACCCACCCAGGTTATGGATGGCACCGATCCATTGGTTTATAGCTTGAGTAGATTAAAAAAGTGGGCAGGGACTTTTGAAGTTTTTGAAGAACTCCAGGCTGCTTTAGCAATTGTGTATTTTGCTGCTATTGCCTTTGGACATGAGTCTTCAGCTTCTTCAGCCGTTGAACACAGACTTTTACCAGAAAATCTCCGGGGAGTGTCCAGGCCTTTGGTTTTCGACTGGTGCTGCATCCTTTTTTTTTTTTTTTAAATTTTTTATTTAAGGAGAAAAGAAAAAAAAAAAACAGTGAAGGGGTACAAGTTATACAGATTTACAGAAGAAAAAAATGCGCAGTAGGAAATCACTAGTTAATGGATTACATATTGCCATCTTAGAAATAATTGTTCAAGTCACAAAATTAAAGCTTGTAGAGTGGACATTCCAACAATGATACTGCAAACAGTTCTGTTCAATGATCCAATAAAACTCTGTGATATCATTTTCTATCTTATACACTTAAATATACATGCAGTTATATAGTTTAGAGCACTTTCTTTTCCTCTCTTTTGTACAATGACTATTACACATTTTGGGTTTCATTGCTCCCACGGTTCTTATTGCTTTTTTGGAAGAGAGTAAAACCAAATGTGACATAACAGAACAGAATCGGTCAAGTCAAAAGGGTGGACATAATAGATAATATAAAAACATAATACAAGGTGATCAACAATGGTTACCATAATGCCTCCCGCTATCTCTAATAGAATTGCCTATATCATTAGTTGTAATACAATTGAACAAAACAGTAAAGAACAAAACCGACAAAACCAAAACATTGGAGACATTGTAGGTCTTCAAAAGTAGATAAAAGTCAACGAGAATGGGCGTTATAATGAATCTCATTATCTTCTCAGCTGATGCCTAAACTTTCGAACCTGATACTATCCAGCAAAACAGAATAGAGGAACCTCAGTCAAAAACAAGATGGTGAGAGTAATACAGGGCTTCAAATCGAGATAATAGAAAGTCAAAGTGGGTTACTGTATTATATCCTGCTATTTTTTTCCCTTTAATTAAACAGATAAAAATAAAAAAGTAAATAATGGAGTGGAGATTAAGAAAAAAGAGGGCATAACAGCGAAACAGGGCAGATCAAAACATAACCATTTAAGCAGAATAGTGTTTCACCACCAGATAATTCCGACCCAAAAGTAGTTACCATATAGACTCTTTCCTTGAAGTCCTTGAGTACAACTTTGTATAATGTAGCATTAAGTATATCAAAACAATGTAAAACCATTTAAGAGAATGACAGCATTATAGAGTATTTAGAATCGACTAACAGAAAATGAACAATGGTTTCTGTATATTCTCCTTGTCTTTAAAAGGTTTTTGCTTATACTATCGTACATAATAAAATCCAATAAGATACAACCTGTTTAGACCATTGGAGACAGAAGAACAAAAGCTAGATGAGACTTCAAAACAAGATGGTACTAAATCAGTATTACCTATTAAGATGTCATTTTCTCCAAAATAGCTGTTCCTATCATCCAATCTTCTCTGTCTCATTTCTGTTGAGCTCTTTTTCTGTCAGTAGCTGTCAGTTTGTCTTCTTCATTTTGTTCTCTGCTCCATTCTTTGTGGCCTCCCCGCCACTATTTCTGGGTTCTTTGTATTTTTCTTTTTTTAGAATATCCTGCAATACTTTCTGTAGGGTTGAATTGGTGGTTGCAAATTCCCCCAGTTCCTCTTTATCCTGGAAGCACCTTGTTTTTCCATCAATTTCCAGGGACAGTTGTGCAGGATATCTCAATCTTGGCTGGAGATTATTATCTTTCAATGCTTGAATTATTTCCCCCCACGCTCTTCGTGATTTGATGGTTTGTGCAGAGAAATCTGCTGTAATTCTGATGGGTGTTCCCTTGTAAGTGGTCTGTTTCTTGTCTCTTACAGCTTTTAATATTCTGTTCTTGTATTGAATTTCTGGAATTTTTATTATTATATGCCTGGGTGTTTCTCTGTTAGGGTTGTAGGTAGCTGGGGTCCTGTATGCCTCATACATCTGAGTATCTTTACCTTTTGCTAAATTAGGAAAATTCTCCTGGATTATTTCTGTGAGTAGCTTTTGTAGTTGACTTGTTTGTGTCCCTACTTCTTCTTTTATGTTCTTAATCCTTAAGTTATGGCTCCTCTTATCATCTTCTTGTCTTTGTATTATTGCTGTTTGTTTCTTTGTTATTTTTAAGAAGTTTTTCATTTCATTCTCCCATGTTTCAAGTCTGCCCTCCAGTTCAGATAGTCTGTCCTTAGTTTCTTTCAAGCTGTTATGCCAGTCTTGGATAGACTTCTTAATTTCTTGATAGTCCCTTTGAACCTGCTTCACATACTCAATGCTTTCTCTGTTTTCTCCATCAAGCAATTCTCCCCTCTTTTTCTGTTCTTCCATTCCACCATCTGTTTTTTCCTGGGTGGTGCTTAGCATTTCTCTAACTATTCTGCATACTTCTAGCTTTAGGTCGTTGATAACTTCATTTCTGAATTGGTCTATGAGGCTCTCTATATGGCGCTTAATGTATATTGGTGCGGTGTCCACTATTGCCTATTTCTCAGAATTGGGGGCCGAGGAGCCTTTCTTGTTGCTTCCCTTCCCCATATATTCTGTTCCTTATAAAATGCAAGCTTACATAGGAGGCCTGGCTTCCCTGCCTGTCAGCCACAGCCTGATCAAATTGCGCTGGCTAGGTGTTCCCGCCCACCACTGCGCACCAGGGAGTTGCGGAGGAGGCAGCCTACGCGGGAGTCAGTCGCTCCTCTGGGCCACCGTCAGGCTCTGGGATCTGGGTTAGGCCAGCCTACCGAGTCCGCCCGCAGCGTCACGCAGGCCAGGCACTTTTCACCAATCCCGTCCGAGAGGGGAATGTGTGGCTGGAGTCGCCACCGCGCCCTGCTCTTACAGGACTGCCCGAGCCCAGAAAGTCCTCCGCTGGAGTCAAACTGTGGTAGGGGGTCAGTTTCTCTCACTCACCTCGCCACCAGTCAGTTTTCGTGTACGCCTCCTTGTCCGTCCTGTTTTCGACTCCGTTCGCAGACTCCCGTTCCCAGAGCTTCTGCGCGTCTCTCCTTGCAGAGCCGCTGTGGAGGCAGCCAGCCGCCCGGCGGCGGGAAACCCAAATCGCAGTTTCCAATGGCGCAGGGTGGAGCCTCCACACCGAGTCTTTTCTGTTCCTATTTTAGCGCCAGGACTGTATTCTAAGTTGGTTTCTCTCAGCCCAGTTCGTTCCTGAGTCAGCAGAGCATATCTCTACAGGTTCATGTCTCCTTAGTCCGAATCACTCCTGGCCTCTGAGCCGAGCCTTTCAGAGAGCCTCCGGTAGTTGCTGTTGTCTGTCCGCCATGTTCTCCCTGAAGTCCTGCTGCTGCATCCTTGATTCCTCTTGTTTTGTGGCTTCTGTCTTCTTGGGCTGAGCAGCAACTGGGTCTTCTAGCTCTGCAGTATGCAGACAGCCACTGGGGACTCTCCCATCTTTGATTCAGTAAGCCTACCTAATAAATGTCCTTGTGTAATTATACATAGATGGCATTTTCTATTTGTGTTCCTCTAGTGAAACCAGTCCAATACAGATTTTGGTACCAGGAGTAGTTCTAAAGAAACAGAATGGTAAGGATGCATTTCTCTTATCAGTTTAGTAGTTCCTGGAGTTGGCTCTCTAATTTGGTTAGACCTAAAGTTGTCATCATCTCTCCTGACAATGTAGAGTATTGATAATCTTTGACATGGACTATTTAAAATAACATGTGGCATATATCCATGTGATCATTCTCAATCACTGTTAGAGTTTTCTGATGCAATAAAGGAGCAGAATATAAGAAAAAAGAAAAAGTGACATTTTTTTTTTTAAAAGACGTGGAGAAGAGCCCACAACCAGCAAGAGTTTAGCTTTCTCCTCTGCCCGGATATGGGGATGTAGAGTGTATGTGACCTTGGACCGGATGTGGTGCTTGGGGCAGGCTTTGATGATCCACAAGGAGCTGATTGGAATTTCTTTAGTGCACTGGGAAAGGAAGGAAGAATTTGTAATCAGGGAAGAAGGAGGAAGTGGCCATCAGGCTTAGCATCCCTGATTTAGCCTTCCACCATGTTGAACCTCAGCCATAATGTCCTGTAATTTATTCTAAGGCAAAACTGTTTCATTCACCACTCATGAGAAAGAAAAAATTCAGTGACTTCACATAATACTTCTGAATACTTTTGAAGGACTAAGACACAATGCTGTTGCCTGGTTAGCTCAAAGAATTCAGATTGCAAGTTCCAAACATGAATAAACAAACTAAATGCTTCTCAGTGTGTCCTGAAGGGCATTCTTCTCTCCTGTGCCATAGTGCTAAAGTTGGTGAAAAACCAACCCCAAGCCCTGAGTGTGCAATTGGCTGAATACAGCACAACTTAATGCTTAGCCTCTATGAGTATCTGCACTTAAAGTGAGTGCAATGATCAGAAAAGATGACATCAATTGGGGTGGATATGTTTAGGGAGCACCTGAAGAGTCTGGGGAAGCTGAATTCCTAAATTTTGATGAGATTATGTTGGGAAAGGAAGAGATTTCCCACATTTAGTGGCAGAGGCATCCCTGTGCCTACGTTCTGTGGAATTGGCTTCTCCGCCCTCGCCTGAAGAAACTGATGTTCTGTTGCCTTTGGAGGCAGTAATGACCTTCCTTTATGCAGTGATCAAACAAAACAATGCCAACAATGTGACTCAGGATCTACCTGCATCCCTCACTTTTGCCTCTAGGCCTTAAACCAAGTTCAGAAAACTCCTCAAGGTAAGGTGCACAGTGACACATGAAGAGATATGCCCTAAGTCCCTAAGAACTTTTCATTTTCTAATTCTTCAAAGCAGAAGTCTGGGAACATATATGAAAATAGATTTTAAGATTTTAATGGATTTTGAGAATTTAAGGATGGAAGGAATATAAACCTGAATGCAACAGAATTTCTTGATATAGATTCATTAAGCAAAGATTCTAGACTTAACGTTGCAGATCATGAGCTTTTTTAAAGGTGCTAATACTTTATTTGATTGGCTGGCTGCAGTATGGATCCAAAGATGGCCCATTGTAAATGAACGGGCATGGTAATTTGCCCAAATAAATGGACCAAATATTCCTGGTTCCTATTCTTGATGTACTGCTTTCTGTCTTCCAGAATCTGCCAGTGGCCTCATGAGGTATACCCTATGATCAGCTGACAGAAGAAAGACAAGGACCTAATTTACAGATGATTCTGCATGTTATGTAGGCACCACTTAGAAATGAGCAGCTGCAGCATGCAGTGCCTTTGTGGGGGACATTTCTGAAAGACAGTGGTGAAGAGAAATCTTAATAATGGACAGAACTTTGAGCAGTGCACCTGCTAGTACATTTTCCTTGGAAGAAAAAAATAGCCAGATAGACTCTAACTAATGGCCTGACTGGATAGTCAGGTACTTGGAACATGACTGAAAAATTGATGACAAACATAAGGGAAAGGCATGTGGATAGATCTCTCCGTATAAGCCAAGCATATGAAGATATTTGCATTTCATGTAAATGTTCACCAAAAGGGGGCCTCAGTAAAAGAGAAGTAATCAAGTGGATAGGATGACCCATTCTGTGGGCAGCAGTCAGTCTGTTAACTACCCTTGTCATTGCCCAGTGGGCTCATGAATGAAGGTGCCATGGTGACAGATGGAGGTGATACACGAGTTGAGTAAGCTCCACTTAACAAGACTGACCTGGCTACAGCAGCTGCTGAGTGCCCACTCTGCCAGCAGCAGAGACCAACACTGAGGCCCTGACATAGTTCCATTCCTAGGGTGATCAGCCTATCACCTTGTGACAGGTTGACTATCATGGAAGAGGCAAAACCTTGTCCTTACTTGAATAAACACTTATACTGGGTACAGATTTGCCTTCTCTGCACATAATTATTCTGTCAAAATTACCATCTGCGAACTTATGAAATCCCACATGCACTATCATGGTATTCGATAAAGCATTGCTTCTGAACAAGGAACACACTACATGACCAGAGTAGTATGGTAATTCATTCTCATAAATTTCACTAGTCTTACAATGTTTCCACCATCCAAAGCAGCTAGATTACTAGAATGGTGAAATGGCCTTTAAAGGATGCAGTTACATTATCATCTAGTTGGCAATCCTTTGCCGGGCTAGGAGTGAAGTTCTCCAGAAGGTTGTACATGTTTGTATTCAGCATCTAATACTCTATATTGTACTGTTTCTCCTATTGCTAGAATTCACAGTCCAGGAATCAAGGGGTGGAAATGGAAATGGTACCATTCACCATTATGCCTAATGGTGCTGTGGCTTCCTGTTTTTTATGACCTCCTGGCCTAGAAGGGAGAAAGCTTCCACTGGGAGTCCAACAATGATGCCATTGTATTGAAGCAGAGTTTTTCCTCTGACCATTTTGGTCTCCTCATGCCTTTGAGTCAACTGACTAAAAAGAGAGTTATGGTGTTGGCAGGGATGATTGATCCAGACTGCCAAGGGGAAATTGGATTATTACTGCATAGTGGAGGGGAGGAGGAATATGTTTGTAATGCAGGAAATCCCTTAAGGTGTCTCCTAGTATTACCGTGCCCTGGTATTAAGGTAATGGGAAACTAGAGCGATCCACTTAAGGCAGGATGAAAAATGACCTAGTGTCTTCATGAATAAAGATATGAGTCACTTTGCTAGGTAAACAAGATCTGCTGAGGTTCTTGCTGAAGGCCAAGGAAATACAGATTTAAAAAGTGGCAATCAGAGGTACCTCGGATCCATGTTTCTGGTCACAAACCAAACTAGATGAGCACCAAATCAAATTTCTCCATAAGGTCAGCATTGAATCTAAACATTAAATTTGATTAAGTTCTCATCCAACTTGTTTACAATCAGAATCGTGGAAAGAGTAAAGTTCATGAACTGAGGTACCACCGTACCAGCTACTACCTGACCTGTCACAGAAACAGAATTATAATTTTTATTAGTGTTTCTTTCCTATTTTGTTAGTGTTTGTGCATATATACAAACATATTAAGCAGATATCTTTGTTCCCTTTCTTTGTAAGATAACATAGTTTAAGAGTGGTATTTAAATATTATTAAACCTACATTATAATATTTCAGTTATGGAATATAAAAAAAAGAGTAACACTCAAAAACCTTGCCTTCCACTTTGTGGTCAAAATTAGTGTGCTTCCATTTGTCCACAGGTTAGTTGTATCATGAAGGTGTAATTATGAATCTGCTATTGTATTGGAGGTTTAATATGATTTACGGAGATGTGTCCAATTAACAAGGGATGGGCCTTTAATTATGATATGTTACCTTGACTTGATTAGGAAGTGCCTAGCAGTTCTGGGTGTATATGTGGGATGTTTCCATAGATGACTGGCATGTGGGCCAGCAAACCAAAAAGGCAAAAACCAGCTGGGTTACATATGGTACCTCAGTTCATGAACAATAGGCTTGTACCTTGGATGGATGAAAAAAGGGACATGAGAAGGAAGTGTATATTTTTTAAGAACTTCAGTTTGCTTAATTGGGAGTGTATTTTGCTACTGTCACCTTTGGCCATTAATCTCCATTTTCTTCAGTCTTCCAGAGCAGACTTACACTAGTGGATCTCCAGTGAGTTTCCACTTCTCTGCCTTTGGATTAATGCCTTATCGTTGGCCCCTTTTCTATAGCTTCCTGGGCAGCTACTGGATTCCCTGTCTCAACAGCACACAGATGGTTATTGTGGACTCTTCTGATTTTGATCCTGTGAGCATACCTAATCTTCCTTCATTATTATACATATATTTTCTATTGATTGTCTTCCTCTATAAAACCTTCACCAATAAATTTTTATAGTAAAATTTTTATAAACAGAATAGGTGGCCATTAAGAGATTTCTTTTTATTTTAAGAGACTAAAACAAAACAAAACAGAACAAATCAGAACAGAACAATGCAAGCAACACAGGACTTCACAAGTCAACAAGAAATCAACAGTGGCTACCATAATGTCTCCTGTTTTCTTCGAAATAGTTGTCCAACCATTAAGAGATTTTTAAGGATTGAAAAGAAGGGAATCTTGAAATAGAGCCTATGCTAGACATGCTAATACTAGAAAATTCTAGGGTTTTTTTGTTTTTGCTAAAGGTCAGAATCAATTTTTGTAGTACTTGTGACTGAATTCATGACCTTCACACTGGGCTATGTCCTCAGCCTATTCTTATATTTTATTTTGGAACAAGTTCTTGCTAAATTGGCCAGGCTGAGCTTGAATTTGCAATCCTCTTGCCTCACCTTCCAGAGTGCTGGGATTAAATGTGTGTGCCCCACAATCAGCTAAGAACATTTTATATATCACTTTGTACAGTGAGAAACATGGCAAGGGGTTGTTGTGAACTGAGTAAAAATTTCTAGATTTATGAGTTATAAGCCCTGGGCAACTGGATTGTCATGACTGACTGTTGAATTTGAAGCTAAGAAAATGTTTTCTCTTTATTATTTTTAGTTCCCATCTACATATTTCCACAGGTCACAGAGCTGATACTGTGGGGCCTTCTCCTTTGCTTGGAAAAGGCCAAACCCTACAGTGGTCCACAAGCTGGTATTTAATGTTGCTGTCATTACGGTTGGAGTTGACCTTATGAAACTTTGAGATTATTAAAGAACTAGAGTGAATTTACTTAGCTTAGGAGTACTAAGCTATTACACTAACATTGAGACTTCTGAGGAAATAATCTGTACTGAACCAAGTGTCTAAGTGAGACATCTATGATGGGTATATCTGAGCTAAGGAATTAGGAAGAAGACAATATTAAGTCCCTCTCATGGTCTTCCAGTTTCTTTATGGGAATACACACTGTGCTTTTTAAATTGCCAGGCTGGATATTTGTGATGTATTGGGGGAGCCTTTCAGGTTATACAATGGGTCACCCCCCTGTTGGGTAGTGTGGCTATGCATGAAACCACCTGAGAACAGGGTGAGAGGCCAAACTCTGACATTGTGGCTCCAAGGTGTGGTCCAGTGTCCTCTTGATCAGTTTCAGACATTTTATAACAGCTGCTAACTTGTCTAATTACCCCTGGGTTAGTATGGTTAGGAATTTAAAAATGTTTGTAACTGGCTGTGTTGGGGATGGGGGTGGGATGTACATTTCTGACGCTTTTGGCTTGTTCTCTAAGGGGACTACCATGCATTTAGCCTTGGTTTAATAGAACTAAAAGTTGAGAATCGTTAAGAGGGGAAAATCAGGCTTGTCTAACCTTCTAACTTCTCTGTAAGAGCAGTTTGATGTTCTGATGAGACAGCATCTATATTATAGCCCTGGAACGGCATGGTACCCCGATTCCTAACCAGTTTTGTAAATTTGAGCAATCCTGACTTTGTATTTTATCCTCTCATCTGAAAATAAATCCTCTGTTTTCTTGTTGCTCAGAGAACCATTTGGCTGCATGATCCAGTGCTGATTTACTGAGATGAAAATGTTAACAGTTTGGAGGGGGAAAGGAATGACTTTATTTATAAAGCAATTAATAACCAAGTGCTTTTTGTGTTACTTACTTTCTCTTTGCATTGGGAAAGCAGTTGCCTTCAATTGTCATTACAATCCTCAGTTGTTAAGTAAATTTTATTGCCACTCACACAACCCAAAGGTTATTCATGTCATTGACCTTTCTGCAGCAAGAGTTCCTTCAAAGACCTAGAGGCAAAACCTTTCAGACTCTGAGCCAGGTTTGGACCTGCAGTATTCCTAAGCTCAAATCTTAAGTTACATTTTTGTTTGTTTTTCTGTGATAATTGGAATTCTCTATATGGTTGGGTTAGCACAATGTTGCCTCTGATGGAAAGTTCAGCTTATGGGGGCACTAACATGCATCTATGTGCAGTAAGCTCTCTAGGTAAATCAATTTCTGAGAATTTCACTTTTCCGATATTTGTCCCGTTGTCAAATCTGGCTACAAGGAGACCAGAATACACACTTCAGTTGACACTATGAGTACTTCCTTTATTCTTGTTTCCTTCCCTCTTTCTCCTCTCCTTCCTTTTCTTCCTGTTTCTTTCCTTCCTTCCCTTAAAAATGTGTGCTTTCACGGGAGCTACTCTTATATATTGACCGCGTGGCACTGGGCTCCAGAATGCTTGAATTCAGATAACCATGACACATATAACTTTGGATAAATTGCATAACTACTCAGCCTTATTTCTTTTCTTGTTCACTGATATATTTATGCAAAGATTTTAGTAAAGGGACTAGAACAAGTTAAGTTTCAAATATGAAAACTATTATTCCATGTTCTCTTATTCAATGATTTTTTAAGCAACAAGATTTCTAAAATATTAAGTTTTGGTGGTACAAGTTATTTTAGGTTGTCATATCTGAGTTTGTTTTTCAACATTAATTTTCTGAATGTACAATTAAAAAGATGATCACAACATTCAAAATGTACTTAATTTTCCCAGCAGCAAAGATATATGAATGCTGCAGCTTAAATCTATAATATTACAGTTTAGAATTTTTTCAGATTTTGGAATGCTTTGGTTTGTTAAATGGATGTACTTGGGAACATAATGTTAAATGAAATATATCAGATGCATAAGCTTAAATATTGCATGCTTTGTCTTACATGAAAAATCCAAGTTATAAAGAAAGCAAAATAAAATGTAGATAATAGAAGTAGGGAGATAGATCTTTCTCAAATGGGAAACGGATTAGAGGGAGGAGGAGGAGAGGAAAAAAGAGGAGGAAAAAGGAATTAAAAAGGAATTACCGTGTTATAAACAAACTCCCCACAAGGACTGTACACATGTACTACAAACACGCACACACAAAATTTACTTACATACTTTATTCTTATCAAGTTTCCGCTTTAGAGATGTGATGACATGTTTGTCAGTTTCAAAAACTCTCCACCTCTGCATTCCGCACTGTGTCAGCCATGCAAATTCCCCTTCACCTTGGACAGGAATTGTAACTGGGCAAAACTGAGCCAGACAGGGCAGTGGCATTGGCAACAGCTTTAGAGACTTTTTTTTTTTGTCATTTCCTTTCCACTGCCCCCTACTATCCAAAGACCTTCTAGTCTAAAAAACAGTGGGGTGATTAAAGCCAGGAAGTTGGTTTCCTGATAAAATATTATTTCTGCCTCAGTCCTTTACTTATTTATTGTCAGTGGCTTCACTGTGGGTAACTCTTCCTGCAAAGAAGTCAGTCTCCTTCCTCACACAAAGCTTTGCTTACTGGGCCCTGTGCCTTGGAAACACAGGAGCAAGGCTTTTTCAACTCTGGCCTTGCTCTCAGGTGGCAGGGCCTGAAATCTTCCTCCTGCTGTTCCCAGGGCACCAGGTTGAGCAGTGGACTCAGGAGAAGGCAGTGTGTTGCTGCTTGAATTCTTTTCTTTGAAGGTTTGATTATGGATTCAGTAATTCCTCTGACAACACGTGCTTATCAAGTGTGGTTCTGCTTAATAATAAAAACTGAAAAGGATTTATTTAAATGATTTTGGAGAAAAATAGTTGAAATTAATAATTTAATGCACCACTTTTTTTTTTTTTTTTTTGGTCTTTTTCGTTTTTATCGGTATGCCGCTGAGCTAAATCCCCAGCCCCAATGCACCACTTTTTTTGATACTCAACAGCAGTTTTTAACTTTAAACTTGTGTGTGTGTGTGTGTGTGTGTGTGTGTGTGTGTGTTTCTTAGGATTGAACCCAGGGCTTTTGCACTGAGGTACATCTCCAGCCATTTCTACATTTAAACCAAAAAAATATATATTTTGAGATAAGGATTTGCTAAATCACCTAGGCCGGACTGGAACTTGTGATTCTCCTGCTTTAGCCTCCTAGGGCTCTCAGATTACAAACACATGCCACCTCACTCGGCTTAACTGCAACCATTTTTGAAGTGTAAGAAATAAAAGAGAATGGTCTCTACCAACAGAAATGGGTGTTAGAGGCAAAGTGTATAAGTTTATACATCTCAGGGCCACACTGAGTGATTGACCAATAGCATCCTGGATTGTGTAAATACAATCTATATTTCTATAATGATAGAATCATCTAACAATGCATTTATCAGAATTTATTGCCATCACTGATGTACAACTGTATATGAACTGATCGGGGTGTGAAAAATTAAAAACAAAAACAACTAACGGCCCTGTATCAGCTGTACTCTTCACCCATTTGCTCAACTGGTGGTCAATAATTTATCAGTTTCTCTTCCTAACAGTTGTTCTACTGACTCTCATAAAGTCTGAAGCTGGCCTTACCACTCTATGATAGTGTTTAGTTCAAAAGGGGTTCAGTTTGAAAAAAAGAGCATCCATCAGGCTTAAGCGAGGGTAAAGACGGCTAAAAAATAAGAATGAAGTAATTTAACAAGTGTTGCTCCATTCAGTGTCTACAAGTCCCTCTATAGATTTCAGTGACTTTTGTCTAATAGTTTTCTTGTAACACTCAACAGAGGCTGAGCCAGTCTCTGCTGAAATTTAGGTCTAAAGGCATACTATTAGTGGTCTGAACAATTTAATGTTAGTTGTGGGAGATGATAAAGGCACAATCTTGGAAAGTTTTGAAAGATAGCTTTGCAAAAAGAGAGAATCGTGATAAACCAGAAGATAGGTTTTAGCCCTATTTTTACCATGTTAATTCTACCGAATACCTTTTATGTGTGATACTGTCCCAAGATCCATTTCCCTTAATGCCCCCCCACCTTTTCTGGGAAGTTGGTAGGGATCCCAAAGAAAAGGAAGCTAATATGCTTACAGGTAAAGAAACTGTTAAAAAACTAATAAGCCAAATGTCTTGCTAGGTTCCCATAATCCCAGCTCTATAGGACGGTGAGGCCAGAGGATTGCAAGTTGGAAACTAACCCAGGCAATTTAGCAAGACCTTATCTTGAAAGAAAAAAGGGATGAGGATGTAGCTCATTATGATGGCCCTGGATTCAGTCCCTAGTAACCCTCATCCCCAAAGGTAATATATTTTTGAAAATCCACTTGTTGACATATTTTGAAAATGGAGAAGTCAAAGTAAAGTACAATGTACAAATTTGAAAAGATATTCAGATATCTGCAGAAAAGGAATGTTTAATTAAAAGAGCAAAGGACAGTAAAACATTAAATAACTGGTGATGATTTGCATACTAAGGATATTTTTGCTGGCTGGCTTAACTCTTAGAACATTTCACACACGGTCCTGTTCATGATGGAGGAGCTGGTCCCCTCCTCATGGCTTATTTCAGGTCCCGTGTAGGTATATTTTTGTCATAATTTATTCCACCTGTGTCTGTCAGTTCCTTTCCCCTTGCCGCCTCCCGTGACATTTTGGCTCATGTTTCTTCATAAGCTCTGAGCCAGTTATTAATAACAGCCCAGTGACTTTGTGATCCACAAGGAACATATGGTGTTTTTCACAAGAGAGAGCTCATTCTCTCGACTTTGGACTTCACTTACAGAACCCTCAAAGTAAGTATTGCTTTTTTACAGAAACTGTAGCATTTTTAAATGTTGCTGTAGGAGGAAACTTTGGCGTCTCTTGTTTGCATCTGATAGAAGGAGAATATTATAGCGTAAAACTCCAAAGCCTCTAGTTCTTGCATTTTAACATCTTGCCAAGTTTTATAAAGCTGATTATAAGTGATTAATGAATTAAAATCTTACTCTTTTCATTTCTTTATGCTAAATAAAGGCAGGAAGAGAAGTAAAGGATGAATAACACCGTACGTGAATTACCTAACCAAGCCTTGTGGCTACAGCGTTGTACTCTCATCTCCCTGTGTTTTCTCTCCAGAGCGAGTTCCAGTGATGCAAAGTGAATGTGCACATGTGGGAGATGTATGCAGGGGGAGGCATAAGGCAGGCACGCACGCTTGTGATTTTTCCATGTTGCAGGTTAGGGTCAGAGAGGGTACCGTCTTTCTGCATGGGGTTCATTACGTCCTTGTATTTTAGCCAAAGGTTTTGTCATTGCAGCCTTCTTTGAAACAATTGCTTCTGCAAGTCCTGTAAAGTGAGTCACTGTGTTTTCTGGAAAGGGAGGCATCTGAAGTCCAGAGAGGCAGATGCTTTGTTTGGTGTTTATGAGTGGAGCTGAAATGTGACAATCCAATCCTTTAGGACATGCCTTGTTTCCCTGTAAATAAGTCCTACCTGGAAAATAATCAGCCTTGAAATCAAGATTTAAAAAAATGCCAGTCCCAATCAACCTATATCTGCACTAGCTGCCTTGCAGAGGGACTATTCAGTAATGGCAGGTAGGGCATGGATAGGGTGATTAGGGCTGACAGTTTTGATTTTTAGGTTTTAAGGCTATTTTCTGATTGGGTCTTATTTTCAAGGAAACATGGTGGATATAGCTTTCAGCTTTGGTATGTTTGATTCCCGAATATGTGCATCAAGCACCAAGATATATTGCACAACGAAGGCATTACAGTGAATTAGAGTCAAATGTGGGTTGGGGTTGGAACTCTGCTTTTTTCTTCTTGTAAGTTGTATGACTTTAAGCAGTACCCAACCACTGTCAGTTGCAGTTTCTTTATTTGTGAAATGAGAATCATAACCCATTCACAGGGCTACAGGGTTTACTCACAACATATATAAGCGTCCCACTAGAGTGACAACTGTTTTTATATTATTTTTTAAATCCTTCACTCAGATTTTTCTCAAGTCTCCCTAAATATCTCTATCATTTGTTTCAAATTCAAGTCCAGAGCCTCCAACTGTGATCTTTGATGGCAACATTACACTGACACATAGAGGCAACACTGAAATTTTACTGTTTTTAGTCAATATCTATCTTCACTTTTAGGATGATGTAAGTGATGCAAATGCTGGGGATGAAGGCCTGGAAGGGGGTATACTGTTAGCAGTGCAGGACATGAAGGCTAAAGCTAAGATCAATGAGGGTGAAGCACCAAAAACGATTTTCCAACATAAGCTGTTACTTGCTAGACCTTGCCTGCTATATTATAATGAGCATTCCAGAGAATGGATTCCTTTCTCACTACATTAGATCACCTCCTACATGTCTGGGTAGGCCAGAAAGGAGTATGATTCTGTGACTTAGGAGGTAGGATGAGATTGTATTTTCCTCTACAAGCTTTCATTCTGTAAAGATGTATTAAATTTCTACTAGGTGCAAATATAGGCTAGGGAGGGGCCCATAAACTTTTATTATGGCAGGAAGTAGTCATTTTATGAGTAACTCTGATAACAGTCAGCATGGGCTTGCTCTTAATTTTCAGGCTCCTCTTTGGGGCATCCCCTTCTCAGTAATGACTGTGAGCTTCGAAGAACATGCCTTAAAGTTCTGTCTCATCTCCATTACCTCCTTCAAATCACTGAGCACCTGCTTGTTTGTAAGCCCTGGGCTAAATGCTTGGAGTTATTGTTTCTTATCTGGAGTCTTTCACTGAAACTTGAAATTATGTTCTCCCACTCAGTTATCTACTTTCTCAACCATACTTGACCCTGAAGAAGAACATCCAGCTGGTTTCAGAAATTACATGAGCACCTAAAAAACATTTTAATGGCAGCAGTGAATTTCTGCAGGAAATTTGTATTGCAGGGCAAATAGACAGTTTAAGAGGTTTTGCCAAATACATTTGAGAACTCAACAAACCCAGAGATTCATCACTTTTTCTGTTCCTCCCCCTCAACCTGAGAATGACATTTGTTTGGCTAGCTGAGTTCTGCAGATACAAAACCCCACAGAGCTAACAATGAACCCACCTCATTCCCAATTCTATGTCTTCGTATCATTTGAAGGATGACTCATGGGTGGCTTTTAGTTTTCCGAGATAGCATCTACTTTAAGTGCAGTTATTAAGTCAACGCCAGCTTTTCACTTGGCCTTGTAAGAATTTACTACAACAGGGGCTGGGGATTTAGCTCAGCGGCATAAGTGCCTGCCTTGCAAGCAGGCAGTTGTGAGTTCGATCCCTGATACCGATAAAAAGGAAAAAGACAAATTTACTACAATGTGGTTCATTGTGGGGGAGAGGACTGTTGGGAAACTTGGCAGGGAGAAAGTTGACGATGTCTTGATATTTTGGGATCTAGAATATTTCTTAATGGCAGCATCCATCCATAGCTGAGTAACTTAGGCCTTTTAGGGGCAATGCATAATTTTATGGTCAGGATATGAACTGAAACCATTGGAAGCATGGCCATTGGAGGTTTGGGAAAGTGAAAATTGGAGAAATATCAACCTGGAAAGAAGGATAAGCAATAGAGCCAAAAGCGATGAGATACAGGGGCTCCTGACAAGTCTGGAACACTGCTGTCACACTGGAGCCTGCTGTTGATCAGGAGCGCTCATGAGAGCTGCCAGGCAACCCGCATCTTTCTCAGCCCGCCTCACCCTCCCACACCTTCTTTCTGCTTCTGCCGTTTCCCCTGTTCACTCCTTGTGCAGTGTCAGGCAGCATGCTGGGCTCTTGGCTTACATTTTTACCAATTCCATGGTATCCAAAGATCAAGGCTGTGGGCTTTGGAGCCAAGCAGCTCCCTATCCATATCCCCAGGCATCTGCTGCTAAGTATGTGACCCCAGGCAGATTACTTAACCTCTTTGGGTTTGGCTCTCTCTAAAGAAATGGTGGTTTTAATATTCCACCTCATGAAGTTTTATGAGACTAAAACCAAAGTGTATGTGTGTGTGTGTGAGTGTGTAGGCACTTAACTGTTATGAATTAAATCCTTTCACACCCTTGTAGGGATGTTATCTCTGCTCTTCAGCTGAAGTAGCATTTTAGGTTAAGTACCTCGTTCAAGGTCACAGAGCTAATAGTGCCAGAGTCAGGATCTAAAACCAGTTCCA
This sequence comes from Cavia porcellus, assembly GCF_034190915.1. Taxonomy (NCBI): domain Eukaryota; kingdom Metazoa; phylum Chordata; class Mammalia; order Rodentia; family Caviidae; genus Cavia; species Cavia porcellus. The sequence continues at coordinate 19,489,556 of NW_026947511.1, read as the reverse complement.
TCCAGCTCCAAATCCTGCACTCTCTCCTCATTCTACCTTGCTGACTGACCATCTGTGACCAAACATTTTTTTCCTCTCAGTCAAAGTTTACTTGCTCAAGTTCTTTGTCTTGTGAACTTTCCCCACCCAAATTTCTAGTTGTCACTTGTGATTTACTTTATTATTGACTTGCTGGTCATACTTTGTCCTTGCATCAAATGTTGGAAAGTGGTGAAGACAGAATCTTTCCAAATAGCTAAGTCTGGGAAAACAGGGTCCAATTTGCCATAAATATTAAGAAATTGCTAAGGCAATTATGAAGTTAGCTCTAGAAAGGAACAACTGCGTGATCTCTGACATATCTCTGTAGTTCTGTCAAATGAGACATTTATGAAAGATCAAATATCATTTCTGGTGCCAACATCTTTTAAATACTTCAGGTCTTTGACTACTATTGCTTTTCTTAGCTGGAAAGAAGAAAATTGCTTTGAGTTCATGTCTTAGTCAAGAAACAAGCTACAACAATGTTCAGGGCTAACGTCATTTAAGTCATATTCTCATGTGAACACTCTCTCTTGCAAGGCTTAAGTCACTGATAAGTAAATTTCTCAGACGTGTTAAATTCTTTCTGATATTATTCAGCTTTGCACAGACTTTAGTGGGACCTTAATTAGTTCAGTAAATACAACTTGAACTCAAATATCAGAAATGTGCAACATATAAAATCCATTTACCACTGAATATGCTCAGGTGTCCCATTAACTCCTAAATCACTCAAATTTGAGGAATTTAAGTGGGGCAGATGTCTGCTGTGCCCTAGAAATGGTGACCATCCCAACAAGACACTCTTGTCCTAAAGCCGTATAGATCCTGTGCCATGCTTTATGTTGTCCTTCAAATGCTTGACAGTTCCCTAATTACAAACAATAACAAAGACAAAAATATTAAGACATAATTTTCATATACTTTTTCTAGTTTTGAAAAGTCAATTCCATTGAATATAACTTTAGGACAAAAAGGAGACATATTCCAAAGTGAGGCAAGTTTAGAATACTCAACTTTGGGGTTTTATGTTTAAAACTATTTTCTGGGAAAAGGAATCTTTGTATGTAGTATTTCTTCTTACAAGAATCATTTGAATAACATGAATGTTCAGTCTTCCAAGAAAGCATCCACCAGAAGTGCAGTTATTAAGTCAGTAATTGTTGAGAACTAATTAGTGACCCAGACTGTGAAGTCCTGGCATCTGGAGTGGATTAGGCCACCTTCCCTTTGAGGAAGACAGCAGCTCTCTGGGATTTTGGATGTAGACAGCTGTAATCCAGTGTACCAACTGGCAGCATGTTACCGACAAGTGCAAAATAAATTCTGCATGAAGGGGTCAGAGGGGACCACAGAGGAGGTAACACTGAGTCTCAAAAGATGTGTAAGAGTTTGACCCTTACATGTGTCTAGGTGCTTAAGAAGCCTGAGAATGATTCATGTAAAACATATAGTCTAGTAGGTAACATGACAGACTACAATCAGTAATGATTGTCACCACTTATTTTTTATTTCCTAGGTACAAGGATTATTTAATTCTCACACTGTATTATGAAGTAGGAATTATTATTACCCCTGCCCAGTTCACAGAAGTGTTAACTGAGGAACAGAGAGTTACATGAATTACCTAAAGCCTCACTAAAATGGTAAATCAGTCTTCTTGCAACTACCAAGTACAACTTGCTAGGTACAAGATGGCCAGTGATTAGAAACAAAGCAGCATACAAGAATAAGAGAGGCCAGATACATTGGAACACACTTGTAATCCCAGCCACTCAGGAGACTGTGGCAGGATAATTCCAAATTTGAGGCCATCCTGGGTAACAGTAGGACTCAGTGTTCAAAAAATAAGGCGGACAGATAACAGCAACTACCGGCGGCTCTCTGAAAGACTCGGCTCAGAAGCCAGGAATGGTGCGGACTAAGGAGACATAAGCAGGTGGAGATATGCTCTGCTGACTCAGGAACGAACTGGGCTGAGAGAAGCCAACTTGGAATGCAGTCCTGGTGCTAAAACAGGAACAGAAAAGACTCGGTGTGGAGGCTGGAACCGCGCCATTGTAAGCCGCGATTTGGGTTTCCCGCCGCGCAGCGGCTGGCTGCCTCTACAGCGGCTCGGCAAGGAGAGAGACGCGCGGAAGCTTGAGAACGGGAATCTGCGAACGGCAGGGAGGCATGCACTGACTTGTGGTGAGGTGAGTGAGAGAAACTGACACTCTACCACAGTTTGACTCCAGCAGAGGACTTTCTGGGCCCGAGCAGTCCTGCGGGAGCAGGGCGCGGTGGCGACTCCAGCCACACATCCCCCTCTCGGGCGGGATTGGTGAAAAGTGCCTGGCCTGCGTGACGCTGCCGGCGGACCTGGTAGACTGTCCCAACCCAGATCCCAGAGCCTGACGGTGGCCGGGAGGGGAGACGCGTAGGCTGCCTGGTCCGTAACTCCCTGGTGCGCAGCGGTGAGCGGGAACACCTAACTGGCGCAATTCGATCAGGCTATGGCTGACTGGGAGAGAAGCTGGGCCTCTTATATAAGCTTGCATATATAAGGAACAGAGAAGAAGAGGCAGCATGGGAAGAGGCAGCAACAAGAAAGGCCCCTCAGCCCCCATTCTGAGAAACAGGCAATAGCAGACACCGCACCAATATACATAAGGCACCATATAGAGAGCCTCATAGACCAATTCAGGAATGAAGTTATCAACGACCTGAAACTAGAAGTATGCAGAATAGTTAGAGAAATGCTAAGTACCACCCAAGAAAAAACAGGTGGTGGAATGGAAGAACAGAAAAAAAGGGGAGAATTGTTTGATGGAGAAAACAGAGAAAGCATAGAATACGTGAAGCAGGTTCAAAGGGACTACCAAGATACTAAGAAGTCTATCGAAGACTGGCATAACAGCTTGAAAGAAACTAAGGACAGACTATCTGAACTGGAGGGCAGACTTGTAATATGGGAGAATGAAATGAAAAACTTCTTAAAAATAACAAAGAAACAAACAGCAATAATACAAAGACAAGAAGATGATAAGAGGATCCATAACTTAAGGATTAAGAACATAAAAGAAGAAGTAGGGACACAAACAAGTCAACTACAAAAGCTACTCACAGAAATAATCCAGGAGAATTTTCCTAATTTAGCAAAAGGTAAAGATACTCAGATGTATGAGGCATACAGGACCCCAGCTACCTACAACCCAAACAGAGCAACACCCAGGCATATAATAATAAAAATTCCAGAAATTCAATACAAGAACAGAATATTAAAAGCTGTAAGAGACAAGAAACAGACCACTTACAAGGGAACACCCATCAGAATTACAGCAGATTTCTCTGCACAAACCATCAAATCACGAAGAGCGTGGGGGGAAATAATTCAAGCTTTGAAAGATAATAATCTCCAGCCAAGATTGAGATATCCTGCACAACTGTCCCTGGAAATTGATGGAAAAACAAGGTGCTTCCAGGATAAAGAGGAACTGGGGGAATTTGCAACCACCAATTCAACTCTACAGAAAGTATTGCAGGATATTCTAAAAAAAGAAAAATACAAAGAACCCAGAAATAGTGGCGGGGAGGCCACAACAAATGGAGCAGAGAACAAAATGAAGAAGACAAACTGACAGCTACTGACAGAAAAAGAGCTTAACAGAAATGAGGCAGAGAAGATTGGATGATAGGAACAGCTATTTTGGAGAAAATGACATCTTAATAGGTAATACTGATTTAGTATCATCTTGTTTTGAAGTCTCATCTAGCTTTTGTCCTTCTGTCTCCAATGGTCTAAATAGGCTGTATCTTATTGGATTTTATTATGTACGATAGTATAAGCAAAAACCTTTTAAAGACAAGGAGATTATACAGAAACCATTGTTCATTTTCTGTTAGTCGATTCTAAATACTCTGTAATGCTGTCATTCTCTTGAATGGTTTTACATTGTTTTGATATACTTAATGCTACAGTATACGAAGTTGTACTCAAGGATTTCAAAGAAAGAAACAATATGGTAACTACTTTTAGGTTAGGATTATCTGGTGGTGAAACACTATTCTGCTTAAATGGTTATGTTTTAATCTGCGCTGTTTCATTGTTATGCCCTCTTTTATCTCAATCTCCACTCCATTATTTACTTTTTTATCTTTATCCTTTTAATTAAAGGAAAAAAATAGCAGGATATATTATAGTAACCCATTTTGACTTTTCATTACCTTGATTTAAAGCCCTGTATTACTCTCACCATCTGGTTTTTAACTGATGTTCCCCTATTCTGTTTTGCTGGATAGTATCAGGTTCGAAAGTTTAGGCATCAGCTGTGAAGATAATGAGATTCATTATGACGCCCATTCTTGTTGACTTTTATCTACTTTTGAAGACCTACAATGTCTCCAATGTTTTGGTTTTGTCGGTTTTATTCTTTACTGTTTTGTTCAATTGTATTATAACTAATGATATAGGCAATTCTATTAGAGATAGCGGGAGACATTATGGTAACCATTGTTGATCACCTGTATTATGTTTTTACATTATCTATTATGTCCACCCTTTTGACTTGACCGATTCTGTTCTGTTATGTCACATTTGGTTTTACTCTCTTCCAAAAAAGTAATAAGAACCGTGGGAGCAATGAAACCCAAAATGTGTAATAGTTATGGTACAAAAGAGAGGAAAAGAAAGTACTCTAAACTATATAACTGCATGTATATTTAAGTGTATAAGACAGAAAATGATATCACAGAGTTTTATTGGATCAATGAACAGAACTGTTTGCAGTATCATTGATGGAATGTCCACTTTACAAGCTTTAATTTTGTGACTTGAACAATTATTTCTAAGATGACAATATGTAATCCATTAACTAGTGATTTCCTACTGTTCATTTTTTTTCTGTAAATCTGTATAACTTGTACCCTTTCCCTGCTTTTTTTTTCTTTTCTCCTTAAATAAAATTTAAAAAAAAAAAAAAAATAATAATAAAGCTACCTAAGGCAAAAAAAAAAAATAAAAAAAATAAAAAAAATAAAAGGGTTGTGTATATAGTTCAGGGATAAGGCACCCCTGGATTCAGTCTCAAATACTACTAGACTGATGATAGATAGATAATGACAAATAGATAATTGAAAAGTATATTTCCCTCACTGCTACACAGCAAGTTTGTACTTGTGGTATGGGAATGTCCTTTGGACAAAGGGAAGATTGTTCTGATGGGTACAAATTAACAGCTCATTCTTGTTAAGATATTCTGGGAAACTGAGGGGTCACAAAGGTAATGGCAAGACCATCCATCCCATTGTTCAATAAGCAGTTTACATTTATAGGAAGGAAGCACGGTCTACAGAAGGAGCAAGGTCTACAAATGGCTATGTAACTATGTGGCATAGTCAATTTCCAGTCTAATACAGACCCTCTCAAGAGTAACTTCTTGAAATCATTAATAAATCAAGCGTAACTGAAGGCGAAGGGCAACCAGGGGCTGGAGTGTCCTACGTTAGAGTTTGGGCCCTGGTGTAGAATCCTGACAGTCTCAGGCTACTCTGAGTCCTTCACCTCCAAACAGTACATAATTAGGACAGGGCACATATTAGATCCCTCAATAAGTGATAGTTATCATGATTTACTTAAGTGATCTGTTGAGCAAAAATGGGCAGGTTTCAACTGAGTATGTTGGTGAATGTCTGAAATCCCAGTACTCAGTGGGAGGCTGAGGCAGGAGGATTGTGAGCTTGAGTACAACCTGGGCAACTTGGTGACTTAGTCAGATCTTGTCTGGAAAAAAAAAATAGAGCTCAGGGTGAAGTTCGGTGGAAGGGCCCTAAGTTCTATCCCTAGTACTGAGAAAAAAAAGATTTCAATCAGCTCACTTTTCAGCATGTGTCTCTCTAGGGAACTTCTGTGAATATTATCTTAACTGTTAGACAAATGGATGGAAACAAGGAGTAGGATTAGAAAATTCCTGTTGAAAAAAGAAAATATTTTTGAAAAGTGACCCTGATGTTAAAGACTATAAACTCAAATCCAATGAAAAGTATTTTTCTTTTGATTGCAGAAGAGACTTTAAGACTGTATTCTGTTATTTGTCTGGACCAAAAATCCACATCCAGTAAAGGGAAATGATAAGGATTGGAAAAAATTAAGAAAAGGGCAATCAATGGTATTTTATGTCATAAAGGGTTTTTATTACTGTTGTTTTATTTTTTCCTGGGGACCAAGCTGTTTAGAAAATGCTCTGTTTCTGTGGCTCCAGGAGTCAGGACTGATTTGAAAGACTAGATAGATGGATAGATCAATTATAGGTAGGTGGTGATAGCCAGATGATAGATGATAGACTGAGAGAAGAGGAAAGGGGAGATTCAAAGGCCAGGGCTGGTAAATTGGTGGCCAAGCCAAGAACAAAGAATTTAATGAAGTCCCACTCCTAGAAACCAGGAGTTATCGCTGCTCTCCATCTATCTAAAAAATAATGAGATGATTTCCACTGCACTCTCTAAAAAGAGAGACAGAACCATTCAAGCAGGAAGGGAAGTTCTTTGTGACTTTCTGAAGTTTCAATATAAAATGCACTTGGCCCCAAATAACCCAAGATGTCATACTGAAAATTGGAGGTCATGTCATTTTAACTATGATTTTAAAACTACTACATCCAAGATAAGACCAACGTCTTTAGATAGGCACACTGAATTTGTTGTATCATAATTTTTAAAGTGCTATAATTTGTCTGAAATATGTGTATATTTGAGGTGTATTTTTTTTTTGTTTCTTATTTTTGCTTTTATCTTTTTGAGATAGTCTCACTCTGCAGTTCAGGCTGGCCTCGAGCTCACTTTGTAGCCCAGGCTGGTCTCGAACTTGTAACCAATCCTCCTGCCTCAGCCTCCTGAGTGCTGGGATTACAGCTGTGTGCCACCACACCCAGCTTGAGGTGCATTTTTATTTATATTTATTAATTTATTTTGGTACCAGGGATCACACTCATGACCTCATGCTTGCCAGGCAGGTGCTTATGCCACTGAGCTAAATCCCTGGCTGAAGATGTATTTTTAAACTTTAATTTTTATTAGGATATGTTTGCAGTACATAATGATTATACTAATTGCAGCAAGTTGGTACACGTACGTAGGACATCTCAGTTCTTTTTACTTTCCCTTCACCCCCCCAGATAAAAAACACTAGAAAATGTTTATCCTGAAATTGCTATTAAATAACTTCCCCACTCCAAGAATGTTTCTTAACTCTAAAAGAAAAAAAAACAAACACTAGATTATCAAGACTTTAGCAGAGTTAAAAATTAATATACATCAAGCATTGTAATACTCATGATTTTGCTCCACAGTACAATCTGTGTGATCTGTGTGTGTGTGTGTGTGTGTGTGTGTGTGTGTGTATGTGTGTGTGTGTTGACCGACTGTGACAGTAAAGATTTGTGTTGCTGCAGTAACTTTAAATCTAGAAACTGGAGAAGAACCAAACAGGAACCACAGAAGTTCCTGTTTCTCACAGTACTTTGAATGAGGCAGAAACATGTTCTTTAGCAAAAGACAATGTGTTGTTGGTTATATAAATTACATATTTTCAGTAAAATGTTTTGCTGATAAATTTAACTCTCCTTTTGTTCACATTTGTTATAATGATTGGCTTCACAAAAATACAATGAGCATAAATTACTTTGAAGTACATGGAGAGAGGAAAAGGCTGGCAGTAACTGGTTTACTTTCTTTAGATTTCAGGTATTATAGAGGCAACACCCTCCTGAAAGGACGTGAGAAACACAAACAGCCAAGGGGGAAGTCACCCGTAGTCCTTCCATTCAAACTTATCTCACCACCATTGACATTTGTGTGTACTCTTCTGTTTTACAAAAACGTTGCAATTCTGGAGTCTAATGTATGGACAGAAGAATGCATACAATTTCTATGTACAGTTTAACAGGTAATTAAAAAGTGATTGCCAGGACTGAGGATACCGCCTGCCAAGCTCTAGCCCTAACCCTAGGGTCCTGAGTTCCAGCCCCAGTACCACAAAAAATAAAAATAAAAAATAAACTGACCAATATGCTGTTACCCAGGAGGACAGGTAACATTGTTGTATGCTCCTGCTTAGCCCTTTCTCTGTCCACACTTGGTCACCACTACCCTGATGTTTATAGCAGCTCCTACCCCACTGCCACCAGTAATCACACCCTGAGTGATGCACTTTAACTGTCTTCCTACTTTGTATAGAAGTACTGACAAATGTGTGTGTTTTGTTTTGTGCCTTGCTTTTTCAACAAATCCAATATTATAAGACTCACTCTGTTACTCTGTAACAGAGTTATGTAACTATCCCACAGTTTATCTACTGGGCGTTTAGTTTGTTTCCAAGTTTTGATATGATAAATAAATACTATTTGTATGTATGTCCTGGAATAGGTAGCAAGGTATTTCTTCTTTAGGAGTGTAATGGTTTGCCATAAGCATGATTTATAATCATTTTCAGGCTAGGTGCATGATTCACTAGTAGAGCCCTTGACCAGTATGTGCAAGGCCCTGGGCTTAATCCCCAGTACAAAAAAAGACAGACAGGGGATGTAATTAAGTGGCATTTTGCCTTCCTGGCAGGTGCAAGGTCCTGAGTTTGAGTCCCATTACAAAAAAAAAAAAAAAAAAAAATCATCTCTAGGAAGTATCTCCATGATTTCATGATTTGACATTTGTAGTAGCCATCATTTTTATGGAAAAAATGATACTCCTTTTTGTGGTTGAATCAGTTTGTTTAAGGAGTCTCCTTATCTTTCTTTTTGTAATGAAAATGAAATAGTAGCTCCTCTTTATGGTTTACAGGTAGGTCTTACTAAGTTTACAATTCATTCACTGTGACTTATTACCTACTTGTGATAGCTCTACTTTTTAATATATATGATATACAAGTTGAGCATCCCTGATCTCAAAACCCCAGAATCTGAGCACCAACATGACACCACAACTGGAAATTCCACACTCAACTATATGTGTTGGGTTACAGTCAAAATGCAAGAGTACTGGGGCTGGGGATTTAGCTCAGCGGCATAAGCGCCTGCCTTGCAAGCAGGCAGTCGTGAGTTCGATCCCCGGTACCGATAAAAATACGAAAAAGACAAAAAAAAAAAATGCAAGAGTACTAAAAATATTGCATAAAATTACCTTCAACCTATGTTGATAAGGTGTATATATTGAAACATAAGTGAATTTAGTGTTTAGACTTTGGTCCCTTCACTGTAATGTATAATTTTGTATATGAAACATTCTAAAATCTGAGAGTTTTCTGAGTACAGTCGTTTCACATAACGGATACTCAACAAAAACTTAAATTATTAAAAAAAAATACCTTCAACAAAAGCTTTTGACCGTAACATCTCCATATTTTATGATAATGTCATTTGTGTTAATTATCCAAAGGAGAATTAAAGCATTAAAATATAGAGCAGTCATTATATTTCATAGAGCAGTTATTATATTTCAAATATAGAGCAGTTGTTATATTTCATAACTTGATTTTTTGTAAATAAATCTACTCCTATGCATCCAAATTTGCTTATAATAGTGATACAAAATCCTAGAATTTAAAATAGGTAAAAATCAAATATATGGGACTGGGGTGTAGCTCAGTGGTACAGTGTACATGAGGCTCAGTTTGATCCCTAGAGCTGGAAAAATATCAGAGTTACAGTCTCACAAGTTATGATCTCATACACAAATAAATATTGTAATATTTAAATGCTCATTTAAAATAATTTTGAAGGAATTATTCCTTTTAAAAGTGTGATGAATGTTTGCCCTGCCAGGGAAATCCTAGAATTCAGCTCAATCTTTCTGTCAACTGTTCCAGTTTTAGCTGTACAGTTCTGTGATAAAATGAAATTAAATGTCATATTTTCAAAAGTCATTTCAACATTTCCTTCCCGTCTCTTTTGAAAGTAATTTTAGAGTTTCTCCATGTGGACTCCCTGCCCCTCCGCTTCCTCCCCTACCTGGCAGTCAAATTCAACCTTGCAATGTGCTTTAATGCAGGAGCCAAGGTTGCTAAGAGACCACCTGTGCCGCATGCACTTTGGTCTCCAACAGCAGACCCAGCAAAGACCGAGGAGCTGTCACCTCCCACCACCTGGGATTCATTCAGGTGAGAAAGGAGCACCAATCTATGTCCACTGCCCACTCCTCCCTCCCTGTGTGTGGAGAGCCTGGGAGGACAAACTGCAGAAACTCACGCTAAGGATGAGGCCACAGGAGGGGAGGATAGTCACCTGGCAACCCATGTATTATTCTTGCCTCTTGTTGCTGAAATACAGGCAAATGTGTTGAATGTAGGGAAAATTTCAGATGCTTACTTTGCCAGTGATTGCTGTGCAATTTAGAGCAAGTCATTCCCTCCTCTGGGAATGGAACAAGTTATTGCAAAGATTAACGAAGATAAGAAGATAACACTAGTATAATTTTCATGTTTCTCTCTTTTTGTCTTGTCTTAAAACTAAACCTGCCTTTCTGATTTTATATTTATTTATTTTGCTTATCCTGGAGATTGAAACTCAGGACCTTGGCACTAAGGTACATCTCCAACCCACACCTTTTAAAATTTGTGACAGTCTTGCTAAGCTCTTGGTTGCCCAGGCTAGGCTGGAGCTTAGAGTTCTCCTGATTCCAGTTAAGATGTGCATCACTGTGCCTGATTCCATTTTGAATTTAAGTGAAAATAGATAAAATATTTTATTATCCAAATATTGCCACTTTTTACAAATATTGACATTCATTTTAGGTGTGTGTATGTGTGTGTGTATAAGGAACTTCAGTGTAATTTGCTTTTGCATTACCTAAAAAGGTTAAGAATCATTCTAAACTCCCTGATAGGCATTCAGTGATATGTTCTGACAACATAGAAAACAGACCACAAATAAAATTCTCAACTATTAAAGACAAGAAACAAAAGCTGTTTCTGTAACACAGAGATGTGGAGTAAATTAAACATTTGATGTCATATTAAGTGATCAAACCAGGAGAGATCTTAGGAAATATCATGAAAATGTAAAAAAATATTTTAAAAAAATTTTGGTCACTACACACCTTTTACCGTGTCTTTAAATTTTCACTTCCTGGAATACCATTAATCATACAGGTTAGAAGAGTACAGGGTCTTCATCAGTCCCAATTAATATGATTAAGTGACAAATGTTGTTGATACTCAACAAATACTGATCATAAAAAAAAGAGAATGATCACTATGATGTTGCTTGAGCTATCTCTTTAAAAAGAGGCAAGTTTGGCTATGAAAAAACCTGTGACTTTTGACTTTATGTGGTCAAAACAAGAGAAAAATCGTTTAGTCCGTGGTTGGTTAAAAAGAACTACAGAGTGTTTCTTCTTCATCACTATATTTTTATAATGCAAATGTTAGATTGAGTTGGAAGAATTAGAATTATAAATGTACTCATCTGAGGATACTTTTCTCTTTTATTCCCTAGGCAACAGGAGTATTCTGAATATGACTGGCAAAAACTGGATATTAATTTCTACGACCACTCCCCAAAGTTTAGAAGATGAAATTGTGGGAAGACTTCTAAAAATCTTGTTTGTTTTATTTGTTGACTTAATGTCTATTGTGTATGTTGTTATAACTTCTTAGAAAGCATTTTTTACTTTCCATATACATTTCAAATTGAATCCCAGTGAATAAAAATGTGTATTTTAATTTGCTGAGTGATGTTAATTTGATATTATAAATTTACTGTAACAAGGCATTATAGTAGAAATAATCTTGTATATTACTTAGCACTTTATGGTTTATATTTAATGTTCAAGGATCTACACTACTGAATCACAAAATTTATTTTTTAAAACATTACTATTTAATATACTGACTAAAATTTGCAGGTGAAATTATGAGTGAAATTGATTTTTAAGGCTATGTATATCTATTGAAATTTTGCATCATTCTGTTTTGCACACAAGTGTAACTTCCTCCAAAGCACAATCTTTACATATAGTATAACAATACGTTATAGTCATTTTCTTATACACATATTTCATCAGTTTGTAGGTAGATTTGTTTCTTAACCTTGGGTGATTAAAAAAAAGTTCCATCAACAAAAACTCAAATGGTAGGAATAGAAATACTTGAGAGAGATTGTTAAGGAAAACGATTTATAAGAGAGAGGTAAAATAGAGCATAACATCCTATTTAGAATTAAATGCTCACAGTATGCCAAATGATATAAATCTTATTATAATCCTAGGAGGAAGATAACTATTGCCCCCCTTTACTGATAAAGAAACTAAATCTTGCAGGAATTTTGCCAGTTTGAGACCATAACTAAGAAGCAGCAAAACTAGATTTTGAGCCTTCACAGATTTGGCATTATAATCCCTCCCAAGGTAAATACTGATATCGTAGTAAGATAAGTATAGTTAAAAACCAATCCCTAGACGCCAACTTTTTTCCCCCAACAATAATGCAACATTCACATCTCTGTATTTAGGAACATTACTGTTTACTTATTATGCATTTTAAAATCTTCTATCAAGAAAAAAGATTAAGCCAGTCTGTACAATGTGACAGTGCATTCTCTTGTCCTGTTTTCTTAATCCCTAATTTTCTGACAGTGTTAAAATATAACTGTCAAAATGCTTTTTAAGCTTCTGAAAAATAAAGCTCTCTCTGTCCTTTAGACCTGATATTTTTATATTGGGCACATGTGCTTAACAAAATTCTGATTCTTTCCTTGTGATAACTGTCTTCTCAGGTTTGGCTCAAGCATTAAGGTTTTGTAAGGGACCTAATGAAGTGTGAAAGGAACTGGACCTTTGAGACATATCCCTTGACTGCCTTTCACCTAACTTTTCAGTAGTGTTATATAATTAGCCATAAAACAGGATCGAACTGATCACTGATTAAAAACTGTACCATTATTTTTTTCCAACACTACATTTTCACACCTTTCCTTTGGTGTGTCAGGGCCACCTCCTGTTGATGTGTTGTGTTTCTCCCCGACCCTCTCCAAACAGGGTTTGTTGGAGCCTATTATCTGATCACTGATGGATGAGTAAAATCACTTCAGTCTTGAGGCAATTTTTATTTTCCTGCGAGTTTCCATGCAGTAGGCAATGTGGGAAGAACCACAGAATCTGATGCTAGACTGTGGGAGTCCAAGCCCTGATTTCACCTCCTAGCCTTTGATAATCTTGTCTCAATGTCCTTACCTTAAAATTGCATGCTTATGACCTGGGCTTGTAGAAAAGATAACATAACAGGTGCCTAGTGCGGTGCCTGGCATATGGAAAACCCTCAATTTCTGGTAGATGACTGTTATTATCCTCAGCTGATTGCAGAAGTGGTGTGTCCATCTTCCGATGAGTCTTAGTGAACCCTGTGTCCCTTCCTATTCTACACTCACTGCTTACACTCGGAATGACCTTACTTAACCCACTGGCCCAAGGATGTGATTATGTTCCACCAGAACCTTGATTTCAGGAAGAGGTGCTGTAAAACTGGTTGACTGGTCTAAACTGGTCTAAACTGGTTGACTCTGCAGGTCTAAACTGGTTGACTCTGCAGGTCTTCTTTTGGTGGTTATTTTTCAACCTAGCAATTACAACTAGGTATCATATGACTTGAGAAAAGAAAATACACATGATAAACATTATTTTTAAATGAGTAATCACAGTTATAATATGTAAGCATTGTGGCATTATTATCATTATTTTTGAGGCACTAGGGATTGATCCCAAGACTTTTGCACTGAGCTACATTTCTACAATTTTTATAATGTTATTTTAAGATAGGAACTCACTAAATTGCCCTGGTTAAGCTTGAATTTGCAGTAATCCTTATGTCTCAGCCTCCCAGCATGCTGGGATTATAGGTGTGTACAACCATGTCCAGTTTGCACCTTGGCTTTATAACTTTTTTCTTTGTGCTCCAAAAATTTTGGTTTCTTTTTGAGGCATGGTGTAAACAGCCTGGTAAAAGTAATGAACAAAACACTTTTCCTGCTCTCACAGAGTTCATAGTCCAAAGGGAAAATGGATGAATACCCCAAGGGTGCAGTTGCATTTGGGGAAGATCAGGAAGGACATGCACAGGGTGTTTTATTCACCTGCTTGAGAGGTGGTCTGAGAACTACCAGCAGGAACAACTTCTAGAAGGTTGCTAGACATTCAAAATTCTAGAACCCTGAAACCTACTGAATTCACTTTTTAATTTTTTGGTACCAAGAATCAAACTCAGGACCTTCTACTTGCCAAGCAAGGCACTTGTGCCACCGACCCATAACCCACTGAATCAGAACCTGCGTTGTAACAAGATCCCCAGTGATTCATATGCATGCTATGATTACAGGAGAAGCTCTGGGAAGCTCACTGAGCTAAGTGTTCTTTCTTGTTGCTTTGTCCACTGAGCAGCTGCATGACCTTTGGGCAAATTGCTTAGCCTCTCAGTGCGTCATATGTCTATGCTAAATAAATGAAAATGGCATTAACACTGTTGTTAAGTCCTACAAAATATTATGACTATTAAATGAGTTGGACTGAAATTTCTATGAAAATGCATAACATAAAGGAATCATAAATCTGAGATATTGTAAGAAACATCAATAAGAAATAACTCTATATAGTGAGAAACCTTCATTTCCTTCAGTAGCATTGGAAAAAGATTATTTTCATGAAATGCAAGAATACTCATGGCATATACGTATTTGTGTACAATCTGGATTAGGAGACAAGTTTTTCCTGGAGTGCATTTCTATGACATTATATTGACCTTAATTTCTACCTGTGCTTTTACAATCAAGCCCCTAATGGAAGTAAATGATGCTTCTTAATTTGTCATCAATAAATAAGGGATTACCTGACCCTGCCTATATGCCTGTAGCTAAGTGCTATTAATTACCTGATCTCTTGGTATCAATTTGAGCAGACTAGCAATCTTTTCAGTTCTTTGGTAGCTTGAAGCAATGATCCTGAATTTGAGAAAAGAGGTCAGAAAATGCTTGCCAGAACCCTCGTTAGGTATAAATACAAAGATTTAACCTGGCATATAGTGTGCTAAGTGTTTTGAATACCTCATGAAATTTAATCTGTATTAACACTCGGATAAGAAAATGTGGGCTCAAAAGAATTAAGTGAAATGTCTAAGTTCACACAGGATATCCTAACAATGCTGATGCAGCTAGAAGATGAGGGAACCAAGACACCCAGCTCAAAACCATCTGACTCTCAATCCCTGTTGTTAACCATTCAGCTATTTGGTCTCATATTGAGCCAGAGGTTAATTATTCACTGCTTCCTCATTTGGAGGATGAGAGTTTGGGACAATGAAACATCTTAATCTTAAACTGAAGGATTCAATGAGTAACACATATGCCCCTGCTAAATGTGTTCTGAAACTTTGCAGTGTGCTGGCTGACGGCTTCATAGGAAGCTCTTTCCTCTTTTCTAAGGCTTCAATTTATAATAAAATGGCGTATGTATTCTCCGGCCACTGAGAGCCATTGTTTAGTTATCAAATATGCAGTCAGGCCTTGTAAATGGAGGTCTTGGGTCACTGTTCTTCATTCAGTATACAAATATATTAATGCTTTTCCATAAAGTCAATTAACTGTGGATTTTTTAGTGTAAGTAAAAAAAAAAAATCTCAAATACTATTGTGAGCTGTTTGTTTCTGAACAATTTACAAGTGACATTCTGGTAAATGTGCCAATTGCTTGGGCTCAATAAAACTTCTTGCATGACCTATATTCAACAGTTTTTGAAGCATTTAGTGATAAGTGACATAGATGGCCTAATATTTTATGTGTCCACTTGAATGAAGCTACTTATGTGAAAAATAAGCCACATAGACTTGTTAGTAAGAACAGCCAGTTCCTAACCCTGGAATGACCTGCTTCTGTGTAGATTGAGGAAAAGGTTGAGTGGAATCTCTGAATGTGCATTGTTATGTGATCATTTGAAGCCTGATTATTGTTTTGGGTCATTCTCTGCATGACTGCTGGTCTTACTAGGACCAGTCTTACTAACTGAACAAAATGTAGGGAAAATGTCATGCAGGCTACTTTGAGCTCAGCAGTGAGCCCAGACTTATTTATAAACGCACAGGAAAAGCTCCAGCGCATGCTCTAACCATCTGACCTGGGCCAGAGAGAGGAAAGATTAGTGTGAAGGTACAGGAAGTCCTCCGCAGCCAAATGGGTTTTCAGTGTAAGCCATTTGCCCTTTTCAGCCAGGAGGAAGCTATAAATTGATCTCTAGAGTGTCAGCATATCTGGAGTCCTGTAAAAGCTGTGACCCCAAGGCACAGACTTGACCTTTTAGGGGCTGTTTATGAAAGCTGATTATAACTTGCATCATGGAGATCACTGACTTAATAAATATTTGTCAAGCATCCACTGCCTGTCTGGACGGTTATAGGTACCAGAATAAGGCAGCCAGCATCCCTGTCCCCATGGAGCTTGATTTTTGATGAGGGAGACAGACAAATTGATATGCACTTGAGAACGTCATGGGCTGCAAGAAAATACAACCAGCAATACCACAAAGGTTTATGTGCAGCAGACTATTTTTAGCTAAAGGGATATAAGAAATCGTTCCTGAGAGAGCAACATTGGAGCAGAGATTTGACTGATGAGAACATCCAAAGAAAATAGCAGGTATGTTGTCACTTAGATTGAAATGTCCCCCCAAAGTCTCATGTGTTCATATTTCTGACTTTTTGGAAGAAGATTGCTCCATGGTGCACTATTATCAGTGGATTAATCCACTGATGAGCTCACATGCCATTAGAAGATAGGTCCTGGCTAGAAGAGGCAGGTCACTAGTGGCATGATTTGGAAGGATGTATTCTTGTCTCCCTTCTCCTCTCTGTCTCTGTCTCTGTGTGTTTTGTCTCTGTGTTCTGTTTCTGAGTTCTCTCTCTCTCTCTGCTTCCTTGCTGCTATGAGGTGAGCAACCTTCCTCTGCCATGCCCTTTCACCATGCCCTCTTTGCCTTGGATCAGCTGACCATACATGGACTGAGCGCTCAGAAACTGTAAACCAACATAAACTTCTCTTCCTTTAAATTGCAGGTGTTGGGTGCTTTGTGCCAGTGACAAGAAAGAGATTGAAACAAGATACAAAGGTTCTTCAATCTGTAGAATTCATCAAAACATTGGGAAGAGCAGTACAATTATAGCTCAGTGAATAAACAGGGAACTGATTTTTCAGGGTTGACAAAAATGAGTTTTCCCCTCATTTCTGACATCTAGCCTACAAGCAGTTAGGAGTCTTACATGGCAGAAGACAAAGAGAACGCGAGTGTGGCAGGTAAAGTGGAATGTCAACTTGACTGGCTTGGGACCTGCCCAGGGCCTTAGTAAAGCACACATCTGGTGTGTCTTGGTGGATCCTGGAGGTATAACCTTGGTGTCTCTATCTAGTCCATTGCCTATTCCCCTCTGGCTCTGTTCCCCCTTATCTGCTTCCTGGCTGCCATGATATATTTGCTCTGCCACACTCTCCTGCAATGTTGCTTCTATGTTGTTTCCAGCCAAGCATGGACTGAAAACCCGAAATTGTGAGATGAATTAGATCTCTCTTCCTTTAAATTGTGGGTATCAGGTATTGTGTCTCTGTGACAGAAAAACTGATCAATACAATAAGACTTTATGGTGTTATCTGCCCATTCTGTTGGTACATGTCCTGAGAGCTAAATGCTCTCCAAGGGTTGCAATTCCTCCATTCTAAGTATAGGGGCTATTCTAAGTTGGCCCCTAACTTGGCACAATGTTAGGTAGCCCCATTATTCTGGTAGATGAATGAAAAAGTACATTTTAAGGGCAACTTTTTGAAAACCACAAACAAAGCTTAACTGTATCCATTGTAGTTTTTAAAATAAAACACAGCTTTCTTGACATTCACGTATCATCCGATTCAATTGACATAAAATTTACATGCAATTTCAAGGTA
This sequence comes from Cavia porcellus, assembly GCF_034190915.1. Taxonomy (NCBI): domain Eukaryota; kingdom Metazoa; phylum Chordata; class Mammalia; order Rodentia; family Caviidae; genus Cavia; species Cavia porcellus. Next base: position 19,471,599 of record NW_026947511.1, on the reverse strand, counting down.
AAATTCAATTATTTTGGTGTGCTTATAGAATTGTGTTCCCATCACCATAATCAGTTTGCGAATATTTTCATTATCCCAAATAGGAACTCATTAGTACCCTTTTGGAGTTACTCTCCAAATCCCCTTAATCTGTCCCCTGCCCTTGCCGTGGGCATCCACTGATGTATTTTCTATCTTTATAGATCTGCGTTATTCTGGCCATTTCATACAATGAAATCACATAATATGTAGCACTTTTTTTCTGGAGTCTTTTACTTAGCATAATATTTTCAAAGGGCCTGCATATTATATGTCTGTACTGTTATGGCAGAGTTATATTCATTCTATAGATATATCACATTTTATCAATTTATCAGTTGACATATATATCTGGGTTGTTCTGATATCTGGTTATTATAAATAATGTCTGTGCCTGCCATGTGTGAGGTGTTTGATATTTTTCTTGGTGTTTTCTACTGTAAGAGGTTTGCTTTATTAGTTGTGTGGTTAGAGAAACACTATGAGTTACAAAGAATTCTTATGGCTACTTTCTATAAGGATACTCATTGCATACAGAATTTGTGGCTTTTGGTATTCAGTAACCACAGATTTCTTGTAAAATATGGCCCTAGGCTTCCACACTTAGTTGAATTTACCACAGATTGTATTTGTCAACATCATGGAGTACCCATTAGGTATTTCTCTTTCTATCCCTTGCCAATGTTCATTTCTTGATTTTGTGGTATATTATAACACATTGGCTAAAGAACCTATTGAAAAATAACCTTGACCAGCCAAAGAAAAGTTGAACTATTAGCTTTTCCAAGAATTACATCCAAATCAGAATCTAACCCTGTTGCTCATCAAGACCACTGTTAACACAAGCTGTACTCACTTGTAGAAATATTGATGTAATGTGGAATGAGTGTTGTACCTAAGAAGTATGTCTACTTGGTCAAAAAAGTAGTTTTCAAACTTCACAGTATTTGTTGATTCTCTGGATTGGTTACCAGACTTACCTGTTGCTACAGAAACTTCTTAAAGGAAATTTAATAACTAATTATTTACTTTATTTTTAAATTATTTTTTTGTATTTGGGACAGGGTCTCACTACATGGTCAAGAATAGCCACTAATTCATCATCTGCTTGCCTAAGCCTTCCAAGTGCTGAGATTGCAGGCATGTACCACCATGCCTAGCAAGTGATGAACTTTTTGTTTGTTTTTTTTTGTTTTTGAGACATGTTCTCCATTTGTAACCCAGGCTGTCTTTGAACTCACAGTGATCCTCCTGCCTCAGCTTTCCAAATATTAGGATTACAGGCTTGTGCCACCAAGACTGGCCCTCAAGTGATGCATTTTGACATCATGTCTTAAAAGATATTATATATGACACTGATAGTCATTTTGAATCTGTCAGTGGATGGAATTTCCCTTTTTTAGTTATGTACAAAAAAGTTGGATTGGTGCCTTAATTCTGTTGGTGTTCTTTGGGATATTCGTGTAACTAAGAACTTACTATGTATAGCTGTAATAAGCACTTTTTCTAATTTAATTCACACATTTTTGCCACTACCACGCAAGCTAAGTGTTATTCTTGACATTTTACAGATGAAGAAACAGGCACAGGGAAGATAGAGAATCTCATCAAAGTTACAAATCTAGCAGGTGGGCTTGGTTTCAAGTTCTGGGCTCTTGTTATCTGTGCCTTCTGCCTCTTTTCATTTATCTTGAGGTTTCTAGTTCTTTTTCTGAAACATTAGCAGGTTAAATTCTACACTGAATATGAAGTTGTACTTGTGAATCTCCAGGGCCCCCTCCAGTTCTAAATTTCTAATTCAAAAAAGTAGTCTGAAAACAAAAACAAAACTTTCATTTATCATTAAGTGTGAGTAGGAGAAATAACCAAGGTAGAAAGGGTCCTAAAATACCCAGAAGTAGTGCCCTGCGTTTCCAAGGATATCTGGAAATGAGGTTGGATTCAGCCTTAGTTCAGTGAGTACCAGAATTGGTATGATTGATGTGGGTGACATGGCTGGAGATTTAGAAAGGTAGTGATTTTATCTAAGTACACAGGGATGAATTTGTTTGGGGGTGAAATGACTGTTGGCATGCTTCTCTCTGAGCTGGCTGTGCATCTGGGGTTTGCTTATTGCTGCCAAGAGATATTGCTCTTCTTCCTAAAGCTTCTTTAGTCTTGAATCAATGCTTGATCTTTTTTGGATAGGCCAAGCCTATTTCCAGTGAAAGTACAAGTGCTTTTTTGTTTGTTTATTTTGTTTTTTGCTGGGCTTTACTGCTCACTGTACTGGTATCTAATAGGTTTCTCACTTTTTGTTTTTGTTGCATCTATTAAGTGATCCATGATCATATATTCCAAACCACACATGAAGAAACTCAGTCTGACAAGAAAATTTAGTATTTTTCCAGCTGCAAATGGAATCTTATAAACATTTTTTGATTTAGTAATGCTTATGTTTCATAGGTTTGTATATATTATTAGAACAATGAGACACAATGTTTGGAATTGAAACTATTTAGGTGGCTGCGAAGCATACTTCCCTAATTTTTCAGCAATTCTTTGAAAGCTCTTAGGGAAAATCTGGAAGGATCCTAGGCATTTCCCTCTACCAGTTCTTATACTCATCAGTCATATGACCTGTTAATCACTCAAATTGGTCCCTTTAATTTTTTATAAATATTTAAAAATTTTATATTTTCATAATTTTTACCTCATTAAATCAGCCTTCTACTTAGTTTCTCTTTGAGTCCATATTACAACATGATTTCTAAGAATAATTATTTGGAAATGCAAATCCTACCATGTAATTTGTGTTTCGAGTGTTACTATGGCCCGCTTTTGCTTTTCAGAGAGCTCCAGTATGGAGACAAGAGTGTCAGTGATTTAAACTACAAGAGAGGACATCATTTGTGTTTTGGCTAGTCAGCATCCCAATTTGCTTTTGGCGAATTAGCTGTCCCCAGAAGAATGCTCTCTAAGTGCCCATCTGCCCTTCCTTTATGGATGGTTTCATAGCAACCCAGGTCAGTGGTACTCTTTCCTCTGGGACTTTGAATCTTAAGTGAAATCCTGCAAAGATAAAATAATCACTCATGAATTTCTCAAGGAGGTGCTGTAGTCTCTGTCAGTGAGATCTGTGCATGGACTCCTGTTTTCCAATTTACCCAATTCTGTCAAAAGCCAGGAACTGTTCCTTGTAGGTGAGGTTTCTATATCTGTTTCCCCTCCAACCTTCCACAAATATGCTGTCCTTTAATCCTTTGTAATTATCTGCTGTACTTCCCACAATGCCATGGTGGGCTTTAAGCCATAAAATCTTTGCAAATGCTCTTCCTTCTTTCTCACCATGCCTGTGTTTCCCTTTGTACCTAAGTAATTTTGTTTCTGATTCTGTGTTCCCTTAACACAAGTCCTGATTAGGATGTTTATGCTTGTGAGTCGTTAATGACTGCTAAATTTCATGCCCTTTGTTTTCATGTAATACCTGGCACAAAATAAATGAATAATTCTTGTCTAATGAATAAATATCAATGGGCAGTATATTTTGTAGCTCAAGCATAGCCTTTAGGTTACAGACAGCAGATAGGGCACATCTATGGAGCTCAGGAAAAGTTAAAGTTGAGAATAATAATAATACCACTATAAAATTCATGAGGCTGATTTCAGGTGAATTGCTGATGAAATTAAGATAGACATCAGACGAGGGGTGGTGATGAACGTGGAGACATGGGCAAACAGGACATCTACATTGCTACTGAAATATTTTTAAAACAACATAAGTAAATTTTAAAATTTAATAATTCTTGATTAAATAAAGGAGTGTGGTAAAGAGCACAGAAGACAGAGTTGAACAGAGTCTAGGTTTAAATTCTAATTTCTGGTTTTCATCTGTAAAATGGCAAAGTAGCATCTATTTCACAAGGTTGTTGCTCTGAAAACATAAGGATATAATACAGGGAAAACATTTAGTTGCTTGGTGGTTCTAGTCAGTTCTCATTTGCCAACCTCCCTATGCCAGTTCAGAATCTGCTCGTTTTGGACCCTTTGCCTGGAAGGCTGATCCTTTGTAGACAGCAATCCCTGGACTCCCTTAATTCCTGATTTTTGCTTAGGTTTCACCAATAGTGACTATCAAAAGATGTGTGTGTGTGTGTGTGTGTGTGTGTGTGTGTGTGAGAGAGAGAGAGAGAGACAGAGAGACAGAGAGACAGAGACAGAGATAAAGGTTCTCTCCACCTCTATGTTGACACCTCATCTGAAACCATAACATAATACGTTTTCTCAACCCCAGTTCCTTTTAAGTGGCCCCTCTTTTCTAGGTACTTTTCAGTGCTTTGTCAGGTGCTGGGAACACTAAATCTTCCCTTTGTCACTAAAGCCTTAAGGGCAGTAACAGCCTCACCATTCCTAGCTTTTTTTCATAAATAAATGTTTCCCCCTGCTTCCTTTGCTTGACTATTTGGGGTAAATTCTGTTTCCTGTCTAGACTCCAAAACTGCCTAAGAATTGCTTAAAAATCTGAGCTTTTTTATTATTATATTAAATTATTAGTAAGTAACAATAAATATGCTAATAAAATATTAAACAAAATGAACATTATTAATATTAAACATTGTTATTATAAAACAAATGTGGATATGGAGTAGAAGCCAGGATTCACAGGCATCTTTAAATTGAGGCATAAGACCTCAAATATATCCATGTCTACAGAGGGCTGTTTTGCCTACCATGTGGAACCATTTCCCAGTACCATGATGGAAAAGTTTGAGAAGATAGCACTTCTCAATAATACGGTAGTTTATTGAGATGGAGATAAGCCAACTGTCCTCTTGGACTCCAGTCTAGAGTGGGAATAGGTGGGGAATAATTTGTTTATCCTTTCAGATGGGTTCTAGCTGTGTCAGTTTCAGCCTGTCTTCAAACCATTACAGAACAGTTTGACTTACATTTTTCCCCTTAAGAGTACATATATTTTTGGGGGCTGGGGGTTTAGCTCAGTGGCATAAGCACCTGCCTTGCAAGCAGGCAGTCGTGAGTTCAATCCCTGGTACCGATAAAAATGAAAAAGACAAAAAAAAAGAGTATATATATTTTTTGTAACTTTTAGTTTCAGGATCTACCTACCCTCTTCTAAATCATGCCCAAGATATTAGAATTTCAGTGTGTGAATAGATCTAAGATGGCCACATTTTCCAAACAAGAAGAGTTTATGTTGCTGAAACCATGCAATAGTTTTTGAACTAGCCACAAATTTGGGGTTGTGTGGCCTCTAGGTAGAGCAGCAGTCATACTCCTTCTCTTATATTATGTAATAAAGAGGAGAGGAAGGCTAAAAGTTAACATTTTGAACTGAAAATTGGAGTTGTCTAAATTCTGTTGTGTCACACAGCTAAGTCAGGTACTAAGGTGGAAGCACATTTTAAAAAATACTGGCTCTGTTTCACAAAAAAAGATTCAATTCACTGGTCATATGTTTATTTTCAAATTACATTCATGTTCTCCACCTGTTATTTTCAAAAGAAGAAATTGGATCCTGTGGTACATTTAAACTCTAACAGCCTGTCTCTGGGAATAAACCCTTCTTCCCTAATCTATTATCTAACATAATTACCCTGTAGTTCATGAAAGCAGATATATAATCCACATGCTTTCATGGATGAATTAAAAATGTGGCAAGTGGTTTTGAATCATTCTAGGCTCATGAAGAAATTGTCTTCTCCACTCCTTCAGTGTGCTGCTGAGAACCTACTGCATGCCAAACATGGGATCCTAGAGTGAATCTGTGCACAAGCCTGGTAGTGGCCATGAGGAACAAGTGTGGCTTCTGGACTCACACTGCCTGTGTTCACCTCCTGCTTTTGCTGCTTTGGTGCCCCCTGACTTGGGCAGTGCACTTAATTTTATGAAGACTTAGTTCCTTTTCCATGGAATAATAAATGTACTCATGCTTATTTTATGGGGTTAAACAATTAGGAGGGATCTTGGCAGAGTCATTTCAGTGTCCTGTTACAGTGAAATAATTACTGACACTTTGGCTGTGCATTTATTCAGTTGCTCATATGGTTGGTCATTCATTCATCCTTTCATTCAATAAATGATCTCTCAGTAAGTTTCCATTCTGTTCCAGCTGCTGTGCTGTCAGGAACAATGATGAACAGGCAACCTCATACCTGCTCTCAGGAGTGCAGAGTTTTGCTGTGTACAAATGATGAAGCTAAGCATGGTGGTGCATGCTTGTAATCCCAGCAGGCAGGAGAATCAGCAGAGGCCAGGCCGAATAGCAGAGCCAAACCCTGTCTCCAAAGACAGGGACAGATAATAAGCAGATTACCTTGATGAGTACATGTGAAGTGTCACGACCTTTACATGTAGATATGTGGGGTGCTTTGGAGGCTGTGTGTGGTTTTGGTCATGGGCTTGAAATATTTAGTGCAAATCAGAAGGGTGTGAAGTGTAAAGTGTATATTTATGTACATATACCCACATACATAATCACATTAAACACAAGAGGAGAGGCATAATGTTCTGTTTCTATTTTCAATGCTCTTGAGAGCATTGAATGATGGATGGTTCAGGGTACCATTTCCAAAGTGGGACTGCTTGGATTCAAAGCCTGCCCTCACCTCTTACTAACAATGACTGGGCAAATGATTCTTCTAGTTCATTTCCATCACTGGCAAAACAGAGATATAATGAAAGCATTTCCTCCTCAGATTGATTGGGAAATCTCAGCTGGGCTTGTGTGTGTGACCTATGGATCCTCCGTGTCAGCTCTCACCAGCCTCGAATCACTTTGTTTTGCAGCACAGGAAGAGCACAGGCTCCCTCCTTCACTTGCCTGTCTATGAGTCAGCAAGAGATGTAACCGTTCTGATCACGGTTTCCTCATCCGTGAGAGGAGATAACAGCACCTTACCACATGAGATTATTCACAAGGTTAATGAGATAGCAGACTTCTTGACAATCCATGGACTTTCCAAGAACGGCCTTCACTTCTCTTCCCTTTTCCCCTTTCCTTAAAATTACAAATGATTTGAGCTAGTGTGGTGAAAAAGAAAGAGAAGAAAAGATTAAAGGATATTCTGGACAATTGACAGTAAAAATATGATGTAGTACATCTTCAAGGTTATTTAAACATCTGAAAACTTGTTCTTTTAAACAAAAGCTCTACAAACTTTTGTAGAGAATGATTGATCCTCTTTTATTATTTTTTGATCTTTTATCTGTTAGTGTGAGACATTGAAAAGGAACTAAGTGACTTATAGATCTCTGAAGGAACTGCTATAAAACCCTAAAATCTACTTTCTTTAGTTATTTTTATTACAAGTCGAAGTATGTTTTGAGGCTATATGCTGTCCTTCATAAAAGGGGAAGAACAATCAATGGAAAGAAAAAGAAATCTAGCTTGGTATAGTGACACACACCAGTAAATCCCAGTTACTCCAAAGGCTGAGGCAGGAGGATCCAAAATTCAAGGCCAGTCTGGATAATTTAAATGAGTCCCTGTCTAAACAACAAGCAAACAAACAAACAAACAAAAGAACAAAGAATTTGGAGGCAGCTCAATGGTAGAGTGTTTGCATAACACTTGTGAAGCCCTGAGTTCAATGCCCAGCACTATCTAGAGGAGAAAAGAATCGGGGGTGAGGGAGAAACCTGCAGTGTTATCAGGAAGGAAGGAAGCTGGCCTTGGTTCCTCCTTTGTAATGACAGCACTGTGTGAAGCTGAGGCAGGAGGATCACACGTTGGAGCCCACCTCAGGCAATTCAGTGACTTAATGAAACTGTCTCAAAATCTAAAAATTAAAAAACTAAAAGGGCACAGGAATGCGGGACCTACTGGACCGGTGTGACTCAGGCGCTGGTTGGATATATCACCCTTCTCTTCTCTTTCCTCTTCTCTCTTTCTGCTTCCTTACTCAGACTCAAAAGAACAGTTTTAGGTTAATTTCCCCAACTCTTTTTCTAAAGCACTGAGGAAACTAACAGTCCCAGGAGGGGAAATTCAGAGCATTTCACAATCACAAAGTTCTTAATAATAATAATAATAATAGTGATGATAATGACAATAGCACAAAGCAAAAAAGGAGTCCCATTCAGGGCATCACTTCCACACTATCATTTTTTTTTCACCTGAGATTCCTTATTTTGCCCAGCCAGTTTCATTTAAATTCAGCTTTTTCTCTCTGTCCATTGGCTGAAATTACAGGGAGGTGTGGGCCTGGAGACAGACCTGAGGGGCACACAGAGCAGGAAAACCAGTGGGATTTTTCTCACATAAGCTTCCTCTGCCAGAACTCTTGCATCTCCAAGTCATTGGATGTAAATACTTGGGGGGATGGGGCAGGGAGGGGAATTATGTTTTCTGTCTACCAAAATATCTGTCCTCCCAGGTTTAGCGTGGTGTGGTCAGGGTGTCCCTTCTCCAGTTTCTCTGGTCTGAGTCCACATGTGGGGGCAGGGTAAGGGTTGGACCAAATTGCTGGGTATTCTCGCATGTGTCAGGACCCTGCTGCACTGTGACTTTAACAGTGAGCTTCCTAGAGGAAGGGACAATTTTTACATTAGAGCCACCAGAGTCCCTGAGCCCAGTGGCCATCCCCCTGAGACAGCTTTGGTACCCTCTCTCTAAGTCCTCTAAGGGCTGTCTCACCACTTCACTAATTAAACAAGTCTGACCCTGCAGTTATTTGAGTTTTCACACCCTGAGACACTGGGGTCCTTACACTAAAAAGCTGGGACCGTGCGTGTGTGCAGACAGGCTCATTTTCAGCTCTGAGTTGACAGGTGTGGACTGGCCCTGCTGCCAGTTTACTTCCTCTATGACACATATGTTCAGCTCCTTCCCTGCAGGACACATGTAAACTTTTAAACATCATTCTGTGATTTTTAACGCCTTTCTTCTTCTTCTTTTGGTCTGGAGATTAAACCCAGGGCCTTCCTGCTGAGCTACATCCCCAACCTTTTTCAAATTTATTGAGAGAGACAGTTTTGCTAACTTGCCCAGGCAGGACTTCCCATCTTCCCAGAATGTGGGATTACAGCTGTGTGCCACCCCGTCTGACTGATTTGTCACCCATTCAAGGTGCTTGAGCCTGGATTGTATAGATGCTGAGTGCACAGGGTGCCCACATGTGTCATATGTTACATGTGATTGTGTGACTTTTGGAAAATGCAGCAATAACACTATTTGTACTTATGACAGGTATGCAAGCCTGAAATATACACATTTATTAAGCAGACACAGACATTTTCCTGTTTGGCTATTAAACTTGGGCTTCTGTTAATTTGTAAATAATTTACTAAGTTAAAATATTAAAATAATAGTTTACTTTATATGTGGCCCCAAACTCCTTGTTACTCAGTATGGCCCAGGCAAGCCAAAAGTTTGTACACCCACATCCCCAAAGAAATCTGAGGAAATTTAGTGTGTGTAAAAACGGGTATGTGGCAAAATTTCACAAATTAGTAGGTGATGTAGAAATATTTTTCAAGCAGGATTTGCTTATTCTCAAGATATAATTTCATGTCTGTTAGTCTGATTCACAACCAAAATAACATGTGCTCTGAAGGGCCTATTTGAATCAAACAAAAAGTCTTCTAAAACGTCTTTTATGTAAGCAGATAGAGAAAGCACACAAATGTCAGTGAGTAGCTCCGAACATCATCACAAAGTGGACAGGTCAGTAATCACAGCCCAGGTGGAAAGCAGCTCACAAGAAGCAGCCTGTCAGGTGCCTTTTCTCTTCAGAAAGGTGTCCACATCACAGTGTCCACATCATAGTCTGTGCATATTTTTTTCTTCCAGAAACTATTTTTAGAGCTACTTTCCATTCATTCTCACTGTTATCTAGTATTTTTTTCTACTCTTTCTTCTTTTCAGAGAGAATCAGTGCTTTTGATTCAGCACTGCTGTGGTCATTCTCTTCCCATAACGTGAAAATTAGCTAGATAGAAAGGAGTAGCGCAGGGCAGAGGGGATGAACTCCACCCTGTGAGTTCAGGACTATCAGAACGCACGCCAGTGTGGCCAGGGCCCCAGGTTATTTTCAATTGTCATCTACATCGACTTTACCCCGTGATGCAAACGTGACTCTGCGAATCTCTTGGTGTTTCGCAGAGGGAAACAGGTTCCGGAAGTTCAGGCAGTTTAATCTGGATTTCGGAAAGGAATCCCTTGCAAGATGTAGTCCTTGTCTTAGTCAGAACGACAGCTTTAAACGTGTAAAGGGATTTCCCGTCAAGGGAGCAGATGGTCCTTGTCCCCTTTGAGAAATCAGAAAGTACGAGCTGCTTCCTAGAAAAACGCGCGTGTACACAGCACCGCCGAAAAGCGCGTCTTCCCACGGGGTGTGGGTGGCACACCCGGGGGACGGCCGGTTCCTAGGGACTGTCTCCAGCCTGCTACGGGCTGACTCCGGGAGTGCCCCGCGCGGCACAGTTGGCTCGGCTGGGGGCAGACTGACGCCCTCGGACGCCGCCACCTCTCCCGAGCACGCTCTGCGCGCCCGCCGCGGGACGCCCTCCTTCCCCGCGGAGCTGTCACAAAGCGCAGCGCTTGGCATCCCCGCTCCCCGCGGCCAGAAGCCCTGACTTTACAAAGTTCTGGTGCCCATTTCTCCGGGACCACTGCCAGCCGGGTAGACAGCTCGGGCCAGGAGGGCGCCCGGGGGCCCTGGGAGCCGGGGAGACGCGGGGAGCTTGCATTCGTTTCAGGACCGGGCCCCCCACTAAGGCGCGCGGTCCTCGGCGCGCTGGGCTACTGCGCGCGGTGGGCACCGGGGACACTCGTGCGCGCCGGCCGGGAGCGCGCCAGGCCGGGGTGCCCACCTGGCTCGGGCCGAGCAGTGCCCTCCCTCCCGCCGGGCCCGCAGCCGCGAGAGCAGGCGCAGCGCCCCTACCGCCCGCTTTTCCGCCTCCATCTCCTCCTCCGCCTCCTCCTCCTTCCCCCAGCCACCCGCTCAGTCACAACCGGTTCAGACTGGCCAGGGTGCCCCGCAAAGAAGAGAGACGGGAGGGAAAAACAAACTTCCCGGAGAGGAGGAAGAGGGCGAGAAGGTGGAGCCCGAGGAGGGGCAGGCTCCGCCGCTCCATGTGGTCACGGCCGCCGCGGGGCTCGGCGGGGCGAAGGGCGGCGGCCCCCGGGGCAGCGCCTAGCGGACCGATTGCCCAATACCGCGGCCCGGCCAGGCCGGGATAAATAGCGCGCGCGGCACTGAGGCCAGAGCGGCGCCGCGGTCGCCGGTCCATCCGCCCGGCCCGCCCGGGCACCGCGCCCCGTGCTGCGCCCGGAGCCCCCGGCACGCAGGTAACTGCAGCTCGCGGAGGGTCCCCAGGCCGGCGGCGCCCCGCTGCCCAGCCTCCCCGAGGCAGAAGTCCCTCCTCTGAGTCTGAGCAGAGGGAACAGGCGACCGCGACCCTGACGCGCGCGGCCGAGCAGCTAGTAACCAGTTTCTTGTTTGGGGTGCAGCCTAAGGGCTCGCGCCCACCCCTCCACGCTTTCCATCCTAATGGAGTTTTTCTTCGCGGGGGGCAAAATTTCCCGGGAATCTGAGGGCTGCATTTTTCAGGGAGTAGAAAAAAAAAATAGAAGAGGAATACTAGTGGTGGTGGTGGGAGTGGGGGTGGTGGGGAAGGTGTCCCCAGATGTGGCTGAGGGTGGAGAACTATCCTGGGGTTACTGACACAGCTTCTGGGATTGCAGATGGGAGAACAGAGGAGGATGTGATCCAGGTGGGTTTCTATGCCCCTGAGGGCCGCTGGGCCTCCAGCTGCCAGAGCAGGGACCTGTGCATGCAGGTGCCCAGATGAGAGTTGTTGGGACAGTCCTGGTGAATCTGAGCTGTTTTTTAAAAGAAAGGCGTCTGGAAGGGCCAGACAGGCTCTGCCCCGTGGAATCTGGTTCATTCATTCAGCACCACCAGGTCAACCCGGGTGAGCGCAGGAGTCCAAATTTGCCTTGACCACGGGAGCCATTGTTACCTTAGCCACCTTTACCCAGAGCGGAACTTGGGAGGACTTGATGCTTATTTTCCATTTCTGGCTCACCCTAGGTTCCCTGCCAAGCAGTGCCCAGAGGCTTCCCAGACAGAGACAGCTGGCAACTTTTAAAACATGACTGTCAGAGGAAAGCAGTGTTGTAGTCTTAGGATGCCAAATCTATCTAGCACAAATGATTCCGGAAGTTTAGGCAGCATTTACACCAAATATGTTATTTGTAGCATATGTTACTTAATACAACTTCTTTGGGACCAATTTACAGGGCCAATGTTTGGGTGTATTTTTTAAATATCTTGAATAGTTTATAGTTTAAATTGAGGGTGGATTCCCATGCTCCATCCCCACCCTGCAACTGATAGCATCCTCTTAGAAATTGTCCAGAGCACTATAGGTGGATGACTGAGGAAGCTAGAGAAGATTATGGAGTGGAAAGGCAGATTATTCACTACATGATTATAGCCTCTTTTAAGTAATATGTAAATATAGGTTTAGCACCCATATCATTACCAGAAGCACGTTTCCCCCACAAGGTTTTGGAAGTAGAAATTAGATAGTAAATTTGTTTAACCTGAATTTTTGCAGCAAGTCATGTTGTCAGCACCAGCATATCCTAAGATCATCCTGGTTTGTGTGTATGCAAGTGGGATAACAGGGCTCCTTCCTTCCCACTGGATGAGTATGGGGGTAGGGGTGGGCAAAAGGTGTTGATAAGATAGATCAAGACAGTGGGAAATCTTTGCTGACCTCAGATGTTGACTCTGAAAAGCTAATGACAATGATATTAGTGTAAATGTGTCTGAGTCCTTTATCAGGACAGATTGTAGTACTTCAGGGTGGATCTGGCCATGGAACTAGAGCTGGATGTTGACAATTAGACAGATGTCAGATCTTCAGATTTTGCTCGCACATCCCATTCTTTTAAACTCATCTTTTGTATAGTCTTTTTCTACAGTGAGATATTTCTTGACCTTCCTTCACAGAACACAGTTGCATACAGAAGGCTTGTAGGAAGATGAACTGAAACAAAGTCTTGCTTGAAAAACTATAACCTTCCAGGAAAAGAATCACCTGTTGACTTCAGTTTTAAGCAAAGATTACAAAAATGGGTATTTTTAGATATCCAATGTTTTCTTTGGGAGGTTCTTCTTAGACACCTTGTCTTTCTCGGTAGATAAGGGATTGGACTGTACACAGTAAAGTCCTAATCCCCCCTATTCAACAGATTGAGGCAAGAGGAATCACAAGTTAGGTCATTTTGAGCAACTTAGTGAAACTTGGTCTCAAAACAAAAATGAAAAGGGGTTGGATAAGTTAGCTCAGTGGCAAAGGAGCCCTATTTTCCGGTACAAATATAAGAGGACTGTGCTCTGGGAGTAGAGGCAGGAGGATTGCAAGCTTGAGTCCAGCCTGGCCAATTTAGCAGCTTAAAAAGATCCTGTATCAAAATAAAAACACAAAAGGGGATTTAGCTCAGGGCAAAGATTTGGGGTTCAGTCCCCAGTACTTGAAAAAACAAAAAACATTGAGTTCAAGGAAAGAAAGCATGGTCCGTTTCCTTCAAAGTGTTTAGTGAGGAAAGATAGGGATGCTTCCAAATCTCTGTAATGCAAGACAGTTTAATTGGAATCATAGAACAGCAACATCAATAGGGTGCTATTGAATGACAAAGAAAAGTGGGGGTTCATTCAGGGTTCAAAACTGAGAAGAGTTTTGTGGTGGGTGCTGCATTTCAGCTGGGATTTGAAAAGGGAAGGGAGTTCACTGGTGACAAGGAGGCCTGCTAGAATAGAGAATAGAGTGGAAGTGTGGATGTCTGGTGTATTCAAAGAAAGCAAAGCAGTTTGGAGTACAGTCTGAGCCTGGAATTTAAGTCTGGGAGGTGAGATGGGGCTAAAATAGGAGTACATGACAAATTGTGGTAAGAAATTAAAATGGGATTGAACATTATTACTATATTAATATCAACAATCTCAGCATCCTTAACTGTACTTTTTATCTGAAGTTCAGGTTTCCTAAAATAAGTGAAAAGACTTCAGTGACATTTGTTTCTTATCAATATTGCTGTAAGATCAAGAATTCCAAATCTTCAATGCAGAATTCCAGTCTTCAATCTTCAGTCTTCTTCAAGTTCAGCATTATTTTTGCTCTAAACCTGTAATCTTGTGATATAACTCTTTTTAGCTTGATTCAAACTTTAGATAAGAAAACACCTCCCTTTTCCTGGTCAAAGAAAGAGTAAAGCCGCTTTCTATTATTTTGCTTTAATTGTAATAAAATAGCAATTGTTAATGTTTAATAAATGTGTTATGTCAAAGGAGCCACATTATCCGATGAGGCATTATTTGATTTTAGATTAAATTTTTGATAAAGTCACTCGATTAAGTGAATGGTTAGACCAGAATTTGGGCCAAACAGGCTACCTTCAGAGCTTGTGTTTCGAATTATTGTGTTAGCACATAATAAAGGCATTGTACATAGTAACTTAAATTAATAGTAGAAGTTGGACCCAGTGGCTGTAGGAGGAATATTCCTCTATGGTTTTTCTTTGTGTCCTCCTGACTCTAATTAATTTCACACTACACATTCAATGGTAGGGCATATTTCAGTGTCTTCATATGCTTTAAAACTATTACATGATCTCACTTGTTAGTAACCCACTCAAAATAAACTGAAGTTCTTTGGGAAAAGACAGAATATGGGATGGCAAAAATATTAGCAAATGTGATAGCCTTACGTATGAAGACCAACCAGAGTCTTAATTTCTAATATTCTTATTATTCCCAATAAGCCCCTAAATGCACCAGGTATTTTTGCATTTTGGCATCTCACCTACATCTCCATGCTTTGATTTTCTTATTCTGAAGGTACACATGGCATACTAAAGTTGACAGATTGGACTTTATGTAATTAGGTATTAACTGTTCAAAACATATACTTAGCGACTCTCCTTACAATCCTCATTTTCTCACCATACTACTATCCTTGACCAACCTCTGAGGATGGATCGAAGTGGAGACAAGCTGTAGCATGAGCCAGGTGGTAGAGTGGGGGTGGTAAGGGTGTAGGATGCAGATGACAGTAGCAACTTGTATTTGTGTCTGTGGCTCTCATTTTGCCTATACTTAATGCTGACCTCTCTAAATCTTTCCATGTATTCTCAGACTCTGAAGAGTTTGCAAATCCTGCTGTTTTCTCATCTGATCTAATGGATTTAGAAATTCATGACTGTTCATGGGATTAATGACTAAGGGATCTTTTTTTAACCTTATTCAATGTGGGATTATTTTAAATTATTATCATAATAATGTATTTGAAAGTACAGGTGAATATTCATGTGTTAAAGGAAGATATGCTGACAATTTATTGCTACTCCTACCTCCACATATTATCATAATTAATATTTTTATGTTTTATTTCTTAAAATTTTTCAGTTTTAATAGTACATGTTTGCAGTATATAATGATTACACTCACGGTAGGGAATTGGAACATGGACATAATACATTTCAGTTCTTTTTTCCAGCCCTGTTTTATTTTGCCAACACCAGAATTATTATCTTATAAGGTCTTGTAAGTCTTCTTCAAGCTAGTTATCATACATACATATTAATAGCCAGACTAACAGGCCAAAAATGATATAAAACATGACAATTATACTAAATCAATGTATACTTTGAGATATGTTATCTATACTGGATTACAATAACTTTTCCCCCTATTATCTGGCTTTTATTTTGTATTGCAGGTATATATTGGATTTCTCATATAAGAGAAGCCTTGTGCTACTGTCTGATTTACTTCACTTAGCATTATGATCTCAAGGTGCATTATTTTCCTGCAAATGACTTGAATTTTCCCTTCCTTATGACAAAGTAGTACATCATTGTGCATAAATACAATATTTTCTTTATCTGCTCATCTGTTGATGGACAAATAAGCTGTTCCCAAAATTTAGCAACTGTAGATTATGCTGCTATAAGCATGGGTATGCATGCATCACTGTGGTATGATATCTCTAACTCTTTTGGGAAGATATGTAGAAGGGAAATAGCTAGATCAAGTGGCATTTCTATTTTTAGTGTTTTGAGGTCTCTCCATACTGATTTCCAAAGTGGTTGTACCAGTTTACAGTTGTCAACATTGAAGACAAGTTCCTTTTTCCCTTATACTCTTACTAACATTTGTTATTGGTTGATTTCTTGATGGTAATCATTTTTTTTCTGGAATAGGTGGAATCTCAGTGTTATTTTAATTGTATTTTTCAAATGGCTAGCAATGTTGCACATTTTTTCATGTATTTATTGACCATTTATGTTTCTTCATCTTTGAAGTAGCTATTCATTTCATATGATCCTTTTTTAATTGGGTCTTTAAATTTGAGGATGCCTAATTTTTTTATTCTTTATGTATTCTAAATGTTAGTTCTGTGTCTGGGGAGTAACTGGCAATTTTGTTTTCCTATTCTGTAGGTTCTATTTCTACTCTATATTGTGGTTTCCTTCTCTGTTAAGAAGATTTTTTTGATTTGATGTGTTCCACTTGTGGATTCCTGATATCACTTCTTGTGCAATTTGGGTTCTGTTCAGAAAGTCTTTACCTACACATATGTCTCCCAGAATTTTACGGGGCTGGAGATACAGTTCAGCAGCACTGTGTCAGTCTGGCAAGTGTGAGGTCATGAGTTAGATTCCCGGTACCATAAAAAGAGGTTTACCTATTTGTCTTCCAGAAGATTAAGTGTTTCTGTTCTGATGTTTAGATTTTTGATCCATTTTGATTTTAGTTTAGGGCACGGTGAGAGATATGGGTCTAGGTTCAGTCTTCAACATGTGGATAGCCAGTTTTCCCAGTACCATTTGTTAAGGAGGCTATCTTTCCATCAGTGAACATATATGGCCTTTTTGTCAAAGATAAGGTGGTTGAATGTGCCTAGAGTTGTTTTTTACATTCTTTGTTCTGTTCCTTTGATCCACAGGTCTTTTGTTCCCCTGCAATATCATGCTTTTGTAGTACATATAACTTGAAATCCAGAACTGTGATGCCCATTACCTTGTCCCTCTTGTATAGAGTTAGTTCTGTTATTCTAGCTGTCTTCTAGATCCTTACAAATTTTAAGATTGCTTTCTCTAGTTCGGTGAGGAATGCTATTGGTATTTTGATTGTAATTGCATAAAATCTGTGTAATAGTTTTGAAAGTATAGTATTTTGACTATATTCTGCTTATCAAGTATCAGAGCTGTATTTGCATTTTCTGATGTCCTTCTGAGACTCCTTTTTCAGAGTATTGTGGTTTTCATTGTAGAGGTATTTCACTTTCTTTTCTTTCTTTTTTTTTTTTTTGTCTTTTTCCTTTTTATCGGTACCGGGGATCGAATTCACGACTGCCTGCTTGCAAGGCAGGCGCTTATGCCGCTGAGCTAAACCTCCAGCCCCTATTTCACTTTCTTGGCCAGGTTAATTCTCAAGTATTTCGTTTTTCTTGATGTTATTGTGAAAGATATGCTTTCCCTAATTTCTCTGTCAGTGAGTTTGTTATTAGTGTACAGGAATGCTATTGATTTTTGAGTGTTGACTTTGTGTCCTGCTATGCTACTAGACTTAGTTATTAATTCTAGGAGTCTTCTGGTGATGTTTCTTAGATAGGGGATCATCTTATCTGCAAATAATGATAATTTTTCTCCTTACTTTCTTACTCATATTCCTTTCATTTCTTTCTCTTGTCTAGTTGCTCTGGCTAATATTTTAAGAACCATATTAAACAGTTGCAGTGATAATGGACATCTTTGTCTTGTTCCTGATTTTGGAGGAAAAGGTTTCAGCTTTTCTCTACTTAGTATAATATTGGTTGTTGATATGCCACAGATTGACTTTATCAGATAGTAATAAAGACATTCTGTGCCTATTTCCATCAGGGTTTTTTTTTTTTATTATTATGAATAGTTGTTGGACTTTGTCAAGGGCTCTTTTTGCATCTACAGAGATATCATCTGGTTTTTGTCTTTGGTTCTCTTAATGTGGTACGTTACATTTATTGATTTGTGTGTGTTGAATCAGCCTTGCATCCCTGTAATGAATCCCACTTGGTCATGGTATATGATCCTTTTGATGATTTGCTGTACTCTGTTTCTAGTGTGTCATTCACAATTTTTGTATCTACATTCATTAAAGAGATTGGCCTCTAGTTCCCTTTTTTGGTTGTATCTTTCTTATTTTGAAATCAGAGGAATGCTTGCTTCTAGGAATGACTTCAGGAGAACTCCTTCCCTTTCAATTTCATTAAAGAGTTTGAGGAGCATTGGCCTTAGCTCTTCTCTAGAGTTCTTGTAGATTTGGCAGTGAATCCATTAGGACCTAGGCTTTTCCTAGTTGATAGTTTTTTTCCTTAATTCTTCCTCAGTTTATTGACTCATAGAGCATTCTTGAGGATTTTTATGTCTTCTTGGTTCATCTTTGGTGGCACTTCCTATGTATTTAGGAATCTCCCTTCTGAAGTTTTTATTTTACTAAAGTACCTATTCTCAAAGTAGTTACTGATGATCTGAATTTCAGGAGACTCTGTTGTGTTTTTTGCCTTTTTCATTTGTAATTGCAAGGATTTGGAGCTTTCCTAATTTTGGTAAGATTGGCTAAGAGTTTGTCTGTTTTATTATTTTAAAGAACCAATTTTTCAATCTATTGATTCTTTGTATTATTATGTTACTCTTAATTGCATTAATTTCTGCCCTGACCTTCATAATTTCATTTCTTGTATTAGCTTTGAATTTGGATTGTTCTTGTTTTTCCAGGACCTTGAGGTACATTGTTAGATTACTTATTTGAGCTTGCTTTGTTTTTCTGATATGGAAATTCACTTCTATAATCTTACATTTTAGGACTGCTTTCATTGTATCATATATGTTACAGTGTGTTGCACTGGCATTGATGTGTGATTACAGGAACTAATCTGTGACACACTGATTATTCAAGAAGGTATTTTTTAATTTCCATGTGTTTTCATAGTTTGGGTAGTGTTTTTTGCCATTGATTTTAAATTTCATTGCACTATGATATATGCATGGGATAATTTCTTTTCTTTTTTCCATTTATTTGAGCATGCTTTATGGGCTAGTATGTGGTCTATTTGGAGGAAGTACCAAGTGTTGCTGGGAAGAATGTATTCCATTGTTGGGTGGAACACTTTGTAGATGTCTATGAAGTCTGTTTATTTGAAGGTTTGGGTCAAGTCTGACTTTTTTTTTGTCTGATTGATCAGTTCACTTGTCACAGTGGTATATTGAGGTCCTCCATTATAGTTGTATTGGCATTTATCTGATTTTTCATTTTTAATGTTTGTTTTATGAAGTTGGGTGTGTCAGTATTTGGTGCATATATGTTTACACTTGTTATCTCTTCCTGTTGAATTTGTTCTCATAACCAGTATATGTGACTCTTGTTATTCTTTTTGACCTGTCTTGAAATTGACTTTGTCTGAATTTAGAATAACTACTGCTTGTTTCTGGGTTCCTGTTGCATGAAATATTGTTTTCCAACCTTTCAATTTTTAATCTCTAAGTTACTTTTGAATTAAACATGTTTCTTGTTCATTGCATATTGTTGGACTTTGTCTCTTGATTCATTCTGCTAACCTTTGTCGCTTGATAGGGGAACTGAGACAATTCATACTGAGAGTTATTACTGAGAGGTACTGACTTATTCCTATCATTGCATTACTTTCCTGTTGTTAATTTCCTTATTTTTTTCCTTTTGCATAGCTGCTCATCTCATCCAGTGCCTTCATTGTTTTTGACTTATTGGCATTGTTGGATTCATTATCTTTTTGTGTGATATCTTTGAGAATTTTTTTGCGATGCTGATTTGGTGATCATGAATTTCTTGAGGTGCTCCTTGTCATGGAAATATTTTATTTCTCCATCGGTTTTAAAAGAAAAATTTGCAGGATACAGAGCCACATTTGGAAGATGTTACTTTTTTTAGGGCTTTAAACACTTCACTCCAGGCCCTTCTGGCTTTTGTGATTTGCAAGGGAAGTCTGCTATAATTCTGGTGGGTTTACATTTATATATGATTTGTTGCCTTTTTCTAACAGTTTTTTTTAAATAAAAAATCTATATTTAAAATGAATAACATATTTCTAACAGCTTTTAGGATTTTGTTACCATGATGGACTTCTGCTCCTTTGAGTATAATGTGGCACAGAGAGGTTCTCTTTTGGTCATGGCTGTTTGAGGTTCTGTGTCCCTCATGCATGTGTATATTGATTTTTCCCTCTACATCTGTGAAGTCTTCCACTATTATTTCTGTGAAAAAAATTTTTTTAATGCCATTTGTATTGTTTTCTGATTTTCACCTATTCTGGTTATTTTTAGATTAGTCTTCTTTGTATCATCTAGCAACTGTTTGATCCATTTTTCATGTTCTCTTGTTGTGTCTGAGTAGCTGGTCTTTGAAAGCATCATTTTCTTTTAATTCTGAAATTCTGTCCTTATACTGGTCACTTCTACTGCCCTTACTTTTTAATATGATTTTAATCTCTTGGATTTCTGATTGAAACCTTTTCACATACTCTAATTCTTTGTTAAACTAGTCATTCAGATTTTGTATCATTTTGTTTAGCATATCTAGCTTTTTATTAATGTCTTCTGACAGCTTCTGCTGTATCCTTTTGGTTATTACTTCAGTTATCTGTTTGTTATTTCTTCTGTGAGCTCACTGAGTACCTCTTTGCTGTTTTCTAACTTCAAAAAATTTGGTATGTTACTTATGCTGTTGTAATACTTGATGTCCTCTATGTTGCCTGCAGGGACTTAGAACTGAGAACAGATTAAAGGGAAGGAAGAAAGAAAAGAAGGAAGAAAAGAAGAGAGAAGGAAGCAAAGGAAGGGAAAAAGAGAAAGGAAGTGAAAGCAAATCATATTTAAACTTTAGTATATTTTTTCTTTTTTAAATATTTTCTTGGCCATTCGTGACCTAAAGAATCTGAGTGACCTAAAAGCAGCTGGCCTATTGTCATTGTGATAAGATTTCTTTCTTGTTTATTGACTTTTCTCTCTCTCTCTTTCTTTCTTTCTTTCTTTCTTTCTTTCTTTCTTTCTTCTTCTTCTTTTTTTCTTTGTACTGGGGATTGAACTCATGATCTTGCACTGGCAGGCAGGTGCTTATGCCACTGAACTAAATCCCTGGCCAATGTTGACTTTTCTTTCTGTCAAACTATACTAAATATTGGGTCTTGTGTTATATGCCTCTAATCACAGCACCTACCAGGCAGGAGGATTACTGCGAGTTTAAGACCAGCCTGGACTACATAGTGAGTTCAATACCAGTTTGGACTACTTAGCATGACCTTGTCTCAAAACACCAAAAAAGAAAAAAAAAAAAAACACCTATATTAAAGGGTGTTGAAGATGCCATTTCTTTATTTGGGCAGAGATGTTTCCAGTGCAGGTGAGAACTTAGGACCAGGGTTCTAATAGAAGCTGTGCTGTGTGTTAAGTGTCAGGATGTTGACATTGTGGCCAGGCATGTTTAAGGTTCGGTGCTTTTAGATTTTAAGGGAAGCTACACCAGGATAAAAAAGAAATCACTTTGTAATTGATTAGGATTAAATGGATAAAAATTAATGATGATTCTTATTACAGTTACAGGCCCCATGCTACATACTTGCCATATACTAATTCACTTAATCGCTACAGCAATCTGATGCCATAAATATAATCATTCCCTCTTACTGAGATGCACTTATTTAAGTCAGCTGCTGAAAGTGAGATGTGCACTCAGGTTGTCGAGGCCCAGCCTTTGGCTGCGTTCCTTGCACTACATGTTCTAGAATTGCGTCTCTACACAGTCATAGATAGAAACATCTGTGTGTGTACTTGTGTGAAACTGTAGCCATTGAAGTAAAAGTAGAAATTCTATCAGCTATTCTTTTTTTTTTTTTTTTTTTTTTTTTTTTGTGGTACCAGGGCTCAAACTCAGGACCTTGTGCTTGCCAGGCAGGCGCTTAACCCACTGAGCTAAATCCCCAGCCCCTATCAGCTATTCTTGTGGACCTCTATTACCAAAAGATCACAGCCCTTCTCTTACCACCTTTCTCAGGCTGAGAGGGTATTTTACTAATGTGAACAAATTAGTAGGTTACGCTATCATTATATTGATAGGCTTAATATAATTGTTCTCCTCAACACCACTGACACATTAGGATTTTCTTGGGGCTTCCCTTCCAGTCATGACTGTGCTGTAGCAGACTGAAGAGGCCTCGGGGAGTGTGGTGTGGATGGAGAGAGTTGGAATGAACGCTTTTTAGCAATGGCTGCCCAGAGTCTTGGGTCTTTTCTTTGGCTGCTGTCCAGCAGAAGAATGGTACTATGGGTAGGTGAGCTTCTGCTTGGCCATTTGGGACCATGGGAAAGACAGGAAAAGCCTTTCCTCTCTTTGGCTGGGCTTGGAGTGTGCTGGCTGATTCTGGAGCTCCAAGGGTGAAATGAGCCTCTTTCTCTAGCCAGTAGATTTTGGGGATTTGCCACATCAAAGTGCAGGGTTAATAATGTTGCAACCACCAGTAGAGAGAAACAGAGCAAATGTCACAAATGAGGCGGGAGCACGCTACAGTTCATTCCTTTGTTCTCTCTCTGCACTCAAGTGCGCTTAGAAGAAGGTCATGGGATGCAAGGTCCAATTATTATTGTCTCTGTTTTGTCAAGTTTTGAGTCTTTGGAGAGAGGTGCTTGCTTTCCTATAATCACAAAATTCACTCAGGCATGATAGAATGTTAGAGGTCACCTTAAAGAGTATTTGATATACTCACACCACTTTCTCATATTTTTATTTAAAAAATCCGTTGTGAATCTGAAGATAAATGGACAAATTCATCCTTTAAATTTTGTATCACATAGTCCCTTCCCTTGTTTTCCTGAACATTTTATAGAAAAATCAAGAAACTGTCTTTCAGTGATGATTGTTCCTTCAAGAATTTTGTTAGGATTTCTATTTGATACGGGGTTGGATGTGCTAAGCAAGCCATGTCCTCAGCAATCCAGACAACAGGGCAGAGCAGAAATAAGAACCCAGTCTGGCTGCTGCTTCAGTGGGTGGACTCAGGGTATTCGATGGCTTGAATTTGTCCCTTTCTGCCAATTCATTTGTTGAAATCGCAATCCATAAAGTAACCTCCGTGGGAGGTGATTAGGTCCTAAGTGTAGAGCGTGCATGAACAGGATGAGGGTCCTTATGAGAGAGACCTCTTTCCCCTTCCCTGTGTCAGGACGTAGCTATGACCCTCATCTATGAACCAGAAAGTGGGTCCTTACCAGACAATGAATCTACCCTGATTTTGGATTTCTGGTCCTTCAGCACTGTGAGAAATAAATCTCTGGGATTTATGAGACACCCAGTTTGTGATGTTTCATTATAGTAGCCAGAATGACTAAGACAGGGTTGACACATTTATACTAGCTCCCGGCCCCTGCTTCATTACCTATTGCCTCTTACCCTGTCCTCTCCTTTGAACTCTCCTTCCATTGAGCCAGAAGAGGGAATAGTTGGTCAAAAGATGTTCTCCCTTCCCAGAGCCTTGCTTCTTACCTCTGCCTGCACAATAGAATCACCTGGGAAAGCTTCTAGAAGAAGTAGAAGTATCAGGGGCCAGCCTGGGGGAGTCTGGTGTGGTGAGATCTGGCATCAGGCATGTGAGCAGCTTCCCAGATGAGTCCCTCTGGGGCAAGGTTGAGAATCGCTGTGGTTTAACGATGTTTCTGAGTCCGACTATGGCTGCCCTGAGTTAACAACACAGGGTGCGGTTTTAAAAAATGCAGATTTCATCTGGGCATGGTGCTGCTCATCTGTAAACCTAGAATTCGGAGGCTTGATGCAGGAGAATCACAAGTTCAAGCCCAGCCTGGGCGATGTAACAATTTAGTAAGACCCTTTCTCAAAAGAGAAAAAGGACTAGGATGTAACTCACTGCAAAGGCACTGAGTTCAATTCCTAGCACTTAAAAGTAAAGTACTGCAGATTTCTGGAATTCCTAATGTGAAGGAATTTCACAAGTGAAAGTGAAAGTGTTTAGACCTGGAACCTGAAATTAGAAAGAAAACCAAATCCTAACATTTACCTGAAATGCTTAGAACCAGAGGTGTTTCTGATTTGAGTGGGAATATCTACATATATATGAGATATTTTGGTGATATGCCTCAAATCTAAACACAAAGTTTGTTTATGTTTTGTACAAATCTGAAAGTAATTTTATACACTATTTTTAGTTCACCTGTTTTTGATTGCCACTTGTCAGGTGTGGGATTTTCCAGATGTAGCATCAGGTGGTTTGTCACTAAAAAAGTTTCAGATTTTTTGAGCATTTCAGTTTAGGATATTTTGGATTAGGGATATTAAACCTGTGATAAATATGACTTTTGAATTGTGCCAAATTGCAATTTGCCAATACTCAGGTTTTGCTTTTAGTGTCCTAAATATTAAGTAGATAAGGAGGAAAAAAACCGTAAAAGCCCTAGATTTCTAAATGATTCGTAACTAGTACCTCTAGAATTAGGGGTGAATAGCTATAACTACTCAGAAGTTACTAAAATCCATTAGTTATAAAATCAATAGCTAACATTTATAGGCTTTTCGCTGTATGTCAGGTAGTGTGTGTTTTGCATTTTCAATTCATTGTCATCTTGTTTTACAAATGAGCAAATGAGATTCAGAAACATGAAGTATTAGCTCAGAATCCCATGGAACAAATTATAGACCGAATCAGAACCCAGATACACGTCTACAAGTGAGGCCCGCGATCTTGACCATTACTCAGTTCCTGTCCTTCTAGAACCAGCTATTTGACAAATTTCTCCATTTTTCGCTGGCATTTTCATGTGAAATTGAGAGGGATGAAAGAGACTATCAAGTAACGGAAATGCTGCTAATGCAGCTAACTCGCTTCCTCTTGTTTCCTGTTACCTCCTTTTTCCATAGTCCATAAAACTCCCACAGCTCCCTGATGCTCACTTCAGAAACTGCCATGCTCAGAGTGGGGACCCACACCTGCTACTCCGGTGCTCGGAGAGGCTCAGCAGCGCGATAAGTTTGAGCCCAGAAGGCCCTGGGATCAATTCCTTGAACCATGCGTGTGCATAGCATGTGCGTGCACACATGTGCACATGCGCACACAAGGTGACAGCGAGCGCAAAGAAACTGAGTTTTGCTTTGTTTTTATTGCTTGGATTCTTCTGGTCATTCCCGTGCTTCAGGAAAGCTTCACTCCGGTGTCCCTTTGCAGAGAAATAATGACAGCGGAAATAAGCAGCGCCAAGATCTGGCTTTCTTACCCTGGCACACACCTCTTTCTGAGGTAAAACCCTGGGTGTGTGCGTGAGTCAGGGCATGGACGTGGGCAGCCAGGGGGCCACTGCCCTCGAGGGCCTCACATTTCTGGGAAGTCTCATACAGTTGTTGTTGATTTTTTTAAATCATCAAACCAGGCATCTATATGGATCACTGTAACCCTGTGTTTATAGTATTATTTTTTCTTTCTAAAAGTTGGCTTTATTGAAAATATAACTTACATACAATAAAATTTGATAATTATGTAATATAAGGAGTTTTGAAAAATGTACATAGTTGGGGTTCACTTTTATTTTAAAAATAACATCTTTATTAAACTGTAATTCACATACCATATGATTCTCCTAAATTGTAGTTTGATGATTTTTAGTATTTTCAAAATAGCGTAACCATCAACCTAATCAATTTTAGAGTATCAACTCATAATCACGAGTCACACCCCATGTCCTCCCCCAAAGCTCGTAAGCCCACGCAGCCACTGATCTACTGTCTTTATGGATTTGCCTTTCTAGACAAGTAGTCATTTGCACTTGACTTCTTTCACTTGGCTTAAGGTTTTCAATGTTTGCCCCTATCACTACATGCATTGGTAGTTTCTTTTTTATTACTACATAATATTTCATTATGTGGATATATAACATTTCATTTATCTGTTCCTCAGTTGGTAGACTTTGGGTCTACTGTCTGTAAATATTCATCGTATATAAAATATTTGGTATATTATATCTACATTCTATCTTAGTATATGAATTTTTCCCCCTATAAATATCAATCAATTTTGGCTGATAAGCATTAATTTTAAAGGTAACTTGATTTTTTACATCCCTAGTTTGGGCTTTCTTTTCATCAGTATTTAATACACCAGGAGACAGCCACAGAAGTGGCTGAATACAGAGGTTACCATGGTTGTGTTCATAATTATACTTATTATTTATATACTCAGATATTATTGTATATTGTAATATTTTTGTAATAGTTTATATACCTATTTCATATTGAAGTTAATGCTTATATAATTGGAAATAGAATTAAATATATCTAAATTGTTAGAATGACTCAACATGATTTTACAAAATCATTTATTTATTTATTTATTTATTTATTTTTTGTCTTTTTCGTTTTTATTGGTACCAGGGATCAAACTCACGACTGCCTGCTTGCAAGGCAGGCACTTATGCCACTGAGCTAAATCCCCAGCCCCAAAATAATTTATTTTTAATTTTCTCTTTTTTTTTTAGTGTCAGGATCAAACTCACAACCTCATGCTTTCCAGGCAGGCACTTATGCTGCTGAGTTAAATCCCTGGCCAAAATTTTGATACTTTATTTAAAAGAATAGTATGGTGGATTCTCCTTTTAAAATGTTGACATATAACTAAATGTATTTGACTTAAAAGAGAAATCATAAACAGACATTATGTCAGTGAAAATTGGCGAAGCTGATCCAGCAACTTTAACTTTTAAAAGACCAATATTAATCTCAGTGTGACCGTGTTCACTAATAAACTACTAATCAACAAGTAGAGCATGTTGACTTGCAAATTTGTTTTTGCCCTGCAGGGAATTTTTATTATTTTAAAGCTAAATGCTACTTACGACTGTCAGTAAATGGTTGGTGTGCTCCTTCCTGTGCAAGTGGACACTGCAGATGTTGTACCTTCTACCTTTCAGAGACTGTAGAATGGAAGAGCTTAAGAAATAGGAAAGTGCAAGCAGGACTAGTGTAAGCACTGCGATACTTAGAAGACCAGATTCAAGAGCTAGAAACAGGCACAATGACGCACTGTCTTTCTTATGCTTATTTCTCATTAAGTGAAGAGAAATGAAATTTAATTAATTTATATTTGATTCATGAACCTCTTGATTCATTAAAACCCGTTCTATTTTTAGAATTCCCAAATAATTGCCTGTTTTTATTTACTTACTACAATACTCAAAGAATTATTTCTTTACCTACATTCTTAGCTATTATTTCCAAATGATTATTTCTCAATTCCCAGGAGCCCTGTCCTGAAACTGAGAATAATAGAGAATACATATTTGGTAGGACAACAGTCACAGTTTAGGGGAAAGAGCATTATCAATAGTAGAATCTTCTGGTGAAGCAGGTCTGCTTTTCAGTTTATGAAACTTGTTATATATATTGGAATCAGAATTAAAATAGGCTTTTGATAACTTTGGAGTGTTTACTGAGAATATAATTCCCATAGGATAAAACTGAATAATTCAGCGTGTGTTGAAAACAGTCATGTTTTAGGCTATTCAATTGTGTAACTTGTATCACAGTCTGATTTTAAAACATTTTTGTCATCTTCAAAAGAAATTACAGTTTAATAGTCATTCCACATTTCTATCCCTCAAACTGTTTTCTAAAGTGACTTCAGACCTTTTATTTACACCACAACATAATGAGGGTTTTGGCTTCTCAGTTTTTGCCCACAGTTTATAGCCTTCCATAAGCCAAAATTAAGTGTAGCTGAAGGAAGGTCACAGAACCCTGAGACAAATTAGTTTTGTAATTCATCTAACGGATGATAAGATCAATACAACATGCACCTAGTATCAGCTATGTTTTCTCAGGCTACGGTGACATGTTTCTAAGCTCTTAAAGTGTGTCAGTTAGGCTGGCGATGTATCTCAGAAGTAGAGCACTTGCCTGCCATGTACAAGGCCCTGTTACAATTCCCAGCAGTGCACAAGAAAAAAAAGTGAGTCAGTACCTGACCATTTGGTCCTTGGTCCTGACCAAGGTCCTACTTTTGACCTTGATTTTGAATGAAAAATGTATTTAGAGGTGTTTATTGAGACATTTATGATAATGTTCTAAAAGGATTATTAGAGGAAGGCTATTGCTGAAAGAAAGAGGAAATGGTCAACAAAAAAGATTAAATTAATGTGTATCACTGTATTTTGAAAAAATTAATATGGTAAATGTGTGTACGTTTCAGGGACATATAGCTTCTGCGTCATTATGAAATGTCAAATATGAAATTCTGACAACCTCTACCAAGGAAAATAAAAATTTTCTGCCAAAATAAAGAGTCAGAATAGCAAACAACTGGCATTTGAATGAAACTTAAATATGACCTACAGGACTGGAATATAAAACTACCTGAATGGAATATGGACTTTCGTCAATAGTCCTGTTCATTTTCTGGAGGAAGTGATTTGGAACTTGCCAACTTTCTTTCCTCATTAGCAAAACAAACTCCAGCTTTAGGAAACACATTGTCCTTTCTACTAAGCATAATCAAATTTTAATTAGTTGTGATACCTTCTTATTGTTAGTTTTATTTCATGCCCTTCTTTGTCTTCCTTGGGAGGGTTAGAGTACATTAATTGAATTTAATTTTTAAGTTAAAGTTAAGAAATACATGACAAGTTAAAATTGATTTTGTGATATACTGCTAGACCGTGTATTTTCACAAAAATGCATTTAAATTACAATATTCCTCAAATGGTCACTCAACACAATTTCTAATTTAGAGTTTCTTAAGGTGTTTGATCCTGCAGATTTTTGGTTAACATTCTAGTAAAAAAAGATTCCAGTTTTAAGAGTTTACTAGTATACTATCAGTATATGTATCTGATAGAAGTATATTTTCGTGGAGACATAAGACCTCTAAATTGTGACTGTACTCACCAAACATTAGTCCAAATAATATAATGCCTTTTGTTCTTATAGTTCTTGTTATACTCCATTAATATCAGAACTTACTATATAAGTATGGAAAGAACCCTATACTATATTATCAACATAGGCTTCTTGAAACACATTCTTCCTAAGAGAGTGCCATCTTTCTCACCTTCCTTCCTTCTGTGAGCTCCGAGACCTGCCCTCTTCAGTTCCTCCAAACCTATCCACACCAGTGTTCATGTTGTTCCTTTTGCCCGGGCTGCCCTTCCGTGAATCTCTACATTTTCTTTAAAGCCTATCTACTTTGTGAGACCTTCTACTCCAGCTTCTGTGATCTTTCACTCTATCATCTGCCTTGATTGCTTTTCTTTTTTTCTATTCTCAACCATTTAATATCCATCAGTCACATACTCTCCTGTGCTCATATTATATTGATCAAAGTCAAGAAATCTTGATGAACAGTTCCACCAACTCTGCACTCGTATGCCAGACATACATTTCCCAAAAGGAAACCAAGTGCCAAAACAAAAGAGAGAAATGCACACTAACCTATTTCTGAAATTACTTCCAGGTATATCCAGTGTTTGAAGTCAAGGCATGCCCGTGTCATACTAGAAAATATTTTTAAAAAGAAATCTTACTACTTGCATGCCTTGACCATATTATATATTTTATATGTAGACAATTCCTCTTTACTTAGTGTGGCTCTAGCAAGCCAAGCATGTCCAACTCACAGGTCATAGGTTGGAATTTCCTAGAGAAATACCAAATAAATGGGCTGCTAAGCAGCAGAGGGAACCATAGGAGTTAGGTGAAAACAAGAAGTCACTGAACAGTATTTTCTCTGTGTTCTTTTGAGATGAGGTATGGGGATGTAACCCAGACCCCTCAGAGGCAAGGTGAGCTCTGTGTTAACTGAGTTACATCCTCTGCCTGCTTGCACTTTAAGCTATGGGATGATGACAGGTCAGAAGCTGTTACTCAACCCCACACAATCTTGTCTTTCTAGTCTGAGTTGACGTAGATGGGCACTTGGTATTTCAAGGTTTCATTTTCCTAAATATTTACTGGGAGATTTTCTCCTGGCTCATGTGTTAAATTGTCCTCCAAAGGTGAAGCAAAAGGCAAAGCAAAAGCATTCGGTATAGAAAATAATTTCTCTCTACTTCTATGTTTGAAAAATAGCAAGGAAAATAATTGATCCTGCCCACCCTCACCTCCCAGGAAACACTGGCTTTCTTCATGGTTCTGCTGCTCTGCCTATGTCTGCATGTGCTTTTCATGCTGTAATTTGAGAATTTAATGAAGGACAATCTCATATGCATTTGTCTTCAAATACCCTCTCAAAGTCATTAGTTGGTTGACTCTTTCTATCATATATTACCTAGCTGGGGAATTCAGGCTACATTTTCCTTAAAGTGGATCTGAAAGGAATTATAAATCACTAAATTGTCCATAGAAGGATGTGTTAGTTACTTTTCTCCTTGCTGAGACAAAATAAACCCAACATCCACAAATTAAGTGAGGAAAGGTTTATTTAGCTCACACTTTGTAGAGGCTTCTGTCCGTAATCAGCTGGCTTCAAGGCAGGGTGGCATGGCAGACAGGCATCACAGAGGAGAAACAGTTCATGCTGGACAGAACATAGCAAAGTAACAAGGGACAAGACAAATCTCTTTCTGTCCCTTATATGTATACAGGCTACTGAATTAGGACAGTGCTAAACCAATCAGTGGACTGATTTAGTAATCACTCGCACCTTTAATCCCCACATCACACACTTCAGATTGGGCCACCTCTGAAAAAGCTCCACCTATGACTGAATGAGGCTTTGGGGGACATCCAGACCCAAATATAACAAAGGACCAGAATTGCACTGATTACTTTTATAATAGTCACTAGAGATCGTAAACTTCTGGTAGAGACATATATCTGATTATTTTAAAGGGCTTCTGTTTGGAAGTTTTAATTATTCTGTTAACACAATCATGTTTGAGCATTGAGATTTTAAATATTACAGTTTTGTGCACAAATTATAAAATCTTTCCATTTTTAGGTAAAGATATTGAAAACTAATTTGTGCAAAGGGCTGTGGGAAATGGTGACATGGGTTTCTCCCAGAGATGTGAACTCAAAGTGAAGACATTTATTGCAGCTCAGGTAAAGGAGGCATAGCCATGGCTCTCCTGAGGGACCCAAACGCTTTGTCATCTAACTCGGGAAGTGCATGAATGAATGATATTCTTACTGTTTTAACTTGTTATCTGATAAAACAACAGCCAAGGGAATAGTTTGGCAAACCTGTAGGTAAAGAAGCCTCTGCTGAAATTAACTCTAAGCCCGTCATGGCAGAGACACTGAGGGTTAAGTGGGAGATGTGGACTTGAAGATCAGACCTTAGGTCTCCAAATGCACGGCTGTGGAAGCTGTTTCTGATGTTAGAAAAAGAAAAAATAATTTCAGTTTTTAGAAATTCAAGTAATATCATCTTGAGCCCCAAATCTAGTAAAATTTGAAAACAAAAATAGGCAAATTTACCTAAAATTAAATTTACTTAAGAATTAAATGAAAACCTTTTGTAATGTAGACTAAAAGTGAATATAATGCATTAACCAAGGAAAATGTAATATAATGATTAATGGATGCTTCAATGGGAGAAAATGCAAATTTATTATAGTAAAAATTGCAAGGGAAAAATCGTATTATCATCTTGCTGTTTAGTGAAAATGTGTTTGATTAAATGTAATAACCATTCTTGATAGTAATACTCAAAAGTAGAAAAATATGATTGCTTTCTTCACTTGGGAAAAATAAATCTAACCTCAGAGGCAGAACTCGGGCATTTGAAGTTATCCCCACTAAAATTAGGAATTAGACCAAAATGTATCTTCTTATTAGTCAACACTCAGAATGTACTATTCAATACAAAAATAAAGAGAAGGAAATTAAATTGGGCATGGTGGCACATACATGTAATCTCAGCACTCAGCTTTCTGGTTGAGGCAGAAAGATCACAGGTTTGAGCCCAGCCTGAGCAAGTTAGCAAGACTCTGTTCCAAAAAAGAAAATTAAACAAAACAAAACAAAAAACTGCCAGACATTTAGCTCAGTATGAAGTTCCTTGGTTCATTTCCCAGTAAAACACAAACACACACACACACACACACACACACACACACACACACACACACTAGTAAAAATGATAAAATACATCAAGAAGCAGTAATTGAAAAGTTTAAAATACTAAGAATGCAAAAAGACTTGCACAAATATAAATCATACCATATTCTTAAAAGATTCAACATAGATAGCTAGGTATGATAGCGCATACCTGTAATCCAAGCTGCTTGGGAAGCTAAGCAAGAGGATCCCAAGTTTGAGACCAGCCTGAACAATTTAGCAAGATGCCATCTCAAAACAAAAATAAAAAGGACTAGGGATGTTGCTTACTGTTACAGGCATCCTCCTGTCTCAGCCTACAGAGTAGCTGGAATTGCAGGCATGTACCACCACATGTGGCTCTCAACTCTATTTTTCTTTTCTTTTTTTTTTTTAATAATTTCTTTTCTTTCTTTTTTTTTTTTTTTTTGGTCTTTTTCCTTTTTATCGGTACCGGGGATCGAACTTACGACTGCCTGCTTGCAAGGCAGGTGCTTATGATGATGAGCTAAACCTCCAGCTCCCTATTTTTCAATTTAACTGAATCCTAATGAATACACTATCCTTTTGAAACAAAAAAGTCAATTCTGAAGCTCATATCAAATAGTAAAACGAGTATATAGAAAAATGTTGAAGTACTGTGATGGAGAGAGAAGAAATTTAACTCCACTTGAGATTGAAATATATTTTTAAAGTTTATATAAAAAGACTTAGTAATGAAACTAATCTGGTAATGGTAATCTGGTAATGAATAAATAGAAATAAGGGGCAGAATAGAAAATCTACAAACAAAATCAGATATACTCAAGAACTTCACATGATTGTTTACTCTTTAAACAACATATGGTATACTGTGAAAAATGCAAGTTAAAATCACAATGAAATGTGTGTGTGTGTGTGTGTGTGCGCGCGCGTGCGCGCGCGCGCGCGCGAGAGAGAGAGAGAGAGAGAGAGAGAGAGAGAGAGAGAGACTAAGAATTGAACACGAGCCCTTCACACTGAGGTACACCCTTGCCCTTTTCAGTTTGAGACACGGTTACTCTAAGTCACCAAGTTGCCCAGGGTGGCTTTAACTTGCAGTCTTCCTGCCTCAGCCTCCCAGAGCTCTGGGGTTACAGGGGTGGGCTACCATGCCTTGAAATACCGCCTTAAGGTTGACAGATTGTCAGAATTCTGAAAGTTTCACAGAGGCTTGGGATAAGTTGATTTGATCTCTTTGAAATATCAGTGGTAACTGGTAATATCAATACCAGTTATAAAAGTACACTCCCTTTGTCTCAGTAAATCCTCTTTTGCGTTTTGCTTAATAGAAGTGCACATAAGCAAAACAGATGTTTATGTATGGAAGGTTCTTCACAGCGTTTTTGCTTTTCATTGTCAGCCACAGGGGACTGGTTACACAAGTTAAGAGAAAGCTCTGTATTGGAGTTCAGTGGTACACTAAGAAAAGAACAAGGAAGACGTGTTGATGTGAAAGAGCTTCAAGACATTTATCACACGGAAAAAAGTGAGGCAGATACCAACATGTGTAATATACCATGTTATTTTAAATAGAGGAAATCTATTTATCATATATAAATCTTTGTTTATATATGATAAAGGAACTGTAGAAAGGTATTTTTAAAAGGCAAGTTTTGTTACCTATGGAGGAGATGAGGGTTAGGTAGGAAATGGGCAGACAGGGGCTGTGTGTCTGCCCCCCTCCTTTTGTGGTACTGAAATTGAACTCAGGGTCTCCCAGATTGTAGGCAAGTGCTCTGTCACTGAAGTACACCCCTAGCCCCTCTTTCATTTTTGAACCAGGCAAGTGGCTTATTCAGTAAGTAGATCAGTAAACAAGAAAGTGTATAACCATATGGTGAGATACCATGTACTGATTAAAAGAAATAAGACTAAGGATATTTTCTGTGTATTGATAGGGGAAAATGTTTGAGGATGTTAAGTAATATGCTCCTTTTTGTATAAAAAAAGGAAATCTAAGAATATTTTCCTGGCTTTGCTGTAAGTGTGTGTGAGGAAACTTTGGAAGGACACTTGGGCTGGTGAATGTTGTGATTGCTCCCAGG
Organism: Cavia porcellus; assembly: GCF_034190915.1. NCBI lineage: Eukaryota > Metazoa > Chordata > Mammalia > Rodentia > Caviidae > Cavia > Cavia porcellus. The sequence continues at coordinate 19,437,407 of NW_026947511.1, read as the reverse complement.
TCCTCATTTATTTTCCCAGGGTGCAAATGCCCTGGCCCAGCTGCTAGCAGTGCTGTTGGCAGATGGCCTTCAGCTGACCACCTTTCTGGAGCCAGATGGCTTCCTTTGGAGGGAGCTGCATCCTTGGAGGTCACGGCCCTCCCTGGGGTGACGTGATCCCAGTGGCAGCACAAGGGGCAGCCCTCAGGCATCTCTGGAACATTAGAAGCCCCTTTATTTTTCTTTCTCTTATGTGTCTCTTATTTTGCTCTTTAAACTATTTATACTTTGGAATTGTCATGTAAAAGAAACCATGTAATATTTAAGCTCAGGTGTCTGATTTGTTTTATGTAACATTATCGTCTCAAGATATATCCATTTTCCTACAAATGCCTCAAATTTATCCTTCTTTATGGCAGGGTAGTACTGTATTATGTATAAACACCACAGTTTTCTTTATCCATTCTTCTTTTTAATTTTAAAACAAATAAATGATGATGTAGACTTTCAAAATAAAATAATAGATTAATATTGGTTAACATATTATGTATTGCTATCTTTAAAGTAGTTGTAGATTATAAGATATAGGCATGAAAAAATGATCAAGCAGTCAGACAACAGATGCACAAACCATTCTTTCTCATCAACTAAGAGATGAGTAGTATAGTTATCTATCCTGTGTGTGTATAATCTTTTTTCTTCTTCTTTCCTCTTTTCCCCTATCATAGTTGTTCTTTCCTATTGTCTTCCCTAGTGTAAAAAACTGAAAGAATAAGATCCAAAATGTACAACAGATATTGAGAAGGAGAAAGGGAAAGAAACTTCCCATTCTTTCTTTGATGAACACACAGGCTGCTTCCAAGGTGGAGCTGCCAGGAGTTGTGAGAAGCCCCTCCGTTCAGCGGCATGGCAACTTACCCTCTCGCCCTGCGAGTGTTCCCTGCCACAGTCACAGACCCGGGAGCACCCCTGTGAAGTGTTCCTTCCCAAAGGTCTCCTCCTGGGGAGCTAAAGAAACTAAGAACAGAGAGACTAAAGTTGGTGACTCCCTGGCAGCAGGGAAGAGTTGGGAGCCTGCTGAAGGGGGATAATGCTAAGAAGAAGACATTTCACTGTCTTTTTTACCCTTAAAAAACCCACTTCTTTTGTACTAGTAGCTATGTGATTATAGAAATCAAAAGTGAAATTTTGAAGTTAACTTGACGTATCAGTGGAACTTTGTCCATGTATATGTTTAGAGAATTTTTTAAAAAATTATATAATTTGGGAGGAGATATTTTAGTCTAAAATACAGTGTCACCACACTCTGATGGGCTTTTCTTTTCCTTTCTGTTTTGTTTTTGTTTTTAGGACCTACGGAGAACCCTGCCTTAACTTCACCTTACAATGGAACATAAAAAGTCACCTGACGGTGGATGGGGCTGGGTGATTGTGTTTGTCTCTTTCGTCACTCAGTTTTTGTGTTACGGTTCCCCGCTGGCCGTTGGAGTCTTATACATCGAGTGGCTGGATGCCTTTGGTGAAGGGAAAGGAAAAACAGCCTGGGTCGGGTCCCTAGCAAGCGGAGTTGGCTTGCTTGCAAGTAAGTGGATAAATTTATGCCTCTTTCTTTGTGTTTGATCACTGAACAACATTTATTGCATCATTTGCACAGTGCAAGGCTCTTTTCTGTTAAAAGTAGAACATATATTTTCTTATTGTCTCAAGATGAGAGATGAGAGAGAGTGAACCTCTCTCTCACTGTAATAGATCTGTGTGAAAATCCAGGAATCCCCTAAAATAGCTGATCGTTCCTTCATTTGTGTCTTTATTGGTTTAATTGCTACTATGTGCCAGGTGATGTGCTAAGTGCAAAAAGTGAAAAGATGATTTGCAAATGCATGGTCCCTGTCCTTCACAAGCTCACAGTCTAGAAAGGGACACACACGCTTCCAAGAGTGAAACCAGTGAGGTAGAAGGTGAGTGCTAGGCGTGGCCAAGGTAAGTGGCTGGTCATCGCTGAGCTGGCTTCTAGGTAATTTCCGCATGACTCTTGACTTCTGCTCTCTGACTCAGCTACACTACTCAGATCCCATGTCCTGTATTTATGACTTCATGACAAAAATCTGACAGAGCAAAGTGTAGTCCTGTCTCACAATGATGGTGTTCCTAAGCATTTTAACACAGGGTTGTATATGATACATGTGTTGTATTTTGTGTGTCACCAAAATTAATATTATAAGTGACATATTATAATAAGTGATATATATATAATGTTATTGATATAATATTATGATATAATAGTGATTCCTATATTTAGAGAAAAGTAAATTTTTATTTTCCTTTTCGTTGATACTACCATATGCCACTTCAGCTTCTGGCGTCAGGGTTTGAACTCTGCATTAATATTCATCCATCATTTCTCTCACTTCCTTGGAACTATTTAAGCATAAATTTGCTAAGATGGTGACATAAATGGGGTTAGTCCTCCAGGCATCATTTTCCTTATGCTATGAACATGACATGATTCATTGAGCAAATCACATTCTTGTGGGGAAATTGAATGTAATGATTTGTAAGATATTTTTGAGTTCTAAACTGGATTCATGAAAATATGTTTACAACAGAGTGCAGTAGCCATTTCTGCTTTAAAATATGCTGTGCCTCAGATTTTTAGGGGAGCTCTTGGAGGAAGAGAAGCAATTACTTCTAGTTGTTGATACCTTATCAAATCAGAAACAAGATACACAAGACTTGAAAAACAATGCTGGATCATCTGGCTGTGTCAGATAAAGTAACCAAACCTAAGTAAACAAATGAAAATAATACTGCCATTATCAGCCTTAGACAAACAGGAAAGGTTGCCCAAGATTTGTTTGAAAGAGTTTTTAAAAATAAGGATTGTTTGTAAATCTGTCAAAATACAAGTAAATGGTAATTGACATATTAAAGGGATATGAAAACACTGCTTTCTAGAAAATAACTTGGCTTGGAGATGAGAAAATGTTTTATATATTTTATTAGTCATCATTTCTTTTTTTTTTGTACTGGGGCTCAAACTCACGACTACACACTTGCAAGCAGACACTTACGCCACTGAGCTAAATCCCTACCCCAGTCATCATTTCTGTAAACACTTACATAGAAATCGAATTGCTCTAGCTTCCACAAAGGGTCAAATTATAATTAAATGATGTTCCCCTTGGCATGTAGCTGGAGAACAAATTTTTTTTCATAAAGTCTGTCCAGGCAAGAGGAGAGGTAGCTGAGATCTCCTGCAGGATGCAGCCTGGTGTCAGTCTCCATTTCCACTGAACGAACTTTTGCAAGCCACTTAACTTCTCTAGGCCTGATGTCATCAACTGAATGGGAGGCCTTTGATCTGCTGATCAAAGCTTTTGCAGATAAACATAGATAAAGGAGAGCAGAGAGTTGAAGAAAGATGAAATGGTAGGAAAAAAAGACAAAATCTAACACTTACGTGGCTGTGTGCATGTATGTGTCTGTGCTAATAGGGGGAAAAATGTAACTCCCAACCTGTTACATATCAGATATGCCGACTTTGTATTTCCCAAAATTGAAGAATGAATTCTAAGGAACAGTAAGTTTAAGAGTAGGAAATAATTACTGAGAGAGATAGCTCCTGAGAGATAGGAGGGGACCTTAAAGTGAGTTTCCAATGAGCCCACTTCTCAAAGGAAGTTTTATGAGGCAAAATCATGAGCTGTGTACAATATGGGTCAAAACTATGATCAACCAATAGGTTTACAAGGATAGCCACTTAGACGTAATATTGATCCAATGGGAAAGAAGGTCACATAGCAAGTGTACATGGTAAAGACAAAGACCTTTTAGGAAGAGATGGGTCAGGAGGTCCTGATCACCCATCCGAATGACTGCTATTTTTCTAGTCTTTATTGAGTCGGGTACTACCAGTTATGGTATAATCTTTAATTGAATGCTTATCCCTTGGGGAGGCATGCACGCCTGGTCATTCCATCTTGTTTTGTTTGTTGAGACAGTGTCTCATTATGCAATTCAGGCTGGCTTTGAACTCACTTTGTAGATCAGGCTGGCCTTAAACTCACAGCAATTGTCCTGCCTCAGTAATCCCAAGTGCTGGGATTATAAGCATGTGCCACCATGCCCAGTAGTCATGTCAGCTTTACCTTGAGGCCTGGCCTTCAATAACTGAGCTCCAGCTATAGTTGCAATGTGTTTTCATCCTTGCTCTGACTTGCTCAAGGACCCAGCCCTGTCTGACTGCCTTTGATATTTCTACCTAACTTAGCTGTCGTACTATCAGTGTACATTCAACATTATGTGCAGCTGTGAACATAGCTGACTCTACTGAGCATACTGAAAGTTGGTTTCCCTTGGTTCTTTGTAGCATAAATGAAGCAATAAATCTTGGAAGCTGTGGTTATATTGTATTTGTAAGCAGAGTATAGCAGTTCGTGAGCCACGTTGACCATCTACTCTCTTGACAATTTGGTTTTGTTGAAAAAAAACAGATCAGTATTACCTTGGAAACAGGACAAGTATATATCATGTTGGTGACTCACATGGTTATCATCTCTCTCTCTCTCTTTTTCTCTCAATTGAATTGAATTCAAGGGCTTTTTCACTGAGTTACATTCCAAGCCCTTCTTATTTTTTATTTTAAGACAGCTTGTCTCTAAGTTGCTAAGTTACCCAGGCTGGGCTTAAACTCAGAATCCTGACTCAGCCTCCTATGTGTTGGAATTAGTGTGCGCTACCACACCTGAATTTTATCAGGCTTCCTTATTCAAAAGTGAAGACAAACTGAACATTAGAGAATTATCTAAAAATTGAAATTTCATTAGAGAAGGTTCCAACCAGTGGTAATTCCCAAATAAAAATTGCCTTTGAGTCTTCAAAAAAAAAATTCATGGGCCTGAAGGTGTAGCTCAGTGGCTGAGTAGCTGCTCAGTATGCCTGACACTCTGGGCTCAATCCCTAAAACATTAAAATAATTCATGTATCTCAGTTCCATCATAGACCAACTGAATTAGATTGGCTTAGGGTCAGAAGCCAAGCAATTATATGTTCAAGTTTTCTATAAATGATTCTAATTATCGCCCTAGTTAGAAATAACTGATAACTGGTTATATGTGTATATAATCACATATATCTGTTTGATAAGAGGTGAACTTCACAGTGGTATCTACGGTTGCTCTTAAATCAGGGTATGCAGGAATTATTTGAGCTTGCATACAAAGTCAATTTCTTACTACCAGTAGGTGAGGGGCAAAGGTGAGGTGGTTCCTGGAATCCGCATGTTAGTTTACTCTGCAGTCCATTCTGATGCACCAGACTATGCCATATCAGAAAAACGGTACCCAGTTTTGTCCTGAGAAAGTCAGGTTGCTGTCATCCTTGATCAATTCTGTGATCTGACCTCCAAAACTTTATAATAGGCCAAGGCACAACAGAATAAGACTATTTGTCAAGCAGCATATACATTGCACATTTCGTGTACTTTTCCTTAAATTCTCTAAATGCCCTTTCTGGATGGCTTCCTACCAGCCACTTTTTTTTTTTTTTTTTGGTCTTTTTTTCATTTTTATCGGTACCGGGGATTGAACTCAGGACCGCCTGCTAGCAAGGCAGGTGCTTATGCCGCTGAGCTAAATCCCCAGCCTCCCTACCAGCCACTTTTACTTTCCCAGCCAAGTATGCCATCTTCAAGGCTAGAGGATAGTGCATAATGGAAAGGAAGAATGGCAGCTGAGTTCAGGTAATCCGATAGACTTGTCTCCTCATCTTTAAATTGGGGATAATAAATGTACTGAACTTAACCTGATTATTGAGCGGAATAATTGTGATGCTGCTTAGCATATCGTGAGTGTTCAAGAAATATCAGTTATTAGAGAAGAAATCACTCACAAGTGAAATTATTCTCCCAAGTAGTTCCAATGAAAGTATAGAACCCATAAGGGAAAAGGGCCATTCAGGATAAAAGACAAAGTCAAAAGAAAAAGAAAAGAAAGGTAGGAGAGAGCTAGCTTCCCTAAGTTTATGCATAAGCATCTGGAATTTAAAGACCCATCCCATTCCTCTAATCAAGCTGCATATGGATATCTACTACAATTTTTATGACTACATGTTTGTAGTACATAATGATTACATTGATCATGGGAGTTGATACAGTTCTTGTACATGACACATCTTAATTCTTTTTATGTTTCTCTTCCCCTCCCCTCTTTCTTTTGGTCCTTTTCTCATTTGAAAAATGGACAGTTGTTCTTAATAGCATACTAGAACTATGAAAAAGCATATAATATTGAGCTTTACACTCTTCATAATTCTTGGGGAGGGAGGTGCACAGTACTGGGGATTGAACCTAAGAATTTTTGTACTGAGTGATGTTCTTAAATCCTTTTATGTGTTTTACTGAGACAGGGTCTCGTCAAGTTACTAAGTTGCACAGGCTGGGACTCAAATTTATGGTCCTCCTGCATCAGCGTCCAAACTGCTGGGATTACAGGTGTACGCCACATTGGCTCATAATCTTAATTATTAATAACTTTAAAATTTTTGCAGTAGTTGGGATTGAACCCAGATTCTCACACTGAGGTATACACCCAACCCATTTTTGAATTTTTTTTTTAAATTTTGGGGCAGGGATTTCTTGAATCTTGAATAATTGACAAAAAAAAAATGTTCTTCATTTTACTTGAGTTATTTGTCCAGGTGATGCTTGGGATGAACAAAGCTGGCTGTGGAAGCTTCTGCCTTCTGAGCTTACACATTGCCAATGTGTTCACCCTCATGACATGTTTATACGATCACCTCCCTGCCGAGGATCCCATGATGGGAGACACTGTTTATGCATATAAGGGGTCTGTAGTTTCAGGGAAGAAACAGAAGGAAAGGTCACTACTAATTTGAGTCTTCACATATACCAAAGAGAATAACAAGGATGAAATAACCTCAGGTTTGTTCACTGAAGAGAAAATAAATTTCATTGTGACAAAAACAAAAACAAAAAAGCAACAAAAACAAAATAAAAACCACACACAAAAACCAAACAAAAACAAAACAAAACAAAAAACCCAAAAATAAAACCAAAAAACCATACACTTATTGGGGATGGTTAGGATTGTAATCCTGGAAAACAGATTCAAGAAGTCTTGCAAATATGCTTTGAGTTGGCTGTGTTAATACCCTGAAACTACCCCGGGGTTGGAAATTAACTTCTTAGGCAGGAATTCTGACTCCTACTGGCCAGAGTTAAGACAGCTTGAAAGAAAAGGGCTGAGTGTGGTCTCAGTTTTGAGGTTAATTTGGGGGACGTGGTAGTTCTCACAGAAGGTTGGCAGAGGTTAACAATGTCAAAGGTTAACTTGAATCCAAGTGAACCAAGTCGGTGTTTATACATCACAGTTCCAAGGTTCAGATTAACCAGGGCTTTCGGACTCCATGGCAATTGCTCCAGATTGTGCTAGTTCATTTGGATTCTCTTCTTTGACTGGGGTTACCTGGGCAGCTCTGCTCTGTGCACAGCTGGAGTGCAAAGTGTGGGAAGGAATCAGGTTTATCCAAGGGCCACAATCTTGAGAAGGTATAGGGGCTCCAATCTCAAAGCTCCATCTTGGGCGATACTAGGATTTTACAGGGGAGGAAGGGAAGAGTAGGGCAGGAAGGCTTAATGCTGAGGTGTTGAGCAGGATCTTCATCTTCCATGGCATGTGTGTCTTTTCTCTTATTTGCCAAAGACCCCCACCTCCTTAGATAGCTCCTGTGCTTCCTTTTGGACAAAATTATAGACTAGAGAGGATTACAGACATTTGAGGTTCTATAAATTTTAAAGACTTAGCAGTTAATACCTAACACCTAGGTGGGGTTCTCTTTTGAATTTGGTTTGCCAAATCAAAGGGTGGGGACCAAAATGGATTAAGGGAGAGGCAGGGCAGAGGTAGGCAGAAGGGAAAGTAAAGGCCAAGGTCTGGCCTGGTTGCAGTTTTGTGGAGACAGTCTTTGAGATGGGCCAGCGGGGAGGATGCACTCTTATAGGCAGACAGACAAAGAGGGCAGTCTGTGCTGCAAGCATCTTGTTTGATGAAGTAAATTTGGCTGGAGAAGGATTATGTTGGGAAGTGTGATGGTCAGTTGTGTGTGTCAACTTGGCTAAATTGCATTTCCTGGTGATTCCAACACTATCATCTCAGCATTGCTGTGAAGGTATTTTCTAGGTATAAATGAAGTCTAGAATAAGTTAATTTTCAGAAAGTCAGTTTATTCTAATCTGGGTGGCTTTGATTGAATGTATTGCAAAGCTGAGAGCAGAAATGAGGTTTTCCAGAAGGAGAGACGCTGCCTGAGGGCTGCAGCTTTGGCCTGTGCCTGAAAGTTCAGACTTGCCCTTCCTGATGGACTTGCCCTACAGACTATGAACTTGCCTACCTAGTAAAGCATTGCCTGGCCCAGTGCCTCAGCTCCTCACAATAAATCCCTTAATGTGGATCCTTTACTGGTTTTGTTAGGTTGAAACCTGACTTTTACAGGAGGAGCGGAAGGTAACATCTAGAGGACTCTGATAGCCTTGCGATTTTAAGATGAGCCACTGCACCTCTTGGCTGGATGCCATTCTTTAGATCAGGAGATGGGTAGAGCCATTTTTAGACAGCCTAGCTGCTGAAACAGCAGAGAGGTCTTTTGTTCTATATTTTTGTTCTCAAAGCAGACCTAATTAGGGGCCTCAGAGCAAATTTGTATTAAAGGAGCATACTGAAGGTATACAAAATCCAGATCTACTTTTTTAGAAGTATTTCGAATAATGAATTATTAATTTTAATTTTATGACAATTAAACAAGGAGTACTTAACAGTAAACAAGTAAATTTATTTCATTTTTAATATATATTGAGGGTTTATAAAGCATAGACTTTTTTTATTTACAAAGTCTAAAAAATAACAGTAGAAATAAATTCCTATATGAACTACAATGAAAATATCACCAGAACTCTACAACAAAATTAATCTTTGCTACAATTATCACACTTGAGGTCGTTTTCACCTTGACAACAGCACATTCTGTACATGTGTGTCTCACTTACACTGACAGCACATGTGCTTTGGTTTCCTGTCTTTTTTGTGGACATACTTAACATCTCATGGTCTTGTTTTGTCAGGAGCTTCTTGCTATATTGTTCAATGTGCATTTAACAGGAAAACAAGATATCAATAAAATACAATATCAAATATTTAATGAGTACTTAGAATAGACATCAACATTCTCATATCAATTGTGTGCTTGCTTATAAGACCTAAAAGATGGGGTCAGGGATTTAGCTCAGCAGCATAAGCACTTGCCTTGCAAGCATGCGGTTGTGAGTTCAATCCCTGGTACTGATAAAAAAAAAAAAAGACCTAAAAGATAACATCAGAAATAAATGCTGAAAGAGAAAACAAAACTCTCTCTCTCTCTCTCTCTGTGTGTGTATATATATATATATATATATATATATATATATAGTTAAGATAGTTACCCTACTAGTTTCTTTTAGTTCATTCAAAAGAAAGTTTTGTGCTAATGTTGTTTGGAAAATTAAACTTTGTATTTTATACTCTGAGTAACTAATTTAAAGATAACTATACACAATGTTTTTGCCATTGTTACTCTTCTATTACCTTGTTTTAAATTTTTTTCTTCTTTAAAATAAATTTTGTTTTATTTTAAAAAGAATAAAACCAAACAAAATAAAACAGAATAAAGCCAGTCACAACAAAACAATGAATGTGGTACAGGACTTCAAAACAAAATAATATGAAATCAACAATTGCTGCCCATACATTTAGGCATAATAAAATCAAACAAAACAGAACAAAATAAAGCCAATCAAAGCAAAAACATTGCATGAAATGAAACGATAAAACAGAGCAAAACAAAACAGTGGAAACAATATTGGATTTCAAAAACAAGACAGAAGAAAATATCCCATCAGTTGCTATCAACTCCGTCTGTGTTCCTCTGAATCAACTTCCGGTGTAAGTATAATGCAGTTTAGCTCTTCTTGTCTCCCAGCTCAGGTGCCAACTGGCTCACAGGAAGGGCACTTCCTTTTTCTCCGTCTGGCCCACAGTTACTGCAGGCGTATGGGAAGAGCACATCTTGTGTTTCCTCCTAGCCCATGGTTACCACTAAAAATAAAGATTTTTAAAAATATTTTAGTATGCTTGTGAAATAAAATATTAATTTAAAAAGGAAATAAATGTGTATGTGAACTGCAGTGTAACTACAAACAAAAGTCGACCTCAGAAATAATCTTTGCTTGAATTGTCATACTTAAGGCAGTCTTCACACACAAAGTCTGTGTGTTCTGTGCACAAGTATTGCTTCCACTGATGTTTTGTTTTCCTGTCCTCCTTTGTAGAGCGTAGCTGACATCTTTCTGGTTTTCCTGTTGTTGTAGTAGTTCTTTGTGGTGTTGTACCTGGCTGTTCACCTGAGAGCTCACCAGTTTTTCGAGTAGTTTACCAGGCAGTAACATTTGCTCTTCCTCTGTTTTAAATGATCTCTTAGGAGTTCTAGTCCCAATACTTTAAGAAAATTTCTCCATGATAGTTTGCAATTGTTATTTTCTTTTGAAACTATTAAAATATTCATGCCACACACATTCAGAATCAAGTAAAACATGACTATGGCCAACTCTTTGTGTTTTGAGGAACAGCACAGTTTCTGAGTAACTCATAAGCATTTACTCTGCTTTTGGTTTTATTGTGAAAAGTTACCACCTCAGGCCTCAGTTTTGTAAAGGTTTTTCTCTCAATTTTTCCATCATGTTGCGATATTGAAATCAGCAGTACCAGTTTGTTTTTCTTTGTCTTGTATATACAAGACCAATGTTATATCTTTCTGAAATCCAGACATTGTACTGTACTTTTCTCTGTTTTGAAATTACAAATTCATTGGAAATTTCTGCTTTGTTCTTGCATACAGTTCCCACACTATACTGTGTTAGCACATGTAACATCGATTGGAAAATGGTAACCAGTTATCAATATCACATTCCCATTAGTTTGGGAAATGGGATAAATTTCTAAATTGAAAGTATATGTCTTCACATCTAGTAAGGTGTATATTTTTTGGCATATACTACTTAAAGCTACAGAGAACAAGTTTTTCATGTGCCATTGTACTGAAATGGGATACTTCTACAAGAAATATAAAAAGAAAAAAAAAATTCCAATTGCAAGAAATTCAGTGATGAGCATTTCGTGAGTAAAATTCACCTGCTGCTGCTTTGAAGCTCCCGTATACACCTTGCTGGTTGTTTGCCAAATGGCTGAATGCACAGCTAGATTCCTGTTTTCCGGAGGCACAGCTACTGAGAGCCACACCCAGATTCCACTGTGGCAAATTAGATTTCTACAGAAGAATAATTCGTGTGTATTTTACCTTCCACGGTGCTCAGGTATACATACACAATACATGGAGCATTATGTGAGTAAAAATCTCAATTTGACACTTTTGCATAAGTGTACACATCTTGGCATCCGCTGTACCAAGTGGGTGAACACAAACAATGTTTTATGTATTCCTCAGATGCAGTTGCTGAGACATCAAGCCAGCTACCATTGTGCTAAATACATAATTTCATCACAAAAGTATGGAATGGGAATATTTACCATAAGAGAAGAATAACATGTGTCCAACTTACCCATTGTGATGCTCAAGGATACATACACAAAAAATGCTTCACGGGCCATAAAGTGGATAGAAACCTAGATTTGACACTGTTGCATAGGAGTGTATACCTTGCCATGCATCATACCAAGTGGGTTAACACAAAGATTGCTCAGGCCCAGCTACTGAGATGCAGGCAGCTACCATTATGCTAAAGCACATAATTTCATTAGAAAGGTATGGAATGAGTTGTGATAACCCACAACAATGCCCCAAATTAACAGTCTTTTTTCCCCTTAATTCCTCCAGCTCTCAAATTCTTTATGAATCAGTGGGCTTATCCCCAAGATAGTAGTGAGGCGACGTAGCCAACTGCACTTGCTGAAAGAGTGCCAAGTCCTGGCAGTGGTGGGTTTGAGTGTTAGCTGCTGGCTCTCCTCACTCTTTCAAGGAAGGTGACATTCCTGCTGCCCACAGGATTTCACTGCACTGGCCAGTTTCCAGTATGCCAGGCAGCTCCAGATTGGTGAGAGTAATAGCTGGGTTTTGGTTACACTTTCTAAGGATAAGGGAAAGACAACTTACTCTAACTTTGAAATACCAAGTGGTTGTGAATATCATGTTTTAGTCTGGTGTAAGTTTGTGAAAGTACTTACTCTGTACAATATTTCAGTACTTTGGTGTTTTTTTCACTCATATTTTCACTTTCAGGTGAAAAAATCTGATACTGATTGAAATACTCCCCAACTGAGATGAACACTTGGCTGGTTTTGGCTTTAACCCTGTCACTGACTAGCTATGGATGCTTGGTGAAATCACACGATATATCTGAACTTCAGTTTCATCATTTTCAAAATGAAGGGTTTCTGCTATAAATTTCTTTGTCTTTTTGACATCGAGACATTTTCCCTCTAATTTAGCAGCAGATGGCAGTGTGAAAAATGGGATTTTTTTTTTATAAAGCTGCTTTTTCAGTTTGGTGTTTATATCTGCCAAATTTTTGATCACTTCTTCCTAACATAACATCGTTTTGGAAAGAGTAATATGTTTAGCAAAAATGATTTGAGAACTGATCACAAGCTGGGCATGGTGGAACCAGCTTATCATTCTAGCACTCAGAAGGGTGAGGTGGGAGGGCAGTGAGTTCAAGGCCAACCTGGGCTGTATACCAGGTATCCCCCAAGATAAGACCTAGCTGAAAAATAAAAGGCCTTAAAAACTAAAGATCAAAAATGCCAGCCCCGATCAGCCTATCTCTGCCTTACCTGCCAACACTATTTTCTTGCTTAGTAAGGCAGATTTAAAAAAAGGGTGGGCTGATTGAGGCAGGAATTTTGATCTCTAGTTTTCAAGGCTGATTATTTTCTAGCAAGGTCTTATTTTTGGGGAGAGGGAGACTAGTGAAACTCTGTCTTCAAAAACAGAGTTTCATTTGAGGAACTATTTTCAAGAAAATAGTGTGTAATCTACTAGCAGGTAATTTCTTACTGTTATGGTTTTTTGTTTTGTTTTGTTTTGTTTTGTTTTGTTTTGTTTTGTAGTTCTGTATTGCGTGTACCCTTACGCCGCTTTGGTTTGTTTTGTGTTTTTCTCTTTTTCCTCTTAAATAAAAAAAAAAAAAAACAGAGTTTCAGAATTTATCAAACTGGTAATGATGCATATTTTATAAAACACTAGTTTTAGGTTGTTCATACTATGGAAATTAGTATCCTTCACCCCAACCTTCAGAAACTCCAAGCCTATATTTCTTTGTGGACTTAACATGCATCAAGGAGTATATATTTAAAAATTTAGTTTGAGGATGTAAAATGGAACTTTTTAAGCATGCCAGTAATAATCTCTGTGTATTTCAATTCCACTGTACCTGTTAACTTTATAAACGCTGACCATCTATGTCAATGAAGTTAGTAAACAAGAGAGGATAGTGCCATATTCTGTCAGACACCATGCTATGAAATTTGACCCTGAAGACCATTTCTGCCAGACAATTTCTACTAGACCATTTCTAAGTATTTCTCTTTACATACATAGACAGCTCCACTATTCGATGTTAAGTCTGATGTTTCAAATAGATTTTTCTTTTAAAATACTGGTGCAGAGTTTTTCCCTATGTTTGTCATCCGCTCTTCTGCACTGGCTCACATGAGAGGCACACATAGCAGTGACAGAAGGCAGTTATGACCAGGGAGGAATGTGGGAGAGCCATAAGCATTGGGAGCAGTATGGTCATAATCTGGTCTTGAATACGTGCTTAAGGGATTCTGATATTGGAAGATTGGAGGGTTTAGGATTATTGGGTTCTGGCTCTGCCACTTCCTAACAGCGAGGCTGTGGAAGAATTTCATCATTTTTCAGCCTGTGGTAACTTAGAAAAGTCTATATAGAAGATCCATACAGAGGAGCATACATATCATGAAAATAAAATGTGATGATTTTGCACAAGCTGACACACCTATATGATTGTGCACACTAAGACTCAGCACGTGAACAGCAATCTCAAAGTTCAGCAGTGCTTCTGACTGCATTGCCCTGCTAACTACTAGCTAGTTTCCCTCTGCAGGAAAACACCATCCTGATATGTTAATAGCGCCTGTTTTATAATTGGAATGACGTGGTTTGTACTTTGTGTTGGGTGTCTTCTGCTGAATATCTGTTTGTGAAGCTGAATCCACACTGTCATGTGTAGCTGTAGGTCATACTTCTTATCATATGGCAGGCCACTGTACAAATATACCCAATTGCTCATATACCCTCCTGCTGATGAACATCGTGGCTTCTTGAGTAGAGCAATTATCAATAATTCTACTATGGAGATTTATGTAGATAACTTTTGATGTGACATTTATATTGTATGTGTACATAGACATTCGAATTTTTGGGCTCATGTTCAGTTTTGGCAGATGAGGCCAGCAGTATATAAGAATTCTGCTTGTGAAAGAGACAATATGGTAACTACTTTTAGGTCAGGATTATCTGGTGGTGAAACACTATTCTGCTTAAATGGTTATGTTTTGATCTGCGCTGTTTCGCTGTTATGCCCTCTTTTATCTCAATCTCCACTCCATTATCTACTTTTTTATTTTTATCCTTTTAATTAAAGGAAAAAAATAGCAGGATATATTATAGTAATCCACTTTGACTTTCCATTATCTCGATTTAAAGCCCTGTATTACTCTCACCATCTTGTTTTTGACTGATGTTCCCCTATTCTGTTTTGCTGGATAGTATCAGGTTCGAAAGTTTAGGCATCAGCTGTGAAGATAATGAGATTCATTATAACGCCCATTCTCGTTGACTTTTATCTACTTTTGAAGACCTACAATGTCTCCAATGTTTTGGTTTTGTTGGTTTTATTCTTTACTGTTTTGTTCAATTTTATTATAACTAATGATATAGGCAATTCTATTAGAGATAGCGGGAGGCATTATGGTAACCATTGTTGATCACCTTGTATTATGTTTTTACATTATCTATTATGTCCACCCTTTTGACTTGGCCGATTCTGTTCTGTTATGTCACATTTGGTTTTACTCTCTTTGAAAAAAGTAATAAGAACCGTGGGAGCAATGAAACCCAAAATGTATAATAGTCATTGTACAAAAGAGAGGAAAAGAAAGTGCTCTAAACTATATAACTGCATGTATATTTAAGTGTATAAGATAGAAAATGATATCACAGAGTTTTATTGGATCATTGAACAGAACTGTTTGCAGTATCATTGTTGGAATGTCCACTTTACAAGCTTTAATTTTGTGACTTGAACAATTATTTCTAAGATGACAATATGTAATCCATTAACTAGTGATTTCCTACTGTTTATTTATTTTTTTCTGTAAATCTGTATAACTTGCACCCTTTCTCTGCTTTTTTTTTCTTTTCTCCTTAAATAAAATTTAAAAAAAAAAAGAATTCTGCTTGTTCCATATACTTGTTAACACTTGGTATTTTTTGTCTTGGGCAGTCAGTGGGGCAATGAAATACTGGAAGTTGGGTACTGTTCTTATTCCCGTTTTCAGATGAGGAAACTGAAGCACAGAGAGATGACACAACTTAGTAGTACTTAATTTTAAATAAAGCTAGAATTCAAATGAAGTCTGAATCTAAAAATCTCCTTTTTAAACTTTTAAACTATGTGATCTTCCCGACCCTAAATGTCACTTTGTTTTGCTTTGTTTTGAGACAGTCTTACTATGTGGTCCAGGCCAGCCTCACACATGCTGTGTAGTTCAAGCTGGCTTTACACTCACAATTCTCCTCCCTGAGCCTTCTGAGTGCTGGGATTACAGCCTTGTGTCACCCGGCCTCACTTCTTAATTTCTTTCTTCTTTTTTTTTTCCTGGTACCAGGGATCGAACTCACGACCTTGCGCTTGCCAGACAGGCACTTATGCCACTGAGCTAAATCCCCAGCCGCACTTCTTAATTTCTTTATAAAAAAATTGGGATAATTAGTATCTGCCTTCCAGGGTGATACTAACATTAAGATGATTTGAGAGATTGTTTATGGGAAGTGCCTCATGTAGTATTTCATACATAGCAAATAGTAGTGCAGATGTCTATTTTTGGTGTGGTTTTTATGATGGAAAGAATCATTTTGAACTTATGGTGTACAGATCACTTCATTGTGGGAAAGGGGTTACTGCTAAATAAATGGAGGTTTCGATTTTTCTTTATAGGTCCTGTCTGCAGTCTCTGTGTGTCATCTTTTGGAGCGAGACCAGTCACTATCTTCAGTGGCTTCATGGTGGCTGGAGGCCTGATGCTCAGCAGTTTTGCTCCCAATATCTACTTTCTGTTTTTTTCCTACGGTATTATTGTAGGTAAGGACCTTGTTTACAAACATTTTTCTGACTTTACAAATCATGAGTCCCTTCGTTACTGTCAGGTATATTATTCAGTTAAGTAAGGAGTAAAAAATTTACTAATAACTTACTGTCAGTAACTGCTTCTCCCAAAATTGTTGCTTTAGTCCTGTCTCCTCGAAGGCATAGGGTGATGAGTTTCTATGTTAGCACTTGTCTCTAAATAACACCGAAAAAAAGGAAAGAAGGAGAAAATAAAACTTAGATGTCATGATATCTGCCTCTTCTTCGACTTTGGAAGTGGTCCCGTCGTCCCATTGGGCAGGTAAACAGCTCTGTTAAGATATTTGTGTCCACAAATAGCTCTTTGTGATCCACAATATCTTTTTTCAGGCCCAAACCAAAGCTTACAGTAGAAGTAAAAAGTATATTTTAAGACACATTGTTGTTTTGTTTTTTTGAGACAGGCTGTCCCCATGTAATTCAGTTTGGCTTTGACAAAACTGGCCTTGAATTTATGATGATCTGCTTGCCTCAATCTCCTGAGTGCTGGAATTACAAGTATACACTACCATGCCTGGCTTTTTTATTTAAAAATTTTTTTTAAATTAAATATTTTTTTCTCGAGATAGGTTCTCACTATGTGGTTCAGATTGGCCTTGAACCCACACCAGTCTAAGTGCCTCTCTCTTCCAAATGCTACAATTTTACGTGTGAGGCCAGCAAACCAATATCTTATGTGGCCCTTTGCAAGTAGGGGGTCTAGGGTTCTCTTCTCAAAGCAAAGTTTTTCAAAGGAGTTTGTTTTTACTTTTATAATTTTAAATCAGTGAAAGATAGTGTCTCACTGATTATTTAGATGCCTTCAAGGAATATTTCCTATTGTCCTAATGCAAAATATTTGACTTCTTTTTAAGGCTAATCTTTTTAGCAAACATACTGTCCTTTAGTCTTGCTGTGCTTTCCAGTGAGACTCAAAACTTTTGAAATCATTCAGCTGTGCCATTTGCTCTGAATTCTCAATGTGGATCTGGCGAGAGCCAGTAACAGTACTCATTCCACAGTCTGAATGTTGGGCTGCCTTGAAATTTCTTCCATCAGATTGATTAGTTTGCTACCCTTAATCTTAGTCTCCTACAGAGGTTTAGGACATGAGCAAAATATAAACAAATTTTCTGCCAGCGGCTAACATATATTGCCTGTTGTGTAACAGTCTTTATTCCTAACTGAAACCTCCTGAACCACACCTTTTTTATATACATTTCTATTAGGATTCTGGTCTTCCGAGTTGTAACCAGAATCTTTCATCACGATTGTCTTACAGCATTCTAGGGCTTCTCTGGCCTGTATCTCTAAATTTTTCTAAACTCTTCTTGTAAATCAGTTCCAAAGGCTTCTAAACCACCTGATTATGATGGCACTTCTTTGGTACCAAAGTTTGTCTTAGTCATTTTCCCATCACTGAGACACAATAAGCAACACCCACAACTGAGAGGAGAGGTGTATTTTGTTCACCGTTTTAGGTTTCAGCCCATAGTCCACTGAATCCAGGTCAGAAGCAGGATGATGAAAGGCTCTGTCCAGAGGAAAATGGCTCATATCATAGCAGCCAGGCAGCAGAAAGAGAATAAGAAGCTAGGAAGGGGAGTGTGCCCTTCTAGATTGAGCTCTCAGTGACCCACCTTTTTTATCCAGGCCCTATTTCCAAATAGCACATTTAATTACAGCATGGTCAATTCACCTTCCAAAAGCCTTGCCTTGTGTGCATGATATTTTGGGGGACCATCCTAGACCTAAACCGTAACAAAGGGTGAAATGTGCTGAGCATCAGTTCTATGCAGAGTCGTATTCCAAGGACCTTCCCATGTCTGGGATGAGCTGGGTGGCCTCATAAACTGGATAATGTGAGCTAGAGAAAGAGCTAGCACTAACAGGCAATCTTTAGGATCAGACCAAGTGGGTTAGCTATCTCTACTTCCCGGTGTGAGATGATAAATGTGTTTCCTGTCCTCATTTTTTCTCATTTTTAAAAGCAAAGTCAAAGCATCTGTTTTGTAGGCTTTGGTAAGGATCAATGACATAGTGCAAGGACAGGACATAATCACAATTAATAGTTTTGTGATCTTAAAATCATACAACTGCACTGAGTCTCCATTTTTATTTTTTATGAAGTGGATTCATGAATTCACAGAGGTAGCATGACTGTGAGGTAATTATTTGAGTGGCATGCAGAGGTATTTAACACATATGTGTCCCTTTCTTCCATTCTTCTCTCACCTCTTAGTTTAAGAATATAAGAGCAGTTTTGGGTTATAAAAGAGTCTCCATGGAATCAGAAACAGTTGTGTAATAGAGCAGCAAATATAGAAACTAATATCCAATCTATAGTTGATATCCAATTATAATCTAAAAATATCAAAATAACATTAAAGTGTATTATTTTCCATAACTCTGTTTGATCAATTAATTGATCTCTTAAGAAATGCAGTCTTGCACATACATCATCTTGTTTAGGTTTTTTATTTCTCAAATAAAATGACAGCTTGTCAGTTTTCGAGTGAATCAAAGCCACATAGCCAAACCTGTAGTTCAGACTACTATTTTCTCAATAATTGCATTAAAGAAATAACTTCACTAACGTGTGGTATGAGGTTAGGAATATTATAGGAAAGGTGATACAAGAGGTGAGTTACAGAAGCTTCTCACAATTTCTTTTTGTTTTTCTGAAAAGAACACATCTTATCAATTCTTTGCATTTTCTTTTCATTAGAATATATTGTTTCTAGCTACTTGATTATGATTTTCTTAATATTTCCATCTTGATTTTGGAAAAATCTAACTTTATTTTGTTGTGTAATTCACTGAAATAGGACAGAAGGAAAAACCCCTGTAGACATTGATGGCAACAATATAAACACTATTTCCTGTATTCTTACCGTAGACAAAGTAGCGTTTAGAAGCCTCTCCTCCCTTCCCCATTTGAAATGATTTTTTGTCATTAAAGATACTCTTGATTCTCATGGTTGTGCAGTTGTAATAAGGAAATGATTTTCTAATATTGTCTGAGGTGATATCTGCATAATGCCTTCATAACTGAGTGAAAAGTGAAGAAAACTACAATCTAAATGACTAATTTTTAGTACTTACAATATTCTAGATATAGATACTAAATTTTGCATTTTTTATTTCTCTTAATTTTTACAACTCTTGTAATATGCTAATATAAATAAAACACTTACTGTGAAAACTAACCATACTCCAAAATTGAAACAAACAAATGACTTTTTACATATTTGTAAATCTTTTTTATGTCTGGCTTTATCGACGATATGGGTCCTCATATCTTCTGTATCCATTCTGCTGCAACATGTCATTTTGTTTTGTTTTGTTTGAGGCAAGGTCTTTTTATGTGGTCCAGGCTGGCCTTGAACTTGCTATGTAGCTCAGACTGATCTCAAAGTTGAAGTCAGGGAATGTCTTTTTTTCCCCATGTTCTCAGTGCCTAACATTTGACAGAACCCTCACAGCAAAATCAGGAAGTAAATCCATTCCCCTTCCAAAGGCTCTCAGAAATATAGTCTCTTTTAGGAGTGACGCTTAAAAAATCAATTAAAATCATTAAAATCAATTTTCCAAAACCAGGTATTATTTCACGTCTTTTTTTTTTTTTTCATAACACGGGAGTTTGAGCCCAGGATCTGTGCACTGAATTGCCTCTCCCTCCCTCTCCCCTCCCTTTCCCTTTCTTTCTTTTTATTTATGTTGAGATGAGATTTCACTAAATCGCCCAGGCTGCCTCAAACTTGTGATCCTACCGCCTCAGCCTCCCAGAGTGCTAGCATTATAGTTGTAAACCACCCAAAACACCATTATTTAATGTCTCAAAGTGTGCTATATGTAACAATGACAACTGTATTAGTTAATGATACTCATTTTTGTTAGTTAGATAACATAGACATGAAAGGAATCTAAGAACTTGTGCTCCAAAGTTAACCAGTAAGAGAACGTTCTAGTGGAGACACTTGATTACTGCTTTTTTTCTTTTCTTCTCATGGATTTAAAACAATGAAATCTTTCTTAATTTATGCAATGTCTTTTTATTCATAGGTCTTGGATGTGGTTTATTGTACACTGCAACAGTAACCATTACGTGCCAGTATTTTGACACCCGCAGAGGTCTTGCACTCGGCCTGATTTCAACAGGTATATTTTTTTCCTTTTCTTTTCTTTCTTGCTCCTCCTCTTTCTCTTTTTCTTTCTCCCCTTCCTTCCTTCCTTCCTTCCTTCTTTCCTCCTTTTCATTTCTTCTTAAACTTTTTCTTTCTTTTGGTACCAGGGATTGAACTCACAGCCTTGCACTTGCCAGGCAGGCTCTGCTGAGCTACATTCCCAGCCCCTTCTTTTTGTTTTGTGAGATAGCGTCTCACTTCATAGCTCTGGCCTGCCCTAAACTCTCAATCCTCCTGCTTCCGCTTCCTGAGTGCTGAGATTACATGTGAGTGCTACCACCCCTGGTTTACAACAGGTACCTTTTCAAAATAAGTATTGTCACTATTTAGTCGTCTAAACAAAGTCAGAATTTACCAAGCATAGACATGGATAACAATCTATTACCTAGTATCAGCTGGTAAAATTATTCTTTTATTTCTCTTCTAGAAGAAATATTTATTTATTTATTTTTTACCATAAAGATGAGAGTAACTTTCAAAATACCTATGTGAGAAATCTGGACCAATATATGTCCAATATAGCATATGAAAAGGAAGCCCACAGGCTCGGGATATTGAGAGCCTTATGCTGGTGAAGTCTTTGCTAAAAGAACCATAGTGCTCCTGTAAAGCACCTTATCCCTGCAGAAGATAAGAGAAAGGGCGGGAAAGTGGACAACTTCAAGGCGGCTGGCAGGAGGACTGATGTTGGCCGTCTCTTTACTTGCACATATTATGGAGCTTGCAGTTTCTCCCCTGGTTTCTCCACACTTCTCTCTGGTCTATGTGCACATCCAAACAACAGGCTGTATACTCTTGTTATTCCTTTAGCCATCAAGAGATGCTTGCAGAAGGGAAAATATATGTATAAAATAGAGATTTTAAATATGAAAGCCTTCTGATACCAGGGATTGAACTCATGACCTCATACTTGCCAGACAGATGCATAGGCCACTGAGCTAAATCCCTAGCCCAAATTAGGTTTTAGAGTTTATAAATCTTTTTTAGGGGGGTACTGGGGATCAAACTCATGACCTCCCACTTGCCAGACAAGCACTGTGCCACAGAGCTATATCCCCAGCCCCTTCCTCCAGGGGCTTTAAAAGGGTGTTTCACTTTTCAGATGAAAATTTAAAAAGCTTTTTAGGGAACTTTTCCTAATTTTTGTGGCCAGTATTTTATGAGTTTATAGCTGCCAAGTTACCAAAACCTGTAAGTCTATATAAACTCCTTGTTGGCAGGCGCCCCTGGGAGGGCAGGGCTCCTGGACAGGCTACAGGATCTGCATACACCGTTGTTCTGAGGCCACCCCAGGGCAACGAGGGCACTCCTGGATGAACTGAACTGAGTTGACCCTTTTAACAACTTTTTAAACTGTAAAACTATAATTTTTAATATTCAAAAGAACATCCTCCTAATTGAAAAATGGCCAATGTAAAGGGCAAGTGAAAACACTAACTATGCTTTCACCCATGTCCAGATTAAACGCTATTACAAAAGGGAAAGATTAGTTGATGCTCAGGGAAACTGAGACATTAGGAGATACACTCGTGCGTGGATGAACTCCTCAACGCCGGGCTTGGGTCAATACACTTTTTATGTAGAGGGTTAGAAGCGTGAGAACAGCCCGAGCTGATGCACACAGGAGCAGGCACGGCTGTGTTCTGGTTAATTTACAGACACTGAGTCTCACAACGCTGTCACAAGTCATGAAATATTCTTTTTTTCCATTTTTAAAACTCATTTTAAAACGCAAAATTCACTCTTGGTTTTTTGTGCAGATAAACAATGGCAGTAGGCCAGGCTGGATCCTTAGGCATGAGTTTACCTGCTCCTATTTAATGTGGGGGAAAAGAGTTGCCCCAGACTTTTATGTCTATAATTTTCCTTTTGACTCGGTTACAATATTTCAAGTAATTTGGTTTGAGGGTTTTTTAAAAAAAAATTCTATTGTGACTTTGTCTCATTTGTCATCTCTGTCATTGATGGTGGCTTCATCCCTCTCTGATTCCCAGCTCACTTTGCCTCAGTCCCTGTGGATTGACATGGAAACTCCTTCGCCTCTGACTCCTCCCATTTCACAGGTCACAAAACTGAGGGATAGAATAGTTGTATGTCATTCAACACCAGAGAAGCAATGAGTGACAGATGCAGCACTCAAAACCAGGCAGTCTGGCTCCTGGGCCTACGCTATAATGCTACATGCTTTGCCTCCACACAAAAACAGTAGAGGTGAAACCTCTTGATCCCCGGTGGCCAAGCCTTCTCTTATACCCCCTGACATACTCTGCAGGCCATCTAAACAGGTTCTCTCAACTGCATTCCAACTGCTCTGCATTCTTCTTCTGTTTTTGTGTTCTTTGTCCTATTTCTACCTTAGCCACGTCCTCAAACTCTGGCTGTGTCTCTTCCTGGACCACAGTGCACGTTTCCCACCTGACAGTCCTTCCTAAATTACTCCCTTAAAAACTGTTCATGACCTGGGACAGCGCTGTGAGACTCAGTGTCTGTAAATTAACCAGAACACAGCCGTGCCTGCTCCTGTGTGCATCAGCTCGGGCTGTTCTCACGCTTCAGAGACAGAAGTGCTGGCACCAGGACTGCGTGGATCCCATGAGCCTTAAATGTTTGCTCTCTAACCCTCTACAGAAAGTTTATTGACCCAAGCCCAGTGTTGAGGAGTTCATCCATGCATGAGTGTGTCTCCTAATGTCTCAGTTTCCCAGAGCACAAACTAATCTTTCCCTTTTGTAATAGTGTTTAATCTGGACAAGGGTGAAAGCATAATTAATGTTTTCATTTTGCCCTTTACTTTGGCCATTTTTCAATTTTTGAATCTTAAAAATTAATAATTTTACAGTTTAAAAATTTGCACAAAGAAACTTTTTTCCTGCAATACAGGGGATCAAATCTCAGGCCTCACACATGCTTGGCAAATCTGTATCCCTGAGCTACACACCCGACCCCACAAGGAAATGCTTTCTATTGCCCTGGAAAAATTCCTGCATCTTTCTAAGCCATCGCCCTGTTTTCATGGGCTGTAGACTAAGATAAGTAGTTTGTTTTTCCCTGCCCTTGTCATACAGTTAGCATATGGTAGGTGTGTGTAAATATCTGTTGGATTGATTTGATATGTTTCCCTTGTATGTCGTGACGTTGACAGATAACCTTGACTGGTGATCACTGGAAAGTTGTTTATTTTCTCAAATTAAGGCTGAAGCAGCTTTTAAGCCACCAAGAATATTTTAAGTCTCTCATGGTGTAACAACTTTGTAGAATGGGTACAAAGACACAATGATAGATAAAAATGACACATGAGAAGTGACTGGGTTCTGATACGGCATGGTAGTCCAAAGAGCCACCCAGTTAAACTCAGTGTTGTCAGTTCATTCTGCAGTGTTTTCACTTTCAAATAATACACTACTTTTACAGAACTAAGGAAAGGATTACGTTTGTCTAGTATTACTTGTCGATAGTCAGCGTGGAGACACTCCTAGTACTGACCAAGTTGTCTTAGCTCCCAATGCAGGAACATAAACCATTAATTAATATACCCATGCAAAGATTCTTCTCCCCTCTTTGGGAATGAACAGTTAACTTGAAAAATATGAAGAAGGGATAACTGAGTTTTTCCTCAAAAATGTTTTCTTACAACTCTAAATTATGAGCCATTTGGTTATTTATAAGAATTTCTCTTTCTTCCCTTCCTCTCCCTCCTCCCTCCGTCTCTCCCTCCTTCCCTCCCTCTCTCTCTCTCCATTCCTTCATTCATTCACTGTACCAAGAATTAAACCCAGAGTCTCGTGCATGTAGACAAGCACTTTATCTCTGAGCTGTACTTCCATCCTTTTATATTTATGTATATCGTTTTGAAACAGGGTCCCCCTAAGTTGCTTGGGCTGGTCTTAGACTTGCAGTCTTCATTGCTTCAGCCTCCAAAGTAGCTAGTATTAGAGGCACATGCTACTTCGCAAGCTGAATTTTTACTTTATTATTATTATTTGTTCTCCTCCTCCTCCTCCCCCTGCTCTCCTCCTCTCCTCCCCTCCCCTCCCCTCCCCTCCCCTCCCCTTCTCTCCTCTTCTCTCTTCCTCTCCTCTCCTCCCCTCCCCTCCCCTCCCCTCCTCTCCCTTCCCCTCTCCTCGCCTCTCCCCTCCCCTCCCCTCCCCTCCCCTCCCCTCCCCTTCTCTCCTCTTCTCTCTTCCTCTCCTCTCCTCTCCTCTCCTCTCCTCTCCTCTCCTCTCCTCTCCTCTCCTCCCCTCCCCTCCCCTCCCCTTCCCTGTCCTCTCCTCTTTTTTTGTGGACCATACAGGTTTGAACTCAGTTTTTTTGCGCCGAGCTGCATCCCCAGCCCTTCTTCAATTTTTGCCTCAGTCTTGGGGCAGGATCTCACTAAGTTGCCTTGAATTTATTGTCTTTTGGTCTCAGCCTCCTGAGAAGCTGAGATTAGAGGTGTGTGCCTCTACCCTGGGCAATGAGATGGGATTTTACAGCAAGTATTCATGTCATCTATCACGTCTGGAGTTTGGTTCCACTTGTACCCTGTCAGCGTTAAGCTATTGTTTGGAATAGATCATTTTATAGGTATGGTCACTCAGACTGTTTTCTTTTATTGATATTTTACTTTTTCTTTCTTTTTCACATCACATTTCCTGAAGATGTTTAAGTTTTTAAAATACTCCACGTTTTATAAATTAGAAGCAGAACCAGATGAGAACAGCACAAATTAATTGGGTTTATGTAACTTGGCATCCCAGTGTTTTTTATGTGATGGATGCAGATACAAAGGACTATTTACCTTGTTGCATGATGTAGAATTTATATACTCTATCAAATTCCCATTTATTGTTATGATTTTAATAATGCATAAAAATATAAATCTATTATTCTGGTGATACAGCAATGGATCTGAACTATGAAAACATTACAGATACCCTAAAAACTAATCTGTATTATTTATCTCAAACATAAAATATGAAAATTTGCCTTCTTAAAGGCGATAAATATATATATAGGGCCCAGCTCATAATAAATACAAAAAATAGTTACATAGTGCTAAGACTATGGGCTCCTACAGTCAGACTAAGTGTGAATCCTTGTATTATTTATAGCACTGTGATCTGTGGCAAATGTCCCAAGCTTTACACATGTCAGTCACTTTATTGTGGAATGGGAGTAATAATACGATCTATTCAATAGGATTATTAAAAGGATTAAACAAGATAATGCAGCATTAACACTATCCGAACTGTAAATGAATATTATATTGCTATTACTATTATTGTTGTTATTGCTATCAACACTATTTTGTTACTTTAATAGACAGGTACACGGCCAGGTATGGTGGCACCACTTGTAATTCCAGCACTTGGAAAGCTGAGGCAGGAGGCTTGCTTTGTGTTTGAGGTCAGCGTAGGCGAGATAGTGAGTTTATCATCACCTTGTCTTAAAAAAGAAAGTGAAAGAGAGAAAGAAATTCACACCTACACACACACACACACACGCGTATGAATATGAATGCCGGTGTATATTGTGATGTTTCTAATGCTTGATCTGAGAACCCTAAGCTATGAAATGAAGACTAACAGCTCCCATTTCCCTTTTAGGTTCAAGTGTTGGCCTCTTTATCTATGCTGCTCTCCAGAGGATGCTGATTGACTTCTATGGACTGGATGGGTGCCTGCTGATTGTTGGTGCTTTAGCTTTAAATATATTAGCCTGTGGCAGCCTGATGAGACCGCTGCAGATCTCTGACTGTCCTTTACCTGAAAAACCAGCTCCAGAAAATGTACCAGACAGATACTCCATTTACAATGAAAGAGAAAAGAGCCAGGAGGAGAGTATAAACATTCTGGAGAAGAACTGCAGTAATGAGGCAAAATGCAAAGGCGCATTGGCCAATGGTGACTGCAAACAGGAAAATCTTCATAAAAGCCCCACGACAATCACACACACAAAAGAACCTGAAACCTACAGACAGAAAGTTGCAGAGCAGACATATTTTTGCAAACAGCTTGCCAAGAGGAAGTGGCAGTTGTATAAAAATTACTGTGGGGAAACTGTCTCTCTTTTTAAAAACAAAGTATTTTCTGCGCTTTTTATTGCTATCTTACTCTTTGACATTGGGGGGTTTCCACCTTCATTACTTATGGAAGACGTAGCAAGAAGTTCCAACGTGAAGGAAGAGGAGTTTATTATGCCTCTCATTTCCATTATAGGAATTATGACAGCAGTTGGGAAACTCCTGTTAGGGATTCTGGCTGACTTTAAGTGGATTAACACCTTATATCTTTATGTGGCTACCTTAATAAGCATGGGCCTGGCCTTGTGTGCAATTCCATTTGCCAAAAGTTATGTCACATTGGCAATGCTTTCTGCAGTCATTGGGTTTCTTACCGGTAACTGGTCCATCTTCCCATACGTGACCACCAAGACTGTGGGAATTGAAAAATTAGCTCACGCCTATGGAATATTAATGTTTTTTGCTGGACTTGGAAATAGCCTTGGACCACCAATTGTTGGTAAGATATTTAACTTCAAATAAACACAGTTTACTCTTCTTCATTATAATAGCTCCAGATATAGAAATTCAGATTGCATAGATTTGCAAAGAATAAATCTGTATGGAATGTCTCATGGTGTATTCATGATCACCGTGTTTTAGTTTAGAAAGTCAATCGGCTTTGTTTTTGTAGTCATTCTTTTATTTAGGAGAAACTCAAAATGTTTGCTTTGTGTCTAAAATTTTTTCTTTTTAGAAGCAAATATATTTTTATTCATGCCCATTAATTTTACAAGGCATTAAGTTTCAGTGCATTTTGGTTACTTTGGCTTTGCTACTAGAACTGAAATCAGGACTTCAACACTGAACTATAGCACCAGCTCCTTTATTATTATTATTATTATTATTATTATTATTATTTTGAGACAGGGTTTTTTTTAAGTCACTAAATTGCCCAGGCTGGGCTTGAACTTGTCATCCTCCTGTCTCAGCCTCCTAGGCATGTACCACCACGCCTAACTTCAATGTGGTATTTTTATACATGCATATAATATATTTTGATCATATTTGTTCCCCCTTACTCCCTATTACATCCCCCTTGTCATCTAAATATTTGAGAGTCTCCTTTCTAAAGGATAGTTGTTTACATTGGAAACAGTACTGTGCTCCTAACTGTAAGTAAAATTGATTAAAATTAGAGTATGGCTTTACATTCATCTATTTCTAAGAAACTCAGTTTTGTTTATTCTCTTTTCAGGTTGGTTTTACGACTGGACCCAGACCTACGACATTGCGTTTTATTTTAGTGGCTTCTGTGTCCTGCTAGGGGGTTTTATTCTGCTGCTGGCAGCCTTGGCCCCCTGGGATATGTGTAAAAAACAACTACCTAAGCCAACACCAACAACTTTTTTGTACAAAGTTGCCTCTAATGTTTAGAGGAATATTGGAAGACACTATTTTTTCTGCCATTCTTTTTTACCATATCACAAAAAATATTTTGAAAAATTTCAAGCAAACTCTCTATAGAATCAAGACTTTTCTCATAGCAGAATTTGATGGTGGCTGACTCTGAATGCATTTTTAAAATTTTTATATATCATACTCTATGTATTCTATGTGTAACTTTTATCCCCTGTACCCCCTCCCCCAAGAAGTAGGACTATTTTTTATTGTGTTCATTAGTTGTTAACATTGTAAAACTTTCGACCAGCCTCTGAAGGCTTTCTCTGTGGAAGGTATAGATTTTCAGCCATCTCCTTAGTTCCACCGCAAGGGGCCCAGTGTCTCTTCTATGTTGAAGCTGATGCAAGCCTCATGATGGGGTGTATGTGAAGGCCAACAGGCAATAAGTCACTCTGTGGTGGACCTTCCCCCCTTCTCGTCAACAGGCTCCAAGCCACTTTGTCAGGAAGTGAACGTAGTTATAAAACAGCATCAAGACTTGCAGCGGAGCAAAGTGATTACATAAAAACCTATTTTATAGTCATCTGTTTGCATTATTTTATTTTACTTGTCTTGCTTTAGCACCATATGGTGCCCGCTGCACATGAACTGTTTCAGTTCCTAAGTCACTCTGTGGTAGTGTGTTTGCTGTGATGCAGACACCCACCCAGCAAAGGCGTAGCCTTGCTCCGGGGTTGACCACAAGACCTTGGCTCACTTGTTTGTCAATGTCCACTCAGCTGGTGCTTCCCAGAAAGTGCTGACTTTACCTGCTTCCAAGTAGGAAATGGCATTTTTCAACCATTCCATGTAGCAAATGGGGCACTTCCATTTGCTTTTGGCACAGTGGGGATGATTGCAAGTGCTTGCATATCTTTCTATAATGAGGTATTTGTTTGCTGTGATCAGATTTTCCCAGCATCACATTTTAATTTAAAGGCAGAACTAAACAGTGAATATATGAGGTGTGTGTGTGTGTGTGTGTGTGTGTGTGTGTGTGTGTGTGAGAGAGAGAGAGAGAGAGAGAGAGAGAGAGAGAGAGAGAGAGAACACATGCTAAGTCTACCTGGGACATGGGAAAATAAAGAAGCAATCAGAAATTGACGCCCTAGTCTAACTTCACTCAAGGATAAGTTCTAGGAAGAAAATGTTTAATAAATTGATATTTTTTCTCAAAGAAATGGGTTTTAAACATTGGTATATATCTAGATCCCTTATTGAGCCTTTAAAATTATAGGTGCCTGGGTACCATGCTTAGATATTTTCATTTAATTCTGTAGATGTAGGCTGTGGCCCAAACATCTACATTTTTAACATGTTCAAGTGATTCTGATAACATAGCCTGGGTTGAGAATGACCGTTATGTGATTGGCAATAGAGAAACATTTATTCTCTTAATTAAATTTTTTTAAGAGCCACGAGGTCAGGGATTTTTATAAATAAGTAGCCAAGTGTTCTTTGTATAAGAGGCACCCTTCCCATTGTGCCAAATTAGTTTTTTAATTTCTTTTGAAATACATGATTGTTTA
This sequence comes from Cavia porcellus, assembly GCF_034190915.1. Classification (NCBI taxonomy): domain Eukaryota; kingdom Metazoa; phylum Chordata; class Mammalia; order Rodentia; family Caviidae; genus Cavia; species Cavia porcellus. The sequence continues at coordinate 19,407,815 of NW_026947511.1, read as the reverse complement.
TTTTGTACTTCTACATTGCTTTCCTTGGAAGGCACCTGAAGCACTGTATTAGCACGAGACCTTGCAGCCCTTCCATGCAGTAGGTAAATAGAACTTTCCTGTGTATAATAGAAACTTCAAAAGGAGTTTATCCTGTTCAATAATGCAATAATGGGGCTTTGGGACACCTCAGACCTCTGCTCCATGTGTTCAGACTTCTGGAAACTTCTGTACCTCATCACTGGGCACTGAGAATATTAGTAAATAAAATAAATGAAATTTAAAAGAAAAAATGTGTTTTTGTGTTGAAAGTTCCTTTTCTGCCAATATTGTGTTTGAGAAAATCCAATGACCTGAAAAACTGATTTTCATGACCTTTCCACATTATCAATGCTGATAATTGCCCATATATCTACTAATGTCATTCAGTGTGTCCACTGTTTGGGGAATGAATTTTAAGCTACAATAAAGTATTTTTGTTTGTTTTGCATCAGTTTTTTAAAATTATTTTTTATGTTTGTTTTCCGAGGCAGGATCTCACTGCTGTGTAATTCAGATTGGCCTTGAGTTCACTGTGTGACTCTGACTTCAAACTCAGTCTCGCACTCAGCCTCCCTAGTGCTGGGATTACAGCATGCACCACCACACCCAGCCCACATCACTGCAGTTGCTTCCTTTTCTCTTAGTTTTCTCCCTAACATAGTGACACTTCATTTGAATGTAAACGTATACATTATCTGATGTAATTCAGGTTCCAGAACGTGATAGTCAAGAAGAACATGTTCAAAATTAACTATTACATTGCTTTCCAAAAAGTTGGCATATCAGTCCTGCACAATCAATGTTCTTAGGAAAAGCGGACACGTTGCTCTCTGACAATATTAATAAGGAGCTCACTAATAATTTATACAATTCTCTTTCTTTTCTTTTCTCCTTTGAGACAGAGTATCACTGTATTGCTCAAGAGGATCTCAAGCTCTCAGGCTCAAATAATCCTCTTACCTCAGTCTCCCAAGTAGTGATATTATAGTTTCAAACTACCAAGTCCGACTTAATGATTTATAGAATTTTAAAACATGTTCCAAGCTTATAATGTTTATAGCTAATGATAACCCTGTGAACAAGAAATTATGACACTCTTTATAATAAAAAAAATCATAATGATCTGAATAACACATTACAAAAGTACTGCAATGGTAAGCAGAAATACCAAAATTACACCCAGGGTTTGGAAGCAGGTTTATTTATGTCGACTGACACTGGTCTGGATCATTCCCAGAACATCAGGCCCTGATCTCTGGTGTTCTAGGGCTTCTGTATGAGGCACAAGCAGGGGCTACAAAGGTGAGAGGACAGCCTGGCAGTTCTGATTAGCTAGCAGGGTGAGATCATTGGTTACAAGGGTAGGTTAATGATCATTAGTTTATGAAGCTTGGTAGACTGGTATGATCAGGCATCCTGTGTGTTTGGTTATGTTCTCATGGTTACAGAGGTCAAGAAAGTAATCACAAAGCCAGGAAGCAGTTACACAGCTAGGCAGTTTCAAAAGAACAAACCTTTAAAAGGAACAATTTCTCTTGTACAATTTTCCCCTTTCGGTACAAGTAATTTCCAAAAGTAAAATAAAGATTTCACTTTCTGAAAATTCAAATAAGCCCTTTGATTTCTAGCACGACTAGCAAATAAGGCCTACTTGAGAAGGTTGCTGTCAAGCCCATTTTTTTAGTGCATAGAGAAGTCACTTATGCACATAATTTTTCAGGATGTGTCCACATCCCTAGAATTGGCATTTTAAAAGTCTATTGTAAAATATTGATTGGAACAAATCGTCCATTGCAAGTGGCTTGGGCGAGTTTGGGAAAGGTAAGGAGTGAAAGTTTACCAGGAGCTCTCCTTGCAGACTTCAGTATCTCTTCACTCCTCCCTGCTTCTCCCTTCTTCCCTTGATGAGCCTCCAAGGTGCCACATGGTGTCTAATTCTCTGCAGGGCAATCAGAAGAGAGAAAGTCTCCACAGGAGCAATTCCCCAGAACTAGGAGTTCCAGCACTGGGAGGTCATGACCGAATGGTAAGTGCTGATGGAGAAGTTCCATGACCTTGGATAGCCTCGCCTGCCACCAGTTACAGTAGTATGGGATTATCCACTCGCTGACCGTTCCAGGAAATGAACGAGGGCTCTATTTTGAAGAAAAGAATGTCTCACATCCTCTTTTATTTTAGGAAGAGTGTTAGCAGCACAGTGCATACAATTTCTCCTCCATAATAATCTTGGGACCTTTTTCTATAGGGTGTGAAGAATATAAGATCTCTAAGTAAGGAGTTAGCCATAGCTGATTATGGCGATCAGAGATATATGAACACATAGGTACTGTTGGGGATGCAGTATCCACACTTAGGAAGATTATGATTCCATACCTAGGTGGCTTGGGTTCAATCCTAGCTCAGTCTTTGTGGCTGGGTTAACTGTGAGCAAATTATTAGCCTCTCAAAGCCTCAGTTTTCTCACTTATAAAATATACCATAGGATTATAGTGGAAATTAAATTTACAATATATAGGCACGCTTGGTACATGATGGGTGTCCATAAATATTTGCTATTATTATTCTTGCTGTGTTTATTCTCAAGAATGGGGCTTCCCAGTGCTATATGGAGGGAGGCACTCGGTATTCCTGGGCACAGGTGTGGGGTAAATATTTATTTTACACAGGGCTTCCTTTAGAAGAACAACAGTGAGTTCCCTGTTATTCCCAATTTGTACAACTGTCACAGCTCTTGTCCCCCGTCAAGCCTACCCTTGTCAAAATCTTTTAGCCTTAAAAATTCGTGACTCAGCACATTTTTCTGGCTTTGCCAGAAGCTTAGACACAAAACAAAACCCACGCTGTTCCTCCGTGGTCTAATTGAATCCACTGTGTGAGCTGAATTGCTCTGAGAATATGAACTTGAATGTTTTGCCTCCACATATGAGCTGCTTAGAAGGTGGGCCTGAAATTGGGCAGGAAGAAAAACAATCTGATCTGTTTACTGAGCACTAATTGGCTTCAACTCTGAGGACTTTACCTCATCCTTGCTCGGCAGGCCTTGGAGATTTATTCTTGAGAGAGCACGGAAACTTGCCAAATCCTTCGGGCTTCTATTTTTAGCAGATCTCAGTCACATTAGTTACTTTATACCACATCCACTTTTTGTCCTAAAATCATTTGCTTTTATGCTTTTCCTTTACAAAAAGGGGAAAAATCCCTTTGTTGTTGCTTTTTTGATTTTACTATGTAGGATCTCACTATGTAGCTCAGGCTGAGTTTGAACTCAGTGTATACCCTGGCTGGTTTGCACTAGCACCCTCCTGTCTCACCCTCCTAAGTGCTGGGACTACAGGTATGCAGCATCACATATGGTGGGGAAAACCCACTTGTATAAATTTTGCGTTTGCTAAATGACATTCTAATATCTTTGATAAGCAGCCTTTTCAATTAAAAAAATCAGCTGTGATTAAGCTGCCCTGCTATAAGTCACCTTAAAGCTGCTTGGCTACCACCGTGTGTCTATTTTTTCTAGAAATGTTTCTCATATAATAAAAGAAGTTGTTATCACTCTGGCTTAGAGTCAAAAATTCCTGAATGTTTGCAATTTTAATAGGAGATTGCTAACAGTAGCTCAAAAGGCTCTTGGACCCTAATGATGGAGAGTGTTATTTTGTAAAGAGAAGTCCTTAATTAGCTTCCTGCAAGCGAACTGTCTCATATTTCGTTTCTTCCCAGGACACTCGTTGAAAACATGTATTCCAGAACAGTGGGACGTGGCATGCAGGCAGCACTGTTGGAGCAGAGCAAGAGGGAGACGTTTTTCCTGAGGTTTCATGTGTGCCCAGTATTGTTTTCACAGCTATGTGAGTTACTGGCTTATGCAAGATGGAAATCAGCAATGGACTGGTCCTAAAGCAAAAAATAAAATGCAATTATACTTTAGGGAGGAAACACAGCTGGCTACCCCATTGGCAGAGCAGGGTGGAACAGCAGATTTAGTCCATAGACAGCATCTCAGGAAGGACAGAAAAGCAGGCAATTCCATAGGTAGAGGGGCACTAAACAAAGATTCATTTTGTATTTGTAGGGTCTCAAAGGAATGTCATATGTCAGCCACAGTTTTTGCATTTTTTCCAAAAGGGCAGGGTGTTCTTTCTTCAGGAGTCCCACAGTTAGCCTCTTTGATTGACCTATTATTTCTTTTTCAAAGGTACAGTGCCTTGCCCCTTTGATTAACCACGTTTTATTTCTTCCCTACCACCCAAAGTGCAGCTGCCCCTTTGCTTTTCACTAGGCAGTTACTTCAAAGTGCAGACAACCTCTGTCTCAGTTTTATCCAGTTCACAAACAATGTCTTACGCAGATGAAGTTCCAAAGGCTTTGTCAAAGCTGGTGTTTGGTGCCAACCTCTTAGGATATTTGGAGTCTGACTCTCTCCTGGCAGCTGCAGGCGGTTCATTCCTTATTCACCCAATAAATATTAACTGAGCTGATGGAATGTGTAAGCAGTCTCCCAGGTGCCAAAGGAAAAAAAGTGAGAAAGATTGACAAAGCTCCTGACCTCCTTGAGTTTCTTGGGACCCTGGAAGAAGTCAGAAAGAGCGAGACCACATATGATTTGTCACAAAAGTCTCAGCTCCTGTGAGGAACTGGAAGTGGGTTGGTCTCTCAGCATTGTCCCCTAGAGTTAAGTCACATCAGATTCATGCTGAGATTCCCCCAAATGGACCAAGGGGCCAAAATGCCCATTTATTCATTTGTATGAGAAATATAACAGCCAAGAGGTCTGTTCACTAGATAGTCACATGTTCTTTATAGGTAAGTTCAACAGGAAGCCAGATAATAATGAGAAGCTGTTTGAGGTTCCTGGGATAAGGCTTTTGGATGGCTTGTTTTGGGGGAGTTTTCTTTAGCAAAAATTTTTATCATAAAATACAGACTTTTAAATATAGTATCTATCTTATGTGAATAGCTGGACTGTTGGAAATGTCCTTAAAGTAAATTCTTCATCTTATTTTGTAAACTGGCTTATTGGGTGATGTGTTTAACTGTATCCTGAGAAGATAGCTTGTTCAGCTTTTGTTGCTGCGGGCACTGCCTGTGGTTTGTGTTTGGCTGGGCACAGTGTTTACCTCCACGGTAATCCTTTTGTGAGTCTATGACCAGCCCCTGTTCTCTGTGCTGATTGATGTCTTGTTTGTTTAATCAGGTGGTAGCCTCAGCTACCTACCGGTGACAGCCTCCATACACATGGTGGTGTTGTGTTTGGTTGTGCAGCAGTGCTCAGGAAGCTGCCTCTGTAGCCAGTACTTAGCTTTGATAGAAGGAGCCATTATTACATTGAGACAGACACAGGAACCAAGGAATCCAACACGAATCGAGCCGTATCTGTCCATCAGTCAACTTGGTGTCTGGTTGTTTCAGTTTCTGTGATGCTTAGATTGACTGCTGGGGTTGAGTTATAAATTTCCCCATCAGAAAATCTTCGCCTGTTTGCTGTGTGGCTATTTATCAAAGTTTTGCTTATGCTCATATCACTAGGGATTAGAAAACGGTGCAGTCCTCCCATCCCTCATTTATTAACTGACATATGGGTCCTCTTTTAAGCTATTGATTTCCCAAGGAACAATGAATAAGAAAATAAAATAAAAATTGATTTTCTCTCTTTATCAGCTTTAGGAAAGCGAGTTAATTTTCAGGCATTCTTCAAATGTGACTGATGAATTTTTTTACCTATTAGTGGCAGGTTTTATAATAAACTCATGAATTTTAAATTTGGGGAGGGGAAGAGGTAGTTTCTAGCAATGGAAGTTTTTGCTTTTTCTTTTTCTCTTCAATACCAGGGCTTGAACCCAGGGCCCTCATACGGAGCTATCTCTCCAGCCCTTTTTATTTTTTACTGTGTGACAAGTTGTCACTAAGTTTCTAATTTGCCCAGGCTGGACTTAAACTTGTGGTCCTTCTGTCTCAGCCTCCCAAAGTGCTGGGATTAGCGATATGTACCACCATGCTTATAGTTTTTTCTCTGTTCACACTCAGATTTTTCTATCAGACTGACTCCTGAATCCTAACAGCATAGGATCAGTAATCTTCAATAATTTCTTTAGTTCCTAATAGAACATATTTTAGATTCATCTTATCTACATTTGCCATTCTTCCAAAGAGTTTTGAGGATAGTTTTTAGATTACAATTTAGGCACTAATATTGAGTTGGAAACTGTTTCTACAAAATAAGTATTTTTTTCAAACTAAAAATGCATCCTAAGTTCATACTGAGAATTCTAATTGATGATGCTGTATTTCTAACTTCACTGTTTTTATATTTAAACTCTTTTCTTTGTGCCTGAAAAATATTGATTTTTAAAAAAAATAGTGACATTAGATTTGCTCTATCCTACTAGATGTATAGCATTGTAAAAATAACAATGTTACTAATAACAAGTATTGAAAATTTCTTTGCATACCTTGGTGTAACCTATTCTGATTGTGTGCTCTGATTATTTTGGTTCCATAAAATAATTCTTCTCTATGCAACTAAATCAACAACTTGATACTTATATAGGTTTATTTGTGCAGTTTTAATTTGCAATTTCCCATAATAGAGGAAGTTGAATGCCTTTTTATGTATTTAAAGGGTATTTGAATATTTTTTATATACTATTGTTCTATAGGATAGTCGACTTTTTAAATTTCTGCTTTTAGAAACTTTTTATGTGTTAGGAATATTTCTTCTTTGTCTATGCTATAAGTTAAAAATAATTTTTATTCTTGTCTCTTTTACTTTGTATCTGGTACTTTTGCCTTGTTAAAGTTGTTAAATTTTATACTCAATTGATTTTTATATGCTGTTATTCCAAATATATTTTATAAATTTACATAATTCAGATATAGCAATGACTATATTTTACAAGTTCTATTTACTGATTTTTATAATGATAAAATTGACTTGCTATGCAGTGAATTTTATGAATACCTTTATTTATGCCTTATGAGTTTTGTGTCATGCTTAGAAAGGCTTTCTTAGCCCTCAGATTATTTTTAAAATGCATGTTTGAGTATATTTGGCTATAAGTTATAGAATATCAAACTAAGTGTTTTAAAAAATATGTTTGTTATTTTGCATAGGAAAAATATGAAGCTAAGAAAACTCCAATTCTGGTTCATTTTGTGGCTCAACAACGTCATCAAGAACTTGGTTCTTTTCTTTTTTTTCTTTGCCCGTCATAAGAGTAATAGTTTTTTCTCAGGCCTCAAATGGTTGCCCCTCTTGAGATATCACACGCAGACAACCACAGATGTAAAGAATGGAGGTTCCTCTTTAAACTTCAGGTTCTGACAAAGCAGAAAACCGTTCCAGTCGGCCATGGCACGTCTCAGCACCACACTGAATCCTATGCTGTTTCTCATGAAGTCAGTGGCATTACAGTTAAAACTGGAAAACTGGAAAGTGACTAATGATTTAACCCTGAGGCTTGGGAGGCACATGAAGCAAATGACTACATATTTGAACAAAGTCTAGGTTTTGAGAGCAAAGGAGAAGGAAAAAATCACCATTGAGCAGAGCTGCAGAGTCCTTTCTTAAACACAACCCTTTATCTCCCCAAAGTCAGAGTGAATGAAAGCTCTGAACTAGGGATAAAGTTTATCATTTCTCCTAAACATCAAATTAGACGTATTAGTTATTAAATAATTTATCTTTTTCCATCAGTATTCTTATGATACTTTTTAAAGAATATCTGCTGACACTGTGGGAACTTTCAGTAAATACTCCCAAGTTTACTGTCTCATCTAAAACCACAGTGAATTAGCTATTTCACTGATCCCACTTAACTCACTCACACAAAACCCATCGTGAAAAAACTGGGCAAGTCATGTCTTTTCTATGTCTATTAGGGATATAACTTAAATTTCATCAATCTTACTGATAGGATTATTTCCAAAAGATGAAAAGTATTTCCAAAAGGTGAGAAGTATAAAACAAAAAGAGGCCTTTATTCTGAGAACATGGAGAGAGATGACCAGCACCCCCCACCGCTGGAGTCCGGTGATCTCTCTAGCGGACACGTGGCGTGGGGGGTATGTAAGTAGCCTTGGTTTGGGGTGGAACCTAAGGGGGCATCAGGGATGCACGGGTAGCCCATTGATCCTAGGTTTGGAGCCATAGGCAAATTCCCAGGGGCAGGGAATACGGCATCATAGGTAAATTCCTATGGGCGGGGGAGATAGGGGCTTCCTGGTTCCGGTTACAGTGTCCGGCCTGGGCCAAAAGCCTTTCGTATTCCGTCTTATGATTATTATTATGAAAAGGGGCGAAGATTTCTCTCTTTAACTACTTCCTGCTGGCAGAGCCTAGGGGAGTCGACAGAATGACGGTTGATGTCCAGGTAGAAGCTGGTGCCAGGTGTTTTAGCCAGGACAACTTCACTGGTGAATGCACGTATGTTAGACTGGGAAAACAAAGAGACAAGATGTTATGAGGAGACATGGCACTGTCATATTTAAGGACCCAGGTGAGGTAGAAGGAAAGGTGCCTATGAGGTTCCATGGTAAGGCAGAATTCTGAAAATTAAATGTGGGGTTAGGAGGAGTGAAGTTATGAGAGGTGATTACTCCCCCATCTGAAAGCATAAAAGTTAAGAGGTAGGTCGGTAAGACTTGTCTCTGGTCTAGGAGTTGAACTGGAAAAAATAGGGGGAGTAGGGAAGGCAGTGGCTGTACCAATATAGGTAAGGTAAGGACTTAGGCTTTCAGGGATGTCATGTTTAACCAGACAGCTGAGGGTAGAAAGAACTGTGACTGTTATCATATAGAACATTATGAAGATTATCTTATGTATGATGTGGGAGTCTTTAGGAAAGACTGTCAAGAGTCCTGCTGTAAAAATGATCATTAATAGAACATAAAAAATTAGGAAACAAAATGGATAACAAAACCTGACTTAGCCTGTTAACTGTGGCTGTGAGGCCTTCGTGAAACGGAGACAGGTGGGTGACAGAAGATGAGATGACCACTCAGAATGATCAGATTTAGGGCTGGAAGGGCACCTCTTAGCCTGAGTGATGTGAAACCAAGATGGGAGTCCAGCAACTTTGACTGCTGTAGGGGTAGCCAAGTAGACCAGATGGGGGCCACTCTACCTTGGTTGTAGTCCTGTGGACTTAGAACATTTGAGATAAATTAGATCTCCTGGGGGGTGTGGGAGGATCTGGTTTGTTTTCTCCAGAGGGTTGTGGAAGGCAGAGATCAGCATGTTGTCGCAACAGGTGTCGGAGGAAGGAGAGGACTGGGACATAGTCAGCCAGGGGAGGGAGATTTTGGGGAGTAGGAAGACTGTGGAGTAAGAATGGCCTGCCGTACATAAGTTCAAAAGGACTTAGGAAAGTAGGAGCCTGGGGAAGTGCCCTGAGCTTGGCTAAGGCTAAGGGCAGAAGTTGAGGCCAAGGTTGGTGTAGTTCTAAAGTGAGTTTTATAAGGTGTGTCTTATGAGGCCATTTTCCTTTTCTATTTTTCCTGAGGATTGTGGATGGTATGGGATGTGTAGGTGCCAGGTGATGTGTAAGCTTGAGGATACCTGTTGAGTGATCTGAGAAATAAAGGCGGGACTGTTATCTGACTGAATACTCTGAGGTAGACGAAACCTTGGAATGATTTCTTGTAATATGACTTTGGTAACTACATCAGCAGTTTCCCTGGTTGTGGGAAAGGCTTCTATCCATCCTGAAAAAGTACAAATAAAGGTGAGAAGATATCTGAAAGTTTTGTGGTGGGGCATCTGTGTAAAATCTATCTGCCAGTCTTGACCAGGAGTGTGTGTTGGGATTACTAGGAAGCTATGGGTAAAGAAAAGAGTCTGGAATCTACATGGGATAGGCTCAGTCTGCAAAGGTTGATTTGGCTGGCCGTCAATGCCCACAACAGAAATCAAGGACTTACTACAAGGTCCTGAAAATTCAGCAAGTACAATATAAGTTGTCCCCGTATTCACAAGCAGAAATATTATTTTGAGTGAGACCTCCAGTGAGACTTGGGGCTCCAACAAGGTTACCGGAGTGGGGGCTGTGAGCCCCAAGCCCCATCATTCTTCCGCAGCAAGTCTGAGCAGGTCAGTCAGTGATGAATCTGGCATTGACGGAGTCTCCTGTGAGCGTGAAGGATTAGAGGATGGCTTACCCACTCGCTGGCGGGTAGGACATTCGCTTTTCCAATTTTAATGTTGCAGTGTGGACATGGTCCTAGAGAAATGCTAGGGTTAGGGCAATCTTTCGTGCAGTGTCCTTGTTTGTTGCATTTGAAGCATGGTCTGGACAGGACTCGGGCAGCCACACCTTGTTGTGGATGTTTTGTCTTGGGAGCTCTGAGTGCCACTGCTAAGAGGTCAGACTCATATTTAGCAAACTTTAATTTCTGAGCTTGCTTTTCCTCTTTTTGAACCTTATCTCTATTGTTGAAGACACGGAAAGCTAATTTAAGATGATCCCCTTGCGGAGTTTGAGGGCCATGTTCAACCTTTTGTAATTTTGCACGAATATCAGGAGCAAATTGTGAAATAAAATAAGAGTTAACAACAATCATCCCTTCATGAGAGTCTGGGTTCACATTAGTATACATAATTAAGGTTTCCCAAAGCCGATTTAAGAATACAGCTGGGTTTTCAGTAGCCTCCTGGACCTGTCCTAGAAGCTTGTTGTAATTAGTGTGCTTGTGAGCAATAGTGTTAAGGCCCACAATCAGACATTCAATCATCTTATGTAATTTTGTTGAACCTTGTCCATTCTGATAGTTCCAGTTAGGATCTTGGTCTGGCACAGCCACAGGCCCAGGGTCATTTTCAGTGGTGTTTGCCCTATGCTTGTGGTCAGTTTCATCTCGAGCTGCTTGCCACAGCTGATTTCGCTCTTGTGAGCTAAGGGTGGTATTTAGAATCATATAAACATCCTTAAAATGTAAAACATAATAATTATTAATAAATTTAAATTGCCTGATATAATTCTGTGGGTCAACAGAGAAGCTACCTAATTTATGTGTAATCTGAGACAGATCACAAAAGGAAAAAGGCACATGTATATTAACAAGTCCCTTGGGGCCAGCTTGCTCCCAAAGTGGCAGCAGAGCTTGAGGAGAAGAATGAGGAGTAGAGGGCCACTGAGCAGCCATCTGTCCGGTAGACACGTGTGAGGAATTATCTGAAGAGCAGCTATAGAGTGGCTGCCACTCACCCTGGGATGAGGAAACACAGGCAGATGGCATTTCATTGTGTGCCTTGCAGTGAGAGAATCGCTGTCGGTAGCACAATGAAGTGCCATGTGGATCACAACAGGGCAGCTGTTGCTGTTCACAAGGGGGTGCCCATTGACCTCGAGACCCATCCGAACATGGTGGTGCCCTGTCGCCATGTGACCCATCTGAACATGGTGGTGCCCTGTCGCCATGTGACCTGTCTGAACATGGCGGTGCCCTGTCACCTGGCAGAGGGTTGCAACATGGCAACTGTTCCCGGTTCAAGCTGGAACAATCACGCTGCTTGCTGGAAGGACATAGTGACCGAGACCTAGTATGGTGGGCAGGTGGTGAGAATGCTGTAGGGGACAGAGAATTCTCAGGAGAATAAGAAGTCGGAGACTTAGCAAGGAAGTGCTAACAGAGGGATTAGAGCCACTGGGAGAGTTATGGATCCCGGGAGATGGAGGGGAAGACGATTGCACAATGGGAGAAAATGGCGAGGAACCATTTTGGGGGTAGGGAGGTGGCGGCTGGGAAAACACCGGAGGAACATCGTCAAGTGAATCCTGAGGGCAGGACGGAAAAGTTTTCAGCATGGTAGAGTTAGCTAAAAGTATCTGAGCAGGAGCACAAGACTTAATGAGAGAAGAGCGTGTTCTCAGAATAAGAAAGGCCTGAATATAAGGGAGTTCTAATAACTTGTTGCTGGCCTGACAGAAATGATACAAGTTTCTGAGAATGCAGGGGCCAAATGTTCCTTCCTTGGGCCAACGATTGCTGCTAAGTGGGTAGGTTGGCCAGACCTCCTGGCAGTAAAAAGTTAATTGTTTAGTCTTTATGGTACTTTTAATCTTAAGAGTACGTAAATTGGAAATTAGGCATTGTAAAGGCGTCTTTTGGGAGTTAGAAAATACATTTCCCATGACTGATTCAGGCAAGAAATAAGCCGTGGTCCAGAGAACAAGCCATCACTCATTTGTGGCACCACATGGCGGCTAAGGTTCCAAAAACTTGTATATTCCAGTCATCACTGAGAGATTTACAAGTGGAGTTCACGTGTGGTCAGTAACAGTTTTGCCCATGAAAGCACGAGGCTTTAAGGGAAGTGAGGGTCTTTCAGTGTGGGCGGTCCAAAAATCTCTGCTTTGGGCTATACAAACCCAAAGAACATGAGAGATTTTAGGTAGACACAGGTTTGCCCAGAAAAAACCCTGCCCTGGGCTGTCCTAGGGATGTGAAAATGCACAGACCCATGCAAACGGGGAGAACAGTGGACTGCGGCTGCCCAGTGCCAAGAGTTCCCCAGAGAGTGCTCACCTGAAATCAGTCTGGCCAATGGTAAGTACAGGTGGCTGGCGACAAGTCAAACATCTCAGGAGAAGAAAAGGCACGGAATTAATCCAGGATGTTATCCAGTTCGTGAATCAGCTGGGGGACTCAACTGGGTGTGTCCCAGGAGTCAATTGCCTGCTGATCGAGTCACAGCACCAAATGATAATATTATTTCCAAAAAATGAAAATTATTTCCAAAAGGTGAGAAGTATAAAACAAAAAGAGGCCTTTATTCTGAGAACACGGAGAGAGATGACCGGCACCCCCCACCGCTGGAGTCCGGCCATCTCTCTAGCGAACACGTGACGTGGGGGGTATGTAAGTAGCCTCGGTTTGGGGTGGAACCTAAGGGGGCATCAGGTAGCCCATTGGTCCTAGGTTTGGTGCCATAGGCAAATTCCCAGGGGCGGTGAATACAGCATCACAGGTAAATTCCTAGGGGTGGGGGAGAGAGGGGCTTCCTGGTTCCGGTTACAGTGTCTGGCCTGGGCCAAAAGCCTTTCACTTACCCTGAGAAGTCATGTGAAATGCTGGCTATTTTTAATCACCAAAATTGGATCCTTAGATGTGCTATATCTTTCTTACTCATTACCAAAACAAAATGAACTTTGAATGCTTATTATTTATCAGCCACCTACTGGTCTCAGAAAGTTACCTAGGTTTTAGGTAAAGAATAGAAACAAAATCCAACAGAGGTGTGTATGTGTGTGCATGCATGTGTGTGTGTGTGTGTGTGTGTGTGTGTGATATGCACTGGAAGAAATCAGGGCAAAGGGCATGAGTATGACAGGGTGCGGGTGTGTTTTTGAATATGACTGCTAAGGTTTCGCTGAGGATGCAACATTTGAGTAGAGGTGTGATGCAGATGGGAGAACGAGCTGACTGGCTATCTGGGAAGTTTCTGTCTAGGCAGCGAAAGAAGCACCAAGAGCCTTGAGCAGGAGCACACTTAACTCTGGTGTGCAGAATACAGTGAGTGAGGGCAGCTGATGTGCTTTATACAGGGTTACATCTTGGCTTTTACATAGAATGAAGTTGAAGCCACAGCAAAGGAGACAAGGGAGAGGAAAGGCAAAGAGGAGGAGGGAGCAGAAAAGAAGTGGTAGATCTGATTCATGACCCTGTTGCTGTGCTGAGAATAAACTATAGAAATGCAGGAGGAAAAGCAGAAAGACAGGAAGGAAGCTATTACAGTTATTCAATTAGGAGATGAGGGTAAATTAGAACAGATTAGAAGCAATGAAAAGCGAGCAGATTCTGGATATAACTTTGAACATACAGTCAACAAGATTTGTTGATGGGTTTGAAATGGGGTATGAAACAGTGAGGCAAGGATGATCCCAAGACTTTTGGTTTGAGCAGCTGAAAGCATGGAGTTGCCATTTGCTGAGATAAGTTTTACAGCTATAAGATAAAAATCTGTTGTGGATGAGTTATGCTTGAGATATGTACTACACATCAATGCACAGATGCTGAATGGGCAACTGGTATTCAGGCACAGAGTTCAGATTAAAGTCTGTGGGAGGTATGATCACGAGGAACATATGGAGTCAAATTCAAGGGATCGGTTCAGTGTTGAGCTTATGGGAAAATTTGATTCAGCTCACAGCCAATTCACTTCGTGAGCAGAATCATGGAAAAAAGTTTGTGCAGTGAGATGCCAGTGTGTATGAAGCCATAAATCTCAGCGAGAGCATCAATGTATGTAGGGAAGGGAAAAAGCAGATGACTGAGGCTGACGTGTTTTCTAAACACTTCATTGTCTCTAAAAATAAAAGAAGATGGAACCAACAAAGAGGCTGAAAGGGACCTCACTGGTAAGATAGGAGGAAAGAGAGAAATAGTGCCTTTGAAGCTAAGTATAGAAAGTGATTCAAGGAGGCAGTGACCAATGATGCTCATGGCTAAGAAAGGGTTCAGAAATCATTTGGTGACCTTGGGAAGTAGTCTGGAGGCACAGACAGCTCATGCATGTCATGAGAAAAGACTCAAAGGAGAATGAGAAAAGTGCTTGAAAACATCAATATTAATAGCTCTTAGGTTTTTTGTTTTGTGTAAGATGAAACTATTGCTAACTCTGTTGACTGACTTTAGCATGGTACTAACTAGTCCAAAATTTCTGTTTTGTTTCCCCATGTGAGCTTTAAATGCAGAACTAACTTCTTTTCCCTGTACTCAGAGCCAAAGATGAATTCATGGTTTCAATGATCACTGGGGGTGACTCGGGAGACTGTGGACAGATCACAGAAAACTCATCCACAGTCCTATAAAAACTGCTTGAGATGTCTAATGATCACTGACCTTCCTTTCTGTGAAAGGCATCTCCACCGAGACATTCCAGTTAGACCTGTTGGGTGGCAGTTATATAGGTGAGGGCATAAGATTATAGCCTCTGTGGATTCTGTAGCAAGTGCTTTCTTATCCATTTTCCCATCTGAGTCCCATAACAAGAATGTAATATAGGCCAGGCAGATGATGCTATCATCGTTTTATCAATGAAGAAACAGGAAAGGAAGCTGCACAGCCTTAGGGCATTGAGCTAGGAGTAACACCCAGTTCTTCTGACCATCTGCCTCCTGTTCTCATTCAGTCAGCTTCTGACTGACGCAGCCCTGCAGCACTAAGCTCTGTTGAGCAGCAGACCACATTCACTCTCTTGTGTGATGTCTTCCTGGTAAAAGAAAGGGAAAGTAGGATGGCATTTAGTTCTCACTACAGTATATTCACAGCCTGGGGCAGGCTCAACCAGCCCACTTCAGTGTCTTCAAGTCAGTGATTCCATCTTTATCTCTCTGTCTCTCTCTCTCTGTCTCTCTTTCTCTCTG
This sequence comes from Cavia porcellus, assembly GCF_034190915.1. Taxonomy (NCBI): domain Eukaryota; kingdom Metazoa; phylum Chordata; class Mammalia; order Rodentia; family Caviidae; genus Cavia; species Cavia porcellus. The sequence goes on along the minus strand of NW_026947511.1, from coordinate 19,392,435 downwards.
TTTCTCTGACTGTCTCTGTTATATCCATGGCTGTGTCTCTGTTCTGAGGATTGAACCCAGAATCTTTACACTGAGCTACTACCTCAGGCATTTATTACTTTCAATTCTGAGATAGGGACAGGGTTTGACTAAGTTCTGAAATTGCCCAATTTGAATTTAGGATCATCCTGCTATGCCTCTCAGAGTAGTAGGATTACAGGGATTACATGACATACAGCTTCTCTCTTCTTTTTGATTTCTTCAGATTTTGTCTCAAATTTGGAAATGAGTTGACAAGTCTATCAGATTAGGCTGGATTCCATCTATGCCTGTTAGAATCAAATGCAGCTCATTTTAATATCAAGAAATTAAACCATCAGATGAAGCAACGTATTAGCCCAACAAGTGGCACTTCACTTTATGTTCTTATAATTATACAACTACTCTTCCTTTTTCAAGAATGTTCTAGAACTAATTTTAGAGGGTATAATTCACACATTTATATTCCTAATCAAAGCAAATGGAATGTGTCTATGTCATGTGTGGATGGATGGGCATTAAGAGGAAATTTGGAAATGGGGTAGTGGAATTTTTTTCTGGAATAGTCCTCCATTGAGATGAGGCATTCCAGTGAGGTCACTACTTGGTCAGTACTTGGAAACAGCAGCAGTGTGCTGAGTGACCTTCTTGGTTACTTTTCCCTTGCTTAGACAAAATACTCAATGTCCAAATTAAAGAAGGAAAGGATTATTTAGTACACAGTTTGTGGAGGTTTCAGTCTATAATCAGCTGGCTCCAAGGCAGGGTAGCATGGCACAAAGGCCACAGTTTAAGGTAGTGAAAGATAACAAAAGCAACAGGAGCAAAAAATTGGGTAGAGCAAACTCTTTTTCCTCCCTTATGTTGCAAGCAGGCTACTGGCCCTCAGGCGAGTATAATACACCATCTTGCCCTTCTCTGGCAAAGGATGAGGATGTTTATAAAGTGAAGACCCTGGCCCCCTGCTGAGTCACTTAATTAAACTCCTAAACTTCTCAAGTTTACAGAATGAACAACATCATAGAGCAGTAAGGGCATGCCCTCCATACACTAAAGATGTAGAGTTGCCAGGTTACTTAGCTAAGCTTCTGGACCTTTCAAGCTGACAAAATGTATCAATCATTACAGTGTCTGAGAGGCTGTAGAATGTAGATACAAGTGTGTCAGCATACTATAGGGCTCTTGGTTCCAGGTTACCTTCCAGTTTCCAGTTGTGGTCCCTTAATGGAATTACTAAGGACTTCTTGAGCTCAGAGTGGAGAAAGTGGAGATGAAAATTTCTCCTCTAAGCTTACCTGACACTGTAGTCCTGAGGGCCATAAGACAGTCTACATGATGGGAAGGAATTTTTATTAGTTTTCTATGAGCAGCCGAGGGGTTAAAACCACACCTACACTAAGGTGTCTGTATCTGCAGGAGGCTTGGGATCAGGGTGGGGGAGAACAGCCCGAAACTGAGAGTCCTTAAATCCACACACTGCCCTGATGACTGGGAGGCGATGCAGCCTCTCTCATACAGCAGGATGGCAAATAGCGAGTAAACATCCAGCAATTAGATATACACAGATGCTCACTTCAGTGTCATTTCCAACACTAAAGCTGGAAACAACCTTAATGTCTCAGAATAAGAGATTTGAGAAATATTATGTCGATGCAGGACTTGTCATGCAATATGAAGAAACTGAGCAAGACTGAGGTGAGTGAAATGGAACGTACATCAAAGTACAGTAGAGCTGCTCATAGTGGCACACATCTGTAACCCCAGCCACTTGGGAAGCTGAAGAAGGAAAATTGTAAATTGAAAAGCCAGCCTAGGCAAGTTAGTGTGACCCTATCTCAAAAAAATAAATAAGCCAGATATGGTGGTGCACATATAAATCCCAGAGCTCTGGGAAGTAGAGGTAGGAGCTTCACAAGTTTGAGTCTCCCTAAGTTAACAACTTAGCAAGTTCCTCTCTCAAAATGAAAAAAATGAAAACGGTCTGGTGATGTGGCTCAGTGTGAAGGCCCTGAGTTTGCTCTCCAGTACTGCAAATAAACACATATACCAAAAAGGCTGATATGTAGCTCAGTGGTAGAGTGCCTGCTTTGCATGTACAAAACCCTGGGTTCAGCCCCTAGTACTGCCACAAATGAATTTGAGAGAGAGAGAGAGAGAGAGAGAGAGAGAGAGAGAGAGAGACAGAGACAGAGAGACAGAGACAGAGAGACAGAGACAGAGAGACAGAGAGAGACAGAGAGAGAGAGACAGAGAGAGACAGACACAGAGATAGACACAGAGACAGACACAGAGACAGACACAGAGACAGACACAGACACAGACACAGACAGAGAGAGGAAAGAGGGATGTGTCAGTCAAGATTTTATCAAGAAACAGAATTTACCTTGCATGATTCAATTTGAATGTGCTGTGACTTGGATTGTGAACAGAGATTGTGAACAGACACTCAGACACCAGCAGCAGTGAGAAGTTATTACCATCCTCGTGGAAATGCAACACTTCACCCCTGTCTCCCTTTCAGGGTTGGTGCACTACTCACGGGGTTGGCAATACCAACTGTTCCTGGGTCCCTGCAGACCCCTCACCGGGAACTGCCCTTAGCCACCACAGGAACACCTCATAAATGTTACACTTCCTCCTAGGGTGGCTGTGGTCAATGACTGCCTACCCAAGGATACATAAACTCAGCTCTCTTGATTCAATGTGGCACAATTCTGAGGAGCTGTCCCAAGCTTCCTAGCTCTCTGGAGCATGCGCTGAGGCTCACTGTGCTGCATTTCAGGATAGCACCTCCTTTTGGTCCACCCTGGCTTTCCCTTGTTCTTACAGTGTTTTTCCAGAGTAAGACACATGGTGCTGGGACTTAAGGGGCTGAAGTTGTAGAGCCACCCCCAGGACACAGGGCCAAAGCAGGGACCAAAGATGCCTAGGCAACTTCTTGTTTCTTTTTCTATTATGTCTCACTGAGCAACCCCACCTGGAAACTAGCCAGCACGGGACTCAGGTCTAGAGTTATACTAGGAACACTTCTGGAAGCAATGACTAGGATGTAAAATGGGATTAGCAATGGGGAATGGAAAATGAAGAAGTAGCACCACATCGCCCATTTATGTAAGCAGGAGGAATACATAAACAGACATAAGCATGAGTGTGCAGTACACAATTTCTGGAATGGCATTGAAAAATATAAATAGCAGTTGCTTCTGGGTAGAGCTCTTCTACAACTAGAGTTTGTAAAAATTTTATCTTTCATTCTCTTCTGACCATTTGAATATTTTTGTAGTGCATACATATTTAATATTATGTGAAAATATTATATTGAAATATTATGTTGAAAAATGTTTAATGAAAGTATTGAGTGTGTAGGAAGAGAATTAAGAAACAAGGTTGGATGAATGTTTTGTTCTTTCATTTATTGATGGTTGCTAGGTGGCTTGCATTTTACTGTATGAATACAAAGAAGAAAGCTCTCTGTCTTAGAAAGGAATTTACAATTTAGTGTGCTGTAAAAATTGACAGCAGTGCAATAGGACATTGCTTTATTGGAGGCAGACTGCAGGATCCTAGGGGCTGGAGAAGAAAGTGGGTCTTAATCTCCCTGGCAAATTACTAGAGGGAGACTGGCACCCTCAGAGTCCCCCCACACTTGGGAAATGAGAGAGGAAGACGTGGGTAAGAAAGGCAAGGGAAGGGGAGACCTTGTATGGTATAGTCCAAAGATTAGATAATGAAAATTCATCGAGGATAATGTTTATTTCCTGAGGTAAAATTAAGTGCATAAGGTGATCAGTTTTGTGAAATGTGTATGTTTTTATGTCTACATATTAATTTTTCCTGCCAATAAGTGTTGTAGAAACATAATCATTTAGGTTTTATTATTTTACATAACACACTGTTGTTTGTCAAAATTTAGAGTACTAATTAATATTTGAATTTCAGATAAAAAGTTTTAGTAAAAGTGCCTCCCATAAAATTTTCTGTTTTTATTTGCTAACTCTATCCCCTTAATCCACACAACTGTGCATTTAGTATGTCTTTATTTCTTTAATGCTGAGTGATGTTCCATGGTATGGATATGCCACAGTTGGTATTGTCCTATTAGTAGATATTCAGGAGATTGTCTGTTAGTTATGGGGAGTAAAGCTGCTGTGGATATTATTATACAAATTTTTAAGCTTGTTTTTGTTTCTCTTGAAATATCTACACCTGCTATGTCATGAGGTAGATACTCTATACATTTTATTTATTTTCTCTTGAATTATCTAGACCTGCTACATCATGAAGTAGATACTGTACATATTTTATTTGTTATAAGAAGCTTCCTTCCATGGAATGTACATTTCAGGAATCTTCCCCTGGCAGCAATCTTGAGATGGGAGTGAACATGGCCATTTCAAGGTGAAGACGAAGATACTGTGTATTTGAAATCTGATGGAGAGTGTCTTGAAGGGTCAGTGAATCTTCTTGACAGTGAGAAAAGAAGCAAGAAAAAGCGTGGATGCCCAACTTCTGCCAGAGCGTTGTCTAGGACTGGTAGGGATGACGTCTGCTGTGTTCAGTGTCTAAGCCTATTGGCTACAAACCATTTGTTTCCTTTCTCTTAGGCTTCATGATTTTAAGGAGAAAGTTTCTAAATCCTACAGAAGATTATATTTCAATCAGTATTTTTTACTAGTATAAATACTATGACAAAGGATTATCATAACAGAGGAGAGAGAAGATGGCATTTAGTGAATGAAAATTAGTGAGGCATTGTTATTTCTCCTTTTTAAAACAGATTATTCAGGCTTTATTTTTTTTATTTAAAAGGAAAAAATCAATAAAACAAATGCCATAGAATTTTGAAACAAGATAATAGGAGACTGACAATAGTTAATCATCCTCAGGTCTATTTTTTCACCAGTATCATGCTGATTTTATCACAGTAGCTTTGTAGTATAATTTCAAAACAAGGATTGAGATCCCTTTTCATTTCTCAGTGCATGAATTTGAGTTTTTGCTTTCCTTTTTTTGATAAGGTTGGCTAAGTATTTATCAACTTATTTATTGTTTCAAAGCACCAACTCTAATTCACTAATCATTTGTATTGTCTTCTTAGCCTAAATTGCATTAACTTCTGCTCTAATCTTTGTAATTTCCTCCCTTGTACAGGCTTTGCATTGCCTTACTCTTCCTTTACTAGAGGTTGTAGGTGCAGCATTAGTGCGTCTTTGATTTCTCCTGTCTACGAATGTTTGTCTCACATAGTTGCTCTTATATTTGGTGCATGCGTATTTGATTGTTATGTCTTCCTCTTGAATTTTTCCCCTAATAGGAATGTAGTGACCTTCTTGATCTCTTTCGATCACTTTTGGCTTGAAGTTCACATTGTCTGCAAACAGAATAGCCACCCCTGCTTATTTTCTTGGTTCCTATTGCAAAGAGTGTTGTTTTCTGTTCTTTGTCTTTCAGTGTATGGGATTTTTTTTTTTTGCATTAAATGTGTTTCTTGTACACAGAATATGGTTGGATCTTATTTTTTGATCCATTCCGCCAAGCTGTTTCTTTTGATTGGTGAATTGAGACTATTTATATTGATGGTTATTACTGATATATATTGGTTTATCTTTGTCATGTTATCAATTATTTTCTCTTTCTAGAATATCTTTCAGTACCCTTTGTAGTAATGATTTGGTGATCATGAATTTCTTCAGCTGTTCACTGTCATGGAAGCATCTTACTTCTCCATTAATTTTGGAAGCTCCATTAATTTTGCAGAGTACATCAGTCTGGGTTGGCTGTTATTTACTTTCTGGGTGTGAGATACTTTACTCCAAGCTCTTCTTGACTTGAGGGTTTGTGTTGAGAAGTTTTCCATGATTCTAATGGGCTTTCCTATATAAGTGATCTATTTCTTTTCTCTAATAGCTTTTAATATTCTGTTCTTGTGCTGAATTTCTGGGATCTTGATTATTATATATCTTGATGTAGATTTATTTGGTTATGGCTAATTGGAGTTCTATAAGCCTCACTTACCTGTATGTCAGATTCTTTTCCCATGCTTGGAATATTTTCTGGTATTACTTCTGCAAATAGTACTTTTGTATCATTTGTGTTGACTCCTACTTTTTCATTGACACCAATTAGTCATATTGTTTTTCTTTTCACCATCTTGCAGCTGTTGAATTATTTCTTGATCCTGTTTTCTTTTCTTTCTTTCTTTTTTTGTTTTGTTTTGTTTTGTACCAGGGATTGAATTTCCCAGGGATTGTACCTTCCCAAGTAAATAAGCGTGGGATGTTAGTATCTGTTTGGCTCAGTCCCAGTCTTTTGGTGTTGGGCTTTGTTGAGGTTATTACCACAGAGCTTCCCAGTATTATTACAGAAGGAAGAGGAGCTGATTACAATGTTGCACTTGCCAGGCAGGTGCTGATGCCACTGAGCTAAATCCCTGGCCAATTTTGAAGAGATCTTTCCTTTCATAATTACTAGCCTTGAACCTGTCTTCAAGGTCTGAAAGTCTGTCTTCAATTTTGTCCAAGGGATTTTGCCAACTTTAAATGGAATTTTAAATTTCCTGGATATCTATTTGAATCCTTTTCATGCATTCTATTTCTTTCCTTTATTGATTACTCATGATTTTCATCCTTCCTGTATCATCATCTATTTTTTATCTATCTCCTCTCTAGATATGCTGAGCAACTCCTTTATGAATGTTGACATTTCTTATTTTACCTGAGCAGTTATTTCTGATCTAATGTCCTTTATAGCTTGTGGATTTATTTTTTTTATTTCAGAAATTTCAGGTATGTGTTACCATTTTTTTCTCTCTTGATGTCTACTGGACTTGTTCTGGGTGGGCTGAAGGTCTGAGATTGCACCTTGCTTCTGCATCTTGTCATTTTCTATTTAAAAATTTTATTTTGTTTTCTCTGTTGATCTTTGTAAATTTTTGTAGTAGGTAGCTATGTCACTAGCATCAAGGCCTCTCCAAGAAAAGTCTGTACTTCAGGGATGTTTTCAGTGTGTAGGAAGTTCTTGCTTTGTGTCTGTCCCCCAAGATCCTACATTCCCAAGTAACTAAGAGTGGGATGTTGGTATCTCTTTGGCTCAGTCTCCAGTCCTTTGGTGTTGGGTTTGGTGAGGTTGTTACCCCAGAGCCTCCTGGTATTGTTACAAAAGGAAGAATAGCTAACCACAACAGATATGACATCTTAGCCAAAGTGGTATAATTAGCAATAATAATGGCATCAAGCACAGTTTAGAAACTGATAAACTGTGTTAAGTATTAATTTTGTACCTTAAACCATAGAAGCAAAATCTACAATTACATAACAGAACTACTCATAAGCAGGGGGAGGAGCTGGGCACCTGAACTCCTCCTGTGGGCTAGTTGTCGGGTCCAAGGCACTATCATTTCAAGTTGCTTTTAGCATATGAGTTTCTCCTAAAGTCCCACAATCATAAGATTCATAGGTCCATAGAAATGAATTTTATCCACTCTAGAGAGAGGTAGCCTGTTAGAGACTGGTGGTCCTGAGTCAAATCCTTTTTATCTTCTTACTTGTTATTTGACATTTATCATGTCACTTAGCCATTCTCAGTTTTTATCCACTCTCCCATAAGATATGAAAGTTAAGTGAAGTGGTACATAATATAGCTAAGTTTTCTCTTTCTTTTCTATAGCTCTAAGTTGTAGTTGATCACAGCTGCATCCTCACATAACTTGACTGTCATGCTCCGCAAATTTGCCTTCAAATCAGCCATTTGACCTACAACTGTTACCAGGTGTCAGCAGTTCAGAGTAGTGCCTCAGTGCCCTCCTTCTAGGCATGTATAGCTCCTTCATGTTATGTGATCAGAGAGGGGCTGGTGAAACTTAGATTTCTGTCAGGCTGATGTTTTGCATAGTTCCTTGTTGAGTGACTAGCATTTTATGGTGAACGAGGAGGAGTAGCATTTTATAGATAGAGAAGCTCTCAGTACTTATTTGCTGTGGGAATTAAATATGTTACTTTTCCTATCTGTGAAGTGAGGGTCAATAACAGTATTTATCTGTCCATTTAGAATGGTGAAATAAGGTTAGAACAGAGCTTGGGACCTTATAAGTACTCACTAACGATTAAGTAGGAGGCTGGCCATGATTGGGAGCTCAAAAGTTGTGTTTCTCCTCAGTCAAACTCACCTGGTTTTGTTATGATTACCTGATATCTGCTGGTCCCTTGTCCTCATCTAACAGAAGCACCTGTGACTCTGGGATATCACATCAATGCTTGTGCATTCAGATAGGTAAGTAGTTCCCTCCACACTTGTGCAACTTTTCTGATTAGAGAGCTGAGAAAAAGCCCTGGAGCAGAGTCTTTATTCTCCACATCAATACAGTCCTTCTTCTGGCTGTGTTGTGGGGGCACTGACTCCTTTAGGCCTGCTAATATATGGAGGTCTCCCCTAGGGCACAGATGAATCCACTATTTTGCTCTTTAAATTCCTCGCTGGCAAGAGGAGCAGTCTGACAGCCATAGCAGATCCTCCACTGTAATCTAGTTGGTGATGATTGGCACTGCAAGACTTGTGTAAGACCTACTATCAGCTGGGGATAGCACATATACCTATAATCCTAGTACTCTGAGAGGCAGAAGCAAGAGGAGCTTAGGTCTGAGCCCAACTTGGGCAACTTAGTGACTTACTGAGACACTGTCAGCTCACTGGGGGAGGGGAAGCAAGGCAGGTGAGGTCCCAAAGTTTCAGATTACACGTGTATAAGACATCAGCAACAGCAGTACGCCGCATGAACAGGGCAGAGAACAGGAGTGCAAGAGGCTGCTTGTATCTTTACTGTATAGTTATTATATAAATTGTTATCTCATATTTACATTTATAGAGTGCCATAAGCAGTGCGTGCTTGTTTACCTGTACTAAGTCATGGTTACATAACTGGATCCCATTGTGAACCTGCCCTAATCAAGTGGGGTCACATCCTCAGATGTCCTTAGACCCCCCTTAAGCTTTGGGGGTCTGAGTGGTTCCCCACAGACACTATCTAAATTTTTGAAAAATTAAAAACCTATTAACATGGAAGATAAAACTTATTATTCTTATTTTGTCTTTTTAAGACTGGGTTTCACTATGCTATTCAGGTTGGTCTTGAACTTGCTTTGTAGCCCAGAGTGGGCTCAAACTGGCAGCAATTCTCCTGCCTCAGTTTACAAGCATGTTCCACCATGCCTGGAGAGAAATTTAACTAACTCTCTGTCCTGTATTTTTTTTTTGAGTCAAGGGAGGGCTTGGAGTGAAATTTCTATAAATGAGAAATGAAATTAATGGGGCTTTGGAGAACTAGATCAGATTAAGACCTTGTAGTATGGTAAAGGAGCGCTGGCTTTGCGAATATAAAGTAAGTCGGAGAGAATCAGCTGCCCTGGGGAGAAACAACAGGGCAGCCTCGCAGTGCTAGGCCCAAGGGGGAAAACAGTTATTGTACACTGCAGTGACAACTTGAAACTTGAAAGGAACTCTTTCTGCATGGTGAACTAGAGTTGGAGAAGAAGTCTATTGTAGTACTTACCATAATTGGGAATAATCAAGAGCCATTTGGGGAAGGAGTTAATTGTTTAAGAGTGAGCTGTTCCTACAGTCAGAAGATACAGAACAACTACACTTCAGGGTTTCTGGGGTTAGCATGCCACAGTGACTGGTTGGGCAATAGTCACAAAAACAGTCACAGAAAGGGGTGAGGCTAGTCATAGACAATCCCCCCTCGAGAAGTTTAAGGCCTGGTGAACTAAGACCAGGAAAAATACAGTGACCCCACCCTCTGTGGTGTGGAATGAGGCTAGGTGCAAGTGGTTTTCTGAGGGGGCTGGGTCTGACAGTGCTGATACTAAGTCCAGTGGACTGCTGTGTAACACTCCCTCTCCTGTCCATCGTCTGCTTCCACACAGAACTCAGTAGTCTGTTTGCTTTCCCCAACGCCAACATGATCAGGGATACAAATTGACTTGGATACTTGCCACAGTCCCAGGAATCCCAAACTTACAGATCATAAATGGAGGTAGCAGTGACTTAGGGTTCACAGAGAGGCACAATCACAGTCACTGGAGGGAAAATAATCCTAAAGCAGACACTATCCATTGATTGATCTCACACAAAGGGAAAGGTGGGGCAGGACTCAGCATATACAGGAAAAGAATGGGCATGGAACCAAGAGAGAACCTGGCTGTGACTCACTATCCTTCCCTCGTACCCAGACAACTGAAGCACTGCAGGAAAGAAAGGAAACACTGGCCCTAGAGAGAGAGAGATCACCTACTCTAACACGTGGAAGAATTTTGTGGACTCAACTCTTATTTTCTTTGTTCTTCAGAATTTGGTTTTTCTTCTACTTTTTAATCTTTCTTTTGCTCTTTATTTCATTCTTCTTTTCTTTTACTCATATTTTTCTGTTACTCTTGCCTACTTCTATTATTTCTTTTGTTCTTATACGAATTCTTTATTTCACTTTTATCTCTTTCTCATCTTCTGTTTCTTTCTTTTTCAACTTTTAATTCTTCAATTTTTCACTTTCTGAACCCTTCCATTTTTACTATTACTACTAAACTTTATAGTTGTAAGATATTTAATTGACTCCATGCTGATTGTTGACTTACTTATTGTTAATGATAGTGCAGTCATTGCAGTTAGTAGATACATACTATCTATCAATATTTTGTTTCCTTGTGTCTATATTATTATTGCAGATAGCTTTTATTTGTTTTTATATATGTCAATATTTGGTTTGTCTTTGATTCTATTGTTTTTGCTGGTTTCTATTGCCAGGAGTGTCATAATTGTTGCTATTAGTTAGATTTTACTGTAAGACAACTTCTGGTTTGTCTTTGTGTCATTAATGTTACTGTGGTTTATTTTCTTTTCTCTGTGTGGTATGGGGATCAAGCCACCAGATGAAAATTGGGTATTAAGAAGACCTTCAAATTTATGCTGAGTAGCTTGAAGAGTTGGTTATAAATAATAAGACATAGCCAAACACAAGGATATATCATAGGGAACAGATTCTATATACAGTAGACTGTAGCTGATTTTTAAGTTACAGAACTAAAACAACAGAAGTATGAGACAGTAAAACAATTCCCCAAAAGTGATGCCTTTAAAAATCCCCTCCCCTTTCATAGTCACTGAAGTAGAGGCAATTTCAGGTAAAGAATAAAAACCAAAATGGTCAAAATGATTGAAAAGTCCAAAGGAGAAATATGTAAGTAAATTCATAAGCTGTTTACTGACTTGAGAGAGGATCTAATTAAACAGATATAGGATTTTACTAATAAAATATATGACAAACTTAAAGAAGAGACAAACAATAAACTAATGGAGTAAAGATAATATAAGATATAAATGGCTAATTTTGTTAAAATTTGGAAATTATGAAAAGAAAGTAAGCAAAACACAAGACAGGAAAAATTCAATAGGAAGCATAGTGTCTTAGTTATTTTCTCTCATTGCTGAAACAAAATACCCAACATTCAAAGTTAAGAAATGAAAGGTTTATTTAGCTCACAGTTTGTGGAGATTTAGGTGTATAATCAGCTGGCTTCAAGGCAGAGTGGTGTGGCAGAGGGGCAACAGTTCATGGTGACAAAAGACAGCAAAAGCATCAAGAGCATGAAGGGGAGGAGCAAGTATCTTTTCCTCCCTTATATTGTATGCAGGCTACCTGTTCTAGTTATGTACCCCCAATCTCAGCACTAGACAATGAACGGATCACAAACTCTAGATTTAGCTACCTCTAAAAAGCCTGCCCCCATGACCACATGAGACACTGGGGGGACATCCAGACACAAATCATAACAGATTTGGGCAACAAATTTGAACAATATAAGGATGGAGTGTCAAAAATTGAAGACAAGGTGGATATAGTAATCATAAACTCAGTGATGCTCTAAAATGACAAGGCAACATGAGAGCTGCTACATGACTAAAAAAGCTCACCCGAATTATAGAAATAAAGGAAAAATTAGAAGATGACTCAAAAGGTATAAAAATTGAAATGAAAACGTTCCAAACTTAAGGAAAGAATTCAAGTATAAATAGGCCTTAGAACCCCTGGTAGTCACAACCAGACAAGAATCTTTGCAAAATACATTGTAAAAGATTAGCAACTGAAATAAATAGACACTTCTCAGAAGAAGTAGAAATGTTAAATAATTACATGAAAAAATGTTCACATCTCTGGCCATTATAAAAATGCAAATTGGAAAAACAGAGATTTCATCTCACTTCAGAAAGAATGGTTAGCATCAAGGAATCAAATAATAAACACTTTTGGTGAGGCTGTGGGGATAAAGGTGGTCTTCAACATTGATGGTAGGAATGTAAAATGGTACAAACACTATGGAAATCAGTATGGCGATCCCTCAAAACACTAACACTAGAAATTCCATTCAACCCAGCTCTTCTATTTTTAGGTAATTTCCTAACTTAAAGATATTATATTATAGGTGATATATGCATATCTATGATTACAGGAACACAAATAATGATACCTAAATCTTGGAAGTTGTCTATATGTCCATTACAGATGAATGAATAAAAGCAATGTGGCATTTATACACTACCACTCTGCAAAAAAGAAGGATAAATTTGAGTCATTCGCAGGAAAATGTATGCACCTTGACACTATAATGTTAAGTGAAATAAATTTGACACATACTCTATTATCACATAGTTTCTCTTACATGAGAAACTCAAATAAATAATTTAAAGAGAAAAATAAAAGATGATAGGAAATAAGGAGGCATTCCTTTTGTGGGTGGAATGAAGGAATAGAAATGAAGGAATAGAGGAGGGTGGAAAAGGGAAGGGGCAATAAAAAGGATTAGGATTTGTTGTGTGTGCACTAACTTCTCATATTGAATGAATGCATTATGTATTGCCAATAATAATACTAATAAAAAATATTTTCTTCCATGTGAGCTCATGTGTTACCTGGGCAGACCAACTCACAGTGAGAAGGCGACTTCATAAAGGTCATGGCAGGGTGACTCTGGCACTGGCCATTTGTCTGTAGAGGGTCAGCACTATCAGGAATGCCCACCCTTCTTTGGATCCACACCCATTCTGGGGATAGTAGGGTGGACACCAGGAATAGGAGGTCTACTGCAGGGCTCTGAGAGGGTGGTTTTAAGGTAGAGGAGACACACAGAGGGGCTGGGTAAAGGTGCTGCTACAGTCCCACTGGCTCAAAAGTATTTCAGCACTTTATAAATGATATGGCTACACTGATGCCTTGTGAGAGCAGCAATATGGAAGAAACATCCCATAGAAATGACGTCAGCTGCACTGGTAATTAATCCACTGATTTTTAGGAACCAAGTAAAAAAGTGAAAAGAAACAGGGGAAATTAATTTTAATATTTCATTTCATGCAACAGATCTAAAATATTATTTCTAAATGTAATCAATACACAGCACGATGACTGAGCCAGTGTGCATTCAGAGCCAGTGTGGAGGGCGCTCAGGAGCCACCTGTGCTTAGCCTTTGGGAAAGCTCAGGACTGACTACTAGGAGAGCTGGCGGGAGACATCCTTCTCTTTTCTTTCCTAACTCTCTGAATTTTGGGGGAAGGTGACCTCCCCATTTCCCGCAGAGCCGCCTGTGGTTTCCTTCCCTGTTAGTCCACCTTTAAATGGGTACCAGGCCTTCACAGGTGCAGGACTTACGACAGAGAAATAGTGGTTCTTTCAGCTCTGAGCTCAATTATATTAATCATTTGCCCTGTTGTATAGAGCTGCCTTCATTACTGAACCAAAGACTTAATTGTTCTTTTAAGCTTCTTTGAGTTTTCAGACCTAATTTACCTGCAGCAAGAAGCTCCTGAAAGGGGCTCTTGTGCATTTGCTAAGGATTAGCAGGAATTTGCTGAGCCCTAAGGCCTTGCTAGGCCCTCATTAGGGGCTCTTTTCTTTTCTTTTTTCAGCAGAGCCAGTGGGACAGTAGCAGTGCCTTTACCCAGCCCCTCTGTGTGTCCCCTCTGCCTCAACCACTCTGTAAGAGCCCTGCAATGGACCTCCTCCTTCCTCTTTCCTCCCCTCACCGAGGATTAGTGCTATTTTCCCATGTACTGAGGCCTGGCTAGGCCTTCCAACCCTGCATTTTCTTTTCATATCTTTCTCCTCTCCTTCTCCCCCTCCATCTCCTTCTCCAAGAATTAGTGGGAATTTCCTGCATGCTAAGACCTTGCTAGGCCCCTCGGACCTACATTTCCTTTCCTTTCCTTTCCCTTTTTACTTCCTCTAACTTTCTCTCTTTTCTCTGTGTCGCTCCACAAATTAGTGAGCCTGTGCTGTGCACTGAGGCCTTCCTAGAGCTTTTCTAGACTGCCTTTTTTCTTTTCTTTTTTCTCTTCTCTCCTTGCCTTCCTCTCCCTTCTCTCTTTCTATTCCTTTCTTTCTGTCTCAAAGAATTTGTGGGAATGTGCCGTACACTGAGTGCTTGCTAGTTCTTTTAGAGCCCTGCATTTTCTCTCATGTTTCTTCTTCTTGTCCTTTCCTTGTGCCCCTCTCTCTTCCTTCCTCCCACTCCCTCTCCTTCAGCCACCCTGATCTTGTCCTTCAGTTTTCTCTTCCAGGCTACTGATGCTGCAAACTTAAGCATTTCCTGTAATTGAGCACCACCTTGTGGTTCAGGAGAACATCCACAAATGTGCTGCATCCATCTTTGGATCAAGTATAATGAGCATCTGGCTTTTGTTGTCTCCCTCCGTCTGAAAAGAAATGAGATTTATTATGGAATGTGCAGTGTCCCCTACCATCTAAACTGCCTGGTGCGAAATCTGTGGGTCTAATTTGCACTAAGCAGAGATTACACAGAAATACAAATTCAGGCTGCCACTGTTCTAATATTAAAATTGAATTGAGTCCACATTTTACAGATGACTCAGCTTAGCCAGGGAACTTGGCATCTCTATCTTTTACTGTAAATGTTGGTTTTTTTTGGGTATCAGTTGCTCTGAATTAGGCTTTAGCTCCTGGCTCTATCAAAGGTGGCTCAAATGGAAAAAAAATGCACACTTAGAAAGGGCCTAGTCAACCCGTTGACCCTTGTTTGTCTGACAAGTGAGCTGAAGTTCTTCTGTTCTCCAGAGAAAGTCCCAGATATCAAGAAGTGCACACACATACTTGAAGGATTTAAAATAGACATTCCAAAAAGGACAAAGAACAATGATCATGGGTAAGAGGACTAAACAAATTATACCCCACCCCAATGTCCCCAATTAATGGTTTCCTATGTGCTTTAGACCATCTTGCCCAATCTCCAGCCATCTGCAATTTCAGATTCTAAATAAAGTCAAAGCCAGCCCCTCACCTTGCAGCCTCTTAGATCAGAGGTGACTTGTGGAGTTAAGTCTGCTCTTGGCCTCACACTGTGACTATGTATTGGGGAGGGATATTTGTGGTGGTGAAGTATCTCAGAAATAAAAAGAAAATTTCTTCCTATAGCTCATGGGTCAGTCTTTCCTTTCAGCTAAGGCACTTACAGACCTCCAAACTACAATTTTCTTAAGGGAGCAATTTAAGCTTTTATCTGATACTTTAAACATAGTGTAAAAGTACATATTATATGTCCATAGTATAATAATAGCACAAAACTACACATAATATATGGATGATGAATTTTTATTGAATTAATGAGTCCTAACAGAAGTCGGTGTTATGAAATTAATGTACTTCTCTGAAAAAAATGTAAACAACTAAAACTGCAAGTGTTAAGTACACTCTGGTCCATCATTTATATCTACCTATGTTTGTATCTATATGTATATCTATCTGTCCGATGGATGGGTGACTAAAGTCTAAGAGCAGAAAACATTATGATATGCACACCATACCCTGAAGATCAAAGTATTTGCCAAGTAATTATTTTTTATTTGGCTCAGGCTTCCGGATTGCATGCAGGCACTTCTGTAGGAGAAAAGTTGATGTAGAGATAGATGCCTTTCCCAGGCCAGCTCCTAAGGGCTTGCTAAATCTTGATGGAGTGGGGAAGACGTGGTCCAAGATCAGCCAGGAAGTCACAGATCAAACCACTCACTTATAAGTCCAGATTCAAGAGGAGGAAAAGGCAGGCAAAGAGCTGAGCATTGGGTTTACATTTGAAGACAGGTAGGTAAAACTTGCAGGCAGATACAGTAGCTGTCTCTCTGAGTCTCCTCTGAATATTTTACTGTAGATGAAAGAGGAGGACCAACAAATTGAAACTTCTGTTTTCATAAGAGACCGATAGATTGGAGTTCAAACCCCTATCTATTGCTTTTCTAGGTCTATCAGTTAGGATGTGTGGATAATATCTACTATCTCATTAATAACAGTTGGGACCCAGGACAGTGCTAAGCCTGTCATGATACAGTGAGGTCTTTGAGGTCTGCCTTGTTTACTGACATTAAGTTCTCAAGTTCTAGATATCTTTCTGATTTGTCATCATCAGTATGCTGGCATTTATCCTTAAAAACAGTGTCTTAAAAACAGAGTACGAGATAGCTTCCATGCCTTCAGGACTAATATTCTCCTGTAATCAGAACAAAGACAAAAAAATGAGGAAAGATAGAAAGGAAAAAAGAGTGAAAGTGAGGAGAGGTCGTAGTTTCTTCTCAGACATTCCTTTTTAAAAGGAAAGGAACAATATCTCAGAAGTCCCTTGAAAGACTTCTTGTACACCATTGGTCTGGACAATCCACACACTCATGATATTTTTTGCCTCTAGAGTGCCAGCTACCAGCAGGATAGGAGAGGATAATGTGTTCAGAAAGACTAAGAGTCTGAAACTCGGGCAAGCACATGAATGTAAATGTCCTCAGATTCTTTATTTATAACTTTCTCTTTCAGAATTACCCATCCAACAGAATGCCTGACACATAAGACACATTCAATAAAAGTGTGTCTTTTAATTTCCAGCATCCACAGCTTGAAAATTTCAGGAGACTGTTGCTTCAGGAGTCACGTATTGATAGGTCATGAGGACAAGATAGGGCAAATGGGTGGGCAGGTGATCTCAGCTTAGATCAAGTCATGCCCACCCCGCTGGACTGGACAGCAGAGTCAGGGTTAGACAGCAAAGACAAAGGAGTTGGGGAATAGTAAACCTGCCAAGCAAAAAAACAGGCCAGCTTTTTAATTCCTTCTATGAGTTGTAAACCACTTCAGAATGCCCCTATTTCCAAGACCTACTTCATGATCACACTTTGGAAAATGACCAACCCATTCTAGCTGACTGCCATTTCAGTACTGGCATTATAAAACACAAAGTCATGGAGGTGATATTTCATGAAGATGAGACCAGAGTGAACTGTCTCCAGATTGCTGAACAGCACAAACAAATATGGAAGCCGTAAATTTATGTGTGGCCATACTAACCAGAAGTAAAAGGCACCGTTGGTATGATACCTTAGAATTCACAATTGGTTGAGGGCAGTTATGATGCTCAAAGGGAAAGGATCACTTTTAATTTGCAAAGAAATAGGACAATGTGAATTGGAAATTGTAATAAATGGTTTGATCCAGGTATACATGATCAATTTGTATTTAAAAATCTTTAGATAGATAGTTGAAGGAGAATTGAACATGGCCATAGTATCAACACACAGATACACACTTAGAAAAAAGGTGGCAGAGGAAACTTTAGAGTAAAACGTGATACCAACCAGGTCATGATCACATCAATCCAGGGGTCAAGACTTGGCATCACCAATGATGTGCAAAGATACTATGTAGCTTTTGGTGTGGTGCAATTGGAATCCTTTGAGCCTATAGGTTGGATTTCTTTAGTGTAAGAACAGCTATCCAACACTACAAAAGAGCAACAAAGACAAATACAAGTCCAGAGAGCAGGATATACTCTAGGATAATTAAGGCATTCTACTTCACAGATGCTGGAAGCTGAATCAGACTTAAAAAGGGTGAAGAGAGAGAGAGAGAGAGAAAAGAAACTATGCCATCTTTGTACTAGGTAAGATATTGGTTTAAACAAACCAGTTTAAGAACACTTTGGGGTCAACCAAGAGAATCTGAATACTATCTAGGTATTAGTTACAATAATAGTGTAAAGATAATTGGCTAAAAACCAAAATGATACAATGACACATCACCTCCTTGCAGTTACATGCATATGTATATAGAAACATAGAAACATAGAAAGTGCCCAAGAATGCTGTGCACCAAGGTGTTAGGGAAATCTCTTTGTGGTAGGAATATCATATTTTTATTTTTTAAGTTTTAGTTATTTGCATTTGTTTTTCTATAATATGTATGTTGTGTTTCTGTAATAGCATTTTACTTTAAAGGGTAACAATTATTAAACTGAACTCTTAAGTATGGAATGGAAAGATGGAAAACCATAAACTATTTAGTTCTCCATTTTGCTGAATTCTGGCTTGTTCTGGAAAAATAGCCTTGAAGAATAGCTTTATTGTTTACTCTCCCTCCTCTTTCTTCTCAGGAGCAAGTGTGGAGGCTGCTAGAAGTGGCAGCCTAAATGTTTTCTGTGACTGTCACGCAATCGTGATCAATCTGGCTACTTCTGCTCAGCAGTGACATTTTCTCAGTAGGGCTCCTGGAACATATTTTGAAGCCCAAGAACTTCCAGTACAAAGTATACAGAATGTTTTTGCTTTTTAATAGTTGGGATAAACAGCCTTCCTTATCCATGTCCTAGAAAAATTGAGGCCAAGCATCACAAAGTGGTTACTCAAGGGCAGACAGCTAGTCAGTGAACAGGAATCTGAGTATTTTTCTTTTAACTCATTGTATATTTATTTACTGTCTGTTGTATGTAGTCTGCAGCAAGACAGAACTGTCCCTGCCAACGGTGCTTGAGCTATACTTAGAGAAGTATTTTGTTTCTCTGGGAATGCCATTCTTTGGGTCCCAAAGACATTTGTTTTTTGGGGTAATGAACTAAAAATCCAATGTATTTATATGGATTTTCCTATGACATACGAGTAATTTTTAGTTCAACATCAGTTGAACAAATGCATGCTTGCTGTCTCTTTCCTAGGAGAATCAATATCTGGTGGTTACATGTAGGGAAATAAAAGAGACAGCTCTATGCAAAATCAAGGTTTCCATCGGAACCGTGTACATTTTAGAGAAAATGCTATTTACCATATTTTTGGACACACAAAGAAGTACTCTTAAGAGATTTAGGCACTCATACTTTCCTTGATTAATCGTTTTGCAGCTGTTTCTTAAGTGAGTATTGTAGCAGAAACCACAAGTCAAGTTTGGCTGGAATGAGAAAGGTTGGGCTCAGCATTTAGCTTTTTTCCATAGTGGTAGAACCATCTCTAGAGGAACAAAATTGGACAAGGAAACAGATTGTTCCAAATAACAGCATCGATTTTTCAGCAGCACAAGCAGAGCCTGAATCCTTGCCCTGTATTTCTCTAGAGCGCTGTATTTTATAGCTTTGGAAAAGTTCATTCTATTATGTATTATTCAGTTTTTCATTACTATAATGAAATGCCCGAAACTGGGTAATTTATAATAAAAAATGTTTAGCTCAATCTGGGAGATTCACATGAAGTTGAAATACTGCAGAGAAATTGGTAATATTAGGTATAATTAATATTAGTGGCAATATTAGGTATAATTATAGAATTAGGAAGTTACCATTGCTACCACCCACTGACCTTGTTTGTACTTTAATAGTTTCAGATGCACTCATCTGTGGGACAGTCTCTTTGCCATGCAGTTTTATCACATCTGGTATGATAGAATTATCACAACAATCAAGACACAAAGGTGTTCATCACAGGAAGCTCTTGCACTATCTTTTTGTAGCAGGAGGCACTCCCTAACTCATGGTAACTACTAATCTATACTTCATCTTTACACTTTCCTTATCTCATGAACTGCGTATAAATGGGACACAGAATAACTTGAGAATATTTTCATTCAGAATAATTCCTCTGAGAATCCTTCAAGTTGTTACATGTATTTATAGTTCATTATTTTTATTATTCCATTGGGTGGATATACTTGTATAAGCACTTACTGGCTAAAGAGCATATGATTTGAATTGTTTATAGTTTTTGCAAATTATGATTAAGGCTGATGTAGACTTTGTTTATAGATTTTTTAATAAAGAGATTTTGTTATTTTGGGATAAATGACAAAGATTGAAGTGGCAGATTCACATGCTAACTGCATGATTAATTTTATAAAAAACTGTTATAGTCTTTTTAAAAAAGTGATGTATGTACCATTTTACATTTTCATCAACAAAATATGGCTGATCCAGTTTCTCCACATTCTTGTCAATACTTGAGGTTGTCACTGTTTTCTGCTTTATGCCTTTTAATAGGTATATGTTGACATTGTATTGGGCTTTAATTTGCATTTCTCTAGTGACTGATAAGTTCCTGTGCTCATCTGCCATTTTCAGAGAAATACCTATTCAGGTCTCTTGCTCATTTTCCAATTGTTTATTTCTAATTGCTCGCTTTCTTCACCATTAATATATACAGTGTACATATTTTTGAGTATTTTTTTGTTTAAACATAAATTTTTGTTATATGTGTGGTATGTAAATATTTTCTCACACTCAATACCTTATCTTCTTATATTTTACTTCACAGAGCAAAAGTTTTGATTTTTGTTGTATTTTCATTTTGATGAGGTCATTTATTAATTTTTTAATTTTACAGGCCTTACTGTTGGTACCCCACTTTATTTTTATCCTTGTATGTTTTATCCTTTAGGTATGCGTATGGCAGTAAAAATGAAAACTTCAGATGGAGAACTACTGTTGTGACTATCCTACGCTTTTTACATTCAGTTGTCACCTCTTGTTGGGTGACCTTGGGTTGTTTGCTATCTAGGCAGCTGTTCAGTGCTGGTGATAGCTAGCGCCCTGGCAATTACCAACCGTGTTTGAAAAACACGGGAAGTTTTAAATTTTAACAGTTCTACACAGTAAAATGTACATTGCCATCAATCCCTGTTTAAATGCCCCCTTGCTTGGAACATACTTAAGAACCTTGCCACTTCCTGGAACAGTTCTCAAAGTCCCCTTTTATGTCTTTAATAGTGTTGTTCTGTCTCTCTTGATGTCCTGAATCAATTCAAAATGTTTACCTTTCACGGTCATTTTGATTTTGAGGAAGAACCAGATGCCACATGGCACCAGATCCAGTGAATAAGGTGGATGAAACCACACTGCACTGTTCTTATAAAACTGCTTTTCTGGTGGACAGCACTTGGCAGATCACACTGAAGTTTGGTCACGTCATAAAAACGTTCATAAAAGAGGGTTTTCAGAACTACTTCAGAAGGTGACAAGAATGATTAAATAAACGTGTTTGAAGTGAGGGGTGTATTTTGAGGGGTATTAATGGTTATATGTCATTTATTGTCATAGATTTTTTATATTTAAACATTTACCATATATTTTGATCACCCTTGATCTTCATTCCCACAATTAATGTTCTTTCTTAGGCTTTATGATGATTCTGGCTTTGAAGGTTGCAATAATTGCTATATGCTCAAAGTTCAAAACCTCGGCTACTAACTGTGCAAAGACTGACTTATCTTACTGTAGGAAATGTACACAGCATAGGCAGACAGTGTGTGTGCAAAGCAGCCGTGCCCAAACTCAACTGTGTCAAGCTACATGAACTCACCTTTTATTTACTTGCCAGTAAAGTGGGAATAAAAATATTATTGCATAAATTTACCGTGAGAACAAAATGTAATAATGGATGTAAAGCACTTTATAGAGGATCTGGTTTATAGTTGTGCTGCGTAAGTGTTCCCCAGTAGAATTATAGCCTTTATTTTCTGTATGCATTCAGAGTACTTCAACCTACAATGAAGAAACTTCAAGTTTCGTAGATGGTCTCATCCCTTTATCAATATCTCTAAGGAGATTCAGGAGGTCTAAAGCTCAAAGCCTTGTTTCCTTTCCTTAGGGGAGGAGCATATATTTTTAGTTTACTTGCAGAAGAGTTGTAATCCAATAAAGAACTCTTTTTTTGTGCTAGGCATAACGTATATGCCTAGCAAGTATGTCTCTTCAAAACAAATCCTAAGACTATATATATATATATATATATATATGGAATATGATCAAAGAAAACACTGGTGGTGTTATAGACAAATGAAAAAAGGAAGGAAAGGCAGATGAAAAAGGATGTGCTGCCAAACAAGAGTCTATTATATGGCAAGAAGAATTTATTCCTCTGTGAACTCTAGGAAACAGTATAGAAGTCATGCTTGAGTTGTCTCATAGGGTCTTCGTGTTTATCTATCAACTACCCTTGGCATTGATCAAGAGTTACACAGGATGAGGATAAATGAATTCCCTTTGTTCCAGAACAAAGAACACCTTCAGGCAGCACTTGAAGGTGGCAGAATTGGAAAAGCAGAGCCAAAAAAATGATGTCAAGGGACACGAGCCAGGAACTGATAGACGCTGCTGCAGTTTCTTCTTGTGTCACCCAGAGCCACTTGGGCCTCATGTTAAGTCTACTCCATCTCATCCTATTTCACATTTGTGGCGATTCACAGTTGCAAAGAAATAAAAGAATTCCTGGACAAGTTCGTGGCTTTCACTGCTGCAACTGCACGTAAGGGAAACTCATCATCTGCATCCTCTACTGCTCGCTCTAGATTCCCCTCAGCCTCAGCGGAACTTCTGCTCGTGAATTTCACTTAGGTAGTGAGGTCACACTGCCCTTCATCTTCAAGAGTCCTGTGTTTCTGTTACTATATCCTAGGGTTGTTAGGATTCTTAAATTGCTCTTGCAGAGTTGCCACTGGGAATGGACACATGAAGCAGGGCTCCAGTGAATTCTCTGAATTGCAGATCTTCTCTTGTCCTGTTATACAGCAACAACTGTTTGTACTTTTGTTATGGTTTAGTATGAAATATCCCTTAGAGACTTTGCATTGAGGCTAAATCCCCAATATAGTAGTGTCTAGAGGTGAGGCCTCAAGGAGCTCCTTAGCTCATCAGTGGGTTAATCTACTTATGAGTTTGTAGTAAGGAGATAGGGCCTGGTTAGAGGAAACAGGCTATGATGCCTTTGAAGATTTATCTTATCCTTGGTCCCTTCTTCTCTGGATCTTTCCCTTTTTCTCTGCTGATTGTCATGAGATAGGTGGTTTTGCTCCATCATTCCCTGCTGCCATGATCTTCTCCCTCGCCTCAGACCTATAACAATGGAACCAGTAACTGTAGACTGCAGCCTCTAAAACCATCAGCCAAAGTAAATCTCTGCCTTGAAGTTACTTTTCTCAAGTATTTTCTCACCTGTTACAGTAACCAGAGACAATGATACCTGTCAGAGACTCCTTTCTCCACTTCCCACAGAGTTTGGTGGAACCCTTTCTGTTTTCCCTGATGAAAGTATTTCTCTTAACATAGCCTATCAGCCTTCTTATTTCCAAGAGCTAAACTAATGTGAAAGTCTTACCTGGGGTAAGGGTATAATCTTTACTGATTCATAGTGAGACAGACTTAGCCTAGGACACCATCTATCAACTAGTCTCCACTGCTCCCCATTTTCAAATATTTTTCATTCTCCCAGTGTCTGCTCAGAGCTGGTTCCAAACAGTGCTCAATCAATTTGGTGATTCCTCTCTCCTCAGTGTAGTACATGGGTAAATAGATAAATGTCCTCTTCTTGGGATTAATAGATTCACTTCTATACATATTTATCCTGGCTATTGCAGATAAAATACTTCCAGAAGATTTCTTGTAGATCTTATCCTGGTCGAGACACTGGCCTTGGGTTGGAGGGTTTATCTTTTAGTTCCTATTAGTCTTGGTTGTAGGGTTTTCTAGAATCCTTGATTCCCTGGCATTTCTGGCTTGCCTAGTGGGAGCAGAATTTATTCCTGCAGTCAAAAAAGGCCTTAAGTACTGTAGGTATTGGCAATGAGAATTTGTGCAGCCATGTATCAAATTTTTTTTTTTTGTCTTTTTCGGTACCAGGGATTGAACTCACGACTGCCTGCCTTGCCGCTGAGCTAAATCCCCAGCCCATGTATCAAAATATTAAGCACAGCAGTGTTATAGGATGGAGGCACCCAGCACATTGTTGACAAACACTAGTTTGGAACAATTTGGATACCCACTAGTGTCAGAGAGGTCAATGATTTTCTGCATTGTTCTATTGAAAGATTTATTTTCTCCAATAAACACAGTTTACCAATGATGATTATCTCTTTTTTATCCTAAACTAAAATGCAAAGCTCATTAGTAAAAATAATTCTAAGGCAACACATATGACCAGTAAGAAAATACTGCACCACAAGGCATGAAGAAAGAGTCATAGAAAAATGAAAAAGAAATTTGTTGTTGTGACAAGTAAATGAAAAAATAGAAGTAGACAGGAAGCTTGAACATCTCAGGTATTTCTTTTGTTGGTGGTCTCATCTCCTTTGGCACTGGAACAGCACAATCAGATAGATAAGATTTGGATGTGGATTATTTTATTAAAAAGGAAGATGAATGATGAAAATATTAATCTGTTCAAAGTTGCACTATGAATTTCAGAAGCACAGATATGCCTGTTGATTACAATTTAGCATTCTGATGCTCAGTAAACTATTCTTTATCCCACTTTAATTGCTAACTGAAATTATATTGGTAAGTCCATACTCCAAAAAACCTGCCTTAGCTGGGGCAACAGGGAATGACAGGCTATTTATCATCTGTCTTTGCTTTAGAATGAAATTGACTTTTACATAACTCTTGCAATATATGTGTGCTATAAAAATGCCCTGCCACTTGAAAATGCTACAAATAAATTGGGAAATGAAGACTAATGTGCTACTGAAAGGTTATAATTTTCAGCTCTTAGCATGAGTCAGACTCCATTTGCCACTGCTGTCTTGAAAAGAGGTTGACAGTTTTCCAGCATTAAACTGAAACACAATAGAATTATAAATGTCTTGCATCCATTACCACAAGTGACACAGGCTTCTTGTTGGAAGAGTGAATCTAAAAGTGTTATAACCCCATAGTAATATTTGCTGAATAATTTTGCATATAGCTAATTTGTTTTTATTGAATTTTTTCAGGTGTATTTTACATCAAATGGTCCTACAAAATAGTTCCAGTTATTTTTCTATGTAAAACACAGAGGGATTTGTATATGGGAAGTCTTTCTTAAGTCTTTATCCTCACCATTAAAAGTAGTTTTAGCAAAAGCTTTATACATGCCCGCACAGACAGCAGGAGGAAAAAATGTATGTCATGTAAAATGGTTTTTCAAACGATTCATTTAGTTTGCACCTAGAAATGAAGGATTGAAACTAGATGAATGTATATAGCAGTCCTTATGGGAAGATTTCATATTTTATTCCTTATTTTAGGATCATAGAAAGAGGTATAAAGCTTAGTTCAACATTCTTTTGAAGGTGCCGAATGGAAAAAATATAGGTTGAAAAGACTAATTTCAAAATCTAGTATATGCACTTGTTTACTGTGTATTGTTGAACGGATGTGGCATGTGCTTGCCTCTTACTTTTTTCATCTGCAAAATGGAGCCAGAAACACTTACCATGTTGGATTAAAAGATCCAGTGAAATAACAAGGAATGTCATTGAAATGGTACTTGGGCAACCCGTAAGAGACTGGCAAGCTCACTCAGTTGTGAAATTCTTACTATGAACCAAAATATATTTCTCTAACCTTAAACTATTGACTCTTGATCAGCCTTCAAAGGAACATATATGAACAATCAAGTCTTTTTTAAAAAATTAGGGACCTATGCTTTTGAGAATTTTGCTCTGAGGTCCAAACTAAGGTTTTCCTTCTCACAAGATATTAATTTTAGATTCCTTGTCACTCTGGTCCTGCCAAAGGCCCCCTTCTCTTTTCATTTCACACTTTCTTCCTGGTTTTCTTATTTATTCCTGTGGCTGTACTAATCATCTGTTGTTCTCTCTTCTAAACCTGTTTGCTGATCAGTATTTGGGGACTCAGTGGAGTCAGTCATACAACAATATCTCAATCTGGGGTACTATAGCAAAACACGATGGACTGAGTAGCTCATAAATGACAGAACTTTGTTTCTTATGGTGTTGAAGGTTGGCAAGTCCACAGTCTTTACTGTCTGGTGAGAGGTCTTGCTTCATAAGTAGTGCCTTACTGCTATGTTCTCATGGTGGAATGGGAAAGTGAGCCTCTTGGGCCAATTTTATAAGGGCACTAACCCCATATATGAGAGCTCTACTCTAGTGCTCTAGTCATCATCCACCTAATAATACTGTCATCTGAGGGTTAGGATGTCAGCATATGAATGGGGAGACACAAGTGTTCAGAACGTAGAAACCTGGTTATTACCAGAAACTTGAAATTTATCCTCATTCTCTTCTAGCCCTCCATAGTCCCTCATTACAATATTTTGTTAAGTTTTATGGTTCCTATGTCCTTAGTGGCTCTTGTATTTTCTCGTCATTCTTCTTACTCAAGATTACCAATCTAACAGACAACTCAACTAGCCAAATCTGGGCAAAAGCTGTAGCTCCTACACTATCACCTTGAGTCCTTGGTCTTTCCCTGTTCTACTCAATTCTCCATCCCGAAGCCAGCATGATATTTTTGAAACTTCAAATTTGATTCTGTCACTCTCCAGTTGAAAATAAGTGACATTTAGTTGTCCTAGAATGAAATGTGAACACCTCGACAGAACTGTAAGGGTGTTTGTCAGCTTCTCAGCCATGTTTTGTGTCTTTTCTACTTCTTTCTCTAACCTCAATCATAGCAGACTTCTTTTGGTTCCTGGGATAGAATATTCTGTTTTTTGCTTCTGAGCCTTCAGTCTTGCCAGGCTGAAACACTCTTCTCTGTCCACTTTCCTTCTTATTCATTTGGCTGATATTGTGCTTGTCCTCATGCCCAGCTCGGTGTCACCTTCTTAGGGCTGTGTTCCTTTACCTTCTCTCACTAGGTTGGGTCCTCTTGTTATGAATTTCAGAGGAACCTGTATTTTTCACTTCTTAATAACGCCTCATTATTGTCATTATGTTTTTATTTCCTTTCTCTACTATAAATTTTATTAAGGTAGCGAACATTGCTTTTGTATAAAAAATTTCAAATAATATAGGGAAAACCTGAAGAGTATAAAGAATTCTAATATAACTCTCCTACAGTTTTACTAATGATCAACTCATGATAAATATTCTTTTGTTTCTAACTCCTCCTACTCTTTCTTATTTTCTCAGCAAATCCCAGACACCATATATGATAAGATTTTGAATAAGGTTCAAAAATTTAGTATATTTTTTCCTAAGAAAATAATTATTAGTTTCAAAAACCCAATTCTGTTGTTTAAGCCACCCAGACTATTCTTCTTTGCAAACTATTGATTTTTAATTAGGTTATTATTTTCATCAGTTCTGGTTAATATAATGAGAAAATGATAAACTGAGTGGCTTATACAAGAGAACATTTATTTTTTTTATAGAGATAGAGGCTAGAAATCTGAGATCAGGACGACAGCATAGTCAAACTACCTCTTACTGGTTATGTCCTCACATGGTCTTCCTGGGTACATGGACTTGGAGGAAGAGAGAGATAATTTGGCAAGAGAGTTAGGGGAAGAGGGAGGGAAGGACGGACAAATGGAGAAAAGAAGAGAGGGAAAAGGAGAGAGGGAGAGTGGGATGTTGGGAGCCGCAGCCCCGAGCCCGGTCGCCTCACTTGGCGGACGTGAGGCCTGTAGTAAAGAGTAAAGCCTGAGGTAGATTACCCCTCCCATCGAGCACGTTAGTTTCCTGCTTACCGCGTAAGCAACCCGCTCAACAATATAGTCTGCCTGGCAACTGATGATGTTAGCCAATCAGCTTGCCTTGCTTACTTTAACATGATTGGACACTGTATCCGTATATATACTGGTGCCACCCCTGGGGGGGAAGAAGAAGCCCGGAAGTAGAAGCCCAGAAGGAGCCGCGGGGAGCGGACCAGAGGAGGCTTCGGCTGGGAGCGATCCCAGGGCAGGCTGTACGGAGAAGAAAAATAAAAGAAAAGGTTGTCCACTGCCAGACTTTGTCGTGTGTCCTTCCTGCCGGCCGGGAGCGGACATCGACATTTGGAGGCCCGCACGGGGACTGATCACCCCCGAGACGTGACAGCGGACAACGCTCCAGTACAGAGCTGCGAGACAGGTGAGTTGGGGATAAGCCTGGGCTCTGGGTGGCGCGCACCTACAGGGCTTTTAGACTCCCCTCAGGCTCACGCGTAAGTGGCGGATTCCTTGGGCCTCACGCGGTGAGTAACATATTAAAAGATGGGAAACATGCTAGGTAGCAACACTAAGAGCGAGGGTGGTTGTGGAGAAAGCTCTCAAGAGCTTACAAAAGTACGCAGGGTATTTGAGCAGGCCCAGTCGGGGAGCTCCCGAGAGGGGCCCGTCAAGGGGAACAAAGATGCTAAGGAGAAGGACGGGGCTCTAGCCTCGGAGTCGTCTGACTCCGAGGACGAGGGAAAGTTGAATGGCAAGGAGGCCAAAGAGACCAGCTGTCAGGAGCCTAAGTCGCTCGATAAGGAGTCGCAGGGTTCTTTCCCAGTAATTCAGGGTACCACAGAGCCATTTGTTGACTTTGTGGCCCGAATGCAAGATGCTGCCGATAAGATATTTTCTGATCCGGGAGTGGCTCGACCGCTGGTAAGGCAGCTGATTTTTGAGCAATGTACAAAGGAGTGCAAGGCAGCGATAGCTCCTCATAAGAACAAGGACCTCAACGCCTGGATTAGGATATGCAGAGAGATAGGGGGGCCGCTCTCCAACTCGGGAGTGGCTGCTCTCCTGGCCGCGGCTGTACAGCAGAGGGGACCTCGCGGGTTAGAAGGGGAATGTAAGGCTAAAGGGTGTTTTGCCTGCGGGGAGCCAGGACACATTAAACGTCATTGCCCAAACAATGCAGATGCTAGGCCTCGCCCTAGGAATGAAGAACCATATGTTTGTGGGCGATGCAAGAGGGGATCACACAAAGCTGAGGAGTGTAGGTCGGTCTTTGATGCTCAGGGCAACCGTATTTGTGGACGAGATGCTAGAGGGCCAAAAAACGGCCAGAGGGGGCCCCCTTCACAGGCGGGCCCCCGCCCCAGAGACAGGACAGCTCAGGATGGCAGCCTTCAACAAGGGCCACCCCTGGGTCAGCAGGTGTGGACCTCAGTGTCGCCTCCAGACTTATATTAGTGCCTGATATGGGTGTTCAAGTGGTTGAAACCACCTTTAAGGGACCGTTACCCGAAAATTCCGTGGGTCTGGTGATCGGGAGATCCTCCACGGCCCTTCGGGGTCTCATAGTAGTCCCGGGGGTCATAGACTCAGACTACACAGGACACATTAAAATTATGGTTCAATCTCTTGTGGGTACTATGGTAATCAATAAAGGAGACAAGATAGCGCAGCTCTTGCTGCTCCCCAGTCTCCACAAGAGATTCCCCTCAAAGCAGAAAATTAGAGAAAGTCAAGGTTTCGGTTCCTCAGGGGAAGTCTTCGAGGGACTCCATATAATACTTGATAAAAGGCCCATGCTCTCACTTAAGGTCAACGGCAAGAGTATAACAGGGCTCCTAGACACAGGAGCTGACCGTTCCATTATCTCTAGAAAGGATTGGCCCTCCAACTGGCCCACCAACACTGCAGATAACACGCTGCAGGGCCTGGGGATGGTGTCAGCTCCTCAGGTTAGTGCTTCAACCCTGCTCTGGTGCGATGAGGAGGGTCATCAGGGCCATTTCCAACCATTTGTGTTGCAGTTGCCAGTGTCTCTATGGGGAAGGGACATCCTCACTCAGATGGATGTCACGCTTACGTCAAACTGCTCCCCCCAGGCTAAGGATATACTCAGGAACCAGGGATATACCCCCGGCAAAGGCTTGGGCAATGCCCTACAGGGTCGGACATCCCCAATACCAGTAGAGAACAAAAAAGGTAGGCAAGGGCTGGGTTTTTCTTAGGGGCCGCTGAAGAAGCTCTCCTACCCACTTCGATCAAAATCACCTGGAGGTCAAATGATCCGGTTTGGGTACCTCAGTGGCCCCTGCCTAAGGAGAAGCTATTAGCCTTGTCAGAAATAGTCAGTACACAACTTAGATTAGGACACATTAAGCCGTCAACCTCCCCATGGAACACCCCCATTTTTATAATTAAGAAAAAGTCTGGCAAATGGAGGCTGCTCCATGATCTAAGGGCGGTCAACGCGCAGATGCAGTCCCTGGGGGCGGTCCAGAGGGGGCTGCCAGCTCTCTCAGCCATCCCTCAGTCCTGGCCAGTTTATGTTATAGATCTTAGAGACTGTTTCTTCTCAATCCCCCTGCATCCAGAGGACACTCATAGGTTCGCCTTTACTTTACCCACCATTAACCAAGAAAGCCCTGATCTCAGATACGAGTGGATAACGCTGCCCCAAGGTATGGCCAACAGTCCCACTATGTGTCAGATTTACCTTGATTCCCTACTGGCCCCCCTACGGAAATCCTTTCCCAAGATAAGATGTGTGCATTACATGGACGACCTTTTGCTCAGCGGCAGGGACCCAGACATGCTAAATAATATGCTCGGCCAGTTGGTCGAGGCCCTGAGACAAGCTAATCTGCATGTTGCTCCCGACAAGATTCAGGGAGGAGAAATGGTGACCTACTTAGGCGCGAGAATCTCCCCTATGCTAGTCTCTCCGCAGAAGGTCACCATTAGGACGGATGGCGTTAGGACCCTAAATGACATGCAAAAGCTATTGGGAGACATTAATTGGATTAGGCCATATTTACATATACCAAATTCAGATCTCAAACCCCTGTTCGACCTTCTAAAGGGAGACCCAGATATAGCCTCCCACAGGAGGCTCACTCCTGAGGCAAGAGCTGCCTTACAGAGAGTGGAAAAAGCCTTAGGTGGGGCTACCTTACACAGAATTGAACCAGGGCGACCCTTTGATGTCTGTTTGCTACAGACTAGTCTACAGCCCACAGCGGTGATTTGGCAGAAAGGACCATTACTGTGGATACACCCTAAGGTCTCACCTGCAAAAGTCATAGAGCATTACCCGGAGGCAGTCGCTTCATTGGCCCTTGAAGCGCATGATAGAGCTGTCCAACATTTTGGCTCAGGACCACAAGCCATCCGAGTACCCTATACCGCCAGCCAGATCAAGACCCTGGCTGCCTGCATAGATACATGGGCCATTCTGAGATGTGTTTTCCATGGGGATATAAACAATCAATACCCTAAAGACCCTATCTTGTCATTTGTCACTCAGCACCCTATAATTTTTCCAAAGGTTACTGCCTCTGAGCCATTAGTCCCAGCAACTACAATATACACAGATGGCTCCAAGACGGGGATAGGCGCCTATGTGATCCTAGGCAAGCCCCCGGTTACCATACAATTTAAACCTGATCAGCCTCAGGTGGTGGAACTGCAGATCGTTAAAATGATTCTTAAACGGTTCTCAAAAGCCATTAATATTGTCTCCGATTCTAGGTATGTGGTCAATGCTATACAAGTGCTTGAGACTGCCGGTTTAATTAGATCCACTTCCACAGTGGCTGGGCTGTTCCTGTCTATCCAGACATTGCTTCAGAACAGACACCATAAGGTCTTCACCACCCACATAAGAGCACATACATCCCTGCCAGGGCCCATGGCACAGGGGAATGTGGCTGCTGATACTGCCACTCGCCCGTTATGGATTTTTACCTTACTAACACCAATCGAGCGAGCCCGTGCCTTCCATGATAAGTTTCATGTCAATGCCAGGACACTAGCAAACCATTTCCATGTTTCCAGAGCAGATGCACGAGATATCGTGCGACTATGTGACTCCTGTGCCACATACAAACCTGCCATACCGATGGGAGTAAACCCTCGAGGTTTGATCCCTGGTGATGTTTGGCAGATGGACATCACACATATACAGGAGTTTGGGACTCTTAAATATGTTCATGTTTCCACAGACACCTGTTCTCACGTCATATTTGCAACAGCAGAAACAGGTGAAAAAGTGTCTAATGTGATCAATCATTGCCTGGCGGCTTGGGCCGCATGGGGCAAACCAAAAATATTAAAAACTGATAATGGACCAGCCTATATAGGCAAAGCCTTCAATGAGTTCTGCAAAATGATGGAGGTTCAATTAAAACATGGTATCCCATACAATCCCCAAGGTCAAGGAATCATTGAGAGGGCTCATAGAAGCCTCAAAGAAATTTTACAAAAACAAAAAGGGGGAGTAGGCCAAGGCCTGGCCCCAAAGGCACGATTATCCATGGCACTATTCACACACAATTTTTTAAATTTAAATAATGATAATTGCTCCCCAGCTATGGAGCACTGCAACCCTTCCCCCAACCATAAAGGGTGGGTGAAGTGGAAAGATGTCCTGACAGGACAATGGATGGGCCCGGATCCAGTGGTCAGCTGGAACCGAGGCGCGGTTTGTGTTTTCCCACAGGAATCGGGACGAGAACCACTGTGGGTACCGGAGAGACTGACACGGGCGACAAAGCCCTCGACTGAAGATCAGACCTGCCCTACCGGAGATCCATCACAGACCAACCAACAAGATGAATAGAAATAGCGGTAGCCCGAAATGGACAAGAAGATCCTCAGGCATATGCATGGCTCGCTCGCCTAGCCTACGACCGAGTCTAGAGGTGGTGAGCTTCCCACACTCCTCCTCTAAAAAATTATGACATAGCTGGGTAGGAGAGTCAATGACGGGTAAGAGCGTACTCCCCCGGTGCGACTCAACCTAAGCCAGGCCCTACCCCATCCTGCACGTAAGCCGCTGGACTGTTAGATGCTGCCCAGGTCTAAATTTCTCTCCGAGGGGATTTCTTTACGGAGAGGAAATGAGTGCAAGCTTGTGTGCATCCAGGTTCCGTCCAGTCTGTGCCTGGCCCTAGAAAAAGGACGAGGGCCTCAGGGCCTTGGCAGACCATGGGACGGCCGACCAGGGTCTAAGCCAAGGACCTACGGTGGGCCTACGCATAGGGCATAAGCCTCTGCACCCAGTCCAGAAAGGGCTACGATGCGCACATTCATAAAAAATAAAAAAGGGGGAGATGTTGGGAGCCGCAGCCCCGAGCCCGGTCGCCTCACTTGGCGGACGTGAGGCCTGTAGTAAAGAGTAAAGCCTGAGGTAGATTACCCCTCCCATCGAGCACGTTAGTTTCCTGCTTACCGCGTAAGCAACCCGCTCAACAATATAGTCTGCCTGGCAACTGATGATGTTAGCCAATCAGCTTGCCTTGCTTACTTTAACATGATTGGACACTGTATCCGTATATATACTGGTGCCACCCCTGGGGGGGAAGAAGAAGCCCGGAAGTAGAAGCCCAGAAGGAGCCGCGGGGAGCGGACCAGAGGAGGCTTCGGCTGGGAGCGATCCCAGGGCAGGCTGTACGGAGAAGAAAAATAAAAGAAAAGGTTGTCCACTGCCAGACTTTGTCGTGTGTCCTTCCTGCCGGCCGGGAGCGGACATCGACAGTGGGAGAGAAGGAGAGTAGAAGACAGAAGGAGAGAGAGAGAGAGAGAGAGACAGAGAAAGAGCGCGTGCACTAGAGGCCTTCTTTACAAAGGGTTTCCAAAACTGAGAAAAGATGCCTCATGTGTTAGTCAGCTGTCTCTCAGCAAAATGCCTCAGAATCAAAGTTTAAAAGAGGAAGCTTTATGTTAGCTCACAGCTTTAGAGGTTTCTTCTCATGCTCAGTTGACTTTTGCTTTTAAACCCATAGTGAGGCAGAAACATCATGGCGGAAGGGTGTGATGGAGGAGAGCTGCTCACCTCAGGGCAGTGGGGATGCAAAGTGGGTGAAAACCAGGGAGCAAGGGGCCGCTTCTGAGCACTGCTCTGCTAGAGACCAAGCTTTCCACACATGAGCTTTGGGCAGGGGTATTCCAAACCCAAACTGTTAGCATCTGGTGTGTTGGAATCTCTATCTCAAGTGTAGAGAAGACAAGACTCACTTTGAAGCTTCATGGACTGGAATTCAGATCCTAACAGGCATTTACCAGTTGTATATAGAAGATCAAGTTGGTTGACATTCTAAGGATCAATTTCCTCATTTGTAAAATAGAATTTGTGTGATAGGATTATTATGAGTGCTGGACATCCAACTGGGTACATAGTACATACATCTACTAATGCTCTAAATTATGAATTTGCTATTTTATTTCACATTCCATTCACAGAAACAGAGTGCTACTCATTGATAATTGGTGTAGAGGGCAAGTGGGACTTTCACTGCCATTATTTACTTCCGATCATGGGCTGTGTCCACCTCTAGTCCCCTACCCAGCTTTACTCAGGCTGACTTTATGGGTATGATCTTCATTGCATCTGAGGGGTTTAACTCAGGCTGCTATATGGATCTTTGCTCCAAATTCCTGCTCCTTTTCCAACGACTGAAAGAACACCAAGTCCTCTTTTTCTCTGTCTTTGTAAATCATAAAGGTAAAGTTAATTGAATGAAGAGGAAGTTGTTTGATTTCTTCTGTCACCTTCTGGGCAGCCACACATCCATTAGTGCTGTTGGTAGGCTGAATTAGTTTTTCACAGGATTTCTCCTTGTATATTCAAACTACTTTGAGCTTTGTTGTTCAAACTACTTTGAGCAATTGTTTTATTTTGTGAGAACATAAGCTGTAATTATGTTTTCCTCTTCTCTGATTTTTTTTTTTCAGAGATTACCAAAACCAGTTCTCTCTGTATCCCTTGGGCTCATTGCTTGTCCAGTTTCAAACTCATTTAAAACTGCTAGGTCCCTGTTACAATCTCTTTCTCTGTCTGTGGCTTCTGTTCTCTTAACAATATTGGCTTCACCTTTACCAGTCCAGCAACAATGTTTTTAGACTGGAGCGGATGGGGGTGAAATAGAAGTTGAAGGACCCATTTGTTTTGTGGTTACAAAACTTTGTTCCTAAAGCAGATGCAGTCCAGATTTCATCATGATGTAAAATAAAACAAGCAAAAGAAAAAAATACACGCAATTGAGACATTTAGAGACAACCAAGAAGACACAGCGCAGGTATATTCCTGGGCCTTAACTTCAGACCCCTTTCCCATTAAAAGTATGCTATAGATTCTTTTTTGCCTCTCAAACAATCTTATTGACCGAAAAAAACAGGCACATCATTAGAGCTGGGATTCGTTCACAATAGCATCTTTAAGAATAAAGTAGATGAGAAAATAATACTATTGAGATCACTACAGATGACACAGGACAAATAAATTGGGTTCTTAACCTGTAACTCAAAAAGAGACCATTTTAGAGCTGAGAAAGCCATAGTAATGGCAAACCTTAGGATTGAACCTAAGCCCTTACATATGCTAAGCAAGTGCTCTAGAATTGAGCTACAACTCAGCCCTAAGGGAATTTCTTGAACCATGATCCTTATAGCCAATTTAGAACACGTCCATGTTTGACACTGTGCCCAAAACTTGGCATACGTTATTTTAGTTAATTTCTTTCGAGTTCTCATTTATTCTTGTGAGACAGTTTAAGTTACATGACCATGATTCCACTGTAAGTACATAGAGTAGTTGGGGTTAAAGTTCATTATTGGACTGTAATTTCTGCATGATTAACCACTGACCTGTACTGATTCTTCGTGAATATCTCCCAGATGATAGAAGAATGCCCTAGAAGTCTGAAGGGATTTATTTTTCAGAAAGAAATAAATCTTCCAGCTACTATTAACATACAAGCTGTAGGTTCTTTGGCAATTAAGTTGATAGATTCTTGTTCTTCCTTATAGTGAGCTAAAATGTGAAAAACAAAATTAGTATTCATATTTCAACCATGAGAGGGAGAAAGAAAAGTTAGCTGATTAATCAGTTGCTGTATCTTGTTGAGATTCAATGGTATAAATTATGTAAAGTAAAAAAATCTGCTGAATTTGATAATTATTTTCATTCTCTGGTTCTATCATAGCCATTAAGTAAAATTTTAAAGAACTAACATTTTAAAGAACTAATTATCAGTTTTTGAATGGTTCTTAATTCAGTCACAGTGCCATAATTACTGATTTTAAAAAATTTGCTTTCTTCTCAAAGTTCATTTTGACATATTAACAAGTTTTCAAGTGACACCTAATTATCAGACATTTTTTACAATCTTATATTTAGTTATTTTAACTGCAAGTTTGCTTAGACATCTTCCCTAGAAGGCAAGTTTCTTTTATTTTCCTCTGTGCTTTCTTTATTACAGTATTCAAAATACACGTGTGACAAGAAGTGATTATTTAAGCTATTATTCAGATAGCCTTTTCTTTTTGATGCTGGTAAATGCAGCTTGAGAATAAACAGACTGATGATCCTGTCATCCAGAGTGACATGCCACTGTATTAACACAGAGACTAAAGATGGGCACGTGGAACTGACTTCCACAATGCAATAATATTTTTAACTGTGATCATTTCCTGATATTGTCATTATAAACCCCAGAGTTGGGTTTTTTTAGTTCAATTTCTTAGAGAAACAATTCTTTTTTTTTTTTCAATCTTTTTCCTTTTTAACGGTACCAAGGATCGAACTCAGGACTGCCTGCTTGCAAGGCAGGCGCTTATGCCACTGAGCTAAATCCCCAGCCCCCGAGAAACAATTCTTGATGAAATTACAGTAAGTACATCAGAATGTTGATGAATCAGAATGTGTGTTCATGTCAATGCTCAAGAATGTGAAAAAGTCTAATATATAACTTTGCTCTTGTCCTACCCTCACTGATAAGTTCATAAACTTAAAGAGAAAAAGATTCATCTTTTCTACTTCTTTAAAAGCATGTTTAACAACATCCTTCAGCAGTATTTTAGAACCCAGAGGGCAATTCCTGACAGTGGGTAACTGACACTTTGCTTGGGTGTGTAGCTGCATTTGGAGTATCAATATGGAAGTTTCAGAGTCATGGTGTAAGAGGAGTGTGAATCTGTCTGCCTCCACAAGGTGTTAGTACTTAGGATAGATTCCATATGACTTGATAGTAATTTTATTTATTTCTCTTTTTCTTTTACCTCCCACAACTAATTCATTATCAAGTCTGGTTAGCTCTGCCTTTCACGTATTTCCCATTTCTGTTCATCACTACTATTATTAATCTAGACCATGGCATGGTTTTTCA
The DNA here is from genome assembly GCF_034190915.1 of Cavia porcellus. Classification (NCBI taxonomy): domain Eukaryota; kingdom Metazoa; phylum Chordata; class Mammalia; order Rodentia; family Caviidae; genus Cavia; species Cavia porcellus. Next base: position 19,355,316 of record NW_026947511.1, on the reverse strand, counting down.
ATTTATGTACTTTTGAGCTTCATCTCATGCTCTTGCTTTTCTCATAACAGAAAGAGCATGTCGGTTTAGTTGCATGACTATTCTGCTGAAGTCTGAAAATGATTTTTCACTACACTTAGAATAAATAATATCTGAACACCTTATTTTTATGTACACACCTCTACACAACCCGCCTCTACTGACCTCTCCCACCTTGTCTCTCCCCACCGAACACCAGACACTTCAAGTTCATTCTGTCTTGTAGGCACTGTTCTTGTTATTCCTCTTGTCTGAAAGATTCTTCTTCCTGCTGTGTTTGCTTCTTATGGTCATTCAAGTTTTGGCTCAAAATGACCTCTGGGAAAGAAGGTCCCAAACTTCTTTCCTTTTTGCAATCCTCTCATTTACTTCTTTTTAAATATATGTGGGTTCACTGGTCATGCTTCATACAGAGAACAGTGACTTCCCCTTGAACTTCCTTTTTCTGTACTTTATAAATCTAAATCAACTTTAAAAACACTTTTCTAGTTGTAAAATTAGCTGATACTATATTATGAAAATTTGAAAATTCAAGAAAGTTAAAAGGAAGATGACTAAACTCACCCTTAACTCAACTTACCAAAAGTGATTATTCTTAACACTGTTCTAGTGTCACTGTTTGTACATAGTAATGTGTATCATATACCATTATTTCTCTTTAGAATATATATTTTATAATAATTATTCCAAATAATCTCAAGGGAATTTATCTCAATGTCTCATTTGAGCTTTGTTTTAAACCCAACCAGTTCCACCTATATTAACATAAACTTTTCACCACACTATAGACCTGTTCTTTCTCTCTGCTCCCATATAATTTACAAATGCATCCTGTGGCTTTTATATCAATCTGAATTACACAGTGTCATAGTTTATGTCAATGGCCCCAAGCCTCTTGCAATTATGTGTTTGTGACTGGCTCATTATCTAGCACTTGGATTGGTGGTGTGAGTGCTACACCCGCCGAGGAGTGGAGCCAGGATATGATGCAATGGTGGGGAGAAGGTTTGTCTCTCTCTTTTGCCAGTTTGTGCCTTGCTGTTTGCAGCCAAACATCAGTGGCAGCCCTGCTGTGCCATCCTGCCTTGCAGCTAATTGAGTATGGACTGAAACCTCTAAAATTGTAAGAAATAAACCTTTCTTTCCTTACTTTGGGCATCAGGTATTTTGTCCCAGCAACAAGCAAAAAGTAACTAAGAACATATTCATTTCTATTAATTTATTTATACAAATATTAAAGGTTTACAATGTGCTTGCTAGGCTTTATTCTTGGATTTGGAGACATTGTAGTAAATCTAATAAAGTCTTTATTCTAAGACCTAGTATAATAAATGTTACATGGTGAAAGCAAAGTAAAGTAGAAGAGAGTCATGCAGGTAAGCCAGAGACATTTGTTTCAATGTATGTTTTATTAGTACATTTAAATAAATTTGGTTTCATTATGACATCTCCATACATGTGTATGCATATTTTGATCATGTCCATCCTGCTTGTTTCCTTTTCTTAAGACCTCTCTCTTGATCTTCTGCTTTCATGTCACTATTTTAAAGACTCCACATATTAAACAAAATATACCATATGTGTCTGACCCTGGTTTATTTTGCTGAACATGACAATCTCCAGTTCTATCCATTTTCTTCCAAATTATATAGTTCTATTTTTCTTTAGGAATAATACTCCATTGTGTATATAGCATATTTCCTTTATCTATGGGTGGGTACCTGGACTGATTCCATATCTTGGCTATTGTGAATGGTGTAACAATACACATGAGTATATAGGTTTCTCCATAGAAGAGGTGTTATTTTTAAACACTGTGGCTGGGGAGATTTAAGCAAAGATCTGAAAGAGGTAAGAGAGTTATGGGGATACCTGCAATCTTTTCAGCAGACAGAACAACAAATTCAAAGGCCTTGGGGATGGAGTGTGCTTGGGGGATCTGAGGAATTACAAAATGGTCAAGGTGGCTTGAGCTGATCACCAAGGTGGAGAACGGCAGGACACAGGTCAGCAAGGTGAGGTCATGGTGAGGACTCTGGCTTTCCTCTGATCTGAGTAAGGTGATTCAACAGTGAGAGCCTTTCAGCAGAAAAGCCCCATGTCCTGCGGACAGTTAGTATAGGTCTCTCTGGTTTCTAAGAAAAAAAAATGACTAGAAGGAGCTAAAATGGGAGATGGCAGACAGCCAGTCAGGATGGTATGGAAGAAATACTGGTAGGGGATGCCTGTGCTAGTGAAAAGTGGTCAAATTATGGCTATCTTGTGAATATAAGGCCAAGAAAGCCTGCTTAGGAAGTAGGGACTTAGAGAAGGAGAGGACTTGAGCACAACTTAAAGATTTTGGCCTAAGCAATGTGACACAAATTTACCAAAGTGGGAAGACTGTGAATGGGCAGGTTTGTCAGCAGTGTGGGTGGTGGAGCTTATTACAAGTTCCTTCCCTTTCAATGAACTCCACATGGATATGATCAAGTGTGTAACTGGATATATGACTGGATTTCTGAAGAGTGTTGAGTCCTGGAAATATGACTTTGCAAATTGCTATGCTATAGATGGCATTGGAAACATAGGACTGACTATGATTACCAAAGAATTATTATAGAGAGAAAAGAAAAGAGAGAAGTGAAAAATAGAAAGGGAGATGGAAGGAAGGGAAGGAAACCATCCATGGACCTAAAGCCCTTCAAAACATAGGTGAAATCTCACTTTCTTTTCAATAGCTCTGTCATTCTTTAGATTGATCTTTCTATAGAATTTGAAGGTGCGTGATGGAATTTAGCAATTGCATTCTGTGGTTCTCTAAGGTGCTACAGGAATATCGATTGAGTGACAGCTATGTGTGTGTCAGGTGCAATGCCAGGCATTAGCAATTTAATAATGAAACAGGCCTGGAGTTTCCTCAGGGAAGTTTTTGCTCTAGGGGAGTAACCACGTAGTGATACAGTATGTACATGGAGCATTTAATGGTGTGCTGCAATACATGACAATAGAATACGGTGATGCAGTATTACTGATGACCAAATGTCAAGCTCACATCTTCTTCCTCTTGGTAATTTTTTTTAGTGTTATTAACCCTGATAAGAATATTATTAGATTTCTCAAAGAAATATTTTTCAAATGCTTAGGTAAATCTTTTGAGATTTTATCTGAACACTGCACTTAATAAGTGTCTATAGCATGTGGTTTGCTGTAACAACAATAGCATCTGTTAAAATGATGCTCTGTAATGCTATCCCAGCTTGGTAGTTTCCCAGCATATTTCTCTATACTACTAATACTGCCTTTTATTATCGATCAAGCAGACCTAGTTATTCTGTCCTAGAGGTAGCCTATGTTTTATTTCTTATCCCTTCTCTTTCCATCTCTGGTCTTCTAGTGAATTGTTTGCTCTTAGCTAATCTCCCCTCTACCCACCTCCAGTCTCTTCTTTGTTATCTATCTCAAGTGAGTAGCCAGGTGGAGGGCCAATGTCAGGAGGTCAATGCAGATTACCAGGATACAAAGTCCACTCAGGATAAGTGAATCCTAATTTCTTGTGGTGGGGCTCCGGAATCTGAATTTATCAAATACCGCAGGGGATTCTGAAACTAATTTTTGAAAAATACTGATGGAGTTGGCTAGATGAACATACTAAAAGACCATGGTTGTCCAAACCCTATGGGGGATGGATACATTAGATCAGATGGATACAGATTAGGTAGGATACTTGGGACTGGTATACTGGTTTTTTAAAATCTTTTAATTTTGTATCAAAACCAAGGGTCTTACTCATCTCACACATCCCCATTTTGAATCACTGAGCAGGGGGTAAGGCCAAGATCCTTATTGCTGCCACTTCTTAGCTATATAATCTTAGGCGAGTTGGTTATACTCTACTCAGGAAAACAGAAATGATAATCACATCAACTCTACAGAGTTTGCTGTCAGAGATCTTTATGGTTTATATTTAGATGTATCCTAAGAGCCTCACTGCCCTTCTACGAGGGACTTTGGAAGGGGATTAGACTACAAGATGAGGTTGTTCTAGCTGACTTGTTCTGAGGAGATGGGACCTGTGGGTTATTGGAGGCATGACTTGGTTGTGTTTATGTTCCTCCCTGGCTCCTCCCTTCTTTCTCTCTGCTTCCTATCTACCATAAGGTTTAAATAACTGTGGGTATGCTATTGTTTGGAAGACTTCACCAGTCCTTGGATGCCACAGTTATTCCAATGGTATTTAAAAGACTAACTCCCATGGCAGCAGACCAATCCCTACGGCCTGAGATTGGTTCTGCATTATCTAGCATCTTTCTTCAGAAGAATATTGGTCACTTGATTGATGCTGCCAGTTTGACAACCAAGTCTCTTGAGGAAGATGTCTTGTTAAAATTAAATCCTCTAAAACAAGGCCCTTTCACAAATATGATAAAAATACAAGATGCTAAGCAACCATTCTAAAGGAAGACAAAAAAATCATAGGAAATTTATTTAAGAGTGTGAGATCAGTGAGAGCAAAATGAAGTATTTTAACTAGTCTGTCTGCTACTCTACTGTCACAGGTAGAAAATAAGTAGAAAATTGCAGATAATTCCAGAGGCATGGAGAAAAGAATTTTGGGGGTCTTATTTTATTTACTGGTGTCTGTAGTGATCGTTTATTTCACATTCCCACAGCGGACACTTCCAAGTGAGCCTGTTTTCCTAGTCTCATACTACGCATGCCATTGGAGATATTCCTATGTGCTCTTTGTATAAATCATTCCTCTACTGTAGAACCTTCAGATGAAAACAACAGCCACTTGACATGGCCCTTTCATAAACTACTTCCCTTCCAGGCTTCTATCAACTGGCGTGAACCTTGTGTTCCAGACAGGTGATCCTTCTTCTTTGAACAGTGTACTCTCTGCTTCTTAGCTCCATGTCTTTATCCATGTCACCCCCTCACTGGCTTCCTTCCCTGTCCCAGTCTATCTATTATAATACCTTATATCTCAAGTGAACGCAGCATGCATTGTTAATTTTATCTCTATTTAATTTCTTTAATGCAGGAAGAGGGGCTCAGAGTTCTTTGCATTCTGAGCAGCTATTATCCTAGGTGCTCAATAAACACTTGACAATGATGATAATAATTAGACTAGAAATTGCACTGATTCTCAAGGCTCTTGTTATGATTAAAATCTGAATTAATTTCAGGTCTATTATAGTAATGCATAAAACTAAAATTGCTCCCTACCTTGGAAAGCGTGTTTGTGACCAGGAAGATTAATTCCTAAGGAAGTCCCATGTAACTCCCTTCCTTTCCGTTTCTAGTTTGTGCTGTTGACAGGGTTTAGAATAAATGTGGTTTTGGGAACTGACTAATAAGTTACTACTTACTACCATAAGCTTTCATCAGATGATTAAACACTAGATGTATTTTCAAAGTTCTGCCATGAATTCCAAACTTTTCCTCACCTGCAGAATGACTAGTTTTAATTTGCCTCTCTGTCCCACTGGCCTGTGATTCTCAAGGATAAATGTAAGAAGGGAACTGACAAGGAACTGATTCCTCTAAGTCATCAAAGGCATGTTATTAAAAATTAATGTGTTTCCTTCATCAGGTTTGGGACTAATGTGGCAATAAATTGAATGAAGACGGCTCTGACTGTCTACATAATGAGAAGCTAGCTAATGTGGAACCAAAGTAACTTCTTGTTTCTACTTTGGAAGGTAGAAATGAAGCAGTGTTCAATGTCAGTTTCCAAAACACCCACAGCAACACATGCATCCAGCAGAAGAGGAATCGTTGCCTTCTTAATCAAGCTGTTCCAGATGAATGCTCTTTTGTTACAGTCTGTCATGATTTAGATCTAGAATTTCCCCCTACTCAAGCGGCTTATGTATTCAGAGATGGGGCTTTTAGAAGAGGACTGAATCCTGAGGCATTGTACTCATCAGCGGACTACTCACTGAAGGATTCAGAGTGAGTGTTAGGAGGTAGGGTTTTTCAGAGGAGGAGCCCACTGAGGTTGTATCTGTAAGGCCCATCTCCCTCCCCAGAGTTTCTCTTGTCTCTCTGCTTCTTATCTCCCATAAGTTGAACACCTTTCCCTCCACTGTACCTTCTGCCATCCTGTTTCTGTCCTGGGACTTGCTGACCCTTGACTAAATCATGAGCCAAGATAGATGAATTTTTTTATTATGGTACTAGGAATGGGACTCACAACGTCACACTTGCCAGCCTGGTGCTATGCCGCTGAGCTACATCCCAGCACTCATGAACCAAAATAAACCTCTCTTCTTTTAAATTATGGGTGTAGGGTATTCTGTCCCACTGATGGGAAAATGACTAAGACAGTCTCACTGCTGTGTCTTGGTTTTGAGGCCTGCACAGCCAGATAAAAGATGGCATTGCTGGATACTGTGGAGGTTGGTAGTGCAAGGAGACATAATACATGGTTCCGGCAGAAAGTGGGCAGGGGCAAACATAGGTTTCAGGTCAAGGTTTAAATGTCAGCTCTATAACTTTCTAAATTTGTCAGTGCTCAACTGCTTGGTCTCACATTCCTCTATTGGGTGCTGATAATCATACTTGACTCATAGAGATGTAAAGAGTATCATAGATAGAAAGTTAACAGTACTTAATGCCTAGTATGTTCATAATGAACAGCAACTATTTTGACTCTTACTATGGAAGATTTTGTTTTTTCTTTTTGGTACAAGGAATCAAAGTCATGACCTCACATTTTCCAAGCAGGTGCTTGTGCCACTGAGCTAAACCCCTAGCCCTATGGGAGAATTTTAATTGACTTCACTCCTGACTTATAGAACAATGATTTCAAAATTTTTCTAGATTTCTTTTTCCTCCCCTTTTTCTATTTGTTTTTATCTCTTCTGTTTTATTGCCTTTTCAAGTCTTTCTGATTTTATTTGGCTCCTACAGCAATAGGAAGTATTGTAGTTTTCTGTTGTCAAATGTAAACAATAAATCAATACCTAGTAAATGTGTTGCAGATATAATGGGGTGGACCAAAGTTTCACTGCAAGAGACTTAGGGCAACCATTACAAAAAAAGATAGAAAATGGACTTCTCTCTGGCCCTTAAACTGCTCCTTTGGAATGTGACAGGTTGAAGTAGATGTCACGTGACAGGGTTTCAGAGCTGGGAGTAGATCAGATGTAGTAATGCATTGTGCTGAGCTGGCTCTTTCTGTATAAACAAGAAACTATGAGTAGTCTGGGCTCCAACAAAGGAGGAGAAAATGACAGCTCATTCCTAAGAAATTTTAAGTAAGGTTGGGTTTGGATCTACAAAAGAACAGGTGTTACTGGGCCAGCTGTGACCAGCGATCAGCAGCATGCACTCTTGGAAGCATGATGCCTGTCAGCTAACCAGCAGGCTGCTCAACTAAGGTCTGAAGATCTTGTTCTCACAGGGTGGACACTGAGACAAGGGAGGAGCCACGCAAGAACAATGGATTGCTTGGGTCATGGAACTCAGCTGGCTGATATCCCTGTAGAGTAAGCAATTCAGTCAAGACAGATGTTGGCTAAGAGCTGAATGATGTCAGAGATCTGAGAAAGAGGGACTGGTGAGGAAGAACAAGCATTGTCTTTCCATCCTGCAGGGAAGGTTTACATCTTGGCTCTCTTGCTTATTAATTTTTCAAATAGGAAGCTGTTTTTCTGCCTTTGGCCTTAGTTTCATGATTTGTAAGATTGAAACTTGAGCAGCAGCCTCTTAGGGCTGTCATGAGGATTAATGGCAGTAAGTGCAAGGTCATGTACTCAGCAGGTGGAAGCAATTATTGGTAACACACTCACTATTTTTCAGGTAAAAAAAAAATCAGTGCTAACACAGCCAGATGATTTAGCAATTAGTGTGTCTCAGAGCTACCTCAGTGCTGCTTCTGCTGCAGTATGCAAAAAAAAGCCAGGCTCAGAGTCTGCAAAAAGTGCTGAATATAGTTTCTTACATTTGTGGTGCCCACGACTGCAGCTCCGACAAGCTTCTAGATGAGACCCATGTTGCTAGTTTGTGGGCCAGATTTTGAATAGCAAGAATCTACACAATACAGTTTGCTAGAACTGTGGCAAAAGTAAATGAATTAGTCTAGATAAAATACATAGCATAAAGCCTGACCCATGGTATGCCTCCGGTAAATTGTAGCTAGGATATGATTGTAATATTATTATTTCCAGGCCTGTGTTCTGCCCAGTATAGCCTCTGAAGAGTCATAGAGAAAGATAGATTGTCATCTTTTCAGGGAGACAAGAGTCTTTTCACAGTGTTTATAGAGCTGCATCCCTAGAAATCTTTTTTTTTTTTTTTTTTTTTTGGTCTTTTTCGTTTTTATCGGTACCAGGGATCGAACTCACGACTGCCTGCTTGCAAGGCAGGTGCTTATGCCGCTGAGCTAAATCCCCAGCCCCTATCCCTGGAAATCTTAGCAGGAAGGGGACAGAGACACGCTAAAACACAAGGAAATCTGTAGTGACCCTCACAGGCAGGCACCTCAAGCTGTTCCTAGTTTTTAATTACCCAGGGCACATTTAGTGGGTCAGTCTCTAGCAGCTCCAGCTGCCAAGGACCAAACAAGGTACAGAATACCCAACTTTGCTGGAAAATCTGTCCTAGAAGTGGCCCCAGAGAGACCAAGGAAGAGCGAGTGCTCCACATGGGCATGTTCATAGTGCAGAAAAGTACAGATCATTCTTTGTGGGGCCAGAAAGCCTGCCCCTTCAAGTTTATGAGGACATTCTGGCACTTTCAATGATATTAATGACTTAATGCTTGTGCTTTGCTCTGCTAATAGCATTCTTTTGGAAATGGATCTAGATACCAGCGTCTGTTCTCCAGGCATCTATCTAATCGTCTGAATTCCTGTTTATGCCCTCTTTGCCCTCGTTTCTTCCCAGGGGAGACACTTATTTTATATCTCTTTGCCATAAGATCAATGCGATCTTCATTTTCTGTGGGTGGTGGTGGTGATGTTGGAACTCTAAGAAGTTCTTTTCAAAAGTAAATGGTTGGAGTATTTTCCTGTTGGCAATCTTCCATCCCAATGCCTTATAGGGTTCTTGGTCTGTTGTTGTAACTTCCCATTAGATTCACTACAGAATCAGAAAAGGGTTTTATATGTACTTAACATTTATAAAACCAGGTGCCAAGAATGTCTATGAGATAAGTATGAAGAAAGAGGTTTATTGTTTTCAAAGCATACGACAAGTTTTTCGGCAGTGACATTGATTATATGAAAACATATTAATTCCTGTTCCAAATCCAAGGAAAAGACTGAAGTCAGTGAAATTCAGGTTGTGTCTTGGTATATATCAGACTTCAGAGCTAGGCTCTTATTTTTATCTGTGTATCTCAGAAAGTGGTGTGAGGATACCCTAAGTCAGAGTCATCTGGGTGTTTTATAAAAAAATACACATCACTCAGCACCATCGAGGCCATCTGAACCAAGGCTTTGGAAGCAGAGACCTCCAACTTTGCATTTAAATACAAACCCCAGATGCTTTAAGATCACAGATTTGAATAATTGCAGCAAATGGGATGGGCAATAAGTGGAGACAAGGGTGAGTGGACTTCTGGTTCTAATTGATATCTTGGAGACTTACAGAATGTTTCAGTTACAAAAGATGTTTCTGTGACTAAAAAGAGAATTAGAAAATCTTTGATTTAGTGGGTAGAAAGTGATTTTCTTAAGCTTAAATCCTAAAGTTGTTTACTGTGTGACCTTAGGCCAGGGGTTGGTGAATGATGGGCAACTGGAAAGGACAAGTCCATTTGTTTTTGTAAATAAACTTTTATTGCAACAAAGCCCCACTTACTCCTTTACTGTCTTCTATGGTGGTTTTCTGCTCTTATGGCAGAGGTGAATACTCATGACATAGACCTGAAAGCCTGCCAGGCCTAAAATGTTTATTTTCTGGCCCTTTAAGAAAAGTCTATTCATACCCTTATTTAGGTGAATTAAAATATCTTAGTCTCAGGTTTTATGGATAATATGGAGTTACTATATATTACATATAGGCTGTTAAAATTTTTAAAATATTTAAAAGATGTAATTAATGGAGATTTCCTAGTATGGTTTCTAATGATAATGTCTACTAGCATTTATTGGATACTTGCTGTGTATCAAGTATGAATTTAAACATTTTTTCATGGATTTTCTCATTTGTTCTTTAAAACAACACTGTGAAGTCTTATTTTCTCATTTTTCAGATAAGAAAATGGAGGCAGGGAAATGGTAAGTAATTTGTCTAAGATTATATATGCTCCAATTGGTTGAGTCAGGAATGGTTGAGTCAGCCTAATTCTTTTTGCTGTGCAGAATTTCTTCAAGTAGTTAATTTCCTGCCTTTCCTTTTCCTGAAGTTAGCACTGCCTATACTTCTGCTTACAGATTTTAAAATAAGTTCCCTGAACATGGGATGGATCTGAGAAATGGACTGAAGAACCTACCCAATACAACTTTAAAGTTGTGGAATGCAAGATCCTGTGTCCAAGCACCGTAATTAGATATATGCATATTCTTAGTTACTTTCTTGTGCTGAGACACAATGCCTGACATCTGCAGCTTAAAAGAGGAAAGATTTTTGGCTCAGAATTTGTAGCCTCAGCTGACTCCGAAGAAGGATATCATAGCAGAGGGGCATGGCAGAGGAGGCTTGCTTATTACATAGTGGCAGGAAGCAGAGTGCTCAAGGGAGGAGGAAGAGAGGTATGCCCATCTAGACCATCTTCTCAGTGAACCACCTCCTCCAACCAGGCTTCACTTCCCTGTATCACATTTAGCTGTAAACTCAAACTCATTGGTGGACTAATCCGCTGGTAACTATCACACCCCTTATGAACCAGTTACCTTCAGAAGCCTCACCTATGAGTGCATGAGACTTTGAGAGGACATCCAGATATAAACTATGATGGCATAATAGAGAATAGACTCAAGGAAGCTCTCACTCCCTAGTCTAGTAATAGTGAATGGCTTACTAGTTTCTCTTGGTGTAGAAAATCATGAATAGTTCTTTGGGGACTTCAGTGAAATTTAACACCTTAATCCTTTCTGGCCTCAAGGTTCATAACTCTTTCAAATATATCTATAGGCATTGGACAGGTAAAGCTGAGGTGATGCTTTATTTATCATGGCCCTAACCCTCTGCACTATCAAGGAAATCAGAGTTTTCAGTGGTATGCTAAAGTACAGAACTATTTCTCTAGGCATTGGAAATCATGGTGTCCTCAGTCCACCTGCTATTTCCCACTGACCTGAAGATATGAGCTCCCCTTTCCTCTCAACTCCCCATAATTTAGCAGTGATTTAGCTTTGGTAGCCTCTGAGTTTGAAAAGCCCTGCTCCAGGCTTCAGTCTAACATGTCAGCCCTGCCTGTCATTTACTCATAGAATGAACTGAGCCAATAATGTTCTCTCTCTCTCTCTCTCTCTGTCTCTCTCTCTCTCTCTCTCTCTCTCTCTCTCTCTCAAGAATATGTACCTACAAGACAAGACAGTGAGATCTCTAACAGTGGGAAATGTAACTTCACAAGAACTGCAGTCAGGGTGGGCCCTAAGCAAGACCAAGATGCAAAAGAACAGGAGGCTGGAGAGGAGGGAATAGAGAAAGAACAGTCACAAAAAGAAATAGTGACACCAGGAGAGAGCAGCAAGTGGCCCAGGAAACGGACAGAGGGCGCGGTTGGTTGGATGACTCACCTCAGTTGCTGCTATTGTCCTCTTCCCTTTGACTCCTTCTTGGTCCATTTGTACTGCAGTGACAGAATACCACAGGCTGGGTAATTGGAAAAGAACAAAAAGTTACCCTCATGGTTCTAGAGGAAGAGAAGTCCAAGATTAAGGTGCTGACATCTGGTGATGGACTCCACGCAGTGTTTGTACATGTGGAAGGCAAAAGGTCAAAAAGAAAAAGGAAAAGGAATGGGGAGTATCTTCATAAAGCCCTTTTATAATGGCATCAGCTCATAGAGGAAGGTGGCGCCTTATGACCTAAACATGAATCCTGGGGACGTATTCAGGCAATAGCAGCCTGTATAGGTACCCACACCAAGTTCCTTTTTCTGTGTGGATCTGTTCTTTGAAAATGAGAGAGCCAGACAAACTGTAAGGCTTCAGATCAGTAGTCATCTATACAATTTAGGTTAACCTACAAGAGAGACATTTAAATCTTAAAATCCATCACAAGCAGCACTGTGCCCAGGATATCTTTGACAGCAGCATTGTGCCCAAGGTATCTTTGACAGCATCGGCAGGACTATCCCCGTTTTATGGCTGTGGAGAGGTCAGATGAACTTGGCAGCTGGGCCCCGAAGCCTAAAGAATTTTCTCCTCATTCATTATTGTTCTTGATTCAGGGCCACTGCCCTTGAGCATGAATGATCACTTTTAATAACTAAACATTGAAATGGTAATGAGAATATTATGGGTTTTCTAAATGAAAAGGCTTGATTTAATGCATTTTTCTTTCAACACACTAATCTGAAAATAAAGTCACAGTTAATGTAATCTGAGTTAAATACAAGAAACAATGCAAAATAAGTAGCAAAAGCATGTTGGCCATGGATTTTTTTATAGTGCAAGTATATCTACATTGCCTTGTTATAATTTATTTTCTGGGAAATTGAAGATGGTTAGTGAGAAATCTTGCATGTCTTAAATAAGACATGTACCTTAATTGAAATAGGTCAGAATATTTTATTTTATTTTAATTTTATTTTTTGTTATCAGGGATTGAACTCATGACCTAGCACTTGCTAGGAGTCACTTATGCCACTGAGCTAAATCTTGGGCCTGGTCAGAATATTTTAAGTAAAAATATTGATGATAAGCAAAATTCTCCCAAAGGCAAGACCAGTAATTGAGTTTCAAGACATTCAGTAGATCTGGGAAAGGGCTTGGGAGGTCTAAGAGTTCCTGAATATAGCAAAGACCGAGGTGATTCTTATCATCAAGAAAATGTGGGCGACCCTTCTATAACTCCCTAAGAGACTCTGGCCCAGATAGGGTCTTAGGTAAGTATGGGGAGAGACAATATTTTCTGATCTTGGTTTTTGGTTTAGTTTCATGCATTTTGTAGGGAGATCTCCCTGTCACGTGCCTTTAATAATACGTTACTTTTCAGATCAGGAATGATGAGAATATCTAGTTTGACTAAGAAGGAGAGCAGCAACCTTTTCTCACTGAAGGCCTTAATTATACCTGTTCCAACCAGTAATCTCTTCCCATCTCTGCATATATTTGTTGGCCTCCTCTTCTTTTAAGAGGCTGTCATGGCTGAACTCCATGCCCCACATTGGAATTCAAGAAGCCAAAGAAGTAACACATAAGACACAGCCTGAGTCAAAATAATTTTGGGGGAAGTCATTGATTACAGTGCACCTTCATGAGATGAGCGTGAAATAAGAGGCTAGACTAAAGCCGACACAGCAAGAGCCTTTCACAGTGGTCTTACAAGTTCATCAGTCGCTGTTCAGACCTCTTCTCATCAATTCCATCCCCTTCTTAACACAACCTTAACAGGTCAGTGAACACATTTGGGTGACCTAAGAAAGAGATGGAGATGCATGTTAGGTGGGATTGCAGACCTCTGTAATTGTCTTAGGGCCAGCTGATCCCTTCTTAGGGCACATGCCTTATTTATTTCTTCCTCCATTCATTTTGTTCTTCAGCATCTACTTGTAAGCCCTGAAGTCAGAAATGAGTTTCAAAATTTTAAGAAGTCAAATTACAAAATTGTCTTACACTTAGGAAAGGAAAAAAAAAAAAGAACAATAAATAACCCTACTTTATTTGTATTTAGGGCAGATTATTGAGTGTTTTCTCAGAATTTGCATTTGTTTTTCAGAAAAAAAGACTCAGATTATATGTTTTTATTATTAACCTTGCCCACATATGCTGGTAATTGGAAATAGTAGGCAATGACCTTGTAGGGCACTAACCTGGAAGCAAATATTCACGAGTGAATCACACCATATTCACTATCAAAGCATATTATAAAGAAATCAACATGGCCGGTTTCTCTCAAGCATCTGTAAACTCAGCAGCTTTATGCTACGTGTGCTATTTCTCAGTGTCTGTGGTTCTCATCTCTGTTAAGGACACTGAAGTGCAATTTCGGTTTTACTCCACTTGGGGTCAGTATTGTGCTCCCGATTGCTTCAGCAAGTTCTTGTTTTTACAACTTACAGATGTTAATTTGAATTAGCAGTGGAAACAGCCATACACAATAGACCTGGAAGATGGTAGCTGGATCCAGTTATGACTAGAATCACACCTTTTGATTACCAGCTGCAAACTCACTTTGTAGCAAATACAGTGTCCAATTAATTTTTATAGCTGTTAATACCTTTTGAACCCTTTCATCCTCACAAATGCTTTCAAAAGATGACTTGCAGTGACAGCATCTACATGGTCGTGACAAAGACAAAGCGGGGAGTGCTACAAGGTATTGTTTTACTTCCAGCTGTTGCTTCTATTGTCTTCAGAGAAATTATAGATTAAAATTAGCTCTCTTGGGTAGAATACCACAGCAGTTTCACCCTTGGCTGCACAGGAGACTCTCCTGGAAGAGGAAATAAAATCTTGAGGCCCACGCCTGTCCGTGAGCATAGACAGAAGAGGGGACAATCAGGTATAAGCACCTTAAGACATTCCTCATGTAATTTTTTTTGTTTGTTTCTTAGAAAAAGATTAAGATAAAAGAGGACATAACAAAACAGGTCAGAACAGAACAATTTAAGCAACATGGTGTTTCACCACAAGACAACTCGACATAGCAGTAGCTACCATAGTGTCTCTTTCCTTGAAATATTTGAGTATACCTTCATATACTATAGTATCAAACATAATAAGACAGTGTAAAAACCATTCAAGAGAATGAAAGAATTTACAGGGTATTCAGAACCAACTAACAGAAAATGAACAATGGTTACTATATTATCTCCTTGTCCATAAACATTTTCTTTATACTATCACATATAATAAAATCCAATAATATACAACATGATAAAACCGATGGAGACAGAAGAACAAAAGCGTGGTAGGACTCAAAACAAGATGATATTAAATCAGCACTAATTAGTATAATGTCTTGTTTTCTTCGAAATAGCTGTTCATACCATCACAGACAATAAAATCAAACAACTCAGAATAAAACCATTCCAATTAATGAGTGAAAACTTTGTGAGGCTTCAAAGAAATATAATAGGGAATCATGATTATCACATACTTTGATATATTCTTACCATTTCTTACACTAGGGAAAGTATTTGGTATTTATACTTGTGAATTTGATTTATTTCACTTATGAGTATGATCTCAAGCTGCATCCATTTATTTATAAATATCTCAATGTGATCCTTCTTTATAGCTGAGTAGTACTCTTTTTTATCCATTCCTCAACTGATGGACACTTAGGTCGTTTCCAAGATCTGGCTATTACAAATTGTGCTGCTAAAAATATGGGTACACATATATCACTGTGGTATGATGTTTTCAGCTCTTCTGGGAATATGCCCAGAAGTGGAATAGCTGGGTTGAATGGGACATCCAATCCCAGATTTTTGGGTATCTCCAGACTGACTTCCATGGTGTTTGCCCCAGTCTACACTCCCACCAACAGTGTAGGAGAGTTCCTTTTTCCTCACAACCTCTCCAGCATTTGTTGTTGGTAGTTTTCTTGATCCTGGCCATTCTTTCAGGAATGAGATGAAATCTCAGTGTGGTTTTAATTTGCATTGCTCTAATGACTAATGATGATGAACATTTTTTCATGTATTTATTTGCCATTTGCATTTCTTCATCTGAGAACTGTGTATTCATTTCAGAGGCCCATTTTTGGATTGGATCTTTGAATTTTGGGGGTCTGAGTTTTAAAAATTCTTTATATGTTTTAGACAGAAGTCCTTTGTCTAAAGGTCAGTTCACTAAGATTTTTTTCCCAGTTTGTGGGTTTTCTTTTCACTATGCTGGAGATTTCTGTTGATGTGCAGAAACTTTTTAATAAGATGTTATCCCAGTTATTGATTCTGGGAAGTATTTCCCATGTGGTTTGATTCCTGTTCATGAATTCTCTACCTACCCCTATGTCTTTAAGGTTTTTATCCAATTTGTCTTTCAATAGATTTAGTGTTTCTGTTTTAATATTCAGATCTTTGATCCATTTAGATTTTAATTTAGAACATGGTGATAGGCATGGGTCTAGTTTTAGTTTTCGGCAAATGGAGAGCCAGTTTTTCCAACACCATTTATTAAAGAGACTGTCGTTCTTCCAGTGAACCTGCTTGGCTCCTTTATCAAAGATAAGGTGGTTGTGTGTGTTTGTAGTTGTGGTTGTATCTTCTAATCTATTCCACTGATCTTCAGCTCTGTTTTGATTCCTGTACCATGTTGATTTTACTACGGTTGCTTTGTAGTATAACTTCAAGTCAGGGATTGTGATGCCTCCTGCCTTGCCTGTGCTGCTTAGAACTGTCTTTGCTATTCTAGGTCTTTTCTGGTTCCAGATGAATTTTAGGAGTGATTTCTCTAGATCTGTGAGGTATGTTAATGGTATTTTTATTGGGATTGCATTGAATCTGTGTAACAGTTTTGGGAGAATGGCCATTTTCACAACACTTATTCTTCCTATCCATGAGCAAGGGATGTCTTTCCATTTTCTGAGAGCCTCTTCAATTTCTTTTTTCATTATATTATAATTTTCCGTGTATAGATCTTTCACTTCGTTTGTGAGAATAATTCCTAAGTATTTCATTCTTTTGGATGTAGTGTGAAGGGTGTGGCTTCTTTTATTTCTCTGTCAGTGATTTTGTTGTTAGTGTATAGGAATGCTATTGGTTTTTGAGTATTGATTTTGTTTCCAGCTACCTTAGAATTTATTTATTATATCTAGGAGTTTTTCAATGGAGTTTTGGGGGACTTCTATGTAGAATATTATGTCCGTCTGCAAATAATGATAATTTAATTTCCTCTTTTCCTATCTTTACCCTTTTTATTTCTCTCTCTTGTCTAACTGCTCTGGCTAGTATTTCCAGTACTATATTAAATAGGAGCAGTGATAAAGGACATTACTTGTCTTGTGCCTGATTTTAAAGTACAGGCCTTCAGTTTTTGGCCATTTAGTATGATGCTGGCTGTTGGTTTGTCATAGATGGCCTTTATTATATTGAGGTAAAGACCATCTATTCCAATTTTCTGTAAGATTCTTATCATAAATGAGTGTTGGACTTTATCAAAAGCTTTTTCTGCGTCTATAGAAATGACCATGTGATTCTTACCTTTGGTTTTATTGATATGGTGGATTATATTAATTGATTTACATATGTTGAACCATTCCTGCATTCCTGGGATGAATCCCACTTGGTCATGGTGTATAATCTTCTTGATGAGTTACTGCATCCTATTTGCCAATATTTTATTGAGGATTTTTCATCTGTGTTCTTTAGGGAGATTGGCCTATAGTTCTCTTTCTTAGTTGAGTGTTTGTCCGGTTTTGGTATTAGAGTAATGTTTGCTTCCAGGATTGACTTATGAAGGATTGCTTCCCTTTCAATTTCACTGAAGAGTTTGAGGAGTGTTGGCATTAAGTCTTCTTTGTATTTCTTGTAGACTTCCACAGTGAATTTGTCTGGGCCTGGGCTCTTCTTTGTAGGTAAGGATTTAATTACATTTTCAATTTCATTAATAGAAATTGGGTTATTCAGCAGTTTCACATCTTCTTGACCTATCTTTGGTACTTCATATGTTTCTAGGAATCTGTTAATCTCTTCTGTATTATCAAACCTGTGAGAGTAGAAGTTTTCGAAATAGGTGTCGATGATCTTGTGTATTTCTACAGAATCTGTAGGATTTCGCCTTTTTCATTCCTTATTGCATGAATTTGAGCTTTTTCTTCCCTTTTTAAAATACAGTTGGCTAGGGGCTTATCAATTTTATTTATTCTTCAAAGAACCAATTCTTTGATTTATTGATTCTTTGGATTTTTTTCTTAGTCTCTATTGCATTAATTTCTGCTCTGATTTTTATAATTTCCTCCCTTCTTTTGGCTTTGGGCTTGACTTGCTCTTCTTTTTCTAGATGTTTGAGGTGTGGCATCAGGTTACTTATTTGTATTTATTCTGTTTTCCTGATGTGAGAACTCAATGCAATAAATTTTCCTCTGAGGATGGCGTTCATTGCATCCCACAGATTCTGGTAAGTTGTATTTGTATTTTTCTTTGCTTGTAGGTATTGTTTAATTTTTTCTTTAATTTCCCCTGTGACCCACTGATTGCTCAAAAATGTGTTATTCAATTTCCATGTGTTTCTTTCTTTCTTTTTTTTTTTTTTATCGGTACTAGGGATCAAACTCACAACTGCCTGCTTGCAAGGCAGGCACTTATGCCACTGAGCTAAATCCCCAGCCCCTTGTTTGTGGGATTTTTGCAGTATCTTTTATCATTAATTTTTAGTTTCATAATGCTATGATCCGATAACATGCATGGGATTATTTCAACTCTTTTGCATTTATTTAAATATGTTCTGTGGGCTAGTATATGGTCTATTTTAGAGAATGTCCCATGTGCTGCTGAGAAGAATGTGTATCCTGATATTGTTGGATGGAACACTCTGTGTATGTCTATCATTTTTTCACAGGTGTCATTCAGTTCTGTTATTTCTTTGCTGATTTTTTGTCTGGTTGATCTGTCCCTTGATGTCAATGGTGTGTTAAGGTCTTCTTTTATAATTGTGTTACTGCTAATTTGGTTTTTCATTTCTGGTAATATTTGCTTTATATAGCTGGGTGCTCTGGAATTTGCTGCATATATATTTAAGATTGTTATCTCTTCCTCTTGACATTTTCCCCTAACCAGTATGTAATGACTTTCTTTATCTCTTCTGATCATTCTTGGTTTGAAGTTCACATTTTCTTCAAACAGAATAGCTACCCTCACTTTTTTGGGGGTTCCTGTTGCATGAAGTATTGTTTTCCATACTTTGACTTTCAGTGTGACCTCACGAAATTTTGATTGTGATCAGGTTGAAAGCCATTCACATTTGGAGAGTGGGAGCTAACTTTAATACAAAACAATCTAGAGTTAAGGTAGGATGAAAGGGGCAAGGAGTCAGAACTGGGTCCCTTTTCCTTTTGCTGTATGGATGAACAATGTGACTTTGAACATGCATATCACTACCTTGTAGCCTCCTGGAAATGCAATAAAAGGCAAAGGTCATGGAATGTGACAATCATTGGAAGACAACTTTTTATTATGTTCATTCTTAGAATCACAGGATTCAGTTTCATTGCATTTATGCAACTTAAACAACATCCTCTTTCTGCTTTCTGGGTTTGACTTCCGTGTTTTTTGAGCTTCATACTGATTTACTGGAAACAAATTTCCTAGAAGGGTGGAAGACAGGACTTTTCAAAAAACAGATTATAAGGCTTTTGGTTCCAGACCAATGGAGTAAGTGCAATTCTCCCTAACCTTTGTACTAAATACAGTTGCAAATCCTGGACATTGGGTCAGGTATGATAAAAATACAGTGACACTTAAAAAAATTGTAAACATTTACTGTATATTTCAAGCTTACTTCATGCACACACATGTACATACAAATGTGAAGTCTCTAAAGGAGAAAAGGAAGTGAACTGGTTAGGAACTACCAAAAAATATTACCAAGATCCTAGCCATTATGCATAAAGTAGTATAGTTAAAGATTTTTGACAGTGAATACTTTCCTCTAACAAGAGTCCATGTTGCACTCTTACCTTGTTGAATGGTGCAGGTGCAAAACCCAGATTCTGGCCTGACCTGGAGGTAGGGAGACTCACCTTCTGCCCATGATATATCAGCAAGCCCGTGGGCAACCTGGATTGCTACCTCTACCCTGTGGTGATAAGCACTCCTTCCTGGATACCTGCTTGCCGAGACAATGGAAGTCACTCCAGGGGTGTGAACGTCCACTGCTATGTGGAGGTCACAAGGCTACTGGGGATTGTAGCCTTCTATTTGCTCCCAGTGGTAAAGTGGTAAATCCGTAGTGCCTCTCTTCCACCATTAGCTCACTCTTTTTTTAAAAAGATTGAAATAAAGCCTAGCATTTCCTAGTACTGCAAATGTCCAGAACTCAATAAAGAATCATGCATCATCAAGAATCAGGAAAATCTCAAATGAGGGAAGAAAATCAATAGATGAAAGGTGAAACTTAACAGATGTTGTCATTGAGACCTTGCAGATGGACTGAACTAATTAAGAATTTTACAGCAGACGTTTTAATAGTGCTTTTAACGAGCATTTATAAACAGGTCTGTAACCAATGGAAACAAACTGTTCAGGTGATTTTTGTGTGCATCTGTGACACTTGTTAGGATTGCGTTCAGCCCTCCCTTTTTCTTTTTTGCAGTCCTGGAGACTGAACCCAGGGCTTTTGCCCTAAGCTATATACCCAGTTCTTTTTGTATTTTTTGCATTTTGAGACAAGGTTTTTCTAAGTGCTAAATTGCCCAGGCTGGGCTAGGGTTTGCAATCTTGCTGCCTCCTCCCACAGAGCTGGGATTATAAACCTGTGCACTGCAATTGGCTCCAAGGGGCAAATATTAAGAGTTAGGCAGCTGGCCAAGGTCTTTGTTTTTAAATTCTAAACATTTCTATGCGGGCCTAAAGTTGGGTTCCAGTTTACTCTTGACAGTTCCATGTTAAACCAAAAATAACCTAAGAGGAAGCATAGGAGATATTCATCTCACTGGTTTTTATGGCAAAAGTTTTTTTTTTTTAATTTTAACAAGAACAGAATAGAACAGAACAAAGCAGACAAGAACAGAACAATGCAACCAACACAGGACTTTAAAAATGTTGCAACTTGGCATAACTGACGCCATCTTGAGCCCTGCGTTTAACTAGTGCCCTGTATTTGACCCAGGAAAACGGAAAATTACTCAGGGTATAAATCCCTGAGAAAAGCAGAATGAGCTGTACCCATAGGAGAAAAATTAACCTGCTCAACAAAAGAAGCAGGATATAGGTGTCAACCAATGTAAGATTCTAGCTAAATTGTTTCCAACAGGATTTTTTTTTTTTTTTTTTTTTTTTTTTTTTTTTTTTTGTGATTCTCTCTTTTAAAAACTCTGTAACTTTCTAGTTTGATGCCACTTGTTTGGACTCTGGAGGTGGGTGGGTGGAGAGTATCTGTATAGGAGTGGTCCTGAGCTCAGTTAATTAAATTCAGTTTTATCAGTTTGGCTGCTTGGATTCCTATATTGTTGTTCATGAACCCACCTCAAAAACAAGAATCGGGAACCAAGAAATGACAATTTTTGGAATCATAGGATCCGATTATAGCTGTCTCTGATTGGCTGCTGTCTAATATAATCTCTGTCCCTTCATAGAGACCATTGTCTCTCTTTGAAACTCCTGTGCCCTCCATCCTCTTCTTACTTCTCCACGAGTGTCAGGTTAGGGGAGTTTGGTGGACAATGCAGAGGGAGTCATTTCTGTGAAAATGGACAGAGCTGGGAAAGGCCGGATAGGAGACTGAGGGCCTCTTCTTCCACAGCTACCACTGGTAGTGGGGATCGCCAACACGGTCCTCCCGAGATGCTTTGCTAGCCTCCCTTCTGTCACCATCCACTGTCCAGCCCTGTCCCAGGTCACATCCAAAGTCTTTCATAGGCCCCAAACTCCTACAATCAAATGCCCAGGACAGCTGGAGGCTGGAATTTCTTTTTGAAACACAGATCAGTATTATCTGTATTATCAGTCTATTTAAAGCATAATTCTACCTATCATCTGGCCTACTTCTTCCTAAAAATGCATGAGATAAAAAGTGAAAAAAAAAATCAGTTCCATGTTAGTTTCCCAGCATCACAGAATTAAATTGAAGTTCAGAGAAACTTGCAGGGCCCTGTGTTTGGGAAGAAAGAGAAAATTCTCTCAAAGGGCTTCATAATGTCCTCATTTTCAGCGAGGGCCAACAAAAGTCACTGCTCTGTTGTCTGCTCAGAAACATTTAGTACGTGGAAATGGGAAGATTCGTTTCTGTTCAACCTGATATTTAAAGGAAAAGAAAGAAGTCACTAAGTGGCAACCCAGGCACCCTTCTTTCCACCTTCAGAATGCCCTGCCTGGTGATCCCTGTGCCTCTTCCCTGGGGGTGTGGCGAGCAGATTACTTCTCATCGTGGGTTTAGTTTCAGGCCTCGTAATTGCTCTAACAGAAGCACAATTGTTCTTAGTCTTATCAAGCCGCATGGTCCCTAAGAATGTTCCATTGTCCAAAATTCTCCGGATAATCAGCTGTTGCCCAAAGGGCTGGGTGACCTTTGTAAGAGGAAATTGGAGGAGAGATCAGTCCCACACTGGAGGACCTTCTTCAGTAGACTCCACAGGTAGGTTAAGTTCAGCTACCTGAGGGCAGGCCTTGTTTATTCATATGTTGGTCATTTTTGGTAAAAGCTTTTTTTATCTACTGGTAGGGAGATAAGGTTTAGGAGGGAAATGAGCAGTAAATAAGGGAATTGAAGCTTTTTGGTCTATTTTTCTTCATTTTTATATATTGATTTCTGTGGGGGTGAATGTCTATAGTGATTCTTCTGTCATCATAAGGGCTCCAAGTCTTGCTGAAATGGGGCAGCATTAAGTTTCCAGGACGAGGCTTCTATGACACCTTCAGCTGAATTTCAAGAAAACTAAGAGAGTAGAGGATATTTGTGGTGATATTTATGAACAGCAGCATAATTTCTTTTATATGAGAAACCAAAAATATAAAGAGCAAAATGAAAGCTGGATAATAGGAAATAGGGAGATATCTTTCAGATGGGAAGCGGATAAAGAGGTAGAGAAAGGAGATCAGGAGAAGTGGAAGAGGAAGGGAAATATATGCGTATTTCCCCAAATGAATGTATTGCAAACATGTACCAATAATAATAAATAAAAGAGCAGCAGCAGCTTCAAAGATGAGACAGTAATAAATTATAGAAGGTAATAATCCAGGACTTACTAGGAAATGAGATTATATACTGAGAGCAATGAAGACATTTGGCTACAATGCTCACACGAAAGATGAGGCCTTGGATAATGACATGTGAATAACATATAACACATGCAAGGATAGTTTGTTTAGGGTAAAAACACCTCTCTGGGAGACAGTTTTCAGGTCCATTCTAAGAAGGTAACCACGAATCCTGAAGGACTGGGTCCCTCAATCTGGGGCAGAAACTCGTATCAGTCCATGGCTTGTTAGGAACTGGGCTGCACAGCAGGAGGAAGTGGCCAGCAAGCCAGCAAAGCTTCATGTGACAGCCACTGCCTATGGCTCCCATCCCACCTGAGCTTGGCCTCCAGTCAGAACAGGGGCAGTGTTAGATTCTTGTAGGAGGAACACCAACCTTCCTCCGAAGTACATGTGCTGGGGGTCTAGGTTGCACACTGCTCCTTTGAATCATTGGAGTGTTATGGTTGCTATCTGAGTGTCCCCACAAAGCCTCATGTGCTCATAGACAGGGCTTTCGGGAGGTGGTTGGATCATGGGTGTGTAATACTCAGTCATGGGTGCAATAATTGTATTAGTCCACTAACTGGTTTAGCATGACTCAAATTTTAAAATTTCCACATGGAACTTTGATTTAGCAGCATATTCTATTCTTTTTTTTTTTTTTTTTACAAAACAGCTTGATTGAAGTATAATTGACATACAATAAACCACATATATTTAAAGCAAAGTGTTAATGATGTTTATACAAAGTCAAGATAACCATAAGTATTAGTTTCCTTTTGCCCCTTGGAAATTTCTTGTACTTAATTCTTTTTATCTCTCCCTCACTGACTTACTTCTGTCATTCTAGATCAAATTCTGTATATCTCTCAATTTCTTTAGGATGCTTTTAACTATTTCATCTATGCTGTGTCATTTTGGGGATAAGATCCGGCAAAATCGTTTGTCAGATTTATTCCAACAACTATATATTTTTGAAGCTATTATAAATGGTAATTTGAAAATTTAAAATTTAGATTGTTGTTAGTATACACAATTGATATTTGTACACTAACTTTGTAGACTGCAATCTTGCTAAATCTGTTAGCATTAATAAGCTCTTTTTGTAGGTTTCACCTTTTTTCTGTATAGAACATTGAATCAGTGAAAAAAGAAAATTTCATCTTTTTATTGTCAATTAAGATGCATCATATTGATTTTTCTTTGGTTTGTCATGTTGGCTGGACTCCACAGGACAATGTTGAATAAAGCAGTAAATGGACTTTCTTGCCTTGTTTTGAATTTTAGGAAGAAATCATCCAGTTTTTCACCATTAAGTATGATGCCAGTTGTGGTTTTCGCCAATGCACCAGGCTGATAAACAGTATTCTTGCTTCCCTCCTTTTAGCGAGATATGCTTGACATAAAAAGTAGAATATATTTGATTTTATATCTATGTGTTTATGGGTTAGTACTGTCAAGATTCATGAAGCCATCATCAACATCAAGGTCTTCTTCATACCCATCATCCCCTAAGGTTTTCTCTTCCTCCTGTAGGGTCATTGTTTTGTTTTTTTGGGTAAGAACATTTAAAATAAATTCTAAGCTTTCAGAAATTTAAAGTATAATCACAGTATTATTATAGAAACTGTACTTTGTAGATCTCAAGAATGTATCTGTCTTGCATTACCGAAATTTTGTATCCTTTAACTGTCACCTCTCCATTGCCTCCACCCCACCCCCATGAATGATCATGTACCATTCTTTTGTCTGCTTCTGTGAGTCTATTTTAGTTTTCACATGTGAGATGGTACAGTATCTGTCTCTCTGTGTCTGGCCCAGTTACTTTACATTTCTCCCTTAGCCCTCAGCTGTGTCCATGCTGTTGCAATTGATGGGGCTGATATCTCTTTTATTTGTAGTTTGTTAAAAGTTTCAAAGAAGGGATGGGGATTTAGCTCAGTAGCATAAGTGCCTGCCTTGCAAGCAGGCAGTTGTGAGTTCAATCCCTGGTACCGATAAAAATGAAAAAGACAAAAAAAAAAAAAAAGTTTCAAAGAAGAATTGGTTTTGAGTTAAAATGTTTTTGTGCTTTTATTAATGTGCTTATGAGGTTTTTCTTTTTTAAAATCTAGTATGATGATTTACATTGGTTGATTTCTAATTATGCTGCCTAAATCCACTGAATTTTCACTGTATTGTTGGATTTGAAATGTTAACATTTTATTAAGAACTTTTGAAATTTGTGTTTATGAGGGAGATTGGTCTTAGTTTTATTTTGTGTGACAGTTTTATCCAGTTTGGGTGTCAGAGTCACGGTGGCCTAATAGAATGAATCGGAAGTTTTCCCTCTTCAGTTCTTTGCAAGAGTTTGTGTAAAAGTAATATTATCCCTCCCTTAAATATTTAATGATATTGACTGGTGGGTCTATAATTTTCTTTGGGGAATTGGTTGTTTTTTTTTTTAAATCACAAATTCAATGTTTAAAAATGCATATAGAGTAGTAAGTAATCTAGTTCTTTCTGACTCATTTTTGCAAATTTGTATCAAAAAGTCTGTGGTCTTTAGGTAAGTGTTGAAATTACTGGTATAAAACTATTCATGATATTCACTTATTCCTTTAGTATCTATAAAATCTGAAGAGATCTGTAATTCTCATTCTAGTAATTTGTGTCTTTACTTTTTTCTATCACTTTAATTAAACAGTTAGCAGTTTTTCCAATATTCTCAAAAATGAGCTTTTTGTTTGTTTCTTTACTGTTTTAATATTAAGTTTATTGATATATTTTGGTATACATAATGATCACTTTCATCATAGATAATTTGTATATATCTTTTGATTATTTTTCCCCATTCCTCCACCCTTATTGTGATTATTAGTTTGCTGATATCTGCTCTAAGCTTTATTATTTCCTTTCTTCTCCTTATTTAGAGTACTAATAAACAAACAAACAAATAAATAAATAAAAATAAGTACTGATTTTATTTGTATTCCACAAAATGTGGTATGATATGTTTCCATGCTCATTCTTTTAAAATATTTTGATTTCTCTTTTTAGTTTGTCTTTCACTAATAAGCTGTTTAAAAGCTTATTATGATATTCAGCATCTAAATATTTATATTTCAAAATAATTGATTATGTTATGCTTTAGTGTTCTTTGTTTCTTTTGTTTGGAATTTATTTAGCTTCGTCAAACTGTGAGTTCATGATTTTCATCAAATTCGGAAAAATGTCAACACATTAATTCTTTAAATATGTCCGTCTAGCTATCTAACTGTCATCTATCTTTTTCTTTCTCCTCCTTTGAGAGACCCACTCCAATTAAATACACATGTATGGAGTATTAAAGCTTTTCCACAACTGACTGGTCCTCTGTTCATTTTCCCCCATGTTTGTATCTCTCAGTGTGTGTTTCATTTTGGATAGTTTACATTACTATGTTTTCAATTTTCTAATCCTTTTCTTGGAATTTCTAATTTGTTCTTAAATATCCAGTGGAGACACAAATCCCAAGAACAAGAGATAAAACTCTTATTTCATCTAATTTTAGAGAGGGGAGGGCAAGTGGTGATATGATGTTTTCCAAAGACTTGATGTACCCTGAAGTGTGTGTGGTCCAGCGAAGGCTTTCACAGAGCCCAGGGTAGGTCAGAGTCAAAGGCTTCACAGCTTCCCAGCCTTTCTTTCCTCTTTTGCTGGGCCCTCCAGCACTTGTACTAACCTGTACTGAAGCTGCTGGAAGTCCTACACTAGCTCTCAGCAACGGTGTGGGCCACTTCTGATGGTTTCTTTTTACCCAAGACACGGCCTCACCTGACTCAGGGGCCTCAATCCACTACTTTGTTTTGTAACCTCAGAAAGTTTCTAGATCTTTATGTGAGGAGGTACTTTGGGACTTGTGTGTCTAAAAGAACTTTGCTGCTCACCAGTTATTTCCAAGAAAGGCACTGCCCAGAAGTCTTGGGGTTGACTATAGAAACTCAAGGGTATCTGCCCAGCAGAGGCCCCCAAAACACATTCAGCAGTTATTAGTGTCTCCCCCAAGGGCTCTAGAGCATTAAATTCTCTTCGCTCTTTTTCATTCCAGAACAAAGTAAATATATCACACAACTTATTCCTGATTCATAAGAGGGAATGGAAGATGGAGGTTTGGAATTAAGGAGAAATCCAGAGTACAGGCCAATGGCACTAAGATTTTCTCAGAGGAGTCCTGAAAGCCAAGTGAACATGAAAGCTTCAGTTTATGTTCTTAACATGGTAAACAGTACACAACAGTCATAGCATTTCATAACATATTCCAGGAGTGCTTTCTTCAATGATCTGATAATAGCTTCAGAGACCACAAAAATAAAGTAGCGTTAACATCAATCTGTTGGCTTTGCCCGGAGACCTTTAGATTTCATGGCCCCTGACCTGCTCATTGAAGGAGACAGCTCTAGGATTCCCGTATGAGCTGTTAGAGCTCCTCGAACTATGATTTGTTTTAACAATTTTGTGACCTGCTTCACGGTTTTGTGCTTTTACATTACTCAGTGTGTGCTTCCTCCTCCTTTTCTTAGGTTTATTAGTGCAATAAGTTGCCCTATGACACTGGGAGGATTCAGCTGATGGCAGCTGGCATTGATAACCGATAGCACAGTGGTTAAATGGGTCATGTATTTTTTGAGGGCTTATGACTACAGGAAGACATAGGTTCAAGGGTATTGCCCCAAATTCTTGGTTATCTTGATACAACACGTTTTTTCTTTCTCCTCATTCCAGTTTGGATAGTAGACTTTTATTAGTGCCAGATCCCTATGTGCTGGACAGCCTAGCAACCAACCAAACTGTAGGTGCAGAAAGTAATTGCTTTTCTTACCCTCAAAATTTACTGATTTTTAAAAGGCATTGGTCATTTTTTGTTCTGCAATCCCTAAATATCTTACTGGAAGCTAGCACCCTGTTTCACTCACTCTAAGTTATGTGATTTCCAGTTGGAGCTAAACCTCCATGACAACAAAGCACACACTGGCTGGACCAGTGGGTCAGGTTGGGTTGGAGCGGTGGAGGCAGCAGGCTAAGTCTGGTCTGAACCGGTGCTGCTTCCCCACAATGCTCTCTAGAGTGGACACAGCATATTAGGATTAGCAATTGCCACCCTGCCTATCTTCTCTTATTAGATTGAATAAAACTAGAAGACAGAGATCATGTCCTCCTCAGCCTTCTGCTGTTTTTTCTTTTGATAGTTCCATTAAAAGTTTGAATGATTTTACTTATTTATATTAAAAATTAATTTTATTATTGGTACATTTTAGATACACATAATGATCACATTTATTGTATGGAATTAGTGCCTGTGTATGACATATCTTAATTCTTCCTTTTTCACCCTTTCCTCTCTTCTCTTCACTTCTTCCTCCCTGCGTTAACAAAAGTTTTTTCCATTTTCCCTTTTGTTTACTTTTTCTTTTTCTCTTCCATCATTTCTCTATCTCCCTTCCCTGGTTCCCATTTCCATTTAGACATTTTCTTCCTATTTCACAATATCTATTATATAGTTTAGTTCTTTTTACACTTTGGTTTCTCACACCAAAGAAACAATGTGGTATTTGCATGTGCGTCTAATTTATTCCACTTAATAGTACAGTCTCAAAATCCACCCATTTACACGTCTCAAGTTTAAGCATCTTTATGGCAGAGTAGTACACCACTGTATAAAAAACTCACATCATCTTTACTTATCAGTTCATGGGCATCTGGGTTGTTTTCAAGATGTAGCTATTACAAACTGTGCAGAATAAACATGGCTGTGCATATATCACTGTTGCATGATGCTTTTAATTCTTTAAAGAAGATACTGAGTAGGGGAATAGCTGGGTAAAGTGGAACTTTTAGTCCTAGTTTCTTCAGGAATCTTCACATTGATTTCTACAGTGGTTGTATCAGTCTACACTCCAATCAACAGTGGAAAAGGGTTCCTATTTTCTCCATGGCTCCACCAACATTTTTTTGATTAATTGCTTGATAACAACCATTCTTTCTAGAATGAGATGGAATTTCAGTGTTGTTTTAATTTGCATCTCTTGAATGACCAGTGATGTTGAACATTTTTTCATATATTTATTTGCCATTTTTATTGCTTCATCTGATAAATATCTATTCATTTTAAGTGCCCATTTGGGACTGGTGTAAGGAGCAGACAAACTGGAGATTGACCACATATTCAGGGATAGAACAAGGCCAGCCCTAAGAACAGGGAGAGCCAGATGTGAGCCATGCAGACAAGCTGTTGGAATTAGAGCAAGGCCAGTCTAGCTGGTGTCTGGGTTTGGTGTTTCTCCTTGTTAACCACAGTAGAAATGCCTGAGAATTTTTCACTTTTAGTGTTCTCAGCAAAACCTTGAGACCTTGCATTTTTGACTCTGTTGGACTCTGGTGTGTGCTTTCTCTTTGTCTTTTACTGTGTATAAATAAGAACAAAGACCATGCCAGGCTGTTGCTGCCTCTCCATCAGAGAAGTCAGGTTCAAGCAATTTCCAATTTTCCTTGTAGTGTGTTCTAGCTTTTTCCTAATCTCCCATCACACACTCTCAGGACCCCACTGGCTTTGTGATTGAGGTAACCTGGGTCTTTAAATTTGCTTGGTATGACTTTTTGGAGCTCTTTATATATTCTAGATTGTGGTCGTTTGTCTTAGAAACAGCTGGCAAAGATTTTTTTTTTACCACTCTGTTAGTGGTTTCTTTTGCTGTGCAAAACTGTTTTAATAAGATGGGAACCCAGTTATTGATTCTTTGTGATATTTTTTGCATGGTCAGGATTTTGTTCATGAAATCTTTGTCTACACCAATGTCTTCAAGAGTTCTACCCGTTCTACTTCTCAATCAATTTTGTTTTGGTTTTAATATTTAGATATTTGATCCATTTCAATTTTTGTTTAGTACATGAAAGATACAGGTCTAGTTTTAGTCTTTGACAGATGGAAAACCTTTTTTTTCCCAGCACCATTAAAGAGGCTCACAACGGAGGTGTTTGTCTCTTTGTCAAAGATAAGGTGGTTGACTGTGTTTTGAGTGGTTTCTGTATCTTCTAGTCTGTTTCATTAATTCTCACTTGTTTTTTTCCCCCCAAGTATCTTGCCATTTTCATCATTGTAGTTTTGTAGTATAACTTCCAAGTCAGTGATTGTGATGCCACCATGCCTTGCTTTGTTAGCTGGAATTACTTTTGCTATTCTAGTCCAATATGGTTCCAAATGAATTTTTGGATTTTTTATCTAATTCTGTGAGATATGTGTTTTGAACAGAATTGCATTAAATCTATACAACAATTTTGAAAATACAGCCATTTTATAATCATTACATTGGTTATGCCTACCCAAGATGGAGGGATAGCTTTCCATTTTCTGACATTCTCTTTGATCTCTCTGTTTTTTTAAAGAATACTATAATTTTTAATGTAATGGTCTTTGACTTCCTTTGTTGGGTAGATTCTTAAGTATTTCATTCTTATAGTTTTGGATGCTATTGTGAAAGGTATGGTTTTTCTAATTTGTTTCTCAGTAAGTTTGTTATTTGTGTCCAGGAATGGTATTGATTTTGAGTGCTGATTTTGTATCCAATTACTTCAACCTTTTTTTCTACCATAGTTTTTTATTCTGCCTTTGGCTACCTTAGTAATTGAATAATGATAATTTTATGCGCTACATGATTATGCAGGCCTTCTGAATGTCATCATGGTAGAATCATAGAGCTGGAAGGAACATCAGAGAACTTAAAAACCCTTCATGATTTTGAAAATGAAATAAATTAATACCTTGTACAGGTCACATAGCCAGTTGCTTTCAAAAAATGGTTCTTGGGTACCTAATCTCTAGGCTTGTAGTTTGGCACTATTCAGAAACACTGAACATTTTAGCTGAGATTTTGCATTCCATCAACTACCAACTTCCACAGAAGTAGACGGCTCTGAATCATATCCAGTTCTGCATTCATTGAATGCAAAACATGTTAGCCCCACAGTATTTGCATATTCTGCAGTTAATGCATAATTTTGTAAAATCAACTGAAGTTTTTCAGGAGAGTTGAAAGATGTTATTAAACGATATTAAGTACTCTTCAGGAGACTCACCTTGGAGATTTTGCAATTTGTTCATTATGATTATCATCACATTGTTGTTATAACTTAGAATTTGAAAGATTGCACTTAAAAATCTCTTTGGGGAGATGCTGGGAACAAAGAAAATTGCCATAGAGTTAAAAGTGTGAGTCACACAGAACCATCTGGAAAATATCTTGAAATATTCAGAAAACTTTTTAAAAGATCCAATTACTGCATAAGCCTGTGAATGCAGAGCAAAGTGAGAGTGTCTCTTTATATGTTGTGTGAATCACACAAAGAAGGCAGAAAAATTGAAGCAAGTGTGGGAGAGAGTAAGGATCCTCTGTGAATTTCAGGAGAAAGAATGAAAGCAGGCAAGGAAAAAGCCGTGAACAATTAGTGTATCTGCAGAGGCTGAGTAAGAGATTCAAAATCAGATAATCATAAACTTTATGGTTATTATTTTCTTTCTCTCAGACTAAAAATAAAATATGATGCTCAAAGGTAGAAAAGTGGAAACTCTGGAAAATAAGTTGCTGAATTTGTTTCCCTGATATTTATGTAAGGTCAGCCACTATAGATCAACCTGATGGTGTCCCCGGTTGTGAAAGTTTAGGCTGGAAGATATGGCACTACAGAACAACCTCTGTGAGTTATGTTAAGTATCTCCCAGCAAAGAACTTCTACATTTGGGACACCATTGGGCTTATGTAGGGGAGATAGTGAAAGTTAATTTAGCAAGAATTATTTCTGGTTTTTAAAATTTTGATTTTTGTCAGTACATGTTTGCAGTACATAATGATTGCATTCATCATGTAAGTTGGTTCGTGTAGATAACAAATCTGAATTCTTTTTCATGCCTCATTCCACTTCTTGGACACTTCCCCCATTTTTTGTAAAAGATCTATCTCCCTGTTTCCTATCTTGATGTTATTATTTTTCTTTTTTCCTTCCCATTTTAAAGAGAATAAAACCAAGGAAAATAAAACAGAATAAAACCAATCAAAATAAACCAGTATAAGTGATACAAGACTTCAGAACCTTATGAAATCAACAATAGTTACCATAATGCCTTTTGTTGTCTTCAAAATAGCTGCAGATACCTTCAGACATAGCGAAAATCAAACAGAGCAGAATGGAATAGAAATAATAAAAGCAAAAAAAGAGAATGAAATAAAGAACTTCAAAACAAGCCAATAGTAAATCCAAAATGGCTACCATAATATGTCTTGCTATCTTTTAAAGAGCTGCTCATCCCATCAGATTTAACATAATCAAACAAAACAAAAGAGAATAAAACTCAACCCAACAAAACAATGAAAATGATATGGTTCGCAGGCAGGTGTCACTTCCGGGGGAAGCCTTGCTCTCTCCCTCTGTAGTTGGTGAATGGTGCTGACTAACGGAGTGAGGTTTGGGTGTGGCTTCCCCACTTTGGCAGCAGCCCTTGCATGACACTGGTTTCCAGGCAGGATCACCTCCTGGTGAGGCCTGTTTCTCTCTCCCTGCAGTCCATGAGCAGGGCTGACTCATGGAGAGAGACTTGGCTGGCTGTCCCTACATCGGCAGTGGCCTGCACATGACCTTTTTTCTTTATCTATATTTTGTGTTTCCCATATAAGAGAAGTCATGTGATATTAAGCATGTGTGTCTGATTAATTTCACTTAACATTGTAGTTTGACAAACGGTGTGTGGCACACTAGGGAGGGACTCACCTGGGGAAGCAAAGTCTGCATTTGAGTCATGCTTATGAGGCTTCTTATAATTCTGTGATTTAGGTAAGTTATGTGGCCAGCCTATTGCGCTCATTTCTTACCATGCACTATGTGGTGCTAGTTTTATACTCCCACCCCATCAATGAATTGGAATCTTACTCTTCTGTGCAGTAATGTTGGGAGGTGTTTAGATCATAAGGGCCCTGAGCTTTTATAACACCATTATAAAAAGGCTTCTTAGAATGTGTCGATGTCCGCTCCCGGCCGGCAGGAAGGACACACGACAAAGTCTGGCAGTGGACAACCTTTTCTTTTATTTTTCTTCTCCGTACAGCCTGCCCTGGGATCGCTCCCAGCCGAAGCCTCCTTTGGTCCGCTCCCCGCGGCTCCTTCTGGGCTTCTACTTCCGGGCTTCTTCTTCCCCCCCAGGGGTGGCACCAGTATATATACGGATACAGTGTCCAATCATGTTAAAGTAAGCAAGGCAAGCTGATTGGCTAACATCATCAGTTGCCAGGCAGACTATATTGTTGAGCGGGGTTGCTTACGCGGTAAGCAGGAAACTAACGTGCTCGATGGGAGGGGTAATCTACCTCAGGCTTTACTCTTTACTACAGGCCTCACGTCCGCCAAGTGAGGCGACCGGGCTCGGGGCTGCGGCTCCCAACATCTCCCCCTTTTTTATTTTTTTTTATAAATGTGCGCATCGTAGCCCTTCCTGGACTGGGTGCAGAGGCTTATGCCCTATGCGTAGGCCCACCGTAGGTCCTTGGCTTAGACCCTGGTCGGCCGTCCCATGGTCTGCCAAGGCGCTGAGGCCCTCGTCCTTTTTCTAGGGCCAGGCACAAACTGGACGGAACCTGGATGCACACAAGCTTGCACTCATTTCCTCTCCGTAAAGAAATCCCCTCGGAGAGAAATTTAGACCTGGGCAGCATCTAACAGTCCAGCGGCTTACGTGCAGGATGGGGTAGGGCCTGGCTTAGGTTGAGTCGCACCGGGGGAGTACGCTCTTACCCGTCATTGACTCTCCTACCCAGCTATGTCATAATTTTTTAGAGGAGGAGTGTGGGAAGCTCACCACCCCTAGACTCGGTCGTAGGCTAGGCGAGCGAGCCATGCATATGCCTGAGGATCTTCTTGTCCATTTCGGGCTACCGCTATTTCTATTCATCTTGTTGGTTGGTCTGTGATGGATCTCCGGTAGGGCAGGTCTGATCTTCAGTCGAGGGCTTTGTCGCCCGTGTCAGTCTCTCCGGTACCCACAGTGGTTCTCGTCCCGATTCCTGTGGGAAAACACAAACCGCGCCTCGGTTCCAGCTGACCACTGGATCCGGGCCCATCCATTGTCCTGTCAGGACATCTTTCCACTTCACCCACCCTTTATGGTTGGGGGAAGGGTTGCAGTGCTCCACGGCTGGGGAGCAATTATCATTATTTAAATTTAAAAAATTGTGTGTGAATAGTGCCATGGATAATCGTGCCTTTGGGGCCAGGCCTTGGCCTACTCCCCCTTTTTGTTTTTGTAAAATTTCTTTGAGGCTTCTATGAGCCCTCTCAATGATTCCTTGACCTTGGGGATTGTATGGGATACCATGTTTTAATTGAACCTCCATCATTTTGCAGAACTCATTGAAGGCTTTGCCTATATAGTCTGGTCCATTATCAGTTTTTAATATTTTTGGTTTGCCCCATGCGGCCCAAGCCGCCAGGCAATGATTGATCACATTAGACACTTTTTTATCTGTTTTTGCTGTTGCGAATATGACGTGAGAACAGGTGTCTGTGGAAACATGAACATATTTAAGAGTCCCAAACTCCTGTATATGTGTGACGTCCATCTGCCAAACATCACCAGGGATCAAACCTCGAGGGTTTACTCCCATCGGTATGGCAGGTTTGTATGTGGCACAGGAGTCACATAGTCGCACGATATCTCGTGCATCTGCTCTGGAAACATGGAAATGGTTTGCTAGTGTCCTGGCATTGACATGAAACTTATCATGGAAGGCACGGGCTCGCTCGATTGGTGTTAGTAAGGTAAAAATCCATAACGGGCGAGTGGCAGTATCAGCAGCTGCATTCCCCTGTGCCATGGGCCCCGGCAGGGATGTATGTGCTCTTATGTGGGTGGTGAAGACCTTATGGTGTCTGTTCTGAAGCAATGTCTGGATAGACAGGAACAGCCCAGCCACTGTGGAAGTGGATCTAATTAAACCGGCAGTCTCAAGCACTTGCATAGCATTGACCACATACCTAGAATCGGAGACAATATTAATGGCTTCTGAGAACCGTTCAAGAATCATTTTAACGATCTGCAGTTCCACCACCTGAGGCTGATCAGGTTCAAATTGTATGGTAACCGGGGGCTTGCCTAGGATCACATAGGCGCCTATCCCCGTCTTGGAGCCATCTGTGTATATTGTAGTTGCTGGGACTAATGGCTCAGAGGCAGTAACCTTTGGAAAAATTATAGGGTGCTGAGTGACAAATGACAAGATAGGGTCTTTAGGGTATTGATTGTTTATATCCCCATGGAAAACACATCTCAGAATGGCCCATGTATCTATGCAGGCAGCCAGGGTCTTGATCTGGCTGGTGGTATAGGGTACTCGGATGGCTTGTGGTCCTGAGCCAAAATGTTGGACAGCTCTATCATGCGCTTCAAGGGCCAATGAAGCGACTGCCTCCGGGTAATGCTCTATGACTTTTGCAGGTGAGACCTTAGGGTGTATCCACAGTAATGGTCCTTTCTGCCAAATCACCGCTGTGGGCTGTAGACTAGTCTGTAGCAAACAGACATCAAAGGGTCGCCCTGGTTCAATTCTGTGTAAGGTAGCCCCACCTAAGGCTTTTTCCACTCTCTGTAAGGCAGCTCTTGCCTCAGGAGTGAGCCTCCTGTGGGAGGCTATATCTGGGTCTCCCTTTAGAAGGTCGAACAGGGGTTTGAGATCTGAATTTGGTATATGTAAATATGGCCTAATCCAATTAATGTCTCCTTTATTGATTACCATAGTACCCACAAGAGATTGAACCATAATTTTAATGTGTCCTGTGTAGTCTGAATCTATGACCCCCGGGACTACTGTGAGACCCCGAAGGGCCGTGGAGGATCTCCCGATCACCAGACCCACGGAATTTTCGGGTAACGGTCCCTTAAAGGTGGTTTTAACCACTCGAACACCCATATCAGGCACTAATATAAGTCTGGAGGCGACACTGAGGTCCACACCTGCTGACCCAGGGGTGGCCCTTGTTGAAGGCTGCCATCCTGAGCTGTCCTGTCTCTGGGGTGGGGGCCCGCCTGTGAAGGGGGCCCCCTCTGGCCGTTTTTTGGCCCTCTAGCATCTCGTCCACAAATACGGTTGCCCTGAGCATCAAAGACCGACCTACACTCCTCAGCTTTGTGTGATCCCCTCTTGCATCGCCCACAAACATATGGTTCTTCATTCCTAGGGCGAGGCCTAGCATCTGCATTGTTTGGGCAATGACGTTTAATGTGTCCTGGCTCCCCGCAGGCAAAACACCCTTTAGCCTTACATTCCCCTTCTAACCCGCGAGGTCCCCTCTGCTGTACAGCCGCGGCCAGGAGAGCAGCCACTCCCGAGTTGGAGAGCGGCCCCCCTATCTCTCTACATATCCTAATCCAGGCGTTGAGGTCCTTGTTCTTATGAGGAGCTATCGCTGCCTTGCACTCCTTTGTACATTGCTCAAAAATCAGCTGCCTTACCAGCGGTCGAGCCACTCCCGGATCAGAAAATATCTTATCGGCAGCATCTTGCATTCGGGCCACAAAGTCAACAAATGGCTCTGTGGTACCCTGAATTACTGGGAAAGAACCCTGCGACTCCTTATCGAGCGACTTAGGCTCCTGACAGCTGGTCTCTTTGGCCTCCTTGCCATTCAACTTTCCCTCGTCCTCGGAGTCAGACGACTCCGAGGCTAGAGCCCCGTCCTTCTCCTTAGCATCTTTGTTCCCCTTGACGGGCCCCTCTCGGGAGCTCCCCGACTGGGCCTGCTCAAATACCCTGCGTACTTTTGTAAGCTCTTGAGAGCTTTCTCCACAACCACCCTCGCTCTTAGTGTTGCTACCTAGCATGTTTCCCATCTTTTAATATGTTACTCACCGCGTGAGGCCCAAGGAATCCGCCACTTACGCGTGAGCCTGAGGGGAGTCTAAAAGCCCTGTAGGTGCGCGCCACCCAGAGCCCAGGCTTATCCCCAACTCACCTGTCTCGCAGCTCTGTACTGGAGCGTTGTCCGCTGTCACGTCTCGGGGGTGATCAGTCCCCGTGCGGGCCTCCAAATGTCGATGTCCGCTCCCGGCCGGCAGGAAGGACACACGACAAAGTCTGGCAGTGGACAACCTTTTCTTTTATTTTCCTTCTCCGTACAGCCTGCCCTGGGATCGCTCCCAGCCGAAGCCTCCTTTGGTCCGCTCCCCGCGGCTCCTTCTGGGCTTCTACTTCCGGGCTTCTTCTTCCCCCCCAGGGGTGGCACCAGTATATATACGGATACAGTGTCCAATCATGTTAAAGTAAGCAAGGCAAGCTGATTGGCTAACATCATCAGTTGCCAGGCAGACTATATTGTTGAGCGGGGTTGCTTACGCGGTAAGCAGGAAACTAACGTGCTCGATGGGAGGGGTAATCTACCTCAGGCTTTACTCTTTACTACAGGCCTCACGTCCGCCAAGTGAGGCGACCGGGCTCGGGGCTGCGGCTCCCAACAAGAATGGGTTCATTCTTGTATTCTTGGCCCTTCTCGCTTCTGCACTGTGAGGATGCTATGCTCCTGCCCTGCAGAGGATGCAACATGTAAGCTCCATCTTGGAAGAAGAGAATGGATTCACCAGACACCAAACCTGCTGGTATTGTGACCTCAGAGTTCCCAGGCTCTAGAACTGTAAGCCCATGCATATCTAGTCTTTATAAAGTACCCAATCTCAGGCATTCTGTTGTAGCAGAACAAAAGAGACTAAGAGAGGCAGAATGGATGACCTTAGAGGACTTTATTGTGCTATTCTGTGATACTTTCTTTTCTGTGTTTCTGTTGTGGGAATATCCAATCTACAGGGAGAAAAACTGTAACTGACTTTTTGGGGACCTTTTATGGCAATTGGAAATTCAACTCACCTGGTCTCTAAAGTACTTTTAAATTTCCTGAGTTGTTTGTCCATCCCTGCCTTGCTACTGAGTTCTATTTTAATTTTAACATGTAAGAAAAGATATAAGCCAATCTCTTCTAATTGTTTAGCCAACTAGTGTTTTCTTTCTTTTTTTAGTTATCTATTTTAAAGAGAAAAAAATAAAACAAGATAATTAGAGAGTAACAAAGGTAAATACATTGTGCATTGTTATCTTTAAATTAATAACTTAGATTACAAGATATCTGTATTTAATTGTCCAAACAATACTAGCACAAACCTTTCTTTTCAATGAACTAAGAGAAATCAGTAGTAAAAGTATCTTTATTATCATATTCTTTCAGTTTCTCACCCCAGGGACACAATATGATGCTTATACATGCAAGTCTGATTTATTTCACTTATGAGTATAGCCTCTAATTGTATCCATTTACTTATAAAAGTCTCAAGTTTATCCTTCTTTATGGTTGAATAGTACCACATTGCATAAAAATACTACATCTTGGTCATTCATTCTTCAGTTGATGAGCATTTAGGATGTTTCCAAGATCTAGCTATTATAAATTGTGCTGCTATAAACATGGGTACACATATATCACTATGCTATGATGTTTTTAATTCTCCTGGGAAGATACCAAGAAGGGGAGCTGCTGTGTTAAATAGAACCTCTAATCTCAGTTTTTTGAGGACTTTCCACACAGATTTCCTGAGTGGTTACACCAGTCTACACTCCTACCAACAGTGGAGAAAGGTTCCTTTTCCCCCAGAGCCCCTATAGCATTTGTTATTGGTTGATTTCTTGATAATAGCCATTCTTTCTAAGGGAGAAATGGAATGAGGTGGAATGTCAGTGTTGTTTTAATGTCCTGATTAATCAGTGATGTTGAACATTTTTTCATATATTTCTATGCTGTTTGTATTTCTTCATCTGAGAATATGTATTCATCTTGGATGCCCAGTTTTGGATTAGGGCTTTAAATTTGAGAGGTCTGATATTTTTTAGTTTTTTGTATGTTCTTGATTGTAATCCTTTGTGTGAGGAACAGCTGGAAAACATTTTTCCCCACATTGTGGGCTCTTTCTTCACTCTGTTGGTGATTTCTTTTGTTGTGCAAAAGTGTTTTAGTAAGATGAGATCCCAGTTGTTGATTCTTTGTGATAGTTCCTGTTTGATTGGGGACTTTATTCATAAAGTCTTCCCTATACCAATCTCTTTAAGAGTTTTATATGTTTTATCTTTCAGATAATTTAATATTTCTCTTTTAATATTTAGATCTTTTTATGATCACTAACTGTAAGCTTGTCTTCTATATCTGAGGTCCTGTCCTCACATTGGTTTAGTTTGCTGCAAATACTTTCAATGGAATTTTTATTCTCCTGGATGTCTGCTTGAATCTGCCTCATGGATTTAATTTCTTTCCTATGCTAAGTATTTATGGCTTCGATAATTTGTTAAACTCATCTTTTTATTTTATGTGTTTGTTTTAGTGTCACTAAGCATGGTCTTTATTTTGGACACCATATCTGCAGTTATCTGAGAAATTATTTATGATTTGATTTTTTCCAGAGCCTCATTCAATTGTTTTATTGTTACCACTTCAAAGAAGCCAGGTGGGAGACTTTCAGATTGTCTCATCTTGTTGCCCCCTGTGTTTGCCTTTGGTGAACTGGATATCTGGGGTTGCATCTTTTTAAGATGTCTTTTCATTTTCTTTTCTTTTTTAGTTTAATTTCTAGAGTGTTGCTTGTAAATTATCTATGTTGTGTTGCTTTATTGCTAGTATTTATGACCTTGAGGTAATGATTACTTTTCTGAAGTATCGTCCAGATGTAACTGGTTTTTGGGTTTTGAGTCTGTGGGAAGATCTTACTTCTCCAATGTGTTGGAGATGAGAAGCTGCTGCTTGTTTGGCTCAATCCTTGGTTCTTTGACAATGTGCTACAGCGTTTTCTGTGACCCTCGGTCAATCTCAGTCATGGAATACCAGGAAAAATAGCTACTTTGAACAATTATGTCACTTTAGATATAGTGATGCTAATGGTATCAAACACAGCCTAGAAAATCATAAACTGAACTAACCATTCATTTGCCACTTTTAGTCATAATAACTAGATCTTTGGTTATGCAACAAAATCTGAAACAAACCATAAAACTATACGCAGTATTCAAGTCCTTAGTATGTCAATTTTTCCCTCACAGGTTAAAATTTTAAGTGAGTGAGGGAGAAAATAGAGAAGTAGAAGAACAAGAAGAGATTAGAAGGTTGGAGGACAAAGGCAGAGCTTGCTAACTGCTGAAGAAGATGGGAAGGAAAGAGAGAAGGAAGAGAGAAAAAAGAAGAGTAGTGTATTGTTTCAAGAAAAGCTGAGATAGATGCCGGATTGGTCCATTTTGTCAGCTTGGGCTGGGAGGGCATGTGAAAATTGACACTGTCACATGAAAAGACGTGGCTTCCTATTTAGTAGTAAAGGCTATATAGATTGGAAAATATTAATTTTAAAGATTGTAAGCAAAGCGGGTGAGTTTCATACTTAAAACACCTCCCATCATCATCTCATTTTATCTATATAATAACATTGGGAGATAGAGTTGGCAAGGATAATCCCATTTTATGAATGGAAAGAAAGAAACTTAGAGAAGCTGTGATTTATAGAGGTAGGTAAAATGCACATCTCATTTGTGCCTTTGGTATCATTTCTCAGTCTTACTATCAGAGAGGAGAGTTGAATTGTCTTCTAACTGCCCATCACCTCACGTGTAGCAGCCACCTTTGTCCACATGAGTGGAGAGCCCGTGAAGACACACTGAGTCAGCTCACTGAATTTGTTTATTGTATTTACTTCAATCAAATAAACTATAGATAGTATTCAGTGCAAACCTTTGGAAAGTAGCAGGAAGTCCCTGTTTTAACAATGCTTCTTGAATTATAACACCATTTTATTTTTCCTTATCCATTTTATCTTCCTCTTGCAAAGGAATCACTTGAGGTTGCAGAATAAGAATTAGAGTTCATGCAGCAGGATTTTTTTTGAATGTATGGGATTTTTAACTGTTCAGAATTCTTGTCACTCAGTTTAACTAGGGTAAGGCCTAGTTCATTCCAACAAGGTTTCCAACGTGATCTTAGAATAGTGGTTCTAAGGAAAAGCACTCTGTATATACACAGAGCAGAAACTTTTCAGGCCAGCCCATTCTCACAAGAAGTGCCAGGCACTGGAGAGAGAGAACAGAGGAAGGATCCACCCAAGCAAGTCTGGGGTTTTCACTCTGCCCATTGCCATCCCAGATGACTCTTTCATTTGGAAACTCCATCTCCATTACTGTACCAGCCTTGAGAGCCTCACAATTCCACCACAAACACAACCTAAAAAGGGGCATTTTTATTTGAAAGTTTTCTCCTTTGAGAAGGATTTGGAAGCCTTTTTTTTTTTTTTCTGTTTAGCAACATTTTTGCCTTATCTGTGAATTTCTCTAATTTCTTCTCTTTCTCAGGCTCCTTTACATAAACCAAGCGGGACACACACAGGTGTTGGTTACTGTGCTTTGAATGCAAACCTGTTGAATGACAGCATAAAATGGATGAGTAACAGACCCTCTATTCCTCTCTTCACAGCA
The DNA here is from genome assembly GCF_034190915.1 of Cavia porcellus. Classification (NCBI taxonomy): domain Eukaryota; kingdom Metazoa; phylum Chordata; class Mammalia; order Rodentia; family Caviidae; genus Cavia; species Cavia porcellus. The sequence goes on along the minus strand of NW_026947511.1, from coordinate 19,313,812 downwards.
AATCTGAAGTTGCTTGGCAAATGTGAACCAAATTAAGAATTTAGGAGTTTGGGAATATACCAAAGTAAGATTCATCTGGTTTGAGAAACATCAGGCCATCTGTAATACTCAGAAGAATAGGAAATTCAACAATTAGAAACTGTTTTGGATAGAAAATGATTAAGGATGTTTTTAAATTCTGAAAATAGGGAACAAAGGAGAAGAAAATAGTATATAGAATACAGAGTGAGCTGTGGTCAGGAGTTCAGATTCCTAGATTCCAAATGATTATACTTCGTGAACTCTTTAAATTCTGTGATTTAGATTTATGGTGAAAAAAACCTAAAGTTTTCAACTAGGTGATCACTACTGTCTCTTTTTAAAAAAGATAATAATATGCAATTCCTGACAGGAAAACCAATTCTGTTTGTGGCCACATTTTCTTTCACTGGCTTGATTATACCTTCTGAGATCACAAGTAAAACCTCATTAGCTAGTGATGAGAAGGTTAATAATTCACAGTATATTCTAATCATCCTTAACATCTGGTTCTGTTCTTTTTATCGCCTCTCCTTTTTTTTCCCCTCAAGAAATTTTAGACTCATACCTGACAAATATAAACTGGCTATCCAGAGAAGTGATACTTTTTTTTTTTTTTTTTTGCAGTGTAAGGTTACATATAATACAGAACTACAAAAAAAAGCATAACAGTAAGAAATCACCTGTTAATAGATTACATATTATCATCTTGGAAATAGTTGCTCAAATCACAGTATCAAAGAATACAAAGTAGACATTCAAACAGAGAGACTACAAACAGCTGTGTTCAATGATCCAAAAACATTAATATAGTCAGCTATTCAACATCCCTATACACAGAGAAGTGATACATTTTAAAAAACAGAATCACCTTTAACCGTTTTTGCAAAATGCATTTAATTCTAGGAAATAAAAGAAAATCTGATTTATATTTTCCTTTTTATAATAGTTTAAATGCTGCAAAAATTGTATATTGGAGCTTGGAAAAAAGGTAGACCAGCGCTATATTTATGAGCTTATCTTGCCTTTAAATTAATTCTCCCCACCTTCACGTTTTGCCAGAGCCCTTTGGTTACCATAGAAACTGGCATGGCCTCTAGCTGAGATTCCTCTGAGACTTAATTGCATTCCGAATTTCATAAACTCTCTATTAACCTTTGCTTGACAGGTATATGTATGATGCAAAATGGGTTAGATTAATAGTTTAAAGTGACATATACATTGACGTTTCCTGCACCTATTGTTCTCTTTCAGTTGATTAAGAATATTTATAAATAATTGTGATACTGTTACTGTTGATGCATTTTTTCCATTTTAGAAATGATCCTAGAATTACTAGATATATATCTAAGAGACAAGGGCATTTTTGAGGGAAAGTCTAGAGCTGAGTATGTCTGTATATGTTTAAATATATTCAGAATACTAATCTGTGTATTTATCCCTGTTATCTAGAGTATTGCTTCAGTTCATGAACTTGACTTATTTTCCAATTGTGAGGAAGATAGCTGTGGTTGTGTTTATGTGGGGAAGATGGTCATTGTTTTATTTATCACCACATATGGAGTTTGTGAACAGAGATAAAATTTTGTTGAACATTTTTGTTTGAGAACCATACTGTTTGCAAACAGAAGTGTTCACGAACTGTGGTATAACTGTACATTATATATTAGGCATAGTAGTTAATATTTATCATGTACTAATTCATTTAATCTTTGTAACATCTCTATATAGCAAGTAAAAAGATAACCACTATTTTATGTTTGAAGGAACTGAAATGGAACTAGAGTTCTCCCAGTTACTAAATGATAGAGCTGGCATTAAAATCCAATTTGACTCCAAAGCCCTTAAACCTTTCATTTGTATCTCTTTGATCAACCCCCAGGCAATACTGCCCAACCTTCCTAGAGACTCCAGAATTGTAGAATTCCAAAGCAAGTCTCACTTCCTAGGGGAATAATTCATTTGCTGCTATCATCAGATTCTGAACTAGAAGCAGGAGAAATGAACACATAAGGCACATTCTTTACTCTCAAGGAGAATTTGGAGGTAGAGGAGAGGCAGTAAAATCAAGAGACACATGAAAAGAAATTCCAGCTTACAAAGACTTGCAAGACAAGGTGTTACTAGCATAAGGCCCCAGTCTCTCTACATGGGTGTATTCAAAGATACAATAGTTAAAAGTAGAAATACTTAAAAATAATTTGAACTCTGTGGAACATTCTTTAAGAAGCCAATGACAATTCCATTTCTACAGCCTAATGAAACATCTGCATCTTCTTCTCCTGCACCTGCAGATAGCAGCACTGGTACAGAGACCAGTTTTGCATATGTGTCTCTGATTATTCCAGCACCATTTACTGCAAGCTGTCTCTTTTGTATTACAAACTCCCCCAAACATTCTCCCAGAGTCTGCTCCTGTACATTTCCTTGTCACTGTCCAGTCCCCTTTCGGGATCATCTCTTTAGTATATGGATTGATTAAGCCTCTGTTTTTTATTATTTGTGTATGTTTGAAGTACAAAATGATTACAGTCCTTATGGTGAGTCGGTATATGTACAGAGCACATCTTAATTCTTTTCATTATCCCTTTTTTCTCCTTTCCTCCCTCTCCCCCATATCTTGATCCCTTTCCCTTTTGCAAAATATCTCTCCTTTTTTTCTTATTATTTATCTTTCGTCTTGTTTTTTACTTGTATTTTGGGTTTCTCATATAAGAAAGGCCATGTGATATTTAAGTTTGTTTATCTAATTTATTTTATTTAACATTATGATTTTAACAAGCTTCTCTTATTGCTCTCACTTTCATGTTCTTCCTTTACAAAACCTTTATACAGTGAAGAATTGTGAACTAGCCAGATGCTGGGCTTTCTTCTGAAAGGAGACCTGCGTTAAGCAGAAGATAGCAAACGTAACTCAGTATCTATTTTTAACCATATTGTACCTGAGTGAATTAGAGAACATGTCTGGCTAGTCTCACCTAGAGAAGAGATTCACAGAAGCTGACCTTGAAGGGTGAGGTAGTATTTGTGCCCTGCTAAGTGGGAAAGAGGCATTCCAAGTCAAGGAAGTAGCACATGCCAAAGTCCATAGATATGTGTAGGTATAATGTATTTAAGGACAGATTATTTTTTCAGAAATAAATTTCAAACAGTTAGAAAGAACAGAAAAATATAAATTGATCATTTGTAAAACAAAAAATGTGATGTTAGGCGATTCGAACAGAATTCAGTCCAATTTTTTAAATTCCCTATCAAAGATAGAGAGCTGCCAATGTACTTTAACTGAATACTGTCTTTGCATCAGACGTCTTACTTAGAAAGCTCAAAGATATTTTTTTTGCCTTGTCCAAAGGGTCCAAAGAAGTTGTTTTGTATCAAACAAGGAGGTTTTATCTGGAGATAAATTGATTATCTATATCCAATCAAATAATTTAAAAGTAAGACATGGTTAAATCAGGTGTATCTGTTTTATTAACCTCTCAGCAGGGTGGGCACCAAATTGAATTGTTATTCTTGTGGTGACACAGTGCCTCATTGTCCTACATTGTATTTGCCTTCTCTGTAGGACAGTGAATTCCTTCATGGAATCTTAGGAAAAATTCGTCATTTCCTGTCCATTTGGTTATAAGTCTAATTTGTTTGAAATTCGCATATCATATCTGACTCAAAAAATTTCCTTTAATTTAGGATAGGCTTAGAGTTCTAGGAGTCATAGCACATATACCTGTATGTATAGGGAGATGAATTGGTACGTGATGTGATCTTTCATTGTATTTCCTCTTCCTTTATTTTAGGGGAAAGGATGAGCTCATTTAGATTCCTTCCTTTTCTTTGGGTTCAAACTCTTCACTGTGTTAAAACAAGGAAAAGAAAGAGACAAAAGACTTTTATTTAATTGACTGATTGTGTTATTCTATATGTTGGTTGTTGATGTTTTTCTGGTCAGTGCTGACTGTCTGACGTTTGATGCTGACTGGGTGTATGTGTTGGATCTTGCATGATAAATTCCTCCGAGGACTGGTTGCTTGGATTGGGAGCTCTGGCTCTGAATCAGCATCTCCCGATCTTTTGGCTCTTAGCTTCTGCTTCATCTACCTCAGACACTGTAGCTGCTGTAGTTCCTTTTTAGGGCTGAAATCTCTGGGTGGTTCCCAGGAAGATGATTTAAGCCTAGCTATTTTGATCAATATCTGTCTAACCCATGTAATGGCAAGTGTTTTCATTGCCATTTCACTGTCATGAGCAAAGCTTCTTGGAAATTAAAAGCTTTAAAGCTAACACACTGGAAAGAAAGAAGTAAATGTCTTATACTATAAAAGAACTATGAGAGTATCTTACAAAATCTTGGAGGATACAAGTCAATATACAAAAGTTAACCAAGAACTGGAGATGTACTTTAGTGGTATTGTGCTACCATGAATTTTTATCTCCAGCAATGCAAGAGAAAAGAAAACAATTAATTGTATTTTAAAATTACTAACAATGGGCAGTTAAAAGCTGAAATATCATTTAGAGTAATGTAAAAAATATAATAAGTAGGAGTAAATTTTAAAGAGTTGCAAGACTTGTGCACTAAAAACTATAAACAATGTTGAGAGAAATTAAAGAAGACCGTATATAAATGGGGGAAATACATTATGTTTGGGTATCAAGAGAATATTAAGATGTCGATTTCTCTGAAGTGATCTATGGATTTAATTCACTCACAAGACTTTTTTGGTAGATACTGACAGATTGATTCTAAAATTTATGCGGAAATGCAATGAGGCTCTAATAGCCAAGCAAAATTTAGAAAATAAGAACAAAGATGAATGATTTTAAGACTTACTATATAGCTACAGTAATTAAGATGTGTGCTACTGCTGTCAAGATAAATAGATAAGTGGGACAAAATAGAGAATCTAGAAATGATCTAAACAATTCATTTTTGATAGTGGTTCTATAGCAAGCAAACTGAGAAAGGATGATTTTTTCAAGAAATAGTGGTGAATAATTAGATATTTGTACCAAAAAACAAAGAAAAAAATCAGAACTTTGATATACACTTTATACCACAAATAAAAATTAAGTTACAGATCTATTGTCAACTTTAAAACGGCAACAGTTCTAGAGAAAAACAGGAGAAAATCCTACAAACCTTGAATTTGCAAGGATTTAAATATGATGCAAAAATATGAACACTAATTAAGATGTTATCAAAATGAAAAGACAAGTCATAGGTTGGGAGAAAATATTTGTAAAACACATGTCTAATAAAGAATGTACCTAGAATGCATAAAAATGTTTTGCAACTTAATAACAAAACAGAGACTTAATTATCTTGTAATCTGAACAACTACTTTAAAGTTACCAATATGCAATATATTAACTAATGTTAATTTCCTACTTTTTTGAAATTCTATCATTTCTATCCTCTTTTGTTGTTTGGTTTTGTATTTCAAAGAAAAAAATAAAAAAGAGACTCAGTTAAAAATGGTCATGAGTTAAACTTATTCTTCACCAAAGATGATACATGGATGCAAATAAATACATGTAGAAAAGCTTACTAACTTGAGCATTGAAGAAAATGCATGTAAAATCCATAATGAGATGCCTCTACCTTCCTCTTAGAAAGGTTGAAATTCAAGGAACTGACCATCGTAATTGTGTGTGAGGACGTGAAGGAACTGGAAATCTCACATACTGCTAGTGGAGATACAGAATGTTATAATCAATTGGGAAACAGTGCAGCTGTCAAAGCTAAACATATCCCTAGCATGTCACTCAATCATTCTACTCTTAGTCATTTACTCAAAAAAAGACTTGTGCAATCATGTGCAAAGTCCTTATGTGGTTTAATAATTTTTCATTGGCATCTACTCAGCTCTATACTTTTTATATACTGAGTGTCAGAAATTTTATAGAGTAATCAAAATTACACACAGCTAGAAAGGAATCAAGATGTTCTGTACATGGTTTCTGTAGGTTCCCTTTTGGGTTTACTAAACAGCAGGGTAATATCCAAATCCTTGATTCAAGCACTTCATAGTACAGTAAATAATTTTATAAACTAAATAATCTTAAGTTGATAACAATATCCATGAACTTCAGTATTGCCATCTGTAAGTAATAACTGAACACTTTTTAAGCTTGTTCTTTTCCAGGAATTTCTGAGAGAATCTCACATTTAACCCTAAGCAATCAGGATTTATTGCCCTTTTTAAGACTCAAATTTCAAGGCTTGAGCATAGTGCTGAACTGATAACTGACTAATAACTGCTTTGCTAAAAAGTATGAATGTCTATATTCATACATAAAGTTATTATAATTTTATTCTTAAGAATTTGTAGCCATAAATTTAAATGCTAAACAATACTCTTTTTAAAAATTTGGCATAGAACCACCCAGCATCTCCCATGATGTGTGCCATGTTGGAACTTAAGGTGGCTGGGAAACAAAACAACCCACTCACCTCCCTGGTAAGCAGTTGTGGCTCTGGCAGGCTGCGGCCACCCCAGGGATAGAACCACCCAGCGTCTCCCGAGATCTGCACCATGTTGGAACTTAGGGTGCTGGGAAACAAAGCAACCTGCTCGCCTTTCTGGTAAGCAGCTGTGAGCCTTCTCAGCTTGGGCTTAGAATCAAACATCCCATCCCTCACACCTTTGTTAGCAAGTGGGAACCAAAAATATGAGCATCGTCTGGGAGAACATGGCGGACAGATAACAGCAATTACCGGAGGCTCTCTGAAAGACTCGGCTCAGAAGCCAGGAATGGTGCGGACTAAGGAGACATAAGCAGGTGGAGATATGCTCTGCTGACTCAGGAATGAACTGGGCTGAGAGAAACCAACTTGGAATGCAGTCCTGGTGCTAAAACAGGAATAGAAAAGCCTCGGTGTGGAGGCTGGACCCCGCGCCATTGTAAGCCGCGATTTGGGTTTCCCGCCGCCGGGCGGCTGGCTGCCTCTACAGTGGCTCGGCAAAGAGAGAGACGCGCAGAAGCTCTGGGAACGGGAGTCTGCGAACGGCAGGGAGGCGTGCACTGACTTGTGGTGAGGTGAGTGAGAGAAACTGACACTCTACCACAGTTTGACTCCAGCAGAGGACTTTCTGGGCCCGAGCAGTCCTGCGGGAGCAGGGCGCTGTGGCGACTCCAGCCACACATCCCCCTCTCGGGCGGGATTGGTGAAAAGTGCCTGGCCTGCGTGACGCTGCCGGCGGACCTGGTAGACTGTCCCAACCCAGATCCCAGAGCCTGACGGTGGCCGGGAGGGGAGACACGTAGGCTGCCTGGTCCGTAACTCCCTGGTGCGCAGCGGTGAGCGGGAACACCTAACTGGCGCAATTCGATCAGGCTGTGGCTGACTGGGAGAGAAGCTGGGCCTCTTATATAAGCTTGCATATATAAGGAAAAGAGAAGAAGAGGCAGCATGGGAAAAGGCAGCAACAAGAAAGTCTCCTCGGCCCCCAATTCTGAGAAACAGGCAATAGCAGACACCGCACCAATATACATAAGGCACCATATAGAGAGCCTCATAGACCAATTCAGGAATGAAGTTATCAACGACCTGAAGCTAGAAGTAGGCAGAATAGTTAGAGAAATGCTAAGTACCACCCAAGAAAAAACAGATGGTGGAATGGAAGAACAGAAAAAAAGGGGAGAATTGTTTGATGGAGAAAACAGAGAAAGCATAGAATACGTGAAGCAGGTTCAAAGGCACTACCAAGATACTAAGAAGTCTATAGAAGACTGGCATAACAGCTTGAAAGAAACTAAGGACAGACTATCTGAACTGGAGGGCAGACTTGTAATATGGGAGAATGAAATGAAAAACTTCTTAAAAATAACAAAGAAACAAACAGCAATAATACAAAGACAAGAAGATGATAAGAGGATCCATAACTTAAGGATTAAGAACATAAAAGAAGAAGTAGGGACACAAACAAGTGAACTACAAAAGCTACTCACAGAAATAATCCAGGAGAATTTTCCTAATTTAGCAAAAGGTAAAGATACTCAGATGTATGAGGCATACAGGACCCCAGCTACCTACAACCCAAACAGAGCAACACCCAGGCATATAATAATAAAAATTCCAGAAATTCAATACAAGAACAGAATATTAAAAGCTGTCAGAGACAAGAAACAGACCACTTACAAGGGAACACCCATCAGAATTACAGCAGATTTCTCTGCACAAACCATCAAATCACGAAGAGCGTGGGGGGAAATAATTCAAGCTTTGAAAGATAATAATCTCCAGCCAAGATTGAGATATCCTGCACAACTGTCCCTGGAAATTGATGGAAAAACAAGGTGCTTCCAGGATAAAGAGGAACTGGGGGAATTTGCAACCACCAATTCAACTCTAAAGAGAGTTTTGCAGGATATTCTAAAAAAAGAAAAATACAAAGAATCCAGAAATAATAGCAGAAAGGCCACAACGAATGGAGCAGAGAACAAAATGAAGAAGACAAACTGACAGCTACTGACAGAAAAAGAGCTCAACAGAAATGAGGCAGAGAAGATTGGATGATAGGAACAGCTATTTTGGAGAAAATGACATCTTAATAGGTAATACTGATTTAGTATCATCTTGTTTTGAAGTCTCATCTAGCTTTTGTCCTTCTGTCTCCAATGGTCTAAATAGGCTGTATCTTATTGGATTTTATTATGTACGATAGTATAAGCAAAAACCTTTTAAAGACAAGGAGATTATACAGAAACCATTGTTTATTTTCTGTTAGTCGATTCTAAATACTCTATAATGCTGTCATTCTCTTGAATGGTTTTACATTGTTTTGATATACTTAATGCTACAGTATACGAAGTTGTACTCAAGGATTTCAAAGAAAGAGACAATATGGTAACTACTTTTAGGTTAGGATTATCTGGTGGTGAAACACTATTCTGCTTAAATGGTTATGTTTTGATCTGCGCTGTTTCGTTGTTATGCCCTCTTTTATCTCAATCTCCACTCCATTATTTACTTTTTTATCTTTATCCTTTTAATTAAAGGAAAAAAATAGCAGGATATATTATAGTAACCCACTTTGACTTTTCATTACCTTGATTTAAAGCCCTGTATTACTCTCACCATCTGGTTTTTAACTGATGTTCCTCTATTCTGTTTTGCTGGATAGTATCAGGTTCGAAAGTTTACGCATCAGCTGTAAAGATAATGAGATTCATTATGACGCCCATTCTTGTTGACTTTTATCTACTTTTGAAGACCTACAATGTCTCCAATGTTTTGGTTTTGTCGGTTTTATTCTTTACTGTTTTGTTCAATTGTATTATAACTAACGATATAGGCAATTCTATTAGAGATAGCGGGAGGCATTATGGTAACCATTGTTGATCACCTTGTATTATGTTTTTACATTATCTGTTATGTCCACCCTTTTGACTTGACTGATTCTGTTCTGTCATGTCACATTTGGTTTTACTCTCTTCCAAAAAAGCAATAAGAACCGTGGGAGCAATGAAACCCAAAATGTGTAATAGTCATGGTACAAAAGAGAGGAAAAGAAAGTGCTCCAAACTATATAACTGCATGTATATTTAAGTGTATAAGATAGAAAATGATATCACAGAGTTTTATTGGATCAGTGAACAGAACTGTTTGCAGTATCATTGATGGAATGTCCACTTTACAAGCTTTAATTTTGTGACTTGAACAATTATTTCTAAGATGACAATATGTAATCCATTAACTAGTGATCTCCTACTGTTCATTTTTTTTCTGTAAATCTGTATAACTTGTACCCTTTCCCTGCTTTTTTTTTCTTTTCTCCTTAAATAAAATTAAAAAAAAAATATGAGCATCTCTGGGAGATTCACCATATGCAATATAGCAAATAGGGGGGATTTCCTTCTACCATCTTTTTGAAGACAAATATTGTTATCACTATTTTGCTTTGTTCTGATTAATTGTATTGTTCTATTCAATATTCTGTTTTGATAAGTTTTATAATGTTCCATATTTTGATTGATTTTGCTATACCTGATTGGAAGAACAATTATTGTGAAGATAATGAGATATACTATGGTACCTATTACTGTTGTCCTGGTCACCTGCTGTGAACTTCTGTACCAATTTCACTGCACTGTCAATTGGCTTTGTTCTGTCTTGTTCTGTTGTATTTTACTACTTTCAAAATAATAAAAAATTAAAAAAATGTCCCCCAAATAAACAAATGACAACAAAAACTAAATAATAAACATGATTTTACTTCTTAAAAAAAATTTTTTTGCATAACCAGTGATTCAGATTTTTCCATTGGTTTTGACTTATTCCTATATCTATAGTTAAATATTGCAATTCATCTATAATTTGAATGGAGGGAGCTGTGTTCAATCCTCTTATTTTTCTAGTAAATTTATTGCTATTAAATATGATATTTTGCCTATTGCTAACCTGCTTTTCACATGTTTAGAAATTCATTAAACTAGCTATAATGTCATGTATTGGAACCTCACGTACTCCATTTGTCAGTGAAGTGAGATGACTGTTGGTGAGAAAATTTTTGAATACTCATAGATTATTTTCTCAGTGTTTTACATTACTTATAATGTAATAGCTATAGATGTGACCCACTTTTAAGTCCGAATTATTAATATTTTATTAATAATATTCTTAAGTCTACGTGGTTAATGATAAATCACATTCTTCCTTGTAAACCATTGACTTCTGTGGTGTAAATACCACTGACATGACCAATTTCAAATGATCAGTGTGATGTCACTATGACAAGCTGCAAAGAGCTGTAAAGTAACACACCAGTCACCATACACAGATATGAGAAAGCTAAATAATCTAAGTAGCATCGATAATACTGAATGTGGCAAAATAAAAGTAAACAATACATCATATTTACTATCTTTGTTTTTAATATAATTAAATTTAAGTTTATATAGTTTAAGTTTTAATAACTTGCTTGTGAAATAAAAAAATTAGTTAATGTCAAGAGTTTGCATTTTTCATCCAAATCTTTGGAAACTGAAAGTAGATTATAATTACAGTGAAGAAATTTCAGGAAAAATTCCTGTAAGCACCTGGCTTTTTTCTTACCCATGAAATTGGTTAATGCTGTCCCTTACGCATTGTGAGAACTGGTTTGGATAGTTAGGCAACCTTACAAGCAAACATTTCAGCAAAGTAAAGTGGAATTTCTTCAAAACTGTAGTGAGTTCAGAAAAAATAAAAATAGTTTTTAGTTATATTTAATTTGGATTTCAATAAAAGCATCTTTATTAGTGCATATTAGCTATGTAAACTTATGGGTTTTATTCCAGTATACTTACATATGCATATAACATATTTGGGTTATTCTCCCTAGTTACTCTTCCTCTATTTTCCTGTCTCTTCTGTCAACCACCTCCTCTCTGTCTCTCTTCTATTTTCGTTATGTTTCTCTCTCTTTCTAAAACTTTTTTTTCTCCTAGATTCCTCAAATGAAAGAAACGTAATATTTCTGAATGTGGTTTGTTTCACTTAACATGATGGTCTCTGGTTCCATCTATTTTCCTGTAAATGACATGATTTTGTTCTTCATTGTAGCTGAATAATACTTCATATATATTTTACTTACCCATTCATTCATGTTCTCCATCTGTACATCTAGCTTGATTCCATAGCTTAGCTGTTATGAATTGCACTGCCATAAACATGAATGTGCAGGTATCTCTATTAGCAGGCTGACTTTAATGTTTTAAGAAAAATAATGAGCACTCATATAACTTGAACAAATGGTGGCTCTATTTTTAGCTTTTTGAGAAACATCCACATTGATTTCCATAGTAGATGTACTAATTTACATTCCTACAGTGTAGAAGAGTTCCTTTTTCCACTTGCATACTTGCCTGCATTTCTTGATTTTTTTGTGTTCTTAATGATAGCCATTCTGAGTTAAGATAGAATCTCGATGTGATTTTGATTTTCATTTCCCTAAAGGCTCAAGATTTTGAACATTTTTCATGTATTTATTGGCCATGTGAACTTCTTTTGAGAAGTATCTGTTCAGTTCATTTGCCATTTATTCATTATTTGTGCTTTTGGTATTACTTTTTTGAGTTATTTGTTTATATTCTGGGTATCCTTCCAGAAGAGTAACCCATTTGTCAAGAATCAGATGGTTGGGCCAGGGATATAGCTCAGTAGCACAGGCACCTGCCTGGCAAGTGAGAGGTCCTGAGTTCGCTTCCTGACACCAGAAAAAAAAATCAGATGGCAATTGTTGTGTGGGTTTGTTTCTGTGTTCTCTACTTCATTCCACTGGTCTACGTGTTTCCTTTTTTGTGCCAGTACTGTGCTGTTTTTGTTACTATGGTTTTGCACTATATTTTGAAATCAAGAGTTGTGATACCTCCAGCATTGTCCACCTCCTCCCTGGGTGGCTTTGGCTGTTTCCAGGTCTTTTGTCCTTTCATATGAATTTTAGGATTTTTTTCTGGTTAAGGATATTTCAAGGGGAATTATACTGAATCTGTAGATTGCTTTTGCTAATGTGGCCATTTTAATAATATAAATCCTGTTGACTCACGAGTGTGGGAAGTCTTTCCATCTTTCAGTGTCTCCTTCAATTTCTATCTTTAGTGTCTGTAATTTTCCAAAATGAAAGCATCTTTAACAAGCCTTTTGTAAAAAATAAGTTCTTTGGGCAAAATGTACTTTCCTATAAGCAGGTTACTTGCAGAACTACATAGAAAATGCCAGTGGAAAAAGTCACTACTTCTTAGCCATTGAAATATTAGTATTTCAGCATCTTTGTGAAACAGTACCACTGGGAGATTTTTAATCTTTTCATTGTAAAAGATAATTGAAAACCATAAGAAGAAACCAGGCGGACTCCATGTATTCTATCCATTAGATATAGGCAGTAAGAACGAAACTGTATCTAATTTATCTAATTATGGTAGTGATATTTGACATATTCTATCACACTAAGGGATTTGGTCATGAGGACAGACATATAAACAACAGAGATGGTACAAGGAAAACTAGAATAGATGTGACACATATATAGTATATATAAATATGTATTATACATATATGATTTATGTATCCTTTTGCAAAGGAATTTAAAATGCACGTGTTTCCCCTCTTATAGGCTAAGGAACTGAAAAGTGAATGACTCTGTGGTGAAATGTTTGTGTGTTCTAGCAGCCAGTCTCTGCTTCCCATGAGGAACTATTTAGGTCTGGGAAAATGTTACAATCCTGTTTTATCTGAGAACAAATATTGAGGGACTGTGCTACTATCTGTGGAATAAAATCTGAAAATGGTTTTCAGTTTTTCCCCAACTTTGCTTTTCATCAAGTCTTCTAGGTGGAACAACACATGTCTTGTTAGCCACATAAAAATGCTCACCTCTTATGGAAGTATGTTGCTTCTTGATTTTAAATCTTCCAAAAGCATACAGTAAAAGCAACAGAAAGTGAGGCTAAACTTTTATGGTTTATCCTGATGTTGAGTGTTTTTTCCTTTGCCTGTTCTTTATGTCATCATTATCAATTCCTAGGTCAAGCATTTATTGACCACCAAGCCTAAGTAACATCCAGTAACACTGTGTAAGACACAGCCCTTTAAATATAATGAGTTTATAATTTATTTGGGGAGATGATTGCAATGAGTTAGACAGTCTCTATCTTAAATGCATAACTTTTGCAGAAACTCAGATTGTGGACTCATGCAAAATAGGGTACTTGTATTCACCGTTAATTAAAACAGGTCATGCTGAATGAAGTAAGGTGGTTCCTTAACTCAATATGAATAGTGTCCTCGTGAGACAAGAAGAGACATAGAGACAGAAGATTCAGAAAGAAGGCTATGTGAAGATGGGTACAGAGATTAAAATGACATGCTTATAGGCCAAAAAAACCTTCAGAGTTTGCTCACAACACTGTAAACTAGGAGAAAGATGTGGAACAAGTCTTCCCAGAGAATCCACAGAGAACATTATCCTGTCTTTACCTTGATTTCAGACTTTAGCCCACAGAACTGTGAGATGCTACTTTTCTGTGGTTTTAAGCCACAAAGCTTGTACTTTGTTATGAGAGCCCTAGGAAAATAATTCAAAAGTTACTAAAAAAATAAAGCTATGGTTAAACATTGACTATGTTCCAGATTCTGGACTTACAGCTATTTCTGACTGTGAGGCATTATCTAGGTATTATCACTGTTATCCCTAAAGGAGCAAGCTGAGAATCAGAGAGGATTAAAAATTTGCTCACTGTCACTGAGAATATAGCTCTAATCCTTGTCAGTCTGACTTCATTGGCCATTTCCTTAACCATAGGAAGATGCTCATATAAGCAGACAAAATGATGGGCAATGCAGGAGCAGGTGCCCTAGCTGGGAGCAACCTAAATGTCCATGAATAGCAAAATGGAAGAATGAATTGTGGAACAGAACAGAATGGAACACTACTCAGAATTTCAAAAGAACAAACTACCGCAACGTGCAACCAAATGGATAAATCTCAAATGCAGTATGGAAGAAGCCACACACAAGGGAGTTCAAGCTATGTGATTTTCCATTTATACCAAGTCACAGAATAGGGAAGGCTATGTGGAAAAAGTCAAAACAGTGGTTATCTCCTGTGTGGTAGGTGTTGTTTTGGGAAGTGGTTGTGCACTGAAATCCTTACTTTGGTGGTTCAGGGTGGTGGCGGCACATCCAAGATCTGCTTATTAAGCACTGGGCACTCACTCCTGTGCATATTCCTAGCTGGAAGTGGAAAAGGTTGTAAATATCACAGTGACAAAGCCAATTTTGTTCACCACAAGCTTCCAGCATCTGACATGAAACCTGGCTCATAAAAGTTCCTCAGTATTTGTGAAATAAGAGAGTCTACTCACAAACTGGTTATGCCTACATGTTGATGTTCATTATCCCTAAATTCCTGCAATTTGTGCCACATTATTTAGCAGTTGATTATATACCATATGGTAATGTTATCAAATGTGTGTCATTTTATCAGCCCAATCATCTATACTAACACAGTGAGCAAATAAGTGAGAGCGAGCAGAGAGAGAATAGCTATGTAAATTAAGAGGTTCTGAGGCGATTACTGAAATTGTGTAGCAAACTAATATGCTGGCTCTGGAAACTCTGCACTGTGATTCGGGAGGTGCAGGAAGTTTGTGATGATAATTAAAGTCAAGTAAATAAGTCTATTTGGCACTGTGATGGGCACTGGAGGAAAACAGAGAAGCAGCAGAATGTAGGAGCCCCCTTCTTCCCCACAGGGCATGTTCCAAGACCCACAGTGGGTGCCTGAAGCTGTGCATAGCACCAAATTTTATATACTGTATGTGTTTTCTTTATGCATAGATATCTATGATAAAGTTGAATTTACAGATTAAGCACAGTGACATGTTAACAGTAACAATGAAAGAAGATAACTATAATCATATATACTATAATAAGGCTTATATGGATGTGGAGTCTTTCTTAAAACATTTTATTGCATTGTGCTTAACCATTTTGTGATAATATGAGATGATACAGTGCAGACATTGTGACATGAAGTGAGGCAAATGGTGTAGGTATTGTGACATAAGTGATGATAGAAGGTCACTGGACCACAGGCGCTAGAATTCTGTGGCAGCTGGTCTGACCCTGGGGAGGGCTGCTGGGTGCCTAGTGCATAGCCAGGAGAGATGCTAGACAAAGGGTGATTCATGACCAGTGCAGGCGGGAGTGGGAAGGTACAAAATTTTACCATGTTAGATCTAAATTGAACTCAGACCTGCTTATCACTAAAACTGTGGAAAACAAAGCTGTGATAAGAGGAGCCACTGTAAAATGGTCTTTAGGCTGAAGGGGTTCATCTCCCTACTAGAAAAATAAGGCTCAAGCTGAGTGGCATGCACAAAATTTTGCAGACTGTTGTAACACTGAAGAACTATACCTCTGCTCAGTCTCAGTCTTGCAGAGGAAGAGGCTAGAGAGACAGTGCTTCATTTAGAGACATATTCAGCTAGAAGAGACAGAATGGTCTTGTCAAAGTTTTGCCCTTATGTGGCTTCTGGGGCTACAGAATCTTGTCACACAAAGAAGGAAGAAGAATTTTCCTTTCAACTTTTCAAAAAAAGAGCAGCAATCTTTCTGCTTGAGTCAGCACCAAGCCCAAGTCAATTGTTCTATTTTATACTTTGCCTCCTTCCCAAAAGTACATAAGACGGCTTGGCATAAGAAACAAATGTCAAAATTATTGAGAAAGGAATGAAACTCCTCCAGTAGGGAGGTTTGTCTCTGGAATGACTTTTTCCCCTGCTCTTTAGCATCCTTGGGACATTTCTAAAGAGCCAGCACCACAATCCCATTATTCCTGGCTCTGTCCTAAATTCTCTATCTTGTCTTACACCTTACCAGAAAAGTTGCATTTTAAAATAGGACACTTGCTGTCTAAAGAAGACGTTGCAGGAAGTTGGTGAGGGCCAGGAGGAGGAATTGTTTTGGAATAGTCTCCACTCGATCAATATTCATATCCCAGAGCTATAACCTATCCTGCTAATAGTTAAGATTGACCTTGACTTTGATTTCTGAAATTACTACATTGGCACTTTTCCAGTTGGTTAAGGATTTTGTATTGAAAACAAAACAAAACAAGACAAAACAAAGCAAAAAAACCTCTTTCATTCTCTGCAGTAAAACCTCTCAGAAGTTTTTACTGATTTAATGACTTTTTCTAGAAGAGATGATAGGTGAAGCCAGAGAACAGTCTGCCCATAAAAGACATATTGATTCAATCAGATTTGCCAGGACACAACTGCAAGAGAGAAAAATAAAATGTGACTTGAGAAATCAAGATGCTGCCAAAGCAATTTCTTGGCCAGGAATCTTTTGGCTGCTTCTTATTTTAAACTCTTTCATTTTGCCTTTTGGGAAGTGACTCTCAAATTAAAGCTGGAATTCTAAATGCAAAAAGATAAATGCTATTTGCTGTGAATTCTGATTATTTCTCTTCAATGAGTAACCAAGAGCCAATTTTTCATATACTAGTAAGTTTTGCATATTAAGAAGGAGCAGAATTGATTGGGTTGCACAAAGGCCAAGTCTCACTGAGTTAAAGGAAAAATATTTAAGAGCCAGAAACGGCCTTAGAAAGCATCTAACTTAATTCTTTCATTTTATGGGAACAGAGAGGAATATAGCCTTGTCAGAGAGCGCACAGTAGGATGGGAAACAGCTGCATTCTGGACTTGTCAATCATGTGTGTGGCTTCCACGATCTATATTTTGTAAATTTTAATTTTTGTTAGTATGTGTTTGCAGTGCGTAATAATTCCTGGGGAGCTGGCATGTATGAATAACACATCTTAATTCTTTTCACGTTCCTGATTGTTCCCCATGCTCGCCTCTCTCCATGTCTTAGAACCCTTCATATTTGCAAAATACCTACCTCCTTATTTCTTGTTACTTGTCTTTTATTTTGTGCTTTCACTGATTTATACTTTGGGTTTCTCATATAAAATAAACGATGTGATATTAAAACTTGTGTGTCTGATTTATGTCATTTAACATTAAAGTCTCAAGGTATATTATTTTCTTAGAAATGACTTAAATTTACTCTACATTGTGTACAAATAGCACATATCTGTTTACCTGATGATGGACATACAGACAACTTCCAAGATTTAGCTATTATGAATTTTTGCCACTATAAACATGGGTATGCATATATCACTATAATGTGATGTCTTTAACTCTTCCAGGAAAATAGTCAAATGGAATTTATTTTGATTTTTTGAGGAATGCCCGTACTAATTTCCATAGTGTTTGTAATTGTTTATATTGCCAACAATAATGTGGAAAGGTTCCTTTCCCCCCAGCCTTGTCAAAATTTATTATTATTTGATTTCTTAATAGACATTGTTTTGGAGAAAGATAGAATTTCAAAGTTGTTTTTACTTGCATTTCCCGAATGGCCAAAAATGTTCAAACATTTGTGTATATTCATTTCAGTTGCCCCTTTTTTGATTTGAGGTGAGACTAAGTTTTTGGAATTTTCTCTATATTCTAGATATTAGTCAGTCCTCTGTCTAATGAGTAACTGAGACAAGATTTCCTCTATTCTAGAATGCATATAGGTTTTATGTTCACTCTGTTGGTTGTTTTTGCTCAGAAGTTTTAAAATGTTGTAGAACCCCATTTATTGATTCTAGATGTTATCTCTTGTGTGTTACTTCTTGAATTGGGGTTCTGTTGAGAAAGTCCTTGTTTATCTTATGTCATCAAGGGTTTTACTTATTTTATCTTCTAACAGATGAAGTGTTTCCATTTAGTATTTGGATCTTTGATCCATTTTGATTTCAGCTTATTATCTGGTGAGACATATAGTTCTGAATTCAGTTTTCAAAATTTTCCAGCACTATCTTTTGTTAAAAAGGCCATCTTCCTTTCAGCATACGTCAGTTCTTTTGTCAAAGATCAAGTATGTTGCATATGCTTGGGGTTGTTTCTGCATGCTCTATTCTGTTTAATAATCCTCATGTCTGCTTTGTGCTAATATCATAGTTTTTTTTAAATCATTGTGGCTTTGTAGTATAATTTGAAATTAAATTTTAATTCAAAGTATTTACTTTTTCTTGATGATATTTTGAATGGTATTGCTTTTCTAATTTCTTTCTTAGTGGGTTCGTTATTGGTGTATAGGAACACTTCTCCTTTTTGTGTGTTGATACAGTTTTACCTTACTGCATTTTAGTTGTAAGAGTTGTTTGGTGGAATGTTTTGGGTCTTATATGTAGAGTAGCTGTGAATAAGGATAGTTCGATTTTTTCCTTTCCTATGCATATCCTCTTGTTTGATTGATCTAGCTAAAGTTTTGTAAAGTATATTGAACAGGAATGGTGATAATGGACAATTTTATCTTATTCCTGATTTTAGGAGAAAAGTTTTCAAAATTTCCTCTGATAATATGATATTGAGAATAGATTTGTCATGGCTGACTTTTACCAGATTGAAATAAGGTCCTCCGATACCTGTTTTCTTCAGTATTTTTATCAAAAATTGATGTTGGATTTTGTCAAAGGCTCTCTGTGTATTCATTCAGGTGATCACGTGATTTTTGTCCTTGTTTCTGTTTGTGGGATGTATTGCATATTGATTTACATAAGTAGAACCATTATTGCATCCCTGGGATGAAACTTACTAGGTCACATGTACTTTTAAATGATTCGATGGACTCTGGTGGCAAGCAGTTTTCTTTTTCACTTGAGTCTCTTTCTAGTTTTGTTATTAGTGTAGTATTAGCTCCTAGGAATGAGTTTGGTAGTACTTCTTCCTTTCCAGTTTCATTAGAGAGTTTGAGCAATATTGGTATTAGATATTCCCTGAAGTTCTTGTAGAATTCAGCAGTGAATTCATTGTGTCCTGGGCTTTTCTTAGTTGGCAGGTTATTATTATTATTATTATTATTATTAATACTTCTGTCTCAATATCATTGCCTGGTACTGGATTATTTATGATTTTGGTTTAGTTCTGGTAATTCGTATATATTTAGGAATTTACCTATTTTTTCAGGATTTTTTTTATTGAAGTAGAGGTTTTTGAAGTAGTTACTAATAATCTGAGTTCACTGTGATTTTGCATATTTCTATTGCATTGATAAAGGTTTCTCTTTCTTTTTTGAATAAGATTTGTTAAAGGTTAGTCTATTTTGTTTATTCATTTAAAGTACTGCTCTTTGATTCATTCTTTGTGTTGACATTTAATCTCAATTGCATTAATCTTTTTCCTCTGACCTTTAAAATATCCTGCCTGTACTAGCATAGGACTTGAATTGTTTTTGTTTTTGTAGGACCTTGATGTGCAGCGTTAGATTATTTATTTGAGCATGGTCTGTTTTCACAGCTCTAAACTTTACTTTTAGGACTTGCACTGTATCTCATAAGTTCTTATGTTTTACTACACATTTGTTTGATTCTAGGATCTCTTTAATTTCTTCCTTAACTTCTTCTGTGATTCATTTAATATTCAAGAATGTATAGTTTAATCTCCATGTGTTGCCTAATTTTTGTACTTTCTTTCCATTGATTTTGAGTGTCATTTTACCATGATCTGACAATATGTATGGAACTCTTGTACTTTCTTAAAACATATTTTATGGAATACACTGTGGTCTATTTTGAAGAAAGTCCCATGTACTGCTGAGAAAAATGTGTATTACATTGTTGTTGGGTGTACACACTACAGATATCTATTAAGTTCTTTTTTTAGGATTTGGCTCTACTCTATTTTTCTGTATATATTTTTTTGTCTATTTGATCTAGTGATAGTGGAATATTGAAGTCCCTCACTGTACTGATGTATACCAGATCTTTTATGTCCAGCAGTGTTTGCTATGTGGAGTTGGGTGTGCTGACATGCAGTGCATATATATTTATAGTTGTTACCACTTCTTGTTAAGTTGTCCCCTTAACCAATATGTAATGAACATCTTTGCCTCTTCTGATCACTTTTATTATGAAGTCCAATTTGTCTAGAAATATAATAGCTAGTCCTGCTTGTTTTTAGGCTCGCATGAAGGGAATATTGTCCTTCATTTTTAATTTTTATTCTACAAATTTCTTTTATATATATATATATATATATATATATATATTTTTTTTTTTTTTTTTTTTTTTTTTTTTTTTTTTTTTTTGGTACTGGGGATGGAATCATGACCTTGCACTTGCCAGACAAGCGCTTGCACTGCTGAGCTAAATCTCTGGCTCTTGTTGGATTATATCTGTTTCTTGTATATAACATACCATAGAGTTTTGTTTTTTGATCAAATTCACCAATCTGTATCTTTTGATTGTAGGTTTGAGACTATAAACACTGAAAGTTTTTGAATTATTATGGTTATTGAATTTTTTTCTTGTTTTTTTTTTTTTTTTTTTTTTTTTTTTTTTTCCTTTTGCTTACTGTGTGTATTGAATCACTAGACTTTTTGGCATGGTTGCATTTGTTGTCTCTAGGTTCCTTTGAAAATTTTTTGGAGTGCTGGTTTGGTGGCCATGAATTTCTTTCTTTCTTTTTTTAATTTAAAGAGAAAAACAAAACAAAACAAAACAAAACAAAGCAGTAAAGGGGTACAAGTAATACAGAATTTCAAGAAAAAAATATACAGTAAGAAATCACTAGTTAATAGATTACATATTGTCATCTTAGAAACATTTGACCAAATTACAAAATTAAAGCATACAAAGTGGACATTCATACAGTGAGATTGCAGACAGTTCTGTTCAATGATCCAACAAAAACTCAGAGATATGGTTTTCTATCCTACACACTTTCTTAATGTGCTCTATGCCATCGAAAGACTATTTCTCCAATTATTTTTCTTTTTTTAAAATTTAATTTTAATGGAATAAAACAGAACAATAAAATTAGTTGAAACAGTGATATAACAGTAGAAAATGTATAGTTATTATCTTGCATATTGTTGTCTTCTAAATAGTTAATAGATGCTCAGAGATTTAGGCTTGCAAAGTCAAACAAACAATACAGTTCCTCTGAATCCTGGTTGCTCACAGTGGGAAGTGAGGTTTAGGAGGCTGTCCTCTCTCCCCAGCCCACACTCCAGCTGGTTCACAGGTCGGGGCGGGTCTTAGCTTCCTTCCTGTTCTCCTCAGTCCATGCTCCATGACAATGGATTTTTAAGGGTGGTTACTAAGCAGATGCTTTCCAAAAACATCCGTATTTATAGGAGACAGTTTAAACCTCAGGGACACACACTATCATGGCTTCTATCCAGATGTCCCCCATCTTGCTATCAATTTTGAAAGACTGTTTTTCAGGATGTATATTAGGCTGGGTTGGAAGTTGCTTTCCTTTAGGACTGAAAACACTTTACTCTCAGTGCTCCTGCCCTTAAGAGATCTGTGTGGAGAAGTGTGTTGTAATTCTGATGGGTTCACCTCTATAAGTCATTTGTTGCTTTTCTCTAATGTTTTTTAAAATTTTATTTAAAGAAAAACAAAACAGTAAAAGGGTACAAGTA
The DNA here is from genome assembly GCF_034190915.1 of Cavia porcellus. Taxonomy (NCBI): domain Eukaryota; kingdom Metazoa; phylum Chordata; class Mammalia; order Rodentia; family Caviidae; genus Cavia; species Cavia porcellus. The sequence continues at coordinate 19,291,815 of NW_026947511.1, read as the reverse complement.
ATACAGAATTTCAAAAAAAAATAAATAGTAAGAAATCACTAGTTAATAGATTACATACTGTCATCTTAGAAATAGTTGTTCAAGTTACAAAATTAAAGCATACAAAGTGGACATTCAGACAGTGAGACTGCAAACAGTTGTATTCAATGATCCAACAAAAACTTAGTAGTATGGTCATCTATCATACACACCTAAACACACTTGCAGTTGGCTTTGCTCTAATGGTTTTTAAGAGCCTATCATTGTGTTCTGGGATTTTATGATGTATCATGGAGTTCTTTTATGACAGTAGCTATTTGGAGTTCTGTATGCCAACTTTATCTATATATAAAATTGTTTCCTCATACTTGGAAAGTTTTGCCTATTATTTCTGGGAACAGTTTTTTTATGCCATATTTTGATGTGTTGTGTCCTGATTTTTCACTAATTAAAATTAGTGTTAGTCTCCTTTGTGACATACACATATGTTGGACCCATATTCTCTTGTTTTTCAGGTATCTCTGTGTGTATGGTCACCAGCATCAGTCCTGCATTCTAGCTCTCACATGCTTTCCTCACTTCTGCTGCTCATAATTCCAACAGAATTTTTTGTGCTCTGGATATCTATTTTGTATCTTTTCATGAACTCAAATTCTTTGTTAAACTGGTTATCCACATTTTGTACTGTTTTGTTTAGCTTAGCTAGATTTTTATCAATGTCTTCTGTAAACTCACTGACCATTTTGTTTATTAAGTTCATTATTTGTTTAGATATCATTTTTGAATTTGCTGAGCATCTTACTGATCTGTTTTTGTTTTCTGTTATTATCCTGTATAATTCATACTTTTAGCTTTTGATTTCGTCCCTATTGAAGCCCCTGGGATCAGTTTTGAGGATGATGGCAATCTTTGGAGTCATAGTGCTGTTTTGTTTTCTTAAGCTTCTATTTGCAGTGTGTGTGGACATAGGAAAGCCTGAGGATCACTTATAGTGGAAAGAACTTTTTGCTAGTACAAAGATTCCTTTAGTTAGTATGTTTTCCCTTGTTATGCTCCATGCTAAAATAGGGTTTTGCCTTTGTTCTGAGATCCACCCACCTCCATTAAATTGAGGAGGGGGAGGAAACAGTACAATTGGCCTGCCCCTCAGGTCTCCAGAAATGAACCACAGTACTGACACAAAGACAAGTCAGATATTTACAAACAGTAAAACCAATTAGTAGAAACAATTATGCCACCCTGGGAATAGCAATGAAGTCAGCAGCAATAATAGAATTAGGGACAAACCAAATACTGACATATCATAAGAACCAAAGAAAACTGCCACTCTACCATCCTTAATAACAGAAAAGAGATCTGTAATTATAATTGATGCCCAAACATCAACCAAATATTTACATGCAAGAATTATCTACTAAATGCAATAGCAATAACATTAACAGTAAAAAAAAAATTCAATGGTAATGACATAGTCAACTAAGCAGCAATAATTCTATTAGTAAAGATGGAAGAGCTGAGGATAGAGAAGATGAAAAAAGTAAAATTTGAATAATAAAGAAAAGGAAGATAAGGAGGAGAGATGAGTGAGAAGAAAGATCCTTTTAAGATGTAAAAGAAAATAGTTAGATAAAAATAACCAGAAAAGAACAAACAAGAAAAAAGTAAAAGGAAAAAAGAGAACACAATAAAAAAGAGAAAGAAGAAATATTATTCCCATCCTTCCCAAAAATAACCATTGAAGAAAAAGAGAAATGAGTCCCCCAAAATTCCTGTATGTTTTTGAATGAGTAGTTTCTTATCAAGATCTGCCATGTTGAAATACGACAGATAAAGGGGAGGGATAGTGGGTCTCTACTAAGGCCTATTTCCTTTCCACCCTCTGGGTGTGTGTGAATGCTCATCCACTCTCCAGCAGCGGTGTGGCTAGTCAGTGGTGTCTGCCCCAGGCCCGTATTTACTTCCACTGTTCCCGGTTTCTGCTTCTCAGGTGTGTATGCCCCAATTCCTATCTTCCTAGCTAGCCTTATGGCCTGCTGCAGATGCTCCTCTGTCCATAGAGACCAGGGTGTGGCAACTGTTCAATCTAAAGTGTATGCATGATCATGTTGGCAGATGGGGAAACTAAATTGAGCCGTAAAGTCTGTGCTGGACAGAGGCAGTGTGGTGGGGGTGGTATCCAGCAGTATACCGGAAATAATGCCAACACTTCAGATCGGTGGGAACCCTGTTGTTCTACCTGGTCCAAGCTTAAACTTCTCAGGGGGTCTCTATCTTGCCTGCACCTTCACCATAACTTTCTTTTGTGTTCTGTTCAATCATTATGGTAGAGTGATCCCAGAAATCCTGAAGTGTAGTCGTTTTGTAGCTCAGTCTTAAACAATTGACCTCTTTCTTATTTTGTTCCTGATTAAACACTCTCAAATATGGAAATTACTGTGCTAGATCTTTTCTCTAACTCTAGCCTGTCAAGTGGAAGGAGTTACGTTCAGAGTAAAAGTCTTTTTGCTGTTTACAATAACCATGGTTATGCCATCCCAGCCTGCAGTTTCTTTCTGGGGCTTCTGTCCTTCCCTGAGCTTACCTTGTGATAGAAGAGAGTGTTCTTCCTTCTCTATATAAATTTATTCTTTTCTTTGTTGTTCATAGTTCATTCTACTCAGCTTCTGTAGTTTCCAGTTTTCTTGTCAGCTCCCTTCCATTTCCCAGAGATCTATTTTTTTTTCTCCAGTTGTTTTCCAGGTTCCAGGATTCCAGTTTTCAGAAAGTTTGCACTTTCCTCCTGATCTTTGGTACTGCCAACTAGGCTCTTAGCCATTGTTTACATAAAATGTGACAAAGATGCGATGTTATTCCTTAGAACCAAGAATTGAAAAATAAAGATATAATTCCACATGTGTTATACTAGCACTCAAGAGAACTTCTTTGCTTAAGTTTATTTATTTATTTTTTGGTACTGTATTAAACTCAGCACCTCAAATTCATCAGGCAGGCGCTTACATACACTGAGCCAAATCCCCAGCCCCCTCTTTGCTTAAATTTAAAAAACCAGAGGGCTTTTCACACAAGTCTCCCTTAAATACTCAGGGTCTTTGTTTTTCCAAGAAGAGATTTTCAAGTTCTCTGCATCGTGTGGAAGCTTTAATTTAGAGACACAAACAAGAAACTAAGAGAAAGGCCTCTCAGTCTAAAGTTTGATTATGCCTGTGAGAACATATCAACAAAACTGAAAGTGAGTATCATAAAGGCTTGCTGCAGTGGGACAGTGTGTGTGTGTGTGTGTGTGTGTGATGCAACACCGTGACTCTCAGCCTGGCAGGCCTCAGGGTGTGGAACGCCAACCCCATGCTGGCTAGAAGGCTGCTGCAGTGAACAGAGTCCCCCCTGAGGCCACTGGCCATAGCTCTTTCCTCTCCTATCATCTGGGAAGGGCAGATTGCATGTGTTCAGGACACAAATGAGTAGCCAATTCCCTTCTGGGCCTCTCTGACCTTCAGCATAATGGATAAGTCAGCTAATGGATGAATTTTAGAATGTGAATGACACAACCCATGCTTTCATTTGCATTTTTGTATGAGTCAGATTTAGTCTCCAAACAATATTTTGTAATATACATATTGTATTACTCAAAGAAGATTTTTTGTTTATTTAATTATAAGGCTTATTTTGCAAGAAGCCTAGCATTGGTGCTCTTTGAATTTATCACTTAGTGATTGCACTCCAAGAGAACAGAAAGACAGATCTGTTCTCTGCCTGACTCATTGTTGCTAACAGTTGTCAGGAAAGCAGGAATCCTCTTCATTCTGTTGATGTGTTGCAGCTGTGCACCTTTGGATATTGTATTTTCACTGAGAAAAAAAAAAAAAAAAGAAGAGTTGGTGACTTTTTCTAAGACCCTAGCCATTAAAAGAAAAAGTTTGGTGCTGGGGAATGCCAATGCTCAGTTTTCTGAAAAGGTTAAAAAATGATGATGATTCATTCTCTCCCTAATACAACTTGGCTGCATTGAAAGAAGCTATAGAACTCAAAATAATTGCTAAGCTTCATGTAGACCTTTTTTTTTTTTTTTTTTAGTGGCCTCAGAAACCCAATGTTCAGAAGAGACTGGAATTTTATATATTGAATGGTTCTTTAAATTTTTAAAAGTATTAAACAGCTTTTTTGAGATATAATTCACTCATTTAATGTATACAACTTAGGAACGTTAGTTTACAGAGTTGTATAGTTATCCCCGCAGTCAATTTTCAGATATTCCAAAATTTGCATAAATAGAAAACCATTCCCCTTAGGTATCATCACTCCCTTATTCCCAACCCACCCTCAACCTGAGGCAACCATTAATTTACTTTCTGTCTCTAAGGATTTGCCTGTTCTTGGCGTTTCATAGGAATGAAATCATATAATATGTAGTCTTCTATTACTGGCATCTTTCACTTAGCATAATTCCTCCATATTTTCTTCATATTGCAGCACGTATCAGTACTTCAGTTGTTTTCATGGCTGTGTGTCATCCCATTGTACAGATGAACCACAATTTTCTTTTCTATCACCTATTGGGCATTTGGACTGTCTTCATTTTATTCACTAATGCTGATACGAACATGCATGTTCAACTTTTTGCATGGACAAATATTTTAATTTTTCGTGGATATGTACCTAGAACTGATGGTCATATAGTAATGTATTTAACATTTTGAGAAACTAGCAGATTATTTTCTAAAACATCTCTCTAATTATATATTCCTAGAAACAATGTATGAAGGTTTCAATTTTTCTACATTCTCTCCAACATTTGTTACTATATGTCTTTTTATAAATGGTCAACTTGGCTGGGATTTAGCTCAATGACATAAGCGCCTGCCTTGCAAGCAGGCAGTTGTGAGTTTGATCCCTGGTACCAATAAAAAGGAAAAAGACAAAAAAAAAAAAAAAAAAAGGCCAACTTAGTGAGTGTGTAGTAGTAAAGACTTCTTAAATTTATTTTTAAAACATTGTAATTTTGTCTGTAGGTTCAGATGGATTCTGTATCAGGGAGAAAAGAAAGTAGGAAACACCAATTTGATATATACTCCCACTGTACATGCAATAGGGCAGAGGCAATTCCCTGCTCTCCCCTAGTACCTGCAATAAGGATAAGCACATAGTATATAAATATCTGTGAGATAACGGACTGAAGGAATCCATTGGGAGCCTACTGTGTGATAGCGCTGGTATCCGTGCAGAGAAAGAAAAGACATGGTCTTGTTTCCAAGGAGCTAACCTGGAAGGAAAGAGGATGACATCATTCCAGAAAGAAGACTACTAATGGAGAGCTGTAGATGGTAGGGGGAAGCATATGTGTTTCTAAACCACTAAAATGTAGAGGATAGAAAGTTGAGCTACTCTGGCCTCAGTTTGATTAGTAAATTCCGATTTTCAAGAAATTACGGGGCAAGAAAACTACTAGTCACCCCAAACTATGTGAGAGAGAAGAAAGACTTTTCATAAGAACTGAAACCTCCCAGAAATGATGTTGTTCCAATAGTGTGCACACTTGCTCCTCCTTTGCTTGTGTATGCACACACACATGTGTGTGTCTGTGGGCTTGCAGTATATGATTTTTCTTTACTTCAATTTTTCAGGGATTTGCCCATTTTCTTTCTCCCTCTGTCTCTAATCCTCCTAACTTCATTATTTTTCCAACAGCAATCTCACCAACTTTAAGATGTATTTTATAGCTTTCTGAAAACTTCACTGCATGACTAAGTGAATATACTATGATTTATTTAACAGTTTTTGTTAAGTATTATTTCCATTTTTTGCTGTAAGCAGAGCTGCAAATGAACTTGTTCATAACCTTTCCCTCTCAAATTTGTTTTTGTTTTAAAAGATAAAGATAACAATCTGACTATCTTCTTGTACGTCGGGTTTACTCTTTGTAGTATTTCACAAAACTAAGCCCCCTCTTTCTGTAAGTGTCTGCACTTACAGACTTTGAGTCTGCTTCCAACCCACAGAGGTAAAATGAGTAGGAGAAAATACTTGCTTCTTTACCAAATAGCCCAGAAATGGTACCCACTCTATCGGATGCCAGAAAGTGGTATCTCTTCTAGTTATCTTCCATTGACAAGAATTTGTCATGTAGCCCACTTGCAGGCAAAAGAGTCTGGCTAGGCAGCAGGTTCTTCCTAATAAAAACTCAATATTTTCAAGGGAAAACTGAAGCTTTGGTAAACAGTCTTCTTTGTTATTATAGACTCTTAGGGGTATGATGATGGTCATTTTGATGACCTGATACCTCTCGTCCAATAATGCCCCTGACTGCTACAGAAAAGTTTAAATTTTATTTACTTATGATTATGAAGGAAGATACATATTTTGTCTTTGTCAGTCAATTCCAATAATCTAAGTATGTAACTTGTCCACTATATGCAGAGGTTCACTTACTATGAATCAGCTTCTATCGCCAGGCAAGGGGCCTAGGCCTAGGACAGACTCACAGATAAACATAGGAAGCCAATTAGTTCATTTTAAATCCTTCTCAGAGCCTCTTCAGAGTGGTATCCAACAAATATGTGGATATATTTTCAGTTGCTATTTTTTTTTTGTTCCAGAAATAGTTCTTTTGTATAACCTACTCTTGCTTTAAAAATGATTATAATTAATATGGCATTTTTTTCTAGATGAATAATCTTGGGCCTTCTTTTTCAAAGTTTTCAAGCATTGGTTTAAGATACTTGCCTCTATCTCTGCCAACCAAATCTCCCTCCTGCTGGAGACTGGCTTGCTTACATTGCTGGTCCCAGGTTCCTGCCTGAGGTGCCACCCTTGGGGAACCAACCCACTCCCCCAAGCCTTCCCTATCCTGGTGCTACTTGCAGGGATTTAGTCTTGCTGTTAGTTTGTTCCATGACTTGAGGATGAATGAAGATGAATGACAAAGACACAGAGTCAGTTTAGCACAGGGGCAGCCAGAGGGCTCTTGCCTCTTAGTTGGCAGAGGTGCCTCAAGCTTCTGGCCTATCCTTTTATTTACCCAGACATGGGCACAAGCAATTTAAGCAATGCAAGTTTCATCAGCTTCATATCATCTATTACTAATTGCTTGTGCAAACAGTTTAATCTCAGCTGTCCTGACTTTTCCCTAGAACGTGCAATATGATTTTCTCCTTATGCTCACATAAGAAACTAATTAGGCCTTAATTTCCTAACTGGACTCCCACAGCCTCCCAGATATACTGTTATGCCCTTATGTTAGTGTATTTTTAAAAGAAGTAGCAAAAATTTCCTCAGCTACAATGAATCTCTCAAGTTTTGATGATCAAATTCTTATTATTTTTCCTTTGGAAAATTAAATGATATAATAAAGTTTAATGATGACCAAGGAATTTTGATGTGAAAAATAGATATTTAGTTGGAATATATAAACAATAAACCAAACAAATTTTACCATGTTATGAAGGGAAATTTATGAGACAGAGGAAGAAGATTATGCAGGATTCATTAATTTATTTAATTTGTTCAATAAATGTTGAATCTCTTATCATGTACTCCCAAACAACTGCTGTAGCCTGGTTTAGATAGATATTTTTGGAAACAACATGCCTTTGATTTGGGATTCATTAGGAAGCAAATAAGGATCTCTGCTTTTGCAAGACATATTTTAGTAGATTGTGATAATAATTATAGTAAATTATGTATTAAAATGAAATGCAATAAAAATCGTATTCTACTCCATGAAGAAGATACTATTAATATGTATTTACAAATGTATCATCTCAAAATAAAGACATATAAGAAGCTGAAATTTTAAAGAAGATAGTAAGGGTAAACTTGAGATGATCATTACAGACCTTAAGAACATGGGGGAATTAGCCAGATACAGATCTGAAGCAGGTGATTTCTAGCCGAAAGGAATCAATGCAAGGACCCTGAGGCTGTAATGTGCCTACAATTTGAATAACATCAAGAAGGTAAACATGATTGGATTGAAGTTTGAGGAGTAGATAACAGAAGTTGAGGTCAAATGGAAATGGGGATAGTGGACAGATAATGTAAAGTCTTGTAGACCATGGCCTGTTGTAAAATTTTTTAAGTGAAGACTAATCCCAGGTTTTAAGCAGGAGCTGTATGATCTGACTGATATCTCTGCAGAATCATCCAGGCTGATGTGTTAAGAACATGCATCAGGGGAATAAGAGCAGAAGGAGAGTTTTGTGCTACTGAAACATTCCAGGCACCAGACCACAGAGTGTGCTCGAGCAGGAAGAGGGTAGTGACTGGATTCTGAGTATATTTGAAAGGTAGAACTGGATAGAATTTCCTAGTGTATTAGATATGAAGTCTGAAAAAAAGAGAAAAGTCAAAGATTCTGTGGTAACTTTCATTATTACCCAAATACTGTATTTGCTGACCTTTTCACCGACCAGTGCTGTGGGAGAATTATTCCTTACTTAAGTGGTGTTCCAACTATATAATGTGGGTCACCATCGGTTGTTTCACTGAAAGATTTAAAAGGTTCAGACTATGACTTACTCTGGTCAGTGAATTAGGAATTGATGTTCACTGTTCCAGTAGAATCTTTAAGCACCGGGATATGGCACATCTTCTTCCCTTTGCCACAGAAAGGTGATGTCCCTGGTAGGACTGCTTCTCCAATATGCATCATGGAATGAAGAAGATATGAAACAAAACCACAATCTGATATCCACTAATGTGTAACATGAACACAGCAAACAACATCATCCCTGCAAGGCTCTGCGATTTTAAAAAATAATTTTAACACAACTAATGGAATTTGATGGATATAGATTCCTTTAAGGACTTTTCCTCAGCACCTAAAAAAATGGCGTTTCCCTTTACTGAGCTGGGAATTCAAGGGGGAAGTGGGTCTCCAAGGGATTATTAAGAATTCACTTTTAAACATGAGATGTCTGCCATGTGACCAGGCAGGGATACAGAGGAGACAATTGGATTTAAGAATTTAAACATTAAGGAAAGAAGCTAGGCTGGAGATAATAAAATGGGGTTCATCAGCATACTGCTGACAATTTATAGGGCCAGAGGATTCATTAAGATAATCAAGGGAGTGCCTCTAACTACAGGAAAAAAGGACTCCATTAGAGGTCATTAGTGATCTCATCAGGAACATTTTCTTTTGCAGGAAGTTTGAGAAAGAAGGAGAGAAAAGAAATTGACTAGAGCTGGGATAGTTAATTCCTTGGAGTTTTGCTCAGGGGGAAGCCAAGAAGCGGGCAATAACCACAGTCAGACCTTGGATCTGAGGTGTTTCCCACAGGATGGAAAACATCTTAGCAGATGCTCCCCTTGCACAGTTGAGCACAGTCCTCTTCTTTCTCCTTGGCTGTTTCTTCATTTTAACCACACTATGAAGTGCCTGTGATTATCTGCCAGGGTCTCTGACAGGTGAAGTGAATTAATTGATGTTGCACACCTAATACATGGCACAGCTGAGGGTCAGTCCGTCACCTCTCTTTTGACAGAGCCTATGCTCTTTTCTCCTTTATAATTGTCTTCCAAAAAAGTTAAAACATTATCTGTGAAGCAAACTTCACAAATATTTCCTGCATTACTTCTCAAGTAGTGAAGAATGGCATGGAATAAAATGGACACAAGCAGGTGATGTTTTGTTTCCCAGTGCTCACTACTGAGCTATGTTCTGATGCTGATTTAAATTAAGAGCTCTTACTTGACTTGCATTGTGGGTCATTCTAAAAGGAACTCATCAAAATGTCGGGTGAAAATTTTAGTCCCTTGTTTTCAAGTTCAATTAATCAATTACCAAACTATCTGGTTGTTTTAAAGTTTGGTAAAAATTTTATGAATTCATAATGATGACTGAATATACGTGATTGAAGCTTAAAAGCTGTATTCTAGTGCAAAAGCCATTTCTGCTACCTACTGGTTGGTTGAATTTCATCCACACATTATAAGTGGATGGATCATGTGGCAATGGCTAGGCTCTTTTTTGATTATAGTTTTCTAGAGAAACAGAATTGATAGAAACACATACATGCATGTATTAATTTTAGCATAGATGGAAAGGGGATTTGTTAGGACCTACAGGGACAAAGGTAGGAATATCCACAATGGCTTCTGCATGTTGCAGAGTCAGAGAATCTAATAATCGATCAGCCCAAGAAACTGAAAGCCAAAGAATAAGAGGGGTCAAGGGTGCAACACCAGTCCAAAACTAAAGGTCTTGAAGCTTCCTGGAAAATTGCTAGTATGAGTTTCCACTGCATCGTTGAAGAAAATGAAGTCTGATGTTTGCAGTCCATGATGTTTATAGCAGCAAAAGCCACACCCACTCAAGCAAAATGGAACTTGGAAGATGAAGCAGTCTTCCTTTCTCTTCCTGTTTTATTCCTCCTGGACACAAGCCTATTGGGAAGAACCACACACAACCAGGGTGGCTGTTCTCTCCTCCATTTGCTGAACCACCTGCCAGTCATCTCTGGAAACTCCCCACTAGCACACCCACACTATTCCACTAGGTATTTATTTTTGTTGATGGTACTGGTGATAGGACCCAGGGCCTTCACAGTGAGCTCCATTCCCAGCCCTTTCTGTATTGTTTGTTGTTGTCATTGTTATTATTTACTTTACTATTATTATTATTTACTTTAACACAGAGTCTCATGAGTCACTAAGTTACCCAGGCTGAGTTTGAGATTTTGATCCTTATTCCTCCGTAGTCTAATGTGGTAGGATTACAGGTATATATCACCTTGACTGGTTTAGGCATTTCTTAATCTGGTTAAGTTGATATATCCCAGTAGTCACAGTTTTCATAATGTTAGCCTCTGCAATAAAAATATTTTTAAAAAGTCTTTCAATTATTTTTGTAGCTGGAACCTAAACACACATCATATGGTACATTGTGTGTGTGTGTGTGTGTGTGTGTGTGTGTGTTGTGATAGAGTCTTGCTATGTGATCCAGGCTGACTTTGAACGATATGTCCTGGGCTGGCCTCCAACCTGCACTAATCCTCCTCCCTCAGCCTCCTGTGTACTGGGGTTATGGACCTGCACACCATCCTTGGCATTACACATTAGTTACATATTTTTTAAAGATAACAATACCTAGTATTTGTTGAAATGTAAAGGACTATATAAAGTCTTTTATTTCATTGAGGCTGCTATGACAAAAATACCATAAACTTGGAAATTTATGAACAGCATAAGTAAACTATAGGAAAGTAACAAGAAAGAAATGAATGAACAAAGGAAAGTTATTTAAAAGAGGTGAAGTTTCTATACATTCCTGGGTCAATAAATTCTCTGGCTTTTGTTTAACCTATTTCAAATTGGTGTTTTACCAGTTTCATTTAAAAGAATCCTGGTTAATTTCCTATTTCTTTGCAGGTGTTATAATGAAAATTCAAAAAGAAATAGTAAAAGTTAACTACTAATAAAAACATTGGCCTGCAGATTCTAGCAAAGGCAAATTAAAAATGAAAATAATATAAATGTGGAAAGAAGTAAAATTTTAAGAAAACTTTTCAATTTTTAAACAAAGTAAATTTTACATTTCATTTCAATTCAAGCAGACTCTCTTTTCTGTATTTTGCCCTTCAGTATTTTTCATGTTAATGTCCTGCTCTCCCTCATGAAGATGTCATTAATAATTTGTTGTTACATTAAAAAGTAGCATCTCTAAGTTGGGGTTTGATTAATGGTATCTCACAAGGTTAAGGTGTTACCAGTTGGTTTCTTGTTTAAGCAGAGAAAAGTGAATCAAGAGAGTGATGAATGAAGCTATATAATTTAAAAAATGACTGCATCATTCCGGCTTTGAGTTAAGAAAGCTGAATGTATTTTGAAGGTTTTTAAAAAAGGAATGGATGAAATTAAATTTCAAAGAAAATTAAAAAGGTATACCCTAAACTGATTAATGGTATTACAGAAAAAAATTAAAAGACTGTTCTTAGTTTGAAGAATACTTAATAGGTTATATGCATATGCTTTTCTTCCCTAGAGCCTTGCGGTGTCTTGATTTTGTAGACACAACATCTAATTTCATTGTCATCCTCTTCTTGTGTAGATGAAGTTAGCTACCATTGAGCTGCAAATAAGCTCAAATGTCCCCTTTGCAAGCAAGGATGGACTGAAAAACCCACTCCATTGCAGAGAGGAAGAATGGGGAATGCAAGCAGAGATATATGCTACTTGATGGGGAGTAATTTTCCTTTCCAATCTCAAACTGTAGACTGCGTGTCCTCAATTTAGAATTAAGGCGATAACTTCAAATCTTTGTGCTGCTACAACAAAATACCAGAGACTGGGTAACTTGTAAGGAAATTAAATTTATTCTCCATAGCTGGGAAGTCCAATATTAGGGTGCTAGCAGCAGGCAAGGGCCCTTTTGCTGTGCCCTCAGTGCTATGTCCTCTCTTGCTATGTTCTCCCATGTCCTCCCATGAAGGAAGGCAAGAAGATGAAAGAGGCCTTGAAACTATGTTAGTGCTAGGCAGCTTCTTGTTACTATCACAAATTATCTTGAGGTGATGAATTTATAAAGAGAAAACAATTCAGGCTTATGGATTTTGAGTTTCCAGTCCAAGAATGGGGAGGCCCATTGCTTTGGGCTTTGATGAGGCAGCACCTCAGAGAGGGAGTTCGTGGAGGAACAAAGCCATTTATATCACATATCAGGGAGCAAAGAAGAGAGCAAGGTTCCCTCAAGTCACTTTGAGGACATATCTCCAGTATCCTGAGTTTCCCTCATCTAACAATAGTGCCATGTTAGGAACTAAAGCTTTTACAGATAGACTTTTGAAGGACACGTATCCAAACTGGGCAGGGGACAAACTTGCTTTTATTAGGAATCCATTCTTGCAAAATGAGCCTATACTTATGATAATGATATTAACTTATTCTTGAGGACCCTGGCTTAATCACCTTTTAAAGGGCTCTCTTACGAACACCGTTGCAGTGGGATTTAATTTGCAACACATGAACTTTGAGGGACACACTTAAATCATACAATATAATAGAGAAGGAAGGAGTTTGATTTTCACACCATCAGCCTGTAAATTCCAGCTTAATCTTGAAAGTCATGTAAATTTTACAAATCATTAATCTCTCTGAAACTTTGTCATTTATAAAAAGGAGGATATTTCTCCCAAACTAGGTGATAGAATTGTAGCGTGGCTGAAAAGATAAGAAGTATGAAATATAAATGACCTTTACTTTAAGAATACGGGGAGAGATCCCTCCACCAGGGTCCGGCATTCTCTCCGGGGTCTGGCAGTCTCTCCGTGGGACATGTGGAGTGGGGGTGTACATGTAGTTTAGGTTTGGGGTGGTGCCTGAGGGGCATTAGTGATGCGCAGGTAGCCCATTGGTATTCATTTCGTACCACAGGTAAATTCCTAGGGGCGGGGAAGATGGAGCTCCTTGGTTCCGCCTCCAAGAATTTAGGGCTACAGTGTCCGGCCTAGGGCAAGATTCTTTCACTAGGCAGATGTAAACAGATGTGAGCGGCTTCATGATGTTCAAGGTGCAAGGTGAAATCTTTACTTTAGAAACGAAGTCCGGCTCTATGTTTCAAGGACTCTAAAAGTTCAGTGTTAAGACAGAGTAGCGGCCACTGTTTCAATCTATTCTTTTCACTACTGGTGTTTATGCAGGTGGATGATTCTAGGACATCCACCAGAAACACATTCTTGCTTCCAAGTTGATCAGAGGTACGCTCTGTAACATTTCACAGGGACTCATAGCTTTCCCCATCTCAGAGACTGTAAACCTCATAGAACTTGTAATATTCCTGTTCTGTCTTCTAAAAATCTTAAGGGAACCACCTTCAGGGACTGGAATCCTTTTCTTTAGTTTATCAAGATCACTCCCCTCTTAGCATTTACTGGGCTAACCTTTTCAAACGTCTTAACAAAATAAAACTCTCCATGCAGTGATAAAATAAATGCAAGCATCCGAGCTTTCATCCTCCTCTTTTATTTGTGAGTGCATCCAAGATATGGAAGCTAATTGTGGGAGCAGGTCATTCAGTAACAATAAATTAAAGGTAAATTGCACTGTTGTGCAAGCTTCAAATATTTACATAATTTTTTTCAGCTACAACCTAGTGAGAATTATAGTTACTTAAATCATCTTCAAGTTTAATTTAGGAAGAGGTTTGGTCATAAGAAGAACGACTGAAGCAGGAGAGAAGGTACAAAGGGGAGGAGGATGAGAAAGAAAGGGAAAAAAAAGAACAGAAATGAAGGAGAGGAAGAAAGAAAGAAAAGGATGAAATGCCAAGTCCTCTAAGAGATTTTCCTAACCTGGGGAACACTACATCCCAAAAGTCAGTGAACCTTTTTAGTCCTCTTACACTGCTTGTGGGAATGTAAACTGGTGCAGCTGCTGTGGAAAAATAGTTTGACAGTTCATTAAGAAGTTAAACATAGTTAACACATAACCCAGAAATTCCATTTGTAGATACATTCTCAAGAGAAATAAAAATATGTGTCCACATAAAGCTTATATGGGAATATTTTGGAGAACTTCATGAACTCTAGCTGAAAAACAGAAATAATCCAAATGTTCATCAACAAACATAAATAAAATGTAGTATGTCCATACAATGAAAAAAAGTCATTGATCTATAGAAAAGTATGCAGTTCTGATACGCACTTGGAAAAATCTTGGGAAATTTATGCTAAGTGAAAGAAACTAGACACAAATGGCCACATATTATGTAATTCCATCTACGTGAAATATCTGTAATAAATCCCTTGAGACTGATATGTTTAGAGCTGAGGGGAGCCAGGAAATGTAGAATGACTGCCAGTGGGTATGTAGGTGTTGTTTTGGATGTGTTAGAATTAAATAGCAGTGAAGTTTACACAATTTTGTGAACACTGTGTTTTAAAAATCATTGAGGGAGGAGAATCCCAAGTTTGAGCTACCCTGGGCAATTTTGCAATGTAGTGAAACCCTGTCTCAAACCTCAAAAAATCAGAAAAGGCTAGGGCTGTAGGTCAGTGCAAAGGCCTTGGCTTCAGTTCTAATTACCAACAAAACAAAAATAACAGAAAACAAACAAACAAAAAACCACATTGAATTGTATACTTTAGTGAATTGTATTATATGTTAGTTATTGTTAGTTTTTTTTTTTTTAAATGAGATATATGGTCAGAGTGAGCATCATACTTTGAACACCACCTGATTATCAGAAGGTAAAGTTTAGCAGGGATCTTAGTAATAGTCACTAAACTTCAGGCTCTGTTCTTATAACAAAAGAGCAAGGCTATATTTTGTTAATCCTGTTTTACAGATGAGGTGTGGAGGATGGAGGCTTGCAGAAGTGACCAGACTGGGGTGTCCTTACCGGTAGAGGCTGGTGAGCTGTCCGTCAGAACAGAAGTCTTCTGGGTTCCACCCTAGGGCTTCCACTCCCCCTGTCGCCTGGCCCTGATCTCAGTAGGATTGCAGATGTCACTCCAGAAGGCTGGTCCTATTTGTGAATTGAATTGCTAATAGTCAGAGTCCTTGGGGGGTAGGGGAGCAGTGAGCACCCGGGGAAGCCAGACTGTTGCCTTCTGGTCTGGTCTATTCTGAATTCACTCCTAACTGTTTCATTAGGGTAGGAGATGGAAAGTGGGTTTATGGCAAAATGTTGGAAGGGCATGAAAGGACACAGTTTGGGGGAATACTCTTAAAACTGGGTTATTGATTGGGAAATAAAAGCTACCAAAAAGAGAGGTAGTGGCCTCACTGTGTAACCCTTTCCAAACTCACGTTATTGAACCTACCTGCCTTTTAGGGTTCCTTCTATGCTTTCTTCTGAGACTGTCAGAACTTTTGTTTTCAGAAAACGAGCTAAGGGAGAATTCTCCAAGTTGCATTGTTGTTTGCTCTTTGGAAAGCGAGATGTTGCAGAGACTAACTGTCATGGTGGCTTTTTTTTTTTTTTTTTTTGTCTAGGGAGAAGTTAACATTGAGGTTTTGTTTAAAAGAATGTTGAGTCAAAATAATAACTAACAAAACTGCCTTTTTTTCCCCCTAGTGCAAGCAGTATAGGTTTGTAAGTAGTTCTGAAGACTGCAAATTACTTCCTTCTTTTCAATGTGCCTGACAGGTAAAAATATTCTCCTTAGTTTGCTGCATATAATTAAAGTGCATTAATTGGGTAATGAGTCTCTTAAGTAGTAAAATGTCATCAAGCATGTTTCCGTGGACACCAAGGTGGAAAAAGCTGAAGATTTGCTTTTCCTACGGCCTTCCCTGTTCTCTCAGATATCTGGTCATGGTATTGAGCTTTGTATTTCAATAATAACAATCAGATTCCAAATATCCCCTTGTCATCTGCTTATAAAACGCTAAATTCCTGACGCCTGAGGGAAGAAGTCAGAAGAGAGAGTGAGCCAAGAACAAATATAATGATGGCTTAAGAAAAGGAAAATGCACACACATATCCTTGAAGGGTAGAAGAGAGAAGAGAAAAAGTAATAGGATAGAATTAGTGCAGGTCTTCAGTCATTCATTCATGCATTCAACAAACATCTATGTATCAGATACTGTACCAGGCACTGGAGAGACAACGTATGTCAAGACAGAACATTTTCCTGCCTTCAAGATCTCATAGTCTGCTGTTATGTGTTTTGAATTGTCCTAAAATTGAGCCTATTGATTCTTCATTTGAGCAGATTTTTCTCTAAATGAGAATTTGACTATTGTCAGAAAAATTTGGACAGAGCCAGAAATATCTATAAAGTGGCTCTGGGAGAAAAAGAAAGGAAGGATTGTGCAGACAGATTGAAAAAATGGAACATTCTGTACCAGGACACGATGGACTGGAATCCTATCAAGAAGCAATCAGACAGGCGCCATCACATGATACAGTTGCAAGGCAAAGGAGACTTCTGTTTAGAATAAAATATAAATAAATATATAACCCCTCCTCTGGTGGGAAGGACAAAAGAAATGGCTGTGCTTTGTTGTGGGAGGGGAATTTTCTGTTAAAAGCACATCTGAAGGCATTACAAAATTTACTTACAAATTCACATTTGTCCACCCACTTTTGATTTTTGGTGTCTGCAAGCTGCTATGAAATAGGTTTCGGCAGAAGCAAAATAGCTTCTATTAATAGCTATGATATCTATTAATAACTATTTATAACTATAATATCTATTAATAGCTATGAAATCTATTAATAACTATGATAAAGCAAAAAGTTGCCAATGGCCACAACAACATACATATATATACAACATACAGCTTTAATGTCTTTCTTTCTTTTTTTTTTTTTTTTTCTTATTTAAACAGAAAAGCACACAATGGAGCCCAATATAAATTCTACATCACAGAGAGAAGTTAATACGGAGGACGTACTTATGCTACCTTAATAGCCCTGTCTTGCACATCTATTGGTCACTGGGAACACTATCTTGGTATGGCTCCAACCCGGCCTCATCATAAGTACTAGTTCAGTTCTAGATTAGTTTGCCTGCATTCTGGAGTTTTCATAAATTGTTTGGCTGGGTTGGTAGGGCCCCAACCCAGCCTCATCATAAGTCCTGTTCTAGACTGATTTGCCTGCATTCTGGAGTTTTCTAAATCTTCTGCCTTTCTTCTGCTTTTGCTAACCTCTAACATGGAAGGCTGGTATTATTGCTCTTTTAGCCTTAGTTACACACCTATTTATTTAATGAGTTTTCTGACTTGTGTAGTGAATGTAAATCTCAATCGAAAACCCAACTTTGAATGCAATTTTAAACCAATATGGGAGCAACTCTGAGCCTCTCAGCCTAAAGTTGGGGAGGAAATTAAAGTTCAGCCCATGCTAGGGACCCTTCTTTAGAGAATTGCCAACTGACTAAGACCTCCTTTCCTTATTTATGAGTCTCGTTTTGGGGGAAGGAGGGCCATTCCTTGCTGAGAGCCTCGGGGCGGCCTCAGGGAGGGGCCCCGCTGCCCCACAGTCCCTGCAGTCTCTCACAGTTTTCCCTGCATGCTACTAAGAGCAGGAAGAATTCCCTTCCTCCATTTTAGGTTTCTCTCCTGCTTGTATCTCTCCCCTAGGATATATAGCAAGTGCTTACCAGTGAGGTTAGGTTTTTGAGAACAACAACTTTGCTTTCTGCCACAAACTTTCTCTAGGCAGCAAGTGCAGATCATGCCTGTCTATGAAACTCACTTTCTCCTGAACTGAGCTCTTGAGGCAGCAGAGACAGAAAATTGGGAGGAAAGGGTGTGGTGACATGTAACCATGAACACTTTCTCTAAAGGTAGAAACAACCCAATGTCTGACAACTCATGAATGCTTAAATAAGAAGTGGTATCTCTACTGGGGGGAACCACTCCGTCTGCTTCAAAGCTCAGGGGCATCTAAGGATAACTGATTATAATCCAGCTTTTCTAGCACAGCTGCACAGTGGGATGCAGTTATATAACCATGACTTAGCCCAAGTACACATGTGCTGCTTATGGCGCTATGTAAGAATGTGAATATGAGATAACAACCTGTGTAAGAATTATACATTAAAGATGTAGGTGGCTGTTTTATACTCTTGCTGTTCCACTCAGCTCTGCTCCATGCTTGCTGCCTGCTGTTGATGCTGATGTCTTGCCCATATGCATTCTTTAACCTTGGGGCTTCACCTGCAAAAATTTATCTTGGGCTCCCTGAGTGGGCCGATATCTAGAAAATACAGGTAGGGTATTCATCCAGGAAAAGGAACAAAGTACTGATAAGTGCTGCAAAATGGGTAAATCTTAAAACCATTCTGCTAAGTGAAAGAAACTGAGCACAACTAAATGTAAAGTTTAGACGAGTCAAATCTATAGAGACAGAAAGTATATTGGTGGTTGTCTAGGACCTAGAGGTTGAAGGAGGCTGGGTAATGACTGCTAAAAAGTAAGAGCTTTCTTTTCTAACACTGATTCCAAGGATGGTTACCTAACTCATGAAACATACCAAAAACATTGAATTGTATGGTTTATGAATTATATTTAAATAAATGTTATTTTAAAAAGTATTGAGATGGAATTTTCTGATCTCTGTATTCTACTAAGTCACATGTTTCATGCATATTAATGCATCTTCATCAAGAATTTCTAGGGGCTGGGGATTTAGCTCAAGGGGCTGGGGATTTAGCTCAGCTGCATAAGCGCCTGCCTTGCAAGCAGGCAGTTGTGAGTTCAATCCCTGGTACCGATAAAAAGGAAAAAGAAAAAAAAAAAAAAAAGAATTTCTGATAACTGGCTACTCTTCCAAGAACATCACTATTTTGATGTAAGGCAACTTTTTTCCAAGTTTTTCCATAGCAAGTAGGCCACTAGTTTTCCACTTAGGTTTATAAGAGTAAGGAAAGTGTGATCATTTCAGCTTATTTCCAAAGAACTTATTCTGTTCAAGAGAAAATTTGAATTCAGTAAATTTTTGTGACTTTGTTAATATCCATGGAACAATGACTCATGCAGTTGGAAGAGATCCTAGAAAAAAATATAACACAATAGGGTTCAAATGTATCTAGTAGGCTCTGGTGTTGAAAAGCAGGGGCCCCAGGGACAACTTTAGGATGGAAATGTAACACTAATAATTTAGGCAGAAGGGGCTTCTTCTTCAATCAGAACTGCCCCAATTTCATCTGATGAATATCTTCAGCTTCTGCAAGGTTTTATTCAAAGAACTCAGAAGTTCAACTTTCAGTTCTACCAAAAATGAAAATGAAGCCTAATGACTTACCAAGTCAGCACATCAGTTTATTGCTAGAACAGGACCCAGAACCATAGATTCCTCAGACTGGGCAGGGTGATACGCTTATTAAATCCAATGACTATCTAAAGCTGTATTTCTTGAGACTATATGACGGCTGCCCAGTGAAATCAAGAGAGGGTGTGGTAGACAAACACATGGACTCCAAGGCAAATTGGAACCCTGCTCCACCAGCCATCAATTGTGTGATGTTGAGCAAGAAACAGTCCTGTCAACTTTGGCTCCCTCATCTGTAAGGTGGAGCAATGACAGTACCAACCCCAAGTGATTAAATGGGATGATGCTCAGCGTCTGGCATACAATAGAGGCCTGATTAATCACTGCCATTAGAATGAGTGGAAACACACACTCTCTGGTCCCAGGTTCCCTGGCTGAGAGGCTGTGCTACTGAGAAGTTCTCATTTCCTCAAACAAAATCAATGGAAGTTGATTTCACGTGCCTCCTCTTGAGCCACGCTACTCCTCCTATCCTGTACTTCCGCAGCCTGAGTAATTGAATTTTCCATTTGTTTCTGTTTAACTTTGCCTACTTTTCTGGGTCACTTATTAGACTGTTGTGTTGCTCTTCAGTCCATAGTGGAAAGGGTAAGATCAAGTCTGTCTGATGGCCTGGTGCTATTAAGAATCGTCACTCAATTCTGAAGTTTTTGCTGGATCACAGGTAAGAAGGCTGTGATCAGGTAGATGGTACTAAATAAGCCCCTGGTTTTGTCTGTCCCTCCCATTATGGCTTGCCACTCACTGTTCTTTTTATTTATGTTTTGATCTTCCCTGCTCTATTTGCCAAATAAAGCCTGGGATTTCCTCTTCTCAACTTTAGCGTGTAACTATTTCACTACAGCTCTAAGCTTAAAAACAGTAACTTCCCAGGAAGGGATAAACAACGCCACCTGAACTGCCCATAGGAACTTTTGTTTTATATCAAAGTTAAGCAATTTACCTACTAAACTGTTTACTGCTTCTCAGCTTTGATCACTTTTCAGTGTTAATAGCCCCAAATAGTTTAATTTATAAATATCTTGTCTGCTTTTCTTTTGGAAAATAGAGACAATCATCTATTCTAACAAGATAAATATAGAGTGTGGTGGAGCATTTTCATTGTCAGGTTGATTAGCTTGAGAGTTTTTGGAGAAAAAACCGCACACTTCTGGGTGTGTAGAGGTGGAGTGATGACCGGCTGTTTCATTCCCTAACTCCCTTCCTTAGAGGAGCTCTTCCTCTGTGCTCTGCTTTCTAGCTGCTACAAGGTGAGCACATTTGCTTTACCAGGCCCTTTCACCTCGCTTTGCTGGTCACCTGGGATTCAGCCACACATGAACCCAAACCCCTGAAACCATGAGCTGAGTAAACCTCTTAAAGATTGTGGGTGTTGGGTATTTTGTCCTAGCAGTGGGAAACTGACCAATATATGGGGCCAATATTTTAATGCAAATTCCTTAAACTCATTGCACACACAGAATTCAACTGAGTTTTTAAAAAATAACAATACAGGTGAATCAAGCTTCATCATTGTTAATTTCATTAGTTTTTTATGCCTCTGAAAGTGTGTTTATTAAACAGCTTAATGCTTTGCTTTCTTAACTAAGGGGATACCAACTGGTTGCTTTCTTAACAAAGGGGACGCCAGCTGGTTTCTTTAACATCTTGATTGTTCACCATGTTAGCTTTACAGAAAGCTAGGTTCAAAGGAATCATAAGGGGCAAGCTGTTAAAGATTGGAAAAATGAAATCCAGAGAGAATAAAACTGAGCCCAAATCAGATAGTCTTGAGAACAAGGCTCGGACTAAAGCCTTTATATCTCATTTGAGTCTTAGAAGATCCCATATATAGCCTGAGGATGAGCTGTCATAATTGACTGGATGCTTTTTAAAAACAACAGTTTGGGAGAAAGATGGTGGCTGATTAAGACTCTCTAGCAACTGTCTCCTCACAGACACATCAAGTTGAAGAGATATTTGCATACCAAAATGACTTCCTAAGAGTTAAGAATATCAGATGAGTGATCACAGTGGCTCCTTATAGAATAATGAAGCAAAAGGTTTTGAAGAGGGCAGGGAAGAGTTGCCCCATTACTCCTCTACTAACCTAAGCAGCCCATCTTAGAGACAGATACCTGCTGGAGGCAGAGAAGGAGTAATTTCATTCCCAGGGTTTGAAGCCTAGTATTAGGCCCACCATAGTGAAACTCAATGCTGCATGTGTTATTGATCACTGAGGCCAAATGACCAAATTTCTGGACCTAATTTCTGCCGTAGGCTGCTGATAGCCTCTATGAACCCCTCTCTGACCTCCAGTGGCAGAGCAGGTAACAGGACAGGATGCCACACACCGGGGGAACAGGACAAGAAAGCTAACACAGGGCTTTGTCTTGAAGCCCCATTCGAGGTCCAGTTGGTGAGACATAACAACCCAGTAAAAACTGATGACTCTGTACAGAGACTCCAGCTCATAGACAGAAGCTGTCCAGATGAATCCTACATTAGATGGACACTTGTGTTCCTGTGAGATAGACTCAAGTTTCTGTCTGTACCATTTCCAGTCTTATCATAGTATGGGGGGACACCCACCCGCCTGAGACCGTGTAGTTCCCTAAAGTTTTGAGACTCAGGTGAGACCCAGCTTAGCACCAGGCTTGGTGGCCAATGGACTGTCATCATCACCCATCTCCTAACCTCAGGTAGTGTACCTATTACCAGGCCAGTGTTCACTGACTGGGGTTCAGCATCGGGCAGAGGTTTGAGTCCCAAAATATGAACTTTTATTTTGGCTCTTATCACTGTCAGTTGTGGCATGGACCTCAAGGCACCCCTGAGATCATGCAGGTCCTTGTGGCTGTGAGACTCAGGTATCATCCAGCTTAGTATCAGCTAGGTATTCAAACAGCTGCCTTCATAAGCACTACATCAACTTCAGGCAACACAGCATGGTATAGGTAGACAGGGTAGTAAGACTTTGCTATGGTACTTAGTGCTGGCTGGTGAGCTTCAACACTAGGTGAACCCTAATGACTCATTAGCCCAGACCTGCCTATGGATCCTCGCCTCTGGAATCGCTGCAGTTCTGGGAGAAGACCTGCAAGCCCTAATAGTGTAGAAATCAGTTGGAAATTATATAGCATTACCTGTGGCTGGTTATAGTGGTTTTGGGCTACAAGTTCACTCCAGCAATAGGCAGCCCATATCAGTGTGGGTGTTAGTTTTACTTCAGTACCCTGTTGGCCTTGGAATGTGTGATTAAGGTAGACTGTTACCTCAAATGGCTTGGGAGCCATCCAGGAGATGAATTATGACATTTCTGAGAGTGTGTGTGGGTCATGGAGGCTTGGGTTTGAGGACTATGTTTGGTCCGTGGCCCCTTTCTCTCCAGCACTGTTCCCTTGCTCTGCTTCCTTCTGTGGTAATGTTTCTGTTTTAGAGGCAGGCAATTATGAATTGAGTCCCCTGAAACAATGAGTTAAATCAAACCTCTCCATTAAGTTGTAGGTGTTGGGTACTGAGTCTTAACAACATGAAAGGTAACTAATACAGCAAGATATTGGTTCAAAGTGGGACTCAGTTGAGCAGCACTGGTGGATACTGGCATGATATTAATATCCTAGTCTCTCCAAAGTGACTCTGCTCAAAGCCAGAGTTTCACAGTGCTTAGCACATCAGTAATTGTGGCTGAATTTGTCTAAGTCAGTGATAACGAACCTTTCTGAGCTTTCTATGATACTAAATAGCTGGTTGCAATACATGTGCCATAGGTTTGTCACCACTCATAGGTCTACCCCAGCCACCAAAACAAGACTGTGGGGAAAGACTACTCTTTGTAGGTACTCCTCTAATGGTCTTGAACAATGTATCAACAAAGTATTTGTGACAAACTTGGGTCAAGATTGCCCTCTAGTCCTGAAACAGTAATAATACACCAACAGCAGATTCACCAAAAGCCTAGGCCTGGGCACCATCTGATGTTGATGTAATGAAAGTGATTGTAGGCTCAGAGGAGTTGTTAAGCAGTCTCCTTGTATTTCTGGAAAAGTGCCACAAGCAAAGCCAATTAGGAAGATAGAAATAAATACCTCATTCTTCAATTCCCAGATAAAGTCTTACTACCCACATTATGTGACATGTTTTCTACTTTTGTTGTATTTCTTTTTCTTCCTCTTTTATAGTCTTCTTTAGTTATATGATTCATTGTAGTGGGAATGATGGTATGCAAATGAAGAATTATTTATTATATTTTCTCTTATTCTTTATTTCTATTCTTGTCTTTATGATCCTGTTAAATTGCCACCTTTTCAGAATAATCAAATAATCATTTATTATCATCAGAAAATGTTTTTTGTAAGCCTCATAGGAGCCACAAAATAAAAATCTATAATAGGAAGCTGGAAAATGAAAAGCAAGAAATCAAAATGAACTATTTCAGACTTTATCTATCAATAATTACCTCAAATATAAATGAATCAAATTCTTAAATTAATAGATATAGAGTAACAGAATGGATGAAAGCAATAAGACCCAACAATATTACAAGAAACTCACTTTACCTCTAAGGATATAGAGACACTGAAGTTGAAAGGATGAAATACAGTATTCCTTTGAAATGAAATTTTAGAAATACAGGAGTAGCTATATTTACATCAAATAAAATGAACTTTAAATCAAAAGCAGTAGCCTGGGGATGTAACTCAGGGGTAGAGCACTTGTATAGCCCATGAGAGGCCCTGGGTTCAATCTCAATCACCATAAAAGTGAAACAAAGAAACAAACATAAAGGAAGAGCAGGTAGACAGATAGAAATCAAAAACAGTCAAGGAAGGTTATTACATAATTTTAAAAAAGAGGTCAATTCAACAGGAACATTTCTAAATATGAGGTAATCAGCTTGGGTCCAGGAAGTGGCCAGCTCTGACCCTGTAAGCACTTCAGCCACCATCAGGGACACTTTCTGCTAGTATCCAGCTCAGCTTGGGAGAAGCAGCAACCAATGCCACTCTCACACCCATACTGGCCACCATCAGGGAGCTCCCTGCAAGTAGTCAGCATGGGCTGGGAAAAGCAACAGACAGCCAGTACACCAGTACACCAAATGGCCACCATCAGACACCTGAGACCAGCACTGGCCAGGAGAACTTCTAGTCATGCTTTGGAGAAATTGAAGCCAATATGGAAAGTGCCTGGGATCCCATTATCCACTTGTGTGGAAGAACCCAGGAAAATGTCAAGACGAAGCAGCAAAAGGCAGTCTCTGGCCTCCAACCCATGCCGAACAAGTCCAAGAAATGTAAATACAGAAGAGATTGGGAGTCACACATTGAAGTTTCTGAAGTGATCGCAACTGAAGTAAAGAAACAATTTTATGAGGCTATACAATAAATTAGACTATAAATACTATCTCCAGTAAAAGAAGAAACGGAAAACATAATAAAAGAATTGCTAAGCACCTCTAAAGAAGGCAGAAAAAAAATAGAGAAGTGTAAGAAAATGAGCGAACCCTTGAATGAACATATAAGAAAGATTTAGAATGCATGAAACAGATTCAAAGAGATATCCAGGAAATTAAAAACTCCACTGAAAGCTGTCAAAACCACTTAAAAGAAACTGAAGACATACTTTCAGACCTTGAAGACAGATTTGCAGCTAGCAATCATGAAAGGAAAGATCTCTTAAAAATAACAAGGAATCAGGAAGTAACAATAGAAAGGCTACAAGATGACAAGAAGAAGTATAATTTAAGAATTAAAAATATGAGTGAAAAAGCAGGGGTAAACACAAATGAAATACAAGGGCCATATATAGAAATAATTAAAGAAAACTTCCCAGGCATAGGAAAAGGAAATGATATTCAGATGTGAGACATACAGACTCCAGCCAGCTATAACCAAAATAGATCTACATCCAGACATGTAATAATCAAGATCTCAGAAATTCAATGCAAGAACAGTATAATAAAAGCTGTCAGAGATCACCTATAAAGGAAAACCTATCAGAATCATGACAGACTTCTCATCACAAACCATCGAATCAAGAAGAGCTTGGAGTGGAAAAATCCAAGACCTGAAAGAAAATAACCTCCAATCCAGATTGATTTACCCTGAAAAACTATCTCTCAAAATTAGTAGAGAAGCAAGATGCTTCCATGACAAAGAGGAAATGGGGGAGTTCATGACCGTCAATTCAACACTACAAAAAATACTGAGGGATCTTCTAGGGAGAGAGAAAAAAAACCATGGTTTCAAGAATAGCAACAGAGGGGGCTCAATGAATGGGGCAGACAGTGGAATGAAGGGGAAAAGTAGACAACCAATGACAGAAAAACAACATGACAGAGATAAGGCAGAGACAGTTGGTCATAATTGCTAACATGGATGGCCTTTATACACGAATAAAAAGAAACAGGCAGAGTGGATCAGGAGATAGGGTCCATCAAGATGCTCTATATAATAAATACATTTAACCCAAAAGAGGATTTATGGCCTGAAAGTCACAGATGAGAAAATAAGACTCTGTGTGACAGGGAACCAGAAAAAAGTGGGGGTAGCTCACCCATCAGCTACAGATTGGTTGGAAAGGCATAACACCTTTATACAATGGCGAACTACTTAGCTATAAGGAAGGAAAACCTTGATGCTCTTGTAGGTAAATGGATACAACTTGAGATCATGCTCAAGGGTAAAAAGGTTCAGAACTACTTAGGTGAGTAGCAGGTTGCCTCCCTAATCTAAAAACTAAAGAAGTTAGTGGGATACAAAAGGTGCAAGGTACCCTGGAAAAGTGAAAGAGGTGGAATTGTCTATAAATGGAAGGCAGAGGACATTGTGAATCATGTATCATGATTTGAAACCCATATTGCTTTCATCACTCTGTTTAATTTGGTTATATTCTGTTCTAGTTTGTCTACTGGTACTAGATTTGAGGGCATAGACAGTTATTCCAAAGATAGCAGGATATATTATGGTAACCATCATTAATTTCCTATTAACTTAATCTGAAACCCTGTATTGCCCTCACTACCTTGTTTTGATTGATTATATTTGAATTTGTTTTGTTTGATCACTGTCTTGTCTTGACTGATTTTATTTGAATCTGTTATGTTTGATAGTATCAAGTCTGAGAATATAGGCAACTACTCTGCAGACAATAAGATTCATTATGAAACCCATTCTGGTTTCCTATTACCCTCTTTTGAAGTCCTATAATGTCTCCAATGTTTTGTTTTTATTGATTTTGTTTGGTACTTCTATGTTCAATTGTATTGTACCTGATGATATGGGCAATTATATTGAAGATATCAAGAGACATCATGGTAACCATTTTCTCATGTGGTTTTATTCTTTTCAAAATAAAAATAAAGGAACAAAAATAAAGGAACAGAAAAGTGGAGTAACACTGCATGTTAAAGCAGTGGCCATGAACCTTTTAGAGCTTTCTATAATACCAAACAGCTCCCTGTAGCACATGTGGCATATGTTTACCACCACTAACCTGGATCAAAACAACCTAATAGATATGTATAGAATACTCATTCTATCCAACAGGTAGGTACCTTATACACATTTTTTTTTTTCATCAGCATGTGGACCATTCACCAGGATAGACCATGTTGTTTCTAGATCATAAAATAAGTTTCAACAAGCTAAAAGTACAATTAGTATATTTTCTGACAATAACTTAATACTGATAGAAATCAGAAACAAGAAAAACTTTGAGAATTATAAATACATGCAAATGAAATAACTTACAAACAAGCAGTGAATCAGCGAAGAAATCAAGAAAAATATTTTAAAATATCTCCAACAAATAAAAATGGAGCTATCATATGCCAAAAGGGTATGACAAAATCAGTACCAAGAGGAAAGTTTGTAGAAAACAATACTCACATCAAAACATTAGAAAGATTCTGAATAAACAATCTATTGATGATGCATCTCGAGGAATTAAAAAAAAAAAACAAAACAAACCAAACAAAAGAAACTAATAGAAGAAAAGAAATAATAAAGATCAGTGAAGAAATGTGGAATCTAGAAAAATAATGAAATCTTGTTTGTGGCAACATGGATAGAACTGGAGATCATTATATTAAATGACATAAGGCAAGCACAGAAGGACAAGCACTATATGATTTTATGCTTTTATGTGGAATCTAAAAACTGGATTTGGTAGAAAACTAAGAATAAAATAGTGGTATGAGAATCTGGGAAGAGTAAGAATGCATCATGAAAAGTTGATTGGTGGGTATTAAATTATAGTTTGTAAGAAGCAAGAAGTTCTTATGTGCTATTGCACAGTAGGGTGACTATAGATAACAAGTTACTACACATTTCAAAAACTAGAAGAAGCAATTTTGAGTGTTCATCATAAAATGATCAATGTTTGAGGAGATATACATATTTAGCCTGATACATACATCTCATAAGATGTTGAAATATTATAGGCACCTGATTAATATGTACATTTTTGATGCTTTTTAATGTATCAATTAAAACATTTTCACAAAGCAGTAAGTGAGCAGATGCCCTAGAAAAAATCGTCATACTCTGAATTATAACCTGTCTGAGTTGGACTTAGGGAATCTATGTTAAAAAATACCCAAAAAGACTGTGTTGCATTCTTAATTTTAAGAGCAGCTAGCTTTTCTGGAATGCTATATAGGCTGTAACCTACTTCAGTTATGGTTCATGAAGCTAAAATAAAGCACAGATTACATACACTTTACTATGCTAAGTTTTCATGAACAGACAGAAGGCATAGACTAAATTGCTTTACCCACACTCAAATTGAAAGACTAATAAAAATGCTTGGGTAGTATGAAAGCCAAAAAGAAAAACAAAAAAAGAAGAAGGAGAAGGAGAAGGAGAAGGAGAAGATTAATATCTAGATTGTAAGAGTCTTGACAGGGTTTTTCTGGGACCTCAGCATAGAAAACAAAGCAGTGGGCTAGCATAAGAATTGTTTGAAATGAGCACTACATTTGCCAGAGCCTAAAATCCAGTAAGAAAGTCAAGATCTTAGCAGTTTGTCTTGTTTAGAGCCCCATGTATGACTGCCTCAAATTTGCCTGTTTTTGATCCTTTCCCTCATTTTCTCTTTCTCTGTTTCTTTCAAAATAAAGTGAGATGCACGGCATAGTTAGAGCTCTGTTATTCTCATTTTAGGTGCCAGTGACATTGTTGTTCAGACCGCTCTTATCCAGACTATAGCTTAGAAGCTGAGTCACATTACAAATGGTGGGTGGTATAATATTTTACTGTCATCTATCTAATTTCTGAGTAGGGTCAAACGTTGTCAGTTGGTACCACTGAAAATTAGCACTGAAGATCTTGCAAAGTTTGACATCTGTCTTAGTTACTTCATGCTCATTGCTGAGACAAAATACCTGATGCCCACGTTGGGAAAGGAAAGGTTTATTTCTTACAGTTTTGGAGGTTTCAGTCCACACTCAGTTGGCTCCCAGGCAGGCGGGCATGGCAGGGCCACTGTTCATGGCAGCTGCAAACAGCAAGCCGGAACCAGCAAAGAGCAAGACATACCTTCTTCCTGCCATTATATCACATCCTGGCTCCACCCCTTTGTGGGTGGAGCACTGACACCATCAATCTAAGCACTAGACAATGAACCATCACAAACGAACAATGCAAACTCATGAGGCCTGGGGGACACAGACATAAACCATGACAACATCCCAAATATAAGAAAGATTGGAAGGTGGGTGGTGTTAAAGGGGTAATCCCTAAAACATCGAAAAGTCAATTGCACCATTTCACCCTCTTTACA
This sequence comes from Cavia porcellus, assembly GCF_034190915.1. Classification (NCBI taxonomy): domain Eukaryota; kingdom Metazoa; phylum Chordata; class Mammalia; order Rodentia; family Caviidae; genus Cavia; species Cavia porcellus. The sequence goes on along the minus strand of NW_026947511.1, from coordinate 19,262,354 downwards.
GAATGTTTCACCAGGGAACTGGAAGAGCACATGAGGAAATTTTGGAGTATTCAATGTTGCTTTAAAGTATTCAATTGATTAAATCTAAAATAGTGGATTGGTGAAAAATGTCCAGTATCTTTGTGTTTTTGCTTCTTATGTATAATTTCCATTAATGTATGACTATATCTACAGTAGAGAGATGAATGCATGTCACAAAATATTCACATATTTGTAGTAAAGCTAGGTGTTTTCCAACAGTTGAAAAATTTTAAAGTTTTGCCCTCTGAATAATCAAAATAGTGTAGCATTGGCGTAGAAGAGATTCATAAACTTATCTCTCACCAGTTACAAAACTCAACTCAAAATAGTTTAAAGACTATAAAACATGAAACCATGAAACTACTGGAAAATTGGAAAGTACTCCCTAATTCAGAAATGAATACCGGGCCTTTGAGAACCTGAGGGTCTCATTAAAAAAGAGACAATACTGACTTATTATTCAGCAATGTTTCCTCCTCTTACTGAAGTCTTTATATGAAAGGGGAAAGAACTTAAAGTTCTTGAAATTCTATCAAATGTTTGTTTATAAAACAATGAGGAATTTTTGATAGCACAAGTTGGGTTTTTTATAACTTTATTTTTAAGTAATATATTACATTTCTTCATTTTGCAACCAAGTTCAGTTAATGTTCACATTGAGCAGATATATTAGTCTTTGAATGCTGCAATGCAGTCCCCAGTCAGCTTTGAAGGCAAGACTATTTTCTTTCATGAAGGTATTAAAATGATAGATGATAAATAATTAAAATTACAGGAGATTCATTATTGCTAAAGGAAAATACAGTTCATATTGGCTATTCATTTTCCTCTAAAGGAAATTGAATCTATACCAAAGGCATTTTAAGGTCATTAGAGTTTAGATAAGTATGTACAAATGTATATACAATGATTGGTCTTCAGGAGGAGGCCTATGTATCTAAAAGGACACAAAGTATCAACATTTTTTCCATTTCTAATCAGTCTCTGCAGAGAAAGAGAACATTGATATTTATAAGCCATTTAATACAAAGATTCTGCATTGTTTGAATAGTACATAGTGTAGCTTTAGCTGGATATAAAATTGGTTGTGGTTTAATTATTGGGTCATGCTATAAAGGCTTTTAGTTACTTTTCCTTCTTCAGCTTTCCATAACATAATAATAGTTATCAGATTTAGAAGACCTCTGGGAAAAATAATGTTTTTCTTTTTGTAACTGGCTGTACAGTCCAATCATTCCTCTTCAGATAACTGTTTTTGTATGTCTTACCTAAGTGTCTATATGGTAGATACAAGTAACTTTCAACAAATTTACTTCTTTGAACAGTTTTATGGAGAAAATAGGTTTATCACAGCAGAGCAAATTCTATGCAGTTGAATTTTGGCAAGTGATTGGATAGGGCATGTTAGAACGAGGTTAACCCACTGCTAACCTTGCAACTGAGCACATAGTGGTTATGAGAACTATTGACCAAAGATATCACCTGCAAGAATTGGCATTTGGCACTTAAAGGCACTTCCAGTTGGGAAATACCATATGCAGTGAGTGTGCTGCCCATCTTACCCCAAAACAAAACAAGTCTCCCAAGTTAGAGGCTGCCTGTGATTTCCTGTACAGATTTTAGATAGAGTTAAAAAAAAACTCACAGGTTAGGTGTGATTATGCAGTGTAGTTGTCTAGTTATACAGTAAACTCTTCAATAACACTTGGAGAATCCTGAGCAATTTATTCAGGCCTAGCTATCTTGTGTTTTCATGGTTTCTAGTGGAAGAGGAATTCTATGATAATAAAAATAAAAAGGGACATATATGATTTGCTTTCATGCAAATGAGATATTTAACTTTTACACAGGACCACTCAGTTGTGCAGAATCTATTATAATTTGAAGTGTGCAAAATGTGTGACTCGGACACTACCTCTCATTAACATTCAAGCACCAGGAGACACCTACTATGATGCTCACAGCAGCACTATTCACTGTAGTTAAGAATGTCAAGAAATGGAAGTGTGCACAAATTGAGGGATACTGATATAAATCATAGCAACACAGTGCATGAATGAAGTGACTGCATTGACACAAAAATATACTGCAGATAAACTCTTTATGAAAATAGAAATCTATAGAACAGTATAATAGCTATAAAATATTATGAATTTTTTTAAAAATACATTATATTTTACATACATTTATATGTATGTAAAGCCACCGGGAAAAATTGGGATACATGCCAAAGTGATGTTGCTGGTTGAATAGAGCTTTAGTTATTTTTGTAATATTTTAATTTTACAATAATAAAATGATGGTAGGCAGACTCCTATGATGGTCCCAGATCACTGACCTCTAGTATTTTATATATATATATATATATATATATATATATATATATATATATATCTTGCATAGTCCCTGGGACTATAAATTTGACAACTCTTAATCCCATCATTACATTATGCTGATTTAAAGAAAGGAACGTTTTTCCTAATGCTCCCCACCTAATCACAAGAACTCCTTAAATCTTGATTTAAAGGTGGAGGTAAAGGAAGTTAGAGATTCAGAGCAAGTTTTGATGCAAGAAATTCTCATTGTTAAAGAAGGCGATCTGTCAAGGAATGCAGGAAGCTTTTAGGATCAGAATGATAGCTCCAGGCTAACAGCCAGCAAAGAAATAGGCATTTCAGGAACTGAATACCACCCCAAACAAGTGAGAGAATCGTGAGCTGTAGATGTGCCAAGCAATCTGGCCAAGACACCTTAACATTTACCTTATGCTACACTGAAAAATTAAATGTATACTATTTATTAGCCATTCCATTTCTCACTAATGCTCAGATACCAAGAGAACCCAGCCAAGAGAACCCAAGCTCAGCCTTCCGACCTACAGAAACTCTGAGATTGTAAGTGGATGTTTTAAGCCTTTGAGTTAGTAGCAATTTGCTAGGTGGCATTAGAAAATAAATACAAATATATTTGAATATTTATTTTTTAATTTAAAACAACTTAAATTTGGGTCTGAAGATGGCAGCTTGATAGGTAGCAGGGTAGAGAGCTACTCTGAGAAAAACAACTCAGATGTTAGAGTTTAACACCATGGAGAAGACCAGACAAAAGGAGAGGGATTCTCATGACCCAGGAAAAAAGTGAGGGGAAAAAAAAAGGAAAGAAAAACGTGGACAAAAGCCTAGAACCAGACGCTCTCACTGGGGCTGGTCCCATGCTGTGCTGGTGTGCCTTGGAGTCAGATGATTCACGGTGGCACTGAAGTCATGACCGATGAAATCAGGAGTTGGTGAGCCCAGGGCCCTTGGTGGGAGGATGTGATGCCACAGAGAGTGGAATCAGTGTGGAAAGCTGCATTAACCTGTGGTGAGTGCTAGGAATTGGGTCCTGCAGAGGGGGTGACCAGCTGGATGACATTGGAGTTGGGAAGCTGCCCCTGGCCCAAAAAGGACTGTTGGGATCTGCTTGGGCTGGGTCATGCCCTGGTCAGGACCCAATAACCAGGGATAAAACTGTCCTGAACCTGTGACATCCATATGGCACAGACTAATGTGCTGAAGACATTTGCTGGTTGACTGGCTCAGAGGAGAAGGGTCAGCCGACATCATCCCTGTGTGCACCTCTCATCAACAGTAAACTGGAGAGGGCAGAAATCCCCTAGCTAGTACGCTTCAGAAAAACCATAGGCAATACAGAAAGGGCCTGAGACCTCCACCATATACCTGTCTGAAAGAAACTAGAAACATGACAAGAGAAAGAAACAGGAAAAAGCCTCCAGCCACTGACCCGGGGAAAATAAGTCCAGGAGAGGTAAATACAGAAGAGACAAGGGAAGCAAGCATGCAATATTGGCCACAGCACCAGTGGAAATAAATACTTTCATGACCTCATAGATGAACTTAAAACTGAAATTCTAATTCAAGCAAAGCAAGATATAAAAAGGTTAATAAAAGAAATTCTAAACACCTCTCAAGAAGATACAGATGGAAGAATGGAGGAACCCATAAAAAGGAGAGAAATCTTTGATGAAGAATATAAATAAAATCTAGAATACATGAAACAGATCCAAAGAGATTACCAGGAAATTAAAAACTCCATTGAAAGCTGGCAAAAACCCTTGACAGAAACTAAAGTTAGCCTTTCAAAACTTGAAGATAGATTTGCAATGTGTGATCATGAAAGAAAAGATCTCTTAAAAATAACAAGGAGCTAGGAAGTAACAATACAAAGGCTATAAGATGACAAGAGGACCTATAACTTAAGAATAAAAAATGTGAGTGAAGAAGCAGGAGTAAACACAAGTGAATTACAAAGGCTTTTCACAGAAATAATTAAGGAAAACTTCCCAAGCATAGGAAAAGGAAATGATATCCAGATAAATGAGGCATACAGAACTCCAGCCAGCTATAATGAAAACAGATCTACAACCAGACATGTAATAATCAAGATCCCAGAAATTCATCATAAGAACAGAATATTAAAAGCAGTCAACAAAAAGAAGCAGATCACCTATAAAGGAAAACCCATCAAAATCACGACAGACTTCTCGACACAAACTATCAAATCAAGATGAGCTTGGAGTAAAGTATTCCAAGCCCTGAAAGAAAATAACCTCCAACCCAGATTGATGTACCTTGAAAAACTATCTCTTAAAATTAATGGAGAAACAAGATATTTCCATGACAAAGAGGAACTGTGAGAGTTCATGACCACCAATCCAATCCTATAAAAAATACTGAAGGACATGAGAGAGAGAGAGACAGAGAGAGAGAGAGAGAGAGAGAGAGAGAGAGAGAGAGAGAGAGAGAGAGATCACCAGGATTCGAACAACAGTGGCAGATAGGCCTCAATGATTGGGGCAGACAGTGAAATGAAGGAGAAAAGTAGACAGCCAACAGCAGAAAAATAGCATAGCAGAGATAAGGCAGAGAAGTTTGGCTATAATCTCTAACATAGAAGGCCTTGATACACTAACAAAAAGAAACACAGGCAGAGTAGATCAGGAGATAGGGTCCATCGAGATGCTCTGAATAGGAAATATACTCAACCTGAAAGAAGTTTAATAAACCAATAGTCAAAGACAAGAAAATGATTCTCTATGTGACAAGGAACCAGAGAGAAATAAGGGCAGCTTGTCCAGCAGCTGGAGATAGGTTGGAAAGTCATGACTCTTTTGTGCAGTGGAGAACTACTCAGCTATAAGGAAGAAAAACCTTGAGGATTTAGTAGGTAAAGGAATACAGCTCAAGATCAACCTCAGGGGTAAAAAGGTTCAGTACCACTTAGGTAGATAACAGGTTGACCCCTTAATCTAAAAACTAAAGGAGTTAGTGGGACCCAAAATGTATAAAGCACCCTGAGAAAGAGAAAAGGAAGGAATTATCTAAAAAAAGAAGGCAGAGGACATTGTTAATTATGTATCAGGATTTAAAAACCACATTAGTCTTATTGCTCTGTTTAGTGAGATATTATTCTGTTCCAGTCTGTCTAACTCGTACTAAATTTGAGGGCACAGACAGCTATCCCCAAAATAACAGGATATATTATGGTAACTGTCCTTAAGTTCCTATTAACTTAAACTGAAGCCCTGTATTACTTACATTTATCTTACTATGACTGATCTTATTTGAATCTGGTTTGTTAGACCACTGTTTTGTCTTGACTGATTTTATTTGAACTTGGTATGCTTGATAGTATCAAGTCTAAGAGTAGAGGCAACTACTCTGAAGATGATAAGATGCAATAGGATACCCATTCTGATTTGATTATTAACTGCTTTGAAGTCCTAAAATGTCTCCAATGTTGTGTTTTCATTAATATTGCTATGTAGTGCTATGTTCAATTATATTATGCCTGATGATATAGACAATTCTATTGAAAATAACAAGAGACATCATAGTAACTACTGTAGATCACCTAGTACTATGGTTTTATATGTCTTTTTGTTTCATGTTTTCTATGAATTTGTTTTGTTGTCTTATTTGGATCTGTTTTTCTCTATAATACAGAAAGGATAGATATACATGTAGAGATTCATGCACATGTAGAGCTTTTAAACAGTTTACAAGAATAGATTATATAATGCACAATGTAATGAACAGATACTCTGAAGAAGAGACATTAAGATATCAGTGCTAATTCTGTAGTGTTAGGATATAAAATCTAGCAATACTATTATTCTCCATTCAGAGTGATATTAGTCTATCTTCTTATGTTTAATTTCAATGTACATAAAGACATGGAAAGCTATTTTTAAAACGAGAGACATTTTGGCAGCCATGGTTGAATCCCCTACTGTCTGGTCTTGAAGACCTAAAATGTCTTCATCATCCTGTTCTGATAAGTTTAGCACTATATTGTTCAGTATGTATTCACTGTGTATGAAGATATGGACAACTTTTTGGAAGAAAACAAAGATAATATGGTAGACAGTGGTCTTGGTTTGAAATGTATGTTTCTTAAATTGTTTTCTTATGATCTGTTTTGTTATATTTAACTTTACCATATTTAAAATAAAAAACTTAAATTTACCATAATAATAGAAGTCTAGTTACCATTAATAGTTTTCTAAGTAGACTATAATTGTTAATTTTAGATTTACAAAGTGAATCTTGAGACCTGTATTTTCATTTGTTTGTCATAGAAGAGAGCAGAGGGCTTATGTGTGGATCAGCTTTAAGCTATTACAAAGACCCTCTTAGCTAACCAGTGGACCAGTGCAACCATCCTTTGAGAGCCACTACCTTACAGATCATATGGTTCAAACCTTAATGACATGCCAGAGGTTGGTCTCAGTGCATGAGTGGTTGCCTCACTATATTCAACATCTCTAATGCTGATTTGGCAAAAAGGTTCCCATCCCATTCCAGATGACTGCAGTGAAGTTTTCTTCTAGAATTAGTCCTCTTAAAAGGCACATTTATTTAGGGCCTCAGTATGGCCCTTGCCACCATAAAAATTCTCTTATAAATCATCGCCCTTCAAATATTCTTAAGACTTGTTCATGTCCCCTACAAACTCAACACTGCACATTTTCCTATTATAGTCTTATTATTCCTTAGCATAAATAATAAAATACTGAAAATTCTTCTGTAGAGTTCCTATTCTCATTAGAGAAGTTATTCTAATTTATAAATAGAGTATTAATTTCACAGGGTCCTCTGTCAGTGGCCCACATTTCCCAAGTGTCTCAGAAAGCTAAACTTCAGAGTAATTGTGTGGCCACAAGATTTATGAATCATTGATGATGTAATTTTTGTACCATCAGAATAACAGAAAGCAAGGCTTTGTCTAAAATAAGAACAAGATGTTTCCACTCTAGTTAGCAAATATTTTATATTTGACTGCTTACACAAGTAATTTTGTGGCTATGGCTATGACATTTTTGTATCTCAGAAGTGATGGAGACTTGAAGTTTTCATAATTAAATTTTCCTCTAAATATTTTACAATACTATTTTAAAAACAACTTAGTTTTGCTTGAATAGTAATACAGAAATCATTACTTAATGAGGCATTCAGATCTATTTTTATAATTTTTTATTTCTTAAATTGACAATAAAATTGTGTATATTTAGTGGTACATAATATACTATTTTGCAATGTATGTGGAATGTAGTGTGGAATGACCAAATCAAGCTAATATATGCATTACCCCATAGGCATATTTTTTTTTAGTGAGAACTCTTAAAATCTACTGTTAGCAATTTTGAAGTACATAGTAAAACTGTGTTGACCTGTAGTTACCATGATGTAATGCAGATTTCCTAACTTATTCCTCCTGTCTGTATGAAATTTTATATCTTTGGACTAAAACCTCCCCAGAATCCCTCTACCAACCATTCAACCACATAGTGTCTTATAGCGACCATTGTGCTTTTTACTTTTATAAGTTCAACTCTGTAAAATTACACATATGAATGAAATGATGCCAATTTTTCTCCTGTGTTTGGCTTGTTTCACTTAACGTACTGTCCTCAAGGTTCATCCATGTTGTTATAAGTGACGAGATGTCCTTTTTAAAGAGAATAGCATTTCATTGTGAATATATGTCACCTTTTCTTTGCTTTCTTTTTTTTTGGTTGATTCTATTTCCAGGTCTGTTTTTCTATTTCCTTTCTCATAATTAAATTTTTTAAAAAACATTTTAAAATCTGTATTCTTTTAAATTTTTAAAATTTATGATTTTTATGCTACACAATTGGTCTAAACACAGATCCGTCTAATCCTTTTTTCTTTCAGATATGGAGAGCTGTTGTCATGTTCCCTAAGACTCTCATTTTCCAGCAAAGCATCACCAATTAATTTTCTATAATTAATGGAATATAACACAATAGAGTTACGTGTATGAATGTGTATGGGGGGAGGAGAGGACATATCTACCTCATCGTGTACTGAATTTGAAGGCTGTGGTTCTTTCTCAGCTGAGCTGCAAAAAAAAAAGACATTGCTCAGTCTTCTTGCCTTCCTGATTTGCTGCAGAGAGGCAAGAAGTGCAAAGTACATGGCTTTAACAATTAACCAGTATGAACACATTTAAATGGTGGTCATTTCACATTCTTTCTTCTTCCTCTGAAAATTTATATTATTTGACACTCAGAATTTATGAAAGAAATCCAGTCTGTAGATTCTAGACCCCAGCTCGAAACTTTAGATGTCAAATGGCATAAAATGTATGAATTAGAAGACTAACAATGAAAATTAACTATTCTATGCCCTTGTCCCCAAAGCACTGTTTGTCTTCCCAGACACATTTTGTTCATTCATTTTTACACTTCCAGAAAATTTATATGCATTTCAAATCTACACACATATTTCAACACAAATGGTAAGTTATACTTTGTTCAGCAACTTAATTTTTAAAAACTAAACACTGTAGTCTAGAGTTCTCTTAATATCATGTGCAAAACTACTTCATATTTTAAAATACCACCATGTTATTCTATTGTAAAGATGTGTCCTAATAATTGTAATGCACCATTTTTGATGAGCATTTAGGCTATTTCTGCTTTTTTTCATTTTGTAGTTACAGATGACACTGTAAGAATGCATATTTGTAGATGTCTTTTTATGGGAGAAAGTATATGTCTAAAACAGTCATTCTCAAACTTTAGCCTGTACAGAGTCATCTAGAATGCACAGATTTCTAGAAACAGATTTCTGAGCCTCACTCTGAGTTTCTGATTCAACAGTTTTTAGGTGTAAGGTGACTTTCTGGCAAGTGTCCAGATGATGTTAATACTACTGACCCAGGGATCACACTTCAAGTACCATTGCTCTAGAATGTTACAAAGTGCAATTTTTCCATGAAATAATTGGTACATTGTTAATTTTGATTTTTTTTGCTAAAATATTCTTCCTTGAGATTATACCAAGCTAAATCTCTTTGAGCAATTATCAAAGGTCCATTTCTTATACCTTGTCTTATGCTGTTCAGTTTTTTAATTTTTCCCTCATCTGGTTGATGAAAAATAAAATGATATTTTAATATTCAAGGGGAAGGAATCAGCACAATCTTATTAGGAACAGCAATAAAATGGAATCAGTAATAAAATGGAGTGAAATTTCTTTTCTCATTTTATCACCTTACTTATCGCCTGCTACCCTTACTTGAAAATAGAAGTAAAAATAATGTCTCTATATTATCATAAAGATCATATTATAAAAGCAATGGAAGTGAACATCAGTAGATACTTATAAAATACCTAAAATTGAGCACATAATAGGCAATCTCAGATCCTGGATGATATTGCCTCTGGGTAGGTACAGAGTTTGTTTTGCATGTAGAAAAGTTCTGCTCTGATACAGCTTGATATCTCCTTATACTCAGAGGCAAACTCTTCATCCATCAGTGTTAAAACTGACATTCAGATAAAGAGAGAAGACAGATATTTTAAGTCACTTCTCAGTGCTCAGTTGGCACCCTATGACTTGAGATGATTGTTTCCTGAAACCATCTGCCCTGGACACTTTAGTAAGGTCCTGGATTGTCTTTTATGTGAACTGTGCCAAGGGAGGGAGTCACTCCTGCTTGAGGGCAGCCATGGCAGCAGCCTACCACCCTCTTGAACTGTTGGGAACCACTACCCAGCAGCTCTGAGCGGGATTTAAATTTTACTAATTGACTTTCTATGTTTATCTGTGAGTCTGTCCTCAGCCTCAGCCCCTTGCCTGGTGAAGAGAGCTGATTTATGGTAACTGAAGCTCTATGAACCACTGATCTTGGCTGAGGCCTATTGTGGCCTGTGAGGCCAGAGATACCTCAAAGGGTGAGATAAGGCCACAGATGAAGACACCTTGGCTCCAACACTAATTAAATAAATAGAGACTGCAGCTGCAGGCAGCTCACTCCTACAGCCTCAATCCTGCCATAAATGTTATCTTGGAGATAAGATGGTTCTCCTAAATTGGCTTATCCTAGTACTGAGGGAAGTCTTTGAAGTGACCCCCAAGGTCCTGCTCATTTCCTGTGCTTTCCTCAGTTTCCCTGTCTTTTGTCTTAGTCCTAATAAAGGTAGGCTAATTCAGAGAACACTTTCTCATAGCCCTTGGAGTCGTGAGCTCAACTAAAGGGTTTTGACCTTCCTGGAGCCCTAAAAATTCTTGTAATCCACAAACGAGCCCCTAAACTCAAGTTCAACAAATGAGGCAAAAACATATTTTAAAAAGCAGCGCTGATTTATTTTATCCTGGGCCCAGCAACACAGTGCAGTTGGAGATTGCAAAAGTTGTGTGTGTCCTTCTTCCACACTTGCCACCCCTCCAGTACCTATCACAGCTCACAAAGTAAGGGTCATGAGCGTGGATCAGGAAATGAGAAATTCCTTGATCTGCTAAGAAATGAGGAAGACCTTTGTTTCCCTTAGGAGAGGACAGAGAAGTCTCACAGGAATTTACAGTTCTTTACAGAGGAGAGCATTGATTAACATATCAATTAGGTCACCCAGGGAGAGAAGGGAGAAGGGAGAGGGGGAAGGGAAACATATATAAAGTACAGCCATGTTACAGGTATTTTGGTATAATACAAATATAACAAAGCTCTTTTTTCTAGTGTACAACAAAAATCATATAACTTGTCTCTTTTTATTTAACCTCTGCTGTACACTCATTTGGAAGTTCGAGGATGTAGGTCAGGACCAGATAACTGGCACCCAAACAGGAACTTTAACATCTTTGAACTGGGAATTTTTTTTAGCCTGAATGAGTAAGTCCACCCAGAGTGGAAAGGTTTGGATATGGAGGAGGCCTTCACAGGATGAAAACTTTGCCGATGATGACTGGAGAGAAGAGAGGAAAAAAAATGGTGAATTTTCCTGTTGTGAAAAGTCAGTTTATCTGGGAGTAAAATATGAGGCAAAAGGTTTCAGCCAAGGAACAAAGGTACTTACAACTGCTCCAAAGCCTGCTTAAATGCTCGAGGGCTCATATGCCAAAGAAAGACTTAACAAAACTGCTAAAGGTGATAACCAAATATAATCCATTATTTCCTCAAACAGGCACAATAGAAATTGATAGCTGGGAAAGAGTTGGAAAAAATATTTAAAAAGCCCATAGGGCAGGACAAATCATTTCCCCTGAGACCTTCTCAACTTGGAATCTGGTCCATTCAGTTTTAAGTCCTTCAAAGAGCTCACAGTTGATGGACTCTGATTTGGACACAGAGGGAACAGAGCTCTCTGCTGAGAGGTTTGCCACAAAAACAAAATCCCTAGAGGGATTATCTCAGCAGGAGCTGGAGCCTTTACAAAAAATATCTCATATTGTTCTATCCAGAAACTTACACATAGTGTGGGAAGAGGCAACCACAAAGGGAGCAAATAATATCCTCCCTGCTTGCTTCCTAGTTGAAATTGAAACATATGCTAATGATCAGAAATATTTTTTATAAGCCTTTTGAAATACAACTGCTAAAAAATCTTAAACAAAGTATGGTTAATAATGTTGTACAAAGTCCATTTACTGTGGGACTCTTACAAAATGTTTTGGATACATGTCAGTTGACATCTTCTGAGGGCCTTTCCTCAGGCCAACAAAACAACAGAGGAGGCACAGCCTGTGAGTCAAGACCTCAGTCAACTTTACCCAGTGCAAACTTGCCAATAAATTTGAAAACAACATCAAAGGTGGCTCCCCAGAGAGATGTTAACTCATTCATGTAGGGAACAAGCCAGAGTTTGGGATTAGACCTTCCTGCAGCTTGCAGAGTCACTCTAATTGGAGGTGACACACCCACTCCAATTACAATAGGAATTTGGGGGCCCCCCACCTGAAGGAACAGTTGGGGGCACTACAGTCAGCACTGCCAAATCCAACTGCAGTTCTTAGAGACCGTATCATCTCTAAGACTGCATCTGCCTCTCGTTATAATTGATCTAAAAGATTCCTTTTTAAACATCCCTCTTTTTCATACAGATAGGCTGTAACTTTTTTTGTGCCTAGCCTAAACTTTAAAGAGCCAATGCAATGCTATCAATGGGTCTTATTACCTCAAGGAATGAGAAATAGTCCAATCTTATGTCAGCTTTTTGTACAGAAAGTCTTACAAAAGGTTAGACAAACTCATCCTTCTCCATATGTGGTCTGTTACATGGACAACATCCTATTGTCAACTCCAATTAAAAAACAGTTATATGATTTATTTACAGCAACAAAATGAGATTTAATATCTTTTGGCCTCTGCATTGCTCCAGAAAAAGTACAATTATCCAGCCCTTACTATTACCTGGGGACACTTGTAACTGACAGAGTGGTAAGGCCACAAAAGTTACAGATTCATTGGGATCATTTAAAAATTCTTAATGACTTCCAAAAATTATTAGGTGATATAAATTGGATAAGACTAAAGTTGGGTATTGTTGTTTATCAATTGAAACTCTTCTATGATACCTTACAGGGAGATCCAGCTACTGATTCCCCTCATAATTTGTCTACTGAGGCACATGAAGAGCTAGCTTTGGTTGAAAAGGTGTTACAACAGCATCAAGTTTTTAGAATAAATACGAATTATCCCCTTATTCTTTATATTCTAAATACTACTCATTCTCTTACAGGTCTCATAGGACAATATTATGATAAACAGATTTACCCTATTGAGTGGCTTTACCTATCTAATTAATTAACCCAAACCCTACAATTATACTTAGAACAAATTGCCAAAGTCATTACCAGAAGAATAAGATCTAAACAACTTTTTGGGATTGATCCTGCTATAATTGTATTGCCTATCAATTTAAATCAATATTTGATCCTGTTACAACAAACTCTATATTGGCAAGTAGCCTTTGCAGATTTCACAGGACTAATTGATAATCATTTCTCCAATGATCCTATCTTTCAATTTTTTTCAAGCATTCATGTATTATTCCAAAGATTACTAAATATGAACCAATTCCTGATGCCACAGTTTATTTTACTGATGGCATCTCCAAGGGCAACACTGCAATCTGGTGTAAAGACTATCATCAGGTGATAAAAACTCCAGGACTTTCTGCACAAAGATCTGAGACCACTGCTATTTTATTTGCCATGCAACAATTTAATTATAAACCTATTAATATAATCAGTGACTCACTATATGCATTTTTCCTTATTCAGCGGCTCGAGAGCACCACCCTACGGTTGAACTTAGACCCACCTTTATTTAACTTGTTTCTTAGATTACAATAGGTGATTCATAATCAAACAGCACCCTTTTATATTGGTCACATAAGGTCTCATTCTAATTTACCTGGATTTTTAACGTATGGTAATCAACAGGCTGATTTGCTAATTGCTTTTGTTATACCAGCTAGATAGTCTCATTCTTACCATCAGAATAGTAAGGCTCTAGTCAAAGAATTTCAATTAACCAGATGTCAAGCAAGGCAAATTGTTATGCCTTGTCCTGCCTGTCAAAAGATTCCTAGGCCTGTGCCACCAGACGGCAATAACTCCAGAGGCTTAAAATGTAATGTGGTTTGGCAAATAGATGTTACACATTTTCCTTCATTTGGCAGATTGCAGTATGTTCATGTGTCTCTTGACTCATACTCCCATTTAATTCATGCAACTTGTCACACAGGAGAAAAAATTGGTCATGTTCAACAACATTGTTTATCAGCATCTGCCACCATGCATATTCCATGCACTGTAAAAACTGATAATGCACCTTCATACATAGCAAACCATTGCAATCATTCTTTCAGCTATGGCATATTAAACATGTTACAGGAATTCCTCAAGGACAAGCAATTGTGCAAAGAGCACATTTATCTATTAAAATTCAATTAAGTAAACAAAAGGGAGGAGTGCAGTTACCTCCCCAAACAGAATTGGATTTTACTAATTTTATATTAACCTTTTAAAATCCAGCTGAAGACAGCAAGTTGACCCCTGTAGAACTTCATTGGTCAACATCCAAAGATGATGTTCAACATAGAGCTCAAGTGCTTTGAAAAGATATCATTACAAGAAAATGGGAAGGACCAGTACAGCTAATTATTTGGGACAAGATAATGCTTGTGTCTTACCAGGTGATGGATCCATGAGGTGGCAGCCATCAAGGAATATATAACCCTGGCAGGAGACTGTGGCTGATCCTGGAGATAGTCCTGCATGATGGCGCCACCCATCTGGGCCCTCCTGAGGATGAGTCTAACAGATGGATGAGACACCCCCAAAGACCTGCCAACCAGCCAGAAAATCAGTTTTCAGCTCCCCCAAGAGACCAAAAAAGAGAACAAATGATCCAGTAAAATGATATCCAAGCAATGATCTGTGGGGCTAGAGATATTAGTAACCAAAAGGGAGATTCCACCAACCCCTAAAAATCTTTTGTTTGCTTTAATGGCTCTGCTGGCAGTATCTGTATATATGATACCCATCTCAGGAGTGGAGTAATGGACTTATGTCTCTAATCCACCACTACTTAGACTCATTACTTGAGCAGATTCTCCACCTGAGATTTATCATGAACTAGACATGACTGTTTCTAAGTCTGATGAAGAAGAGTCAAGATGGGCTGACTCCTAGCCAACATTCAATCATGGCTTACCCTGATCCAGCTTTATAACAAAAACAAAAGGGAGGAGATGTTGGGGACCACTACCCAGCAGCTCTGAGCAGGATTCAAATTTTACTAATTGGCTTTTTATGTTTATCTGTGAGTCTGTCCTAGGCTTCAGCCTCTTGCCTGGTAATGAGAGCTGATTCATAGTAAGTGAACCTCTATGAACCATTGGTCCTGGCTGAGGCCTACAGTGGCCTGTGAGGCCAGAGATACCTCAAAGGACAAGATAAGGCCACAGCTGAAGACACCTTGGCTCCTACACTAATTAAGTAAATAGAGACTGCACCTGCAGGCAGCTCACTCCTACAGCCTCAATCCTACCATAAATATTATCTTGGAAATAAGATGGTTCTCCTAAATTGGCTTAATCTAGTACTTGGAGAAGTTTTTGAAGTGATCCCCAAGGTCCAGCTCATTTCCTGTGCTTTTCTCAGTTTCCCTGCCTTTTGTCTTAGTCCTAATAAAGGTGGGCTAATCCAGAGAATGCTTTCTCATAGCCCTTGGAGTCGTGAGCTCAACTAAAGGGTTTTGATGCTCCTGGAGGCCTAAAAATAATACAATTTGTCTCTTTTTATTTAACCTTTGCTGTATATTCATTTGGAAGTTTGAGGATGTAGATCAGGACCTGATATTGAATAATAACTTGCTGCCCACTTGGAAAGTTCAATTCATCGCCTGCCCCCAAGACCAGGATTTTGGATTAAATGATTGAAATCTTAGTTCTTGCTATCTCATTTATCACTATTTAGCTAACTTGGTAGCTGAGAGAGACAGCGTCAGGCCATGTCATAGAGCTAAAGTGTGAGGATACAGTGAGAGGCTATGGGGGTGGGAATGTTCAGACAATATCTACAATAAAGTCCCATTGGTAAAACCACATTAGAATTGTATGTACTTGTAAAAGACCCTAGGAAGAATCTCTATTGTTAAACCTTTAAGGATAACACATAATAGTAATGGTGGTATATATAGTAATTTATTACCATATCTGCCCCAAAACTTGGAATATCTGTGTACCACTTCTAATAACTCATGGATTTCTCTGGCTGTAAGGTTACAGTGTGCATGGGCCCATAATTTGGGGAGTATGAAATATCTTCTCTAAGGAGAGATGTATGTTCTTAGAGAATCAGTGTTAAATGCAGAGATCCTATTTTAGAGTAGTTACCAGATACCTGTGAGCCTTTTCCTTATCTGAGGTCATTACTACAGAAGAATTACATGTGTTAGAGTGTAGGGTTGTTTTGACCTCATATAAGCAGTGTGATCTTAGGCAAGTTACTAACTCTTAATATCCCATTTTCTCCAACTATGAAATGAGATGCTGATCATCAGAGCTTGTTTCGGTCCATTTTATGAGGATATAAATGAATAACAAAGAAAAGTTTATTTGGCTCACAGTCCTGGATGGAAGGAAGTCCAAGAACAAGCATTGACAACTGCTTGGCACCTTCCAAGAGTCTACTTGCTGCATCATAACACAGTAGATGGGGACACACACACACACACACACACACACACACACACAGAAGGAGAGACAGAGACAGAGACAGAGACAGACAAAGACAGACAGAAGCAGAGGCAGAGGCAGAGAGAAAATTTGCTACCTTGGGTTTGTCTTCTAATAAAGTCAGCAATGGCATTATGAGATTCTACCTGCCTTGTGACTTCATTTAACCTTAATTATCTAAGGCATCATGTCCTAGCTCCATTAATGTAAAAAACTGAAGATTAAGTTTCTAACTCCTGGTTTTTTGGAGGACTTATTCTAACTATAAGAAGTTAGACGACCTGATGGAAGTGCAAACCTTACTTCAGTGTCTGGAAAGATTAACACTAAGAAAATAGGAGTTGATATTATTATTTAAGGTGTATATTTCTCTTTTGCTTTTGTAGAGGATTCTTTACTCAGAATTCAGCTAACCGACTTCCTCTTTTTAACACTTCAGCCAGAATTGAATAGCGCTACACTCTAGGCCCTACAACATATTACCTGTTGAATAACAGAATGAAGTCTCATCTCAGTTCTCAAACATTAGATTTTATATCCTTCAGTTCTTCTTTAATGACTCCAATGTATTCAAATGACACAGGCTAAGTATAGCCATCAAAGGTCACAGTAACAGCCAGTGGTTATAATTTCCATACTAAATCAGGGTTCTCTGAAGGTAGACACTCACCCAAAGATATGGCTGTAGTAAATGGCTGTAGCATTCAAAGCTTGTCTCACAACCTCAGGTGGCCAAACTCTCCGAGCTAATATATTTTCTTCAGTCAGATGAAATTACTTGAGAAATCACTTATCCTGGAGTCACATCACTACTTTTGCTTCTCAATTCAGCTAGTCAATTATATCCATTATATAAAAATTGTGACACCAGAAAGATATGTAACTCAGAAAGTAAAAATGTCTTATAGTTCCCAACTGCAGGAGTAACTGCTTGGGACCATCTTTCCAGATTTTGCTTGTATATACTAACTTGCATTTTACATACAATTTTGGTAAATATTGGTCCTGAAGAGGCTCTACTTTGCTATATTTCAAGTGTAACAGCTGTTCTCCAAAGATAGTTACAATTGGCTCATAGTTCCTGTTATTCACATCATGTTACTTTTTATCATCATTGGTGCTGATTCTTACATGAGCTAAGATAATGCAGGAGAAGTGTGGCTCTGCCAGCTCTCAGAATTTCTGTTCTTCATCTTGGGAGCTCTGAGGTGCCATATAATATTCCCAGTGACTCTACTGGAAAGACCCCATGGAGAAATGGTGTGTAGAGGTCCATGTAGAAGGAGAGGCCCTGAGACCACTTGGAGGGAGGGGCCCAGCTTTTGTCCATTTGTGAGATGCCCCCAAACACATGAAGAAATCTATGCTGGATGTTCAAATCCCAGGTGTAACTAATGCCCAGGAGTCGCCATGAGAAGAACTGTCCAATGACAACCCAGTTGAGCCTTAGAATTGTGGCACAAGTTGATCATGGCACATTATAATTTTAAATAGTTAATTTCTACAGACAGCAATTTATGAATTGGGTTGCTCCAGACCTTGCACAGGTCTGGGGCTTTCCAAGAGGGTGGGAGGGGAAGGCTTTTGTAAATTGAACCTGAAAGCAAGATGAAGATGGTTAAAGTGAAATAACAGCCTTAACTGACTCATCTCAGTGGAAAGTCTGTAGATGGAGATTAATTAGTGTCTGATTGAGTTGAATTTATTTTCCTTAATTATGACCACAGCATTGGAGCTACCTCAGGCTAATGACTTCTCAATTAATTATTTTAACAGAAACAGTAAGGTGTTATTTTAAACCACTCTGTCTAATGGCAGTTTGTTATACATCAGTAAATAACTAAAATAATAGTACAATGGATAGCTATGAATCCACTCCCCCTACTATTCTGCTAGGGGAAGATTATGGACTCGTATTATTCTTGATACTTTCTTTCAAAACAAAAAGTCTTCATTTTGGAAAAAAAAACATAATATGGTACCAAGACCTAATAATCACCAAGAAATATCACTTTTCTTCCTTTCATTTGCCCTCATTCTAATTTCTTGGTGCTCAAATGAAATGCGAAGTGTGTTTGGCAGGTGTGTGCTGCCTCTGCCTTCCTTACTGCTCAGAAAGGAGGGGAAGCAGAGATGGGGACCTTTGCTGCCGAATCTAAGGCCTTTACCCTTTAGGGCTCTGGGCCTGGGTTCTGTGGTATCAGCTAGTGTGCTGCTATATGCAGAGTTTCAGAGGACGTTATTGGCTCCTTTATTCTGTACCCCAACCACTGCAGATAAAGAAAATGATACTGGGAAGCTCTGTGTTTTCTGGCAAGATACAGTCAACAAATTCAGGTGCCTGTAAATGCTTTTACAATGCAGATGTGGGTTGGAGAAAGGATGATTTCATTGTTTTGAAGCACTCCATCTGAGTGCTCTGCTTAATTTTTCATGTCCCTGTGAGTGTATCACCAGATTCCACAACACATTTCTTCTCTCTCTTCTTTCATCTGTGTCTCAGGTGCAATGGAGGTAATAAAGTAGTTTGTTGGGTACATATTATATACAGAGTACCCAGCAACACAACTGAATATCTATGGCCTAAAAAAAGTAGCTATGGACAATTGGTTTTATTTTGTAGTTAAGGAAACTGAGGTTTAGAAGCTAATAAATGAGAGAGTCCAGATTTGAACCCAGGGGCATTCAACTATTGGGGCTATCATGTTTTTTCTAGCTTTTCTGCTCCACCTCCTTTCCCAGAGCAGTGGAAAAATTCCTAGGGCTGGTTTCATCTGCAGAGACTAAACGTAGCATCTATGATAGATAAGTTTACAGCTCCAGCTGGACTTGGTACAACTGAGGTGGCTTTTCTGGGTGTCTCTCCTCATGTTTTCCATGTGGCTCTCTGGTTATATACATCACTGAATTGCCTCATGAGGACTGTTTTCCAACCTTCAGAAAGAATAGAATTTCAGATAAGAAAGTACCTGTTTTTAAATGTTTATGTTTTCAAAAGGGAGGGAAGGTCACATAAGTAGACTTAGGTCACCTCTCAACACAAAGACAGCTTGGCTTTGTGTTCGTATACTAGCCCTGGAGATCTTGGGTCCAAGTCACACCTTTTCTATAAAATGGTCACTAAATGACAGTGTCAAAATGGCTGCATTAGTATCCTGTAATACAGATTTCTCCAACTCCTATTCCTAAGTCCTGGGTAGATTTATGTTGGCTAAGCCCATGTATTTTCAGAACTTACTGCTGCAGAATTCAAACGTTTCTGGGAAGCAAGTGATAGCAGATAGTGTTTATTTGGTGTCTAACTGGGAATTTGAGACTTGTGGACGACCACAGGGAAGGAGCTGTCACTGGGATAGTGTCCTGAATAAAACAAACTGCTAACAAACATTAAATATAAACACTTTCCATGATATTAGCTGGCTACTAAAAAAAGAATGAAAACATGTTCCTGTTGGTTGGAAATTAGAATAATGTAAAAAATTTCTAATATTTATGGCATACTTAGTCATTGCTACAACTGCTTTCTGCAAGAGGGAGGGATTTCTAAATGCTCTTCACCTCTTATTTTCACTGACAATGTATCCAAGGGCAGATGAATGCAGCCTGAAGCAGCCTGCACCAATAGAAAGAACTGACTTTGGTCTTGCCCTTCAAGAAGTAGCCTTGTCTTTAACTTTCCTGTACACAGTTCCCTGTGCTCTTTGATTCAGTAGCAAAGGTTTCAAAAATGAATCTTTTAAGGCCATGACTTATGTATTTTCAGAAAACAAAATACAACAATAGAAACAACAAAAGACCCAAATATAACTATGGCTTGTATAGCAAATGCAAAGTGAATATTTGCCATCCAGACCGTGATCTGAAAGAAAGAAGGATTACATTAGGGTACACTATTCCTGACCCATTGTTTTTGCTGCCAACTCTGGAATGCTAGTGGAAATTACTCACAGGATCCTAACATCTTTGAGGTAATAATATTTTTCAAGTTTGAAATATTTTATTTCCTTATTCATTTGGTGTGAAGTTTTCTAAGGATCCTATAACATGACATTATACCGAAGAAAAACTAAACATTCAACATAAATCATCCCTCCCTACCAACCCCTACACATAGACTAAAAATGGGTAGGGGAAGCTAAAAAGAAAAATTCATTTCCCACAAGGGAAATAATGCTTGTTCCATTTTTCTGCAATGTCAGTAAGATATGCACAAGCAAGAGAATAGAAAGCACTTATTAAAATACTTGTAACAACTAATTATGTTCAAAAATTTCACAAAAGGCTAGTTTCCCTTTGAATCAGAACACATGACAGGACATTGGAACATATCAAATCATTATGTTTTATTCTGTGCCTGCTTTCCATTTTGAATATACTCTCTAGAGGAGGGAGAAGGCCTCCATTTGATTTGTCTGTTTTTAAAACTTAATTTTATTTGCAGTGCTGGGGTTCAAACTTAGGGCCTCATTCCTGCTAGGTAAGAGGTCTGCCACTGAGTTGCTCCTGGAAAGTAAAGCTCTATTTCAATGTATGTGACAGTTCTTTGAGTATTTACTTATATTTGAGTATTTCAAAATGGTCACTAAGCATGATAAATATATTTTACATGGTTTTTGAGCAATTAATTATAAATAAAGTAGAAGAGGATTTAAAGCATTAACAAATAAGAGAAAATAAAAAAAAACAAGAGAAAATAAATGAAATAAAGATGGGATAATTTCTATTTAACATATTTCCACCATACCCGAATTCAAGTCTACTAATCTGAAGAGATGATGCTGCAGATAAGAAACATTTCCTGTACCCTTTAATGAACAATGTGGACTAAAAGACATTAAAAAGACTGGAAAGGAAAAAATCAATTAACTTACTTTTTTTCTTTTAGAAGAAAAAAATGTTTCCTTTGGTGAGTTTCAGATGTTTCCAAAGCAAAATCTGGAATAAAATATTAAAGAGATTATTCAAGAATTAAGATGATCACTTAGAACAAATATTGGATTCGTCAAACGTGAAATAGACTCTGCTAAATCCAATCTTTTTCTTGATAAGTTATTATAGGAATAGATATGAAGAGTGCTTTAATATAATACCATGTCCAGAAGTTATTAAAGTGACTGATGATATCTTGCTCTTGTTGAAGATGAGATATAGAAATGAGGATTATTTTACTTAATAGATAGGTGAAATTTATTATTGATAGATCAAGAATGATAAATTTAAATTAGTGATCTTAAAAGTAATTGTTAGTAATGTTGGAAAGATTACATGAGTTAATTTTTATATAGTATCTATGTTAATCTAGCTTCTAGCACTATGCATGTTATGCATGTTACTGATCATTACTTTACCTTTGCTACAACAAAGACACAGATTTCAGAGTTTTATGTAAACAGACTTTCAATACGAGTTGGTAGTGTAATAAGACTGACAAACACATGAGACTCATATAAGATTGCTTTAGTAAGAAGGTATTGACTCAAATCTTAAGTACTTAAGGAAAACAGTAACAAGAGAAAAAGGGGTGAAGCTGGAAAGGGAAGAGTCAGTAGGGTACTTTATGAATTGGAACAAATGCTTGGCATCAAGAACTGATGTTTGATGGGATTACTTTTTGGTCATCCATATGAACCACAGCGTGTAGATTGGGATAAGGAAGAGAAAGTGGGGGAATTTAATTGTGAGCTCCAATCTTGCCTAAATACTTGTCATAGGAGTCATGCTGATGGCCACTAAACCCATATACAACGTCTCTAAATCTCAGTATTATGAGTCACAGATGGCTGCAAGAGACTCAGGATCGGCAGTGTGAGAAACAAGAGATTGTCAGGCTGCGCCTACTCACTTGGTCAGTGCCCACTGAAGGTTGGAAACAGTGGCCAGAGGCTTCGATAACAGGTGATCTGAAGGGTTCTAGCAGGGGTGCCACATAAATTTGAAAGTCTGGAATGAGGAGGGTGGGATTCCTATTTAATCAGTTCTGGTCCATTAATACCAAAAGAATTGTATCAGTACTTGGGGACTCACCATAAGAGAGGAAAAAACAAACTAGTATGTGTAGAGGACAATGTTTATAGGGTTCAAAATTACTTACCTAAATAATGGATGTTAACCTGGAAAGAAGACTGTATAGGTGTTATAGTTTGGATCTAAAATACTCCTTAAAGTCTATGTACTAATGGTTGGTGGGCTTTTAGGAGTTGATTTGATCATGAAGACTCCGATTTTATCAATTAGTTGATTCTTTGATGGATTCTTAATTTGATGACGTTATTGGAAGATGATGGGGAGTAGAGACTAGTTGAAGGGAATAGGTGTTAGGTATATGTTCTTGGGGACTTCATCTTGTTCTGGGATTCTCCTCTCCTTTCCCCTCCCCTCCCTTCCCCTCTCCACATCTCCTCTTCCCCTCCCTCCTCCTCTTCTCTCCTCTCCTCTCCTCTCCTCTCCTCTCCTTTCCTCTCTCTCCTCTCCACTCTTCTCTTCTTCTTCTTTCCTGCCTTCTTCTTTTCTCCATTCACCACCCATCTTTACTTCTGGCTGCCATGCACTAGACAGATTGCTCTATTCCTCTACTCCTATTGTCATGATGATCTGTCTTGCCCTAGGCCCAAATTAATGTGGTAGAGGAACATGGACTGAAACCTTTGAAACCACAAGCCAAAACAAACCTTCCTTTAAGTTGTTTTTCTCTGGTATCTTGTCACAGTGACAGAAAGCTGACTAAAGTACTTTCTTGCAACCTAAAATCTGTTAAGTATTTTCTCTGGAACCAGTGGGTGGATAGATGTTATAGATGAGCAGCTATTAATTCATTGTAAAGAAAAAAATCTCAAAAAGTTTGAGTTGTACATGGATAGGCAACCTGTACATGATTAGGGATGTCATGAATTCTCTCAGCTGAGACAGGAAATTTTGTAGTATGTTTAAGCATTGAATGATGAATTAACTGAATGAATGCTGGAATTCACTTAGAACATCAAGAATGTCACAAATTCAAGTACCTTCTCAGGCAACTCATAAAAAGGTGTTTGTTTTATTTCTTGTTTAACAGGGGTCTATCTATAGAAATCATAAAGACTTGTAGAAAAAAAAGACCAGATTGATAATGCCTAGGAGATAAAAACTACACAAACAAACAAACAAAAAAGAATGAAGTTTTTGATAGATTCTGATTTAACTGGCATTTCTCAATTAAGTATTCATGAGACACTAAAAGTACAAAGTGAATAAAATCTATAATTCTACATTTTACAAAATAGTCACATTGGCTACATTTATGTAGCTCTACAGTAAGATTTTAGTCTGTTTTTCCCAAAAGGAATGACACTTTAAAATTTATTTCCTCCAAACTTTTATCATAGCTTAGAACATGAGAAATTACATATGTATCACTATTTAATTTTACATTTAGAAATAAACAAGGACCTCATGCATCAAATGCCATGGGCCAGTAGCTATATCCATTTCTCCAAAGGTTGGATCATCCAATTAGTGATTTCTTTCAATTCTTTCCATTTAAGGTCAGAAATATTAACTGATGCATGGTTGCAGAATCTGAGTCAGAAGGAATTTTACAATACCAAAGTTATTTGCTACGTGAATCCCCCTAGCAAAATCACCACTCTGCTTCTATTTGAATCACATTAGGAACAGGCAGGAGGGAGTCACAAATCTGACTTTCACTAAAGGAAATAAATGAGGATGCAGAAGATCAACAGCACTAACAGCATTTTTCAACATTCTGTCTATCAGTGTTTTTATATATCTTCATTGTATAATTTGTAGAAAAGGGAAAATTTTATAAATGAGACGGTCAGAAAATCAAGATGATGACTGATCAAAAATGGCCATAAATGGTTCAAGAAGCTCACTTGCTTCATTCATTCATTTGTTCCTTGAGCCCCATCCTCTCTCAGAAAGAATAGTTTGTGCTTAGGTTAGCCAAGTTTCAAAGGATGGGGAAGATTATTTGAGGCCAGAGTGGGTATGGTTGATTTCTGGAAAGAGGAAAATTGCGAAGTAAATCCTGGTAACTGGATGTTCATGGAGGTGGTGTAAAGAATAAGAGAGGCAATGCAGGCATTGGCAGTACTGAGATCAAATGAAAACAGTACCTTTGCAGGACGTAAGTGTGTGGTAGGTTCACATTAAAGAAGAACAGGATATCTATTTGTAATTGGAGAAATGAAGACATAAAAAATGGTGTCTGTCTCTTTAGTATTTTTCTCTGGAGTCATTGGCCATGTGGAGCCAGGAAAATGTTCTCTGCAGTGGAGTGGATCCTCATTCATAGCTGTATAACATAGCACTGACATTGATCTTACTCAGAAGAAAATCTCCACATATTCTCTTCCTGTCTGATGGGCAGACAGATGCTTTCTGTGATTAAAAGTTCACCCCACTAAGCTATACCTTCCTTCTTCCTAGCCATTCTTTTTTCCTTCCTCTCTCTCTCTCTTTCTCTTTCTCTCTCTCTCTCTCTTTCTCTCTCTCTCTCTCTCTCTTCCCTCCTTTCATTCTCTTCCCCCTTTACTCTCTCCTTCACTCATCCTGGCCCTTGCACTACGGCTTCCTTTCCATCCTCTGTCTTAATTCCCATTCTTTAGAGCCCAGTAAGGAGTCAGTAAACTTCTCCAACTGACATTGTATTTCGTATTCTTTGTGTAACACAGTAGATGTCTTTGCTGTTTTCTTTTTCTTTTATGCAAAGGAATTGCGTGCTGGCTTTGCAAATACATTCCACATTTAAGGAGGAGAAAAGCAGTAAAAGCATGAGGTAACGGGAAAGCCGTCCTCGGGGCTCCTGAGGGTATTTCCATGTGGCCCCATTCTTGCTACCTTCTGAAGGAGCATAAATTTCCATTGCTGCTCTGTCTATTTTTATCCCATAATGTTTAGGACATAACTTAAGGTTACAGAATTTTCCTTCCACGTTTAGTACCATAAATTGTTGTAAGAAGTCCACAAGAGAACAAATGAGTGTGAAAGAATTGTTTGATATCTTAAAGCATTAGCTTGGTGTAGGTGAACTATGTAAACTCCAAGCTTTAAAAATTCTCTCATTCACCCAGTGCTCACCTTAAGACTCAAGGTGGCACAAATGCAAGCATTAGGGCTAAGGAGTGGTCCCAGCCCCTGCAGAATGAGAGTACTGTTATTTAGGGACCGCAAAACTAGAAACAGTCTTTGTTCAAACATAGCATTATTTTTTTTATTTAAGGAGAAAAAGAAAAAAACAGAAAAAGGGTACAAGTTAAGCAGAATTTCAGAAAAAAATAAACAGTAGGAAATCACTAGTTAATAGATTACATATTGTTATCTTAGAAATAGTTGTTCAAGTTACAAAATTAAAGCATATAAAGTGGACTTTCAAACAGTGAGACTGGAAACAGTTTTGTTCAATGATCCAACAAAACTCAGTAATATGGTTATCTATCTTATGCTCTTAAATATATATGCAGTTATATTCTTTAGAGCACTTTCTTTTCCTTTCTTTTGTACAATGACAATTACACATTTTGGGTTTTATTACTCCTACAGTTCTTATTACTTTTTTTTTTGAAAAGAGTAAAACCAAATGTGACATAACAGAACAGAGTCAGTCAAATCAAAAGGATGGACATAATAGATAATGTAAAAACAAAATACTATGTGATCAACAATGGTTACCATACTGCCTCTTGCTATCTTAAAAAGAATTGCCTATATCATCAGTTATAATAAAATTGAACAAAACAGTAAAGAATAAAACCAAAACATTGGAGACATTACAGGACTCTAAAAGAAGATAATAGTCAACCAGAATGGGCATCATAATGAATTTTCTTGTCTTTACAGTTGTTGCCTATACTTTCGAATTTGGTACTATCAAGCAAAGCAGAATAGAGGAAAATCAGTCAAAGCAAGATGGTGAGGGCTATACAGGATTTCAAATCAAGTTAATAGGAAATCAAAGTGGGTTGCTATAATGTATCCAGCTTTTTTTATTTTTCCCTTAATTAAAAAGATAAAAATAAAAAAGTAAATAATTAAAAAGGATGGTTGCTTAATGCTTGAACATTCATGAAACTTATTGAAAAAATTAGTGATAATCTTATGGTTAAAACAATAACAAGTGTTGATACCTTTATGTATTATCCAATAATACTCCAATTATCTAGTAATCTTGAAATAAAATGTAATTGAATTTTATTTTTAATAACTAAAACTCATTTTTATTTTAACTATTTTGGATGAAAAAACTTCTAAAACACCTGCGAAGCTCCATGACTTCTAAATGAAATACATTACTTAGAATGCATTTGTATGGTAGTTATAGAAAATCCATATTGTCTCATGTGGCAATAGATGTTGGCTCTTATAACTGCAAACTCTAGACCACAGGTGCACAAAATAGGAACTGATACAATGGTTAAAATTCAGCGCTTTTCTGCCTCTTCCCTAGAGAGCCGGGGGCATTTTGAAGCCAGTTTGCCTGGTGAGCACAGCATTACTGCCACTGCTCACAGGAATGCATGCTGCCTTTTTGTCCCCACAGGAAAAAGAAAGTCTCTTTCCACATCTATCCACCAAAACGTTGAGTGCTAGAGTGAGCCAACTAACAGATCAAGCCTGCCCACACTCCAAGCAGTGTGACTAGAGAAAGATCAAAGCCTCCATCAAGGACGCACCAGTCTTTGTTTTAAACACTGGAGCAAAACAATGGCATCAGTTTCTGTTCCACGTCTTGGGAATTTTCCTGTTGCTGAAACAGGCAGGTACTTTTATGCTGATAGTGCAGTTATGCTAATCAGAACATCTCAATATTTACTATCAGTAAACAAGAAATCTATCTGTTGTACAACATGGTGACTATAGTTAATAACAATGTATTGTGTTGGTGAGAATTGCTGAGAGTAGTTTTTAAAGAGTCTCATCATAAACAAGTATGTGGAAAATGCATTAGTGAGATCAATGGAGTCATTTAACAATGTGTGCATATTTCAAAACAAAATATATGGCAAATAAATATCTATGATTTGTCTTTTTCAGTTAAATAAATAAATTAAAACATTTGTAAAGGTACTTACTAAAAACCTGTTAGGAAAAGAAGAGAGAGCTGGGTGTGGTGGTGCATGCCTGCAATTCCAGCTCTCAGGAAGTTGCAGCAAAAGAATTGCTGCAAGTTCGAGGCCAGCCTGGGCTACAAAGTGAGTTGAAGGCCAGCCTGAACGGCATAGTGAGACCCTGCCTTAGGAAGGCAACAACAACAACAACAAAAAGTAGAAGAAGACTAGCAGTTAGATATATAGGAGTCCTTTATGCTATTTTCTTGAGTCTTCTGTAAATTTGGATTGTTTCATTACAAAGGGAAAAAAAATAATACACGGTTTTAAGAATTAGTCTCCTTGAGGATGGTATATTTTGTTGTCAGTTAGAACTGTCACCTGAAAATCCCATTCAGTTCATATTTTAGTCAGTGACCTACAAGAGATAGAGCCTGTATTACAGCGACTCCTAGGAATGGAGTAAGAGTC
The DNA here is from genome assembly GCF_034190915.1 of Cavia porcellus. NCBI lineage: Eukaryota > Metazoa > Chordata > Mammalia > Rodentia > Caviidae > Cavia > Cavia porcellus. The sequence goes on along the minus strand of NW_026947511.1, from coordinate 19,234,265 downwards.
TGAGAAAAGCACAGCAGAGCATGTGGGAAAGCTGGTTACTGCTGTGGGTGATGGACCTGATCCCTGCTGCTGCCCTTCTGAGGAGGCATGTGGCAGGCACACCCTCAGACTTGACTTATCCTGGTGTTTATCCAGGGGTCTCCACTGCTCCAATTTAGCTCATGCCTCTGTCTGTGTTCCTGCAACAGAATATCTGCAAAGATTCCTCAGCACAGCAGAGTTCAGAGGTGAGGCCTGGAGAAGTGATTGGATCATGTGGGAACTAACTTCATTCATGAATTGTCCACCTATGAGTTCATAACTGAGTCAGCTTTGAGATGGTGGACCGAGTGGAAGAGATAAGTCAGAGGGGGTACATCCTAAAAAGATTATTGGTCTGCAGCTGGACCTCTCTCTCTCTGCTTCCTGGCTGCCACAAGGTGAGCAGCTTTCCTTCTGCTATAATATTTCCATCTCCCTTCAATCCCCATCACGGCAATGAAGAGATCAATCTTGGCTTTATATGTGAAGATATTCATGCTCCAGGTCATGTTCACCGCTATGTGAGAAGACCCAGCTGGAAGGTTTGCTGCTTAAGACAACTGTCACATCCTAACTAAGTATTCACCAAACATTAGAACTAGCACCCAGAAACCACAAAGAGAACATTATAGGGAAATGGATGCAACAGGAGACCATACTCTTAAGTGAAATAAATCAGACTCACATGTGTAAACATCATATAGTCTCCCTGGTGTAAAAAGCTGAGCGAGAGAGAGAAAAAAAGATGGAAGAGTAAATAAGGTCTAAAATGTTCAGAAGATGTGGGAAGAAATTGTTCAAAAGGAAAGAGAAACTGGGATGGGGGAAAGAAGAAAAGAAGGAAGGGGAAAGGGAACATATATATATATATGTATATATATATATATTATTGTTTGATCAATTTTTCATTTTTCTTGCCTATATCTTTTTTTTTTTCTACTGGGTATTGAACTCATGACCTTGGGCTTGCCAGGCAGGAGCTTATGTCACTGAGCTAAATTCCCAGCCCCTTCATGCCTATATCTTATAATATGAGCAACAACTTTGAAGATAACAAATGCAATCCATTAACCATGGTTACTCTCCTGCAATATTGTTTTTGAAATTTTGTACCATTGTTTTTATTTTTTTTCTTTTAAAGAACTCACAAGTCCTGTTTTTGCCCTCCTTCCCCTGAAGTATATGAATGACAAATGACATGGTTCCAATCATTTGGTAAGCTAATTTGATAGAAAAAGTTCTTGAGCTGATACTGTTTCTACATAATTGATTATATTTTGGGATTTAGGAGAGCTCAGTGCTATATAATAAGATTATTTTGGGCTTTTTGTTTAACTCATTTATCTGTGTCAGAGAGTGGGGCTGCAACTCCTCCCACTCAGCTCTATCTGGTGAAAAATATTCCCCATGTATGACTGGTGATCAATACTTCAGCTTAACAATCCCCACAATACAGTTTCCTAGGAAAGCTGGGCTGAGAAAGTGGCCAAGTCTGAGGTCAACATAAGGATATTTTACTAGCATTCACTCATGCTTAGACTTTGTGAGTCAACATGTGGAGAACAGAACAAAACACAAAACAAAACCAACAGCAAAACCTGAAAGCTAAGAATCATAGACCTCTTTGCATAGAAATTGTCAGCAGGTTTAGAAGTTCCAAGCAAATTTAAGCATTTAGGTGTTCAGAAAGCAATCCCACTCTGGGTTCTTCCTCTGAAGAGCAAGAAAGAGAGGAGCGGCATCCTTCTGCGTCTGTATGGTACACATCACAGAGAAGGTGAGAGAAGGTCTATGTTGTCTTTTTAATTTCCCCATCCTGGTAAAAATAACAGCAGAAATATCAGCAGCAAAATCAGTAAGTAAAAAGAAAACAAGGGTCCAGATAGACACCCCTATAGATGCCAAGGACTCATGAATTGAAAGAGTGCCTTTCCTTCCCTTGGCATGGAAGGATGCAAAGAAAGGTAGGCATAGTGATTTCTCTCCCTATCTCAGCCAAGATGACATAAAAGCCCTGCCTAAGGGTCTGGAAAATGAGAGAATGTGAGGAAGGAAGAGCAACAGAAGTATTCTCCTGTGGAAATGGCAATCCAAGACCTGAAACGCCATCCTAATAAACTGATCTTCCTTTCCTGTTCAAAGTATAGATGCATCCTGTTGCACAAGGACGGTGCTGTGGTTGTATCTCATGCAAAATTCCTCAACTGGCAGGTAAGAATGTAGAGTCAGAATCTAAGTGAGCAGTAGAGGTTGGTCTCAAAGGCAACTACTGCTTTAGGCATCCTCTCTAGGTTGTTTATGAGAACTTCCAGAGGCAATATGGCAACAGCCATTGAAATGATACTTTTTCTTTTGCCTCTTGGCAGTGCCTACTCAAACACATTCTGCCAGCCGTTAGCCTCCTGGAGGTCACAAGCACTTAAGGCAAATAAAAGACCATCTTGACTCCAAAAAGAGTTAATGACTCTAATCTGCTTATGCAGTCACTGGAGTGATGGGCATGTCCTGATAATTTGGAAAAATGGGGCTTTGGGTGATAGTGTGCCACGTTCTGCATTAGATAAAGTCTTATCGTAGAGACTGAAAACTTACTATTAGAACTAGGTTAGTCTACAATAGGTCCACATACTTATTTATGAATCCTGTGGCAGAAGGATGAGTTATTTGCAATGGCTTTTGTTAGTCTAGCTTGTTATTCTAGCTCATTTTTGTGGTTGCTAGCAAACAATTTTTATAGTTTTTGCATATTCTTTTTATTTGTGGTAGTTAACTCTCATGTAGAAGGTAGAAATTTGGTTACATGTTGTCTTTTTGAGTCCCAGGTAGGAACTACATTTCCCAGCCTGCCCAGCCCTCCCTCCCATTACATCTACCTGTCACCATGTGATTGGTTCTTGCTAATGGAATGTGACAGATGTGTTTGTCATTTTGAGACTGATGTCCCAAAGTAAGTATGCCACACATCCTCTTCTTCCCATTTGCTCCGTGGAGAAGATGGTTAATGAGAAAACATATTGCCAAGAAGGGGCTTTATTGGAAAAATAACATAGGGATTAAGTCATTGAGTTTCAGTTTGATTAGTTTTTTGCTTATTCTATGATTAGGTCTGAAAATATCTAAGCTCTTTATATATCGGAATTAAACTTACTTTTTAGTGCTCCAAAGCATCTTAAAATGAGAGCTTTGACAAACAACTGCCTATATATCTAAAGTAAAATAACTTGTTAAAACTTTGTGAATTTGATAGAATGTTGCATGCTGCCATCTTAGACAAAAAAGAAAAGAATTTCGAGATTTTGACTGATGAAAGAAGAGATTGCTTCTACTCTTGGGTGGGCTGGCGAAAGATGTGACCCAGGGTAGATCACATTTTCTCTTAAGAGACCAAGGGAAATCAAATTGAGATGTGATGCTTTATCACAAGTAGGTTGTAAATGTAGCCATATGGGGCATTTATCTTTTTTTGGAAGCTTGCAGAAATGGATCATTAAAAATCTTCCACCTTTGGCAAAGTACACAGCAAATGAAGTATTTTGCCTGGTCCTTAACTATTCTGCAAACTAAGGGATGTGAAAATGGAAAATCACAGCATATATGAGCTGTCAGGAAATATACTCAAATTTACTGGCTGGAAAATTACCCTGGGTGTCCACATACAACCTCAAGCAAGACTTTAACAGGAAGCAGGACCAGGGTAATTTACTTCAAAATGTACCTGCACTCTTGCTATTGAGACATAAAGCATGTCACACTGAAGTGTTTAGTGGATGTTCAACTGGGCTGAGAGACAGTCATGAAATTTCAGACTGAGAAAAATTAGAGGGGAACAGGGCATTCACTTCTTCTGTTGAATTTTATCAGAAGCAGCCAGAGGGCAGCACGGCGGTTTGGTTTTAAATGCCAAAAAATAAAATTAAATTAAAACAACTCCCTCTAAACAGATTCTTATGCCAAAGAAATGAACCACAGATGGCGTTTCTTATTCAAGGTTCACAGACACCTCCCACAAACCCCAGACTAAGATATACTCAGGCATTCAAGTGAGAGTAAGAATAAACATCTAGAACTTAGAGAAGCTATCTGAAAAAAGAAAAAGACAGTAAAACCTGGATCCACCAATTGTAGCAGATAGAAAAATGTGGGCACACAGAGGTAGGCAGATTTATTAGATAGCACTCTATTAAACAGAATGTCGAATCCTTAACGGAATTGGAATGCTTTTGGAAACAAGAGTTTTCACAAACCTAAAATAATTTATAGCCATGTATACAGATTTTTTTAACTTCAGTATTCCAAATAACTTTTAAAAACAATCCAGCTTGAGTCAGGTGGCCTGTGCTGTAAGCCTATTTTCACAAATGGTCCCTGAAAAAATTACAGAATTATGTCCCTGCACCCATAAAAACAGATTTAATTCCATTCACCATACTGGTACTCTTAAGACTGACTCAGACATTTCATAAAGGTTATTTTGGCAAAAGTTGTTTCTGCCTAATCCTTAGATAATGAGAAAATCTGATTAAGAAGACTATTTTTAGTATTGGTTAATGTATTCCTTTTATCCATTATTCTTTGATCTAGTCCATGGTGTGTTACATTCAAGAGAATTTAAAATACAACATTCAGTCTAAGAAACTGAGTTAGTATCAACATTAATTCTTTTTAGTTTATAATAACATAATAAATTTAAACTAACAATCCTATTGCATCATTCTCTGATTGTTAGCTATTTTTCAGGGAAGGACTTGATTATAAATATATGAACCAATATTTTTAAGATGCACAAATCAAAGTCCATAAGAAGTATGAAAATAATTTAGGAAAAATAATTTTGTGGATCATTGATAGATTAATTAAAATGTTAAGGTTTTGTGGAAGTTTTGGGACAGGCACTGTCTTCTCCATTGTTCTTTTCCATTGGTTTGAGAACGCTTTGGCACTTTCTTTCTTTCTTTTTTCCAGTACCGGGGATCAAACTCACGACTGCCTGCTTGCAAGGCAGGTGTTTATACCACTGAGCTAAATCCCTAGCACCAACAAAGTTCACTTTCTTAAAATACTGCCGGATCCATTCATTCGTTTATGCTTCGGTCTTTTCAGCTAACCATGTATTCAAATAAGCACAAAGTCGTGTGGTTTGACTATGTTTCTTAAAAATACATGTGCATAGCACCTTTTCTAAACAGAAGACAGTTCTCTTAAACATCTGATAAAGAAGTTATATGCTGTCACTTTTTTGACGGCTGCCTTATGTAAATCTGGGTCATAGATTTTTCCATTAACTGGATTTGCCTTAATGAACTTCTTGGCCAGTCCAAGATTTATAATTATTAAAAGCAAAAGGCTTTGATTGCTTTTGATTCATATTAAGGTCAATCAGTGGAAGTAACAGTTCCAGACCAATTTATGAAGGGCTAGAAAGTTATTAATCATTCATTTTGAAAAGGGAGTAGATAAAAATAACAAAGATAAAAGCAAGGTTCAAGGTTTGGTATTTTGATCTGACTGAGAGTAATTTTTCTTTTTCTTTAAGGCAAACTTTGTTTCAATACATGAAATGCCCACATAAGGGTATGCTTAATTTGATGATATCTGGTAAGCTGTCTATCATTACCTTTTTGCATTTTAAAGTGGGCATTGCTGTTATTGTTAATAATATTATCCCTACTTGCCTGGTAGCAATCTTTCACATACTTATTTTTTATTCAGCATATTCCTTAAGCATCTATAGGTGGAAGGTGCAGACAATATGACTTTTTTCGTCCACCAACAGCCCCTGTTCCTTTTGAATTAAATGTTATGACTGCTAGTCATTTTGGAAATTCACTATTACCTATTGAATAATAAGCATTTACTGCTGAAGTAAAAGGAAAAATAAGCATTGACCTTTTTATAGCTTAAGCAGTCCTTGGCCCATTCTTTTTTTTCCCCTTTGGTGTTGGGGATCGAACTCATGACCTTGTGCAGGCACTTACACCACTGAGCTAAACCCCCAGCCCCTTGGCCTAATCTTTAAGGAGAGAGTGTGTGTGTTTGCATCTGCAATCTACCCCTGCTTGTAGCACTCTCTTTTGCTGCCCCACTTCTTCTTTCTTTCCTTCTTGATATCAGACCTAAATGTTTTCATATCTTTATACATCAGCAGAAGCCAGCCTATTCAAATTAAATGAGCTTCTGCTCCAGGTAAGTGACTAGACATTTGCAAAGGATGAACTTCAATTGGCTGAGTGAGTGAGTCTAATGGTCTCTTACTGAGGTTGCCAAACTTCTAAGCCAATGAAAAAAAATAATGCTGGACCCTGAGATGCATCCTGAATTTCTAGGAAATCCTAACGTTTTGAACATTCTGTCATCCAACCTGCAAAAGCACTTTCACTTTACATCTGTTCAGTAACAAGGGATAAGCCCCTGTGTCCGATACCCTTTCAAGACATGAGCCAAGGGTGGCTTAACCCTGGTTACTGAAAGGATATTTTCCTTTTCATGGGGAAGGTTTGAAGAGTAAATAGTCTTTGAGATCCAAAGCAATAAATCTCTAGTAATAGAACATCCGATTATTTGAGTTTTTGGTAGAGACAGGTTTCTTCTTGGCTAGAGGGTATCCTGGCATACCTCATTTCGCACTACACAATCCATTGCTCATTCTTTCTATAATTAAAGTCTAATCTTCTTTGCTCACAGACCTTGATAGCTTGCCATTCCTGGCAAGCATGCCCCTGAGTATAATGTATTCAACTGAAGTAGAAGAAGAATGGAAGAATTTACTAAAGCTATAGCTACCTTTTAGTTACTTAAGAGTCCAGGTGTTAATTGTGAGGGGAATAGATAGTTTTAGGTTGGATTCTGCCAAGTCCGAATTTGACATCTGAAAGTTATGGACTATAGTACTTTCAGAGCAGAGACTATATCTTATGTAACTAGCCACACTTCAATATACTGCATACAAATAGGAACTCAGTAATTTCTTAGTAATGGAGAGCTATAAAGACAGTGTTTACATTGTTATCAGAGAAACATATCTGTCTTCGTTTTTGTATATTTGAATCCAAACACTAGGACCCACCAAACCAAAGATGATTACTTCCTTTTATTTTATTTCAATTTATCACAGACAGAATATGTTATCTTAGGTAAGTATTTGAGTATTTAAAATAGAGTAAATCAAGTTAGATACAAATAAATGCATTAAAATAAAATAATTTGTTTATCCTTCTAATAAAACAAAAACAATAGCAGAAATCAAGGAAATGCTGGTTTTGATGTAAGATATTTTAAGTTTTTAAGGAAAATAATTTTATTAAATTTTTTTGCTTATAATTATTACATATTTATTGGAAAAATATTTAAATACAGAAAAAAATTTAAATTTTGCCTTCTAGAAATAGCTACCATTTTTTTTCTATTTTAAAGAAAAACAATAAAACAGTGGTACAAAACTTCAAAACAAGGTTGTAGGAGAATAACAATGGTTAGTACATTGCATATTTGTATCTTCAAAGTAGTTGCCCATATTACAAAATATAGGCAATAGAAATTGGTCAAACAATATGGGCACAAACCTTTGTTTTCTATACTACTAATGGTAATTAGTAGTGTAACTATCACACCGATTTTTTTGTGTGTAGATTTTCTTTATCCATTCTTTCTTTTCTCCCTTCCCTCATTTCAGTTCCTCTTTCCTTTCAATAGTTTCTTCCAATTTCGCAATACCTATTGTAAATTTTGCTTCTCATTTAACTTTTTCAGCTTCTGACGCTAGGAAGACAACACGATGTTTACCTATGTGAGTCTGATTTATTTCCCTTATGAGTATGGTCTCAAGTTGGATTCATTTCCCTATAAATGTCTCAAGTTTATCTTGCTTTATAGCTGACTATATTCCTTTGTATAAAACTAGTATATCTTTTATTATCCATTCCTGAGTTGATGAGTATTTGGCTATTACAAGATTTAACTATTACAGATTGTGCTCTTATAAACATGGATGCACGAAATCACTATAGTATGATGTTTTTAATTCTTCTGGGAAAATACCTAGAAGGGGAATAGCTGGGTCAAATGGGACCTCTAATCCCAGTTTTTTGAGGGATCTTCACACTGATTTCCATGGTAGTTACACCAGTCTACATTCCCACCAACAGTGAAGAAGAGTCCTTTTTCCCCACAGCCTCTCCAGTGTTATATTATTGTTGTTTTCTTGAAGATAGTCATTTTTACAAAGGTGAGATGGAATTTCAGTGTTGTTTTAATTTGCATCTCTTGAATGACCAATGATGTTGAATATTTTTTCATATGTTTATTTGCAATTTGTATTTCTTCTTCTGGGAAGTGTGTGTTTATCTCATCTGCCCATTTTTGGACTGGGTCTTTAAATTTGGAATGTTTAATTTTCTTCAATTCATTATATGTTCTTTTATAGAATTCTTTTGTCAGAGAGACAGTGAGCTAATTTTTTTCCCACTCTGTCGGTTGTCTTTTCTCTCTGTTGGTGATTTCTTTTGGTCTGCAAAAGGTATTAATAGAGATTGGGTAGATTGCATTTTAATGAGATCCTAGTTATTGATTGTTTGAAGTGTTTCCCATGCTCTATGGGGTTTGTTTATGAAATCTCTGCTTATCTGTTTGTCTTCAAGATTTTTACCTATTTTCTCTTCCAGTAGATTTATTGTTTCTGTTTTAATATTTAGATCTTTGATCAATTGTGTCTTTATGTATGGTAATAGACAAGAATCTATGTTTGTTATTTGGCATGTAGAGAGCCAGTTTTTCCAGCACCTATTAAAGAGTCTATCTTTCTTCAAGTGAACATGTTTGGTCCCTTTGTTAAAGATATGGTGACTGAGTATATTTGTAGTTGTGCATGCATCTTCTAATCTGTTCCACTTGTCTTCAGGTCTGGTGGTTTTTTTTTTTTTTTTTTTTTTGCCAGTATCATGTTAATTTTATCACTGTAGCTTTGTGATGCCTTCTGCCTTGCCTTTGTTGCCCAGGATTTCCTTTATTATTCTAGGTCTCTTCTATTTCCAGATGAATATTAGGAATATTTTCTCTAATCCTGTGGAGTATGTTCTTTTTTTTTTTGTACTGGAGATTGAACTCACAACCACATGCTTGCAAGGCAGACACTTATGCTGCTGAGCCAAATCCCTGGCCTTGTTCATGGTATTTTTATCAGGATTGCATTAAATCTGTGTAAGGGATTTTGGGAATATAGCCGTTTTTGAAAAGCTAGTTCTTCCTATGAACGAGCAAGGGATATATTTCCATTTGGTGATATCCTCTTCAATTTCCTTTTTCAGACTACTGGCATTAAATCTTCTCTCAGGTTATTACAGAATTCAGCAGTGAATTCATTGGGACCTGAACTTTTCTTTGTTGGTAAGTTTTAAACTACATTTTCAATCTTACTAACTGATATTGGATTCTTCAGAATTTTTATATCTCTTGATTTGGCTTTGATAATTCATATGTATCTAGGAGTCTGTCTATTCTTCTGTATTTTCCATCCTATGTGAGTGAAGATTTTTGAACTAGACATTGATAATTTCTGAATTTTCATGGTATCCGTAGTGATTTCACCCTTGTCATTCCTTATTGCATGGATTTGAGTCTTTTTCCTTTTTTTTGATAAGGTTGACTAAAGGCTTATCAATTTTATTTATTCTTTCAATTTTACTCTTTGATTCATTAATTCTTTGTATGGTATTCTTGATTTCCATTGCATTAATTTTTGCTTTGTTCTTTATAATTTCCTCTCTGTTATAGGCTTTGGGCTTGTCTTGCTCTTCTTCTTTTAGAAGCTTGAGATATAACATTAGGTTATATATTTGTGCTTGTTCTGTCTTCCTGATGTGAGAATTCATCAATGTAAATTTCCCTCTTAGAACTGCTTTCATTCATTCCATATGTTCTGGTATATTGTATCTGCATTCTCATTTAGTTGTAGATATTGTTGCTTTCTTCCTTTATTTTTTCTGGGACCCATTGGTTGTTTAGGAGAGTGTTATTTAATTTCCATGTGTTTATGGATTTTTTTTGCAGTTTCTTTAGTCATTGATTTTCAATTTCATTGCACTATGGTCATGTAATCACTGTTGATGTTTTTCTGAATAACTTTTATTTTTAATGCATATTAACATGAAAATTCATTGTGTATGTAGTTAAACAGAGATCTAGTCAGATTAAAATACACAAATTCATAACTGCCCTTTTTGCCCTAGCTGTTCTTGGGTTTCTATGTTAATAGATGACAACCTAAATGACCATATGAAAATTCCATGCTAGAAATTTACTGAAACTGATGTTCATTTATTATTTTTATAGTTTTCTTACTACTAATATAGCAGTAATGAAATGTTTTGGTCTTGAACAGTTTTCTGTAATATTTTTTTGAACCTTTGAAGTGAAGCTGTCTGGTGAGCTTGAGAAATCATAGTGAATGTCTTCCTCAAGGGGCCTGGGCCACTACTGTGTATAATTAAGTGAGAATTGAAATCTCAGGTTCCCCTTCCTCAGCAAGAAACATGCTACCCCTTGAAAATGGGGCATTTCTCCTTGAGAAACTGAAAAGGTGTCTTTCAGACAGCTTGAAAAGTACATTTCTTATTTCCCATCCTTTGCTTCATAGTTTGGTCAGCCTAATGGATTTGGAAACCCTTTCACATTTACCTATATAGTTCTTAACTTTTCCTATAAAACATCTCATTTCCCACAAGTATCAAATATTTGTTAAAAATAATGTCATGATCAATTTTCTGCCTGCTAATAATTTTGTATGTGCAATAGAAGTAGAACACTTCAAATATAGGAACAAGGGTTTTCTGCAGGAGGACTTGTCATCATGTGGGTTCAGCTTGTGGGTTGTTCTTCAATTATCTTTTTTTGGAAGTGAATCCATTTGCTGACTTCATTTCAACCTGCATCACTCTGATTTTGCTGCTGAAGCAGGAAGAAAAATTGGCTTCCCTAAATATCATTATAAATACTTTACTGGATTGCATTACGGTAGTAACCAAATCATAGCATTTTGGAGCTAAAAGGAATTTAGAGATTGAATCCTTGGCCTGGGCTACTAGCCTGGACTTAAGGAGTTCAGAACCCCAGAAATAATTTGTATATGAGTATATGTGTATCTGTTCATTTTTTGAGAAACAAATGTCCAAAATTTTTATTAGATTCTTAAAGAAATCCGTGATATAATAATTGGTTAAAAAATACTCAAAGACCTCATTTTGAAAAGGGACAACCTGAAATCCAAAAACCTTTCTCCAGGTTAGATATATAACTGCTTATAAGTTACTTATATAACAAATGAATAGAAATCCAGTGTTTCTAATGTACATTAACATGATTTTTAAATCACTTTAACTGTACCAGAAGGATACCTGAGGAATAAGAATGTATATACCTGATACGCAATTCTGCCATGTAGCTTGCTAAATCTGAGTTTCTATTATTTCATCTATAAAAATACCTCTTATAGAACTGTGTTGAAGTTATAAGGAGTTTGTGGAGTACAGATGCAACAAGATAGGTATAGAGAAGACCTAGTGTTGGAGAGTCTTACGTTAGCAACTGGTAGGAAATAATTAGAAGTCAGTTCCCATTTCCTCCATGATAAATTAGGTCTAATTGCAGAACATGTCTTACAGGGTTTGTGTTAGTGAACTTTCTGTCATGATAATGAAAGCTGATTATAATTTGTGCACAAGCTACTTGTGGAGAGAAGTTTTATTAGTTCATGGTTTTGGATGTTCTAAGTCCAAGATCATGGCCCCACTGATTTGTCCTCTACTAAGGGCCTAATGGCAGATGGTGTCACAATGGGGTGGAAACACAAGTGAGGGCAAAGAACCACAGATCACACAAGAAGTCAGAGAGAATGGGGAGCCAGGCTTGCTCCTTTGACAATCACCTTCTCATGAGAACCACCAGGAGTCACAGAAAACTATCTTAATGCATTTCCAGGACAGCTGCTCCAGTAAGCCGTAAGGATAGGCCGTATCTCTTAAAAATTCCCCACATGTCAAGACCATCACTCTGGGGACTAAGCTTTTAGTACATGCACCCCTGGAGGACTCTCAGAACATAATTAGACAGTAGTAGGATTTCTATGAGGAATACATTCAATAATCATTTATGGCATTGAGGGAAGACATTTATTAGTGCTTAAATGTTATCTGTAACTATTAATATTTTCTCATCAGCAATTTGCAGCAAATCAGTTGATCCCATTTGATCACAGCAATCTTGTGATACTATATATCTCTGTACACACACATATAGATTGTCAAATAGATGTATTTTAATTGTAAAAAGTTAAGCAAAATTATTTTCCAGTTCTATAACTGGAACATACATTATTTTAATAAGCTACATTTTTTATTTAAAAAATTATTCAAGTATTTATGATTAATTATTGACAAATGTTCCAAAACAATTCAATGAGAGAAAGAATTATTTTTTAAATAAATATTTCTGGAATAATTGACTAAACATACAGAGAAATAAAGTGGGACTATTTGTACAAACATGTAAAATTCACTAAAAATAGTCAAAGATCTAAATATGAGAACTAAGTGAAATAAATCAGATACACAAGTTCAAATATCACACTGTTTCTCTCACATGAGAAACTCAAAATGTAAATAAAGGAGTAAAATAAAAGATAAAAAATATGGAAATAGATCTTTACAAAAGGGAAGCGGACCAAGATGAAAGGAGGGGGAAGGAGAGAAGGGATGGGAAAAAGGATTAAGGTGTGTCATGTCCACGCTCCAACTCCCTACAATGAATGTAATCATTATGTGCCGACAACATAAACTAACAAAAATAAAAATCTATTAAAATAACTGAGAATAAATTTTTGTGATTTTAAATTAGGCAGTGGGTTATTAGTTATGACACCAAAAGGATAAAATAGACAACTGAGCAAAAATATATAAATTAGACTTAAACTTAAAAATCTACTCTGCTTCAAGTGACATCATCAAGAAAGGAAGAAAAAAGTAGAAAGGGAGAAAATATTTTAAAATCATATTTTTGATGAAGAATTGCATCCAGAATATAAACAAGACTGCTTACAAATCAACAATACCAAGATAGTTTCCTGAACGAGGGGAATAAGTACATTTCCTCAAATATGATATGTAAATGGACAGCAAGTACATGACCATAATATCACTACTATTTACTAGGGAAATGCAAATAGAAATCACAGTGAGATCTACTCTACATCTACTAATAGATACAATAAAGACAAAATTGGTTGTAACAGTAGTTCTTTTGTTCCTACAGTTTTAGATAACATGACTTCTCTGTTTATTTTCTTATATGGAAGTTCCTCGCTATGCTTGGATTGGTCTTCCACCTCCTCACCCACTGGATCCTTGTAGCAGCTGAGGAACAAGCCCTTCAGTGTCAGCAATAGGACACGCACACCAAGAGGTGGCAGCTGCCCGTGCCTGCCCACGCTGTTGTGAATTTCTTTTGTTCTCTTCCTTCCTTGTGAACCAGCCAGGCGATGGCTGCCACACTCGACCACAGACAGCCACTGAAAAGAAGGAATAAGGAGAAAACACTGAAAATCCAGAATTACTTTCCCCCCTCTCACTGTTACCACTGTCTCTCACTGCCATTACAGGGCCACCTTCTCACCTAGTCCCCTTGCTAGGTTCCTGCAGTTCAGTGTGCACACCAGTGTTCCTTTTCAATCATTTCTCATATCGAAACTATGAGTTACTCCCCATATTAAATAGATGTTCAGGGCTCCACCAAGGCCTACACGCCTAAAAGGTCCTGTACCACTCTACCCAACTTTCTGCTCTCTAGTTCTGCCTCCCTTCATTTCTCCAGTCACACAATGACAGCCAAGCAAACTCCTGCTCCACGACATTACTCCTCTTATTTCTGGGATATTTTCTCCCAGATATATCTCTGTGCCCTCTCCAAGTGCTGCCACATTTTCAGTAAGGTCACAAACACACGTGGCCATCATTGCATTTTCTCATCATTTATTGCTTCATTTTCCTATCAGGCACTTATACAAATCGAAATACTACATACTTATTTCTTTATAGCTTATCTCTGTTCAAATGAATGCAAGTACAATAAGATCAAGGAGTACAAGTAAGTTTATAATGTACTGTTTTAACTTCCAATTTTCGAACTTTATGATGGTGCAAGAGCAATACGCATTAAAGTAGACATTCTTATAGTTCTTTTTTTAAAATCCTGCCCTTTCACAGTTCCTTTACCTACACAAAGATATTTCCACTCTTTCTGAGAAAAGAGAAGTCAAGGCAAAATAAATGGTCCAAAATCACTTACTAAAAGAATATTATATACATAGTTTGTAGGAGGTATGTGTGTGTGAAAGGGAAAATCAAAACCAACAGCATTTTAGACAAGAGAAGACTGTTACTTGCAAAGAGGTTCAAGAGAATCAAACTTTAAAAAATTGTTCCCACCAAATATAAGAGAAAAAATCCAAGATTTGAAAGGTTACTAACTCATAATGACCTGAATATGTTGAATAAAATGTAAAATGTTCACAATTATTATAATAGCAAAACTCAGAATTAACAGCATTTTAGAAAAGAGAAGACTGTTACTTGCCAAGAGGTGCAGTGGAATTGGACATAAAACCGTGCTGCCTCCACCAAATAAAAATACAACATGCAATCAAAGGAAAAATCTAAGACCTCAAAGGATACTAATTTGTAAAGATCTGGATGTGTTGGAAAAAAATTAGAAAATGTTTACAGCTATATCTAAAAAGGACAGAGCAGTTTTTCAGACATGATCATTATAAAAACCAAGAATAGAATTTTTTGCTTGAACAGGAAACAATGATCAATGCTCCATTCATTTAGGAACCAGCGCTTGATGATCTGACCTGTTCTTTTTGCTTTCTGCCAGTGCAAAGTGTTCTTCTTCTTTCTTTTCTGAAGATGAGTCATGATGTACGCACTTGTTTATGACAAGCAGTTCAACGTGTTAGTTTGCTTCCATACACCTAAACAGAGTGATTTAGAGAGATTGACTGGTAAATAATAGCAAAGATATATCTGACCACCGGAAACCAAAGCAAAGTGTGTGTCACATTATTACCAGGAAACATTTATTGAAACCTATGGTTGATGATTAAGCAAACTAGGAGAGTAAATTAAAACTCCCAAAGGACACTCTTCTTTTTTTTTTTTTTTTTTTATCGGTATTGGGAATCGAACTCATGACCGTCTGCTTGCAAGGCAGGTGCTTATGCTGCTGAGCTAAACCTCCAGCCCCAAGGACATTCTTCTACTAGAAACCAATTGGTCAGAAAATAACTAGATATTAATAATCAATTACTTATTACTTTGATTTAGGAGTAGACTATTAGGAGGTAAGATTCACTTCTTATCTATGGGGATCATATTCTAAGATACACAGTGGATGCCTGAAGCCAATACTAGACTCCATATGCACTGTATATTTTCTATATATGTGCCCAAGATAATGTTTAATTTATAAGTTAGTTTAATTTATAAATTACAGCAAGAGATTTAACAACTATAGCAATGTCATAGTAGAATATTTATAGTAGTATAGTGCAATAAAATTTTCGAATATTGTTTTCTTCTTCAAAATATCATACTGCATTGCACTTACCTTTCTTGTTATAACTTTAGATGATGCAGTGATTACATGATTAGAAGAAATGAGGTGAATGCTGTAGAAACTGTGACTTCTGCATGCATTTTTCTTAATAATGCTAGAACTTTTATGTTTTCATTTAAGATAGTTTCTCTTTCGACATATATAAATTCCTAACATTACTATCTTTGTACTTTGGGCCATTATTGAGTAAAAGAAAGATGCACACCACGGCACTATGGAAGTTGGTCTGATCCTTGAGATGACTGCTATGTGGCTAATGGGTACATATGACATACAAATGTTGGACATGGGATGGTTCATGTCTTGGGTGGGACAGAGCATGATGATGTGAGACTTTATCATGCTACTCAGAATAGCATGCAATTTGGAAACTGATGAATTGTCTTTTTATGGAATTTTCTATTTAATATTTTTGGATGATGGCTAACTGAAACTGCAGAAGGCGAAACTGTAGACAAGAAGGTTGGAATACTGAGTTTTTCTTACTTATGCTAATCTTGGGGAATCCATGGCTGGATCTTGGCTTATTAAATGTATGATATTTCTATGCAGGTGTATAAAGTGGATTAGGGCAACCTGCTTGAGATTTTCAGTAGTATTTTTACAAAATGCACATACAGATTATTTGTACCTGGTTTACAATTTCTCAGTTTTTGTCACTGGGATCAGACAGTGTCCTGATTTTAATTATGTGGCCCAAAGTGCTTAAAAGACTCCTCTTTGCACAAGTGGTTCTTCTGAGATTGTGCATCTTTTATCCATTTTGGTAGTCTGGACCTGAAGATAAAACACATCTTGTGAAATTGAAAAAGAATATAAAAATCTGTCCCTAGAAATCTCATTCCTTTCTGATCTTTTATTACATTTTCTGCCATTGTATTAAACCCTTACATTTATTAAAAGCTTCTATCAGGACAACTTGAGTAATCTGTACGTCCTTTCGTTTGTCTGGTCCCATATATCTGTGTCAGTTTTTCTAAACAGAATGAATCAAGAAAGACTGCTTGTGAAAGAACAAGGAAAGATACATCTTGCAACTGCAACAAAAAGACAAGAACAAAAAGCAAGCATCATATGAGAACAAGAACAAAAAAGCAAGCATCATAATGCCAGCTAATCCATAATGTTTGGATAAAAGCATATTTAATAGGATAGAGAAGATGAGTATGACATAATTTAAATCTAAAATGTTCCCCAAAGTCTCCCCAAATGCTCAGAGGCAGGGCTTCTGGATGGTGATTGTATCATGTAAGTGCTGTGGTCATCAGCAGATTAATTGACTGATGACTTTGTGGTGGAATGTGCTGTTGGGAAGCGGGGCATGGTTGGAAGAGATAGTTCACCAGGAACATTAACCAGACCTCTCTTCTCTTTCTGCTTCTGGCCACCACAAGTTGAGCAGCTTTCCTCAGTTGGGAGCTGTGGAAGCTGGAAATTGACCAACAGCAAGAACCAGAGGTGACTCTGCCAGAATACAGAGTGCCAGGGTCAGCCACATGAAGAAGATGCCACAGCCCAGGAAAGCACCAAGTTCCTAGACAATCCAAGCAATGGGTTGCTAGGAAGAAGGGCTGAAATTGACATCATCTTTCCCCATATATAAATAAACATGCTGCATTGTTTGAGCAGTACCTTTCCTCCCATCAGGAGGATAAGGGCTCCACCTGACCCCAGCTTTGTCTCTTTATTTTTCTTATTCTCTCACGGTCCTTAACCCCCAGAACCTCAGGGGCTGCATGGGTCGTGGCATTCCTCCACAACACTGTTCTACTGTACCATTTCTGTCTCCTAGCCAGCCAACAAAGGACCAAACCCACTGAAACTATGATCTAATTTATAGATGTTCAGTGTTTTGTGCCAATATTGGGAAAGTGACTAATTGAGGATATAATGATGAACAGCTCAATTAATGATGATACTATAACTGTGAATCCTTTCAAATAAATAACTTAATTAGGCAGGCATGACTATAAGACAAAATTCAAAATCAAAAAGGAAGATAGAATCTAACAACTGGGGAAGACCCTCTGTGTCATCATACAATTGTGGTACAGTGATCACCAGCTCAAACTCTAGAGGCAGAAAAGCAAGCTTCGCATGCCAGTTCCTCCATTCTTAGCTGTTAGTCAAGGTAACCAAGCTTTCTCATTTTGTCTCTATACAGCCAAAACACAGATGGTAATAGTACATATTTTACTGGTTAATATTAGTGTTTAAAGGGATAATATGCAACGGTGCTTGGAATGTTATAAAAGCCAAATGAAAGTTAGATATTATTGTCAAAAAATTATTAGAATAACCTTGCTCACTGGCTTTTCTTCATGATCATATAATCTTCTTTTGGGTGATATTCACCACTGGCATGGAGAAAATGAACCTTCATTTTTTTCTATTTTTTTCAGTTTTTACTTTCATTAGTACATGCTTGCATTGCATAATGATTACATTCATTATAGGGAATTGGCATGTGTATAAAACAAATTTCAGTTCATTTTAAATCCCCCTTTAGTTCTCTCCCTTCTCCCTCTATCTCCTGGTCCTCTTCTCATGTAAAAAGACCTCCCTGGTTTCTATTGTCTATCTTTTATATTGATTTTATTTATATTTTAGTTTCTCATATAAGAGAAATCATAAAATATTTAAGCTTGTATGTCTGACATATTTCACTTAATATTATGATCTCAGGGCATATTTTCTTTATCTATTCATCTGTTTATGGGCATAGAGGCTATTATCAAGATTCAGTCACTATGAATTGTGCTGTTATAAACATGTGTACACATATATTAGTATGAGATGATGTTTTTAACTCTTCTGGGAAGATAACTAGAAGGGAAAAATGGAATTTATTATTTTATGGGTTTTTTTGAGGAATCTCTATACTGATTTCCACAGTGGTTATCTAGTTTACATTCCCACCAACAATACAGAGGAGTTATTTTTCCCATATAGACTTGCCAGAGTTTTTTATTTGACTTCTGGACAACAGCCATTTTTCTGGAGTAAGACAGAATCTCTCTTATTTTAATTTGCATTTCTCTGATGGCCTGAGACACTGAACAGTTTTTCATATTTTTATTGATTATTTTTACTTCTGAGAAGTGACCATTGATTTCAATTGCTTATTTTTTATTAGATCTTTTTGGGAGATCTAATTTTTTGAGTTTTTATATATTCTAGATGTTAGTCTTCTGTTCAAGGAGTCACAGAATAAAAATTCTTTCCCTTCACTGTATTGATTGTTTCCTTTGCTGTACAGAAGCTTTTTAATTGGATGTGATCCCATTTGATGATTCTTGGTACTATTTCTTGTGCCACTAGGGTTCTGTTCAGAAAGTCCTTGTCTACAACAATATTTTAGAAAGTTTTACCTATTAATCTTCCAGCAGATTGTTTCTGTTATTATTACATCTTTGATCCATTTTGACTGTAGTTTAGTACTTGACAAAATACGTGGTCTAGATGAAACCTTCATGTGGATAATCAATTTTCCCAGCATTGTTCATTAAAGAGGTTGTTTTTCAACCAGTGCATGTTTTTGGTCACTTTTTCAAGATCAAATTGCTGAATTTGACTGGGTAAATTTCTCCTTTTTCTATTCTGCTTCATTGATCCACATGTCTGCTTTTGTGCTAGTGCCATGCTGTTTTTACCACTGTAGTATTGTAACATACCTTGAAGTTTAGCACTGTGATACTTCTTGCATTTTTCTTGTTAGCCAGGACTGGTTTTTCTCTTCTGGGTCTCTTCTGAAATCCCACATGAATTTTAGGATTGTTTTCTAGAGATTTGTGTTGACATTTTGACAAGGAGTACATTAATTCTACCTACCAGTTTTGAAAATATGCCATTTTAACAATACTGGTTCTACTAATTTGGGAAAAGGCAGTTAACTTTCCATTTTCTGATGTTTTCTTTGACTTCTTTTTTCATAATGCTATAGTTTTCATTATAGATAGCTTTTGCATACTTTATTAATTCTTAAGTGCTTAATTTTTCTTGAGGACACTGTGAATGATATTGTTTTCCTAGTTCATTTCTGGTGAATTCATTATTTGTGTACAGAAAAATGCTACTTTTTGTGTGTTGATTTTCTGTGCTTTTATCTTGCTGAATTAGTTTATTAGTTCTAGGATTCATTTGGTGGAATTTTTTGGGTCTTCATGTAGAAGATCATGTTGCCTGTGAATAAAGATAAATTGATTTTTTTCCTTTCCTACACATATCCTACTTATCTCTCTTATCTGATTTCTCTGGCAAGTATTTTGAGGACTATGCTGAACAGAAGTGTAAGCCTTCATTGGTTAACATTTCTATAATCATAATTTAAGAATTCCATCTCATAAAAGCAGTCTCCCAAACAATAGCCAGTTTTTGTCTTCATGGTTGAAACAACTAAGTAAGCAAAGAAACAATCAAACATAAATAAAACAAATATTAACTGTGTATCTAAAATTATGGTAGCTCAAAGATAATCTCTTCTATACAGTTTTCATTATCATATTTAAATGAACTAATGACAATGTTTTAAATCAACATGTTCATGGAACATGGTCTCTTTTTGTAGGTTCACATGCTATTATCTCTGTGTGAATGTTTTAATTCTGCCTAATATAAGCTTTCTATGTCCCTCGTGGGTGCATCCTGAAATTCTCTTCTAGGATGAATGTCAAAAACCTACTCTCTGGCCTGAATTGAGTCCTGTTTGAGAGAAGTCCTTGGGACTTCTAGTGGCATCCTTTGTGAGTCACCAGGATGTAAACTGAAGCATGGTCATTGATAAGTTTGGTCGTATGTTTTTCTTGTTTTGAACTCTCTGCTACCTGATTGCATGGCTTTCTCTCTGTATGTCTCTGCAGCTTCAGTTTCACTTTTTGGTGGTCAGAGCCTTCTAAAGTTCATAAAAAATGAATGCGTGCATACAAAGCATGGCAGGTATGAGGCACTTTCTCCTTCTAACCAGAAATGGAGAGAGTCAGGGGATCTCATTAAGGACAGGCAGTTCCTTCATTAGGAGCCCCCTTACTTCAACACACGCCATTCTGGGATCAGATGGAGCTAAAATGTGCTCAATGGGGAGGACATAAATAAGAATAGACCTACATGGTGTCTGAAGCAAATCTTTCACATGTGAGTGCAAGCACTAGTCATGAGACACGGTAAAGAGGGACACCTAAGGAATAGGTCCTAAACCCTTCAGATCAAAGGATATCCTCTAAACTGCTCGTTTAAAACCATGTTCTTTCTCCCTGCCTTTCCTCTTTTAGTCCCCAAACAGAAGAATATAAGTTTGTTCTGCCTAACCCCACAGCTGACTTTTTATGATGGCTGGAGAAAACCCCTGCACCATGCAAATTCAAGTGAAAATTTAAGTGAAAGCCAGCACTGCTTCAATACTTGGTAGCCAAATCCTAGAGGCCCACTGGTCTTTTTCTCTTCCCTTTCATAAAACATGTTCTCACTCCTCCATGCTCATTTTGACTCCCTTCTCTTTAGCTCTTTCTGTTTAAAGATGTCCGTGCAGCACAATAACTTGATTTCTTTGCTATTTTCCACTTTATGCCACTTAGTTAACAGAAACAGATGAAAATCAATTAAAAGACTTCCTGTGAGTCGGCGCCATGCCTGGACTGTGAGGAGATGAACCAGACATCAGCCCCTTCCAGCACGTGGGTTGGGAGACAAGCAGAATCAAGGTCCCCACGCCCCGCCACCCACATAAGCGACAGGATGATCAGGAGAAACACATGCTGAGATGATAGCTATTTAAGTAAAACTGTATTTAAGTAAATTGTATTTAAGTAAAATACAAGTTAATGCCTATAGTGTTTCATTGACTTTGCAGGTCGATAGTCTGCTCATCTATTTAGAGGATAATAATATGCAATATAGCATCTATGGGGAAATCTCCTTCTGAAGGTGGTAACCATTGTTAATTCCCTATTATCTTGTTTTAAAACACTGTACAATTTTCATTGTTTTGTTTGATTTTGACTTATTCTGTTTTATCTTGTTTGGTTTTATTATATCTGATGGTATGGGCAGCTATTTCAAGATAACAAGATGTATTATGGTAGCCATTCTGGATTTACTATTGTCTTGTTTTGATACTAGTAAATTTGATAATAGTTCATTATTTTATTTTTATTGATTTTATTCTGTTTTGTTTGATTTTACTATGTCTGGTGGTATGGGCAACTATTTTGAAGACAAGAGGCGTTATGGTAGCCACTATTGATTTCCTATTACTTTTGAAAGCCTGTATCTCTTACACTGTTTGTTTTAATTGGCTTTATTCTGTTTTATTTTGCTTTATAATTTGCTTTATTCTCTCTTTACAATTAAAAGAATTAAGAAAAAGAAAATCAATTAACAATATTTAACGGTGTGACCTTCAGAGCTGGATTTAAGGCAATATAACGAAGGCCATAATTTAATAACTAAGCATTTTAAAATCTTATTTGCAACTATTTTATTGGACAAAATACTGTATGAAAATTAAATACTACTCTGAAATATTTCACTGGGGTAAAGCTTAAAAGACGTTAGTATTCTCTTTTATTTTTCACTAGCATTTTGAAGTTCCATCTACAAATCATTATAAGTTGAATTCATTAACTTTAGAGAACCATATATGCTAATTAAAATATCATCATTCCATTTTGCTACATATAATGTTGGCTCTTTGATTTCTTTTTGGAGATCTATTAAACAAAGTCTTTGGGGAAATTTTTTTAATTTGAGATAAAGCTTATACATTTCCATTCACAAATATGAATTCCTTGCTGACTATGTCACAAGTGAACTAAAATTGGTTTAAGATTACTACAGGAAAAGAAGTTTCTGATTTTTATGAACTTGACTTTCATACCCAAAACAAAGTAAGAACTCTAGGGATCTTATATTAGGTAATATTTAATTTAAAACACTATACTAGATTTACACAAAATGAAATATCTATAAGTTGACATTGATTCATTATTTTCTCTTCACTTTTGGAAGCACATAATGAAACAAGGAAATTTTATTTTATAATGACATAAATTATTATTTGCTTAGAGTAAGTGGTAATGTGTGGAGCTTCAACACATACTCATCTTCAATAGATGGAACAGTTTCTGAGAAAACAGTGTTTAGTCACCTGACAGCACATTGTAGTATATGCTTGAAGTGTACTAGAGGAAACATCATGAGGAAAAGAAAATACAAAATGTAAGGAAGATGAACCAGACATCAGCCCCTTCCGTACGTGGGTTGGGAGACAAGCAGAATCAAGTCCCCGCCACCCCGGTAAGCAACCAGACGATCTGGAGAAACACAGGCTGAGATGATAGCTATTTAAGTAAAATACAATTTAATTCCTGTAATGTTTAGTGTTTCATTGACTTTACAGGGAAATTAGGCAGCTAGGGTAATCAAGACTTCTTACCACAAATGCAAATGAATGGTAAAAAATATAAATGAAGCCACATTTCACATGTATCTGCAAATGACCAGTTCATAATTAATAATAACATTCATGTTTTGCTTTCTACACGCAAAAATACCCAAATTTTATAGCTGACTGTTTGTGTGAATTGTGAATTGTGTTTCCACTGTAGGAAAATGTTACCACCTTATCTGATAAATATAAATATCCAGTGTTCTTTGTCAGAATTACTACAATTTGTTAACCTGTGATTTTGATGAACATTGACCTATTATTTTAACTCTTTATTATGGTAACCTAATGTTTTCTATTCAAAAAGGCCTAAGTGTTCATCATTTGATAAGGCAAGGACAATACTAACATCAATATTAAAAAATATTGGAAATCAAAAGCCTGGAAATCAAAACTTTGGTATGGAAAGTAGAGGGATTCAATGAAAAACACCAAAGAGGGAAAAAGAATTCCTGGTAAATTTAAGAATTTCTGTTAAATTTAAAGATAATGCTGAAAAAACAAAGAACAAAATGAAAACAAATCTATTATAATTGGATTTATTTGGTAATACATATATCTGTTTTGTGAGAACATTTCTACTAAAATGTATCAGTTTTTAATTATATGAAGTCCTCATATATGTTCACTTCACATAACATAGTACTCTAAGGTTTCCTAGAAAGGATGGTATATATAGAAAAGGCAAACCTATAAATAGAAAAAGCAGATTTGTGCTTGCTTGGAGCTAGGATTGCAACAGGAATAACTAGGCACAGGAGATTTATGGAGGAGTGGAATGAATTAGAATGTATTCTGGTTGAATCTACAATGTCTCCCAGAAGTTTCATTATCTCAGAGGTGGGGTTTGGAAGGTGATTGAGTCCTGGGGTTTGCTATACTTTTCAATGGACTGATTCATGAATAAGCTCATACCTGAATGTTAGGAGGTGGTATTCAGAAGCAGAAGGCTTGACAATGAAGGTGTTTCATTAGAGGGGATCTGTCTCTCTTTCTCTCTTTCTCTCTCTCTCCCTCTCTCCTTTTTTGTCTCTCTCTCCCTCTCTGTCTCCGTCCCTTCATCCCTCCCATTTTTCCTGCTCTTTCCTGGCTGGGTTGACCAGCTTTCCCCTGCTGTGCCCGTCCACCATACCACTTCTACCTTGGAGCCAGAAATCTATGGGTTGAATCCTCTGAAGCTGTGAGCCAAATGCACCTCTCCTCATTATAGGTGTCATGTAGTTTGATTTTTCTTTTTGTTTTGATGTGGCTTGATTATTGTATGCACCGTAGTACCCATCAACTCAAACAAGATTCAGAACCTCTCCACACCCCAGAGGATTCTTTTATCATCCTACAATCTGTAGTCTTTACAAATCTGATTTCTTCCATTTAAAATGTTTTTGAAATTTATTTATATTGCAGCATGCATCAGTAGTTTATGTTATTTATTGCAGACCAGTGTTCCACAGAAAAGATATACACATTTTGCTTGTTCGTGCAACAGATGAGGAACATACCCAGTTTCCAGTTTTTGGCAGCTATGGACATTTATGGACAAATCTTCATGTAGACTTGCTTTAAATTGTGTTCAGTAGATTTTAAAGGGTGAAATGTTGAGCTGTGTAGTCTGTGTTTATTTATTTATTTATTATTTATTTATTATATGGTACTGGTGATTGAAATTCAAATCTTTACACTAAGATATACACCCAGCCCTTCTTTATTTTGTATTTTGGGACAAGTTCTCACTATGTATTTATTACCATTGACATTCTAGGACTGGAGGTACTTTGTCTCAGTGATAAAAAAGTGGCAAATATAGAGTTATGAATTAGTAATATGATAATTCATTAAAATTATAAAATTTAATGCCTGAAATGGGCAAATTTTATGGAATCCAGAAAGGAGAATTTATAGAAAAAGAAATATCAATGGCATTTGTTTACTAGTACAGCTCTAGGATGAGATAGACTTTGAAGAATGAATAAGACTTAGGCTGTGTATTCATTTTCTATTGCTACTCTAACAAATTGCCTCAAAGTTGAAGACTTAAAGAGACATATATTTATTATCATATAGTTCTGGAAGTCATAAATGTAAAACGAGGTCCATGGTTTGAAAATCAAGATGTCAGTAGGACAGTTTCTTCTGTAGCCTTCAGGAATGTCTTTTCCTTGCTTTTTCTAGTTCTTAGAGACTTCCAGTATTAGTTGGATTTTAGCTATGTCATTCCAATTTTCCACAGTCAAATCTTCACCATCTTCCCTTCTGATTCTTCCAATTCCCTCCTATAATTACATATATAGTCTCACAAGTAATCCTGGACAATCTCCGCAAATTAACATCTTTACCTTAATCACATCTGCAAAGATACTTTTGCCATATAGGGTAACATATTCTCAGGTTCTGGGAACAGGACATGGAGATCTTTGGAAGTCATTTTTCAGCCCACAGCAGATGGTTCAAGAATCTGAGAAGGCAGAAACTGATTTATTAATCTTTACTCTTGCCATAGTTAATATTATCCCTAGTTCGTTGCTGGTATATGCTTTCCCAATTGAGGAGAAGACATGAGGAAAGGCACAAAGGTAAGGATGAATGATGTATGTCCTACTGATGCTGGATTGTTTGGTGCATGCTGAAGGATTACAGCATTGAAAATAGTAGGAAGTGGAAGAGAAAAGCATCTTGAAGCAACACGACTGAGTGCTGTAAGTATCAGATCTTGTTTTTAGACTTGAACTACTGAGAAACTATTCAAGATTTATTACAGGAAGAAAGGATCATAAGAAGAAATGATGAGGATTAATTTGGTTAAACTGGGAAAGGAATATGGAAATGGATGCTTATTTGGAAACTGTTTCAGGAATCCAGCTATGAAATAGACTTCAGCTTTAGGTGATATGGTCATTTAAAAAGGACAGAAGTTTGAAACAGTACAAAGGAAGAATTGTCAGTTCCTTAATAGCTAAGATAAGGGTGTATTATTTGTTCTATAAGGACTAGAACTTCCAACATAGTTAAATAGTAGTTGTTTATTTTCTCCAGTAACACAGAGAATGAACACAAAGAAACTCTCCATAGGATCATATAGCACAAATCAGATGGCAGTATCAGGCTACTGGGACTAAGATCTTTTTGAAATAAAAAAAAAAAGGAGACATGAACACAAAACAAAATGTTTCCAAAAGGAGGAGGGTGAAGAATTTTTTAAAAGAAAATTTCCATTTTCTTAACAATAAGTAATACTTTCTTAGGTTTTCCCCTGCGTCTTGAAAGATCTTGAGACCCATGGGACTATTAAACCTCATCCTCCATAAACCTTTGAGCCTCTGACCACTACAGATTCTTTGTTGTCTATTGATTGTATCTGAAACTGACATTGGAAGGTGTGAGGGACAGGATATATAATTTGTAAAAGCTGTTTAATGGCTTTTACTATAATGATGCTTTTGGCAATGATTGTATTTCCTTTCTCCTATCTTAAGAAGAAGGAAAGATAAGATAAAACAGAGACTGTTAGATCATCCTTGGTGATCGCAAATGGACAGGAAGCACAATAAAAAGTTTTGATATTGTTGTTCTTCCTTTATGATTATATACAGAGGTCTGAAAATCTTTAAAAGTCTTATTACAGTAGAAATGACAGTAAGATAAGGTGAACTAATAAGTTCATGAAAAAGGAGAAGGTGTTATTGATTTGACTTAGTTTAGTTACTGGTTTTTACTTCCATCTTTGATTAAATTAGACAAATAATTTCATTTATAAAATATAACTAAATAACCTTTAAGATATTCTGAGATAATCGATATACTTACATTAAATATTTTTAAATTTTTATTTTTTATTAGAACATTTTTGTAGTACATAATGATTACATCTCTTGTGAGGAGTTCATACCACATCTGAATCCTTTTTCATCCCATTTCCCTCCCCTTCTATCCCTAATTCCACATTTTATAATAACTTTAAAAAGGAAGGTTTCAGAGCAGGAACTTGATTTTCTGTATATGGCATTTACCTCTACTTCTCAATCAATTGCTTCCATTGTGATGGTTTTTCATGAGGGAAGAAGACATGAAAGTGTCAGTAATTACTATGTCTTAAAGAAAGATTTTTAACATACATATCCACAATTACAGCAGGGTTCTGAATTTTCTAGTTTTCCAGGATTGTTCTCAGCACCCCATGTTAGCTCACTTTTTAGGAAGGAACAGCTCTGTACAATCATCCTTTATGCCACATTTTCTAGAAATGCCTGTCTCGCATGCTCTCTTGAGGGTCTCTCTTACTTTCCTTCCTTTGTGTGGGTGTATTACGAATGAGTTGAGAGGTTTTGCCCTCCAGGCTTGGACTTCTCTTCCTGGACCATGTGACCACAAGCTATATTTTGCAAACCACATTTCTCTGCACATATGTTGGAGAGAATACAAGACTGTGACCCGAAGGTAGTAGGATTACTCCAATTCTGCTTCCACACCTTTACCCCAGGTGTCATCAGATACTGGTCCTGAAGATATTTTTTAATAACGAATCTGTTCCTTCAGTAGGAACTTGTAGGAGCAGGAAAAGCATGGTATATCCATAACTTTAGATTAAAATTAGGTATATCCCTAATTTTATCATAGAATACCTTCAAATTTAATTATTCTCCATGCAAACTGGTTGGAGCAGTTTGGAGAGCTAGGTAACAATGTTGTGTAAAGATGAATATATGCACATCCCTCATCTAGCCAGCAATTTCACTTGGACAAAGGGCTTGAGGAGAGTCCTTAACTATCACAAAGAGATATGCATGAGAAAATTTATTGTAGTTTTGAATAAGAAAATAGTGAAAGCAATCTGAATGTCCATTGATAGGAGATTGGATAATTTGTATCACATTCATTGAATCAAATATTATTCAGGAGTAATGAGCTACAAGTTTCCACACCTTCATTTCCATACCATCATAAAAACAATGCTATATGTTTCAGTGGTTGTACAGATATGCATTGAATTGAACTGAATTGAAATGAATTGAATGAATCTAATTGAACTGAATTAGAACATGAAACACCAAGGTCTTGGTAGAAATATTAGGAAATGGGATTTTATAGAAATGTAGAAGGGCTTTAATTATAATATTTTCTTTTAGGCCAAGCATGAAATATAAATATGTTGATTAAATTATCACATACTCTTTTTCATATGCATGAAATAGTTTATTTCTTAAAATATTCTAAAACCCTTAAAGCTAAGAGATGCTGTTAATGCTGCATATTGACCATTGAAAGAAGACATGTTTTTGGGAACTAAGTACAAGAAATAACTTCTTTCTCCTGGAAAGTTCAATATTATTTCTTCATTAAGAAGGTATATTGGTTACTAAGATTGCTTCTCTTTTCTGTTGCTTACCTGGAATCTCAGAAAATTTGAACAGGACCCTGTGAATTTGCTCTCTTCTTGGTGAATTTGATTTTCCATCAAAATATGTATTTCCTCTGATTTTTCATTTGCTTATTTTTGTGGTGTTGTACATGACTCCATATTGATTGAAGACTAAAAGCTTACAAATGAAAATATGAAAATTATTTTCTATGTTCTTGTTTTCTCCTTGTTTACATAAACTCGGGATTCATACAAAACAAGACTGTATATTAGCCTTGTTTACTCACCTTTGTAAACTTCAGTGTCTAGCAGTGTCTGGCACATGGTAAGCATTTCATCATTTGTTGCAAATTCATGCTTAAACAAATTCTGATTTCTGCACATTTCAAATGTATCCAGTTTATATTATAACTATAGCTTTGGTAAACATCTTGATGAATATAGTTTTGGAAATTTCCTAAGGTTATTTTTCTAGGAGTCAAATTATGTGGATCAAAGGATGTGAACATCTAATGGCTGTTGAAAAGATTTTCTATACTCTCTCCAAAAAAGCTTTTAGCTGTTTCTGCAGCTATAAGTAATGTATGAAGATATCATTTCACCATAACACTGTATTCAGAAGGATTTTGTTTTGTTCTGTTCTTAAATTTATGTATATAAAGTCATAGTTTTATGTGGAGCTAATAATTTTGAAAATATGGTTTACCTACTATTTGTATCATCTTTTTAAGTCACTACTCCATTTTTATGATGAAATTCATAGCCTTTGTGGCTGAGGTCTCATGGCCTTCACAGCCTCAGCATAGATTTTCATTATTTAATATAATCCAAAAGAGAAAGAAATCCATTGAAACTCTTGATGCTTTTTAATTTCTATAAACTTCTTTGTAACTATGACTTGTGACTAAGCTTTTTTTGTGCTTTGAATTATTCATCTGTAGTCTGGAGATAAGAACATGTACCTTGGAAACCTGCTGTACAGATTACAGATCATATAAAATACTTGTTGCCCTATGATGTACTGGTGGTGCCCAGAAAGTGCAATAGTAATGTTTAACTTGTTACCTGTGAAATTAGGTTCACAATATAGATGAAACTCGAATTCATTTTTGAGTTTTTGTGCATAAAGAGGAATGTATATTGATTATGGATTTTTGGGTGTTATGGCTTGGATATTTGTTCGAGTTGTTCCTCAAAGGCCATGTTTAAAGGCTTGGTCTGCAGGATGGTATTTTTGGAAAGGATGGAAACTTTGGGAGGTGGGGGTCTTATGGGGGTTCCCGTGTCATGGAGGAGGTTCCCCTGAAGGTGATTGTGGGACCAGTGTCGGATCACTTCACTTCTATTTTAGATACCGTCACTAACTTGCTCTGGGTCCTGCTTGCACCAATGTCATTGGTGCCATGAGGGAATGCAGCCAGCAATTGGCCCTCAAGCCTGTGCTATGCCACTTGGTTACTGAAGATTCAAAATTAAATACACATTTTCTCTTAACAAGTTAATTGCCTTGCATATTTCATTGTAGTAATGCAAAACTAATGTAACCTATCTTGAACTACCTTAAGAATAAAGTGGAATTTATTTGTAGACAGGTTAAATAATCAAGAAGAAAATAAAGCAGGGATTTAGCTGGGATCCAAAGCACAGAGTTCTTTTACCCTGATGTTAACAGCTTATTTTCTCTTTCTTCCTTTCTTTCTTTCTTTCTTTCTTTCTTTCTTTCTTTCTTTCTTTTTTTTGTACCAGGGATCGAACTCAAAATTTGCACTTGCCAGGCAGGTGCTTACGCCACTGAGCTAAATCTCTGTCTCCCTTATTTTCTTACTAACTAAATCCATGGTTCTTCCTGGATCTAAGCACCACTCTCTGCCTCCACAGGTAAACTTTCCTCACATACTCACCAAGAGACACAAGATTTATACCTTACAACTTCATTTTCTGAGGACAGTTTGTCTGGAAGTTCCTCAAATCCTGTATCCAGATATTTTAGGGAAGGGGCTTTTTAGCCCACTTTAGCCCACTTGCCCTTACTGTCAAGTTCTGATCAACTCAAGCTGAGGAGGGAATGCAATTGGGTTATATGACAATATGATGTCTTCTGTAGGAAGTATCAGGTAAAAGTGGAGTGGTATTTCCAGAAGAAAGAAGGGATGAATGAAATACTCAGTGTTTACCATATGTTTAAATGTTTCAAGAATTCCTTATTAGGAAGAAATTGGTTTGGGGGACTGTGAAAAATTCTTTCTTAACAAATATGAGTAAAACATGGTTAGGATGGAATACAAAGTCATGTGTGGTACACTCAGTATGTAGGAGGATGAGCTAGTGCCATATGAGAAGGATCTTGGCTGTATGAGTGTGTGTGTGTGTGTGTGTGTGTGTGTGTGTGTGTGTGTGTGTGTCTGCATGTCTGAAAATTTTCAGGGTATCTTCCTTAAGGTGCTTTATGAGTTAACATCTTAGTTATTTTTTTCATTTCTTGGAAAAAATAGCCAGTAATCAAAAAAGGAGAGAGGTTTATTTATCTCACAGTTTATAGAGGTTTCAGTTCATAATTGGCTGGTTCCTTTGCCTGCTTAGCACATAGCAAAGGATAACTGTTCATGGCTGGCAGAAAGTAGCAAAAGCAACAAGGGGAAGAAGACAAGACTCTGTCCCTTACACTGTATACAGGCTACTCACTCCAGGACAGGTGTAGCACTCACGTCCTTAATCCTAGCAGAACTAGGCCAAATTAATTAGTGGGCTGATGTACTAATCACACATCTGTAGTTCCAGCACCATGCATTTTATATTCAGCCACCTCTAAAATGTCCCATGACCACATGAGGCCTTGAGGGGACATCTAGACACAAACCATAAGCCTGTCGAATGGGAAAACAAAACATGTAATCACTGCCAAAAACAATACCTAGCCAATAATAAATGATCAATAATTAAAGTTGGCAGAACTTTTTGTCAGTTACAGCAATTACATGATCTCAGTACTGATTTTTCTATACACTCTTTATGTATTTTTTTGGTAATTATTGGTAGTCTTCAATTAGGGTTTTATTCCCTGCTAATTCGTTTGAACATTTATTATTATTTTTATGACTACTAATATTTCTTCTGAGGAACAAATATGCTTATGCTATATTTTATCCTCCTAGTAGATACTTAAGCTACTGGCCTTAGGCCTGCAAAGTCAATTGAACAATACAAGCATTTAATTGTTTTGGTGCTTCAGTTGCTACCAACTCAGTCTGTCCTCCAAACTAGGCAGTTGCTTATGGGATGGGGTAGGGGAGGGTGTTTTTGATTCTCAGCCCAAGCACTGGTCAGCTCATGGGGAGGGTGATCTGTTTTGTCTCTTTCTGGGTCCTATGCATGGTTTAATAGAAGGGAAAACTGGCTTCTTGATGTGCTCCTCCCAGACCCAGCATGGCTTCTGCCAATTCATAGGAGGGGAACTGGCTTCTCTCTTCCTGGTCCCCACATGGTTTGCATGGCTTACCAAAAGGGTGAACAGGCCTCTTTGATGTGCTCCTCCCAGACCCAGCATGGCTTCTAATTGATTCTTGACATTATTACTTGTACAACTAAGGTTTTGTTCAGAAAGTCTTTTGCTTATGTCAATGTCTTCAAGAGTGTTATCTTTCAGTAGATTAAATGTTAAAATATTTCTGTTTTATATTTAGATCTTTGACCCATTTTGATTTTATTTAGTACATAATGAGGAAATACAGGTCTAGATTCAATCTTCGGCATGTGGCCAGACACTTTTCCCAGTACATTTTGTGAAAGAAGCTGTCTTTTTTCAGCATGTTTTTAGCCCCTTTGTCAGAGACCAGATGGCAGAATATTCTTGAGGTTGTGTCTGCATTCTCCATTCTGTTTCAGTGATTTGCATGTCTGTTTTTGTGGCATACTATATTGATGTTTATTTTTTATTTTTTTAATCACAATATGTATATATAGCTCTGTATATAACTTGAAGTCCAAGGTTGTGATGTCTTCTGCTTTGTTCTTGTTGCCTAAGATTGTTTTTGCTAGTCTGGGTTTCTTCCAGTTCCATACAAATTTTAGTATGATTTTCTCTAGTTCTGTGAGGAATGCTCTTGCTATCTTGATTGAGATTGCATTAAATTTGTATGTTGGTGTTTTTTTTGCAGTCTAGATCTTGCCTATCTAGGAACAGCTGACATAATTTCATTTTACATGTCCTTTGGGGTCTCCTTTTTCAAATATACTGTCGTTTTCCTTGTAATTGTCTTTCACTTTCTTGGTTAGATTAATTCATACGTATTTATCTTTCTTGATGCTATTGCGAATGGTACAGTACCATTGCTATTGTGCATAGTAGTACAATGCTATTGTGAATGGTACAGAACAATTCACAATAGCATCAAGAAAGATAAATACTTATGAATTAGTCTAACCTGTTGGTGTACAAGAACATTACTGATTTTTGTGTGTAAATTTTGTAATATACATTACTAAATTTGGTTATTATTTCTAGGAATATTTTGGTAGTTTTTTGGGTGCCTGTTGTGTAGAGGATTATGTTACCTGCAAATATTGATCTGCATTAATTTTTTTAATCATGAAGTCTTGCTAGGTTGCCTAGGCTGACCTTGAACTCAGAACTCCTGCTTCAGCATGCCAAGTATCTAAATTATGAGTATTGGCCCTGCATTGGACTTTGAACTAAAAAATCTGCATTGCATGTTGTAGCTTCACTTTGAGACATTTAGTAAGCTGAGAAAAGGATGCAGGTAATCCAAGCTGCATAGGAATTTCTTCTATGCAGCCCTTTAGAAAAACCACTGATACAAAGGATGAAACAGCCAAGAAAGATCCTACAAAAACAATGATTTGGCAATTTCTTAGCTATGAAATCAAGGAAGCAGAAGGTAAAATTTTATCAGCCTATGGGATTGCATGCAAATATTATTAACTATGGTCTTATTATATAACTTACAAATATGATGTGAGATCCATGTAGATGAAGATAAGATTCTTCGAACTAGCCAACATTCTTGAAACTCTCTCAAAGTTTCTGGAAGAGAAATTGGTAAACAAAGCAGGTACATTCCCCCCAAAATTTCCCCCTGGATGACATGGGGCCTGGAAGGTTTGATAAATAGTAAAGTAGTACGTCATCGCATATGGCCAGATATGCCATCAATGGCCAGAACAAACCCATTGTGTGGTGTAATAAATGTACTAACATTTATCAACTAGTTGTTAATGCAATATATATTTTTTTATTTAGCATTTTAAACTTTCCAGAAGATGAAAAACATTGTTATCCCCATTTCCTCTACAGGAAGCTAAAGTTTAATGAGGAAAAATATTTTGTTTAAAGACAAAGAACCAATGAGGAGCAGAGTACAAATGCAAATGAAAATTTAATGTCTCGAATCCTGTGCATGTCCCCTTACAAGAGCATTTGCTTGGAAAAGGGACTTGGGCATGTCCAAAAGCATAGTCAAGTACTTTACTGAGGAGTACCAGGGTCATTCCATGTGGCTCCAGATATTAAACTTCATAATGGGAGGAAACTTTCTGTTACCACAGTGCTCTCTCTACCATTGTTACTACTGCACAAAAATGACATTCACTTTATTGAATAAGGATTGCGTAGAAAAAAGTTGGGTGTTATGCTTACAGAGCCAATGGTCCAACAGATACGTTACTATCTTATCTATACAGCTCCTTGTGAAGTAATAGCTAAATTTCAGAATCTTAGTCACAAAAATTGAGTAAACCACATCCATTAACTATATAATTTTCACTACAGATATGAACAAAGGTCAACGTGCACTTTCATCCTTTATCACATTCGTAGGTTCTAACATGTTCAGCAATTTAATTGCCTTGAATAGAATTGAATCTATATTTTAGATCCTAGTTGTTAACTGACTTCTTTATCTCCAAGTCAATTGAATAAGATCTGCAGAACAGCAGTAGAATATGGTTAGAGATTTGGCTTGTTCTGAGAAAATCTTTTAAATGTAAGTAATAAATGTGACTGAAGATGACTTTATTATAGATGTATTCCATTTTAGGAATGGTGACTCATAAGCTCATTTGCTTCATGACTCAGTACTTATGGAGCAAAAGAACAAGATTCCATGGAGACACTGGTTTTTGTTCAAAACTTATCAGTTGTTCTATTTGCTTTCATCTTCTTTCTTTTCAGAAACAACAACACTATAAATAGCCAATAAAAGTGCTTAGGCAAGAATCAACATGTAAATATTCAACCCCTGAATCGTACAATAGTGGAACTCTTTGTTGTGTTCATGCATATGAGAAAAACTATTAATAGTTATTTTTATAACGAATGGTTATACATGAAAATTTTTGAAATAAGAATTAAAGTCATACTGTAATAGATCACCATTACTCATAAGCCTTTCTCTTGCTGTGATTTTCAAAATCTACAGAGTATTTTGAAGGTTAGATTGTCATAACATAAATAGAAGTGGGTATCTTAAAGTATCAGAATTCCTTCAAATTGTGATATACTAGATGATGGGATGAGTAATAAAATGTGCAGGAGGAAATTCTCTTGAGATAATAATCCTCCCCCAACAGCACAGGGAAAGAAAAACAGCTTGCTATAAAAATTCATCTGCTCTTCATCTCCCAAGTAGTTTATTTGAAGGCTTTCTGATATTTCATAGCAATGCAACATCTCTCTTTTTCCTTTTCTTGTTTTCCTTTTGTTGGCTTCTTGCTGTTATTCAAAATAGAAATGAAAACAGATAAGTTACGTAAGTCAGGTCTGCTGCAAATTTTAAAAATTCAATGAAAATTGAGCTGAAACCAAGTTACAAAGTATGGCATAAGTTAAAGATTTTATTTAACTGAAATATTTAAGGGAAATCAGCTTTGGTTTGATTCAGAAACTTAAAGAATATAGTAGTAGTATGTGTCTGTGGGTGCCTGTTCCTCAGTTCTGTGATTCACTAAATTGAAAGTAATAGCTTATGTTAGTGATCAGGCTGAGAGAGTTACATTACTACCATGATTGGTAAGGAGCAAGGCCCTGAGATGAGGTCAGCCTTTTGTGATCCATGTGGACCAAAATCAGGGCAGAGTGCCATGTGTTTGACTACTAGAATAAGAGACAGGCAGGTTTGATGTTTATAACATAGCCCACAAATTATCATTTTTTGGAACCTCCAAATTTCCTCTAGTGTCCAGAGCATTTTCTTCTTTCCTTTGACATTGCTCCTGATGGACAAAATGGATTCTGGAGACTTTTTCTCCTCCTTTCAGCAATATCTCTTCTGTCTGGATCTTAATGAAGTCTTGGGCTCACACTCCCCCTGACTTGCTTCTTAATGGTTTTACCATAGACCATTTAGTATACAAGGAACCATTTTCTCCAACTTGCCTGGGGGTGCAACAGTATTAAAATTGAAAAGAATGAATTTAAGTAGTGAGTGAAGCAGGACAAAATCAGTTTTATTTATAACATATAACAAGAGAAGCATGTTTATTACCTTTCTTTTTCTAGAGAGTCTAGTTTCCTATCAATCTGCAGCATTAAAACAGATATAAGAAACTTCTTAAAGGAGTAGATACAGGACTGCAGCATGATTTGCTTTTGTTTACAATCCTGAGATGACACACTTTGTCTAACAGATGTGGAAACAATTTTCTTAGATTTAAAAGAATAACTTTCATTCAAGAAATGTCAGAACTCAAATCCAAATGAGACAAGTGAAAGCTAAATGAGAAAAAGCTCTGCTCATGGTTATAACTTTACTCCTGAGGAATTTGTGGGGAGTTGAAATTCTGAAATCCAGATATGGAAAACACATTGATGTTGTCATTTATTTAATATCTAGTACATGTTTTCTGTAAAGCAAGAATTGAGCTCACTGTTCAGTTAAAAGTAGGCTTTGCTACATCCCCTGTGTGGCAAATCTTTGGGAATTGAACTGAATTCACAATGAAGGTGCTAAGATGCTTTGCTCATCTGGAAACTGAATACAACATTACACATATGACAATTTTTAGTTTATTTTTGATGTAGTGCCTCTGATTGTCGTGTTCTCTGCATGCAGATGCCAAGTACCTTTTCCCAAAGGAAAGGATGAACTGGGCAGGAGACAAGTGGGCTGAGTTGAAGACTCTTTGTGAGTTAAGCTGAGTTGAGCCCCCAGTAATTACCTTAACACTGGAACATGACCTAAATCATGACAAAAAAGAGACATTATAGGACTCACCATCCTTGCTCAGCTATGCACTTTCATTATCCTATTTTATAAAGAAATCCCTTCATTGCCTATCTAAGGCAAAAGAAAATGCCTAGCTTTGGATTCCACTCCTAGTTTATATTCTGGATGCAGATGAGGCTACACTTTGGGGAATGTACCAGAATTCTGCTGGGGAAAAAATCATGAAATAAGCAGAAATTATTAGCAGCTTTCACAAGCCTTCTTTCAGAGTATGATTACTTCTACTTCTCAAAGGCCAAATGTTTTTTCTTTTCTCATTTTCTCTTCATCATCTTCCTCCCTTCCTCTTACACAGACACACACAGACACACACACACAGACACACACACACACACACACACACACACACACACACACACACACACATGCACACACTCATTCCTCCAATTACTTCCAGGATCCTGATAGTGTGACATGTGTGACCCTCCCACTGGGTGACACTTCTCGCTGGGTGATACTTTCTGCTCTGAGATTTCCCCTAGTTTTTGTCTTTTCCTATACAGCAGACTACTCTGTTTTTAAAGTTCTTCTCCCTTGGGCTTGGTTAAATATTTGAAGTTATTTTGATAAAGATGGATTAAAGATGGCTTTGATTACTAGGTCGGGTATATGGCTAAAGATGTATGTATCATATTAGGAAAACTTAATTTTTGGAAGGCTCTACACTTTAGATTGGCCTGACGTGGGACTGCCACCATTACTATTTGGAAATTTATCATCGTGCACCAGAGAATGAGGAGTCAGACAGATTATGTTCTCCATCTAGAAATATTTACATGAATCATTTAATTTTCTCAAGCGTATGCATTATTATTTTTAAGAATGAACCAATGTCTTTCTTTCCTTTCTACAATGGCCATCTGCTAGTTCTGCCCTTGGGCAGCAATTTCTCCTCCTTTTCAATGTTTCTTTGTGTAAACCACCTTTCCCACACAGTACTGGTGTTTTGTTTAATGGTATCCTGGATTGCAGCTGGAATTAGCCTTAGAATCTTTACTGGATCTACCAGAAAAAAGGTGAGATCTTTCCATTGTTAACTTGAAGTAGTCAGAACTCATCTTTGCTACCACATGAGGAAAACTGTGGACCTAATATATACCAGGTTAACAACATCAGCTACAAAGTCTAGTGAGTGATTTTCCTTCAGGATCTGCCTGCCAGACACAGAAAACATAATGGGTTGACTTTAACTGGGTTGAGAGCCCAAATTTGAATCTTGTTATGACTATTACCAAGCCCACTTCTAAGCTACATGATTCAATAAATTGTTCTATTTGCTTTATATATATATATATATGTATATCTCATTTCTTTCACAGAGAAGAAAGATCCAACTAATACAGCTTGAAAGAACATTACAAAGGATTCTTTCAGAACTGGCTTTTATTCTACAATAGAGTTTGGGAAATTTTTTCTCCAAAGGGGATAATAGTAAACATGTCAGAGTTTATAAGCTACAGAGTTCATTACAACAACCCAACTCTATCACTGTAGTAAAAAAGCAGTCACATGTAATATATAGGT
This sequence comes from Cavia porcellus, assembly GCF_034190915.1. Lineage (NCBI taxonomy): Eukaryota > Metazoa > Chordata > Mammalia > Rodentia > Caviidae > Cavia > Cavia porcellus. The sequence goes on along the minus strand of NW_026947511.1, from coordinate 19,196,026 downwards.
GTATGACTGTAGCTGTGTCCCAATAAAATATTATTTATAGATGCTGAAAATTTTACATAATTTCTAAAATCTTGAAACATGCTTTTGTGTTAGTCAGTACTTTAAAATGCACAAATTACTCAGCATAAAAATGAAAGGCTTGTGCTTTTTCTTTACAGGAATAGTTGACAGTAAGAATCCTTGCAACTGCCTTTCTGGAGATAAAAAGGTCAATTAAGAAAAAATAGAGTCTTACGTACAATTACTGAATCAATCATTTTTCAGTTACTACATTTTTTTTGCAATTCTCACAGATAAAGTCTGCTCAATTAATAGTATTGGTGCTACCGTGAATTTGATTTGGGTAGTAAATGTCCCAATAATTAGATTGCTATGTAGTTACTGAGTCATATTTTCCCCTGAGAAGTCTTTTAAATTATCTAATCTACCTAGACAATGAGCTGAAAAGATCTATAAGTTAGAGAATTGATCAAAGTGGTAAATAAGAAGTAAAAGATTCACTATTAGAGAACACACTAAAGAGAACTTTCCATAGGGAGAAATGATTTATGATTCATGAGTATGACCTAAATAGGAGAGATAGCAGCTGGAGGAGGAAAATAAAATATAGTAAGAAAAACTCTAATACTTATTAAATGTACCAAAATAAAGTGTTCATTATCATTATTGTTGACATTCTCCTCTTGTATGCATGGCTACGTACCCAGAGTCATTTACTTCTATGGATGTATCATTATCTATTTTATCTACTGGTAGATGCTTTTTGATATAAATAGATATAGGAATAAAATATAGATAGATGTAAATAGACAATGATGGATAGATTATGAGCTATTTACTTACTGTCACTCTCCATTTAGAAATCAATCTAGAATATGTAAAATGAGAAATTATGTGGAACTTTTCATGAATTAGTGAATTAAGTGATGCCAGTTTAAGGTTGCTTGCAGACTACTACAGGGAAAAGCAAATATATTAAGATTTCCAGATAATGTTCAAACATGACAGTCTAGATTTAGTCATAAATGAAGTAAATCATCATCTTTTTAGCTCTTTTTTCAAATAGTTCTTGGAACAGTAATTTTTTAAAACATGTATACAGCTCTATCCCCAAAACAAAATATATCCATAGATTACAAATCAATCTGAATGAACATAATTGAAATACATTTCTTTAAAACAGCACAAACATTTGATTTTACTCAAGAAAGAATGGAAATCATTAAGAATCAAACAACAACAAATGCTGGCATGGCTGTGGTAAAATAAATCCTCCTACATTATTAGTGGGAATGCAAACTAGTACAACTGTTATAGAAATAATTATGGAGATTTCTTGAAGAACAGAAAGTAGAAATTCCATATGACCCAGTTATCTCTCTGCTAGGTATCTTCCCCAACTTGTTGCTTAAGCCATCATACTACAGCCATATGTGCATACCAGCGTTTATAGCAGCATAATTTGTAACAGCTAAATCCTGGAAGCAACCTGTATACCCATCAACAGATGGTCAGATAAACAAAATATGGTATCTATATCTAATGAAATACTACTCGACTACAAAGAATGACAAATTTGAGGCATTCATAAGAAAATTAATGCATCTGGAAAACATAAAGTTCAGAGAACTAAATCAGATACACAGACTTGAATACCGTATGGTATCTCATTTGAGTGAGGCAAGGTACAAACAAAATGATAAAAGATGGGTAGAAAGGGACAAAAGGACAGATCTTATTCAACAGAGAAATGGCCTAAGAGAACAAGGGGAAGGAAGGGAAGAGCTGTGAGAGAAATAAAGATGTGCCATATACGGGAACCTAATAATCCCAATCAATGTAGATTATATAAGCCATAATATGTGCTAAAACAAGCAATATAAACAGGTACCAAGAAGATGATTGAGGAATCAAAGGAGAAGAGGCATAAGATGGAAAGGAGAGGAAACAATCAAGCTGTAATATGTACAGTAACAACTGCCCAAGATGGTTTTAAGATACATAACTTATAAACAAGTGCTAAAAATAAAACATGAAAAAACATTGGAAATACTTGCAGTGGCTTAGAAGTCATCTTTACAAACTAACTCTAAGGTCATCTTTTCATGGAGATGAGTTCCTTTGCTAAATTATACCTTTAGAATGACTTCCGTGAGAAGTGAGAGATGAAAAATTGCCTAACTGTCCAAATACCCTGATGGCAGGATGAAAAGCCTTTCACGTGAAATTAATACTTTATCTTCTGTGCAGTACTTGAATTTATTGAGATAGAGATATTTTGTAAAATAAGTCTGACATAATTACCGTAAATAAAGCACAGTGGGAAAATATGATTCTCTACTTTCTTATGACACAGAGAAAGTCCCGTTCTTGAGAATTGGTGGTTTTTCATTTTCTTTTTATTTGAATTGTCATGTTAGAGGAACAGAGTTTTCAGATGTTCCAACCTGGAAGCTCTAATTACCATGGGGGCGAAGGTGCCCAGGGCAGGCAGCATCTCTGTAGTATCAGTGTAAGCTCTGGTGTCTCCATGTGAGGGTGTCTCAAAATAGAAGAGACTCTTAGATGCATAATAAAAATCATGCCCTTTATGAGTAAACAAGATGGAACAGAGTTATGACACAATTTCCAGAGCCAGAATCTTTTCCATCTGTTTTTCTATCTTTTCTAGACCTAAGTGCCAAAATTGCTTTTTCAAAAAAAAAAGAGCTTATCCAAATTTATTTTCTTTTTAAAAATTTATTTCTTTGCTTTTCTATTCAACTTATTTTCAAAAATTCCTGTTCTGGCCTTTTATTTCCCTAGTGAAAAGTTACCAGAGATGAGAAAGCAGTTAAAGTTTCAAACTCCCCAGATGAGTTTTGAGGTCCTCCACAGGTGACTTGATGGCTTCCAAATTGTGTCTCCACTGCTAATGTACAGATATTATTTAAAAAAAAAAACAATTAGACGCTGCACAGTTTCTGCTCTTTGACTTTCTTTTTCACTCCTCCAAAGTTGTCTTTTGCACCATATATAGAAATTCTATTCTTCCTTCAAATCTAGTCCTTTTCTACAAAAAGTAGTCACAGACCCTCAGACAAGATTTTGATGTTGCTATGGTGTCACTGTGCCCCAACCATACTCATTGTCACCTATGTTGGGTTATAGTTCTGTGTGGACTTTTTACATGTCATCCCTTGTACAGGACAAAGTTATTTGAGAATGACAGTTTTTCACCATTGTAGCACTAGAACTTTGCATTAAAATTCAGAATCATGACACAATGTTTGCTGTCTCAGAGAATAAAATGATATTTCTCCTCTGTTTCTTCTTTTTGTTTATTTTCTTCATTTCATTTCAATTTCTTGTTTGGTTCTTCTTTTTCCTCTTTGCAATTCTGACCTTTATTTTCCATCAATCGTCACCTTTTTCTTTTTCCTTGACATTTCTTCTTTTCATTTTTATTCCTTAATTTTTTTCTTCTTCTTTTTAACTTTGCTTTTGTGGGACTAGCACAAACTCTTAATTCAGTCTTTTGTGTTTTTTTCTGTAAAATGTTTAATATGTTCAGAAACAAATATTGGAAAATGCAAAATTATTCACTAGTTCACTTATTTATCTGATTTCATTACATAAATATGCATTGCTTAAGACAGTCTTCTAAGTTCTGGAAACCCAAACTGAGAAAGACCAATAGAATCACAGTTCTCACAAAAATTATGTTAAAAGCAGACAAAAGCAAACCCCCCTCCAAAAAATACAAAAATAATTCTAGAATGATGAGGTTACCATTAGTGCAGAATTGTAAGAGATTTAAATTTTTTATTTGACTTATTTAGATATATATTTTCTATGTTTTTTTTTTAGAATTTTAACTTTTTATTTTAAAAAAATAAAACAGAAAAAGGATAGAAATGATACAGAATTTCAAAAAAGAAAAGAAAAAAGTAGGGAATTAACATGAGTTAATATATTGCTCATTGTTATCTCAAAAGATTCCTAATAGGGTAATTATCAGACTTAACTATCTGTAAATCAAAGTAAATTTTTTATGAAGGTCAACTTTAAAAATATAGGCAGTAAATCTTTTCAGACATCTACCAAAAGACTATAGGACTGTTCTTTTTTAGCATTTGTTAGAAGGACATAATGATTATTGAAAAGAAAGAACCATGTGCCATGTGCCCTGAATTTTCCATCGGGAGCCCAGTGAAATAAAACTCACACACAGATTAGTAGCATTTATAGCAGAATGAAGTACCTTGAGGTTAAACTTTTAAGTGAAATAAATCTGACACACGTTTAGATATTGCATTGCTTCTCTTGTGTAAAAAACTGAAAGCACAAAATAGTGGTAGATATTGGGAGGTAGGAAAAAAATGTTCATATGAGAAGAGGAACAAAAGAGAGGGGAGAAAGATGGGAAGGGAGAGAAAAAGATTTCAAAGGGGAAAACAGAAGGAAAAATAGAAACACAGCTTTTATAAATAAGAAGGGGAAGAAGGGTTTCAGGGAGGAAAATGTAAAAAAGAAGAATCAAGATATATATTATGCATAGGCACAATTTTCCTAGGATAAACGTGTGTCAAAGGAGTACCAATACAATCAATTTTTTAAAAAGAGATAGCTCTGGTGACTGTAACATTTGATCTATATTAGTGGAAAGGAAGAAGTAGTTGTTTAGAGATGGACTCTCAGAAATATGTATCATGGTCCCACGGAGCCACTCCTTGGCTGACTACTTGGTTCATACTTTGAGGTCTGGAATCCAGGAGGCTGAGAACAGAGAAATTACTGAAGGACCATGAAAGTAAAGGAGATTTTAGTAGCTAAATAGTACTGGAGGTCCAATGAGTCCAAGTAGAGGGACCTTGTTGAATACATGGCTTTGAAGCCTTCAATTCAGTTGTTGAGAAACCATCATCTTTGGGGTAATCTTAAAGCCAATTCTCCAGAGCACTCTATGTAGCTACTAGTAAGGTAACTGCCTGCCAGGAAGAAAATCTCAACATTTTTTAGAAAAGACATCACCACCAAGAACTTTTTAAAATACAGTTTAAAAATACAGCATTGATCATATTAATAATTTTTACAAGTACATTTATATTGCATCCACTATATTCATGTGTTTATTAAAAAAAAGCCCTCTTGAACCTTTTCATCTTGCATATCTGACACTCTGCCTACTGAACAACAACTAACTATTTCCTTCTCCCACTAAGTCCTGGCACACTATTCTGCTTTCTGTTTTTATATAACTGATTACTATAGACAACTTATAAAATTGGACACATATATTGTTTTAGTTTTTTGGATCTAGTTGTTATAGTTAATGTCTGCAAGCTTCATCTATGTTTTAGCATGAGGTGGAATTTATTTTTTTAAAGGGGGATACTATTATATTGTATGCATACCACAGTTTGTCTGTTTCTCTGTAGAAGACATTTAAGTTGATTGTACCTCTGGCTATTGGGGATAATGCTATGGGAAACAGAGTGTGCAAATATCTCTTGCTGATCCTGTTTTCAATTTTTTGGGGTGTGTTCTCAGAAACAGGATTGATGGGTCATATGGTAATTCTATTTTGTTTTCTTCTTTAAAGAGAAAAAAATAACATTAAAACAGTTTCTAAACAGGTTAGTAGGAGACTTACTGTCGTTAATATGTTGAGTATTGTTGTCATCCCCGTAGTTATTTTGAGTACAAGATATAGGCACAATATCTTGGCCAAACAATATTAACACAAACTTTTTTTCCCAATAAACTAAGAGAAACTAGCTGCACAACTATTTTAACTATCTTGTGTATAAATACATTGTTTTCCTTCCTTCCTTTCCCCTTTCCCTCATCACAGTTTGTCTTTTCTTTTGAACAGTTTCTTCCCAATTCAGAATATCTATTGAACATTTTGGACTTCATTTACTCATTCAGTTTCTCACGTTAGTGAGACAATACGATGTTTACATGTATAGGTCTGATTTATTTCACTGAGTATGGCTTACAATTGTATCCATTTACATATAAAAGTCTCTAGATCATCCTTCCTTAGGCTGAGTAGTACTCTATTATGTACAAAAAATATCTTTTTATCCATTCCTCGGTTGATGGGCATTTGGGTTGTTTTCAAGATTTAGCTATTATGTAAATTGTGCTGCAATAAGCATAGGACACATATATCACTGTGGTATGAGGTTTTTAATTCTTATGGGAAGAAGAAGGGGAATAACTGGGTCAAACAGGACCTCCAATCTTAATTTTAAAGTAACCATCACACTGATTTCCACAATGGTTGCACCAGTCTATACTCCCACCAACAGTGGAGAAGAGTTCATTTTCCCCCCACAGTCCCTCCAGTATTTGTTATCAGTTGGTTTTTGATGATACCCATTATTTCTGGTGTAATATGGAGTTTCAGTGTTTTGTTTTAATTTGTATCTCTCAGATGACCAATGTTGTTGAATATTTTTTCACATATTTATTTGCCATTTGTATTTCTTCATCTGAGAAGTGTGTATTCATGTCAGCTGCCTGTTTTTGGATTGGGTCTTTGAATTTGGGGACGTTTGAATTTTCTGAATTCTTTATATGTTCTAGATGTAAGTCATTTTTCTGAGGGAAAACTGGCTTTTTTTCCCACTCTATGGGATGTCTTTTCACTCTGTTGGTGATTTCTTTTGTTGCACAGAAGCTTTTTATTAAGGTGAGATCCCATCACCATTTGGTAATTCTATTTTGAGCTGAGTAATTTTTATACTGTTTTTCATAGTGGCTGTCCTATCTTACATGCTCCCAAATCATGCATGTCCTTATTCACACTTGATATTTTATGAATTTTCACAGTAACCAAACTATGAACTGTTACGTCATTGTTGTTCTGAGTTGCATTTTCCTAATGAATAATGATGATGAACATGTTTTCATGTGATTGTTGGAAATTTGCGTATATTCTTTGTCAAAATGATTGTTCAGATCTATTCCTTATTTTTTCATTGAGTTACTTGTGGTTGTTATTATTGCTGTCGGGTTATAGGATTTCTTTATATGTTTTGGGTCTTAATCTATTATTGGAATATGATTTACAAATATTTCCTCCAATTTTGTAAGTTGCTTTTTAATAAGCAAATTTGTAAGGCCAATTTAATAAAACTTTAAGGCTTTTTATTCTGTTTTTAATGTATAAAAGTAAAAATTTAAGGCCAGGTATAGAGCTCAGTGGCATAAGCGCCTGCCTAACCACCTGCAAGGCCATGAGCTTGATTCCTGGTATCCCTACCCCCCCCCCAAAAAAAAACATAGGCTAAAATTTAATGCAAAACCATTTGTCCATTATTGGTTTTGTTGGCTATGTTTCTTATGTCATGTCCAAAAAAATCTTGCCAAAATTATCAAGATTTTCATCTAATTTTATACTTCATGTCGTATATGGAGGTTTTAATCTGGTTTTAGTTAACTTTTATATATGATTTGAGATAAATGCTCAACATCATTCTTTGAAATTCATATATTCAGTATCTCCTACACAGTTTATTGAAGAACTGTTTTTGGCACTATTGTGTAGAATCATTTGACCAATGATGTATAGGTTTATGTTTGGACTCTATTCTCTTCCACTGGTCTATATATCTAACTATATGATACTACATTACTATGATGGGGATTGCACTGAATCTTTAGACGTTTTGAGTAATATGGGCATTTAAAAAATTAGATCTTTGATTCATGTGCATGGGATTCTTTTCATTTATTTGTATATTATTTAATTTCTTTTAACAATGTACCATATGTCACTTTCAGCTTATATCTTTCACATCTTTGCTTATTCTAAGTATTTCATTGTTGGGCTGGGGATTTAGCTCAGTGGGACAAGCGCCTGCCTGGTAAGCGTGAGGTCGTGAGTTTGATCCCCGGTACAACAAACAAAAACCAAAAGAGTATTTCATTGTTTTTTAGCAATATTTTAAACTTTCTTAACTTCCTTTTATTTTTTCTTTATTTTCATTGAGTATAATTAAAAATATTTCAGTTAAACACCTTCATGTTTTGAGATATCTGTATACTTTAATTTTCCTTTCGTAGTGCATGATAACACAACGTACTTCTGGGTATTGATTTTGTGCCTCATGACATTGTTGAATTAATTTATTTATTGTAGGTTTTTGTGGCGTTTTTGGTGTTTTTAATTATTGTCATCTGTGAGCAGAGGCAATTATATTTTTTTCTGTTCTAATTGTATGCATCTTGGTTCTTTGCTTTGCCTAATTGTTTTGTCTAGATTCTGTCACACTACTAAATAGAAATGTTAACAATAGGCATTCTCTGCTTTTTTATGATCTTAGAGGGAAGTTCAGTCTTTATCACTAAATATGATATTAGCTCTGGATTTGTTATAACTAGCCTTTATTATGTTGAGGTAGGTTTTTTTTTCTATTTGTAGTTTTTAGAACTTTTGTCCTTGTTGTTACAAAAGGTCATTTAATTCTATCAAAGTCTTTTTCTGCATCAGTTGAGGCGATAATGTTTTTCTCCATTCTGCTAATATGGTGTCTAACATTGATTGATTCTAATATGTAAAGCCATTCTTGCACTGAAATAATAAATTCCAATTTGTCATGCTGTATGATCATTTATTGTGTGGCTGAATATGAATTGTTAGAGTTTTATTGGGAATTTGTATGTCAATTGTTAGAGTTTTATTGGGAATTTGTTCCTTGGAGACATTGCTCTATAGTATTTTTTTCCTGGCTTTGGTATCATGGTAATGTCAACCTCGTGAGTTTTGAAATATTCTTTCCTCTTCAATGTCTTGAATAGTTTGAGAATGACTGCTCTTGTTTATCTTTGTAATGTTTGATAAAATTTTTCTGTGAAGATATCAGCTTATTGGGCTCTTCTTCATTGGCAATTGCTTTAATTGGGTTTTTATTTCTTTATAACTCAGTCTTGGTGCTTTGTATGTTGAAATGCAGATGTTCATAGTGGTCTCTTCCAATCTTTTAAAAAATTTTTTCTGAGGCATGGAATGTAATATCTTCTATTTCATTACTGAATCATTATTTTTATGTTTTTTCTCTTTTTCTTAGTCTAGCTAAGAATTTATCAATTCATAAAGAACCAAATTTTAGTTTTAATATTTCTGGTTTGATATATTTTATTTTCTTCATTTTGCTAAGTTTGGATTTAGTTTGATTTTTTTCTGGTTAAGTATAGTTAGGTCATTTCTTGTAGGGCAGGTACAGTTCCTCTCTTCCTCAGCTTTACTTGGGAAAGTCTTGATGAATCTGATTTTATGATGGGCAGTTTTTATTGGATGTAGATTCCTTGGTTGGTAGTTTTTCCTTTCAGTATTATGAATTTATCATTATCCTACCTTCTGATCTGTATGATTCCTATTGTTAATATTTTTCCTTTCATGTGAAAACTTGCTTTCCTCTTAGTAAATTGTTTTTAAAATTCTCTTTATGAATTCTGGCAGTTTGGTTATAATATATGTTGGTATGTGTTACTTCCCCTAGTTGTGATTCATTTACGTCCTCAAATTTGTAAAGTATTGGCCATATTCCTTATGTATATTCTCTATCTCTCTTTCCATTCTTTCACTCCCATTATGATTAGACTGATCCACTTGATGATGTCCCATAAATACCTCAGACTCTCTTCACTTTTCTCTATCTTTTAAATATTTTTGCCTTTTTCTCCCTTCCAGATAATGTCAATTAACTTGTTTGCTTATTCTTTCTTCTGCTTCATCAAGCAGGAATTTCCGTATGGTTTTTTTTTTTTTTTTTAAATCTCTTTGTTGATATTCTTAGTTTGTTCATGTATTAATTGCCTGATTTTTTTTTTTTTTTTTGATACGGGGGATCAAACTCAGGATCTCGCGCTTACTGGGCATGCATTTACTACGCTGAGTGATTTTCCAATTTTTAACAAGGTGTGTGTATTCCCTTTTCACTCATTAAGCATCATGAAGATGACTACTTTTAATTCTTTATAATTCAATTTGTGGATCTTTCATTTTTTAGGGTTGTTTATGGAGACTCAGTTTTTTTTTTATTGAGCCACGTTCCCCTGTTTCCTTGACTGTCTTTTGATCTTTTGTTGATCCTTGGGCATTTGAACACACAACCAGCACTCTCAGTTTGTAGTCCAGATTCATACAGGGGAAGAATTTATCAGTCAGCCTGGCTGGAGATTATGGAGACTACTTACACCTTTTCAGGTGTTTGTTACCTCTGAACTTGTGCTTGTGTTTTTCCTGTTGTAGTGGTTTACCATGTTTTACTTGAAGAGTCCAGTGATTGCTAATTTTATGAGTAACCTTGAGTGGACCACAGATACTCAAGTACAGTATGTAGTTAAACACTGAGTGTTTCTTTGAGGGTATTTTGGATGAGTGTAAAAATTAAATCAGCAGGAGGAATAAAGTGAATTGTTTTCCCAAGTGTGATTGGGGTGGGTATGTTGAAGGTTTTTTTGAATAAGAAAGAATTTCTTCATCCTGACTGCTTTCAAATAGGCACACAGGCTTTTTCCTGCCTTTGGATTCAGGTGAAACGTCAGTTCTTTTTGGTCCTTGACTCTCATACCTTCCAGAACAAACATCACCGACCTTCAGATTGAGTCCTACAGACTCAAACTGGAACATGTTTGCAGTTCTTTTGGGTTTATAACCTGAAAAAATCACATTGTATTTACCACCTACTTTAATCACTTGAGCCAATTCTTTGTAATACATGTCTGCATATACAGAGAGCAAGTTTTAATTTACACACACACACACACACACACACACACACACTCACACAGGCTCTGAACTGGTTGTTTCTCTGGAGAATACTTACATGAGCTTACATAGGCTTGTTTCCCCCAATGTTTTTCTAAAACGTAATCTTTGCACTGTAACAAAATCTGAAGCTCCTTTTGTCCATGTCTCCCAGTCTAGTATCCTGGGTACACTGCCATACCTCAGTGTTCCAATTCATGTGGTACGAACTCCATCCCCAGGACAGGCCCTGGAAAAGTCGTATCATTGTATGCACCTCTTATTCTTCTCTTTCCCTCCCTAGGAACAGACCAAGAATTGGGCATTTTCTCAGTGCTCTACTATGGTAGGGACACAGTGGGTTATAGTGGTGAGCACAGGAAAGTTTCCTGTCCATTATCCTATGGCTTTTCCTGACTTGCAATCATTTGAATTGTTGCTGCATCATAACCAGACTCATTTCTTTCAGTTGGAAATACTCAAAATCCTCTCTACCATCCATTCTAAAATAATTGTTGTCAAACACAGTAATTCTACTGTGCCAGAGAACATTAGAAATTACTCTTCCTACCCACCTGCACCCCTGTATCTATTAACTATTCTGTCTCCTTTTTTAACTTCCTTCATGCCTTTCCACTGTTGATGGGAGTGCAGACTGGTACAACCAATATGGAGGTCAGTCTGGAGATTTCTCAAAAAGCTGGGATTGGAAGTCCCATTTGACCCAGCTATTCCACTTCTGGGCATATTCCCAGAAGAACTAAAAACATCATACTACAGTGATATATTTGCACTCATGTGTATAGCAGCACAGTGTAACAGTCATATCTTGGAAACAACCTAAGTGTCCATCAACTGAGGAATGGATAAAAATGTGGTATTTTTATGCAATGGAATACTACTCAGCTATAAAGAATGACCACATTGAGATATTTATAAATAAATGGAATCAACTTGAGGTCATACTTATAAGTGAAATTAATCAAGCTCACATGTGTAAATACCATATAGTCTCGCTAGTGTAAGAAATGGTAAGATTACATAAGATATAAAATCCTTGATAAGTACAATGAAAGGATAAGAATCTACTCAAAGGGGAAAAATAATATCTCAGGGAAAAGTAGATAAAAGAAAATGGAAGGGAAAAGAAAAATATTTAAAATTATATAAACACAGTCAGGATAGCTAAGATGATTGTGCTTCGAAGTCTATAAATTCTTGGGACAAAACAGTTAACATTTATAGGATTGGAACAATTGTGCATGTTAGTGTCTGGTGATCTGAGAACTTTTGAAGATCATTATGTAAAATAACAACCCTAGTTATGCTCCTACCACCTTGTTTTAAAGGCCTATATTGTCACTGTTTTGGGCTCTTTGCTAATGTTATTTATTTGTCTTGTTTCGTATTTTTCTATCAATTTGTTTTGTTTTGTTTCATTTTTCCCTCTAATATAGAAAGGGTAGGTATACATGTAGAGACTTATACTTCTAAGCAGTTTATGAGAATCAATTGTATAATGCATGATGAGATGAACAGCTACTTTGAAAAAAAAGAGACATTATAGTATCCATTGCTGATTCCATATCATCTTGCTGTGAAATCCAGTAATGCTATTATACTTTGTTCAGTATGATTTTAGTTGGTTTTGTATTGTTTAATTTCAACATCTGTGAAGGTATGGACAGCTATTTTGAAGAGAACAAGAGACATGGCAGCCAATGTTGATTTTCCTATTGTCTGGTTTTGAAGACCTATAATGCCTTCATTACTCTGTTCTGATCAGTTTAATACTATTTTGTTTTGTATGAATGCATTGTGTGTAAAGATATGGACAAATATTTAGATAAAAACAAGAGACATTATAGTAACCAGTGATGATCGCTTGCTGTCTTGTTTTAAAATCTGAATCACTTACATTGTTTTCATCTGATCTGCTTTTTTCTGCTTTCTTTTTTTCTATGTTCTTGTGTTTAGTTTGATCTTCTTTAAAATAAAATTTAAAAAAAAGAAAAAAGTACAAACACAAGTGCTAAATAAATACATGAAAAAATGTTCAACATCATTGGTCATTTGAGAGATGCAAATTAAAACAACACTGAAACTCCATCTCACCCCAGAAAGAACGACTATCATCAAAAAATCAAATAATGACAAATGCTACAGGAGCTGTGGAGAAAATAGAACACTTTTCCACTGTTGGTGTAAGTGTAGACTGGTGTAACGACTGCAGAAATCAGTGTAGAGATTCCTCAAAAAAACTGGGATTAAAGGTTCCATTTGATCTAGCTGTTCCCTTTCTGAGTATTTTGCCAGAGGAATTAAAAACATCATATCACACCGATATCTGTGCACTTGTTTATAGCAACACAGTCTATAATAGCTAAATCTTAGAAACAACCCAATGCCCATCAACTGAGGAGTGGATAAAAATACATGATATTTTTATACAATGGAGCACTACTCAGCTTTAAAGAATCATTAACTTGTGTCTGTTATTGGTAACTAGATGCAAATTGAGAATATACCCAGAAATAAAGTAAATCTGATTCACATGTATAAACATTGTATTATCTTTCTAGTGAAAAAAGCTGGAAGAATACACAAGATCCAAAATGCACAATAGATACTGCAATATGGGAAGAACTGTCCAAAGTGAAAGAGAAATTGGAATGGGGGAAAGATAAAAGAAGGAAGAGCAAAGAAAAAAAATATATATATGACAGTTAAGATAGTTATATTACTAATTTCCTTTTGTTTGTTGAAAAGAAAGATTTGTCCTTATACTGTTTGATCAATTTTTCATGCCTGTGTCTTGCAACCTGAGTACCTACTTTGAAGAAAACAATATGTAACGTATTAACCATTGTTACTCTTCCTATCTTGTTTTGAAATTGTGTTATTGTTTTTATTTTTTCTTTTTAAAGTAAAAAAGAATTAATAATGTAAGTTAATAGAGGCAATACAAGTGAGACTAATAGTATAGTTAATACCAAATAGGGTTGATAACACTACTTAAGTAAAATGTAGAAACTTCACAAGTGCATAGGTCCCTTTAACTGATCTTTCCCATTAAATTTATTATGAGTACTATAAACATTACTACTTCATGCATTTCAATTCCTATCACACAACTTTAACATGTTCGTTTTCAATAGCTTTATGTATATTAAAGAATTTGAGAAAAAATTTGATAAAATATATTTTGTATTTATGTAAAATATAAATATAAATAAATATAAATGAAGCAGTACATGTAGCATTCCGTCCTTGCCCTTTCATTCCTGTTGTTTCAGTTTTTCCCTGCTGTGATTTTCCTTTAGCCAGAAGAACTTGCTATAGCATTTCTTTTAGAGAAAGTATGTTGGCTACCTCTTTTGGGTTCATTTCTTATGAGAAAATCTATTACAAAACCACTTTACAGGTGGTAAGAGGAACTACATCAACTTTATAAGTTTTCAGATATTTCTAATAGTTAGACCTGGGAAACTTCTTTAACAGAAAATAAATTTCAAGTCAATGAAATATTTCAATTTTATGTTATAAATTTTTTCCAACTTCTTTACTTTTACGTCCATACCTCTTCTTGCCAAAACACAGATTTCCAATTAAGTTAAATACAGACATATTTGGCATATTTTATAGTTTACATAATAATCTTAAAATAATAATACATTGTTACTGATTACTGTTATGTAATTACTAAAAGTGGTTTAACATTCCTTTTTAGTTATTTTTATCTTTACTATGTACTCAACTAAAAATGAAAAATAAAAATTACATGTTTAACATATCTTGAAAGCTAATAAGTTCAGAAAGATTGCTAGAAACAAGATCAATATATAAATTTAATTGTATGACTATACATTAACATTCTTAAAATTATATTATAAAATATATTATGAAATAATTGTCTTTAGCAATGGCATCAAAATGATTAAAATATATCAGAATGAATTTAACAAAAAATTATGAGATGTATATGCTGAAAATTGTAAAACATCATTGAAAGGAATTAAAGATTTGAATAAACAGGAAGACTTTCTATGTCTATGATTTGAGTAGGTTATTATTGTTAAAATGATCATACTCTCACAATAATCCTATAGATTTAATGCAATCTATACCCAATCCCTGCCGGCTTTTATTATTGTCATTTTGGATAAATTGATTAGCTATCACTTCATACGGAAGTGATAAGAACATACAATAACAAAAATGATCCATAAGTAAAAGAACAAAATCATAGACCTCAATCTTCTGGTTTTAAAATTTAATCCAAGGCTACATTAATCAAGGTTGCATGAGAATAAATATGTAAATCAATAAAATAAAATTGAGAGTTCACATATAAACTATCACATTTATGGTTTATGTGATATTCTACAAGGGTGCCAATGCCATTCAAGAGAAAGTTACCTTCAGAATTACAAGTCTCATGTAAAGAATCTCTGCATGTTACGATGCATAAATCTAATTTTATGATTTATTTTTGGTGTTGTTCTTTCAACAAAATAAGTTCATTAACTACCATTTTTGTTTATACATATCTTGATCTAATTATAATAGAATACTTAAGACTGGGAAATTTATAAGGAAAAAAATTTTATTTTTACATTCTGGAGGCTTTAAAGTCTAAAATCAAGATGATGGCAGATGTGGCAGTCTGTAGAGGGCCTGGTGAATTTGTTGTTGTGTCCTCAAACAGGGGAAGAATAGAAGAGCAGATAAGGACCTAATCTAGCTTCTTCAAGTTTTTTTTTTATAAAACACTATTCAATTCATGAAAGTAGAGATCTTATAACTTACTGCCCCAAAAGTCCTATTTCTTAACACCATGATATTGGTGATTAAGTTTCAACATGAATTTTAAGAGAATGCCATTGTCCCATACTGACACATTCCTGTGTTTCTCAGGAATTATTCTACATGCCTTAGGTACAAGCTCTGTATTATGTTCGTTGTGTAAACTAGGGAGGACAGGTTTTAGGTATTTGGCTGGAGCAAGATGGAAAGACACAAAGTAAAGACACCTAAAAAGAAAGTATAAGCTCAAGAAAATCTTCTACACTGGGAATGAGGCCAACATTTTCTCAGGGTTGCTTTTGGCACTCTAGAAAAATAAGATTGGCCTCTATTCCAGGGACTTAGCTACGCCAGTTTGCTTGGTCCATCTCATATTCTCTTCTGGAATAGAGAGGTATGTTCTTAGGAAATTCATTTCAGTGAGAACAAACTGTCTTAGAGGAAATGTAAGCAATTATTTGTTTTCATATGGCGATAACTGGCTGGGTCTGAACGTAGTTTGCCGCACTTGGCAGGCCACAGGCATTCCCTGCTCATCTGCTCTTTGCTACTTTGTATTATACTATTCTGAGACTGCCTCAATTCAACCAGCTTGATTTTTTGTATTTTTACTTGCCCAACTAATGCTCTATATTTCAATCTCAGAGTCTAGTCCTAAATTCCATTACCCAGTCATCATTCTCTACTAGGGACTCTAGCTGTATTAGAAACAAAAAACCAATGCAGGAAATTGATTTCAAGTTTGTATTCATTGAAATATTTCTTAAAGGTCATTGAAATTTCACAATATGAAATTTCTAGCAAAACTGTTAGTGAAAGCAGTTTCAATCCTTACGGTCACCGTGGATGTTCAGTTTTAACAGGTCTGCTTCTCTGACAACAGCAGCCTGAATTCACAATCTCTTAAATTCTGATTATATCCAGCTGACTCTAAAAAATTTCAACTTTAGATCTCCTCTGAGTGCCTACACGTTTACATAATAGTAATTTAGTTTAAATTTTCAAAGCATTAGCAATTGTTTTCAAATTTGGTGACAAAGTAGCATAAGAACTTGTGATTCTTACTGTAATTATGATATGCTGGCTTGACTGGATTAAGAAGCACCCAGTTAATTAGTAAAGCACTTTATGGGTGTGTGTGGGTGGAGCATGGAGGTGTGACCTTCAGCACCATATATGGGTCCTCTCCAGGATCTCTCCTTCTGTTTCCCTGTTCTGCTTCCTCCTCACATGAAGTAGGAATCTTTGCTGAATCACGACTTCCCACATTGATGTTTCTACCTTAGAGCAAGCTGATCTTGAATTGAAATCTCTGAAACCCTGAGCCAAATGTACTTTTTAAAATGTGGGTGTCAGGAATTTGTACTTTGGGATCCTAGTGACTTCACTTATTAGCTGCATGTACTTGGGTATGTTGTAATCTCTCTATGATTTCATTTATGCATGTGTAAAATAGGGGGCACTGATAGTCCTGACCTCAAATACATATTACTGTGAAGTGTAAATTAATTCACATGTGCTTAGAACAGTATCTAATACTTCATAAATGCCTTAAATAGTCATTAACATTTTAAGCACTTTGTAATAACTACTCATTAGTTTTACTATAATTTCTATTTGGAGAAGTTTTCTCAAGGACCTTGTTTAAAAGTGTAGATTTTTAGGTCTTATCCTAGTGATTCTCATATCCTAGGTCCAGGGCAAAAGTCTTTTTAAAAATTTAGTTGTGTCACAGGATACTTTACTAATTTAAGTAGTTTTCTTTTTATGAAAATAGTTTGATAGAAAAATAAGTAGGGAGTCAAATTTTTTCTGAAGCATTAACACAAAATAAAAATTTAAAAATTACTATCTTTTTGAGAAAGTTATTGTATATAAATTTTAGTAGCAAATTGACTCAAAATCAAGCATATTATAGTATATTTGATTTACTCTAAATAAATATCACTTAGAATATTATTCTGCATAAATCTAAAAGAGAAAAATTCTTTAATTCTATTATCCAGTACTTTTTGGTTTCTTTTGATTTGTCTTAACTGACAAATCATAATTGTACTAATTGTTTTGATATATGATGGGTGATTAAATGGTGTGAATCAGCATATTCATCACCTCATTTACTTGACATTCTTGAGGTGATACATTTGAAGTTTATTCTTAATCATTTTGAAATAATAATACATTATTATTAACTACAGTCACCACACTTAACAATAGGTCTCAAATATTATTCTTCTAGTTTAGCTCAGTATTTAGACTTTTTGACCATTAACTTCCACTCCTTTTTCTCCTCCAAACCTCCAAACCTCTAGTACCATTATTGTACTCTTTTGTCATTGTTAAGATTCTACATATAACTGAGATTATTCAGTATTTACTTTCTGTGCCTCTATTATTTCATTTAGCATAATGTCCTCTACATTCACTTGTGTTGTTCTAAATAATAGAATCTCATTACTCTTTTTTGAAGTTGAGTAGTATTGATACACACACACACACACACACACACACACACACACACATATATCAATCACATTTTGTTTATTCAGCTGTTAGACATCTAGGTTGAATCTACATATTGGCTTTTGCAAATAATGTACTGCTAGCTTTGGGTATGCAGATATCTCTTTGACATATTGACTTCAATCCCTTTGGATATATTCCCAGAATATATACTATACTATATTATGTGATAGTTCTGTTTTTTCCATTTTTTTCTTCTCTTTGCTCACTTGACCTGGAGATCCAATAGTGGAAAGGCACTGTGGACTGCAAAGACTGACATGTTCCACATAAAGTTCTTGCAGTACAACAATCTATAAAAGGGAAAGTTAGCTAATTCATACAGATTGTCTTGAAGGGAATAAGAAAGATATATATCAGAACAATATTTCAGGTTTACAGCTGCCAGGTGTTCATACATGAAAAACAGATTCAAGTAGGCAATTGAGAGATGAAGTCTGTGTGTCAAACCCTAAACTTGATCAATGCAAAAATCCAAACAAGATAGTGTAATTTTGTTCAAAGTTTCCATTCTGCCAGAACAACGAAAAAACTGAGACAGAATATGCAAAACAGTGGTTTCCAAGACTTATGGACTCATGAAATGAAGACAGACAAAAAGCAAATGAGGAGCCCAATGGTTGCCCATTTTACTTCTCCATTCAGAAAATTTCTGGATTACAGTATATGGAAGGGATCTCATGTGCAATCTGGTGAATTTCAAGAGTTGAAAAGACAGAACTGAGTATCTTGGGTGGGTGGTCAGGGCAGCTAGAGTTTGTAAGTAAAAGAAATAGAAAAAGAGAGAGAGAGAGAGAGAGAGAGAGAGAGAGAGAGAGAGAGAGAGAGAGAGAGAGAGAACCCTAGAGACCTGCAGGTAATTCTTTTGAGAAGTTGATAGTAAGTACAGTCATGTAAAGAAACTCCCTGTATTTGGGTGGGAAATACATAGAAGAATTAGAGAAAATAATAAGTGATACTGTCACAGGGCCAGGAATAGTGCCTCTTCCCACAAGATAAAAAAATTCAAATTTGATATGTGATTATGATAGTCAGGAAGTCATTTCTTCAACAGTGAGGAATGATTATTTTCAGGATAGTTACTTCTCTGATCCCTGCCAGACAAATGTTAGAAGCAAAATCCAAAATAAACAATATCTAAGTAAATTAACTGTATCTCAGAACAAAGTTCAAGTACTTTCATTTAAATAAAAACGTCAAGCACACAATCCAGTAAAATTCAAATGGCTAAATATAATCCATAACTACCAAACATACACAGAAACAAAAAACTATAACCCATAAATGAAGGAGAAATTAAGCAATTAAAATGGACACAATGGTTGACATTAGCCAGGAAGGACAGTAAGACCTGTTCTGTACGTTTGAGGTGGATAAAATGACTGAGGCATAACAGAACAGTGAGCTGGAAACATTGATCCACGCACCAAATTAAACATTGATTCACAGTGTTTCACCTGCCAGTGTTTTAATTTTTAAGTAGGTTAATGATATTTAGTGATCATGACATTTTACATTAAGTTTTCTGGCTTTTTCTATAAAACTTTGAAGACTTGGCTGCCTACATTTCAACATGACAACATCAGTATGGATGACAAGCATTGTTTTCTTGAGAGGAGGCTCATTTTATTTTTCAGTTGTTAATGCTGCTGTCATTATTTGCCTCATTATTTGTCTCAATTATTCAACCTTCTAGTCCCTCTTACCATTTTATTTTCAATTACTGATCCCTTTGGCATACGACAGCATATGTCAAGAGCATTTTTGTTAATATCAACCATATATATATATTAAAGATTACCAAATCCAACCCTATTTATTACTCTTATAGATGCTTATGCAAATAAATGCAAGGCCATCAAAGACTTTGGCAAATGTCTCACAGTCAGGTAGTGAATGAGCTGTTTAGAACTCAAATGAGTCTGCCAGTTTTTCTCCATCACACTCTACTAACTTTACGTGTTTTCCAAATCCTTTTAAGAACTATTCAAATATTACCTGTACCAGGTCTCTGAGGTACAGAGAACCTCAGAGTAGCGATGTAACCTCAATGTAACAATGCTTTCTTGTAAGTGGCCTTATATTTGCTTCTTTCCTACAGATGGTACAGGGAAATTGGTTCTAACAATCCCTATTCATGAGTTCTTTGTGGCTCACTCATTTGTGGCCTTTAACCATTTTTCCCACAGTCTTTGTCTATTGGAACAAAAGACGCTGACTTCTCTATGGCTTGGTTTAGAAGTGCTGAAAGAGGCAAGTTGGCTGTTCTATCTTCCATTTTTACACATTAAGAGAGGCGCAGGGATATGTCTGAAACAGTTCTTTTCAAGTCTGTAGTATCCCAACTGCAAGAAGATGCCACCTAAGGTTCATCATCCTGCATTGGGTTTGTCTTCAGGCCTTATCATTTCTTTTCAGTGATTTCTCTAAAGTTGAGCTTTTCATTTCCAGACCTTTAAGCCTAATTTTCTTTAATCTACCTTGTATAGATGGAGTTTTTCTGTATATTTTCTACTTTATTTTTTAATCTCCTACTTCCTGCTTTTAATCTTTGATCTCTGTGTTTATATGGGTTTTGTGTAAAATTTGATTTCATAGATTTTTATAGTGTCTCTCATTTGTTTTTAGGTTTTTAGCCTTTAATCTCATTGACCTTTAAGCTTTTATACTTTACTTAAAATGTCATTTACTTGGTTTTATCATTTGAAATTGTTAATCTATTGTGTCCATTTTTAGCATTTTAATTTTGTTTTCTAAACTAGATTCCCTTGACAGTCTCATTCTTTACTTATTTTTTTTTTATCATGCCTCATAAGTGTGATCACAGTAGCAGTAGCCACAGAAAGAACTTGTACTAGGAATAGGAGAATGTGCTAGGTTATTTCTCTGTCCATCCTGTCTTCACAGAGCCTCCTTAATACTATCATTTTTCCCATCTTTCCACTGAGCCATCCATTTTTTAATTTACAATGTCATAAAAGCATTTAACATTTATTTATGTATTTACTAATGTGGAGTTATCTTTAGGAACCTAAGTTTTGGGTTGGTCCTGAGGCATTGTATCTAGAATCAAATGGAATAATAAAAGATTATCCATGCAACATTCTTTAAATGAAAATTTTCTCACAAGAATTATCTGTGAACCGTGATGATGTATATTGTGACTTAGAAAACATTTTAGAGAATTTTACTCAATGAATCCCTAGATTTCAGAGCTTTCTAGAGTGAAACTCACGCACACAGAATATGCATTTTATATCTATCTATCTATCTATCTATCTATCTATCTATCTATCTATCCTATCATTTCTCCTGTTTGTACAATTCCAGAGACCTGTTAGACCAGTACTATCTTCGTATCAGGTTTACCTTTCTATTTATAATCACTCTCAGTATATTCCAATTAGGATTAAATGTATTTTAATATGCAGCCTCTCTATCCCATAGTCCATTATTCATCCTCAGATCAGGAGTTTAGGGAGCTAAAAGAACTGAGGTAAGTCAAAGCTTTTAAATCCTGTTCTCATCTATTGCTAAACAGAGCCCGTTTAAAACTCTGCCCCCATACCTCAGTGGAAAGTGTATCTCTTCTATGAATGTTTTAGTTAAGCTAAAAATAAGTTCATTTTCATTGTTTCCCAGTAAATGTGGGACTCATTCAAGTGCCTGTTTAAAAGAACCCTGTCAGTTAAGAGGGGAAAAGGGGAACACAAAAATACCACTCAAGCTTTTACTTGAAATTTAAATATTTTAATAAAATTTTATCAACCCAAAAAAGCTCTCAACTGTAATACACTGATGTAAGAAAAACTGAATTTGGATAGTGGATTTGGGCATAAAGACAGCATGTGAAAAGCAGAACAAGTTTGTGATGCTAAGATTTTAACACTACATTGTAGTGTTAAATCTGTTAGCAGGAGCAGTTCTGTTTGTCTACTTTATAAATCTAATGCACCACTTTAAGCATGATAATCTGAAGCAGTTTGCTAGTCAATGCTTTTATTCTGTAGATAAGGAAACAAAGAAGGAAACAATCAGAAAATCTTACAGTCTAGATAAACTATCTTGAGAAGGTGTTATCAGTGAATTTGCTTTCACCTACTATTTAACAGTAGTATTCCATCTGACTAATCCCACAAAGTAGACTATTCCAGTGCTTCTCAAACTACATCCAGAAACATAATGCAGAAAATTCATACATTTTCTGTGAGAATTTGAAAGTGCTTTGTTTCTATTTCATTTTAAATGCAAATACATAGGTGGCTGGGGATTTAGCTCAGCGGCATAAGAACCTGCTTTACAAGTGCATGGTTGTGAGTTCGATCCCTGGTAACAATTTTAAAAAATGCAAATACATTTTTATAAAATGAATTTAATCCTCATTATGAGCCCCACTTATCCAGATGATAGCCCTAGAACCATGGATATCCAGGAGAGCTTGGTGACCACATTAACAATTATATTAATGTCCTTGTGGCTGAATGTTCAATTAAGAACTTACACTGAGATATCAGGAGGTGGTAGTGTCAAATTTTTAAAAAGGAACATGGGAACTAACCACCAAGATACAAAAAAATTTTCTCTGGGAGTTGGTTGGATTTTTTGGATCTCTCATTCAAATGGAGAACAGCAATGGAAGCTAAGAGTGGATATTTAGTGAGAATATTTTGAGACTTAATTTAGAGTAAGTTGTGCTATGAATCATACACACACTTTCATATACCCAAACACAACTAAGGACTTCCTCCATCACTACCAACATTGTGAGGGATTGAGCAGGAAGCTGCTAAGATGTCTTTAGATAACTAAACATTAAGGGATGGACGCCATTTGGGCTGGTATATGAGTCATATCCAAGAGGTTTCACTATACATATGTTTCTTTATAAAAAATACATTCACCTACATGCCTACCAACACATGAATGGTGGGCTATTATTTAACCATGAAGAATAAAGTCATATCATTTGGAAACAAATGGATGGAATTTGAGGCCATCCTGTTAAATGAAATAAGCTAGAGTTAGAAAGTTAAATATATCATATTTTATGTAGGAACCCTAAAATATGAAAAAATTAATGAATAAAATAAAAGAGATGATAGGTAATTAAAAGCTAGACTTTTGGAAATGGGGAAGGAATCAGGATGAGGACAAAAAAGACAGGATTAAGAATAAACCAATTATGTAATATGTGTGTGCCAGTATGAACACCACTATTTTGTATTACAACCATGCCATGATAAAAAAGAAGACGTTGCTTATGTGGCATGCACAGGAATATTTTTTTCACTCTTAAAAGGACATACTTTATTCTGTAAAAATAAACTATTTACTCTCATTATAAACCTATTTATTTTGTTCATATAAATTTATGTTTCTTTCTTGATTTCAAATGTGAGCTTTTGGGACTAATATTCTAATCAAGGAGCAAATGAAGGTTGCTTTACTAACCTCCCAGAGAAATATTCTCTCAGCACTAAGTGAAACAATTGAAGTTCTTTTCCATGCTTTTACCCAGTCTTTGATTCTAGGTACAGATATTAGTTATGGGTTGAGTTGATGAGCTTAAAATAGATTGTTTATTTTTGATACATACACAGACTTATTATGACTGCAAATGTTAGGGCTGGTTGTTACATTCTTCTGATTAATCACATAGTAGTTTTCATGTGAAGACTGTGTTATGTCCATTTTCCTTTTGATTAAAAATTTTCTGACTTGAAACTACTTTGGATGAGATACAGATACACTTTCTCTCATTATAGGATGTAGAAAGAAAAATATTTGATAAGCAAATTTCATGATTCTGTTATCATGAATCAGCAGTTTCCCTGATGGATACCTAATATGAAATATTGGTGGAACAAGCACATTGCTTGATGGATATACAATTCATAAAATCAGGGGCCCATAAAATTTGCTCACAAAATTGTGCTTCAGCATGTATCAGCCTTCTGCATTAATTCTTATTTAGTACTGGAAGCAGTCCAATAGCACTGTTAGAATTATCTTAAGAGCCTTAGGGAAGTGGTATTTGGCACTTATACTTTTTTAAGATGAATGAGATAAATACATTTTCTAGTTGGTGGTATTAGGACTGCTTTTTAGGGGGTAACTTGATACACTGTAGAAAGGAATATATGATTGAATTCAAAATGCTGGAGGTGAAGTCAAATTCCTCCACTTGGAAAAGTTGTAAATATTCAAGAAACACAAGTATATTTGTAAAGTAAAAGTGAATACTGTATGTCCTATGTATTTTGCACTGTGGTTGAAAAAGATGCAAGTGTAGAGTGCTTGTAAATTAGGAACCTTAAGTCATGAATCATAAATGTGATCCATCAATCTCTCTCGTTTTACCACAAGTTCAAGGTAATTCGTTTAACTGCTTTTTTTTCTTTGCTGTACTAGAGGTCTGAATACTGCTGCCTGGAGAAATCTGCTTCTTGACAATAGCATCTGGCTGTGGAGGAAAGACACAAAAATATCTGTGATATGGGTCAGCAATTCTGTTGACCTGAGATGATGGAGCTCTTCTATCTTCCAGCTAGCTCCAAGCTCTGAACTTAGTCTTTTGTGCAGATAAAACTAAGGTCAGCCAAAGTTTTGAGCATTTACAGCAGATCATCTTATTTGGCTTCCACAAAAGCTTATTTGGTTATCAGCATGTTGTCTGTATCTATTTCAAATCTGTTTTATTCAACCATTGGATTTCTCTGTTCAAGATTCTGTGTGTGTGTGTGTGTGTGTGTGTGTGTGTGTGTGTGTGAGCGTGTGTGCATGAGCAACTGTGTGTGTGTATAGGAGAAGAAGAAAGGTTTTTTCCCCTGATATATACTTATTGTATTATATATTATTTATCTATATTGTAGGGACAACATGCATACAAATTAAATTTTATCATCTCATAATTCTCCTATGCAGAAATTTTGATGGCTATTCCTTTATTTACAGAACATACTTATATCATTTATCAGATGCATATATAGATAGATAGATAGATAGATAGATAGATACACAGATATGTATATCATTCTGCATCATGACCTGTACATGTGACTTTAAATTTTTTTAACTGGCTATTGCATTTCTAATTGACAACAATTTGTGTGCATTTCTGAGTTATAGTGCAGTATTTTGATCCATATATACATTTCAGAAAGACTAAATTAAACTAACATATTTATCTCTTCACCAATTTATTATTTTTTGTAGTTGAAAACAGTTAAAATCTAATCTCTTTTCAACTTTCTAGAATACAATACCTTGTTATTCTAACACTGACATGTTATTTTAATTATAGCAATGATCTTTTACAATTAATCTCCTGAAGTTATTCCTCCTGTCTAGCTGCAATTTAGTATACTTTGATTAATATCTCCTAATCCTCCTTCTCCCAAACACCTTAGACATTGGTAATCACCATTCTACTCCCTGTTCCTACATTTTCAACTTTTAAAGATTTGGTATGTAATTTAATATGTAAACATTTTTTCACTGTTCTAGATTATTTCACTTGGAAAAATGTTTTCCATTTCAACCAATGTTGCTTTTCTACTTTTATTATTTTTGGTACTGAGAATAGAATTTAGGGCCTCACATTTGCCAGGCTAAAAACTACAGAACTGCATTCCCGGGCTCTCAATCAATGTTGTTACAAGTGACAAAATGATCTCCTTTTTAAAGGCTGTATGATATTTCAGTATGTATATATGCATTTTCTTTATCCATTCATCTACTGATGAACACTTACATTGTTTTACTATTTTAGCTATTGTGAATATTGCTTAAATGAATGAAGACCTACAGTTATCTCTTCAACATATTGATTTCATTCTTTTGAATATATAGTATATCTAATAGTGGGTTTGTTAGCTTATATAGTAGATACATTTTAAGTGTTTTGAGAAATCTCAATATTTTTCCAAAATGGTTATATTAATTTACAACACCAGCAAAACTGTACAAGGACTCCCTGTTTTCAACACATTCCCCACACAAGTTCTCAATAACCATTCTAAGAGGTGTGAAATGCTATCACACTCTAGATCTGTCTTGCATCACCTTGACAATCAGAGATGAGCATTTATTCACGTATCTGTAGGCCACTCATGTTTATTCATACTCCTGAAGTAATAAGGATACTTTCAAATTCTCTTCCCTTTTTGATAATTAGATTATTTAATTTCATGTTATTGAGTTGCTTAATTCTTTGCTATATTTTGAATATTAGCTCTTTATGAGATGCATGGTTTGTAAATAGTTTTCCTAATGTATGAATTGTCTCTATACCTAGTTAACATTTTCCTTCAATGTACAGAAGTATTGTAGACACAGGCCGTGATAAAATTGTACTCATCTAATTTTACTTTTTTGGCAGTGTTTTTGGGGTCCTACATAAGAAATCACTGCCCAGACTAACACCATGAGGCTTGCCTTTAATGCATTCTTCTACTAGCTTTACACGTTAAAATTTTATATTTATATTTTTTAAAAAATTCATTTCAAGTTGAATTTTTGTATATGGCACAATATGGGGTTCCATGTAATTTTTTTTATACATGGATATTCACTTTGCCAACATCGTTTCTTGAAAGAACTGTCCTTTTCCTTTGTGTGTTCTTATCATCAATATTAGAATTTTGTTGACTCTACTTGGGCTTATTTGTTATTTCATTGGTCAATGTGTCTGTTTTTATGCTAGTATCATCCTGTTTTGATCACTAACACTTTGCAATATGTTTTGAAATTAGCTAATACGTTATATACAGCTTTGTTCTTTTGGATGAAAATCACCTTGGCTATCTGAAGTCTTTTTTGGCTCCATAGAAACTTCAGAATATTTTTATGTCTGTCAAGAATGGCAATGGAACCTTGATAGTGTTTGCGTAGAATCTATAGATCACCTTGAGCAATACAAACATTTTTAAAGTACTGATTCATATACAGCTTGAATATTGTCTGCCTTTTCATTTATATTTTTGTCTTTTTAAGTTTATTAGCCTTTTATAGTTTTTAATATACAGCCTTTTACTCCTAAATATACTATTCTTTTTAATGTTATTGTAAATAAGATTGTTTACTGACTGTACCATCTGAAGTAGTTTTCAAATGAAATCTTTAGGATTTTCTGTGTATAAGATTATATCAGTTAACAGACACTTTAATTTCTTCCATTTTTCAAATTTTGTTTTCTTACAATAATGCTATAACCAGAGCTTTATTTACTATGTTGAACAGAAGTAGTAAGAATGTACCTGTGTTTCTTCCCTTGTCTTAGAGGAAAAACCTTCAGCTCTCACCATTAAGTATGATGTTAGCTGCAAGGTTGCTATACCTAGCCTTTATTGTATTGAGATTAATTCCATTCAGAACTATTTTTTGAGCATTTTAAACATAATCCTATGTTGAATATGTCTACTGTGCTTCCTATATTGGTTAATGTAATTGTTGTTTTTTCCTTATATTGAACCTTCCTGGCAGCCTTAAGACAAATCTCATTTGATTTGGGGAAAGACCTTTTTAGCATGCTGTTGAATTTGGTTTGCTTCTATTTTGTTTGAATTTTTGCAGGTGTGATTATCTTCCTGTAGGTTACTTGTCTGCTTTTAGTAACAGATTAATACTGTCAATAAATTTATATAATGATAAAGAGGGTCAATTCATCAATAAGATAAAACCACTACAAATATATATTACTTAAATATTTTTAAAAGTTTAATAAATTTATAGATCTGAATGGAGAAATAGATGGCAATACAATAATATCAGGAGACATCAACACTCCATTTTTACAATTAGACACATCATGTAGATAGTAAATCTGCAGGAAAACATTAATATTGAACTAAACTTTAGACCAAAAATACCCCACAGATATTTATAGAATATCCCTTCCAACAACTATAGAATAAACATTTTGTCAAGTGTGTGTACACAGAATATTCTCCAGACCAGGTCACAAAACAAGCCTTAACAAATTTAAGGCAATTGAAATCATACAGGTATCTTTTCTGCACACAGTGGCATAAAACTTGAAATCAGTAACAGTGGTAATCTTGGGAAACTAATATGTGCAAATTAAACAACATACTCCTGAACAAGCAATGAATCAAAAGAGAAATTACATGGGGACAAATGAAAATGGAAACACAGCATACCAAAACTTATGGAATACAACAAAAAGTCTTGAGAGAAATGTTTATAGTAGTAAACACCAACATCAAAAAAGAAGAAAGAGCTCAAGAAAACAACCTAACATTATACCTGAAGGAACTAGAGAAAGAATAAAGTGAACCCAATGTTAACAGAAAGAAGAAAATAACAAGGATTAGAACAAAAACAAACAAAATAGAGACTAGGAAAACAATAGGAAAATCAATAAAATGAAAGAGTTTTTTTATTGAAAAGCTAAATTAAATTGACAAACATTAAGCTTGAGTAACAAAAAAAAAGAGACGACTCAAACAAAAAATCAAGAGGAGACATTAGAACTAATACCAAAGAGATACTAAGGCTCTTAATAGATAAACATGAATAACTACACACCTTACATGCAAGTAATGGATGATTTCCTAGAGTATGCAACCACTAAGACTGAGTTAGGAATAGAAATTCAATCAGTAATAAAAAGTCATCCATCAAAGAAAGTATTTGTAAGAGTTGATACATTATGTCAACTTGAAAAGCTTAGAAGTTAAACTAAGCAACTCAGCAAGGTGCCAGGGTCCTTACATTGTAAAAATCTTCATCCTGTGCAAGAGGAGGGCAAGAAGGTAGTTTGAGAGCTACACTCGCCCTAGAGGTAGGGTGAGGTGGTAGCCTGCTTACAATATATGGGAGAAAAAGAGGCTTGTTCCCCTTTTTTGCCCTTACTCCTTTTTAGATCTTCTGCTGCCTTGAAGTGTTGCCCTTGTGCCATGCCACCCTGCTTTGGAGACAACAGCTTAGAGATTGAAACCTTCACAAACTGTGAGCTAAACAAACCTTTCCTTCCTTAATTTAGTATGTTGGGTATTTTGTCCCAGCAGCAAGACAAAAGTAACAAACATAAAATTTGGTACCAGAGAAGTGGAGTCATTGTTATGACTATACCTGACTATGTGGTTCAAGAGCCTTTGGGACTGGCTTATGGGAAGAGTTTGGAAACGTTCAGAGATATAACCTGAAAGAGCAGTTCTAGAACACCTTAGGCTGTTCTGCATGGGAGATTCTATTCACAGCTCAGCAGACCAGAAGGCTGATAGAAATTCTGCTGGTAAAGACCGGGTTTGGGAGGTTTTTGCTGGATAGAAGGACTGCATTGAGTGCTAGACTCAAGATGATGTATGTTACGGCTTAGTGAAAAGTTTGTATTTTTATCCTTTCCAGAGACCGCGTGAGACTGAGATTCACAAATCTGGCAGAAGAAATTTCAAGGCAGTCAAATGTTGAGGTTATGGCATGGCTATTGTTGGAGATGGTTAGCCATATTTATGTTGAGAATCAACTGCAAAGAGCCCAGAAGGATGATGTAAAATATTGTGAGTTTGGCCAGAAAGACAGCTCCAGTAAAGCTGTGGACTACAAGGACAGAGCTGAGGAAATCTTGATTGGTGAGCAGGAACAGGAGAGTAGAAAAGATGACCTGAAGATATCGCAAAAAGCACCAAGTCTCAACCCTCTAACCTCAAATCCGCAAAAGGGAAAGACTTTGCTTTGAGGTGAAAGCTGCAGAACGCCATGTTACAGAATTGTGGCAGCATAAAAATTTATTCCTCAGAATTGAATGCAGAGTGCCCAGCAATCCAGGCACTAGACCCGTACGGCCAAGAGAGAGGAAAGCCTGGCTACTGCTGGCAGCAGACCTTGGCTCATCCGTGTGATTTTAGGTGAATACAGAATGCAAGAGTTATGGAATTTAAAAGACTTCCACCTTGATTTAAGAAAGTCTGGGAGGCCAGGTAATGCATCCCTGAGAGGCAATATGTGAAGCTGTGAGGGTGAAGCAGTACAGACCCCAGAAGTTTGGAAAAGCCAGAAATGTTGATCCTATAAGAAATCTGCAAGGAGAGAGCAAAGTAAGCCTAAGAGAGAAGTCATGGCAACTGTAACCACCTAAGTTCCACAGGGGTGGAGTCACTAGAGCCCTTTAGCTCACAATTTGTCACAGATTCTTCTGATACTGGACCTGCAATTACAGGATGTAATGTTTTCCCTGCTGGGTTTTGGACTTTAGTCTCAGGCCTTTGTTTTCCCATTTGTATCTTTTGGAATGAAAATGTTTATCTTGTGCCATTGAATGTTGGAAGTGTTTAACATTTTTTTCATTTTTGTGGGGGCTTGCAGCTAAGAGTTTGCCTTACATCTCAAAGGAAACGTGGGACTTGGACTTTTTAGCAATGCTGAAATTGTTAGGACTTTGGCAATTCTTAGGGATAGACTAAATGCTTATTGTATAAAGTGATGTGCATGGGTCTTTGGGGGGTCGGGAGGTAATAGTTCAAATGGAATATAATGCTGATACTTAACACTGTTCTTTAAGGATTGTTAAACCTGTACTGTACTGTTCAAGTTGTGAAATGATATGAATAAGCGCATCTTTGTATCTGGAAATTGGTTTAAAGAAATGTGTCTAGTTGCCAAGAGATGGATTGTAGTGGTTGATATATGGTATCAACTTGAAAAATTTAGACGTTTGGTTAAGCAGCTCAGTAGGTATCCAGAGTCCTTATTTTGTGCACATCCTCATCCTGTACAAGAGCCGGGCATAGAGGTGGTGTGAGTGCTATATCTGCTCTGGTGTGTAGGGAGGCAATAGGCTGCTTCCAATGAAGGAAGGAAAAGAGGCTTGTTCTCCCCCTTTTGCTCTTGCTGC
Organism: Cavia porcellus; assembly: GCF_034190915.1. NCBI lineage: Eukaryota > Metazoa > Chordata > Mammalia > Rodentia > Caviidae > Cavia > Cavia porcellus. Next base: position 19,165,097 of record NW_026947511.1, on the reverse strand, counting down.
TTTTTCTGTCTTCTTGAAATGTTACCCCTGTGGCATGCCATCTTGCTTTGAAGCCAGCTGATTATGGATTGAAACGTCCACAGATTGTGAGCTAAATAAACCTCTCTTTAAAACTAAACTTTGAATGTTGGATATTTTGTCCCAATAATGAGAGAAAGGTAATAAAGAAAGTATTAGAATCTAATGACTTCACTGATGAATTCTACCAGGCATTTCAGGAATAACTAACACCGATAATTTCAGAAAACTTTTCATCCTGGTTTTTTAAAAATAATTTTATGGGGCTGGGGATTTAGCTCAGCGGCATAAGCGGCTCAGCTGCCTGCCTTGCAAGCAGGCAGTCGTGAGTTCGATCGCTGGTACCGATAAAAACAAAAAAGACAAAATAATAATAATAATAATAATAATAATTTTACACCTTGATAATTTTCCTAAATCATTATATTTCTGTATAAATATAACTAATGGCTATATAATAATTCATTACATGCATGTAAGTTTTTATACTTTGTTCTACTTGTAGAACACTAAGTGAATTCTGAATTTTTTCTTTTATAAACAATGCCATGATTATTGTTTTGGTCATAAAAATCAGTGGCATTTGGAGAACTTCCCATTCGGTTGTGGCACTTCTTTTAATATACGTGAGGACTCCTCTGTTGGAAAATAAATTAGTTCTGGAGGGTTTATGCAAATTCATTTGTTCTGAAGTCCAAAAGAACCAATGAGGCTAATGACATATTTTGGTTTTAGGCAAAGATGAATGATTTTATCATTACTTAGGCCTCCATGTTATAAGTCCGTAACATGATAAACTTTTGGTCTACATTCTTAGGTACTGGATTTGTTTCTAGGTTATTACATGGAGTCAATCATTTATATTTTATATGTAAATTTTATTTAAATAACACTGTTCTGATTGTATAAATATATTCTTCACAAGCATAAAGAACATAGAAATTATGAAGAAGAAAAGCAAACTTACAATGATTTATAAATGTGCTAAACCTTAATTTTTTGGCATGTTTTTATTTGTGTGTATGAATTTTTATGAATTTTCTCACACATAATTAGGTTTAATTTACTCATGTTGTTTTTTGACATCATCTTATGAAGATCAACCCTAATGGTATACATTACACATCTGAGTTTATAAGCTATTGTACTCTATAGTTTAAAATTTTTTTATTATACTATTAGATGCTTTCAATTCATGCAGTTTGCACTTATCTCGGGAAGCAGTTATATGTATATACTACAGCTTATTTTTGACCCTCTCCTTCCTCTTGCAGTTATCCTATCCCATTTTTTTTTCTTGTGGATATTATTAATCTGAGATCATGGTATGGCATTTATGTTTACACCATTGAGGTTATTAGGTTCCTGTAATGGCATATTTTTATCTGTTGGCTATTCTTACACTGTGTCCTCACGCCTCGCTCACTCCTACATTTGGTTAGTGATAATAATGAAATAGTTGGTGTAGGTAATATATTTTATGGTCCATGAGATCAAACGCCATACTGTGGCTACCACCTCTATGACTTTTAGCAAAATTTAATCTCTGAGCACTCTTGTTTGGATTGATAAAGTATAATTGAGAATAATACCTACTTCAAAAATAGTGTGAGGATCAAGTAAAAAAATATACATGAAAAGTAAAATGTATTATATCATTTTTTGCCAACAAATAAAAGGAGATTTTCAAAGAGGAAAAAATGGTGGGTAGAACATCTAAAAAGAACTAACAGTTTACTGTTTACTCTTACTCTAAAAAAATCATAAAATCCAATAAGATGTTCTATTTTGGGAAATATCTTTGCATCTTGTAGTACTTTGTATGTGTTTCGCATCTTCCCAGATCAGTACTGACTTAGAATATCTATAATTTTAAGGAAATTTTATCTTTATAAGTAATGGCAACAGATTTACATAATTACACATTTATCTATTGGTTTATTTAATTGTATATTACATAAAATAGTGGTGAGTCTTTCTATGTGTCAGGTAGTATGCAAAGAAAATTAATGCTATAATGAAGGAGAGTCTGAAAGATGAGCTCATTTAATACACGGTGTTTATGTAAAACAAATATGTAAGCACAATCTGACAATCAGTATATTGCAAAAGCAAAAACAGGAAGCAGTTAATTTTGACTGGTGGTGTTGAGTAGGGTCAGGGTCCTGGAAGAGCACAAAAATAGCCTTAAATAAGTTTTTTATATACAAAGACAAGGAAATGTTCCTTTTCAGCTAGGATGATATAAGCAAAGGCCAGAAAAGGGCTACTTAGAAAACAAAGTGGGAATAGTTGGTAAAGTTAAAGCACGGACAATAAAAATGATGTTTGCAGTAGAAATGCCATTTAGTTTTGGACTCATGGAATGTGATTTTATCTGCCCAATCATTTGGCGATCTCTTTTCCTTTTCATATCATAACTCATTTAAATAAAGTTGATCCTACTTCCTCCCTTGATTGCCAATAGATATCTTTAATAAAATGGAAAAGTTACTACTGATAAAAATATCTTTCTTTCTTTATTTTGTTTTTATTATTGATTTTAATCCTTTAAGTAGTTTTTGATTTACAGAAAAAGGAGTGGAAAGTACAGCACTTTCATATGCACCTTTACCCTATGCCATTCCTACATTATTATCTTGCCTTAGAACAGTATATTTTGTTACAGTTTGTGAGCCAGTATTAAAAATAACTTTTGACCAGGTAAATTCTTGCAAAATAAAAAATTCATGGGGAAAATTAATACAAAGAGTTCCTGACCTTGACAAAGTTTAAGAAACACTAACCCATGCAATGAGGATTCCAACTCTGATTTCAACGCAGTAACATATGAATTAGGAAATGCATATGATCCTGGCAGCAAGTTTAAAGCATTTGATTTAAAGAACAGTGACATATAATCACACTATATAATTAGAATGTTGGGGAAACTTTGAAGAATTAGGACAGCCCATGACAACTCTGTGGTCCTCAACAATTATACATTATTTTTAATGTCACCTATTTAAATGATTTGAGTTAAAATAACTACTTTTTACTGGAATGTTTGTGTCCTGGAGTCTAAGTTCAGTTCTTTAGTTTTTGCTTACTTTTTCATGGTGAACAACTGGTTAATAATTAGTTGACAATATTATAAGGAATGAGATTATATATTTCTAGCAAGTATTATTGGATTCACTTAGAGTAGAGTTGTTTATTCCTAAAACTCTCATTCTAATGATTGTGAAATAGAGAAAATGCCAAATTTTGGAAGTATTTTGGTATTTGATGCCATCTGACAAACAAAATTGAGTAATACTTTACTGCTACTTTCTGAGCTTTGCCATCCACATTGAAATGTAAAGCCAGTTTCTCATTTCACAAGGACAGAACAATAGAGAGAACATGGCCAAAATGGCATCAGCAGCTTCTTCAAGGAAGAAAGGATTCTGAGGCACTGGGTTCAGGCTAGATGGAAACTTCCACTGAGTTAAAATGGAGCATCTGGCCTGAAATACCTACTTTTCCATTAATAATGTAAGTATTGATTGTCACTCTTTTTGCCATGGTTATTAATCTTAAGATTTCTCAACCATCTACTGGAAGTAGAAAAAAATGGAGTGACTTTTTTTGTGTAGCGTTAAATGTAGGACTTGGTTCAGAAGAACCACTCCTAATGACATCAATTTGAAGTCAAGATGAGAGATTGTCTAAGGATTTCACCCAGCAGCTACACGACATTGGAAATGTTTTAACTGGGAGAGATGTGAAGCCAGAAAAAAACATGCATAGGTACAAAAAAATACTTTGTTAGAGATTTGGGTGGGGGAAAAAGAATCTGTGTGTGAGTCACACCATTCTGCTGAAAATGGGACATGGTAGCTTGCCGCAACTGAGATGAAATCAGCTTCATCCAGCTGTCTGGAACATAAGAAGTGATTGCAGCTGCCTAATCTCTAATTATAGAATCTCTATTATTGGTGATGTGAGTGGCTGAATCTGTGGTTTGACTTCTGTGATCCCTAGCTTTGTGAAAAGCTGGGATTTTTAGATAATGTTTTTTCCCTTTGCATAATAAACTAAACAAATTTAAATTAACTCTTGGGGCAAATATAATTAAAGAGCTGCAGATGGTATTTGTGCTCCTTTTGCTGACCAGAATATGCCCTAACTATGACTTTGGATGAAGCTATTAAATCCTGTTTCCATGGGACTCAGTCCAAAGTGTTCAACTTTGACATCCTAAGGTATTTGGAAAGGCCAAGGTCAACATCAACATTTCTGAGTTTCAGAGAAAGTTTATTTCTTTAGTGGCTTGTGTTTAGAGATGCTTTCAGACAGAATTATTACATTTCGACTTTATTCTGAAGTCTTCATTGCTCATGTCTTTCTCTTACTCCTCTCTGGCTATTAATCGTGCTGTTTTTCTGACTGGGTTAGAGAAGTAAGTGTCAGACTTAGATCTAGATAGGTTACCAGTGTCAAAGTATTAATCTGTGTGGTTTGCTGTAGTAAAATTCCAGTTCAGATCATATCATATCATACATAGACTAGGTGGCCTAACCACAAAACTTTTCCACAGTTCTGGAGGCTGAGAAGTCAAAGACCATGGTGCTGGTAACTTCTGCTCTTGGTGAGGACGGATCCTCTTTTCTGTAGACAGTTAATTTTTTGCTGTGTCCACAGGTGAAGCAAAAGTGAGATAGCTGTCTCATCTCTTGCTATAGAGCACAAATACCATCACAAGGACATACTTGCCTACAAAGGCCGCACCTCCAAGTACTATCCCATTGGGTATTAGGTCTTTAGCTTACAAATTGGGGCATTCGGTTCATAATAGTCAGGACCTTGGTTTAATTAAGATTTATTTGTCACTTTAAGAAGACAGAACACATTTTTTAGTTAAAATGATCTTAAGCAATTCCATGTTGCTCATCCATCCCTAGCATTTCTATGTTTAGTATTGAACTGTGATGATTAATTTTGAGAATGTTGCTCAAAATACTGGAAAATCTTTAGATTCCTAGGAGTCATTATTCGGTCTGTTTTCTGTATTAATTCAGAAAGCTGTACTTATAAATAAAGATCTTCAATTTATTTCAAAGTGAAAATATTTTAATTATAAGCAAGCCAGAAACTTTTTCTAATTGATGCCTTCCATTCCCCCCAGATGCTTAGCAAGACATGTATCTGGCTATTATAAAAACATACAGTGCAATTTCTATTTTTAAAATAGCAAATGGTTGAATAAACTTAACTATTCTTTACTTACCAAACTGATCTATTGTTGATTAATCATCAGTCCTAACTTAGAAAACATGGCCTTTTTTTCCCTATTGGAAAACGGAGACTATGGCAAGAGTTAAAATGGGGAGACTTTGAGAGATATAAACCTGCAGTATACTGAGGGAAGAGAAGCAAGTGAAAGAAATGTGATATAATATCCCCATGACATGCACCTTTGTGATATAATATGATATGATATATCCCCATCTTGCTTAACATATCCTGTATGCATACATTGTCTTAAAAAGCATTAACTAGTGATTTCCTACTGTTTATTTTTTTTCTGAAATTCTGTATAACCTGTACCCTTTTTCTGCTTTTTTTCCTTTTTCTCCTTAAATAAAATTAAAAAAAAAAGCAAGGGACAGTTAAGCCAAACTGAGTTGGCAGACAAAGTTCAGTATGATATAAAATACTTTTGTCAAACTTGAGACAGGTAGTATGAGAAATTTAGAAAAAATAAAGCAATGAAGTACGAAAATGATTGTGTAGCAATATAGATCGAGAAACAATTGGAGAATAATATAAGTCAGAATTCTTCAGAGAAATAAAATCAATGATATATACCCAACTGAGAGAGAGATATAGAGGGAGAGACAGTGACACAGAATGACAAAGATAGATGATAGATAGATAGATGATAGGCAGATTGCATTATTAAAAGATATGCATTCACACAATCATAGAGGCTGGTATGTCCAAAGTTGTAGGCCGGGCTAGTGACACAAGTCAGCAACAGAGAGGTGAAGTTCCATCTTTAAGTCTATCGGGCAGGAGGAGGTGATGTTGTAGATGAAGTCTGAAGGCAATTTGCTGAAAAATTCTCTTGCTTGGAAATGGATCATCATTCTGCTGTATGCAAGCCTTCAGCTGATTGACCAGAGCCTATGATGTGGTGAAGGCAATAGCTTTAGCCTACTGATGAAAACATTGCTTTAGCTTAATATTAAATTCTACCAATTTGAATATTAATCTAAAATGTCACCCAGAAGCACCTTCATAAAGCCACATAGAAAATTGGAAACATCGCACAAAATTAACTATCACAAGGGCAAACCCAACCTCTGAGAAAATTTATTGTGAAGTAGTAAAAATGTATTAAAGCTACAAAGATCTGTATCCAAGTCCAGACTCAGCCACTTTCTGATTTTTGGAACCTCAAAACTAACTGATATCTTTGGGACTTGGACTCCTAATACAAAGAGTTAGATATTCCAGCATTTAATAGGGCTAAGCTTCACAGTTTATATAATTCTTAGAACTCACCTACCAAAAATGTGTTATAAAATGATGAGAGACAATATTCTACTAAACATAAGAAATTCATCTACATTTAAATCAAGATAGATTGATGCAAGACATATGAATTAACCTCCTAATTTACTGAAGAGAATGAAGGAAACCGAAAAATGGTTGACTGAATTAGACTAGGAAGTAGATGATACATTGATTTCTTTTTTTTTTTTTTAATCGGTACCAGGGATCAAATTCACAACCACGCACTTGCAAGGCAGGTGCTTATGCCATTGAGCTAAATCCCCAGCCCCCGATACATTGATTTCTAATTCCTTTTTTTTTTTTTTTACTTAGAGCGGAATCCAGTATTTTTGGTTTGCAACTCCAGATGTAATTTCTCATTTTTATACAGATCGTGTACTTTATGTTTAAATGTCTTCTGTTTTAAGTATTGTTTTTCATTTGAAATATATGTATCTTCCTAGGGCAGGGAAAGGTATAATAAAGTGAAGAAGGAGATCGCTTTGGAAAGGTCAATTATTGGAACAACAAAATGCAGTTTGCCTATCCTGTAGAGACTTTTGTGCACACATTGCAAGATCAGTGGTGTTTAGCTTACTATTTCTTTTGATGTGTTCTCTGTGATGAATTTTTTAGCATCATTGTCTATTTGTTGCAGTAACTTTCTATCCCTGTGCCTTGTGTGGGAGTACACGTGTGAACACAACAATCTAACCTTAGATGTACACAACCCTGCCAAGTACAAAGAAAGAATACATTTTCTCAAATAATTATCATCAGATCTGCGTTTCTGCAGCAATTATAAGTGGATTCCATCTTATAGTATAGACACATATAAATACTAGTTACTACTATTAATCTCACAAGTTATCTCTTCTTATTCTAAAGTAGGAGTAAATTTGCCACTCTTTGGGGGAAACCTTTGGTACTCAAATCACATTCTCATATGTGCATAGTACAAAGAGATTTTTCTCTCTTTGGCTAATTAGTTTCTAATTGAAACTGAAAGGACAATGTGTAAGGCATCCATATTTTATGAGAACAGAAAAACAGAAAGACTAATTGGAGATGGACAGAGGAGCGGGTAAGGGAGGGGGTGAAGAGAAAAAGGAGAGGAAAAGAAGTAGAGGAAGCAGAGGGAGAAGAGAGTGTGAGGGTTAAGCTTAATTGTCAGTTTCACTGACTTGGGAGTCACCTAAGACATCATTAAAGCACGTATCTGGATGTGTCGGGTGGATGACATAGGTGTGACTATCAGGTCTACATCTGGTCCTTGATGACTTTCTCACAGGCACTGTTCCTCTTGTGTGCTCTCCTACTCCCAAGAAGTGAACAGCTTCCCTGTGTTCTATCCTTCCACTATGACATTGCTGCCCGGTGAGTCAACCAACAGGGAAGTGGAACTTTTGAAACCACAGGCCAAATTAAACTTCTCCTCCTTTAAATTGAAGGTGTTAGGTATTTTGTTCCTGTCACGAGAAAGTTGATTAACACAGACAAATAATAGGAGAATAAATGAAAAAATGGCAAGTGTGTAACACAAGTGTTGGGTCATGTCTTTGCTGCTTTCATCTGGAGTAGAGATTGAAAAGTGGTATTTTATGCTTAAATCTACCAAATAGACACATTTTGTTCATTCTTTATAATTAAAAAAAAAACCCCACACTGAAAGGTTTTATAAAAAAATTTAAAAATGAAATACTTAGGAATCAATCTATAAGTATCTAAATGCTCACTGTTTTGCTTTTGTTGTTATTGGTATTTATTTTCAAGACAGGATCTCGCTGTGTAGTTCAGGCTGGTCTTGAACTCATTATGTAGTCCATCCAACTCACAGCATTCAAATCACAGCAATCCTGCTGCAGCCGTTAGAGGGCTGGGACATCGTGCCTGGCAAGAGTCTCTGGTGTGAGAAACCTAACATGTAAATAAGGAGCAAAATATATAACAGACATTGGAAAATGAGAACCAAATACACAAATGAGAAGAAGAACAAGGGAGGGAGAATGGGGACAGGAAAGAAAAGAGAGTAGTAGAAAAAACAAAACAAAACTTTTATAAATAAGCAGGTGAAAAGGGTTTGAAGGGAGAGGAAAGGAATGAGAAAAAAATAAAAGGAACAAAACATATCATGTAAAGGCACAAATTCTCTATTATGAGTATGATGAGTATATCAAAAAATGTATCAATAAAATAAAAAAAGGAATAAAAGAAAAAATACCCACATGTGATAATTGTAGTGTCAACTTGAATGGATTAAGAAACGCCTAGTGGAGAACTCTAGACTTTATCATGGCCTTTGGACATTCATCTTTAGATCCTTGAACTGTCCAGTGCAGCCACTTCAGTTTTCCAATACAGATCCTTCAGCTTTCTTATGTGGACTTGCACAGCACTCTGCAGTTACTCTAGTCCTTTAACTTTTTGTGGATCTTCTGGCTCTCCAGTATACAGATGGCCCTTTAGCATTCTTCCATCCTGACTCTGCAGGTGGCCATTGTAAGCCTAGTTTGTGAATCATATATATATATATATACATACATACACATGGATTAAGAACTTGTGGTCAACTTAATGCCAACTGAATTAAATCAGCAGGGTGCTGAGCATACATGTTCCACCTGAAGAAGGTTGCCAGCATAAATAAAGATGTGATGAAGGAGAAGGGCGTTGAGGCACTGTGGGTTCTCCTATGTGTTGCTGTTTGAGCCATTGGTTCTTCTGGAGAAGTTCTGGTCCTCACACTGAGCATTGCTTCCTGGCTCCAGAGGGGAAGATCTGTGCTACTTGGTCTCCACAATGTACTCCGTCATGCTGGCTTTTTGGCATGTACTCCACTGTGCTTATCGTTGGAAAAGCTCGAGCCCTTCATGTCACTGAGGATGGCTGTGGTGCCTTTCAGGACAACCCTGGTCTTTGTTGTGAGTGTGACTTCTCAGCACTAGCGTAGAACCCTCATCTCACCAGTACAGCTCTTTCACCCTGCTCGCATGGACTTTCTGGCTTCCACCACTGACCTTTGGGCCTTCCCAAAACAGATCCATAAAAGAGACTTGAGTTTTCATGTGGGCTCTGGGCATGAGTCATTCTTGTGGGCTCTAGACCTCCAGTTGGACTCGTGGGAGGCATTGTCATGAGCTATGGGTCTTCATCTGGACTCATGTGGGACATTGCTGTGGGATTCAGGCCCTTGGCTAAATATTCTATGTCTTTAGTGTTGTGGATAGATTTCCTGAATTTTCTTGTGTTAGCTGTGGGTGGCCATCATAAAAATAATATTATAAACTGCATGTCATGATTCTATTTATTCTCTGCACAACCCCTGACTACAACAGAAATTGTTACCAGGAGATTGGGGTCTTTGCTGTTATGATGCCTGGCCATGTGACTTAAGCACCTTGGAAATTAACCTAGAAAGTTTTTGAGAGACTGGCCAAAAGAGAGCTCCTGTATGCTGTAGATCATATTGGAGACTCTGGTCAGAACCTGGAAAATCAGAGTACTGGTGGAAATGCTGCCAGTAAAGATGACAATTGGGTAGGCTTCCGGTGAGAAGGACTGCTGTATCTGCTGGAGTTCAGGTAGTATACTGTGCTTTAGTTGAAAGTTGGTCTTCCTTTTGCTTGTATTTAGAGCTATTACCTGGGTGGCAGAAAAATTTCAGTGCAGTCTACTGTTGGGATGGTAGCACAGTTACTTTAGACCAGATCTATGACAGAAATTTAGAGCAAACAGCCAGTAGAGTAATTTAAATCATTTGGCCAAGAAGAAGGCTCCAGTAGAACTGTGGGCTGCGAAGATGAAACAGAGAACATGGTTGTTTAGAACAGGACAAAGGAAAAATCAAGAGTATATACTTGAATTGCAGGAGATCCTTATATTTTAGTCTTGCCATGTCACATAAATGGGAAGCAAGGACTGTGATTGTAATTGTTCTTTTAGTTTGATTTTAATATTGTTTTATACATTTGTAACCAGGTTAATTAATCTAAGAATTGTGTTTTAATGTTGAACCTTGGTCACCCTTTCAACATTTTGTTTTTGGTGCAGGAATAAGTATAAAAAGAGCTGGACATATGTAATTTTTATATTAATGTAAGTTTGATATGTTAACTTTTACAAATCTGCCCCTGCAGACTTGTTTATGGAAATGTGTGTGGCTATTAAGTTGACCAGGTTTGGATTGTTATGGATTAAAAACTGATGGGCAACTTAATGCCAGCTGGATTACATCAGCATGGTGCTGAGTGTAGATTTTTCACCTTAGGAAAGTTGCCAGCATAGAGACATGGAGAAGGACAAGGTAGGCATTGAGGCGTTGAGGTGTTGAGGCATTGTGGGTTTTCTTAGGAGTTGCTGTTTGAGCCATTGGTTCTCCTGGAGAAGTTCTGGTCCTTATATCGAGCATTATTTCCTGGCTCTGGAGGGGAAGATGTTTGTTGCTTAATCTCCAGGAGAAACTCCTCACGCTGGCTTTCTGGCATGTACTCTACTGTGCTTAGGGTCTCCGTGTCGCAGAGGATAGTTGTGGTGCTTTTCAGGGCAGCCTGGGTTCTTGTTTGGAGTGTGACTTCTCGGCTCCAGAGTAGAACCCTCAACCTACCAGCACAGCTCCTTCACCCCGCTGGCATGGACTTTCTAGCTTCCACCACTGACCTTTCAGCCTTCCCAGCACAGATCCATAAAAGAGAATAGTGTGAGTCCTTCTCGGGAGCTCTAGACCTCCAGTTGGACTCATGAGAGGCACTGTCATGAGCTCTGGGTCTTCATCTGGACTCATGTGGGACATTGCTGTGGAATTTAGTCCTTGGCTGAATATTCTATGTCTTTAGGGCTGTGGATAGATTTCCTATACTTTCTTGTGTTAACTCTGGGTGACCATTATAAACAATATTATAAACTCCATGTCCTGATTCTAATTGTTCTCCTCAAAACCTCTGACTACAACATACCCTAACTGTTACACCATATTTCTAGCTCTTTTTTTTTTTTTTTTGGTACCAGGGATTGAACTCATGACTTCATGTTTGCCAGGCAGCTGCTTTTGCTGCTGAGCTATATCCCTGGCCCATTAGCTTTGTTTTTTAAAAATCATAAGATATGGCAATCCTTAATGTGTATTTTCATGTGACAACAATGGCCTGAACCTGAGCAATAGGTGTCCCTTTTGGTCATGGCATGAATTCTTCCCAGTGAGTGCCAGTCACCACCACTCCTATGTATCCTCTCCTCATTGGCTTCACCTATTTATGACACCTGTCTTGCACCTGTGTTTTTCTTACAGCAGTCTCCTCTATGGTCTAATGACCCTCAAACATTTATTCTCTCCAACCTCCTTATCATGTGATTGTTGTCAATGACTAATTATGATTAATAAATAAAGATATTTCTGGAAACAGATCTGACCCTTAGGTTTGCGGATAAGCACAGATATTTCAAAATAATAACATAAATTAAATAAAATCTGTTAAGTAAAATAGTCCCATTGTGGCAAATATGAAGTTTTAATAGCATTAAATGTGTAATAATAGCAAAGATGACTGAATTGACTTTTGCACACGTTTGATTTTTTAATAGGCTAGTGATGTTTGTACAAGCAGTAAAATAAAGGTCTGTGTAATTTTAAAACTATTTTATATTTATTCCATAAAATGTATGTTTCTTATTTTTATTTAATCAAAAGGATTATTATATTCTTTTGGTCAAGATTATCAAATATGAATGGGCATGTAGATCAGTGGTACAGTACTTGATTTGTATGTACAATGTACTGGGTTTGATCTTTAGCACCAAAATAAATAACACTAAAATATTTTTCAAATAATTTATGTTCTATTCTCAGCAATGCCTTCTTTAATAAGTCATCACAGTCTTTATTTTTTTAAAAAATTGGCTTCACTTCAAAGAAACTTCATTCTCTTAAGACAATACAGTAATAAAAAAATTCTTAAATTCTTATTTTGAGAATGATGATTTTTCTGCTATATCAAAATCTTGAATTTACATATGTTGAAACACTGTAATAGGATTGTAAGTGGTAATATGTAATCACCGAAGAGATTATAAAACATTTTAATTTTAGCATATAAGTTGATAATTTACAGTCATCAAATTTTACCATCTTCTAAAACAATTTTGATCTGTACCAGATTATAAAGAATTGTTACTATGCTTTATGCATGCTGTCTCTTTAAGTATAAGGGTGTGTGTGTATGTATGTACGTGTTTGACTGAAACATACTCACTGATCTACAAAAAAATGGACAGCTTTGTACAGTTCAACCTCATATATATCTTATAGTTACATAAGGTGTTTCACATTGTAAAATACTTCTCGGTTACTAAGACACCACTATTTGAGTACCTCCAAAATTCAGAATAAGAAAGAAGATAGGCAAAATGAATACTCAGCATTCCTGGGAAACACTTCATTATGCAAGAATTTAATGCACTAGTGTTTTCCAAGAGGAGGGATTGACAAGTTAACTAATTTGTCCTTTCACTTACTCAAGCTGTTCTGTCAATCAAATCCAAGCATTCTGGAGCAGTCTGTGGAGAAACATTAAACCTCAAGGGCATTTGGATATAGTTGCCTTTCTTTTCAAGAATATGACAAGCCATGAGGAGGAGTGTGTCCCTGAAAGAGAGGCAGCGTTAGACACAGAGTTATGGGTCACATACAGCCAGCACTGAAACTGGTTGCAAAAGACAGCATCACCATGAGTTTGTTAATTGTCATTAAAGCTGAGAGTCCAACACAGACCCCTCCCACTTCTGGTATCAAAGAGTGTTACCAACTATGAAAGTCATACTCCTGAAACATAACTCTCATCACTCCAGAATTTTTCTCAAACATGTTTACCAATGCACAGAAAACGTCAAACATATCACCGTAGACCCTAGATGATTGAACCCCAGCATAGCTAACTGTTCCTCCCTCTGATCCTTTCCACAGTTTCCTTAAGGTCAAAGGTTGTAAATGAAATGCATTCTGGATGCCAGGTTCTGTGTGGACATTACTTCTTTCTGATTTTAAAAGCTTGCAAGATATTGTTTAGAGTAGATTTTGAAATTTAGAAACATTGAGAATTTAGATGCTAAGTAGTTTCTTAAAGATTCTCACCCAGGTTTGACTCCCAAGCGTGCTTTTCCTACTGAGGCAAGCTTTTTTCAAAAACCAGAAGGTAACTTTTCCTTTCTCCACTGCACTCTGCATTTAAAACATTCTCTATTAATATTTGTGGCCTGAATACACTTATATTTTTATCAGAACCCCAAAGGCACAGATGCCAAAAGCCATGTTATCAAAAGCTTATGTTTTCTTTAAAGCAGTCCCCCCTCTCTGCCTTTGGAAGAATGGTTTAATTTACTAGAAGGGAACTGGACTGGCGGTACTCAGTACACTTTCCACAAGCCTGCATTGAGCTGGTACTTGCTGCTTCTCTCTGCTCCTGTATCATGGCTCAGTCTGGCTGTTTGCCTAATAAGGCAATGATTTCTGTTTAGAGCTTTTTGAGATGCTGAATAGTCTTCAGCACTTTTTATGCCAGAGTGTGACAGTAAATTTCTAGCATGAGAGTTATTTTCTTGGCTTTCCTGATAAAGCTCAGAATAGAACAACTGGGGGAGGGGGGAGAGGAGCAAGCATATGAGCGATCTTTATAAAATAAAGATTTTATATAATTGCAATGTGTATACAAGCTAGATGCCATTGGAAACTTTAAAAATTAAGCAATAACTTTAAATACTCTACAATAAAGTGAACAGAGGCTAGATGACACTGAGAACCCAGTCCACATTCATCCACAGGATGAATGTGTATGATTAACACAACTTGATTTCTTAGCTGCTTCACATTGTGACTTTATTATCCCACTGTGTGCATCAATCTGAGTTCACTCTTCCAGGGCACTCTTACCCCGGAAAGTGAATGATGCAAATAAATGAATTGTTTCAGAAATGTCCTATAAAATCCATTTAAATGAACAGGAAACTACTCACTCTTCGGTACTCTTCAGTACACAGTGTTAAGGCTCTGTTTATACAACCCTCCTTGAACTCTCCACTTGGAAATTCTGGTCGGCTTTTCTCTATGCATTACACATCACATATATATTATTACTCGATGATCGTTAATCTGAATCATGTCCCCTCTGAAGTAGGAGGCGAGGGCAGGACAGCATGGCAGGAGCACTTGGGCACAACCAGCTGACTGAAGAAATTAATCATCCATGGTTATGGAGCAGCAGCTCCCGAGCTAGCTACAAGATCAAGCTACGTCCTGCACCAAATACCAACTTCCTGGCACAAAAAGCTGCTGAACCTGGCACCACTAATCTTTTAGGATGAGGTCAAGTAAATGATCCTCATTTACTTGATGAGGATCAAACATAGAAGGACAAAGGACAGCAGTAATTGACTTTGGGGCCACTGCCCTCTTGTTTTCCCAGTGGTCTGTTCTGCTTGCAGGACATATCTTCTCTTTTTCCTGCAAAGTCCCCTTTTCTCTGTGAGCACTTGTTTTTGCTTATTTACCATTTCCTTTTCTTTTTCATATTTCTGCCCTAAAATACATGATAATCTTTCATACCTGCCAATTGTCCTGACCAATTCATTGATTACAATGAATAAGATCCTGCAAAACGGCTGGTGCCTAGGTCATCAGATTACAGATACGATTGAAAGATCCACTTAACCCAAAGTCTTGCACCTCACAAATCTCCAAGATTGCCATCTTCACTTAAGATGGTACTCAAGCTCTAACAAGAAAGTATCTTTCCTTATCAGGTAAAAATAAACTCAGTTCTACTTTATCATAGGCTGTTTGGATGACTTTTAGGGGGAGTTAGCATCTGATTAAGGAGGAATCGCTAAATGCTGATAATAGGTTGAAGACAGGTGATGGGTATATGTGAGTTTATCATTCTAGTCTCTCTTCTTTTATGTATGTTGAAAGAGGTTTTCAAGAAAGCTAAAAAAATCCTTGAGTTAAACCCTTACTGGGCTGAAGGCCAAGGAAGGGAGCTGCTGAGTGGGTGATGAGAACACAAGACAATGTGATAAGTAGACTGGAAAATGTAGCCTGGTATCAGCTTTCTGTGGTTTTTCCCTCAATTTGAGAAGTGTGAACGTGAGACTCCCAACTCCACTCCTGTCAATGCATAGCACAACAAAGCCTCCTTGCCCACTCACAAATGGCACAAATTAGACCTCGGTAGGCTACACCATCCTCATGAACACATATTATCAATTAGTGGGCAAGGCCCACTCAGACCCTAGAGATGTGAAATGAATCCTTTCCACTGTGTTCTCGTAATGTCAGGAGGAAGGCAGAAAACAAGTATTCAAAACAAGGGATCCTTACGACAGGAAACAGCACAGAAGTCAGACAGCTCTAACAGTTCGGGACTGGACTGGGAATCCAGTACACCCATGGCCTCTGCACAGCTGTGTGGGCTTCACCAGCCGCTTCTTGCTCTCATTCCTTGATACTTCTCATTATCCGTACTGTTCGCCTCATTAAGTCTTCACCTTGATCTCAGTAGCATCCAAACTCTTTCCCCACTTCCATTCCCAGACTTTCCTTGATTATAACGGGAGGAGAGATGTCACCTAAGTTCTTACATAAAAACACAAAAATATTATATATCGCATAGAAACCAAAACATAAATAAAGAGCAAAATAAAAAAGAGATGGTAGAAAGCAAGGAGGTGACTGTGAATATGAAAAAGGGATCTAGGAAAGGGGAGAAAAGTGGACAGGATAAAAATGACCAAGAGGCAGTATGTATACGGGCCAGTTTCCCCAACATGATTGTATTTATTATGTATTGAGAACATATACTAATAAAAATAAAACAAAAGAAAATATGTCAGTAAATCAATGTATGTTAGCTTCCTATAGTGAGAATTTATAGCAATGGGAAAAAAAAAAAACTCCTTCTTGTAGAAACAGTTTTTCCTAGAAACAGCTATATGAATAGTAGAATCATAGGTGGCCGGGCTAGCCCGTGGAAGACAACTTACCCATCATGTGGCAAAAATTTAAGTTATTTTTCTATGAAAAACTGATGTGAACAGTACTGAAACATCTTGACTGTCTTTCCAAAAATAGAATACAATTATCTGATTAGAGTTTTGATGCTTTCTAGGAGTTTGTAAATAGAACCCACAAGCTAATATTCAGTAAAGTGAACCAGTCAATGTTATAATTGGTTCAAATTCCTAACCACTGTGCACCCATTTACCAGTTTCATTAAGTTATTTATTTTGTTAGTATCATTACCAAATAGAGTTGTAGTTTCAAAATCATGGACTGCCACCTATAGTTTTTTCTTTGATTTATCCCTTATTTCTCTTTCATCCTCTCCCTTTTTCCCCTCTTTTTCTATTCCATCTTCCCCCTTCCCATCTTTCCTCTTTCTTTCTGTCTCCAAAAATGGGTCATGCAACCTCTGTGTATGTGTGTCTAAGTGTCTGTCTCTCTCTGTTTCACAGAACTGGAAATTGAACTTAGGGTCTTCAAACTGAGATGTATCTCTAGACCTTCTAAAAAGTTTTTATTTTTAAATTTTGAGACAGTCTCAGTATGTCTCTGAATTACCCAGACTGGGCTTAAACTTGAGATCTTCCTGCCTCAGCCTCTCAGAGTGCTAGCAAGTACCCACATGCAGTACCGTATCGCTCCATGCAATTTCATTTTTATATTTCTTCAAGAATCACAGGATTTTTAAAGGTGATCAAGCTATTAAAAACCATGAAGTCCAGCTGATAAAAGCAAAAAGACCTATCTTAGGACAGTGAGGTCCAGAAAATTTTAGTCACTCATCTCTCAAAATGGAGACAATAATTGGTAGAACTGAGGCAGCTTCCAGGACTCAGAATACTCGGAGTTGTACACTTTTTCTTGTATAATGCTGCAGTTCAGGCTTTTAAATTTTCAACATTGTAGTCACCGTATAAAAAGCATCTCTAATGGTTGATATACACTTTTATAATTATTCTCTTAAAAGTTGATTCAAGATAGTCTATTTTTGCTAACTAGATTCATAATCTCTGATCAGTTCTGTGGCCCATAATTCATAATCTAATAGTTCTAGGGCTTGTTTTTTACTGTTGAGTTGAAGGTCACAATATCACACATGGATTTTTAATAATGTTTTTAGGACCATGAAAAAGTTAGTTGGTGTCTGTGCAAAATCAGATCTAGTGACAATAAGCTCAGCAGTTATTTGAGTTGAATCTGCACTGAAGGCTTGATACCAAATATAGAAATGTAGCTGCTCCGAGTGCTCCAGGGCCCAGGAGAATATTGCTGAATGTGAATGTGTGTGAACCACCTACGGTGAGGAGCAGCTCACACAGACTAGGAGACCAGTCATTATCTCAAGGGGTTGACAGTGCGTGCTTTACTGTACACTAAGAAGCATTTAGTAATTAGAAATAGTTGTAGAGTGTGACATTAAGCTTGTGAAACTGTATCTACAGTACTTAATATTAGTAAACAGTATTCCTAACCCAATTTCAGCATAGCATTACATGGTGCTATTTTTCCAGTTTGATTGGTAGCTAGTACATTTTAGCAGGCTTTGTTAGCTCACATTTATGTACCCTCAGGGGATAAGATTGGGGAAAGGAGAGAGAGAAAAACAGAAAAGAAAGAACAATATCATAAGAAATCTCCCTTATATGTACACAGACTTCTGAATTACTTCATGTTTGGATTTTATACAGATTTTCTTCTCGTTAGCTAATACTGGCCTCATTAGCAAAATGCTAGGAGTTCTTAAACATTTTGCAGCTTTTCCTTCTCCTCCTTGTTCTCCTCCTCCTCTTTTTTCCCCCTCATCTCCTTTTCTACCTCTTCCCTTTTCTTTTCCTCCTTTAGTTGTAAAAGTAATGGATGATGGCTGGGGTATGAAGCTTTCCCACCAGAACACCGTGATTATGAGCATTTCCCAGTGGACAGGCTGTAGCAACAGACTGTTGCTTAAATTAGATACATTAAGTAGCCAGACTGTTTGCTTCTTAAAAATATCAGAATTTTTTCCTTTTCAAAAAATGTCTACTTCTCCCATTCATCTATCTGTTTATATATATATATATATATATATATATATATATATATATATACATATATATATATATATATACACATGTATGTATTAGTAGCTCAGAAGGATAGATTAATAAACCACTAGAATAAGAAATATAAACTGAGTTTATATAAATTAACTTACCCATGACTTAAAGGACAAGGAAGTCAATAATTATCCCTAGAAATATCATTGCAGATATCTACAGCAGAGTAAAGATGGTCACCAAAACATTGGTGACCACCTTTCAGCAATAGGAGGGTCTTTTCTCCTGCCCTTGAATCTGGGCTGACTTGTATATGCTTTGAATAATAGACTCTTCTGGAAGTGAGGCTACACCTGCTGTAGGCCAAGACTTTAAGGTAACTGACAGCTTCTGCTTTGGTCTCCCAGAAGGCAGCTCTGTATAAGAAGACAGATTTTAAAACCATTATGTGGTGAGGAGTTCAAGATGCACTGAGAAGCTCTAAATAATTGAGACAACAGAGAGAAAGAAAAAGAGAAAGAGAGAGAGAGAGAGAGAGAGAGAGAGAGAGAGAGAGAGAGAGAGAGACTGAGTTATTGGTTACATGAGTAAAGAAGACATTTTTGGAAGGTAGCTCTCAGTCCCATCTGGCAAGCTAACACTCACAGATCAGAGATGAACAGCCCATCAGAACTCTCCTGGAATTTCCAAGCCTCAAAATCATAAGCAAAATAAATAATTGTTTTGAGCCCTTAAAGCAGTAAAGAACCAGAATAATATCCACGGCTAGATTTTACAGAGATACAGATAATTGTGTTATAAACAGACAAAAGTATCTGTCTATATAAAGAGATTAACAATGGAAATTTGGGAAGATTTAACTGGGCCAAAGCTCAGAGAGAATGTGTGAAAAAGAAAGAGTATACAAAAATTTTAAAAAGAAGAGCAATTAAATGCAACTATGGAGTAGGAAAAAAAAAAGCTTGGAGATTTGTTTTTGAAGGTGTATACAGAATTTGGAGGAGAAAATACGCTTTCTTTTTCATAGATCAGAAGAGGTTTTGCTGAGAGGAACCCAGATATTTTGGGTGTATCCTGACTTATGTGTACCCAGGGAAATGTGACACTGTCCCTCTTCAGTTGGATGACTCATTATACTTCTATTGGTGTTAGATTAGAGAGTCCACTGTACCACTGCGCAAGGTGAGGATGGTGCTGGAGGACAGAGAAAAGCCACTGCGCCATAGATCCACTTGTGCCTTCCTGCTGCCACCTGCAAATCTTCCTTCCAGTCCCCGCTCTGCCGTCTGACACTGTCTCAAACACTGGATTTAAGCCCCTTTTCTCATTTCTTCTCTTACCAGCTAGTACCTCTGACATGAGATAACTTCAAATAATCTAGATTTTAAAATGTTAAACTATTATTAAATGGTACCTCATAATTTTTGTAAGTGAAGAGACATGAATTGGTTAAAAGTGTGTTTATTTTATGCTATAACTTTTCAGAAGGACCGTATTCACAGAGCAGTGATGACATCAAACTGGAAGGGAAAAATATAGCTGTTAAAACATATATTCTCAAAGATCTGAAAGCCTGAATATACAAGTACCAAATGTCAAATTAAATAGTATAGAATTTTACTGGAATTATACAAAGGTGGTACAGTACTACATTCAACAAACTCAGCTCTCAGGAGTGGCTCCAGTGTGTCAGTTGACCGCAATCAGCTGGGTCTGCAGTATAATGTATCTATGCACACCAAGCAATGTTCTTGGGCCATGTGGAAGAGCATAATTTTATGGAGCAGGAGGAGGCACAGAGCTCATTTCATTCTTCACTGACCAGATGACACCTGGAGTAATAACTCTAGGGTAGGAGTGGCACATTAGGATAGTAGGACTGTACTTTTTCCAGTATTACACAAGATGCAGAAGGAAAGCTACGTCATGTCATTTGGGAATCTAGTGAAGGAACTGGGCATATTTGACTTGGAGATGAGAAAATGGACTGGAATAATTCTGATAGTCATTTGGCTACTGGTATAAGTAACAAAACGCAGAGGAATACTTGACTGGAATCTTCTCAGGAACTGGAGGAGCCAATAAAGGAGCTTTGTGGGCTACAGATTTCTGGATCTTAAGGCTTCAAGCAGCAATCGGAGATTATCATGGAAGTTTAAGGATTAGAAAAATGTATTAGGCCAGGTAGCTCCTGTGTTTCCTAAAACCACATGAACTGCAGAGATACATTTTGTGCATTTGAAAATTACATCAAGCTAATGTGTTGTCTAGTCACTTTTCTCATTGCTGAGACAAAATACCCCTCTTGTTGCTGAGCCCAGATACTCAATATTCAAAGTTAAAAGAGCAAAGGTTTATTTCTGTCAAGGTTGGTAGAGACTTCAGTTCACAGTTGGCTGACTCCAAGGCGAGGCGGCATGGCAGGGAAGAAACAATTCATGACAGGCAGAAGGCAGAAGAAAGTGACAAGCAGGGAAGTAGTGAACCCATGAGCAACAAGGGAACACAAGAGCCTTCGTTCTGTGCCTTATATTTTATCCAGGCTACTAATTCTCATCCAGGGAGGAGCTTTCCATTATCTACTCCCAGAATTATGCCAAATTGATCAGTGGATGAATTTAGGAATCACATACCTTTGATCACAGCATCACTTTAATCATAGCATCACACACTTTAGATTCAGCCACCTAGGAAAAGCCCTGCCTATGACTACATGAGGCCTTTGTGGAACATGTAAATGCAATCTCTAACAGGTGTTAAAAATGGAATGTGCTTTTCTTAAGGAAATTTGTATTCTAACAGGTGCCATACTGACACCTGAGATACCAAACCCATAAACTCGCTCTCATAACCCGCACTACTGTGCCATCTTTCCTAATGTTCTCCTGGCTGGGCTGAGACCACACCACAGAATCAGTGTTCTGGAAAGCCCACGCTATCAGCTGAGTTGGAATAATAGTATGAAATATGTTATCCCTGCAAAGCAAGGAAAGGAATGTCTGATGCAGGAAAGTCTTATTACTGAAGACACCTTGTCTTGGAAAATTCCATTTGACATGAATATCAGAAGCTAGCACTCCATTGTTATAGGAAAAAAAATAGTAAAGGATATGTGGAGCTTTATCTTAAAAATGTGAAACTAAATATTAATTTCTTAATTTTATTCTGTAAACATTCATTAAGTAGCTACCATGATAGATATATTTTTGAATTCTGAGAATACAGTAATTGGTAAGACCCTGCAGTACTTTTCCCATTGGGAGCAGCAATTATAAAACAGATAGCTGAACATGTATTACATATAAGACAGAGATAGGTCCAATGAAGAAAACAAAGCAGAAAAGAGTGACAGGGCATACTAATTCAGAAAGAGTGATCTGGAAAGTTCTTCTCAAGAAACATATTTGCGTGTGTTAAACCTGGTGTTCCCTAAAAAGGTCCTGGGCAGGATAAAGCTCACTTATAATAACTGCAGGTGGGCACCAAGGTTGGGAATAAGCTCAGTTATCACCAGGATGAGGCCAGCACAGGCTGACAGCCCTGGAAAACACTAAACAAACTGTAAAAATAGTCTTATTTTACATATTAGATATAAATGAAATAGTGAGCTAATTCTTAGAAACAGCAATGAATAAATTTTGTCCATTTCAATTATATATAATTTTTAAGAAAAATGTTATACCTCCAAGTAATAACCTTCACCTCACATTTGAGACTCATGGCATGATTATTAAAATGTAACATTTGCAAAATTAAGGCTCTCATAAATTTTTCCAAAGATCAGTTTTAGTTCTCTGATAACATTATCGTCCTTGTCAAATATTTTATTCTTTGGTTGCTACTATCAATATCTCACTTGTTGCTGTTTTTGAATGTGACTTCCACTGATTTCATAAAATCTTGAATCTTTTGCAAACACTTAAATTCCACTGAGTATTCACTTTACATCATGTCTGCATTTTACTATAGATGAATTAAACAGCTGTTGTCAGACAAAGGTGGATTCTATATTAACATTAACTAAGGAGGCATATGTGAAGGGAGACAAATACCACATATAGCCTGTCACTAGTATATACTTTTCTCATCAAAGATTTTCTTCCTTGGGCACTTTTGACTCTTCAGCACCTAAAACATTGACCAGTCAGATAATGAGGCCCCTTTTGTGATGGTGGCAGTTACTGGGGCTAGTAAAAGAGGATTAGGGAAGAGAGAGTCAAAGAAGAGGGGTTTTTGTATGTTTGTTTT
This sequence comes from Cavia porcellus, assembly GCF_034190915.1. NCBI lineage: Eukaryota > Metazoa > Chordata > Mammalia > Rodentia > Caviidae > Cavia > Cavia porcellus. The sequence goes on along the minus strand of NW_026947511.1, from coordinate 19,142,228 downwards.
TCCATAGAAAATTATCATTTCAGGCAAGTGTCCTCTCCTTCTCAGGGAGGGCTGGCCATTCCCAAGGGCACTGGCAGGAAGCTACAAGTCACTGTGTCCAGCAGACCATTGCAGCAGGCCTCTGTCAGTTTCCGGTCATTGTGAAGGGTCTGGCTCCTTATCCCAACATCTTGCAGGAAGTGATTTCTCAGAATTGTCTGTTCCTACAGGGATATGCAAACATTTTTAATGGAAGAGCCATAAAGTGAGCACAAAACCACTCTGGATTAAGCTCATTCCATCCAGAGCAGTTCATTCACGTTTCGTAAAGTTTTAAATTTTATGGATATGAGGGGCAAAAAGACTCTATAAACACTGTACCATCATAGGAAACAAAAAGAAAATATAATATGGCCTATGTACTCAGTCAGCACAGTACTTTTATTTACAATCTTCCAAACTTCATTTTTGTTATAATACTACTAATAATACTAATGAGAATAAGAGTCTACTAGTTATTGACTGTTTCTGTTTTGTTTCTAGGAGGGTCATTTAATCTTTGTAAGAATCTATGAGATAGGTAATTATCACCTCCATTTTACAAGAATATTGAGGCAGAGTCATTGTTTAAGTTGACAACAACAGTAACAGGTTAGTCTGGAATCTCAGCAAGTTTGCAGATTCTTTTCTCAACCACTGATCTACTGTTCTACATTTTGCATAGAGCTAAATCAACACATTAGAATAAAAGTTTTCCAGTTATAATAAGGACTGTATCAGTATTAAATCTAAAATTCAGATGCTGGTTTTATGAGCAACATTAGGAAAAGTAAAACATTCAAATTTTTTTTTTTTTGTCTTTTTCATTTTTATTGGTACCAGGGATCGAACTCACGACCGCCTGCTTGCAAGGCAGGTACTTATGCCGCTGAGCTAAATCCCCAGCCCCTAAACATTCAAATTTTTAAAATGTAATTGAATTAACAGTATTCAAATCTAGCATCTCCATCTAACATCTTACTTGCAGGAAATAGAGATGTACATCTAATATGCATTAAATATTTTGCACACTTATACAATATGTATTTATACTAAAAACTTTGAAATGTGGCCTGTGTGTCTTCTTCATGACAATGAGACAGTGATAAACATGTAACATTACTTTTTTCTTTCAATCATTTGTTCAATAAACAATTATTTTTTTTTCTAGTATACTCAAGAACTGTTTTCTCAAAATTCTTAGTTACACGTTGTGTTAAATGATATATTTAAGCAAAATATTATGTTGGTCTTTGATGAATTTGGGGAACATTAGTTAAAAATAGATGGCATACTTTTCTTTGCTGCCCAACATGCATTGTGAATTTATAGTATGTTTGCTTTCAAAAAATTGTTTTTGTTCATTTAACCTATTTTTTTTTCTTGGCCATCTTTCTTTTTTAACTCTTCACAAATTCACATAATAATTTTTCTGCTTTTTAAAAAAACTCTTATTAAGCTCCATTTAGTTAAGTCAAGGGCTTCCAAAAAACTGTATGTTTTATGATGTTCAACAATATAGTCTTATTCCAAATTGAATAGTCGAAAAAATTTTAAAAATCCACTTGACAAGTTATTTGTAAAGGCGATTTAAAAACTTGATTTAATATGAAAAAAGTTTAAGAATTGGTTGAGCAACAAAAATTAAAATGATTTCCTACAAATTACTAAATGACAGAGCTTTATTGTAGAATATTTTGGGGTTTTAGCCATAACATGTTGTTGTCAATCGTTTTCATTGTATACGACTAGTTCCAGAAACTTAATTTTAGTTCTTTCTATTCATGAGTTGCTGAGAATTTTTTCTATGAATGTTATTGAATCCTTACAGTTATTAAGTACATTCAGTATTTCATTTTTTTTTCCCAAAAAGGCCACATTATTCCATATACTCGAATGAGTCCTGTTTCAAAGTTGAAAGAAATGTACTTTTCCATTTCAAATGAGTCACTGGGATAGGTCATTTTACAGAAAAGAAGTATGATCTGCCTCTGCATTGGAATGTTTGAGGACAGTACCATAGCCAATGAGTAGAAGGGCTTTCTGTAAACTGACAAGCATTGAATCTATGGTACCAAGCAGACTGAATATAGATTTGCCTTGTAAGTCTTTATAAACAGAAAGAACAGACCTCAATTTGTGATAAATACAATGAAGAGGGTCTGTCATTCTCAAAACTAGCTCGTGGAGACAGGAGGCTTAAGAACATATACATACAATATTATACATAAACATTCAGGGGATTAGTATTTTCAAGCTTATTTGCTCCACAGAATTCAAGTCCAAGATGAGGTCAGGCTTTTATCTTTATGGTTGTAAAGAACTTTAACAAAATCAATTTTTTTTGAAAATTCAATTTTGGTTTTTCAAAGTATAACTTTTAAAAGTTAAAAGCAAGACTCTCATATGAATACATACAAACGTCAGAGATCTATTCATTTACTAATGAGAGGAAACTGCAAACATGGTTTAGATGGTTGGAAGAACACTTGGGGATTTCAGTATTTACAGACATCAGAAAGAATGTTAGTTGAGTGAGATGCAAAATTGGTTAACACCCTACAGTGCAAGAAAATCTTAAACGGTGACATGTTTTCTGTTGGCTAGACTGAGTAAAATGTGCAAGTTTAACGTGTAATGCTGCCACGTCTGTGTCAGAATCAATAATAAGCAGCCCAGACAAACACAAGCATGCTTTCTAGAGAATTAACTCACCGCTGAGTGGACCTGTTAAACAATGTTTCACTGCGACCCTGAAAGTCATGCTCCTTCTTCTTATTTCTAAGTTTGGGGTAATTTTTCTAGTTATCTGAAAATATTTTTAAAATACTAGTGTTTCTTCTTATTATAACTTAACTCATCGGCTGATATGATTTATATGGAGAGGAAAAAAAAGCCACCACCATCTCAGCTGTTTCCGGTAGTGGGAAGATTAAAACGGGAGTGGGGATCTTATTTCAAAATTCAAATAAGCATCTTCCATTCCATATCAAGGTCAACATGGCAGAAGAAATGAACAATGGAAGAGAGCAGGACACATATCCCAGGGCGATGGAGCGAGACCGGGAGGACAGACTTCCCCTCCCCCCAACAGGGGGCCCACCCTCCGGGCCTGCGGGCTCCCTCCTTTGTAAAGGTGCTGGGGAGGAGCTCCGGCCGGCTGTCCCGGGCTTGGCTGGCTCCGCCCCTTGCACCTTGCCCTCGCCACCAGCTACCGCCTGGAATAAATTCTCCTTTCGCCCTGCGTGGGTTCATTCACTGTGGTCCGGAGCTGGGAGCTTCCTCTTCTGTACTAAAATAACATAACAGGGCACTGACAGATCGGATGTGAAGCAGCGATCCCTCCTTCAGAGGCTCTTCTTTTTCCTTAGCAATAAAAAACAACACATGATTTTTTAAAAAAATTGAAATATACCAGCACCAGTGCGTCTCTCCCCTTGGCGTTCCCTCCCAGCCTTTTCAGCACGAAGGATGAATGTCTGCACGCCTCGGGCCGGGGGCAGGGCGGGGGGAGGCTGGGAGCTAGCTCGGTTTAATCGGTAGGCTCTGCAAGAAAGCAAATCCCCGGGGTATTTCCGCACCTAGGCAGGAGCAGCGGCTTCCGGCGGCTGGAGCAGCGAGCGGTGAATCCGAGGCGGGGCGCCCGGCGAGCTGGGGTCTGCAGGTGCCCCTCGCTCGCGCCCAGCCCGGGCCCCGCCCCGCCCCGTCCCCGCAGCCGCGCGGGCCGCGGGGCTTTGTGGTTTGCCCGTGCTGCTGGGCCCCTGCTGGGGGTGTCGTTACGAGCATGTGCAGACAGCAGCCCAAGGTAGAGCGAGCGTGCCGTGCCGGGCTCTGAGACTTGCCTTGCAATGCCATGTTTGTGTGTGTGCTCTAACTCCCGGAGAGCAATCAGGGAGACGGCTTCCCGGCCGGACCTGGCTGATGTTTTCTTGTTTCTGTTTCAGCCTTCAGGATAATTCCTTCAGCAGCACCGCTGTAACAGAGTAAGTGATTCTTGCCATTAAAATGAGACTTGCATGCCTTTCTCTGGAAGCAGCTACCATGAAGGTACCCACTGCCCCAGCCTCTCTTCATGTTAGATGTATTGTCTTCTGAAATCTGGGCCAGCGAGGACCGAGGAGAGGCGTGTTGATTGATGAGGTCCAGGAATCTATGCAGGAGGAAATCAACCTTTTTAACAGCTGGGGAGATATATTAAAACCAGTTGATGGCTTCCAAGAACTCACTGCTCTAAAATATGTGTTCTTGCAGCTCAGAATAAAAGTAAATAAATAAATAAACCTATCTGACATGTCAGGAAGGGAGCTTGGCTATATTTTGCCAACATTATTAGTGTCAGTTTTTGTGGAGTGCACGCTGTATACATTTACCGCAAATAGGAGTTAGATGCAAATGACTTGAGTTTAATTTCAGCCTGTGATAAACAGGCTAAACTTATCCTCTCTGTGGTGTCTACAGATTTTTAAGATACAGTGTAGGAAACTTTTTTTGCATGCCTGTTGTCATTTTTGTCTTCTATGTTAAAGATGCATGTAGAAGGAATGAGTGATTTGTCCTTGGTTAAAGTTTATTGATTAGGACAATTAACAGCATTTAAACAGGAAAGGAGGAATGTAATGTTTTATTCCAGGACTGCTGGGCACAGTATTGTTTTATTAGACACTTACAGTACCTTGTTTTAATTCTTGTCACCTCTTCCTTAATGTTTTCCCCAATATTGTAAATGTTAAAAATTCATAGCATCCTTTCTCAATAAGTATATGCAATGTATAGCTACATGCACTAATATATATACTGTATGTCATGTACCAATCTTTCTCTAGCTAAATTCATGATGTTAATTCTGGGAACTTTTGGTAGAAGTCACCCTTAAAAGCTTTAAAAAAAAAGGTGTGTGTAAAGTTGTCTACTCAACTACATTTGAAAAACGTAATGAGTTTGATATAGAAACCCCAAGTAACTTGAGAGCACTTTGCTAAAGTTCTCTAAAAATCAAATAAATGTGAAGCAAGTATCATTTGAGTTTCAGGTTCCAACACTGTCACAACAGCTTGGAGAGAGTCACTGGAGGTATAAGCTTGTAGAAGGGTTAAGACAGTGCCTCAGAGGTCCTCTGTTTCCCACATTCTTTTGTTCCTCTGTTTGGATTGCTACTGTCTTAGTGTATATTTTTGAGCTCACTTAAATAGAGTCATTTAAAAATTAAGAAGACAAAAACAAACAAAAACACTAAGGTTTACTTTACAAGAAATACTCTTAGGGACTTGTATCCTGCTAATGAGATTGCTTAGTAATCTGTGCTGCGACTTAGCTTTCTAAAAGCCTGAATGAAGAGATTTGTGACCCAATCTGCAAAGATGAGGCCTTGACTTCCTGGTGCAGGTGCACAGGTCTCTCTCCTCCCTTGTTGTGCTGCCAAGTGCCAGGTGCTTCCAGGGCCTGATTCTCAGAAACCTGTGGGATCAAATCCCCAGAGTCAGTTGTGGGGCTAGCAGCTTCAAAACGGAGACACTTAGTTCCAGATTTCACATGGATTTTGTTTTTTTGCTCAAGGTATTATGTTTGAAAGCTGGGGAGAGTGTCGTGCCTTGTCTTTGGATAGTCCCCAAGGAGTTCTGATTGCATAAGATCATGTTGTTACTTTCAGAGAAGTGACAGTGATTTATTTTAAAAGGCTCTGAGTGATAATTGGGATGCCATCTGGCTATTATAAGAGTCTAAGGAACATACTGAAAGCTTACCAAAAGCTTCATAGTTACCCCACAGCACAGATTCGGCCATTCAACACTAGCCCCTGTCAAGTGCAACATTTTGCCTTCTGATCAATAATAGGAACTGTGCTCCTTGATTCTTTGAGTGTGATCCAGGGGCACTGCCTTGAAGCCTTGATGTAGCAGATGTTCCATAAATGTCTGGGTGAAGGTTCTTGCCTACACTGATGATGCACTTTCCTGTCTTAAATGTTTTGGATTAAGAAACATTCCTATTTTCTCCTGTCCCCACCTCACTCCTACCTGCGGACCCACTGAGATTCCACCTGGACATGATTTCTTTTGGATTAAGGGCCCTATAGTGACTCTTATTAAAATAGAAATTAAAAAGCCGGTGCCTCTGGGAGGTAAATTCAAGTTGTCATCAATAATTCTGCGTGAAATCTTTAATCAGATATTCTAATCTGACAGGGTGCTGCTTTGGTCACCTAGGAGTCTTATATGAGTCAAATGAAAGTGGAATTGAGAGGGATTTAAGGATATATTTCCTTCTCTACCCAGTTTTTCTAGGATTAGCCCCTTGATCTCTGTACAAAGTTAGTCATTTAGAATTACTTTCAACATGAGAATGGCTTTGGGCTTTTCTCACATATCTGTGGCATCTTTTCTATCAGTCATTTTCTCTATTGCCCGGCTAACTTGTTCTTTGAAATGTTATCATTCAAAGCATTGATTATCAAAATGAAATGATCATCATAATAGGGGAAGAGGAGTATGGAAAACATACTCCTAGGCTTTATTGCAAGGGTAACCCACAATGGGTGGCTATGGTGACGTCAGCCCAGTAGTGGTCTGGAATATAGATACATTAAGCCTAGAATTTTTTAGAAGCTTACCAGTTTTGTTGGATGGGTGATCTGGTTCAAAAATGTACACTCCTAGGTCTTACCCCAAAGAATTACTGTAGGGGCTGAGGTGAGATGGGGTCATAATCCACTGTTTGAATCAGATACAGTATTCCAAGTAGTATAAATACAGGTAGTTTCGGGACCTCATACTGACAAACTCCTCAGGAAGCTGTGCCTTCAGGGAACATGGCATGATAGGGTGACTGGGATCTAGCCCAATAACATTTTATTAGCAGCTAATTTGAGGCCTCTCTTTAATCAGAAAAGAGAACTTTTCATGGACACTTACTCTGTTAGCATTACTCTAAAAAAGTCTGTCCCGTGAGCCTTTGAGAATGTAAGCTAGAAGTTATTTGGCTTCTTCCTTACTCTGTTAATATGGTGGATCAGAAACAACCCAGGCTGCATTGCTTAGGCCTTGAAATCCTAAAACAATAACCTAGCCTCCATCTGAATGTAATTCCTACCTTATGCACTGCCTGGCTGATTTGGGAGAAGATGGAAGTGCAAGTGAGCTGTGAAGTGCAAGTGATCTGCAACAAAGTGCAACCTTGTTTGTGGTTGAGAGAGAGTAAAAGTCCAAACAGGGAAGAAAGGAACACCCTAAGAGATTATTGCAGAGGCAAAATTTCCATCCATTCTCTGGGCAATCATACGTGAAAGACTTTAGAACTTAGGATCTAGTTGATGAAAACTACAAAGGTCCTCATTTAATAGATACTCCTTTCAATTTTTACTATGAACAAGCATGAGAAAAACGTTATATATTGCAATCCAACGACATATACATAGGTAATTTAAATGAATTCCATGAAACAGCAGTTAATGTTTACTATGGTGATGTTTTTCTACTTGTGTAACAGCACTAACAAAAAAACATGCTAATAGCTCTCTGCAGTTTCAAAATCCACCAACAGATTATAGTGTACAATTTGGAAAATATTTCATTAGCTGTTGCTTAGTTTTGAATATGAAGAATATGAGAGGCATTGGTCTTTAAATACCTGTGTAGGGCTATAAAACAGAAAGAGAACACCATGGCCCAGGTAGCTGAACACTTTGTTCGAGTTGATCCAGTAAGGGGATATCTGGATATGGGTTCCCATGATGGAATCCAATTTTATAAATGGACTAGTGTTGTACATTTGCAGGGCTTTCTGGGACAAGGACAGAAAGGAGATGCTAATTGAGGGGGCATAGATGGTACTTATGAAAATAATTGAAAAGTTTCTTGAATTAAAAGACCTTGAATATATGTGACTTGTAATCCAATTGGGAAGTTTACTTCAATTCCTGAGCCTTTGATCTTGGATTTTTATTTCTTTGACTTCCAACTGGAATTACCAATAGGTATTAAGATTGGATCTACTAATTTTGTTCAACCTCATTCTTCCAAAACCACCTGAAACTTTGTATGTTTTGGTGTTGAGTCTCCATTTTTAATTGATTATATTTTGAAGAGAGAGATTAATAAATCAAATAAAAGAAAAATGAGTTAATGCCAAATCTCCAGTTAGTATTGTGGAGCACCAGGTTTGATTCTTGGGATGAGCCCTAGTTCCTAAGAAGCAACAATTCTCGGTTTCTATTTTTTGTAGATTTTTCTAGTTTGTTACTGGAAAGCCCAGATGATACTTTAAGCAAATGCTACTAATGGAATAAAGCAATACAATACTTACGAATTTGTTATTTTCCATGAGATGGACAGAGTGAGTTATTGGCTATAAAGAAAACATAAACAAGAAAATTTAGATCAGTCAATTAAAAGGAACAATTTGTTAAGTCAGCTGATTTTTCCTTTTACTTTATGGAGAGAACAAAATATTTCAGCAGGTAAGAAGAGTTAGAGTCAGTAGGAGGACTTTGTTTAATGCATGAAAAGCCATAATTTAAAAAGAAGAGGCTGTAAGCGAATGGAAACTAAGCTTTCATGAAGTCATTTTGTAGACTAATTATACACCAGTGCCAGTAAAGAATATTTAATTTTAAAATTATTTAGTACAGTATAAATACTATATTGTAATTTTTAATTTTGATTTTTATGTTTATTTTTGCTTAATAATTACAACATGGATTTCTCAATCCACGGGGTTCAAATTGTTTTCAAGTTCAGTCCTTTAGAAGCAGTGTTACTCAAAGTGTGGGTATCCAAATTGTAATTTGAGACAGGAAAACAACAGAAATAGGGAGTAAGCTTTTAATAACTTTAATGGGAATTTGACATTGCTTTGACATTTTTATGAAAGTATTTGTCCACAGTGGACTGGAAAAAGAAAATAAACTAGTCAGTACTGAACCTCTAAAAAGTCTGAGCAGAATAGTGCCAACTATGCTAATTTAGTACCTAGGAGGCACTAAATACTCAAAAATACTAAATTATTTCACGAACAGGACTCGCTGAGGATAAATATTTTAATTCAAGTATTTTGAGCCACAACTCTGAAGTAGTACTGTGGTTGGCACTGCAGAAGTGTGTCTGGAAAAAAAATTACAGTTATTTCTACTCATGGAATAAGTAACCAATTAAAAAGATCTCAGAGATGCAAAAGATTACATAGCAATGTGAGGCAAGATACAGTTTGTTACCACAACTCAGAACAAAGAGTAAACATTCATGCATCAAAAGTAAAACAGGAATGTGGTTCTGTGTGAACTTTGCTGGGCGGGTTCATGGAGCTGGTAGAACCTGACTTGGGCTGTCAGTGAAAGATGATTAGGAATTGAAGCTGGAAAGTGCTTCAGGTTTGGGTAGGGCAAGGCAGGGATGGCTGAGAACAGAACAAAGGCTCCCTCTTACACTAGAGAGACAGAATGGTCCCACTCCAGATTCCCCTACGCACAGTGAAGCACTGGAGATTATTCAACATGAAAGAACCAGTATTTTTTATACGGCTGTTTCAGAAGTTTCGTGGAAAGGAGTCATTTCCTTTACATAAGCAAAAGAAAGTTCAAGAGCAATGGGGTAATCTGGGATGTGAGATGATTCGGGACTACCTGGTGCAGAAAGTTTGCCACTTATCTGAGCCACTCATCTTTGTGCCGGATGTCCTCGTATTGTGATCACAAAGGTCCTTGTTAGCCTAAATGATGTCCGCTGAACAGTGAAGGCAAAAGAGACTTGTGTCTGGGTCTGAGCTTGTGCACTCACGTGCCGTGAAAAAGTTGGTATCGTTCCCTGTCATAAGAGCTGGTTTGGGAAACAGTGGTGAAAATTGTTACTTTTTTGTTGGTTTACCATACTAATTTTGAAATAATTTTAGCTTATTACTGCTGCTGCTATAGCAGACAGTTGGACTGACACGGTTTATTTCCCCCTTCCCAGGTGTGACGAAGATACAGTCTCTCTACATGAAGACCAGACTGATTGTTCTAGTCTCAGGTACAACCTGCCATTGCTTGGTCCTTATTTGTATTTGTCAGAGACAGAAACCATTTGGTTCTGAAGTTTCTTTTTTGAACTAAAGGATTTCTTTCCATGTGCCATCTCTTCTAATATATTTTCATTTCTTGTGGGAAGTTTGGTCTGGTCTACATTTGTTTTTATTTTTATTATTTTGTCTTTCTGAGACAGGGTCTCACTAGGCAGTTCAGCCTGGCCTTTGTAACTCAGGCTGGTCTCAAACTCACAACAATCCTGCCTCAGCCTACTAAGTGTTGGGATTACAGGCATGCACTACCACACCTGGCTAGTCTTGTCTACTTTTGGATACTATGTTTAGCATCCAGGACAGTGATTTATAAGTGTGGAATGTTCAATATATTCCTATTTAATTGAACATCATTCTGCTTGTCTGTGTTCCCAGCATACACCCTAACAAAGAGGTTCTAGATTATTCACAAACACCTTACTGAATGTCTGGTGTACTGGCCATTAAGGGTTCATGGTAAAGCAACAGTTAACCATTTTTCTCCTGTTTCCTGTTTCAAGCACTTCCATATACGTTTAAACTAAACAGCTGAAAGAAATATCTTCCTTCGCATCCTATAGACAGAGAAACTGAGTTCAAGAAATTATAGTGCATCCAAGATAATTTAACAGTAGAACTTAAAATTTGGACTCAGATCTGTTTGACTCAAAGTTCAGTTACTGGCTAACAACATTTGTTGGGGGCCTATTTTGTGTGCCAGAAACCAGTCAAGACTTGGGACAAAGAAAGTCAAATGGTTCTCTGCCTGCTTCCAGGAATTCAGTCCATTAGAGGACAACACAGAGGAAGATGTTAAAGTGCATACAGTGCTGTCATCCTAGAAGGAAACAAAAGATTCTTCATCTTGAAGAATCAAATAGCACAGAGAAGTTTCTGGGATAAATGTTTGAAGAAGGTTACATGTGACACAAAACTGTCTTTTGGAGATAGGGGGAGTCTTAAGACCTAGAAAAATATGATGCCACCAAACAGAGGCAGCAGCTTACTGACAAGCTGACAGAGGTGGAATAGTTTGATTTGAAGGACTGGCAAGTAGTTCAGGACAAGAGAGACCCCCAGAGCCAGGTATGGGTGAGGAGTCAAGTGATGGTAAGGAATGAAACTCTAGAGATAAACAAAGATCAGATTTCACAAGGCTTCTGTGCCTTTCTAAAGATATTGGAATTTATCCTGGAGGTATTGAAGAAAATAAAAGGAACTCTCAGGGTTTTTTTTCCCCTCTCTTTACAAATAATCACTTGGCCAAGACTGAGAGACAATATCCTTAATTCACTGGGTTGCTGCTCTGAGCCAGCATTAAATACAGATATTTCACAGACACCATATTATTTCTGCAAGGTACATATTGCATTCACTTTTTGGAGAAGGATCACAGAAGTAGAATGATGTGGCCCAGGCTGCACGACTAGTAAGTGGAAGCAGCTTTGGAACGCCTGCTCTTTTCAGTACATCATGCTCATTCTCAGTTATAACTTATTCCAGCAGTCAGTGCGTAAATTATAATCTGTGCTTTTCTGTATGGGGATTCAAAGGAACCCATGAAATGTGAAAAATTTATTTCTAAAGATAATTTTTGTAATTGGGTTCTACATTTGGGTATGGGAGAAAGGTGCTTTTTGGTTCATTTCATCTTTCCTTGTCTTCCAAGGAGCTAGACATGATCGTATCTATAAATTTTAATGACTTTAAAATACAATATAAAAAGCAAGTTACAGTATTATTTTGAGAATGAATTGATCAAAGGAGAGTCACTTTGGATGTGACAAACTATTTTTTGTTATCCTGTTTGTGAGTGTTCAGGCATCCTACCTGCATGAGGAACATTTAGGTAACTTTTCTTTCTCCCATAGGAGCGCAGATTGTAGTCCCATTGGAATGGATAGTGTAGTGTATTCCACTGTTTCCTAATGAAAGAAACGCACTTCAAGGGAATTGGTATAGTTTCCACTTCATGGTTTAGTATTATCTTATTAGAAAAAAATTGTGACTTTAAATGATATTTAGGGAAGAACATCAACCAGTGTCACTAGCATTGATTTTTTATTTTTTGATCATTGCTGTTACTAACACCAAAGAATTACTATTATTTTATTTGCTGAGTCCTCCTTCACCAGGCAGACTAAGATTTCCCAAGAATTTAAGTTTAACTGTTCAACATAGTTGTATCCCTTGTCAACTGTCCCTTCTTCAGAGTATTTATTCTGATCTTTGTTTTAGTTTTTTTTTCCCCAGGGATTAACTGGAGTTCATCCCCTACTGATACTGGTCTAGCGAATTTAAACTTTGTTATTTATGCAAAGGAATGTTGAGTGGTAGACACAGAAATTCATCATTTGCCAATGTCCTTGAGCCTTGAGGAACTGCCTGCAAGTGACCTTGCTTAAGCTCCTTTATGGGTACTTCTACTAAGGAAGCATAGGACAATAACACTTGGTAAATTGGATACTCCTGATAAACTGGATGATCTTATGCCAATGATTGCTAGGGTTAATAATGTTGATTGTACAAGGAGAAGATCCCATTGCTTATATTCATAATGTTTGCTTGATTCTTAGTAAAATGAAACAAAAATATGTCTGAATGTAAGTGGGACAAATGGCTTCAAATAGGAGTGTTACTATGTCAGGATTTTTGAAAAGATAGAAACTTGAAAGGACTGGGAGATTGTATTGCATTTGATGTCTGAGTGAAAAAATACAAGTGCCATCTCAGCACTTTTATCTTTGATGATTCAGCGCAGGTAGAACCCAGACACTGGGATCTTTGACTTTGTGTTCAAGATACTGGTATGATGATCTGCTTAGGTAAAATTAGGCTCTTGACTTATGTTTTATAAAGGTGACTTGTATCCTATCAAAAATAGATCTTGCTGAACTTTTTTTGTTTATTTTTGTGTCCTTTTTATTTTTATCGGAACCAGAGATTGAACTCACGACTACCTGCTTGCAAGGCAGGCGCTTACGCCGCTGAGCTAAGTCCCAGCCCCAATTGTGCTGAACTTTTAAATGCCTCTAAAAATTGTATAGAGGCATTTATAAATCAATATTGCAAGTAGAGATGAAGCATTCCTTGAATGATGAAAATAGGCATGAGAAACTAGAGATGTACCTTGCCCCTTGGGGTCGGTGTGAATTGGCCCCTCCATGGGTATGTTATTTAACCTCTGCACTTTGGAGTCTTAATCTATAAATTTGGGATTATAGCATTAAAGTTGACTATCTCACCTTATAATTGTGAGATAATGCAATATTGTATTGCATTTTATTTTTGAGTGAATAAATAATGTGAGGGAAAATACACGTGAAAATAAAGTGAAAAAAATTTTAAATAATGTTTGTACATGGCTACCACCACAAAAAAAATCATGCATCTGCTCACAAATATTGGAAAGCAAAATAAACTGACATAAAAAGTGAGATTCCAGCTTCTTAAATTGTTATAAAACTGTTACAAATTTACACTAGAAATATTGCTAAATAACTATTACACACAAATAAATGTTTTTAAAAATTTCCTAGTTACCCTTAAAATACAGCAGCAGTTATATATGTTCAGCCCCTTTTTTTCCCGCATGGGTTTTATTGTTTATGGTGATGTCTAAATTGAGTCTTTCCTCTTGTAGAGATGAAAATAATAAAGAAAATTACCCGGACACTGGGGCTCGAGTAGAGGAGTGCTTGCCCCCTTCGCGCGAGGCGCAGCATGTAGAGCAGACCGTGCTGGTGGACGGCTTGTTGCGACCCAGCATGGGCAATTTCAAGTCCCGGAAGCCCAAATCTATCTTCAGGACTGAGAGCGGGAGGAACCACGGAGAAAGTCAGGTATGGCTCCATGTCCTCAGGCCTCCACCAAGTTGAGGGCACGGGGCACAGCCTAGCAGTTTGAGCGCATTATTTGTGAAATGCTGCATCGTCATCCCAGAGGTGTGGATGCTCCTGTTGGTTAAAGACTATGTGCTTTGGGCCTGCCAATCCCTTAGTGGCCTTGCAAACTGGTACCTGTTCTGAAATACTGGACTTTGGTTGACAGGAGCAGCTTTGCTCTTCTGAAGGGAATGAGGGAAGACAGTCTAAAGAGTGTAATAAAAATGTCGAGTGCTTACTCCAGACTTACGATACCATTTTACTTGATATTGTTAACGTAGTGTTTTATGTTATATATTAAAGTTTTTTTCTCAAAAAACTATATTAATTCATTTTTATAAAGTGAGAACTAATCATGTTTGACTTCTTTCAAAGAAGGCTTAGTCATTATCCTTCAAGATATTCTGTGTAATTTGGGGGGGGCATGATTTTATTATCTTGTTTTGCACATCATAATTTACATTATTCTCATACATTTTCACCCAACACAATGCCAAAAAATAATGGTGATAATAACCACAAGTCTATTTTGACAGAAGTCAAGGACTATTGTTTCTGATTTTTATAAAAATGGATTAATATAGTTTTTCTGAGAAAAAACTTTAGCATGTAACATAATGATCATGAAAGATTAGGTGTAGAATGTCATGTAAAGTTAATTTGCAGTGAAACATAAGTATGCTCTGCATTTGTGAAGCTGTGTTATGATTATGTTAAATTGCATCTAACTCACTGCAGAGAGGTGATCATGAAACACCACTGGGTTATCATAAGTTTGAGATTCTGATACTGAATGTGGTCCAGCATCAGTTTGGCTAAGGGAGTTCTACCGAAGACACAGCTTTTCAAAGGACTGACCCAAAGTCTGATTCATCCCAGGGAGGTTCCAAGTTTGCATCTCCTGTCAGCGATTATTTATGACATGACGGGTTTCAGAGTACCAGCAATTTCGCCTCAGAATGCTCTTTTTTGTTATCCCAAAGTCTACACTCACAGAAATTACACAATTGTCACTTCTAATAGTGTGGCAGGGGGGCATGCAATTCCTAGTCTGATGCTTATATACAGGAAGATTAGAGCAGAAAGATATGTCTGCATAGATTTGTTTATAGTATATCCTAGAATAAGAATAAAATTCTCAGCAGAATTTAAGTGACCCATTTTATCAGATTCAGTGAGCTTCATTTTTAGGTATGACATTGTAGGCAAGATATTGGTTGCATAATGAATTTGCTCATCTATATCCTGGTTAAAATGGGTACATGAAAACATCAATATTACTATGAAAAGAGTAAAGACATTCAATAACTGAACTTTGGGCCTTAGGGACACTCAGATAACATGTTTATATGTTTCACTTATATGTTACAATTTACATATGTAAGTCTATTAAATTGTTGTTTGTTACAGATAGTTGAAATAAGAAAAATTTTTATTTTCAGAAAACAGAGTATTAAAACAATACACTAACAAATAAGTAGAATAAAATTTAGAAGAAAATTTTCCTTACAGGTCCATTTAGTCCTTTAGAATTAATTCTTGTTCCTATTTATGTTGGGTTAGCAGTATCATAAAGCCATCCATTTCTTCACCGAAGTTCTACAAATCTTAATTTAGCCTACTGATGGCTGTATCCAAAGGTTTGTTCTTTAAAGTGTCAATTGTTTAAAGCATCTTTTTTTACACTATGGTGCTTATGAGATTCTTTTTTATTAAAGACACCAACCCTGCTATAAAGCTGAGTTAATCTTCACGGAAGCATTGGAGGAAAACAAAACTATTAGATGACAGAAATTGAAATGGCTCTGATCATTTTACTACTGACATATTTAAAATATGAAAGGCTGAGTAAACTTTTATGAGAATAATGCATAAAGTGACATGAAAAACAAGATAAAAAATCATGCCCCCCAAATTAGACAGAATGTCTCCAAGGATGGTTATTTTGGATATTATAAAAAGGAATTGATACAGTTTTCTGAGAAAAAACTTTAATATATAACAAAGATCATAAAACACTATGTCAAGAATATTAAGTAAAATGATATCTTATATCTGTGTTAGGTCCTAAATATGTTTATTAAACTTTATAATCTGTCTTTTTAAAACTAGTATGCAATGGGGAAAGTCTATTAGGCAACCAACATTTTCTCTACAATAGTATACTTGAGACTGAAGTTTTACTTCTCAAGCATGTTCCCTAAAATCAGTGGCTTTGACAATGCTAGATTTAAATGAACAAGCCAACATTTTAAATAATAGTTACAGCTACGGCTGATAACATAATAGTGTTGTCAAATACCAGATACAATTCTACAAGAACTTGAATAAATATAGAAGTCTATGGAACTATTTCATGAAGATTTTGATCAGAGAATAAATACTACAATGCCTTGATTTACTATGCAGTATAGTAGAGAGAGTGGTTCTATTTATAAAGCTGGATTCAAATAAGGGGAATTGTAGTCATCAATTCTGTCTGATGCCTAATGTCACCAAGACATTGAGTTCTAACTTGTTTGTTCTGAGATCATCATTCCTGAAAAGTACCTGTGAAGAACCAGTTGGTACAACTTTTGAAATAGAAGAACACCATCGTGTGTGTTGAGACAGTGTCTATTCTGGGTTCTATTTTGCAGAATTTATATCGAGGGGACTCCAGAGTTGTTCTTCACTAGGGTTTTAATCAGGGGTGCAGAAGGGACAAAGGACTAGATGGTAACCCTTGAAAGTTTGGCTTAGTGCCAAACCTTTCTTACCCTTCTTTTGATCAACTACAAATTCAGAATTACCAGTTTCATTTCTTCTGGGTCATATTAAAATGTTACTTGGAGCAACTAACTCTTTTTTAATCTTAGCCTTGACTATTCTATGTGAAGAAACCATGAGTAGTAGAAAAATCTGATACTTTATGAGCCAATTTGAATGATTAATGCTAGTTTTGAGCCCACTTTGATTTAAAAGAAAGTGCTTTGGTTATATTTACTGATTTAACAGAAGACCAGGAACCGTAAAAACAATGCATGAATGTCCTCTAAGAAGATAAAACACTGGGATAAAGGAAATGTCTCTTTGAAACAGAACAGTTTTCCTTTTTGCTTGTTTATCCTTTTCTTCTTTAGACCATGGACTTTAGGAAGGAATGGCTTAGCTAATGACCTGTCTCCTGAGAGTACAGGTTTGAGGCAAGCTATTACTAGAGTTCATTGCTTATATGTTGAAGTTTAAACAATACAGATGAGTCCTTACTAAGCATAAACTCCTGAAACATTCAGAATTCAGTTGGCCCCTTTGTGGACTAGGTAATTTTAAAGCAAATAGTTTTTCTAAGGAGAACTGATTGGAGGCATGGATTATATCTTGCAACATTTTGTGAAAAGTTATAAATGAGCCTGTATAGGTCATAATATTAATCCTTGACAATCTGATTTGGAGAAGATTTTTAGGCTTGACTAACAACTTTGTATATCAAACCTCATAGCTATTCAGAAATTATTCATCTTTAGGGTAGACAGAGTCTCCTCACTCACTATCTGCCCTAGCCCCATGGATCACCTTTCTGTTTTCTGCGCTGTTGACTATTTTAGCAGAATACAAAAAGTAAGAGGCTATAAAGAGAGATTCTCTGCACTGAGTTGTGTGCTGTGATCATTCCGCTAATCCACTTCCTCAGGGAGCCCTGCTATTTGGTCTGGTGTATGTCAGCATTCAGGTTTTTTCCATTTGACTCCAAGAGCTATGTTAAAGAAGCCAGAAAGAGATCCAGGTCTGAATGTGAAATTTTTGTTTTTATCTTTCTGCAAAAATGAAACCCTCTAAATATTTTCAGGCAAAATTACCTATGATATATTTGCTACATTGCTTTTTTAGAAGAGTATATTTCTTATTGCAGTGGACTTCAAATTGAAAGAAAAAGACAATAGTTAACTGTAGTCCACCTCCCAACCAAAGGAACTAATGTTATGTTTGCAATTATGGATTTGCTTTAAGTGCATAATTTCTTGCTTCTTGCAATATGTTGAGAGTATGAATTCATCACGATTCTAACAACTGGTTTTAGATAATTGTTTTGAATATCGGTGATTAGTGCCATATTACTTTTCAAGCTCTAATGTAGGTGTTTTCCTTCAATTTTTATTTAAGTATGTATTTTCTGAGCAATCTTAATGATCCCGAAGACAGGTTTGTTTTTGAGTTTAGCTTCTCCCTCTCAGGAGGGTGAAGATTCAGGAAAACCATGTTCTGAGAAATGCAAGTTCTATGAGAATGAAGCTAACAGGTTTCATCTCTGGCTTTACTAGTTTATTGTGGTCTGTCAGATTCTGATACTAGTCATTGAATTAACAACCAATTCGTTCTTAAATGACTGAGCTAATGAAGAAAGGTACTTCAGAAAGGAGCGTGGGGTATCTGTAAAATAACTATCACTTTTTAAAAATATACAAAGGCAGTCAGCTTCCCTACTGACATAAAGAATCATAAATGAAATGTGTACTTTTTTCACTTGGGCATTAAATCTAGCAGTGTAAAAAAATGGATGCTTAGATGGAATTTGCATTCAAAACAACAAATTGGAGATTTTAAAGTTTACAAATAATGGGAAACTTGAAAATGTGCCATTATAGTGTTTGGGGTACTTCATCTAACTGATATTCCATCTATGAAGGAAGTTGCAAAAGAATTCTTTAAATAATGATCAAGGGCAATAGGGCTATAACGTGATGGTAGTAGCATATAAGAGGTTCTGGGTTTGATCCCTACACACACTCACAGGAAATTATTGATGGTATTGGCTGAGTGTAGCAACAATTGATGAAAGGACTGATTCCTATTTATATACTTCATGGAATATTAGCCAAAGATGCACATTGTGTCTTTATAGGATAACTTAAAAATAATCTATTTCCCACTTTCTTTTCTTCTGCGTTTGCATATAAATGAATCCTGATTTAAATAATTTTTCATTCTAAGACAGTTTCCATTATTACATATGCATATAAAGTCATACTGTAATCAAGATACACCACTACATGAAAGAAGAGGAACTTGCATGGAATACTTCTGTATCTGCTCCATTAGGTTCCAAGACTGTGACCACTGCTTTGGAGAAATTTCCTTTAATGCTTCCCCGGGGACTTTGAGTAAGATATAGTGATGTGGTAAAATACACGACCTACTGGTACAGATGGATATGTGTTCAACTTTTTTCTAATGTACTTGCTTTCTATACAACTTTAAGAATCTACTAATCAGCTCTTTACATGTCATTTTTCATTTTTATAAGATGCAGGTGATAATTTCTGAAGAGATTATTAAGAATTAAAAAGTGTAATGATATGCACTTGAACTTTCAGCAAATTTTAGGAGAGCAAAAGTAGTTTAGAGAACGTTATATCCTTATTTGATCAGGTACACACTAAAATCTCATTAATTACATGTCTCCTGAGTCATGCTAGGTTGTGCTGTGCTGCAATAACAAATAGCACAGTGTTAGTGTTTTAAACCAACAAAAATGCATTTTTATACATGTTTCATAGCCATCATTGGTCACTAGGAGGTATCTGATTTCCGCAATTAAGGAGCATGATTAACAAAATATTTTTAGTACTAAGTGTCTGTGGTTTCTGGGTCAGAGAGAAAGGAAATCTGGATGGTCCTGTATCAATGGTTAGAAGCTCCAGGCCTGAAGTAGAACACAGTATTTCTATTCACTAGTAACTGGTAAGAACTAGTCTTGTGTTTCCTTCATAACTACAACTCCATAATGTTGGAGCTGGACCAAGAAATCTAATACCACAGTGTGTCCTAAAAAGGAGACTGAATCCCTGGCCACCTATTGACTTCCATATTTTTTACTTACAATAGCACATAGCCCCACGCAAGATGGAATTAATTGGTCTTTTTATCTTCTGTTCCTTTAAAATAATGAAGTATTATTGTGATTAATGTAATGAACTAGAAGAAGACAAAGAACATTAATTAGGTTAAGTAAGTGTCACTGAAAGATATGCATGTTACATTATTGTTTTGAGCAGGGGCTGGGTTTTTGTACAAACATCCCTTCAGTTAAATACCTGCATGCCTATAATTATGGGAAAGAAGGTCTAGCATTGATTTCTTCCTGGTTGTCACATGAAATATGAGCTCATTAATGTTGCTGTTTTATTTAAGAACAATTGTGGCCTTACTCTTGCCAGAATATTATAGTAATGTTGTGTTATGCCAAATAAACCTGTGGTGCTGCGATTTGGAGGCATTTAAAATTTGTTCCCAAAATACTTGTATAGAAAGTGGATTTGACAATCTGGATATTGTTAGATGTAGGAGCTGGGTTTCTGCATACGCATACATATGCACATTCACATTCTCATGTACTTGGTGATATTTATCCAAGAGCAGAGTGTTCTTTAGGCAAAGAAACCAGCTCAGCAAAGACTTCTACAGCCTGTTTTGGAGCTTGGAAGTAAAGTTGTTTGGAAAGTCTGGATAGCAGAAACATCGTGAACTAGCATTTTGGGTAACTAAAAATCTCCAATCTAAACTTTATCAAACACAGTAAAATATCTCTTTGGGACTGAGACAACATATCTACTTCAAGGCTACAATTTTGGAATTCATATTTTGCAAGAGATGTAGTTGCCAGATGAGATGCCTAGTTAAAGTTTAATTTCAGATAAAAATAAATACTATTTTTAGAATGAGTATGTTGTAAATATTACAAGGTATATACTAAAATAAATTACTTGTTAAACAAATTCATTGTTGATCTGAAATTAAAATATAACTAGGCATCTCATATTTTTATTTTCTAGCTCTGTCAACTTATCAGGAATGAGTTACATGAGCTTTTAACCATATACATCTTCTTCTCCAAGACAGAAGTAACCAATTATATTTCATCAGTCTGAGAACTGCTGGGTATTTTTGTTTTGGCCTGGGAAGAGACCTCAGCATCCAGTCTAAATTGAGGAGGTTTGTCGCAGCATTTATTTTATCTTTAGTGTTCAAACAACATGAAACATACTAGGAAAAAAACCTTTCTTAGGATGATAGGTCTTTGAAAACTGGACAGAAGCATTCAAGAATTTTGAAAATTTAAGCTCAGGGTTCTTAGACCAGCTGTTCTATAGGATCTGCTTGCCATGAGGTCACCAAAAGTCAGGAAGAAGGATTTTTATGAGTCAGTTGTGTTAAAAAGATCAAAAGTAACACAGCTTATACCACAAATGGAGGGAACGATAATGCTATATGTTTGGAGCATTAATTATATTGAATATAAACAGGCAGTTAGACCATTGTGGCTTTGAAAACTACTGCTTTACACTGAGGCCAGTGTTGCACACTGCATATGTGGTGATTAGCTGATTTTGAACATTATGTTTTTATGTAGATGCCCGCAGGTGCAGGTAAATGGTAGTCTTTGATCACAATGAAACCTTACCTTCTCACCCAGCAAAGCCAGGCTTGATTTTATTATGAATCTTTTTTTACCTGAACCTTCCACAACTCAATTGCTTAATAAGATGTAGTGACAATTAGAGAGGTTCATCTAGAAACAGAGATGTTCAGTGCTGCTTCTTTTTATTCTTCACCATGCTGAGCTATAATTTTATGATTGCTTGTCTTGGTAATATTGTGTGCCAGAGACATTTCCAAAGGAAAGATCATTCCATTGTTAAACTTTCAGGCTTTTTAACTGGAGCAAATAGTAAATACTCAAAGGGAAATAATCAAGGCTTAGAGCTAAGTCGGTTTGCCAGTGTGGTAGGGGTTGAAGTTGATTTTTATGTGTTTTAATCTGGAAAACAGTGAGTATACTAAAGTTATGACCTATCAGATTTAAAAACCCCCAGAGGAGGGGGGAAAAATCACTGAATGCTGTGCTTGTGGTTCTACAGGAGGGCATTATTCCTTTCATCTTGTTCCTTTTCTCCTCCTATTGCCTACTGTGTTCCCGGCTCTATTGAAACTGATGTTTGAGTTAGAAATACAGATGGCTCAGCTTCAGAAGACCTGGATATTTCTCTCCTTAAAAAACAAAAGGATTGATCAAAAGCTTGAGTTAGTTGAATAATAAATATAAAACAGGCACCCACTAAGGATTAAGGCACTTTTAAATTTCTTTTTACTGGTTACATATAAATACTTTGATCATTATGATGTTTTCTGCCTGATGTGAAATATTGTGCTGGAAATAGACTGAATTACATGTCTACCCATCTCTACCCTATGCTAAAAAAAATAGACATTGGTTTCTGGGTTGAAGTGTCTAGAGATACAAGGGCTTGAGGTTTGAGACCTTAGCGGGCTGTGTGCTGCGTAGAATTACTGACCCTCTGCTTTGTCCAGTGTAGCCTCACTGTCTGCAAGTGATGGGTACAGGCAGAGTCCCTAAAGAGGTAATCAGCTCGATTAAGCAATTGCAGCAAACTTTAGGTGTGCTCTACCTCAAAATGTGGGAGCAGCTGGAAATCACACTGGACAAGAAAAGGATTCTGATCTCTGGGCAGTGGTCACAAAATTTCAAATTTAAAGAAATGAAAATTTTCAGACTCTATTTTTAAAAAGAATTTTTAAATTAAAAAATACAATAGCTCCAACAATTCTTATGTATAATTTTCCTGTCCTGCCATTGAAATTTTAAGTATTTGGTCCCAGTTTTAGAAATACACATCTATGGTATCTGACAATGGTACCCTAGTGGGATCTTCTGAATTGAATACATTTTGTTGTTGATGAAGATACTTTTGAAGTCGGTTTATTTTGGCATCCTCTTACTTGTGAACGAGTTGATAACTGTGCTTTGTCTCAGATACTTCTAACGTTGTGGTGGTTTAAAGGTTTTCCATTGTAAACAGGGCTAAAGAGCAACACACAGTTACACAATCCTTTGTCTCCTTATTTTGAAATGGGTGGTTGGTCACTTTTTCCTCAGCAATATCAAGACTTACCTTTTATTTCAAATACTGTCCACTTTACACCCTCTGTTCTTTTTCAAACTTTTTTTATATTAATAATCCCTTTCTGGGTAAAACCTCCTGTCAATTATACTTGATTACAAATCGGCTTTGATAGCAAGGTATTTTACCACTGATACTAGATTGCCTATATCTAAAGGGTTTTTCACATCCTTCTTATAAGTTGCAGATTCTGGGTTAAATAGAAGTGCTCCAAGATTCACATCCTCTTGGAACTTCAGAATTTCATCTTAATCGGAAATAGGGTTTTTGCAGATATACCTAATATAAGGATTCAGATTGAGAAAAATCCTAGGTGTAGGGTGAACTTTAAAGCCTATAACTGGTGTCCTTTTAGGAAGAGCAGTAAACACAAGAAGATATGGGTAAGAAATGAACATAAAGGTTGAGCCTGAGACAGAAGAATGGCAAGTTGAAGCCCAGCTGAGCGACAGAGCAAGACTCTGTCTCCAAAAATTTTTTTTTAAAGGGCCGAGGCTCTGAATGCAACCCCTAATATCAGGAAAAAAGAGATGGAGGCGAAGGTTTGGGTGTTACTGCCACCAGCCAAGGAGTGGCAGGAGCTACCTGGAGCTGTAGAAGGCAAAGAAGGATACTTCCCTAGAGCCTTTAGAGAGACTATAACCCAGTTGACACATTAACTGGATTTCCAATCACCGTAACTGTGCCTGAGAGAATAAATTTCAGTTGTTTTTAAAATGACAATTATGGTAATTGTTACAGCAACCTTAAGCAACTAATACAAGAGGCTTCTGCAGATGAGACAGTAGCTTATTCCTTCCAGCTCTGAGGGAGCTGAAAAGGTGAGTGGGATTCTGACCATGGCTGCTATGGGGCTCCTCCTGGATTAGCAGGGCAAGAACAATGTGGGCATAGAAAGATACCCCTGGGATCTAGGTGTTACTAAATTGGTACTTAGGCCAGAAATGAAGCAGACTCAGGGTAAAACTTTAGAGTGGCAGTTACAGCAAGACTGAGCTCTTTCCTAATTATCCAGTTGCCTTTTATGACTTTGATAGAAAACAGAATGCCCCAGATTGGTAGAGGTGAGTCTGAGCATAGACGAAGGGTCAAATGTCTTCTTCTGGTGGTGGTGGGAAAAAGCAGAGTGTCAGATAGTTCATAATACAAAGCAATTTGGTAACTGGAAGCTTTGGGGTATACATATAGCATTCACAATTTACAGCAGTTGTTTGGCACTATATAGATTCCATTTGTATTTCCAACCTGGTTAACGGATGAGTTGAAAACTTTTTAAAAAAAATTTATCTTTGAACCCAAAGTAGCTCTCCCAGGAATTCTTTGTATCTCTGTAGCACCCCCTCTAATATTATAGGTCATACCTGGAAGTCAATAACAACTATGAAAATAACACTTTCATAGGAGTGGCCACTGTAGAAGCTTTTCCTGAGTGCTTTATATGTAATAGTTCATTTAATTCTCGAAAATACCATATGATATGCTGGAATTCATAGGCCCTTTTTGCAGCTGACAAAACCAAGACAAGAGTGTTAAGTCATTTCTTCAAGGTC
The DNA here is from genome assembly GCF_034190915.1 of Cavia porcellus. Lineage (NCBI taxonomy): Eukaryota > Metazoa > Chordata > Mammalia > Rodentia > Caviidae > Cavia > Cavia porcellus. The sequence continues at coordinate 19,117,790 of NW_026947511.1, read as the reverse complement.
ATAAATTGAATGAATGACCTACTGGTATTAGTAGGCGTTGTCTTTTCATTTTTATGATTGCATTAAAATTTTACTTGTGCTTTTTATTGATTCAGAGGGTTGCATTAAACATATGTGGAGGTCCTCCGTACATGCAGCAAATAGGTTAGCTGAGAGTTTGAATGTGCCACAATCCTTGGAGAATAAAATCTGGCTGGGATCAGAAAAGATGCACTGACACATCTATCCAATTCCTTTCACTTCTAGGAAATGGTGATCATATAATTTGTAATAGAGCAGTGCATGCAGCTGGACTTCATTGCGTTGGTTGGAGAGAGATAGGGGGAGGAATAGAGGTGTTTTAGTGACATTGAAGAATCTATTAGGATGAATATTGTGTTTGGCTGTGATTGGTACATTTCATGCAATAGTTTTTGGGGATGCTGTGGAAGCACCTTTTGTATGGTAGTGATTGGGACTGTCCTTTTGTGCATAAGCCCATAAGCTGAAACTAGCAAACCAACTCACTGCCTGTTTCATGCTACTGATACTGGTTTGTTTGTTTGTTTGTTTGAGGCTCCTGGAAGCTTGTTTCCCTGGGGAGAGGCCAAGGCAAGTTGATGAGTAGTCATTTCAGTTTAGCACTGGCTTTGAAGATGGAGACCCTGCTGTACAGTAATTGGCAACCGGATAGAATGTATAATATTAAGGCCTAGTTTTCTTGAAGCCCCAAATGTAGTTGGTATATTGTTTTGGGAGCTGGTTTTATTTTCAAATTGGGTAATGTTTGAATGTTTCAGCATTTTGCTGAACTTACTGACTTTTAGATAAGGACCCATTTTGTATTCTTGTAATAGCAGACATTTGAGGTTATTCTCCCCTGAACATCTGTAGTTGTGGGCACAAGGAGAAATGAGATATATGCTTGTGTATTAGATATCACTTTAGGTGACCCATCTGTAAAATGAGGGTTGATAGTACACACCTATAGTTTGTTTGAAGGGCTAAATGAGACAATCATTAATAAGTACTTACAGTAGTGCCTGGTACATAGTAAGAGCTCAATAGAATATAAAAATATGGTATGGTTATAGCCTAATGTATTATCATTATAGTGGAAATGAAAATAAAAATTTCATTTTCTCTTAGGAAAAGACTGATTTTTCTGTGTCCGTGTTGACCAGTGACCATCAAGACCTGTTTTATGTCTGGTTAGATTTATCTATAATGGCTTACATGCTCTGTTAGTCAACCTGCCAACACAGAGTAATAAAGCTGAGAGTCAGCAACAGCTTAACTTTAATACACACGCCTCTGTAAGTTAGCCAGTCCATAGCATTCTCATTTCTGCTTTTCTCCTGCAGCTAACATCACCAAATACCTAAATGTTCCATCTTCAAAAATCTGCCAGCACCCTGTAGTCTAAGGGTCTCTAAACCCTGCACAGCCCACCTCTTTCTGCTTTGCTCATGATGACCGTCTTGTGTCTTAAAATGAAGCTCTTTCTTAGTTTAGCAAAGCAATAAATTCCACATTTTGTTTAAATATTGAGTTGGAATCTCTTCCTTCAACAATAAAAATCTGTGTAAAGTGATAATGGATCACAAAGAAGGGGCCATAAAAAGAGTGCACACAGAACGTGATTGTTGGTCTGCATTGTGCAATGAGTTATCTAAGTAGAGAAAATTGCAGGGAGGGAGGTTCCCCAGGGTAGGGAACACACCATGGGTAAATACATCAGGGATGGACAATGGCAGTGTAAGAGCCGTCACCTAATTTGTCATGTTTGGGCTGTGAGATGGGCCAAGGATATGGCAAGGCTGGAACAATTTGTAGGGGCTGGATTGTAAGAGTCTTGGGTTTGATCCTAAGATTTCTTGTTCCAGTACTTCTGAAACATTTTTTTTTCTAACAGCAGAGAAGCCATAACTTTTACCCAAATAGGGAGTTCCTTTGAAATCTGTAGATGATATTTGTCATTCTATTTTGATTTTCAAGCATCTGAACTCTGTTATGGTGCTTCAAGAATTTTTTTGCAGAAGGAAAAAAGCAGGATTTTTTTTAAACAGTAGAAGCTGAAAAGACAGATCAACATTTACTTTTCTGTCTTCTCTTTCAGGTAAAATGTGGCTATAATAGTCAGATGGATCTGCCCCTATTTTGACTTGAGAGCATCTGATCTAAACAAAGGCACTCAGGAAGTGGCAGTGGGTGCCTCAGGAAACAAGAGATGCCTGTGTGTGGTGTTGTAGTGGTGCCTGTCATTCAGCACATAGTGTGAGAATTGCACACTGTGGAACTAGCCACTTTTCATCAATCTTAAAAGTATATATGTATATTTTTCAAATACTTTCATATTGCTGAAATCAGGATGCTCTTTTCAATGTTATAATGCCAGCATTATTTATTTTCAAAAAAATAAAATAATCTACCAGTCTTAGGATCAGTGAGTCTGAAAATATCATGCTCAGGGGCAGCATGTGTGTCCAGGTTTGACTAGGGCAGGGTACTGTTTTGATGTGCTCCTGGCCTAGCAGACCCCATTGGTGGGTTTTCCAGCCCTTTGAGTTATTTTGTAAGCTTTTCAGTACATTTACTCTTTGCTTACTTTCTTAGTTTATTTTTATCATTTGAAAAAAATGATAAAAACTTTTTTGGGCCGGGGACTTAGCTCAGTGGCATAAGTACCTGCCTGGCAAGCGTGAAGTTGTGAGTTCAATCCGTGGTACCAGGAAGAAAAAATCCTTATTGGTAAATCTGTGCCATTCTAATATTTTTAGTATATGTGCTGCCAAAGTGAGCACTTTTTAAAAACTTATGAGAATGCTACAGTTTATTAATACATATTTTAATGGAAAAAAGTTCATTTTTCTCTCCAAACTAAATTTGATGTCCCATAAAATTATGTCATGTTAATAATTCAATTAACAAATATTTATGGAGTACTTCGGTGTGATCTCATGGAGGATGAGTCCCGTGAGAGGAGTCTACATGGAGTTTTCAGTCCAGAATGTGTCTTGGGAGTTTGCATCCCTCTGGCATGGCACCAATTGCAGAACATGAAATACTGGTAGATACTTTTATGCAGGAAAGTGATGTAACTCGATTTTGGATGTCTTCTGATTGACTTTCTTTAGTTATTCTCCATACCGTTTACTTAGTAGAATCTTCTCTTCCTTCAGTGTTTCTGGTACCTGAATCTGTACGGAAATTAATTTGAAACATGAATATGTCATTTTTGAGTAAGAGATGCTGGTTATCCAAATGATGTTCAATAGCAGGATTCTGGTTTTTTTTTTTTTTTTCACTCCAAATAAAAGGTTTCTCAAAACGGGTGATGATACAAATAGTACTTGGATCAACTAGGACTTCCTAGGCTTTTCTCAGGGTCACTTACAGTTTTTATACGTTAACTTTACTGGGAATATTCAATTCAACCCAAATGTGTCACCTGATCCCTTTCTATCAGAAAAAGCACCCTGGTAAGCCAAAGTTCTTCATCCTCTACTTGTGGCTATAAACTTCATACTAGTCAGCATTGCATCACCATGGCAAAATATCTAATACAAGTCCTTTTTTTAAGTAAAGAAAGATTTATTTAGCTCATAGTTTTGGCATTTCAAAGTTTAAGATTTACTGCCCATTGGTCACATGACGATGGCACACATTATGGTGCCAGTGCATGTATGAGCAAACAGTTACATCATAAACCAGAGCAGAAAAAGAAAACAAGATGGGTTCTTCAATCCCTCTGGAAGACATATACTCCATGATTTGAGAACTTTCCACAAAACTTTTTTAAAGGCCCATGCCCCTCCCAGAACTGCCACTTTGGGGAACAAGTCTTTACATATATACTTTGGCAGACACTCAACAAGCAATGGTAGAGTCTGATAACAGACTTAGAGATATCCTGAATGACTTTTAAGTTGGAAAATTAGATAGAGAAACTGTTTAGCCTTTGCTGAGAGTTGGCCTCTGTAGTGTGGGGTCCCAGTTTGTGTTAACTCTAAGTGGATTCTTCCAGGAGCCAGTTAGTACCTTGTATTTTTGAAGATCAACTCCTTCCTTCCAGTTCAGTCTAATGTTTTAGGTAAATTGAAGGTATTAATGGGGTACTGCCATTAACAGTAAAAACTAGGTATCTTTGAATTGCATTTTAAATGGATGTGAAACTATAATTGCAGATGAAGATCTAAGGTTTATAAGATGCCACTATTTTCAATGTCTATTTTCTTTATATATCTTGAATAATTTTCATGTTAAGATTTGCTTTCTTACTGTTGTTAATTTATTTTTAGTTTGAGATAGGTATGGGAGGTACTTATTTCTACCTTGGTTTATTTTTATTTAGTGTATGAAATGTTTTTAAAGTGTACTTCTGTGCAATTAAAATATATCTGAACAGTTTTGGTTTCTGAGCAAAAAACAAACAGCATTCATTGTGTTCTAAAGCTGTGAGAGTTCTGATACTTCTAACATCTTTAAAAGGGGAATGTTGAGATGACATAGTTCTTGTTTATGTTAATTGTTCTGCGTTTTGTGAGAACAGTTAGGTTTGCTTTAAAATCCTCAATGACTGACTCAAGGGAAAAGAAGGCAGACTGTCCCTTGATATAGGAAACCGTTTAGAGCCCAGTGTTGAAAGCTGAGAAGCCTTCTTGCCTAATGCTATTTGGTTCAGCACTCGGTTGACATTCAGTGTTATATAAGAAAATTTGCAACTGTCCGATTTAAATTTGATTGTAAAAAAAGGTCTAGTTTGAATTTTACACGACCATCAACTTTGAAAAATTGTGAAGCATAAAATAAGGTAAACAGAAGAAACTCTTCAAACTGACACTTTCCAACTACCTAAATGCCCTCATTTAAAAACATACTTGATAAGTTATGCTAATGAATGGGAAAGTAGTTTGAAAAGTTTACATACTGCCAGTGCAAGCTGCTGTAAGAGTTTGGCAGGTTCTTATTTGTCAGTAAAACAGCTGCTCAAGGCCTTTCGTTAGGCCAAACTTTCTTAATCTCATTGCAGTTACAGAGATGAGCAGGCAAGCAAGGGAGAAGCTGACATTTCAATAATTTCATTTTGCAATTTCTACTTTCCAGAAATAACTCAACTGGCATTTTCATTAGGTTAGTTTGAATTTTTGGAGGTTTTAGGTGTTGAACGTGTGCCTGTGTATGTATGTGTTTTCTAAATGTACAAATGACAGCACTGGGCACTGGTGTGCAGAGGACCTGTTATAACTGAATGAATCAACGAATAATTTGTAAGGTACTGAAACACTTTCAGAAAGAAAATAACTGCAAGACAGACATTTTCCTTTGGGAAACATATTTCGGGGCGGGGGGTATACTGCAGGGACACAGATTCCACATGTGCTACAAAACAAGGTTATAAGAGCTAAACACTACAGAGAACAAGAGGAGAGTCCAAAACAAAGATGCAGTTCTGCTGACGTGGTCTCCAGTGACTGGGGAAGATGAGATTTGGGACTGACCATCCAGGATTCACGGGACAGGCATGCAGTGAAAATAAGGCAAATCCCAGAGGGTGTGAACTGAAGGGTGGTCAGCATGCCGAGGGATTTCCTTGGAATATATTTGGTATCTTGTGATGCTCTTGGTTTATTGATTTGATGTCCATTATTATTATTATTATTATTATTATTATTATTATTATTATAGAACAGTGGTGGTGATCCTATGGCAGGCATGTTGCTTTTTTAAGACAAGGATGCTAATATTTGAATTATATTTTCTAAATGAAAACCTCAGTATTCAGGTTTATTGGCAGTGTTGGCACTTTGAGATAAATAAATGGGTTTTGGGCTCTAGTTTGTATTCTCATCTCTAAAAGGTTTACCATCACTGTAATAGATGAAAGAAATGGGGATAAATCTGCTCTGGCTCTGAAAAAGAAGATATGCTTAGAACTTTTTCTTATTTTTGCTCATTGTTGATCCCTGAGTTATGTTTTGTTTTACTTGCTTGCCGTCCACAACTATAATTGTCCCTGGCAGGGTAGAAAATATCCAGAGAAGTTCTGAAAGTAGCCCCAGAAGAAGCATAGATTTTATTCATAGCTAGAAGCACCCGCCTCCCCTTTGCCACCTGTTCATTGAGTGGGATGCTTTCTCTGAAGTTATGGGTTCCAACTTCTTCTTTTCAGCCTGACTTCAGGGCTCAGGGAGCTGAGGTAATTTTTATGATGGTAATTTTGGAGTTTTCTCATGACTGCTTTGGGAATGGAAGAATAATTTGATTCTTGCTAAACTAAATAAAACAAATAAGAGAGCTTGTGAAATGAAACATTGCAAGATCTTTTAAAGCAAAGAATAACAGACATAGGTTAATAATTTCAGAAAATAACATGATAGAGTTTCAAAGTCAACATGTTGTCCTCTTTGTTAGTCAAAATGGGAGTAAAAACATTTTTTTTATTGGGAAAGTAATGCTTTATAAGGAAGAGGTATTTGAGGGAACTTAAACTCAATGTATTATTTAAAATATGTATATTTGCAATTTATATTAATATCACAGCAATTAGAATTTCCTGTTCTTAAACATATAATAATCTCTGAAAGTTGAAATAATTCTCTAGTTTCTGTAACAGGTCTGGAAAGAGAATGTGCACATATCAAAGGTACCATTTTCCTTTCATAATTTTTGTGCTGTAGAGCTGACCAGTTTCTCATAAGAAGGCTTAAGCTCACTCATGTTGCATATTTTTAGACTTCAGTGACTCATCTCTCTAGTTGTCCCACTTAGCCATGATTTTTGATTCCTTGATTTTAAAAATTGTATGTCTTTTTAAAAATTCACCAGAAACAGATTGCAAGAAATAGTGACACCTATTTTTAAAAAACATTATCTAAAACATCTTATGACAAATGTCATATTGTTGAGGGCACTTTTACTAATGTGTAGTGTTTCTTTTATCTCTGTACTCTGGTTTTCCTCATGGAGTTAAAAGCCCTTAGCATTCCATTGAAACAGGGGTAAGCAGCAAGCTTCCTTCTTCAATCTGTGTCACCTACTTTGCATTTTTTTTCCTCTTTTTAGGTCTTCTTGGTATTCTCCTGTCTCTGTCTCTGTCTCTGTCTCTCTCTCTCTCTCTCTCTCTCTTATAGAAAGGATTGAATCCAGAACCTTTACCCTGAATTATATCTCCATCCCCTTTTTATTATTTAGTTTGAGGCAGTTCCTCTCACAGAGGCACTAAGTTGCCCAATCTGATCTCAAACTTGTGATCTAGCCTTACCCTGTTGAGCCACTGGAATTGCAAGTATGTGCCACCACACCAGGCCTTCTTAAATTTCTTAAGGAATAAATATTCTTATTTTATATTATAAAGTAACAGATACTGATCAAACAGGTCTAGCAATCGAGTAACTTAAAATAAGCATGATCCATATTACGTATAAACACACAGTAATATTCACCCTACCTCCTATGTATACATACTTGCGTACATACAACACACATTTGATCTTCCCTTCTACTTTCCCCAGGGAATTTTACTTTGGTTTTTTTGTTTGTTTGTTTGTTTGTTTGTTTTGTTTTGTTTCATTTTGATACTGAGATTTAAACCTGGAGTCTTCACACTGAGCCACATCCGCAGCGATTTATTTTAAAATGTATTATTAGTAGATGTTTTTTTTTTTTTTTTTAATTTTTTTTTGGCTTTTTTTTTCATTTTTATCGGTACCAGGGATCGAACTCACAACTGCCTGCTTTCAAGGCAGGTGCTTATGCCGCTGAGCTAAATCCCCAGCCCCATTAGTAGATGTTTATAATGCATAATAATTACATTTACTGTAGGGAGTTGATACATGTACCTACACATCTGAATTCTTTCCACTTCCCTTTCCCCTCTGCTTCTTCCCTGCCTCTATTTCTTGATTCCCTCCCTTGATTTGCAAAAGATTTAGGATATTCCTGTGTCACTGTGTTGCCCAGACTGGGTCTGGACTTCAGTGCTCCTGCCTCAGCCTCTCAAATGCTGGCATTACAGGCAGTTACGACTTTGTATGCCTGCAACTTTGGTTTTCGTATAACTAACAATGAATCATTGGTTGTTTATATGTTGGCATTCCTTAAAGATTAGTCCTGATAGTCTCCCAGGTTTTCTCTTCCCTCTCTGCATACTCTGATGTGGTGCCACCTAGTTTCAGTCACTCTCATTCCCAAGTACACATTCTAGCATGACCTAGATTCCAGTTCATTCGTTTGTCATTGTCTATCAAATGTTGTGTACAACTCCCCCTGGACACTGCTTCCTCCTGTGTCCATCTCAAAGAGCAGCAATATCCTCGTCCCATTTTCCCAGCTAGGAAACTTAGCATTGCTTTCAGTCTTCCCTCATTTGGTGATACCTGTCATTCTTTGAGCCTATTCCTTTTGCTTCCTTGATATCTTAATTGATTTTCTTCCATACTAATTACCACCTCTTTAATCCAAGTGACAGTCGCCTCTTGTTTGTGGTGCTGCAGTTGTTTAACCTCCTTCTTCTGCTCCTCTTTTGGTCCTTCTGTCATCTCACTTACAGTTTTATTTTGGAAGATCCTCCCCATCTTTTAGTCTTTCCTGTTGATTTCACTTCATTCCAGTTATTTCTATGGCACTTTTCTAAAAAATTGGGTTTAGTATCTTTTCTAAATTTTCTCAAATCACCATGCACTCACCTTTATTCTACTGCAATATTGCTTATTTTTGCACTGTAATTACATATCTATGTTTCTGTCACCGTGTATCAGTACCCACCCCAAATAATCACTGTCAGACTGTAAGCTCTCTAATGGTAGGAACTAAGGGAAGTATAGAATGTAGCACTTGATAGCAACCAAATATTTGAATGTTGAATAAATATAGCCAGAAATTTAGAGAGCCCATAAAGCTTCAGGGATGACTGGTCCTTGAATCCTAAGAGTTACAACAATCAAGCATAGGGAGCACATTAGCTTTGGGGGATCAATCTGGTTTAAACGTCAGGATAAGAGCCCAGCAATGGCAGTTGGAGATGCCAGTGCTATTAGAGAATGAAACAATGCGATCATGACCAAAAGCTGTTGTTTGTTTTTCTTCCTGCTTTATCCTGTTTGGGCCTATGTAGATTTAGTGAGACATCATGATTGGAGACTTGTACAAGGCCCAATTCCTCAGTGGGACAGAGGGACTAAGGTGAAAGTTCTTTAAAAGAAGTAGCTAGATTTTTGGATAGTCCACTGTGCAAACACCCAAGGGGATTAATCTTGCCCTTTTCCCCAGCTGTGCAGACTCCCTAAAGAAAAGACCTTGATTTCTTTATGAATCTCCCTCATTTTGAGTCCCTGTGTTCACAACCACATAATACAAAGGGGGGAAAAAACTAATACCACTGAAATCTCATGTACTTTGTGGATATTTATACTTGAATACCACCAATCCTGACTGTTACATCTTGTTAACTGTGATTGTGTTCACAGTGATTTGCATGGGATACCTCTCAATTCTGTAGTAAACTTGGATCATTGAAACATACAGTGGGAAGAATTCTGAATGTAGATTTAGGACATTAAGATTAAGATCTGAACTCTCTAGCTTATCTACGCAATAGAGTGTGGTCCTTTTTTATGAAATTTTGAATTACATATTCGATTTACAATATTAAGTCTCTCTTAGTGCAAAAAACTTGAAATAATGTAGTTTCCTCCAAATTAATACCAAACTGTGTACTTCCAAAGCTCTTGAGCCTATTGAATTATAAGCTGTGTTTATTTTATTGAAACATTTCCACCTTAGTTGGTGAACAAAAATACCCACTGTATCTGTCATGGCAATAGTCTTAAAATGTCAGTCGTATTTTGCAAGATCTTTAGGGAGGTATTTCTTGCATAAAAGGCAGTATTTGTAGCCTAGGTAAGTCATCTCTTTTTTTCCTTCACTTCTCCATATCCCCCAATCACATACACACACTAGATGTGAGGAATCACTCAGACTGCTTCCGAGCTCAGGGGTGTCTTAAGGACACCTGAGGAAATGACCTAGCATATCTAGTGCAGGTGCACAGTAGGATACACTTAAGTTACCATGACTTGACACAGGTAAACATGCGGGCATTGGTTTGGGCACTATGTAAAAATGTAAATATGAGATTATAACCTGTGTAAGAATTACACAATAAAGATACAGAGAATTCTCTGCTCTACTCCATGTGCCTGCTGCTATTGCTAATGTCTTGCACACATGCATTTTTGTTCCTCCTTTTTTCTTGGTACTAGGAATTGAACTCAGGACCTTGCACTTGCCAGGCAGGCACTTATGCTGCTCAGCTGTATCCCTGGCTTACACATACATTTTTTTTAAATTTTATTTAAGAGGAAAAAGAGAAAAACACAAAACAAAACAAAGCAGTGTAAGGGTACACGTAATACAGAACTACAAAAAAAAAAACATAACAGTAAGAAATCACCTGTTAATAGATTACATATTATCATCTTGAAAATAGTTGCTCAAATCACAGTATCAAAGAATACAAGGTGGACATTCAAACAGGGAGACTGCAAACAGCTGTGTTCAATGATCCAAAAACATTGATATAGTCAGCTATTTAACACCCCTAAACACACTTGCTGTTATATCCGTTAGAGCTCTTTTTATTTTATTTTATCTTTTTTCCCTCTCTTTTTTACAACAAAATTTACACATTTTGGATTTTATTACTCCTTAGTGCTTATTACTTTTTGGGGGGGGGAGAAAATACAGTCAAATATGGCAAAACAAAGCTGTCAGTCAAAACTAAGGATAGACATAGCACATGGTGTAGAACAGAGTACAAGGTTATCAACGTTGTCTCTTGTTTCCTTAAAAAGAATTGTCTATCTCATTAGATGTTATAAAGTTGGACAAAACAGTAGAGAACAAGACCAATAAAACTTAGGCATTGTAAACATTACAGGACTTCCATAGAAGACAATAGTCAAACCAGAATGGGCATCTTAGTGAATCTTATTGCCTTCAAAGTAGTTGCCTATGTCTTCAAACTTGATACTACCATATAGAATGGAACAGAGTCTAATCAGTCAAAACAAGATCGTGGGAGTACTACAGGACTTCAAAACAAGTTAATAGGAAATCAAAAAGAGTTACTATTTATATATCCTAATTTTTTTGAATTTTTTCTTTAATTAAGAGAAACATAAGAAATGACTAAATAATTTTTTTTGAAACAATAAGGGGGAGATTGAGATAAAACAGGACATAACAATATAACAATAGAGGTCACAGCATGACTGTTTCAACAACCTAGTACTTCACCACCTTATAACCTGACTTAATAGTAGTTACCATAGTGTCTTTTTCCTTGAAATATTTGGATAAAACTTCATATACTCTAGCTTCAAATATTTTCATATCAAGAAGCCCAGAATAAAGCCTTTTTAATTAATGAGTGAAAACTTTATAAGGCTTCAAGGCCACCTAATGGGGAATCATGATTACCACATATTTTTATATATTTGAATCATTATTTACATTAGGGAAACTATTCGGTATTCACACATGCGAGATTGATTTATTTCACTAATGAGTATGGTCTCAAGCTGCGCCCATTTATTGACAAATATCTCAATGTGATCCTTCTTTATAGCTGAATAATACTCCATTGTATAGAAATACCACAACATTTTTATCCATTCCTCAGTTGATGGGCACTTGGGTTGTTTCCAAGATCTGGCGATTACAAATTGTGCTGCTATAAACTTGATACTATCATACAGAATGGAACAGAGTCTAATCAGTCAAAACAAGATCTACACATACATTTTTTAATCTTAAGATCTCACCTGTGAAAATCTCCTTTGGCCCTTCCTCTGTCCCCGGAGTGGGTTGACACTAGAGAAAACTCAGGCAGTAAAATTTAGCTCCTAGTTTAAAAATCACAAAATATAGGAAAAAAGTGCAGTGTGCAAGACATTAGCAAAAGCAGCAGGCAGCGTGGAACAGAACAGAGAATTACCTGCATCTTTTTTGTATAATTCTTACACAGGTTGTTATTTCATATTTACCATCTTACATAGGGAAAAAAAACACCTCATTTAGGTGTAGTGAATTTTTTTTTTAGATTTGCAAAAGGGATAAGATATATTTGCTACTTAAATGCTTACAATAGAGCCATAAACTGAAAAATATTGCTACATTATAAGATCTGACCAGAAGAGATCTTTATGAGCAGGTATGGGTTTTGAACCTGTGCCTGTCTTTCATGATACATTTTTATTTTTATTTGTTGACTAAGAGAAACAAGAAGAAACTCTCCTCTAAACTTCCTATTTATTAAAGGAGCAAACATTTAAAATAATAGACATTCTTTAAAAATATGTTATTGTTATATATTTATAACACATAGTGATTACATTTATCATCAGGAATTTGGACATGTACATATCACATCTTAATCCTTTTTACTTTCCATTCCTCTTTCCATTCCTCTTCCCCTTTCCCACATCTCCTTCCTAACTAGACAAAGTCTACCTCTCTGTTTTCTATCATCTTTTTTTTATTTTCTTCTTTAGATGATTTATATTTCAGATTTCTCATACAGAGAAACCATGAGATATTTAGCCTTTTGTGTATGATTTACTTTGCTTAGAATTACAGTTACAAGTTTCATCTATTTTCTTACAAATAATTCAAATTTATCCTCCTTTGTGGCTGAGTAATACTCCAGAGTGTATATTCCCATTTTCTTAACCCATTCATTCCTTAATGGACATACAGTCTGCTTCCACAATTTAGCTATTATGAATTGTACTGCAATAAACATAACATGTATGTTTCACTGTAAAATGGTGCCTTTAACTCTTTTGGGAAGATACCCAGAAGAGGTATACCTAGGTCAAGTGGAATCTCTAGTTTTAGTTTTTTGAGGAGTCTCCATAGTGATCTCCATAGTTGTTGGGTTTTAAAGTTGTTTTATCTTAGACTCTAGCAAGCAACTAACCAATAGAGAGAGGCTTTAAAACTTTGGACCCCCTGAATTGGCTCCCTTCCACATTATGTGCAGTATAGTATGTCATGTGTTGCTGCTTCCCTGCCCTGAGATTGCCCCAAGCTACAGAATGCTGTGAAACTATTGATGCTGACGGCTCATCTACTTGTGTCGTTTCTTCCTCTAGGAGACAGAACACGTGGTGCCCAGCCAGTCGGAGTGCCTGGGGAGAGCAGGAACCCCAGTTTATGAGAGCCCACAGAACAACTCCTTCAGGTGCCAGGAAACAGTGCGACTCCAACCCAGGTAGGCCCTTTGTCATCAGAACCTGTACTGGGCTAGGGTTGCTTCTCAGAGAAACACTAACTTTGGTGCTTGCCTCCTAGAAACTAAGGCTATCTGACTTTTGTCAATATTGCTTGTAGTCAGAGAAGCTACTTAAAGGGGTTTAGAATCACTGAGTTTGAGACAAATATAAATGACCCATTTTCTCTGTCTTTTTTTTTTTTTTTTCACGTGAAGATTATTACCGTTCAGGTTCAGGGCTAAGTGGACACAGGTGCTGCTTGAAAAAGAAATGCTGTTTCATTGGATTGTACCCCTTTTTGTCATGCCAGAGGTGATTAGGTTTTCCTCTGTGATAATGACAAGTTAGCAATGCCCATGTGTGCACACTGGCTCTAGCTTTTCACCGGTCACTTCACCGATGACTTCACTCAGCTTTCTCTGCTTGTTCAGGCAGTTTTAGTCCCAATCCCATTTTATGGAGGAGTCTGAGGCCTAGACATTAAAGGACTTGCCTGATGTTATGCAAGCGAAATAGGCTGAGCTAAAATTTGATCCTACATATGTTGGCATAGCGGGTGGCAGGTGCAGCTCCTGTGCTGACTCATGTATTGCCCTGTACCCTTAGCCCTGAAGTGGCCCCAGGACTGGCCTCTCTAGCCTCCTAGGCCTGCTGGGGGTAGCTCTGGATCCGGGGAAAGGATGTGGGTGGAAAGCTGACTACAGAAAGGTTGGCAGGACACTCTGACGGGAGCCTGGCATTGCAGCTGTCTATGGAAAATCTCTTCTAAAATAAACAGAAGAAAGAATTCAACTGCTAGTTGTGTCAGCTGTCTTTGCACGGTCCTATCTGTCATGTAATCATAGCCCTCCCTCACCCAGTGGAAAGGGAGTGCTCTGGCTCTGAGCACGATCTTTCGAATCTTTTTCCTAAATGAATCAACAGCATTGTGTGTCAGAATACCTAAAGGACTGGAGGAACTCCAAAGGTAAGGTGATCCACTCTCTAAGTGGGTTCATGGGCACTCTTTCTAAGTCTCCCCACCAGTTGCCATCTCATATCTTTATTCTTACCTGATCTCAGGTAATAACTGTTGGGTTTGACTTGTCATTTCCTTACCAATCAGGGCACCTTTCCTCTAACTTGAAGCTGTTTGGGACTGACTAGAATTAATTTGGCCAGTTCTCCACCTCTCCCCACCCCCAGCCTGATGACTGCTTCTCTAAACAAGAATAAGGTCAACAAGTTCCCATGCATATCTCAAAATAGTATAAAAGCAAAATAAAACAAACAAAGCTTCAAACTAAATCATTCATGTTTGTGTTTGGAGTGCATGGTAGTCTTTGAGGGTAGACATTCAGCAGTGACCGAGGGGTAAAATAATATTAGGAATTAGCCTTCTCAAATTCTGCGAATTTAAAACTTTTTTATATCTCATCTATGGTAGGAATGGTAAGTGGCAATTTTACTGTTGTCAGTGGGAAAATTCAAAATTTAGTAGGATTTCTTGTTGATCACTCACATGATGAGTTGTGCTAATGATACTGAATTACAATAATTCTGTAAGAGAACACAGAGAAGCAATTCTTACACTGCTGTATGGTGTTACACTTTATTCAGATTCACAGGGACCTATATTAAACAGCATTCACACTTGTATAAAACCTTAGGAAGTTCCTGGGCTTTCTTTACATGCCAGGAAAAAAAAAAAAAAAAAAAAAAACCAGGTACAGAGCTGGCCATTAACTTCCTCTTAAAATCAGGGCCATGTTCCAGTTGCCAATAGATTGACAACTTCTCGCACAGGGAGATCTTATCTATGTTCTTCTAACCTTTAGCAAATCTCCACAGGATTCCA
The DNA here is from genome assembly GCF_034190915.1 of Cavia porcellus. NCBI lineage: Eukaryota > Metazoa > Chordata > Mammalia > Rodentia > Caviidae > Cavia > Cavia porcellus. The sequence goes on along the minus strand of NW_026947511.1, from coordinate 19,102,697 downwards.
AAATACCTTGGCATTCTTTTCTCCTACTAGCCTCCATTTCTCACTTTTCCCACTTTTATGGCATCTACCTTTCTGAGCTAGCAGCATTCCAGAATGTTCTGTGTGCCAGTGCCAGTAATCTCAGGATCTGGTGCTCACCCACAGATAAGTGATGTCAGGCCATTTATATCTTATAATATTAGGTTTACTGTTTAATTGAGAATGGTAACCTTTAAATTACAGAGTTATTTATTCTAACTATGTTGGCATCACTCCAAGGACATTGTAATGGGACTTAAAAAATATAACACGTCTCAAATTATTATAGGGATTGTGAAATTTGACAAACTAATGAAACAAGATCTTAGGCTAAAAACAACTTTGAGTCAGGTAGTTTCCATTCCTGATAACATTCCTCTTCTGTTTGAAGACAGCATATGACCAGGTTTGGTTATATCATGCCCAAAAGAATCTTGATAGAGACATGATACTGTAACAGGACATGCCAGACCTCAGTCTGGCCCAAAGTGAGGGAAGAAGGCAGGCTAAACCTCAGCAGACGCAAAATGCTACCTTCTTAGAGGCAGTCTGCGGGGAATGTTAGCAACATAATTAGCTCTGCAAAGAAGAGAAGGGATATCTTCCTGTGGCAAGGAACTGTCAGGTGTTCACTTATCATTTGGGCATCTTGAAGGAATAGTCCTCAGAGAATGAATTCAGTCTTGTAAAAGTGACATTTTAGAGCCGATTAAAACCAGGAGATAAGAATTGGTCTTTCCACACACACCAAATAGTTTCATGCCTGCAGCTCTCAGAGCTTTTTGTATCTCTTTCTAAAAGGAATCATCTGGATCCATAGATGAACTCAGGTAGATCTAGGAATATTCTTGCTGAAGTTTGAGTGTATGTAGACTGTATCTGTTTTCTAATTTTGCTACACTGAATAACCATACCCTTGTAGCTTAAATCATAGATTTATTGTGACACAGTTTTGTAGGATAGAAGTCCAACATGGTTCTTACGGGCTAAAGTAAAGATGACCAGACCGTGCTCCTTTCTAGAGGCTCTGAACAAAACCAACTATTTCCTTGCTTTTTCTTGTTTCTAGAGACTGCCTGTGTTCCTTGGCTTGTGGCCCCTTCCTCCATTTTCAAAACCAGTAACATTGTATCGCTGACCTTTCTTGTGTGGTCACATTTCACTCTGATCCCTGCCCTTTAGGTATTCCTGTGATTACATTGGCCACACTAGGATAATCCAGGATGATCTCCTTTTCTCAAGTTCCTTACTTCAGTCACATCTACAAAATCTTTTTATATGTAAAGTAACATGGAGGGAGATCAAGCAAAGGATGAGAATGTGGATATCTTTTAGAGTCATGAGCCTGTCTACTGTTTATTTTTCCAGAGCTAATCCATAAAGCATTTATCAAATAGGGCTCATCACTCAAAAAAAAAAAAAAAAAAAAAAGGTTTAAAACTCTTCTCCTGACCTCCCCAGCTTGCTCTTCAGAATTTCCTCATCAGAGACATCCTCAGATCATTTAAGCCTGATTCATTGTCTTTCACTGTACTCCTACACCCAGTTTTCAAGCCCCCACCCCTATGTTTTATTCCTCAGCATTACAATGTGGTACATCAGAGGTTTATTTGGTGTGGTACACTTGTCTCTGGTACAGAACCATATTTAGCTGTATTCCATTTTAAAATAGTTTGGGGGCTGGGGATTTAGCTCAGCGGCATAAGCACCTGCCTTGCAAGCAGGCAGTCGTGAGTTCGATCCCTGGTACCGATAAAAAGTTTAAAAAAAATTAAAATAGTTTGAATCAATATTTATTTGGAAAAATCTGACGGTGGGATAATCAAGATCCTAGATTCCTGCAAGGCAACAATAAACTGAAGCTGAGGTTCTCAATTTTTCACAGTTCCCTTTGGTGCTCTCCATTTATTTATGCTCTTCGGTTGGTTTCTGTAGATACTTGATTTGTAATGCCTGTTTCCATCATTTTCTTCCCAGCAACTGTTCATCCTGGGAACTGTCTGGCTGCCCAAAGTTAACTCCTAATATGGTGCTGCCTGATGATGTCTTATGGTTACTTTTTTCACAGATGACATGTTTACATTTTAGGGTGGACTTTCTGTGCATGTAGTGAAGGATATTTTACTACTCTGGCATGCTCCTCAATGCCTTGTTCTTTTCAAAACACAGAAGATTATAGAATCACATTTAGTTAGAACTAGAGGAAACCTTACTAGTGGTTTAATACTCTCTATTTTGTAGGTGGACACCCAGTGATATTGAGATTTGCTTAAACTCTCACTTCCCTGGTAATAGATACAAGCTAAGCACCATCAGTCTGTTTAGAGCAGCCTGATGAATATGCGTAAGTGTGACTGATTTCTATAGCAAAAGGTAGGGTCAATCCTGTAAACTCTCAAATAGGACAAAGGGGAGTTTATGAATGTCAGAGAATACTAATGCAGTTGGGACTTTCTTACTCAGCTAAGTAAATTTACTTTTGAAAGAGATTAACTCACTTGTATTTAAAATATTGTATTAAAATTTATGACAGAATTAAATCTTTAGTGTTATTAAAGACTTTATATAAACTGGAGGTATTTCACAGCACTGTCTTACTGTTCATTAGATTGATGGTTACATTAGTGTGTTTTAGTTCATTGGCTTTATCTGAAAGTTCCCTGCTAAAGGAGGCTGAAGATTCTTAGTGAGGATAATAGACTTTGATGGCAGCCAATATTTTTGTAATATTCTGGATGAAAGAAAAGGTTGGAAGCTTTGTTGCTTTATAGAAAGAGGAAGTTTTCTTGGCAGTAACTTTTCCTTGGGGGATAAATCCTTTCATCTTTTGTTTTTGAGATGGACAATATGTGTTTTAATAGCCAATTGTTTCTTATTTAAACTTCTTTTCATAGAAGTAAGCAGTATTAAAGAGTTCTGCTAAATAGAGGAAGAAATGAAAAAGAAATTAACACCCAGATATTTTTCAGTGGTACAAAGGACATGATCACCCTTCTTGGACATGCTAGAACAGGAACTCTGCATATTTTTGGTATGTTTTTCTTGTTTCTCACTAGAGTATACCTAGGGTTTTGTTTTTTATGAGATGGACAAGGATGAGGTTGAGATTTAAAAATAGCTTGTCTTCACAATATTTTAAAATATTCTCTCAAAAAACAACCAAAGGAAAGAGAAGGGAAGGGAAAGAAGAGGAAGAGAGAAATAGAAGAAATATAGAAAGGAAGAGAGAAGAAAGAAGAATGAAAGAACAAGAAAAAAAAGAAAGAATAAAAAGAAATTCAAGGTCTTGTCTATTAGGTGACCTTGGTCACTTCTCTCAAATTCTTAGTCTCCTGTTCTAACATAAAGAATTTGGATCAAGTGCTTCCTAATACCCTCTTTGGCTCTAACATTGAAAATGCTCAACACTTTAGATGTTTGAAGGATTAGACATGGGCAGACTTTAAGAGTACAAGCCCTTGCAAACACAGATAAAAATAATTCACCCTCCCTGTTGTAGAGCACAGAAATCCCACACCAAATCATAAACCTAGTGATTGAAAAAGGGCCCATGCTGCATTATTTTGGGAATGAAACCCTCTTTTTATTTTTTAAAGAATGGATAATTTAATAGAGTGTTATATTTTTCATCAGACAGTGTTACAATTAAAGGAGAAGGAAAGTCAGAGAGATTTTCACAGTAATAATAATAATTAGAAGTAAATTATTGAAAAGTATAGAAAATCTATAAAAATATCTCATAAAGCTACCAGTGTATAGGACCTCTGTTACTGTTGTAGTATACATTCTTATGTTGTTTATTTGATGTTGGCATAAAAAGGAATTATGTATGAAAGGGCTTCCTGATACTATGGAATATGGATCTCCTAGAAACATAATTGATTTCAAATAGTCCCAAGAGCAAAAAGGTAGGGCCAGGATATATTGTATATAATAGTGTGCCCGCTCAATATAAGATCAATAAACCAGAGTACTCAAGTAGCAGATTAACTATTGTAATGTGAGTTCATTTATGGTTGAGGCGAATGAATTTAATTTTCTCAAACAAATACAATAAATTACAATTCTAAAAGCAAATTGTATTCTAAAGGTTTTGGGGTTAGCATAGCCCTTTGTTAGAAATAGTTCTAGGAGACAAAAACAGAAAACTTTGTCGTTAAAACATCTTAACATCCTGTAAACTTTCTTGCTCAACGTGGAATAGATTTAAGAGAGAAATTTTAGTAATCACCGTAAGAAACTGCAAATGTAAACTTGAATCTAATTTAGAGTTTTGATCGGCTAGTTCTTGTATTCTATGCTCTTGACTCACTAGAATGAAGTTGATTTTGAATTTACCCTTCGTATTCTCACTGAGGCCATGGCTACTCTGCTATTTCTGTTCTGTTTGTCAATAAGGTTATTTCTTTTCAAGATTTACACATACATCATGTGTAGTGAAACATAACAGCTCCCAGGAACTTTATATATTTATTTTCTTCTATTCTTAACCAATACTTCATTAAAAACTTGAAGGATTAAATTTACACGTATATTTATAAAATGTATTAGAAATACATTGCTATGAACTTCTTTGTCCCACATAATATTTTTCCATATCATCAGATATTCAATACCATATTTAATAGTTGTAAAATATGTCATTCTTTTTATATACCATCATTTGTAACTGTAGCATATTTGATATTTACCTCCAGGATTTATATTTGTAGATATTTTTACAGAGCAAACATCTTTTAAAGCATGTCTTTTGTGTACATGCATTATATTTACCTGCATTTATATTCTAGGGTCAAAGCTGTATAGGCATAGGATTTGAAATGACTAATTGGAATGTGATTTAGCATATGAAATTTTAAGTTACATGGTCATGGAAGAAAACAGGAACATAATGAACAATGGATAACTTTGAAAGCATCAAGCAGAAAATTATGTGGCTGGATTGTTGTATATGTTAGAGTCACAGACAGTGGTTCTGGGTGGTACTTGAGTCAGTTAAAACCACTTCCTTCTCTCTTTACTGAATATTCACTAGAAATTTTCATTTTACCTATGAATCCACAGTTTTTTCATTCAAATTGGGCAAAGCACATAAAGCTTCTTCTTCTAATGTTCCCAGAGGCCATTTAGAAGCCATGTGAGAGATGGAACAATTTGTGTGTGCATGTGTGTGTGTGTAAATGCTTATGTGACTGACTCACACATGAGGGGCTCTGACATTTTCAGCTATAACCTGTAAAATGCCAGGGAGCATGTCTAGTGTCTGTGGCAGATGCAAATAACCCTCAAATTTTTTGCTACCTGTTACTACCCTGTTATGAAAAGCCAATTTATATGTGGGATACCCTATATAACACCATGTTTTACATGGGCTCTTTAATAATATGTTCATCATTTATTCAGAAGCAGAAAAAAGCAATTAAATACCAGTATTATAATGCAATCTTTTTGCTATGTACACACTCACGCATATATATATATATATATATATATATATATATATGCAGAAATATCTGAAAAAGCTACAAATCAATATTGTATTAGCAATTGTTTTGGGTTGGATGATTGTGGTAACTCAGGTACAATATTCTTTTTTCTATTGCTCCCTAAGTTTCCCCCACTGAGACCCTATTAAGTCTGGAATTGGGAAAAGTGATATAGTAGTAAACACCTAAAAAATAATAGAACATATTCTGGCTTTGTTTTCTTGCTTACTGATTTATTTATTTTTGTATCTCACTTTAGGACAAACAGGAATATTAGTATTAGGAGAGAACTGATTTACTTTTTATATTTAATAAATGGGAGAAACTGGAGAGGAATTTTTGATGGAAATAGTGGTTTGATTAGTTTGGTTAGATACGAAAGCAAATATTAAAGATTATTTTTATAAGGTCAGGTTTAAACTAGAATTTATACCCTAGTCATCTCCTTCATTGAAAGATTGATTCTGTGGAAAAAAGCAGAAGAAAGTTTCTTATGCTCTTGATCAGTGTAAGCTTCTCAGGGGGCCAATAGCACAGTATTCTCACCAAGCACTCCGATCACCCCAAGTGCAGGAACAAAGAACATTCCAAGCTCCTTTCAAATGGGATAAGGTCCAAAGTGAGAAAGTTTGAGGAGTAGTAGGAGCAGGAGTAAACCAGATGCCAGAAGCTTCTTAGACAATGCTTTGAATTTAGTACAAAACAAGAAAGCAATGTTGGCCACACCCAGCCTATTGAATAGATCCAAACAGACATAATAGAGCCCTTGGGGAAAACGTATCCAAGAAACTCTAATGTGGAAAGGAAAGGGTTTGGCAGTGGGCAGACCTGGATGCTCTTGCCAGATTTGCTACTTCCTTAACATTATTTTCTAACCTCTAACCTCTCTGGACTTGAATGTTTTCAGTTGTACTATGGACATGAAAATACCTACTTCCCAGAGCCACTGTTGCAAGGATTCAGACACTGAAAGTCCACCTTTTTTCAGGGTCTGGGCTGCAGCAGGTGCTTAGTAATTAAAAGGTGTTGGTCCCCTTGAGACCATCACCCACTTCATGGAGGTTTTCATCTAGCTCCATAATACTGACATGTGGACTGTCCACACATCAATTTTGCTTCTAATAGTCTCTCTGTTCCTTTCCATTTATCTAAATTCTAATAGTATCTTAGTAGCCAGCTCACTCCCAGCTTTTCCTGTACTTTTCTCTTTTCCCAAAAGTTCGTATTAATCTCTAGCATAAGAAAATGTTCAGCTGAATTAGGCACATGGTTCATCTCAAATTCTTTGTTTTATTTCTTGAAATAGGGTAAGTTTTTTCCCTTATAATGATTTTGAATGCACAGTTCTCACCATGGTCATAAACCCTGTAGTTTAATAAAGTTTCTGCTTACTGATTTTTAGCCAGGCAAAATGTTGGGATTCTAGGTTGCCTTCCATAGTCCTGTACCTCTCTTGGACATCTTTCATTATAATCTTTTATAGGAGCAGGACCTTTTACAATCTTTCCATGTTTCACATCCATCTATCACAAAATCTACATCACTTTCATGGTCCTGGTCTTCTGCATGTCTTTAAGCTAGGCGTTAGCTTCTCTCTGGTTGAATTGAAACTTATGTGTACCTTGAAAATGTTGATTTTCCTATACTGCCGGTTGAGAATCTAATGACTTGGATTCTATTTCTTGACTTGTACACATGATTAAGATAATTGCAAATAGCTTATGTAGGTAGGGACTGAACAAGTGACCCTAGGTGATGACCGCAAATACTGACAGTTAGAAAAGTAAGCATCAAGAAATTAGTCCTTTCCAGTGAGAAAATCAGGACAGCCTGACTGATCTTGTGTACCCCAGCAGAGACCCAGAGAAAAGAAAAGGATTAGGTCTACTTCATGAATTGCTTGAATCTCAGTGACAGGCACTCCCTGAGGTGTCACTATTGGATGATTGAATATGAATAGCTTTCCATTCCTGCTCCAATCTCAGCTACCAGAGAAAATAAATTAATGGGCCCAGCTCTGGTCACATATTCAGTCTTTCCCATGGAAAAGCAAAGGGGATTAGAATCAGAAAAAAGTAAGTTGGAGATGAAAAGCACAGGCAGATAAAAAAGAGTATTAGGTGAATTGGGGTGCAGCAGGGGTGATTGAGGAGAGAACTTGCAATTGATGCCAAAAAATAATTGAAACATAGTATTAAGATAACTGCAAGAAAGAGTCTGCCAAACTTGCCTTATCAAACTTGAGAGAGACCAATGTAAGGGGAGACTGAGGCTTCTCTAACTTGCCTTTCTAGTCACTAATCTGTCAACACAGACGTGCAGGGATGGAGGGTAACCAACTACACAAAGAATGTGCTCTTTTGCTATAGAGGAATGAAACTCCCAACCTATTATATGTCTGGTATGAGTTTGTGTTCTCTAAAATCAAAGAATGAATTTTAGGAACAATGGAGGATAAGAGCACAATATATTTTTTGAGAGAAAGAAAGCTTCTGTCAGAGAGAGAGGGGAGGGGGGTACTGAACAGGTTGTCAAAGACTCTGTCTTTCTAGGTTCTTTTATAGAGCAAAATCACAAGGTGAGATGAGTCCCAGGTGGGGAAAGGCATGGGAACTCGCAAGGTGGGACAGAACTATGATTAACCAGTAAGATTAATTGCTTAGGTAAAATTGATTAAATTGGGGACAAATGGGGAAGTGAGTCACATAGCAAACAGCATGCTTAAAGAGCAGTGACTCTTCCTTAGGGGGTTGGAATGATGACTCCTGGCTTTCTCAGGGTGATAGAGACCTATTTATAGAGTATCAGTCCTTAGGGTGGGGGTGCATTTGTTCAATCTTTTGTCTTGAGGCCTTGCCCATAGAAGGAGGTGTCTGTCTGGCACACAGTTGCAAGGTATCTGGGCTTTGGCTCCTTTGAGGACCTAGCCCTGTCTCACTGCCTACAATATTTCTGTTTAACTCAGTTGCCTGTAACACTATGATATCAGAAAGTTTGCCAGTGGCCTGACTGATCAGATCCTGGTAGCCAGATTTGGATTTTGGATTTTGTCTAAGTCCAAAGGGAAGCCACTGGACAGTATAACCAGGAAAATGGCATGCTCAAACTTGCGTCTCAGGAATGACACTCTAGTTCTGTTTTGTACTGAGTGAGATGTCTTGCAAGCTAATACACCACCCATGTGGGTGGTCGGTGTGGCAGTGAAGATGGAGGGAAAGAGAAGAGAGAGGTTAGAGACCCAAGACCCTTTCGAGACAGAAAGGAAACCTTTACCAGAATACAAATGGCACTTAGGCGTGTTTAATATTAAGGCCTATTCAAATCCTGTGTGCCTTTTTTTGAATGTTGTTTTGTTTGTAGAGCTATTCTGATTCAAATTTTAAAAGTTAGTTTTGAAAGTCTGAGTGCAGGTGTAATCACTGTGCTTTGTGCAGGGAACATTTATAAATATCATCAGATGTTCCCCTGCCTTTCAAACTGTCCCCCACCCACCGTCACCTGTGACCCTCTGTGCTCTCCATTGTGTCTGCAATAACTCATTTATGTGATTAGTTCCTTTTTCCCTGACTGTAAGCTCCAGAAATAGAGGGAGTGTGCCTACTTCATCAGCTTGTTCACTGTCTTACTGTAACCTCCTCTTCAAAGCAGCGCCTGGGAGGGAGGTGGATCCAGGCAGTAGGTAATACACAGCAGGGCTATAGCTTGGTAGGGTCCACTCTATGGCATAGTATCTCACTTACCTGCTGGAAATCAGGGGCTACACACAGATCTCGATACTGGCAGGCTGCCCCAAGGGGAGTTGACCCTACATACTTGCAGGCCAAGCAAACAAGCTCTGCCTAAAAAAACCTCAAAGCAGAAAAGTGCAATCATTTGGCAGGTACTTTTAGGTGAGATGATGCAAGCGAGCAGAATGGCCTGTGGAGCCCAAGCATTAACTATCTCCATTCTGTCTCCTGGGCTGAGATCCACCTGGCACAGGGAGCAGGTGTCTGATAATTATTTAGTAATTAGTGGAGTGAATGAGATGATGCAAGCAAAGTGCTCTGTAGCCTGCTCAGCAAACCCAGCTGCTGGCATCACTACTACTAATGCTTTCTCTTGGCCCCCAGAAACAAACCTGCTGGATTCCAGTGTTTCCAACATCCTGTCTCAAACTCTTCCTGGTTCACAAGGTGCTTTCAGCCATATCCATGGCCACTCTACCCGCTTTGCTCAGCCAGTCCTGATGCTGCCTAGTGGGCCTGACTCACCCATTCTCCAAGTATTAGTAGTTTCTGAGGTGTTTCACCCCACCAGAGTGAGGAGCAAAACTATTCCAAACAGTCTGAGATGCCTTGTATTTGAGATTTCTTGTAGCATCTTTAGGGACACAAAACTTCCCTCTCTGGGAATATATCTGCTGAGAGACCAAGTCAGAAACATCAGCTCACTCCTGTACCCAAATAAGTCTCTTCTGTGTTGTATGGCCACTAGTCTGCTTCAAGGTTATTGTGCTTTGTCCTTTAGAGTAATATTTCCCAATTAAAAACCCCTAAGAGTGCTTGTTAACTACACTGTGCCATTCTTCTCCCCTGAACATTCTGATTCAGTAGGTTTAGACTGGGGTCCAGGAATCTCTGTTCTAATAGTACTGTCAATTCTGATCTCTAGAGAAGTGGAGGTGGGAGGGCGGGTAGCACACTGGTGCTATACCCTTCCTGCTACTGGGAGGGTGTGTAATTGGGGATCAGCATTCTGCTTCTAGCTATGACATCCTTGTCCACTCTTTAGGAGTTTTTGCCCTAAGCAAGAAAATATGAGAATTGGGAAGTTCATGAACATTCCTTGACTTCTAATTCTGTTTTATTTCAGTGGTCTCTTTGGGAATAAGGTCAAACTCTGTGTCTCAGTTTCTTTATCTTTGAAGCTGGGTAGCTGTTCAATACTAAACCTCAGTCCTTTAGCACAGAAATTTGGTAAGAACCAGTGAGAGAATGTTTTAACATGGCATAGACTCCTTAGAGAAAGGAATTTTATATTGACGGGTTTTAGTTATTATTGTTACTAAAAATATCCTGGAATCTTTGGCATCTTGTCTCTGTCTGCATATAGGGCTATTGTTTATGTATAAAGAATGTTTGCTCAAAGGGTTGTCCTCTTGGGATATACCTTTTGTTTTCAAAAGAGTTTCAGGAAACAGCAGTCATACAACCAGCCAACAGTCATCCGGGTATACATTAGTGAATCCCAAGTGTTGCTTTCTAATACAGAGGCCCAGTTTAGAGTAGTAGAGTATACTAAATCTTAAAAAGTGATCTTAGGTTGGCTTGATTGAGCCCTAAGTCTCCAGTTCAGCATTCTGAAAATGTATTGGATGGTCTCTTTTCTTTCTCCCCTGGTTTTTTAATTTATGATTTAGAAAGCCATAGGTGATCTTTAATAGATATTCTCAGGGAAGAAATGCGCTTGCCATGGGAATGAGAGTTGTTCTATCCTTCAGACTCTGCTAACATGCTGCAGGTGTAAAAAAATGGCTTTGAGTTGTATTGTAGTCAGTGTACACACTCAGGAATATAGTGGAATTGACTGTTACAATGGAATGAATTCTTTTTTTAACGAACATGACTTCCTGCTATATGTCTTATTGTAAAGACTGGTCCCAAATGTGAAATGTTAAACAAGACTGGTGGCCACTGCCCCATATAGTTTACCATATGAAAATCAATCAGATAATTATACAAATATATTATTAGGTACTAACAAGCAGTTTTCTACTACTACACAGTGGAACCAGAATATCAAAATACAGTAAATATATGTAAAAGTGAGACATGTTTGAGAGCTGTCTCTAAGGCACAAATAAGTTAATTGGGAGCGATGATGGACATGAAAGAGTGTTATGGGCACAGGAAGAATCCATAAGAAGGCATAAGTTTTAAAGGAATGTGGTATTTCCAAGGGTATGGGAAGAATGTCAGGTAGACCACTCACAGGAGGGAACATGGAACGAGTGGAGACTGAAGAGATAAGCAGATGCTAAATTCTTCAGGATTTTATAAGATACTTTCAGAATCTTGGTCTTTATTTTAAGTGAGATATGCAAAGTATAGTGACACAGTTTTGTGTGAGAAATGGACTGGGAAGGACAGAGGGGAAATAAGGGAGGCTAAGGAGAAAGAAATCTGCCATCTAATATTCCAGATGAGAGATGATGCTGGCTTGGCCTAACATTGCAGTGGTGAATTGAAGGGGTGAGGACACATCCAAAAGTTATTTTGAATAAGAAACTGAAAGACTGGAAATAAACTGATGATTGGATTTGAGGACAATAGTAATTCAGATAACTTTCAGTGTCTTCCATGAGCCATTGGCTGGATGGGAAGTGTTCACCAAGATAAGGAACATTTTCCTGGTCTAATTTAATTCTAAGGCTAGATGGTTAAACTGTTGATATAAATATAAAATCCTGAGCTAAAATATGGCTTTTTTGCAAATTATCACATCTTGTGGTTTGACACTGTCCTTAGGCCAAGAAAAATATTTTAATGCTTGGTTGGGTTTTCTGTTTTGAATTCCATTACACTTTCCAAGAGAAGTCCACTGTGGGACAGCCCTACAGGCTGACTCAGCACATGCCTTGGGGTCCCGGGAAAATAGAAGCTCTGGAAATTTTTAGAAAAATAGCATTTATATTAGCTGAACACAAATTTGGAATCCTAACATACACAGAGAATCTCTTTTAATATCAGCATACAATTAAATTTTGCATTTCTCCACTGAAAATACTTTTTATTTTGAATTATACAGTGGTAATGGTGGTGGTGACGATGGTGGTGGTAGCAATAGCCGTAGCAATGGTGGGACATGTGACAATGAGGGTACTTGTGAAGGTGGCAGTGGTGATTCTGATGGTGACAGTAATGGCACTGGTGATATATGGTGGTGATGTTATGATGGTAGCCATGATAATCATATTGGTGGATTTTGGAGGACTCACATAGTCTTCAGTCTTGAGTATCATAGCAGACCTCTGAGAAGTTGGCTACTTTGCCTATTGCCTAAGCAGGGCTATAACAGAAATTTCAGAGAACTCTTACTCCTCTTTTCCCCCCTCATGAACATATGTTTAATTCACATGTACTAGTTACTTTCCAATTATTGTTGTGGATAAAGGTCAGAGGATTAGAGGTTGTATTTTCTGTGATAGAGCTCTTATGTACAGGCCAGCTTCCTGGCAGGGTTGGTTGTACATGTTTCAAGCTGTATTTGTAAGGATTTTAGAAAGTAGGAAGTTTAAGGCTACTGTTCTGGTTCTCTTTTGCATCACTATACTTCTCCAGGGAGAAGCTTCTGTTTCTTTTTCTTGTTGTATCATCACCTTAATTTTTCCAGTCTATTGTTTTCATTCTTATTGTCTCTGTGACTGACAGTTTCTGACCATGTGAGTATGGGCAGTTCTCCTGTCTCCTGCATTTTCTATGCTGAGCTTTCTTTTTCTTCTCAATATGAGAACCTAGTACCTTGCAGACTTCCACTAGTTTTTTTTTGTTTTGTTTTTGTTTGTTTGTTTTTTTTTTTTGTTGTTGTTGTTATGTTCTCTGTCTTTTCAGGATAATGCACATTCCAAGAGGCAGACTTTGCTCTATCTACTGCTTTCTTTTCAACAACTGCAATAATACCTGGCACACAGTCAGTGTTTAACAAATATTTGTGAAATGAGCATACAGATTTATTTAACTGCTTTTTTATGATTAAATCAAATGAATGTAATAATTCTAGTGTCATCTGGTTACTTTGGGGATTAAATAAAATGATGTGAGTAAGCTTCCTGGCACACAGTGCATGGCCTAATAAGGGCTGGTGAATTCTGAGATTCTTTTAATACTCCTCTGTGTTATAATTTATTTCTATTTAGTATTTAGATTGATAATTCTGGTTAGCTTCTTGTTTCCTTAGTGATGTTTCTATATTTTCTTAACGGCTTGTCTTTCCCTTCATAAAACAATTTGTTCCAATGACATATTCAGTGGACCTGATTGCTTCTCTCTTTCACCTTATTAACAAGAATTATATTGTTATTGTTATTATTACTATGCAAACATACAATTAACCTTAAGTATGTAAATATTCTAATATGATGCTTTTATAATTGTAAAATGCATGTATTATGGTTACTATAGCTAACGGTGAAACAATTCATTATTCATAAATTATCCTTCATATGATGAATTATTTTATAAGGTAGCTGTTATTTATCTTCAGCTGAAAGACTAGGAAACTGATTCTCACAGAAGTTAATAATATATGTTCAAGAATACATATCTAGTAAATTAGAGACCAAAAATCCTCCTTGCATGTGGCTTCTGATTCTTTATCTATCCATCCAAAGTGATACCTGCACAATGTCAGGCACAATAGTAGGCTCTGCTCACACAATAAAGAGAAAACCTGTGTAAAACCTGCCTATAGGTCCCTATTTGTGATTGCTGCAATTATTGCCACTGGCACTCTGCTGACATAGTACAGTATGCTCTAGTTCTCAAGTGAACCTGAGTCAGCTAGTTTTACTTCTATATTTTAGTTTTACCTCAAACCTTGAATATCTATCTGCTTCCATGAATTGTCTGTCTTTATTGCTTTTGTGTAGGCTCTCAAATTACATATTTTTAACTCCACTTCCTGTCTTTTTCTTGTCATATAGGCTCAGAACTTTGAAGCAGTCTTTCATTTCATAGTTTGAATTCACACCCAACATCTCTTGATTGCTTTTATCTTTGAAACTATCTCTTACTTTTTATCTCTCCAGTGGCTCTCTACCATTCTAATATCAACTGATGTTGCTCTGATCCTCAGTTTGCTGAAATAGCCTTAAGGCTGTGTTCATTAGTTTTAAGATTTCATTAGATTTTAAGCTTCCTTAAAGGCACAGTGTCTGCTTGTTTGTCCTTATTTCTTCAGTATGGTGGCTGGCACATAGCAGTGATTAGAAATTAAAGCACCTCTGATATTTTAGACTGCACTTCTTAGACTTATTCTGCAGGTTCATCTCTAAAAGATTATATAATTATATTACATACAGACCCTTTTTTACATCTCTAAGAATATGTACTATATTTTTCACAATGGACATTTCTGCTTCCTTCCAGGAGTGTTTGCTACTGGCTTATATGTTTTACCTTCTGCTGCCACTCATTTGCAGGGAACTGAGACTACATCCCTAAAGAAATTTGTTGAAAATTACAAATTAGTAACTATTGACTCCATTAAAACAGCACTGTTCTTTCATTTATTGTTGCTACCATAACTCGATAGAAAAATAGTTTGAGAATGTCTACAGGTTATACAAAAATCATGAACCACTCATAACTTTAACTGTTTGTGAGAATGATATGTTGTTAATCCTTGTGCCCAAGGATCCTTTTGCCTGTTTTCTGGAAAAGAATGACTTTGAACTTCTAAAGCTCTGACTCACTATGTTGGAGGCTCAGGAGACTGATAGATGGAGAGGAGGCAAGCCAGCAGTCTTTTTTCTCACACACTTTTCTCACTTGAACTATCTGTGCCTGAGTTCCAGACCGGGTGCCTGAGTCTTCAATCTTGCCCAAAAGAAAAAAGCTGGCATGCAGGTGTGGAAGGGAATCTGACCTTCACAATATTTTGGCTTTACTTTTCTTATTATAAGTAAACTGTTTGCATAGCTAGCAATACCTGTGACCTGAAAGAAATTCTTAATATTTTAAAGAAGTGAGGCTTATGTATTTCTAAATGCACATTTCTAAGTTATTATGACATTTGGGATAATTAACCCTGTGGACCAAAGAATATGTATATATACTTTCTTCAAGATTTATATTGACATGGAATAATAACTAGATAATCATATCCCAAAATAAATCATTTTACAAATAACTTATGATTACTGAATCTCTTATTCATTAAGATTGCTGGCCTTTTTATAAAGATAATAACTGTAATTTAATGTTTATTATATAACAGCATGCAAACTCCAGCAAAAAACTTGAATGCCTTCTAACATGTGACATTGGGCCATAGAACTTGACAAATGATGACTTGGACCTGAGAATCTGCCAGCAGTGGAGGTTTTTTAACTGAAGAAAATTACCTAAAATGATACGCCTTAGTTTAAGTCCTTTTTCTTCTACTGAATACTATGCAGTGGCAAAATCTAGCTTCACTGTGTAACAGCAATAACTAGGACACTTATTGTGTCAACTAGGAGATAGGATGAAATTTCCAAAGCTGACTTTGGGAGATAAATATTTCTGTAAGAACTGAATTGGATCACATTTATTCACTCAAAACAGTTTTGAATATGTACTAGGTACCAAGGATTTTGCAATGTAAAAAACAGACATAATTAATGCTTTCTTTTACATTTTAGTGAAGAAATGCCAATAAACACATGTGATTTTACATAGTAAGAAGAAAATCCACAGGAGAGTATGCAGCAAGGGAGAGTTACTTCTGTTTAGGGAGGTCAAGAAGGCCTCTGTGAGAGATGACATGTGAGGTGATCTGATGTTTATGTGTTGACCATTATGTGTAAATTTGGGAGAGAGCAGTCTAGGCTCTAATGAAACTGAAAGGCAGGATGGCTGCAGGGTGGTGATAGGAAGCTTCAGATGCTAAATGTGCCTGAGGCTATTGTGAGGAGTCCGGATTTTATTCCCTTGCTGGTGGGATTCCACTAAAGGATTTCAACAGAGGCAATGGGCAGATCTGTAGCGACTAACTTCAAATATATATTGTGGAAAGGTTTCTTTGAAATGGAAATGATTTTTCTTTGTGTTTTATAGAATAGACCAGAGGGCTGCTGCCACTTGGCCAAAGGATGCTTTTGAAACTCAGCAAGACTTAAATGAGGTAGGTGCCATTGCTTGTTATGTGAACATAAATTAGCCAGTCACGAAATTTATTATGCTTTTCCACAGATAGAAATTCTTTCTGATAAAAACTTTTAAGTATTTTTAATCTTAAGTAAACTTGTTGTTCTTGTACTTCTTTGTTCAGTTGGTGATATTTTTTCCTTGTTCTTGAGCAAACACATTTAAAATATTATTTTCCAGATTGCTTACTATGTCTTAGATATGACTCGTGTCCATCAAGCTTCATTATATAGCTTTCAACTTTGATTTAGGATTGTGTAACCATAGCTATCAGAGCTAAGATTTATAAATTTTTCTTTTAATTTGATTTTATCTATATCTGTTTTTTCCATTGTCTTTTGCAATCTAAAGCATAATCACACCTACTGTTTACCCACTGAACATAACACAGACTGGTATTGGCATTATAGTCTTCTTAGTATACAGATATGAAGTCATATTTTCCAACCCAAATGATTTCTCCCTAAATTGGACATCACAGCATTATTAGCTTGTTTTAGATTTTCTTTGAAATATATAATTGAATTACAATGTTGGAAATCAATATAATGTAATTAGGGTACTGCCTATTATGAATGCCTGGGCTTAAAACATTGTTTTGGAATGCCCTGTCTGGTTTTTCTCATTAAATTAGAGCAGTGGGTGGTGTGTGGTATGTCTGATTAGCATCATAGCAAATGAAATAAGACTTGATACTCAGATGCCTCGAAAAGAAACTATGGTCTTAAAGCAATTGTTTGGCATTTTGAAGATTCATATTTCCTCTCTCAGCTCCCATCCCCATGAAAGTCATTAACTAAATTTAAGCAATTGGCATTATCTCCTTTTGATAGAAAATGAATAGCCAAAGATAAGCCAGATATCTGGTTAAGCCACGTTAAATAAAGTTACAACCAAACAAAACCAAACCCCAAAAAAACCCAAAATAAGAACATAATATACTGTCAGTATACTGTTTACTTTTGTGAATGTACATAGAGAAAGCTTTAAGCTTTCAAATCCCCCCCATCTTGTTGAGCATAACAAAAGTGAAAGAATTTAAAAGAAAAGAAGAGTCTGATCAGTGAACACAGCTGCCTGTCCCACTGTGAACAAGCAATATACTAATTGTAAATAAGCTACGGTATTTTGACATAGGTGATGGAAAAATAAGAGTCAACTCATGATAGCTCTCAAATATTTGGAAGAAACTTGGATTTTCGAGCTAGAAACCCAGGAAGAATGCTATGATAACTTGAGAGTTCTGAAATTACAGTTATGAAAACATGGGCATATTTGGAAATCTGCTTTGCTTCATTCTTTTACTATATTATATTTGCAAATGACATAGTTCATTGCACTGACATCACATGAGGTCAAGAGCATTGAGATGAGAAATGTGCTTGAAAGAGGAGGCACGACCGTGTTTTAAATGTGCACACCTGGGGAAAGGGGGGTGCTGCAGATCCAGATTGGTTTCATACTCAGTGTGTGCTCGAAGTGGTTTTGTTTCATTTGGGCTAAAATGTACGTGCAAACTCACAGTTTTTTATGCAGCTTTCGTTTTGACCAAAATTTGGGATATTGAAAGTGGCCTTAGAGAAACCTGAAGTGGGCAGAATGAGTGAAATTGCAGAGAGAGAGTTGCTATGGTCACACTCACTTCTGAAAACATCCTGCAGAATGGCAGTCTAAAATGCCTCTTTCCCAGCGTTCCTCAGACTCATTGAACACCAAATTCTTTTATGGAAAAATGCCTTAACATCTCTTTAGGCAACAGAATTCTATGGAACATAGATGGGAAACATTACTTTAATATTTTGATGGAATTGGAAAATACATACAGAAATGTGCACAGACCATATGTATGCAGCTAGATGAATTTTTAGGAACTGTGTCACCCGCATCTAGATCAAGAAACCTAACATAAATAGCATCCCAGTCATCTCTGTAATTCTTTCCAGTCACTACTCCTTTGGGAAGATGACTGTTACTTAAAAGAAATTTTTTTTGCTTCCTTTTGAGCCTTTTATACATGGACTATAAGAAATTTTTTTATATCTGGCTTGTTTTTTTCAATGTCCTGTTTGTGAGACTTAATCACGTTTTCCATGTGATTCTAGTTTTTGTTCAGCTTGTTGTGGCATGCTGCATGGTTGTTTCTAGTTTTCTAATATTATGATCAGCTATTACTGATTATATATTTTATGATGAGCCACTTTCCAACCTCTTTGTGCAGCTAACTTTTACAGGAGTATCCCTTCATCATGAAATGAATAAGTATGGCAGAATAGTTTGCTGTATTAGTGCTGTTCATCTCATTGCTCCTTTTATTTATTTACTAAACTTCCCTCAGTCTTATTGTTCTTTAAAATAACTACTAATTTTACATCTGTGCTTTCTTCCACACTAACTTGCAAGGCAACAAAAGTAAAAGTAAAACAAAAATCTCATAAGCATCATGGAAAGATAGCCCATAAGTATTTTCCAGTTGTTCCCATGGACCCTATTACATATATAATAACATTTAGAAAATGTAACATATGTGCCTTATACTTTCCCCAAATTTCACAATTGACATTTGAACGTATTCCACATGCTCTGTCGTGGATAAATGGAGCTCAGGTGTTGTTGGGTTCCAGGGACGTACTTGACCGGGGAAGTTTTATGTCCATCATAGCGAAACATGGTGAAATGCATCTGTGTGTGTGTTTCAGCACTCTCCCAGGAGTTTGAAACACTTGCTTCTGTTGAATTGGGTTTACATTTGACCTGCCAAAATCACTTTTCTTCTGCCAGTCTAGAGCCTCTAGATTTTGACTTTCGGTATTTGATAGGATTTGGGCCTCCATTTTATTTTCTGGGGTGGGTCTGCGTTATTTGTTTCTGAAAAACAAATTAAATGCCCCTCCTACCACATGCCTGAATTTTCTGACTCTACCTCTGCATCTGAAAATTTTTGTTGTTGGGCATCTCCTGTATCCTGATTGGAAAATATTCTATACTAGAAATCTTGATTTCTTAACCTCCCTAATCATTGATTTTAGGTATTCCATCATGTTGATATAAGCACTCAGTAAATCTAAAAGTTACTTGAAATACAAAATGAAGAAAAATACTTGCTCTTATTTTCTGTACCCTGTTGATCTCATTTCAAAATATCAATTAGGAAAAAATAACATATATAAAGAAAGCTAATAGCCCTTCCTTTCCATGAGCATACCTGCCATGCTGGGGGGGGGGGTAAGTAGACTGCAGATCCTAGAGCAATACATCAAATCATTTTAGTTCTTCATGTGTAAAATTAGGAAAAAGGTTTTAAATTAGGCTAACTCTATGACTCCTTTCAGTTTTAACATTCACTATTCTATTCATTTTCCTGGTGTTTGTACAAGTCAGCTTATAAGTTCCCATCAGGAAAGGGATGGTGCACATTGTCCCTAGATTCAGGACTAGTTGGGGAGGTAAATAGTAAATCGTGATATAAAAGTGATGTGTGCTTAGCATAGTTATCACTTTTTGATGAGGGTTACACACATCATATTATCATAAGCAAGGAATTGGGAGGACTTGAGGATCCAGCATAAGGTCCCTGTCTGATTCTGTCATTATCTTTGTTGAAGCCAGTTCTTACATCATCATTCTATAAAAGGAAATGATCCTTTGAAATTTCATGCATAACCACTGGGCTCAAGCTTCTGCTCATTTTCTTATCCTATAGATGCTAAAGGTATCTTGCACTTGTTATTCTTTGGCTAAATCAAGTGTCAGCTGAAAATGAATTTGTTTCCATGTCAGTTTTTACTTAGAGCAGTGGAGACAGCCCTATCGCACATGTGCTGCAGTAGGCTGTTTGTATTATTGAAAGCTCTAAAAGGTTCACCGTCACTGTCCTAGCAGTAAGGTGATCTGTATGTCAATTAGAAATAGAAATTTGTTTTTGGTGCCCATAAACAGGATTTATCATTTCCCACCCTTAGAAGCTCATTAATAATGACACTGCTTTATACTGGTGTGAACCAACTATACAGTTTGCCATCTCCAAGCTTAAGGAGCCAATTTATAAATCTAAAGGAAAAAAATCTTGCCCTGGCTTCATGTATTTACTAAAGAAAAATATGTCAAGAACAGCAAAGAGATGAAGAATCATAGAATGGAAAAATGAATAGATTCTACATCTGTCTCTTGCCTACCAGTAAACCCCATGATTCTATCGGTGGGAATTTCAATGTAGCAATTGTACATAAAAGGTCGTTGGTGTAAAAACTTCTAGGTATCTTGGCATCTTGTGTCCCCAGAATCAAATTGCGAAGACAGCTAGCTGCCTGTTTCGCCACAGATGATTCTCATTTGAAAGAAGTGTGAAATTATTGATCTTAAAAACATAAAGTAATCTAGAATTTTAATATAATTAAGAGGACAGAGTTGTTTTGTTGTGGAATACAGTGTGAGACATGGAAAGAATGGATTTTATACTCTGAGGTTTTGTGATCTTCCATGTTTCGGGCATTCCACTGAGATGGCCAGCCATACTTAAGTGAAGTGGAATTGGCAGTGCATTATTATGGAACCAGGTATTACTATGGCTCTCTCTGGATGTTAAAGTAACTGAATATAGAAGGGGCCATTGCTGGAGAGTAAGAATCCAATCCAGATTGAAGTCACTGAGTCATATGTATCCAGACTGAATGTGAGATGTTGGAATCAACTTTTGTAGGAGAGAAGAAATTAGTGTGCTCAGCAGAGAAGATCAAAGGACAGTGGTAAATAACCTGTCCTTTCCACCCTTCTGCCCTCTTCATAACTCTGAGGTAGAAAAAGGGAAAAATTAAATGGTTTGTGAAAGCGGAAAAAAATCTTACCACATTGATGCTTCATGAAAAAGATAATGACATTGGCTGTATCATTTTTCCTGATAACCAATAGAATATAATATGGCGTATGATCAAAATATACAGTGAATATTTAAAGTTTTAAAATTTGTTATGGTAAAAGCCACATTGCTATTAATCTCCCTCCAAATACCCTCCTTTGCTTCAAACACACTTACCCCATATTCTTGCCACTTTCAAAAACAGTTCTGGGAGTCCTCTTTTTTATTTTTACACGTTGTGATAAAAATATGTTAACAGCTGTTGCCAAGTGTCATCCAGAAAGTGGCAAGAACAATGGGATAAGTGTGCTAAAAGGCAGGGAGAATAATAACAATCTGCCATTGACTGTATTAATATTTTTAATTTAAGCATTCACTACACCTTTTCTTTGATACCTGGAATCAAACTCAGAATCTTGCGCTTGCCAGGCAGATACTGTGCCACTAAGCTGTAACCCTGACGCCACCATACCTTTTCATCCTACCTCTTGTATCTGAAAGAAACAAACAATCACAAGCTCTCTAATACAATGTTGTTCTCTTTTTATGAGTGCTTAGGGCTTAGTGTTTGGTGCTTAGGGTGCAACTTCATTGGGACTTCTCCATTGTGATCCCGTTGCATTTATCAAACAAAGTCTGAGAATTTTTGTTGTTAATTGACCTTAAAGGACATCCTACAGATGGTTTACATTTCAATGGTTCCTTGGTAGTTTTGACTTTATTAAAAATAGCAGATTTTTAGATTTGAAGGTTACATTGTCACTTTCATTGTTGAAGAACCATAGGACAATAAGATGGAAATGTGAAGCTCAATTCACTCTTGTGCTGTGCTATCTTTTGACTGAGATTCTCTGATAGGAAGACACACTTGATAATAATTTCACTGAAATTTCTGGAAAAGCCTATGCCATAAAAAAAGGTAATACATTTTTAGTATGAAACAGTTGCTTAATTATGACCTGATATTAATGACAAGTTTAACCTTGAATCCGTAATCTTTATACCCTTTATACAAAGGTAGCATCTGTTAGTATTCAGGAGAATAAAATATCACTTCTTTACCAAAATCAGTGTGAAAAGGTAATCACTTCTTTACATACCACTGATACCCCTTATTTGTACTATCATATCAGTCGTAAGAGCTCAACATTATCCTCAATATTAAAAGATATCTTTTTCCTCTTAAAGTCTGAATGATCTTTTAATACTTAAATTTTGTTAAATAAAAGGGTTCATGTTTGTATTGTCCGCTTTTAGTCTGTATTTATGTTTTTATACTTGTGTGTGTCCTCATGTGGAGGACTTGACTGTTTAGTTACCATCCATAGTTTATCATGTAGATATTTTGGTATCAAGCTATATCTGACCTCAACATGATGGAGCATGTTATCCTTGGTATCCAATGCAATTGTCTTCCAAGATCTCTTACAGATAGCAAGATCTGTGGGTCTCCAAGTGCCTTATATAAAATGGCATAGTATCTACATATGATTTATTCATGCCCTTCCAATACCTTAAATCATGTCTGGTTTACTTATAATATTTAATACAAAGCAATTGCTGTATAAATATTATACTGTGTTGCTAATGTAACAAAACAATCCTATACTGATTCAGTAGAGACACAATTTTTCTTTCATACTTTTGTTTTCAGTTGAATCCATGGGTATAAACCCTTCAAATACAATGAATACCACCGTTCTTTTTTTACGTAAAATGTATTTCACCCTGTTCTAATTTTGAGAAAAGTCTGTAGGCCTCTGACATTCCTGAGATGGCCCAATTATATTATTTCAGCAGTAATAAGTAGTTGTGCTTTTCTATTTACATGCAAACCCAGTCTATATAATAGGATCTTAGTTCAGGATGAATTGAGAATTTTTAAAAAAGGTATCAGGAATTCTTTCTGTGGGACAGATAGTTGTTCAACTTTGATGAAAACATGATTTTATTAATATACACCTGAAAGTTAGGGATAGCTTTAGGCTCCACAAATGGCTAGATGGAAGAATTAAGGACTCTTTTCTCCATATTGGATTTAACTCTTTGGTTAAACCCTTTATAATACATTGTTCTTTTTTAATTTTTGTATTTTAATGAGACGAAAATAAAACAGAACAAAGCAAATCAGAACAGAACAATGCAGGCAACACAGGATTTGACAAAAAGACAACAGGAAATCAACAGTGACTACAATAATGTCTCTTGTTTTCCTTAAAATAGTTGTCCATACCTTCACACATAATACAACCAAACCAAACAAAATAAAACCAAACAAAACAAAAGAATGAAAGCATTACAGGACTTCAAAATCAGATAACAGGAAATGAATAATAGTTGCTATAATGTCTCATTTTCTTTAAAATACCTGTTCATACCATCTCACATAATAAAATCAAACAAAACAGAATAAAGCCAATTAAACAAAAGAATGAAAGCATTATAGGACTTTAAGACAAGATAATAGGAAACAAACCATGATTACCATGATACATCCCATTATGTTTAAAATAATTGCCCATACCATCAGGCACAGTAAAATCTAACAACACAACACAGAACAGAACCAAACCTAACAAAATTTTGCAAGTATTACAAGAGTTCAAGAAAAAAAAAATAAGAAATTAACATTGATTACCACCTTCTCTTCCTAGGTGTTTCCTCCCCTATCACTTTTTTTTTTTTTTTATCCCCGTGGGTTTTTTTTTTTTATCCCAGTAACTCCTTTGGTTTTTTATGCCAGTGTTAACACTTTTGAGTTCAATTGTTTCACCCATGAACATGACCTCCAGTTACACCCATGAACCTACAAGAGCCTTGAGATTATCCTACTTTAGAGCTAGGTAGCTTTCCATTCTATGAAAATACCACATCTCTTTTATCTATTCTATGTTGGAAGAACAAATAACCCTTGCTTTTTTCTGGTCTCCTGTCACTAGTAACAATTTTTTTTTCTCTCCTTTGATTTTCAGTCTATGAATTTCCTTTTGAGTTAAATGTGTTTCTTGTGTACAATATATTGATGGATCTTGTTTCTTGGTCCACTCTCCATGTTTCTTCTTATTGCTGAATCAAAGCCATCTACATTAGGAGTTACAACCAGCATACATTGGTTTGTCTCTGCCATGCTATCCTCATGTTGTTGGCCTTCCACATTCCCCCTTCCTTCAGTTGTCTATCTTATTTGGCAATCCTTCTCTGCTGCTATTCCTGGAACCAGTCTCATCTTTGTCTCTCTCTAGAACATCCTTCAGTACTCTCTGTAGGGTTGGTTTGGTGGTCATGAATTCCTTCCATTGTTTTTTTATCATGGAAGTGTCTTATTTTTCCATCAGTTTTGAAAGATAGTTTTGCAGGGTAGATCAATAGGGTTAGAAGTTGTTTTCTTTCAGGATTTGAAACACTTCACTCCAAACTCTTTTTGACTTGAAGGTTTGTGTTAATGTCTGCCATCATTCTGACTGGTTTTCCTTTATAGATGATATGTTTATTTTTCTCTAATGGCTTTTAATATTTTATTCCTATGCTGAATTTCTGAAATGTTTGATATTATATGTCTGGGTGTAGATTTAGTTTGGTTATGGCTTTTGGTTCTGTATGTCTCACTTTTTTGTAAGCCAGATCCTTTTTTCATGTTTGGGAAGTTTTCTTCTATTACTTCTATACATAGCCTTTTAATTTCAATTGTGTTGACCCCTGCTTCTTCACTGATATCTATCACTCTTAAGTTATTTCTCTTAGCATTGTCTTGCAGCCATTGAATTGTTATTTCCTGGTTCCTCATGTTTGTAAAAGATTTTTCCTTTTATGATCGCTAGTTGCAATCCTTTCAAAGTTTTAAAGTCTATATTCAGTCTCTTTCAAGCAGTTTTGACAGCTTTCAATTGGCTTTTTAATTTCCTGGACATCTCTGTGAATCTGTTTCACGCATTGTAATTCCTTTCTATATTGTTTGTTTAAGGTTTCCATCATTTTCCTGTGCTCTTTTTGGGCTATGTCTTCTTTAGATATGCTGAGCAATTCTTTCATTATGTTTGTGATTTCTTCCTTTACCTGAGACATTATTTCTGATTTGGATGCTTTTACAATCTCATGAAGTTATTTCTTTACTTTAGTTGTTTTTCTCTTAGAGATATCAGGTATGTGACTTCCATTTTCTTCCATGACTATATCTCTCAGACTTGTTCTGTGTTGGCTGGAGGTCTGAGATTGCCTTTTGCTCCTTCATCTTGATGTTTGCTTGGGTTCCTCCCAACAAGCTGGTTGTGGGGTCCCAGGTACTTCCCACACTGGCTGCCCCTCTGAAGTGTAGGGTAATGGGACAGCTACCTGTGTTTCTCTGATCCCAGGTTTAAAGGGAGGTAGCAGGGTATGGGGCAGGCTTCTCCAGACTTGAGCAGCTACACTGGGGCTTGCCTGATAAGCAAGGGTGCATGGAAGTGGAGCTGCTTCTTTTAACCTGTGTGTATATACTGGGACTCTCATTATGGTACGTTTGTTTGATTCTCCCAAAGGGTGATAGCTGCTTGAAGGAAGCCAGGGTCTGCAATGATGGCCCGTGGATGGAGTGCCATGGGGCTTATCTGGCTGCATGTCCCTGTTTCCACTGGCTGCCCAAAGGAAGCAAGACTTGTATTGTCAGTGGCCAGCAGCAGAGGCAGATCTGCTGGTTCTCTCTGTCTGGGCTGGCTGCCCTTAGGAAGCAGCCTCCTGGTGGTGGAAGCCAGCGGGTGGAAATGGATTTGCTGGCTTTCTCTGCCTGTGCTGGTTGCCTGAAGGAAGCCAACACATTGTTCTTATACTCGGTAATTTTAGTGTGTGTGAATTTTCTATTACTGTGTGATAAATTACTGTTGGGAGCAGGAGCCAGGGGTCCGGCAGTGAACGGGTGTGGACAACCACACACTGAAGCTGGACCTCAATCAGTTCCTCATCCTACAGTGACCTCAGCCTTCTAGACAAAGCATCGCGCTGATATTAACCTGGGAAAAGCTTCATAACATAAACAATAAAAGTTTCTCAGGGGCCCAAGAACATGTTTACCTCCTGGGCTACACAACATAGAAGTTTCTCACGGGCCCAGGAGCATGTTTACCTTTGCTGTGTGCACAAGAAAGTGTCCTGAAGTGACTTATACTGCTCTTTGTTTTGAAACATTATAAAAACTCTGTAGTCTTTCAATAAATCGCCTTTTGCCTCCTGAGCAACTGGTCTCCCTGTGTCTTCAGTCTCTCGCCTGACTCCTTCCCCGCGCTGGCCGCGGCACCTGGCACTTGGCGCCCAACGTGGGGTTTAAAATATAAACATTCAGAGCGTTTTTCCAGTAAAAAAAAATCGAGAGTTCCAAAAAAACCGCTGCTACTAAGACCCGAATAAATAAAAAGTAAAAATAACAGGGAGTGACATATACACAGGGATTAAAAATGGGTAACTCCCCGTCATCAAAACAAAAACTTTTTAAACAAGTTATTTCCTCTTTGTTAAAGAGTAGGGGCATTCCTATAGCTAAGCTTCAAATTCATCTGTTTGTTGATTTTGTACATCAGGTTTGCCCCTGGTTTCCCAAACAGAAAACGGTTAATGTTGAGACTTAAAAAACAGTAAAAAAAAAGATTAAAGATTATTATTGTGCTTGGGGTCCTAAAAAGGTTCCCATAGATGTGTTTCCGATTTAGACTCTAATTAAGGACTGTTTAAAAAGAGACTCTGAGTCTAATAAATAAAAAAAAAAACTCAAAAAAGTTTTATAAAAAAAACCAAATCTTCAAAAAATGTGACATCCTCCTTATACCCTCCACCCCCGCCCTCTGCTCTGCCAACGCTCTTTGAGCCACCCTGTTACAAGCAGCCCGGTTAGCTCAGTCAATAAAGCATGAGACTCTTAATCTCAGACATGGCTACGTTCGCGGTGAAATACTCCACCGGTTCGTTTCCACCTGGTGGTTTTGGTATGTGTGTGCGTGATGCCGGCTTGTGAGTTGTGTTCTAAAATATAAACTTTTTGTGTTTGTCTGTGTCTTCCCTGTTTGTTGTTATTATTCTCTTTTTCTCCAAGATAAGATGAGACAGACAACTTCATCTCCTCTCTCCCTTACCTTAAACCATTGGCCCAAGGTTTGAGAGAGAGCTCACAATCTTTCTCTCCAGGTTAAAAAAGACATGATTAATGATGGTACAGCTAAAAAAAAAAAAAATGCCCTCTCCTTGGTTGCCTGTTTAAACTTGTTACTAACTTAGGGGCTTGTTGCCCATTTCTGTTACAAGATCCATATGGCTTATTAGATCCAAGGTTCATAATAAAAAAAATTATTTCCTTTAGCTCACCAAACTGTACAAAAAACAACCTTTGTTTGTTTGTGTCTTTAATGTTGTGGCGCCTTGTTTAATATGTAAGTCTTCAACTGATTGCTTACAACCTTGACATGCCTTTTAAAAAGAGTATTTTTCTTCCTAGTTAAAATATAAACATGTACACATATATGTGTATATGTATGGTTTTTAAAAATCATATCAACTTTACTAAGTAAAAACCAGGTCATGCTATAATTGAGCCAGTAAAAAAGTTATAGTTTTTTTTTTAAAAAACAAAACAAAACAAAACAACATTTTAATATGATAAAAAGACATAAAATAATTAAATATGATTTAGACTACTAAAAGGTGACTTCAAGGGTTTTGTTGTGAGTTTTAATGTTGTCTAAAAAACAAAAAAAAAATAATTGACTGGTGATAATAAAAAAGAGGGACAAAAAAAATAATTCGTCTTCAAATAAAATGTCTGGCTGTGCCAAAATATAAAAAAAGATAAAACTTAGAGATATATTATAAGTTATAAAAAGCTCAAGATGATATAAATTTTATTTGTCTTGGTTATAATACTAAAAACAACAGGTTTGATAACAATACCACATTTTACTCATTATCCTTTTTTTGGGTCCTCCCAAAACCCTTCTTAACCATGCTCTTTATGTTCTTAATTTTTTAACTTTTGATGCTTCCAATAGATCTACAGCTGAGAGACATTGGTCTCCTGATTTGCCCTCCAAGCCAATGGTTTATTAAAAAGACCCGTTAACTAATCTATTACATGGCCCTGACCCAGTATTGATATAAAAAAGAAGATATATTTGTGTTTTTCCCACAGACGCTGATACACCCAGGTAGATCCCAAAACGCTATATACGACATGCCCAAAAACAAGATAAAAAAATTACACAAGACAATGCTTCGACTAACCATGACCTCAAAGATAAAAACAACGACCAAAAGGCCTCCTGTGACAAGAGATAAAACTCTGCTGTTTTTGGCTCAACTGTTAAACATTATTTGGGTTTTACATACGTTTTATATGCCTATATAGACAGATAATTATTAGACATTTATACCTAATCCTCCTTTGTTACACCCTATGTCATGGGGCGACAACGATGATGTTACTGTTTATATAAATAATACTCGTGTCTTAAGTTTTCCTTCTTCCACTCATATACAACCTATCTCTATTATATATAATTATACTAAAATGTCTGCTTCATTACCCCTATGTTTTTCTAAAACAAATAAAAATTGTACATTAATAAAAAGATATTCTGATTGAGATAAAAACTTTACTAATAAAATACACTGGGGAGTAGATATGATATATATATTTCACAACAGTAGTAAAACTAAAATAAAAAAAGATAATCCCCCTAAACATATTCCAAAATATAGACAAAAATATCCAAACAAAAGTGTATATAGACCCTCATGACATCATAATTATACTATATGTTACAAAGATCTGTGTGATTAAAACTCTAACATTTATCACCATGATAACAATTTTTCCATACTTTGTGAAAACTGTTGTTAGACAAATAAAAAATGTGCGTTTAGACTTAAAACGTTTTAAGTTAAAATCAACTGCTAATAAAATTCCCATGCGACGCTTTGTCTAAGAAATAAGGGGGAAATTACCAAAAGCTTAGAGGCTTTAAACATCTATGCACTGCTTACAGTTATACCAGTCAGAAATCTGGGTGAAGTTAATGGCTTTCTGTGCTCACCACCTCAGAAAACTGAGATCAGGGCATTGTTCAGGATGAGGATGGGTTCTTCTATGGAGGTTCTGGAGAAAACTTCACATTCAAACTCATTTTGGTTATTGCACCAATTTAGTTCCTTGTAGTTGTAGTACTGTGTTCTCTGATCGTTGCTTCTTGTTAGTCGTATAACTCTCAGCTTGTAGAGGCTGCCACATTTCTGCTTATAAAGCCCCCTTTATCTTTGAAACAGTAACAACATACCAAATCCTTCTTATGCATTAAGTCTCTTTAAAGATATCTTCTGCTACCAGTTGGAAAAAACTCCCTCTTATAAAGAGCTTACCTGATCAGATCAAGCTTACCTAAATGCTTTCAGTACCTTTGGTTAGATGATTTAGGAATTAATTAGATCTTCAAAGTACCTTACTAATCAGAACCCATATTAGTGTTTGATTGAATAACCAAGATATAGGAATCTTGGAGATCATCTGTTTTGCCTACCCCAGAGTAGAATTAGAATCTTTCCTTATACCTAGTTGTAAGACTAGAAAGATCTAGAAGGCCCTATATTTGAGCCTCATTTATATGACTTGAGGCATTTTTTCATTCCTGAATAGTTGCTCTCTTTGGAATTTGGCATGGATGATTGGCTAGACAGTGGCCATATTTCCCATTTTGAAGCTGTAAGTGATGTTCTCAGAAAATGGGTAATTGGATTCTAGTCTCTGGGAGTGTGATCGCCAAAGTAATTTTCCTCTCTGCTGGATCACTGCAGGGTGCCACTTGGCATTTTTCAGGTATGGTTTTTGAGGTTGAGATAGTGACCTTACCCCCCCATCAAGGTTTCTTCCTCAGCAAGAAGTATTCTATGTTTCATTTAATTTTAGGCATCTTTTATTGTCAGTGCCAGCAAGAACATCCTGTAGCCAGCATAGTTTTGTGTGTACTGTATTTCTCATTCCCAGTTGAATGAACTACACCTCAAAGAAAATCTGAACTGCTTCTAGGCCTGGTTTTCTCTGCCCCGTTATTCAGAGGCAATTATCAAACCTGGATGCTGGCTTCCAGGGAAATCGGCTCTACCATCCTTACCCTAGAGGGTATCCTTAGAATGCTATTGGCAGAAAAAGTGGAGCAATGCCAGTTGCTGCCCATTTTCTTCTTTGTCTGGGAATTAAGTTGGAGAAACATGAGAGGTACTGAGTAGAGCAGAGGGGATATGGTAAGACTTGCTCTAGCCAGTACATCTGTGCTTGTCTTCCATTTCCAACCTTTCCTATCCCCTTCACTCCACTCCAGCTTTCTCCCAGAGGTCCTTGCTTTTTCCCTAGCATGTCATCTCCATTCTTTTTCTTACTGCTCACTCCTTCATTTGTCCTTCTTTACATTATTAATTTCTTACTCTCTTATGGAAGGCTGGAATGGCACATATCCAGTTTATGGCTCAAAAGTCAGCCTGTTTGTTGTTATTGATTTGTAGCAAAAGGATAAGCAATAGCAGTATATGAAGTGAGCTTTTCATTAAGCTAATATCTATTAGCAACTCTTTAGACTTTTTTTATTAAAATTTTTATTTTTTGATGAAATGACCAGGAGAAGTTTTCCACATGATCTTCCTTGATGAAACAAAACTGACAGCTTTTCACATACATATTCCTTCTATGCCATTACTAACTTTTGAAAAATATTATTGATCATCTCAGCATGGAATTTTGCCTGGGAGGTGAGACCTTCTGGATGTTTTTTACCTGATTAGTAATTTTTTTTAGAATATTTTTTGAGAAGCAAATGTGTACTCAGCTCTAGGTGTGGGTGTCAAGGGTCCAGTAGAAGAATGAGTTTTGTAATCCCCATTCCTCAGAGGTTTATGATGATAAATATCAATTTTTAATATCCTAGACCTTGACTTTCGTCCCTTTTAGGATATTGTTGGCTCTTATAGGCCTGTAAAACTCAAGTTTTAAGAAAGAATAAGTTGAAGTTTCTTGTTTTCTAATAAAATATTAATATTTAAGGAAGTAGATAACACTTTCCAGTGTGACCTACCATCTTTAAAGACATAACTGCATCATTTATTTCATGTACCATGTGATTTTATGATTTCCAGGAGATGAGCTATTGGTTTCAAGTTCACATTGAAATTTAGAAATTGAAGAGGTAAAGGTAATTTCATCAGAAACAATAAAGGACCCATGTACCAGCATAGGTAGGAGAGATGTCCGATGACACAGAATGAGCTAAAATAAGGACTCATTTGGCCTCTACTGAACTTAATACTGAGTTCAGTTTCTAAGCAGAATATTTTGGGGACTGAAAGAAAATGGAGCAAAGCAGCCACAATGGAGTAACCTTGTGAAAATATACAGAGTAGTTTCATGACTTCACCCATGAAATATAATTAACATTCTGAAAGAAAAAAAAAAACATTTTCTAGGTAGTATATCCATCGTAACACCTGTGCTTCTGGATAGCTAAATACTAATAACTACAGTGAGAAATGATTCAAGCTCACTCCATGAGTTGCAAATGAGATCTTTCCTACTTTTAGAACAAAAATCAATGCCTTACTATCTAGAAAAAGCTCAATCCCAATTAGTAGTACATAAGAGATTACAAAACTGTATTATTCTCTCCTAAATATCTTGTTTTTATTGTTTATTCAGTAAAGTAAACATAGCCAAGGTATTACAATGGAGTGAAAGTAAGTACAGGACTCTCCCTTCTCAGGCTGAAGCCTTTTAGCTGAGAGGAAATGTGGTTGGCATTATTATATGTTATGGCTAGGTTGTCCTTGTTTAAAAAGAAGTGCTTCTGCTATCCAAAGAGAACTGGATGCTTTTGTCAATAATGAGCCCCTTGAAGTGAATAGCTCCTTCTCTGACAGTAAGCACAGGAAACTGAAGGCTGAGCATCAGCACAAAGGGAATGTAGCATGTGCTGGGCTGAGCTGTTGTGCTCTGAAGTGTGCTGGGACATAAGCCATACGATCCCCAGTGGAATTAGCCAACAACTCAGTGTCTCCAGGAAAAGAATACATCTGACTTTTCCTTTTAGCCCTTAACATTGGAGAAGTCTCATTTTGTGTGACAGGAATATCCAGAATTCCAGGGCAGGAGTTTCTAAATCAACTCTGTCTTGATTCCGACCACTTTATACTTCCTGCTATGGCATCAGGCTCTCAGTTTATCCACTCATTGTCCTCTATGGCAAGAGGACAGTGACTGGCAGAGGGCTGAGATTCAAGGAAAAGCTACTGTCCCTGATACAGGTGGATCTCAGTAGGCAACCAACATAGCATTTAGGATGGGCCAAGGCACCAGATAATAGGGTGATATTACTCAAAGCATAGACTTCTTGTATCAAAATGATTCTGCCCAAGACTTGAGGAATCAGAATCTTTGGGAGTAGTCACTGCTTGAGAATGTATATCTTTTATAAACTTCTAGCAATTATTTTAGTGCTTTAAATTTTCTGAATCAGCTTAGCAGGAAAGTAGGGAAGGCGAAATTGAGTACTCAGAAAGTATTCAATCTTAGATAAACAGTCCAAAAAAATAACTCTAGTAAATAATGACAAACTTTTTTATTTATTGGCTTTTGTTCTACACATTGTATTCAGATAAGAGAGGCATGGTTTCAGTGCTCATGGAGCTAGAAGAGAAAAAAAAAAGGTGAAGAGTCAATAAAATTACATATTGTAATGTGTTAGGAAGGCAATACCCGTGAACAGAAAAATTAGGGGGATCCTGTTTAGTTAGATAAGGAAGTCAGAATTGGCATGCTAATTTGATGAAAATTGGACCAGAAATGCTATAGATGAATAGGACCTGGGTGCCCGAAGAGCAAGGAGAGATAAATTAACAAATAGAAAGGAAAGGTTCTGTATGTTTGTGGGTGTGTGTATGTTGGGTATTAGTGGGAATTTATAATCTTGGAACATGAAAATGGATGCAGTAACAGTGGTAAGTAAGTGTTTGGGAGTCAGTTGTATCATCACTTTTGAGTAGATTTCCTATTTGATTTGTTTCATATCACTAAACAATATCTATATAGAGTTCTTGGAAAGATAAAGGGATGGGAGAGGGGCACTAAACCCCTTCAAAGAAACTACATGTGAGCTGTCCTTCCTCTGAAACCAGTGAACTGCAGACCAAAGCACTCGAAAATAGTTTTGAACCACTCAGCCTGTGTGGGTGTTCTCTATCCCAACTCAACTACAGTGGGACCTGAGTAATTGTAGAGGAGAGAAAATGAGTGTTTTCCAAAACTAGATACATATTCTCCATTACACAAAAAAGGAAAATTAGTATTTAGAAAACCACATCTAGGTTTCACAAACCTTTCTCTGACGTCTTTCTTATCCAGGTGAGATGGTTGGAGAAATAGAGGCAGTTGTAGTTTTTTGGAAGATCAACTGATCTTACTCAGTTTTCCTGCAGATTCTAGGCATTCATCTGTGCAGACCTCAGAAGCAGATCTGGGAAAGTATTAACAGGCTGGCCTTGAGTGATTTGCTGGAGGCAGCACTCCTGCAGGGAGTATGAATCCTATGAGCAAAGGGCTGACTTGAAAAAGCACTCTGATCACACAGAGTTACTGTTCTTCAGTAGAGGGGAGACATTCTTGCATTAAAGGTCACTGAATTGGGCATCATTGAGTAGTGAAAGTTTGACACTCCCTTTAGTCACCATTTCTTTCATTCATAGCTCTATGAAAATAGAAAGGGTAAATTGAAATCTCATAGGAAGGGGCCAACGTCAGTCTTATATCCTAGAGCATGGTACAGTTCTTTGCTCACTAAAATCCACCTGAGCATTGGAGCTGCACTGTGTTGTCGTGTCTGTGGGAGGGATATGAGTCCTGCCTGAGTAGTATGACTGTTCCTTGGTCATCAGGAAATGTATATCCTTTTATGGTCCCATCCCATGCAAGGTGTCCAAGACCACACCCTCTTTTTAAGTGGACTTATGAGTGTCTTGTTGTGAATGGCAGATTTTCCTTGGGTAATTGGGACAGTACAGGATTATGATAAGATGTGTTATTTTACCTTCTACTTGTAAATCTTTTTGTCTCTTGAGATCCTCATCTTTTCTCTCCTATTCCTTTAAACTTTGTTTTATCTAGTACCTTAGAGAGGGATAAACCAGCCATGCAAGTAGATCTCTGCTGATACTCAGCCACTTGCTCAGAGTAGTACAAGGAGGAAAATAGTTGAGACAGATGGAGAACAGCTGGTTAGTACTTGTAGCCATTGTAAGGTCACGGCAATATTCCTCACCCCCTACAGGAGTTCAGAAGACTGATTCTGAAGCTTAATGTAGTCTTACACAGTGAAATCCTGTTTCTTTCTGTGGCATGAATGCCGGCTTCACTTCTCAGACACTGTCCAAACATGTATATAGTGCTAGATTCTGTGCTGCATTCCTCAGTATATGTGTACCTTTGGTCTTTCCTGCAAATTGGAATGAGGTTTAGAAGTCATGGAGCCTGTGGTCCTTTCTGGTTTGGTAGAAGTGAGACCCTGGCAGGTGAAGAGAAGA
The DNA here is from genome assembly GCF_034190915.1 of Cavia porcellus. NCBI lineage: Eukaryota > Metazoa > Chordata > Mammalia > Rodentia > Caviidae > Cavia > Cavia porcellus. The sequence goes on along the minus strand of NW_026947511.1, from coordinate 19,067,886 downwards.
GGTCAGAGTTGGTGTGGAATGCAGCCTCCCTACACAGTCAGAGCTCTTCTGAGAGGCCTCTGGGGTTTTCTGGTTCTTGTTTGACCAGCTCTGGGCCTGCAGTGTGTGCCACATGCTAGTGTGCTACATGTGGCATGTAGTGTCCCATGCCTGCCCTCATTCCAGTCACAAAGAAGCCCTCCCAGCAGGTGCCACTGTGAATGTTAGTTTTGCCTCTTTGTCCAGATGAAAGTTCAAGAGTTGGAATAGTCAGGATGTTAACCCAAAGTCAGGTGCATAGCAGAACCTACATCTGCTTTTGTTCCATGGGAACCTGAAAGCTGTGCCCTCTTTCACTTTGTAGAACAGACAAGAGCTCTTAAGAGTTATGGGTAGCATACATGAAGGTATGCTTATCTATTGTTCTTCAGAAAATAATTATTTCAAAATTATATAATATTTGCCATTTTCCCCACTTTTTAGTTAATGCCTTTAGGCACATTCACATTGCTGTGCAACCATCTCCACCATCTATCTCAAGATGGCTCTTAATTATATAAAATCAAAATTCTACTCCCATGAAACAGTAACTCCATATTTCCATTACCTCCAACCTTTGAGATCTACATTCTGCTCTCTGTCTTTAAGAATTTAATACTTCAAATATCTTACCTTCTCTTCTTCCTGGAAGTAAAGCAGTCATACTATACTATGAGGTCCCTAGGGGACCTCATTTAACTCTATCCACCTTGTTAAAGTTCCTGTCTCCGCATGCAGTTACACTGGAGGGTAGAGCTTGAACATATGAATGGTAGAATTGATATAAGGGAATGAAATTTCCAACCTACTAGATGTCCGGTATGAGTTTGTGTTCTCTAAAATTGAAGGACGAAGCCTCTGCCTGCCAAACATTGCCACCAGAAGGCCCCTTCCAGTGGGCAGCAAGCAGGTCCAGGGACACACAGTCAGGTAAGGCCTGAGCACCTGTAGGCCACCACTGGAGGCCCTTAGTTCTTTTGGGCAGTCATCACCCATGAGGAGAATCAGACAAACACACCGCTGGGTGCCTGCCACCATCGCAGGAATCCAAGTATAGACACACATGCTGAGAGAAGCAGTTAAACCTCCATGCACCCCTGATCATCAGGGAAGTCCCAGTGTGGCTGCCCAGGTCTGGAGAAGCCCACCCCATGCCCTGCTACCTCCTTATAAATCTGGTGTCAGAGGAAACCAGGTGTCTGTCCCATTCCCCTATACCTTAGAGGGACAGCCAATGTGGAAAGTGCCTGAGGCCCCACAGCCAGCTTGTTGGGAGAAACCCAGGTGAATGTCAAGATGAGAGCAAAAGGCAATCTCAGACCTCCAGCCAACACAGAACAAGTCTGGGAGACACAGTCATGGAAGAAAATGGAAGTTACACACATGAAATCTCCAAGAGGATAGCAACTGAAGTAATGAAACAACTTCATGAGACAGTATAATTAATTAAATCAGAAATAATGTCTCACGTAAAGGCAGAAATCACAAACATAATGAAAGAATTGCTCAGCATATCTAAAGAAAACATATAAAAAGGAGGAGCATAGGAAAATGATGGAAACCTTGAATGAATATAGAAGGAATCACAATGCAAGAAACAGACTCAAAGAGAGATCCAGGAAATTAAAAAGTCAATTGAAAATTGTCAAAACTGCTTGAAAGAGATTGAAGATAGACTTTCAAAACTTGAAGATAGAATTACAGCTAGTGATCATGGAAAAAAAAAGATCTCTTAAAAATAACAAAGAATTAGGAAATAACAATTAGGAAATAACAATTCAATGGCTGCAAGATGACACAAAGAAGCATAATTTAATAGTGATAGGTTAACACAAATGAAATTAAAAGGCTATGTATAGAAGTAATAGAAGAAAACTTCCCAAACACGGAAAAGGATCTGGTTTACAGAAAAGTGAAGCATACAGAACCAAAAGCCATAACCAAACTAAATCTACACCCAGACATATAATAATCAAGATCTCAGAAATTCAGCATAGGAACAGAATATTAAAAGCTGTTAGAGAAAAATAAACATATCACCTATGAAGGAAAACCAGTCAGAATCACAACAGACTTATTAACAAAATCATCAAGTCAAGAAGAGTTTGGAGTGAAGTGTTTCAAATCCTGAAAGAAAACAACTTCTAACCCATATTGATCTACCCTGCAAAACTATCTTTCAAAACTGATGGAAAAATAAGATACTTCCATAATAAAGAACAACTGAAGGAATTCATGACTACCAAACCAGCTTGCCCTATGGAGGATTCTAAAGCATATTCTAGAGAGAGACAAAGATGACCATGGTTCCAGGAACAGCAGCAGAGGAGGCTCACCAAACAAGACAGGCTATTGAATGACAGTGAAAAGTGGAGGGCCAACACCAGGAGGATAGCATGGCAGAGACAAACCAATGTGTGCTGGTTGTAACCATTAATGTAGATGGCCTTGATTCAGCAATAAAAAGAAACACGGAGAGTGGATCAATAAACAAGATCCATCAAGATACTGTATACAAGAAACATCTTTAACTGGAAAGGAAATTCATAGACTGAAAATAAAAGGAGAGAAAACAGTTGCTCCATGTGACAGGAGACCCAGAAATGTGGTGCCCTTGCTCCTTCTGCACCTCCTGTCAGTAACCTCTAGCTCTTGCTCCACACTCAGCTGCTGGGAAAACATCCCAGAAAAAAAGAGTAACTTAATGGATAAGAAAGATATGATATTTTCATACAGTGGAAAAGTTACCCAGCTCTAAAGTAGAATAATCTCGAGGTTCTTGTAGGTAAATGGATGCAACTGTTGGTCATGGGTTTCACCCATATGTTCATGGGTGAAATTTGGACTCATACAGGTGAATACTAGCATAAAAACAGACGTAGTTAGTAGGATCAAAAAACAAAATAGAGATTATCAAAGTGAAAGGGAAGAAACACTTAGGAAGTATAAAAGAAAATAAAATTGAATAACGAATTTCAGGATCAATGGAGGTTAAGAGAAAAATGTATTTATTGAGAGAAAGCTTTTGTCTGAGAGAAATAGAAGGGCTCCCAAGTGGGTTGCCAAAGATTCTGTCTTTTCTAGGGACTTTTATAGAGTAAAACCATGAGGTGGGAGGGGTCTAAGATGGGGAAAACATGGGAACCGGCAAGGCAGGTGGGCATGAGGTGGGATAGAACTATGGTCAACCAATAAGATTAATTGTTCAAGTAAAATTGAGCAAATTAGGGAACAAATTGGGAGGGAGTCTCATAGCAAGCAGGCAAACTTAAAGAGCAGTGACTCTTCCATAGGGCATTCAGATGGTGACTCCTGGCTTCCTCAAGGTATCCATACCTATTTAGAATATCAACTACTTTGTTTAAAGTGTAGTTACGATTGTTTTGCCTTTTGTGTTGAGATCTGGCCTTCTGTAGAGGCGTCTGTTTTCTGCAAGATTGCAAGGTGTCTGGTCCTCTCTATGCTGGCTCCTTGGAGGGTCTTCCCCTGTCTGACTGCCTATAATATTTTTTATCTAACTCAGCTGCCTATAACAGAGTGACAGAATTTAGTCCATGATGCACCTCCTGGCTGTTGAAATGCTATGCCTGTCAGTGTACAAATAATGGTCCATGTCCCCACTTTTAATTCTTTTGCATACATACTCAACAATGGAGTTGCTGAGTTACATAGTAATTCTCCTTTTAATATTTTCAGAGCCTGCCATGTGATCCTTCCATAGTAGCTGCAGTATAATCACATTCTCATGGCAGGTTTCTAAATCCTCGCTGTGGTTTTGTTTTTCAGAGGTCACTCTACATTTCTAGGCCCTACAGGGAAAAGCTTGCCTGAAATTGTTCTTCTTACCTGCCAGGTGGCTGGTTACTGTCTCATAAATCCTTCCAGAAATGTGGTGCCCTTGCTCCTTCTGCATCTCCTGTCAGTAACCTCTAGCTCTTGCTCCACACTCAGCTGCTGGGAAAACATCCCGGAGAGGAGGAGGATGCCATAAAATGTCCCCGTCTAGGGCAGGTACTGTATGGGAGCTGTGGCTTTCCAGCAGCAGCCTTTGAGGCCTGACAAAGTTTGTGTCAGATACTGCCCTGTCCAGGCACAGCAGAGGGGGAATCCTGAATTGACTATGATGCCTGCTGCTATCAGAATGGCTGAGCACAACAGATTTAAGACTGAGCTTTTAGAACTATAAGTTCACACATTACATCCACAGAGTAGATAAGAGGGTATGTGTATACATGCATGTGTGTGTGTGTTGGTACTGTGTGGGAGGGGGTTGGGCTATGATAGTAGATATTGTTATAGTAGATATTTAAGTGAGACAAGGTGTGAGGTTGCGGGTGGGGTAGAGATGTGTGTGTGTCTGGGGGGCAGGGCATGAAGAGGTGGGGGGTGGGTGTTAAGGTGCTGAGTATGTAGGAAGTATAGGTGGGAATGTAGGGCACTGAAAAATGGGTTGTACATGTGCAATAGAAGGAAGAGTGGTGGTTGGCATGAGTGTGTGGTAGGTAGAGCATGAGGATATGGTGTGTGTGTGTGTGTGTGTGTGTGTGTGTGTTCAGTAGGGCATGAGCGTGGAGGGAATGAGGTTGTCTGTGAAGTCGGGGCGGAGCTGTGAAGTAGGGTGCCGGTGTATGGGAAACGGGGTACGTACAGGGGAGAATGTGTACAGCAGAAGACAGTAGGAGAAGGACCACTTGTTCTGCTCCCTGTAAACACCTTAGTCAGAGCTGTTGCTGAGTGGATGGAGGAGCTTCTGACCCCTGCAGAGCTTTTCCACTATGAAGCAGCAGCACCCACCCCCAGGCTCAGGTATGACTCATTTTCACCTGGTTGGGGAAATCAATTTGCTGGGCATCTGCATCACGGCAGATAATGTGCGTCAGTCTGTATGACCTGTTCTTACTAAGAACATGGGAGAAATTTAAAATGAGTAATGAAGTGGGCAGGAGGTTGCATTGGGCTATGAAAGATTAACTGCTTCTCCCTCAGTGGCTAAGGGAGCGGGGCTGCTTCCCTTGATCTTGATACAAGGCAGCTGCAGCCATCCTAGTCCACGTGAGGAAAGTAACTTTAGGAGACAGACACACACAGCATGGCTCAGGGAGCCCACAAGCCCCTCCCAGATGCCAAGCAGCCTCTGCAGCAGTAACTCTTTGTGCACTGCGGCTTGCTGCAGTCTTTGCCTTGGAGGGACAGTAGCTTTTATGAATGGTAGCCTGGGAGGGGCCTAATGTCATCCGCTCCCGATGTCAGTGCAATGAATGAAGCACTTGCAAAGCGTAAAGCCTCGGCACTTGGAAAGCAGTTACCTTTTCAAGATTGGTCCTCCAGATGCAGGCGTCTCTCACTGATGAAATCACCGGTCCCATGTGTCACCGATAATCCATACATATTGGGATTTAAATGAGGCAGAAACTGAGACTGCATGTGGAATAATGCCCATCTGATACAGGCACAACCAGCTTCTCTGCAGAAGCAGCTGCAGGCAGGACCTTCTTCCTTGCCGGTGCTGGGGAAAGGTGCCAGTGGGAGCTGCAGACCACTGTTGTGTGCTCTGTATCTACTTTAGCTGGCCTGATGTTTTGCTTTTGCTGGCAGAATTCCTTGCTGAAACTTCAAGCCCTTGAATCTGAATTGTGCTCTACATTCTTGGCAAACCAGGAAGAAGCTGCCCAGGTGCACGAAGTCAAGGAACCTGCCCCGACGTCAAGCCAGAGTGTGCCGGCTGATGGAGCAGATTCTGCAGGTAGGAGGCAGGGCTCTGGGATGGCCCGTGTTGTACTCTCAAGATAGTTGAGCTTCTTGCTGTTTCATTGTCCACCTGCACCCTTAAGGGAAATGATGCAGTGTAAGGGAAAGCTCAAGTGTAGCCCAGGGGGAGCCAGAATGGAGTAGGAGGAATTAGGATTTGCTCTAGCAGACCTCTCTGCCTGGGGTCAAAAGTAGCACTTCTGTAAATGAGTGTCAGGTGAAAGCACCTGTCACAACTTCTTGTCTTTAATTTTCCTATTCATTCCCCTCAACAAAGGAGGGGTGCGTTATTCTGTATCCCTGGATCTACATACTCTGTGCTCTCTTGAAAGTCGTGATATTTCTGAGGTGTTGAGGGATAAGGGAGTTTCAGCAGTGTTACTTACTGCCTGTAAGAGGATCCACCAATACTGACTGGGAAAGGAGAGGTGAGTGCTCCACGGCTGTCTCATTGTGATCCTGTATCTTTATTCTGTCTGTTTATTTTTACACTTATTTCCATATCAAAATGTAAAATGCAAGTCTGCTTTATGTCAATTCCTCTACTTGTAATCCTAGGGATGGTAGATTAACAAACAGAGGCGAATTATTACCTCCAGTAAGATTTAGAGAGGAACGAAACACTAATTTAAATGAGTAGAAATGAGAGTGAAGCTTACGTGTTTTAATACCACTTGATCAGAGGCTTGCAGGATTCTTTCTGGATAAATAAGCTTAGATGAGTTTACTTCATGAGGGGTTCCTGTCTCTAGGAGTTGAAGAGATTTTAAAAGGTAATTTTTTTTTTTTTTGCAGTACCATTAGCAATAATACATTAAGACATTGCTGTTCAAATCAGTGCTAGGTGGTCCAAGCCAACAAAATGATCATCTCCAGTGTTGGAATGTATACTTTTAATAATAGTGGTTAACAGGAGCTACTAAGGTACTCTTACAATTTAAAACTTTCAATGATCCAGACCTTTTAGCCACTTTCTCTCTATTATATTAAATCCTTAAAGTGGCCTCTGAAGTACTCCTCTTAGTAAAGACTCAGGCCTAGCATATCAATGCTGGTAAGTGGTAACTTAGTTCTGTGTTGATACACACTGTTGGTCAGTTGGCAGGCCCTGCTGCTTGAAGAGCTCTCCTGCTCTGTTAGCCACTATGTTTGGAGATGCAAGGAAAATTGGGCAGTAAAATAGGCAAGGATTTGAGAAGTTAGATTGTTAGATTGCAGCCTTTTTCTTCCCCCAACCCCATATTCTACTACTTCCAAAAAAATAACACACCTAAAGAAGTCCTAAAGAACACCTAAAGAAGTCTCAAGCCAAATAAAAATTAACTCGAGTTACCTGATGTTTTTGGTTAGCTGTGTAAGTATCTAGAAAAGTGTTTGATATTTGCTGTATGTTGTGTATAGATTTGTTTTCTCTTTTTAAAATTAATAAAATCATGACTTTTAATACCAAATATTAAGGATAGCTTTGCATTTTCTCATTCTGAATGGATAGAATTTTGAACAAGTTTATTAATATTTCCTGTAAAATAGAAATAAATATTGTGCTTACTATTGGGTTTTATGCTCATGCAAAGAATCTAGAAATATATTCTAAGTGTCAGATTATAGAATTTGGCAGAAAGGTTTTTACAGAGGAGGCTTGTGGATTAGATGCTCAATTTAACAAACTGAATAAATATGAACCTAGAATATAAGGCTCTAAAACATCTAGAATATTAGATGTTTTCAGTGACAGTCTCTTTGTTTGGCAGGGACATGTCAGAATGACACATTTGTAAAACGCTTTCATGATTTACATTATGGGATGGTTTGGTCTCACTGGCTTCTAAGAGTTTACTTTCATAAAGATTCCATACATTTTCTAACCCATGTGTCACTCAGAAGAAAGAAATTTATTCCCAAATCAGCAGTTCTTAACCTGAGGCTTCTAAATGGATTTCTTAAGTGATCTCTGAGTATATTGGCACTGGAGATTTTTCTTTTCCTTTTTTTTTGGCGAGGCGGGGAGTCCCTAGTGAGATGATGATGACTGCATAAGATTAGCATAGATGGCCTTAAACCCATAAAAGATTATAGTAATTTGAATACAATTTTGTCTTTCTTAAAGTGTAGTATTTAGCTCTGAGTTTTAGGTGTATATAATCAGTTGTTAATTGTTGAGGCCATAACAAAGACAAAAGTTCACAAGACAAAAGTTCACAAAGTGATTTTTACAACGGTATCTGGGTATAATACACTACCAACTAACTGTTAATGGCAAACATTCATAAAGACAAACTTATGTCACTTAAATAGGCTTGAAACTCACTTAAGATATAATTAAGGCATGGCGTATGTACAGTTAATTAACTTTTCCATGGATGTCTGGAATAATGGTCGAAGCAAAGTTTAGTAAACTATATGTTTTAAGATCAAAATATTGAACCTTAATTTGAGTTTATGAGTTGCAAAGTTCTTTCTCACAACTCTGTCCTGTGTCAGTCCTCTATGGACATTGTCTTCTCAGTAGTGTTCTAGAACTTTCTTCATGTCATAATCACCAGGAAGATTTTTCAAAATGGATGTTCTCAGGCTTGTCTTAGATGATCTGAAGAAGAAGTCCTAGAATCTGTACAGTTCATAACAAGTAGACCCCAATACTTGAGATTGTTTAAGTGGAGTGTCTTAAATTAGTCAAGTTCTCTGTTACCATGCTTTATCTCAGTTTCGTCAATGAGAAGCTCACAGACTGTATGGCACTTATCACTCAGGATCTGGGGCCGGTTGGCTCCACCTACTTACTTCAGGAAGTAAAATGTGCTTATGCATCATATCCACACCCTGAAACTATGTGTGATGGAGACCTGGATGGGAGATGGAGACAAACAAACGTTTGATGGATATAGTGGCTATTAGGAAAAGCAATGGAGGGAGAACCAAATGAAAATAGCTTGTGGACTTTATCCAAGGTTGACAAGGTGACCTGGTTAACCCAAAACGGTCACATTTGTAGTACATAGAATACCACCTGATGAGAAATTCTCAGAGCCAATTAATGAAGACAGTTTACTAGGTTTTTAGGTTGTAAAGCACATAATATGAAACAGAAACTGTTATGAACTGAGTCCTGTGTTCCCTCAAAATTCAGATGTTGAAATCTAATTCTCAATGTGATACTACTTAGAGCTATAACCTTGGGAAGATAATTAAGTCGTGAGAATGGAACTCTTGTGAAGAGAATTAGTGTCCTGTAAGAAGGGTTAGCTTGGTCTCTTTCTAACATCAGAGGATAGAAGTCAGTCAACCATCTGGAAGCTGGAAGTGGGCCCTCGCCGGAATCCGACTAAGCTGTACCCTCACCTCAAAATTCCAGCATCCAGAGTTGTAAAAAATAAATTTCTCCTGCTTATAAGCCCCTCGTTTTGTGGTGAATTGTTGCAACGACTCAGTCTGACTCAGATAGAAACCCACAAAATAGCTAGGTTCAAAAATCTTGCAGATGCATCAATAGCTGTTATAGCAGAAGTAAATATTTTCTCTGTGGCATTAGTAAATATCTCTTCCATGTAATTGAACAGGAAATGGAATGAGTATTATCTTTGTAATGGCCTGTCATTTTTGAATGTACGGGACTGTTTAACATCCCGCATGGCTGAGCATAACCCTGTTGTGTCTCACCATGGATGATCAATGGTGTGTGGAAGCTTTAGCAAAAATTCATCAGAAATAACTGGGGATCTATTACAAGAAATACTGGTTCTGAAGCGACACTTAGTTAAATTTTTTACACTTGATTTCTCAGATAAAATTTTCCATTTGGGCAAGGCTGTATATTGGTAGTCAGTTTTCCCATTTCTAGGACAAAATACCCAACACCCATGACTTAAAGCAAGAGCTTATTTCTATTTTCAGTTTCAGTGGATTCATGAATCCATGACTGGTTGACTCCATGGCAGAAACCTCATGGCAGAATGGCATAGTGAGGAAATCAGTTCACAGCACTGTGGCCAGGAAGCAGAGAAAGTAAAAGGTTGTGACAATGAACCTGCTCTCCAGGTCACACCTCCTGTGACCTCTCTCCCCTTTCTTATTAGGCCCCACCTTTGAATATGAGGCTGTTGAGAGACATTTTATATTTACGCTATAACAAATATTAGTGTAATATGCAGTCTATAATTATCCTCATAAAGAATTCTACATAACCTGTAAGTTTATTCCTAATGTTGATTTGAGGTAAGGCAAAGCCAGAAGGAATTTAACCTTCTCTCTCATATTTCAAGACACTTTCCACTTGACCACGAGTTTGCAGTTAGAGTGATTGCTAAATTTATGGGTGTGTACTTACTACCTTAAAATGTAAAATTAAGATTTAGAGATGAAGCCTGAGAATATCCATGTTGGACAACATGGTGGTACTGTAGTGCAGGAGATTCAGGAACATTTTCCGGAACACAGTGCCACCCCAGGACTGATGTGAAATGTGTGCCTGCTACAGGGTTCATTTATAATTGGATTTTTAGAATACGAAAGCATTTCAGATTTCCTACGAAGTGGTCTGATCATACACGTAATTTAATTCTTCACTTCATCTGAGGGTAGCCTCAGAAAGGGGCTTTATTACATCAAAATTACAAATGGATAGAAATCCCACATCTCTTTTTGAAACTTTATTCCTCTAGGGCTGAGTAATGTGTATGGGTTTGTGTGTGGTTTCCAATTCTTCTTGAAACTTCTCATATTTTCCCAGTTTGTACAGTCTGTTGCTTTAACATGGAAAGTAGTACTTCATTAATTTGTCCTAGGTTGGTTCCTTTAAAGTAGAACTTTTTCCCCCTCCACTGGTAACATTAGATACCTATTTGATTGTCGCAGCTATGAAATGTGGACACTGCTGGTGTCTAGTGAACCAGGACAGTGATTCTACTACACATACTTGCCCCCAATAAAGAATAAACTAATCCCCAATGTCCCAAAGGTGGAGGACCTGCAACCCCTCATTAGCATATTTTAAAGGAATAACATAACATTAGCTAGAAATGACCTTTTTGTTTGCATCAGAATGTATTTCAAGGATTCTCTCATTTTATCTTCCCAAAAGCAGTATGAGGTAAGTTTGTTATTATCCGAAAATTAAAGATGAGGCAACTTGCTGAAGGTGCTGTAGTTGCTGAGTAGTGGGGTCTTTGGAGGAAATGAGAGGGCGGAGTGGTGGTGGCAGTCTAAATTCTTCACCATGTGACCTGAATTTTAAGTTCCTATAATTTAAATATTCTGAAATTATACAGTTTGAAATTAAGTTGATATATATATATGCTTCAAATGGAAGAAAACATAGTCTTCTTGGGATTGTTGCAACAATTATGTGGCCTAACACCTATGGAACTTTTCACATACCACCTATATTGGTTCCTTTTCTCTTGTTGCTGGGACCAAATACCTGGCACTCAAAATTAAGGAAAGAAAGGTTTATTTATCCCCCAGTTTGTGGAGTTTTTAGTCTGTAATCAGCTGGTTCCAATGCAGGGTAGGGTGGCACAGGGGCAACCATTCATGGCAGCAGAAAACAGCAAAACCAGCAAGAGCAAAAAAGGGTGAGCATCGAGAAAAGACTCTCTCTGTTCTTTATACTGTATGTAGGCTCCTCACCCTAGGGTGGGTATAACACTCATAGCCATACTCCCAGCATTGGACCATGAGTCAAGCACAAATTCTAGAAGACTGTCCCCATGATTGTATGAGGCTTTGAGGGGGCATCCAGACACAAACCACAATACCACCTTTGGTAAATACTTAATAAATGTTAGCTATTATTGCTGTGTCTAGTTGGGCTTTTCCAGAAGTGGTTGGATCTAGAGTGTGTGACGCTAGGATTGATTTGTGGTGGAACACTAGGCCCAGGAGTGCTAGATTTAGGGTGTGAGTTTTACCTGTCCTAAGTAGCCTGGATAAGATATAAGGGATAGGAAGAGCTGTGGTAGTGTCCCTTGTTGCTTCTCTACCTTCTGTCCACCATAAACTGTTTCTCCTCTGTCTGCCATGTGCCACACTGCCTTGGAGCCAGGCAATTATGGACTAACACCCCTATAAACTGTGAGCTAAATGAACCTTTTCTCCCTTAACTTGTGGATGTTGGCTATTCTGTCTCAGCAACAAGAAAAATAACTCAGACAATTGGCTATCATTAATTTTAAAATGGGACATTCTTGTCCTGCTCAGAATTAATATATCTTTCTTCCCATTAATAAGGCTTGCATTTATCTTCAAATACCTACTATATCATTATTTCTAACTACATTCAGGGAATGGAAATGACATTTTATATCTTTCTTCTAAGACTCTTACATGTGATTGACATTACATTAGTTCCCTTAAGCAAAAGGTATTTATAACAGCAATAATCTACAGAGCTGATCGCTGAATAATTGCCACCTATTAAAACTGAAACTACATTTGCTGTAATAAAATCTATCTTGTGCTACAAATATGACATAAGTTGGTTGGAAATATTTTATTAATTTTTTTCTAATGTGTTTATAAGCATCTTCCTAGTTTGTAAAGGTGTGTTACATTACTTATTGTTTTCCAAAAAGGCATTTCTTAAGTGATTTCAGTATTTTGTTGTTGTTGTTTGAGACAAGGTCTCACTGTGTGGTTCAGGCTGACCTCAGACTTACTGTGTAGCCCAGCATGGCTTCAAACTCACAGCCATTCTCCTGCATCAGTCTCCCAAGTGCTGGGATTATAGGTGTGTGTCACCATGCCTAGCTTGATTTCAAAATTTTATAGGTGACAGTATAATTTTTGAAGCCAGTTCCACAACTGCCTTACAAAGAAAGCACTCTCACAGCCTAAATGGCCAGGTAATTATCTGTAAAATTTTTAAAATCCAGTTTTTGAGGACAAGTACTATTTGAGCTGCATTATTTTGTTCGTCTTCCCGAAACTCTTTAAAATGAGGGTACTAAATTTGAAGAGCCCCAGCAAGGCAAAGATATGACAACTAGAAGAAGGTAATGTTGTAGACCAAACCTAGGACGCTGACTCCAGAACCCAGACTTTCAACCAGTAGACTTACAGTCATTTTATTTATTTACTTTTCATTTTATGATACTAGAGATTGGATCCAGGTACTCTGTGCTGA